>NC_071514.1:26360405-29065405 GCF_027887155.1 Malaclemys terrapin pileata | reverse complement strand
AGGCAATGTTAGAAATTGCACTGGATTTTTAGTAGCTTATGGACTGCTGGTTGCAGTGAAATTTTTGATTCGGAGCCAAAGTGATTATACATATTGGAAATATATGAAGGCATGAGAAACTGCTTTTCTGTTCTACAGGCAATCTATGTCAACCCACCGAGGGCATATTTCATAAAATATAAACAAAGGTTAATTATAACATGGCATAAGGGGTGAAAGTCCTCTGAGAGCTCTGATAAAGATCTCTAAGTATTAGTAAACAACAAAATAGTTTTAGGTTGTATCAATGGAATCTGCCTTAAAAGCCAGAAAAGTATTCAAATTTCCATAGAATAACTTAAAATCCCCATACCCTCAAAAGTTGGGAAATGAACAATGAAGGGATACAGCTGCCTAACTCAAGCCACATATTCTCCCCATATTATTAACCAATGTAAGTTATACTATTCCACTCAGTCTCAACTTTGCTCCCTTATAATTTACATAAATATATGTAAAGTTAGAAAGATGTGAGTAGGTGATTGTAAAATCCTCTTATCTCCTCATCAAGAGGTCCATTTCCAATTTGCTACAATTCTAACTTGTAATAGTATTGCTACTTTTTGGGAGGCAGGGGAAGAATACAAATATTCATGGATTATTTTAAGAATTAGAGCTAAATAAATAGTAGATTTAAGTAGACTTAAATAAATCCCCATATACTCAACATATTTCATAGCTCCAAAGGTGACTCTCTTCACTTTTATTCATGACCCCCTCCTGTGCCTCAGTTTCTCAATCTGTGAAATGGGGACAATGATCTTGACCTCCTTTATAAACTGATTTGAGATCTGCTGATAAGAGCTAGCTATTATTACTATTATTATTCATAAAAACCTCTTGCTACACAGTTAAAATATATTAGTTCACATCCTTACACCTCTCATCCTCTGGAGTGCCACAGACATCTATTTTATATCTGGGTGGAGGAATCTGCACTAGTGAGTCAGCAAGACTCACTTGGCATCCTCTAGCCACCTGCTGGTAGAGTGGGTTTTCAGGAGAACACTACCAGACTTTTATACTAAAGTATCTGTCCAATTCCCTGTTGTCGTATCATTCTTCATCACTCACTGTTCCCACCTCTGATTTACACCATCCACTTAAACTTAACGTTGTCTACCAATAAAATTTTCAAAAGTATATGCAGTAGTAAATATAATAGATGGGTTTTTGATAATCTCCTACTAGTTTCACCTTTTGGCATATCTGTACAAATTTTCTTTGAGGCAATATTGGGACTGCATGAGCATTATGTATGTGTGTGCAGGGGTGATGGTGATGGAGTGTGTGGCAGTGGAAACTGGCTGGATCCATAGCTGTTCATTTCCAGGCTTTTTCTAAGTCTTTTGTAAAGGATTTCCCCGCCCCCCCTCCCCCACCCAAATATGTAATGTGTTTTAGGGAGTTTTGTCTGGATTCTGTGGAAATGCACTTTTAACCCTGTCTTTTTTTTTGTTTTTAAAGTTTGTTTAAAAAGAAAAGGAAGATTTGTAAATGGAAAAAGCCAAAAGTTTAAGCTGGGTTGGCGTTTAAGATGAACAGGATGATAGCCCTTCTTGACAGAGTTTGTGGCCCACCAAAGCAGAGCTCCCCTCCTTTGGCTGTCAGCATAAGAATGGCCATACTGGGTGAGACCAAAGGTCCATCTAGCCCAGTATTCTGTCTTCCAATAGTGGCTAATGCCAGGTGCCCTAGAGGGAATGAACAGAACAGGTAATCATCAAGTGATCCATCCCTTGTCACCCATTCCCAGCTTCTGGAAAACAGAGGCTAGGGACACCATTGCTGTCCATCCTGGCTAATAGCTATTGATAGACCTACCCTCCATGAACTTATCTAGTTCTTTTTTGAACCCTATTATAGTCTTGGCCTTCACAACATCCTCTGGCAAGGAGTTCCACAAGTTGACTGTGAGTTGTGTGAAGCATGTCTGTAGGATGGTGATCATATCTCCATGAGATATAGCAGTAGTGGATACTGGAAGAGAAGAGAGGGAGGCTTTTATTCACATGGAGAATGTTTAACCTCTTGCATTTTCCTATTCTCGTCTGTGTTTCCCCAAGTCCCTTACAACATGCATCCTATTCGTCTTCCCTGGTTAACCATTATCAGTAAGGAGGGCTTTATTAAAAAACAGATTACCAAAATCTACCATCAGATACACTTATACAACTCCTATTGACCTCAGTAGCAGTTGCACGTGCAAGAACTCAGTAAATACGTAATTATCTTTCAATGTACACCATGAACCATACACGATGTTCCATGTAGCCAGGTTAATGTTGTGGTAGAAATACTTTTTTTCTGTTCCAGTAATTGATTTCTCAATATCAGTAATGCATTGCATCTAGATTTGCATTTAATAGATATACATATATTGAAGTTGAGCAAATGCGTAACATAGAGACATGAATATATAGATTATACAGTTATTAAATCACAATATATTTAAATAATTGGCATTGAATAAGTTGTGCCACAGTGGTTAAAGAAGATTGCCATTTTCCTCAAGTGTAGCACACATCTTTCATTTCTGTTAGACCAACGCTGAGATAAATTCAAGAAGCAGAAATCAAAATACCTTCTCTCCGGCTATTTAACTTACATTCACTCCTTTTTAGATACAGGGAAGCAACGTTTGCTGAAAGAGCCCAGTAGTGGTAATGCAGTATGACAAGATCAGCACTAGAATTATGCCAAGGCCCTTCATTGCCCTGGCCATTGCTTCACATGAAGGGAGACCAAACTAAAAAAAAGCCCCCCCTCTCCCTCCCCCATTCTGGTAGCTGGATTCTAGCACAGAAAAATACACTATAGCTGTGGAAGTTAACTGTACTTAACTGTATTATTAGCTAGTAAGCCAATACATCTACATTATATTGTTTTATATAAGGAGAAGGGACAAGGTCCTGCTACCTTGTGCTAATTATTATTTTCTAAATTCTGCTACATAGGAAACTTTGGACTTCATTTCCTACAAAAGGATTTCTACCTATTTTTTCACTAAAGCCCCAATTTAGCAGTGTACTTAAATATGTGCTTCATTTTAGTCATCTGAGTAGTCAATGAGATTTAAATTTAGGCATATGCTTACATACTTTGCTGTGTTAAAGCCTAAAAGACTCAATTATGTGAAATCACAGTACCTCTTATCTAATTTAACCACGTCACAGTATTGTCAACAGCAGATATACAGAAATCGTGAACCAGGTCACAAAAAATGATGAGATTGGCATTAAAGTAATGATAATAAATAAATGTTGGTATCTTTTTCTTTGCCTTCTGCAATTTAAAATTTCTACAGGCCCATGTGCTCAGGGTTTTCTCTGCAACCATGAGGGCTAGAAAGTTGCATTTAAAAAAAAAAAGAGAACTGAGATTCTCATATGATCACATGACTCAGGAGCTGAAGTTTTTAAGAAAAACTGCAAATAGCATGAGACTTGCAGTCAAATCATAAGAGTTGGCATTACTGACTACTACTCCTCTATTTGAATCCCTCCATTAGCTTCTCATTCATATTTAAAATTCTATCCAACTCTGTTCCTCCCTGTTTTTCCTCCTTTGTTGACCTTGATTGCTCCCTGCTAACGCCACTCTGCCAGCATTCCCACTCTTGTCCATTTGTCTGTCAGCTTCTCCCACAATAACTTTTTTGTGTCTTTTTTTTTCTTTGAGTCAACAGCCTCCTCACTTGGTTGGCCTGCTGGACCCTATATTATTCAGATTTAAGTTCCTCTTAAAGATCATCTTCTGCTGTGTTGTCTAAGGAGAATCTTACTGAGTTGTTTAAGAAAATAGGGATTTGGTCCCTGTTACAGGGTGAGTTGCCCCTTTAGGAGGGATAAGGCCCAGGAAATAAGACTAATTAACTGCCTCTCAGTGGGATCCGGTTGAATGCCCAGGGTTTCTCTAAAAAGCCAGGCAGTACATAGGAAGAGGAGGAACAGAAAGCAGCAGGGCACTAGTAAAAGTTGCTTGGGGAGAGTTGCGTGTGTCTGAAGAGAGGGAAAGAACCGTAGTTGGGGCAAAAGAGAGAGAACTGAGGAGTCCTTGGGACAGTACTGGCCAGAGCTAGGGAAACATGCCAGGTAGAAGGCTAGTGTGGAGGTCCCTAAGTAAAAGGGAAGAACTGGCTCAGCCAGGGGCAGGCCAAACCCAAGAACAAGAGGCTGATTTTGGAGTTGCTCACAGGGTTAGGAATCTCATCTGAAGGGGCTTGGAATGCTTCTTGTAGAAGCCCTGCGGTGAGCGATATGACAGAACAGTAATAAGAAGTGTGAAGAATGGCTAGTGGTGTGGAGGCTCTGGAATAGAGGCACAAGAATTACAGAACTGGGTTTATTCAATCCCAGGTAGATGGAAAATGGGCCCTGGAATAAGGGCAGAGGAAGTGGGAACAGGCTGGTTGTAGACTCTTGGGTGGGTGACCTGGAGATGGCGTCCCGGGAGTAGGGATTGAAAACTACTGCCTTTGCATCTGTTGTACTTTGCAGGTTGGTGATTTAGAGGAATTGGAATCATAGTAAAAAATAACCCCCAGACTCAGGGCCTGAATTGGACTTGAAGAGGGACATCATTCTTCTCTCATGTGGGGGAGCTGACCATCTGTCTGATCTGTGGGAGAAAAGATGAGCAATTTGGTTGACCTTATAGACAGCAGGGGGAAGCTGAGGCAGGATTCACCTGTATTGCCATGGTTGACTGCTCAAGGGTGCGAGCCGTGTGACATTCCCCACCTATTGTATTGCTATGATTCCTTATGGACATTTTTTTACAGGAAAATTTAATCCTGGAATGACTGCTTTTTGCACTTAGCACCGGGATTGAAATCCTGGCTCCAAAGGGAGATTTGCCATTGGCTTCATAGGGTCTAGGGTTTCACTCAAGGACTCCAGACTATAAACTCTTTAGGGTGGTGGTTGTCTTTTTTTTTTTTGTTTGTTTCCCCTTTTCCTCCTCCCACCCCCCACCATTAGCACAGTGCCCAGGACAATGAGTCCCTGATCCCTTGTTGGCGATTTTAGGTACTATTGTAATGTTAGTAATAGTTGCATATGACCCATTTCTAGATGCTTTGGTTTCATAATGTTTTTGAGAATAATATATAAAGTAATAAAGCACACACAATCTATCATATTACATTTTCTTCTATAACATATGCTAAGATTGTACACATTAATAACAATGCTTTAAAGTTTACATTTTACTAGGAAAATAAGAGAACAAACTACTATATATGTGCAAGTTTTGGGAGTTAAAATTGTAAGAGAAACTAAATCTTGAACTCTCTTTATCTTTTTTTGAGTGCTCTATTTCACATTTTTAACATAGTATTCGGATGAGCGTGTGTTCTTTTCATTCCCCTGGGTTTCTCAAGAGAAAAATCTAGAGATGTGCAGCTTACAAGCTCTGTAGCCTTCATGAATGGAACTTGTCCATAGAGCCAGTCAAGAAACATTTTGTAAAATAATTCCAGGTTTTGAAATTGTTTAACACGAAACAAAAATGAGACCTTTAGAAAACTTGTTTTTTAAACACTGTCCCCTCCACCCAAATAGCCAATAACCTGGTTGGGGTACTCACTCCAAATCAGACTGAGCAGGGAGTTGAACCTGGTTCTCCCACATCGCAGAAAAGCATCATAAACACAAGGTTATGGCTATTCTGTCACTCTGTTCTTCTCCGTCCAGAAATTCAACCTTGGACCTGATGGAAACTATTGTCCATAATATTTCTTAAAATTTTTTCGATCAGCTGTATGTGTCAGTTCCTTACATTGCAGCTATTTGGTTTATGTACTCAGCATGCATTGCCAGAGGAGCTTTTAAATTTCTCTGAAGCTAATGAATTTATGGAGCTACTATACAAAAGTGCTGTAAATTCCTTGGTCTGGAGCTCGACAGCTGGCTGCATCTTTACAAGACCCAATACCCCTTGCTCTAAAGTGATTAATCCTCCTGATCTTACCTCTCTTCCAGCTTCAACAGCTGAGCCTGTAAATTCCCCTAACATACAGGGTTAATTAACTGCCTGTGTACTACATCAGCCTTCATGTGCATAGTTAAGAACTTGAATTTATTAAGGTCAAGAAAGTGTGTGTTGGGGTTACTGGCCCCTTAAGGGGAGATGGGCCTGGCCCCACATGTGACTAATTAGCTGCATCCCAGCTGAGGCTGTGGGGCTAAGGGTCACTTGATAGCCTGAAGAGGACCTGGTTCTTATAAAAGCAAGTGCTCAACTGGGCTAGAGAACTGCCAGAAGGTTTCTCTAATAGGGGAAAAGAACCCAGCTACTAGGTGACTCCCAGGTAGATGGCCTGGAACATAGAAGCTAGGTGCCTGCAGGAAGTCCCTGAGTCAGGGCACAGATCTGGAGGAGCTGAGACAGGGGAGGCACATGACTCTGAGCACTGTAGCCAAGGTGGGGCAGAGGAACTACTTGAGCTGGATATGTTGTCCAGATATTTGGCTTAACCAATGAATTAAGGCAAGTGCCTGAAACAGCCTTGGCTCGGGTGTTGGTTCTTTCCTTGACTGATGAAAGAGCCCATCAACCTGCACAACACCTGGTTAGGCTCTTAAATAAGTAACCTGATTCTTCTGAAGTGCTGAGCATCCAGCAGCTCCTACTTAAATCAACAGAGCTGCACCTGCTTAAGGTGGGGTTGAGTCTGGTCCTGAGATCTAGTTCATGCTTCTATTTCAACCTGGTTAGATAGTTCCTTTCATCAGTTTCAACTTTTGCAGATATCTGCTGCTAGTTATATTTAAGATGAAGACTTCCCACAATATCAGTCCAGTGTATTAACAGAGTTTCCCTGACTGCATATTTCATAATGTTGGGGTATGTTCATGGCCTTTTTCTCTGTTGCTATAGAGAGAGAATTCAGTTAATCTTGGGCACATTTTTAGTCTTATCTTGGGCACAGATCAAGTCTCATGATTATAGTTGGGTGGGTTCAAATACAGCTGAAGGCTATGTGGGATTTGTCCTCTAGCTTAAGAGCTGTAAAAACACACACACTGATTCTTTCAGTTTCAATTAAGAGATACTGGTGACATGGTCTTAATGACCTCTCTCACAAAAAAGTATAGCTTTCTACTACAGAGTAGAGGGTGTGGGACGGTGTCAGTCTTACCAGCATGAGCTTGGGAGAGGCATGTGAATTACAAATGAGTAATGCAAATAACCCTAAATGCATGCTTATAAATCCTTTACTATTCAACTTCATTATGTATTCTGTATATGGCACATTTCAGAAAAAACTGTTTTAGGCATTGTCTTTAGCTCCAAATAAGCTAGTCAGGCCTTTGTAATTACCTACAGAGACTTTTAGTGGATAAGAAGAATAAAAATGATTAAATAAAACACAAATGAATTGAGTTAGTACAGTTTACAAACTGTAACCAGCAGCTCTTTGTTGTTCAGTTTGGTATCCACCTCAGCTCCAGAGGCAACTGATGGCCTTGAACTTTGCCATACTCTGTCACAGCACTTAAAGGTCACAGCAGCATTTAACTCACCAGACCCCACAAACATGTTTTAGAAAATTTTATAGGGACTTTTTTTTTTAATTCCCTGAACCTATAAAATGAGGTGCCTATAGGTGTGTCTACACTACGAAATTAGGTCGAATTTATAGAAGCCGGTTTTATAGAAATCGTTTGTATACAGCCGATTGTGTGTGTCCCCACATAAAATGCTCTAAGTGCATTAAGTCAGCGGACCGCATTCAGTACCGAGGCTAGCGTCGACTTACGGAGCGTTGCACTGTGGGTAGCTATCCCACAGTTCCCGCAGTCTCCGCCGCCCATTGGAATTCTGGGTTGAGATCCCAATGCCTGAATGATGCAAAACAGTGTCGCGGGGGGTTCTGGGTACATGTCGTCAGGCCCCTCCCCCTCCGTCAGAGCAACGGCAGACAATCGATTCGTGCTTTTTTACCTGGGTTACCTGTGCATACAACATACCATGCCAAGCATGGAGCCCGCTCAGCTCAGCTCAGCTCACTGTCACCATATGTCCTCTGGGTGCCGGCAGACGTGGTACTGCATTGCTACACAGTAGCAGCTAATTGCCTTTTGGCAGTAGACGGTGCAATATGACTGGTAGCCTTCATTGGCAATCCTGGTGCTGGCAGACGTGGGGCTGTATTGCACACAGCAACAGCCCCTTGCCTTTTGGTAGAAGATGGTATATTACGACTGATATCCATCGTCGTCGTACTGCAGTGGCTGTCAATCATGGGCACCTGGGCAGTCTCGACGATGATGGCTATCAGTCGTAGTATGCTATTTTCTGCCAAGCGCCCAGTATTTTCTGCCAAGCACCCAGAAGATGCCAAGGGCTATCAGTCATGCTGCACCGTCGTCTGCCAGCTTAAGATGTAAAAAAATAGATTTGTTCTGTGTTCATTTGCTTCCCTCTCCCTCCATGAAATCAACAGCCTGCTAAACCCAGGGTTTTGAGTTCAATCTTTGGGGGGGGGGGGGGCATTCTGTGTGACAGTTGTTTGTGTTTCTCCCTGATGCACAGCCACCTTTGTTGATTTTAATTCCCTGTACCTGTACGCCATGTCGTCACTCACCCCTCCCTCGTTCCCTCTGTCCGTCATATACTAGTTTCGCGCCTTTTTTCAGACCAGACGCCATAGCACTGGGATCATGGAGCCCGCTCAGATCACCGCAGCAATTATGAGCACTATGAACACCACGCACATTGTCCTGGAGTATATGCAGAGCCAGGACATGCCAAAGCAAAACCAGGACCAGCCGAGGAGGTGATTGCAGCGCGGCGACGAGAGTGATGAGGAAATTGACATGGACATAGACCTCTCACAAGGCACAGGCCCCAGCAATGTGCAAATCATGGTGTTACTGGGGCAGGTTCATGCCGTGGAACGCTGATTCTGGGCCCGGGAAACAAGCACAGACTGGTGGGATCGCATCGTGCTGCAGGTGTGGGACGATTCCCAGTGGCTGCGAAACTTTCGCATGCGTAAGGGCATTTTCATGGAACTTTGTGACTTGCTTTCCCCTGCCCTGAAGCGCCAGAATACCAGGATGAGAGCAGCCCTCACAGTTGAGAAGCGAGTGGCGATAGCCCTGTGGAAGCTTGCAACGCCAGACAGCTACCGGTCAGTCGGGAATCAATTTGGAGTGGGCAAATCTACAGTGGGGGCTGCTGTGATCCAAGTTGCCAGGGCAATCAAAGACCTGGTGTTATCAAGGGTAGTGACTCTGGGCAATGTGCAGGCCATAGTGGATGGCTTTGGTGCAATGGGATTCCCAAACTGTGGTGGGGCGATAGACGGAACCCATATCCCTATCTTGGCACCGGAGTACCAAGCCACCGAGTACATAAACCGCAAGGGGTACTTTTCAATGCTGCTGCAAGCCCTGGTGGATCACAAGGGACGTTTCAACAACATCAACTTGGGATGGCCGGGAAAGGTACATGATGCTCGCGTCTTCAGGCACTCTGGTCTGTTTCGAAAGCTGGAGGAAGCGACTTTCTTCCCGGACCAGAAAATAACCGTTGGGGATGTTGAAATGCCTATAGTTATCCTTGGGGACCCAGCCTACCCCTTAATGCCATGGCTCATGAAGCCGTCCACAGGCAGCCTGGACAGTAATCAGGACCTGTTCAACTACAGGCTGAGCAAGTGCCGAATGGTGGTGGAATGTGTATTTGGATGTTTAAAAGCGCGTTGGCGCAGCTTACTGACTCGCTCAGACCTCAGCAAAAAGAATATCCCCATTGTTATTGCTGCTTGCTGTGCGCTCCACAATATCTGTGAGAGTAAGGAGGAGACATTTATGGCGGGGTGGGAGGTTGAGGCAAATCGCCTGGCCGCTGATTACGCGCAGCCAGACACCAGGGCGGTTAGAAGAGCACAGCAGGGAGCGGTGCGCATCAGAGAAGCTTTGAAAACGAGTTTTGTGACTGGCCAGGCTATGGTGTGAAACTTCTGTTTGGTTCTCCTTGATGAACCCTCCGCCTCCCACCCCACCCAGTTCACTCTACTTCCCTGTAAACCAACTACCCCAACCTCCCCTCCCCCTTCGAGCACTGCTTGCAGAGACAATAAAGTCATTGTTACTTCACATTCATGCATTCTTTATTAATTCATCACACAACTAGGGGGATAATTGCCAAGGTAGCCCGGGATGGGTGAAGGAGGAGGGAAGGAAAAGGACACACTGCAGTTTAAAACTTTAACTCTTATTGAAGGCCAGCCTTCTGATGCTCGGGCAATCATCTGGGGTGGAGTGACCGGTGGCCGGAGGCCCTCCCCACCGTGTTCTTGGGTGTCTGGGTGAGGAGGCTATGGAACTTGGGGAGGAGGGCTGTTGGTTACAGAGGGGCTGTAGTGGCGGTCTCTGCTCCTGCTGACTTTCCTGCAGCTCAACCATACGCTGGAGCATATCAGTTTGATGCTCCAGCAGCTGGAGCATCGACTCTTGCCTTCTGTCTGCAAGCTGACGCCACCTATCACCTTCAGCCTGCCACTTGCTCTGTTCATCCTGCGATTCAGCCCGCCACCTCTCCTCTCGTTCATACTGTGCTTTTCTGTAGTCTGACATTGACTGCCTCCACGCATTCTGCTGTGCTCTTTCAGTGTGGGAGGACATCTGGAGCTCCATGAACATGTCATCCTGAGTCCGCCATTTTCTCCTTCTAATCTTCACTAGCCTCTGTGAAGGAGAAACATTTGCAGCTGGTGGAGGAGAAGGGAGAGGTGGTTAAAAAAGACAAATTTTAGAGAACAATGGGTACACTCTTTCACGTTAAATTTTGCTGTTCACATTACACAGCACATGTGCTTTCGTTACAAGGTCGCATTTTTCCTCTTATATTGAGGGCCTGTGAGAGATCACTCACGCAGTGCCAGGCAACAGATTTCGGCTTGCAGGCAGCCATGGTAAGCCACAGTCTTTTGGCTTTTTTCACCTTCTTAACATGTGGGAATGGTTTCAAACAGTAGTGCCCTCATTTCCCATACCAAGGACCCATTGGGTTGGCCATTTAAAATGGGTTTGCAATGTAAAAGGAGGGGCTGCGGTTTCCAGGTTAACATGCAGCACAAACCCAACTAACCCCCCTCCCCCCACGTTCCTCAGCCTGCGACGCTTCCAGCAGCTCCCATTGGCCTGGAGCCACACCCAATTATCAGGGATGATCACTTCACCCCTCCCCCCGACCACGTGGCTAACAGCAGGGAACATTTCTGTTCAGCAGAGCAGGAAGGGGCACCTCTGAATGTCCCCTTAATAAAATCACCCCATTTCAACCAGGTGACCGTGATTGATATCACTCTCCTGAGGATAACAAAGAGAGATAAGGAATGGATGTTGTCTGCATGCCAGCAAACACCGGGACCATACGCTGCCATGCTTTGTTATGCAGTGATTCCAGACTACATGCTACTGGCCTGGCGTGGTAAAGTGTCCTACCATGGCGGACGGGATAAGGCAGCCTTCCCCAGAAACCTTTTGCAAAGGCTTTGGGAGTACATGAAGGAGAGCTTTCTGGAGATGTCCCTGGAGGATTTCTGCTCCATCCCCATACACGTTAACAGACTTTTCCAGTAGCTGTACTGGCCACGATTGCCAGGGCAAATTAATCATTAAACACGCTTGCTTTTAAACCATGTGTAATATTTACAAAGGTACACTCACCAGAAGTCCCCTGTGTGCCCTCAGGGTCTGGGAGCATGCCTTGGGTGAGTTCAGGGGTTACTGGCTCCAGGTCCAGGGTCAACATATCCTGGCTGTTGGGGAAACTGGTTTCTCTGCTTCCTTGCTGCTGTGAGCTATCTACATTATCTTCATCCTCATGTTCCTCGTACCCCGAACCCGCTTCCCTGTGTGTTTCTCCAGTGACTGAGTCATAGCACACAGTTGGGGTAGTGGTGGCTGCACCCCCTAGCATGGCATGCAGCTCCGCGTAGAAGCGGCATGTTTGCGGCTCTGCCCCGGACCTTCCGTTTGCCTCTCTGGCTTTGTGGTAGGCTTGCCTTAGCTCCTTAATTTTCACGCAGCACTGCTGTGCGTCCCTGTTATGGCCTCTGTCCTTCATGGCCTTTGAGACCTTTTCTAATATTTTGCCATTTCGTTTACTGCTACGGTGTTCGGTTAGCACTGATTCATCTCCCCATATGGCGAGTAGATCCCGTACCTCCCGTTCAGTCCATGATGAGCTCTTTTGCGATCCTGGGACTCCATCGCGGTTACCTGTGCTGATGAGCTCTGCGTGGTCACCTGTGCTCTACACGCTGGGCAAACAGGAAATGAAATTCAAACGTTCGCGGGGCTTTTCCTGTCTACCTGGTCAGTGCATCTGAGTTGAGAGTGCTGTCCAGAGCGGTCACAATGAAGCACTGTGGGATAGCTCCCGGAGGCCAATAACGTCGAATTCCGTCCACACTACCCCAATTCCGACTCGCTAAGGCCGATTTTATCGCTAATCCCCTCGTCGGAGGTGGAGTAAAGAAACCAGTTTAAAGGGCCCTTTAAGTCGAAAGAAAGGGCTTCGTCGTGTGAACGTGTCCGGGCTTAATTCAATTTAACACTGCTAAAGTCGACCTAAACTCGTAGTGTAGACCAGTCCTTAGTTACCATGAGTCCCACTATACCAGACATAGAGGTATTTATTAAATCCCTGTACACTTTATGGATAGAAGACCCTTTTCAGATCATTTTAGAGGTGTTTAAACCCACAAATTTAAAGTCCAAAATCTGAGTCTTTCCGGGACTAGTGTGTGCTGGATTCTGTTAGTGCCTGAGGACCTCCCCTTTTCTATGTTGCAAAACCTCTGTTTTACCTCTCACAAGGGCTACAAGAGACCAGACTTTAAACTTGTGAATTTTTAATATGTTGACTCATGCCCTGATTGTTGGGTGACCAGATCACCCAAGACAAATATCGGGACGCGGGGGAGGGGGGGGGGCGGGAGGAGGGTGACGTGGGGGGGCGTGGCGGGGGCGGGGCCAAAAAAAAAAAAAACCCTTCCTCCGCAAGCGCTGGAGGGAGGCCCGGGAGACTCAGGGGAACGCGGGACCGGGGTGAGTAACTTTCCGGCCTGGTCCCTTGCAGGCAGGACTCAGTTGGGTGGTAGGGCGAGGAGGGGGCGGCCCGCGGGGCCAGGCGGCGGCTGTTCTCACCCCCGGCCAGCGGGACTCGGGAGCAGCCGCTGCTGCAGCTCCCACTGCCGCGGGGGAGGAAGCGGCCATGGCGCTCCGCGGCTGCGGCTCTGGCGCCCCCGAACCCCCTGAGCCTGGGCCTGCTGCGGGGACCCAGCAGCGCGCACGCTGCGCCCAGCCCCTGGCCAGTCATGTCTGGGCTGCTGCCCAGCTGGTGCAATCCCACAGCGGCCCCGGAGTGGGGGCAGCAGGCCCTAGCCCCCCCGTCCCGCTCGGGTCCCACAGGGGAACGAACGGGGCTGGGCGGCCGATGCCTCCGCCCCGGCGCCGCCGCGGGATAGCACCAGCTGGGCAGCAGCCCAGACGCGACCGGCCAGGGGCTGGGCGCAGCGTACGCGCTGCTGGGTCCCTGCAGCAGGCCCCGGCTCGGGGGGTTTGGAGGCGCCGCAGCCGCGGAGCATCATGGCCGCTTCCTCCCCCGCCCTGGCAGTGGGAGCTGCAGCAGCGGCTGCTCCCGAGTCCCGCTGCCTGGGGGGACAACAACAGCCGCCGCCTGGCCCCGGGGGCCGCCCCCCTCCTCTCCCAACCACCCAACTGAGTCCTGCCTGCTCGGGGCCAGGCCGGACTGTTACTCACCCCGGCCCCGCGCTTCCCCTGAGTCTCCCGGGCCTCCCTCCAGTGCTTGCGGAGGGAGGGGGAATGGTGAGCCCGGGGAAGAGGCGGGGATTCGGGGAGGGAGCCAATCGGGGGAAGAGGGGGCGGAGTCGGGGCGGGGGGGGGTGCGAGTACTTCCGGGCTCTAGGCTCCGGGGCATTTCCTTGTTTGTCCAGTGTCCCGACCGCATGTCGGTCGGGACGCGGGACAAACAAGGAAATATCGGGACGGTCCCGATAAAATCGGGACGTCTGGTCACCCTACGTGATTGTGCATTTGTAATTTTTTTAGAGTGGTTAAATAAAACATCCGTTCAGGTATCAGTAGTCCCACATCCCAGAGTAATTCTTATCCAAACTATGGCTCGGATTTCCAAAAGAGCTTAAGGTATTAGTGGACAAATCCTATTCAACTGGGTGCCTAACTCTCAGGCTTTAAAAAGTCTACCTTTATTATTATTATTTAGTAATAATAAACTGTGTCCAGTATGCACTTCCCCTGCACTCTGCCCACTGCTCCATCTTTGCTGAGGCTAATTTGAACAGTCTAAATCTCTGAGCAGCTTTGAGCAGCCACTTGCTTTCCCCCAAATATGGAATTGCCAACAACATTTCTCTAAGCTGATGCCCGGGACAAACAATTATCAGTTGTTGTTTGCTGTGACAGATCTAAGATCTAATATCTCACAACCCAGCAGAGTTAGAAATGGGAGATTTATACCCTTGGAAGGCTAGATTTTCCTCTGTCTTTCATTGCACTTGCTTCTGGCCCTGGAAATTCCTGAGATTTTGGCGTTTAAATTAGTGACATTTTATATGTAGATAAGCTATTTTAGGAGGGTTGGGGAGGATTTTAGAAAATCTCTGACCTTGGGTTTTAAGAAGCTGCTGTTTGTCTGTATTGCAGCCTTTGTTTCAGAAAGGTGATAGATTTTTTTTTTCATGAGTAAAAGTAAAAAAATTATTAATTTTACTTGTGTCTGAATTTGACTGAGATTTCATACAAGGTGTTTCACTCATATGGTATGTTCTCTTCTGAACCCAGTTAACAAATATCACAAAAGCCAATATGAAGGAGTAACATATGAAGGAAATCACTGACTCTTTTGTTCTGACTCACACACAACTGACTGATCAGTCTTTAGTGTGTTCTGTTTCCCTGCTCATCCTCCCCTGTACAGGTGTGCTGCAGAGGCTTGGCAGAAGACTTCACTCTTACCCTGTACCCATTTTCTGGTTGTATGAGAGCAACTCCAGGCAGCCTGCTACCACACTGGAGCAGTGCTGGTGGAACTGGAGATGGGAAAATGTTACCTTTCTGAAAGCTTTACAGATCAGGACTGCAGCCTGGAGTACCATGTATTGCAGCAACATGAGGTCCCAAGTCTGGAAGCAGGCTGGCTCTGAGGGTTCAGGTAGTCCCACAACTGCATTACATGAACTTGGAACCCCACATCAAAAAGGCTTTTGGTTCCAGGTGGGGGAAACATGGACGGAGAGGAAGCATTCAGTGTGGCTTCCTGAAGGATTGTTCCTATACATCTTAAAGGTATTAAGAGAGTTGGCAAATTACTTTCTTATAGCACTGAAATTTTTTTATATAAATAATGTACAGTTGGGGAGCTAAAAGAAGATTGGAGCAAGGCATATGTAGTACAGTAACTCCTCACTTAACATTGTAGTTATATTCCTGAAAAATGTGACTTTACGTGAAACGATGTTAAGTGAATCAAATTCCCCATAAGAATGGGGGGAGGGGGATTAGGTTCCAGGGAATTTTTTTTTTTTTGGCCATACAGTGCTATAGTTGGGAGGTTCCCCCGCCTTACCCCACACAGGCACAGCCCACTGGCACTGGAGACAATGAGGCAGGCAAGGAGGCTGAAGGTGATGTAGGCTAGGAGAAGCATGTTGCACAGTGGCAGCTTCCCCTACTCTGCAAGCACCAGGGGCGGGGGGGCTCAACCTTCAGCCAGCCCCCCTCCCCCCTCCCCCCCAAGCCGCCATCCTTAACCCGCTTCTTCTCCTCTCCCCTCCACCCCCTTTACTCTGCACACCACGTCCTAGCTCCTCTCCCCGCCCTCCTGCCCGTGGCAATCAGCTGTCTTGTGACATTCAGAGGGCATGGGGGGGAGCGAGGACTCGGTGCGCAGGCTCCCCCCTCCCTCTCCTGCCAACGGCAATCAGCTGGTTTGTGGCGTTCCGGAGGCAGGGGAGGGAGGGGGAGCCTGCACGCCGAGTCCTTGCTCCTCCCCGCTCCCTCCTGAACGCCACAAGCCAGCTGATTGCCACGGGCAGGAGGTGGGGGAGAGGGGGAAGGCGCTGATCCACGGGGTCTGCCGGCGGGCGGGAGGTGCTGTGGAGGGATGGGGGGCTGCCAGCTGTGGACAAAGCAGGCAGCCAAACGATGTTACAGTGAAGCATTGCACAACTTTAAATGGAGCATGTTCTGTAATTGAGCAGGGACGTAAGATCGAAACAACGTTAAGCGAGAGGATGTTAAGTGGGGAGTTACTGTACTGATGTACAATAAAGGGAAAAGGAGAGATCATGGCAATTACCATCCTGCAGGTGTAACAACTGTTCAGTTTGTCACCCCATTACTAGAAAGCTACCAACAAATTGAAAAAAAGTTCGAAGAAGAGCATAAACCTGATTACAGTTCCGAATGAAGCAAAATTACAGTATCTTCACCTGAAGACTTAAGAGGGCACATGTTTAGAGTGTACATACCACGGAGAGAAAAGGGAATAATTTAGAATACTAAAAGGGGATATAACTAGGAATAAAGGTATGACAGTAAAAAATAAAATGTCAGTGTAGACATCCTGGCTGTGGGGTAATCTCCTGAGGGAAGCAGAGGAAAACTTCTTTTGTTGGTGCATTTACAATTAGACTGGATAATACTAGTTAATATACAGTAGGAAGCAATCCTTCTCTGTGGGAAGATGGACTAAATGGTCTAATTGATGACTTCCATTTGTTGAATCTGTAGACAGATGGATTTAGGTTAGTGGAGAAAGGTACTATGTTCACCATGTGTTTCACATTCTCCCCTGACATACATGCAGGGGAGGAAATAAATGTTATAAGAACTCTAGATAATTTTAACTGCAAACAAAAGGTCATAGTGATAAAGAAAAGGAGGCTCCCGCTATCTCTTGTCAGGTTCTTCCTTCAGGCAAATCCAAAATACACAAGGGACAACTGAAGTCTTGAAGGGAGAGTAAAAGATATGGTTAGAGCACAGGATTCAGAGCCAGGGACCTCTGAATACATAGGTCACCTTAGGCTACGTCTACATAGCCCTGCATTTAGAACTGGGGGCAGATGTGTGTGGGTGAATGGCAGCACATGCTAGTGTGCTGTATGGTAACTTCTCCGTGTGGATGCTGTGGGTATGAACTAAAAGGTACATAGTTTGAATTAACGTAGTTCAGTTTAAAGAGGTCTATGTAGTCCAAACTGCGGTGCTATGTACATGAGCCATCAGACTCCAACTCCTTTGCAGCCTTGGGCAAATCAAAATCTCTGTTTTCCCAGTCTGCAAACTGGGAATTATGCCCACTCAGTTACCTGCTAGGACTGATGTGAGGAGTTAGTTAATGTTTGTAAAGTGCTTTGAAGATGAAATATGCTATGTATATGCTGTCAGATCTCCTATCTAAACTTCCCCTTTCCCCAGAATTTCCCCAACCTGTGAGTGTAAGTCTCATTAATGAATATACCACAGTATAAGATATGCTAGACTTTTTTGTTTTATTCCCTTCTGATTTAAATACCTAGTTTAAAGCCGGCGGTGCTATCTCAGCAGTAAAACTAGACATGAAGGTGAGTGAAACTACTTTCCCACTGCCTTTAGCCAATCAAAGTTTCATTTTGTCTGAAACAATTCTTGCTATATTGAGGTCTGACAGACAGGAGGGTCTTTCTCTAGCAGGTCAACACTTGTCACTTTTATGTCTGTTTCTCTTTCTACGGAACAAAACGGTTCATTTTTAAGTGGTTGTCTGAGCTTGTTTGCAAACTGATAGATTCTAATCATTGCCTGGATGAATGCCTGTGGCTTTGCAAAAAGTTGCAGTGAATCACCGTAAAAATGATGACTAAGCAATCCAGACAAATTAAATTTGATGTTTCTGATGAGAATGAACGTTTACTTCCATGACAAGTAAATTTCACTGCAAACTAGGGCCGGGTGCAAGAAAGATGATGGATGATTATCTTAATCTAACATGTGGCAGTTTTATATTTACAATAGTGCTGTGTTAACCCAGTGTTTCTATATAAATAGTAAGTGTTCAGTGAAGAAACGGCAAACTGATGAATAACTTAGTTGTTTGGTCATATTATAAGCCAGTGCTTTTCTGTTGTTGGAAATAGATGCAAATATAACTGCCAGAAACCAATACCTTGTTGCATATTGTTCATAATTTCAACATTATGTAGTTATTTGGTTGTACAGGCAATTGAATTTAATAGGCTGATGCCAAATGGGCTACCCATGGAAAAAGAAATATTAAATACAGAGACATCTGCTCCTGTTTTCTAAGTAACATTGCCGAAACTGAGAACACATCACATTAATACAGATGCTTTTTATTATTTGCTAGTTACAATTAAATGCAGTTTTTTTTTAATGTGGTTGGTGATGAAAGAGTGAGAGGAACCTCAGGGGGGGCGGGAATGTTTCAGATTATGTAGACCACAGCTGATAGTTACATAGTCCACCACAAACCCTGTTTTGGCTTGGGTTTTCATTTTGTAGTAGTGTATTCAAGCCATATTTGCAAACCACATTCCACTAAAGCCTTCCCATGTTTGTAGCTAGCTGTTCAGTAATGTGCTCTGACTGGCTGAGGGGGTTTGCAGTTCAAGCAGACTTTGACTGGAGGCAAATATTTAGTTGTTAATCTCTCCCCTACTACATAATGATGCATGGAACAAAACCATTAATGGCAGTTATGTTATTAAAAGGCCATCCTTTGAAAAGAGAATGTGACCTAGAGAGAGATCTGTGTGTCTATCTTTTAAAGATATGAGATGGTTGCATATTTGTATATGAAGGAGTATAAAATTATTCACGACTATTCCATCTTTCCCATTTCAAGTGAAATGTTCTTGGGAGTGTGTGGTTCTTGTATTCTTGTTTAGTGGATAGACCAGTGAACAAATTTATTGACAGGAATGTTACCTGAAACAGCAAGTTTCAGCAAACATTATAAGATATTTGTGTAAAAAAGACTTCTGAATATCCATAATCATGAGTATTGGCCTTGGAAACTTGATTAGAAGACTAAAGGCTCATCTTTTAAGAGCAAATAAACTTGTCATGAACTATGTCTAATCAAAATGCCTTAACTCTTGAATTTCAAATATGAAATACTCAACCCAGTACTAAAAGGTCTCAGTCATGACCCTGGGCCATACAGAGGAATTAGGAAACTCATTACTGCCCTGTGCAGGCTATCCTCATTGCTAGACACTGCACATGAGGATAGGGTTACCATACGTCCGGATTTTCCCGGACATGTCCGGCTTTTTGGGCTCCAAATCCCCGTCCGGGGGGAAATCCCAAAAAGCCGGACATGTCTGGGAAAATCGGGACATGGGGGCCGGCGGCTCGGGGCCGGCCGGGCCGGCGGTCGGCCGGGCCGGGGGCTCGGGGGCCGGCGGTCGGCCGAGGGCTCGGGGGCCGGCGGTCGGCCGGGCAGGGGCCTCAGGGGCTTGGGGCTGGGCCAGGGGCTCGGGGCTGGGCCGGGGCCTCGGGGGCTCGGGGCCGGCCGGGCCGGGCCGGCGGTGCCGGGAGCCGGCAGAGCCGGGCCAGGCCGGGGGCTCGGGGGCCGGCGGTCGGCGGGGCCGGGCCGGGGGCTCGGGGGCTGGCAGTGCCGGGAGCTGGCGGGGCCGGGCCGGCGGTGCTGGGCGGGCCGGGGGTGCTCGGCCGGGGACTGGCAGTGCTGGGCAGGCTGACCCAGGCTGGAGACGCCGGGGGGGGGAGGGGGAGGCAGACTGGGCCGTGTCTCCTCCCCCCAAACCCCCTTTACCTGCTTCAGGCTTCCCGCGAATCAAATATACGCAGGAAGCAGGGGAGGGGGCGGAGTTGGGGCGGGGACTTTGGGGAAGGGGCAGAGTTGAGGGCGGGGCTGGGGGCGGGGCCGGGGCCCCGTGGAGTGTCCTCCTTTTGGAGGCTTAAAGTATGGTAACCCTACATGAGGAAGATCAGGCGTGGGTTGGCTGCTGCTCCTCATGCCATGTAGGTGAGTGGGGAATAGGCTGTGCAGCTGAGGGAAGTAAGCTGCTCCAGTGAAAGCTGGATCATCTTATTTCTCTCTGAACAACACAGAAGTAGATTAAGAACCCAGGTCCTGACCTGCTTCTGAAATTGTAAGGTTACAATCCAGCCCATAGCAGATTGCATTAATAGAAAAAGAGGATGCAGTGCACTTTTTCAAGAATGCAGCTTTCTTGTCCTCTTTTTGGTTTTGCTGCTTCTATAAAAAGTTCAGTTTGAAATGTCATGTAAGCCTCAATCCACCACTTGCAATCACTATTGTTCAGTCACAAGCAGGGGAGAAACAAGCAGAGACATCTTAGTCTCTGTCACAGAGAACAAAAATGTAACTCTGATCTTTTATGATGTCTTTCAGTCATTGTGTGGTAAGTGACTTGAGGGTGTTTTTTTTAATTTATTTAACTAATTTCCCCTCCCATCTGACTTTGCTGTTGATGTGGAGGAAAAAAATAGTTTTCCATCTCCACGCTTCTGAACTTTGCACTGAGCAGCATTTTCCACCATGGAGGCCAAAGGGAAATCCACCCCTGTCCAGAAAGTCCAAAAACAACTTTTAGTCTGAAGGGTTGATGGTTCTAAGAGGGATGCTACCTCCTGTGCTAGCAGAGTGAAGCAAATGTCGAATAAATATAAATTAATCAGCTCCCAGTCAGCTTGGGTTTAATTTCCATGAGGATGGAATGAATGGCTTTTAAAAGGAAAGTAGAGCTTTCCTTTATATTGCAGTGTAATTTCTAGTTACCCTAATTCTGTCCATCTGTGTCCTCAGGTTCCCCAGAGGATAGAAGAACAAAGTTCTGAAGACAGCAGCGCAGGAATCCCAGGCATATGGGGCAGTTGGGGCCCCTGGTCTGCTTGCTCTCGAAGTTGCAGTGGTGGGGTGATGGAGCAAACCCGGCCCTGCCTCCCAAGTTATTACCACGACAGGGCTTATTCTAGACCAGGGCAACAGTACCCAGCCTTGGAAAGAACTCTTGCACCCCAGCATTCCCACCGTCGTGAAGATCCATTGACCCCTTATTCCGGCCATGTCATCTCTGCCATCCGTACGTCTGTGCCACTTCACAGAAATGAGGAGCAGCTTCAGAGAGGTCTTTGGGCTTCAGTTTCCTCCACGGGCCGCAATGACAGCCATCTGAACAGAGGAACATTGAGAGGCAGCCGGCATTCTCAAAGGCACAGAACCAAGCCAGAGAGGAGGTACTGTTCCTGCACGTGTAATTGATTCCATAGCTTGGTGTGAATGGTGTGTTTGAAGAATGTCTCTCTTCATGCCAGATTTACATTAATTGATGGGAAAATCTCAGGGAAGAATAGCATGGGTCTGTAATATCCACAAACTGTTTTGGAGGGCTGTCTCAAGAGAGAGCTTGTGATACTCTGTGTATTATACTTCAATATCTGCTGTTTATGTTCTAAAACCAAAAACGAGTGTGATAATTTTGCTTGCAGGCAAAATAAAACTGCAAGCTATTTTAATATCTCAGCTTAAAATATAATTTTGTGATCTAGTAATTTCCCCCATGATCCATTACCCTTTGCGAACCTCATAGTAAACCTACTAAAGGATAACTGTGCTATGCCCCTCAGGTACCAATCTCATCAGCCTATTCTAATTAGAACTAGTTTGAAATTTTGTCTTCAAACCTACTTGTGATGAAAAATGGCTTTTGAACCAAAATTTGCCTTCTGGTCAAAATTTCCTGTCTTTCAATAAAAAGGACTTTTCAAGGACTTTTTGGTTTTCTGGTTTGTTGTTTTTGTTTTGTCGTCCCTTCCCTTTTTCATATCCCTTTTGCTTTTTCTATAGAAAAACTGTGTTTTTTTTTTTGAGTAAATGAACCTTTTTCCTTTAAAAAATTTTTTTTGTTTTTAAATGCTTACCTTGACTAGCCCTGATTTTAATATACACTGACTTCAGTGGATATTAATCATTTTAACAATTCAATCTCGAACAGCTCCCCGCTTCTGATTTAATATTAACTCTATGTTCCTGTCGCTCCCCAAAGACAGAACTTAATTTGTTCATGCCAGAATCTCAAAGCTTAAAATGTAGTTGAGAATGCACTTACCATCAAGCAACCTGTGGCCATGCCCACCTTTGAGGCCTAATTTCTTGGGTAGACCTGCGATCCTGTGCTACCTTGTCAAAGTTTGCCTTTCTATGCTCTGTTTCTTTGCTCCTTCAATTTCAATTGGCTGGCTGGTTGAGAACCCTTGCGCTTACCCTGAGATAATCCCAGCAATACACCCGTGGCTCTCCATTTCTGGGGAAAAGGGGCTGATTTGACAGCTTGCAGGAAACTCTCTCCAGCCAAACAGCAGCAGCATACTTGTTCCCCCTATGTTTGTCTCAGTGAGGCCTGCAGGTCAAAGATTACTTGGAACCAGACTAGGTTCAGATGCTGATATTTCTAGTTCTGGGCAATTTCACTTTATTCTTGTTTCTCCAAAAATACAGAAATTAAAGAAATAAAATATATGAATGTCCCTGAATCAGCAGTGCAAAGCCATTCTAAAACTGTCTGTCTGATCCAGCCTTCCCTGCCTAGGTGGAATCCTCTGGTGGGCTACAGCTTCTGTACCATTTCCGCTATCAACCTGCTGGACTTGTCTGGTGTTTCCCTCTCCACTCTGGCTATCCCTAGCTGTGGTAGCAGCTCCTGGGGGCGATTGGTGGCTGGCACAGCTTATAGCAGCCTTTGCAGTTGGAAAAGGAGAAGAACAGAACATTTAGGCAGGGTCGGCTCCAGGCACCAGCTGAGCAAGCTGGTGCTTGGGACGGCAGATTGTTGGAGGTGGCATTCTGCCCAATCCTAGGGTGGCACGGCCACTTTTTTGTTTTGTTTTGTTCTTGTTCCGCTCCGGCTGCCCTGTAGTGGGCGGCAGCGCGGAGAACCAGAGAGCCCTGCAAGGCAGTCCTCTTCCTTCCCTCCCCACCGACCGGAGCGGAGCCCAGGCGGCAGGAGGCGGCGCAGCGGGAGGGGCTGTGTGGCAGCGCCCCTGCTGTAGCCCTGGCTGCCCCCTTCTCTCTCTCTCCCGCCCGCTCCCTCCTCCCCTCCCCATAGCCGGTCCCCCTGCACCCGCGCTCCGGCCGCGCCGCAGTTTTTTTTTTTTTTTGCTTGGGGCGGCCAAAAAGCCAGAGCCGGCCCTGCATTTAGGAGAGGAGAATGGGCAGAACTCAGTATTGAACGTTATGTAGAAGTCAGGATACAGTACAACAGCCTCATAATATGGAATCTTAAAATGAGGATAAAGCCTAATTCAGCTCTGCTTTCCTGTATGATGGAAGTCCTCTAGGTTTATGTTGGGGATTTTTATTTTTGTACACTTCTCTAGGTATGATGCAAATCTGTGTACAGATGTATAGCAGTTTTTCCAAGGATGAAGATTTGAAAAGAGAGTGATTGATATTGAGGTGTTTAAGTCCTATTTATGTAACAAATTTATTTCCTCCTTGTGTAAAATGGTCCCTTGTGGCTTTAGAGCCTATTATGTTGTGTAACTTTGAGATGTTTTGCCGGTGACTATAAAGACACTAGGAATTTTTTATTTTAATTTAAAATGAAATGGATTATCATGGCAGGCCTAATATGTGTTCTTAATTTTGTAAAGCCCAGAGGTCAAATGTTTGTTGCGAGGGGGGGTGGGTAGAAAATGAATTCCAAATATTAATGAGCTCTACATACGATTTAAATAAATAAATTAATTAATGGAGATACCCTATCTCCTAGAACTGGAAGGGACCTTGAAAGGTCATCGAGTCCAGCCCCCTGCCTTCACTAGCAGGACCAAGTACTGATTTTTGCCCCAGATCCCTAAGTAGCTCCCTCAAGGATTGAGCTCACAACCCTGGGTTTAGCGGGCCAATGCTCAAACCCCTGAGCTATCCCTCCACCCCAATACTGTATTTATATACTGTAAAATGTGTTCTTCAATAGCCCATACAATGGGGAGGAACTGTCCCAAGTCATTCAAAAAAGTCTGTATTTTAATAATGTAGAGAATTAGTTCAAAGTTTTTGGAATATTTATAATTACTGTTTTCAAATTTATATATGATCCATAATTTTAGTAGATTTCTTTAAAACAATAAAATAGGAATTAAGATTTCTGACCGAGAAGAGCTAACATCTGAAAGCATAGGAAGATGAAATGGGACTGCTTCCAAGTCAAATATATTCCACGAGCAATGGGCGTCCTTCAAAAAAGCAAACTACGTTTGTACCTTTTGGAAAGAAGTGGAAAAGTTCTCAGGCAGCCGACCAGGAAAGTAGAGAAATCAGCAAATGTGAATGGTCTCTTAATGCAATTGAGAATGTAGAAACACTGAACTATAAATGGCTAATCAGGTAGAGTTAGAAAATTTAAATGGTGGGAGTGAGGGAGTGGAGAGCTTAGCCCAAATTTTGACCTACTTTAAAATTTTAACTGGATTCCTTTTTGGAAGGGGAGAGTAAACCAGCTTGGACCTTAGGGCTCTATTGTGGCTTTGTTTGTATTGTGTATATGTGGGGAGAGAGGTGTACTGCTCCAACAGGAATACCTAGAGCAGTGTTTCCCAAACTTGGGATGCCGCTTGTGTAGGGAAAACCCCGGGCCAGTTTGTTTACCTGCTGCGTCCGCAGGTTCGGCCAATCGCGGCTCCCACTGGCTGTGGTTCGCTGCTCCAGGCCAATGGGAGCTGCTTGAAGCATCGCAGGCCGAGGGATGTACTGGGAGAGCATAGAGGGGCTTTTTCAGTTAAGCACTGTTTTGATTAGCACTAGTCAGCAAATGGAATTTCAAATTGGGATGAAAAGTCAAAATTTATTGTGGAATGAAAATTCCAAAGATATTTTCTTTTAGAAAAACTGCAACAACCTTATCAAAACATTTTGGTTTGATAATGTCTAAACATTATATAATATAAAATGTTATAATTATAATGCAATGTTAAAATTGATTAACACTGAAATTAAAATGACAAAGATGAAATGAGAAAGGCAAGACAAAACACCACAGTTCGAATTGTTTTGAAGTTTTCCCATAGAAAATATCATCAAAATGACATGTTCCCTTTAAGTACCGGTATTTTAATTTTAACTGAACGTCATTTGCAGATGATAAACTGCTCCAATGAAAATTTGTCAGCCAGCTCTTGTCCTAACTAATAAGCCTTTTTTATTTTTATTAACTTTTAAAATTTGATAATTATTTCATTCTTCAGTGGGATCAGGATCTTTTAGAAAATGACAGCTCCATCATGATGCTCTAAGAAAAGCTTGCTAATTTGTCTCCGGGTCCTATATTTATCTATACGATCCTTTGCCACAATAAAATGTTTTTTGGAGCTGTGTGGACACTATGGATGGTGTCCGTGCGAGACTAAAGATGTTTTAGGAAGATACAGTGCTAGAAGATCCTAAATAAAAACAGTCATGCTCATTCCAGCTCCATTCAGAACTGAGAGGTAAGGATGGAGGGGTATGGGAGACAATAATTTTGCCCAAGTTATAAAGAAGACTGTTGAAGACTTACATATCCTTGAACTTCTGAGACGTAATTACAACAAATAAAAAACATATAGTTTGAATACATTGCAGAATGCAGTATTTTATTATCATGCATCAGGAAGGTAAAGGAGTCTTGCACCTGTTTGGGATGAAATAACGGCAGTATCAGCCACAGTGTTCAGAACATTGGATGATCAAGAGCGTCTCTGATTTGACCTTTTCCCGCCATCAAATATAAATGTGGCTGAATTGGAAATAGGAAAGCCATCGTAAAAGATCTGAAGATCATAACACTGAGAGGATGTAAACTGTTCATTTCTTTGAGCAAAATGCAGGACGTACTTTTGCTATCTCCTGATAGGCCCTTAAGGGTTTAGTAGTCGTTAGAACTGTATTATGCATGTGCAGACATGTTTCTATCTCTAGTTCTTATTTTATGTATAACCTGCATGTGTGTGAGGAAATCAAATAGCATAGCTAGAGGCACAATTTGCATATACATGTGCAGGTTTCAAGGGGTGAAAATGGATGCTCACACAAATTTTGCACACCCACAAACCAGTGGCTCACTGACAAAGTAGTCCTAAATCCCATATTATTTTTAAATGTTTATGAAAGGAGATTTTGACTAACCGTTAGTGGTTCTAATCCATTACTAAAGGGGATATAGAGTTGTAAGCAATCAGGATCACCTCATCCCTCCCTGCTATTCCAGGTGTACTGTGTATTTTTGTAAGTAGTGAAACTGAAGAGGGAATACTACCATAATAGGTGCTATGTTATAGTAGGTGTGTGCAGGATTAAACCTTCTGAGGTGGGGAGCAAGCAAATTGCCTAGCACAGACTTAAGTGCTATAAAAATAACAGAACATCACTGGGCATCACGTACAGCCCCCAGCTAAAACCTCTCCAGCACATAATCAATGATCTACAACCTATCCTGGAAAACAATCCTTCACTCTCCCAGACCTTGGGAGGCAGGCCAGTCCTCGCTTACAGACAGCCCCCCAACCTGAAGCAAATACTCACTCACCAGCAACTACACACCATACCACAGAAACACCAACCCAGGAACCAATCCCTGTAGCAAACCTCGTTGCCAACTCTGTCCCCATATCTACCCTGGCGACACCATCAGCGGACCCAACCACGTCAGCCACACTATCAAGGGCTCATTCACCTGCACATCTACTAAAGTTATATATGCCATCATGTGCCAGCAATGCCCCCTTGCCATGTACATTGGCCAAACCGGACAGTCCCTACATAAAAGAATAAATGGACTCAAATCGGACATCAGGAATGGTAACATACAAAAGCCAGTAGGTGAACACTTCAATCTCCCTGGACATTCTATAACAGATTTAAAAGTAACTATTCTTGAACAAAAAAACTTCAGAAACAGACTTCAAAGAGAAACAGAAGAACTAAAATTCATTTGCAAATTTAACACCATTAATTTGGGCTTGAATAGGGACTGGGAGTGGCTGGCTCATTACAAAAGCAGCTTTGCCTCTCCTGGAATTAACACCTCCTCATCTATTATTGGGAGTGGACTACATCCACCCTGATCAAATTGGCCCTGTCAACACTGGTTCTCCACTTGTGAGGTACTTCCTTCTCTTCATGTGTCATTATATAATGCCTGCATCTGTAACTTTCACTCCATGCATCTGAAGAAGTGAGGTTTTTTACCCACGAAAACTTAGGCCCAAAGAAATCTGTTAGTCTTTAAAGTGCTACCGGACTCTTTGTTGTTTTTGTGGATACAGACTAACACGGCTACCCCGTGATATTAAACAATACAAGTGAGATCTCATTGGAAAATAAAGTTTTCTTCCATAGAAAGATTGAACTTTTTGGTAAAAAATAGAAAACGGGAAAACTTTCAGCTGACCACTGAACATTTTTATTTGGAAGTACCGCTGTGGTGCCTCATGTGAGTTGTGGTTTGGGGGAGTTATGTCCCCGCTCTTCTCTATAGGCCAGGCTCTCTGGCAGGAGCACATCTTCCATGATGCACTATGGTCTCGTCTCTTGTTGTGGTGAGTCATAGGAGATTGTGGTCCAGCTGGATAGCCTGACTCATGGAGAAGGATGAAGGCATGAGACATCCAGTACTCATCGCCATGGAACGGCAACTCTCAAGTGGAACCAGGGCGGCATTTCTGAATAATTTTTGATTTTTTGGTGTTAGACATTTTTGATTGATAATTGGAAAATTTGCTGTGGAAAGCAGACTCCTTTCATGAAAAATTAGTGTTACTCGAAAACCTAATTTTTGACAGACATATATATAAAATAAATAAATATATAATATAATTTTTTAAATTTATTTTAACGGGCCCTAATAAAAACCTCGAGGCTGCAAATAAGGGAGTTTTTAAAAAGCTGCTTTTAGCAGCACTGATTGTCACTAAAAAGTAATCCTGTTTGAAATGGAAAGACGCAGATTCTCCTTCAGAAATGGCTTTGAAAAATACTGGATGTTGTGACTGTTGAGGAAGCTGTTGACAATAATAATAATAATTTTTCTTTAAAATGTGGGGCAAAGCCGTTAAGTATCTCCGAAATACAGTCCTGCTGACTTGCTTTATCTTCCCAGGTCTTGTGGAGGGGCATTGATATGGGATTTTGTTCTTTTCTTTCCTTTTTTCCCCCATCAATAATCCTTCAGGAGAATGCTTTTGTATTAGAGTTTACCATATGATCTTGAGGTCCTCTTGTTCCCCTAATGCAGGTTCTATATGGATCTCATAGGCATCAGTATATAGTATTGGTATGTTACTGGCATTCCTTGTCTTGTTCTTAATACTATTTTGCATACTGTGCAATCCTTACTCACACTTAGTAATACATACTTTTTCAAATACTCAGTAGGACTAATTGCATGATTCAGTGATACAACACAGTCCCAATCCAGGAAAGGACTTAAAGTTAACCACGTGCACAAGTGTTGGCCCTAAAAATGGAAGTTTTCTTGAATCGGGACCCATGTGAATAAGGACTGCAGAACTGGGCCCTGAATCTTTTAAAAGGAATTCTGGTACTGATTATCAGAAAATTGATGATAAAAATTAAATAACATACATTTAAAAAAACAAACCAAAGTTGCTTCTAATCTGTTCCCACTTGAATACAATTACATTATTTGGCATGAGATAAAAATTCTTGTGAAACTGATTGGAAAAAAATACTTTTCATATGCAATGGCCAATTTTTAAACCTCAGTCTTGGCCATTCTAATTTGTTTTAATTCCAAAGGGCTCAGATTTTATTGGTGATTAATGGGCAAGCCAAAGTCCATTTTAAAATCAAAGCTATCTTTGAGTTATACTACAAAAATGTCCCAAATCACCTCTGTTTGTCTTTTTTGCACGTTTATAGTAATGTCTGAAAAAAATTTTGGGCAGGGGGCTGCTTTATGATATGTTTGGACAGCGCCTACCACACTGTTAGTGTTAACAGACTGCAAATAATACATTTCATTAACAATTGCTGCTCTCTTGGAGCATTGTAACTAGAATTTCTTCATAGTGCATGTATTTATCAGGAAGCCATGAATTCAGTAAGTTGAAAGTGGGGTAGGAGTTAAAAATGCTGCAGATCCCTTGGTTGCTAACTGTAAAGTGGGGAGCACACTCACTTTATCTGGAGAGCTAAGTGCCCATTACAATTGTTTAACTGTATGATAATCTTACGTAATAATTTTACTTCTTAAAGCATCATCTCTGCTAGCTGAGGTACTTGGAGCACTTCACAGTTAAAACAATAGGAACAGGAACAAACCAGCATAAAATCAGTAGGGTAAAAATCCAAGTACTAAAGCATCTAAAAAAGAAGCAGCCGCATTAAAAAGGGGGCTTGACCATGCAGAAAGGCAGAGCGTTCAAAACAGAAAACACCTTTGCACTAGAAATAGCTTTCACAGACTAGTGGTTAAAGCTCCGAGAGCTCTGCATTTCTCCCCAGTGAAACTGCAGAAATGAAGAGAGTTGAGGCCCCAGTCATGCAATTGATAGCACATAGATTGACTGCTGCGCCTCCGTAGCACCCCACTGGCATCAAAGGGACTCGAGGTGTGGGGGCTGGCTCACATGTTTTAAATTGGAGGATCGGGGCCTAAAAGAGCAATTCAGATTCTAGCAGCTATGAAAGTGATAAACATTAAAGAACATGGGTAGTTCCATTGATGTGGATACTGGAAGGTGTCAATTATCTCTGGCACCAGAAAGGACGAGGGATTCATCTTGAGTGGAGAAGGTGGGGTTGCCATTGCCTGCTCTCCCTTTGCGGGATTTTCTGGGAAAGGGCAGTGTTAAACTGAGCCTGCTAAGAAACTGTGCAGAGTCAGCATATCCTTTAGTGGCAACCACAAGTTGAGCTGCACTGGCTACCTACACACCCACATGCAGTCAAAGGACAATTGCAACTTTTCTGTCACTGCTACTTCATCTCCCTCTGCAAGTGGAATTTTTACTGTGGAGCCCTGTGGCTGCATCAACATTGGCAGAAGCCTATGTGGACTCTGGGCTGAACTAAGCGCGTATGTGTATTTTTATTGAAAGAAGGAAAAATTGCAAATGTCAGTGAGATTTATGAGACATTAATGAGATGGGTGGGTAACACAGACTTAGACAAACAGTGCAAGTTGAAAGTAATTACATCTCCCCATCTCCGCACAAATGAAAAATCAGTCTCACTATAGTTTTGGAAACCTATTAATGGGGGAAGAGTTTCCTTAAGGCATTTCTGTATGTGGAAAGGAGGTGAGAGGGAGGATTTGTACTGAGGAAAGAATCCAAAAATTATCAGCCTTTCACATTGCTACGGCTGCATTTCCTTTCTTCTGGTGCCAGCAGTTGAAGTGGAAAGTCTGCTGTGCTTCTTAGTACCACGTAGGTTCTGCCTGCGACTTGCAAGAGGGGTTGGGTAGTTCTCACACTGTACATAAGGGAAGGGGAGAGAGTATAGGTTATCAAAAGTGGCTTTTCTTTTCTGAAGATACCTCTGTTGTCTCATCTGATAGCGTATTTGGTGTGGGAAATGTAGGTCCCGTGGTTGGAATGTCTAAACTTAACCTCAGTCTCAGTAGGACAATACAGCTGTTATGCCTTTAACCAATTTACGCCTCCTCTGATGTGACTTACCTTGACCTATTGTTGTAGCTCCAGTTTATGGAAGTGAACACCTATCTCGTCGCCTTGTTTGAAACAATAGAAACTACGTTTTCAAGTTGTTTACATATCTGTACTAGAAATGCAGTTCATATACTTCTCCACGGGCTAGCATTATTGTTCTATTCTAACCGGATAAAAATTTGATATATTATAACCTACGTAGAGTGTTCATGTCTAGGGGGGAGGGATAGCTCAGTGGTTTGCACATTGGCCTACTAAACCCAGGGTTGTGAGTTCAATCCTTGAGGGGGCCACTTAGGGATCTGGGGCAAGTACTTGGTCCTGCTAGTGAAGGCAGCAGGCTGGACTCAATGACCTTTCAGGGTCCCTTCCAGTTCTATGAGATAGGTATATCTCCATATATTATTATTATGTGAAAACTGAATTTTAAAAAAATAAAATAGGATTTGCTGTTTTACTGGGTATAAATTCTTTAAAAGTATCCAGGTCATCAGCATTATTCAGAGAAATCATTTCCACGACACTCGGGAGGCATGACAGCACCAGGGGGGAAAACGTTTATTTTCCTTCTGAAAAAAATTCTGAACAGGTTCTAATAGCAATAAAGACCTCAGTGCAAGGTATTTCCTGGGAATGAATAGCTAACAGAGGTTATTTTGGCCTCAGCTTGACTTTGTGCTACCCCATTTCCAATTCAGCTATTAATTCAGGAAGTACCCTGGGCCTCAATTGTTTTTGCCTAGTTAATACTGTTTTTTATTACATTACTGTGAGCAGACTTTGTATGGTGCTGTCAAAAATTGAAAAAAAGCCCCTAACAATTGTAAAGCACCTTGGAATGCTTTAGGGGAAGGCACCATCGCTGGGTGAAATAAGGCGAACATGTCTCCCACCATAATTTGAATACCTTGTGGATGAACCCGATAACACAGCTGGAGGCCATATGCATTTAAATTCCTGCTCTCGTTCTCCCCCCCCACACACACACCTTTTCTATTATGTGGCTGCAGCTTTGATATACACGTTAGACAAGGACCTGAGCTGCAAAATTTGGAGCCAGATTTTGAAAACAAACTCTCAGGATGTTGGGATTTGGGGTTTTATTCAACCTGTTACAGAAATAGGGACCAGCTGTGAAAATTAGATCTGGATCTGGGTTCAAATTCTGATGCATCACCTAGCCCTTGTAGGCGGGAGTTTGGGTGAGCTCACCTTTACATGTAGTTATTGGAAAAGCAGAATAACTCTAGTGTAGTGCTTTACCTTAAGGTTCTTGATGGGAGGTTAACAAGGACTCCAGAGAGTCTTTTAAATTTTATTAGTTTTTCATTTCCTCAGAGTATAGTTTAAAAAAAATGCAAAGGGGAACTCTGTATCAAATCTGAAGCTATCTTATATCTATACCAATGCCTGCTGTTAATGCTCAGATCAGTGGATGCTTAACGCTGCAAACTATAATTAAGCCAATGAAAGTTGCCAATGTTTATTACCTCTGAAAATCAACCCATTTTTATATGGATTGAGGAGCTTGGCTTTAGGCACTCAAGTTTAAAATTATTAACCAACCTGTTAATGGTATAATTTTAATTACACTGCAATAATTAATTATTCAAATGCCTGCATTGGGCTAATAGCAGTGAAATGTGATATTAAAGTGCAAACAATGTTATAGGGGGCCAGAAAAGTGTGGTTACTCATAGGAAGATGGACTAGTGTTTTCCCAGGGGCTATAGATTAATGTGAACAAAGATTTATCAAAGATGGCTGTTCATCACTTTGAGCTATTGTCTAGGTTAATGTGCAGATCTGCACATATTTTTACAACACAAAACGGAGTCAAAGTTCTCCCCTCTTTCGTTCATGTTTAAACTATTTCCTCCTGATTGATTTAAAGCTGGTGAAAGGCAAGTGTGTGGAATGCGAAGCTGTGCAGTACTGTGAGGTGATATATGGTGGTCTTTGCCTCAAAACACTGGTGCAAATCCACCTGGCTTTTAAGAGCTCTCCCTTTCTAAGGGAAATAAATGGCACTACACTCTCCAAGACTAGTAAATCAGTCATATTCAGTAAAAAATATGCTGTGTGTGTGTCAGAATCTACTGAAATACTACAAAGTATAAGCTTGACAGAAGTAGATGGAGTTTATCTTGTGACTTAAGATTTTAATAAAACAGGGCAAAAATTTGTGGGGTACAGTTTTTCCAGACTAAACTTTTGTTTTTGAATCGGATGCTTTAAGAGTATTTAGAACACACAACAATGCAGAAGTAGTAAGAGAACTGGAGAGTGTGTATGAGTGGGACAATTTTAGAGCAGTTGTAGTTTTGAATCATGGAGTTGACAATGCCAAGAAATAAAGCCTGGTATCACTTGTATAATGGCACTGGTTGAAGATGAACATTTTTTATATGGCTATATATAAATCTTATGTTTACAGGAGCTTAAACATTTTTTTTAAAAAGCCCTTCACTGTATTTATTGCATACTGCTGCATCTTCCTTATTGAAAGTACGTATCCGTCTTCCTATTTTTTTTTTTTTTTTTGATAATTGCACTTTTTAAATTTTCAAGGACTGGCAAAATGTTGCAATAATTTCATTGCAAACATGGAAGGTTAATGCATGCTTTGGTAGTTTAAAAAGAAGATCATGGTAACCTATCTATAGCTTTATATTTTTGTTCACAACATAATGATTTTTGTATCAAATATGAATGCTTTCAGTGTCTTAAGTATAATTTTAAGTTTTTAAATGAATTTTCACTCTGACTTAAGAGGTTAAATTTGACGTTAAATCCTGCTATCTTTACAAAAAATAGTCTTATTGAAATTAGAAATGTGCATAAGGGAGAGACAAGGGATAGATGAGACAGAACTGGGGGGGGGGATCAAATCAGTATCTTATATGTCTGCATACTAATGTGAGAAATATGGGGAATAAGCAGGAAGAACTTGAAATCCTTGTAAATAAACACAACTATGACATGGTTGGCATCACAGAGACCTGGTGAGATAATACACATGACTGGAATATTGGTATAGAAGGGTACAGCTTGCTCAGGGAGGACCATCAGGGAAAAAAGGGATGAGGTGTTGCCTTATATATTAAAAATGTATATACTTGGACTGAACTTGAGATGGAAAGAGGAGACAGACTTGTTGAAAGTCTCTGGGTAAGGATAAAAAGGGTAAAAAACAAGGGTGATGTCATGGTAGGGGTCTACTACAGCCCACCTAACCAGGAAGAGGAGGTGGTTGGGGCTTAGTTGTTTTAAAAAAAAAAAAATCCAAAGCACAGGACTTGGTGGTGATGGGGGACTTCAACTACTCAGACATCTGTTGGGAAAATAACACAGCAGAGCACAAGTTCTTGGACTGTATTGAAGACAATTTTTTATTTCAGAAGGTGGAGAAAGCTACTAGGGGAGAGGCTGTTCTAGATTTGATTTTGAGGAATTGGTTGAGATTCTGAAAGTGGAAGGCACCTTTGGTGAAAGTGATCATGAAATGGTAGAGTTCATGATTCTAAGGAATGGTAGGAGGGAGAACAGCAAAATAAAGACAATGGATTTCAAGAAGGCAAACTTTAGCAAACTCAGGGAGTTGGTAGGTAAGATCCCATGGGATGCAAGTCTAAGGGAAAAAATAATTGAAGACAGTTGGCAGTTTTTCAAAAAGACATTATTAGGGGCACAAGAGCAAAGTATCCCACTGCATAGGAAAGCTATGAAATATGGCAAGAGACCACCTTGGAGATCTTCAATGATCTAAAAATCAAAAAAGAGTCCTACAAAAAGTAGAAACTAGATCAAATTACAAAGAATGAATGTAAACAAATAACACAAGTATGTAGGGACAAAAGTAGAAAGGCCAAGGCACAAAACAAGATTAAACTAGCTAGAGACATAAAGGGTAACAAGAAAACATTCTACAAATACATTAGAAGCAAGAGGAAGACCAAGGACAGGGTAGGCCCATTACTCAATGAGTGGGGGAAAACAATAATAGAAAATGTGGAAATGGCAGAGGTGCTTAATGACTTCTTTGTTTTGATTTTCACCAAGAAGGTTGGTGGTGATTTGACGTCTTGCACAGTGAATGCCAGTGAAAATGAGGTAGGATCAGAGGCTAAAATAGGGAAAGAACAAGCTAAAATTATTTAGACAAGTTAGATGTTTTCAAGTCACCAGGACCTGATGAAATGCATCCTAGAATGCTCAGGGAAGTGACTGAGGAGATATCTGAGCCATTAGCGATTGTCTTTGAAAAGTCATGGAAGACGGGAGAGATCCCAGAAGACTGGAAGAGGGCAAATATAGTGTCAATCTATAAAAAGGGAAATAAAGACAATCCGGAAAATTACAAACCAGTCAGCTTAACTTTTGTACTTGGAAAGATAATGGAGCAAATAATTAAGTGATCAATTTGCAAACATTTAGAAGATAATAAGGTGATAAGTAACAGTCAGCATGGATTTGTCAAGAACAAATCATATCAAACCATCCTGATTTCTTTGACAGGGTAACAAGCCTAGTGGACTGTGGGGAGGCGGGGCGGCGATAGACTTGGTTTATCTTGACTTTAGTAAAGCTTTTGATACTGTCTCGCATGACCTTCTCATAAACTAGGGAAATGCAACCTAGATGGAGCTACTATAAGATGGGTGCATAACTGGTTGGAAAACGGATCCCAGAGAGTAGTTATCAGTGGCTCAGTCATGCTGGAAGGGCATAACGAGTGCGGTTGAGCAAGGATCAGGTCTGGGTCCAGTTCTGTTCAATATCTTCATCAATGATGTAGATAATGGCATAGAGAGTACACTTATAAAGTTTGCGAACGATACCAAACTGGGAGGGGTTGCTAGTGCTTTGGAAGATTAGGATTATAATTCAAAATTATCTGGACAAATTGAAGAAATGGTCTGAAGTATATAGGATGAAATTTAATAAGGACAAATGCAAAATACTCCACTTAGGAAGGAACAATCAGTTGCACACATACAAAATGGGAAATGACTGCCTAGGAAGAAGTACTGCGGAAAGGGATCTGGGGGTCATAGTTGACCATAAGTTAAATATGAGTCAACAGTGTAACACTGTTGCAAAAAACCGAACATCATTCTGGTCTGTATTAGCAGGAGTGTTGTAAGCAAGACACGAGAAGTAATTCTTCCGCTCTATTCCGTGCTGATTAGGCCTCAACTGGAGTATTGTGTCCAGTTCTGAGTGCCATGTTTCAGGAAAGATGTGGACAAACTGGAGAAAGTCCAGAGAAGAGTAACAAAAATGATTAAAGGTCTAGAAGACATGACCTGTGAGGGAAGATTGAAAAAAACTGGGTTTGTGGAAAAGAGAAGACTGAGAGGGGACATAAGTTTTCAAGTACATGAAAGGTTGTTACAAGGAAAAGGGAGAAAATTTGTTCATAACCTTTGAGGATAGGAGAAGAAGCAATAGGCTTAAATTGCAGCAAGGGAGGGTTAGGTTGAACATTAGGAAAATCTTCCTAACTATCAGGGTGGCTAAGCACTTGAATAAATTGCCTATGGAGGTTGTGGAATCTCCATCATTAGAGATTTTTAAGAGCAGGTTAGACAAACACCTGTCAGGGATGGTCTGGCTGCCCTTCCCGCAACCCCCGTTGGCCTGGAGCGGCGAACCGTGGCCAGTGGGACCGGCTTTGAGAACCACTGGTCTAGATAATACTTAGTCCTGCCATGAGTGCAGGGGACTGGACTAGACGACTTCTCGAGGTCCCTTCTAGTCCTATGATTCTATGATTCTGTAATTGAGTAAGGTAAGCAGGATTTGGCCCCTAACAAACTGAATGACTATGCCTCAATTCTATAAAAGACTCCAAATTGCCTCTTGCTTTAAAAAATTAGATGTAACAAAGTATGATGATAACAACAAAAACTGAATCAAGCTATCCTCTGAATATTCCCAAGATATTTTCATTTAAATAGTAACAGGAAACTATGCATTTCGCTTTTCCATTTTTGCGTGTGTTCTAGTTCATTCATTTTTTACCATGTTAACTCAAAAATATAATGTATATTAACTCAAAAGTATTATGTGTATTAATAGCATAGAATGGTCAGGGAGGAAGTGTTACTTGATTCAAAGTCCAGGGGGAGACAAAATGTAGCATTTGCAATCCAACTGGCTCAGTAAAGGCCAATCGTGATGATCTTGCATTATGTCCTGTATGAGATGCATCCTTAAGCATATGTCTGCATTGCAATAAAACACCCCCATCTGACCCGTGTCAGCTGACTTGGGCTTGAGAGGCTGGTACTGCACGGCAGTGAGCTATTTGTTTTGGGGAACTGTTTAATGATGTACATTGGGAATACTGGAATCTTTTTCTTTTAATTGGTCCTGGAAGGTTTGTACTGCGTCTAATTCTGCAATTCTTATACTCATAGTGACATCAGTGAAACTGCTGAGTCAATCAATGTGGAGGGGGAAGCACTGAAGCATGTGCTCAGCTTTAAATATTCTCGTCAATGGGATATAAGCATGTGCTTAAACTTAAACATCTACTTAAGTGCTTTGCTGAAGTGAAAAACTGCAAGATAAGGTCCATGCTGTGGAAACATTTTTAAATGTGTTGAAATACACATCAAAGTTCCAAGGGACCAGAAACGGTGGGTCTCTCACTATATTACTGAGATGTGTTTAATATTTGCTGCTGTCACATTAGAGCAGTGGTCTCCAAAGTGGAGTGTGCAAGAGGATCCTTGGGGGTTCACGGCAGGAGGAGCGCTTTTTTTTTTTTTTGCTTCGGCATGGCAGGGGTGCATGCTCAAATTTTTTTTTACTGATAGGGGTGCGCGATCAAAAAAGTTTGGAGACCACTGCATTAGAGCACAGATTCCTTTTAGTAAGGAAATGTATCTGGTTGGCAGCAATTTTATGATTTCAAGAATAAATGTGTTTAAAAATAATCCTCTCCCTTACCCTCATCAAAAAAAAAAAAAAGCAACTGAAAACCATTTTTTAATTAAATGTACACGTCAGATGGGATGTCTGTTAATAAGAGCGATAAATGTAGTGCATGTCAATTACGCCTTTTAGTTATCTACTCCTCTTCTCTTTCTACGACAGTTACTATTGCATTCAGGGCTGGCTCCAAGCACTAGCTCAGCAAGCAGGTGCTTGGGGTGGCCAAGGGGAAGGGGCGACATGTCGGGCTCTTCGGCAGCAATTCAGCGGCGGTTCCCTCTTGCAGCCCTGATTGCATTACTGCCTTTTGCTTCAAGTGGGTAGCTGCATTATAATTCACGGGTCAGTGAGACTCCCAGAAGGAGTAAATAGTTAAGTTTCCAGGAAAACCTTTCAAATGAGGCATAGCCAGCTTTTCTTTGTTCATTTACACTGCTTGCTGCAGCACTGCCAGTGACTACTTCAAATACTCTTGTAACAATCAAAGGCCCTGCAAGGTCTAGGCCACATGTGCCCCTTGCTCCCTCCTGCAGTATGTATGGTGCAGTTTCAAATAAAATGGCTTTTATTGCCTGATCTTTGTCTCTTTCCTCTGCCAGCACATTTCAAGCTTCTAATAATTTTTTTTATTGCTTATCATACTATTTTATGACCATCACCTTCTGTAACTTCAGCTTTTTCTCCCTTAAATAGTAATCAACATTTCAACTCTCTCTCTTTCTGAAACTGAATAAAACTGTACTGTATTACAGCTTGCAAAAGACAGTAGGGCATGCTCATATCGGTTGTAACTCCATTGAGATGACTTTATTCCAAACAGCATTAGAAAAATAATCACTTCTAATTAGCAGGAAATTTGAGGCCCAATCCTGCAAAGCCCTGCATGTGTGTTGGAATGGTCACTTATTGTTTCGGAACCTGATTCTGCAATGGGATTTGGAGGTGCTTGGACCCAGATCCACAAAGGTACTTTCATCCCTAAGTACCAATTTTATATGCCACTACTATCAACAAAACTCCTGCTCTGCTACTGCCTACCTGTAGGCACCTAGCTTTGATGTAAAAGTTCCCTAGACATTTAAGTTCCTACCTTCCAGGTGGGTGCCCTAATCACGCAGTTACACAGTCATTCTCACACACTTTCTGTCCCAATGTTTCTTTACATATATATCCCAAGTGGAACAGCTTCAATAGGACAGACTGACAAAGCCCCACATCTGAATATCCTATAGCTCAGTGGTGAGAACACTTTCCAGAGAAGTGCAAGAGCCCTGTTCAAATTCTTTCTCCCCATCATGTGGAGTGGGGAACCAGGCCTGAGTCTCCCACATCCTAGGTGAGTGTGCTAATCATTAGGCTGAAGTTATCAGGTGGGCAGTGGTATCCTCCCTCCTCCCACTCTCCACTCCCATTTCATGTGGAGTGAAGCTGGTATCTAACTCGTACTCAAAAGGAATGACTTCGGCATCTAAGCTACCTGATTCCAAGACAGGAGTTCCCAGTTGTGGATCACTATCAAAGCTGGGTGCCTCCCTGCAGCCCACACTTGGACACGTTTCTTCATGAGAGGGCACACTCCTCTTATCAGCATCTTCCATTGGCTAGCTGAGGTGGCTCCATGTCTAGTTGCTGGCTTTTGTGGATTACTGGCTTAGGCTTCTCTCTCTCCCTATAGCGCAGGCGTCTAGTGTTTGACCAGAACGCCCAGTCGAAAAGGGACCCTGGCGGCTCCGGTGAGCACTGCCGAGGGGGCGGTTAAAAGTCCAGTTAGCGGTGCAGTGGGTCTAAGGCAGGCTCCCTGCCTGCCGTAGCTCCGCGTGGCTGCCAGGAGTGACCACCATGTCCCGGCAGCCCCTAGGCGCATGGGTGGTCAGGGAGACTCTGCGCACTGCCCCTGTCCCTGGTGCTGGCTCTGTAGCTCCCATTGGCTGGGAACCATGACCAATGGGAGCTGCGGTAAGCGCCATCAGGACCCCACACCCTGAGCCCCCTCCCGCACCTCTGCCCCAGCCTGAAGTCCCCTCCTACACCCAAACACCCTCCCTCTGCACCCCCAACCTCCTGTCCCAGCCCAGAACCCCCTCCGTCATCCCAAACCCCTCAGCCCCACCCCAGGGCCCGCACCACCTCCTGCACTCTGAACCCCTTGGCCCCATCCTGGAGCCCCCTCCTGCACCCAAACTCCTTCCCAAACCCCACACTCTCCCGACACCCTGACCTGAGGCCCCTGAGGCCCCTCCTGCACCCCAAACCCCTCATCCCCTCTCCCCCAAATCCTTCTCCCCCTGGACTCTAACTCCATGCCCCAGCCTGAAGCCCTCTTCCACACCCTGAACCCCTCATTTCCGGCCCCACCTGGAACCCACACCCCCAGACCAGAGCCCATACCCCGCCCTTCACTCTAACTCCCTATCCCAGCCCAGAGTGCTCCCCGCACTCCAAACCCTTCATCCCTGGCTCCAGCCCAAAGCCCGCACCCTCAGCCGGAATACTCTTCCCCCTCCCGCATCCGTACCCCAACCCAGTGAAAGTGAGTGAGAGTGGGAGAGAGTGAGTGATGGAAGGAGGAGGGATGGAGCGAGCAGAGGCAGGGCCTCAGAGAAAGGGCGGGGCACAGGCAGGGGTGTTTGGTTTTGTGCAATTAGAAAGTTGGCAACCCTATGCCTCACTCAGGCTTTGTGGATCACAGTGATGTTCCTGTGCTTTTTCTGGATACCTAACTTATAAGCAGTATGCAATGCTCATTGTCACAAGGCCAAGTCCCTTTGTGGATTCAGGCCTGGATGACTTGTACAACTGGGCCCTCTGTGATGAGGCTGAGGTTTTTTTCCCCTGTTTCAATAATACTTGGGGCAAAGCTCTCTTTCTCAGTGACAACATTTCCATTCCACAAAAGCCAAAGCAGGGGACTATTCATGTAATCAGAAAACAGTCAAGGCATTTGTCCATTATAAACAAAATAAAACATTCTCTCTCTCTCTCTCTCTCTCTCTCACACACACACACGTTTTTAAAACAAAAACTGCATTTTTTAAGCATAAGAAGTTACCTTAAGATAAAGAAAAGATAATAAACTTTAATGGCATAGTAATACAATTTTATTTAAAAGTAGGAAACCCTAGATTGCATTTTTCTAGCAAAAAGGTATTTTACAAGCTATCGGAGTCTAGTGGTGCATTAAAATATCCATGTATTACAGAAGGTTTAGAAATGGAATTACTCTGATATTAAAGAAGGCTTCTGGTACTGAGTTGTGTATATATTGCACTATAAGTCCTTGCTGATCATTTTTATTGTCTTTTTATTAAGCAATATAGTATGAGAGTGGAGATTCGTTTACCCTAATGGAAGTCGAAAACAAACTCAGAATAATTTTTTCCTCAGTTTGTATCAAACACTTTTAATGTTCTTCCTGAATTGTGTGTTATACTGTCATCAGATGGGGAAAAAAACATCTGATTTGGGATTGAAGATTTATTTGCAATCTAAGTCTGAATTCAAACACTAATGTTTCATTTAGCTCCTGGGTCTCATTTCCAAGATGTGATAAACTAAAACTAATTCCAGCTTTGGAATGCAATACTGTTTGGGCCTCAGCTAGACTTTAAAAGTATTTTCTTTTTACTTGGACTTTGTGCTTGAACTGAATTTTAGACATAGTTCTGAAAACACAATGCGTCTTCCTGGGAAATGATTGTAAATAGCACATCCTGGCTAGTCAGTTGCTGAAGACGTTGCACAATGTTGTCTTAAACTGTGGAAAGTGTCACTAGTAATGCACTGAGTGGTCAGGAATACAGGCAGTCCTCGACTTTACAACGTTCAAATTATGACAAACAGCACTTACATCGCTTCTACATTGACATCCTGATTTGACTTACAACTACAGGTTTCAAGTTTATGACGCTCAGTACTGCAATGATTGCAGTTCCGAGTTCCGACTTACGACGCAATTGTAAGGAATCAATTGTGTCGTAAGTCCGTGGACCGTCTGTACCCTGCATTGACGATGCCAGTGGCTTATAGGTGCCTCAGGTCAGTGTTTGATCAGATTTAGTATCTTAATGTTCATTTAAGTGTGAAGTTAGAAAACTGAAATAGTAGCTTAATCCTGTAAGGTACTGAGCACTCTGGCCTCAATCCAGCAGAGCACTTAAGCATATACTTAACTTTAAGCACCTTTAATAGTCTGAATAGTCCCATTGAAGTCAATAGCCAAGCATGTGCCTAAGTGCTTTGCTGGATTGAGGCCCGAGTGCTCAGCAGCTTGTAGGATCAAGTTACCATATGGTTGGTGTGCATGTATTGCTCTGAACTGCATTGGAACGGCACATGTCTGTATGAACTAAAGGCACATCAGAGCAGCAGTTTGGAAACCTGGTAAATTCTAGGCTATGCACCTGCGCTGTTTCAAATCTCTTTCCTACTCTCATTCCCCTTGAGCCTTGCCTACCTAAGGAAATGTAGCTATTGCTGACAATAGGTGTCAGTAGCAGGCGTGGGTAAAACCGGCACTGAAAATAGATTAATTGCAAGTCTACACAGGACTAAACCATGGACAGCACATTTCAGGAACCACAGTTTCCTCATGTAGATAGGTCTGTACATACTCTCAGGTGAGGAACATAAACTGGTTGGGGATTGATATGACTTTGTGGTGGGGAGACTGGGCCAGTCTCAGAAAGTTATTTGCTTTCGTTTCCATTTATGTTGTTCTTCTCTGGACCCTTTCCATCTTCCCCACCCCACCCCCCACAAAGACAGTTAAGTTTATCATTAATTTAAATGTAATTACTTAAGACACTTCCTTTGTTCTATCGAACACAAGTCCTACATGTACCTGCCATAATCAGCAAGTTATTCTTGGCAGTGCTATTACTGAGGCTCTGCTGACACCACCCGTGAGATTTATATGGTTGTATCATTATCACTGATTGGGAAGTCAGCCCAGCTCACCCCATACTCTTCCCTCCCACCCCCATGGGAACTTGTGAGTATTTAGAGAAGTTGTGATCGGGGAGTCAATGAAGCCCAGTGCTTTTGCGAAGCTGATCTCTGAAGAAGCCTTTAGTAAATAGGATGCTACCACTATTGTCAAGCTACAAATTCACTCAACTATCAATCACATCTTTTTGCATTGGGGTCTGTTTGAATTCTTAGTGGGGAGCATGCATTGCCTGTTCCGAATAGCTGCCAATCTGAATTGAATTGCCCCATGGCTGTACCACCAGGCCTCCCCTGAGCTCATGGAGTATTATTTTGTGACTGGAAATGAGAAGATCCAGGAAAGGCACTACTGAGTCTGGTACTCCCCCTTCAGTTTTTCCTCCTCCTTCATGATGGCCTAGCAACTTAGGGATGTTACACTTATGGTAATGTTTCAGGAACAGAAACCTCTGAAAAATAGGATGAAAGGTTATGAACTGAAAGTGGGGGAAATTAGAAGTTTCTGTGGAATCTTGCCAAGAAAATATTTTGACCGCAGTACAACAAATCTGTCATTGTATCACTAATGGATGTTTGCCACTGTCCAGCTCCTATATTTTGTCATTTACTGTGATAGAAATGGTAACCAAGTAGTGATGATGAATGGAATAAACAGCTACAGTGTTAATGGAAAATATATTCCCTAGCTCATGCATATGAGAGAGAGTGAGAAATCAGTACACTTCAAGTTTAAGCAAGCCAGGTAGGATATGTCCAGGAAACTGTAAGAGAAATGAAAGGAGAAAGGGAAGAAGCTGAGGAAAATGAAGACAGTACTGAGGTTTGGGGGAGTCTCTGGAGGGAGCAACCAAAGGAACAGATGGGAGTGGGGAGGGAGAAGCGTTACTGATGCATTTCATTTAAAGTTTTTTTCTCAATAAATGATTCAGTTCAAAGAATACTTGTTTTCAATGTAAACAACAATCCCTCAATTCAATACACAACTTCATTACTTAACAAAACTCAAGAACACTTGAGTCTGACAGCACTGTTCCCGACCTAGATCAAAGCTCTGTGAGGAAAGGACCATGCATTTTTTGTCTATAAATGGCCATGCATGTCTATGGTTCTAGGTAAATAATTGAAAACAAGGGGAGTTGCCTTGCTACACCTATAGATCAGTTTAACTTTAGAGCCAAATACTTAGGATTGTGATTGTAGCGAGTCAATGGAGCTACCATGATTTACCCCAACATCAGAGGAAGAATGGTCCAGTGGTTCGGGGGCTACCCTGGAAGACTCTGCTCCACAATGTGTGACTGTGGGCAAGTCACTTAGTCTTTATATGCCTCAGTTCCCCATCTGTAAAATGGGGATAATAGTCCTTCCCTACCTTACACAGGTGTTACACATTAAAGATTGTGCACTGCTCAGATACTTCAGTAATGGTGGTAACTAAAATAGATTTTGCTTTTGCTCGTTGCTTGCTCTGTTGTTTTACCCCTATGAACTTTACTGAATTATCAAGTCGATCAATGTAGTACTCTATATTTTAAAATACATAGTAATTTTAATACTTACTGTAATCCTAAAACTAAGAACACTGAAACTGATTTGTCAAATTTGTCTTCTGTCACTCATCTATGAATGTAAATGGTACCTATAGTTTGCATTAAGTTTTAATGTGTCAGTCATTTAGGCTACCATGGGCACTGACTAGATTTGTCTGAATACTCCTGTTGGGCAAATTGTCCTGCAGGAAGGATATTGCCAGATTTAAATTAAACAAGTAGATAATGCCTCCATTTGTTTAAAGCACAGTGATAAGGGATGTTTGATGGCTATTGTCTGGCATGAAACACTTGATGGCACTTGTCTTTAAACATATGTTTTCTGTTAAGCAGCAATTTGTCTGTTGATGAGAACTGTATTCCTGATGGCACTTTCTTCCCATATTCAGTTGTGCATATTAGATGTATTCTCAACACTGATTGTGAAGGGCACTGAACTCTTGCCCTTGCAAAGGATTGTACCACAAGGGCAAGATTTTACTGTTAAGGGTTTATTTGAGACTAAAAATAGCAGGATAATCAGCACTTATAACAACTCAACAGTATTACCACAGTTGGCCTGCAAATAGATAGATAAAATGCACAAGCTTTATAATCCTTAAGCAATGGGTACCTATTTTTCTGGGGTTTGTTGTATGTTTCTGACTCTTGAACTGGTGTTTGGTGTCTGTGTCTATCCAAAACACTGCAGAAAATCGTTGATTAATATTAAATGCTTATTAGAAACAGTTAAATAAGTGGGACCTAGTCTACACTAGAAAGTTTTACTGGCATAGTTATGTTAGCAAGGAGTGTTTTAAAAAATAAAACAAAAACAAAAACAAAAAAAATCCTTCATAGCTATGATAATAAAAGCTGTAGTGTAGATGCAGTTATATCAGCAAAAAATCCTTTTGTTGGTGTAGTTTATTCCATTCAGGGATCTCTTTTGCTGCTATAATCTGCATCTCCACTAGCAGAGCTATACTGATACTCCATCTGAAAATTCTTTTAAGTATAGAAAAGGGCTAACTTTCTCACTTGATGGCCAGTGCCCTAACCACTAGGCTTGGGATGAGAGACCCCCAGGTTCAAAACCCTGCTTGCCTGAATGATCTGGGATGAAAATTCTGCTAAATCAGGTAGAGCAGGGACTTGAACCTGGGTCTCCTATATCCGTGGCTGCTGGCTTGACCATCAGACTAAAGAATGTGAGTATCAGTCTTTCTTTCTCTTTCCTCCTTCCAACCACTGCAGAACAAAAACAAATTCTGAAACCTCAAAATTTGCTCCCAAAAGGAAGGATCATCCTCTGGACAGCTCTAACAGTTACTTGAGACCAGCACTGGACTGCACACATTTTACGATAAAAGATTGACAAAATTAACTTATGACTAGTACAATAAAATTGTGGCTGTTCTCCAAGTGCTAAATCCACTGTTGGACCCAGATGAGGATGGGAGTGCCTTTGAGGAAATTCATGTAAGAGGTAAACTGATAACCAAGTGTGCTCTGAGATCCAAAAAAGCATGTGCAAAAGAGCCCTGAATTTACACAACAGAGAAATACCATTGTAAAGATGCTGTAATTGTAAGGGAAGGAGCTGGAATAAAATCAGAGGATGCTTTAGTGACCTTCCCATGGCTCTCTCCTTATTACCTGAGTTGTTTCATCTTTTCAAAAGCAGTTTGAGCTTTCAGATGCATGTTAGATGGGGTTTTCTCTCCTGTTGTATTTTAACTGTCTTTTATATAGTTAAATTAGCTACAAGATTTTTTTTTTTTTAAACAAAGCAACCCTGATCATGGAAAAGATCATCCTTGACTTAATGCCAGTGATACACTCCTCAAATCTACTTGAGTTCAATCCTGCAATCAATCTCATGCTTAACATTCCAGCTTTTACTTTTAATACCTAAATGAATCCTCCTATACATAAAAGCTGTTCTGTACTGAGTGTAGCAAGTCATTTTACCAGGAGAGGCTTACAATATGTACTTTAAAAGGTGTAAATATGACTGTGAATGCCTGTTTTAATGGGAGTTATGAGGAATTTCTATAGAAACATTCATCCCTCTTTGCTATGTGTCAGAACATTTAACATGATTGGGTGCAAGCCTCTGAAATGGATAATTATCTTATGTCAGTACAGCTTGGCATGGTAAATTATTTTCAAACGCTGGGCCAAATCCTGCCCTCAGATATATGCAAACATCTCCTAGTGATGCACTGGGAATTGCAATTGTGTGTGAAGGCAAAATCTGGCCCCTTGCCAAAAGAGCTATGCTAGACTAATACACCAAATCAGGCTGGGTTTGGGTTTCTCGTATACCTATGAACATCTGTCCGAGTGGCTGAAAGTTCATCGGATCTGGGCTGGTGCAATTCACACAGCCATAACTGCTACTGTCAGTCATCTCCTCTTCCCAAGCTCCAAGGATTCTCTTCTTACCATTGCTATCTTCAGAGGGAGTGGTGGTCTTTTATACATGTGCTGTTTCTTCAAGCTATTGCCCCCCACCCTGGATTTTCTGAGTGTGCTGGGTGGCTATGCTCCCTGTAACAACTTGGGGAACAGGGACAATGGAGAGTAGTTAACCTTAATGAACTATGCTCTAACTCAGTAGTTCTCAACCTATTTACCATTGTGGGCTGCATCCAATATTACCTGTATGGTCCTGAGGATGTCACATGGGCTGCAGCTGTGTGCTGGTTGGGCCGCAGGTTGAGAACCACTGCTCTGACTGAATATGGGCATGCTAAGAAGGTTTGTTGAGGTTGGGAGAAGCTAGTTCCTCTAACTGGTCAACAGGAGCGAGAAGTGGAGAGTGGAAGATTCCCAGCAGCAGAACAAAGGAACCAGGTGTTGTTGATGGAACATATTCACTTGAGAGACTCACTGAGACTGAGACAGGAACAGGAATCTGTGGGTTGGAAAGGTCCTGTTCAACTGCAGTTAGAGAAGACTAAGTGAGCTCAAATGGCTTTATGATTCTGAAGGGAAACCAATGAGCTGCAAGGAAAGGAACCTGGACACTCAGAGGGCTCTCTCCAAGCCTAAAGAACTTTCCGGAGTGGTGAGGAACCTGAGGCAGAAAAATGAATGTAGGTGTTTATAACTTTATATAGAGCTGTATAATTCTCATGCTTCCTAAATGAGGAGGTATGATGTTTTAGAATCCTGTGTAAAGTCTGCGTGTGCTGGCTTCAAACTATCTCATGCCCTTGTAGAGTTAAACTAGAAACCAGAAGGCTCACACATTTGGTAGCATTCTGAGGAATGTGCAAGAGCAGCTGGGGAGGCATGGGAAAAACAGTACTAGTTTCAAGGCCTGTGTAATTTGACCACAGAGTCCCCAGGGCCAAGAGGGTTATCATACATATGGTCTGCACCTGGAGTGCGCACCTACTGGCCCAAAGCGAGGGACAGTGCTGAAATAGTGCCCAGCCTCAGCAAACTAAGGGCAGGTGGGATTCAGCATTTAGAGCCCCTCACAGCAGTCTGGCGAGTATGCAGCTATTGGAGCTTGACCAGATCTAACACACACCCAGGGGTAAAAGTAAAATTGAAAACTTACCGGTACTGGGGCCGGCTCCACCCCCCCTCTCCCGGAAGGGATGGGGCCTTGGGCAGAAGGGGTGGGGCTGGGGGTCAACGTCCCCCAGCCAGCTGTTCCAGGCTGCCTGGCCCATGCCGCCCAGAGCTCCAGCAGCGATTTAGAGGACCCAGGGATCCAGCTGTTGCTGCCACCCATACTTTCACCCCTGCACACACCCGTCTTCTTTGTTTGGGGGGAATCTATTGTTAAATATCATGTAACCACATTTACTGGTTGTTCCTGTTTTTTTGGTTTTGCTCAGAATTGGGAAGTGAGGAGGGATGTGAAAATGAGAAGTAAGGGTCTTGCTTTATTTGAACTTCTGAATTGGTTTGTCCCTTTCTGATGCACACTCCTGTGTCCTCCTGATTTGTCATCTTAGTAATTACCCTTCTTTCCATTCCTCCCCCCTTAACTTTACAAACCCATAATATTTCAGTATGTTAAGGTAGAGAAAGAAACCTTGCCTCAACAATGACCATCAGTCTCACAGAGCAGATTAACTCACATAAACAACTTGAGTGCTAGTCCCTTATCTGGCTGGGTAAATCAACACTCTAGTTCACACATCCTTGAGGCATGAAGACGGATTAAAACTCCATATGGCCACTAAAGTTAGAATGTAAAGTAAATTACTTCCAAGATTTGTATGTAACAAGAGTCTTAGGAGACAATAAAAAAGAGATAGGAAGAAATAAACACAAGGCAAAATGAATCCAGAGAGTCTTTGATTTGGGGACTAATGCCTGACATCTGTAACTTCCAGTTTCTTAGAAAATGTATGTTAAAAATATAACGTCATTTTCATTGTAATCCAAATTTATATATAATATGTAATAAAACAGGTGAATAAATTTTACAGACAGGAGAGAGGTTTCCTTCTTTGAAAAATGTATTCCTCACTGACCTGTGGAGAGGCTATTCATGGACAACTTCATCAAGAGATAAGCATTTGCTGTACAGTTGGAAGAAAACTATTGCATCAGCTCTAGCTCTCCAGGACTGCAGCATAAAAAAAACAAAGAGGCCTGAAGTGACTTTGAGTTACAGTGGGTGACAAGGAAAAAAAAAAATAGCCGCTGCCTATAGTGGTATAGAATACCGGGATTAACATATATACTGCAGTAAAGTCATATAATGTGACATTCTAAGTGTGGGATATGTGTGTGTGTGTGTGTGTGTGTGTGTGTGTGTGTATGTGACTTCTGCTTAACTTGTCATTACATACTTAAAATAAATGTTCAGTTCCAATGGATCCTACAACAGGTCAAAGGTGAAGATTAAGTTAACCATGAACTGGACCATGTTGAAGTAGAAAGTTAGAGTTACATAAGCCTGTTCATCTCTGAGCCAGAGATTTGCATGGGTTTGCAATGGTGAAATATAGTTAAAACTGAACTACACTGCGGCCAATCAGGACACTCAATTTAGGTGTGCAGTTTGATTGACTGACATTGCTTCAGACCTCAGTCTTTACCTCTGTTGGCATATACTCAGTGACTTACCACAAGACTGCTTATAGCCAAAGAGGAAGCAGGAGTTGTTGCACTCTCTGAGGGTTTGTCTTCACAGCCTGCAGAAGTGTGCCTCCCAGTCTGGGTCAATAGACTCGGGCTAGCAGGGCTCATTCTAAAAATTGCTGTGTAGATTAGGGTTACCATACGTCCCCTTTTTCCCGGACATGTCCGGCTTTTCGGCACTCAAACATGTCCGGGAAAATGGCGGCTCTGCTCCTCCCCTGACTCTTCGTCTCTGTTTAAGAGCCGAGCTGCCCGAGCGCTATGGGCTTCAGGCATCCCCCTTGCCTCCGGACCCCAGCCACCGGCCGGGCACTTCCCCTCCCGGGCTCCGGCGGCGCAGGGTCCGGAGGCATGGGGGCTGCCCGAAGCCGGTAGCGCTCGGGCAGCTCGGCTCTTAAACAGAGCTGAAGAGTCAGGAGAGGAGCAGAGCCTCGGCGGCTGGTTTGCCGGGCAGCCTCCAGACCCTGCACCCCGGGCTGGGCGCTTCCCCTCCCGGGCTCCAGCTGCGCTGGGGAAGCGCCGGCCGGGAGCGCAGGGTCTGGGGGCTGCCCGGCAAACCGTGAAGCCGGTAGCGCTCGGGCAGCCCTTTCCGCATGGCTGGGAGTGGGAGGGAGGAGGGGGCGGAGTTAGGACAGGGAAGGGGCGGAGTTGGGGCGGGGCTGGGGGTGGGAAAATGGGCGGGACCAGGGCCCGTGGAGGGTCCTCTTTTTTTATTTATGAGATATGGTAACCCTAGTGTAGATAGCACTTTGAAGTTGAGTCTTGCACGGGAGCTCAGACTCTGAAGCCCAAACACCACCCTAGATTTCAGATCCTGAGATCCAGCCCAAGCCACAACTCCAAAGCACTGTCTACACAGCAGTTTTTAGCGTGATCCCCGCTAGCCCAAATCAGTTGACCTAGGCTGGGAGGCTCACTTCTGCAGGCTGTGTAGATGTCCAATATACAAAATGAGACCAGAGCTTTGTACATATGTTGTTAAAAATAAACGAAAGCTTTTGGTTCACCTGTTTTTGTCTAGTTTGTTGGCTGTAGATAAAGTTCATATGCGTATTTTAATGTTCATACATTTATCAGTGCAGTAACTGTTTTATTTTATCTTCCTTTAGAAACAGAAACCAAAGTCCCATAGGCCCAGGGAAATATGGATATGGAAAAGTGCCATATATATTACCACTGCAAACTGACACTGGGCAACTGCCTCAAAAAACACGGCGGCAGCGACAGTCAACAAGGAACCAAGCGTATGAGCAGAATCAGGGTCTTGGGAACACACACAATTATCCATCTAACCCTTCAGTTCAACATGGGAATCTTTACCAAGAAGAACGTGGACCTCAGGTGTTGGGGCCCTCAATTTATCAGCAGGCTTCAACCCATTCACAGGCCTTTCCTGCATCTCAAAGTTTGTTTCATGGGACTGACTCAACCCACCATGGCTCTGCATCCCGCCAGCCCTTCCAAGGTCAACCTCACTCTCCAAGGGCTGGAGCTATTGTGTGCATTGGAGCCTACAAGCAGTACAAACTCTGCAACACAAATGTAAGTCCATTCTTTTCTCTCTCAGTTTTAAAGACAGCTCCCTGAGCATGCTGGATTTCTATTCTTCCTGTGGCTTAAAATCAAAAGAGATATATATTGATCTTATTAACTATGGAAAAGAAATCCCTTCATTCTGTTAGTTAGTCATGGAATAAAAGAACCCACTGTATGTTGATTTAAAAGAAGCGTGGCTTGGGGGGATGTCCATAGTTGCTATATAATCTATCATTTGCATTGCAGCATCCATCCCAGGGGTATCAAATGGTTGTTAAATCTCACACACCGGTGGTATAAGTATGATTCCTGTTAGATAGATGGGGAAACTGAGGCACTGACTTTGCTTCACAGACAGGAGTAGGCAGAGAATAGGATGGGATTGGTAGTCAGGTTTCCCAGTCCCCAGTCCCACACTCTACCCACAAGACCACATGGTCTTTTTGTGACAGACCTTCCTTTTTGCCACATTTGGGAATTCATATACCCCAAACTAAGGTTTCTGATTTTAGGTGCCTATTTTTAGGGTAAATTGTGTGTAAAAATCTATTGTATTAGAATTTTTTTTAAATAACATTTTTCTTAAAGCTGTTTTAAAATATTTGGCTTTGGTGCTACTCTATGTTCTGGGATGACCTCCCAGTTAGTTGTATGAGACCTCTCAGGGTCTGCTCTTCTGCTCCACAAACAAATTTCAACTTTGTAAGAGCTGTAATTTTTGGCTGTTTTTCTTGAAAATTTCTTAAAACGTCTTTCTCCAATGTTTGCCTTGGCTGGGTTTTATCAGCGTTTAACCTAAAACAAGAGGCCTTCTCCTTTCCAGTCTCTAGTGAATTAACATTGTTGACTTCAAGAGCCATGCTATTTGGATATTAATAATGGTTTTTTTCTAAAGTATTAGTGCTGTTGTATGTTGATTTAACAGAGAATTGGGCCTTAGGGTGCATATGTGAGTCCTAATCTGCCTTTATAGCCTTTGGGCCTTTTAAAACTGGGAAATGTAGTCATGGGGCACATGACTAGGGACAAGCATGTGACCTTCAGGAAGCCAGATGGACACTTCCTGTCTCTTAGGTGGGGGCAGGAGAGACCCAATGTCAAGGATGCTTTGCTGTATGTTTCCCCATCAGTAGGCAGGAAAAAGTTACCAGAGGAGAAACATGCGTTCCCCCTTCCCAGTTGTGGCAGCCAGAGACAGCAGGAAGAGTCTCTGTTACCAAGGGTGTTGTATTATTTTGAACCTTTTTTGCATTTTCTGTTAATTAATAAACTTGCATTGGGGAAAAGGACATGGAATGGAATTTGAGTGTTTGGGCTTTAATTTGAACTGCCGTGGCTGGTGAATCTGCACACTGGTGCACAGGTAGGGTAGTAATACATCTCAGTCAGTCGTGTAATTGAGGGTAACAGCAGGTAAACACAGTTTATCACTTCTCTTTGGGGAATATGGAGTTTAGCTTAGATTAGTTTACCCAATTTTTTTTTTTTTTTACCACTACACCCTGATCGCACTGGTTCAGTACCTCTGCTATGTGCTTTTGTAACAGCCCTTTCTAAACCCTGTGTTACACTGGTGTCCAAGACTCCAGTTTCTGTGATGAGAAGTTCTGCTTCTAAATCCTTTCTAGTTGTTTTTCTTTGTAGTAGGTCCTTACTTTCTCAGCCCTGAATCCTGCTTCCCCTTGTTCTTCCCTCTATTTCAGCCCCAGCCATATCAGGGCAGGAAGGAACGTAATCATCATCCTCATCACTACACATAAAGCATCAGAAGGGGTTTTTCAAGAATGGTCTCTTTACAGGCTTCTCTGTGGAAACTTCTGTTTAGTCAACACTATAACCAGCACCCTCCCAAGTCTCTGTCTGTCCCTTTTGTGGGAGTGTTATGTGGGATGGACGCACGATTGGTTTGTCGTTTGTCAAGTTATTGGATAGTTAAGGATTAATCTGTATTGTACACAGCCCTGCCAGACACACGAGACATGGTCCCAGCCCAGAGGAGCTTAGAATCAAAACCAGGCTGACAAATGTGACACAGTGGATAACAGCTCAGACCTAAGAAATGGGGGAGAGGGATAGCTCGGTGGTTTGAGCATTGGCCTGCTAAACCCAGCGTTGTGAGTTCAGTCCTTGAGGGGGTCACCTAGGGATCTGGGGCAAAATCAGTACTTGGTCTTGCTAGTGAAGGCAGGGGGCTGGACTCAATGACCTTTCAGGGTCCCTTCCAGCTCTATGAGATAGGTATATCTCCATATATGAAGAAGATTGGCTGATGTCATGGAGATCAGAGTTGGAAGGTTCCATTAAAGAAGTGAGGTGTAATGAGGGATCTGGAAGAGGAGTTTGCAAGATGGATGTGAGACAGACTATTCCGAAGATGGTGAAGGGCAAAGTTGGAAGAGAGGACTGTGAGGAGACTTCTATCCTTATTATTATTGATAATGCCCACAATATGCAAGGGGCTTTCCAAACTCAAAAGAAAAGCAGTTTTCTATTCAATGGGGTTACTAGAGTATTGGAGAATAAGGGAAAATCAGAGCAGAGATTAGGTGGGGGTGAAAATGTTTACAGTAAAGCCATGAAAACAAGTGCAAAGATCTTGATTTTACTGTTTTGAATTATATTAAGATCATGACGCAAAGCAATGAAGTGGGTGATGTGGATTGAGTGGCATGAGGGGAAGATGGTTACAGCAGAAATATTTCAGATAGAGTTGAAGGTGATTGGAGAGGGAGTTAGAAAGGAGGAGATGACAGTAGCTAAGAGGAGCGATCAAGGCATGGACCCAATGTTCTAATAGTGGGGATGATGAAGAAGGGTCATTATAGAGGAAACTTGGGAAGAGGTGCCATCCAGGGAGTGGGGTGAAGAGAAAGTTGTAAATGTGGGCTTGGGAGAACAGTGAACATGTTAGCACTGATGGAGAAGGAAAGGAGAAGTTAGCTCTGATGAAGTTTTGGATGGTGGCAGGACATACAGTTCAGTGTAACTTAAATATGTTGCAGTGTTCGTGGGGGAGCTAGAGTGAATATGCATTCACAGTAAATAATTTTAAATTTTGAAGCTACATTTAAGGATAGGACAGCAACAGGATACCAACCCCGCCCCTCTCCCCAAAAAACGCCAAATATGTGAGCATATCCCCATCATTTCCCTGCACCTCTGAATGTAATCAAATTCTAAAGAAATGGGTATGACTATTCAACGATCTTTTTAATAAGAGAGAAATTGCAGGTGATGCAGCTAGAATTTTAAGTCCTTGCAGGCACATAGCCCTGCACATAGCCCTGTATTCTGATGATGAAGTTCTCAGGAACCAAGTGGAAGCTATAATTGCCATCAGGGATCAGTTTCCCCTAGGATGTGGTATTTAATAGTTATAAACAATAATTAAGTAGGAGCAATCATAGGAGTCAAGGCCAGACCAGAGCAAAGCAAAGCTGATAATGTTTGTCCTTATTTACTTGTTCTTCCTGTCTCTCCACTTTTATACATGGACTTTGATTTAATTTATCTTCAGTGACGTGTTCCAGAGCTGCTGCTGGCATCTAGAGAACACTAGCTTCTTTTTTCTTTTCTTTTCTTTTCCTTTTTTCTTGCATGTTCCAAGAGGTAAATATAATTTATCAAGGGGGAAAGATTCTATTAACTAGTATCCCGGTGTTTGGTTTCTCCTAAGGGTAGTTAATTAATTACAAATTTACTCAATCTGCCTTGGCCTGTTAGGTCATTTCCTCATCATTGTGCATTTAATGTGCTTTCATTTATAGCTGAACTCGTTTTGCATGACTGACAGCTTGGTTCATAAAAAGTTAAGCTTATAGATTTTGGTTAGTGAGAGGCTGGGAAGAGCTTCTATTTGTTCAAGTGTTTTTGCAGATCACGAAACTCATTTTCTCATTGTACAAATGGCTTCATCTCTTCAGCACTTGCATGTGTGTTTCCTGCCAGTCAGCCAGATGATGGCTGAGCAGTCTCCTGATCTGCCTGCTGGGCTTCCAGACTTCCCATGTTGCCCACCGCCATGGGACACTAGGCTGCCTCGCTCCCCAGATGCCTAGCCAGATTGAGAGCTGGCTGGCTCCTTGCCCAGAATTTTAAAAAAAAATTTGCATTCTACAGAAATTTGCATTTGAGGCTTTTTGTTCTGATTCAGAAAAAACATTTTTTTGGAAATGTACAATTTTCCGTGGAGTGGAAATTCTGTTTTCTGTAATTGCTTTGTTCACTACCAACACAGGGGTGCGGTGAGGATGTATTCATTAATATTTGTGGGATACAAAAAGTGACTGGGAAGGCATGTAAGTATGTCAGCAAGAACGTTGTTATTAAAAACTCTTTTTGTTTGGGACATCTGTGTACCTTGTTTTTACTCATTTTGAGTGTTGCGTGGGCTCTGTATTTGATATAATTTCAAAATGAGGTTAAGATGATCTTTTCCCAAGGAATTTAGCTTTGACTCTAGTTTGGGAGTTTCCTTTTGAACAGTGTAGGATTGTATGTGCATTTAACAGTTCGACATTTCTAGGTGTACAGGAAAGCTTATAAGTTTACATTACTTTAGGCTGTACTGTGGTTTCTTTGATTCTTTGAGGTTTGGGGTGGGATTTTTTAAAGTATTAGCTCAAAGGTCATTAGTGTTAGTGGCAGAAGTAACATGCCAGCCATTGCTATGGGAATAACCGTTAAACGTTCTCCTGTTTGTACATCAGTTGATCATTTGTCCCTTCCATGTAGATGTTACCCTAAAAAAATGACTTCTAGGGTATTTTCACTGAAGATACTGGGCCAAATTAATTTCTGTTGTAACTCTATAGCTGTGGCTATAATGAGATTACTCCAGTGATAAACTGGGCCCACTGTTTTGAATCTCTTTTCCATATTCCATAGAACACAATGTCTTAGGCAAGTCTCATTAGAGTCTGACTAAATAACAGGGACTTGGCTGAGTTAAAACACTAGAGAAAATGTTTGCCGGGTTGCAGTTCAGAAGCCTTCACTTTAATGTGTTTTGTCTAACCTAAACTTGTTTCATAGCAAGTAGTGATCTATCCTATAAAACCAGCTCATGGTCAGTCAGTCATCACAATATATTGTAGCATCAAATATAATTACAGATGAAGAAAGGCCCAAGACTGTGGATGTAACAAATTTAGTTAGCCATTTGACAGTTTTGTGTTGACTTCCCTCTCCACCCCCAATAGGACCATAAACTCCAAATGTAGGCATGTCCATTACACAAAATTATCACTAACATAGGTCGAGGGATGGGGACTACCAGTGTGTTAAGAAAATAAATTAAAAATACTTCTCCACCAGGGACTGTACATTATTATTTTTATTGCCATAGTGCCTAGGAGCTCCAGGCATTGTCTACGATCCCATGGTGGTTGGTACTGCACAAATAGAGAGCAAAATAATGGAACCAACACCAAAGAGCTTACAATCACATAGTGTATGCATGCCTATTACAATCCTAGGCAAATTTATGTTCTCCAGGCCAGAGAAAAGTAATTAGTAGAAGAACCTCTAATGCTTTAGCCAGGGCTTTCTGCACCCAGATGACAGGATTTCAGTTTTCTCCAAAGATATTTTAGGTATTGTGTAGTATATTTCAAGGTGCACATGCACACACAAAACCAAAAAACTATACACCATCAACATCCTCCATTTTAATGTAAAGGTTCAGAGTGCATATCAATAACTGAAGGATAAATAAAGATGTTATAGGTGTCCCAAAACCAGTATATGCATTTATATGCCCAGAAAATTCAGAGTTAAGGTTACACTTAATTTCACACATTATGATAAGAAATTACTAATTAAGAGAACCAAGCAACCTTAACTCTGTCCTGTAGTGATATTCTGCAATAACACCACAATTATCATTAAGGCATTTTATGGCATGTTGTCTCAGCTTAGAATTATAAAGAGATATTTTTAATATTTTTCTCCTCAAGGTGTCATGAGTGAAATGCATGTTCTACATTTTGTACAGATGTAGCAAGTGTCTCTGAGTGTGCTTACCGCAAGTCCCCATGGGTATAATACCTTAGGTGGGCATTATTATTACTCCTCCTCTTACGTGTTGCAGCTGCTAAAATCAGGATCATGCTGTCAAACCTTGCAAAATCTTCCAGTTTTCCACTTTAAATAGTTGTTATAAATAGTCACTTTTAATTTCAACATTATGTAGTTCAAACAAATCTGCCCTTTAAAACTCAGTGAAATGTAACAAGATCAGATTCCTTTCCTCCTGAAACCCCTCCCTCCTATTAAAAGTCCAGACATTCTTTTTGGTATTCACCCTAAGTTTTCCTTTTTTCTCTTTCATCCCATCGCTCCTTGGTACAGCCTCCGTGAACCAGCCAAAGGTTCCCTTGTCTCTTCTTGGAGTTTATACCTGGTAGACAGTTACCATATCCTCACATAAGATTAGCCAATTCACACACATGTTTAGCTCCTTTAGTCTTTCCTCAAGTCACTCCTTCCACACTCTCCTTCTGTGAATTCTCTTTAAATAGTTTAAATCTTTTTGGGACTTGTTGTGAAAGTCAGACATTTGGTTCATATTCTATGTCTGAAAATATTTCATTGGCATCCACACAATATTGGAAGCAGTTTGAATTCAATGTACAGAATCCATTCTGTTTTTGGTGGAAGGGTTTCAGGTACTTCATCAAATTCACATATTGGCATTTCAGACTTCCTGCTCTCCAACCATTTTGTAAATCCAGGAGTTTTCAATTACAGATCATTGAATGTACATGGCTATAATCCACATTGCATTTATTTTGCTACATACACAATGTAATTGGGACCTTTTAGAGAGTAGTAGTCGTTATGATGCCGGAGAGTGCTGTGTGTGGCTGAGGAAGTGTTTTCATCCAGACCAATACAAGAAAAGTCAATTGTTTTCTTGTGAAGTGGTGAAAATTAACATCTTTTGGGGTTTCTGGTTACTTTGAGTTAGCATGTACATTTACTGTATTGAATCAGCAAGGAAGATAATGCATAACACTCCTGTACATCATCCATGCTTTGTCAAGATAAGTTTGTCCCAGGAATATATTTTGCACATAATACTCAGAATCTCCAAAATCCTAACAAGAGGATAGTTTATTATGCTAATATTCTGTAACTCTTCAGAAACTTTTTTTCTTCACTATGCAGTGCAAAGCCTGCATGCAGCTAAGATTCCTGGAATAACATCTTGGGGCTTATCTACAATAGATAATACATTTTGGTGTTGCAACACCTTTGCAGCACCTCAGTGTGCCTATAAAACACCCCATCTGCACTCAAAAATGCTTGCATTGGTGCACAGCTGTTCTTGCTACCATTGCAGTTGAAGTTGCTCTGAAAATAATATCCCCATTGCAATCTACCCTGGGTCACTCTGCTCTGTTGCAATGCCAGAGTGGACAGCAAGGCTTTATGTGTACTGTGCAGGGGTGAAAGTGAGCCGGTACAGGCCGGTACTCCGTACCATAAGAACACACCCGCCCCATACCCAGCCCACATTAAAGCACTGCTGTGGCAGTGCTTTAATGTCCCCGCCCCTTTTGCCTCCCCTGTCGGCAGCCCTGCCGGTAAGGTCCATACCGGCAGGGCCGCCAAAGGGGAGTGGGGGAGGGATGGGCAGCAACGTTAAAGCGGTACGGCCGCAAAGGGCCCTGCAGCGCTTTAATGTCCCTGCCCCATTGGTCCCCTCCTCCCCCGCAGCCTCCAATGGGCGGGGGGGGGAGGGAGCGAGCAGTTGCCCTGGGGCCAGCAATTTAAAGGGGCCCGGGACTCTGGGCCCCTTAAATCAACACTAGGGTTACCATTCGTCCGGATTCCCCTGGACATGTCCGGATTTTTGAACTAAAAATAGCGTCCGGGGGGAATTTGTTAATGTCCGGACTTCCCTCCCCCCCCCGCCATGCAGAGCACGCGCAGCTAACAGGGCAGCCGGATGGTGCCACTTACATGGGGCTCCGACAGCGAGAGAAAGTCCCTCCGCCTCCCCTGCAGCATAGCTCACTCCCTCCCTCCCTCCCTGCATTCGCCTCCGGCAGTCTGGAGCTCCTCCCCTGCTGCTGCCCAGCGTGCTGGGAGAACGGCTCCGGCCGTTCCTGAGCAAGCTCCCAGAGAGACCTTTAGGCGAACCGAAGGCCAACGACAAGGGAGCCAGGGGGTCGGAGAAGGGGCAGGGAGGTTTTGGAGGGGGCAGTCAAGAGATGGAGGGGGGTCGGGAGTTTGGGGGGAGGCTTTCTGGGGGGTGTGTGGATAAGGTTTTGGGCAGTCAGGGTACGGGTAGGGGGTAGGATCCTGGGGGGCAGTTAGGGGATAAGGAATAGGGAGGCTTAGGTAGGGGGTGGGGTTGTGGAGGGCAGTTAGGAGCAGGGGTCCCAGGAGGGGGCAGTCAGGGGTCAAGGGGGGGGTTGGGAGTTCTGGGGGGGGGCTGTCAGGGGGCAGGAGTGGGGAGAGGGATCGGAGCAGTCAATGGGACAGGGAGCAGAGGGGTTTAGATGGGTCGGGAGTTCGGGGGGGGGCTGTCAGGGGGTGGGGAGTGGTTGGTTGGGGCGTGGGAGTCCCAGGGGTCTGTCTGGGGGTGGGGGTGTGCATAAGGGTTGGGGCAGTCAGGGCACAGGTAGAGGGTAGGGTCCTAGGTGGCCAGTTAGGATTGGCGGGAGGGTCTCAGGAGGGGGCAGTCAGGGGACAAGGAGCGGGGGGGAGGGTTGAGGGTTCTGAGGGGGGTGGGAAGTGGGTGGGGCAGGGGCGGGGCTAGGGCAGGACAGGGGCGGGGCTAGGGCTGGGCTCCTCCCATCCTCTTTTTTGCTTGCTGAAATATGGTAACCCTAATCAACACGGGAGCCCTGGGCAGCACGGGCCAGGCGGCTTGGAAGGGCTGGTTGGGGGATGCTGACCCTGAACCCCACCCCTTCCGCCTAAGGCCAAGCCCCTTCTGGGGGCAGGAGCGCCCTCCCCCCGCCCCCGCCCGCCTGTACCAGTAAGTGTCCTAACTTACTTTCACCCCTGGTACTGTGCTTAATTTTGTGCAACTGTTAAAATTTAAATAGATAAAAATTGAAGAAAATTTTTTAAAATAAACATTGATAGTACCTGTTGAAACTATTAAAAAAAAAATCAAATTCTCCCAAAACTACAAATATCTCTTCATGAAGGTTCATTATGGTATATGTTCTAGTATATGGTTCTGTCACTGGATCTGTCTCTGTTGGTGTGTAACCCTCTTCTGAAGTTTGAGGGATGTCTGTACACTGTTTGAGGTTGGATGGGGGCGGGGGATCTGTTTCTCTGAAGACTCAGACCCTGATTTGTGTCTAGAAATAGTGTGATAGATGAATGACTAACATTTTTATAACTGGCACCAAATCCATATCAAATTATTAAAGAGATTGTTTCCTGAGCTTTTGGCCAACTAAGTACAGTCGGTTTGATTTAGTAATTGGAAATGTCTGGGAAGTTACCTTAAAGTCAATGGAATTCATATGTCACGTTAGAGGGAAGGGGAGGGGGAAAACGGCTTGCAACATCTGATCATCTCATCAGTTCCAAGTAACAGTTTTAGCACTAAAAATTGAATTGTGGTGGTGATTCAAAGGTCATCATTCTGCCGCTTGTCAAGTTGAATTGAATTTATTTTTTTCCACAATAAAATGATTTAGATGCACAGCTTTGTTATTGTTTGAAGGTAACCGCTAGTACTATATTTTAAAGATGAAAAGCGACTAAAATAAAATTTCCAGTTCAAAACTTCAACTACCTAAAGTCAGGTTGTTACACTGACAAATATGTCAGGAATGTATCCAAAAAAGAGAGTGAGAACTGTTTTTCTCTGACAGTATGTTTAATATTAGTGTGTAAATTTGAATATCTGTCATTTATCTGCACACACAAATGTCCTAGAAGATATTTTAAAGCATTTTAATGCGTCTTAAATTCTCTTTTGTCTTTTCACACAAGATGCTTTGTCTGAATTTTGCTGCATTAATATTAAACACAGCCATAATTTGAACAAGAAATTCACTTTTTACTTATATGTTGGTTTAATTGCATCCAGGCTTTGGAAGCAGTGGAAGTCTCAGTCTTCTGGAAACCTCATTCAAGGGAGATCCTGTGAATTCATTTACAAATGCCATTAAAATTGTTTTCCAAAAAATGATGCTTTTTGAACATTTGGTAACTATTCATCGTCGCTCAAAAAGAATACAATAAAATACACATTCTGTCATACAGCACCTTCTGCTGGAATGTCTGTTTTGGTGAGAGCAGACTATGGTATCAACAAGTCTACTCAGGGGAAGAATCTACTTTTTTCTGACATTTTAAGAAGGTTTGCCCAATACCACAAGCTTAAGGTGATTTGCTTTTCTAAGGCTGTGTGGACAGGTTCAGAAGTAATTAGAACAGGGCTGATCCTATGTTTTGAAGGTACTTCTGCGAAGTAAGGTATGCAGTGTGCCATCCAGCTTCCTCAATTGTGCACATTCATTACCCACCCTCCACCCCTGCCGCCACTGACTGCCAAGCAAGCATTGGGTTGTACATAAGCGAGACAGCAGGCAAAGAGCACAAAAAAAGTGCAGATGAGACCTGGCAGGGAAAGAACGCTGCCTTGGCACCCTGTTGTGCTGGGCCACAGATGGGTGGAGAAGGAACAGAAACAGTGAACCGGGCTGCGGGGTGAGAGAGAGTTTGGGGAGAGGGTGGCTGGAGGGTGCTGAGAGAGCAGGCAGTATATGTGGAACTCTATTACTGAAGCTGTCAGCTGTTCGTTAGCAGGGGGTCAGAGCGATGCAAATACTTAAGGAGCATGGACCTAAGGTCATAGCTAGGTAAGGGTATTTCCTGGGACAGAGCTGAAGGATAATTTGGTTCAAGGGTGTCATAGACAGCCTGCTCATTCAGAAGAGCTGAAAACTGAAGGCTGGCTCTAGATGTACTGTGATGAGAAAAGCAGTTGAATAGGCATTTTCTATGTGGAATATGAGGGCAAAGTTCATAGATAACACTGCAAAGGACAAATAATTAGGGCAAACCTGCAGTGCTCTGTTTTGGCTTTGTCAGGTACTGAGACAGTGTCCTATGTGCTTATGCAGTAATAATGTCTAGGAGAGAAAGCCACAACCGTATGTGAAGAGAGACACTCTTGTGTACTGAACTTTCTTTGACTTTCCTTTGAGCAACATGTACAGTAATGCTGTTTTTCCACAAACATCTACCTTACAGTTATGGGAAAGCTAATCCCAAATTCCTTGTATTATTTAAGGCGAGGAAAGGAGCTGGGCACACTATATGAACAGTAGTTCTGTCATTACTATGCTTGCAGGGAAGTGATTGATTTATAGGGAGAAGAAGCCAAGGAAATATCCCCCAACTCTCTCCTGGCAACTGTCTGTGTCTCTGACTTTAAACTTGCAATAACTTCCCAGCCAAGGAATGCATTTTTCTCCTCTTCTATTTGTCTGTGGTTTGCATTATCATTTGCTGAAGATAGTAAAGCATGCTAATTACCTTGGACTTAATAACTGATTTTTCAGTTTGCTGGCAGTTGTGGAGGGGTGGGGGAGAGAGGGAGGGGCGGAGTTTGACCTGAACCAAAATTACAAAATAAATAAATAAAATAAAGACAAACTGAAAAAGCCTTACACAAAATCATCTCCTGCCAAATTTTGAGTCCCCCCTCCAAAACCAGGTGGCATTCAAGCTTCGCTAAGAATTTTTTTAAACATTGGCAAAAACCCCCCATATTTTTGACTTGCCTCATTCCTCAGCCTGACCAATTAATCTGGTAAAATGATAAGCAACTAAAACCAGGGTCTTATAATGGAAAGTGTCGGGTGACCATAAAAATAATAGGTCGTGCTACTGGTCCTGCCTATAATAATAACAAAGCACTTATAACACAGTGATAAACAGAAATATTAGATTGGAACATCTTTTTATTTTAAGTATGAACCAGGGGGGTGAATACAACGTGTTGGCAAAACACTAATAGTAAGATCTTATTGCATCAGCAGATATTCAAGGTCTTGACTTTTGATGAAAGCAAGAACCCGCAACGTGAGAAATGGCATAGTACCCATAAAAGCAACTGAAAGGTTTAGCATCGGTAACTCTTTGACATGCTGATTGAGGAGCATAGTGCTGAGGAGAAGCCTAGAGGAAGCTGTATTTATTGTGTATTAAAATGTGTTCTAAAGAAAGTTGCTTTTTGTCTGGTTTTTGTCTAGTTCCTTATTTGTATTAAGGAATAACGGGTTAGAACAAAGTAGATACTCAAAGCAGATTTGCACACAATGCCCACTAGAAATACTAAATTTCCGTTTGTACTTTGTAGAAAACTGTAAGCATTTTGCTTTGAAATGATTCTGTTAATATACCTGTGAATTTTAGCTGGTGGTTTTCCTTCATTTGCATTGCTGGGGACATGAAAACGGAATTGTTGTGGTCAGTTCATCTGCTCCTGCTGCTTGGTCCTCACTTGAAGTCGTGATCCTCCATTAGTATCATCAGGACTGTTTGCTGTGATTAGGATTATTACTTCAAATGTGAAATAAGCAGCAGGAGTAAATGAGCAAACACAAGGCTCCTATCCTGCTACTGGATCTATGTAGACCGAGCCCTGAGTCTGTGCAGAGCCTAGTTGACTTAAGCAGAGCTCCATACACATAGATATATGTTTAATCAATGGGACTCCACATAGGTGCACAGACCCAGTGATACGATCATGGCCATAGGCTTTATACTTATGCTAGTGACCATAAATGGAAAATGAGAAATGAAAGGTAAAACCAGAAAGTGAAAATGTACATCTAAACCTGCATTTAGGTATCCCCTAATGACCCAGCAAAAATCAGTTGCCTAGTAGAGACGGTCTTTTAAAACCAAATCAAATATCACTGGCAGTCTTAGTGCAGATTTAATTGTCAGCATAATTTTCTACAAACTGAATGTGCCAAACACATCATCTCTGCTTTAAGTTTATTGACTTCAGTGGAGTTTCACCAAGTATTACTTTGGTTTAGTGTCTTTCAAAATTGGCATTGATACCTTTTTAAAAACAATATTGGAGTTGACAATACTTTTTCTAGTATAAAGAAAACACTTTTTAGTTTATAAAAACTCTGCTTGTGAAAGCATTTTGATTTGTTTTTATCTCTTGTATTAGGGCAACTATGCTGTGGCCCATTTTTTGGTGATGACTATAAATATATGCCATAATTTTTTGTGTGTTTTTGAACAGTAAAGCCAAATGAGACAATGAAGAACCAGCTAATCTGAAGGGTTTCATGTTTAGACATTCTTAAGACTTTTTGCCAGGTTTTCTCTAATAGAAATAATTCTCATTGGTTTCTCATTAAATGAGACAACAGCATGCTGTTTAAATGCCTCAGGCATGACACACGGTTTCTATAAATGTGGTTTAGTGAAAGGATTTTTGAATTTGGATGGACTCCTGCAGCATATTTATATAAAAATGTGAATGGGAGCAGCCAGGGTACAAAGGTAGCTAAGAATTTGCAGTAAATTTGCTAAGATCAGCCAAAGAAGATCCCTTGGACAGCCCAATCTGAATGCTTAATGGCATGTCCGTCTCACAGTGAAATGGACACTGACGACAACTTGGGAAAATAAAATTTGAAGACTTTTTTTTCTTTAAATTCATTTCTTCTGGAGTGAGGTGATAGACATCTGGCCGTCTGATGGATCAAGGGTTTGGAAAGAAGCAAAAGTGTAAATCAATGTAGTTCTGTATTCTGTGGAGCTATTCCTATTTACACCAACTGAGGAGATGTTCTCACATGTTTAGTTTTTGTTTTCATTTTCTTATTGTTAAAAATCAGTAACGTAGAAGCTGGGTGTTTTTCAAGTGGGTTTTTATTTTCCTGGAATAAATATTTGTGACTGTGAAATTTTAGTAATAGACAGCAGTGGAAGCAGGAGTCCTTCTTAAAACTGTGGACTAGGTGCAGTGGAGGCACTTGTATTGTTAGTTTTCCCACACCAGTTCTCTTGTGGACCTATTCAATACTGAAATGCCAAGTATGCTAAATTATACACAATGGAGTGATATGGACTGTTTATCTCTGACTGAATGGAGTCACTAAATTTTATGCAAGATTTGAGGCTGTACTTGAATCCTCCCACTGGCAGTGGAAAATGTGAGATGAGATGTTCCCCACCCCCAGTCATTTAAACAGCTCTCTGCTTAGCAGATTTGCACAGTCAGAATAAAATACAATAATGATAAAAGCTAGACAAGAATTTTTCATTTTTCAAGTGCTTTATTAACTGAGATTCCTTGACATTGGAAGAGCCATGATTTAAATTGGAAAGTGTTATTGTGGGAAAACAACTCGCTAGAGCAATAACAGATATACTTGCTGCATTGTCCCTGTTTCTGATGCATTGCAAAGTTAATAAAGATTAGATTCAAGTAACACTTCAAAGGCTTTGGAAGTGAATTCAGAGAACTCTTCAGTGCTGCAAAGCTGAAATCAATAGTAGAACAAAAGGTTTAAGGTTCGAGCTACACTCTTAAAAAGTTGGAGACAAACTCCAATTTGGAGATAGGCATTGTGTTCATACATCCAAAAGGCATATTCTGTTAATTGCATTTTAGCTGCAAGGAATGCAGAAAACTTAATGCAGTTGACAGATGGAGAAAGGAAGAAGGTTAACGACACAGGCTTGGTAAAGGAGTTACCTGGTAAAACTGAACATATTCAATCAGCAGAGCTAGATGAGATGTACACTAGGGTTTTAGATGTATTGGCAAAGGAAATTGCTGAACCTCTAGAAATATGTTTCAATAAAGTATAAGAATTTGGAGAGGTACCAGATGCTTGAAAGGTAAATGTTATATGTACCAGTATCTTTAAAAAGGAAAGCCCAGGAAATTGCTGATCAATTAGTTTGACTTTCATACCATATAAAATATTCCAACATAAATTAAGAGAGCAGGATTGTGAATACTTGGGAGAAAAGACAAATAGCAGGGGATTCATATAAATTAGATGATGCTGTCAGACTGTCTGGAGTGGCTCACAACTGAGAGTGCCAGCCTCAGGGCAGACTGTTACAAACCAGTGCACAAGCCCCAACTAGTTGTGTGTTTTATACTTAGATTTCACCAACCAAGTATCAAGTGTGAACTCCTCAAGCATTATAACAGTGTTAAAATGGAGTCACAGACAGTCCCCTCGTCTGTCTTGCCACCCAGGAAATCCTGTCTTTGTGATAGATGATCCTTTACACCAAAAGTCACAACAATATTCAGGTTACTCCCAGTCCCAAAGGACCAGTCACTTACCCCAGGTCAATTGTACCTCAGATCTTGCATCAAAGACAACACTTGTAGCCAATCCTGTAATAAACTAAAGATTTATTAACTAGGAAAAAGAACTGAGAGGTATTTACAAGGTTAAAACAGGTAAACATACACTCACAAATGAATTTGTCTTAAGTATCAAAAAGAAATAGAAGTTGCTATAACGTGCAAACTCTGTATGTCTATAAGCTCAAATGTAGTGCCCACTCAGAAAATATGGCTCATGAGATATTGTATGTGAATCAGAGTCCTGGCAGTATATAAGAGCAAAACTTAAAACCCATACTGTTGAATACTTATGATTTACTGGGGTACTGCCTAGCAATTACACCAGGCCAGTGTTCGATTGTGCTAGGCATTGCACAAACGTATAATAAATGGCAGTTTCTGCCTCAAAGAGCATAAATATTTGAAGAAATTCGAAAGGCCCATCTCCAGAATGGTATAACTATTGGGAATTCAACGTACAAAGACAGCCTGTAGGAGTTTCATTTTTTTGCATTCTGGGAAAAATGGAGATTGAGAGCTATTACATTATACCGTACAAATCTCTTCAAAGAAACACTGTCAAGAAAAGATTATTCAAGTTATCTGAAAGTGGTTTTAAAAAGGGAGAAAAAATGGCCTACAGCTAAAATTGGAAAGAATTAGACTAGATAACTTGATAAGGTACAGTAACAGTTCTTTTCCATCTACCATGAAGTTCAGATTGTACCTTAGGAAAATGGCTTGAACGGGGAGAGGTGAGGCACGGCAATAGACTGCTGAAAGACATAGTGGAAACACTGTCAGTAGTGCTCAAATGGGAATTATATATGGAAATGCCTGGCATGACATTGAGTTGATTGAAGTGAAAAGTTCTAATTATTTATGTTTGCCCTGTCAGTGACTTTATGATTTGCAGAAGGACAAGACTGAATGAGAGAGAGGCTGATGATGTGTGAGCATGTTAAAAGTTTATTATATGTATTTGGAAAGCATGCTAAGCATGCCAGAGTTTCAACATGTGTAGAAGGCATGTAGCTAAAATGTTAATTCCTATCTTTCTCTTTTCAAATTTTTTCTTGTCTGTCATTGACTAAAATAGAGCTAGTAGATCATGGGTATTTTATGTGTGGATAAAATGTATTTAAATACATTTAATAAATTGAGTAGATTTTATTTGGAAACTGTTCTTTAAGTGAATCGAAAGGAAATTAAAAGCTTTCATGTGAAGTCAGGACCGGGTTGAGGAATCTAGTGTATTAAATATACTTTGAAAAGCAATAACTATACTGTGAAAAGTATGCTCTCTATTTAAAAAAAAAACGTAAGGGCAAACATTTGCTTATTCAAGGACCCAGTTATTGTCATTTGTGTGATTTACTGGAGAAATATAGAAACTCTTTTTAAACTGTTAAGACATAGCTAGTGAGTGTAAATAGGCAAAGCTAATCTTTTTAAATGATTGTGGAAGAACATAAGTATTCATGAAAGCGAAGAATGAATACAGGAATTTAGTACTTCACATAAAGTCTAATCCAAAGCCCATTGAGTTAAATGGAAAGACTCTGATGGCTTTGAATAAGACTCATAGTGAGGAGGGATTGTCCAGTGGTTAGAGCGCCAGTCTGAGAGACTGGGGTTCAATGCCTGCTCTATCACAAACAGCCTGTGAGACCTTGAGCAAGTCGCTTAGTTCCCCATCTGTAAAAAGGGGATAATAGCACTTCCTTACGTCACAGGGGTGTTTTATCAGAGTACCTGAGGTGCTCAGGTACTACAGTGATGGTGTTCATATAAGCAGGGCCGGCTCTACTATTTTTGCCGCCCCAAACAAACAAACAAAAAAAGCCGCTCGGACTGTGCCGCCCCTTAGCATGTGCCGCCCCAGGCACGTGCGTCCTCCGCTGGTGCCTGGAGCCGGCCCTGCATATAAGTATCTAAAATAGCTTATCAGTGCCCGCCTTCCTGCACTATCCTCCCCTAGCTCTGCATCAGTGCAACTCAGTATGGGTCTGAAATATAGCCTCTTAATGAGCCTTCCCTGAGTAGGTACTTTCAGGTGTTCTGACTTTGGTGGAAGTATGGTGATTTTGTGATATGGACACAAGCCTATCCAGGAAACATGAATTAGACCACCAAGGTTGCTTTCTTCTGTGACACAGAATAGGCTTGAAACCAGCTATTTAGCTATCAAGAAATTGAAGTCTCTTTGCATTACCTGCTGCCTCAAACTGTACTCAAACTCTCGCTTCAAAGAACATCATTCCTTAATTATTTTGTGTGGCTAACCATAACCAGGCATAGAAAAGTACTGCAGCAGACATGTAGATGCAACCTCAGTGCTTCAGGCAGGGTTGTGATTTAGTCAATTCAGGTGCTTATTCCTTCTAAACATGCCAAGGTACAGCACTACTCAGCTGGTAATTTTCACTTCTTACCAACCCATATGTTCATGGTTTACTATCTATGGTCATGGTCTGTAACTAGCGTTGATCAAAAATTTTCAAAGTTTTTTTCCATTTAATAATGGCCCTTTTATAACTCTTTTTGCAAGAAGTTGGAACATTGTCAATTATTTTGCTTTACATCACATATTTTAATCAAAACGTTTTCTGAAAATATAGAATAACATTTACAACAAAAAATGTCAGTTACCATAAACCTGTTTTTGTAAACAAAAACAAAAAAGAAAAACGTTTTAAATTAAAAAAATAAATAATGCAAAACTAAACATTACAAAGGGTTTGTTTCAAACCTTCTAAACAAAACCAACTTAATGAAATTAGTTTATTTTTCAACCATCTGTATCACTGAATTCTGATGCATGCTAGGCAGAAGAAATGCTGTTACATAATATTTACTGTTTGGTATATAATTTACATTGCTGTGCATGTGCTTTGGACATACAAGAAGAAAAAGCTTGTGGCCTCAAGAACTTACAATGTAAGGGCCAAATTCTGCTCTCAGATACTGGCATGTGATTTCCATTGACATCAGTGAGACTCATGCACATGCATTTTGGGGCAGAGTTTGGATTACAGTGAGTGATAATGTAAAGAGCTGGAGAGAGACTCATATAAACATGGGAAAGGAATTCTGCTTTTGATAGCACATTATTTTTTTTTAAAGAAAGAAGATGCTGAATCATTGTTTCAGAAATTCCCTTTTGTTTTGGTGGTATGTTTCCTTTTAAGAATGGTCATGTGTCAGTAAGAATAGATAGGACTGTAGAAGAAATTAAATGGGCCATGAGACAAAGAAAGTCTAGATAGACTGTATGATTTCACTTTATTATGAAGCATTTACTTTCTGGAAATACATGGAAGACTTTTTTTGGCTATCACTTTTAGAAAATCCCTTCTAAACCATTTTCATGAAAGGTTAGGAGCTCACTGTAACAAAGGTTTCAAAGCTGAGGTGAATTTTTCCCCATTTATTTATTTATATACACTGAAAGTATCAGGATGGATTTGATTTAAATCACTAGTCAGGAAGACTCAATTTAATCATGGATTTCTTACATAAAAGTGCATTCTTGTTGGTTGTTACCAACCTGAAGATCCTACATGTTCAGACGTGTTCCTTTCATTATCTTTGACGCAGCTTCCTCCGGAGAAGGAACACTTCTCATGATGTTGTTTCATTCAGGCAACCAGGCCTTGCATTTCTTTGTTGCACTGTTTGCATTTTGCACGCATGCTTGTCTTACCCACAGGTAGAGGAACTTCATTAAAATATTCCCAAACTGGGTCTCTTTTATGGCCTGCTGCCATTATAGGTTTTCCCTTTTAGTGAGAGAATGGTATGGTAGATCTCAAATCAATGAAGGCTGCACTCAGAAAGACCTCAAGACTTCTGGAATATGCTGTTCAAACAGTTCCACTTTTGTTTCCCCTGCCTGTCCCTCCCTTTTCACATTTATCTCGAGACTTCTTCTCCTTGTCCAGATCTATTCCGACCCCAACAATTGATTGAACTTTTTGAAACTTGGCACTTTTAGAGAGAGGTAAGGGATTGACTCTGTGTACACAAATTTTCAGAGGGACAATAGGGTTGAGGTCTGTTATTTCTCACCTCTCTATATTATTTATTTATTTAAATACATTTTTGCTGTTAACAAGCATATGTCTGGAGACACAAATCCACAGTTTGAGAACTGCAAAACTAAGCATCTCTGATGGTATCTTCTAGGCTGAGCACTGATCCCATTGGGTAGATAGAAAGATTAACCTAAATAATCTATATAGAAGCCCCTGGAACACCATAAGATGGGGTCACTAATCCATGAACTATTGGAATTCATTTTCAAAACTTTTCTTAAACATTTCCTTAAATGTATTCTTAAAAATATATTGTCTCATACTATGGAATTAGAATTTATAATCCATATTCCATTATGAGATATCTTTAAGCTATAATGTATCTTATTAAAACTATCTTTAGATAGGTTTTTTCCTTAAAACTCTGATTTAAATAAAAAGTTCAAATTTAAAAAAAAAATCATTGATTTTATCTACCCTGGAAAGTATTCATCAGTGAACCGTACTTGAGTCTGGGAAATCCAGTGGGACTGTAGGACTAGGAAAAAGATTTTGCCAGTGACTGTAGGTCAGACAAACGAAACAGTGCCAAAATCTTAGTGAATGGTTTAATTGCTTTTAGAGGTGATTTCAGAGTTAGAACAACCCCTTTGTGCATTTCCAAAAGTGAATTATCCTAGTGCAGCTTTGGAACAGTTTTGCTAATTGCAGGCATGTGTCCAGTTTGGGAAAGTGATAGTAATTTTCTGGTATTTAGCCAAAAGCTATTTAAACTGATTAAGATTTCAAGAAAAATTTAAAACCCCTGTTTCAAATATTTTTGAAAGGTGAGGAATAAATGAGGAGATTTAGTTTTTAAATGTTATACGCGGTAACTGCTCCCCATTGATGCTGATTTTGAGGCAACACTAACAATATGTGACATATATAATAAAGTGCATAACAATCCTAGATCTCAAAGTGCTTTCCTGAACTAGGTAACCTTTAATATTAACATCGTGCAGATGAGGAAATTGAGGCAGAAATAGGGTAAAACATTCAGAAGTGTCTGTTGATTTTGGATGCTCTATTTGAGACAGCTGCAGGGGTTCCGTGCTTTTGGAAATCAGGCCTTAGTTACCCAAATTTGGGCAAGAAAAATTGGTGACTTGTTTTGAAATTTTTGCCCTTACACTCTCTCAGCCTCAGTTTCTGTAGTGCTGCTGTCCTTTCCACCACTTGCTGGCTGGACAAAAACACTGAGGGTTATAGTCTCATGTTAAAGGGGTTGTGGTTCTTAACTGGAGCTTAGTGGTACTCTAGCTAAGTAGTTAAAATCCTGTATATTGAGTTGTAAATTTTACCCTTGCACTAAGGTTCAGGACTATAAGTGGCAGGTTATCATCCTGTTTCCTCTGTTTCTCACTGATGGGCAAGCACTGTTTGCTGAAAAGGTATCTGTTACGAATCTATCAGGTTGAGTCAGTGAAATTTTTGAAAATCTACCTTTATAGAAAATATTTAACACTTTAAGCTAGCTAGCCTGATAGTTGAGTAAAATAATTTGTCGCTGGCTTGACACTTTCTTTCTCTTCCAGTGTATTATGAAACGGAGGTGACTAAAAACTTACACAATTATGGGTTCTAGTTTTTGTTTTCCTTCAACATGTTAGATAGTTAAACGTTCTACCAATATGAGATTGATTTATCTAGTTAATTTCTATGGGCCCTATCACAGTTGTACCTGAAATCTTAACTTAGTAGGTGTAAATAAGTATTGCTTCACATGAGCTCTGGTCCTAAATGTGTGTCTTCACAATTGGAGCTAGTTCAGAGTGTGTGTGTGTGTTCTACAAAAACTTTCTCAAAAATGTCACCCTATTTTTTCTTACATATTTCTGACCAGCTCTGTTGCTGAACAAAATACAAGATATGAGTTTTGTAAAAAAATGCTTGAAATTCTGGATCTGTTTTTTAAATCAAAAGTGGCGATTTTGATAAAAATTGCATTTTGAAAATTGTCCCCAATCCCTACTCATAGCATCCATATTTGGTAAGGAGTTACTATTATCCCAATCAGGGATATGTTTTTTGCTGCCCCAAGCAGGCAGTCAGTTGGCCTTCGGCGGCATGCCTGCGGGTGGTCTGCGGACACGCGGATTCTGCGGTGTTTCTGCGAGTGATCTGCCGGTCCAGCGCCTTTGGTGTACCCACCACCAAATTGCTGCCGAAACCGCGGGACCGGCGGACCTCCCGCAGGCACGCCACCGAAGGTCGCCTGACTGCTTCCCTCCCAGCGACCTGCAGGCTGCTCCCCACAGCTTGCTGCCCCAGGCTTGCGCTTGCTGCGCTGGTGTCTGGAGCCACCCCTGAACCCAATAATAATGATAAATGGGGCATTTCAGTGCAAAGACACAAGGAGATTAAGTACCTTGCCCAAAGTCCCATGAGAAATCTGTGGCAGAGGTGGGACATGAACCCAGGTCTCCTGAGTCCCACTCCAAGACCATCCTTCCTCCTTGAACATGCTTTTAAAATATATTTAAAGCAACACATTTGCAATGAACCTATGCGTAGCATTATTGGAAGGATCAGTAAGCACAGGGCATCTATCATTAGCAGACACTCTGATATCATGGTGGGAGGTGTGGTTAAAAACTACTAGGTACATGAGAGTTGCTGGGGAATTTTGTAAGAACCTAAAAGCTGCGGCAGGGGTGAATGTGACGTCTTCCTTGGAGTCTCTCCTTTTGAAACTCAGATGCTCATGCTGTTCTTAAAGCTTTTCTTGAGGCAATAATAAGGGTGTGTGATAAATGGGTGTTGGGAATGGGAAGCTTAAAAACTGATTGTAGCCTCTGATGAAAAAAAGGAATAAACCAAGGCAACTGATGGGGTTTTGTGGCACCTGCAAAATCTTGCACTTGGTTTTGTAGCATCACGATTCATTTTTTTGTTTGCTTATATTTTTTGTAGTGACATACTGTAGCATACCGCAAAGGTTATAACTAGGCTTAAGAGGACACAGGGAGCTTACACAACTTTCAGTCCCTCCATCAGAGCACTCAAAAGATCTGTTTTTCAGGCAGGCTGCACAAAAATATTGCATGGGTCATGGTCATATTATATTTATAATATATTCATATATAAATGGTTTATAACGGTTAAATGAGTCGTAAGTGTTATCAGACAATTATAGACCTAAGCAGTATGTATTATAGATTATTAGCACATCAGCAGAATGTGTTTATAAACGCTTGTGACCTTAATCTATATAAAGAAATAAATCTCCTCCCCAAAAAGGCAAAGAATCAGTTCAGACTTGTTGTCTCTTACCAACTCTTATGTACATATGATAGTTCACAATGATTCAAAACAGACAGACTAGCAAATGGGCTTTTTGCTACCATCACACTGTAACTTTTAGAAGTAGCCAAGACCTCATTAAGGCAGTGCATTTCTCAGCTAGTGCAGGATTGTTTTGAACAATGTATTTTCCTAGCTTTGTCCTGTCCAACTTTTAATGACTCGAGCTGGGGTTTTCACCATTTCCTCTGGGTGACTCTTCCATAACTTTAAAATAGAAAATCCAGTGATATAAAATACAAAAAGAAGGACTACTTTTCGGCAACCCAACAGTGAATATTTTGATCTTTTTACTCATGTATGGTCTGCAGTTAGTAGGGACAGGGTGTACAGGAAATGATTTATGTGCCAGAAATACAATACAGATAGGCAAGAGCATTAGCTCAAGATTGCAGAAGGAAGAACAAGCAAATACAAAACCTCAGACTGTCAGAAGACGTGTGCCAAAATAATAATAATTTAAAAAAAATCAGTGACATTTAAAAAAACAATTTGTGACTTGTGGATGTGACGTTGGCACAATATATTGCGGTTGTCAGATGCTACCGGTGTGATGCTCTGCTTTCTCCTATGTTGATATTACTCGGCTGCGTGCGTGTGTTCCCTCTGTGTGCGGTCCCAGCTCTGCAGATAGCTGACATAGCAAACCCGACGAGAACCCCCAATAACCACAGAGTCTAGTAAGGTACGAAGGCACCTCGGCCAGGTTTATTGTGACCCTGACACAATTGCAGTTCCCTGTAGGTTTCTTAGCCTAAGTCAGGGCATACTACGAGAAAGTGCCGCTCGGCAATGGACTCAGCTCAGTCAGTGGCGGGACTTTCCACTGCCCCCTCGGCGGACAAAGATACCGCCTCAGGGATACATTCTTATACAGAGGTACAAACAAGTTATACATCACTCCTGACGTATTGAGATGCAACCCCTCTACGCAGCAAGGTACAACCCCTCTACGTAGTAAGGTGCCGCCTCTCACCTTGTACATGTTGGTTCGATCAAAACAACTCTATCCATCATTTTACCCTTTTGCCCCTGTCATTGGGATGGGTCGGCCTGTTCCATGTTATCTGTGGAATGCTCCAGTATAGTGTATGTTCTGATATCTGGTGTCCAGTACCTTTTAGGTATGTCTCTTTTTGCAGCATCAGCCCTTTCCTTGCCAGCTTCTGTGAGTAGGGCCTGCCTCTGGCTCATGGCTTAACTTTGCTTTGTTAGCAAAGTCATGACGATTACTTTAGTTCAGGCCTTAGGTCTCACACCGGGCCTCTGATACCAAGGTTTATATCTCAGGGCCTCCCCTTACTACAATTGCCAGCTGGGAGAGACTTAGGCTTCAGTGCCTCCATCAGCCAAACAGATACATCTCTGTAGACAGAGGGTGGATAATGACCAGCCAGCTCCTATGTTGGACCTTTGGTACACTGTCTTCCACTATAAAGAAAACTGCTCCTTCACCTGACATAAATATATGAAAACCAACACATAATTTCAGCAATATCTCTCTTCTCACTGTTTTTTTCCAAAATAAAGTTGATACAGATGAATTAGTTAATCAATGGTACTTATTGCTTTTGTAAAATTCTGGGCCCATTCTTTTGAAATCTATCGCTTCTCAGTAGAGGAACTTGACATGCTGGTCTGGTTCTTTGTGTGACACCCCATAGTCTTTGTATGTACACACACATGCATTGTTGGTCTTGGACATTTTTGTTGTTTCAAGAATATTGCAGCTGGAACTAAGACACAAATTGAAATACCCAGTAATGGAAATAATAGAATTGTATGTAAATAGGAAGAAAAAATAAACAAACCGTAAGATGGAATGAGTTTTAAATATAAACTAGGAAATAACTGTGGCCAGCTTTTAACATTTTATGCAAGTGTTTGAGTTTCAACTGTGTTGAATCTAAGCCCAGTAAATAGAATAATTCAAAGCTATTGTGAAAGGGAAATGACTAAATTTGGTTTATTGTATTTCTCTTGAAATATCATTTGATTGGAAAAAATGACAGTTTAGTAACAAAGTTGCTTATTTTGGACAACTATTACCCCATTAACTCCACAAAGCTCACAAATGTTTTCTTTCCTTGGATACTTCAGATTTTAATGTTATTGTAAATAATAATTACAGTTTTAGTTATGACCATGGCATGAATATACTCATTTGTTTCTTGTTCTTACATTTCTATTGTGCTCATCACTGTAATATCAACGTTGGGCCAGAGCTGGGTGAAATTCTTCTGACAAATAGCTTATTTGCCAAAAAATCCATTTTTTGGTCAACACAAAATTATTCACAGATTTGACATGAATTCGTTAAATAGTTTTAGCCCCAAATTTTGGGGGGACTTGGATGGCGTGTGGCGAACTAAACAGGGTTGTGTGGGTTTTTTTTTTTTTTATTCAGTAATTTTGTTTTTCGAATGTTGGATTCAGTTGGACCTGACTTTTTTTTTTTTTTAAATTTAGAACTGTCTATTAACCCAAAACCCCCAGCAATATTCACCCAGCTCAACGTGGGACCTGACCCTACCAAGCCATTACTCATGATCCCCTGTAGCAGGATCTCTTGCATGACTTTTGGTGAGCAAGTACATAAGTCACTGCAGTAGTGCTATTCCACAAGCTGCACAAAGTAACTGAGGCAATTAGCATGCTTAGCCCCAATATGTTCACTGCCTGCTTCTGTCTATGGAATATGGGAAGGGCTAGGCAATCACATGGTGATTGCTCAGAGGCATATTCACTAGTGACTTTTGCTGGTGAGGTACCCCTCATGGCAAGACTTCTACTGGATAACAGGAGTTTTGACTGCACAGGACAGCTACAATTCCTCTACTATGTTGCAGAAAAGATGCCTCCTGTAATGTAGCTTTTTGGATCTGCGCTTGGGACATCTTTATTAGACTTTTTAAAGTAATTAATAAAGAAGAAAGTGATAATGATCTCACTGGAAATCATAATATAACACCCCTGTTCTTTATTGCAATAGATGTGTCCTGAAAGCAGCAGAAATATCAGAGAGGTACAGTGTGCATCATACAACAACAAACCATTTATGGGTCGATTTTATGAGTGGGAACCTTTTGCAGAAGGTAAGAAGTCAAATCCATGTTATAGTTATTACATGTCCTGCATTTTGGAAAGGGAAACATCTTTAACCCAGGAAATATCAACAGGTTTTAACTGTCTTAAACCCTGTTGACCTTCCTCTCTTCATCCACTCTAGGTATATGTGACTGATAAAATCCTAACACCAATATTTCCCAATTACCTCCTTAGTTAGTACAACCAGAGGGGACTGTTTTTAACTTCTGTATCTTCTCTTCTGCTTTCTTACATTTGGGGGCTATGCCCCCAACTGGTGTAAACAGAGTGTTGCGCCATTTAAGTAAGTGGAGCTAAACAATTTTACATCAGATTAGCATCTTGCCCAGGGTTTTTACACATCCTACTCGAGATTCTTTGAATAGTCATAATGCATTCTCTTCCTATGGACATCCTCAGCAGTTGGGGTGGGCAATAGCAGAGGATAACTGGGATAGGAATTTGCCCAGCTGGGACTAGAACTGAACACCCTGGGATATAAAAGCATCAGCAGCTTACTAGTGGCTTGCCATTCCTAGTAGGAAGATGGTCCGGAGGTGAGGGGGGTTAGAACCCTTCTCTTCTAGAGACATTTTTGTTTTGAACTTTGAGGTTGAAATTATTTATTTATTCATTTTCATGTAAGCAATGGTTGGGTCCCCCCTCAGGCAAGATCTGTGATATCGCTGTATAAATATTTATGGTGTATATAGAAATGTATTCTTCAAATATTTCTTTGTGGGCTGAGAGGAGGCTAGTTCATGTTATGCTTTATTAACTTTGTCAAAAAGGCGGTGAAGACATCAGTGGAACAAAGAGAACTCAAGCACAGAGAAATATGTGCACTATCAGGGCAAGATCCTCCCTGCTGACTGCTGGGTAAAAGGGCTGGAGAGGCCTAAAAAGCCTTGTATCTGGCTGCAGGAGGATTTCTCAGGTTGCAGAGACTGTGGAGACCAGCAGGCTGCTTCTGAGGTACCGCTCATACCGTCTGGCGTAGGTGGTGTCTCAGGGTTTGGACTGCACCACTATGGAGTTTCTAGACAGTGCTGTTGGCCCATTATGGTCTAGCTTCTGGAGCAGCTCCGGATTACAAGGGAGCAAAGGAGACTTAAAGTCATCACTGTCCCCCTTCCCACTGGGCTGTGATTTCTGTGCTGCACCTCTGAGAGTAGCAGAGACGGTCACCCTGAACTTTGAAAGTGAGGATGTTAAGAAGAGTTTGTTGATCCATCCATTTTCCTTTTAGTATTTCTTTTAAATCTTTACCTCAGGCCCCTCATTCTGGCTGTTCTCAGCTATAGAGAGCCCTGTATTATTCCTGTCACTTGGATTGTGGTAGCACTGCAAAACATGCAGCAAAGAGATGGACCCTGCCCTGAGAAACTCACAATCTAGGAAAAAGAATGTATCCGGATGATTTAATTAGATTTTTTTTTTCTTACTAGCTGTGCTCCCTGCTTCTTCAACTGCCCCTTCTTCAGCATAATGCAACACTAAGGGTACGTCTATACTTACTTCCTGGTCCGGATGTAAGCGATCGATCTTCTGGGATCGATTTATCGCGTCTTGTCTAGACGCGAAAAATCGATCCCGGATCGATCCCGGAAGTGCTTGCCGTCGACGCCGGTACTCCAGCTCAGCGAGAGGAGTACGCGGCATCGACGGGGGAGCCTGCCTGCCGCGTCTGGACCCACGGTAAGTTCAGACTAAGGTACTTCGAATTCAGCTACGTTATTAACGTAGCTGAATTTGCGTACCTTAGTCTGAAGTGGGGGATTAGTGTGGACCAGGCCTCAGTAGTTGAAGTAACACATTTTGCTACAGCCACATTAACTTGAATAGATGCCTTTTTAGTAGCTAAATCTACTTTACGAGATACTCTGACCCTCTCTTTTGGTTAATGTCTGTAGGAATTTCTCTCCCTGCATCAGGCTTTTCAATCACAGTGGCAGGTTCCAATGGAGCTATCTATAATAGTCATTAATGCAAAAAGGTATTTTTACTTTCACACTCTGCCCCTTTTAAATCTGAAGTCAGCGTAGCCACAGGCCTGGTCCACACTAACCCCCCACTTTGGACTAAGGTACGCAAATTCAGCTACATTAATAACGTAGCTGAATTCGAAGTACCTTAGTCCAAACTTACCGTGGGTCCAGATGCAGCAGGCAGGCTCCCCCGTCGATGCTGCGTACTCCTCCTGCTGAGCTGGAGTACCGGCGTCGACGGCAAGCACTTCCAGGATCGATTTATCGCGTCTAAACAAGATGCGATAAATCGATCCCAGAAGATTGATCGCTTACATCTGGACCAGGAAGTAAGTATAGACGTACCCACAGTGTTGCCTGTTTTGTGCATGTCTTCCATTTAGAGATCTTTTATGCTCTCCAGGTAAATCCTCTGGACTGAACCTACTAATTAGCTACTTGGGTATGTTTTACTTAATCCCAGGTTCAGCACTATGCTGTTGATGGAGTAGCATTGCTTTCCCTAATCCAAACAGGAAATAAATTCCTAAGATTTTTCTTAGAATGTCATAGATTCATAGATTCATAGATTATAGGACTGGAAGGGACCTCGAGAGGTCATCGAGTCCAGTCCCCTGCCCGCATGGCAGGACCAAATATTGCCTAGACCATCCCTAATAGACATTTATCTAACCTACTCTTAAATATCTCCAGAGACGGAGATTCCACAACCTCCCTAGGCAATTTGTTCCAGTGTTTAACCACCCTGACAGTTAGGAACTTTTTCCTAATGTCCAACCTAGACCTCCCTTGCTGCAGTTTAAACCCATTGTTTCTGGTTCTATCCTTAGAGGCTAAGGTGAACAAGTTCTCTCCCTCCTCCTTATGACACCCTTTTAGATACCTGAAAACTGCTATCATGTCCCCTCTCAGTCTTCTCTTTTCCAAACTAAACAAACCCAGTTCTTTCAGCCTTCCTTCATAGGTCATGTTCTCAAGACCTTTAATCATTCTTGTCGCTCTTCTTTGGACCCTTTCCAATTTCTCCACATCTTTTTTAAAATGCGGCGCCCAGAACTGGACACAATACTCCAGCTGAGGCCTATCCAGAGCAGAGTAGAGCGGAAGAATGACTTCTCGTGTCTTGCTCACAACACACCTGTTAATGCACCCCAGAATCATGTTTGCTTTTTTTGCAACAGCATCACACTGTTGACTCATATTTAGCTTGTGGTCCACTATAACCCCTAGATCCCTTTCTGCCGTACTCCTTCCTAGACAGTCTTTTCCCATTCTGTATGTGTGAAATTGATTTTTCCTTCCTAAGTGGAGCACTTTGCATTTGTCTTTGTTAAACTTCATCCTGTTTACCTCAGCCCATTTCTCCAATTTGTCCAGATCATTTTGAATTATGACCCTGTCCTCCAAAGTAGTTGCAATCCCTCCCAGTTTGGTATCATCCGCAAACTTAATAAGCGTACTTTCTATGCCAATATCTAAGTCGTTGATGAAGATATTGAACAGAGCCGGTCCCAAAACAGACCCCTGCGGTACCCCACTCGTTACGCCTTTCCAGCAAGATTGGGAACCATTAATAACAACTCTCTGAGTACGGTTATCCAGCCAGTTATGCACCCACCTTATAGTAGCCCCATCTAATTTGGGGATTCTCTTTGCCACTTTGGGAGTCTTGTGTCTCCGAGCCAAAGATTTATTTATTTTTATCTCCCTCCTCATCCAAAAATGTCTAGCAAATGGAGAGAGAGAAATTGTTTCATATTGATGTTTAATAATCTTTTAACTAATGATTTGTGTTTGTGCAGCACTGCAAATTGAGACTAACAAACATTCCTTACTTAGTATAGGAAAATTAATCTACTAGCTAGCTACTAGATTGGATTATAAAAATCTCTTGAATAATAATAATAATAATTAATAATAAATACAGTGATGCATTTTCAAATGCACCAATTTCTTCTTGGGTTGCAATTCTGCACCGCTCATGTTGAGTAGAACTTAGTTACATAAGAAGACCTACTAAAATGCTGCGTAGTCTGAATTGGAAGATTGGAACCTTAATTTATAAAAGGCCTATTTTTAAATGGAACTGGAGTAGGACAGAATATGCTGAAATACATGTTCAGGGAATGGAATTCTTAAAGTGAGTGAAACACATTTGGAGGGCTAATTGTTTCTTTCCTCCATACTGAAGTCAGTTATATTTTAACAGAAGTCCTCTTCTTTCCCATTGTTCTCCACTACAAACTGCATTTGAAAAAAAATATGGTGCAATTAGGGAATGAGTCTTTACAACTTCTTGGCTGACCATTTCTAAGAACAAGTATTTTTAAAAGCTATGTTGTTGCTGCTGTTAGCTTTGAAGAGGAGGTGGAATATTATTGATTTTTGTAAAAGCCCAGAGATGGTAAATTGTAACTCCTTTGAAGGTGAACATGTGGGCCTGCTGACATGGAATACAAATCAACATGCCTTATGGTGGAGGCAGGAAGTAAGATTTCATTTCAGCGAGGGAGGTCCCAGCAAGCTGGCTCAGTGCAGGGCTCCTCTATTTCTATACAACTTCTCGAAGGGCACAACTTGGAAGAGGTTCTCATTGCTGGAAAAAATCTGTGGTTCACATATTTCTAATCACATTAGTCTTGCTTTTATATATATATATATATATATATAAAAATATAAAATAAGGGAGCTGTCCTGCTGCTTATCTACAATATCACCTGGAGAGACGGATAAAGTAAGTTTCAGCAAAAATATGTATATCCATGCAAGTCTCTTGTAATGAAAACCAAACTTGTTTCAATCTCTCCCTTTTTATTTGCTGAGTGTGAAATTGTAATTTTGTTGGAAGTCTTGCATAAAGTGATTTAGGAATCTAAGAATTTAGAAGTATTGACAGGCTCCAGTTGTTAGTGGTACTTGGATATAAGAGGAACTGCCCTCATTTAGCTGAAGCTTAACTCAAATCTTTTAATTTCTAAACTTTCATGGCTAAGCCCTGTAAAATACTGTAAGGAATGATTGTTTGATTATTTAAATAGGCGTGGCATTTTCCCAAACTTTCACTGCTTGAAGGTTATGTGACTTAAGCTGTCATTGACTGTAAGAACTTTCAGAGGTACTATACCTCCAGAAAGAGAATGCAATATATCAGCCACAGATCAGTGCGCTATATTGGTCATAGATGCAGTATGCTGGCCATAGAATAGTGTGGCTTATTTTTCTGAGCTATAACTTCTTGCTTGTTATCTGTTTGCCCGGGTAATGAATTACAAACATACTCACCACGTACATCACAGATAGTCACTTTCTATATCAATATCGTTCTCCAGAACAGGGGAATCTGTCACAAAGACTGATTTGGGCAACTCCCCACTCTCACATTTTAATCCTTCTATATGGATAATCACCACATGCAGAGCCATAAAACTCCTCCAGTTGATTGCACAATGGCAAAACCTCCATCTTAAAAGAGCAGAAGATTGAATTCTTCAGTCCTTCCTTGGCCTTTTCTTGGGGGGAAACTCCCATTATGGTCCAGGAGTGTTGCAAGAGTGTGAGGATTCCTTTTTTCCTGACACAGGAATAGACACATGCCTCTTCTTGCCTTCTCTGGGCTGAGAAATAGCATCATTTCATCAACTGCTTTAGCTTAACAGGTGTAAGGAGAGGCATAGTTGACCTTGCCTACCCATACAGCTAAACTTGGGTCAACACCAGGTCAGCTAAACCAGTTGCTGACACCTGATTGGTGAAATGATGTTAACCGTTGGTTTATCCAAGGCTTCAGTCCTGGCTTTAATTCCAGCAGCGTGCTGCAATTAGTTATACTTCTGTATTTAAAAGCATCAACAGGGAAGTTTCTACAGTTGATGTTGTGTTGTATTGTCTTAATTTAAATTCTGCCCTGTCTGTGTGGTGGCACTGAGGGAAAGCCCAGAGAGCTGTACCCCTTTCATCCACCACATTGTGCAATCACGAAGAAGCAGGGCAAGGTACACTCCTAGCACGAGTGCTAAGAGGGAGGCCTCTCCACACAAAGTGGCCCCAAAGGATCATGATACATAGGGGTTGCCAGGTGTCTGGTTTTCAACCGGGACACCCAGTTGAAAAGGGACCGTGGTGGCTCTGGTCAGCACCACTGACCGGGCCAATAAATGTCTGGTCGGTAGTGCAGCGGGGCTAAGGTCCCCTTCCTGCTCTGGCTCTGGCGGCTACTCAAAGCAGCTGATATGTCCGGCTCCTAGGCACAGGGGTGGCCACAGGGGCTCTGCACATTGTCCCTGCCCCGAACATCAGCTGCGCAGCTCCCATAGGCTGGGAACCGTGGCCAATGGGAGCTGCGGGTTTGGTGCCTGCAGGTGTGGGCAGTGCACAGAGACCCCTGGTCCCTCTGCCTAGGAGCTGGACATGCCAGCCTGAGGTAACTGCCACCTGGCCAGAGTCCAAACCCCCACACCTCAATTCCCTGCCCCAGCCCTGAGCCCCCTCCCACACCCGTACCCCTTCCCACATCCCAACTCCCTGCCCCAGCCCTGAGACCCCTCTTGTACCCCACACCCCACAGGTCCTCCCGTACCCCAACCCCCGGGCTAATCCCCCTCCCACACTCTGAACCCCTCAGCCCCACCCCTAAGCCCAGAGCCCCCTACTGCACCCCAAATGCCTCATCCCCAGCCCCACACCCCCAGCCCCACCCCACACCCCCTCCTGCACCCCGACCCCCTCCCCCAGCCCTGAGCTCTCTCCTGCACCCTCAACCCCTCATCCCTGGTCCCACCCTGGAGCCTCACACCCTCCCACACCCAACCCACCTGCCCCAGCCTAGAGCCCCCTCCCACACCTAGAACCCCTAATTTCTGGGCCCACCCTGGAGCCCTCACCCCCAGCTGGAGCCCTCACCCCATCCTAGACCCCAACCCCCTGCCCCAGCCTGGTGAAAGTGAGTGAGGGGGGGAGAGTGAGGGAGAATGAATGATGGAGGGAGGAGGGAGCGGGCAGTGGGGCCTTGGAGAAGAGGTGGGGCAGAGGTGGAGCCTTGGGGAAGGACCAGAGTAGGGGGTGGGGCAAGGATTTTGTGCAGTTAGAAAGTTGGCAACCTTAATGATACACAAGCTTAGGGGTCTGGCCCCATTTCCTTGTATGCATGCTACAATTGACAGCATACAGTAGGCAGTGTGTGCTGCTGCTGCTCGGAGGAGGTGCTACTTAGACCACTTCCTCTGCACCCCCAGCCTCTTCCCCACAGCAGCCTTGTCTCTTCTGCTCTGAGCTAGCAGAGACAACTCAAGGGACTTTACACACAACTACCACCCTTTCTCTTTTCTTCCCCCCCATTGCACAATCCCAATGAAGAAGGATTTGGGGGGAGCATATTGCCCCTAGTATTTATGTTGGAGCACTGAGAGCAGCTAAACCATGATTTACAGCCCAGCCTTGATGGTGGAGTTATGTATAATTAGTATTTAAAAAAAAAAAACACATTTTTTTATTTCTTCCTTGTTTAGATTGGTGCAGTTGCAGTTCTGAACTGTATTTTACATACTTCTGCTCCAACACAAACTTCTGTCTTTATTAAAAAAAAACATATTAAAGGGACTATAAACCCTGTCAATTTAGATTCTCTAATGAAAAATACTAGTTGATGTTGGAGGAACAATGGCATAAAATGGATTTAAGGCCAGGTTCTGGGAGCAAAGTCATATTGTGAAAATGAAAAGTCTGAATAAAAGGAGGAGTACAATAAAAACAGCAAGCCATTTTAAAATTACCATAACAAATGTTCTAATTATTTAAATCAAATGTAATTGTAATCATGTTTGTTTTGGATTAGGGGGAAAAGGTTCTTTAACCTAAAGAGAACCCCTAATATATTTTGATGGCTTATGAACAGGTAACTGAAAGTTCAAGAAGAAACAGAACTGCTAATTCCTTTAAAAATGTATGGGTTTATCTGACCACAATAGAATCTGTCAAGGCAGATGAACTATTGCTATTTTTCGGTGGGGAAGAGGGGTGGAATAGTTGAAGATTCCAGTCCATTATCAGAAAAGCTGTGCAGGTTTAAAGGTGAAATGAAGTGCTTTTTAAATCAATCAAAATCCTACCTCTATAGCAGAACACACAGGTAATCGCACACATTCCAAATACACGTCGAAACACAAAGTTTGAAAATCAGTTCTTCTCTGATGCACCTGCCAAGTATGGCCATTGGTTCACTTTCAGTTCCATTTGCTAATGATATATTAGTTGGTAAACCCCTGATATAGCATCACCAGCGCTGGTTTAGATGTGACTGAGAATGCAGAGGAAACACAAAACCCTGAACTCAGGACTTGGCAGATAAGTTACGGGGGAAAGGACTTTCAACTACTAGTCTGTGTTTTGAATTTGGAAGGCTAAACATACAGGGCTTATTTATGGCTTGTAAGAGAGTCATCTGTGCTAGGGAGGGGATTCGATGCCTGTGAGGCTTCGGGAAGATGAGAATGTGTCTTTGAAAGGGCAAAGGTGCTGTGGGTACAGTGTGGGCGGCATTGCAATCTGTGCTGGTTCAAGAAGTGTAACTGCTGTGAGAGTTATTCCAGCATTCTAATTAGGAGAGGTGGGAGAGATTGCTCTTGTGATCCTCCCTGGCCACCCTGGCCTTGCTAAACCAGCATGGGGAGCCAGGGAAGGGCTTCCTCTCCCTCTGGTAGGGAACCTGTAAAGGGGGAGGCGTAACTGAGCTCTTACTGTGTTGAATGTGAAATCTTTAAGAATGTACCATTTTGGTTTTTTATACAAGTGTTGCAGTTTACAGGCAGACTTCCTGAAGAGCTCACACCTTACCAGCAAGAAGGTTGGGAGGTGTGATATTCCCAGCATGTTTGCTTCTGGTGGCTAATTACGCTTGACCTACAGTGTCCTGATTTTTAAAATAAGAATTTCCAATTTTGCAGACCAAAGCTTCAAAACTGGGACATTGTAGGTTAAGGAGAACTAGCCCACAAGGAAAAGCTTCAGAGACCAGCTTTCAGCAAAGTATTTTTTTTTTTTTGACAAAACAGAGAATTTGCTTCTTTTTGAAATTTTTCTACTTTGGGGAGAAAAAAATCAAAACCTGAAAAGTTTTCCTGATTCCTGGAGCAGGGTTGCAGCATGGCTGGGAGTGAGCAACCTGAATGGAGGTTACTGCAACCTTGAAGCTGCAGTAGCAGCTTTAGAATAGTGCTGCTCCTGCTGCTTCCTGTTCTGTGGAATATTTCATCCACTCTTGCATCCCTGGACATCTGTTGCCAAACCCAGCTACTCAAGGAAGGGGACATTTACCTCCTGTGCTTTTAAATGCATATAGGCTCTAAACAAAATGAAATCTATTACTTGCTAAGGTGTGCAGCAGATACTGTACTTGGTGCAACTTTGGCATGTCATAAATGCTTCTTATTCCTCATGATCCAGAGTGATTTTAATAGCAAAAAATAGTCTTGGGATTTTATCATTCTGCTCTTCCAGACGGCTGCATTTATTTATACATATTTATTTTGCTGGATTTCTAATGAGAAGTTTCACTGTTTGTGATTCAACAAAGACAGCTTTAGTATAGCAGGTCATAAAATTAGTAAGTAGCACTCTGTAATAATGGCCTACTTGAAGTAATTCATGGTGAATTGTATGGAAATTCTGCAGTGCACAAGTAAAGGAGCTCATCTTGATTAATACAATTATAACAAATCTAAAAGGGAATGAAATTGATCTTTTAAAAGTCTCTTTATCAGTGAGTGAGAGGTGTAAATAACATAGCGACAAGGTTTATCAGTTGGTACCAGACAAAGTCGGTGGGAAATGGCAGGCCAAGAAACTGTGCATCCGGTTCATTGTAGAGGAAGTATAGAGACAGGGCAAAGAAGCAGTGGTGACATTACCTGTGGATCCATAATTAAATACAACAAGGGACTGGAGGGTGTTTAGAGGCAATATTGCCAGTAGGCTGGAACCGTAGAGCAGCTCTACTGGTGCTATCTCACACGTGGAGGATTCTGTCCCTTGGACACTTGTGGAGCATTCATATGCAAGCTCGTTTACTCAGACTTGTGCAAAGGAGAGGGTTTGGGCCTGAGAGGAAACCATGTGAGCTCTACCACACTAAAAGGGATATAGCCTTTGGAGTCCCATTGAATAGATTTTATGGAGTATCCTTAGATCCGAACAATTAGCAAATTGAATCTGCCCAAGACTAGTGACCTCAGGACAGTCCTTCCTGGAAATGCTGCAAGTTTGCTAAGTGCTTTCTGTCTTGAACTCCAGTCAATCTGCACTCGAAAGCTTTGCTGCACAAGCCATTCTTAGCTGTATTAGCAACTCCAGTTAGTTAAATGACCAGCAACCCCATCGTTGAAACCTGCCTTGCTACTACTTTCTGTTACCACTGGCACGTTAAAGACTAACAGATTTATTTGGACATAGGCTTTCGTACCCACAAAAGCTTATGCCCAAATAAATCTGTTTGTCTTTAAGGTGCCACCGGACTCCTCGTTGTAATATTGTCTCATTGTACTCCCCCGTCTGTCTGCATCCATCTGTTGTCTCTTACCTTATATGTAAATTATAAGATCTTTAGGGCAGGGATTGTTTTTTGTTGTTTTGTGTTTTTGTTCTGTGTTTGCACAGTGCCTGGGGTCCCGGTCCATGTCTAGGGCTCCTAGTTGCTACGGTAATACAAATAATAAATAATTGGAAATGAGAGATTTGCACCCAGAAGGGTAGTATACGACTCATATATCATTAAATATGTCTCTGGAGGGTAAGCTACAAATATGGCATCAGTTAGGTATGGGACAAGGTTATCATAAGAAACATACGATCCTGCCTCAGTGCATGAGGTGGAACTAGAGGACTTCTTGATGTCCCTTTCACCCCTACATTTCCTTGATTCTATGACATCTATGTCAAATTTTCAGCTGTGACTTCCCAGTTTTCTACTTACTCAAGTGTGTGGTCATCTGTTTTCCCTTCACAATCAGGTATTTGCATGAAGAGACCCAGCTACGCTCTTTGCATGAACAATTTTCCAGTACTTAACACTTGCTAATGTATTTTTTGAACCTGGTTTAAAGCCAGCTAAATCTTTGGCCCATAGAATTCTGTGTGGAGTAGTAAATCAGTAAATGTTCTGTGCTAACCCTGAATATTTTATTACTTGTTTAAATCAGCTTAGTATGTTGATTTTTTTCTCATTGCATGTTTGAAATGTACATAAGTGATGTGTATGTATATATAATATACAAATTATTTGTATATATATATATATATACATATATATATACGTATATACATATATATATACACACACATTATTACAAGCATTCCTTTGGCACCCATTTTCATGTGTGGGGGGTATCCGCATATATAATATCACCATAAATAAAATGACTTGTAGCATTTATCTTGAGTATTTGGAGATAAATGGTGTCAGTTTTATCATCTTACACCTTTTGGATGGGAGAATAGAACTTTAGCTTTTGATGGCTAGGAATTGGCTGTAGAATATTTTCAAGTCCTCATTTTGTCCATAAGCAAAATATAGTAAGGTAGACCATGATGATGTATGTTTCCTGCACACCTGTGATTTCTTGGCTGGGAGAGTGCAAGCCCTCTGAGACAAAGGTAATTTAGTCCAGGCTTATGAATTCTTGGCTTTTCCTGAACAGTGCCTGCCAGTTTTATTTGTGACTTAAGATTTGATATGTGAATTAGCATTCACTTAGTTCTTGGTGCAAAACTTTGACATTTTCATAGCGACTTTTTTCAAACAATAAAATAAGTCTTCCTCTCTATATTTTCCTTAGCAAATTATTTTTAGTTAGTGGACATGCAGATGTTTTGAATATATACACAGTATCTCCAGACATAATCCAGCTGTGCTGCAATTCCTTCAGCTGTAAGGTATTATATCCAGTGGGCCAGCTGTTTTAAATCTCCATTTCTCAAGGCAACAGACCTTCTCCCTACCCACTCTTTATCTCCACCTGTTAGAAGTCTTTTTGATTGCTTTCTTTCCATTTTTGGATTAGTTGTTGTTCTTAAAGCTTATGCTTTAATTGCATACACTGTTTTAAAAGCCATTTTTTTTTTGTTATCCCACATTACATGAACTACTGCAATCAGCCAGATTCATCAGAGATAACAAACAAAGAGGTTTGGGGGGATTGTAATGAACATATGGTATTTCTATTCGTTAGTTACATGGTGGATACCACCCTTCTGCAGTTATACAAACCAGCACATAGATGACAACTCTATTTGAGATTTATGACATTTCCTCTTAAGAAAGCAAATGGATGATTTTGTACCGAAATTTTTTGTTGCCTTTAGAGTCTGCATAGAAAGCAGCACTCTGGGTTCTCAGATCTCTTAGTTTCACCCCTGAACTAGCTCACCACACAGAAGCATGCAAACCAAACATCAAAATCTGGCTATATATACATATACATTAAAAAAAAAAAAAGCTTCTAAACAACCATCCAGATGTCAGTCCATTCATATGCTCTGTCATCTCATCCTACACTGTTGCTACAGCTCCACACACATTTTTGGTAGGCATCACAGTATATCGTAATAACTTGAGTCTTAGAAAATAGTCCAGTGTGTATGGTTGCAAAAATATCATTCATAATATTTATTACGGAAAAATACAGCTTCAGATCTTCAGTTATTGCTGAAGTTATATACTAACCATAATGGAATAATCTTTCATTTTTCTGCTGAACTAGGATATTTTAAAATTTGGCTGTTCTTAACCCCAGGTAGTTCAATACCAAAGTAGCTCTAAAAACAAGTGCGGTTTAAACTGGTTATAGCATATTAATAGAAAACTGGAAAGGAGAAATGATCTGTATCAAAAGATTTTCTAAAAGATATTCCTGAGTTTTTTAAAAGGGGGCTGTTAATGGGTTTAGGTGCTCAAGTCCCATTGAATTTCAGTGGAATATTGGCTCCTAACTCCTTTGAGCTACTTTGAAAATCACCGTCTACTAGAAAACTAGGTAACTGAGGCAGTGAAATGTCAGTGTTTTTTAAACTGCTGTACATGTATAGTAGTTACTTTTTTCAAATGAAACCTATTTTAAAACTGTTGAACTGTAAGAACAGAAAGCATTTAACTACAAACACAAAGTATGCTTATTAATATCATGCCTGTTCTTTGTGCTTCATGGAATCTTAATTTGTGAATAGATCAAAGAGAAAGCAGATGGGAGTTGGCAGTTTTAAAACTGTGGCTATGTTAAAATATCTGAGGCATTTCTCAAATATGATCCTTAATCAATATTCCTGTTTCCTGGCCGTCGGTTATGTGGAGTTTGGACAGTTGTAAATATTCTGTGTATTACTGAAATATATAATCCCTTCTGTAGGAGGCTTTAATAATAAATACGCATGAAGACTTGTATACTTTTCAACTGATTGCTTCAACATGGCAGCTTATCTTTCTTGGTATTTGTCAAGCTGTCTGGAGTGGCTCATGACTGAGAGTACCAACCTCAGAGCAGGCTGTCAAGAAACAGGGCATGAATCCCTGTTGTGTGTTTTGTAATTACATTTCACCAACCAAGCATCAAGTGTGAACTCCTCAAGCACTGGAACAGCCTTAACATGGAGTCAGACAGTCCCCTTGGGCACTCCAGTCTATCTTGCCACCCAGGCAAGCCTGCCTTTGTGATAGATGGTCCCTTCCACCAAAAATCACAACAATACTCAATATTCCAAAGGACCAGATTAATTGTACTTCAGGTTTCAAACCACAGACACTTGTAGCTTGTAAGAAACTAAGGCCTGGTCTACACTACAATTTTAGGTCAAATTTAGCAGTGTTACCTCGATTTAAGCCTGGACCCGTCCACACGACGAAGCCCTTTTTTTCGACTTAAAGGGCTCTTTAAATCGATTTCTTTAATCCACCTCCGATGAGGGGATTAGCGCTGAAACCGGCCTTTCTGGGTCGGATTTGGGGTAGTGGGGATGCAATTCGACAGTATTGGCCTCCGGGAGCTATCCCATAGTGCTCCATTGTGACCGCTCTGTATAGCACTCTCAACTCAGATGCACTGGCCATGTAGACAGGAAAAGGGCCACGCAATTTTGAATTTCCTGTTTGCCCAGCGTGGTGGAGAGCCCAGGTGAACATGCAGAGCTCATCAGTACACGTAACCGTGATGGAGTCCCAGGATCGTAAAAGAGGTCCAGCATGGACTGAATGGGAGGTACGGGATCTGCTCGCCATATGGGGAGACGAATTAGTGCTAGCTGAACTCCGTAGCAGTAAACGAAATGCCAAAACATTAGAAAAAGTCTCAAAGGGCATGAAGGACAGAGGCCATAACAGGGACGCACAGCAGTGCTGCGTGAAAATTAAGGCGCTAAGGCAAGTCTACCACAAAACCAGAGAGGCAAACGGAAGGTCCAGGGCAGAGCTGCAGACATGTCACTTCTACACTGAGCTGCATGCCATGCTAGAGGGTGCAGCCACCACTACCCCAACCCTGTGCTTTGATTCCATCAATGGAGAATCACGAAACACCGAAGTGGGTTTTGGGGACGAGGAAGATAGCTCACAGCAAGGAAGTGGAGAAACCGGTTTCCCCAACAGCCAGGATATGTTTTTCACCCTGGACCTGGAACCAGTAACCCCCGAACCCACCCAAGGCGTGCTCCCAGATCCTGAGGGCACACAAGGGACCTCTGGTGAGTGTACCTTTGTATATATTATACATTGTTTAAAAGCAAGCGTGTTTAATGATTAATTTGCCCTGGCATTCGCGGCCAGTACAGCTACTGGAAAAGTCTGTTAATGTGTATGGGGATGGAGCGGAAATCCTCCAGGGACATCTCCAGAAAGCTCTCCTTGATGTACTCCCAAAGCCTTTGCAAAAGGTTTCTGGGGAGGGCTGCCTTATTCCGTCCTCCATGGTAGGACACTTTACCACACCAGGCCAGTAGCACGTAATTTGGAATCATTGCATAACAAAGCATTGCAGCGTATGATCCCGGTGTTTGCTGGCATGCAGACCACATCCATTCCTTATCTCTCTTTGTTATCCTCAGGAGAGTGATATCATTCATGATCACCTGGTTGAAATAGGGTGATTTTATTAAGGGGACTTCAGAGGTGCCCGTTCTTGCTCTGCTGAACAGAAATGTTCCCCACTGTTAGTGATCATCCCAGAGAATTGGGTGTGGGGGGGAGAGGAGGGAGGTTAGTTGGGTTTGTGCTGCACGTTAACCCGGAAACCGCAGCCCCTCCTTTTACATTGCAAACCCATTTTAAATGGCCAACCCAACGGCCGCTTGGTATGGGAAATGAGGGCACTGCTGTTTGAAACCATTCCCACATGTTATGAAGGTTAAAAAAGCCAAAAGACTGTGGCTTACCATGGCTGCTTGCAAGCCGAATTCTGTTGCCTGGCACTGCATGAGTGATCTCTCACACCAAACTGGCAGGCCCTCAATATAAGAGGAAAAATGCGACCTTGTAATGAAAGCACATGTGCTGTGTAATGTGAACAGCAAGATTTAACATGAAAGAGTGTACCCATTGTTCTCTAAAATGTGTCTTTTTTTAACCACCTCTCCCTTCTCCTCCACCAGCTGCAAATGTTTCTCCTTCGCAGAGGCTAGTGAAGATTAGAAGGCAAAAAAGGCGCACTCGGGATGACATGTTCTCAGAGCTCCAGATGTCCTCCCACACTGACAGAGCACAGAGGAACGCGTGGAGGCAGACAATGTCAGAGTGAAGGAAAGCACAATATGAACACGAGGAGAGGTGGCGGGCTGAATCGCGGGCTGAAGAGAGCAAGTGGCGGGCTGAAGGGGATAGGTGGCGTCAGCTTGCTGACAGAAGGCAAGAGTTGATGCTCTGGCTGCTAGAGCATCAAACTGATATGCTCCAGCGTATGGTTGAGCTGCAGGAAAGGCAGCAGGAGCACAGACTGCCGCTACAGCCCCTGTGTCACCAACAGCACTCCTCCCCAAGTTCCATTGCCTCCTCACCCAGAGGCCCACGAATGCGGTGGGGGGGCCTCCGGCCACCCAGCCACTCCACCCAGAAGATTGCCCAAGCAATTGAAGGCTGGCCTTCAATAAGTTGTAAAGTTTTAAAGTGCAGTGTGTCCTTGTCCTTATCTCCTCCTCCATCCCTCCCGGGCTACCTTGGCAGTTATCCCCCTATTTGTGTGATGAATTAATAAAGAATGCATGAATGTGAAGTAACAATGACTTTATTGCCTCTGCAAGCGGTGATCGAAGGGGGGTGGGCAGGGTGGTTAGCTTACAGGGAAGAAGAGTGAACCGGGGCGGGTCATCAAGGAGAAACAAACATAACTTTCACACCGTAGCCTGGCCAGTCATGAAACTGGTTTTCTAAGCTTCTCTGATGCACACCGCACCTTCCTATGCTCTTCTAACCACCCTGGTGTCTGGCTGCGTGTAATCAGTGGCCAGGCGATTTGCCTCAACCTTCCACCCCACCATAAATGTCTCCCCTTTACTCTCACAGATATTGTGGAGCGCACAACAAGCAGTAATAACAATGGGAATATTGGTTTCGCTGAGGTCTATCCGAGTCAGTAAACTGCACCAGCGCGCTTTTAAACGTCCAAATGCACATTCTACCACCATTCGGCACTTGCTCAGCCTATAGTTGAACAGGTCCTGACTCCTGTCCAGGCTGCCTGTGTACGGCTTCATGAGCCATGGCATTAAGGGGTAGGCTGGGTCCCCAAGGATAACGATAGGCATTTCAACATCCCCAACAGTTATTTTCTGGTCCGGGAAGAAAGTCCCTTCCTCCAGCTTTTGAAACAGACCAGAGTTCCTGAAGACACGAGCATCATGTACCTTTCCCGGCTATCCCACATTGATGTTAGTGAAATGTCCCTTGTGATCCACTAGTCCTTGCAGCAGCATTGAAAAGTACCCCTTGTGGTTTATGTACTCGCTGGCTTGGTGCCAAGATAGGGATATGGGTTCTGTCTATCGCCCCACCACAGTTAGGGAATCCCATTGCAGCAAAGCCATCCACTATGACCTGCACGTTTCCCAGAGTCACTACCCTTGATACCAGCAGCTCTTTGATTGCTACTTGGATCACAGCAGCCCACACAGTAGATTTACCTACTCCAAATTGATTCGCAACTGACCGGTAGCTGTCTGGCGTTGCAAGCTTCCATAGGGCTATCACCACTCGCTTCTCAACTGTGAGGACTGCTCTCATCTTGGTATTCTGGCGCTTCAGGGCAGGGGAAAGCAAGTCACAAAGTTCCATGAAAGTGCCCTTACTCATGCGAAAGTTTCGCAGCCACTGGGAATCGTCCCACACCTGCAACACTATGCAGTCCCACCAGTCTGTGCTTGTTTCCCTGGCCCAGAATCGGCATTCTACGGCATGAACCTTCCCCATTAACACCATGATTTGCACATTGCTGGGGCCCGTACTTTGTGAGAGATCTATGTCCATGTCTATTTCCTCATCACTCTCGTCACCGCGCCCCCGTCACCTCCTCTCCTGGTTTTGCCTTGGTAGGTTCTGGTCCTGTATATACTCCAGGATAATGCGCATAGTGTTTAAAGTGCTCATAATTGCCGCGGTGATCTGAGTGGGCTCCATGATCCCAGTGCTATGGCGTCTGGGCTGAAAAAAGGCGCAAAACGATTGTCTGCTGTTGCTTTCATGGCAAGGGGGAGGGAGGGTGGGGCCTGACAACATGTACCCAGAATCACCCGCGACACTGTTTTTGCCCCATCAGGCATTGGGATCTCAACCCAGAATTCCAATGGGCAGCAGAGACTGTGGGAACTGTGGGATAGCTACTACAGTGCAACGCTCCAGAAGTCGACGTTAGCCTCGGTACTGTGGACTCAATCCGCGGACTTAATGCACTTAGAGCATTTTGTGTGGGGACACACACAATCAACCTTATAAAAACTATTTCTAAACAACCGACTTCTATAAATTCGACCTAATTTCTTAGTGTAGACATACCCTAACTAAAGATTTATTAATTAGGAAAAGGAAATAAGAGTTATTTACAAGTTTAAAGCAGGTAAACATACACACACATAGATGAGATACAGTCTTCGGTTCCAATAGATGATAGTAGCTGCTATAATATACAAGCTTTTTATGTCCTTTAGGGCTAATCCACACTAAACAGCTGGGGGCCCCTTGTTTATGCTTAGAAGTCTTCACCCCTCAGAGTTCAAGCAGCACAGGAATAACAATCCCACATAAAAGGGGTTGTTATCCCCTTCCCCCAGCATTCAAGTTGGGATGGGAGGAGCACTTGTGCATGTACCCTCTTCAAGAATGTGGGGGAAGCAATCAACAAAGTCTTTTGTCCACTGATGTTCCACAATGGCTTGTTTGGTGTCTATAAGCCTTCTTTTGTTGGGGAGGAGATAACACCTCTTGTGGTGAACTAGTATTTCACCCTTGGTAATGCTTCTCCCCTGACTTGGGTGGGGGGTTTACAGCGTTAGCAAACATTTTTATAGTTACGGAGCAAACACTTAAATAAATCTTATAACATGGGATACAGATATTATAAGTAAGATTAATACATGAAGCATTCTACAAGCATTCCATAAATTCTAAACCCTAAATGTTCTTACAACTCTAATTTATATTAACAATACTAATACAGAGGCGAACCAGACTGGTTTCCTGCTATCCATTTGTCAGTGTTCATTGGGGCCCAGGGGACTTGGTATGAGCTAGCACCTGGTCTGCCAGCATCAGTTTTCTTCCTAATTTTTTTTTTTTAAAACAGCACTTTTACATCTTTTTTTATCAGTACAGTGCCAGCATCTAGCACAATGGGGTCATGATCCATGATTGGGTCTCCTAGATTGCAATTCAAATAATGTATTCAGTTTTATTCAATGTTGCTTATTCAAACAAGCCATAATCCACTGTATAAAATCATATCTCTTCCTACCGTAGCAGGCCACTTACAGAAGGTAATCTAGTAAAGTGAGCAGACAATGAGTTATAGTATGGAATGGAAAATTTCTCCCCCGACCCATATAGCTCATTGCACCTCCCTTACAGATGCTACAAACTGTAGCCAAATACTTTGTGTGGTAATGAAGGTTATTAGAACAGAACGGAATGTGGATGAAGGGTCTGATTTTTTCAAAAGCGCCTAGTGGGTTAGCAGCACGAATCCCAATAACTTTCACTTAAAGTCAAGATAGACTAAGGGAGTGTTAGAATAGATCATTCCTAATAAAGGTGATATCCAGTGACAGAGTATTAGAAACATTACCTGAAATGTAAAAACTAGGGATTTGTTTTGAAATTGTATTATTTCCAGTGATTAGTCAATGGTTTAACTTCAGACTAGAGACACATGACTGCATCTCTGTGGAAGAGGAGACTAGGACTGAATTATATATGTGCTTGCAAGTCAGGGTTGAGATAAATTGCCAAACCTGTGCACCGTGATCCACACCAGGTGATCTATACCAGGCTTGATGCAGTACTTTTAATCTCATACTTTCATGAGTACAGAAGGTAGAGCATAAGACTAATATTTAATATCCCATTGTGGTATTCAGCACTCATTTGACAAGAATTTAGGACAATATGGAATTCTTTGCTGGGGCAAAATTATCCCTTTCAACTGTGGAATATTTACATATGTGAGGAGAGCCAAAACCGAAGATGAGTCCTGTGCAGACCTGAAAATGGTGCCTTTATTCAGCAAAACCTGTCATTTTACCTTAAGGTAAAGATTTCAGATCTAGTCTCAGTATTTTTAAACATGAAGCTATGATGGATTGTTTACCCCGCACAAGTTGTGAAAGGGTTAATGTAGGCCTGAGGCCAGTTAACCAGCCTGGGTACATCTGGAGTGTGGGCCATGTCTAATTAGAAATGAAGCCCAGCTGGGCAAGAGCAGGGTTTTATCTCCATAAAGGGCAGGGAGAGCCCAGCTGTGGGGGAGGAGAACTCCAGGAGAGGAGGTGGGAAGTGCAAAGGGCCTTGTCTTGGGGGAGCAGCCTGAAAAGAAGGCTGGGAGAGGGGAAAAATAGAGAAGACTTGATAGGCTTCTCCAGGGACAAGCTGGAAGCCTAACTAAGATGGTCCCTATGACAAGCTCTTGGATTCGGGGGGTTGATAGAACCAGGGAGAAGTAGAAGTAGCAGCATCAGCAGAGGCATTCCTGCACCGAGGTGACTTTCTGCTGAGCCCAGCCATGCTGAAGGTTTGTTTTGTCTATGTATTTTTTGTTGGACTTTGATAAAGGACTATGTGGCCTCAGAAGGGCTGTAAAGTGGTCTGGTCAGAGGGCCAGAACACTCCTATGGCCAGGGTAGTCCATAAGAAGGTGAGGGGAACTGAGGCAATGCTCCAGCCAGGAAGTGGCATGTTGGGGCAGCAACTTTGTCACAGAAGCAAAATCAGTTTAATATGGAATGTTTAGGGTCAAATCTACATTAGTTTAAACAAATAGTATAGTTAGGTCAAATTAGATATTCTGCAGATATAACTTTGAGAGCTGCATTTTGCGTTTTCCCGACTGATCCATATGGGAAATGTCTGTTTCTTCTTTTGCATGCAGAATTCCCACTGCCAATAAATGAACAATTTCCACATAGTTAGGGAACACCTTTATAAGAGGAGTGTCCTGTTTACTGTACTTTAAGTTCAGGATCTAAAGAAATTGCAAAATTGCAACTATTCATATGAATATTCTTAAGTATATTTTTAAAAAAGCCAATGTGTGTTTGATGTAGCATTGATTTAACTTTGTTTCCACTTAGTCCATGAAGCTCCAATAGACCAAGTTTCAGGCAAAGTCAGATTATGTTTTATATTTCCTCCAGAAGAAGAAATTGCCTAATTAATCAATAGCATGAAAGTGAAAATGCTGTTGAAAATCATTTAGGATTGTTTTATATGCCCTTTCCGAAGACCCAAAACCACTTCAAAGCCCATTCTAGTATTTCTGGCAAGTGCTATAGTTCTAGTGAACTCTACATCTAGAATTTACAAGGGAAATAATAAAACAAATGGATTGCTCTGGCAAAAGAAAGAGAGAAGTTCTTATTGCAAATGGATTTAAATTTTCTGAAATATTAACTGGGCCTTTATTGTGGTTAGAGCATAAAACTGTTTGTAGCTCATGGTTATTGTTTGTTTGTATTACGGCAGTGGCAGCAGGTCCCCAGCTGAGATCAGGATTCCACTGAGATAGCTACTATAGATATAAATAATCACACTGGTAAAGCATTGTTGTTCCCATTTTACAGATATGGATCTGAGGCCAAAGATTAAGAACTTGACCCTGCATCTATTGAAGTCAGTAGCAAAACTCCCAATGATGTAGCAGTGGGTCAGGCCTTAAATGACTTGCCAAAGTCACTTGTTGAAGGACCCTGTGGCAGAGTTGGGAACTGAACCCACATCTCCTGAGCTCCAGTCACCACGAGAGCACCTGTCTTTTCTTCTGATCAGCTTTTAAATTATCCCCTGGTTATTTGTAATTGGAACAAGTCCTCATGCATGTAGATAAAGCCAATCTGAAAGAAGAGCAGGCAGAAAAAGAACTGATATTAAGCTACCCTGTTTTTATTGCTGGAGATGGTACATCTCATGATCCTGCTGTCATTGCACTTGGCTTTTACTACAGAACTTTCAGCATCACTCTTGGCTGCTACTCGGTAAAGAGTAATGGCATATCATTTTGGTAGTGAAAAATTCTGTACCACTGAATTACCTAGCTAGAATGGGTGGGTGAGAAATCTGAAGGTGACATCCTGGCCCCATTAAAGTCAATGGGAATGTCGCTATTGACTTCAGTGGGGCCAGGATTTCATCCTGAGAGTTTCTGCTGACATCAGTACAGTTACTGGGTTTCAATCTGGCCCTTCTTTCAGTTCTTTTTATTATTACCAGCATTGTTTCTAAATGTACATTAGGATGGGAAATTATGGGAAACATAATCTCTGTGGTCTGCTTTGATAATGTCTCTCTCTTCCTCTGCTATTACCTACAGTGCCGCTTTCATGCAGCATTCATGGCTGCAGCATTAATAAAAGTTCAGATGCTGAGAAACCTTATGGTCAAAAGGTTCAACTGCACATCATCATAGTCTATGCTTTTTCCTATTAAATAGTCTCTGATTTCATTTAACCATTTGAAAATATGCACCCATATAATTTCTAGATGTTCTGAGTGTCTACTTCGGCCATGGTGTAACACTGCTACAAATATAGCTTATTTTCATTAATCCCAAAGTGACTTGCAAATTTATGCAAGAGTGGTAAAATTTAAGGATTCAGTAATCGTGTGTGTTGCTAGTGGTGTGATCTCCTGTTGTGAAATAAACAAATTAAGTGAATGAATCCAGATGCTACCAATTATATTTTATATATTAAGAATATTACTTGTTAAAAATCCTTGAAACAAACAAGTTATAGGCACCTAATTTTCAGAAGCCAGATATAATAAGGAAATTGTCAGGTTAAAATAATATATGTATATTTAAAAGAGGTCTTTATGTGACCAATAACACTAACAATTACGCAAACTTGAAAGTATTTTAAAAATCCAATTGACTTTTAATTATTCTGTTTGATTATTACTTTTCAGCTTGAACAATGAAAACAGAAAAGTCGGTCTCATTTTAGTTTAGAGTCCTTTACTAATGATTTTCACTTCCAGGTTCCCCAGCTCTAGCCTAGTGCTGCGAAGTTTAGAGTTCAAACACAGGCGGGGAGATGATTCTTTGGGTGTGTGTGTGTGTGTGTGTGTGTGTGTGTTAAACTACTTCCACTGGAATTTAAAAAATAAATAAATTATTCCTATTGATCTTACACTGTGTAAACATTTATTTTAACAAAACTTAAACTCTGTGGCAAATTTGACCTGATTGTGTTCCTCTAACAATGGCAAATGGAAGTGCATGTTCAAATCCAGCGATAAAGCAAGCCCTGCACAAAAACCTTACTTGGCAGCCAAAGATACTGTCCATCTTGCATAGTAAGGTAAAGTGGTGACAAGTTATGCACAGAACTCCTGTGAAATATTGTGTGGTGTTTTGCTCTGGTTACATGTGCATATATGTAATAATTTCATCGGATGCAGTGATAACTCACTGCAGTGTTAACACACTACAACATAGTGGAGTAAATGATGTATGTTACCAATGTAATAAAGGTAAAGCCCTAGACGTGGATTGTTAATCTTGGGGGAAAGCTTCATAAGTAAAAACATATTTTTTGTAAGGGCTATTTATGCATGGGCTGTGTTTGTTTCATAATACGTTGCCAAATGGATGACTCTCCTACAGTTTTATAACTTCTGGAGAAGAATCTATTAGTAGTCAAACTAATATATATATTTATAAGGGATTGAAGAGGGAACCATGTCCTTTAAAAAAAAATGGGTATGTAAAGTTCTTCCCATTATGTCACTCTTGTGAAATACTCTGCTAATTTCATTGTGTAAGAGCTATAAATGGTAATTATGACAACCAGATTTTTTTGCAGGGGAGAGAAATAAATACTGGAATTAGGTGTTGACTAACACTGAATTATTGAAACCATAAATGAAAGACGTGTCTGGTTTCAATGATTGGATCAAGATAAAATTGAAAAACATAGTGTTCTTCTGAAACACATTAACGTTTGCGCAAAGATTGTGTTTACAGGATATTGTGAAGGGATGTGTCAGGACAGAGAGAAGTGAGGAAAGAAGACATACCTTACCTGTTTCTCAGGGGTAATTTGATTCTCTCGCTCTAATCAGTTGCCACCATTTGCTAGAAAAATACTTCCTTACACTACTGAGCCAAAAATAAATTCAGTGTAATAGTTTTTGATCCTTAAAACCTTACATCGAGTAAAACAGTGAACAGCTTTCTCAATGCCTGACTTAGTCATGAGGCAGAGCATTTGACAAGATGTTCCACAGTATGTGACCCAACATGAGGTACAAAGGTTTATGGGCCAGATCGTCTAGCCCTGAGGAAGCCTCATTGTGCCTTGCTGGTGGCGTCCCAAGAGTTGCCTTAACTGGGCAGCTGAGGATTCCCACATTGTGGGAAACTGCCCATGTGGCATAGAGGTTAGCATGGAGTGTGGCATAGGTCCAATTCCTTGCTGGTGCAATGGGTATGTTTATCAGTAGCCCCAAGCAACTCCAGAGACTGGGATTTACCTTTGCCATGCTCCTCCCACTTGGGTCTTGTGCCAAGTACAGATCACCCAGACTCAAGCATTAGGTGCTCTGTGAATTTTATAATTTAAATTTTATATTCCCTCCTCCCCACCCCCGAAAAAACCCGGGACTGATTTCAATGAGAGTTGCATTGGTATGTATTCTAGAACGGAGCTGGACTTTAGGATGAAAGAAGTCTTCTCTCTATTTTGTAGTGTTAGATACCTGTTGTATAATCTGTTTGTGGGACTGATAGCTTTGGGGCTTGTCTACACAGCAAGTTAGTATGTGGCAAGCCAACATTTGCTACTTGGTTTGTCGTGTATTAACTTGCTGTGTGAAAGGCTTCCAATGTTTGGACTAGAACAACATGGTCCGAGCAGTCCCTCAACCCTCAGTGGTAAACCAAGCATAAACTGGGAGTACCATAAAGTGTACTCCTTTTTTTTAATGAGACCTTAAAAATTGTGCTCTTGTCCCCAATATAGATTTTGAGTACATTTTCAGAAGAGGAGACATCGTGCCTTCTTTGGTGCATATAAATTGAGCCCTCCAAATTACACACACTTTTTTTTTTTTGCCAGCAGAAAGAATCACAGGTGCAAATCTGGCTACTTGTATTCATATTTGCTTCCACAATTCTATTGAAGGAAAAATGTTGTAGGCACAAATGCAACAGCAAAAGTGAAGCTGCCATTTTAGAAAAATTGTCCCTCCAAATCCCATGGCATATATTTTAGATTAGAGGTTTGTATCAGTGTACTTAGCTAAAAATGACATTCTCCCCTCACCCCGCCCACTGTTATGCAGTACATTTTGAGCTATTCCTTCCAGAAGGGTTTGCCTTTCATAGGTATGGTATGGATGGTGTATATGTATGAAGTGCTTTGGGATCCTTTGCGATTAAAGTCCTGTGTGAGATTATATTGCTATGATTATTATATTAACTTCAGTGGAGGGTCCCACGTACAAAGAGAAAGCAGAATATTATAGTCATGATTCACAATGTGGCTCCAAAAGAGTTTTGCCTCCTACACCATGTACAATGTTTAAGCTACTGGATCCACATAGTTCTAGCTTCTGTGGCTCTTCATCCATAGCTTGTAGGGAGTACTCCATCGCCAGGCATGGCCTTTTATGGGATATCCACACAAGGAAGAATTTACCCTTTTAGCTGTTCTTTTAAAGCAGGGATTATTTTTATATTAGACCAAGATACCCTCTAAAATTATTTATTATTTTAAAGGTAACTTCATTTCCCATTGACCTCAGCTGGAGTTATGGATGCTCAGCACTTTTGAAAATCAGGCCTTAACCTGATTAAAAATTAAAATAGCTATATGCTATATTTTCAAAGGGGTATAAATAGGTGCAATCATTTCTTGTGCTAAGGCTCTTAATATTTTGCAGGTGTGTAGTTTTTGCACAAACACTACTGATCCTGTCATGACTGCTAGCTCTATGAAAGAGTCTGGAGAATTAGAGAGCTGTAGTGTTGCAATACTGTAATAATTTTAATGTGTGAAATGTTGACATTGGGGGAGTATTGAATAAACAGTACAACAGTTAAGAGAAGGATCATCACCATGTGTTCTATCCTTGTTGTTAAATTCATGGACTATTTTCCCAATAAGTTTCTTGTGGCGTTTTCAATTTGTGGCAGTATATGTTCTTGACGTTAAATATATACCTCTGTGAAATGTGGGCTGGTCAACATATTAAGGATTCAAGACTGAAAAATGCATGGTAAATATCTCTCCATGTTTAAGCAGAAATGAAAAATTGAGAGGTAGGAAAAGCATAAAGTCAGTTCTATATGCAAGTAAAAGGGAAGATAGCCTTCGTATCTACAAAATCTATTAAGCAGTATTGTCTCCATTTGTTATATAACTGTCAGTCTCCATTTGTTATATTTTTCAAGGAGTGTTTGTCTATTAACTGTTCCACAAATAACCTTGATATCACAAAATCAAGGGTTTTTTGGATCTAGTTTTATTTTACAATTGTCTATTCCACTCCACACTGATTGGCCTAATCTGGTGCTATGTATATTCCAGGTTGTGGATCTCCAAGTCAGGTTTCTGATGAAGTTAAAGTTGAAGTTCATTGTGAGAATGGAATAAAATATTTTGTGTTGTTGAGATGTGCACTATACACATGGTTTTATGGGGCCTGATGATCCAAAGCCTGTTGAAATTAATGGGAGCTTTTCCATTGACTTCAGCTTTGGACCAGGCCCATGATACAGAAGCATTTCAAAGAAATTGTGACCAAGTAACTGAAAAAGCAATGAACTTCAGTGACACTACTTACTTTCCATAAAGTTAAGCATGTGCATACATCTTTGCAGCATTGGGGCCTGATGGCCATCATGTATCTTATATCTACTCCAATGCTCTGTGATATGCAGTGTCTGGGGATTTTGTGTATTAGTTGAGAGCTTTACTGTATGTGGTCCTGGGTAGGGACAGTTGTGGAAACTGAGATTTTAAAGTATTAATTCCCTAAAATACCATAAAATTAGGAAATTTACTTTTTGTTTAAAAAAAAAAACACCCACCCAAACCACTAGTTCTTAGTCTCTATTTAATGGCAATCACCAGTAGTTTGTCTATTTCCCATCTACTTAAGGAGGGTGATTAGTTCTGAATATTTTCCATCATACTGAAACAGTTACATATTACAATACTTTTAATAAATGATTTGTTCACTTTGGGCCTGATCCAATATCCACTGATGTCAAAGGAAAGACTGCCACTGACTTCAGTGGGAGTTGGATCAGACCCTTAACATTTTTCAGTTCTTGGCTTCTGTTTGTGCACTCATTTTGTTCACTTGTGCACAATTTTACATGTGTGCACACTCCGGCACCCTAACTTTTTCAGTATTAACGATCACCTGCACATTCATGTACTAAACCTATTTATCCAAATGCTATTTGTAGTTGCGTTGCATGGATGTTAGAAACTGAAGAGCTGGAAAATGAACATACACAAGCGAAGGTTAGGTTCAGGCCATACTGAAAATTAGAACTTTCATTTGATGAGTTTAAAGAAGTGGTATAGCTCTAGAGGGAGGTCTAGTCTAGTGGCTTGTGCTGTTCTGGGAGCCAGGAACTCCTGACTGATCTAGCTGTGGCACTGACTCTGCATTTTACAGCAGCATTTTTGGATGGGTCATTGGCAGTGGTGACTTCAGACCTTTGGGTCGTAAAGCATAAACCTCTACTGCCTGAGTAGAAAGACCAAGCTCTACTAGGCAAGGCTGTAGCAGACTCATCAACCACTATGTCCCAGCCCCCACTGGAGGGGGACAGAGCCCCACACAGAGTGGGTGTGGGTTACAGTTGCATTGGGCAAGTCACTCCATGGTCTGGGGAGGGGGGTGTGGGATTTTAAAACATCAAATATTTCAGAGGTTTTGGTAGTGATTAAATATTTAAATACCGTAATTTATTTGGAAGATGGAAATACCTAAAACAGTGCTTAGAACAACATTTTCAAGTGTGAGTCCCTAATGATAGGCACCTAAATATGTGTCCTGATTTTCATATCTGCCAAGTACTGTCAGCTTCTATTGACTTCAGTGGAAATTTGGAGTGGTGAACCCTTTGGAAAACCAAACTACATATTTAGGTGCCCAAACAGGGATTTGGACAGCCACGTTTGAGCATTAACACTTAAAACGTGACTTAAGTATTTTGTGATTATTTTTTTGGGGTACTGTTTAGGTAACTTTTGAATTCAGCTGTGCTGAGACTATTATAAACAGAGTAAGAAAGAAGATTATGACAACTTGACCAGCATATGTAACTGGACTGACATTTTATAAATGCTTGATATTCCCATTGGCTTTGGTGAATTACTATTTCCAAAGAAAGGAAAATTTTACCCAGTGCGAAAGAAAAGGTTATAATATGGTCAGATGTCAGAAGAAACATTGCCAATGGTAGTATATAATGAAAAGCAGAACCAGCTTCTGTTGTGCACTATTTCCATTAGACCTCTTGGAAATTTTCTAAGCAGTGGTACATAAATATCTAAACCATAGTTGGAAATCATTTAACAAATGATAGATCGCTCCCGCTAACAGCATTTTGGGGTTCAAACCTCACTTTTGTACCCAAATAGATACAAATCTATCAAGCATTTGCCCAAAGGATCAATACATGAATCTAATTTGCTTTCCATATTGTGCTCAGTAACTGTAAATTTAAATCTAGACACCACTAGTTTAAATTAGGTTTGAAAGGTCCAGCGCAAGCTATACATTAAACTTGTTAATACATCTAGAAAGAAAGGAGATCTGTTTCCGAACAATTGGTCAAAGGGTAGGTTGGACATTAGGAAAAATGTCCCAACTCTCAGGATAGTTAAGCGTAGACTGCGTAGACTGTCGGTCCTTCATCAGTTAAGACTGAGCTGATCACAACACGTCTTCCAATCTTCTCTCGCTCTGGCCATCCTTTGCCATGTTTCTCCATATCTCCTTGTTAAGAAATCATCCCACCTCTTTAGAGGCCAACCGCGTAGCCATTTCAGTTCTCGCGGCAGTTAAGCACTGGACTAAATTGCCTAGTGAGGTTGTGGAATCTCCATCACTGGAGATTTTTATGAGCAGATTAGACAAACACCTGTAAGGGATAATCTAGACAATACTTAGTCCTGCCATGAGTGCAGGGGACTGGACTAGAAGACCTCTCAAAGTCCCTTCAAGTCCTTCAGTTCTATGAAATATCTCGCTGTATGATTAGTGCCAGTGAAATAATATTGTAACAGTGCTGGATGATAACAAGGAACAAACTATTTGGATACATTATGCCTCTGAGTTAGATATCAAGTATAAAAACAGACCTCAAAGAGTCAAGCCTGATTTCCCCTCCTTCCCCTTGCCCCAAAGAGAATAATATGAGTCTGACATCAGATCTGATGTCAAATATAGACTGCTATGATTTTTTTCATTACACCTGATACAAAGGTAACTCCATGTATGTAAAATGTAATATAAGAAATCCTTTACCAATTCCCTTCATTGTAATAAATATTGTATCTCATTACAGCAGAACAAGTCCCCAGTTATGTCACATAACATCTGCTTAATAATTACAAGTTCCTCCAACAATGATGCCAAAACAGCTAAACCTTCAACATCCAGCCCACCACTTTGATCAAATAAAGTAATAAAATTTTAGATAATGAGCCAAATTCAGATCTGGCAAAACTGGGAGTAGATCTATCAATTTTTGAGATGAGTTGCAACTGCTTATTTATAGTCTTGTTGCTAAGACACAGGACCGGTGGTTTGGATTTCTTTTGTAAGCCAGGTTCCTGGCTCCATTAGACTTCCTGTGTGGCACTGAGGAAAATAATTTAATCTCTCTGTGCCTCGGTTCCCCATCTGTAAAATATGGATTAAAAATACTTTCTTTCCTCACTTGGGCTTTGCGATTCATTAATGTATATGAGGCTCTGGATACCAGAGGAACGCATATAAGCAAACAGCAAAGCAAACCTTAGGTGAAAATTTGGCACAAGATTTTTAATGGTAGATATTAACTGATTATTTTGCAAGTAAGGTCAGCTTCAGTCGGGGTGAAAGCGAGCCGGTACTGGCCTGTACGCAGCACACGTTAAAGCGCTGCCACTGGGGAGGGGGAGGAGGATAGAGAGGGGCAACAATGTTAAAGTGCTGCCATGGCAAAGAACCCTCCTTAAAACGCTGCTGCAGCAGCAGTACTTTAATGTCACTGCCCCTTCCCGCCCTCCCCCGCCCCCCCGTCAGCGGCCCTGTTGGTACAGACCCTACTGGCAGGCCGCCGACGTGGGAGGCAAAAGGGGCAAGGATGTTAAAGCGCTGCTGCAGTGCTTTAACGTTGTTGCCCCTTTTGCACACTCCCCCCGGGCTTCCGACAGTGGGGGAGGCAAAAGGGCAGCTGCTCTGGGGCCGGTGATTTAAAAGGGCCTGGGGCTCCCTTTTAAATCGCCGCTGGAGCCCTCAGTGGCGGGGGCCAGGCAGGGTGGATGGGCTGGCTTGGGGAGGCTGACTCCTCAGCCCTGCCCCTTCTGCCTGAGGCCCCACCCCTTCCGGGGGCCGGAGCCAGCCCCAGTACCGATAAGAATTTATTATCACTTTGACCCCTGGCTTCTGTGAAGTGATGACCTATCTAAATGGTCACACCTGTAACTAGAATTGGTTGGAAAATGGAATTTCTGACCCATCGGAAATGTCAACGTTTTGAAATTTGTTTTTCTTCTGACTCAGAATGAACTATATCTAATCATTCTGAATAGAAATTCAAAGAATATTTTGTTTGGCAGCATCAAATCATTTTGTTTCAATAATGTAAAACTTTAAAATATAGAAAGTGTGTGCACGTGTGTGTTTGTGTGTATATATATTGAAGTATTCAAATGATCAGCTGTGTGTATAACGTCCTTTCTCCTATGAAATTATCACAACTCAGTCAATAGACGTTATGGTATAATAAATCCTACCTTTGTCTGTCAGTTAATGAAGATTAGAGCAAATATGATCCAATGATGATGAATAAATGCATTCTCTTCTATTTGTTTCATTGCATTAAAGCTGTCTGAATCCTGAATGTGCGTATTATGTTAAGGAGATTAATCCCAGTTTGAGCTCAGACTCAAAACAAAACATTAAAAGAGAGGACAAATATTGAATATGTTTCTCTCTCTCTCTCTCATTCAAATGTCTTTTGAAAATAACTTTTAAATGCGTACAATTTACCCTTACAAGCAGTAGAGCTGGATTAATGTAAATGGGAGATACCAGTTCACTGAACTACATTCACAAAAACCCTCCAGCCAGGATACAAAGTTGCAAGCAGTATATCAAAGCCAACTTGCATTGATTGTTTATAGTTGCTGTCACTTACCTGGATAAATCATCTTGTTATCACATGTACCATATGTGTGTGACATTGCAAAAGTTTTGTGTACATGATCTGTTGTCCTCATCTGTTGACTTACTGCTAATCGGAATTATGCATGTGTACTGGGGGAAAAATAGATATGAAAATAATATGCTGTGGACTATTTAAGCAGAATCCTTGAAGTAAGAGAAATTTACTGTTCTGATTACTAACCTTTCACCCTCACTTCAGAAACAAATGCTTTATTAATTTCTTTCAGAGTAGCAGCCGTGTTAGTCTGTATCCACAAAAAGAACAGGAGTACTTGTGGCACCTTAGAGACTAACAAATTTATTTGAGCATAAGCTTTCGTGGGCTACAGCCCACTTCTTCGGATGCATAGACTGGAACATATGTTGAGGAGATATATATACACACATACAGAGAGCATGAACAGGTGGGAGTTGTCTTACCAACTCTGAGAGGCCAATTATGTAAGAGAAAAAAACTTTTGAAGTGATAATCAAGATAGCCCAGTACAGACAGTTTGATAAGAAGTGTAAGAATACTTACATGGGGAGATAGATTCAATGTTTGTAATGGCTCAGCCATTCCCAGTCTCTGTTCAAGCCTAAGTTGATAGTATCTAGTTTGCATCAGGGCCGGCTCCAGGGTTTTGGCCGCTCCAAGCAGCCAAAAAAAAGTCGCGATCACGATCTGCGGCGGCAATTCGGCGGAAGGTCCTTCGCTCCGAGCAGGAGTGAGGGACCATCCACTGAATTGCCGCCGAACAGCTGGACGTGCCGCCCCTTTCCGAAGTGGCCGCCCCAAGCACCTGCTTGGTAAGCTGGTGCCTGGAGCCGGCCATGGTTTGCATATCAATTCAAGCTCAGCGGTTTCTCGTTGGAGTCTGTTTTTGACGCTTTTCTGTTGCAAAATTGCCACCCGCAGGTCTGTCATTGAGTGACCAGAAAGGTTAAAGTGTTCTCCTACTGGTTTTTGAATGTTGCGATTCCTGATGTCAGATTTGTATCCATTAATTCTTTTGCATAGAGGCTGTCCGGTTTGGCCAATGTACATGGCAGAGGGGTATTGCTGGCACATGATGGCATATATCACATTAGTAGATGTTCAGGTGAACGAGCCCCTGATGGCATGGCTGATGTGATTAGGTCCTATGATGATGTCACTTGAATAGATATGTGGACAGAGTTGGCATCGGACTTTGATGCAAGGATAGGTTCCTGGATCAGTGTTTTTGTTCAGTGGTGTGTGGTTGCTGGTGACTATTTGCGTCAGGTTGAGGGGTTGTCTGTAAGCAAGGACAGGTCTGTCTCCCAAGATTAATTATTAACTGCATTCAATCTGAGGTGCATTTGGTACATTTTGACATTAGAGGCCTGAAATTAGGTTTAAAACAGGCTGGGATATGTGAACAGTAACATACAAAAACTTTTACTTCTATAATTGCTGACATGTAGTCATGGAGCCCAGCCCAGAGTATTCTACATAGCTCATTGAGTGCAGGGTTTCCCTGAGGATCTGTATGTTGTAGTGCTACGAGATTTAAAAAAAAAAATTTTTTTTATGCTGATTTTTTTAATTATTATTTTAACTCTGTGCCAGAGAGTCTGAGAAACGTCAACTGTTCGTTTTGAAATGTTGTCATGGAAATATTGAACTGCCTCTGGGTGTGATTCTTTGGGTTAATATATAGATAGATATAGAGATAAAGTTAAATTTAGATAAAAATCGGTGTGGAGCCAAATATATGCCAAATTTTCAAACATGTATGCATATTAATTGGAAAGAATGGGTGACTAGCTACTTGAAAATCAAAACCCACCACTTACTTCATTTTCATTTCAGATGATCCATCACCAAGTGAAGCAATCTGACAGGATGCTGGAATATTGCTCCTGGAAGGCCAGGCTGTATTAATAGGGGAGTTGTATGGTGCTTTGGTAAAAGCGGTTGATAAAAACTGTGGAAGTTTTTAATGTCATACAAGGGTGTCTGATTTTAGTCAGTCTAAGAATAATATGGCTCTGTGTAAATCATCCAGAATTGGACAATTGGTCTTACTGGGTATGATTACCCAGCATTCTGGAGCAAACCTCCTAGTCCGGGTCACAGACCTGGGCTAGCGGGGCTCGTGCTAGCACTCTAAAAATAGCTCTCTAGCCTTTGCTTTGAACTTGTCGCCAGAGCTCCAGTCCAAGTTGCAACTTCAAAGCACTGTCTATACAGCTCTTTTTAGAGCACAAGTCTGTTGACCTGGGAGGTTCGCTCCAAACTACCATGTAGACATACCCCACAGTGGTCCCTTTGAACCGTCTCTCATTTAGGCTTATAACACTTCATGGCTCTCTGCACAGCAATAAAGCTGTGTGAATAACTGATTGCAGGGCGGGGAGGGATTTGCTGGCTGAACTGAAAAATTGGGGAAAAAATAGTTTTTGAGTCAACCCAAAACAAAAACTTTTTGACTTTTTTTGGAGAACTGAAAGTTTTAAAAAAATTATTTGGGGTTGAATGAAATGTTACATTTGACTGAAACCAAAACACTTAATCTTAATTTTTAATTCAATTTTTTTTAAAAAATGGTTCAATTTTAAACAGTCATTTGAATTGACAATCGAAAGATTTCATTTGGAAAATGTTGAAATTAAACGTGTTCGTTTTAATTTTGGGGGAGATTTTTAGATTAAAACAATTTGTAGTATTTGATACAAATTTGTGAAATGTTTGGTCAATCCAAATCTGCATTTCCCCCCCCCACCCCCCCCCCCCAAAAAAAATTCAGTCCAAAACTTTTGCCCAGCTGCACACATGAGGGATGTAAAGAACTCTCTTGGAGGAGTTCAGCACAACTGTGGAGGATTTGATTTGTTCATTATGTTCCTGTCAGTGACATGACCCATCAGGTCATAGTAACAAAGAGGCATGACAGCGCCTTCAAATTCCTTACTGAAGCCAGAATATATGTCAGCTGAATTAGGATTCAGAGGGTTTCTACACTACTTTTTCCCATTCTACCAGGCATCTTAATCTCATTCAGTGACTGCCAAAGATACAAGGGAAGGGAAATAATATTTTCAACTGCCTGCTGCTGGCAGGGAGTAGGTGTAGCAGGAGAGGCAAATTCAGAGGTGGCAATTTAGGCTACTGCCTTTTACTAGGCTTTTAAAACTAAATAGCCAAATAATTTTTATTGCTCTAATGCTGTTTTATTCAACAATAGGAAATAGAGTCCAAACATATAATATAGGATTATAAGACACAATTCAACTCCCATTAAAGACAATGGGACTTTGAATTTCTGTTGACTTGAATAGAAGTTGGATTTGGCCCACACCATCCAACCAGCATCTGATAAATTTTAAGATCCAATGTAATACTGATGCTGTTGAATGCATGAAGAATACAGAAAGGTCAGTGAGTACAGCGAGAGAATATACCTTCCCTGGAACAATAGGATTTACTCCTATTAGATTTAACACCATCCTCGTAGGGTGACCAGATGAGACGAAGAAAATATCGGGACACATGGGGCCGTCACCAGCTGAGCCAAAAAAAATAAATACCCGGAGTGCTGCCGGCGGAGGAAAAAACAACAACCCCACAGTGCGAAATATCGGGACAAATGGCGTCCCAACCAAACATCGGTTGGGATGTGGGACAAACGCCTAAATATCGGGACAGTCGGGACGTCTGGTCACCCTACATCCTCGTCACCTCACTGACACAATGCCACATGGAAAAGAAAAGGAAAACTCTTACCTATTTTCCTTTCCTTCCTCTTTCCCCAACACCTAATCTCTAGGAACTATAAATTAATCCAAGGTACAAACATGTACTAAACCTTCTGGACTGTAATGTATTCAGTGGCAATTCCCAGATGATACTGGCCATTCTGGATTCAGAATTTTCCTTAATTTTCTATTAATAAATTCATAGGGTTTTTTAAGGCCAGAAAGGACCACTATGGTGATCTGGCCTAACCCCCTGCATAGCACAGGCCATAGAATTTCACTCAGTAATTTCTGCACCGAGCCCATAACTTCTGGATAAGCTACAGCATATCTTTTAGAAAGATATCCAGTCTTGATTTAAAGACTTCATGTGGCGGAAAATCCACTATGTCACTAGTTAAATTATTCTAATTGTTAATTACCCAATTATCTTCTCTGGTAGTGATTCTAGGGATGGTCTCCAGAGCTCCTAGAAATGTGTTATTTCAGATAGGATTTAATCTGCCCTCTTTCCCCATGAACAGTTATCTCTGGATCTCAAGCTGATAAGCATTTGGGTGTACTAGAAACCCCGCACACCGTGTTTTTGCAAGTAGCTAATAAACTCAGACCAAGGCAGTTAACAATAGCTCAGGAAAGGTTCTTAACTGTAGAGACCTCTCCCAACAACATGAGTAAGGGAAGCAGCCATATTTCAGTGTGTGGGTGGTTTGAGATAATGCGTTCCAAAAGGATGGAGCTAAGTGGGAGATCATGAGCAATGAATTCAAATGGCGTGGTGTTTTTTCCATGTTGGGAATAAGTTGTTAGCCCCAGGAATAAACAGACTCCTCAATGCTGCGGTGATAGACAATATATAAATAATCCTACAAGGGGTTTACGGGACTTCAGTTGCTTCCAACAGCTCTTTATATTCCCTGCCAAATCATTTTAAAAGGAAGAGAAGCCTGATTCCAGACTGATTAAATGTACAGCAGAATAAGAGAATAAACCATTGGTTCATGTTCCGTTCTGTTGCATACAGTTCAGTTGAGATTACTTTTTAACTACCACCGCCCTCCAAAGCACTTGTAAAATAATATAGTGAGAGTAATTCATTGTACTGTTTGGCACAGTTTCTCCTTTTTACTCTAAAGTGACTTACATTGGCATCTTGGAATCAGCTCCTCTTATTCCCCCTACACTCTTCCTTGGTTCATTCCCAAACTTTTCTTTGTATGGATACTGGCCTGTTGCACATGCAATTTGAGACCAGAGAAAAGGTGCTTTGAGCAGTTGGATCACCTAACCAACACTTGTTGCAATTGAATTTCTAAAAACTATTCTCCCTTTAAAGAGGAGAAGAATTTTCTCCCTGAGTTGAATTGTGGGTGGCCATAACTTGATATAAATATCCAGTTTAACTTTGTGCCTTCTACTCAGAATAACTTTCACTATTTATTCTGCAGTGTTTCAATTGTTTTACTTCTATTTAATGATGTTATTGTTACCTAAAATATCCGTGCAGAGTCTTAATGTAGTTTAGGACAGAAAACCAAACTCTGCTGATGGAGAGAGATTCTGAGGGCAGATGCTCATCAGGTATAAATTGTCATAACTCTGTTCACTTCCAAGGAGCAATGACAATTTACAGCAGCCGAGGATCTGCATCATATTACCGAAATATGGGTTGTGGAAAATATCTCTGGTTTTGAGAGTTTAATAGGCAAAAGTAGCCTAGTCCAGAGCACCAGAGGTGGCGCTGTGATGACAAAAAAAGAAAGCAGCTTCAGGGGAATTATTTAGAAATATCTCTTTCCTCAACTGACTTTTTATGTGGTGTAATTGGATTATTCTGTGTTAGCTATTCACAAACAACAACCCCTGCAGGCCAGACATACATCTGAAGTAAACTACTGTAATTCCATTTGAATCAACAAACTTGTATCAACTGACACTCAGTTTGTATTTGGCTTAATGTGTGTGATACACACCACCTAGATATAAATAGTGCTTGCTGTGAGATGGGTACCATCTTGCTATGGGGAGAAAAGGGGAGTGATGGGTCAGAGAAGGATCCCATGTTTTTCTGCATGTTTCTTCCTCCAGTACAAACACTAGAAGTCTGAGAAATCTGTGCAGTCTACAGGCAAATTTGTGCCTAATGTAGAAGTAATGGCTTCTCCAGGGAAGTCAATGAGGATATCTGAGAGAAATGTTGCCTAGAGGTCCTCTTTTCACAAAACATACTTTTCAGCAGCAAGCTCACAGAACAATCATTAATTTTATGAACACAGAGTACTAGAAAGTAGCGATGGAAAAGATGTATTGAGTTCATCCATCTTCCAGTGCTCGACTCTGCATTATAGTACATTTTTAATGCTTTGTAGTCTAAGTTTTAAATATCCTGAAGGTTTCACCACTTCCCTTTGGAAGAATGTTCCATTATGTAAAAGATCTCGCTGTCAGGTTTTGTAGGGTTACCATATTTCAACAAGCAAAAAAGAGGACGGGAGGAGCCCCGCCCTAGCCCCGCCCCTGCCCCTCCCACTTCCCGCCCCCCCAGAACCCCCAACCCTCCCCCCGTTCCTTGTCCCCTGACTGCCCCCTCCTGGGACCCCTGCCCCTAACTGCCCCCCGGGACTCCACTCCCTATCTAAGCCTCCTTGCCTCTTGTCCCCTGACTGCCCCAACCCTTATCCACACCCCCACCCCCAGACAGACCCCTGGGACTCCCACGCCCCATCCAACCACTCCCCACCCCCTGACAGCCCCCCCCCCGAACTCCCAACCCATCTAAACCCCTCTGCTCCCTGTCCCCTGACTGCTCCGATCCCTCTCCCCACTCCTGCACCCTGACAGCTCCCCCCCAGAACTCCCAACCCATCTAAACCCCTCTGCTCCCTGTCCCCTGACTGCTCCGATCCCTCTCCCCGCTCCTGCCCCCTGACAGCTCCCCCCCAGAACTCCCAGCCCCCTACCCCCCGCTCCTTGTCCCCTGACTGCCCCCTCCTGGGACCCCTGCTCCTAACTGCCCTCCAGAACCCCACCCCCTACCTAAGACTCCCTGTTCCTTGTCCCCTAACTGCCCCCTCCTAAGACCCCCCCCAACTGCCCCCCAGGACCCTACCCCCTACCTGTACCCTGACTGCCCAAAACTTTCTCCACTCCCCTCCAAAAGCCCCCCCCCGTTTCTTGACTGCCCCCTCCAGAACCTCCCTGTTCCTTCTCCTGCCCCCCCCTTACCCTGCTGCTCAGAACAGGGTGTTGGGCTCTGTGCCAGCCGGACACATGGCTGAGCTCCCCTGCACAACACAAAACCCGGTCCCTGGCCCTGCACAGGGTTGCCGGAGCGGGCTGCAGGAGGAGGAGCTGCCGGCCGGCTCAGAATGCAGGGAGGGGGGGGTGGGAGGAGGAAGCTGCTCCGGAGTCCAGCCCGGGACTTTCCTGCAGCCCTCCCAGCCGCTCGCTCTGCCGGGGGAGGGGGAAATCCCGGACATTGTGAGTGCTTTACAAATTCCCCCCGGACGCTATTTTTAGCACACAAAAGGAGGACATGTCCGGGTAAATCCGGACGAATGGTAACCCTAGGTTTTGTTTCTGATTAATTTTTTTCTTTCTGAATCTTCTTTCTTCTAATCAACTGCCCTTAGTATAACCCTTACTAATCACGCTTCATTCCTGGGTTTATGCACTTCTAGTATCATAGAATAGAATCATAGGACTGGAAGGGTCCTCAAGAGGTCCCCTGGATTAGATGTGCAGATGGCTATGGAATACCCCCTTATTTGTCACTTAGCCATACAATTGTATACATATTTAGCTTAAAAAAAAAAAAAGGAAGGAAAAGGTTGACAGTAATGCTTAGGATTTGTAATGGGGCAGAGGAGGCAGGCGCTGGGACTCTTCTAAAGAATGAAAAGCTCTTCTTTTGAGTCACCTTAATCAGATGCTAGAACCTTGCATAAAATACATAGGCAAGATTGTGTCATCATCCTAACCCAGCTGCTCTGGGAGTAAATCCTTCCCTTACATTCCTTTTTAGTCCTGCTTAGATGGCGATTTCAGCTGCACCGGGGAAGAGCTGGAGCTATTCACTCTCATCTCTCATGAGCAGTTGAGTTGGGAGATGGTAGTCAGGGTGGGGAATGACAGGAACCCAGGGGCAATGTCTTTACTCCAAAGTTGGTCGCACAGGTTGGCGGAAGCTGCTTCATGATAGAGCTGAAGCAATTTGCAAGAGGAGAGCAGAGATGCATTGTGAGTGAGTCACAGTTCACTCTCTGGTCTATTCAGAGGATGGGTATAGCTAGGAACCAACTTTTTAATTGGGGCAGACTGTAAATTACAGTCCAGCCCTTAATAATTTCTGCTGACAGATTCTGGCTGGTGGATCTTGTTATTTCTGGCCATGGTGTATTTGCAAGTGTCTGTCTAAATCAGAGAGAACTATGGCTGGGACAGAGAAAGTCCTGCAGGGAAGCGTTAAACAGCTAGGCTTGGGAAGAGAGCTCAGGCTGAGATTTGTTATGTTGTTCAAGTGAGCAGCAAAGTCAAATCCCAGAGTGGTGGTAAGTCTGGAGTATATGCGGTGTGTGCATACTTTTTTTTCAGAGTGAGATTTATTAGGGTTACCATATTTTGTGCCTCCAAATGGAGGACACTCCACGGGGCCCCGGCCCCGCCCCCAGCCCCGCCCCCGCCCCCAGCCCCGCCCCCTCCCCAAAGTCTCCGCCCCCTCCCCTGCTTCCCGCGAACATTTAATTCGCGGGAAGCCTGAAGCAGGTAATGGGGGGGAGGAGGTGCGGGCCCAGGCTGGCCCCCCGGCGGCTCCAGCCTGGGTCGGCTCGGGCCCTGGGGTGCCAGCCCCGGCCGACCACCCCCGGCCCGCCCAGCACTGCCGGCCGGCCCCCGGCGGCCCGGCACACCCCCGGCCCCGCGACCCCGGCCCGGCTCCCGGCCCGGCGCACCCCCCCCGGCCCCGCGGCCCGGCGCACCCCCCCGGCCCTGCGGCCCCGCCCGGCTCCCGGCCCGGCGCACCCACCCGGCCCCGCGGCCCGGCGCACCCCCCCGGCCCCGCGGCCCCGGACCGGCTCCCGGCCCGGCGCACCCCCCCGGCCCCGCGGCCCGGCGCACCCCGCGGCCCGGTGCACCCCCCCGGCCCCGCGGCCCCGGACCGGCTCCCGGCCCGGCGCACCCCCGCGGCTCCGCGGCCCAGCGCACCCCCCGGCCCCGCGGCCCCGGACCGGCTCCCGGCCCGGCGCACCCCCGCGGCTCCGCAGCCCAGCGCACCCCCCCGGCCCCGCGGCCCCAGACCGGCTCCCGGACCGGACCGGCGCACCCCTGCGGCTCCGCGGCCCGGCGTACCCCCCGGGCCCGCGATCCCGGACCGGCCCGGCGCACCCCCCCGGCCCCACGGCCCCGGACCGGCTCCCGGTCCGGCGCACCCCCCCCGGCCCCGCGGCCCGGCGCACCCCCCCGGCCCTGCGGCCCCGCCCGGCTCCCGGCCCGGCGCACCCACCCGGCCCCGCGGCCCGGCGCACCCCCCTGGCCCCGCGGCCCCAGACCGGCTCCTGGACCGGACCGGCGCACCCCTGCGGCTCCGCGGCCCGGCGTACCCCCCGGGCCCGCGATCCCGGACCGGCCCGGTGCGCGGCCCCGGACCGGCTCCCGGTCCGGCGTACCCCCGGACCGGCTCCCGGCCCGGCGCACCCCCGCGGCTCCGCAGCCCGGCTCCCGGCCCGGCTCCGCGCACCCCCCAGCGGCCCAGCCCCTCGGGCCCGGACCGGCTCCCGGCACCGCGCCCCCTGCTCCCCGCCCGGCCCCTCGCCGCGACCCCGGCCCGGCCCCGCACCGGCCCTGGCCAAAGAGGCCCCGGCCGAGCCCTCCCTCCCTCCCGATTTTCCCGGACATGCCCGGCTTTTGGGGATTTCCCCCCGGACGGGGATTTGAGCCCCCAAAAGCCGGACATGTCCGGGAAAATCCGGACGTATGGTAACCCTAGATTTATGCTCTGTTTTAAAGCATTTGCTTTGGAGGCAGACTCCCCTGTGTGGAGGTGTGGCCTGTACTTCCCTAGTATGCATAGTAGTAGTATCTACTCTGCAGAACTTCAGTTTTGAAAAAAAATATTGTCAAAACAGAACTGAGACCTATTAAAATATAGATGTATCCTAAAATCACTAATCCATACGTTGCCTCCAGGAGAGCCAAACATACAAAACTCCACCAGATGAACTTTCATGATGTGAATTCACTGGTAGATATTTGCATTGCAATTCAAGGTTCTTTAATGTGAATTTAAGATTTTCTTTTAGCTGATTGTTCAAAAGTTCTTGATGTTTCTTTTGTATCATTAGGGTTTTAGCTGCAGTTGAATTGTGTTGTGTTGAAAATATCTTTCTCCATATTGGATTTCCTCTTTCCTCTCCCTCTCTCTTATCTGACAATCCCTTAGTCTTTCCCACTTCCATCATGAGCACAAAGAAGACCTGGAACTCATATGCCATAGTGCCTGCATCCACCCATACCTGTCATCACTTTCTAAATTGTGTGATGTTTGGGACCAGGACAACATCTTCCTATATGTTCAGACAGCACTTAGCCAGATGGACCCAGTGCTGTTGTAACATAAAATTAAAATTCTACAGCAGAAGACACGTTTCATTACTAAATTCTGTAGAGGGAAAAACTATAGAAAGATTATCAATTTGGTCTATAATCTTTGCATGCCTTACAATGTGTACCATACAGAAATGTATATCAGTGAACATGTCTCTGTCCTTGTAAACTAGTGTCTGTCCACTGTTGTTGAGACACAGGAACAGAGATCCAGTGGATTGTTGGAAGTATATTGTACTCTTATTGCACAGACTATGGTGTGCATTATATTAGAATGATATGAAGTTTTATCCTTTTGGGAGAGTTTTGGGCTCAGAGTAATAGGATTGTTTTTGTCATATAGGATTGTTTTTTGGCAGTTGTTCTAAACACATACTTTACTATGATGTCAGCTCTGGCTCAGACAGTAGTAACATTAATTTTGTATTTTTACCACTGTTATCCCCAAGGCCAGATATTACTTTAAGTTCTAGGTGATGAATTAACTTAGTATGTTATAAAATGAAATAGTTGGAATGATGTGATAACACTGAGGAACACCACAATCACATCCACTCTTCAGGTTAGTGCAAGTGAAATTAAAAAAATAACTTGCTCATCAATTGGTGTTTTACCTGATTACTAATTAAATGTTGATTTAGTTGCTTCAGCATTTACTGTCCTTTACTCTGGTTGTGTCTACACATCAAAGTAAGCCAAGGTTTGAGCCTGGATTCAAGCCTTAACCCCCCCCCTCGCGTCCACACCCCATTTGTTTTAACCTAGGGCTTGAACCTAGGGTTCCAGACCTGCAGGGTTTTCAGTGGTGATCGATTGGCTCTTTGCAAAGAGAGCTGATTCCTTTTCACAAGAGCACAGACAGATATTGGTGCACGCTGCCCGGGCATCCCTGCACACACAGCCTCAGGGAGGGCCCACAGGGCCTGGGAGCAAGGGATGGAGAACTGAGAGGGACCAAGCGGTTGCCCTGCAGGGAGGGGGAGCAGCAGAGCTCCTGGCTCACTATGGCCAAGGGAGGGATGATCCCCAACATCATGGCAACCAGGAGCCGCCTCCTGCCTGTGATCTGTGCTCCCTGCTCTGGTACTTCTGTGCAGCTGCACCACTGTAAGCCTCTCTAAACTGACAGGAGAGAGCTCTCCCATCAACTTAATTAATCCACACCCAACGAGTGGCAGTAGTTATGTCAGCCAGAGAAACTCTCCTGTGACATAGCACTGTCCGCACTGGCACTTAGGCCGGTGTAACTTACATTGCTCAGGGGTGGCTTATTCACACCCCTCAGAGATCTGAGTTATTCTGACATAAGTGGTAGTGTAGAAGTAGCCTCAGATTAGATGGTAGTTTAGTATAAAACTTTCACAAACTGCAGTTATTCTACTGAGACAGCCATCAAAGGAGCTAAATATGCAGTTTATGTATTCACGGGCTCCTTATGAATAGCTTAACAATAGCACTGCTCAGTTAGGAAACAGGGTGGGCTGAAGAGTTTCCCACAGTGCACCACATTCATAGGGCTAGAGTGTCACATCTGGAGGAGCACCAGGCACTCTGGGATAGGGTTACTTTGACTCGGGTCCGTGCACTGCAATCTGGATGCCAAAGCCCTACGTTTGAGCACGGTTCAGAAAAACCTTAACCTGGGGTTAAAATGCAATGTAGACGCTCAAACCCAGGGTCCCTGACATGGGTCAGCTCACTTGAGTCCCACTAACCCAAGGCATATATTGCTGTGTAGACATAGACTCTGTCAAAAAGCAATGCAAAGCAACACAATAAAACAAGGTCACTGAATTAAGAACTAGCTTTCAAATCAGACTGTTTATACCCCTTTATAGTTCCCATGGTACACGTTGCAGGAGTGAAGTCTCTCCCATGTTTGCTGGGTCATGCTTTTAGATAAATGGATCTCTTCCATGGGACTATAATTTATTGTTTGCAGCACATGGACATATCTTCCATGCCATGGAAGTTTACAAAGAATCATTAATAAAGGGATATGATTGATCTGAATTGAAACTTGGTTTTTAATTGAGTGACCTGCTCAGAAACCGATTATAAATATTTGTCCAGTCTCGTATCTGTTACCCCTACTGTAGCATTTTTACTATACTTCTCCTACCTCTATTTAATTATATCCGTGTGTGTGTGTGTGTGTGTGTTTGTGTGTGTGTTGCATATACACAACATATGAAAGGTTGCATTGGATATTGAATCACTGAGGTAACCTAGGGGGAGTGGCCTAATTAGAAGCAGCATTCTGAACAAGGTTTAAAGTTTTCAGATGTGAATAGTTTGTTAAATAGAAAAAAAAATCAGATTTGCAAAAGGATTTTCCTACAGTTCGGGAACCAGGAAGATGACAGTACTACCGCATCAGCAACTTTGCTGAGAGCTTTGCATGCCAAGGTAATAAGATCAGATGAGAAATCTGTGTTCTTGGACAGTTGTGTTTTTGTAGACTAGAACTTGCCCGTCAGGTCACATTCTACTGAAGGAGGAATAATAGAAATGTTCTGCTAGTTGCAAAGAGCTAAACCATATTATAAATGTTTATGTTGCTGTTTTTTTACTTTGAATTCAGTTGTCCTGCCCTCCTGCTCCCCATAATAGTCCTTTTATACAAGTTATAACAAAATTAATAATAAAAAAAAAATGCTCAGACTTGTTGCTTCAGATCTCTGAACATTACCTCTTGCCAGTGTTTTTCAGCTACAGAGATCTTATAAGGACAAATAAATGCATCACTACTCCCCAGTTGGGCATCCTCACAAAAATTATTCACGATAATTGTTTTATGGAATGCTGGCACCATGTAAGTTCCTTACACTTATATGTGAAACAGTGAAATTTCAACCACAGCTACAGTATTGTGTTACTATAACTACCACATGGCTTTGAGTCACAGTTCAGACAGTATGCCTTTCATTTTAATCAGCTTTTCATGTATGAAGCTATGTTGAAATAAATGTATCTCAGTTAAAAGATCAAGCAACTACTGTATGGCAGAGCCTTTTCACTAACTGATGCAATTATGTAGATACAGTATTTGGGGTGTAGAATAACGAAGAGAAAGGGACAGATCTAGCGAAATATGTTGGTATGCAAATAGCAATCTGAAATCAAAGCATTAGGATTATTTTAATGTTCTGAAATTTCTGGGGTAGCAGAAAAGATTTATCACTAGGGTATTAATGTGTTCAGCCTTTGACATCATCTCAATCAATGCACAATGGATTTTGACTGGTGTTCTGCTCTTCCTGCACCCACAGAACTCCCAATGAGAAACCAAAGTATTGGAACAGAAATCTGTCCTGCAGCTATGACGTAAAAATTCTAGCCTTAAAAAAAACATATGTTATGAGAATTCTGTTCCTTTTAAAATAACTGATTGGCTGTAGGAAGTGAACCTTCTTATCTTCATTTTCTAGGTTCAAATCTATTCTAGGAATGCACTTACATTTTATTGCAATCATTTAATAAAATCTGAGAATCAAAGAAAATGTAACTTTCCAAAGTGGACTAGCAGAACAGAAAGGTTTGATTTCCACTCTAATCATGCATGGCACGTTACCAGGACAACATTGTATAGCATATTGGTGTTAGAAGACGTGTTCTTTCTTCTGATATCTCCCAAATTCGCAAACTCAAGAGATGCAATAAAACTCCTCTTAAAATTCTGTTTTGTCTTTGCTGGAGAAGCTCCAGTGAAGAGTTTGCTTTTGTTTGAACTGTAGTTTTAGATTTGTAAGGTCACACAATTGTGTCCTAGTAAATGTCCATCTAAAAGTCACAAATCTGTATATTGTGCTTCCTGGGGACATGTGCCATTAAAATGAACAGTAATGGATAACCACTGAAAATCTAGCAAATTTATTGAGGAAATCAAACAAAATGACCTTCTGATTTAGCCATAATTTAAAAATTACATACAGTTCAGCTGCCACAAAGTGAGTCTACTATTGGATGACTTTATAACCATTCATGAACCAAGATTATAAATCCAGACCAGCAGAGTTATAGACCAGAAATAAGGACAAAATGTGAGCTGAAGTAAACTAATATTACAGAGCAAAATTTTCACATTGTCCCGGTTTCTCCTTTATTGTGTCTCTTGAGTGGGAAAGAGAAATTAAAATTCAGTTAGATGAGGATAATCCAGACTATACACTATATTGAACCATTGCCAAGGAATTCGGGTTTAACTCTTGCTTAGGCCTGTTGTGTTTTGTTTCTTATTGTCTGTCAAGGTTTTGGGAGTAATAGAGAAGCACAGTAATGAGGACTTCCAGAAGAAGAGAATTGTGTGGATTAAGAGCTGTAGTTTTGGAAAAATAAAATTACTTGGGGAGAGAGTGTCAGGGAGTGTTTTACTTTACAAAACTTTATTTGCATTTTCAGATTTTGCAGGCTGGTTTATCTGTTGCCTGACCTACTCCTGGAGTAGGATGGTTTCGGAGCCCAGTTCCCAGCAGACCAATTTAGAGGAAAATTAAAATATATATCGGTGAAGCCTAAATCCCTAGAGAAATAGATTTCCCACAAACACACAGTTAGTTGGTGGGATATACATCTCTAAAAATAATGTAAAATAAGAAATATAAACCCAGGGAAAACTGACCATAGTAGCCAGGAAGTTGCAGTTAATTGGGAAATGTACATCTTTCAACACATGGGTGGTGGCACTGATCCTGTCTAGATGTTGGAGAACATGTGATTTTTTTTTTATATACTTCTTGATTGTGAATTATATATTAGTTATTGTTCAACTGTAGGGAACAGTTAATGACTGATGTGAAAGTCTGACCCCTTGTGGTTGTAAGTAATGTTTGCAATCAATACTATCTGAATAGGAAAGATCCAGAGACTATTTACTGAATTTAGGTGAACAGAAAGGGAGAATGGATTGCATGATAGGAATGAGTGATAAGCCAATGATACTAGGCCAGATTCTGATCTCACTTATACAGGTGTAAATCAGGAGCAACTCCACTGAAATCAATGGACTTACATTGGTGTAAAAACAGTGTGGGACCCAAATCAGATCTACTTTCCCCTCCCCAAATTCCAGTGAGGATGCCATATTCTGTAGTTGGCCGATAAAGTAAAATATTTCAACCTATGCAAATCAATGAATAATGCTATCCAGTAAATGCACAATGAGGTTAGACACCTATAAGAAAATCTTTCTCCATCAGGAGAAGATTAGATCTTGAAGTCAGTGCCTAGACCTTGGTTCTGGACAAAGGGGAAGAACTCCTGCTCAAAAAGGAAAAAACATAAGAGCTGCAATTCACATCTGGGCTTTTAGAAACTAACCATAAAACTGGACTTCTAAAGAGCATTTACCCATGTAAATATATGCCAGTCTCTGTGTATAAGTACAACTGAATAAAATTAGTAATAATCGGTGGTAATAATCTAGGGGAGCTGCTGAAATCCATTAGAGAGCGACCATGTATTTTATAGCAAAGAGAAGCAAGACTGTTTAGATGCAGAGTAGAGAAGTGTCTGTAGGAGCTCTTCTGGCACACAAGTTATATATAGTTTGCAGATGCATGAAAGGAACTATAACATCACATGCAGTAAAGACTTCTGCACATTATCTAAAGTGCATTAGAAATGCTAGAACTGTTTGGTTTGTATGAGGTCATGAGTTGGAAGGCTGCCTTTGTGAATGTTAGGGTAGAGAAAGCATGCAAAATATTTAGAGTATGCGTTGATGCATGTCCTATAGATATGTGTACAATAGCAAGGCAAAGTCAAGGATGGACTTTTCAGGGAAAATATTCATTTATTTTTCCTTTCAGGGTCAATCATTCAATATTTTTCTCCGAGTTCTCTCTCTCCCCTGCCCCATTTTTCTTACAATCAATCCAATTTATATCTTCGGTAAAGCTCTGAATGTGAAAACAACACATGTGCTTACCTTTATTCCTGTGAAAAGCTCTATTCATTTACTTAGTTTGGCTTAAGAGTTTTGACATCTTGAGAAGGTTTATAGAGGAGTTTCCAATAGACAAGCTCCTTTTTTCCTCCCCCAGGTACCCCCAACAAACTGTAAGCATGTCATAAATATTTGTATGAAAGTCCGTAAACTTGTGACTATACTAATAAAATATGGAGGCTATTTTCTCACAATGTAGGGGAAGTTATAAAGAGAGCTCATCTCTATTTTCCCATCGCTGCCTTGATAGTCCTTGTAAATATCTGACGGGTATGATAGCCACTCTCCAGGAAAGAGACTTTCCATCTGGCCAGTCTGTAGCTTTATATTTTGGTAACCAAGTCATTCTAATTACAGTTTGCTTTAAACATTTGTTATTTTTATTTTAGAGTACTCCATATACAATAATGTTTATTATACGAGACTCTTAGGACAATTTAGGCATCTAGTGGGATTTTGAAAAGCACCTAGGTTCCTAAAACTCTTTGAGTTCAGTGGATGTTAAGCACCCAGATGAATTTAAAAATCACACTAAGCACTTAAATGTGCTTTAAAATGTGGGTCTTAGTTAATCGTAGCACCCATTTCTTGAAAACAATCTCTATTTTCTAGGGGTTATGGTAAGAAATGTTTATGCTAAATTCTGGTATACAAGATCTTGGCTGCAAAGAAAATTATTGGTGGTCCCAATATTGCCAAACCAAATCATTAAAAAATCACGAGACAAAGATTTCTCTGTTTTCCTTTTGGTATTTGGAACCTACAAAGGGGTGTGTGTGTCATTTTTTTCAAGCTTTTCTTTGCAACCCTGAGGAGTAGAAAGGAGTTTTTAAATGGAAGTAGAGTTTACCATATATTAACTTAAGAAAAACACCAGATATCCTGAGATTCATGGTAAAATCCCAAAAGTTGGCAACACTGTAATGGTCCCTATTTTTCATTATTGAAAGTCAGATGGGTAACAAGCTCCATAGAAATTAGACTTAAACACACACAATACTGATGTGTGTCTCTGAAGTCAGTGAAACCTGTGAATTCTTGTCACTGCTGAAAATCAAGCCAATTTATGTCTAAATGCCTAAAAACGATTTAGGTGTCTAACTACAGGCACCTAAGTAAACAAATATTAGACTTTATCTCTGTTGTTTAACATTTAATGTTGCAGTAGCACTTAGAGGCATTAATGCTGTAACGGGGCTGGGACAAATGAGTGGGCTGGGTTGGGTTTGGGGTGATGGAATAACAAATAATATAATGGCATGCTGACAGTTCTTAGCTGGTCAGCAGGCGTGATCACAGCTCTTCACCTGCCTAGCCATTATCAGCTTGCTGTTTGCTGTATGGGTTATGGCAGAAGTGAGCTTTAGGGAGGGTCTTGAAAGAGGACAAGGTGGTGGCTTTATGGATATTGACTGGGAGCTTTTCCCACTGATAAAAGGGCAGCATGGAGAAAGCACAGAAGTGCATTGGAAATGTGGAGAATCGGACAATTGAGGCTGGTGTTATTGGTGGCGTGAAGACAGGACTCTGATGTTTGGGGAGGAGAGGTGCATGAATGATATAACATACATTAATTGTGTATGCTAGAACTAAAACACAGCTGACTTTAAATATTGAGAAGAAGCTATCATCTTAATATGGTCTAATTGGTACTTTGCAAATAAAATTGAAGCATTGATATTAGTCCTTGAAATGTAGCTACTGCACTTGAGTAGTAATTACTTGTTAAAAACATTTCATAAGGAATTTTATTGCTGGCACATGCCTGAATAGCAATATGTATTTCTGCAAAACACCTTAATGACTCCACTGGGCAAATACACATTTTTACAATCATTACCAAATCTCTTAAAAGGCCTATGGTGTTCCAAACTGCACTCTCAAATAAGCCTTAAAAACTGAATGTCTTTTAAACAGGAAATTCCTGTATTTGGGTTAGTGGTAAAGCCCACATCATCCAAAGGGCAGAGCTATATGAAACTCGGTGGTTCTAGTTCACAAGGTTCATTGAAAGCTTTCCTTCTGTTTTGAGTTGGATGGATTTGCAGCCTTGAAGTTTTGCTTGGAAGTTTAGATTTGAATGAACCTGGAAGCTTAAAGGGAGATTCAGATGAAATGGCTGAACTGAACAATTCTGTGTGAATGTGACTGCTGCGGGGTTTAGATACGAGCATCTCTATCAACCCAGGTTGTGAACCTTTCAGTGAATGCAGGTTGAGATTTGTGTTTGTAACACAACCTGAAACTGGGCAAGTTTCACGTGGCTTTGGGTTTAGTAACAGAAGTTTCACACTGTTTGGGTAAGAGCCTCTTCTAAGCATTGCCAGTCCCGTTTTGTAAAGCTTCATATTATTATTGTAATGCAGTACAACCAACAGACATGTTGGCTGAGGTAAATTAAGCAGTAATAAAAACATAGCTGGTTTATTTTAATCCAAAATCTAACTGGACTTAATTTTAGTGAGTCCAAGTGATCAGCAATTGCTTTAATTATGGGCTTGACATTGTGGAAGGGTCACATTAAGGGACTGCTTAGTTCAGTACAGACTTGTTCATCTTCCTTTCACGCTGGAGGTGGAGCGGTGTGCTACCAGCTATACTAGATTCCCTCCTTTCTGCAGTATAGAGGAGGCCTCAGCAGTAGATTTCCCCAGCCTCTTCCCTGAAAGTGTCCCCTTTCGGGTCCTGTATAGCCATATAATGTAGTACCTGACATACCAACAATTCCTCCAATAAAAAGAGGGAACAAGATCCTACCATTTCCTGAATTAAACACTGATTATAGAATCATAGGACTGGAAGGGACCTCAAGAGGTCTTCTAGTCCAGTCCGCTGCACTCAAGGCAGGACTAGGTATTAGCTAGACCATGCCTGACAAGTGTTTGTCTAACCTGCTCTTAAAAACCTCCAATGATGGAGATTCCACAACCTCCCTGGGCAATTTATTCCAGGGCTTAACTCCCCTGACAGGAAGTTTTCCCCACTGTCCAACCTAATCTACCTTGCTGCAATTTAAGCCCATTGTTTCTTGTCCTATCCTCAGAGGTTAATGAGAAAAAACAACTGTTACATGTCCTCCTCCCCCATTTTCTTTTCTTCAGACTGAACAAAACCAATTTTTTCGATCTTTGCTCATAGGTTAGGTTTTGTAGACCTTTAATCGTTTTTGTTGCTCTTCTCTGGACTTTCTCCAGTTTGTCCACATCTTTCCTGAAACGTGGCACCCAGAACTGGACACAATACTCCAGTTGGGGCCTAATCAGCGCTCAGAGTAGAATGGAAGAATTACTTCTCATATCTTGCTTACAACACTCTTACTAATGCATTCCAGAATGATGTTTGCTTTTTTTGCAATAGTGTTACACTGTTGACCCATATTTAGCTTGTGATCCACTATGACCCCCCAGATCCCTTTCTGCAGTACTCCTTCCTAGGCAGTCATTTCCCATTTTGTATGTGTGCAACTGATTGATTGTTCTTTCCTAAGTGGAGTACTCTGCATTTGTCCTTATTGAATGTTTTCCTATTTACTTCAGACCATTTTTTCAGTTTGTCCAGATCATTTTTGAATGTTAATCCTATCATCCAAAGCACTTGCAACCCCTCCCAGGTTGGTATCGTCTGCAAACTTCAGAAGTGTACTCTCTGTACTATTATCTAAATCATTGATGAAGATATGGAACAGGCTCAGACCCAGGATTGATCCCTGTGGGACCCCATTCGATATGCCCTTCCAGCTTAACTGTGAACCGCTGATAACTATTTTCTGGGAATGGTTTTCCAACCAGTTACACACCCACCTTATAGTAGCTCTATCCAGGTTGTATTTCCCTAGTTTGTTTATGAGAAGGTCATGTGAGACAGTTTCAAAAATCTTACTAAAGTCAAGAAATACTATGTCTACTCCTTTCCCCCCAACAACGAGGCTTGGTATCCTGTCAAAAAAAGCTGTTACGTTGGTTTGACCTGATTTGTTCTTGCAAATCCATACTGACTGTTACTTATCACCTGATTATCTTCTTGGTGTTTGCAAATTGATTGCTTAATTATTTGGTCCATTATCTTTCCAGGTACTGAAGTTAAGTTGACTGGTCTGTAATTCCCCTTTCTAAATGAAAGTGGACCATTGTCTCCTTACTAACATTCAGTGGGGGTGTTTTGGTTGGCTAGCTCCCAGTACTAAAAGAATGGGGAGAGGCCAATGCTCCAGGTCAGCCTGATTGACAGGGCGGATAAGCTAATCAGGGAGTAAGGAGGCCAGGGTGGGTATCGTCCTCCGTGTGAGCTGGAATTGCCTGGGTCAGACCGAGTGGGGCTGAGCTATGGAGAGAGCAGGGGCCCAAGCTAAGCTGGGGAGCAGAGCTGTGCCAGATCCAGAGGGGCCAGAAAAGCTGCCCAGGAAGCAGGTCAGAGCTGGGAGCAGAGTCATGGAAGCAGCGCACAGAGCAGACCCAGAGCCAGAGACACAGCCCAGGGAGAGCAGACCCTGTGCTGGGAGCAGAGCTGCAGCCACAGAGCCAGAGAAGCAGCCCAGGGGGCTGGAGGTAGAGCAGCAGCATCAGTGCTGAGGCAGAGTGGAGCCGGAGCCAGAACAGTGGAGCTGGGGATGGAGCTGGAGCAGTCTGAAGCCAGGTGTGGTGAGCAACTGGGGCCAGCCAAGGGGGGACCCTGGGCAAAGGGCCCAGTGCAGAAAGACACCCCCAACCAAGGGTCCCTGCAGGCCAGACTGAGAGGGGAATCTTAACCCGACGGGGAGCTGACTCTGGGAAGAAGGGTCCCACTACCCAAAGCCCGGAGGTGTGTGGCCACCACCAGAGCAAGTGTCCAACCTGCAGCACAGCCAGGGCCTGAGAAGGAGGCCTGGGACCTACAAGGAACAGACTGTGAACTGCCCTGACATTCCAGAGACACTGTTTGTAATGTTCCCTGCCACAGAGCGGGGTGATGTGTTTTCCTTTAACCTTTCCCCTTTTTCCTTATTCTTTTTAAAATTAATTGTTGATTAAATAATTTGTATTTGCTTTAAATTGTATGAAATGATCTGTGGGTGAGGGAAGTGTCCAGTGCGGAGAGAGCACCCTGGAGTGGGGACACCCTAGCCAACCACATCTAGGCAACCACAGCAGGGTTGGGGGTCAAGCCTCCAGGAATCCTGGGCCCAGCCTTGTCGGGGTTACGACAAGACAGGAGAGTGGAAGGGAAGTCCTCAAGGGCAGGGAGGCCTCCAGGTAAAGGAAGTGGGAGCGAGGACTCAGATCCTTCCACTAGCCCATTTCACCGGGGTAGTGCAGAAGCCAGGAAAGTTCCTGACAATAGCGGGACCATTCCGCTGCTTACATATAGATGGGCACTTTATTAGCCCTTTTCCAGTCCTCTGGAATCTCTCCCGTCTTCCATAAGTTTTCGAAAATGATCACCAATGGCTCAGATATCTCCTCAGTTAGTCAAAGTAATTTTTAACTTGTTCTTTCCCTATTTTAGCCTCAAATCTTACCACATTTTCACTGGCGTTCACTATGATCTCTACTAATCTTTTGGTGTCAAGTATCAGAGGTCTGATACTTGCATCTGATGAAGTGGGCATTCATCCTCGAAAGCTTATGCTCCAATACTTCTGTTAGTCTTAAAGGTGCCACAGGACCCTCTGTTAATCTTTTGGTGAAAACTGAAACAAAAAAGTCGTTTAGCACTTCTGCCATTTCCACATTTTCTGTTTTTCCCCTCCCGACCCCCACTGAGAAATGTGTCTGCCCTATCCTTGGTCTTCCTCTTTCTTCTAATGTGTTTGTAGAATGTTTTCTTCTTACCCTTTATGTCTCTAGCTAGTTTAATCTCATTTTGTGCTTCGGCCTTTCTTATTTTCTCCCTACATGCTTGTGCTGTTTATTTATTGTCAACCTTTGTAATTTGACTTAGTTTCCACTTTTTGTAGGATCCTTTTTTGAGTTTCAGATAATTGAATTTCTCCCAGTAAGGCCAAGGTGGTCTCTTGCCACACTTCCTATCTTTCCTACGCAGTGGGATAGTTTGCTCTTTTGACCTTAATCATGTCTCTTTGAAAAACTACCAGCTCTCTCAAACTGTTTTTCCCCTTAGACTTGCTTCCCATGGGATTTTACCTACCAACTACCTCAGTTAGCTAAAGTCTGCCTTCTTGAAATCCATTATCATTATCCATGTTTTCCCTATTATCATTCCTAAGATTCATGAACTCTATCATTTCATGATCACTTTCTTCCAAGCTGTCTTTCACTTTCAAATTCTCACAGTTCTTGCCTATTTGTCAAAATCAAATCTAGAGCTACCTCTCCCCTTGTAGCTTTATCCACCTTCTGAAATAAAAAATTGTCTCCAATGCATTCCAAGAACTTGTTGGATAAACTGTGCCCTGCTGAGTTATTTTCCGGACAGATGTCTGGGTAGTTGAAATCCCCCATCACCACCAAATTCTGTGTTTCGAATGATGTTATTAGTTTAAAAAAAGCCCTCATCCACCTCTTCTTTTTGGTTAGGTTGTCTGTCGTATACTCCTACCATGACATCATGGTGATTTGGGGCCCAACTGTTGCCCTCAAGCTCAATAGTCAAACTCATTGACTTAAATGACAGCAGAATCAGACCCTTACAAAAAAAAAAAAAAAAAAACAACCTTAAAACTGTAATAACAATCTCCACTATTTAGACTGGAGTCATGATTTTTATCATGTAACTCATCAAGAGGTGGCATTGAAAAAGGCTAGTGTGTTTTCTGTGCAATAGATTCAGCCCAGATAGGAACGATCACTGTTCCTCCTCTGGAGACATTTCAGCTCATCTGTCATAAAAGTATTTTGGCTGGGAGAGATGTTTCATAGTTGGTCAAACCATGTTTCACTTTTGCAGTGGCTGCAATGGCTCTTCGAAATTACCTTTACAATGTATGAATTAACCATGGCCCCAATTCTAGAAATCATTTAAACATACACTTAAGTGCTTTCTAGAACTGGGGCCCAAGTCACTGTCATGCAAAAAAAGTCACTGGATGAAGTTCAGGTTGCAGGCAAATATTAGAGGTTTGAGTGCATCTTACCTTTCAAGAACAGAGCTAAAAAAAATCAAAAATCCCTCTAACATTAGAGACCTAGGAAATACAGAAGTAAAGTTACATTTGTCAAACAGGGCACCCAAACTACTGTAACTTTACTCTGCAGATATGCCTGCCTCCATCTTCCTTTCTTTGCATGCAGAGTATTGAAAATGTTCTTTTGCACACAGTTCATCATTTTACTCACCCCGGCCCCGCGCTTCCCTTGAGTCTCCCAGGCCTCCCTCCAGCGCTTGCGGAGGGAGGGGGAATGGTGAGCCCGGGGAAGAGGCAGGGATTCGGGGAGGGAGCCAATCGGGGGAGGAGGGGGCGGAGTCGGGGCGGGGGGGGGGGGGTGCGAGTACTTCTGGGCTCTAGGCTCCGGGGCATTTCCTTGTTTGTCCAGTGTCCCGACCGCATGTCGGTCGGGACGCGGGACAAACAAGGAAATATCGGGACGGTCCCGATAAAATCGGGACGTCTGGTCACCCTAACTGGGTCAGGGCAACATATTCAAGTATTTTAGCAAACATAATTTTGTGTAAGGAGGAAAGCAGTAGCTAATGTGAGTGAAATATGGTCTAGATATTTAATGTGCTGTTGAAGCCAGTTCTTGGCAGATTTCAATTTTGGCTGCTTCCAAACTGTCTCAGTTTAAATCCTGTAGATTTTAGTAAAACAATTTCCTTTAAGGGTTTGTTGTTGCAATTATCAAGGTGAGATTAGCATACCATACCTCCCCCCCACCCCCCCGAGTCCAGAAGGAAAAATACTTAGCTTTAAGATGAACGGAATGTAAACATAGTTACCAGAAAAATGCAAACCAAAATCCACAGGAACTTTCAAGTCTGATATGTTTCTATATGTTTAAAATCTTCATTTCCACTTTATGATGTAAGTTTATCCTCAAAAAATGTTGGTTACAGCTAAAGTCAGACACAAACCAGGGAGATGAGGTTCCTATTGGATGATGAGAAGGAGTGTGCTCTCCAGAAAAGACACTTAAACTAAAAGATTAAATCCATTATTAACAACGGGACAAATCTTGGTCCCATTGAAATAAGTCAGACTTTTGCAATTGACCAGAATTTTTGTCCTTATGAGAATTCATGTAGTCTAGGTCTCCTCTACAGTGGATGGATATAGTTTCTTCTGGTATTGCGCAAAAAAAAGAAAAAAAGATGGGGTGGGGGGGTACTGTAAGAAGAGAAGCCAGAAATAGGGGATGTTTCTACAATTGTAAATACTATGAGAAGAATAAAAAATCCTTCAGGTTGATCCTGTAATTCTCTCTTCCTCTTCACATTTTCCATTACCCACAGCTACTTAATTTTTCCACAGCGCTAATAACTCTTATCTCTTCCTCCCCAGCCCTCACTCTATTAGAAGCCTCTAAGAAATGTAGCTAAATAAACCTGGGATAGAGGCATATTTTTGGACCTGGAGTTAATTAATCTTGATTTCATTTATTTGAAATTAAATTAGATTCATTTGGCCCTTAATTGTCTCATTCAGAAAAAAAAAAGGTTAATTATGTCAGAAGAATCTAAGTTAAGGCATGAAGTAGTCGGTTAAACTCAAATTTCTAAACCTCTCTGAAATAATCAAAGATCACTAAGCTTGAAACTATGGAAAACATCAGTTCCTGTAATATTAGAGTTCTATGTCTGTCTATAAATGGGTAGATTCATGTTGTAACTTGCCTTCATCCTTATTTTTGGCAGCTGTGTCCTGGAAATAAAATTTGACCCACCCAAATAGTTACAGTGGTAAAGATGTAATTAAATCAATGTCTTTTTTTTTTTTTCTGCTGATTCTTCTCCATTTTGTCTGATGTTTCTTTTGTATTACATGGTGTGAAATAAAGGTAGTGTTGCATCCAAAGTTTGGAGAAATCTGATATATCAGGGCAAATAAATCCACGTATTTCATAGTTCTATCTATTAATTAAAAAGGTAAATGTGGAAGGTAAATAGATGGCCTAAGTATGACCCAGTTCTGCTTTTACATATCTTTTCTAGAGGTTGGTATTTTAAGCAACGCAGGCCTGCTGTAAAACATTTTTAAAAATCTGAATTATTGTCAGCAAGTCTTGCTTGCATCCATGTTATTTTCAGATGCAATTCATATTATTATAGTAGAGGTTCATCATTTTATAAAATATAGTGTTAAAACAAAGAACAATTATGGACTCCTGCCTCCTGACTAACTCTGGATAACCTCTCAGAGCTAAAATTCAGTGAGAGGGTCTGTGATAGTTTAGTTCCATTTAGTGTCTGATCTGCATCTCATTATGAATTTAAAACATTTCTTCAGCTGAAGAAGAAACTTCGCAAACTAACAAGTTTCTTTCTCAGAGCTTGTTTTGGAAACTGACAACCATGCATTATTAGAGACAAGGTGGGTGAGCTAATATCTTTTCTTGGACCACCTTCTGTTGGTAAAAGAGACAAGTTTTCAAGCTGCACAGAGCTCTTCTTCAGATGTGGGAAAGGTACTCAGTGTCACAGCTAAATACAAGGTTGAACAGATAGCACATTGTTCTAACTACTTATGCTAAACTATCTGTTGGATCTTGTGCCTCTGGGGCTTATCAACCCAGTCAGTCTTCTCCACTCACTGAACTGGAAGAGAATATGGGGTGCTGATATTTGGTTGCGGGGGGGTTAATTTCAGTAAAACAAGTAGTAATAAGAAATAGATAACACATTTAATAGCATCTTTGTATTCTTTAAAATGTTCTTTTACCAAGTTGTCCACTATGACTTGAGGATTTTCTTATGTCATGCTGACCTATTGCACCTTTTTGTCCCCTCCTACTTTACACTGTTCTGTTGAAAAAGAACAGGAAACTGTAGAGATAAAGTATCAAGAACACATAAATTCAGTCTAGTTATAGAAAGTATGTGGTCTCCGCTGTATTGCTCACTGTGGTCTCCGCTATATTGCTCACTGTGGTCTTGTTTTGGCTGAAGAGGAGATTTGGATAGGGGGTCTTTTAGATGACCTATTGGTCACAATTTGAAATGCTTGGATTTTCTCAGTTTACATCATAAAAAAGATGTAAAGCGTGAAGATCGCTAGTTGCTCCTTCCTCCAACGGCTGCCTGACTTTACTATGCATTTTAGAAACACTTCTGTGGAGCTAGAAATGCTGATTGCATGGCTAGATTACCTGTTACCATTTCAGCTATAATGAGAGAGCAACTTTCATTTACTTCAAAGACTGCATTATCCACAGTTAATTCTCTTCGTGCTATGAGATGTTTTCACTTCTGCCCTCACCTTGACTCACACAGTAAAAGAGAATCTGGGAAAGGGATGAACCCAGTTAAGGTAACTACTGTGGTGTTTCCTGGTCTTCTGGTTTTGAAGGGACACATGGTGTCAACAATAAGGGCCGACTCCTCTCCTGCTCCATCCTTGGGAGCAGGGATATGGCACAAGGGTGCTCAGCTCTGGAAATATTGCTAGTCAGGCAGGGTCGGCTCTAACTTTTTTGCTGCCCCAAGCAGCAAAAAAGAAGCGCCGCCCCACGAACCCCCCGCTGAGCGCCGCGCCCCGTGCCGCCCCCCCGCCGAGCGCCGCCGGACCCCCCCCCCCGAGCACCGCTCCCCCCCCGGAGCCCGTCCCCCCCGAGCGCTGCCAGAGCCCGTCCCCAGCGCCGCGCCCCGCGCCACCAGAACCCCCCGAGCGTCGAGCCCCAAGCCCCCTGCCGGAGCCCGCCCCCGCACAGCGCCGCCGGAACCCCAGCGCCGCGCCCGCGCTGCCGGAGCACCCCCCCTGCGGAATGCCACGCCATGCCGCGCTCCCCCGCCACCCCTTACCAGGTGCCGCCCCAAGCATGTGCTCTGGTGCCTGGAGCCGGCCCTGTAGTCAGGACAGGATTTCACTAGGTATATGTGAAGGATGGGGTGTGCTCATCAGTGAAGGAGAAATGCTTATCTCCCTGCTAGCATGTGCTGCTGATGTATACACTAGTAGATGAAGGGAGAGCCATATGTGTCTGCTTGCTGGCAGACTTCATCTCCGTGGGGCTGTGGAGCACAGGCCAGCATGTTATTCTAGCTCTCTCCTGCTGCTCTTGGGAGCACCCTCTCCTGCCATTTGTGTGTTCTGTATTTTCATATACCAGAAATTACCATATACTTTGCTTCAAAGACTTGTTTTGTTCTCTCTCTTAATTTAAATTAAGCACAACAAAAGAAATGTGTCCAAGAAAGAACACAGTGTGTGTTCCTCTGTTCCATCAGCTGCATCTCATTTATAACACCTGCAGACAGGCAGACTCCTTAGAAACACAAGGGTTGGTGCAAAGAAAACAAAGGTGTAACTGTCATTGGGTATGTACATCACAAAACCCTTCAGTAACTGGATGCAGAAGATGGACTTGACTTCAGTAAGACTACTCACATGAGTAAAGTTACATCCATGCATAAGTGGTGAGAGAATCAAGGTCTCAGAGTGTAAGCTCTCTGGAACAGACTTTCTATGTTTATGTGAAGTGCCTATCTTAAAAATAAATGTTAAGTAATATTTTGAGAGAGACAAGGTAGGTAAGGTAATACCTTTTGTTGGACCAACTTCTGTTGGAGGCAGGTACAACCTTTCCAACTACACAGAGCTCTTCCGGTCTGGGGAAAGAAATCAGAGTGTCTGAGCTAAATACAAGTTGGGACAGATAGAAGTTGGTCCCATAATTTACCTAGCTTGGTTCTCTCGGATCCTGGGAGCAACACTGCAAACAAATATTCTTTTGGTAAGAGAGGTAAGGAATTCTTTTAAACTGTGGGTATCTTGATAACTTCTTTTTTTAAGGTCTTTATGAAAGTGTTTAATTTTATACATGAGAGTTCTCCCACTCCTCCCTGCAGCAAGAGTTAACTACTATTTCCAGACCTATTCTAACATCATGAAGCTACTTCAGCACAAGAAAACAAACCAATTAAGGTTAAGGGAGGGCAGAGAGTGTTTTTTTTTTTTTTTTCAAATGGAAATGACTGGTAGAGAAAAGCAGTTTATTTTCAGGCTTCCAAAAGGCTGTTGCAAACAGTATTTTTAAAGAAAGGAAACAAAATAAATAGTTGAGTGGGTTTTTTAAGTATGCAATAATTCTTCTCTTATTCAATTTGCTTGAGAAATACAGTACAGGAAACAAAGTATATCATTATGTGTGTTACACCTCTAGCACGGCAATGAAGAGATGGCAACATGGAGGGAATAGGAAGGAACAGATCAAGCTTTCAGAAGGGAAAATTTAAGGAGGCTGTTGTGTAATTTAGCACAAAGAACTGAAGAGATGAGTTAAGGAGCTGATTTGGGGCAACTTGCTCCCTGTCTGACCTTGGGCAATCACTTGACCTCATTGTGACTCAATAAAGCCAACAGGAACTGGGCAGAATGCAAGACCAAACAGGAGACTATCTCTGCTGAGATTTTCAAATAAATTACTAAAAGAAAAATGAAATAGAAACATTCAAGGGTTCTGACCATGGGGAAAAAAGTATCAATAGTAAAAGCAAATGTGATGGGGTAAAGGGATGGTGAGGCAATATTATGTATAATTCTATTACACTCCCCTGCTTCCTGAACCTCAGCTTAACTCTGAAGCATAGGCCAGAATTCTGTCTTTCCAAAAAGCATTACACAGTGTTAAACCTCAGAGGTATTGTATGTAAAATCCTGAATGTAACTGTTATTAGTTCCCTGTCAACATCAAAGAGAGAGTATCATACAGTTTCTTAGTAAAACAAACATTTAAAAAACACATAAACATTGCAAGTAGTATAAAACATTGTAAAAAGCGTTTGGAATACCCTGAATAACTTAAACAAAAGCTATTATACAGCAAATCTACTAGTGTTCCTTATATAGATTTTTCCCAATTTGTTGCTGTTACATATTTAAATGCACAGTTGAAACATACCACTATATTATACACCTCTACCTTCATATAACACTGTCCTCGGGAGCCAAAAAATCTTACCGCGTTATAGGTGAAACTGTTATATTGAACTTGCTTTGATCCACCGGAGTGCGCAGTCCCGCCTCCCTGGAGCACTGCTTTACCACGTTATATTCGAATTCGTGTTATATCAGGTCGCGTTATATCGAGGTAGCGGTGTATGTGCTAAAGTACAGAAAACACATTCCCCTCTGATATTCTATCAGAGATGATTTCTCAGTGTTTAGTGTGTGACCATAGTATGTAGTGTGTGTTACCTGGACTCTTCAGCAGCGTCTTATTTTTTCCCAAACACTTTAGAGCCCTGTCAGCAAACAAAAGTCTCTGGTCTCTACAGCTAGCAGCATTCCAGCCCTTGGGTTATAGCTGGCTGGGCCTTGGTGAAACAGGAATCTGTGGACTATCCAAAGTGGTAAAGATATTGGGATCAGCAAATAAAACACCCATTCCCAGGATTTCTATAAGGCTATCTTCCTACAGAGCAGGTGGTGGCTCCACAGTACCTAAGGGAGACCCCTGGGAGTGTTCAGGGAACTACCCTCAGGAAGGCTGTTTACCAGCCACCCACCCTACCCCCATGCATACAAGGAGACAATGACCGTGATATGCTGGCCAGGATATGTTCGGCAAGCGCCATAATGAGCCATTCAGTGGTTGGTATGGCTACCTTTTACCCCTTTTGGGGTTAGGGAATCTGAGACCATACTTAGAGGGGCGAGGGCAATGGGAGCCAGGAGCCCCATCTCCTTCAAACATAAGCAGACTGTTGCTCAATTTGTATCACAGAGACCCCTGCTTAGGCAGATGGGGGTGCCCTAAGGGTTTTTCAGTGTCTGTACAGTAGGAGGTGCCTGTCAGCACCCTGAGAACTGAGACAAAGTTCAGCAACCGGCAACAGTTAACATTTGACATATCTCAGCTAGTAACCTCTCACCAGCCAGTAAATCCATTGATGTTAAACATCAGAGCCAATAATACCACTGGCTGATCTTTTCAACCATGTGCCAGCTTCCTGGAGGTGAATGAAACCACAGGAGTCATGGCAACCATCCTGCATAACTACCAACCTTTTTTATTTTATTTTCCAATCTTTAATAGAGCAGTCTTGCACTTGTTTTTAAGACCAGCAGGTGGCTGGTGTTTTTGTGAATGTGCAAGAATGTGTGTCACTGGAACCCACAAAACCTGAACAGTGCTTAAAGAATAATTTCTCAAATACCTAAAATAGCCCTCGTAAAACAATCCTGCTTTCTAAAAGATCATGCACACTTATTTTCATGGACTAGGAGTTGTATGTTTAATCCTGAGAAATATTATTTTCATCTAAATTTGTCATTTGAATTTTAACTATAACAAGATGTGGCATCTTTAATTCTATTGAAATGTTTCATTGTAACTGTGTGTTAGCCAATCTCTTCTCTTCTCTTCCCTCTCCACTATCACCTAATTACCAATAATTTGGGCAGGCACAGGCTGTTTTATCTGGCATCAACATTAGCCTCTGCCTGGGAGTCATTTGACACTCCCTGAAACCTAAATGGATCAATTGGCATTGAGACTAACAATGTCCTGTTATTTTGTGCCTTCCAGTTAAACAAGACAACTGTCTCTCAAATTTTTGTATGGTTTTTATATGGAATTGTTGGTTTATTTGTGGTTTAATCAACCTGATAATTAGATTCATTTGATTTTTATATGCATTCTGTTTCTGCTTTTGCTGACTTTTTGAGTTCAGTATAAAATGGAAAACCTGTGTGGTTTGGATGTTCCCTCCCCAGGGTTCCAAACCTGAGATGTCCTTGGAGTGAAGAATAAGCATCTCGGTGACTTACCTTGTGGTTTTCCCATAAAACTGACTCTGGTGCCTGAACTGGAACAGTTTGTTTTCTGAGGGAAGGTTGACTTCTGTACTGATCGTTTCTTTGGCCTGGTCTACACTATGAGTTTAATTCGAATTTAGCAGAGTTAAATCGAATTAACCCTGCACCTGTCCACACAACGAAGCCATTTATTTCGAAATAAAGGGCTCTTAAAATCGATTTCTGTACTCCTCCCCGATGAGCGGAGTAGCGCCGAAATCGATATTGTCATTTCGAATTAGGGTTAGTGTGGCCGCAATTCAATGGTATTGACCTCCGGGAGTTATCCCACAGTGCACCATTGTGACCACTCTGGACAGCAATCTGAACTCAGATGCACTGGCCACGTAGACAGGAAAAGCCCCGCGAACATTTGAATTTTATTTCCTGTTTGCCCAGCACAGGAGAGCACAGGTAACCATGCAGGCTGATAATCGAAAAAGAGCACCAGCATGGACTGTACAGGAGGTACTGGATCTGATCGCTATATGGGGAGAGGATTCAGTGCTAGCAGAACTTCGTTCGAAAAGATGAAATGCTAAAACTTTTAAAAAAATCTTCAAGGGCATGATGAAGAGAGGCCTCAACAGGGACTCAGAGCAGTGCCGTGTGAAAGTCAAGGAGCTCAGACAAGCCTATCAGAAAACAAAGGAGGCAAACGGTCACTCCAGGTCAGAGCCGCAGACATGCCGCTTCTACGCTGAGCTGCATGCAGTTCTGGGGGGGGGGGCGCCACCACTACCACACCTCTGACCATGGATTCCGAGGTGGGGGTAATCTCATCAGCCACACCTGAAGATTCTGCGGACGGAGAAGAGGAGGAGGAGGAGGACGACAAGCTTGCGGAGAGCACACAGCACTCCGTTCTTCCCAACAGCCAGGATCTTTTTCTCAGCCTGACTGAAGTACCCTCCCAAGCCAGTACCCAAGACCATGACCCCATGGAAGGGACCTCAGGTGAGTTTACCTTTTAAAATATAAAACATGGTTTAAAAGCAAGCATTTTTTAATGATTAATTTGCACTGAGGACTTGGGATGCATTCACGGCCAGTACAGCTACTGGAAAAGTCTGTTAACGTGTCTAGGGATGGAATGGAAATCCTCCAGGGACATCTCCATGAAGCTCTCCTGGAGGTACTCCAAAAGCCTTTGCAGAAGGTTTCTGGGTAGTGCAGCCTTATTCCGTCCTCCATGGTAGGACGCTTGACCACGCCATGCTAGTAGCAAGTAATCTGGTATCATTGCATGACAAAGCCTGGCAGCATATGGTCCCGGTGTTTGCTGGCATTCAAGCAACATCTGTTCTTTATCTCGCTGTGTAATCCTCAGGAGAGTGATATTGCTCATGGTAACCTGGTTGAAATACGGGAATTTAATTAAGGGGACAGAGGTGGCCATTCCTACTGGGCTGTTTACCTGTGGCTAGCAGGGATCTTCCCTGATACCAGCCATGTGGTGGGGGGAGGGATAAAGCGATCATCCCAGAGAATTGGATGGGGGGTGGTTTAGTTTGTTTTCTGCTGCTGAAGGTTAACAGGAAAACCGCAGCATTCAACAGGCTTTGCTTGGTATGTGGGAAAGGAGGGCGCAGGAGCCGAAAGACAATGGCTTACCATGGCCGCATGCAAGCTGAATTCTGTTGCCCAGACCTGCGTCTGTGATCTCTAACACCAAAGCCACAGGCATTCAATATTAAGATGGAAAATGCGACCTTGTACTGAAATCACATGTGCTATGTAATGTGAACAGTGTTGTTCACTGTGAAAGAGTATAAGCATTGTTCTGTAAAATGTATCTTTTTAAAAACTTCTCTCCTTTTTTCCATCCCTCCAGCAGCTGCAAATTTTTCAAGCCTCCATCCCGAAGGCTATCTCAGATAAGGCGGTGGAGAAAGAGGACGCGAGATGAGATGTTCTCGGAAATAATGGAATGCACCCGCAATGAAAGAGCTCATTTGAATGAGTGGAAGGACACGGTATATAAGTACAGGAAAGATGCCAGTGAACGTGAGGTCATGAGGAACACTCGAGATGAGAGGTGGCAGGGGCTGCTGCGTGATCAAACGGACATGCTCCGGCATCTGGTGGAGGTTCAGGAACGGCAGCAGGATAACAGAGTGCCGCTGCAGCTGCTGTATAACCTCCCTCCCCCCTCACCATGTTCCATAGCCTCCTCACCCAGATGTGCAAGAACGCGGGGGGGAGGGGGGAGGGAGGCTCCGTGCACCCTCCCAGTCCACCCCAGTGGACAGCCCAACCAGAAGGCTGTCATTATATTGAATTTTTTCAGTGGCCTTTTACTTCCCTCCTATCCTCCTCCCAAACCCCACCCGGGCTGGGCTACCTTGTCGGTTCTCTCCCTATGTTTATAATCAATTAATAAAGAATACATGATTTTTAAACGATAGTGACTTTATTTCCTTTAAAAGCAAGCTGTGATTTAAGGGGGGAGGGTGGTTTGCTTACAGGGAATGAGTCAATCAAGGGGGCGGGTTTTCAACAAACAGAACTATCACACCATAGCCTGGCCAGTCATGAAACTGGTTTTCAAAGCTTCTCTGATGTGCAGCGCTTCCTGGTGTGATCTTCTAATCGCCCTGGTGTCTGGCTGCGCATAATCAGCAGCCAGGCGATTTGCCTCAGCCTCCCACCCCGCCATAAAGGTCTCCCCCTTTCTCTCACAGAGATTGTGGAGCACACAGCAAGCAGCAATAACAATGGGGATATCGGTTTGGCTGAGGTCTGACTGAGTCAGTAACGAGCACCAGCGACCTTTTAAATGTCCAAATGCACATTCACAAAGTTCCAAGAAAGTGCCCTTACGCATGCGAAAGTTTCGCAGCCACTGGGAATCGTCCCACACTCGCAACACTATGCGGTCCCACCAGTATGTGCTTGTTTCCCGGGCCCAGAATCGGCGTTCCATGGATAGAACCTGCCCCATCAACAACATGATCTCCAAAACATTGGGACCCGTGGTTTGAGAGAATTCTGTTTCCATGTCCTCATCACTCTCATCACCGCGCTGCCGTAGCCTACTCCTCGCCACCTGGTTTTGCAGGTTCTGGTTCAGCATAAACTGCACAATAACGCGCAAGGTGTTTACAATGTTCATGACTGCTGTCTTGAGCTGAGCGGGCTCCATGCTTGCCATGGTATGGCGTCTGCACTGTTCACCCAGGAAAAAAAGGCGCGAAATTGTTCCTTGCTGTTGCTTCCCTGGAGAGGGGGGGAGGATGTACCCAGAACCACCTGCGACAATGTTTTTGGCCCCATCAGGCATTGGGATCTCAACCCAGAATTCCAATGGGTGGAGGAGACTGCGGGAACTATGGGATAGCTATGGAATGGCTACCCACAGTGCAACGCTCCGGAAATCGACCCTAGCCCCAGTACATGGACGCACACCACCGAATTAATGTACTTAGTGTGGCCGCATACATTCGACTTTATACAATCTGTTTCCAAAATTCGAATTCTGTAAATTCAGATTAATCCCGTAGTGTAGACATACCCTTTCTATAAGCAAAGTGAGTTCCAGAACCTTGGGGCCTTGTGTAGTGGATATGAGCTATTCCCCATAAGAAGTCTATACTCCTTTCAGAATCTAGTTGGGGAATTCAGCATATAAACATCTAAAAGTAAAAAGCATTTTATATTTCTTGAAGTTGAATATTGCTGACTCCTATTCTGCTTTTACTGCCCAGTTAGAACCATCCTGGTCCATACTGCATCAGAAAATTCCTTTACAAATTAATTCAAAAGTAATGCAAGTGTTTAATCTGTTAAATAAAAATCAATTGTATATCTCTGCAATATGAATAGCTATGACATTAATAACACTGTGTTAAAGTACTATAAAAGCTGACTTGTGTAAAAACAAAAATGTTCAAGCTTCTTAAAATATAAAAAGAAAAGGAAACTGCTTGGTCTGCATTATGAATGAAGAACCTACCAACAAAATTTAGTTTTCCCAAAATGTTGAGTATCTGAAACAAACAGATTTAACAAGACTTTCTGGGTGAAATCCTGGCTCCATTGAGATTAATGGGAGCTTTGCCATTGACTTAAATGGAACTAGGATGTCATTCTGTATAGGTTGATGGTGGGGGACTGTTTTGTGTGTGGTTCAAGGATTTCTATAGCAGTTGGGAAGGCAGAACTTTTACATGGTGCTGAGGACTTGTGAGGAACAAAGAAGGGTGGGGGGACTGGCCCTTTGAATAGTGGGATGTGAGAGGGTATCCTTGTATGAGGTGTGTCAACCAGGAACAAAATGTGACAGCTCATTAACATAAATCCTTGAAAACAGGTTTATGAAAGTGCTGACACAACCTTAGCTAAGTGGCACCACAATGAAATCTGTCTCTTTTATTATGCCATAGCTTACCTCACAGTATAGACGTGTTGCATGATTGATAAATAAGGTATATTCCTAATATTATAATTTTATAACTAGGGGTATATTCCTAATATTATAATTTTATAACCTTTCCAGCTTCTCTCAGAAAAGATTATTTTAAAATGACATATTGATTGTACAGATCTCTAATGAGCCACACAGAGCTTGTTTTGACCGTAATATAGGAAAATAATAAACTAACAATTAAAATAAATACTTATAATTATACATGATCAGAAGAACATCCCAGTGCTTAGTTCCCTAATCTGATTTTGTAATTCCATGAATAAAGTGTCTGGATGGTCATGAGTTACACTGTAATCAAAACTTGTATGCACTCCTCTGCATTGAAGTTATGGTGTCAGATTCTGATCCTTGTTAAGCTAGTATAAATTCGGTATCTTTGATAAAGTCAGTCCAGATTTATACCAGTGTAACTGAGCACAGAATCGGGCCTGTGCATGTCCTCCTTCATGTCCTGATATTTCATAGTACATGAGAATCCCTTTATTTCTGGAGACATTTCATTTTAAATATTAATATGTTGGCAGGTATTGCTATATGATATGAGGTTTACTTTTAATCAAGAAATTTAATATTGACATTAGTAAACATTGAAATTTTGCACATACAAAAATACCTTTAAATTATTTTTTTAAACTTACAAACTCTGCTCACAGTAAAAACAAACACCCCCCCTTTCCTCCATACTAGAAACAAAAGATCAATGACTATAGACATGCCAATTACAATGTGTCTTATGGGACCAATAGGCAATGTAGAAACATTCTTACTTTTAGCTTGTCACCAAATAAATTAGCCTTAATCCCCCAAATGCTGACCCATTAAATACAAAGCCATACCTAGCTAAACTGCAGTACTGTTCAGTGCAGTTGGGAAATTGAACATCATGGTGTCTAATGACACTGCTGAGTTGTTTTAAAATTTCCCATTAAAAGCACAAAAACAATCTATGTCTCAAAGAAATTTGTTACAGCAGTAAAAATACAGCATCCAGAATTGAGTTTCCTCTGCCGACTTTGAGAGTTAACATGGTTGGCAAGAAACCTTCAAAACTAGGCAACCACAGTGTTGATAATTGTGGCCAGAGTACATAAATCCTGTAGAAAGCTAGATGTCTTTGGTTGGTTTCATTAAAGGCAGACTGGTCTGAATTTCAAATGGTAAAACATAAATTGCTAATATAAAACAGACTGTATTGTAACTGTTGTGCAATTTCTCTAGTTCACGTGTTTTGATAAACTACCATTGAAAATGCATTTCCAGCATGGCACTTGGGGATTTGAGTGCATAAGCACTTCAGATATTTCTGTTTTATGCTAGTTTGAGGGTCTTAATGTCCACAAGCTTTGCTTCAGCTTTATCCTGCAAAGTCTTAGAATAGCAGTTGTTCTGGAGTGGGCAGAATTAGGTAGTTGGTGAATATATACCTTTCATCCTTGGAGACCTTGAGGTTTAAGTCTGCCTTAGTTCACATGTGAAAATGGAATTTTGTTGTCTCCTCCAAGCTACCGATTGTACACATGTCAAAGCTACTTCACAATTTAGCACAGTTGGCGAAAACCCAAGACTGCAGTAATGAGATGTTGCAGGAGGTCAGGATTGAGAGGCACTGACAGTTTGTCCAGCATATGCCCTTACTATGAGCCAAACCCTGTAATTTTTCCTTAGTCCTTACTCAGGTACAATGTCTACTGACTTCTATTTAGGTTCTTTCCTTTGACTTCGGTGGGAGTGTTTTGCCTGAGAAGGGACTGCATGATTTGGCTCTTCGATGCTGTTAATTCCTCACTTTACTAAGCACGACATTCACCCACCAGTATTTGAGAGACATGGGGGAAGGAAATGCTCTCATCTTTTCATTGTGTTGAGTACAATCACATGACGAACCTAAATGTAAACAGATGTCTATTTTCTAAATAGTCAGCATATTGCTGAAATGTAATATTTTCGTTAACGTCATAGACAGAAATTTTATTGCAGAATATTGAATCTCTGGTTGTTTTTAAGCAATATTAAAAGATCATTGCTGTACTGAAATTGGGCAGCACTCCAGTAGGATTACTCTCTGTTTTCTCCTGTCTGTGGAAGAAATGGGAATTACTGAATTCCTTTGGCTATTGATACTCACCATGGGGAGGACTGATGACATGCAGGATTTTTTTTTCTTAATTTTCTACTGTTGTGTAAAATATGACACAATTATGCATAACTACTTTCCCTTGGTTAAAACCAGCACAGGAAGCAGGAGTTTATGGTGGCTTAGACTCGTTATGCAGTTTTAAAATCAAGTCCCTCAGGCATCACTGAGACTTTTTTTATTTAGGGTGGTGGCTAAATGAAGTGTCTTGGCAAAGTGTAGCCACAGGAGTCCTTTTTGGCAGCACAAGGGAAGTATATATAGAGATTGCATTCCAAGTCTATGGAGAAAGTGGGGGAAATGAAGGGAAATTGTGAGGGGGAAAATTAAACATAAGGAAATACAGAGTTCCTTCCGGCACTGTGCAAATACCCTAGTTATTTTGTTCAGTAAAGCAAACTGTTTAAATACCTTGAATTGTGTATGAAACTGAGCATTTCACAAATGACACGATAGTTGTTTTCCTGTATGTTACTATGTTACTGTTCCTGTTCTAGTACCAAAGGATTCAAGTAGCTCCTTGTTAAAATCAAAATAAATTCTGAGCTACCTTTTCATGGTGACTTTTCCAATGTGTTTACAGTGCCCTCTGTATACCTCATTTTAAAGAAAAGTTGGAAACATTTTGCAAGTGATGATGGTTAAGCTGGAACATTTGACTTCAAACTGTCAAAGGACCTATTGTCTGGGATTTAGTTGATTATTGTTTGTTTGAAAAATGACAATGAATGAACATGCTCAGCAGTTATTGCCACATAAAGAATTCTGAAAGTGGCTAGTTTGGAAGGACCTTATAATCAGGTTGACAAGTTTGTCTTTCTGTGATTCAAGTCCTCTGTTTTCTTTTGGGGCAGAAGTAGAGGATGGGAGGAAAGATCAGAATAAGTATGGAATGTTTAGGAAAAAGCTGAATTTTAACAAATATACAGTTTGGGGTTTTTTTACTGGAATATGTATTTTTCAAAATGAATACAGTGTACATCAGACATAAGAATGTACTGGATTAGACCTATGGTCCATCTAACCCAGTATCCATCTAACCCAGCAGTGGCTGGTGCCAGATACTTTAGAGCAGAGGTGGGTAAACTACAGCTCGCAGGCAACATCCGGCCCGCAGGACTGTCCTGCCCAGCCCCTGAGCTCCTAGCCTGGGATGCTATCCCCCAGCCCCTCCCCTACTGTTCCCTCTCCCCCACAGCCTCAGTTTGCTCACTCTGCCGCTGGCACAATGCTCTGGACGGTGGGGCTGTGAGGTTCTGGGGCAGTGCAGCTGCAGAGCCCGGCCTGACCTGGTCTCTGTGCTGCGTGGCGGTGGTGGTGTGGCCTGGCTGTAGTGCCGCCAGCCACTGGTGCTCCAGGCAGCGCGGTAAGGGGGCAGGGAGTGTGCGGGGGAGGAGGGTTGGATAGAGGGCAGGGGAGCTCGGGGGGTCGTCAGGGGGCAGGGGTGGTTGGGGGGGAAACAGGGGTTGAATGGGGGCAGGGGTCCCGGGGGGGCAGTCAGGAAGGAGGGGGGGGGTTGGATGGGGGGCAGGGGGTAGTCGGGGGCAAGGATTCTGGGGGGTAGTCAGGGGATAGGGAGAAGGGGTGGTTGGATGGGGCAGGAGTCCCGGGGGGGCCGTCAGGAATGAGAGGAGGGGTTGGATGGGGCGGCAGAGGTCCGGGGGCAGTCAAGGGACAGGGAGTGGGGGTGTGTGGATGGGGCAGGGGTCCCAGAGGTGCTGTCAGGGAACAGGGGGCGTTGGAGTGGCAGGAGTCCTGGGGGTGTGTGTCAGATAGGAGGTGGGGGCCAGGTACGACCCCCTCCCCCAACCAGTCCTCCATACAATATATTAAACCCAATGCGGCCCTCAGGCCAAAAAGTTTGCCAGCCCCTGCTTTAGAGGGAGTGTACAGAACAGGGCAATTTATCAAGTGATCCTTCCCTTGTCATCCAGTCCCAGCTTCTAGCAGTCAGAGGTTTAGGGACACCCAAAATGAGGTTAAATCCATGACCATCTTGTCTAACAGCTCCATGAACTACTTTAACTGGGTTCAAAAAAGAATTTTATTTTTGGCCTTCACAACATCGCCTGGCAAGTTCCATAGATTGATTTTGCGTTGTGTGAAGAAGTACTTCCTTATGTTTATTTTAAACCCACTGCCTATTAATTTCATTGGGTGACCCTTGATTTGTGTTTATGGGAAGGAGTAAATACCACTTCCCTATTCACTTTCTCCACAGCATTCATGATTTTATAGACCTCTATCATATCCCTCCTCAGTTATTTATTTTCCAAGCTGAACAATCCATCTTTTTAATCACTCCTCATATGGAAGCTGTTTCGTACCCCTGATAATTTTTGTTACCCTTCTCTGCACCATTTCCAATTCTAATATATCTTTTTTGAGATGGGGTGACCAGAAATGCACATGGTATTCTAGGTGTGGGCAGACCATGGATTTATGTAGAGGTATTATATTTTCAGTCTAATTATCTATCCCTTTCCTAATGGTTCCTAACATTCTGTTAGCTTTTTTCCCCCACTGCAACTGCACATTGAGCAAATGTTTTCAGAGAAATATACACAACGACTCCAAGATCTTCCTTGAATGGTAACAGCTAATTTTAGACCACATTGTTTTATGTGTAGTTGGGATTATGTTTTTCAATGTGCATTACTTTGCATTTGTCAACATTGATTTTCATCTTCCATTTTGTTGCCCAATCACCCAGTTTTGTGAGATCCTTTGTAACTCTTCGTAGTTAAGTCCAAAGCTGATTATTTTAAGTAAATTTGTATCATTTGCAAACTATGCCACCTCATTGTTTATCCCTTTTTCCAGATCATTTATAAATATGTTGAACAGCACTGGTCCCAGCACAGATGTTTGGGGAACCCTGTTATCTACATCTCTGCTCTGAAAACTGACCATTTATTCCTATCCTTTATTTCCTATCTTTTAACCAGTTATGGATCCATGAGAGGACCTTCCCTCTTATCCTATGACACCCTACTTTGCATAAGAACCTTTGGTGAAGGACCTTGTCAAAGGCTTTCTAGAAATCCAAGTACCCTGTAGCCACTGGATCACCCTGTGACATACTATACCTTGGGGAGCCTCTTGTAGCCCCCATATTCTTCATTTATATATAATTGTGATTTTGCATATAAAGCATGTCATGTGAGGTATCAGGGGAAAGGTTATGATCTGCTGAAAGTTATTGCTTTATCCATATATGTATATCATGAATGCATATGAAGTTATGAGAATTGTGTTGTATGGTTGTCACTAAAACAAGCTGTAAATTGGGGAATCATCCAGATATTAACTCCCCAGAGATGAGGAAAGTAACCAACACCCAGGCAGGGTATCAAACAACCTACAGGGGAATTGCTCAAACTTGCTTGGGGACTCAGCAATGTCCATGAGACATGCCTGGACTTGTGGTTCCCAAGCACATGGGAGTGAGGGTATAAAACAGAACACAGGGGCTCCATTCTTGGCCTTTCTCCTGCCCCTACCTATGCTGCAAGCAACCAAGACACTCACAGAAGACTGAAGACTCCAGCAGAGGAGACTGGCCCAGGATTAAGGGACAAACTTGTATATTAAAGACTGCAATATCCAATGGGGTGAGAAAAACTGCTTAATCTAGATGTTGCTCAGTCTAATAGGGTTGAGAGTACGTGCTTATATTTTCTTTTCTTTTGGTAACTAACTCTGATTTTTTGCCTATCACTTAAAATCTATCTTTTGTAGTCAATAAATTTAACTGTTTATCTTTACCAGTGAGTTTCCCTGAAGAGTGTTGCAAATCTGCTCAGGTTTGCAAAGGCTGGTATATATCCACATTCTATTGATGAAACGGTGAACCAGTTAATAAATTTGCACTGCTCGTCTTGAGCAGCACAAGATAGTATATTCCTGAGATACAGGGCTGGGAGCTGGGGGGATTTGACTGGAGTCTTTCCCACTATGATTCATGAGTGGCTCTGGGAGCATTCATGCAATCTAGCTGGGTGTGGGGCTCCACATGCTGTTGTGCTGAGTGATCACAGCGCCTGGAGGGGTTTGCTGCTTGTCACTAGCAAAGCATTGTGAGGGTCAGCCCAGGCTGGAGAGTTAGGGGGGTACAGCTGTTCCACAGTCCCAGGCTCCGCCCCAGGGATCCTGTCACACACCCTTGTCCACATGGTTCTTGACACCTTCCAAGAATTCTAATAGATAAGTGTGGCATTATTTCCCTTTACAAAAGCCGTGTTGGCTCTTCTCCAACATATTGTGTTCATCTGTGCATCTGACAAATCTGTTCTTTACTATAGTTTCAAGCAATTTGCTTGGTACTGAGGTCAGCCTTACCAGCCTGTAAGTGCCAGGATTGTCTATGGAGCTCTTTTAAAAAATTTGCATTACATTAATTAATCTTCAGTCTTCTGGTACAGAGGCTGATTTAAGTGATAGGTTACATACCACAGTTAATAGTTATGCAATTTCATAAATGAAATTCCTTCGTAACTTTTGAGTGAATACCATCTGGTCCTAGTGACTTACTTTTTAATTTATCAAGTTTAAAAAAAAAAAAAAACACTTCTATTGATACCTCAATCTGGGACAGTTCCTCAGATTTGTCTAAAAAGAATGTGTTGGGTGTGGGGATATGAGGGAGATTCTCTGTAGTGAAGACCAATGCAAAGAATTAATTTAGCTTCTCCACAATGCCCTTATCTTCCTTGAGTGCACCTTTAGCACCTTGATTGTCCAGTGGCCCCACTGATTATTTCCAGGCTTTCTGCTTCTGATGTATTTTTTTAAAATTGCTGTTAGATTTTGTGTCTTTTGGTAGTTGGGCTCTTCAAATTCTAATTATACAATCTGGTTCCATTCTGGTTTAGGTGAAACACATCCTTCCTGTATAGGCTCCTCCTTTCCCCAAAAGTTCCCCATTTCCTAATAAAGCTAAATCCCTCCTCCAAACATCATTGTCTCATCCACACATTGATATCCTGTAGTTCTGCCTGCCTAACTGGCTGTGTGTGTGGAACTGGAAGCATTTCAGAGAATGCTATCATGGAGGTCCTGGACTTTAATCTCTGACCTAGCAGTCTAAATTTGGCCTCCAGGACCTCTTTTCTACCTTTCCCTATGTCACTGGTACCTACATACACCATGACCACGGGTTGCTCCGCAACACTGTACATAAGTCTGTCTAGATGTCCTGAGAGGTCTATAACCTTCACACACAGCAGGCAATTCACCATGCAGTTCTCCCAGTCATCACAAATCAACTATCTCTATTTCTAATAATCGAATCCCCCATTACTATTACCTGTCTCTTCATAATAACTTGGCTTCCTTCCCCGAGAGAGGTATCCTCAGTATCAGAGGATATGATGACATCATATGGAAGAAGGCTCCCAACTATGGGACTGTTTCTCTTCGCTCTAGCTTATGTTCTTTCCCCCCCTCAACAGCAAATAGGTTGTCAGTCAGGGAATGGGACCACTCTACTGTGTCCCGGAAAGTCTTGTCTGTGTACCTCTTGGTGTCTCTTATCTCCTCCAGTTCAGCCACTCTGGTGTCGGTAACCAGTACTCGGTCTCTGAGGGCAATGAATTGCTTGCACCAAATGCACGCACACACCCTACCTGTCCAAAAGGCAGGTAATCCATACATGTTACATGCAGTGCAATAAACTGGATTCTTCCCTCCCCCGCAACACACGCACTCACTCTGCTGCTTGACTTCTGCCTGCATGATTTTTACTCCTGCGGCTTTTTGTTTTGTTTTGAGAAGAGGGCATTTATTGGCCTAGAGAATGTTTGTATGATGTATTTGCCTGTCACACTCCCTCGCAAAACTCCCTCTGGTCACTTAGGAGCAAGCTTTTTAAACCTCTGTTCTCCCTGAGAACAGAGTTTCATCAAGGGATCCTAAAGGGATTAGGGATCCAAAAATGGCAGGCTAGAGCCCCGCTAGGAAGCTCTAAGCCTTGCGTAGCAGGCCTCTAAGCTCAGCACACAGACCCCCAAACAGACCACACTATAAACTTTAATCGAGCAAGCACATGGCAAACAAGCAAGCACACAACAAATAGACAGCAAACTTGCCCGAAGGGTTCACATAGTCATTCCTCCTTCACCTGGAAACTCCCTCTCAGACCTCCCCTGTTCGCTGCTCCTGTTTGCTTACCACTGGAAAATTAAAGAATACATTGGATCAGTCGTATGAAAATTAGTTTGAGTTATCAATGTCCTTAGGGCCTTGCAGGAACACCGGATAAAATCCAGTTTAAGATGAGGTGAGACTGTGCTCTGTGATAATATTCAAACTGTCAGCTTGGTTTTCCCTGCCAAAAACAGCTGCAGATTGTGCTGATGCTGCTTCCCCTTGATGAAGATGATTTGTCGCTGTGCTCCTTGTCACTGATTCTCGCTTTCGGAAGCTACTTCGATTCTGAAGACACAGTGAGCCAGATTCTGTCACCTTTACTCACCTGAATACTACCTTACTTTGCACATAGCTCCATTTAGATCAATATGACTACTTGCAAGAGTAAAGTGCTATTCAGTGTAAGAAAGGATGGTGACTCTACCTATTTATATTGCCCTCATCACGGTAGTAGAGGTCACACAGGAAGTGTCTGGCTGAGCCAGGATCTGAACCTAGATCTCCTGAGTTCCAGTCCTGTGCCCTATCCACTAGTACATTTTTCCTGCCCCTAAATCTGACTCTTAAAATTCTAAGAAACTGAATAAAATAGGAAGATGAACTACCTTTGAGTGTAGAGAAATGATGGTTCTGTTCATAATGAATCACCATGTATTCTAGACTTGATTGGCTGTCAAATCACATTTAATGCTTTGTTTAATCCTTTATATCATCATGGCTTGAGCAGGTAGTGGAATCTCTGGCAGTGAAGAATTCTGCCTGTCCAACTGCTGTGAACTTTCTTGGCAATTATTTGGAATCCATGTCAAAAACCTCTGATTGTTCAGCGGTTAGGTCCAACACGAAGTGTTGCTGATCTCTGCTGTTAGTTAATTGAGTCTATAAGGGAGAGAATTAAAGCCTATGCAAGGCCACACAAATTCTTCATGATACTGTTGCTATCAAACTATCATCAACAAAAAGGGTAATAGAGACTGCACTCCACAACCTTTCAATTGAAATATCTCTTGAAATATTATTTTACCTTCCGACTCTGATTATTTGCCATTATTTGCTCTGATGAACTTCATATTTTAGCCAAATCCCATTCCCATTCCCATTCAACTTGCCCTTGGGCAGTCCTCTGACTTCTGAAGGGATTTGCAGCCAACGTAAAGCAGAATGGTGTGGGAATTTTCCCCAGGGAATAAGTCAAAATGTAGTTCAGTTTTCAAAATGAGACCAGTTCTTGGGACTTACTGGGAAAGAGGTCTACGAGGGCAGATGGGATTCAAGCAGCAGTGACCCCCCCGCCCCCCGTGCTCCCTGCCCCCTTACCGCGCTGCCTGGAGCACCGGTGGCTGGCAGCACTACAGCCGAGCCGCCAGGCTGTGAGGCAGCCACGCCACAGTGCAGCACAGAGCACTGGGTCAGGCCGGGCTCTGCAGCTGTGCTGCCTGGCTGCCCAGAGCATTGCGCCAGCAGCACGGTGCGCTCAGGCTGCCGGGGAGGAGGAATCAGAGGGGAGGAGCTGGGGATAGCCTCCCAGGCCAGGAGCTCAGGGGCCGGGCAGGAAGGTCCCACGGGCCATAGTTGGCCCACCTCTGAGCTAGATAGTATCAACCGAATTTTACGATTGAAATGCAGGTCTAGTCCAGTTATGGCCCCACTGTGCCACTCATATGGCATAAAGGGGCTGTAGTCCAGCCACAAATCACTAGCAGAGAATTCTATTGGTTTAGGAAAATCCCTGCTGGAGGGCCTGGCCCTCTGCTTCTTCTTCCCCAGCCAGTTGCAATGCCAATCATCCACTGGCACTGTGTCCATTAAGGGCCCTACGTCAATGACATAACTTAGAGCTGACTGGCAACAGTTCTAAATTGAATCACGGCTGGGACTGGCGCTCAGAATCAGGGAACTGGAATCCAGTCCTTGACACATACACACACCCTTGCACAGTGCAGAGTTCTGGCTCAGGAGAAAATCTGCCAAGGGTCATGCTCTAGGTCCATAGCGGAGCCAGGGGTACAGTGAGTGCCAATTGTCTGCTTCGACTAATAGTTGTGCTGTACTGTATGGTTCTTCGTACTGTCCATCATCAAGGAAAATAATCTCAGTGAATTGGATTCCTTGTGGAGTATGCTGGGGGATACTATTCATTTTTCACTTCTGTATTGTGTTACCGTCACTGAAAGCTAATCAGTATAGAGGCAGCCAGTTTTAGAGCATCTGAAGTGTTAGTATGAGGCTCCTCTAGCATGAGCACTTTGAACAGTCAGTCCTCTTTGGTATTTTGTATAAATCACCTTTACAGAGGCTGCCTGTCTTGTTGGTATTCTGGAAAGCCACAGTATGTGAAAAGTGTGTTTTTTGTCAGTAATCTCTTACCTTTTCATCATCTAGCTGATCACCTTTAAATAGGGTGCCATGTTTTCTTGTCTAGTGAATCAGTGATACGCTACTAATCCCAGAAGCGTTGTACATTATATGGTAGCCACTTTGACTGTGAAACTGCTATATTTTTTCCTGTGCTTTTAGTTATGTGTTTTCAACACTTTACACTGGCTCCAAGGTGCTGAGTTTCAGCTTTCCCTGGAGATGCTCCATCCCCACTTGGCCCCGAAGCCCTGCCCCGACTCCACCCCTTTCCCCAAGGCCCCACCCCACCTCTTCCTGCCCCTGCTCTGCCCCCTTCCCTGAGCGCACACTGCCCCCAACCCTCCCACTCAAGCCCGCTGACAGCAATTCTGGGCCCCAGGGCAGAACAGTCAATGGACCCCCACACACGCACAAGCCACACCCATCTGGATGCGGTCCGCCTGACATTTGGGCAGGGCTGCACCTGTGTTGCTGGGCATGCTCTTCCAGCACGTCCAGGGCTTCCACATGACTGTCCGGTAGGGTTGCCAACTGTCTAATCGTGCAAACCAAAGACCCTTGCCCTGCCCCCTTCCCTTTCCTGAGGCCACGGACCTGTCCTGCCCCTTCTGAGGCCCTGTCCCCTGCTCATTCCATCCACCCTCCCTCTATCACTCACTCTCCTCCACCCTCACTCACTTTCACCAGGCTGGGACAGAGGGTTGAGGTGTGAGGGGGTGCAGGGTGCAGGCTGTGGGAGGGCGTTTGGGTGCAGAGTTGGGCTCTGGGAGGGAGTTTGGATGCGGGAGGGGGTGCGGGCTCTGGGAGGGAATTTGGGTAAGAGAGAGGGTGTGGGGTGTGGGCTCTTTGAGGGAGTTTGGGTGCAGGCTCTAGGCTGGGGCAGGGAGTTGGGTACAGGAGAGGATCAGGGGGCCAGTGCTTAACTCGGGCAGCTCCCAAAAGCGACTGGCACTCCCCTCTGGCAGCGGCTCCGATGCAGGGGGCCCAGGGGATCTCCGTGCGCCGCTGCCCGCAGGCACTGCCCCCGCAGCTTCCATTGGCCGCAATTCCCAGCTCGGTGCAGGGGCAGCGTGGGGAGACCCCCCCTGCTCCCCAGAGGCCGCAGGGACATGCTTGCTGCTTCTGGGAGCGACATGGAGCGAGGGCGGGCAGGAAGCCTGCCTTAGTCCCGCTCCGCTGCCAGTGGCGGTCCCCGGGCCCTTTTAAATCACCCAGGCCCCTGGGCAATTTCCCCCTTTGACCTCCCCCCTCAGTGGGCCTGCTCCCCCTCCGCTAGGGTTACCATATGTCCGGTTTGTCCCGGACATGTCCGGCTTTTTGGTAATCAAAAAGCAAGGGGGCTGCCCGAAGCCGGAGCGCTCGGCTCTTGGCTCTTAAACAGAGCCGAAGAGTCAGGGGAGGAGCACAGCAGCCGGAGCCCGGGAGGGGAAGTGCCCGGCCGGGGGCACAGGGTCCGGAGACAAGGGGGCTGCCCGAAGCCCGAGCGCTACCGGCTTCATGGTTTGCCGGGCAGCCTCCAGACCCTGCGCCCCCAGCTGGGCGCTTCCCCTCCCAGGCTCCAGCTGAGCTGGGGAAGCGAAGGACCAGCCTCTAGGAGCGAAGCACCTGCCGCTGAACTGTCGCTGCTGATCGCAGCTTTTATTTTTTTTGGGGGGGGGCGGCAGAAATGCTGGAGCCGGCCCTGGTGCCAGCTCATGTTGGTGTTCCTGGTTCACTGCAGAGTGTTTTAGGATTGAGGAGAATGCCAGATAATAGAAGAATACTGGGTGCATTGGGATGTTTAATGCTTTTAATTATGCTGGTGGGGTATTGAATAACAGCCTAAAACACTCTTGTGTTTCTTTATAAGGAAAATAAAGCAATTTCTGATATTTATTTCACTTCCTTAATTATTCAGTGTGGATTGGGCATCGCATTCACCAAGCTGTTTAAAGGACTTTTACTAGCTGACTTTCCTCAGAAGATCAGGCAATCACTTGAAGGGTGGGGGGGGAGACTGCGGAAAGGCTGTGTGTGTGTGTGTGTGTGTGTGTGTGTGCATAGTTTTAAGTATCTGAGGGAGTACGTGGCCACATGGAACATGGATAATATCAACTTTTGTAGAAGCTGCTTTTTTGGCTTAAAAGATAGGCAATTTATAGTTTGCAGCCTGGGTATGCAATTCATTATTTTTCACAACAGACTTCCTGAAGCTTCCCCTCTTTTCCCCCTTTGACTCTTTACAGTTAGTAAAGCCACCCCAGCCCATTTAGACAAGAAAACTCTCTTCATCAATGAGGCTTGTGCATTTAACCCTAACTCTGCTCCCAGCTCTTGATTTGTGGTGCTTCTGCTCAGCAAATATTTTTGGAATAGTTTATGTATTTGGCTGCATCTTTACTGCCAGACTCAAGGGGAGTGCACTCTATATACTATAGTGCTCTTGTGACAGCTTGAGGAGGGAATGTGGTGACAGGCATTAAGACTGTTTGTTTTTAATATAATCTGAGAGTGTTGTGATGATACTTGTCTCCCCTCATGTGTTATATTTTCAAAGTGCTGCATACTTTAATTACCGGTAGTTGATTCTAAAATGACTTGTCCAGTTAGATGTTTGCCTTTTTCTAGAACTGTGTTTGTAAAAGAAAAAAGGGATGAAAAGGCGGTTGAGAGACCCTGGCTTTTATAACTTTCACTCCTCTTTGTCAGGTGACCCCCAATCAGCCTCTCCAGGATCAGATGATCTAAGTCCCCCCACCAGGAGATCTGGTGCTTAGATATCAGGCCACCTGGGCAGAACTAATTTTCATGGTTTGGCCACTTTCTTTAGTGTATTGATTGTATTGCCCAGGTCGGCCTGTTGAAATGGGAATGAGTCTAGATAGTCCACTCATTCTCACACTCCTTAACTGTCTGTACTGGGCTAGCTTGATTATCACTTCAAAAGTTTTTTTCTCTTAATTAATTGGCCTCTCAGAGTTGGTAAGACAACTCCCACCTTTTCATGCTCTCTGTATGTGTATATATATCTCCTCAATATATGTTCCATTCTATATGCATCCGAAGAAGTGGGCTGTAGTCCACGAAAGCTTATGCTCTAATAAATTTGTTAGTCTCTAAGGTGCCACAAGTACTCCTGTTCTTCTTTTTGCGGATACAGACTAACACGGCTGCTACTCTGAAACTCACCCAAACCAGACATGCATGCACCACTCCCCTGTCTCCTTAAGAAACATAGTATAATGCAAGAACACAGTACAGATAGTCATAAGGATTTGAACTTAAATTCAACTGAACTGAGTTCATAATCTCAAACAGAATTCCCAAATTGTACATGGACAGATTCCACAAATTGCCACAACTGTACACTTATCATCACTGATGGATCTTTCTACCACTTTTGTGTATAGAAGAACACTCTTACATTGTTCCTCAAACTTAAAAATGAATGTTTGAATTAAAAGTAGCCCTTGATGAAACTTCTGTTACTCACAGGTGCCGGCTTTTTCCTTTGCCCGGCGGTGCTCAACCACTGCTCAGCCCCAGACCCTGCCCCCACTCCACCCCTTCCCTCCAAGATCCCACCCCTGCCCCACCTCTCTTCCCATCCGGTTCCACCACTCCCCCGCCCGAGTGCATCCCATCCCCGGTCCTCTCCCCTTCCCCCAGCGCCTCCTGCATGCCGCAGAACAGCTGATCGCGGCAAGTGGTAGGTGTTGGGAGGGAGCTGTTTGGTGGGGCACAGGAGGCACTGGGTGGTGGTGGTGGTGGGAAGCTGGCTGCCAATGGGTGCTAATCCTAGGCTATTTATGCTTAGTCTACAATTCTCTTTATCTTACATTCTCTTGAGATCTACGCCATCTATTGCTATGTTCCACCCTACTATTTGACACAGTTAGTGTTTGAATTCCATAATTCAAAATTAGGTTTGGGACTTGCAAGACTGTTAAGTAGCAGAAGGATTTTTTAAAAAAATGCAATTTGGTGCATTACAGAGGCACAAATTGAAACTTTGGAGTCATCTTTATGAGGCAGACTAAAAGTCATCTCTAGTACAATACTGGCTTGCAAGGGCGGCACCAACGCACCAAGTGTGTGCCTGGGGCGGCAAGCCGCGGGGGACAGCCTGCTGGTCGCCATGAGGGCGGCAGTCAGGCTGCCTTCGGCGGCATGACTGCGGGAGGTCCGCCAGTCCCGCAGCTTCGGCGGCAATTTGGCGGTGGGAACGCTGAAGGCGTGGGACTGGCGGACCTCCCACAGGCATGCCGCCGAATCCATGTTGCCAGCGGACCTCCTGCAGGCATGCCGCTGAAGGCTGCCTCACTGCCGTGCTTGGGGCGACAAAATACATAGAGCCGCCCCTGATGGCTTGGCAGTGTCTAGGGCAGGGGTCGGCAACCTGCGGCACGTGCCAAAGGCGGCACGCGAGCCAATTTTTATTGGCACGCTGCTGCCAGTCGGGGTCCTGGCCACCGGCCCCACTTAGCCCGCTGGCGGCCTGGGTGAACGGAATCCCTGGACGGCAACATGCTGAGTGGGGCCAGCGGCCAGGACCCCGGCTGGCAGGAGCTGGCAGACTGAACCCCAGTCCGGCAACGGGCTGAGCTGTTCAGCCCACCGCCAATCTGGGGTTCTGTCTACCGGCCCCACTCAGCCCGCTGCCGGTCTGGAGTTCTGGCCGCCGGCCCCTTGCCAGCAGGATCTCAGCCACTGGCCGTGCTCAGCCCGCTGCTGCCCTGAGTGAATGGAACCCCCGGCTGGCCGCGGCTGAGCGGGGCTGGCGGCTGGAACCCCAGACCAGCAGCGGGCTGAGCCACTCAGCTCGTTTCCGATCTGGGGTTCCGGCCGCCGGCTCCTTGCCAGCCGGGGTCCGCTCAGCCTACTGCCGGCCTGGGATATCAGCCGCCGTCCCCGCTCACCTCGCTGCTGGTCTGGGGTTCCAGCCGCCCAGCCCCCTGCCAGCCGGGGTCTGGGCCTCCAGCCTCCTCAGCCCTCCTGCCGGCGTGGGTTACCGGCAGCCAGCCCAGGGCTCTGCTCCTGGCCTGGTCCCAGCGCTCTGCAGCCCTTATCAAAAATTACACTACAATTAGCTTTAAAACTTGAAAACTTAAAAACTTTGTATGTTATAGTAATCATTAAAAAAATTATAATGTTAATAAATACATAGGTTTGATGAAACAAAGTAGTTGTACTTACGTGCCTGTACTTAATTTGTGTTTTCGATGCTTTACCTTCTAAAAAAATCTTGCATATCTCGCACCCCCCAGAAAGGGCATCTGGCACCCCCAGTGGGTGCGTGCACCCCAGGTTAAGAACCACTACACTAAACAGATAAGATCTGCATTTTAATTTAATTTTAAATGAAGCTTCTTAAACATTTTAAAAACCTTGTTTACTTTACATGCAACAATAGTTTAGTTATATATTATAGACTTAGAGAGAGAGACCTTCTAAAAACATTAAAATGTATTACCCACACACAAAACCTTAAATTAGAGTGAATAAATGAAGACTCGGCACACCACTTCTGAAAGGTTGGCGACCCCTTGTCTAGAGAGAGGGGCAAGAGCACCGCTAGAGGCAGGAAAGTCTTTCACTTGGACACTGGGCACATCTGTTTCTCTGACTGCTTTGGGATATTTAAACTTCCTTGTGAGAAGCTACAGGGGGTGGCTCATGCATGCAGAGCCAGTGGTGAGCTAAGATTATTATTAATAATCAGGAAAAACAGTAAAGGACAACATCTTGGAACTTGCAGTATATATATAGAAACATCTCGTTCTTCTTCCTGTACATAATCTCTGTAGGAGAGAGTACATGGAAGCACAGCAGAACTATTCAAGATTCTTGATTTCCGGACACGTGTATGTTCTCCTCGTTTAAGTTGGCTGTTGGATAGTTATCTCTAATCAGTCTGTGGCAATCTGGCTCCTTTGCAGCACTCAGACAGTGGAAGGGGCAAATTCTGACTGTGAATGGCCAGCAAAGAGTTCCCTTGGTGGAGCAAAGCTCTTCAATGGGCTAAAACTGGTGGAGGCAGCTCCTGTACCAGCCATCACTCTCCCATGCTAGAGTGGGCAACATGTCGGGGGTGGGGAGAGAGCTCAGTACGTTAAAGCACAGAATGCTTCAACTAATCCCTAAGATTATGTTTGGCTCTTAGAGACTGTGGAAGGAGGCCAAGGAAATACACTGAGACACTTTAGGCCCAGTAAAGGCCTTAATAATATTTAACTAAACAGAAGCATATTCCAGTATTTAAGAAAAACTCAGCACCTCAATAATGGTTTTCATTTAATTCAATATCTTAATAATGTAATTATCCCTCCAGGTATATACACATTTATTTCCTAATGGTTGTAGCAGTGACAGAACCCACTTTCCTTTCAATATGGGGCTCACTTTTTAGTCACTGTTCTGATTCTGAATTCTGTACTTGTCCCCAGATGAATCCCAAAGAGATGGCTGTTTGATATTTTGCCACAGAAGCTTCAAGGACCGATGGGTCTGGTCACTGTAAAAAGGGATTTGGTCTTCTTGCTTGCACACATTACCTGTGTGTTTCCCTTGTTTCTCAATAGCTAAGTGAATGCTGCCAATAAGTACAAGGTCTCCTTGTGGTTGAAGGGATTCATGATTGTCCAAGCATGGTCAGAAAAATGTCAAATGGAAGCTTTGCACTTAGATAGGAAGCTTTGTGTCTGGCACGTTTACTGCCTCTTGCATTTTTAATAAACTATAGGAATGGGAGTTATTGTTCATATTTGATTATAAGGAAATATATTATTAAAGAGCAAAAGGTCAGACTGACTAAAAGTTAAAAAAATCACCATGTTACCGGGAAGAAAAATATCTCTGTTAATTGTCTATCGACAATTGTAAAATGTTAATGAAATCATTGCATAGTTTATAACATATAATGTAACAGTGCCTAAGGGGAAAGAATAATGAGGAGTTGAGCCATTGCTGGCACTTGCATTCAGGCAATTTAACTTTCACTAGAGACCTTTCTGTTACAAGGCTCTGATATCTTGTCAAGTGTGTGTGTTGCAGTGACTGTGCTGTAATATGTTTAATCAATGTGTGTGCATTACTTTACACACATTGCCAACATACCAATCAGATGTGCACAACTATATATTAACAGAAAAAAATAAATTCTGTGGAGGATTAAATGAGATTTTTTTGAGCATTTTAGTTTTTTGTGTGGCTTTTTAGCAATGTAATTGCACATCACACAGAGTGCAAAATAATCCCAGTGTTCTGTTTCGTAGTCTCATACCTAACATACAAGGTTGGTTTACTGGATTAAAAATTGCTGTATTTTCAATATTTGTCTGTTTGTTCCTGTACGTATTCACTAATTCCCCCAACATACACAGGTGTACAATCTTTCTCTCCCTCCCTGTCCCTCTCTAAGGGTTGAAGGGTCCCCACTTGCTCCTTGTAGTCACTGCGTTCTTTACTCAGGTGTATTTACAAGAGTACACTGTGCCAACAATCTGCTTGTGAAAAAGCAACAGAGCTATTTAATAAAGCTGAACCTGTCATCGTTTTGGTACCAGGAATTATGGTTTCCCACTATGAAATAGTGGGCCAGATTCTTAGCAGGTGTAAATCAGCATAGCTTCACTGAAATCAGGATTTACACCAGCAGAAAATTTGACACAGTAAATCCAGTGCTGCTACCATTTTCTTAGCTGCAGTCTATGCTGTCAATGGGGAGATATCCATCATAATCCTATGAAATGATTTACTCAGGATTTGTTTAACATACTGTGTTTCCCTGGAATCTGCTCTGTCATCTCATGGTCTAGCAGACCCACTTTGTACAGGAACTTGATGGCTAGATAAGTGTTCTACAGTAGGATTTCACTCTTCCATCGCAGTCAGAATTGGTTAATAAGTAAGAAGCTCTCTGATAGATTTTCCTTTATATCAAGGGAGGGCTAGGACATGCCTTAAACAGTCATTGAGGTGAAATGCATTTCCTTAACATGTAAATAGCATGCCATTGTGTACACAGAAGTCAACCTCCTTTTTCTGGGGTGCTTTGGAAGTCCCACAGAAAGCATTTGATAGTCTTGGAGATCTGAGTATTATACTCATTACTTTTAATTTCAATTAAAATCATTACCTTGCGCATTGTTATTGTTCCAAGATAGAGCCCCAGTTTCAGTTGGAGACACCTAAGCCCTTCAACTTTGTAAGCGTAAATATTTTCTCAAGATGCAGACTCTAGGAGTTCTTGCTTGGAATGTTGCTGGAGGCTCTGCAAGCCCAAACTTGAATGTTCTCTTCTCTTCCTCTACCTCTTGTACTTGCTTTTCTCTGATGTGGTATGATGTCTTTGTTGAATGGAATTGTATTTTACAAAAATATGCAAGCAACACAATAGGCTGCTAGGCACTCTTTAAGGAAAGATTGTGTCCAGCATTTGAAGGTACATTTACAAGAGTTGGCAAAGTCTGTCATTTAACATGGTAACTTGCATGATTCCCCTTTGCATATTGCTTTTGGCTACTCTCTTTCCAACAGAGATGGACTCAAACCACAGAATTCAGATCTAGAGACAAGTTTGGATTTCAAATGCCGCTAAGATTTGGGGAGGATCGGATTTAAACATTCTAATCTTTACATTTTTGAAGAATAACAGAACATGGTGGCAGGGAGCTGCCTTTGGAGTCAATCCTGCAAGGGACTGAACACCTACAAGGCTGAACACCTAACTCTTACTCAAGGCAACTCATAGCTGGTGGCCTTAGTACCTCTCAGGAACTGGTCAGCATCTCACAGGATTGAGCCATTTTTGGTTGTATTTCTCACATCAGATAGTGCAATTCATACAATATTTTTCTATGAAGAGAGACAGAATAAAAGTAATAAAGCCTGGAAGCAGGTCATGTTAAAATATTTGTCAGCTGTTCTATCTTTAACCTTTAGTAGGGTTTTCATGACCTGTATTCCAAGCATTTTTCAAAAATGTGCTCATTTTATGAATCTCTCTCTGATATTCCTGTGAAAGAGATGATTTGATGAATCCTAAGCTGTCCCATAATCTCGAAATGATCAGGCAGTGGATCTCTTCAGTTTTACATTAACTGGCCATTCGCTTCAATGAAAGAGTAAAAGGATGGGAGATAAATCTATTTCAGTTTTTAGAACAAGCCACTTTCCATGTATACCTGCTGTGGAGCCTTACTGTTACAATGTTTGCTATCAATCAGGGCATAAACGATTTGTGTTGAGAAAAATGCAATGTGTTTTTCTTCTAAAGGGTCTAGTGACATTTGGGTAATTTTAATTGGATTGTATGTGCTGTGGACTGGACTATTAATCAGAGCTACCACTAAAGATGCATTACACATTGAATTGTTGTCCCCTGGGATTTGAGGATATGGATCTCTTTGATTATTGTGCAGAAACCAGCCGTATCCATGAACGTGAGGGGTATACCAAAGTATTGCCTTTTTAGAGTCATATTTTTCACCGCCGGAGGAGTACTTTAAACTGTATTTGTGTGGAGCAGTGGAGACATCCAGTGGCTAGTTACCTTAACAGCTCAAAAATTGCTTGTATTGGTAGATGGCTGAATCCTGACTGCATAACACATGGGAAGTTTTATGACAGTGGACATTAAAAAAAACAACAACTCCAAAACCCTCATTAGAGTTGGGCATTTTAGGTATGGATTATTTTTAATTTTGAGAAGAGTTCCAGTTGCAACATAGTAAAAACTAAGGTTCTTAAAGGTCACTTCAGTGCCTGTCCATTTGCAGTTTAAAGGGGTACTGACCATGATCTAGCAAAGCAATTAAGCATATGGGTAACTTTAAGCATGTGATAGACCTATAAAGTTAATGGAACTACACACATGCTTATGATTAATTACATGCTTCGGTGCTTTTGCTAAATTGGAGCCAGTGTCTGGTCAATCTGGACTAAAATACAGGTTCTTGTTTAAAAAAGAATGAAAACCTATTTCTTGGACAAAAATGTATTTATAATGACTTAAAATTTGAAGGTAAAAAACCTATTCCTGTGTGTCCATGGGAGAAACTGGTGCAAATGAGGGTCAGCAAAGAAAATTTACCTGTATCATGTTACCAAATTCTTGAGGCTGTGACTTTTCCTAAACCTTTAACTAAATCACAGTGATTTAAAGATATAGAAATACCATTCACTGTGAAATAATGGTGAGCTACCTTAAAATCTATTCATAACTTTACAATATGCAATGATCTGAAGGAGGTACAAATGTTTATTGCTAATAGATATTTTATTTCACTACACCTCTATAATGATATTTGTAGGATTTCTCCTGTCTGTACAAAGTGTAACCAGACTTAGTCCTGCTTTTTATCCATTCCCTCTGGCATTGTCCCAGAATTCAAAATGTTTGGAAAGCAGTTTATGGAGAGCTCAATAATATATTCCCAGTTCTCCTTCCTTTGGGTCCTAAGTTTTATCTTCTGGATATTGGTTTGGACAGTCAGACTGCAACTTCTGCTTTTTTTGTTTTGTTTAAAAAAACAGTATTATTCCTAACACACAACTATATTTTTAAAAACTGGACAACAGCACACTGTCCAGCCCTTCATTAATAAATTCTGGTAAAGGCACTTTAACAGTGGAAAAGATCATTGGATATTATACCGAATGTAAAGCTGTTTTTGAAGATAAATGGCTTCCAGTTTTGCTATATTTTAGGTGAACTGGAATCCACGAAAGCTTATGCTCTAATAAATTTGTTAGTCTCTAAGGTACCACAAGTACTCCTGTTCTTTTTGTGGAATAGATTAGTAATTTGTTATATAGAGAGCTGTTTGGCCTTATATTACAACTACCCAATATTGAATACTTGAAGACTAGTAAAGGATATCAGATGTACTTATGGTTTAATTTAAGGGCTAAATTTACCAACGTGAACTATCTTTTTTTTTTTTTTTTTTGAAAGTTTCTGAAAATTCCATTGTCAAAATTTTTCCTTTCTTTGAGCTTTTCCCTTAATAAATATGACTCTGTTTAGGTAATAGCATTTACAGAAGTTGAGTTTTTATTCCTGCACCATTCACTGTGTAAATGCCAGATGTTTATTTCTTGAAGTAGTTATGCTACTATTACTATGAAAAAGCCCACATTTTGTATGAATTATTATTTCTACATGCTAGAAAAGGAAGCCTTTGAAAGCTGCTAAAGTAACTCTTTGGGTTTCTTCCTCTGACAAAAGTAGTGAAAGGTGGCAGATATGATTGAGTCAATTCCAGCCATTTCAGGAGTTTTATTAAAAAGCCAAGCTTCCAAAACAGCCAGCTCATTTCTCTTCTCTCAAAAAGGAAACCATATGTAATATTGATGATATGGTCAGTCATATTTGAAGCCAACTAGAACAAAGAGCAATTTCACAAATTTGTACAGTTTGTGCCATTTTACTGGTTTCCAGATAACTCACTGTCCAAAGGAGTTTTTATTTTTGTTCATGTACACTTTTGTGAATACATTTTTTGTAATAGGTTTCTTTCTAATTTCACCAAGGAATAATGGTCAACTTTCCAGCTGTTTCTATTGGCTGACAGCAAATCTGGTAGCAAATGGTATCAGTAGTAATTAGCTGGAGATTTTGCTTCCAGGGTAAGATTAAAATTATTAAAGAAAACAAAATCATGAATGTATGCTTTCCTTAGTCTCCAAGATAAGTCATTTTGGCTCCAATCCAATTCTCAATGAAGACAATGGAAAGATTCCCATTTACTTCAGTGAGAGTTGGATAGGGCTCATTTTGAGAACTCTTTCTTTCTGATGTTTAATGTACTACTCTTGTAAGAAGCTAATTCTGCACCCATCCCATTATCTCACATGATTGTAGAAGTCCCAGTAACAGCAGACCTGGCCCAGTTCTGTTGTGTAGGAGGGCAGTTTGTGAGAAGCCTGCATACTCCCTGAATTCCCTTGACCACAGAGCACAGGAATTTTGGAGCTTAAGGAGGGGCATGACCACTGGATCTACAAGTAGTCATCCCACCCTTCTTCTGTGTAGAGGAACTGCAACCATTGCAGCTGCAATAGTGCCCCTGGAGACTCTTCACTGCTTCTCTATCTCTTGGAGGCAAAAGAGACAGGAGGACTCCTTCTCTCCTCTGGAATGTCTAGGATGTCATCTCGGTTGAGGAAGCTAGCAAAGCCTTATAGATGCTCATGTGTAATTTACACTGGGCTTATGTAAGAGCAAGTACAAAATGTGTTCCTTGTCAATTCAGTTTTAAATAAGGAGTCTGTGTGATTTTTGGATATTCTCCCTCTTATTTTTTTATTTTACAGAACTTATTTATGGTTCTACATATATAAAAATACATGCATATTAATTGGGATGAAAAATCAGGAAGGAAAGAAACATTTTGCACTCTAAGCTTAATTATTTGGCATATGTAAACTAGCCATATTTGTAACTACTATATCTTCTTGAAGATGCGTGTTATCAAATATACCTTCACAGTAAGATTCTGTCACTCTTACACTGAGCCGCCTCTTATCTGGCAAATATCCTGATCGGAGCTCTTATTGGAGTAAGGTACTACTTCAATATAAATAAGGGTGGAAGAATCTAAGGGCTTGTCTAAACAGTACAGCAGTGTGCACCAGAAGGATGTGAATTCTAATGTGCTCCAACAAACTGTGCACTAATTAGTTGGTGTAGACCCTGCTGGTGCACACAAATAGTCCCCTCATCAGTGTTAACCTAGTACTGTGTCCATAGTGTGTACTACATTAATGTGCGCAAGAAAACTTTTGATGTGCACCAGCAGGGTCTGCATGGGTCAGTTAGTGCACAACATGGTGAAGCATGTTAGAATTCACACCCTTTAGATATGCATTGCTGCACCATTCATTTTCTATTTAAAGGGGGAAAATGAGTTTGGAGTCTTGGGAGGAAATTCTGCAATGGAGCCAAGTCACCAAGATGAGGTAATAGGTAGTGGAAATTGCAATCTGATGAGCGGAGTTTAAGTAGAAATACATTTAAATTTAAAGATTTTATCCTTCTGAAAAAATATGATTTAATGAATCTATTAAACCCCACCACCACATCTGTTACCTTCAGGGAGATCATTAACTCAGGGCATTGCAGTCTTAGAGAAAATCTAGGTGAAATCACTTTTCCAAAGAACATTGGTAGGATTCTCAACAGCTAACAGTTTAGGGGCCCAATCGTACAAAATAGTGGAGTGTTTTCAGCTCCTGCTGAAATTGATGGGACTTAGGAGTGTTCAGCACATGGCAGGATTGGGTCTGAAGATGGGCTCATGTCTGACTGCTCATTCAGAATCATTAAATTACTTACACTGATATACAGTGTATGCATTTGTGAAATAATTAAGGGTCAATCATTACACAAACAAGTAGTTCCATTGAAATGAATAGGACTGCTCATGTGATCAATTTTTGCAGAATATTGTATTTTTATCTATATATAAAATTGGGCTTTTTGTTTCCTTTTAAAAATAAAATATAAAATAAAATAAAAAATCCACTTGTTTTAAAACAAAAATCATGGCCTTTCCAGTACTTTAAAGGAAATCCCACTGTTAACACTGTGTGTGTCCTAATATTTGTAATCCAAACAGAAGTATGTTTCACTTTTATCTTTTCTAATACTGTCTATGGCAATGAAATAAATGAAGAGCTAGTCCTTCTTACTGTATTTCAGTTTTCAGATGTTGAAAATAACATTAAAAGACCAGACTTCATATCATTTTTGTCCCCATAAATATGTCCCTGATGCATAAAAACGAAATATTTGGATTTACCCCGACACTACCTTTTTAGCTGGGAGTGGGGATGGGAGTTGGAGCTCGGCTGTATTTGGTTTTCTATAAAAACTCAAATATTTAGCTTGTCTTCACACAGCATAGAATATATGAAATAAAAAATTGCTAATGCAATGAGAAGCAATCAGCATTTTTAAAAGGGGAGAAAGCAAACCTTGACTGTAAGAAATGGAAATATTGTGTACAGCTGTGGAAAGAAGAGCGTGAATTAATTTTAAAAATAAGAGAGAGAGGAATAAAATTTCCCAAAAGCAAATAAAAATGAAAGAGACATGGCAAAAAATAAACAGAACTGATGGTTATTGTCAAAAGATCTTCCCAAAACAAATGTTAGCCCTAATAAGGACAAAGCATCAAAAGAAGCTGAAAACTCCCCACAGAACTAGTCCTTCTGTTGGGACATACAAATGTAGTTACATCATATGACTGGTCTAAGCTGCTATTTGTTGGATAATGTTTGCATATTATTAATTGAATCTCTTGAAACAGAATAATTTATTGTTGTAAATAAATGACATTCCATCTGGGCCATTCCTATAAACATTTAACTGGAAATCAGTGGAGAAGCAGATTGACTCTGAATGAGTTTTATGTTACTGGCCTAATGGACTTCTGGCATCCAACCACCAAAAACTGACAAAATCTTCCAACTTCACTAATTAAACCAGCACAGGAACTTCATCATCTTAAATAATTAAGGCTTTAAATTAATTAGTTGAATATTTCTTAGAGATGCTGAAAATCTATAGGATTTTTGTCTCCGTCTTCTTACACAAAGCAGTATGACTAAAATGACTAGATAGTGGGGATTTAGCACACCAATATTTGCTATCACATCTGTGCTCTGTTATGAATGGGTAGGGAATCACTAATTTTTTTTATATGGTGAAGTATGAATTATTCCAATTGAACTGGAGTCGAACCATAGTGTGTTGCTTTAAAGCCACCATATAGCTGTGAGCTTAGAACTCCAATACTGCAGGTGGAGAGACAAGATGCGTGAGGTAATATCTTTTATTGGACCAACTTCTGTTGGTGAAAGAGACAAGGTTTCGAGCTTACACAGAGCTCTTCTTCTAATGCATAAACTGTTACAGTGCATAAAAGCAGATTGCTAAAAGCTAGACTAATAGAAGCGTGTTTAACCTGTTCTTGTTCCCATGTGCTGTTTGCGTGCCTGGAATTATTTTCCAGATGACAGTACAATCACATGTCTTCTAGACAGAATAGTCTAGAGAGATGGTGTGCTTATTCTGGACCTTTGGAGTAGAGGCACCACTAGGTGAAGGTATGTTGTTGCGTTAATTAGCAAATGTATAATGAATTTTCAGGGTTTTCTGGTTCCCGCATACAGAGGGTCCATCACTTGGCAGACTCATTTCCTTTCCTTATACTCCCTCCATCCAAGCCACTGCAGGATGCCCAGCAGTGCCTTCTGTTGCTCAAACCTGAACTGTACAATGTCACTTACTCAGATGCTGGATTGAGTGAGGCATGGATAACCTCAACTAAAAGCAGGCATAGTGTGGTCAGATACCATGAAAGCTTTACCACATAGTAATGCCAATATCTGCTACCCCCCATTAGGCTTCCTGTTTTAGACCTCTCTTCAGATGACTCAAAATTTTATTGTGGGCAAATACTGATTGCAGACTAAGCCAATTCTGCCCTAAAATCAACTGGATTTCTTAGGGTGCAAGTCAGGGAAGAATTTGGCCCTAGGACTTGGGTTCTAGGCACGTTTCACTGACTATTTGTGGAGAAGTGCTGTAGCTGATTTTGTAAGGCAATGTGCACACAGGCCGTTAAATGACAGAATGGCATCCTAATTCGAAACCACTAAATCCATAATGTAGTAGCAGTGCTAATGTGAAGTTTGCAAGCAAAATGGGTATTGCATGCAATTTCTCCTTGGGTGCCCTATGTGCCTGCTTTTGAAAATGCAGCACTTGTTAGCTATTTTCAGATATTTATTTAGAATGAGAAGACCTGAAAAATGACCAAAGCCTCTGGTAGTATTCTACTGTGGGGAGCTACTGTGGCCAGGCAGATTACAGTAAGAGGGTTTGGATTGCATAGTTATTTAAGGTATAGTCTACATGAATAATTAGTTTACAGCAAGCTGGGGTATAAGTCCACCCTGCAATACCTGCCATGCACTAAGGCAGTGGGTCTCAAACTTTTTTACTGGTGACCCCTTTCACATAGCAAGCCTCTGAGTGCGACCCCCCACCTTATAAATTAAAAACACTTTTAAATATATTTAACACCATTATAAATGCTGGAGGCAAAGCAGGGTTTGGGGTGGAAGTTGACAGCTCGCGACCCCCCATGTAATAACCTTGCGACCCCCTGAGAGGTCCTGACCCCCAGTTTGAGAACCCCTGCACTAAGGATATGTCTACACTGCAATTAATAACCCACGGCTGGCCCATGCCAGCTGACTCAGGTTTTGTGAGGCTCGGGCTAATTGCAGTGTAGATTCCTGAGGTGGGAGGGTCCCAGATCTCAGGTGCAGCCCAAGTCAAGAAGTCTACACTGCAATTAAACAGCCCCTTCGCCCAAGCCCCGCAAGGCTGAGTCAGCTGGCATGGGCCAGCCACAGATTTTTAATTGCAAAGTGGACATATCCTGAGTGTCCGTGTGGACCCTGCTGCCATGCATTGACAGTTTCAGTTCACTTTGATCTAGTCTTTTTTCAAATGGGAGTAGATCAAAGTTAACTAATCAACACAGCAGCAGGATCCACATGGACAGATAGTCCTTGGCAAGTTAACGCAAAATAGATTCACACTGCAGCTTGCCGAAAACTAACTATTGTGTAGACAAGGCCTAAGATTTGGGTTGAGAGTCAGCCAGGTGAGGGTACACATTTCCCCATCCCTACTTTGTGGCACACAGAATGAGAACTTTCTCTTTGTATTATTATTTATTATGGTAGTGGTAAGTGCCTAGAGATCCTAACTGAAATCAAGGGCTCTATTGTGGTAGGTGCATTATAATCCTTTTCTCAAGGAGCTTACAATCCAAATAGTTAAGACAGAGGAGAGAGGACAGAAGTTATTATTCACATATAGTGGGGGACCCCTTTGCACTATGGTTAAACTTTCTTTATTAGTTTAGTTATCAGTTTTGTTATCAGTTGCATTTTGCTTTGATTTGGATGTTGTTTGGTACTGGGCTATTTAACAATTGAATAAATTATCGATTAAACGATTGAATAAATTATCTAGCAAATGACCTGCATTTGGAACTCACTATCTTGTGTAACTTTTTCCTGTTTTTTAAGAATGTCATTGGAGTGAAATGCCTTGCACTGGCACTCTGCCTGTTTCACTTTCTTAGTTCTATCCCCTTAGATTCTTTCTTCATTATAGAGCAGCAGCACTGCTTAGCATTGGCCTGCTTACTCATTGTGCTCTATCTCTTACCACTGACAATTCTTGACTATTTTCTTAGGCTAGGGGCTCACAAATAGGGGCATTATGCATTGGAATAGGAGGCTGGGGGAAGAGAGTTGTTGGCATGAAGATCAGAAAGGTTCTGTGTAGTTAACTCTTAGTATAGGATTTCTGGGATGAGGGTCTCATCTGGAGTGATAAAATAGTGCTAGGGAGATGAGAGAGGCCTACTTTGAGAGAAGAAAGGTCAGAAAGAAAGATGGGTATCCTGCAGAAGAGGAGTAGGAGTATAAAATGACTCAGGAGGACACAGTATGAACAAATGTAGGTAATCATTTCAGTTATCTCCTCTGTCTCCATTCTCTAGGGCTGCGTTGACTTTGACCAAGTGCGACCAATGCAATTTGCTGCAGATAGGGTGAGGCTGGATTTGGGGCCCCCACACGGGGGTCCACACAGCCTGCATACTCTGAGGTTGGCATAAGGGGACAATGAAATATGACTAGAGCTGTCTGGAGAATGACAGTTCTGTTTCATGAAGACTTTAGAGGTTTTGGAAGTTGTTTTCTCACCAGAACAAGAATAAATCTTTTGAAAGTTTTCACAAGATAGAATTTTGTTGAAATATCTGTTTTTGGCTCAAAAAGGGCAGATTTTTAGATTGTATTCTTTCTCTGGAATTGACCAGAGAATCCACCCTGATCCTCGAAACTTTTCTGTCAGAAATCTCATCAAAATAAATACGTTTCCACAAAACATTTGTTTCCACGAACCAGCACTTTCTGATAACCATTTAGTCCAAAATGTTCCTACCAACTCTATATTTGACTATGTGCACTCATTGGCCATTTGTTGGTGATGAAATGCACTGGCTGTGTGGGGTGTTCTTGCATTCTCCTCCTTTTCTCAAACTTGTATTGATTCCCCTTAATGAAGCCCAACTGACCTTAGAATTTGGTCCTTAATACCAACATTTTAGTTAGGTTAGACATTGACATTAACGCACTAAAGAATAAACCAGAAAACAGTAGCAGAGTAAAATGGGAACACGTACTGCAGGGGTAGATACTTTTGGAGGACTTCAGGTTGATGAAAGAAAACCTACTACAGTAATATTGGTCACGGTGGATGATGGACATTAGCCAGGATGAAACTTGGATCATATGGGTTTCTTCTACAAAGGGGTATGTTTGTGCCTGTCCCAAGCAGTGAGTTGGGAAATAAGACAATGTCTGAGATGACCAAATAGTATTTCCAGGGACTGATTCCGTCACCAAAATGAGAGGGGCTGTGGTGCTGAATGCTTCTGGAAAGTGCTGTTTTTGCCCTCACTCTTAGTGGAAGTTGAGGGCACTTTCCCATTTCAGGAAGCAGTCAGCGTCTTTTAGCATCGGGCATAAGTTAGTGTCTAACAGCAGCAAAAGGGAAAAGGAACAAGTACACGTTGTATTGTGATTGGATATCAGCAGTAACGAGCAGGAACCAAAAATGCCCTAATCACATTCTGCTACTGAATGTGTAAGAGCCAAGAAACTGAGATAAGGCCAAACAAGTAAGAGTTTAAACAAAGATGAACTGATTTTTCTTGTTGCTATTTTTCCATTAGATTTTATTTTTTTTGGTCTTCACTAAAGTTTAGTGGTCTGATACATGCATTGTGATGCCCTGGCTTTAAAAATAGACAGATGGCAGCAAGAACAGTTTATTGTTCTTGTAATTTTTTATTTTTAAAGAACCAGACCTGGCCATTCCTGAAGCCCAATTAAAGAGAAACAAAGAGAACAATCTTAGTCATGAGCAAGTATCTGCAGTTGGAGGGTGGTACTGCTTTAATTGTTGGAGAAGCTGATTCAAAGGCAGTCCTTAAGTAAGTCGCTTGGCCTGTGGGCTGTAGAATATGGTAGTGGAGGAAGGGCTGTTTTTGCCATGCTTTTTTATGCTCCCAAACAAACTGTGCTTTTGTTCCCACCCTGCTTTTCACCCAGTGCAACAAAGAAGGCTTTAGACTGAAATTTCAATTAAGTCCTGGTTTGATGAGCTCATAGAGTTCTTTATAGTGCTGTAAAATTGAAATCCCTCCCTTTCTTTTTAGGAAGAGGTGTATTGGGGTTGTGCAGTTGGGTTTTCTTTTCAAGTCTATGTAAATCTCCATTTGAACTAACTTTGTTTTTCATTAAGGAAATGAAATGTGTTTATATTTCTTTGTGACTTGGGGTTGATTGATTTGTTTAAAACACCTTCGAAGAATAAAAGCAAAGTAACAATTCATGTTGGGTTTTTTTTCTGACTTGCATTCATTTTAAAGTGAGTATGGCTGACTGTGTCAATTTGATAAATAGTGTTCTAGAAAATCACCTTTTTGCCTCTTTTTCTCACACTTGCACACATTAGCCTATGTAAGAACATGAAATGCAGAAAAGATCTAAAGAAAGCATGTCAAAAAGCTAACGTGAACCTTAACACACTGATGAATAGGGTAAAATTAATTGGGGAGCATGGTGGATTTGCTTACTTGTTGACCTTACTACTGGTAATGACTGATTTCCAACTGCAGCCCTGTTGAGAGATTATGACTTCTAAATGAGTAAAAGTGCTCCGTTTCCAGGTCTTGATAAAACATGCAAAAAAGCCCTTGTGGTGGTAAATTGGAATAGAAAGAAGTACCTTGACTGGCTCAGTGACCCTTATGAACTCAGAGCAGACACTGACCAGGGGGTTGCAAGAGAAACATTGTCTTATTTTTGGTTATGTTACAATTGCAATGGAAACTTGAACTACTTTTCTGTCTGTGAAATGGAAATCAAGAGCCAGAAAAGAAATACTTCACTCTATCAGAATTGTTCATTAAAGATGCCTCCATCAATTCATTAAATAGTTATTAGCACTGACTGGCCGCGTAAGATAGTGTTAAATTTCATCTATGTTCTCTAGTCATAAGGTAGTTAAAACGGGGTAACTTGAGCATCACTGCAAAGTCTGAATTGGGGTAAAGCAGGCATGACAATGAAAAAGCAGAGCTCCATTATGTGGCATGTGAAACAGTGCCTGTATAGTGAGCCTTCTCTGTGAATGTGTCATGGTTTTAAAGAGAGTCTGCTTTTGAGTGGAAATGCATCTTCTTGCCAGCTGGTCTGGAAAATCTTCACCTTGAAGTCTTACTTTATTCCCCAAAGTCAGATAGGCCCTTTGTGAAGCCCTGGATCAGATGACATAGTACTTAATGTGCTGCCTGTTGTGGAATCAATCGCTTCACAGCTCATTGCTTAATTGACATTTTATGTACAGTTGCCAAGCAAATGGTGTAGTTTGACTTAAGCCTAAAGGATTTAGAGGAACCAAAGAGCTGTGACAAATAATTTGAAAAAAGTTAAGATACATGTGAGGCTAATTAGTAATGGAGCATTCTTTCTTGACTAGCTCGGCACCTAGTTTTACAATGGAGTTCTAAGATGCATTTGCTAATGATCCCAGCACAGTAAGTTCTAACTATGCACCATGGCAATGATCATATAAAACCTACAGATGAATTCTCACCACTTGGGGCTCTTGTCACACAATGCGTTCTGCAACCCCTAGGCCTGCAGGTGGCAGTGGGGCAGAGGATATAAGAGAGGCCTCATTTGAGTGAAGGAAAGGTCCAAATCCCTCCAAAAGTGCTTTAGGCCATAAGAGACTTGTTGTAGAGTTGTATTAAAACAGCAGTTATCTATATATGGTCTGAGTCATCAGCTGACCATTCAACCTTTCTCAGTTGAGGAACAATCTGAATATCAAAGAGTGGCTGGAGGCTGAGACAGTCATAAGAACTTGTACTGTGACATTAAACTTAGGTAAGGTGATTTTGTTAATGCCCATTTCTGTAATATTGAAGTTGATTTTACCATTGACTTCAATGGGAACAGTATCAGGGCCTAACTGAGGAAATTAACTAGAAGTAAAGACAAAAGTTAAGAAATAAAAGCCTGATTCTGCAAAGCAGCTGGCTACATTAAACATGCTACATTACTGCTATAGAAAGTTTACATGTCTCAAAACAAGAAAATAAAACCAGACGCGAGGAAAGAATACTATGGTTAAATGGCAAACTTATTCAACTTCCTGGGAAATCAGCCCAAGTGAAGCCAATTTGGAGGACGAAGGTTGAATTTTCAAGAACAAATAACCTAATGGATCAAAAGCAAATAAGAAATTAATTTAAATATATTTGAGGAGAAAGAACAGGAAAATCACTTCTAGGTTACCAGTGAGTGAAGGAAGCAAACATGGAGGATAAGACATTACAGAAAAGCTAAATGACTATTTTGCACCAGGTTTTACTATGCAGGGAGATAAGGAAATGTATACTCCAAAGTTGCTGCTCTAAAACTGTTGTTTGCAGGTAATAAAAATGGGGCACTCTCAGATGGAGACGACAAAAGAGGCTATGATGGAACAAAAGGAGGATTTAAATTATGATAATCAGGACTGGCTGATATGAACTTGAGAATTCTGGACTTTTTAAGAGTCAAGTGTCTGATCTGCTAACAAAAATATGCCAATTATCATTCAAATGCATTATAGGATTGGAAGGTTGGGAATGTAAGTATTTTGTTTAAAGTGCTAAAGGTGATGTTGTAGGTAGCAAACTAGTGAGTCTATTTTCAATACCAAGCCAATTAATTGAAGGTATTGTTTGAAAATCATCTAGCTGAGCATAATAATATGCTAAAGACAAGCTAGCATGGCTTCCACAAAGGAAAATTGTCTGTCTCCAACTTACTACAATTATTTGAAGGGTTTAACCATAGAAAACCAGTTTCAATTGACAAGGTGTACACAAGTGGCAGTTAAAATGAGGTAGTTATGGGCTGAGAGGTAAAGACTATCATGGATTAGAAACTGCTAATAAGAGTGAAATACCAGTTGAAATGAGTGGTCAGTTTTTGACTTGAAAGCCCGTTGTTAATGGGGTGACCCAAGAAGCTATCTTAAGACTGATGTGGTTTAATAGATTAGAAGATCCTCTTTTGAAAACCTAAAATATCTAGCATTTTCAGGTAACCGTCCAAGCTTTTGCGGATTTGGTTTCAAAGAAGCACCTACTAGCCAAGATTCTATCTGAATAATTTGAAGCTCTTGGGTCTGTGAAAATGGACTGGAAATCCCACAAGTACTGGCTCCACCATGACATTTTCGGTATTTTCTGGATCAGGACTGAAATACTACAAAAGCAGCCTTTGCATGGCATTTGGCATGTCCTTCTGTTTCTGGTTGTGGCTTTTACATAGTAGAGTAGAGATGTAGACTTGTTCTTGTAGTTGTCTGAAATTTTATCATACGTTAGAAATTTGGATCACTTCTTATTTTGTCTGAACTGGTCCCCGTTGGCATGTCCACTAAAATTTTGCCATGGGCTAGTCTTTTAAAAAGGAATGTTATTATTACATTATTTTCTACATGTTATGGAGTAGTTGGCATTCTGTAAAATGGGCTTTGAGTCTGGTCCTTTGTCCCTTACTATGCAAAAGAAGAAACCTACATTGCCAAAATAAAAGGAATTTCTTTTTAATTCATCAGTCACTATGGAATAATATCACTCTCAGTGTGAAGGAAAGTTAAGCTAGTGCCATTTCCCTTGGCAAATCAGGGGTGATTAACCTGCTACAACTTAAACATTACAGGACATTGGAAAGATAGTGAATGATTAAGTGTATTAACTGACTTGATAGCATGCAATATGTAGTTGTTAGAATATTTCTGTTTAAATGATAAATTGGTACCATAGCACACAGGATTTTGTTTCCGTTTTGAGGAGAATTTAAATCTGTGCTGCTCTCACCTAGGAGATCAGGGGTTAGTGTTTCTTATGGTTTTTACATATTAACAGTGAACGCTGGCATCAGACAGTTCTGTAGATTTTACTTGTGATGAGATTTCAGCAATTTTCGAACAATGATGTGGCAGAGTTTTTTAAAGCTTTTCTTTACCCTCTCAGTTTCCCCTCAAACTAAAGAATGAATCATAGAATCATAGAATATCAGGGTTGGAAGGGACCTTTGGAGGTCATCTAGTCCAACCCCCTGCTCAAAGCAGGACCAGTCCCCAACTAAATCATCCCAGCCAGGGCTTTGTCAAGCCTGATCTTAAAAACCTCTAAGGAAGGAGATTCCACCACCTCCCTAGGTAACCCAATTCCAATACTTCACCACCCTCCTAGTGAAAAAGTTTTCCTAATATCCAACCTAAACCTCCCCCACTGCAACTTGAGACCATTACTCCTTGTTCTGTCATCTGGTACCACTGAGAACAGTCTAGATCCATCCTCTCTGGAACCCCCTTTCAGGTAGTTCAGGGGTCGGCAACGTTCGGCACGCGGCTCACCAGGGTAAGCACCCTGGCGGGCCGGGCCAGTTTTATTTACCTGCTGACGCGGCAGGTTCGGCCGATCGCGACCCCCACTGGGGCAGTTCCCCGTCCCGGGCCAATGGGGGCGGCGAGAAGCTGCAGCCAGCACATCGCTCGCCCGCACCGCTTCTTGTTGCCCCCATTGGCCCGGGACGGTGAACTGCGGCCAGTGGGGGCCGCGATTGGCCGAACCTGCTGCGTCAGCAGGTAAATAAAACTGGCCTGGCCCGCCAGGGTGCTTACCCTGGTGAGCCATGTGCTGAACGTTGCCGACCCCTGAGGTAGTTGAAAGCAGCTATCATATCCCCCCTCATTCTTCTCTTCTGCAGACTAAATAATCCCAGTTCACTCAGCCTCTCCTCATAAGTCATGTGCTCCAGCCCCCTAATAATTTTTGTTGCCCTCCATTGGACTCGTTCCAATTTTTCCACATCCTTCTTGTAGTGTGAGGCCCAAAACTGGACACAGTACTCCAGATGAGGCCTCACCAATATCGAATAGAGGGGAATGATCCCGTCCCTCCATCTGCTGGCAATGCCCCTATTTATACAGTCCAAAATGCTGTTAGCCTTCTTGGCGACAAGGGCGCACTGTTGACTCATATCCAGCTTCTCATCCATTGTAACCCCTAGATCCTTTTCTGCAGACATGACAATGGAAACTCACCTTTTAAAGTTGCATATTGAAAAATTGAGAAGAGTCATTTTTTATTTCATCTAAATTATTTAGAGAGACTGTGTATTCATATGTCTCATAAGACGTGGAGGTAGAAAGGATATAACCCATTTATGGACCACTCAAACTATGTGCTTCTGATTCAGCCATATAGTTTAGATGCTGTTTCTAGTTGGCAGTGCCATAGCAGTAGCATGAATGTTTCTTTGTTGACAAAGAAGGGAACATGCTTCTGTACCAAATTAATTTTTCCATCATCAGAAATACAGTACAGATCTCTGTGATTGGGTTTACCATGCCTTTGAGGCCCATCCTGAATCATCATGGTCCTACCAAACCCCACCCTAAAAGAGGAGCAGTAAAGGTGAGTCCTCCAGGCCTGCCTAGAAAGGTTGTGAGGTAGCAGCCAATCAGAGCACGAGAGGCTTTGTTAAAAGGAGCTGCAGGGCCTAAGCAGAGCAGTTGCTGGATGGACTAGAAGGATGAGGAAGACTGGAATTCTCCAGGTCCTCAGGCTTGGGAACAGACAGAACTTCAGCCCTGAGGTGAAGGTGAAGAGGAAGGGACTAGATGGAAAGAGGCCCAGGGAATAGCAGTAGCAATTATTAAAGGAAGCAGCACATGGCTGCTATTTGTAGGGTTCCTGGGTTGGGACCCAGAGTAGTGGCCAGGCCCCGAGAAGGGGACAAATGTTGTTTAAAAGCCCAAGAAAGGGGCTAGAATTTAAAGGGCTCAAGGATGGGACTAAGACCCTAGAGAGGGCCAACCATTTGTTGAACTTTGTTACCCTGCCTCCTTCCCGCGCACTCTTCCAGAAGGGAACTGAATGTGAGAGGTGACCTGGCTGGAGAACTGCCCTTCTGGGGTAAAAAAATCCAGCCCTTCCCTTCTGGGGTAAAAAAGGTCCACCAAGGACAATCGCTCTACCCTTGTTGGTGGCTGCAACCCTGATTCTGACCTCAATCTCAGCCCCTTCTGTGCTAGCTTTAAGTCCATCCCTGTCCTGTTAGGAACTAGAGCTGAGTCTTCAGAGAGGAATCCCTGCTGGCACTGCTTCCTAATAGGACAGGGATGGACTTAAAGCAAGCCCAGAAGGGGCTGAGAATTGAGGCCAGAGACAGGGCTGCAGCCACCAACAAGGGTAGAGCGATTGTCCTTGGTGGACCTTTTTTACCCCAGAAGGGCAGGGCTGGATTAATTCAGGGGCTTTAGGGGCTGCAGCCCAGGGCTTTGGGCTAAGGGGGGGGCCCCACAGGCCGGATGCGGCCTGCTGCTTCTTTTCATCTGGCCCGCGGTAAGTCTCCGTGCCATGGGTCTGACACTGGTCCCTGAGCCTCGGCGCCCCTCCCAGGACTGGAGCTGCAAGTGCCAACTCGCCGATGTGCCCCTGCAGCCCCTAGGGGAGGGGCATTCAGGGAATATCTGTGCACTGCCCCCACCCCCCAGCGCTGGCTCCACAGCTCCCATTGGCTGGGTACTGCGGCCAATGGGAGCTGCAGGGGCAGCTCCTGCAGGCATGGGCAGCGTGCACTGTGCAGAGTGGCCTGGTCCCTCTGCCTAGGGGCCGGACATGCTGGCCACCTCAGGGAGCAGAGCAGCGCTGAGCCAGGGCAGGCAGGCATCCTGCACCGCCAACCAGGAGCCACCTGAGGTAAGCGCCTCCCAGCCGGAGCCTAAACCTCACACCCCCTCCTGCACCCCAACCCCCTTCCCCAGCCCGGAGCCCCCTCCTGCACCCAAACTCCCTCCCAGAGCCCGCACCCCAAACCTCCTGGTGCACCCCAACCCCCCTGTCCAAGCCCAACCCCCAGCTGGAGCTGCACCTCCTCCCGCACCCCAATCCCCTACCCCAGCCCTGAGCCCACTCCTCCACTACAGACCCCGAGGGACTCCACAAAATCTAATAGCCCCAGGCCCACCAGCCCTGCAGAAGGGGTTCATCCATTTTAGATTTTGTGTGATTTAACTGGAAGGCTGAGCCACTGAAGACCTACCTGATGAGATTAACAGCTGAGATGGAGCGCCAGGAGCAGAGAGTGCAAATTCACACCTGTCTGACAGAAGGCGCTCACAAGAGGTGAATGCACTGTCACAACCTCTTAGTAGTTTCCCCACATGGGAAACAGAAATATGCTAATTAATGGCTTCAGACCTGTTTGAATATTCTGAACTGCCAGGGCACTAACCCTTGACAAATCACCCTTGTCAACCTTGAAACCCTTGACTAACCCTAGGCGTCTGCTAGCTAGGATATTTTCTCATGCTTACTGCCAGTGTTCCAGTTACACCCACAGTCTGGAAGAGGTGTGAGTGAGTGAGAGAGAGAGAGAAAGAGAGCAAGAGGCATGGTTAAGCCTCTCAGAAATTTCAAATGTACCTCAATTCTGAGGGCATGAAACATAGGCTGCTCCTAGGCTAGAATAGCTGCAGAACTACTTTACTGATGTGCAGTGTCTGGAGAAAGAACATTCCTTCCCACCCCTATGCTGCTGAAAAGAAAAATGTCAGCATTCAGGTAGGCTGCGTGGGCCTTGTGCTGGCTTCAGGCTACAAGTCAGTGGAAGTTTACATCACTCTTTTTTTTCCCCTTCAGATTTGTGTTGGACTCAGACTCACAACTTCACATTTAGAGAGACAAGGTGTGTGAGGTAATATCTTTTATTGGACCAACTTCTATTGGTGAGAGAGACAGAAGTTGGTCCAATAAAATATATTACCTCACCCACTTTGTTTCTTGGGACCAACGCAGCTAAAACTACACTGCATACCGCATTGCATTTGGAAGATTATAATCTCTACCATAAGGACTATTCAACCAGCTTTCCTGAAAATACGAGTTATTTCGGTTCCCTGAGGCTGCATATGCTGCCCAACAGGCCCTATCAGGCTGTTTGTGCACTCACAATTGCAGTAAAATGGTGCCAAGCATAACATAGTTTACATTCAACTACTACAGTGGTGAAGTGCAGTGTAATAATAAAACTGGGCAACAAATCATTTGAGGGGAAAATGGTATAGAATCTGGCAGTGAAGAGCTATTGTAAATTAATAAACAAACTTTGAGTTACAGCAGTTACAGCAGAGGCCTAAACATCTGGACCATTTCCTTTTAATTGGAGTGTAGACAGTCTATGATATAATTTTCCCAGGTCTGGTTTAATTAAACTGGTAATTCTAGAATGCATGGGGTTTATTCAGGTTATTTTGTAACCCTTTCAAAAAGGGGAAAAGAACAAACAGTATTTCTATAGAAGAATTAAAATATACCAAACAGGTGGCCCTTTAATTTCTTACTGTGTCAAATATTATTGCTCATATCCCCACCCTGATTTCCACTTTTAATTAATGTTTTTACCTTGGGGGACTGGATGATGTTGGCAGTAGTTAATGAGCTAATGGTGCCTTTCACTTTGGGAATGCTAGTTCAAAGCCAGTCCCGATTAATGGTGACCAAAGCTGTTGTCCTTTGAAGAATGGTTAGCAATCTGTGTGTAATGACCTATCTTAACCCACTTCTTCATGGGTAGGCATCCACAACATGAGAGTAGGAGAGGAATAGGTTGCCTAATAGTTTTCTCTCTATTTGCTGGAATCTTAGTTGGCATTAATTGAATCCCTTGTTGCCAGTAACAGCAGAGAATGGGCAGGGAAATGAAAAATGAAAGGATTGAATGGGCAGGGAAATGAAAAATCTCAGCCATTCAAGGGGATCCTACAGCTTAGAGATATTGGTAGGGCAGTGTGAAATAAGCTTGCTTGGCACCAGACCTGCTCTGGATACATTAACATCTTCATGGGTAAGAGCTGTCAACCTGGCATCTTTCATGAACACCAAATTCACTTTTTTAAACAACATACATAAATATATGTTTTCTCAAAAAAAATTACACTCTTTACAGTACAGTCTCATTTCAGCACAGGTCTCCTGGGAACTGTACTTCTGCAAGTTGGGGTCAACTCCAGCGAAGTGCTCACCTGAGTTGCTGAATGCCCTCAATTTCCATTGAAACAAGGAGGCTCTCAGCACCTTTGCATGATCAGTCCTTTACACAGAAATAGTCTGCTAAGTGTTTAGTTCAATGCTATATAACATTTAGCTTTTTAAAGAAAGCTAAATGTTACTGGATTTGCAAAATAATTTCTGACTTTAGCGGTCTCCCCCGCCCCCAATTTATAGGCTTAATGAACTCAAGTGCTTTAAGAGCCCTTGCAGATTTTTTCCATCATTAATTTAATGCTGTGAAGTGAAAGCTATAAATCAGGGTTTCTCAAACTATATATGGTAGTCACACAAATGGGACTTCATCTCACCTAATAAATTGGGAGTAACTCAGAGGATCTAATAACAAAAAAAGTAAATGAATTAAAACTACCTTTTAAAAATTCATCAGAATGTGAACCAGCCCCTGGGAGCTCCTGTCCCAGAGGGAAAGGAACTCTGTTATCTTGTATATGGTCACGTTGTCTTTTCATCTTAAATTCAGAACCTGTCCATGTCATTACAGCTTCCTACCCTGTGTTGTAGCCCAAGAGAAATGCAGCAGGGTTTGTGTTGGATTTACAACTGGCTTGTTCTCAAAAGGGCAGTTAAATATGTAACAAGAACAGCATGTGTCACAAACTCTTCCATAAGAGGCCAAGAACTTTACCAAAATGATATGTGCTGCCCCTCTCCTTCTTCCCCACACCCCTGCTCTGCCTGGAGAGTGGAAAATTGAGCACTTTAAAATAGAATGGGAAGTTCAAGTACTTTGCAAATCAAGTGTGATTTGTTTTTTGACTCAGACCTCAGGGAATGTTGCAGTGGATGAAGCCCATAGGCCCCAATCTAGCTAAGCACACATCAGGGCCATAATACCCAGACATCCTAGTGGTAAAAGTAATGTATTCCTTATAGAAGGTGTTGGAGTCCTCTGTTTAGTCAGATTAATAAGGAAGAAGCATGGAAAACTTGCTTCATCTGGCCCTCTGGCATATCTCAGCCACATTTTTGAGAAACTACTAGTAGGAATAACAGGGTCATTCAAAGGTATCAGTAATGCAAGTGCGAGTTGCAATATGGACAGTTGGACTGAACTAAGATCATTAACTCAATACATGCAGGCCACTGAACAGCCATGAAATGGTAATGATTTTGTCACTTTCACCTAGGGATGGATTTGAACTGGTGACTTAAAGATGAAAGGCTTTTTAGCTTATTTCTAAATCCATGAGCCATCCATTTCCTACAGGAGTTGTGTATTTAATCTGCTGTGTGAGCATTATGAGCAATTTACCCCTTTATAACACTATACCTTTAAAAGTGTGGTGGATAGATTCTCTTTCATTTAAACAACATCAACTTTGGTCCATATGTTTTTCATCCATATATAGCAGGATGAATACTCTCTTCTTCCCATTTCTTTGCCATTGAACTTGGGGATTAATGAATATACATTATGACCATGGAGACTTTGCTCTCTTGTTGAGAAGGCCAGATTACACCCTCTGAGTATTTCCCATGCTTTGAAATCAATTCTTATTTAAGGATTACTGTATTTTGATATCTGGAGAGCCTGGTCCCTGATATTAAGGTGGTACAGTAGCTGTATTGAAATTAGTTGACGCATTATTGTAGTTGCGGTAATAAAACACTTTATGTTGGTTGCATTTGCAAGAAAGGAAACATTGATATCTGGAGGATTGTTTTAAAGAAGTGTCTACAGACATTTTCTTTCTGCCAAAAAGAAGTTTTCTAGAGACGGGTTTGTGCTGATAGGAGTTTTATGACTGTTTTAGAAAGAATTTAGAACACGAGGCTAAGCTGAACACTTTGTAATAAGCAAGCAAAAATTTAGGGCATATAATACCGAACATAATAGGACAGTCTGCTGCACTGCTCAGCTATTCTTCAGTACTTGAACTGCTGATGTTTCATCATGAAGGGAAAAACATACTATATGGAAATGTTTCTGTTGCTGGTATGGCAACAACAGTGTGCCGGGTGCCTTTGCAGACTAGAAGAACACATGGTCTTGCACTGAAGGATTTGCAATCTAGAAAAACCACTTACAGATGAAGGCTGGGTGATGGGCTGAGATGCAATAAAAGTCTGGGGTCTAGGTTTTAAAAGTTGGGAGGGGTGGGTGGATGACCAGCTTTGTGCTCTCAAACACCTCAGGGAATCACGAAAATATAAGAGTTGGGGAATTGATTCCAGGGGTGACTGCTAATGCCGAATCTGCACTGTCACAGGGGTCATGGTGGGCTACCCAGAATCAATGTGAAGACACAAAGCTTCTTCCTGGAAGTCCTTGTGTCACTAGTAATCCATTCTCTTTGGGAGCTAGAGCCCCTGTTTATTTTGTTTGTGTTGACAACCCATTCACACCTACCTCAATGGAAGAATTTGGAGAAAACTCCCTCAGATCCAAATGGGTTTTGCCACAGTGGAGGGCAGCTTGGCCCTGGGTAATTCAACTATAATGTTTAGAAAATGTCTTGTTAGTTGCATAATTTTTTGCATGGATTTTTTTAAACAAATATTTTTGTTCATGCATTGTGTTAAGAGTTCATAGAATCGTAGAATATCAGGGTTTGAAGGGATCTCAGGAAGTCATCTAGTCCAACCCCCTGCTCAAAGCAGGACCAATCCCCAACTAAATCATCCCAGCCAGGGATTTGTCAAGACTGACCTTAAAAACCTCTAAGGAAGGAGATTCCACCACCTCCCTAGGTAACCCATTCCAATACTTCACCACCCTCCTAGTGAAAAAGTTTTTCCTAATATCCAACCTAAACCTCCCCCACTGCAACTTGAGAACATTACTCCTTGTTCTGTCATCTGGTACCACTGAGAACAGTCTAAATCTATCCTCTTTGGAACCCCCTTTCAGGTAGTTTAAAGCAGCTATCGATCCCCCCCCCCCCCCATTCTTCTCTTCTGCAGACTAAACAATCCCAGTTCCCTCAGCCTCTCCTCGTAAATCATGTTCTCTAGCCCCTTAATCATTTTTGTTGCTCTCCATTGGACTCTCTCCAATTTTTCCACATCCTCCTTGTAGAGTGGGGCCCAAAACTGGACACAGTACTCCAGATGAGGCCTCACCAATGTCGAGTAGAGGGGAATGATCACGTTCCTCCATCTGCTGGCAATGTCTCTACTTATACAGCCCAAAATGTCGTTAGCCTTCTTGGCAACAAGGGCACACTGTTGACTCATATCCAGCTTCTCGTCCACTGTGACCCCTAGGTCCTTTTCTGCTGAACTGCTGCCTGGCCATTCAGTCGCTAGTCTGTAACAGTGCATGGGATTCTTCCACCCAAGTGCAGGACTCTGCACTTGTCCTTGTTGAACCTCATCAGATTTCTTTTGGCCCAATCCTCCAATTTGTCTAGGTCCTTCTGTATCCTATCCCTACCCTCCAGCATATCTACCACTCCTCCCAGTTTAGTGTCATCTGCAAACTTGCTGAGGGTGATCCTCTAGATCATTAATGAAGATATTGAACAAAACCGACCCTTGGGGCCCTCCGCTTGATACCAGGGATGGAGGGATGAGTATGGAGTAGAAAATATCAAATTTCTTTCTCTCTGAGCCTGTAGCCCTTTTACTCTGCCTCTAGCATATCCACAGATGTTGCCTGCTGATATATTATAACCCTTACATAGTCATGTACTCTCATTTGTATGTACAGATTGTCATCAGCTTTAGTATAATCTGTTGTGCCTTCCCATGGATGTCCCTTATTAATACACTTTATAACTTCTTATCAGTCCACCTCAAATGAACCTCCATAATGGTGACAACTCTTCCTGCTTTCATTTCCTAAATAACATATTTGCAGAGCAAACTGGCTATTAGTGCAGCTTTTATTTATTAAAGTATTTGTCTAGTTACGCACTTTCCAACAGAATCAAAAACATACAAAAATATTGGTCACTAAAACCGACTCAGACAATTGGCAGTGTCCTAACTCTCAACAGGAACTCACCTGCTGTAATAATAAATAAACTGACTACGTGTTGTATTTTGATTGAGCAGAGAAGACTTCAATGTGACCTGAAGCTCATCAATATCAGGGTTTCTCTGACCATCATAGGGAATGAATTTCAAGCTTAGAGACAGCAACTAAGAATGCTCTGTTGCTGATCCTGAGCAATTGACTTCCAGGCACTTTCTTCTTTAGATGTGATTTAAGGTGGAATCTGCACTTTCTCCCTTTTTTTTTTTCTTTTCTTTTTCTCTATCATCATCCGTCTCTGGGACTTTAGAATTGCAGATGAGCCTGTGAAGGGTACCTATAAGCTGTGGCCCAATTGTACTGGAGTATATTTTGATGGGCTCAGATTTGAGGATGTATTTCCTCAGTTTTGATTTAAGGTCTGGTTTAGGCTCCAATCCAGCAAAGTACTTTATGCACATGAATTGAACATGGAACTACGTATGCGCTTAAAGTTAAGTATGTACATAAGTGTTTTGCTGTGTCAGGGTCTTAGTAGTGTCAGGATCTTAGAGAAGAGTTTTGTTCAACCAAAGTATCCAATTTTTAGTTTTTCATTCTACGCTGACCTTTCTTCATTAGGGCCCATTGTTGTTTTAGTTATTTAATTTTATATCTCCCAAGTTCACTGACTGACAAAAGGGAAGACACAGTCCCTGCTCTGAGGGACTTCTCATCCTAAGAGAAATCATGTAGACAAAGGAATAGGAACAGGAAAGGGAAGCAACAATCAGTACCAGGTGACAGAGCCATGAAGTTAGGCATTTATCATGTTAGTTGTATAATATGTGTGTGTTCCTCTCTTTCTGGGTCTCTCTCTCAGCTACAGTATTACATTCAAACGACTTGGAGTGAAGGCCAGGGATTTATAAGGCTGGTGTTTGGAAAAGCTATTCTGTTGTTTTAAAAAATCTTCTGTAGAATTCTCCAAAACCAGCAATAATCTTGAGGTTAAAAAATGATATTTTCCTATCCAATGTTTGTTTGATATAGATAGGACATTTATAGACTACTTGCCTACTTGTTTTTTTTTGCCTCTCCAAATCAGGGGTAAGGTCTTAGCCTAATATTTAATTTCTTTTTTTAAACCACATCTGTAGACTTGGTAGCAGGAACTTATGCCTTTTTCTTTCTTTAGTGAAGGGAAGTCAGAAGTGTGAACTGAATTGCCGAGCAATAGGCTACCGGTTCTATGTGAGACAAGCTGAAAAAGTAATAGACGGCACGCCATGTGATCAAAATGGAACTGCAGTCTGTGTGTCTGGGCAATGCAAGGTAAGTCCAGCATCTTAATATGTGAACTTTAGCAATTCATCTTGGGGAGTCTGTTATATGTTATGTGAGTTACAATAATAATTGATGCAATCTGATTTGTGAACATCTGGTGTCTTGTTAACTTTATATATACTGTATATTTTTCATAGATAGGAAAAATACGTGCCCTTATCATACTTTACTTATATGTAAACCTGAAAAATAGCGACTGAGAGAATTTTGAAAGGTTGTGTGGAAGTTTCTGACCAGAATTAAGATGGCTTTCAGTGAATTTCCTCATATATTTAGCTTCTTGCAAAAGAGGTGTTTATCCCTATGTCAAATTAAACTCCCCAGTAATTTTTAAGCTAAACAATGGAAGTAAAAATAAAAAGTAAGAAAGCAACTTCGCTTTAGCTTTGGAATGTAGATATCTCTCTTCTTTCTCAGCTGAAACAGATGGTAAGACTTAGTGTTCACTTTTATTCAATTAAATGTTAAAGTACATGTCATTTAACCAGCAACACTGTAATTTTTCCCATCAGCCCATATGTGCAGTTAAGAGATGCAAATTATTCTCCTTATTGGTTATCTACTGTTCTGTTGGTAGAACATAAATTATTGTATGTTGGATATACAGTCATTTCTTTGGAGTCCAAATGAGGTACTGTGTTGACTTTACACAATCTGCTGTATGGATTCTCATCATAAAGGGTAAATGTCCTGCAGTTTCTGTGAGATGATAGCACTCTTATGCAAAATGTGATGTTTATGTTTATTTAAAACCTCTGATGCAATAAGATAAGAAAAATGTGTAAAAAGCTCTTATCTGTTGCATTTGCAAAAGAGAGCTTGCTTTTCGAGTCTCTGGTATATGGGAAGGGGTTTAGAAAAGAAACCTAATAATTGCAAATAAGTGGCATTTAATGTTTGATGTTTCCAGTATCAGTAGGCAGAAGAAACATTGGAAAGTTTTAACAAGTGGTGTGAAATGTGACTTATAAATTCAAATATGAAAAAGGACAAATTTAGTTGTTGCTTTGCCAGAAGAAATCCCATATAAATTAGAACCCTTTTCTATTCCTCCTACTTGTACACATCTGGACAATGCCATGTATATGTCTATATTTGTATTTTTAGCAGTACAGGCAGTCTTAGATTTGAGTTTTCTTTGTAGATGACAGATACGTGGGAAGTTGCTTATCAGTAAAGATGCCTTGATCTAAAACTGATTCATAAGGAGCCAGAATTTTTTTTAAATTACAATTCTGATCGGTGGCCAATAGCGGAATTGAGATATGGACGTTTTATTGAACCAGCAGCCCTGTTTTCCTGATGCTTTCTGCAAATACAGAATATAGGATGATGTGTCTATATTTGGAAGTCTAGGATAAAAAGGAATGATGGCTTCTCAGGAACCTAATGAGAAATATTGTTCAGAATTTTGCCATCATGAAGTTCATATGCGGTTTGTTAATTTCCAAATCTCCGGATGAGATGTCAAAAACCTAATATGTGTTCCAAATCGATAGTGTGAATATGAAATGGCTACTACCTGGGATTCTTATGCTTTGTTACTTACTATTATACTGGTCACATCTGTATTTATTTTTAAAGCTTCTTATTTAGTAATGTTCAATGAATTGGCATAGCATATCATTCCCAAAAGAACTTAAATGAAACCAATTCTGCCCACTTCTATAGGTGCTAAAGGCCCTAAAAGCACTCTACACCTCTATACTCTGTGTTGGTTCTCTCAACATCAGAGTAGAGTGAGAGGGTAAGATAAGTAAGGACATGGATAGTGTCTCCAAATAGGCAGGATAAGGGGCTCAGTTGTTTGCAGGTACAATTTAGGTTATTTAGACATTAATGTACTTGATTCATAGGAACAATCAGGCGCTTGGACATTGAAATTATCCATATTGTGTATGCACGAATGTATAGCTTCAGTAAAGGTTTCCTATTATGGGTTAATAAATCTAATGCATTCAATAGTGTAATTGTAATCACTGCAATGTGTAACATTTCTACTTGGACAGAAAAAAATCTTCTTTCCTAGATTTAATGTGTGGTGTTAGTGTATCAAAGGGGCAGAATATGTTCTGCTTGCTAGATTACATCAAATAAGTTAAATGTTTTTACTTAATGTTGAATCCTTCCTTTGTGGTTTTAAATCAGAACTGTAACATTATAGGATCTAAAAAAAAAAAAAAAAAGAGGGGGAAATCTGTCATGCAGGTATTTAGATTAGTTTATCATGTATGGGAATTAAGGTGACTTAAAAACACTTACATTTGATAAACACTAACAGCTCCTATCATGTTAGTATGTACACAGCAATTATTAAGTTGACACAGCAATTTGCATTTCCATAGTGCTTTCCATTTGTGGAACTCAATAAACACTGCCAAGTAAGTGTAAAAATATAATAAGAAAAGCCAAAGAGGAGTTTGAAGAACAACTAGCCAAAAACTCAAAAGGTAATAACAAAATGTTTTTTAAGTACATCAGAAGCAGGAAGCCTGCTAAACAACCAGTGGGGCCCCTCGATGATCGAGATAGATAAGGAGCGCTTAAAGACGATAAAGTCATTGCGGAGAAACTAAACAGATTCTTTGCTTCAGTCTTCCTGGCTGAGGATGTTAGGGAGATTCCCAAACCTGAGCCGGCTTTTGTAGGTGACAAATCTGAGGAACTGTCACAGATTGAAGTGTCACTAGAGGTGGTTTTGGAATTAATTGATAAACTTAACATTCTTATGCCATTCTTATGTTCTTATGTTTTGATTAATACTCAATGTGTGATGTTGTGTATATGCATTCTTACCTCAGTTTGTGTGTGCATTTAGGGGATTTGGCTTAAATTGGGCATGCTTTTCTGCACTCTGCATGTGCATTTGGAGATATGACTACAGCTTGTTTGGTTTGAAGAAAAATTAAATTTTAAAACCTATTTAATTATTGGACAAATGTGACTTCTCCCCTTTTGAAATTGTGCAAAATGCTGTTCTTGTATGGGAAAGCTTTCACACCAAGTACTACATAAAAGAAGCACCAGAAAGAGGATAAGTATTTAGAAATTTGGTCACTCTTTTTAGTGTATTCAGAGAAGGGTGGGCTCCCCAGCAAGCAAGCCAGAAACTTTAACCAGGTTCTTTGAATATTAAACTGATCCTGAAAATGCAAGTTTCCGAAAAGAGAACCTATTTTAAACTATTCCTAGTTTAACTATATTCACTAATGAAATCCCTCTTTTTTTCCTGTGACTTTCTTCAGACTTCTGGGATTATTCTGTCTGCTCCTGGAGTTTTGTCCGTACTTTAATTTCTTGACCACCTGTTCTGACATGATTCTGATTCCCTTCAGAATTCCTTCTTCCTGCTTTGGTAAATGCATTTCTTAGCCTCATCTGCTCGGACCTTCTTTTGCAAACGCTGTGAGGTCAGTAATTCAATACTGGCTGTTAGCCTTCTTTAACCAGCATGGTAACATGAGTTGTTTGCATAATTATTATATGATGGGGTAGTTTATAGTTACCATTATTTTCAGTGAAACTACTGTATACTGAACAGTACTTACTACAAAATCTTGTGCAGTTTTGCTATAACTATGGGATGTTCATAACTCATGTCATAACTGATCACATATATCAGTTAACTTAATTTGGTGTGCAATTATCTCATTATTCTCCAGTTCAAAAATTTAAAAAAGATTAGATTGTATAACTTGCATTTCTTCTCTGTTTGATGTTTTCTACTTTGATACATCTGTCTTACTTTTCACTATTTTTGCACCATCTTATTCCACCCTATTTTTTTTGTTCTTGTTTTTATCCCAATGATTTTGTTGCTAGTTGTAGTAGTGATAAGTGAACCTCAAAAAGTCAGGGTTCTCACTTGCTCTGTCCTAATCACTTGGGCCTGCAAAACTGAGCAAAACTTCTCATGAGAACAGGCTTTTGATGCAACCTTTTTGGCACTCCTTGTTAAGACAGAAATACCGCAAGCACAGTTTTTCATGTAGTATTTTTGCACTTCTTGTCTGTGGTTCTGGATGGGAAGACAAAGATGCATAAAATTAAAGAAGTTTTGGTTCAGGTTCTCATAGCCCTCCTTAACCCTTTTACAAGGCTGGTGGATGGTAAGATCCAAGCCATGGGTCGGCTGGGGGACCTGGATGGAAACAAAGGGGGGCTGGTGAAAGCCCCGGAAAAATAATTTGAATAAGCATGGATTAAACAAAAGGGGGCTGGTGAAAGCCCCAGAGAATTGCTTTGAATAAGCATGGATTTGCCTGCACTGTACACTTTATCTGCCGGGTAGTCCCAGACATATAATAAAGTTGCGGCCTGATTAAAACCCTTAACAAGTCTCCTGTCCTCCTTGTGGTATATCCAGACAATGTCTTGGGTCAATACATTAAAAATAACATTTGTAGGATCTTGCCCTTTCCTCATCGAGTAAGAAAACAAGTCAAGCTTGTTTAGTATTAGTGTAATATTCCTAGGCATAGCAGTGAAGGAATAGGTGGGAACAAACACTTGCTATCACATTACCGGTCATGGGTACTCCAGATGTGACCAAACAAGCATTGGTGCCTGGAGGAGCTGGATATTTTCAGCACAAGATTAAAGCTTCTGTCTTCAAACAAAAGCTGGTTGCATTGCAGGAAACTGCTTCTGAATGGAGCTGAAAGGTACAAAGAAATCTTGCCAATAAAATTGCACAGCTGAATGGAGCCCAAAAATGTTTTCCTTAGGGATCATGACTGTATTTGACTGCACATACCACCCTTTGGGTCGGATGATATATGTCAGAGTTTTGATAATGGGATGCAGATTGTCAAATTCAGAACTGCACTGAGCCAGTTGATTAGAAAGGCCTTCAGAGAGTGAGTAATTAATTAGCTTCTTTGTGGAACTGTGGCAAAAAAAAATTTTCATTTGTAGTTCTGGCATACAGTGGGCCAGATTCTGCCTTTGGATTGGTGAACAGGGATCCCATTGGAATCAAGTGGAAACATGTGCAACCTAATATTCACTAATATTGGGGCATAATTCACCCCAGTGTCTTGGTGCAACATAGTTACTAATTTAGGATTAGATTCGTCCACCTTATTAACCATGAAATAACGGACTAAGTTACTACTCAACACAAATAATGGTGGCAGAATCTGGCTCTTAGCCTCCTTGCAACTGGACTTTAGTGAGCAAAAACCCTAACAAGACACAAGCAGGCTTGCGTGTGAGATGAACAGCAATATAGAGGTAAGTTTCACTGCATTCTATCTTGAGATGAGCCATTTCAACTTGACTTCTTATAGAAGATGGGAGAGTAACTAGAGCAGTTTGTTTCCTGATGTTGACAGCAGGAGGAATGTATTAAATTACATTTTTTATTGGGTCAGTCACTTTAACCACAGGTTACTGAAAGGCAGTTATTCAAAAACTTTCCCTTAGTTGTAAGAAAGATCTTATGGGGGTGGAGAGGAAAGAACTTAAAAACAAATAAAACCCAGGAAGTTGGAAACCGATCTTTAATTTTGACAGGTTTCCTTTTTACTTTACTGTTTCCCATTAGAAATGTTCCTCCTTTAAAGTCAAACAAAAAGGTTCACAGGTTTTTAAAGTTTAACTAACAGGCCTGGAAAGATTTGAGGATAACTTCTGCGCCTACTTACATCATTGTAAATCTGGAGTAACTCCCCTGACGTCAGTGTGTTCCTCCAAAATGTTTATGCATCGTTATCAGCTGCTGACAAGCAAGAGATTACAGTGATTAAGACAAATATTTGCACATCCAAGTTTTTAGGGGATAAACAGTTCAAACTTCAGAGTAACAGCCGTGTTAGTCTGTATCCGCAAAAAGAAGAACAGGAGTACTTGTGGCACCTTAGAGACTAACAAATTTATTAGAGCATAAGCTTTCGTGGACTACAGCCCGTATCTCATGGCCTTTCCCTTTGTTAGCAAGAGAAATCATCAACACACTTCGTCATGTTCTAGTTCTGTTTTCTCCAGCCATCCAAAACATACCTTTACAAGCAAAGTTCCAACTGGCAGTGTTCATGTTTCAATCCTGTGCCATGCATTAGATACAAATACAAAGATTTGCTTTAATTTTATAAAAAAAATTTATAAAAAAAACATCCGTATGATCTTATTTGGTAACCTACCTTCTACCTCCCCCCCCATCTGCTCTATATCAGTTTGCTTGGCTGTGCAGAAGGATTTCTGTTTAAATGGGAAGCAATTCCTACATGTGTATTATCAAGAATGTAGGAGAGGGGTAACTGTAATATAATTTATGCCTATTATGTGATCCTCTGTTTGCTGCATCCGAAGAAGTGAGGTTTTTACCCATGAAAGCTTATGCCCAAATAAATCTGTTAGTCTTTAAGGTGCCACCAGACTCCTTGTTGCTTGCTTTATAGTTATCATTTTGCTTGCTAAACAAGAACTAGAGGGTAATTTCCTGAAGATATGTGACTTCAGTCTCTTAGGTGGTTTTGCACATTGGCAGGAACCAAAGCCAATGACTTCAGATAATCCAAGCGCTGGTAATTAACAAATAATACAGTGTCGATTCTTTGAACTTTTACCCCTGCCATGTTCTGAGCAACAGGCTCCAAAGTGGGGCCAGGGAAAATCCAATCAGGGAAGATGAAACAAAAACCTCAGCCCTAAAGGTGAAGAGACAGAAGAAGGCATTGATTGCTGGTCTTGACGATTGACCCTTCAATGCCAGAAACAGGGGTGTGTGTGATAAGTTAGATCTACCTAAGCTTTAAGTAAGATGTATGTGGTTTTCTTGTTGTTAAAATCTTTTTGTCTGAATGCTTTGTTTCTATGGATAAATACATAATACTTTGTTTTGGTGAAGCTATTCTAAATTGTTGCATTTACCTACTGGTAACAGCTCCCATAGGGATGTCTCTTGCAAATGCCAAACCAAACCCAGGTGAGTCATCTCAGGACTCATGGTTGTGAACAGAGGTGTTGTAGCCAGTGGACTTGTGAGTGGGAGAATTGCGGGATTCCACTCTAAGAGGAATAGTGGTGCAGGACCTATCACTTAAAAGATTGTATTCATTATAATGATAATTCAGTTATGTTTTTTGTGCACAAAGAGCAACTTATAATTTCAGTGTGAATGACTTTACTTTTTTTCTTTCTTGGTTTTGATTTTAGTTTCCCTTTAATTTAAAATTAAAGTATCCTTGAGACAGCATAGTATGTGTATCTATGTCCTGTCTTGGGCTGAACTAAACACACAATAGTAGCTGCATCCAATAGTCTCCTAGAAATGTAAAGGGATGGTACATAGGAGACAAAAGCATTAGTTACACAGCTATTTGCAGCACAATAAATGCTAGAATATTAATATAATCTGTGTGAAAGGTGCTGGGGTAAAGGCAATACATTTATCCTCTCATGTTGCTGAACAATGAATCTTCCATGGGATTAAAGAGTGGTGCTAATAGAAACTACAGAGAATCTCATTAAGTTTTCCTCAGCTGGAAATATGGCACATATCACCTCCATCATTATGCAAGTAACTGAAGGAGCTATTCATGAAATAGTCATCCTGGCTACATTCTTGTGCCCCTTGTGAGGATAGCTATTACTGGTGAGTAGTGAAATTGGTAGTGGAGAGTATATGGGTTTTTTGTTGTTGTTGGTTTTTTAACTTTTAAATTCTAGACCATCCCTTGACAATCAGATCTAGGATCAGTAATGAGCAAGTCTATGTGAACATAATTAAACAGTTTCACAGGCTTATGGGAAATTGAACAATATGGGTTTTAGCTTTATTTGTAATACCCCATGGAAATTTTGGAGAAAAGAGTAAATTTGAATTCTGCATTTACTGGGCTGGGTGAAAGCCAACTCAATCTCCTTGTATACATAAGATATTTGAATAAACTATATTTTTAGTATCAATTTTTTTATAGTTTTGCACCGAGTTTTGTTTAATGTATTTTATTTATTTAAATAAGGTGTAAGGCTTTCATCACTCAAAAAGCATCTGGGTAATGTCTATAAAATACCAAAGTTTAAAAACCATAATGTTGACCCAGTGGTCCAGATATATAGACCTCCAGCATCAGTTTGCTTTCATGCGTACTGAGGGGTTGATGGAAATAAGGAAAATAAAATGGGGAGGATTGAAATAATCCAAATGTATTACCTAATGCTACAGTTTGCCTTCAGTGTTTATAGCATCTTTCTGTGGCCCATGACTATAACGCTACACATGTGCTGCTCAGAAAAAAGCTTTGAGTAAATTTTAAGAGGGGGAAGCATTTAACTACTGTTTGATAGCATGTTTGTTTGATGGTCCCAACACCCATTCTGAAAAGGAAATTAAATACAGTTAACCAAGAGGTTGCTATTTTTTCATAAATCTGGCATTTGGGAAAACTATGACAGGAATTGCAGATGCTCAGCACCTCTCAGAATGAGGCTGTATGGCATTAGCACTGGGTAAAGAAGGTTTTGGGTGTTTTTTTTGACACTTTTGAATCTTTCAGACATTTCCTGCCTGGCTGTGTTGTACTGAGGGGGGTTGCACATAGAACTCCTATTCACAAGCATAAATCACTTGCACAGCCAATGGAGTCTGGTCTAAATGGTCTAGAGCCACAGCTGGTGCAAATCGGTGTAATTTCACTGATGTCAGTGAAGCAATGCCATATTTACAGCAGTTTCAGATATGGCTCCTAATCTTTGTATTAACTCTCATTTTTTTTCAGTGAAGATAAATACCACAAAGAATAGGTGTCATTAAAGTAATAGTGGGACTGCAAATACCTTTAGAGATTTTCTGTAAATACTCTTAAATTGTGTAAAGTTAAAAACAAACAAAAACCCCTTCCTCTTCAGTTGATGACTTGTATCTGATGTGTCACAGTTTACCAGGTGCCTTTTAATGCAGTAGGATGTGGTATTTTAGTAAAAGCAAACTTCGTAGATACCTCCAGCATTCTCAATTTGCTGTCTGAAACTAAACTGAACTGCTACTGCGACCTGTCTCAGATAGATTCTTCGGAACCTGTCTATTTTTAATTGTTTCAAAGCCCCGATTTGGTATTTGAAGGGGATCTTTCAAGGACATTATATTTCCCTAATCTTAGTATACAGTGTCACCTAGTGTTTATTATAGGTACTGTAGTTACCATATCCCACCTACCCCATTTACAGCTCAGTTCTGCTTCCCGTGAAGTCAGTTACAAAACTCCCATTGATTTCCCTGATTGCAGGATGAGGCTCATGGTAGAGTGACACCATATGGGTGAAATCCTGGCTCCATTGACGTCAGTGACGGTGGGATTTCACCTTCTGTGTTGAAACAAAGTCGGTGTATGATATTGTAACTTACATATCAGATTAGCTGTCTCTCGTTTCGTGCCTTGCCTCTTGAGAATAATTTACCTCTTCTTGTGTTGAGAAATTTTAAACAATGCAGTCTCAGTCATCAGCCATTTCCCATTGTATTTGAAATTATTGAGGGAGCCAAGTTTTACCTAACTTAATTGTCTTGCACCTTAGGGATTTCTTATCAAAGTAACTTGTGTACAAGCGAATCTTTAAAGCAGGAAATATTGCCTGTCTGCTTGGTTTGGGGGGGTTGTTTTTTACATATTTGGAAAGCATCTTGTGCTTTTAAAAACTCTATAAATATCAATAACATGAGTCTCCATGGATTGTCGAATGAACACAATGATACATCATAGGAATGAAGTAAATTAAGAAACCAATAGATTTGTGTCTTTTGTGCTAAAGAATGGCTATTTTTCTGAAGGAAGTATCCTCCCTCTCTTTCTCTCTGACTCTGCACAAACATGCACAGAGTTCTGTTTGGGAAAATGTCTTTTAAAAATTTAAATGATTTTTGGAGTGGATGCTACTTGCATAGCTTGATTAACATGAAGCACCATATTCAATAACACATACATTTACTTTATTAAGCAAGTCTTACCCATTATGATTTGCTTGACAGTTTTTCCCTTAGCAACATATGAAATGATTCTCTTAATTTTGTCTGTAGATGCCAATGATGTTTTTACAAGTAGGGATGGGCAAACTGGTTTGGATGAAATAAGAACTGACCTGGAGCCCTGCCCCCTGTTGTAGCTAAATAGGTTGGTTTAAACTTTAAAAATCTATTTTTTTTACAAAAATATACTACACAACAGCTGTTAGCAGTACTGGAGTCTGCTCACTCACAGACTACAATAAAATGCATCTCAAAATGATCAAGCTCATTGAGAATATGGTTATACATTGCAGTTATTCCTAATTTGCACATTATTTTGTGCTGCTATGGATTTTATGGAAAAATAATTTAAAAAAAATGGCTGAATACACTGTCTAAAGAGCCAGTTTACATGGTCTGTATCACTATCTTCTGGACACTTTTTGTTTCTTTAGTATAACAAGAATAAATCCCTATTTCAAATAACACGATCTGTTCTGATGACATTTGTGGTCTGTATTTTGTGTTTGTGGGGGGAGTAATACTTACGCCACCAATTGTTTTAAATTCTGCTGTGGACTCTTCACATCTCATTCCAATTAAGACAGAAATGATCATTTCAGAAGAGTGATGTGCTGGGTACATGATCTTGTGCGTACAGGGGGCAAACTTGATCTAAGGCTTTTCCACCTCTAATATTGTGTATATTTTGAGCAGACTCCATATTTTCTATGGAAAGGGTGTGTGAAGGAGTTATATTTATTCAGCTAGACTTTCTTGTTCTGAAATCACTGTTGCCATTTTATGAGTGTCACGGTTACAGGGCTAGCTGCACATCTGTCCCATCCCTCTGAGTGCAGGTGGCAGGCCTCATACTTTTACTTCTCTGGGGTGTAATCCATATGGTTCTTCTCACTCTTAGATGGGGCTCTGGGCTACAGTACCCTGTGGATCAATCATGCTACCCCAGCAATGGTCTGGAATCTGAGACCAGTGGTGAATTCATTGACAAGGCAGCCTCTTAAACCAAAGTATTATTTAACCTTAACAGTAGAAATGTAGCATAACATGAGGTGGGGGGAAGGATTTTAGAACAGTGTCTATATGCATGCCTGTGTTTTACCTAAAGCACTACCATCCAGGCTGACCTAGGTGACCTAGGCTGGCCTAGGCTCTTCAGACATGCCCAGCGCTATCTGTGTGTGTGTCACTCTCAGAACAGCATCTCAGCAGCAACTTCCTGACCTCTGGACAAAGTGTCTCTTTATAACTGCTTAAATTATTTTTTGTAGTGACCCAGCCACTCCCAGTCTTTATTCAGGCCTAATTCAATGGTATCAAGTTTGCAAATTAATTCCAGTTCTGCAGTTTCTCGTTGAAGTTTTTTTGTTGAATAATGGCGACTTTTAAGTCTGTTACTGAGTTTGTTATTATTATTTTAGTTTTCCCACTGTTGATATTCACCCCTTCTTGTCAACTGTTGGGAATGGGCCACGTCCACCCTAATTGAATTGGTCTCGTTAGCACTACCCCGCACTTAGTAAAGTAACTCCCATCTTTTCATGTGCTGTATATTTATACCTGCCTACTGTATTTTCTACTCCATGCATCTGATGAAGTGGGTTATAGCCCACGAAAGCTTATGCCCAATAAATGTGTTAGTCTCTAAGGTGCCACAAGGACTCCTCGTTGTTTTTATGGGGAGGTAATTTATCTCAATCTATTGTTTGTTTCCTGGTTGTCTTTTACAACAGCCTAATGCTAAACTACATTATTGTATTCATACAGTTAATATACCAGTAGCCACACTATATACAGTATTAACAAATTATTGCAGAGCTGCCCCACATCCATCACAATTATTATGTGCTTCCTGGGCTGGACTCTGAATTCCATATGAAACCAGCCTCTTTCACAAACACTTTAGTCATTTAAAAATGACCCTGGAAAAAATAGGAAAGATTGTTAATACTTTTTTCAGCCCACCCAAAAGCAGGAAGTACCAGAAATCTCCCAAGAACCAGTTTTATTATTTATTTATTGATATTGTGGGTTTTGTGTGTGTGCGCATAATTTGCAGCCTTTGAACAGGATACTGCCTGGTGAGTTTTGGGGAAGATCTCACCTTTTGGGTGGTCATTTCATTAAACTTTGCCTCACTATTGTTGTTAGTTGTTGTTATGGCAAATGCTGAATAGCTGTGCATTGCTAATACATGTACACCAAAATACAGGTCTGGAAATAGTTTGTCAATATAATCTTTTATATTTGTCTTTTTTTGCTATATCTTGCCCTCAGGTGTCCTAAACCTCCATAAAAGTAAGTTTCAATGACTGAAATATCGCTGGATTAAGGACAAATCTGTCTTTCTCCAGCATCTCCTCCAGCCATAGGGGTCATTTGATTCTAATGCCAGGAGACCCCTTTAGCTTCACATCAATATCAGCCTTTCTTGATTTTTTTAAAGTCAGGAAGGTGCGCTTCAAAGACTTTTAAAAGTATGAAAGAAGAGTGTAAATGGAATTCTGAAGGGTTTTTAACCACTAAGGGAAGAAAATCTGAGGAAAGATTTATTTTAAAGAATTTATAGTACAGGCCATCACTTTGATCTCATTTTTGTACTGTTAGTGGAAGTTCTGTATGTTAAATTCTAGACAATTCACAGTACTGTAGATATTTCCCACTCATGACAACTAAGTGGGAGAGGGCATGTGAACAGTGGAGCAATGTAGTTTTGAAAAGAGCAAAATAGTCATTCCAAAGCTGTAAAGCAAATGACAAAGCAGTTGATTTTGCAGAGAAACTAGTAGCCACAAAGTGGCGCACTTTACAAGAGGACATCACATGAAGACTGGATTGAGATAGAAATTATCTCGCTCCCCTGATGTTGCGCTAGACAGCAGTTAAAAGGCTCTTGTAAATTGTCTACATTATATGAAGCAGCTATTTCCTTTCTCTTCTCATTTTTGGTATCTAATTTTCTCATTTGAGTGCTTGTTGATATTTCATCCTCTAGGTAACTTCTTGTAATATCTGATCGGTGAATATCAAAGCAGTTCCATGATGCAGTCAGTAAGTAGCTTTAGTTTAGTAAAGAAAGGACCCTCAGTCAAGCTGTAGACATTTTATTTTACAACCTTTCAAAGATATAATTTATACTGAGGAAAGCACATATCATACTGAAATCCAAGCAGACTTTACGGGGTAGAGATTCAGTCAGCCATATGAAACATGGTCCATTCTTCTGCAGCTCTGGCATACAAAAGTGTGGTTAGGTAAAGAGCTCCCATGGCGACCTAGACGCCAGTGTCAAGTTAGCAAAACTATGGACCACACCATAAATATAAATTAGGAAATTCTAAAGATTATATATATATAAATCAGAGCCAGAAAACATAACAGTAGGAACTGTGGAGTTTCCAGGTGTTAGGGCTTTTCTCATAACTCACAAGCGGTGGAAGGTAGACATTGGAAAGGTTAAGAAAGATCATTCCCATGTGGAAAAATCTATTTCTCATAGGGATCTCACCTTAATTATATACTGCTTATTCCACTTCCAGTATTGAAGATTATTACATTTCTAATATTAAGGGCCAGGCTTTATATCCCTTACCCCTACCTACCCTGTGTCTGTATAGATTGAAAGTGCTTTGGGGCAGACACTGTGCATATACAGTATCAGTATATATATACAAGGGGGCTCCATTTTAAATATAATAAACATGATTAATAGCACTACCATAATAAACATGACTACTAGCAATAATAGTGTGTGGTTGTCCCTTGCATTAGTGTGTAAGGGGGAAGGGCATGTGGACCAATGGGCTTATTCCCCGTTTGAACCCAGTCAAATGAATTAGCTGACCATGGCCATCTGCTTGTCTTATTCCATGCTCCTTCTCATTCTATCTGAGTGCATCCTCAGAGCTGACACAGTGGGGGTGCTTTCTCCAACATGCAGGGAGCTTTTGTAAAGGTTTGTGCCTGAGGTACAATAGCTCTTGGAATACCCTGTGGGGCCACAGCGGTTCTGCACCACCCTAAACACAGGCTTGTGCCTTAATGGCACAATGAGGTCTGCAGTGTTTAATTGGAACCACACAGGCACAGTGCGGGTCTGAGGTTTGGAACTTTGTTTGCTTTTGAGGAAGGGCAGATCTAATGGAGTGTGAGTACAGGTATTTGACCCCATTCTAAAAGCTAGTCTTGGAATATGCAATTATTTAAATTATCTTAAAAATTAGAATGGCATAGAGCTATATGTTACTGGTAGCTTTTGTCAGGATCGGACCACACACACAGAGATGTGCATCCCGGAGGTGGAGAAATAGGTTACTGTTATATTGAATAGCTTTTAAGAATTAAATAAAAGTGGCTTGATTGAAACATTCAGAAATTGTTTGTTTTGGGGTTTTATTAATGTCCACCATGACCGAGCATAACATGCGGTAAACTTGAGAGCTTAACACTGAATTTTTGTGGTGTACATTGTTTTCTTCATATAAAAAAGTAGGATTCCTTCACTATAAAATAAGCAGAACAACTTGAGCTTACTTGCTGTTTTCATACCTCGTTTTGAGTGAAATTTTGCTGTTGTTGGAGACTCTGTTAGGAATGGTTATATTTACTGGCAAAAAAGTAGAGCTCCTAAATATGCAACAAAAATAATCCAGTGTGTACAAAACTAAAGAGAATTAAAATATATTTAATTATGGTAGAATGTGTTCTCTTACTGTGCTTTCTGCATACACTGTTATGTTTCCTTGGCTGCTGGAAATATGAACTCTCCATTGTTTCTCCCCATAACGACTTGCTAATGCCAGGCATTGCTTTGGGAAACACCTGCCTGGCATTAATAAGGTGTTAATGGAAGAAACAGGTTCCTGGGAGCTAAGAACCCTCCACCCCTTGACTCCTTGTATAGTTTCATGTTAACAGTGTTTTCCAAAGACAGTGAGCCTCTGTTATATTGTAGATAGGTTCCTTCTGTTGGGATTTCCCTGTCCAAGAAGACTTTGCACACATTAGTATCTTTCAACTTGTCTTTTGCCTTCCTGTAAGTATAAAACAAGATCATTTTATTATTGGGATATTATCTTCAGCCATGCCCTAATTTAAGTTTCTTCTGGAATATGATACACAGCATGTACAACTACTGCATGTAAAAGAGACTGCAAAGTCTCCCTCTGTTCAGTATCAGATTAGCAGCTTTGAACTGAAATGAAACTGGTGCAAAGTCTGATGATAGGAAATACCTGAACATCTAAAGCATGCCGACAAATCAGGTAACCCAAGGAAGATGAGTATGCCCTAGACTCAAACTCCTGTGCCCTTTGTCCTGCACCCTGTTGACCTGAGGGAGGAGGTGTGGTTCAGAGGACAGGATGATGTTTTCTGAGTCAGGAAACGTGATTTTTTTCTTCACTTTTTGTCTCAGTTTCCACATCTGTAAAATGGGGACAATAATGCTTAACTAACCTTTGGAAGGCAATTTGAGACCTAGAGATGAAAAGTGCTGTGCAAGAGCTGGGTGTGTGTTTACTATAAATTGGTTAAGGCAGATTTCACATAACATAGAAATAAACTCAAATTAACCATACTTTTGAAGATTTATACTTGGAACCTAAATATGTTTAGAAAAATAACCAATCAAATAGAAAAGAAACCCTAGTCTGCAATACCTAGGCAGATTAAGATACATGAACGATAGTGGTTTTAACAAAAAAGCTTGTTCAGCACTGGACTAACACATCTTTTTGGTCTAGCGTAGGTAGCCCTTGAGCTAAATATTCACTGATTATCGGCAGTAATAGTAGCAACACTGATGTAATGTTAATGGTCTTTCATTTTAGTCATCACAGAGTGTGAGTCAGACCATGTGATAATTAATCAGGGATAGAAGGCCAAAGAAAAGTGTTGTGTCAGAAAACCCTGGGACCTTAAAAGAATGTAAAATGAAATGACTTTGCCAAACATTGTAGGACCTGGATTTTTTTTCCTGAGTAAACAAATCAACTTACATTTGCTTGTGTGTAAAAACATTCTTTATTTATTACACACTTTCCCTGGAAATATTTCCAAGCGGGAGTATCTGAGTGTTCCCCTTTGGGTTTTGCTTTCTGTTTCTAGGCTCTGCAGTCTTGTGTTCTGTTTCCGTCTTTGTTTCTGGGACTCCTTTATGATTCCACTGTCTGAAGAACCATCTTTTTCTCTGTCATTCTGTTCCAATCTTTTCTATCATATGCCACCTCTGGCTCACTCTTTCCTGCTCCTTTCACTCAGCCCAAAAGCCCATGTTCTCTGCTCATGTCAGACTCTGGTCTTCACAGTTTGCCTCTCTCTTTGTTTAATGCTCCAGGGCAAAAACTTTCAAGTGTGTTCAATATTTATGATGCTTCCATTTTTTGAGACCTCTAACACCTTTGGTTTTTTTTAGAGGCACTGAACACCCAGAACTCCCACTGAAGTACCACGAATAAATAGCGTTCTCCTGGTCACTGCTGCTGTATGATCATCTAATAGTAGCTGATCATTCATCATTACCCACAGATTGCAAACTCATGTAATAAATGACAGTCACACATCCTCAATCAGAGGGAAGGATGTGGTTTTTTTTCCACCACATCTTCCTACTGCTTCTCCCCAACCTATTAGCATTGCTTCCCTCTTATTGGAATTGTGCTTTGACCAGGAAGCCTTCATGCATGCTCAAATCTCAGTGAGATACTAGGTAAAGCAATTAACTGTACTGACTGACAGCAGGATGAGACATACTAAAAGCACAGTAGAGCATGCCACCTTATTAACTCTCCCATGTAGGAGGTGTAGGTAGTCGTACATACTACACCTCAAAATAATAAGAGAAGAGGTAGCCCTGTGAAGTGTGTCCTGGGGAATGATGGACAATTACCTAAAATTCATCCTTTGGAAACACTCAGCAAGAAAGTAATGGAGCCACCCAAGAGCAGACCCATCCACTCCCATTGTGATCCACAGGCAGGTCAACAACTTATGATCAGTGGTGTCACTTTTAAATTAAATGTCTGTCCTGTGCCATGGTGACAAATCCAGTACAAACTGACATAAGAAAGTGGAGAAAATAATCCAGAATGCTGAATTCAAAGCCATTCTGTCTCTCCAGTCCCGTTCCTAAATGCTAAAAGGACACATTCTAGCCAAACAAACCTGTGTCTGTACATTAGTGTAATAGGATAGCCTTCAGAATGAGGGAGTGCATCGTGGTACTGCATTTGCAATGGAGGGGGAATAATGAAGAGTGAAACAGGCCCCCTTTCCCATCTGCACTGCAGTTGAGGGGGCAGCAGCACACATGATGCCTCACATTCAAGAATTACTAATTTATAGTTAACGCCTTTTAAGTAAACAAGAGAACCAAATCTGTTTCATATTAAACTAACTCAAAATGAAGGAAGCACAGCAGTTCAAAGAAAAAATGCACAAGAAAACACAGCCTGCTGAAATTCATTCTGAAGAGGCAGGAAGGCAATTGTAAAAGAGGATCTTGCAGCTAGTGAGAGACCTTTGTTCTGAGGTTAAATAGCAAAGAGAAACAACATAATTGAGCTTTTATTGTAAAGAATCAATAAGCCTACAAAAGAAATAGGTTTCAACTCAGATTTTTAAGGGCTCTATTTAACACCTGGACAAGCAGTGGGAGGAAATATTTTAAAGGGAAGATTGGTTACTACTAAGAGATGCATGTACTGGCTGGCTCTCCTCGTTACAACAGAATATGGACTGAAACTTAGGGTACATCTACACTACAGCGGGGAGTCGATTTAAGATACGCAAATTCAGCTACGTGAATAGCGTAGCTGAATTCGACATATCGCAGTCGACTTACCCCGTTGTGAGGACGGCGGCAAAATCGACTTCTGCAGCTTTTTGTCGGCGCCGCTTACTACCACCTCCGCTGGTGGAGTTAGAGCGCTGATTCGGGGATCCCCGAGAGGTCTATTTCTACCCGCCGATTCAGGTATAGACCAGACCTTAGAAATAGGCCAGTAATTTCATACAGAAAATCTGTCCTGGGCCTCCAATTTCAGGATCCTTCTTTTCTGTTTAGATGGATTAGATTTAGTGCAGCAGATGTTACAGCTTATGTTTAAAGAAGAGAGTGACCACTAAGGAGCTACTAAGGGTACATCTACATAGCAAACGGCAGCCCACAGCAGCAAGTCTCACAGCCTGTCCTTGGCATGAAAAGGAGCTGTGTTGATGTTGTGGTTCTGGTTGTTGCCTGAGCTGTGAAGCCCACCTTGTGCTCTAGGCTTCAGAGCCTGCGCTCCAGCCAGAACCTGAACATCCACACAGCTATTTTTAGTTCTGTAGTGTTAGGCCCGAAACTTGAGTCTGTAGACCCAACCTCTGAGACTCACTGGTGTGGGCTGCATCTTGCTGGGTAGATGTACTATTAGTGGTTCCTTCAGTCTAGTCATTCAGGAGCCATTTCGTGTAGCTTGGTGGGTGGTGTCTCAGAAAGTTCAGTGTCCGTTCTTAACATAATGCAGAGAATGTCTGCAGTGAATAGCAGAACTAGTAAAATCCACCCATGTGCAGAGAGCCAACATGAGACCTATGTGCTGCTTAAGTACTATTTTGAAAAAAAAAATTGCTGTGAAAAAGTGCACATCATTTGTACAGTCCATGTATTAAACCACTACATTGTATGACATGGGAGAAAGTGTCCTAATTAAATTCCACCATACTAAATATGAAACTGGAGGTAAATGAAAAGGATGCTTTCTCTTTCTACAGTTAGCCCCATTAGGAAAGTAAGGAATTCCTGGTGGGGATGAAGGCTGATAATAAGTGAGTGAGAGTTTATGCCTGCCATACTATACAGAAGATTACTAAACCTGGATTATAATTATTAGATTCATGGGTGCAGGGTCATAATTTTTGGTGGCTCTATCTAGCCTAGAAGTAAATAATTTTATTTTGTTCTGAAAAGATTGGTTTGGATTGTAAGAATTAAATTGTTTGGGGCTTTTTTAAAATCATGGCCAGAAATGAAAAAACAAAATAAAAAGTAGAAGAATATATAATCACTGAACGCATAAAGTTCCAACGCTAATGTTCTTATTCATACTCGGCTATAAAGTGTCTAAAGCTTACCAAGAAAAATGAACAGAGTTGGCAGCTCCTAATGGGTCTTCAAAAACTTTATTTTTATCTTTCTAAAAATTCTTTTGTCAGTTATTTGCTTTCTTTTGTTAGTCTTGGGGGGACTGTTTGTCTCTTTCCTAAGTAGTGGAATATCCATCCTTAAAATTCTGCATATTTAATCTTTCTACACAGATATCAGTGGTTTCAAGTGCAAATCTAAACCCAAAAAATGTCTTCCAGGCTTTCAGCTAAAATTAAAACAAGCAACAACAGCAACCACTCAATGATGTATCTTAAAGAAGTGGTGTGGCTATTCTAACACAGTTATCTAAACTGACTAAAAAGCAAGCTTTTAAAGTGTTTAAAAATGTCTAGCCAGTGGCCTCTGCCTATCTTGCATTCCTGATGAAGGCAAAATTTCCATTGACTTGCACATAAGCCTTATTTTGAGGCCTTAAGTGTCATGTAAGTAGTGCAAAGGTGCAGAGGTGTACTGGTCCTTTGCACAGAGGGAAATTTCACAAATAGTAAATTCAGTTTGAATCCATTTAGTTGTGTAGACTCAATCCTGCAAATACTCCACACATGCAGTCAATAGAACTACTACTGCATAAGTCCTTGCAGGTACTCAATCCTGTTCGATCCAAGCTGTACCTTTAACTTTTTACAGAAACATAATAATTTCCCTCTTCTAACTCCTTTATTTGTATATTTAGTTACAGTCAAGCAATGTTTCTCAACCAGTGAGTGGATTGCACCCTTGGGTGGGTGGTGGTGTGGTGGTAGGAGTAGTTGTTGTATTATATAGGCATATCATTGTTACATTGTTATCCCTGATACTTTTTTTTGTTCTTTCCCCTTACATTTGCTATAAAAGAATGTGAAAATGTTTGACTTCCAATAAGGGGTCACCAATCTGAAAAGGTTGAGAAACACTGTGGTAGAGGGTATATACATTTATATAAAACTAGTCAACATGTGGCCTAATAAGTTGAACTTGATGAGCCAAATGCTACATTGACTTACAGCCTGTGTGTTCCACTGATGTCAATGGGGGGTTGTGAGCTGTAAATTAGCACAGAATTGGGCCTCATGAGTTCCTGTTGTTAATGTTAATACCTTGTGTCAACATGCTGTTGGAAAGCTGTGAGCTAGAATTTCTTTTTCACCAAGGGGCATATAGTATACCACACTCAGAAGTGGAAGTGGAAAAATTAAGCTTGTAATACCCATGAGTTAACTGAGAATTTTGTTAATACAATGGCGAGTCTTGTTACTATCACAGCTTGACAAAGACAAATGTAAATTGTGTTCATTATTAGAGCAGGATGAATACCATGTATTGTATTTTGCGAATATTCACTCTGATTTTGGTTTGGGTCATACTTGTGCACCTTTTCTGTTTGCTTTTTGAGAACACCGAATGCTGTAATACACAATGGGTCCCTAGTGCATGACCAATGCTGGTAGGCACTATTGCAAGATAGATAGTAACACTGTCATGAATAGAAGACAAACCACAAAGTTGCCAGACTGAGTATTTGCAGAAACTGAATTTCAGATTTACATTTATGAGTATTCATGTTGGAAGTGCTAAAACACCTCTTGAAGCACCAAATATGAATAATACCTAATTATTATCTCATTGTTTCCTTGTGTTCTCTCATCTGTTGTTTCTTGTCTAAGACTTAGATTGTAAACGTCTTAGGGCAGGACCATCTCTTTGTTCTGTGTTTGTACAGCACCTAGCACAGAGTGGTCCTGGTACATGACTGGGGTTACTAGGTGCTACCACAATATAAATACATAATAAAACCATGTAACTTATTTGACCAATCACAACAAATCAAAACAGCTCAAATAAAGAATACTGAATAGTCAGGAGCGCTGCCAGCTTTTCCGCCGCCCTAGGTGGCAGAAGGTCCCACCCTGAAATGCCACCCCCCCACACAAAGGCGGCGGAAGGTCCTGCCGCGGAAATACCGCCGCGGTCGCCACCCCCCAAATCGCAGCACCCTAGGCAACCGCCTAGGTCGCCTAATGGGTTGCGCCGGCCCTGTGAATAGTCCTAGAGAATTGTTCACCATCTAGGCATGATTATTTTAAAAAATAATGAATTGTATTGAATGCTCCCTGTGACAGATTGCTGAGCTCTGACAGAGGGGTCAGCACTCTGATGGCTGTAGCCTCAGTTAGTTTCCCCATTAACAGCTGATTAAATAATTATTCAATCAGAAGGAGTGGCTGGGGAGGTAAGGAACTAATTAGCTGTCAGCTGACCATCCTGATAAAAAGCCAGGAAGGAAGTGTACAGGTTGAGGAGAACAGGGCTAGCTGAGCCTGGAATGAAGGAGCTCCCTAGAGTGACGGAGATCTCCTTTCCTTCTAGGTTCCTAGAAAGAAGAGCTGTAAGAAGTAGAGGTTAAAACTGTGGTGTTGCACTGTCCTGTTGTTGGTGAATTGGCTTAGAGTAAAATACAGCCTGCACACAAGATGAAAGTGACTCTTAGCAGTTTCTAGGGTATCAGAGGACAGGGACAGAGCGTGGCCCCATCACATCCCAAATAAAGGCCATTTCAATCTGCTCACCGATATTTTGCAATCTAAATTAGACTAAATTAATCAGTTAAATTGTGCTATTAATTATTTGCTTAGCTCTGTCCACTACTATACAATTATACATTTGAACCATTGGATGGATGTAATATTCATGGTATTTTAATTACTGTTTAATGCTAGTAAAATACACTGCTCGTTTTGATAGTGAGAAGGTAATAGTATGAATTCAACCCCTTTTTTTTTTTTTTTTTAAGTTCTTTTGTGTTTTGTTTTTAAACTGCAGCAGCAGCATGGCTGAATTTCAAAAAGCTGTAAATGCTTTATATGAAATAAGGACTTGACTCCGATTTCAATGTATAGAGAGGCTAATCAACAAGAATTTTAGCATGAGTTTTACTTTAAAAGGAATTGTAACAAGCTGTAAGAATCCAACACCACAGAAGTCTCAAGTAAAACAGAGAAAGTAAAACAAGTAATGACAGCTCACTGGAATGCTGTCTGAGAGCCAAACTGCATTCTATTAAGGAACTAAATAGCAAGAACCCTCTTAATTTAATTTGGTGATTTTTTTTTAAATAAGCAAAACCTTTTTGAGCAAATTTTGGCATTAAATTACAGTAAAGTTGTGATACAAACCGCCACCAGAGGCAACAACATGAATTAAATTATTATAACATTAGTATTAGATCTTTAATCTTTGTCTGAAAATACAAATAAAAACTGTTATGGAAGATTCTAAAACCTCTGTCATTTAATCAAGAAACATGAATGGCTTTTTTTGAAACCTTTCTGATCTCAGAGGAAATGAAGTATTTAGGCTGTGTTTTTCATTTAAGTATATTACAGTACTTATTTGAGAGACTGGAATGCATCTAATATGTATTTAGGCATTTCTCTTAGAGTATTAATTATGTATTTGATAGAGTGAGTTGGACTAGTTTTTTGTATGAAAAAGCAAGTCCTTGGAATCCTGTGTGTGTGTGTGTGTGTGTGTGAGAGAGAGAGAGAGAGAGAACAGCTTTGTCAACCAACTTTATTACAATATATACCCAACAAACAGTCCATTTAAAACTCTGAACATCACCTGGTTTCACCGATAAATTGTGAAATTGAATAGGATTTGGATACGAGACTATAAATTTGGTGGAAAACTGAGCCTGATCAAGCTTGGTTGATATTGGATTTCATAACAAAACTAGACAAACATTTTCGTGGCTTTCTAATGAAACTGTGGATTCCCAGTGTTGCCAACTCTCATGATTTTATTGCAAGTCTCGTGTTACTTGATTTTCGCAAAGCCTTAGCTACTAGAGTCATGTGAATATGTGAGAATCTCAGCTTTCAATTTTAAAAAAAGTAAGTTTCTAGCCCACATGGTTGTGGAGAAAAGCTTAAAAATATGAACAAATGTACCCCAAAAGTTCAAAAGGCAAATAAAAAGAACCCAGATGTTGTTTTTATAAAATCTCTTGACTTTTAAGCCAATTTCATGATATTTTGGAGGGGAGAAGTGCTGATATATAGGTTTTGAATGATTGGGGTTGGTAGTACAGAATTTCATATGAAAAAAAGAAAGATGCTCACCACCCTAGTTAAGGAGTAGTCCTAAAGAGTAGAAATGCATGAGAAATGCTGTCACATTTTGAACCAGACCAACACAAATGTGGTGCTGTTATATGTGACTGACATTTTTAACCACCACTTTGTATGAGCAAGGCTCCTTCACAGTCACAAGTCTGTTTTTCTTGAATAATGTCGCTATTATAACCCATGAATGGTTAGCAAATTCATGTTTCCTGGCCGTTCTTTTTAAACACTTTACCAGGAAAAGAAGGCCAAGATATATCAGCCACAGCTGGCAACTCTGAATGTTTTCTGTACTTTGCTCAGCAGAGAAGTGGTTAAATTGCCTGTGGATAAATTCCTGTTTCTTCCATGTTGCAGACAGTGACACTTGATCTGCTGAAAGTCCCTAGTAAAATTCTAATTGCATACACAATATTAAATTTGATAGATTTTCTTTTTTAAATGGTGGTGTATTTAATTGTATCAATAATGTGTCTGCCACATGTCATTAAGACAGATTTGTAGTTTGTTGCAGTGTAGCATGGTATTCAAATGCTTTTCATAACATGAAAACTTTGCCAGTGGGTGAAAGCCTATTGTACCCACAGGCAGGCAGACCTAGGTTCTTTGGCAGTATTTTAGTGTAGTTTGGCTTGTCTGTAGTTTTAACAAATCCCATGTAGTGGAAATTAGAAACATAAGTAGGTGTGTATTTTGTAGCAGGGGAAGATGGGTTTGAAACAGAAATCTGCTTTCTTTTATAATCTGAACATAAAATGTTTGTCCAGATGCAGTCTTTCCCCTTTCTTCACCAGATCTGTGCTTGTAATTGTAATAACTGCAGGTTACCAGGCTGTTAGAATCATAGAAATTAGAGATGGCAAAGACCTATTAGGTCTTTTAGTCCATGCCCTTGCCAATGCAGGCTGTTTTCTACAGTATAATTTTCTATGCAGTTTAGTTTAGTCTATACAATATTAAAAGCAGGTGGTACTCCTGAAGCAAAAGTACATATGTTAATTTTATAGGCTGGCTTCCTCATGCTAAAAACAACAACAAAAAATACTAGCAAGCTACAGGTAAAATCAGAGATGTGGGGATTTTCAGGGGCAGAAGGTTTAACTTAATCTATGATACAGGCTCTTATTTATCATGCTTTAGCTGCTTATAAAGTTTTCCAAACCAAACTACTGCGTCTTTCGATGTAGAGAGGTTTGGACATTCAGACAACAGCATAATACATAATACATTTGTGCAGATGGCTGAAGGTTGTGCCCATGCCTCTCTACAAAGCGCTAGGTGAATTATCTGTGTAGTATATTCATTTTTGCAAAGTTGCAAACTCTTACCACAAGATTTAATAAACTTCCACAAACTAGATGTCTTCTCACCCTTCTCCCTCCAAACGTTCCCGTCAGGTTAAGACACTTAAAGCAGCTTTGTCTAAAACTGTTGTTTGAGTCATAGAATAATGGCTCCAAACTGAATTTAATCAAGCTAGAATATTTTTTGGAATCTAACTCTTCCTGTGATGGTAGATTCCCTCAGTACATACAGTTTGGGTTTTGCAGATTTAGAGAGTTGCTATCTTTTTATAGATTGCTTTCTACATCTTGTGAAATAGACAGTAGCTGCCCTCGTTACAGAAGCAATGGCAGGACTAAGGGTATGTCTACACTACGGGATTAATCCGAATTTATATAATTCGGATTTGAAAAACAGGTTGTATAAAGTCGAAATGTATGCGGCCACACTAAGCACATTAATTCGGTGGTGTGCGTCCAAGTACCGGGGCTAGCGTCGATTTCTGCACCGTTGCACTGTGGGTAGCTATCCCATAGCTATCCCATAGTTCCCGCAGTCTCCCGCGCCCATTGGGATTGTGGGTTAAGATCCCAGTGCCTGATGGGACAAAAAACATTGTCGCAGGTGGTTCTGGGTACAGCCTCACCTCCTCCCTCCCTCCTCCCTCCCTGCATGAAAGCAACGGACGGCAGACAACCATTTTCGCGCCTTTTTTCCTGGGTGAGTGAACACTGCAGACTCCATACCACGGCAAGCATGGAGCCCGCTGAGCTCAAGACAGCAGTCATGAACATTGTAAACACCTCGCGCGTTCTCGTGGAGTTTATGCTCAGCCAGGACCAGAAAAACGAGGCGAGGAGGCAGCGGCGGCAGCAACGCAGCAACAAGCATGATGAGGACATTGACATGGACATGGACACGGACATGGATACAGAATTCTGTGAAACCACGGGCCCCGGTGCTTTGGAGATCATGTTGTTAATGGGGCAGATTCTATCCATGGAACGCCGATTCTGGGCAAGGGAAACAAGCACAGACTGGTGGGACCGCATAGTGTTGCAGGTCTGGGACGATTCCCAGTGGCTGCGGAACTTTCGCATGCGTAAGGGCACTTTCATGGAACTTTGTGACTTGCTGTCCCCTGCCCTGAAACGCCAGAATACCAAGATGAGAGCAGCCCTCACAGTTGAGAAGCGCGTGGCGATAGCCCTGTGGAAGCTTGCAACGCCAGACAGCTACCGGTCAGTCGGGAATCAATTTGGAGTGGGCAAATCTACGGTGGGGGCTGCTGTGATGCAAGTAGCCAAAGCAATCACTCAGGTGCTGCTACGACAGTTAGTGACTCTGCGAAATGTGCAGGCTATAGTGGATGGTTTTGCTGCAATGGGATTCCCTAACTGTGGTGGGGCGATAGATGGAACCCATATCCCTATCTTGGCACCAGAGCACCAAGCCACCGAGTACATAAACCGCAAGGGGTACTTTTCAATGGTGCTGCAAGCACTTGTGGATCACAAGGGACGTTTCACTAACATCAACGCGGGCTGGGCGGGAAGGGTTCATGACGCTCGCGTTTTCAGGAACACTACTCTGTTTAAAGGGCTGCAGCAAGGGACTTACTTTCCGGACCAGAAAATAACCGTTGGGGATGTTGAAATGCCCATAGTTATTCTTGGGGACCCAGCCTACCCCTTAATGCCATGGCTCATGAAGCCGTACACAGGCAGCCAGGACAGGAGTCAGGAGCTGTTTAACTACAGGCTAAGCAAGTGCAGAATGGTGGTAGAATGTGCATTTGGCCGTTTAAAAGGTCGCTGGCGATCATTATTGACTCGCTCTGACCTCAGCCAAAGAAATCTCCCCATTGTTATTTCTGCTTGCTGTGTGCTCCACAATCTCTGTGAAAGTAAGGGGGAGACCTTTATGGCGGGGTGGGAGGCTGAGGCAAATCGCCTGGCTGCTGATTACGCGCAGCCAGATACCAGGGCGATTAGAAGAGCACACCAGAAAGCGCTGTGCATCAGAGAAACTTTAAAAACCTGTTTCATGACTGGCCAGGCTACAGTGTGAAATATCTGTTTGTTTCTCCTTCATGAAAACCCGCCCCCTTTATTGACTCATTTTCTGTAAGGAACCCACCCTCCCCCTTCCCCCAGCTTTCTTTCAAACCAAATAAAGTCACTATCATTTAAAAATCATTTATTCTTTATTAATAGATTAGAAAGAGAGGGAGGGAACCCGGGTGGTATTTGGGAGGAGGATTGCTGGGAAGGAAAAAGCCACAAAGAAAAGGTTAAAAAAATGACAGCCTTTTGCTTGGGCTGTCTACTGGGGTGGAATGGGAAGGTGTACGGAGCCTCCCCCCCCCCCCCGTGTTCTTACACGTCTGGGTGAGGAGGATACGGAACATGGGGAGGGGGGAGGGTGGAACGGGCTGAAGCGGCAGTCTGTTTTCCAGCAGCCGTTCCTGAAGCTCCACCAGACGCCGGAGCATGTCTGTTTGCTCATGCAGCAGCCCCAGCGTTGCATCCTGCCTCCTCTGGTCTTCCTGCCGCCACCTCTCATCTCGAGCGTCCCTCCTGTCCTCACGTTGGTCCCTCCTGTCCTCACGTTGGTCCCTCCTGTCCTCACGTTCACTGGCTTCTTTCCTATACTTTGAAACTGTTTCCTTCCACTCATTCAGATGAGCTCTGTCACTGCGGCTGGATTCCATAATTTCAGAAAACATCTCATCTCGCGTTCTCTTCTTACGACGCCTTATCTGTGATAACCTTCGGGATGGAGGAGGGAGGCTTGAGGAATTTGCAGCTGCTGTAGGGAGGGGAAAAAAGAGAGAATTGTTTAAAAAGCTACATTTTGCAGAACAATGCTTATACTCTTTCACGGTGACCAACACTATTCACATTACATAGCACATGTGATTTCTGTGCAAGGTCGCATTTTGCCTCTTAATGCTGAGTGCCTGTGGCTTTGCTGCTAGAGATCACAGGTCTGGGCAACAGAATTCGGCTTGCATGCGGCCATGGTAAGCCATTGTCTTACAGCTTCTGCGCCCTCCTTTCCCACATACCAAGCATAGCCTGTAGAGTGCTGTGGTTTTTCTGTTAACATTCAGCAGCAGCAGCAGAAAACAAACTAACCACCCCCCCTCTCGCCATGAATTCTCTGGGATGATCGCTGTACCCCTCCCCCCCACCGCGTGGCTGGTATCAGGGAAGATCCCTGCAGGCACCAAACTAACCACCACCCCCCGCCGCCGCCCCCCTCCCGCCATGAATTCTCTGGGATGATCGCTGTACCCCTCCCCCCCACCGCGTGGCTGGTATCAGGGAAGATCCCTGCAGGCACCAAACTAACCACCACCCCCCGCCGCCGCCCCCCTCCCGCCATGAATTCTCTGGGATGATCACGGTACCCCCCCCCACCGCGTGGCTGGTAACAGGGAAGATCCCTGCTAGCCAAACGCGAAAAACTCAGGGCCAATTTCCCATCTGTGCTTGGCTAACTGCAGGGAAGGATTTATTTTCCGCCACAGGCAAACAGCCCAGTAGGAACGGCCACCTCTGTCCCCTTAATTAAGTTCCCGTATTTCAACCAGGTTACCAGGAGTGATATCACTCTCCTGAGGATTACACAACAAGATAAAGAACGGATGTTGCTTGAATGCCAGCAAACACTGGGACCATACGCTGCCAGGCTTTATCAGGCAATGATACCAGATTACTTGCTGCAAGCATGGCGTGGTCAAGTGTCCTACCATGGAGGAGGGAATAAGGATGCACTGCCCAGAAACCTTCTGGCAAGGCTTTCGGAGTACCTCCAGGAGAGCTTCATGGAGATGTCCCTGAAGGATTTCCGCTCCATCCCCAGACACGTTAACAGACTTTTCCAGTAGCTGAACTGACCGCGAATGCATCCCAAGTCCTCAGGGCAAAGTAATCATTAAAAACCGTTTGCTTTTACAACAAGTTTTATATTTTAAAAGGTAAACTCACCTGAGGTCCCTTCCATGGGGTCAGAGTCTTGGGTACTGGCTTGGGAGGCTTGGGAGGGTACTTCAGTCAGGGTGAGAAAAAGATCCTGGCTGTTGGGGAGAACGGAGTGCTGTGTGCTCTCTGCAAGCTCATCCTCATCCTCCTCCTCCTCCTCTCCCCCATCGGCAGAATCCTCAGGCGTCGCTGATGAGACTATCCCCGACCCAGAATCCACGATCACAGGTGGGGTAGTGGTGGCAGCCCCCCCTAGAATTGCATGCAGCTCGGCGTAGAAGCGGCATGTCCGCGGCTCTGACTCGGAGCGACCGTTTGCCTCCTTTGTTTTTTGATACGCTTGTCTGAGCTCCTTGACTTTCACGCGGCACTGCTCAGAGTCCCTATTGTGGCCTCTCTCCATCATGCCCTTGGAGATTTTTTCAAAAGTTTTTGCATTTCATCTTTTAGAACGAAGTTCTGCAAGCACTGAATCCTCTCCCCATACAGCGATCAGATCCAGTACCTCCCTCACGGTCCATGCTGGTGCTCTTTTTCGATTATCAGCCTGCATGGTTACCTGTGCTGATGAGCTATCTGTGGTCACCTGTGCTCTCCACGCTGGGCAAACAGGAAATGAAATTCAAATGTTCGCGGGGCTTTTCCTGTCTACCTGGCCAGTGCATCCGAGTTTAGATTGCTGTCCAGAGCGGTCACAATGATGCACTGTGGGATAGCTCCCGGAGGCCAATACCATCGAATTGCGGCCACACTATCCCTAATTCGAAATGTTAAAATCGATTTTGGCGCTACTCCGCTCGTCGGGGTGGAGTACAGAAATCGATTTAAAGGGCCCTTTATATTGAAATAAATAGCGTCGTTGTGTGGACGGTTACAGGGTAAATTCGAATTAAAGCTGATAAATCCGAATTAAAGTCGTTGTGTAGACCAGGCCTTACACTTACAGGGAATGTTTTTTCTGTTAAACCACAGTAGCAGTACATGGAATGCAGACATTTGTTAGCTGCCCTAAAGTAGTATCATGTCCCTGAGCTACATGTTACCCCAGAATCAGAGAAGCCTCCAGGGAGTCCTCTTGCAGTTATGCAGTCAAAGGAATTTGCCATGTTTGGTAATACAGGTTCCGGGTCAGATTGTCCTCTGGACAGAATTTCTTTGCTTGGTTTTAATTTTGAACATTTCAGTGAAAACAGCCTTTTTTTTTCCTGAAGGGGTTAAACATTCTCCTCCCCCCCCTTCCCGTCCCCAAGGTGCCGTACTAATCCATTAATTTCTATTTACAAAGTGCCCATCCAGTGCTCTGGGCATTGTACAAAAATTAAAAACAGTACCTCAGCACAGGCAACACACATAACAGGTTAGTCCCATAACATGCTGTGATCTCATAAAAATTGGTCATACGTGGCCGCCTCCAGAACTATTTCCTATCCCAACTCCTCAAACAGTCCTTCCACCTGCCTTGTAAAGAAATATTTTATTAATGCATGAAAACCAGAAAGGGAAGCTGATTTTCTAGTTCACACATCACCTGTAATCAGGATGCTGCAGGGCCATTCTGCCCTCTGTTACACATGTGCAATCTTACCCTCTTCAGTGGGCTTGGAAAGATATAACTGAAGGCCTAATTGGGATTTCTCCAGTTGCAATTTAATTGGCAACTTTGTTGACAATACACAAGTCAGAGTCAAATCCGGCTCATTCTGCCATCGTTGTGTTGGCTCAGCAGTGACAACAGGAGTAAGCAGCAGTATACATAAGTTAGCATTTTGACTCTGATTACACACAGAGAGCAGATCTGTTGTGCAAAAGGGTTCCATTTTTATACCTGTTGCTTTTCAGAATAGTAACTCTTTTTTTTTTTTTTAAAGTCCAGCTCTATCCCAATATATATTATTTCCTAGATTAGTGTCCAAATGGAATTTTGAAGATCATTGAACACTGAAATTTTGCAGTAAACCTCGCTGGTGCCTAACATCTGTACACAGCCACTGTAAACATTCACTGTGATCAATAACTGAAAATTGTTTACCTCGTCTATAATGACCTAATGTTTTATATTAGACAGCAGTACAAAGCAGACCCTGTAGAGATACCTGTTCAACAGATTTGCCTCCAACTGTAGGCAATGATATACATTTAGGAAAATCAGATGGCAGATGGGAAAAATCCACAAAACTTCTACATCAATTGAAGAGTTTTGTTTCCAGCTCAGGTTTTCACTCCTAATGTGTGAGAGAGAGACACAATGGGCTATGTCTGCATCAAATTATGAACTCCATGTTGTAGTAGTTGTTGAATACAAAGCTAAACCTGGCTGAGGGCAGCCTATTGTATTGTGTTCCAGACAATTGCTTCATCCAGAAAAAGTATTCGGCCACTCATTGAAGGGCTATCAGTGAGAGAGAATCATCTGGGACTATTGACTTTGAATAATTCTCAACTATTGGCCCACTCCCATTGAACAGTGAATTTTCTACACGGACTTGCAAGGCAGGTGGGGCGAGCATAATTGGGCTTGTAGCTTCTCAAGTTGAGCACATTACACAGAGACGGAGGCCTACTTAAGAATGGGAGTCTGCTCTATGTAGCAGGAGGCTGGCCAACACCAGCGCTGGCCGACAGACACCATACATAAGAAGAACTTACAGGAGAGAGAGAATGGAACAGACCCTGTCCAATGTGAGATGCTGATGAACCATGGACTCACAGAAGCAGGTGAGATCAAACTAAGGTGCGGTACATCTCAGGACTTGTCATATTTTCAAAGTTCTGTAACTCTTGGGTGTTTTAGTAAAGTCACTGTGGTTAAGAAATTTCTTTGCTAAGTCTGTGTTCTTTGCTTTCCTGCCACATATCCCCAAAGGGGTTAAACTAGCAGACCAGAGTTCCCACAGTCTAGATCAAATGCTAAGGGAGTGGGTGGTCTTGGGAGGTCTCACACTGGTTTTAGAGTCTAGGGCAGCTGGGTATCAGTGTCCTATGTCCCAAAGGATGACAGATGAGGTCTGAGCCTGGAAGTGTGTCCTGTAATCCCTGAGTTAGAACAGTTATTAGGCTCTGGCCAGATCTAGTTGGCTTATAAGCGCATGGTACCAAGCGATTGAGTCCATTAGCAATAGACTGGTGACGATTCAGTGGGGAACAGGGTCAGGTTGTAATGGGGTTTAATTACAACTATGTAGCAATAAGTATTATGCTGGTGGAAAAGGTAGGACTCAGCTCCCATTCATTTACACAGTGGTGGTCATAGTATTTGTTTGAGTGAAACTGTGTAGATGACAACAAAATGTAAATAAAATAAAATGAAAATAAAGGTAGTGCCAGCCATAGAATCTTACCATCTAGGTTTTGGGCAGTGACTCTGGTTTCTTTTTTATTAAATATTTAATAATCTCACATTCCCGTTAGGAACGTGAACGTTTTCTCCAATTCCTCAAAGAAATTAATCTTTTGAAACTGTTGGTTCTGTTACTCCTGTCAGCAGTATTTGTGGTCTAAGATAATGTGATTATGACCTAGACCCCATTCTTGGAACTGAGAGGCCAAGAGCAACTCAGCAGGTTCTCATTACAATGTTGTTGCAATGGAGTGATAAGTATTCTGGATCAATCATATTCCTGCATAAATCTCCGTCTTTGTTTTTCCTCTTTTTCCGCAATGTGATGACTTTGAAGAGTTGCCTTCTTGGCAGCTTCTGCAAAAGCAAAGAAACGCTTATCAGTGTGCGCCCCAATAATCTCTGTTGGATGCTAAAAACTTCTCTATAAAAAGTAGCATACAACCTTAGAGAACTGTTGGAACCCATTCTACGGAAACAAGTAAATAAGAGCCCATGAGTGACGCAGTAACTCTGCTTGAAATTTTGCTCAGCTCTAGTGCTGCTTTGGGAGTGTTTATAGGAACTCAGTGAGTTCCCTACCTTTTGTCTTGTTGCCTTTCTTCTATGGTTATTTTGGATCCTGAGCTTTAATATACTTCCAGTCAATTGCCAGTTGTACATTCCAGCATTTTTAGGGAATGTATTAGGCTGTTTTGATTAGTACTTGTGCTTTCTTGGTGTAAAAATCCCACATTATTGGGTTTCTGTTCACCTGTTTTCAAACATGTTTTCAAGTACAGTAAAATATATAAGCTCTTCACTGTTCATTCTAACTTCCACAGTGTTTTTTGCTTCTTTTAGTTCATCACTGATATCTTCAGGCTATTCCAGTATGAAAGTCACACACCAATTTAAACTAGAAGACTATATGGCTCCTGTTATTTTGAAAGTAAAGAAAAACCTAAAATTAAATTAGAAGTTCTGCCAATTTGTATTAATGTTTGATCATGATACTGATTTTTTTGAGCCAGTTAAAGGGACTGTTTTTTTTCATAAAAGCCTTTAATTAGGTAGACATTATTTTGGATTTTATGTTTTCACCATCTTGGCTACTTAGAGCCAAAGGCTACTTCATCTGAACTAACTTCAGCCATGTCAAAAATTTTCTGTCTGGTATTTGCTAATGACAAGCCAAATTTGATTCTGTTACATTCATGTAACCCCACTAATGTCCGTGGGACTGTACGCACAGAATCATAGAACTGTAGAGATGGACAGGATCTCAAGAGATCATCTAGTCTGTCTCCCTGTGTGGAGGCAGGATTAAATATACCTAGACCATACCTGGTCGATATTTGCCTAATCTTAAATAAGAGCAGAATTTGGCCCATTTTGTCCCACTCCATGAAATTCAATTCAAACTCATTTATGTAATAGTTAAGAGTTTTCTTCATCAATAGATTTAGGCAAGATTCTCAAAAATGGCTCGGAGTTTTGGGTGCCTCCATTTTTGACTGCCCAGTTTGAGATATCTTACTGGTGCCTGACTTTGGCCTTGGCTAAACTGGCAATTCACAGCGCTGCACTTGCTGCACTCAGGGGTGTGAAAAAACACCCCCCCTGAGCGCAGCGAGTTCAGCGCTGTAAAGCGCCAGTGTAATCAGCGCCTGCAGCGCTGCACACTCGCTCACAGCGCTGCAAGCTATTCCCCTCGGAGAGGTGGAGTACTTGCAGCGCTGTGAGAGAGCTCTCGCAGCACTGGTGGCGCGACTACACTCGCGCTTCACAGTGCTGCCTCGGCAAGTGTAGCCAAGGCCTTTGAGGAGGCAGGTGCTCGGCACTTCCTAAAAATCATGTTCCTTTAAGGTAATGATCAAGTTGGACAGCCAAATTGTGATGCTGCCCATGTGAGTCATTTTTGAAAATCTTAGCCTTAGTGTTGGGTGGGAACAGGCCGGCGCAACCACTAGGCGAACTAGGCAGTCGCCGCCCAGGGCCATCCTCAGGCATAAGCAGCTGGGTAGGGCACCTGAAAATTTGGGGCACCACTGGGTCTTAGTGTCCACCCCACTATCCTATCCCTGTTCTGACCCTTCCTGCAGGCTCTGAGTCTTCCTGGGAAGGAGATCTAGTAGTTAAAAGAGAAAAAGTCTCCAGCCTGCCAGACCTATTAGCACAACACTGAAACTGTTAAAGAGCCATTCAAGGGGTAATGAAGACATTTAACAGGCATTTGCCAACCCCCAGGTATCTACTGTCAGTTTCTGAATGTACTGACAAAAACAGTTGTGCATGACTGTCATATTTACGCAGGACACGTCAGTCTACAGGACCTTAGTTTAAAATTTGCTTTAAAAATATTTCATTAGTAAGTTGGCGAAGATTATAAAATCACATCTCTAAAAAATCCTTGCATAGATTTTTAGATGCACAATCATCTTTAGCCTTAAATACTTGGATCTTCAGACACATGTTTTTTTAAATAAATTCTTCAAAAGACCACCCTTATCTAAAATACACACTTTAATGACTATAGTAAAAAAACTTACTTCCAAAGTCTTCCTGTCCTTTCTGTCCATCCCTTTCTCCCTTCACCCCCTTGAAGGAAGCAAGAGCCCTTTGCTTCCAGATAGCTGGACAAAGAGTTTCTATTTCTTTACTTCTGACTATCTGATGAACTAGTTTTAAGCAAAATTAGTACCTTAGTAAGATATAAAATCCTTTGTTATGCCTAAAAGCTTTGGAAACACATTTTTTAAAGTTGGTGAAATTTCATAAACATGTGTATTGTTATGCAGATCACACACAGTAAATTAGTGTTCCCTTTTTCTAAAAGCAATGAACATTGTTATGAACACACTAAACCTCTGTGACTGATTAATTTAAAATAATGTCTGTTTCAGTGAGTTAAATATGTAGTCATCTGGAATGATTACTTTATGAAGGCTTAAGAGTACATTTAAAATATAAAATCAGCTTAGAAATACTGATTAAGAAAATGTAAAACAGAGAAGAGCTGCATCATGTATTCCATAATATTTAATGTTGTATTCAGCAAGACAGCTTACTCACCCTTACTACAAAGTTTTTGTAAATAAATGTCTGACAAACTTCAGGCCATATCAAAAAACCTGTGACTGACATTTTTTATTCCCAAGTTTAGTGCTTTTAATTAGGTACCTTCTGCATGTCCGTTCTGCATGAGGGGGAGGATACAGGGGTCTCTGCGGGGAACTGTGACTCTCTGCCACCGTAAGGCGGGCCGGGCATATTGTTATTCTTTCTGCCTTGTCCCCCCGCCCCCACCCCGCTGGGCTCAAGCTCAGGCTGCTGTCGGGCATAGAGGCACTAGTTTAATAATACTGCATAGTGCCCCATAAATCCTAAGGATGGCCCTGGGGGTGCCAAAAAGTGGTGCCCTGGCTTGGCAGGGAGGAGCTGCCTTCCGGAGGTACTGGAGAGCCAGAGCGTCGGCTTGCGGGGGCAGTGAGCTCCAGCCATGAAGGAGCTGGTGCGACACAGGGGGGCAGGAGCCCTGCAAAGGCGGCAGCACTGGTGCCCCCCCAGGGGGCTCCTGCAGGCTGCAGCAGATGCATGTGCCCAGAGGCCCCCGGGCGGCCCCCGGGCGCCCCCTAACTCCCCCCTCGCCGCGCTCGGGCTCTGCGGCTCCCGGGCATGTGAACCACCGCCAGGGCATGGGGCCCTGAGCCTGCTCTGGGAGGGGCAGCAGCGGCAGCGGCTCACACTCCTGGGAGCCGCAGAGCCCGAGCGCGGTGAGGGGAGAGCTGCGGGGCGCACGGGGGCCACACGGGGTCCTCTGGGCACATGCATCTGCTGCAGGAGCCCCCAGAAGGCAGCTCCTCCCTGCCGAGCTGCTGCAGCGGCCCAAGCCCGGCAAAGCCAGTGAGTGGACTCGGGGCGGGGGCCGCCGGGGTGGGGAGGGCTCACGGGGGCTGTGCACCCTCCAGGGGAGTTCAGGGGGCGGGGCGGGGGGAACCTCGTCTGGGGAGCAGCCCCTGGGCACAGCTGGTCCCTGGGCAGGCTGGTCCCTGGGCAGGCTGGTCCCTGCGGTCTATAAAGGCTCGTTGGGATTTGCCCCTCAATGAACCGATGTTATGGGGGGGGGGGGGGACGACACGGTGGAAGTTTCGCCTATGGTGCAAAATATCCTTGCACCAGCCCTGAGTGGGACGGGGGACAACCTTCTGCATAAACACAGGGGACTGTAATAAGTCACATTTGAATCTTTTAGTAGGCATATGTGATCTTTCCCTTGGCTCATGATAAAATTGAAAGAAAAACAATTGTATATGTAAACAGAAGCCATATTAGTGAGTGAAAATTCAGAACTATATGAACTGTTAGTGTATTAGACTAGCAGACAGACAGCATAATCCTTGTAGTGTCCTTGAATCTACTACCTAAGCTCTTATGTGTAAGGGATTGTTATAATTTATCCTAGCATTTCAAGAAATGGGGCATGACTGAAAGTCCTTGACCTATGGAAATCCTATCTGCATAAGGATATTGTTTTACAGCCTATAGAATTTTATGAAAACAAATACATTTTATTACTACAAGAATTGTTTGTTTAGAATTCACTGTATGTGGCAGATACAGTTTATCTTGATTGCTCTATGCTTTTAAGCCCCTTTACCAACACAAAATCATACCGTGTCAGACGTGACTTTTGAACTCTACAGTGTTTAGTGTGGAGGTCACTCACCTCTCTTATGACTTCTAATGAATTTGCACAGATCTTATAGTTGGGCCGGAACTTGCTGTTGAAGTTTTCACATGCCTTGAATAAAAATAATTTATAGGGTTTAAATTTTCATTTTCAGAACGAAATATACAGAAAAAAGGTATTATTTTGAGAGTGGTATTTGTACATTTATTTTTACTTCAATAGCAGCATTAAAATACACAGTGGCAAAAACTAAAATATTAGGGTTTTTTAAATAATTTCCATGCTGCTCTGAGACCCTTCATTCTCCCCAGTGACCAAATTGGTTGGGGTAGTGTTTGGGTTTTATATCATTTGGATGTTGCCCTTCTATTTACATGCTAACTGCTCATTAATTTTATTTCTTTGAACATTTTTTTTGTATATTTGCATGCATATCTCCTTCTTATGAAGGCTTCTTTTGTTTCTTTTGGTTACTTTACTTTCTACCTATGCATAGTATGTGTAGCAGTCTCTCCATACAGTGAGGACAGCTTAGTCATCATTTCCAACCTACTTGAGTTTATTCCCTGATATTTAGGATTTGTATTTAATATACTGAGTTGGCTTTTTTAAACCCTGGAAAATGCTTTAAATATTCTTCCCCTTAAAATGGCTGAGATGTTTGTTGGCTTCATAATTACATAGTGTTCTCAATCACCCTTGTGTGTTTGTTTGTGGATACTTTGTGTATTAAACAAAAAGTAGTATTTTTAAAAGCACTGTATATGTTCACATATGGTGTATGTGTATGTTTACTGTAAATAATAGAGGGCCACAGCATCCCATAATATCAACGGTCCTATTTCAAATTTAACCAAAGAGATGTGTTTATGACTAATTTAAAAACTTTCTGATTTCTAGGATGTTAATGTAGTTAGTGCTAATTTTCTAAATGATTTTGGTCTGATTTTATCAGCTTTTATAAACTGAGTTTGGGCCAGGTAAGTACTTTGAAAGGCATTATTAAAAATTATCAGCAACAAACTAGATATTCTAAGAAGTGGTGTTAAAGATCCAGAACGGGGGTTCACTTTCCTCTGAGGTGGCACAGAACAAATTCTCAGCATGGTGTAGGGACTCTATCTTAAAGATGAGACTTAAAACTGAGACTCTGACCACTTATGGTAATTACAGGCCAGTCCAGTCTCTAACTTTGGACAGAAACCTGTCAGCATAAACACAAATCACATACTGTCTTTTAAGTTCCTAAATACAGCACCCTATTCACTTGTAAAATATAGGTTTTGCGCATGAATTTTTGTGGTGCAAATGTAGATGCCAGGGCTCAAAATTTGTCCCTAAAACCTCTATGCCCCCTTTTCAAGTTGTTGAGATGTATGTCCCTATATCCTGTATAAAATCCAATATTGAATGAAGTCTGTCTGCATAAAATTACCTGGAATTTCAGATGTGTAAGATATTCTTTCCCTTTTGTCCTGAACAGTTGTGTAGTGATGGCGTTTGCCATTAAAGGCTGCCTCCTTTCCCTGGCTGCATTTCACTGATGAATGAAGTACTAACAGTATATATCCAGAGTAGACGGTTAAGCTATGTGTATTGTTTTTCAATTATTTTTTACGTAATTGTCAGTGCAATGTCTAGTCCATCAGTAATGAAGTGTGAAGACAATGTGACTATATTACAAACCCTTTATCTTCTTTGTAGCTTTTAAAAGCAGCAGAAATTGAATGGACAAATATACATAATGCATGCTTTAATTTCATTTTCAGTGTTTTCACTGGGAAATAGTTCACAAGGCATCGGATCATGCTGACTAGAACCAAGATTAAAATACCTGGACTGAGCCCAAAGTAAATTAAGAAGAGTAAAGGCAGTCAATTGGATCTATCTAGGGTAACAATGCCCGTTCATCCCCTTCTGTAAAAAGGCTTGCCAACCTCTGCTAAATGTTCATATTTTTGAGTGTTTGGCATTGATTCTTAACCTAGATAATGTATTGCGCTGAGACCTTGTTTCATGGTTAGTTGTACGTAAGGACTTTTGAACATGTGGAGAGACCAAGATGATTTTTCTGTCACTGAAACAAAATGGGAGAGCAGCAGGATGAGCCCTCACCTTTCTTATAGCTATCAGAACTTCCTCCCTGCCTTGGGTGAACACTTCCTTCCAGGTGTATTGTTCTCTCACCCACTTTAAAACACAGTACAAATCTACAGTGTCATTTGAGAGTGCTGCACAGTTGTGTAAATTCTCTGTGAACAGTCTGTGTCCTAAGACTATGGTATAAAGAAAAATAAAACCCGGTTGATAAAACTGATATTCTATGTCTACAAACTATTCCTGTAGTCCTGATTGTAAGTACTTTTAACAAACCTTTTCCTTTTATTTTTAAGCTGAACCCTAAAAGTTCCAAGTTATTAGAATTATGGGCTGAATTCATCACACAATTTTTTAATAAAGAATGTTAATCCTCTATCATTTGTGACATATACTTAGAACTATGTAAAGTTCTTTGAGAATCATTCAGGAGCCAGTAAAAACTCAGCAATGTACTTATTTCAGTGAATCTAATAAATTAGAAGTTTAAAGCTTACAGCTTGGTGTTTAATTCTTCAAGTTATTGTGCTTAATTTTAAATTCTGCACTGGGATACCAGCCATGATAGTCACTGAAAACACCTGCAGCTTCTCCACTAAATAAACACACGTTGAAATGCCCATTTGAGGCGTGGGAAGCAGCACTGAGGACCCAGCAAGTGAACTCCCAGTGGACACTAGTTGTTGTTATGATTTTCAGCAACAACAGTTAAAAGGTGGTTGTTAACAATGTGCTGTTTCTCTGGTGTGCATTCTTAACATTTAACTGATTGCTGGTTCTCTGTTGTGCAGGTTCTGTGCCAAATGGCACAAATATGCTCACATAGGCCTTGATTCAATAAGGTACTTAAACCCATCTCTAACAAAGCAAGTGAGGAGTGCTCATGTACTTCAAGTTAGGCATGTCCTTAGGTACCACGATGAATCAGAGACTTAGGGAATTTCTACCCAGCAATTACCTGTGGTTGGCCTAGGTTAGCTGACTCCTGCTCTATCCTGAATGTCTACACTGCAATTTTACAGCCCTGAGCCTGAGTCAGCTGACCCTGGCCAGCTGCAGGTGTTTAATTGCTGAATAAACGTGCCCTGAGTGACTAGATGAGGATTGTAGTACTGAAAAGTTCTTCTAGGCACAGTCATGTTAATAGAAAGCTCAAATGGCCATATTTCTAGAAAAGCTGAAGTGTGTGGTGAAGAAAAGAAAAACAAGTTACATAAGATACAAAAAGGAGTTTCAAATAAACCAAACCATTTATTGAGACACAAACAAAGCCTTAAGGGATGTTCTGCAGACCGTTTCATCAAAATAGAAAGACCAGCATACATGTTATTTACTACGTCTGTCTTACAGCAGGGCATAATTATACTCCGCCAATACCAAGAGTTATGGAGGTAGTAGCTTAGTTTATCCTTTCTTAAGTCGCAACCTTCTGTCAAGAGCTGACAGTGATACACTTGAGACTTTTGTCTCTGTGATTTACACTGGACCACTAAAAATCAACAAACAAGTTACTTGAGTGACCCTATATTCTGAGTGTTGACCTCTTTCTGGCTTTATAATGGTAGGCCAGCCAAAGTCTGCTTTTTATAAAAACAGGAAGGAGGGGTTCTTTCCCAGCAGTGACACGGCTGTTCCTAGTTACACAATGAATTTGGTTAAGTTAGTTAACAGGCCCTGTCACAAGTCCTTTCCCTAGTTGGTGTTTAGTTTTTCATTTTCAAACAGTTAAAATAGAACATCTCCAGACAGTTGCAGCAGTGTCCGCCTTAAGATCTTTAAAAGATAAAGTAGGAGGCAACTTTGTAGACTTAATGCCCATCACATTTGTAACTCCTTTGAAGCCAATGGTATTCCATCAGGGCGGCATCTGGCTTGTTGTGGTGTTTTACTGCTGGTTTATCTCTTGTCATCCCTCAGTTTTACCACATCAATTCTAAATCTTGACTAACTTGGTGGTGGGGAGGGATAGGTCAATGGTTTGAGCATTGGCCTGTAAAACCCAGGGTTTTGAATTCAATCCTTGAGGGGGCCACTTAGGGATCTGGGGAAAAAATCAGCACTTGGTCCTGCTAATGAAGGCAGAGGGCTGGACACAATGACCTTTCAGGGTCCCTTCCAGTTCTATGAGATAGGTAATCTCCATATATTATGGTATATTGTTTTGAACAGCATTGAACACTCGACACATGGTCCAGAACAGTCAAACACAACAGTGGATCTTCAGATCTTTTCTCAAATACTTTACAAAAACAAATAAACAAACATTCTCCCCTAAAATATACCACAATCTACTTTTTAATGTTCCAAATATTTAGTAATTTTTACATGGCTGACTACATTTTCTGCTTTGTCACTATATCCCAAACTGCACTGCTTGTTAATCAGGATCAGTGTAAGTGTAAGATTGAAAATACAAGGTCATTTTGCAATTGTGGGTTGTTGGGTATTTTTTGGAGGGGGGAAGTGTCTAGATGCCTGCTGACAAATAAGTAAAGCTACAATAACTAATAATTTATTTATTGCCACAGAGGTTGATTAATTTTACCAAGTCTGAGCTTTTTCAGCAATTTCTTGCCCTTCTGTTGTGAAATACCCTCCTTGTTATATAAAGGTTGTCTTGCCCTCCAGGAAGACTGCTTACATGCAGTGAAGCACATACTTAGGTGCCTTGGTGGATTGCAGCCGTAGTTATAGGCTTTATCCAGTGACTAGCACATCCTGTGACTGCAACATTGAAGTCAGTGACACTACACACTTGCTTCCATTTTTGCAGGATGAGAGCTTTACCTTGAGAAAATCTTCAGCTGGTATAAATAGTCATAGCTCTGTCTCTTCCCCCCCCCCCTCCCCCCCCCCCCCCCCCCGGCCAGTCTTTTACTTGTTACCTTTGAAATGGCATTCCCTTTCTTCTCTGTGATCTTTTGAGGGGGTGCATGCCATCATTTCCTTCTAGTGGTGAGGTTTTCCACTGAAGTCCACAGGATTCTGTGCGGGAGTAAGGGGATGGAATCCTTTTATAGGGAAATAAAAAATGGAGAGAGATTTTATTGATCTGCCTATAATTCTTTGGTATGTGTTTGAGTTCGTTGTTAATGTACTGGCCCTGTGGAATCACAATGTGCAAATTTAATCCCTTTTGAGCTATGCATTTTAGCTTCTTACTGTACTTTGGCTCTGATCTTGTAACCTGGCACCCACACTATAGTTAATTAGGAGAACTGCGAGATGTTGGCATGCAGAGAAAAGGAAGGGATTTAAGAGATGTGCTGACCAATTTTTCTTGTGTAAAGCCATTTCCAGGTTAAAAAGTTTTAATGACAGATTTACATTTACCATATTTTTCCTCCCTGGCCATTGTCTGTGAGCTAATGCTATGTGGCAATTGTGTTTTATTTTGGAAACCAGCAATGCAACTCCCTCTTCTTATTTTTTGACGTGGACATGCTGGGATTTATTGCGTTTTTGGTGGGAGTTGCTTGTGCACAATTCAAGATTTTATTTAGTAAGGCTCTTGAAACAATCCCACCTGACATTCTCACGAGCAAACTAGGGTCTGAATGGAATTACTGTAAAATGGGTACACAACTGATTGAATAACTATACTCAGAGTAATTATCAATGGTTTCCAGAGAAACTGGGAGGACGTATCTAATGGGATCTAGTCCTAGTCAATATTTTCATTAATGACGTGGATAATAGAGTGGAGTGTGCTTTTAAAATTTGCAGATGACACCAATGTGGGCGGGGGGAGGGAGCACTACAAGTACTTTGGAGGACAGGATTAGAATTTAAAAATTGGAGAATTGGTCTGAAATCAACAAGATGAAATGCAATAAAAAAAAGTGAAAAGTATTACACTTAGGGAGGAAAAATCAAATGTGTGAATAGTTGGGGAATAACTGGCTAGCTGGTAGTACGACTGAGAAGGATCTGGGGGTCATAGTGGATCACAAATTGAATATGAACTAACAATGTGATATAGCTGCAAAAAAGGCTAATATCCTGTTGTATTAACACGTGTCAGATATAAGACATGTGAGGTAATTGTCCTGCTCTACTTGGCACTGGTGACGACTCAGCTGGAGTACTGTGTCCAGTTTTGGGTGCCACACTTTAAAAGATGGGGACAAATTGGAGAGACTCTACACGACAGCAACAAAAATGATAAGATTTAGAAAACCTGACCTATGTTAAAAAGACTGAGCATGTTTAGTCTTGAGAAAAGAAAACTTCAGCAGTGAAGTTGTGGCAGCATGGGTTGTACAAGCCCACCTTGGTACCCTGTCTGTGTACTCACGGGGACCTGTTAAGGGCTATTACAAAGAAGACTGCAATCAATTGCTCACTAGGACCAATGGAAGTAGACACGAAATAATCTGCTTAGTCTGCAGCTAGGGATTACATATTAGGAAAAACTTTCTAACTAGGGCTATGTCGACACTACAAGCTAGGGGCATGATTCCCCTGCTCGTGTACACATACTTGCGCTAGCTCTCATCGAGCTAACTCAGGTATAAACAACAGTGTGGCTGCGGTAGCTTAGGTAGCAGCAGCGGAGACATGGCTGTGCTGTGCTGTGCACATACACGTCGGTTTTGCTGGGGGGAAGAGGGGAAAGATCAGCTTTCAAAAAACAAAGTTGTATGTAAAAGTCTCAGTCTCTCTCTCTCTCTTTTTTTGTTTTTGTTTTGTTGTTGTTGTAGGCCCTAACTTCTGTCCAAATGCCGTGGATTGGTGCTTTTAAAATATACAATATAGAGGTTTTAAATTTGGAATATCATACCGTGGAGGTCATGTTATCCCTGATACAACTCTGCTAACTCAAATGGTGGTGTGCCATGGATAAAGTTGGCACTATGTATGTTTTGCAAATTTTATTACAAAAATTCTTTGTGAGGTAATGTTGCGTGCAGATTCCAGTGCTCTGTGTTCTATTCTGTTTCGCTGTAGCTCTGACAGAGCTGATAGGAGCATGGCATTTTCCTCAGATGTTTCCTTTTTTATGCCCTATACATAAAAGGTGCTGTTAAACCTGTATAATGAAAATAAGTGCCAGAAACATGGACATGGACATGCACAATTGTTTTGGGAGCAGCCTGTATGTAACAGCTTCGGTGATTTCTGAGCCCTTTGTTATTGGATGCTTTTCTTAGGTCTTCCTTTCAACAGATACTGTATAAAATGCACATTAGAAAAATCAAAGTACATCTTCAGCATAAATTCATCCTATCTAAATGATAGCTTAAATTATGAATCAGTCTGAAATGTGCACCAGACTTTTCATGTTATGATCACCATCTCTGATGGTAAGCAGGGCCGGCTCCAGGGTTTTGGCCACCCCAAGCAGCCAAAACAAACAAACAAATAAAAAAAGCCATGATCGCGATCTGCGGCGGCAATTAGGCGGGAGGTCCTTCGCTCCCAGGTGGAGTGAGGGACTATCCGCCGAATTGCCGCCGAATACCTGGACGTGCTGCCCCTCTCCGGAGCGACCGCCCCAAGCACCTGCTTGAGAAGCTGGTGCCTGGAGCCGGCCCTGATGGTAAGGTAGATCTCTTTTTACTTCCCGACAAGGCTGGGGAGGTTTTCCACATTAAAATGCATATTCAGCCCCACCATTCCCAAAAGTTCACATCTTTATGCTGACCCATTTCAGTCTCCAGTGCAAGTTCAGTGCAGACTTTTCATCAGACTGCAGTGACACTACTACAAGATCTATCTCTTGGAGATTCCTGCAGCACAGAGGATAGTCCCCTCTTCTTGCTGCATCTGTCCCGGAAGGTTTTGGTCTTATACAGTGGTGATTCCTTATTTGACCCACAATGCTATTCTCACTCAAAGGTGTGACTGCAGCACATGTAGACATACTGGAGTTAGCTTAAATAACAATAGCAGTGAAGTTGTGGCAGCATGGGCTGTACAAGCCCACTTTGGCACCCTGGCTATGTACTCAAGTGGCTAGCCCACGCTGCCAGGGTTTCACTGCTATTGTTGTTCAAGCTAGATCAAAACTCAATGTATTGCAGTCACAACTCTGATTGCATTGTAGAAGTACCCTTTGTCTGAATAGCAGCAGACTTTCTTTTCTCTGGACGTGATGTACCATGATGCTGAAGTGTGAAAACGGCTGCAGAATACATTTGAAAAAGATGTCTTCATTTTCACTGCAGAATTCTCACAAGTACTAAGTTGTATTCTGTGTCTTGCAGTTTGCCTGCCTTACATTTTCTCTTTGTCGGTATGATTCATTGTGCTTCTCCCCAAGGGAGAGTTTATTGGTTTTCCTATTCAGCTCTGGCACTGCTGCCCTTAAAAGGACAGAATGAAAAAGCTAGAGGACAATATTTACATTCAGTATAATTCATAAGCAGCGTGAAAGTTCTGTTCTCAGTTACACTTTGGAAACCTGAGTAATTTCATTGACTTCAGTGCAGTTACTCTGTACTTACACTGGTATAAATGAGAACAAAGCGTGGCCCTGAGTAATTTATAGAGAAGTGGCAGCATTCAGATGTTAACGTGTTTAGGCAAATTAGTGGTTGAAAATGTCTTTACCAAACCAGATTTTCCAATGAATGAAGAGCCCCAATCTCTAGTCTTGTGGTTATTCTTCAAGGTAAAATTTCTTGCAACATTAAACACAAGCATCAACCTTCATATCCATATGCAGTTGTGATCACAATTTTATTCCAACATAGCCTGCACAAGCCACAGATATCACATTCCTTTGAACCAACAGTTTCTCTATGAAGCTAACCATCCTAGCAATGATTGTGACCCCGACGGGAGAGAACTTTCATCCTCAGTTTACTAAATATCTTTGCCATTTGCACTACTGTTTGAATTTAACCGCTTTATTGTTACTATTTACGAGGCTTCCAATAAGTCAAGTTCTATAACTGATTAACTTGTTAAATATATGTATAGAAAAATATGTTTAATTCTGAAAGAGGAGCCTTCAAGAGCCTGTCTTGGCAACTGTTCCCACAGAGCAAATTATCTCCTTCCCTGGTCGAGGCCCCTGTCAGTAGCAGAATCAGTGTGGTGTTGGCATTGAATGAGGTGGTGGTGGGCAGGAGCCCACAAACCCTGTGTGCCATGCAGTCCAGAACCACAGGGTCCCTTGTTCTGCAGCAATGCAGTTAGGGAGAGATACAAGGTCAAAGCCAGTAGATTAATGACTAACCAGATGCACAATCCATTTTGTAATGATGGGGTCATAGGAGATGCAGGAGCTTCTACAGTCTTAGGTTGTATTTATACAAGTCTTGGGTGTCTATGGACTAGCTCCACAGAGGTGGGGTCTTGGTGCTGTAGATGTCAGATACAAAAGATGACATATATTAGAATAGTTCAATTTGTCTCTTGTAAAGTAACTTACTGCATTGGGCTAAATTCTCTTCAGAGTTACAACTGTGCAATTCCTACTGATGGAAATTTGACCCATTTTGTTTTCTAATATACAGCTATAGATTAAATAAGAGAAAAATATGCTTACTTATATTTTCCCCTTATACCATAAAATCCATTTCAACCATGAGAACTCACCAGGTAACATATATCCAGTATCCTATTAAAATTCTAACTTGAGTACAATACAATGTCTAATGAAACCAATTCATTGTCTGCATGTCTAAAAACTGTTTGTATGAACCAGTAAATCAGACTTTCATTGGATCAGGGGGCACTGTCAATACTGTTAGTGCCATACACTCCAAAAAAGTACTCCGGGGCTTTAACGAGTCACCCTATGCTGAATGGCAGCTTCGATGACATCATTCCGTCAACTAATTAGCCCGCACCCTTTAAGAACTAATCATGCTTTATGTATTCCTGGTGGAATTCTGCAGCTGTTTCATTTGGAACTATAGCAGCTATGCAGCGTTCCAACAGGAGCCTATATAATATATTTCAATTCATAACATTTCTGCTCAGCTTGCCTCTGGCTTCATAACAATAAAAACTCAGGGAGACAATATGATTTGGAAAGAGAATTTTAGACAAAATACAGTACACCAGGATGTCTTTGTTGCACTGTACATGTACTAGGATTTCAGTGTTTGAAAGCCTCCAACATATTTTTGGTTAAAAGTATTGTGCGCATTCTTTTTAAATATGGAAGAAATTATCCAAGTATAAACGATCATACAAATATTAACAATGTCACATTCACACTGTGGAAACAGTTTTAGACAAAGACTGTTCAGTAATCTTTCAACACTGGATAAAACTGTTTTTAAAATGCTAAACAATGCTTGATATTTAGCTGATTTGTTTGGAACCAGTTGGATCTAAATTCATTACTATTTCCCAGATGAGCAAACTTGTAGTAAGATTACCTCAGAGGAAACACCTTCCATTTCCCTGACCATGAACTGCCTGAATAAAGAGGAGACAAGCTGGCTGAGATAATATATTTTATAGGACTAACTTCTGCTGGTGAAAAAGACAAGCTTTCGAGCTGACCTGAAGAAGAGCTCTGTGTACCTCAAAAGCTTGTCTCTTTCACCAGCAGAAATTGTTCCAATAAAAGATATTACATCAGGTACCTTGTCTCTCTCATATCCCGGGACCAACATGGCTACAACCCTGTAAGCAAAACTGATTAAAAAAAGAAAAAGATTCAGAACTTATCTTTTTCTGACATCATTGCAAAGGATATAGACAGCAGAATAATCAACTAGTCAGAAAACCTTTTCATTAGCAAAATACTTAATAAAGCTGGTGTTGCACAAGGTATTCTAAATGCAACACTCCCTCTTGTCTAGAGGCACTATTCCAAGATAAATCACCTGTTGTCAATGAATAGATTTTTGGTAAAGTTGTGTAATAGTATGGTAGGGATTGTCTCCTATGCCATCCTGTTAACAGGTGTATGAATCCTGTTGGGAGACTGACTGACTCCTGCTGACTCCTTTTGGCTGCTATGGCTTATTAACTCCAACCTGCATTTCAAGGAAGTGGAAGTGGCTGTCTGAGTAGATATCTAGGACCAAGAGCAGACAGGTCCTATAGGATGAACTGTGGGAACAGCCACACCTGAGGAGAAGGCTTGAGCTAGATTACATTACTTGTATTTTTTACCTTGTTAATTAAACTCCAGGAGAGGGATTAGTTTGACTTTATTACAAGGTATGCAGGCTTTGTATATCACCAAATGCTTACAGTCAATAATAGCAGACACCTTTTCTTCATGTTTTGTGGACACACAGGGGAAAATCCCCTGCATAGGAAGAATGTGTTGTCAGAAGGGCAAGTTACAGGCTTTCAGTGAAAATTTGAAGCAGCTCCCTCAGAAGCTTTAGTTTATGTTTAAAAAAGATGAACTTAAACTAGAGCGGGTACAGAGAAGGGCCACTAGGATGATCAGAGGAATGGAAAACCTGTCGTATGAAAGGAGACTAGAGGAGCTCGGGTTGTTTAGCCTGACCAAACGAAGGCTGAGGGGGGATATGATTGCTCTCTTTAAATATATCAGAGGGATAAATACCAGGGAGGGAGAGGAATTATTCCAGCTCAGTACTAATGTGGACACGAGAACAAATGGATATAAACTGGCTGTGGGGAAGTTTAGGCTTGAAATTAGACGAAGGTTTCTGACCGTCAGAGGGGTGAAATATTGGAACGGCCTTCCGAGGGAAACGGTGGGGGCGAAGGACCTGTCTGGTTTTAAGATTAAGTTAAATAAGTTTATGGAAGGAATGGTTTAAGGGGATAACGTGATTTTAGTCAAAGGAACAGCGTGCCATGGCAGGTAAATAGTATAATGGCAAATGAGGGTGAGGCTGGAGAATCTTGCCTACATGCTCGGGGTTTTACTGATCGCCATATTTGGGGTCGGGAAGGAATTTTCCTCCAGGGTAGATTGGCAGAAGCCCTGGAGGTTTTTCGCCTTCCTCCGCAGCATGGGGCAGGGATCGATGGCAGGAGGATTCTCTGCTAATTGAAGTCTCTAAGCAACAGGATTTGGGGACTTCATCAGCAGAGTCAAGGGAAAGAGTAGGGACGGCTTTGTGGCCTGCATTATGCGGGAGGTCAGACCAGATGATCATAATGGTCCCTTCTGACCTTAAAGTCTATGAGTCTATGAGTCTAAGATGGAGCCCTAATCTGGCACAGCAAAGCATGGCGCTTTGCCAACTTGGAATAGCCTGAGCCCTGGGTGCCCATCTCTGAAACTTCCTCCACTTGTCTCCTGCCACACATGCTCTAGGAACCTGCTGTCTTCACAGAATCAGCTCTTCCAGGCCAGTTTTGTCATGTGACCATATTGTGTCATCGTGCAAACGTCATCCTCTCAGGACATAGGCAGTTCTTGGATTTGCCAGACTTCATGACTATAATCTAAACTGATCTAGAGTCACCCAATGTGATTGGTCAAATCTACAGCAGCGATGGTCAACTCGGACACACAGTAATAGTGTATCGTTTCCGGTACAACTCCGCATCATTTGTGATCAGTCAGACCACTTAATCATGGGCCTGTTTCATTTTTAGTACATGATTTTCCTACATGCAAACTTGTCTATTATTATTATTTTCTTGGTTTTGATCAAAAGGTAACAAAACCTTGGATAGTCCAGAAGGAACAGATGTCAGTTAGGAGTGTCCACACCCTAGATAAAAGAGAATGTACTTCCTCCAGAGGGTCATCTGGCCCTAGTCAGAACATAAAAGTGAACAGTACTAAAATAATATGAAAGCCCTGGATCTTTGTACAAGGAACATTTTCTTATTGCAAGGGATATAGAAGCACTCTGCCAAGAGGTGCTATTTCCCCCCACATCCTTCTTGTACTAAATACTGCACTCTCCTCTTCCCCCTACAATGACCTTGGTCTCAGATTACTCATAGGTTTTCCTGAGTGTCCTTGTATGTGATTAGCAGGAAAGACCACCTACTAGGGCTTTCACATCCAGCAGGAAGTGGCAGGGTGAGAGAAAAACCCCAACTAGGCAGGAGATGTGGGCATTAAAGGAACAAACCATGTAGCCAGAGAGTAAGAAAAACAATGCTGCCCAGCTGCACAGAAGAGACTGCAGATACCACCTTGGTGGGTGGTGGAGAATGAGAACTAAATGAAAAACCTACCACTGCAGTGATTTATGCCGGGGCTAAACAGCCTCACCATACACCATTTCCACAAAATATCAAATTAGAGACCTAGCCAACTGCTTCATGGCACAGATGAGAAGTGGCACAGCAGGCAGCCAGGGCCATGGAATGAGCTGCCTTCTCCTTCCATCGAAACAGGTGTCAGAGGTGAGGAAGGGCCAAGGAGGGCAGGATCCTATTTGCTGCAGCAGCTGATGAAGGAGACAAGAGAGTGCAGTGCATTGCTGTGCTGCTGAGAACACTCACCACAATTCACAGCAGATCCAATAACATGGAAATAACTTGCAGGAGTCCATCTGCTGCATCCAGAAAGGGATACTAGGCTGCTAGTACCTGCGGAGAGTTAAGCCCATTGCCTATGAGTTAGCTGTACATGGAGGCCCAGCTAGGGATTTGTCTGTGCCTGAAGAAGGGAAGCCAGGCAGACCACACATATCCCGGGAGAGGGACCTATAAACCAAACCCTAATTATGCCTTGAGTGTTTAAAAGATAGATCAAGGCCCTGTGCTGGCTGGTGTTGCCACTGAGACTGAGGTGGTGCTCCACACAATTCACGCTCCCACAGAATGGGCAAATCATTGCTGTTTGGGGGATCCCACCTTGAAGAACTGTACCTGAAGCTGGAATCAAGCCTGAAGAGTCTCAAGGGTTTTGTAAGACCCTAAAGTAACAAAAGGGTGTGATGGACAATTGACATCCCCTATCTGAAAATAGCTTAGCCTTGACTCCTCTCCACCTCATACACCCACACCCTGACTCACCTCCCCCACACACATTCTGCTTCACTGATATCTGGTATGCAAAAGATGGTGTTGCAAGCATCATCCAACACTACTATAAAAGGTTGCCTGTGAGAAACCCTAACCTCCTTGTCCTGTAGCACAAGGAAATCATGGTGCACACATGTGGGTCAACAGACACTACTAAGAAACACTTCCAGACTCAGGCACACCCATGTATGTAATACAAATAGGGACCACACATCTTGGAGAAACTCCAGTTACAGATAAGTAACCTCCTCTTCCTACCAAGTGTCTATAGCTAACATCTATGATACAGTCTAATGAATGTTCTGCTTTAGAATAAATTCGGCATGCATATGCACACAAACACATTGAGCCAACATACCCCTCACATGCATAAACAACCCGATAGGTAATCAAACTTTTTTTCTTACAGGCTAGGAAGGAAGAACAAGAGAGAGATTTTTATTTGTTTCTATATTTAAATACTTAGGAGACATTCAGACATTATGGTGATATAGATACCTACTGGATAGGTAGATGAACTCTTGAATTTTCCTAAGCATTTGAAATAGGAAACTCTTAACTCTAGTCACTACAATTTTTGCTGTGGTTTGCCATAAAATAAGAGAAACAAGGAAAAGTAACATTACAAGAGAGAGCAAGAGAGAGCTTGCACATGTAACCAGCTCTTGAATAGAATAGTAATAATGGAATGAGATTTCCAGAATGGCTGCATAGTAAGGATTTTTTCTGTAATTCATGTGCCCTATTTAATTCTATGAAATAAAAATTATTACTCTGAAGTCCTATTGTAATTATGCAAAGTGTGGGCCATTAATGGTGGTTTAGAATCTTGATGGCTCCCATTGACCTGGACAACTGGTTTTAAATGGCTCTGTTTATTTGTAAGCCTTCCTATGTTCCTGTGAGTCAGACCGGAATGAATGGAGGCTTGGGGTCTCACAGGACATGTGACCATGTCACCTGGTACTGATCCATCTTAATCCTGATGCTTTTCCATTTAGAAGGAGGGGTGGGGACCCAGAGAGACAAAAGATTCCCGCCTTGTGCCAAAGCCATAAAAGGGGGATGGAACAGAACAAAGGGGGCTGCCAGTCATGAGAAATCCCCTATTTACCACCTGAGCTGGAACTAACAAGAACTGTACCAGGGGAAAGGATTGGGCCCAGCCTAAGAAGGAGTCTAGTCTGTGAAAGAAGCTTATTGGAACATCTCTGAGGGTGAGATTTACCTATATTCAGTTTCTTGATGTATTAGGCTTAGACTTTTTTGCTTTATTTTATTTGGTGACTTTGTTCTGTCTGTTATTACTTGAAACCTCTTAAATCCTATTTTTTATTCTTAATAAAATCACCTTTGTTTATTGAACCCAGAATACGTGATTAATATCTGGGGGAGCAAACAGCTGTGCATATCTCTCTATCAGTATAAAGGGTGGACAATTTATGAGTTTACCTTGTATAATCTTTATACAGAGTAAAATGGATTTATTTGGGGTTTGGATCCCATTGGGAGCTGGGTGCTGGAGACAGGAGTACCTGCTGGGTGTTTTTTCAGTTAAAGCCTGCAGCTTTGGGGACATGGTTCGGACCCTGGGTCTGTGTTGCAGGAGGCTTGCATGTCTGGCTCAACAAGACAGGATTCTGGAATCCCAAGCTGACAAGGAAGACGGGCTCAGAGGTAGTTTCAGCACGTCAAGTGACAGTCCCAAGAGGGTCTCTGTGACCGAACCCATCACATGAGAATGATTTTCTTCGGGAAAATTAGTAACTATTAACTCAAACATTAACTTTTGCCTGTAAGCAGTTTGTCTACAGCAAATCATTAAAATGTTTATAGTATGTGTTTATTGCTTTCAAAATGGAAATGCAGAATGTTTTTATTTAAGATACATGGAATTTTTTTTCTAAGACATTATAGACTAGAAATAAAACACATTGATAATACTGATGTAATGAAAATATGGAAAGTCCCTGTCTCTAGAATTTATACCGCTATTTAATTCTCTCCTGATTCTTTGTTCACCATGTTATCAGCTACAATATGCTGAATGACTAACAGATAATTGTCCCTTCAGCAGGTAAAGTTTTACATACATTTCTCATCCACTCAGTAGGATTTTACAAACTAAGTAGAATCTGGTCAACTAAATGCTTGGAGGGAGGTTCCAAGAATCACTTGGTGCTGCAGGTTTTGGTGATGCAGTAGTTGGTTCTCTTTCTAAAATGATTTGAGTGCTCAGTGATGATATAGTGGGGGGTGTTTGGATGAGCTGTAAAACTGAGATCCTGATCATTAAAGATTGCACTTTTTGCAAGGGTTACGGGGAGCTGTTAAATTCCAGCTCTGGTGTTTATTTCTTACCTACTTAGTTTCCCTCTGTGGTTGGATGAAATATTTTTACTCTCTGTCCAAAAACTGATGTGTACTGTTGATGTGCATTGTTAAACACTTGGTGAGTTACATCCTTAAAGGTAGTTAAATTTCTCTGGTGGTTTAAGTGCTCCCTGTGTATCCTTGAAAAGTTCTTTAGGACTATTCACAATGAAAGGATCTATATAAATCTAATATATTCATATTATTTTGCACAGCTATATATATTTTAATCCAAAATTTTGCTGTTAAAGCACAAAATACCTACCTGAATGCATCTGATCTATAGCTGACATATTTCTTTTAGTTGTTGCTTTTCTGTACATCAAACTTCACTGACCCAGAACATAATGCACCACAGTAAGTGTAACTGTATTGTATAATAAAAGTATACAGAGCTTATTACACAACACTGAAAGAAAAAAGGTAAGTATATTATGACAAGATTCTTTCTCTGATATCTGATCCAAATATATGGTATCGTCCGGAAATAGAAAAACTGTACCAGCACCTGTAATTGTGTAACCATTGACCTAATGCCTTCTGCAAGTCACTGCATTATTTTTGGTCATTTGCTGTATATACAGTTAAAATGCAAGGTACAGTCTACCATACATGGTATTTATATCATTCGAGCTTTAGTCTGGATAAATATAAATGAGAAAGATGAATTAAATCATTTCACAGGGCTATGGCCAAGTTGGATTGATGATCTTTTCAAATATCATCTTTGCTTCCCATTTCCAGCTGGAAGGGTAGGGGCTGGATTATACTGCACTGGTGGTGCTGGCGGCTTTCTTGATATGTTTTGGCATGCCTCTCCTGTGAAAAATTTTGAAAATCTAGTCCTGGAAGTCCAGTTGTATTTGTGGGCCTGCTTTGCAGAAAGAAAACCATATTGAGGGTGCCTACTCTTGGGGGAAATTTCATTTGATTCCTGTTGCAATGCAAACAACTTCCTCACTTTGTACATATTTAGAATAGATACCTTATGTGAAGTCTGGCTTTCAGGAAATCCTGGATCTGGTTCCAAAATAGAAATAAATCAGAAAATGCATCAAATCTTTAAAACAATTTTCTAATACTCAGAGTTATAATACTCAGAGGGGTAGCCGTGAATACATTATATTCACAATACGTACATACAGCATGTGTATTTGTGAGAGTCTAGGCAACAGGTTCTTTGTATATGTGTTCAAGGGAAGTGAAGAGTCAAGAAGGATGATAAAGTTCTGGGTAAAAGAAAGAGGAAGATTGGTTAAAGATGATAAAATATGAAATGTCGGTATATATGGAAACAACAGTATCTATATCAGAACTAATTTCTGCTTAGTCTTGGGTCTAGACCACCTTTCTGACTCTTTCTATGTCACCCTTGGAATTATTTCACTGGGGCCAAGTTTGTGAACTCCTTGCTCTAGTTGATGAGCTGTCACTAACAAACCCATGTGAATAAGGAGTTCACAGTCTGGCCCTTGATGTTTGTCTAATTTCACATTCTTCATGCAGTTTGCGTTTGGAGTTCTGAAGTATTTTTAAGATGAGTAAATGTTCTGGTGCAGGTCTAGGACTAGAGGATACTAAACCATAAATACTATATTTTAGTTTGAGGTTTCAGAATGTTGAGTTGGGATTAAAAGCCTTAAAGAAAAACATCTATATCTGCAAATCCTGCCTTTTTCATGTGCTGTATGTCATCAGACAGGTAACAAAGATGTGCGAGATTGATTAGTTGTTTAGGGGCCAAATTCTGCCTTTAAATATGTGCAAATCACTCCCACTGACTTCATGTGGGACAGAGTAGGCCTGTTACTCAGTGAGGGGGGAAAGACAATAACAGAAAATGTTGCAATGGCAGAGGTTCTTAATAACTTATTTGTTTCAGTTTTCATCAAGAAAACTGCAATTGGACATGTAAAATAGTGAATGCCAGTGAAAATGAGGTAGGATCAGAGTCTAAAACACGGAAAGAACAAGTCAAAAATTACTTAGACAAGTTAGATGTCTTCAAATCACCAGGGCCTGATGAAATGCATCCTAGAATACTCAGGGAGCTGACTGAGGAGATATCTGAGCCATTAGCAATTATCTTTGAAAAGTTATTGAAGACGGGAGACATTCCAGAAGACTGGAAAAGGGCAATATAGTGCCCATCTATAAAAAAGGAAGTAAGGACAACCTGGGAAATTACAGACCAGTCAGCTTAACTTCTGTACCCGGAAAGATAATGGAGCAAATAATTAAACAATCAATTTGCAAACACCTAGAAGATAATAAGGTGATAAATAACAGTCAGCATGGATTTGTCAAGAACAAATCATGTCAAACCAATCTGATAGCTTTCTTTGACAGGGTAACAAGCCTTGTGGATAGGAGGGAAGTGGTAGTTGTTGTATATTTTGACTTAAGTAAGCCTTTTGATACTGTCTCGCATGACCGTCTCATAAACAAACTAGGGAAATATAACCTAGATGGAGCTACTATAAGGTGGGTGCATAACTCGTTGGAAAATCATTCCCAGAGAGTAGTTATCAGTGGTTCTCAGTCATGCTGGAAGGGCATAATGAGTGGGGTCCTGCAGGGATCGGTTCTGGGTCCGGTTCTGTTCAATATCTTCATCAATGATTTAGATAATGGCATAGAGAGTACACTTATAAAGTTGTGGATGATACCAAACTGGGAGGGGGGACATGATAATCGTTTTCAAGTACATAAAAGGTTGTTACAAGGAGGAGGGGAAAAAATTGTTGTTCTTAACCTCTGAGGACAGGACAAGAAGCAATGGGCTTAAATTGCAGCAAGGGCAGTTTAGTTTGGACTTCCTAACTGTCAGAGTGGTTAAGCACTGAAGTAAATTGCCTAGGGAGGTTGTGGAATCTCCATCACTGGGGATTTTTAAGAGCAAGTTAGATAAACACCTGTCAGGGATGGTCTAGATAATACTTAGTCCTACCTTGAGTGCAGGGGACTGGACTAGATGACCTCTCGAGGTCCCTTCCAGTTCTATGTGCATATCGGAGTGCAGGATTTGTCCCTAATTAATGTACTGCAGGAGGATTTGCCTTAAGAGCTTATGAGTAGCTGTCAGACTTAACAAGGGCCACTGGCCTTCAGACTGTCCAAGAAAAATTTGTTGACCTTGAGGGAAGTCTCCACTGCATTTCCTTTTTTGCTCTTTCTGATAGCTGTCAGAGTGGCAGCGAGACTAATAATGCATGTTATTTTTATTGCTGTATTAATTACAATCAACATTATGACCACTAAAGCAAACAAGCTGAGATGAACAGTAGCAACTGTTGGCAACAGCGTACTGCTATGAATTTTACATTGTGCAATGAAGACTTTAATGGGTCTTGTGTTTTCCAGTGGAACTTTTGTTCTGATGTTAAGCTGTCAAGTTTTGTAGCAAACAAGATGTTTCTCCACCCAGTGAGGATGTTTGGATGGAGCAATTGGCTTTGTTTAACTTTATTTACAATGTTGAGCTGAACACTTACATTTCTAAAACTTGTTGTATTTGATGCTTCCAGCAAGAGATATAGAACATACTGGTTTGTGTTTTTAGGGCATATTTTATTTTCTGAAAATGGAATAGTGGGTAGATGTGAATGTTAAAATGTAAAACTTCAGCTCAGACTACTGACTATAAACACATTTTTTCTCTGCATTTTATGAGTTCTTAAAAATAAAATCCACAGGGTTATCCTTTCACTTTATGGCAGCTTAGATGACTGAAGTTGTAAAGTGAAGTAGCAATGAAAGACTCAGCCAGCAGGATTTAAGTAGATCATTGCTGGGAAATTAGCAAATAAACAGGATATGAATGACCTTTTAAAAAAATTACAACTTCCCATCCAGATCAGGATGTTTGGCAAGGCTTGTGTGTCTTAGGGTACAGTCATGAGTAATGCACTGGTGTCTGAACCTGATTCCACCCTTGCTTAAACCAGAGTAAATCAGGGAGAACAAGAGGTTACCATGGTGTGGAACCAGTGACTTAGAAGCCTGGTTTTGCTGACTTTCAGTGAGACTCAATCTCCTAATTGCCTAAATCACTTTTGAAAATGGGTCTCAGGATCCCAAGTCACATAGGCACTTTTAAAAAAATTGACTCAGTGTGACTGGCTTGCTTTCATCTACTGCATTAAAGACCATCTAAAATATGTAACACTTTTGACACTTTGTGTGTGTACTTATGGAAGTTACTACTGAGATGTTATGGAAGAAGACTGGTCCTCACAGTTAGGAGTGAGAGGGAAAGTAGTCTAGAAGGAAGGTTCTCTGTTAAGTAGTGGTTCTGTGAAGAAGCTTTATAACCCCTGCCTCAGGGAGTTAAAGCCACCGTGCTGTATATTGAGAGGAAATGCAATAAGAGCCATGTAACATCTGCCATCCCTGTGTGTGCTTTTTTTTTTTTTTTTTTTTTTTGTTGCTATTTTTCCTCTTGAGTTATTTTTAAGTGACAGTTTAGATTGCAATAAGCATATTTGTAAGGATGTCACAGGAGGCTTCCCTGCCAGATTGTTTGCCAGTCCTGTGCATCAAACAACCCCCCTCACGACCCACCCAACCGTCTGAACCCCACTGCTGTTGCAAATATAGATATAATCTAATTATTGTGGCAGGTAGGTCTCAATGAAACAAATGTCTATACTAATTTTGGCTTTAGGCTGGTTGTCTGTGGGCTTAAGACACCACCTGCTATAGAAAACACATACTCCAGTTGCACAGGCAGGACCAATACTTGAAAAACACTTTTGTGATGGCATGTTGTAGGGCATACCTGCGCTGCTGAGGTAGAGTGATGCTGCAGGTGCTCCCTGCCCTAGTTTCCCTTCTCTCAGGGCCCTTTAAGAACTCCATGCAGTCCAAATGGGATGTAAGACAACATTCCCCTGCTGGTGTTCTACTTTATTACATCCCAAATAAACTTGAACTCAAGTCTCTCCTCTTAGGCTCATGTTGTGCCCAGTCCTCCTCCATGTGGCCTGTGGTTTTCAATCCTGAAAGCTCCTCTTCCTTAGGAGAACTGTGCTTTCTGTGAGCACCTCCCTGTAACTGAGCCCTGATGGCCTTTTATCAGGCGCAGGTACTTCTTACCTAATTAACTGCCTAACTGGGTTCCTTAAATTAGCTTGTCATGGGTAGCCTGGGCCTGGAATCCCCTTAAAGGGCCCAGGCTTCCAGGTCTTGGCAGGTGCGTTGACAGGGAGCTGGGAACCTTGCCTTGTCTCTTAAGCTCAGGTATGAGAGTCCTGGGTCAGCTGGAGCTCGCAGGGCTTCCAGTTCCTGCTCAGCTTCCTCCTGGAAGCCCAGGCTGCTGAGGAGCAACTCACTGATCAGATTCAAGGGTGCTGATTTTCTAATGTGCCTGGGGGTGCTTGAACCTTTCCCAGCCTCTTCCTGCCCCATTCCATCCCCTCTCCTTCTCCCCCCAGCGCCTTCTGCATGCTGCTGAACAGCTGATCACCAACACACGGGAGGCGCTGGGGCAAGGCCAGCAGTGGGCAGAGGGGGAGGAGCTGGGGGGAGGAGGAACTGATGGGGGGGCTACTGGTCGGTGCTCCAGCCCCAGACCACCTATGGAGTCAGTGCCTATGATCAGATTGCCTCTGTGTCAGGAACCACAGGGCTCCCAGGATCCATGGCTCTGGAGAAGCCCACTAGTTGGATTGCCTCTGAGGTGGCGACTTCTGGATCTGCCGCTCTAGGGCAGCCAGGAAGCCAGGCTCCATTCCCTTTTACTAAGAATTTAAAATTCTTGTTTTTTGTTTCAAATTGGAATGAAACCAAATTTCAAAATTTCTAAACCCTCTGTCAAACAGAATCACCTTTCTCTGCACGGCTGTACATACGTCAGAATTGGTCTCATATTTGCATATGAATTACTTCAGTATTTGTAGGGTTGCATTGAGATGGCAGATATGCCAAAATACTGGATTGCATAATCAAGGCCCAAGGGGCCTCTTCATTAGAGCCCTGTGCGGGACTATTTTTTTAATTCCACTTTTGTTCCGCCCCGCAATATCCAATCTGACCTGCTCCTGCATAGTTTCTTGCATTTTTATCCCACTTCCACCTGCAAAAACCTTAGATCCAGCAAATTCTGCAAGAGAGACAGATTCCCCCATGCTACTGAAAAAAAGCAAAAAACCCATCACAGTTGGTTAATATATTATTCATATAAATGGAATTTTTACCACTAAAAGAATGAAACAAATCTTGCTTAAACCATGTAAAAATACTTTAATTCTTGTTATAATTGACATCAATTCTCTTTCTATTTCTTGCTTAAATTTAAGTATATAAATTTTTTTTTTTTTTTTTTAAGATTTTGTGTTTTCCCACAAATTACCGGTCTGTTTTTTTGTTGGTTTTTTTACCCACCCAATCCTGCACACATCACAGTTCATTTTACCCACTCCCATTATTAAGGCAGTGGGTCCTTCAGGACCCATGGAATCATAGTCTTGCTGCAGGGCTCTACTCTTCACAGAAGAAAGTTAGGGACAGAGGTGATTTTTCTCTCTCTTTAGTTCACTTTGTTTATTTGACAATACTCTGAGTGTAGTTGGTTTCATTGCTTTCCCTGGGGTAGAAAGTCAGTCATTGTCCCGTTTGTGTGGATTTTCTTCACAGCAATGGGGCGGGAAGGGACATTTTCAAGGTAAATGTAACTGAAAATCCACAAAAATTAGTAGGGAGACTCAAGGACATGTATAGAGTCAGAAATTACATTAAGCTCCTTTTTGAAATGGACTAGTTTTCAAATTGACACTGTCCTATATATTCAATTGCAAGTAATGCTAGAAAATAATGAATATTTAAAAATTAGTTCTATTAAAGTATTTTGTTGGCTGAGACTTTTCCTGTTCCCTTTCCTGTTACAGATAGTATTTATTTCCTCCATCCCCACACTTCATATTTCCATATATTTAGTATCAGCTAAAGCAAACTGGACATAACCTAATATTCTGCTCCTAGAACTTTTGAAATAGATATGCTGTTCCAGGACAGTGAGTAAAATTATTCAGGATTAATTACAGTCAAATGATAGAGCACATTTATTTCCCATAAATGAATATTTAAACCAATGTTCTCAATTAAAACACACATGTTATCGTTCATCATTCTTACTATAACCACATTTCCTGTTCTGCCAAATGACAAACCTGGCTGTCTCTCTCTTTTTTTTTTTTTTTTTTTGGTTGTGTCTTTTATGCTTACACCATAAACATGCATGTTAGAATGTGAGTAAGCTGTTCTTTATTGTTAACACTAGTGGCCCACTGCAACGAGTTATGTTTTAAATTGCTGTTCCTACTAATTATTATTTATTCTTCTTAGTGTAGAACCTAGGAGCCCCAGTCTTGGACCAGGACCCCAGTGTGCTAGGAACTGTACTCACACAGAAAAAGAAGATGCTCCCTCACCCCAAAATCTGTGATATGTTACTGACACCAGTATTGGTACCAAAGATAGATTATGCAGTACACACTGTCCAAACATTGGAAACATAAACTTACTGCCACTGGGATCACTGAAGGAATTTCTAACCTGTGCTTTACATTGTACAGTTCTCTTTCACTGGTTTGCTTTCTGCCACCCACTTCTGAGGCATCAGGTACCGGGGATATATGAAGCAGTTAATGGTTTGATCCAGTATGGCAAACCCAGCTCTTCCAACTCTGAGGTCCTGCACTTAGACTCACCTTTCCAGCTGGGTGGGATTCTCTTTAGAGCCCATTAGTGCTTCCCCTTCACTTTACAGTGGGATCACTGTGCAATGTAATAATCCCCAGAACCTAAGTGTGTTGCCATATCAGTACTCCCAGCCTAAGGGATAATATTTCCTTATTATGTGGGTTTGGAACTCTGCTAAAGAAAGATTTCTATTCATTTGAAACACCGCTGCAACTGTAAAACAGAAATGTGGTTAATGTACAGATTCCCTTAATTCATTGATGAAGGAACAATCACAAGGCAGCTCTAAGCAGCTCTTTAGACAGTAGTTTTTGTTTAATTTATTTTTAAGCATTTTCTCAGTAAGGTATTTTTTTCTTAGAAGTGTGTGAATGGAAACATAGGGGTTGATCCTAGGGTAGGGGTCGATCCTAGGGTAGGGATAGGATACAGAGGGACCTAGACAAATTAGAGGATAGGGCCAAAAGAAATCTGATGAGGTTCAACCAGGACAAGTGCAGAGTCCTGCACTTAGGATGTTAGAATCCCATGCACTGCTACAGACTAGGGACCGAGTGGCTAGGCAGCAGTTCTGCAGAAAAGGACCTATGGGTTACAGTGGATGAGAAGCTGGATATGAGTCAACAGTGTGTCCTTGTTGCCAAGAAGGCTAATGACATTTTGGGCTGTATAAGTAGGAGCATTGCCAGCAGATGAAGGGCCGTGATCATTCCCCTCTATTCGGCATTGGTGAGGCCTCATCTGGAGTACTGTGTCCAGTTTTGGGCCCCATACTACAAGAAGGATGTGGAAAAATTGGAAAGAGTCCAGCGAAGGGCAACAAAAATGATTAGGGGGCTGGAGCACATGATTTATGAGGAGAGGCTGAGGGAACTGGGATTATTTAGTCTGCAGAAGAGAAGAATGAGGGGGGATTTGATAGCTGCTTTCAACTACCTGAAAGGGGGTTCCAAAGAGGATGGATCTAGACTGTTCTTAGTGGTCCCAGATGACAGAACAAGGAGTAATGGTCTCAAGTTGCAGTGGGGGAGGTTTAGGTTGGATATTAGGAAAAACTTTTTCACTTGAAGGGTGGTGAAACACTGGAATGGGTTACCTTGGGAGGTCATGGAATCTCCTTCCTTAGAGGTTTCTAAGGTCAAGCTTGACAAAGCCCAGGCTGGGATGATTTAATTGAGGATTGGTCCTGCTTTGAGCAGGGGGTTGGACTAGATGACCTCCTGAGGTCCCTTCCAACCCTGATATTCTATGATTCTATGATCCTGAAGTGTGCTAAGTGCCTCAAATACTGATGAATGTTAATGGGTGCTAAGAGTGCTCAGCACTTACCAAGAGCTTGTACACACTACCACTTATGTTGTTATAACTTATGTCACGCAGGGGTGTGAATAAGCCACACACCCTGAGTGACATAACTTACTCCGACCTAAGCGCTGGTGTGGACAGCAGCTCTCCCACCAACATAGTTACCACCTCCAGTGGAAGCGGAGTTATTTTGTGGGTGGGAGAACTCTCTCCCATCAGCATAGAGTGTCTTCACCAGATGTCCTACAGCAGCACAGCTGCATCAGTGCAGCTGTGCTGATATAGCTATTCCAGTGTAGATAGCCCTTGAGAGGAGCTTTTTGAAAATACAGAGTAATTTGTTTTTCACTCTGAAAACAAAGCACATAATTAAGAGTGGTTGGGAAGTTTCAGGCTCACAGAACTCTCAACAGCCCTTTCAGGAAAGCAGTTTAAACTGCTGTGTTGCAGCTTTCTGGAAGTATAGGTACAAACGAATTGTTTTTTTCCAAAAGTCCTGAGCCAGGTACTTTAACACTGCAATGAATTTTAGCAGACCTTTTAAAGGTGGCACTAACTATGTCTGAGTCAATGTATAAAGGAAGTGAACTGGATGTAATAACATTCTGAAGGATTGTGTCTTGAATGTAGTTTTTAAAAAATTACTGTATTTCATAACTTAGGTAAACAAAGTCACATTGGTCTCATATTGGCATTAACTAAAACTGCAAAAAAAAAATGTAACTGGAGGAACATTCTGACAGGCTATTTGGTTTGCTAAAGTTCAGCTTGATCTTGTTAAGAATTACAGTTGAAACACTTTCATACATGATGTAGACTCCTGTTAATCATAATTTTGTATGTCTGAATTAAGGTGAAGAGAATGTTGCAATAACAATAAAGGCATTGCAGGAGATATGACTATACTGAGAATAAGTAAGCCCAGAGAAAGTGTGCATTATTGTAGTAAGTCATCATGATATCCCATGAAATACGGTTCCAGTTTTATATGGTGTAAGTGAGTTAAGTAAGGAAAGTAATTTGGAATGTGAAATAGTTTACCTATATTGGGACATACTTTGTGTTAATGGTCTCAAATATGCATCTAATTTATAATTAAGACATTACTTTTCTAACAGTCTGTTAGGTGCATACCTCTTATAGAATTATATATATATGAATAGTGATTAAATAACCTTATCTAATTCAAACCAGTTTTACACTGGTGTAATTCCATTGGCTTCATTGGAGCTACTTTTGATTTACATCAGGATAACTGAGATTACCATTAGGCCTGATAGCTGTCATTAAATAATCATGTGGTGTTTAATATTCAATAACTGACATATGGATGTGTGATCAATATCCACAGAAGTCAATGGGAATCATCCCATCAACTTGAATAGTGTTAGATTAGGACCACGATGACTTCCATAAGGCACTATATCTGACCTTGCGCAGAGGCTGCAAAAGAGAAGCTCTTAATCCCTTATTAACACAGGATGAGCAGTTGCTAATTCTCTAAATTTTATTCTGCCTGCACTGAAGTCAGAGTTTGCAATTGACTTAACTAGGGATTTCTTTTGATACTGTCTTTTATTATATAATTTATAGTGTTTTCAAATCTACGATTCACAAAGTGTAGCAGCTATTTATGGGTCTCATTTCACCAAAGCAGAGTATTTGTCTAAAAACTATTTAAACAGAAATGCAGGAAGAATAATTTTTTATCCAAACCTCATCACTTTGATCTGGGAAAAAATAGCTAGTTGTTTTATTATTGTACCTTGAAAGCCAGGACTCTCTGTTGAAATTCTTAATGCATTCAGATTCAATCTTAATGACAACACAATCACTTAAAATAGGTTTATGTATCACTTTATAGTAACATCTTATAGAAAAAAGAAGGAAGAAGTTTTTATAAAGATGAGAGTATAGAGAAAATACACATTAATGAATTCATTATTGTCACATCCAGAAACTTGGAGTCCCATTGTCTTTCTGCTGTTCTCTTGTTTGAGCCGAGCTCAAAATTCTTAATGGGAGTTCTAATGGAAACTGAGTTTGGATAACTTTTGAATTTTTTTAAAATCATGGCACATTCTTTCTGCATATCATGTATTGTTTCTCATGCAGTATTGAAACATAAGCAAAATTTTGCAAGCACAATGTAAATATGCAATTAAGGGGGAAGGGTTCACAGCTGCTCATTATTTTGTATGTTGGCAAGGAGGCATTGTTTTCCTTGGATGCCATGAATTTTTTGTTTAAAAGAAAGGAAAAAGCTAGAACTGTCTGTAAAGATTAAGCTAGCTCATTGTGTTAGTATATGTAGAAGTAGAGATTTGGTAATGAATAGTTCCCCCGTATTTCCAAACTTAAAAGGGATAGCTCAGTGAGTTGAGCATTGGCCTCCTAAACCCAGTGTTGAGAGTTCAATTCTTGAGGGGGCCACTTGGGGATCTGGGGCAAAATCAGTACTTGGTCCTGCTAGTGAAGGCAGGGGCCTGGACTTGATGACCTTTCAAGGTCCCTTCCAGTTCTAGGAGATGGGATATCTCCATTAATTTAAATTTATTTACTTTTTTATTTTAGCCATTGTATTTGTACATGGTCCAGGAAGGCAATCTCTAGTAAAGTAGGACATTAAAAATAATGACTATAGGGCAAGATAACTCTTAGTCCATTTTGTTTTGCTGGTTCTTCATAGTTTTGGTAGGTGAATTCTTATTCTTTGTTTAGTTTCTGGTCAGGTAAAGCATGCTGGTTTATCTAAGACTGTTCTGGGGTATTAAAAAAAAAAAAAAAAAAAGTAAGACCAGCATATAGCAGTGATGTAAAATGTACAAGGGTTTTAAAGTTAATTTTATTAGAAATTTTCTTAATGTGCAGAAAAGACTTGGCAATACATATTCTTTTATTACATGGAATTAAATAAAATACCACGCAAGAGGAACAGTAGCAGCCCTTATAGTGAGATTGATACATTATATTACACTAGTAGCTGAAATCTTGTGCTGTTGCCCGGGTGCAATTTGTCAAGTCATGTATGTAAAAAAGGCAAAAATGGCTGAGAACTTAAAAATTGAATGGTAACAGAACACAAATCCCAGGGATGTTTGAACCTGCTGATATTCTGCGCAAAAAGAGCCATCAGCCACGCATGTATCTGTTTCCATCACTTCACGACTCAGTTTCTAGGTTTTAGAGTGATGTTTGAGGTAATCTGTGCTGGTTGTGTTATTATGTGGGTGGTTGTGTTGACTTGTGTCTTGGGGTTTTTTGTTGGGAGATTTGTGTTTGATGACAAATGAGTGATATGTGCTGCTGTGAGGCGCTGTGTGTGTTTGAGATTCATGTGTATGCTAGTTGTGTTGTGTTTTGAAGAACTGTGGCAGTTGGGCCAAGTAACCCACTATCTATGCAGTCTCCCTCGTTCAGCCAATAAAATGGTTTCATGCAAATTAGCTGTAGAATAGGAGTGGTGATTGGTTGGATCACCTCTATCATAATGGTCAAGGACTCTTGGCATGGCATAGATACATGCATTGCTGGGGAATGAGTGCGATTCGTGAAGGCAAAATTGCTGAGAACTTAAAAATTCAATGGTAACACACTGCGAATCCCAGTGATGACTGTACCTGGTGGTATCCTCAACAAAATGAGCTCTCAGCCATGCTTGTAACTGCTTCCTCACTTCACACTGACTACAGACATTTCAGGCTTCAGAGTGACACACAGAGTGACATTCTTGGAATCTTATTATATGGAGAACTAAAGTGGGGTGAAAGGCAGTTTGAGAAAAAACTGTGTAGCATCCATTTCTGTTGCTTCATGAATAGGGGTACTAAAAAAATGAGCTGTGGAAATGTTACACTTTGTTGCAGATTTCAGAATGATTTTAAAATATGGATATTGATAGAAAACTAACTGTGCAAAGGCAATTTCAAACTCAACAGATCTGTTTGTCTTTATTTAAAGTCACCTGAGCTTTTCAACAGAAGAGTCTTACAGCTTAGTGTTGCTCTCTGTTACACCCACCCCCTTTGGGACTTGCTGAGTTTTGTAGATGTTACTGAAGAGAGTATTTGGCCTTTTGTATCTTAACAGACAATTCTGCTGTCTTAAAGTCCAAGATCTTTGTAATCTATAGGTGTCAGACTTGAGAAGATTATATGTCTGGGTGTTAAGAGCAAGCTACAGCATGCAAGATGCTGTCCAGGAACTCGTCTGGTGCTGCAGGAGCTGCTTTTATGTCATTTTCAAATAAGGAAGATCATGGTCCCTTTCCCCCTGTTTACAAACATAATGTGTTACAATGGTTCAAAAATTGCTTAACCTCTGTAAGGAATACAAGAATTGGTTTACAACAACAGACAGTTCGTTCCATGTCTCTTTTTCATCCAAAAGGGATAGGGCGTGTGAGCTGAAACTGCTGCTGGCTCATACATCATCAAAAGAGTTTTTAGTGAAGAGGTAATTGATTCTTGCCACATTGTACTGCATTATTCCACTGAAGGGTTGAAGGCAATAGGTTTGAACAGGTGTAATTGAGGCCTTTGTTTGAATAAGTTGCACTGAAGGCAGAATTTTGCTTGTAGGGTGAATGTAAAGGAATGAACACAACCAAGGACTGGAAGTCAAACTGAATTTGTAGGGCTGCTTATTAGAACAGCAACAACAATAAAGCCTTTTAATTTGTAAATTAAGCAAATCAGAGTGTGTGTGTCACCAAGGCTTTGTCTACACTGGAATCTGAATGAAAAAGCTTTTCTTGTTCAGAAGTGTGAAAAAACACCTCTCTCCCCCTCTTCCCCCTCCACAAGCAATAAAAATCTTTGCAGATGAAAAGCGCCGGTGTGAACAGAGCTTTGTCGGCAGGAGAGAGCTCCTGCCGACAAACAGCGGCTACACTGCGCACCTTTTAGCAGCACAGCTATAGTGGCATAGCTGTGTTGCTGAAAAGTGCGTAGTGTAGACGTAGCCTGAGGAACAATAACCCTCCTTTTGCCCTTTTGCAGTCACTTTTCAGAGCAGAATTTAAAAATACTGCTTTAACACACAGGGAAATGCTTCAAGTCAGATCAACAAAACCTCTGGCATTTCTGGTTTGTGCCATGAAGTTTGAGAGTTAAGATGAGATGCCAAATTGCTGCAGTATAATGTAGATGGGCATATGCATTTAATTATATTTATTATGTGTAATGTAAGTCGGAGTGAAGCTGTAACATGCTAGGGACTTTACAAGGACGTAGTGAGAAGCAGTCTCTGCATCCATGAGTGTACAATCCACATAGACAAGGCAGACCAAGGATGGGTGGTGAGACAGCAACACAGAGAGGTGAAATGACTTACCTACGGTAACATAGAAGGCCAGTGGCAGAGCCAAGAATAGAACCTAGGTTTCCTGTCTTCCAGACTGTCCACTAGAGCACACTGTCTCCCATAAACATAGAATGTTTTTATGTATTGGGCTCTGTGTATATATTAATCTGTAACATGGGCGTACTTTCCCACTTAGCAGGAGTTATGTGAGGTTTAACCCATTACCATGTACAAGAAATCCTTAGATTAAGGGCACTGTGAGTGCAAAATTATTATTATATATTATTTTATTACCATTGCCAGTGTCCTGATCTACTACATGCAAGAAAATGTGAGCTCATGCTTTACTCTCTGTGGATGCTAAGAAATTATTTTCTATATTGCTATACAATATATACTTCTGCATGCATTCTCTCAATGCAAATAGCAGTACCTGGACAAAGGTAATATACCCTAAGTGAACATTGCTGGTGTATGACCTGCCAATCTCTAAAGTAAGTCCTGCAGACTTGTCTATAATGGATCAGATTCTTGAGTGCACAGAGTCTGGGGACTCTAAGCCCCCTTTCCACTTCTAGGATCTGGGGCCACTGGGGACCAAAACGGGTACTAGTGGAACAGTGAAGTTTTGTCCCATACCTTTCTAGCTCTGTTGTACTCTGTCCGAGTCTTGACATGCTCCCTAAGCCAGGGCTCTGCTAGCTTTAGGTCAGGTTTGGATTTCCCTCACACTGGCCTTAGCGGTAGTCTATGATCTATGCTTATATTACTAATTGAATAAATAGCTACATATAATGCTATCTACCATGAACAATTGTTCTCAAGGGCCTGGCTAAAAATATTTTGGCCCATATTCTGCTTTGTTATATCAAGGCTCACTCTCAAACTGGGAGGACATATCTAATACGGTCCTTCTGGGGTCTGTCCTTGGTCCAGTACTATTCAATATTTTCATTAATAACTTAGATAAAGAAATGAACAGCATGCTTATAAAATTTGCAGATGACACGTGATTGGGAGGGGTCTTAAGCACTTTGGGGGACAGAATTAGATTTAAAAATGATGTTGATAAATTGGAGAATTGGACTGACATCAACAAGGTGATTCAATTCAGACAAATACAAAGTACTACACTTAAGAAGAAAACATTAAATGTGCAAATACAAAGTGGTGAATAACTGGCTAGGAATTTGTACTGGTGAAAAGGATCTGTGGGCAACAGTGGGTCACATGTAAAACACAAGAGGTAACTGTCCCTCTCTACTTGGCACTGGTGAGGCCTCAGCTGGAGTACTGTGTCTAGTTCTGGGCACCATATTTTAGGAAAGCTCTGGACAAACTGGAGAAACAATAAAAATTATAAAAGATTTAGAAAACCTGACCTATGAGGGAAGTTTAATAAATCTGGACAAGGTTAGTCTTAAGAAAAAGAAAATGGGGTGTCCGGGGGGAACCAGATAAGCCTTCAAATGTCTTAAGGCCTCTTACAAAGATGTTAGTGATCACTTGCTCTCCATGTCCACTGAAGGTAAGACAAGAAGTAATGGTCTTAATCTGCAGCAAGCGAGATTTAGGTTAGATATTAGGGAAAAACTTTCTAACTATAAGAATAGTTAAGTTCTGGAATAGTTCACCAAGGGAGGTTGTGGAATCCTTGTCATTGTAGGGTTTTAAGAACAGGTTAGTCAGGCACCTGTCAGGGATGTTCTAGGTAAAGTTGGTCCTTCCCCTGCACTGGATGACTCTTTTGAGGTCCCTTCAAGCCCTATATTTCTATGATTGCATGAATTAACTCCAGATTTATATTAGTGTAATTTAGAGAAGAATCTGGCTTTTTGTGTTATGGAAATAGTGAGATACCAATAAACAGTATTTTTATTTTGAAAGGACTCTAACCAGCCTGAGTAAAAGCTTTGAACCAGCCATTGAAGTTAAAAATATGTTTTCAGAACATTGATTCTGTGGGAAGAATTGAATTATGGCAATCTTTCATCTACATAATACTACACTAATTGGGTGAGACAGAGATCTAAACAGTTTGAGTGTTAGTGATATTTCATAGTTTGACAGGCATCACAGTTTGTCCTTTTACATGATTATACATTTCACAGAGTAGTATCTAAATATTTCTGTGTATTTGTGAGTAGCTTTGAGTAGTTTGCACCTTTGCTATCTCCATCAGAGGGAAGATGGGAGCAGATTTGAGATGGTACAAAGCAAATCTTTTGCATTTGCTATGCTTCAAGTAGTATGCACTGTAGCTTGTTAAGTATAATGACCAATACCCTAACATTCTGAGGAACATAGACACATAATTTGTGCTGGGGATCTATTGGATTTGTAGAGTCACTTGTTGAAGTGATGATAATTGTAACATTTTGAAAATGAAATATTTTATGAAGTTCTTATATAAAAATAGTTTTTTGCATTCCTTCTGGGATTCTGAAAGGTTGTTTGGCTGCTTTGTGACAGGAACTTAATGTTATTCAATTTACAACAAGACCAAATGAGTCTCTTGGTTTCGTGGCACACATAATTAAAATAAATGAATAAATTAACTGTATGTGGTGGCATGTCAGCATTTAGTAAAGGTTTAGGGAGAGCGGGAATAATTGTTTGACTGTATATAAATTAAATGATTGTTTTAATATGGATTATACACTTAGCATCTAATCATCAGCAAAGAAGCAACAGATTCTCAGTCTGCTACTCAGGGATCAGGCTGGTTTCAAAGCATGCAGCCATATCTTATTGCCAGTGAAGTTAGTCACAAAACTCCCATTCATCTCTTCAGTGATAAATTGCATCTAGTCTATTATTGAGAAGAATTGCATCAAACAAGCCACTAGTTATGATGTTTTTGACTGTTCTCTAGCAAAGCATTTAAGCGCATGCTTTACTGTAAGCAGGGATGGCTCCAGCTTAACAAGCAGGTGCTTGGGGCAGCCAAGGGAGAGGGGCGGCACCTGCAGCAATTCGGGGGCGGCAGGTCCCTCACTCCCTCTAGGAGTGAAGGACCTGCCGCTGAACTGCCGCCGCCGATTGCGGCTTTTTTTTTTTTTTTCCAATTGCCGCCGCTGATCAAGATCGTGGCTTTTTTTTTTTGCTTGGGGCGGCAGAAATGCTGGACCCGGCTCTGACTGTAAGCACAGTTGTCTTCAGTAGGATAATTCATGTGCTTAAAGTAAAACTATGGATTGAGGTTATAGTGAGTTGTGATGCTCCAAAAATGGTGGCTTTCAGGCAGACCAACCCCTGAACTGTCTGTCTTTAGATACCTTTGGGATTATCTCATCCCATCAAGGGGACCTAAGACCTATTTCCAGTCACAAAGGGCTTGTCTACACATACAGTGCTGCAGCGAGTCTGGTGAAGACGCTCTATGCTGATTGGAGACAGCTGTCCCATCAGCATAATAAAACCTCTGCGAGCAGCAGTAGCTATGTCCGTGGGAGCTATGTCTCCCACCAACATAGCGCTGTCCACACTGGCACTTATGTTGGTGTAACTTATGTTGCTCAAGAGGTTGGTTTATTCACACTCTGAGTGACATAAGTTATGCTGACATAAGGTGTAGTGTAGACATAGCCTTAGAATGTTTCTTAGCTGTTTCTCCTCTTTGGTTTGTAATGACATGAGTATGACCTGCAGTAACTCAGACTAATAGAAGCTGGGTGGTGAAAAATAATGGAGCTAATTAATATTCTTGACAGTATATGTATAGCTCTTCCACTTGGTAAGTGTAGAACAACATTTGGGTTTATACAGTGGCTTACGGTACTCAAAGTATGTCAAGGCCCTTTCTAAAACAATGAGTTAGAGGATCTTTAAATATTGGCCCGTTTTGTTTTTAGCCCTATACAGTTTCATTCTTTCAGGAGGAAAACTGGAGTTATACCCTCCTGTTTGTTTGCAGTATATTTAATTTTAAAATTGTGAAAATAGTGTAAAAATGATTTTTGAAAAGCAATGATTTAATGAAGTTATTCTAGGCAAACACAGCAACCTTTATGCTAGTCTTCATCCCAGCTGAAAGTATTTTTACTTTCTTGTTCTCTCACAAATGCTTTCTACCATATTTATCTTTTCCCTTAATCTTCCCCTCCATTTGTGGCCCCTCCAACATTTTCTCATGACCTCTTCTCTTTTCCTTCTCAGGTGCTAAACAGTTTTCCATGGCTTTTTCCTTCTCTTCCCCTCCCCCCCACTTTTTGTTCTCCATCATTTACCACTCTTCCGCCAAGACTTCACTAACTCAACTTTCCAGCATCATCAGCCGTGAGGGGACATATGAGCATTTTGCCTTTCCATAGCCACTTTCAATAACTTTCTCTTCTCTGCAACACTTGCTGCCTCTTTGATCAAGGACTTGATGTGCCTCAGAAAGTGATGCCCTGTGAATGGGGCGGCAGAATATATAGGGGTCTTGCAAGGATAGTGTTTAATCCTTAAGAGGCTGAAGAAGCAAAAGAGGAACTCCCATGATGGGAGAAGGCTGCTAAGTGCAGGAGGCATTTAAAAGGATGAGAATGAAAAAGGGACTGGCCATACCATTTGGAACCTCCTCACCTCACCCTTAGATACATGCATCTATCTGGAAGTGGGAAAAGCTCTCTATTGTTCGTAAGTCAGTTGATAATTGATTCCACATTTAGGAGCTTAGCAACAAAATTGTTTTTGTCTATGGTTTGTATTCATTTTGGCACATGCCAATTTCAAGTCCTTGGTCATGTTATGTTAGTTGATTACCATGGGTTAATTTCCATAATCTTTAAACCAAATTTCTAGCAACAGAACTTGGGGATGAGTCAAATATTCCAAGATAAACAGAACAGTAGCATGCATCTTATTTTGTTAACAATAATAATGTGAAAATACGTTGCACTGTACAATATTTTACATTTTGTAAACATGGCCATTTTCAGCTTCAGAAATGACCATAAGAAAACATTAAAGACCAGGCTTAAATTTGAATCCATCAAAGTTAGGAAATTAAGAATTATGAATCAGATGTTTACTATCTAGATACAGTGCAATACATTTAAGCCATAGTAATGTGACTTCCTGTTGTGACTGGATAGCAAAAGTGTGGTCACTAAACGTGAATGCCTTGTAGGTTTAAGCCACAGCCTTAATGTTCTTTCAATGTAGCTTTTGTCTGTGAATTTACTTGATGTTTTGCTTTTCTTAAAGGGTATTGTTTACACTGGGATTGGATCTCAGCCAATCCAAACCTAATGTAAATGTATGAAAAATCCAGATTTTTTGATAAATATGGTACATTGGTAACTTGAATTACTGCTTCCATGATAGTTCTGATAGCTATGTAAATATCTTGTCACCACAAAGCCATGTGTGCTACAATAATATACTTATCACTTACAACATAAGTTTCATCTTGGAAACTCTCTCTATACACAATCCTCACAATATCCTAGTGCGGTAAGTATTGCTATACCGGACATAATACAGATGGAAAAAAGAGAAGCAGAGAGTTTGAGGGACTTACTCAAGTACGCAGAGGGAGTCATTCTGGCTACAGTACAGCAAAGCACTTAAGCATGTGCTTGTCTTTAAGCACGTGAGTATTCTCATTTATTGAAATGTGAGTATTCATGTGTTTAAAGTTAAGCACATGGCAAAGTGTTTTCTAGGGCTGGGGCCTGTCATAGGTGGGATTAGAACTCCAATTTGCTGACCACCCAGCTCTGTGTTCAAATCACAGCTGATTTCATTACCCCTTATCAAACTCTTTCCCAATCCTTCACCGGAAGTGAATTAGACACTCACATTTTTGTACAGACAATTTGAAACATGAATTATTAAACTGTAGTGATCCTCTGATTTACTTGACCAGGTCTATCAATCAAATGTCTGAAGTAGAATGCTTTGAAGATATGCCATTATAATTTGTTGGCGTTCAAGTGTGTGGAGACCACATAAGCAAACCATGATTATTCACTCTATTTAAATATAAATGCACTTTGGCAGTATTCATGCCCCATTTCTGTTCACTTTCTATGACCATTTTAGTGAACAATTTTTACTTTCACAAATGTCTGTGGAAAGTGAATTTTGAACTCGCACATTTAAGTATGTGTACCAGAAGTGCCGTAATTTATATGGGATGGGGTCACTGCTTGAAACAGGGTTCCCAAAAATCCTCTCCTGTTATTGCAAGCTGACAGACCCTGTCAGCTAGATGTGTATGTGACCTCACCCAGGCCAGTGCATCTACACACAATTACGTATTGGAATGGGACAATAGGAAAATTAAAACAGTTTTCACAAGTATAAAAGCACTATGCACAGGGCTGGCCTAAGTGTTAGCCTTCCGAGAGAAACGGTGGGGGCGACGGACCTGTCTGGTTTTAAGATTAAGTTAGATAAGTTTATGGAGGGAATGGTTTAATGGTAAAACATAGTAGCCAAGGAAAACCAAGCAATGGTAAGTAAATAGTATAATGGCCAACAAGGGTCAGGCTAGAGACTCTTTCCTACATGCTCGGGGTCTTACTGATCGCCATATTTGGGGTCGGGAAGGAATTTTCCTCCAGGGTAGATTGGCTGAGCCTCTGGAGGTTTTTCGCCTTCCTCCGCAGCATGGGGCAGGGATGACTAGCAGGAGAGTCTCTGCCGATTGAAGTCACTAAAACACAGGATTGGGGACTTCAACGGCAGAGTCCAGGGAAGGGTCTTGTGGCCTGCAGCATGCAGGGGGTCAGACCAGATGATCATAATGGTCCCTTCTGACCTTAAAGTCTATGAGTCTATGAACAGAAGTTGTGCCAATAATAGATATTACCTCACCCACTTTGTCTCTTTAAAAGTAGTTGGCAGCTTTCCAGAGAGAGGATATGGGTTTATACTTGGAGTATAGTTTCCTGGATTTTGAGGCAATCCATTTATATTGACCACTTGGTTAAGCATGACTTCCAGGCATCCATATACATTTTTTCCCAAAAACGAGTCCATAGTCTTAATGGCAAGGTGCTGGGATTTATTTATTTTTTCCTTACTGACAATGCATGCTAAAAGCAAACAGTGTATAGTCACAGCAAAGTAGAGGGATAGGATTCCATACATGATGCTCTCAGTCTAGTGTTTAATTTAAAAAAAAAATATTGCCATGTACAGATACATAATCCCCCAGCCAGTGTGTAGATAAGTACAGAATCTCTCGCCTTCTAGAATATTTTTGTTTAATTCATTTTACAATTCATAAAATGCCCACCAAAAAGTCTATGGGAGAATGTATAAATATAGAAATTAAGAAAACATCATATTAACTCAATCTTTCTTGCATTGAAGAACATAGACCCTTCTCATCAACACCATCTAGCAAAAGCTAGGAGGGATTCAATATACATTACTACGATTCAAGACAGACAGACAAAACCAGCTGCCTACATCTCCTTTTCAGTTGACATAGCTTTGTTTAGGAATCTTGCTGCAAATACAACTGGCTGCTCTTTCTGTCATATGACAGGTTTCAGAGTAGCAGCCGCGTTAGTCTGTATCCGCAAAAAGAACAGGAGTACTTGTGGCACCTTAGAGACTAACAAATTTATTTGAGCATAAGTTTTCGTGGGCTACAGCCTACTTCATCAGATGCATAGAATGGAACATATAGTAAGAAGATATATATACATACAGAGAACATGAAAAAAGTGGAAGTAGCCATACCAAGTGTAAGAGGCTAATTAATTAAGATGAGCTATTATCAGCAGGAGAAAAAAAAACTTTTGTAGTGATAATCAAGATGGTCCATTTTAGACAGTTGACAAGAAGGTGTGAGGATACTTAGCATGGGGAAATAGATTCAATATGTATAATGACCCAGCCACTCCCAGTTAATGGTATCTAGTTTGCATATTAATTCAAGCTCAACAGTTTCTCGTTGGAGTCTGTTTTTGAAGCTTTTCTGTTGCAAAATTCCACCTTTAAGTCTGTTATTGAGTGACCAGAGAGGTTGAAGTGTTCTCCTACTGGTTTTTGAATGTTATGATTCCTGATGTGAGATTTATGTCCATTTATTCTTTTGCATAGAGACTGTCTGGTTTGGCCAATGTACATGGCAGAGGGATGTTGCTGGCACATGATGGCATATATCGCATTGGTAGATGTGCAGGTGAACAAGCCCTTGATGGCGTGGCTAATGTGATTAGGTCCTATGATGGTGTCATTTGAATAGATATGTGGACAGAGTTGGCATCGGGCTTTGTTGCAAGGATAGGTTCCTGGGTTAGTGTTTTTGTTGTGTGGTGTGTGGTTGCTGGTGAATATTTGCTTCAGGTTTGGGGGGCTGTCTGTAAGCGAGGACTGGTCTGTCTCCCAAGATCTGTGAGAGTCAGGGAACATCTTTCAGGATAGGTTGTAGATCTTTGATGATGCGCTGGAGAGGTTTTAGTTGGGGGCTGAAGGTGATGGCTAGTGGCATTCTGTTATTTTCTTTGTTGGGCCTGTCCTGTAGTCGGTGACTTCTGGGTACGCTTCTAGCTCTGTCAATCTGTTTTTTCACTTCAGCATGTGGGTATTGTAGTTTTAAGAATGCTTGATAGAGATCTTCTTTTGGAAGTATTAACTCAATATTCAGGTTATTCTCCCTTTTCAATAACTCCTATTTTTCCAGATTATCAAGTGCAATTTTATGTTATCTGTTCAGGAACTTGATTTTTATCTTGCTTCATAGGACAACAGAGAACATATTAACCCATTTTAGGGGTATTATCCTTCCAGATATTATAGATCTTGAAAATGCCTCTTATCTGTGTTTTTTTGTTTGTGAATCTGTGGCATTTACATCAAACATCTTTAACTTCATGGCTATGCATATTTTTACACATCACATAGATGGTGCATAGCATTTAGGCCCCTTATAGATAAGAATGTGCTGAAGTGATTTCTTGAATGAACTTGGACTTAAGCAACAAGGAGTCTGGTGGCACCTTAAAGACTAACACATTTATTTGGGCATAAGCTTTCGTGGGTAAAAACCTCACTTCTTCAGCTGCATAGCAAATAAATGTGTTAGTCTTTAAGGTGCCACCAGACTCCTTGTTGTTTTTGTAGATACAGACTAACATGGCTAGACCCTGATATTTGGACTTAAGCAAATACTTGAGCATTTTCCTGAGTCAGGATCTTATTCTTTGAAAGCTGAACAATGCTGGTTTTTAAAAATAGTTGTAAAGTTTCTTGCTTTTGCATGCAAATTATATATTAGAAAGTTCTATAAAAAGTGCTGATCTTGTCTGAAGTGTTCTCAGCTTCCCAGTGCATGTCCTGAATATGAAACTCTGTTTTAGATTTCTGCACCATTTTCTTGACTTCAGTTCTATATACTTTCCTTGGATTAAACTTGCATCATTATCTAAAATACAGTTTAAAGGATACAATTGCCTTTCAGAAAACCTTTTATTCTTATTTGGATTGCTGGTTTGGTTTCCTTCATTTCTAATTTTCTTTTTTCTCTAAATGAAGCCACACAGACCAGCTGTTCTTTCTGCACCAAGGTCACTTAGAACCCATATCTGTGGTTTGAGTTTAAGTTCAGTCTGCTTGCTGCGTTAGTTTCTGCTTGAATAGTAAGTTTGTATACTAGACACAAGCCCATATTTTATTAATAAGTCTTATGGATCTTAAAGTTCACATGTTTGAGCTTTAAGTGATTCATATAGCCCTTGATTATGACATTTAACAAACCAATGTCTAAATCCTCTGTCTTCCTCCTCTTGCTCTTATATATCTGCAGTGTTGCAAGGCTTACCAAGGAGAGGAACCTTACAATCATTTCAAGTACTTTCTCCACAACTGCCCCTAGTGGTGGGGAAAAGAGGGGATCCGTTTGTTTAGTTTTTTAATGTCAGTTACTTTTTTCCATACATTTCCAAATTCAAAATGTAAGATTTAAAAAAAAAATTACTATACCCACTCCCTCCCCTGGTTTTCAACCAGAACTATTGAGAATATTGTCAAACTATTGCTTAAACTAATGCCATATTTTCTGCAAAGTTTCCTTGCAAATCCAGTTGTGTTGATGGAAGTGATTGTTCCATTGATATAGCTTTTGGCACTGTAGATGGTTTAGTAGAAACCCTGGAGTCGGGTTTTTCCAGGAGAGGAAGAACATCTCTGTCTATTAATGGGATGCACACCTAGCTCAACCTAATCTGCTCCGGCTACTGGGACATATGCAGCTCGCACAAGACACAGTATCCATTTCACAGCATAGTCACTCCCATAGTAATGTTATATCATTTCATTGCATGGGACTCTCCTAATAATAACTTTATACCCAGCTTTACAATTAGCAATACCAACAACAGCTGACAGTACATGTACATTACTTAGCTCTAGATAGGGTTCTTTACCCATTATATGATATCAGTCCTTAGAACACTTGCTGTGTATTTCAGATGTCCTAACGCAGGCACAAGGGGAACTTGAAATTAAAATAAAGTAACTTTATAACTAATATGCATACAATTAACCTATGGAGTTTGTTGCAATGAGAAGTCAAAGTTAAATATAATGTAGCTGTATGTATGAATAATGTATTGGCCAAAAAATAACATTTGCCTAGTGACCACTATTAAAAAGTCCATATTTACCAAAAGTTGCCATACCCATGTAATCTGAGAATTCAGTTATTTCTTTTCTAAGTAATTGCAACCACTTTACATGCCAAGAGGATCTGTCAGATCTTACAGTTTGGAACATAAGTTCATTAACCCTCAGGTGAGGATGAATTCTTCCTCTGTCATCCTCCTTAATATGTCACTGTACAATTAGCTAAGTGTTTTATGGTGTGGTGTTGGGGGTTGTTTTTGTTTTTGTTTTGCAGACCTCCATCTGAAGCATCTAGTACTAACCACTACTAGAACTAGGAGGATACCGAACATGGTGAACCAGCTCTCCGGATAACAGATGTCTGCTGTGCTGATTAAGCAAAAAGAGGCAGAAAACAAAGCCTGCTAAGCTGTGACTGGTATACTTTGGATTCATTAACAAATGGTCATATAGTATATTGTTTACAGTGCTTATCTTTTTGAAGACATATTATTTTATAATTCATTTAGACCTGGCAAATCTGAGACTGCATTAGCCACGTGTGCTTGAAAATGTCCATCTGCAAATCACTACTTAAAACCCCCAGAACTCTTCTGCCAAATATTGTAGTATAAACAGAAATTTAGAAATTTCCTCCTAGAAGAGAAATTGCAACATGTTTTAGTAAAAGAAAGTAAAGTATAAAATATGCAGCCCTATCACCCCCCTACACACACACACACTTATTGAAGTTATGTTTAGAAAGATGATATAGTTAAATACCTGATTCTAAACTGTAGAAAGGGTCTGATTCTCACTTATACTAAGGACTTTGTAAACGATTTTGGATGTGCTATAACCCTATGCAGTCATGAAAATTGTGACAGATTACTGGATCAAATCCATCACTGGTCTAACTCCATTGACTTTAGTAGTTATATTAGCTATGAATTTGACCCTGTGTATTTAAAAGTGTTAGACTCACCATAGAAAAGGACATGTGTAGAGAGAGAAATCTCTATAATCAAGGGAGCAGAAAGACTTCATCTCAGAATTTAGACTAATTCATAAAAGCAGACTTGGCTGCTATTGGTATTCTGGCACACAGTGCAAGTGTATCAGGAAGTTTATATTTAACAAGTGGCATAACTGATCTAGGAGCCTAATGAAATTGTTCCACTGAAATACAAGATATGTAACCAGTAGCTGTAGGATTTCCAGATCTGGGAATAAATGGCGAGACATTTTTTCCTTGAGACAATCTTTTTAAGTGAGATAAGATGGGAGCAGATAAAATGAGTGTTTTCAATGTGTTGATGGGCTGGGGCTTTCCTTAAACTTATAAACTACAAAGAGGTGGACCCTGTGGTTTCCACTGACATTATGCTCCAGAGGCCGGTCCTATCCATTTCAAACTGAGAGCAAAAAGGATGGTCTGTTTTGTTCTGGCATTGAAAGGAATAATTTCCTTTCATTGATCTGAATGGGAAGGGAATCCTTTCCTTTCATTGGCTGGGGAAAATCCTTGCCTAGCCAACGTATTTGAAGATATGATTTGCTACCCAGTGAATGAAAAGGCTGCTGTACCTGGAATAACAATACTCTGACGGATGGTGTGATTCAGAGTGCTAGCAAGAGCAGTGTCTTGCTTATTCCTGGAGGTCTTAAGAAAATCTTCTGCCTTTATCTATGTGTGGGAAAACAAACATCATTTAATTATTCTAAGATTAGCATGTTGTGCTGATGAGTTTGACAGCAGCTGCTAAACCTCATTTTAGCTGCTTCCACACTGCAGGATTGTAGAGTTACTGCCTTTTCCTTTTATTTAAGTATGGAAGGAAGAACACACTGTGCCAATCAATTTCAATTTGGCCTGTGCTGAAACTAGTTAGAGTCAAGGGGCTTGTGCTTCCCCGGAATGAAATGCTGTCATGGAAAATCAGGTGCTAAATGATTTAGTCAGAGCTCTCAAACACACAGGGATATAAAAGCCTTTAAAGACTGAATGTTTTCTTTTCTGGGGACTCACATGCAATGAAGTTTGACCTACAACTGTTTAGGTTTGGGAGTAACTAATTATTGTGCATGTGATGGTTGTGGATGCAATCAGTAATGACAAGATACCTTGAGGTTTTATTAGGTGATACAAGGTATGGGCCTACCCTGAAGGGCCTGTCATCCTAATGGAAAGGAATGGGGGAGGGGTGTAGGTAGTTCCAGGATGTACAGTATGTCCGAAGAGTAGATGGTTGAAAGAAAGGTTTCTGGCAGTTTGCAGGAAGAATAGTGATTTCATATTTCTGAAAACAATTTCCTCCTTTGCAAGCAAACTGAAACTACAAGACTTGTATTTCTACAAGGCTGACAGTTTCTTGGGCTCCTGTGAATCTGTGCTGCACTGATGAAGTCCAGGAGAGGCCCAACATGTGTCTGTGGTTGCTGTTTCTGCCTTTGCATGCCAATCATGAATGCTAATTGCTTGCACCCTCTGCCTTTGCTGAGGAGTCAGCATTACTGAGCTAATATTATGGCAATGTGCATATGGATAGTGTTACACATGGGAGAGCTTTACAATTTTATTCTTAAGAGGCAAGGCAATAGCCTTTTGGCAGCTTGAGGATCAACCTGAGTGGAGGTAATCTTGTGATATGTATAGTCTGTGGTACCAGGTTGACAGATGGGTGGGCTGTTGTATGAGCTTTAAGTTCTTTGTTGAAGTGCAGAAAAGAAACCTGCAGCATAGGAAATAATCATTCACCTATTTTGTAATAGGAAATGGTTGGTAGGAAGCCTAAATGCCTAACAATAGGTGGTGGATCTGCTTGAAAGAACACAGTTTTTATTCATTAAGATAATAATCACTAATGGAAATTCATTTGGTTTTTAATGGGCTGTAAATTAAATGATTCTGGGGAATGACAAGGCCATCAGAATTCATTACTCAAAATGTCTTTCAAGAGAAAATAAGCAGCCCAGGGAGTGTATTCCAGGCCATCTGCCTGGTAGAGGACAGGCTTCAGCAGGCGGCCATAACAACGGCCTCTGAAGAAGGAAAAAATATTAATAATTACACTTCTTGACAGTTTGTTACACACACACACACACTCCTTTTTAATCATCAGAGAAAGGCTGCTCACAAAGCAGTTAAAAAAAAATCCGTGTGTGTCATGCCATCAGGAGCCAAATTCAACCACAGACTGCATATGTCATGCCCTTTAAAGGTGAAGGGCTCAGCTTTGAACCTTCCCACTAATTGGGGATGTTGTGCTCACTCTTCTGATGTCAGCTTTTTTCATTTTCTTTTGCAGCCATCACCTGCTGCTTCATCACTGGTTTAAATGCATAAAACAAGATGCTAAGTAAAATGTTCCCTATAAAGGGAGTGATCTTTTGCAGCTGTGTTTCCATGTGGGATGAGGCTGAAACCTGTCCTTATGGCCATTGTCTTCCTAATGGGATAGTTTCCCATTCCGTTTTTCCCATGACATTATTTATGCGCACATCACCCTCTCTGAAGTGAAACTGCAGTTTTCTAGTGCCTTGGGTGGTCTCTTAAGGAAAAGAAAGTGTAACAAAAAAGTACAACTATGTTTTTCACAGAATGACCTCAGTTTTCGTATGTGTTGTTTTTTAAAAAATGTAAGGGTTTAGTTATAACAAGGGAAAGATGATATTCCCCCTTTGACTAACACACTACATCATTTTGGATTTGAAGCCCGTGTAAAGCTGCTGAACTATTTTTTTTTCCTGGTTTGCTCAGCTCTTGCTTTGTACTGGGAGGAATTTTAAATCTCCACAATAAATCACATGGAAAAACATTCTTCCGGGTTCATGAAAAATAAGTGGATAACTGTTAAAGTACTTAAAATGAATAGTTTTTCCTCTGAAGCTCTGTTTGCTTGTGTAGCAGGATAGTGCAGTAGTAACTCTTAATACTGCATTGCTTAAGCATTAGATACTTATATTAGCTTACACTTTTGTGCATGGAAGTAAACCAGTAATTCACCTTTCGTCAGTGTCTTGATATGATTTATATATCTTAGGACCTTAATGAATGACAATAGTATGTGATACTGGACAAGTCACAGCAGTTTTTTCCAAAGTGGGTACTGCGATTGGTTGGTTATGCTTAGTTTTGTGTATTTCCCAGGGCACTCATACAGATTTCAGTGTGCACTTCAAAAGGTGTTTCAGGTTGTTAGAAAAAAGTCATATTAAAATTTGTACTGTTCCCTAGGGAGACTTGTATAAGAACTGGGCAGCAAATGCCATTTTAAATAAAGTTATGTGCTGCTTAGAGAGATGAGCTATTCAAGTATTATCTTGATACCAATTAAAAGAATAGACTAATTTTCACTTATATTGGACCACTTATCTGGGGATCTCAAAGCATTTCACAAAAATTAATGAAGCCTCACATAGCATTAGCTCTGTTTTTCCAATTGGTAAATAGAGGCTCCCCAGAGAGGATCCAATATTTTCAGAAATGATCATTAATTCAGTTTGTCTCCTTTTTCAGAAGCTCAACTTGAACCCCCTACTGCTTATCTAGACAGTACCAGCAATGGAGACGGACACAGAACAGCAGCAAAATACCAGCCTCCTATAAGTAGTGATTCTAATTCAGTCTTGATTGACATTACAGAATTTTAAGAGCCTCATGCAACAGTAGGGCTAGTTTTGGAATGAATGCAGGGCCTGCCATTGGTAGAGAATCAGTAGTTCCAGAAGAACCCTCAGCATTTCAGGTGGGAGGAGGTCAAACTAAAATAATGTGGACCCCTAGTTGTGGCAGCTGATTTGCAACACTGAGCTTAATAGGCAGATGAGATGTGATTTCAGTGTGAACACACCGAAAATGGGACAAATTACACTGATGAGATTGTACTAGTAACTTGTGAGGTGTTCAGATGAAATCCCTGATCAACGATAGGTCTGCTGTTTGCTACCCTTCAGAGCAGAGAGAAAGTTAGAGCACTTTCATTACTACATCACCTTTCTATATCTATCTTTAAGCTGTTATTTAGGTCTTTTCACAAAAGTAATAAAAATAGAATTAATGTGAGCATACCATAAGACAGGAACCTGTGCTTTTAGTGTCATTCTACCTTATAATTGCTGAGAGCAATGAACAAAACCCACCTCTCTTAGAGAATAGATTGTATATAAGGCTAAGTAAAAAAAAATCCACTAAACTTGGAACATAAGCTTTAACCCATGTATCCCTCATGCACTTCTTTGAAATGTAGAATCAGTTTATTTTGCCTTCCTATCCAGCCCCAGAGAGGCAGGTGATGTAGCTACTTGGAGCTTTTATTGAAAAACTTCCCAAACAACTAGGGGGTCACCAAATGAAATTAGTAGGCAGCAGGTTTAAAACAACCAAAGGGAAGTATTTTTTCACACAACACACAATCAACAGTGCAACTCCTTGCCAGAGGATGATGTGAAGGCCAAAACTATAAAAGCTTCAAAAAGAACTAGATAAGTTCATGTAGGATAGGTCCATCAGTGGCTATCAGCCAGGATGGGCAGTGATGGTGTCCCTAGCCTCTGTTTGCCAGAAGCTGGGAATGGGCAACAGAGGATGGATCACTTTATGATTACCTGTTCTATTCATTCCCTCTGGGACACCTGGCATTGGCTAGATGAACCTTTGGGCTGACCCAGTATGGCTGTTCTTATGTAGAAAATTCCAGCAGCATAAACAAACCATTGATAAATGTGCTTTAATGTTTGAGTTTAGATTGCATTATTGTCACCTAGTTCCTAAAATTTTGTCCCTTGGTAAAAGACAAGTTACAGCAAAATGGCAAGATATCAAACCAAAGATTTTCTGTAGAAAGGCTCTTGTGTCTAAAGCTCCAGTTTGAAGAAATACTTCACAATGGTGTAAATTACCCTCCGCAACTCAGATACTGTAGCAAAATTGCCTGTATGAAAATTGGTAAAATTAGTAAATTAAAAATATACTGCCTTCTCATGTGAGCCAGCTTCCTTTGCAGGGATCTAAACACTCAGTGAAGGGAAGCTGTAGGCAAATACCTTTGGATACTGCTCTGTGGTGATTGTTTGGAAAGGATTTACATAAATATATTTCCCTGAAGTTATTACCATTAGGTCTCAGATTTCAATAAATGGCATATTATCTCAGTAACTGTGTCTGTGGCTTTGAGCTAAAGAATGTAACCATTCTGGAAATCATTATGTGATGCCAATTTCCACTCTGCAGAAATTAATTTCTATGATAAGGCTTTAAAAAGCCCAATTAGTAGGTTTACAATTACAATTTACTCTGTTTAAGTTGTCTTTCTCTGGAGTCACATAAAAAAACCCCATGACTTAAACAGACCCTCAGGTTAGTTCTTTGGCACTGTTGCCAACAAATCTTGTGTGGGGAAACTCAACTCCTGGCACAAAAGGATTAAGTATCACAGAGCTGGTACAGCTTCAGCATGCACAGCTCAGCCAGTTCCAGCAATACACTGTGTGTGACCTACAGCCCTGTTTCCAGGGCCAGTGTAACAACTTACAAGCTGCCTGAGAATGGTGGAAGACCATAAGTTTCTGTCAGATCCAGACTCTCTGTTGGAAAAGCCAGCCCATGAGTTGCAATTATACTCGGGGAGTCAAAAAAACGGATATTTTTCTGACCTCTGTGTTTCTCCACCTTAATTTTTTTTGTTCATTTGTTTTTGAAAGTGTTAAACATGGAAAATAACCTAGCACCTGTTTTAAGTGAAACAGGGTCTGGCTCAACCATTTGCAGTCTTTTTGGACACACACTTCCCCCTTTAATCCTCTTCAGCATCACTGTACAGTGTCATCACCTCGTGCTGCCCAAACTCTGGTTGCAGGACAGCCTAAAAGTCCTGAGATTTTTGGGACAGTCTTGTTGGCTTGTAAAGTCTCCCAGAAGACCAAATCCGATGCCAAAAGCCTGAACTTTGCCAGGAATGGCTGCAAGTCTAGGGCTCCAAAATCATGGATTCCTATACAGTTGCTCATGGTAAAGGTCAACTCTAGCTGCTTAGATGACCGTATATACTCGTTCATAAGCCGAATTTTTTTAGTAAAAAAGGGAAGCACCAGAGAAGGGGGTCGCCTTATGAACGGGTATAGAGAGGGAGAGGTGGGACACAGCCCCTCCCCCCAACAGAGGGAGCAAGGAGAGGCAGCAGAGCCAGAAGGGAGGAGGCAAGGCCAGAATCTCTCCACTTCTGGCCACGCTGCTCTTTCCCCCAACCTCCGAAGCAGCTGCAGCTCCGGGGCTGGCAGGCTGCCGCCGTGCTGATTGGCCCTGCCCCCCAGAGCAGGCTGTGGCCACGCTGCCCGGCCCACCGGAGCACAATGCGGCCGCACCGCCCGGCCTACTGGAGCACGCTGTGGGGCGCTGGAACATGCTGTGGCCATGCTGCCCGGTCTGGCTCGTGGGAGCACATTGCGGCCGCACTGTCCGGCCCGCCGGAGCACATTGCAGCCGCACCGCCCGGCCCACAGGAGCACGCCATGGCTGCGTCGCCCAGCGCGCTGGAACATGCTGCGGCAGCGCCGCCCAGTCTAGTCTGCCGGAGCAGGCTGCGGCCACGCTGCCCAGCTTGCCGGAACAGCTCCAGCCAGGCCAGAGACATCCTCTCCTGGCCCTCCCCAGATAAGGTGGGAAGGGATGGCATGGAGAGAGTGTGGGGGTCCCGGGCTAGGGGTGAGGTCATGTGGGGGGTCGTCACAGGGGTTATTCCCCTAACTCCCAGCTTCTCCCCACCCCCAAAAAATGTCCTCACCAGTTGCTGTTCCGGCCCGTCAGGGTAAGCAGCTGGCGTGCCCAGACACTTTGTTTACTTAGGTTTAGCTCCGTGCCTGAAGACGCTCGAGGTAAACAAACCATCTTGGCCCACCAGCAGCTTATCCTGATATCCCAGGAGCCAAAGTTTGCTGACCCCTGAATTATAGGGTCGACTTTTGAACGGGTCATAAAGATTTTCCATTTTTACTTATCCATCTTGGGCGGGGGGGGGGGGGGGGGTCAGCTTATAAACGAACCAGCTTATGATCGAGTATATCGGTTAATTAAATTATATGAAATGTATTGGGGGCATGTTTAAATCCCAAATTTTGTTTGGGACTGACACATACACTCAGTATGTGCCTACTGTAATCTGTCAAGTGTAATTTCTGCCATTTGAATCATCTTGATGGCCTATATTGTAAATTTAATATAGACTTTAAGAAAACAATAATGGTTCTTATGTGTCAGAAGAATATGAAAATTCTTTCCTGTGGCAAATAGGATGAAGTTTCAAAAGCAACACCAACTCTGTGATTTGATTGGTTATAGATCTGTTTTACTGATCTGAAATTGTTACAAAATGCACAGCAAAACTCTGGAACTAAGTCATTCAGTCCAGGCTAGTAAAACTGCTTTAAGTGAGTGATGGATGTTACTGAAAAACAGTGCACAATCCTTTTTTCTTCAGTGTTATAGTTCAGCTTAGTTCTTAGAACCATTCAGTTGTGTCGCTGTGGTCCTACAGAGGTGCAGAGCAAGTTCAGAGCTTAAATAATGAAATGGTTGAGTACTGCTAAAACCATAGTATTCACCTGCTAAAAACATAGTATTCACCAACAGTCACTAGAATCCAAAAGAGCTGTTCTGTTCAACCATGTGTGCACCCCTTATTTATTTCCATCTTTTCATGAACAGGTTTTCATTCATGTAAGTGTTTACATGCAAAAACTGCATTTCTGAGCCAACAGGACTATTAATTAACCATTATTTGTTAGTCACTCTCAATAGTCATTCAGTCTGGAAGCAGAAGCAATGCGAAGTTGACCAGTCACACACCTTAAAAAACAAGGCGGTCAGTTCATAAACTATTCATATGGTGAAAATTGTTTGGCCAAAATATTTTAGGAGATCTTATGAGTATCAAGTATATTTACAGAAATCATATTGGCAAACAGGACAAAGGAGCAAATTAATTTGGATAATTTGTTCATAGTGAATAACTGTATCAGCTCTAATTGTCACTTTTAAATTAGATTCTTTATGCTTTTCACATTGTAAGGATAAAGTATGAGAACTAATTATAGATAGCATAGTCGCATGCTGATCACCATCAATGAGCTGGCCTGGAAGAGGAAGAAATTGGAAGGACAGTGATAAGATTTTATTTATTTATTTATTGGTTTGAAAAATGTATTGCTGCTGCTATACTCAGGTCTTGGAAGAGCATTTAATATATGAAACATCTTCCAAAAAAGGCTGAAACAGTAGTTATTACACTATTAGGATGAAGTCACTTGGCTTAGGGACTTCTTGATTAATGGAGATGAGAAACAGACCAATGTTCACTTGTGCTTAGTAAGCTTGTGGTCTTTGTAATATTTCATCTAATATGTTAAACTTTAGTTAACTTTTCACATTTTGCTTCGCTCCCTGTCCCCACCCATATTCCAACACACTTTTGAAAAATTTGCAGGGGATGTATACCTAAGATGAGATGTATAATATTCAGATGTACAAGTATTTATAATAATATATATACAGGAACCCAAGTAAAGCTACAGCTTGTTTTAAGTCTTAAGTAAAAAGGAATTCATTTCTACGAGAAGGAATAATTTCTTACACTCATACAGTGAGTTCTGAAGAATCTCAAAATGCTTAACAGACTCTATGCCATCACTTCACCACTGAAATGTAGTCATTTCTGGAGTGGAAGTCATCAACTAGCCAGACAATGTGCAGGCAGTACACTGAACAACAATTGGAGGGGGAAGGGGGGCAGAAATTATTCCATTATAGCACTGTCAGTTTGCCAGATGCCTTTTTTGTAGCCTAAGACCCTGGGATAAACCCTGATCTTACTAAAATAGTTGTGGGATCTATTATGTCCATGCAAAGCAGATAGGAGCTGAGTTTCTCATCTGAATGAGCAATACATTGTAAACATTGTGTAATGAAAACAATGAAAGATTGGTTTGACCCTGCTGGCATTTCATTCTTTCATTCTAGGAATCCTTGATATTTCCAATCTGATGCATAGAAATGGAAGCTTGAGATTTATCAAAATATGTTTGTCTTTTTTATTGAAAGTCAGAATATTATTAATTAATTTATATACTTCCTTTCCCCCATCCAGTGAAAACTTCAAAGCAGCATTGATTGCTATGGAACAAAAAATGCCTGTAGAACAACTTAAAAAAATTAAGAGCATCAAGACTTGTGGCTGAAATTGTCAAGCAAGGCAGATTAATAAGCTGTAATGGTGAACTTCATAGCTTCCTTCTAGGATATGTGTTTTTATGTGAAATATTCAGTGAAAAAAGTAGCAGTGTACCCTAGAGTAATTCACAAGTAGAAAAGAGTGATAGCTAAGAGTTGGAAGTGTGGGGGGAGGTTACTTTTTGGTGGAAGTAATGTCTTATTCAATCAAGGATTAGCCATCTCTTTTCAGTATCGATTTTCAGTTTTCATCATCTGGAAAAAATGGTAATTTGACTTCTATAAAATAAACTGATTTTTTTTTTTTTTGTCACAGGGGAAAGAAATTTTTGTCGTGTTTTTTGTTCTGTGACATGCCTTGTTGATATGCTTTAGATTCATCTAGACTTGACTGCAGAGCAAACAAGAGGACTGCTTGTTAAATTTATTCTCCTATCTCAAACATCATACCTGACATTATTACTTCTGCAACTGTCTTTCATTAAAGAATGCAAAAAAGCAACACTTGTTGCTATTTATTGTTACAAGATTATTATGATTATTAGTAAATATGTATATTGCTTTAAACTGATTTATTTATTTTTAAAGAAATATTTGGGATTAGAGGCAGAGGGGAAGGGAGTAGGAAAAGGAAAGGAGGGGAAGAGAAATAGCCACAGCTTGCCACCTGTCTAGCCATGACAGTAGTCAGAGTTTTGTAGGCATCTTAGCTGAGGAAACTCATAAGGAGGAATTTGGAAGATAATTTTACTCTGTGTCCAAGACACTTTTGAAAATGGGACTTAGGCTCCTCGGTCACCAGAGCACTTTTGAAAATGTTCCTCTGAAGGTTTATTTATTCATGAGCATACCATTTAATTAGGCTTTGTGAAAGGTTTTTCTATTTTTTAAAACAATCGGAATTTGTGTACTAAATTACTTTCTAAAAACTCCCTTCAAAACATTGGCAATTTAAAACACTGACTTTTAGCTTGAAATGAAACCTATACCTGCAGATTCCATTCTCTCAGCAGAAGTTCGCGGCTGAATATGGAAAATGTGTAATTTCAAAAAGAAATTATATTCAGCTCATTTTATGGCTGTTGCAGTTGTTTTAATGGGAGATTTTCAAAAGCGCATAAATAATTTAGGAGTATAGTTCCCAATGACTTTCACTAGGACTGTATTACTATCAAACCCTTTAGACATTTGTGAAAATTTCCTCTGTGAAACATGGCTGTGATGGGATATACAAACCTGCATACCGGCCAGGAAAGGGTTAACGAACTGCTGTAGACTCAAGTCAGCCCTGCCTTGCTATACCTGAAGTAGTTGTGTGGCTTGGAGGGAGCGTTCAAAGGGGAGAGCACAGCTCATCTGGAGACTGCCTGGAAAGGAGAGCAGATTTCTAGCTCTAACTTTGCGACAGAGGCCTGCTTGGGGTCAAGAACTGCTTTGAGAGATGGCTCCCTGTCAGAGCCTCCCTGAAGGAAGTTAGGAGGCCTGACATGAGACTATAGTTACAATGTCCTCCGAGAGACTTGCTTGAGAGCTGGCTGTCTCTCAGAGTCTCTCTGAGGGAAGTAGGCCTGATGTGAGGCTATCGATCCCTACCAGTGCTTTCGTTGTTGCTGTGGAGTAAGGCTGCAGCAGGTGGTGCCCCGCCTCCGGGGGAGGAGGGGAGTGACAGCTCAATACATTCCTTTTTGTTTCATTACACCCGACTAAAGTCTTGGTAGTGGTCTGTCCGAGTCAAGGAGGGACCCTAGTCACAGTGGATTTTTGGCTTAATGAGTTTCTTCAGCTACTCTTCACATCTGTTAAGCATCAAGGGTTAATCACAAGAGGAGTGAGATGTATTCCATTGCACATCTTCTCCATCAATTTCACATCCAACCATAACTAGTGAAGAGACTCAAATTCATTGTCTGTATTTGATTCCCTAGTCTCTCCTTACCTTTGATGCTAATGCTGTGCCTTTTTGTAGAAGAATCTCAAGGGGAAGTGTTTTAACATAACTCAGTCCTACCATCTGATAATATCCTAAGAGACAGAATATATACAGTAATGTTTAACAAGCACTCCTCAGTGTTATGCATAGTACTTACTGTTAGGGAAATTTACAGTATGTCTTTATCCTGATTGTTGGTAATCTCCTGGGACCCCTAAACAGGAAGGATAGCTTGTATGAAAGCTGATTTATGTTTATAAATTTTTGTGAATTGTGTCTGCTGGTCTCCCTCTGACATTAAATGGGAAAAATGTGGCTGCCTTCTAGAAAAAGATTAGACGTTTAGGGAAACAATGGAAACACAATGTCATTTTTATCACTGGACAGGATGAAGGTCAAAGTGATATATGACTATAATGTTAATACAATGTCACTCTTGAGTAGTTTTATCCATTACAATGAGAAGGACTTTCTAGTGCTTGGTAACCAGATGGGGAATAAGAATGAGATATTTCTAGTTTGCCAAGGGTTTTGAATGCTGGGCAGATTTTTTTTTTTATTTAGCATTCTTATAAATGCAGTTTTATTCTCTAAAATGTTTTGATTGAACTGTATAAGCATTCATTTCTTCATTGAGTGCCAAAAAGAGATTTAAGCAATTTTTTTACATTTTTCATTGTGATATTTATTAACTTGTGTCCCCTGGGGAAAAGTCCATGATTTACAACATTTGGAAAATTTTCAAATGCTGATTAACTAAAACGGAAATGCTTTAATAGTTAGATGAATTATGTATACCTTATTTTCAGATATTCATGATAGTAAGTAACCCTACCAGGCACAAGAAAAAATCCTCTCCGCTCCTGATAGGATTGTATGGTTTCTGGTCCCAGTACGGACTGATCCTGCCCTGTGCCAGGGGAGGAACATGGTTTGTTTTTGAAGCTAATAATATTGTCTCTTAGCAAGAATTATTGGTAACATTTTTACAGTGGGTGGCTAATCATCACTTGGATCCTGCCAACAATTTTTTTTAATAAAAAGTATGTTTTACTTGCTGTTCATAATCCATCCTATGAAACTTGAAAATAAGATTGCTTTTCCTTCCCATTTTGTTCTTGTTGTATTTGGCAAACATTTAATATTGTGGCTTGAATAATTTTTTTATATCATACATTTTAATATTTCCTGAGATAGTCACTGTAAAAACATTATTCCTAAAACACTCACAAAGTGCTAATAATATGTGACTAAATAGGGATTACATTCCACTTTGACAGCCTCCTTCTATTGTGTATTAAAAACGTAGCTGTGGGAATTTACCATTAATATCCCCCTTAACTACCAAATATACCTCCGGTTATATGCAGAGGTTTCCAAATGTATGGAGACCCCTCTCTCTATCCTTAAGTTCCTCTTGTGGAATGTGGTTGGAAGGGAGCAGCAAGCTTTGCCCAAGATCCCCACAGCTGAACTTGGATGTAAGAAGTGGGCATGGTTAAAGTCCTAACCTGCCTCTAACGAGGATACTGTAATCTGGAGAGATGAGATGTATGGATATAAATTTACGTTTAAACACACACTTTCTGCTCCCACAACCAATTCTGGTTCAATAGCCTCCTCTGCTCTTGGCATCCCAACCCACCCACCATTGTGATGGAAAACCAATATGTTGCCCTGGCAATGAGCAATGAGGAATCACCCCCAAAGGTGGAGGAGGAGAAGCCATGTACCCCCAAGGCTGGGAGGATTGCAGCCACCACTCCCAGTAGGGTAGTGATGGTTGGTGACTCTCTTCTGAAGGGGGATAAAGGCACCCATCTGTCGCCCTGACGTGGCATCCCGGGAGGTGTTGCTGCCTGCCAGGGGCCCGTATCTGAGATGTTATGGAGGGATTGTCAAGAATCATCCAGCCCTCTAACTACTACCTCATGCTACTCATCGATGTGGGCACTAATGATATTGCGAGATATCACCCTCTGCTGATCAGAAGTGACTACAGGGCTCTGGGAGTACGGGTGATGGAGTTTGGAGTGCAGGTGGTGTTCTCTTCGGTCCTTCCAGTCCAGGGTAGGGGCCCAGGCAGAGACAGATGCATCCTAGAGGTGAATGCCTGACTGGAAAGATAGTGTCGCCAGGAGGGCTTCAGCTTCTTTGACCACGGGATGCTGTTCCAGGAAGGAGGACTGCTAAGCAAAGATGGGGTCCATCTGTTGAGGAAGGGGAAGAGCATATTTGGATACACACTGGCTAACCGCATGAGGAGGTCTTTAAACTAGGTTCGAAGGGGGCAGGTGACCAAAACCCACAGGTAAGTCAAAAACATGGAGACCTGGGAGAAGGGCCGCATTTGCAGGGAACATGGGCTGTTATAGTAGGGTTAAAGGAGAGATAAGACAGAACTGGGGCGGGGGGGGGAATCAAATCAGTATCTTAGATGTCTGTGTACTAATGCAAGAGGTATGGGGAATAAACAGGAAGAACTCAAAATGCTAGTAAATAAACACAACTATGACATAGTTGGCATCACAGAGACCTGGTGGGATAATACGCATGACTGAAATATTGGTATAGAAGGGTACAGCTTGCTCAGGAAGGACAGCCAGGGGAAAAAGGAATGAGGTGTTGTCTTATATATTAAAAATATATATACTTGGACTGAGGTTGAGATGGAAACAGGTGACAGACTTGTTGAAAGTCTCTGGGTAAGGATAAAAGGGGTAAAAAACAAGAGTGATGTCATGATAGGAGTCTACTACAGACCACCTAATCAGGAAGAAGAGGTGGATGGGGCTTTTTTTAAACAACTAACAAAATCATCCAAAGCACAGGACTTGGTGATGATGGGGGACTTCAACTAGTCAGATATCTGTTGGGAAAATAACAGCAAGGCACAGATTAGCCAACAAGTTCTTGGAATGTATTCGAGACAATTTTTTCTTTCAGAAGGTGGAGAAAGCTACTAGGGGAAAGGATGTTCTAGATTTGATTTTGACAAATAGGGAGGAACTGGTTGAGAATTTGAAAATGGAAGGCAGGTTGGGTGAAAGTGATTGTGAAATGGTAGAGTTCATGATTCTAAGGAATGGTAGAAGGGAGAACAGCAAAATGAAGACAATAGATTCCAAGAAGGCAGACTTTAGCAAACTCAGGGAGTTGATAGGTAATATCCTATGGGAAGCAAGTCTAAGTGTAAAAATAATTGAAGACAGTTGGCAGTTTTTCAGAGAGACATTATTAAGGGCATAAGAGCAAACTATCCCACTGCATAGGAAAGATATGAAGTATGGCAAGAGATCACACTGGCTTAACCAGGAGAACTTCAATGATCTAAAAATAAAAAAGAGTCCTACAAAAAGTGGAAACTAGGTCAAATTACAAAGGATGAATATAAACAAATAATACAAGTATGTAGGGACAAAATTAGAAAGGCCAAGGCACAAAATGAGATCAAATTAGCTAGAGACATAAAGGGTAACAAGAAAACATTCTACAAATACACTAGAAGCAAGACGAAGACCAAGTTGAGAGTAGGCCTATTACTCAATGAGAGGTGGGAAATAACAGAAAATGTGAAAATGGCAGAGGTGCTTAATGACTTCTTTGTTTCGGTTTTCACCAAAAAAGTTGGTGGTGATTGGACGTCTAACATAGTGAATGTCAGTGAAAATGAGGTAGGATCAGAGGCTAAAATAGGGAAAGAAGAAATTAAAAATTACTTAGACAAGTTAGATTTCTTCAAGTCACCAGGGTCTGATGAAAAGCATCCTAGAACACTCAGATATCTCCCTGAGGAGATCTCCCTGAGGAGATATCTGAGCCATTAGTAATTATCTTTTAAAAGTCATGGAAGATGGGAGAGATTCCAGAAGACTGGAAAAGGGCAAATATAGTATCAATCTATAAAAAATGGGAAATAAGGACAATCCGGGGAATTAGACCATCAGCTTAACTTCTGTACTCGGAAAGATAATGGAACAAATATTTAAGAAATCCATTTGCAAACATCTAGAAGAGGGGATAAGTAACAGTCAGCATGGATTTGTCAAGAATACATCTTGTCAAACCAACCTGTTAGCTTTCTTTGACAGGGTAACAAACCTTGTGGATGGGGGGAAGTGGTAGACATGGTATATCTTAACTTTATTAAAGCTTTTGATATTGTCTCACATGACCTTCTCATAAACAAACTAGGGAGATGCAACCTAGATGAAGCTACTATAAGGTGGGTACAAAACTGGTTGGAAAACCGTTCCCAGAGAGTAATCAGTGGTTCACAGTCATTCTGGAAGGGCATAATGAGTGGGGTCCTGAGGGATCAGTTCTGGGTCCAGTTCTGTTGAATATCTTCTTCAATGATTTAGATAATGGTATAGAGAGTACACTTATAAAGTTTGTGGATGATACCAAAATGGGAGGGATTGCAAGTGCTTTGGAGGTTAGGATTATAATTCAAAATGATCTGGACAAGCTGGAGAAATGGTCTGAAGTAAATAGGATGAAATTCAATAAGGACAAATGTAAAGTACTCTACTTAAGAAGGAACAATCAGTTGCACACATACAAAATGGGAAATGACTGTCTAGGAAGGAGTACTGCGGGAAGGGATCCGGGGGTCTTAGTGGACCGGACAACAAGCTAAATATGAGTCAACAGTGTAATGCTGTTGTAAAACAAATGAACATCATTCTGGGATATATTAAGAGGAGTGTTGTAAGCAAGACATGAGAAGTAATTCTTCCACTCTACTCCGCGCTGATTAGGCCTCAACTAGAGTATTGTGTCCAGTTCTGAGCACCACATTTTAGGAACGATGTGGACAAAATTGAGAGAGTCCAGAGAAGAGCAACAAAAATTATTAAAGGTCTAGAAAACATGACCTATGAGGGAAGATTGAAAAAATGCGGTTTGGTTAGTCTGGAAAAGAGAAGACTGAGAGTGGACATAAGTTTTCAAGTACATGAAAGGTTGTTACAAAGCATAGGGAGAAAAATTGTTTTTCTTAACCTCTAAGGATAGGAAAAGAAGCAATGGGCTTAAATTGCAGCAAGGGAGGTTTAGGTTGGACATTGGGAAAAACTTGCTAACTGTCAGGGTGGTTAAGCACTGGAATAAATTGCGTAGGGAGGTTGGAGTTTTTTGGAGATTTTTAAGAGCAGGTTAGACAAACACCCGTCAGGAATGGTCTAGATAATACTTAGTGCTGCCATGAGTGCAGGGGACTGGACTAGATGACGTCTTGAGGTCCCTTCCAGAAGTATGATTCTATGATCATCATTAGACTTCTCGTCTGCACCTTAGTCCCTATATTGTCTCCAGCTGTTGGTCTGACTGCCCTCCTAGCATCAGCATCTTCTCCATAGCCATTTTCCACTGCTGTCACTAATTGAGCATCACCCTATCTCACTTCCAAACTCTTTCTTTACTTGAGCACCCTTCCTTTGTTTTCTTTGACTTCAATATTGCCAGCAGATATGGACAGAGTCATATTGCATTGCTGTTCATTTTCACACAAAGGACAACATAGGTGGAAGTTGTGCAAGGAGCAAGAAAATTGTCAGTAAAATGTTAGAGCTTCCTTTATGTATTTCATACCCCTTTGCCCTTTTTTGTGCATGGCCCCTCCCAGATGAGAATTTATCTTTAAATTTGCAAACTTGCTATCAGAAGCTTTTCAAAAATAACATCAGCCTCAATTCTTTCCAGAATACCCAACGCCTCCCTCTACTTAAAATTTTCTGTCTCGGGTTATGTTGTGGCTGAGGGACAATGCATGGATGCACGTATACAAATCCTGGTTAAATAGTTATTAACATATACATCGATATGTAAAATACTGTGTGGTTATATTGTTTTAGAATATATACAGCCATGTTAGAGTATTATTTAGCAACAAAACTGTGAATAATTTATAAACTATCTTAATCTACCCTGTTTTGAGATAGAGAATATTTGCTTTGCTCCTGGAACACTGCAAGCTGATTAGATCACATCCAATTAAAATGCTAAATTTTGATTAGCTCATGACCAGTTCAAACTCACAATAACTTTCCTGCTGTTTAAGACTTCCATTAAAATATTTTAAAATATTTTACAGTTTTGTACCTCAGCTGTGCTTCACTTCCCCTTGCCACAACATCTCTCAACCATGGCTACCTCTGACTCTGACACTGGAGATTTAGTCAAACCACTCTATAAAACTGAATAGACAGGAGCTGAAATCTGTTTGGTAAATGACTACCTTTTTCTAGACAGTGGCCCACACTTCAGAAACTGAATGCTTGAAAACATAGAGTAAAAAACAAATTTGAGAGATATGATTGTTGCTTAATTAGGTCAAGTTTGACTAATATTAAGTTTGCCTGAGTATTCCAAGTCCAGAAATGGATGAACCTTTTTCTGCATAGCAAAACCAAAGAGACTTTACTGTATGTGAGGAGAACAAGGGTCCTTTGTTATGTTCACAGCATATATCCAGAAAAATTAGATGAAAACATAAATATTCTTGCTGGAAGGTCACGACGAAATGCTACTTTATTTTTTAAAATTTAGAACGATAACATAGAAGAACCCAAAAACAGGAAGAGAGAAAACAGGCTGCTACCTCAAGCAGTGATGCACAGTTCTCCCCAGCTTGCTTTAGGCTGTCTGTCTTCTGGCTGACTGCTGCTCTGCCTAGAATGCGCACACAGCCTCCTAGCCTGCAAGCAGGACCAAGAAAACCCCCTGAACATTTAAAGTGACAGCTTACAATTCTGATACAATTTTGAATGCACCAAGCCTTATAGGATCTTGCACCTGCAAGGTCCTGAGAGCAAGGCTTCTTGCCTCAAGTCAACAACGTCTTTCCACTTCAAGTTAATGTTGAGAAGTTCCATTGACTTCAATGGGAGTATTTGCATGTTTATGTGCGCTCCTTGCTGAAGCCTCTGGACCTGATCACCTTGAAACTGAGCCCTAGCTGAGCTTAAACTATTTGTTCCTTTGAGTACCTACCTGTTTAATACAAAGATGTCTACAGCAGAAGACATGACACATTGAACCTCCATGTAGTTGTCAAGAAGAGAATGCGTAGTAACTGAAACCAACACTCATGGCCTCCTCTTTCTTCTATTGAAGTCAATGGCAAATTTCTATTGACTTCAATGGAAGCAGGAACCGGGAATGCTACTGATATGCCAGTCTTAACTTGACACTTCTTGGGAGGCTTTTGGGTTATGTGTTCCAACCTTAAAAATGATCTAAAGGCTATTCACCTGAGTTCAGATTTCTGTGTTTGTCCTGCAAAACTTGATGACAGTGATCCTAAACCAACTTTTTTTCCTTCACTCAGAGTATCCCTTGCATTGCCCATTACATTGTCAGGATATCATCAACTATTGTGGACAGAATCGTACTGGGTTCTTGGAGAGTAATTTAAGCAGAAAATTATTGTCAACTCTGTTTTCATTTTTAATTTATGCATTAATTCTGTTGTTGACTTAGGATTTAAGAGTTTTGCAGTATAAACATCTGTTTTTAGGAATGTATGTATTAATGTGTCTGGGCTAAAAACCAGAATATATGTTGGGGCTGGAGAGGATTTAAAGAAAACATATAAGTTACAAATAACAGATTTATGAGAGCCACAAAAAGTTTACTAGTTTCGGATGCTTTTTTACTCAACAATTACTATGAAATATTTTTAAAATATTGGCAACTGAGTAATTCATACAATAGAATTTTTTATTGTCTTGAGGATGGGGGAATTAGAACATCCAGTTTTTAAACTCTTAAAACAACAAAGGGTTACTGTATATATACATATGAGTCCTATATTGGGTTTATATGATCACTCACAACTGATCCCTTCCTAACTTGATTCACCAAAAGTATAATAAATGTTTTATACACTGAATTATAAATATCAAAGGTTATGGACAGATCAAAATAGATTCAAAGTAAATGAGAAATATTTTGTGATGGACTTCTGTTTTAGTAGAAAATTCATTTTTAACTATATTAAAGTGTTTTCACACACAAACAATAATTTATTTTTGTGGTTGTACTTAGAGGCCCTAATCAGAATTGGGACCTCATTGGACCAGACACTGTATACATATATAATAAAAAGACAGTCCTTTCTCCAAAATGCTTACAGTCTAAAGCCATAAATGTAAAATCCAGTGGCTCCTTCTAAATATAGCAATATATAGTATTTGTTTACCTTGCTTTGCCTCTGTGGGTACATCTATACAGCAAGTAAACACCTGTGGCTGGGCCAGGTGAACTAACTCAGACTTGCAGGGCTCTGGCTATGGGGCTGTAAAATTGCTGTGTAAATGGTTGAGCTTGGGCTGGAGCAAGAACATCTAAACAGCATTTTTTAGCCCCACAGCCTGAGTCCTGTGAGCCAAAGTCTGTTGACCTGGCCATGCTGGTGGTCTTTTTATTCCAGTGTAGTCATATCCTGTACTAAAATGTGAGCCTACCCCACTCTACTAGGCCAGAATTTATTCCCCTATTTCATTGTATGGGCACAGTAGGTTTTCATGATACTATGCTAAACAATCTTGAGCCCTGACTATACTAGTATTTACACTTTTGTTAGCACCATTTCTGCAGCATTGCTGGAAAAGGGTAGAATTTTTTTTTAATGTGGATTGTAGCTAGTATGGCTTGTTTAGTCTACTTGAACTGTGTAAGAGTATGTAATGGAGCTAGTACTGAGGAGATTCTGGAGGAAACTCTAAAGATAGCTAAACTAAAAGAAGAAATTTAGATTAAGTTTATGTTGTTGTGTTGGGTTACCAATAAAGCCAAACCCCTGTTTGGACACTAGTCTGTGTGTTTTGTTGTGGACAGGATAGGGCCTCTGCCTGCTAGCAATCACTAAACTACCATTAAACAGTCCATATGGTTTTATAGCTTCGTGTAATCCGTACTCCAACAAGCATATGGCTAGACAGTAAAACTACACACAGCCATAAAATATTACATCTCCCACATGGACTTCATGAGCTCTGGGTGCAATTTGTGCTTGGAACCTTTCGTGGTTTTCCTGTGGGACTCAAGGTGTATGGGGAGATGCGGGTATGTGTCTCAAATTTTGAAACATTTGTACACAGCTGCAACTCAAACCATTCAAACTGGTTTCTAGTGATATCTAGACCATTTCATGCTTTTTACAAAGTCTTCAGATTTATCATGGTTTGTGATTTAGGCATCTGGCACAGAAAGAAGCAGCAAGGGGGTTGGAAACATACCCTGGAGAAACAAATTGGTCAACATATTCCACTGTCCTAATGAAAAGCGTGCAGAGAAGTCAAAAGTACATTTTCACAACTCTTTTTAATGAGGTGACAGACACACACAAACACAAATAGAGAGCTTGTTTTGATAAACCTAGCCAGCAGTCACTTCAAACAGATTAGAAGAGAGAAAGTTGTCATTCTGGGGAAGCTATATGTGGGGTCCCTAGGAGATTCTAATCAGTTATTTTCCTCACCTTTGCATTCAGTTAAGATTAGAGATTGGCCAAAAGGCAACCAAAGATCTGAAACTGAATTTTGGAAGGTGGGGTTGGATCCAATGTCCACCCACCTACCCCGATCTAAATCCAACCCCATAGTTTTGCTTCTGGGTCAGAATTTCCCATTCCAGATGTGGCCAAAATTGCACCTAGCAGCTCATTCTCCATTGGGTCTGAACTCTAGCCTCAAATCCTAATGTCGTATTTAAACCTAATTCAGATCCAGGTCTCAATCTAAACACAGCCAGCTCAGTCCATTTCCAATTAGGAAATTTGCTGCAGAGCTAGGAACAGAACCAGATTTCCTGAGTCCAATTTGTTACTCTAAAATAAGACCCACCCTTCTCCTTATCTCTGATTAACTCTCTCATGTACAATTTAACTGCAGGGAGGGGAGAGAAATTGACTTAATCAAGAGAGCTGAAACTATAAATGACGAAACACATGCACAAATTTGTCTCTTGTTCTCCTTCTCAATATACATAACCTCTGTTATAATCTTAGCACTGCTGCAGTTTTTTCTACTTCTCTTAAATGGCAATTTTAATATACTCTTGGATCAGGGAAGCCAACTGCACAGCCTGTTAGACAAAGGGTCATGGGGCACTTTGATAGGGCATTGTTTTGCTCTGGTATGCAGATTGCTGAAGATTGTTCCAAGCTCTGATTCAGTTAATGTACTAAATGATTTTTTGTGAGTGAGAAAATTCAGGGTTTTAATATATTTGTCATATATCTATCTTTATTGCACATGGAGGGTGCTTAAGATTCTGCATCTGTGACCATATGCAAAATTAATACATTTATCATGGGGTTTGATTGCACATATTTTAATTTGGGGTTACATTTATAAATGTACAGCAGAGCACTAGTTTATGTGCTCTGCTGTACATTTATAAATGCAATGAAGTTTTGGCATGGTTTATAATACTTTAAATGTAGTCACATATATTTTACCTATGGGGTCTTTATGTTTTTAAACATGATTTGGAAAGACACCTGGCTGTATTCAGCATAAAATGCCATGCTTTTTTTCAAGTGCATGTTTGAAGATTTTTTTATTCTAGGTTTCCTAACAAGGGAGTAGATGGTGGACCTCTTACTTTCATTGAATTATGTCTTGTTTCATTACTGTCCCTTATTGATTTCAGTGGGATATTTTTAGAGCAGGGTGAGCAAGGGGATGTCAGTTTGGCCCAGCATTTGTGGTCACAGGCTCTGACTCTGTCGGTGCTCTGGGGCTCAAGCACCCACTGAAATAAAAGAGGGGGTGCTCAGCACCCACGGGCCACCAGTATGTGGCAGGAGCATGTACAGAGAAACCGGAAGGTGGAAAGCACTCACTGACCAAAACAAGTCAGCGCCTGTATTTGTGGTGATACGTGCTAAAATAGGGATAATCAAAAGTCAGACTTCAGGGCTGCATAAAGTTATCATTGCTTGAGCCAGAAAGGAAATTTTCCTCCCATGGAAATTATAGCACATTTAATTGAGTACATATTATGTTTTACTTTTGGCCTTTCTTTAATCTGAATTGCATAAGGTATTGGCCACTAACAGGCAGTATATTAGGCTGCTACTGATGGACCAATAGTTTTAGCCAATCTTGTATTTCTAGGCTATGAACTATGAGGCTTAAGCTATGGCAGACTAGGGTCAAATTAGGTGTTTCCATGTATGCTTTTATTTCCCCTTCTATATTATACTTTCCTTTCTTATATATAGGGACAACAGAACTGATTCTCTCTGTATAGGAGAAGTGTAATAAGTACCTTTCAGAGCTCGGTTAATGGTATTCCTGAATAGCCATGAGGTATCCCTTTGGGCAACATTTGACAGAGTCTGGGATTTAACTTTGACTTTCCCACTTAGTGCAGTGAAGATGGTATTTATTCTAATTCCATGACCTGAACATCCCTGATGTATTTTATTTTCTTAGTATCCGTCAATATTCACACAGAAGCAAAGGAGGAAATGATGGTGAAAAATGCTATGTGTATTTAAAAATGTAAACAGAAATAGAGCTTTTATCCTAATGTCTGAATTGTAACAGAGATATTTTTAAGAGTAAATACTTGCTATCAATTTGAATAGCCTTTTTTGTGACAAAGAACTCAGAGAACACTTGCAGTTTGATAATCTCTCTTGTATATACAGTATAAGGTAGACGCACAACACGGTATGCAGCCTAAGAATGTTCATTTCTAAATCAGATGGTGGCCAGATACAGGAGCTGAAACCCACATTTTAAAAGAAAAACATTTTACTATTGTGTTAGCTGAATGTGCTGATAGACATGCATCAAAGTGATTTTTTTTTTTTTTTTGAGCAGCAGGCTTCAGACTTCCCATGCTAATCATAAACTCCCCAGGCCAATAAATCCTGTCTCTAGCCTTCTTATCAAGGAGGGACATAATGCTTGCTACTGATTAGAAAATTAGCAAAAGGAATTCTCCTGAATGTCTTCCATTAGGCCCCCAGTATTTTTTACCTAAGGATGTCTTGGTGTTGAATGTGAGATACCTATCTGGGTATGTCAGATTTACTCATGAAAAGGAACTACATAAGCTGGCCATGTCATTCTCTTGCGTCTCTCTTTGTTAAATTATGCTGTGCTGGTATCCTGCTGTCCTTGTGCTAAAGAAGCTTTAGGGCACAATAGATGTCTCATTCTAGTCCCAGAATATCATCAGCTCACTTATGGTTTCTGAAGCAGAATTTTTCTTTTTCTACAATTTCATTTTATTTAGCTTAAAAAAATCTAAAGTGTGTTTTGATAACATAAGAATTTCATAATAAAACACAATTTAAGACTAAAACATGTGTCCACCAAGTATAAACATCCCAATTTGTCATTGCCAAAGATCTAGATTCTGAGCGGCGATGAGCATCTGCAACTCCCATTGAATTATCAAAGCAGGTACAGGCATGGGCACAGCATCAGCAAAATGGTAGATAGGGCCAGCGCACCATCCCTCTGAGTCCCCTGGGGAAATTGAGGCTCTCTGCCATATGCAATGCGGACTGGTACCTAAATGGAATGGTTTTGCTCATAGTGTTGAGGCGATATCCAGACAGTTTCTGACTGTGGGAAAATATTGCATACAAAATGGAAAGCCCAAGAAGACTAATTCTTTCTTTGTATGTGGAAAAGAAATCTCAAAAACCATCTGAATTTGCCAGATTTCAGCCTTTCTGTCAAGTTTTCCCATGACTCTGATGTCGACATGCACCACATATTTTAGCCAACCTCAGGACAGAGTCCTGTCCTATTAGACATTGTAAAAGTTCTGCCAGGGAATGGTTGAGCTGTGTGTGTAAGGGAAGTTAAAAGGCGACCCTTGACATTGGTGATTAGAATAAAGTGGAATTAATCCCAGTCGGAGATTTAGTACAGATGTATTTTCTCATAAAATTCCTAAATATTTGTTAAAACCCTTCCTTAATTAGACTTGCAAATGTAAAGGGAAAGATTGTACCATGATCAGCATCTGATCCACTAAAGAGAGGGAATGTAAAATCGCTTTCAAGAATTCAGGTTTGTCATAGCTTTCACCAAATAAGGACAATAGGAATTAGCTGCACTGTTAAGACTTGAAAAGACAAATGCACAGTGATGGGAAACTACTATGAAAAGCATAAGATGCTGTTGGCAAAACATATGACTTAAAAAGTCAACAACAATTTTACTAGGGAAAAATAGTAGCAGTAGCAGGTGGTATTTTATTTTGCTTTTATTGTATTTGTTTTCACTGTTGTAAAGCATTCCAAGTGCTTTAGTGGGAATATCTACTCAGTTTGTTTATTTTTATTATTAACGGGGTGAGGGATTTCACTGTTACAAAGTGAAGATTAACCACATGAAGTGTTCAGCTCAGTGTCACATACAGTGTTCTGATTAAGCACAAGTGGGATGGATGTTTATCACAATGGAAAGATTGGAGCAAGTCTCTACTTAATTTATACTTTAAAGCTTGATCCTGCTCTCATTGAAATCAATGGAAAAGTGCAGGCTTAGCACTTAGACAATGCCTACACTACAAACGTTGGTCAATGCAATTTATGTTGGCATGAAGCTACCAAAATTATTGTACTACTCATGCACGTGCATACTTGGCTGCTTGTGCTGGCACTGCATATACTCACGAGGAGTACTTGTATTGATGCAAGTTGCAGTGCACCGCAGGTAGGTGTCCCAGTGTGCCTTGCTCAGCTGTCCAGTGCAATGCTTCGTCGGATGTTTTTGCAGTGTGTTGTGGCATAGAAATTACTTGCTCAGGGATCTCTGGAAGGTGGGGTTCTAGTTCCTTGCATGCAGTTTTCTCCATCCCACAATGCCATACATATCCCATAATTCCCCCCCCCCCTTTTTAAATACGACAGACCCATGTGGCACTTCCTGCTGTCTGCCATCTCTGACAGTAGCATGGAGCCCACACAATTCTGCACTATTCTCGTGAATGTTGCAAATACGGGTAGAATGGTCCTCTGGTATTTGCAGATCTGCAGGAAAAAACACAACGATAATGATTTCTTTGAGGACAAATTATGAAGGGATAAGCACTGACTGCTGGGATCACATCATAATGCAGGTTTGGGATGATGAGCAGTGGCTGAAGAACTTTCGGATGCAAAAGGCCAGCACATCGCTCACCCGCGCCGCTTCTCGCCACCCCCATTGGCCCGGGACGGCAAACCTTGGCCAGTGGGGGCCGCGATCGGCTGAACCTGCCACGTCAGCAGGTAAATAAAACTGGCCCGGCCCGCCAGGGTACTTACCCTGGTGAGCCGCGTGCCAAACGTTGCCGACCCCTGGGCCACACAGTCTCTACATTCACGCTGCATTGACCTCTGTAGGTTGACCATGGCTCGGTGGAGATATGATGCATCACCTTAACAGGGCACTTACATCAGCCAGAAATAAATTTGAATATAGATATATGTACAAATAGGTGGATACAAGATGACCTAACTTTGTAGTGTAAACCAGGCTTGAGTGTCTTCCTATCCCGCACGTAATGTCTCCACTTTATTTATTAATGGGCTTAATCTTAGGGTCAGGCTGAATGGTTATGTGTTCCTTCAAAGTAATACAGCTCCGAGTACATATTTTTTGAAACATTGAATAAAGGGATCCAGAAGGGACACAACCAACATTTGGCAGCTCAGAAGTTCATTTTGAATCTCTCATGCTCACACTCTTCCATATTATGGTCAAGATGGAAAACGCTGTATCCCTGATGCACATACAGGCTATGACAAACATGTTGTATAACCATAATTATATGTTTGTTTCTAACATTCCACAGCAGACCAAAAATATTCATTGTAGCCATAACAGAATCAGAGCTCTATCAATTAAAAAAAAAAAAAAAAGCTATCCAAAAGTCAGGGCACACCTGATCAATTACCCCTAGTTATCACTGCATAGCACCTTTGTCTATAATCTAACCTTTCCCATATCATACATGCACTTCAAGGATCACCTTGAGCAATCCAGGTTTAGTTTGTCAATTGTTTTTTCTCATGTATTTAGACACAGAGAGACTAATGAGGTTTTGCTTTGGGCACATTTTAAAAAAATATATAGTTGGGAGGTGATATTCTTTATCTTTTTAACATCAGATACATAATACTACAACCAATCAAGCTCCCCTTCTATTGCTTCTCGGTTTGTAAGAGGAATGTTAACCCAAATTAAGCATGATGTGATGACTCTTTTTTGGATTAAAAAACAGAGTATCCTTCCAATGAAAACAACATACTAGACTATCCATAAAGTAAACACATAGTTGTAGAAGACATCCGTTGGAGAAGGGGTTTTTGAATGTTAGTTTTTAAATCTCAGATTGGAGAGTCCCTACTTCCCCTCCTTTGCTCTTGTTTATTTAAATAAATAAAATTCTTGATCAAGAGTCATTTTTTCTAAGCTGCTCATGTAGAATGTGGGAATATTATCAGAGTTTCTGAAGGTGAAGTGAACCTGGCGATTTTGGCTTCCATTTTGCCAGTTTTACCACCAAATTAATTCCTTTTTTTGCTGGTGGAGTTTTGCTGCAAGAGAAAAGCATGTTTTAGTGCTGAAACTGCGTGGAAATCGGCAACACAAAACATATGCATCATGCTATTCTTACCATTATAAGCCTTTTAATGACTTACTAGGATGGAAGTGTTGATGAAACTTGGGTTATGATATTTCACTAATCTTATGGCTGATCATAGAGCCTTGCAACTTGATAGCACCTGACTACAAGTGTTGGGTTTAGATTGAGTCAGAAAACAACCCAAGCCTCTCAGGTTCAAGTTGGGTAGTCTCTGATCACCACCTCCTGCCGATAGGGTCAGTGCAGCAACGGCTATGAGACCCACTCCTACCTGCCATGATCACCTCACTGTGCTGTGGAGGGAGTGTCACTGTGCCTCTAACTCCTGAGTGTGCACAGTGCTCTGAGGTGGCTGCAGCCCCTGGAAGGAGTGCAGCATGCAGCTGCCACCCTACCAGCCCCACAGGCAGGAGGTAGCTGAAGATGTGGCTTGTTGGCATGGGTAGCAGGAAGCTCCCACCAGGCCAACACCCAAAGACGAGGTGGCAGCACTGATACAGGTTGGGAGGAAGTGTTGGGTCTGAAAATGACTAGACACTTTCCAGTTAGGTTTGGGTCTGGGTCCAGCTTTAAAATTGGGGTCAAGCAGATTTCTAGTTGACTGTGCTGTCCCTCACAGTGTATGTATTATTGTTTGATACAGATCTGTAGGCAAATTTGAATTTCCTTTAGAAATTTTGCCTATTTACTGTAGATGTACTTCATGATGTTTATTTTGGTAAGGGAGAATACTGTACATCTGACTTTAAATTATCTTCAGTAAAAGTTTTTTAAGAGCACAGCTGGACCCCTGTTGATATAAATCTTGTATTTGCTGTGACTGTTTTTCTACTATCTGTAAGGTCAAAATAACCATTTAAAGTGACATTATGGCATGTTTATTGGAGTCAGCTTGCTGTTTCTAACGTGACAATACTACACCTCTACCTCGATATAATGCTGTCCTCGGGAGCCAAAAAATCTTACCGCGTTATAGGTGAAACCGTGTTATATTGAACGTGCTTTGATCCACCGGAGTGCGCAGCCCCGCCCCCTACACCTCCCTGGAGCGCTGCTTTACCGCATTATATCCGAATTCATATTGTATCGGGTCGCGTTATATTGGGGTAGAGGAGTACAAGACACATGAATATGAGAGAAAAATAAGCAATGTGTGGCCTTTATGTTATATGTAAGTAAGGCTTCTGGTTTTGGTTTTAGGCCAATATTTACCTGCAAAAGCCTGCCCCCCCAAAATGTAGACTGCTAGCAAAAATTTAGGCAATAAAAGATTATATTCTGCTGTGTCAGATCTTGGCACAGTAGCCATTGTTTTTAATCAATTACAGTAATCAAGCTGAGAGTTAATGACAGAGCAGGGACTAATGCTTTAGGGTCAGAATGGAAAATAGTGTACAAATTTTGGAAACAACATGCAGAAAGTAACAGTAGGATTTGGTTAAAGTCAAAGCTATCAGAGCTATGACCTTGGATGACAACTATCATGATAATGGTGGTAGAATTTCACATTAGGGAATGGAAAATGACTGATTTGAGGTGAAGGATTGACATTCAAAATTGCTGAAAAAGTGCATGGAAGAGGGGCAGATTCTCATGAGAATCTCATATTGGTCAAATATGACTTAAATGAGGCATCACTTGGGGCAAGGGTCTCCCTGTGTGCATCTCTTTGTAGGATGAAGGACTTAAAGATAAAAGATCAAACATGATAAAACTAAAACATAAAACTCTGTGTTTGGGACTCCATTGTTATATAAGAGAAGTAAGTATGTGTTACATATCTTACCATTGCTGTTTAGTTGGTACATTTCCTTGGCGGGGGATAAAGAGAATGTATTTTATAGAAAATTTGCAATTCTTTAAAATCATGATACCATAGCAATGAACAGTGCATCCTGCTTTCAGCCACACATCACCAAATTGCATCAGCCTTTCACCTAGTGACTCTAAAAACAAAATTTTATCTTCTATGACAAAAATATTTTTTTCACAAGCCCCAGGTAAAATAAAACTTAATCTTAATTAAATCTTGGATTCAGGGTATGCATCTTACAGATGTTTAAGACATTCTATGGAAATGTCTTAGACATTTAGAGGGGGGAAATGGATTCTCTTTGCAGAATTAGTCAGTTAGTATAGGTAAACCTGGATTTTCTACATATTTTTATTTTATATATGATAATGTCCCAAAAATGGAGACATTCAAAAAGTTAGCAGTAGCAGTGAATGGCTTAACTAAAACATGTTAGCAACAGTGGCTCAAAAAATCCTATTCATGGACAAAGCAACAGAGGGTCCTGTGGCACCTTTGAGACTAACTGAACTATTCGGAGCATAAGCTTTCGTGGGTAAGAACCTCACTTCTTCAGATGCAAGTAATGGAAATCTCCAGAGGCAGGTATAAATCAGTGTGGAGATAACGAGGTTAGTTCAATCAGGGAGGGTGAGGTACTCTGCTAGCAGTTGAGGTGTGAACACCAAGGGAGGAGAAACTGCTTCTGTAGTTGGATAGCCATTCACAGTCTTTGTTTAATCCTGATCTGATGGTGTCAAATTTGCAAATGAACTGGAGCTCAGCAGTTTCTCTTTGGAGTCTGGTCCTGAAGTTTTTTTGCTGTAAGATGGCTACCTTTACATCTGCTATTGTGTGGCCAGGGAGGTTGAAGTGTTCTCCTACAGGTTTTTGTATATTGCCATTCCTGATATCTGACTTGTGTCCATTTAGCCTCTTGCGTAGTGACTGTCCAGTTTGGACAATGTACATAGCAGAGGGGCATTGCTGGCGTATGATGGCATATATAACATTGGTGGACGTGCAGGTGAATGAGCCGGTGATGTTGTAGCTGATCTGGTTAGGTCCTGTGATGGTGTTGCTGGTGTAGATATGTGGGCAGAGTTGGCATCGAGGTTTGTTGCATGGGTTGGTTCCTGAGTTAGAGTTGTTATGGTGCGGTGCATGGAACATGAGCTCCAGTTCATTTGCAAATTTGACACCATCAGATCAGGATTAAACAAAGACTATGAATGGCTATCCAACTACAGAAGCAGTTTCTCCTCCCTTGGTGTTCACACCTCAACTGCTAGCAGAGTACCTCACCCTCCCGGATTGAACTAACCTCATTATCTCCACACTGATTTATACCTGCCTCTGGAGATTTCCATTACTTGCATCTGAAGAAGTGAGGTTCTGACCCACGAAAGCTTATGCTCCCAATACTTCAGTTAGTCTCAAAGGTGCCACAGGACCCTCTGTTGCTTTTTACAGATTCAGACTAACACGGCTACCCCTCTGATACTATTCATGGACAAAATGGCATAGTTTTATCATATCAGACACAAGAATCTCTGAATGCAATCTGGCAAGGGGTTACAGAAATCTCATGAGTTGGGTATGTACATTCTGTTTCACCAAAGACTGTTATGTGAGGTCTCAAATGAAAACCAGCTTCACACTGGTGAGATATATCTACAGAAATTATGTAGGGAGTTGTGTATATATACAAAAATGTGTTCCTAGAGTCTGTATCAAGGTATTAGCTTCCAGCACAGGTGAAAAACAAGAGGTATTTATTCGCCTATCTCTCTGTTGGGATGTACATTTTGTAAGCTAACACAATGGATGTCCATTTACATATGAAAAGATGTGAAATTAATGGGAAATGAGCACGCAGGAAAAAAGCCACTGGAGGTTATTCTGTCTCTCAGTAAAGACAGTGACCTTTGGGGGTATATCTTTAAAGGAAAAACTACACCTGCATCTAGGAAGTAAGTGGACAGTGTGATTACATTTATGAAATGTGATCTCATCCAACCTTGGCTGAAAATGCTGGAGTGGTCTTTGGGTTAGATAAAGTTCTTTGGCCAGGAGGTTAATCTGAAGTTAAGTTTAGTCTCTGGAAAGCATGTTATAATTTTATGGTTATATGTAACCATTTGCTTTCTTACGATCTCCTGAATCTCTAGTCTTTGATGGAAAACTTCTTCTTGTTGTCACTATAAATATATCTCAGTGTTTTGGTTAGGCAAAGTGCTCATTCTGAGCTGACTCTTACAAGCTGGTGTGCACTGTTCCTGAGGGAACAGCAAGTCTGGTATTTCTGTGAGTGTTCAGTGGATAAGGGACTGGACACTACAGGGAACATTCTGAGAGGGCTTGGGGATTGGTGTGTGCCATTCACTAACCCGCACAGAAAGAACGAAGCCTGCGGAGGCCTAAAAGGTAGTGCTTGTGCTGTCAGAGGCTGTTGGTTTCATGGAGCTGAGTGACAACAAGCACAGACCAGACTCCTTCACGCTAAGGGCAGTGTGTGGTGAGGTGCCTCACAACTCTGGGTACCACCCGGAAGTGTCACACTAATATAATGTAAGCACTGGGAATTCTCCATTGTTGGAGTGGTGCCATCAATCAGATGAGGTAAACCAATGTCTCTTTTGATCATTTGTGTTTTCAGGTAGAATTCAAAAGAGCCCTAGGAAGCTGCCAATAAATAAACCCACGAATAGCATGGAATAATCTTTATCCCCAGGGTGAGTCAGCCAATATTCCCTTTTGTAGTGAAGCATGATTGTAATGAGCACCTGCCGCAGAGAGGATACAGGATTGTTTTTTACCTTTTGGTACTGCTTTAGTCTAAAGAGATGACTACTCACTCTTGGGTTGATCCAAAATACAAGTCCGATTTACCAAGCTCCTGTTCCCTGCTTTTCTGGTCTGTATCTAGTAAAACACTGAGGCACATGTGAGTAGACCCACTGAAGTCCATGAATTCACTCTGGAAGACTAAGGGGCAGATCCTCAGAAGGTGTAAATGGCCATCGCACCATTTACATCAATTGAGGGTTTGTAATTTAGGAGCACAATTAAGTGCTTTTGAAAATCCCACCCCAAAATTATTATGTGAATATCACTGATGTTGTCATTTATGAAGTCATACATTAGTAATACTACCTTCTTCTTCTTGAATGACCTATAGAATCATAGAATCATAGAATATCAGGGTTGGAAGGGACCTCAGGAGGTCATCTAGTCCAAGCCCCTGCTCAAAGAAGATATAGCTAAGCTCAAGCCTGAATATTTTCAAAATATGTTGCAAGACTTACCTGTTTCCAAAAGCTTCCCTGCAATAACTGAACAAGGAACTAGAACCAAATAAGAAACAATAGCAATAACAACAAAAATAGGAAGTTAAACCTAGGAAGAGGTGAGGAGCGTTGTGGACACTATGTGATACTTTTAACTGTTTGGGGACTCAGAAATTCAGAGATTGGCTCATTAGAAATATCCCCAAATAACCATTTTAAGAAAGAGAAAAGCAAGTATTTCCAATATTGGATATACAACCAGTTGAACAACAAGGGGCATAATGCAATACAGTACTACTGCTTGTTTCAGTGAGCATAAGTTTATATGTCGAGCTCACTACATATCAAAATTAGACTGTTTAGTTAATGAGAAATATATTTCCTAGAGTTCACGGCAGGGAAATTTTCCTGAAACAATTGCTGAAAAAAATTTAAGACGTAATCCATACAAATGTCAAGTTATTCTACTGAAAAAATTTGGAACTGGACAGGAAGTCTTTCGAGTGTTCCTAATGCATCAACATTCAAAGAATTTTGTGTGCTTTTGTTCACTTGTTTTTTCTGAGAATGCTGATTGTTTTCCAGTCCATATGCTGCTGTTAGCTATAAGATTTGCGTTTATGGCCTCATTTATCTAAACAGTCAAGTTTTACAACTCTCTGGGGGGTCTTTCAGATTAGAACTGGTGTTGCTCCTAGCTTTGAACCATGTAGATCGTATGAGCATGGGGATCAAATAATCAGCACCACTTGTACCTATCACTGGGAATACAAAATTCATTTCCCCAATTGCTTTGTTCTACATGGACATTTAAGAATTATTTTTTATTCTTCTTTAGTAGCATCCATATCATCTCTCATGAAATCCTGTATCATGAGCAGTATATAATATATAATATAACTGTTTAATTAACATGTAAACATTTCCCAGATCTGATGATAGACCTTGATACTTTCCAATTCTTTACCATGATATACGTTTATACTACATGCTAGAGGTTTCATTATTTGACTTATTACTGAGCACACTATGTTTAAAAAAATGCAACAACTTTTAGACTGTTTCATATTTTAAGCAAGCATCTTACTTTGACTATTTTGCTGCAATCATTGCAGACTCAATTCTGCTACCCTAACTCTATAAGTAGCCTTCTTGAATTCAGTTGCGCTATTCACAGAGTAAGGTACAACTCAACATGAGGAAGTGTGGCAGAATCAGGCACTTTGTGATTATCTCAGTTTCATTTATTACAAACTAAATTATGTTTGATTTGCACTGAGTTCACAGTTGAACAGTAGCTGCTGTGAACAAGTGGCCTGAGATTTTAAGGATGTTAGTGTTTTTTGAGGGTTTGTTTTTTTCCCCCTAAAATTTCCTATCAGTCTGCTGACCTATTAGTACCTGAAAAAATGAAACCTCCATGAGGCACTTGAATGCAGAATTAATGTAGGGACATTTTACTTTTGTTAAGGCTTCATGTTTTCAAAATGCATAAAACAAATATACAAGCTAGATTTAATATAATCAATGGGTTATATGTGTGTGATATATCGCCACCATACACAAAATCTTTGGGGACTATATTGTATTAAGTATATGAATGATTTATGCGTGAATGCATGCAACTCTGGAGAGGGGTTGCCACAGCTCCACCAGGAACTAAGAACAATGGGGGGTGATTAAGGTGATCAGTTATACTATACACCTAACCCATTGCTCTATCTTCCTGAATGGAATTTATACCTACATGTAACTAGATGAATCAAGCAGTGCCCCAAAATGACTGCTCTTCTATGTTTGCCTGCCAACCCTTTTGGCACGTGACCACTTTCTACAATCTGGACAGCTGGCAGACTATAACATGCTGATACTGCACTTGGTTCTGACAGACAACATGTGTTTAATGTGATTAGTTCAAAAACAGGCAGACTTGTAAGATAAACTGTTCAGAAGTCTGTTCTGTAAACAAGCACATTTTCCACAGATTTTAATTTTCTTCAGTAGGGCTAGACAGTTTCTCTTTAATTAAAAAGGGATCATTATTGACACTACACTTCTGGGGAAAATTAAAGCCTTGTTCTTGCATCAAAATCATGCTTCTAATTTGCACCAGTGATGTGTAACTGATCTGTTGATGCTTTGTGTTTCCTTGACCTGGCATGGACCCCAACCAGTGACAAATGAGTCCCTAGCCCACTAACAAGGTAGGGTTGTGACCTAGGCCTGTTAATTCTTTTAATTTGCAGTGTAATTAGAATTGGGAAGTGCTCTACAGTATGTTGAGATTAGCCTTTGACAGTTTTATTGGGAAGATGGAAATGGACAGTATGTGGAGGAGTTTTGACATGTGTAGCTACTTCTGTGACTCCAAGGTCTTGTAAATGGATGGGAAAGGCAACATGTGGTTGCTGCCCAAAGTATCAATAACATCGCTACAGGATTAGTTCTCCCTGACCGCTCATTTCATTTCTCTGCTGTGTGGTGAATGGCTTTGGAATTTTTTTTTCTGTTTTGTTTCAGGATGAAGTAATGTGGGTTTTCATTTATAACTGCTGAACAAAGTTTAATCCAATGTGTTTTGATCAGTAGTGCAATTAAGTCCCAAGTCTTTGGCCAAATGTATTCATTGCCTTTAGCAACATACCCACAATGCTTATTTCCCTTAGTAGCATTTTTATAATACAATACACCAGGTTTCTATTCTAAGTGGGATTTGATCATGAACATCAATCCTTTGGGTTACTGTGCTATTGTTTTTATACCTGAAGTCAGCTCTATTTCACTGCCCTGTTGTTATCAGAGAGGTGGTCTATGTGTTCTAGAGAAATAAATCTCTCAGATGGCATCACAACTGTGACATTTACTTGCTGGCTTCTCTTGGGATTCTGGCGAGAGAGAGAGATCTGTATCTAATCTATATCTATCTTTCCCCAAGCTCATCTTTTTAGTTTGAGGCCATTTTTCCACTTTATAATACATCTCTTGATCCTCTTCACTTTGTTCTGTAGATCTCTATTGTTGCTATTCCTATATACAGATAGTTATAGATATGACTTTATGGATACCATTCTTGTGTCATATAAATTGTCCTGTAGTGTTTCTGTAGCTAACAACTAAGAATGAAAGTCATAGGTCAGGTTTTTATAGTGCTCTCTTTTCATCTTTAGTTGTGCAAGAGATTGTGTCCCCCCTCAAATATAGACTTGACCACAATTGTCCACCTATGTGCCAGACTACTGTAATGTGCTGTACATGATGCTACAATGATGACCTCTACGAGGCTGCATAGCAGCACAGAGAGGGTATGCTAATGAGAACTTATTATGCAAGTGCTTCATACTCTGTGCAAGTGTCCAGGATGTTTCCAAGTACAGTTAAGGATATTAATTAGTTTCTGAAATCTTAAATTATTTGCTCCTTCACGGAGAAAGAGTGTCTAGTTTTGTCACTTAACATTGGCAAATATGCCACCAGCTTTCATTCGCCAGGTGGAACTTGTCCGGGAAAGCGGTAGAATGTTGTTATTTATGTATCTTTGTGTATTCTTATTCTTGCCACTATATGGACATGATGAAAGACTCCTCTTTGTTGCAGTTATTATTTTGTACTGCTGTAGTGCCAGAGAATCTGATCATGACCAAGGCCCTACTGAATCAATCTGCACAAAAAGGTCCCCACAAAGAGTTTACAATCTAAGAGTTAGAGAACCTTCAGTCAGCTTTTCCTCTGTCTGTGGATGTTGGTGTTCCCCCAGTTATTAGTCACTCTAGTTCGTTTTCACTGTCCCTACAGTCACAAGGGACAATATTGTTCTTATACTCCCTAGAGGACAATATGGTTTGTATAGCCCTAGAAATACAAATACACTTTTGCCGTTATCTGTCCCCCAAAATTCACTACATCCCTCTAGTTCCTTTTTCTGACACAGCCTGTGGAATGTTCTCGTAATCAGATGCAAACTACTAACTTGTTGTTTGCTGGAGCTCACGTTTCTTTGTATTTGATTAAAGAGGGCAGATATTATATAGTAATGTGATCCATACACCCATTTCCCCCATCTGTGTTTAGAGTACTTTTGCTGATACATAATGTTGGATACATCAGTTTTGATCTATCATGAAGAAGTTAAGTGTATTTTAATTCTTACTATGTAGCCCAGATTTAGCTTAAAATGTTTAATTAGTACAAGCCATCATCTGAATAGGAAATAATCCTGCATTCTCTGTACAATGTATATTTCATTTATTTTGTTTTGTTTTAAAGGGAGTTTATTTTTTGTACTTGGATTTTGCAATGTAGGAATAGCTCAGTTTCTTGTATTTGACTACATGTTCCTCACATGCTAGTGCTTTCCAATACTAAATTTAAAACCATTACAACTGAATGGAGATTATTGGGTTTCATTTTATTTAAGGGGCATTGTTTAGCCCAAAAATGTGTCCATGAAAAACATCATGATTTTACTTTCAGTTGATTTTTGTTCTAGGCATGTTAAAAAGAGTATGTGTTCATTTTTACGTGGATTCGTGTTTACTACAGATTAAGATGAAACATTGGATTGAAGTGTTTTGTGTAAAAGTAACATGATCAGATACTGCCCTTTCCCCCCCCCTCTCTCTCTCTCTCTCTCTCTCTCTCTCTCTCTCTCTCTGTGTGTGTGTGTGTGTGTGTGTGTGTGTGTTTGTGTGGTGAGAGAGAAAGAGTCTGTGAAGGAAACTAAATGTTACGCACCACAGTATACACAGAGATTTCTCAAAGACATTTACTTTCTGGTGAGCAGAGTCTACCAGGTTGATAGTGTAGTATTGTAAATTTTAAACAAGAAATGTATCAAATGTAAGGCTTTATTACTCCTAAGAGGAGGTGGCAGGGGGCATGAGTACTTTAGGGATTGTGGTGTTATGAAAATAGAAAGGGAACCCTTAGCATAATATTTTAAAGAAGGCCTGGCTATTGTACAAAAGATCTTAATGTTTTATTTCGAGAGCAGAAAAGTTTAACAGATAGAAAATGACAACATCTAAGTCTTTGGTCCTATATGATGGGTTTTTAATAACATTCAAAGTTCAAAGCAAGGTTGCCACTTCTTTTTAATCAAAATGTAGTGTTGGGCAGAGGAATGAATGTTTTATAAACATCTTTTTATTCTGCTTGCACCACACTGCTGCTTTCTGGGAAGGTGGAGAGTTGCTGGGAGGACTTGGGATGGAAACCAGGATTCTGTCATCAAAATACAGAAGACTGGAGCATGGCCATGAAAAATAAGCACTGAAGTCCAAGACTGGGTAGGTGACAACCAAGGACCTTTTCTCCCTCCCCATGTGCATTGTCATGCCAAAAAGAAGGAAAAGAGAGACATTTTACCACTGTAGAAAAGATTCAAAATGATAAATCAACACAATGTTAATATTCAGTCAGGTCCATTAAGATGGACTTTTCAGTCAGGCCTGGCTGCAAGTATTTAGAGTTTGAGGTTATCAGACAATGGGGGCAAAAGTAAAGTGAGGTTCCTTTTCAGGATTGCAGTACAAAATTTAAAAAGTTCAAGTAATTGCATGAACAATGCATAGTGCCAATACAATGGGCAACAATCAGAGGAGACTGGTTAAGCAGAGATGACTACAGGTGAAATTCTGGCCCTATTCAAATCAATAGCAAATTCCCTTTGACTTTAGCATGGCTAGGATTTCAGTCCAGTTGTCTTAATTTTATAGAGAAGTTTACTTGTAGCCTACCTAGTCTGTAGCTCTGTTTCCACTGAGCATCAGTAATGAATCATCTCAGTGGGACCCTCCCTTGCCATACTGTGTTCACTTTTAATCACCCCGCTGTGAGGGGGGGAAAAAAAGAGGGGGGAGGGCAAAAAAAAGGCAAGGCGTACCAAAACCATGTTGCTCTGCTTTCCTCCTTTTGTATCAACATTAAATTTTCATTTTAGTGCCACAAGGAGCTAGAGGGCAGGCTGAGGGCACGACAGACAGCAGGGTAGTAATTATGAAGGGATGAAGCCAATTAACAAGGGCAGTGTGGGAGCATTTTCCCTTTTCCCTCATTGTGGGGAGAGAGGTATGCTTCTCTGTAGTATTTAATATTTCTCCTGGAAGGGAAGGAATATCCCTCAAGAAAGGGAAAAGAAGAATATTCAAATTGCTTTTAAGACGGTCCATTCCATATCTATATGCATGGAAGTTTCTAGAATCAGTCCACCCTTCAGAAATGTATCTATTGAAATTCTATCACAATGTGGGCAACCTTGAAAGAGAATGAAATAAATGCTTCTTAATACCCATAATGAGTTCCTTCAAAATGAGTGTAATAGATTATTCTTTTCAATCTGATTTATTTCAGCCCTGAGTTAAGACTGCATCAGAGGGACAATATATTTTAAAAATACAGTTATATGGTAACTCACCCTGTCATTTGAGAAAACTCTTCTACATGAAAATGATTTTTAAAAATGCATCATGAAGTTACCTTTACAGAAGCATTTGAGATAAATAATATTTTTAAGTTCTTTTGTGAAGATACATGTACAGTTTTCAGTAGTTATCATGTTTTTTTGGCAGGTTGCAGGTCTTGTGAATGCTGGCCTATGATAAGACATTTTGTAATAGGTTTGCTCCAAACTTGCAAAGTCTTTTTTTGGGTTAACCTGTCTGAGCTGTGTCTGTGCTTCTGCAGGTTTGTATTGTTGTAACTGAATTTATTTAGAGCAACCTATATTTAAAGGAGTGAAAGAGGTGAGGTTTTAGGGTAGGCATCATCTTGCAGGTTGTTGACTATGTTGTACTAAATGCAGGAGCGGTGCCAGGGTTTTTGCCGCCCTACGTGGCAGCGCTCCTCCTCTAAGCATTCAGGGGGCCTGGGGTCTTCGGCGGCGGGGGTCCTTCTGCTCCGTGTCTTCAGGGCACTTCGGCGGCAGGTCCCGGAGTGAGTGAAGGACCCATCGCTGAATTTCTGCCGAAGACCTGGAGCGGAAGGACTCCCCGACGCCGAATTTCCGCCGAGGGCGGCAAAATGCTGCCCTCCAAATCCTGCCACCCTAGGCGACTGCCGGCCCTGACTACATGTGTAACCCAATAGAACGAGGGAGCTAAGTGTGATAATTATTAATTCAAGAGCAAAAGACTAAAGAAGTTCAATCTATTTAGTTTATCCAAGTGAAAGGTAAGATATGACTTGATCACAATCTGTAAGTATATTCATGGGGAGAAGATTTCTGATGGTCGAGGGCTCTTTAATCTAGCAGACAAAGCTATAACAAGATCCAATGGCTGGAAGTTGAAGCTAGATAAATATACTTGAAATAAATCATAAATTGTGGGCAGTAAAAGTAATTAACCATTGGTACAACTTACCTTGGGATGTGGTAGATTCTTTATCACTTGAAGTATTTAAATCAAGATATAGCTCAACCAACATTATGGGATTGGTGAAGGAATTACTGGGTAAAATTCTGTGTTATTCAGAACTGTGTTATGCAGCAGGTCAGACCACATGACTGTAATGGTCTCTTATAGCCTTAAAATCATGGGCAGAGTTAGGGGAGATCTGGGGTGTTGCCCCTCCCCAAACTGCAAGCCTTAGGCAGGCAGCCTGAGTGTACAATGTATACTCTTGGCGGAAATCTGCGCTACTGTACATTCACATAATTAATGAGCCAAATATATATTTAATTTTTTTGCGCAAAAAAAAGCTTCTGCCAAAATGTTGCTGCAGTTCCACCTTTTACCCAACAGAGGGCACTGTGGTGACAGAACATAGCAGCAGCTCCCAGCCAGCAAGGGAAAAGAAAAAGCCTGCCTTCTTCGCAGCGCCTGTCAGGCCAGGTGAGGAGACGGGCTATGGGGAAACATACAGTGTGTGGTGCTGGGGGTTCAGACGGGGGCTTATAAGGGCTAGTGGGGGAAGACACACTGGAGCAGGGGCTGAATGGGAGTGAAGGCACAGGGCCACAGGGGGGAGGGAGGTGCAGAGCCACATGGTGATGGAGGAGGAGGTGCAAAGCTACATAGGGGTAGAGGAATGGCTGACTCGGGGCACAGAGACACGTGGGGACAGGGGGAGGGGGTACAGAGCCACATGTAAGTAGCCTAAATGATAGAAAGTAATTGTAGATTTTTCTACAGTTATTTTGATTGTTGTATTCAAGAGGTAGTAACAAAGTTACTAATATCTTTCTTTGAGAAAATAATTGAGTTTTTAGACAAAAGAAATGCAGTAGATCTAATCTACATGGATATCAGTAAGGCATTTGATACAGTTCCATGTGAGAAATTATTAGTTAAATTGGAGAAAGTGGGGATTAATATGAGAACTGAAAGGTGTATAAAGAACTTATTAAATGGGAGACGACAAGAGGTCATAATGAAAGGTGAAGTATCAGGCTAGAGGGAGGTTACTAGTGGAGTTCCTCAGGGATCAGTCTTGGGACCAATCTTCTTTAACGTTTTTATTACTGACTTTGGCACAAAAGGTGGAGTGTACTAATACAATTTGCAGACGACACAAAGTTGGGAGGTATTGCCAATACAGAGGACAACCGGAATATTATACAAGAAGATCTGGATGACTTAGTAAACTGGAGTAATAGAAATGGGATGATATTTAATAGTGCAAGGTGCAAGTTCATGCATTTAAGGATGAACATTAAGAATTTTTGCTATAAGCTGGGGACTTATCAGTTGGAAGTGACAGGGGAGAAAAAAGACCTGTGAATATTGGTTGATCACAGGATGACTATGAGCCATCAATATGACGCGGTCATGAAAAAGTCTAATGCTGTCCTGAGGTGCATCAGGCAAGGTATTTCCAGTAGAGACAGGGAAGTATTTGTACCATTACAGAAGGTACTGGTGTGACCTCATCTGGAGTACTGTGTGCAATTCTGGTCTCCCATGTTTAAGAAAGATGAATCCAAACTGGAACAGGTGCAGAGAAGGGTTACTAGGATGGTTTGAGGAATGGAAAACCTGCCTTATTAAAGGAGACTCAAAGACTGTGGCTTGTTTAGCCTAACCAAAAGAAGGCTGAGGGGAAGTATGATTGCTCTCTATAAATACCTCAGAGGGATAAATACCAGGGAGGGAGAGGAGTTATCTAAGTTAAGCACCAATGTGGACACAAGATGTACAAATGGATGTAAACTGGCCATCAACAAGTTTAGACTTGAAATTAGGTGAAAGTTTCTAACCATCAGAGGAGCGAAGTTCTGGAGCATCCTTCCAAGGGAAGCAGTCGGGGCAAAAAAAAACGTAACTGGCTTCAAGACTGAGCTTGATAAGTTTATGGAGGGGATGGTATGACAGGACTGCCTACAATGGCGTGTGGCCCATCAGCAACTGCCTGTAGCAAAAATCCCCAATGGCTGGACCCAGGACACTAGATGGGCAGAGCTCTGTTACTATAGAGAATTCTGTCCCAGGTATCTGCCTGGTGGGCCTTGCCAACATGCACAGGGTCTCACTGATCACCATATTTGGCGTTAGGAAGGAATTTTCTCCCAGATCAGATTGGCTGAGACCCTGGTTGTTGTTTTTTTGTTTGGTTGTTTTTTTTTAACCTTCCTCTGCAGCATGGGTCATGGGTCACTTGCAGGTTTACACTAGTGTAAACGGTGAATTCTCTGTAACTTGACATCTTTAAACCATGATTTGAGGACTTCAATGACTCAGCCAGAGATTAGAGATCTATTACAGGAGTGAGAGGGTGAGGTTCTGTGGCCTACACTGTGTAGGAGGTCAGACTAGATGGTCCCTTCTGACTTTAGTAAGAGTATCTGAGTAAAAATATACAGTAACTCCTTGCTTAACGGTGTAGTTATGTTCCTGAAAAATGCTACTTTAAGTGAAACAATGTTAAGTGAATCCAGTTTCCCCATAAGAATTAATGTAAATAGGGGTTAGGTTCCAGGGAAATTTTTTCACAAGACAAAAGACATTATACAGTATAAGTTTTAAACAATTTTAAGCAAACAATTTATTGTACACAGCAATGATGACTGTGAAGCTTGGTTGAGGTGGTGGAGTCAGAGGGTGAAAGAGGGCGGGATATTTCCCAGGGAAATAATGAGGAGTCCGGTGGCACCTTAAAGACTAAGATTTATTTGGGCATAAGCTTTTGTGGGTAAAAAACCCACTTCTTCAGATACATGGAGTGAAAATTACAGATGCAGGCAGGTGAATGAGCCCCTGATGGTGTGGCTCATGTCGTTGGGTCCTCTGATGGTGTCGCTAGAGTAGATATGGTGACCAGGGCTGCCGAGAGCAGGTTCGGGCCTCGGTGGAAAAAAATTTTCGGGCCCCCCAGCAAGGGCGGACTGGCTAAACAGGGCCAACCAGAGTGGGGGGAAGCCGGGCCTGGAATTTTTTTGGGCCCCCCAGCAAGGGTGGATTGGCTAAACATGACCGATGGGGGGCGGGGGGAAGCCAGGGAAGCCGGGCCTTGTGCCCCCTTCCAGACTGCCGGGCCCCGGTAATTTGTACCGGCTTCCCCCACTCTTGTGGCCCTGATGGGGACAGAGTAGGCAAGGGGTTTGTTACAGGGGGCAGCTCCAAGGCAGAGGGCAGGAGTAGCACAGCAATTGATAGCCTGGGTGCCTGCCCACCCTGGTTCCAAGCCCCCACGAGGACGGGCTGCTCTTCCAGAGAATTCTGCAAGCAGGGGACAAAGCAGGCGGCCAAACAACTTATAAGGGAGCAGTGCACAACTTTAAACGAGCATGTTCTCTAATAGATCAAAAACTAAACAACCTTAACCGGGACAATGTGAAGTGAAGAGTTACTGTACATTACAATTTTAAACCTAACCAGTGTCCCTTAAGTGACTTGCCACAAGATCAGAACATGTTAGTACTGGAGCTGAGTGGGTCTAATATTTATTTAATTTTCTTTCTTGATATAGGAATTAGATACAGTGCTCCTGTCAGATAATTTCTACGTTATTATTTGCAAAAAACCTAGAGTTTTCAGTTGCCTGTGTAGTCCCTGGAATCACGGTTAAAGTTGCCCATCCTCCCCCGAAAAATCTGAAATGGCACCGCTGTGAGCAGGCACAGAATTTGCCCCCCACCCCATGCATTGCCCCATTGGCCTGACTGGAGCCCCCCACTTCTATATACTCCCCATATAGAAGTCAAAATACGCCTATGCTTAAAATTTATGAATAATAAAACCCACAATCTAATCATTTCCAGAACAAGTGAAATCAGAATTCTCCAAAATTCACCTCCCAACAAGTGACTGAACACAGCTGTCATCTAGCTACATAAAACTAACAATGAAACAAGAGAATCTTCATTCTCTGAAACTTTTGTACCTATTGTTGTTACAAGTAACACACAGAGCTTTGTAAGAGAGATGTATTAGCAATTGAAAATCTTTCTTAATGTTTTCCGTTTATTTACTTTGTACATTCAACAGCATCTTGTCATTTTCACTGCTTCTCTAGTAAATCTGTAAGTTCCCCCTTTTTTGTTTATTTTACACAGCAACAAGGGAGAGAACTTTATTTTTTAATTTATGTGGTAGGAAAATATGATTGTAATACCAGAAAAAAATATGAGGAGGGAGAGTGGGTGGAGGTTCCGGGGTGGGTGTACTGTCTGAAAATACTTTGAACTCAGTTTTTAAGGTTTTTTTTTTTCCCAAATAGACTAGACTTCAAGTGGACAATGAATCCGTTCATGGTAATGATATGTTAATAAGAGTAATTCTTTTTCCACTCTTCTTGTACGTTTTTTGAATACACTGAAACATTACAGGGATATTCATTGTCCACTTACCAGTCATTCCTTTAAAAACAGAAACTATTATTTGGTTGTCTTGGTTTCTTCTCAACACAAGAGTCACTTTATTTTATACTGAAAAATTAAGATAATAAATTTAAGCTGTAGGAGAGGGAGGGGAGTACAAATATATACTTAAAATATGTCAACACCAATAAAATAACTTTCAGTAGCAGAAAAGCTTGTTAGGGTTTTTTTTTTAATGCTAGACTGTCATGTATGGGATTAATTAAGCTTCTGGGGTTTACTGCTACTTTCATGTTAGAAAGGTGGTCTTCATTCTAAGCAAATATACCCCTAATAGAAAGACGCAACGAAGTATGATTTCACCTGAGCATATTGTTTATGATTTCAGCTGAAGTCATGGAAAAAGCTTAGAGATCTGGAGGGAAACTGTAAGCTTGTAATAAGTTTGGAGAACTTGGCCCTGTGGTTTATTTCTCCCAGGGGGCAGCCAGGAAGTGTACTCCATAAACTAATTGAGATTTAGAAATTCCCTGGGGCTGGCAGTCAATTTGTTCAAAGATGAAGCTTACTATTTTTAAGGGGAAAATAATTATGCAGATGGATCCTGTGTGATTTGCTTTGTTGTTTGTTAATTTCAAAGAGCAAAAGTTAGAAATTACACTGAAAGAAAATGTAATCTGATGCCTTTCCCATTAAAGTGGGAAGAAGGTGTGAGAATCTTACTCTAGATAATATCTCTGAAAAAATAATTAAAATACTTGTGGTGCTAAATTTCTGTGGTTCTAAGCAAATTAGAAGAGGAGTTTGTTCTGGTTTGGAGGAACTCTACGAATGAATTAGACATTTTTTATTTACCACCCGCAGCAAAGTACTTTTTTCAGAGTAACAGCCGTGTTAGTCTGTATCCGCAAAAAGAAGAACAGGAGTACTTGTGGCACCTTAGAGACTAAGTACTAAGAGCAAAGTACTTTGGCTTCTCCATCCAAAGGCTGCAAAACTTGAAATGTGAGGTGGCTTAGTAGTTCTAAACTACTGGTATATCTTTCTCTACTAGACCAGATTATTTTGTGCAGTTTCTGATCCAGTGGTTACTGAGTTTTGTGGACAAATTCTGACCTCAGCTACAGGAGCGTAGGTTTGGGGTTACTTTGGATTTACACTGGAGTAACTAAGGCCCATATCTCACAAACACTTTATGCATGTGAGTTCTCCTATTTAAATCAGTAGAACTAGTCATGTATGTAAAGTTAAGCATGTATATACATCTTTGCAAGATGGTAGCCTTCGACATTAATTTGACCTTTAGTGTTTGTTTGTTTTTTATAATTTTCTCATTATCTTAGAACTATGCACTAATAAAGTACAGTGATGCCATCTAACAATAGAGGGTTTGGTCAAATGATAACACCTTTAATATAATATTAACAATGTTAAAATAAGCCACAATTTTCTAGAACACCTGTTTTGAAATGTTTCAGCTTTCAGTATCATTAGTGTAGTTCGGTGCATGTGTGTGGGATCATTATACCACAGGATTCTTTTTGGTAAGGTAAGATATTTAAGGAAAGTTTTCAGTGATCCTGTCTAGTTCTTGGAGGGTACAACTGTAAAATGCATAGCAGCATAGTCAGCTGAGGTGGATAAAATATAAAAAATATGGTGAAGTAATATGTTGTTAGGAATGCACTTATAAAAGGTAATGGAGGTAAGTGAAAAGGCTCTACAAAGCCTATCGCTGCAGAATTTGATCTTTTCTACCACAGTCTTTACACTCCATTTCAAAATGACTGATTTTTAAAAAGTATTTTACTCTAATAAGATTGAGCTTACTAAAATGGAATGTAAAAGCAAAACTAACCTTGAAAAAGTAGTGAATATTCAGGGCCACAAAGCAAACAAGATGCCCTAGCATAACGGCTTCTCTACTGATTTTTATCAAGAATTTAAGGACTTGCTTTCCTCTTCTTTAGCAGACACTCTTAATGAAGTCTGTTTCTTGAGTTTTCTCCCAGTCACCATGTTATCTGTGTCTATCTCAAAAAAAGTGGGGTGGGAAGAGAGAAATGCACAGGAGTTTCTATAGGTGAATATCCTTGCTTAAATGGATAATAAAATTATGCACAAAATGTCAGCATCTGGATTGGAGGAAATTCTGCCTACCAACTTCAGTTTAGATAAGATGGCTTTACTAAAAATTTAATTAGATGGATATGGAATACAATTCACTCTGTCCATTCATAAAAACTCCATCCCTGATAAGTATATTGTTAGACACTGAAAAAAAAAAGTGACTGGGTGAAGTGGCTGTATCACTTTGTGCTGACAACAGCAAAAAACTGTTATTAATTTTTGTGGTCATCACCATTTTACCCACCACACATCTAGAAAAGGAAATATGCTTCTGTGCATACAGTATTAATTTACCATAATAATGAAAGTTGCTCTGTGCAGACAGACACTCTCTGCCCACACAGAACCCTGTTAATTTCAATGGGCTCCATGCAGGAACAAAGGTAAATCCGCATACAACAGCTTGCAGAATTGAGGCCTCAGTTTGTAACCTATGGACCAACGGGCACATTATAACATTTAAACACCAATATTTATTTCATATGAAGTTTTTATTTTGAGTAACCAGTCCCCTGCAGTTGTAAGGCTCAGAAGAAGAGCTCTCCTGTGTAAAAATTCTATTAGAAATAATTGTGTGAACATTTGCTCAGTAGCATTTCCTCCCGTGGTATGTTTAGGTCTTTATGAAAACAGTGAAGGACAAGTTGGCTCTCTGACAGCATTTTGGTGGAAACGTATTCTAAGTCTCATTTGACCTGACATTTGTAATTCAGACATATTGCCATGGGCAATTAACACACACACAAGTACTTGTGAGGACAGATCTTTACTGAGATGTCAATTTGGTGGTGCATTTGGTAAGCCTGTGATTATTTAGCTTAGAGACAATAAAATGGTGACTTGACCCATCCCTTCCCCCATGTAGCTTCTGATTAAAAGTGCTGTGTTCATGAGATTAAGAGATTTAGAAAGTGCTGAAATGATTTTTACCATAAGCATCATTATTCCTCCCAAAGAATTACATGGTCTAGTTTTCAGAAGTGATGGACTAGGCTGCTACCTCTTGCTGCAGCAACACTGCTGTTGTCTGGTACCCCTTTTGCAGCTCACTTCCAGCTGTGCAGAGGACCCAGAGGGAGGTAATAGAAGGCCAAGCTGTATTACCTCCAACCTAAATTTCCAGGGACTTGTAAAGTATAGTTCTGCAGAGAGCTGCACCCACCTCTGACCTTGCATCCAGAATTTGCAGAGACTCGTGCCCAGAATACTCATGGAGGGGCATTTCTGCAAGGTCATCATCTTCTCCTCTCCTCAATTGCTAGAGAGTTAACTCTGTGCATGAATTTCCAGAGGATGATCTGGACCAACATATTTGAACTGCTGAAGAATTTCATTTCCACTTGATTTGAGTAGACAGATGATTTTTTTTCTCCTATACTCTACTTTTACTCAGTAGAAGCTTTTAGCTGAGGATTAATGTTCTTTATTATAGGAATCCTCTAGGCTCCCTATATGTGCTCCAAGACTCTAACAGGTCTGCTTCCAGCTGAAGAAGTTGGATGCAGATATGTCTGAAATTGGTTAATGCTACTTTCTGGAAGGTAATCATATGAGAGACTCAAGTAAATCCTTCATCCCCTGGAGCTGAGTATGTTGTTTCCCTGTTATTCCCAGCTCTGCTTGGCCTAGATGATTAGGTACCCAAACCCAGATCCCCTGCTTGGCAGTCTATTTAGATACCATTTACACTATTAGTTGGTTTGTGGATGAACAATGTTTAATAATCTGACCCTGATTTATTTGAGAAAAACATTTGCGACTTATCCAAGCCCCATAAAAATCAGTAGACTCTCCTGTTGACTGTAAGGGGCTAAGTATTTTTTAAACCCTACAAATACTATTAAATAAAATAACAAATGTGTTTTTAAATTCAGGGTTTTTAAAAATTATTTTAGCATTTATCTGTGGGTTAGGATAGAATTACCTAGTAATCCAGGCTGCCTACAGATGCTGCCCCAACACCTGATTTACCCACAGATAGGGCTGTTGAAATTGTGGACATTTTCACTATTTCTTTTGTATTTCTTTAAATGGGATATTTGTAAAAGATTCATGAGAATGTGAATCTGTAACATTTTTTTACTGCAAAATCACTTAAGCTTGAAAATTTGCTCATTTTCAAGTGAACTTCCACTACTGTTGAGTGGATAATTAGCAAATTTTTCACAAAAATTAGGCAATTTTCGATTTTTCTTACCAAAATGAGAACTCACACTTTGAGTATTTTCAATTTCATCCTTAAAATTTTGTTCCAGCTGTTAAAATCATCTGCTGGGCTACATTCTCTGCAACAGAGGAAATGAAAGTTCTATTAATAGGAAGACAGGATATGCTGGGAGTTGCTCCATGCAAGAACTTTGGTTTTTAGAACTGGTTGTTGCATTTTTGATAAAATATATTTTTGTCGAGATATGCTGCTTCATCAAAGCTGAAATGTTTTACAGCTGGGAAGATTTCTGTGGTCCAAAGCTCTTTTGGTAATTTCTGACGAGGAAGGGAGAGAAACCCAAATTGAAAAACTGACCTTTTAGATCTGAAAATCGACATTTCAACACATTTCTCAAGATCATTTGAAAAGTTCTATATCCATTCTATATTGGAATGAAAAAAAAGTCAAAACCTCAAAAGTTGTCCCAAAACAGAATTGTCGGTCTCTGGCCAGCTCTACTCATAGTATTTGCCTTACACTGCACAGAAACACTTCTACTCCCAGAGCATGGCATCCCCTCAAGGCCTTAGATTTAGATTCTGTCATCAATTGCACATGTGATCGCTGAACTGACCATTAGAAATTAGCCAGTTAATTCCCTATTGTTAATAATGGTTTGGGAACTAGGTCAGTGAACTGACTATCTGTCTAACTAACTAACTAACTTTGACTAACTTTTGGCCAAATATGAAATTACACAACTACTAAGTGTGGTATGTAATCTATCATTTAAATCACCTTCCTTACCAGATGTCTGGAGGATAGCTAATGTGATGCCAATTTTTAAAAAAGGCTCCAGAGGAGATCCCGGCAATTAAAGACTAGTAAGCCTAACTTCAGTATCAGGCAAATTGGTTGAAACTGTAAAAAAGAACAGAATTATCAGACACATAGATGTGATTTGTTGTAGCAGAGTCAACATAGCTTTTGTAAAGGGAAATCATGCCTCACCAATCTATTAGAATTCTTTGAGTGGGTCAACAAACGTGGACAAGGGTGATCCAGTGGATATAGTGTATTTAGACTTTCAGAAAGCCTGAGACACCAAATGCTGTTAAGGAAATTATGAGTCATGGGATAAGAGGGGAAGGTCCTTTCATGGATCAGTAACTGGTTAAAAGATAGGAAACAAAGGATAGGAATAAATGGTCAGTTTTCAGAATGGAGAGAGGTAAATAGAAGTGTCCCCCCAAGGATCTGTATTAGCACCAGTGCTATTCAACATATTCATAAATGATCTGGTAAAAAGGGGGTAAACAGTGAGGTGGCAAAATTTGCAGAATTACTAAAGATAGTTAAGTTCAAAGCAGACTGCAAGGAGTTACAAAGGGATCTCACAAAACTGGGTGATGGGACAACAAAATGGCAGATTAAATTCAATGTTGATGAAAGAAAAATAATGCACATGAGAAAACATAATCCCAACTATACATACAAAATGATGGGGTCTAAATTAGCTGTTACCACTGTAGAAAGAGATCTTGGGGTCATTGTGGATAGTTCTCTGAAAACATCTGCTCAATGTGCAAAGGCAGTCAAAAAGGCGATCAGAACATTCGGAACCATTAGGAAAGGGATAATAATAAGAAAATATCATAATGCCTCAATACAAATCCTTGGTATGCCCGCATCTTAAATATTGTGTGCAGATCTGGACACCCCATCTCAAAAAAGATATATTAGAACTGGAAAAGTTACAGAGAAGGGAAACAAAAAATGACTGAGGGGTATGGAACAGCTTCTGTATGAGGAGAGATTAAGTAGACTGGGACTTTTCAGCTTGGAAAAATGTTGCCTAAGAGCGGACATGGTAGAGGTCTATAAAATCTTGACTGGTGTGGAGAAAGTGAATAAGAAAATGTTATTTACTCCTTCACACAGCATAATAACTAGGGGTCACTCAATGCAATAAATAGGCAGCAGGTTTGAAACAAACCAAAGGAAGTACTTTTTCACAGAACACACAGTAAACCTGTGGAACTCTTTGCTGGGGGATGTTGTGAAGGCCAAAACTATAACTGGGTTCAAAAAAGAACTAGTTAAGCTCATAGAGGATAGGTCCATAAATGGCTGTTAGACAGGATGATCGGGGATGCAACCCCATGCTCTGAGTGTCCCTAGCCTCTGATTGCCAGAAGCTGGGAGTGGATGACAGGGGATGGATCACTAGATGATTGCCTGTTCTATTCATTCCCTCTGAAGCACCTGGCATTGCCCACTATCAGAAGACAGGATAGTCGGGTAGATGAATCATTGATATGACCCAGTATGGCTGTTAGGTTCTTACGAAAATTCTGCTGCCTTTATTTCATAAAAATCCCCATTGAGTTCAGTGGCAGTTTTGCTCAGTAGAGTTAAGCACAATCTTTACCAGTAAGAAGAAAACCAGTATTCTGTTATCTTTTAGCAGTCTGACTGTATTTATTTATTTACAATTCTTCAAGCTTCATTTTACATAAATATACTTGGCTGTTACTTGGGCACCAGTCTGAAAACTAAAGCAAGGAAGCCAGATATGCAGACCTTTCCTTTTTAGGGTAGAGAGAGGAAAGGATTGTCGTGGAGTTAAATGTCAAACAAAATACTGTAAATAAATTTAAAAAAGAGAGTGAGAGACTGGATGAAGCAAACCAAGGTACATAACAGATACTGGATCAAATGCAAAGTTACAGTATTTAAACCCCAAGGATTCAAAAATCATGAGTCAAGCCCCCATAAATCATAAAATCAGCATAAAAATCATGAGATTTTTAAAAAGAATATATTTGGGGTTGTTTTTTCTTTATCTTCTGGATTTTGATACCTTAGGTTACATTCAGAACATGTTTTTGAACTTTTATTTGCTACCATGAGGGGTAGAAACACATTTTTAAATTAAAGCTCAAATTCTCAGGTAAACACTTGACTTCAGGAGTTGGGGCTTTAAGGAAAACACCAAATCTGACATGACTTGTATTGCCAGCTCTCAAGATTTTATCACTAATTAGAAGAAAGTAAAATGAGAAAGGGAAGAAGAGGAATTTTAGGGCTGATATAGAGGTCCCATAAAGTCTTAAATGTTACAAAATTGTTCTGTTCTGCTGTTGAGTGTGATGCATTTAGTCAATATGACTTCAGAACAGTATTTTCATGTTTCATAAATATTTTGTATTAGTTTCTTGACGACAGCAGAAAAGAGCATCCTACAGAGAACTGCAGGAATGTTAAACAAAAGGAACCACTTAATCCTTTATGGCTCGTCTTGTGCATCATTGCTAGTTTCTGAGACATATAGCTGTCTATTTGGCAGATTGAATACTAAAGTTATGTTCCATATTTGTATATTGTTTTACTATTTGCTTGAAAATATGTCATGATCACCAACTAAAAACAAAGCAAACAAAAAGCTTTTCCTTATTTTTGAAACTGTAATTCTGGTCAAAGCAGTTTATCATTGTTGGGGTTTGTATCACTTTAAATCAAAATTTCTTTGGTCTGTTGTCTACATGAAAACAAGAGAGAGAGATTGTATATTGGTGATGGTGCTCAAGATTTACCATAAAGGATCACAGTTAATCTTTCTATAGAGTCCATTCCTGCAAGCAAGGAAGCACCTTCTGAGAGGTAATGAGCACCCTCAACTCCTAGGAACTAGGTATGTGAGTTGAGGGTGCTGACTCCATCCCCCTGCAGGATTGGACCATTTGTGCTCTAATGCTGTGCTGATGTAAGGCTCCTTGTAAACTGAGAGGTTATATGTAGTTTTCTGAATAGTGTTTTAGTTGATTTTTTTGCTAGAAACTTCTTTAATAAAGGGACATGCTACGGCTTTAAAGCAGCTCTTGCTGTCTGAGCATCAACAGGCATCTTTGCACTGCTTTAGCCTCTGTTCTCCAATCATGCCTACCTAAGTCAATAAGGCATTGACAGGCTTCCCTGTGTATTAAAGGTTACCTTTTAGCTTGTTTTATGAATCAGAGCAGATGCATAACTTGGCATTGACCATTTCTGTCCCTCCCCTTCTATGCTTGATACAAACTGCAGCCCCCAGCTCATTGCTGTGTCGAGCCCCCTCCCCCAGCAGGGAGAAGTCATTACATGAAGAGATCAGCTTACCAGTTGTCTTCAGCGTAGTGGCTGAGAGCAAAGCTCCTGGTAGTACAGTGAGTCAGAAGGGGAGAGAGTGGTGCCCAGCAGAACTACAGGGCTGTGATACTGAGACACAAGTGCATCTGCTAGCTGTTAGTACTTGGCAGAGGGATTTCTCCTTTAGGGTAGTTCTAACTTTGGGTAATAATGTTTGTCAGCTACCTGATATTAACATTGCTCGACTTTCAAACAGCAGTGTTAGCAAGACCTGAGGGAGAGGTAAGCCTAGTGTAAAGTCTTGTCAAAAATTATCGTCTTGTCAGAATTTAATTTCCTCTTCTATCTATCAGCAGGGATCGTGAGTGATTTTATGTTGTGTAAGACTAATGTGCAGTGTTACATTTTAGAATTGCTTTGTCTGCTACTGTATGAAAATAGCTGTTTGCAGAATTCTCTAGTTGCTAAAATGAAACTACCTATTGAAAGCCAGCTTGTTTTTAATTGTCGCACAGAGGACACATCATGTTTTGTGGATTTTTCTCTGCTAATATGTAGAAAAATATAATTTTGTTTACAACAATCTGTAGTGTTGATGATATACAACGTTAAGTTCAAGTTTTCTGCAGGAAAGATGTATGATTGAAAAAAGTTTTTATTTGGTGTTTTTCTTATGTAAAACACTGCAAGTCTCCTTGTATGGTGTATATTTATAACTAGCCTCTGCATTCAATGTGTGTGAATTATTAGAATAATACATAAGAAATAGAAAAACTATCCCTATTTTAGAATATATATGATATCCCTAAAGAGGGATTTTGTGATATTCCTATTAATATGAGAATTCTAAATGATGGAATGGAACAGTCATTCCTATGCATTAGAAATTGCTGCTTCATTTGCTAAATGCACTTTTCCAGGTTTTTGCTCAGATCTGCCTAGTTCTACATCAAGCCCTTATTGCATATTGAAGCAGAAAATTTAAAATAGTCATTTTCCATTTAGGAAAGAATTCAGCAAACATAATTATATAGATATGAAATATCCTTATTAATGAAGTCACTGGCAAAAACATACCCACTCCTTGATACATTTGATACTCTTCTCTCCCCACTCCCTAACTAAAATGTGATGCATATTTATGCATTTTAAAAGAACAAACGGATATGCTATTCTTTGATAAGCCTTTTTTCTTTACGTATGTCAACAGTATGCATAAGAGCTAAGTGAAAACTAAATCTTCTGAAGGATGGTGATTCTGCTTTAAAGCTCTGACTTTTGTTGTTCGTGTCAGAAGATTCTAATAGCCTTATAAAGCCAGACCAATTACTTTCCCTGGTAAAAGAAAGTGGAGGTGAACTGAAAACACATCTAAGTCAAAAGCTGCTGGGTTGGCACTGGTTATTAGCTCATAGTTCTAGATAGAGAGTGCATTTTGCTTTCAGAGTGGTTTAAAAAAGGAATGGTAATATTTGTGATTCCAGAAACGAGGTCTATTTTAATGAAATCGTGTGTTGGGAAATGCAGTCTTTGATCTAATTAAAAAAGTGGGGAAAAGTTTTCATCAGAGGCTCTGGGAATTTAAAAGGGTGGACGTTCAGCGCAACTAGAAGCTAATTATTGCCCTCTAGTTGTCACTGAGGTTTTAACTTTCCTGTTGATTGTTACTGAGTAAAGAAAATGATAGATGGACTCACCTTACCCAGGCGTAGGGACTTTGAAATGTGTGGTGGCTCATATGGAAAATATTTCTGTTACACTGCATGCACATGTGGTCTTCAGAGATCCATATAAACAGTAAATCTACTGCAGCAGCAGTGTTGCCTGCCAATTATCCTTGTTAATGAGTAAAATAAAAGCAATGCTGTGTTCTTACCTGGAAATGAATTGCTGCAGTAGAAGTGCAATGTGGAATGTTTTAGAACTGTAATCCTTATGCCATATACTTAACACTGCTGTACTGTTAACTTGAGTTTTTCAGCTAATACTGCAGACTAAATATGAAAAGGGGATTGGAGGTGTATCATTGATCATATGCTTTACTACAGTAGTGAGAAGTCTGCTTTTAAAATCTAATTATATGTCTAATCATGAAAGCCATATAATAACTAAACTACACAATGTCCGATAGCAATGGAGTAGTTCCTTTGTCTGTGAGTCGCCAGAGACCAATGGATAATCATGTGCATTTTTCTTCTGCAGCTGCAGAATCTTGGCTACATAAATATTATCTCTCTAGGAAATTTATTCAATTAGGATTTTTCCCTTGCTGGATAGACAAGGAAATAAAAAGAGGGAAAATAAGTGAGCAGCCATTTTAAAAAGTAGCCTGTATTATAGTTTGCTGATTTAAAGTGTTGCATTTACTTCTATGAATGTTTGTATTGCTTTATAGTTCAGGCCCTACCAAATTCAGGGTCCATTTTGGTCAATTTCACAGCCATAGGATTTTAAAAATCTGAAATTTCATGATTTCAGCAATTTAAATCTGAAATTTCTCTGTGTTGTAATTGTAGGGGTCTTGACCTAAAAGGAGTTGCGGGGGGAAAGGGTGTCACAAGGTTATTGTGTGTGGGGGGTGTTGCGGTACTGCTACTCTTACTTCTGCCCTGCTGCTGGCAGCAGCGCTGCCTTCAGAGCTGGGCAGCTGGAGAGTAGCAGCTGCTGGTCGGGAGCCCAGCTCTGAAGGCAGAGTCACCGCCAGCACCAGCGCAGAAGTAAGGATGGCATGATATGGTATTGCCATCCCTACCTCTGCACTGCAGACTACAGAGCTGGGTCCTCAGTCAGCAACCACCACTCTCTGGCCACCCAGCTCTGAAGGCAGCAGCGCAGAAGCAAGTGTGACATGGTATGGTATTGATACCCTTACTTCTGCGCTGCTGCTGGTGGGGCGCGGCTTTCAGAGCTGGGCGCCCGGCCAACAGCTGCTGCTCTCCGGCCACCCAGCTGTAAAGGCAGTGCAGAAGTAAGGGTGGCAATACCCCAACCCCCCCTAAAATAATCTTGTGACCTTTTGGGTTAGGACCCTCAATTTGAGGAACATTGGTCTCCCCCATGAAATCTGTGTAATATAGTATAAAAGTACACAAAAGACTAAATTTCATGGGGGGGGGAGGCCAGATTTCAGGGTCCGCTTTTTTCATGGCTGTGAATTTGTTAGGGTCCTATTTATAGTTTTGTGTGTGTGTGTGTATATATTTGTTAAAGGTCTGCTCATAAAAACATCAGCTTGTGATGGTCTTTTTCTTGATGGCTTGTTCTTTCCTGCATTGTAATACATGCTCTTTGGATATTCAAGAAACATTCGAGAAAATAATGAAAATCCAACTGTTACAATTTCCTCCTTTGTGAATCTTAAAGAATTCCTGACTGTATCGGTCTGGTTATTTCATACTTGTTTTTAGTCATTGGGTTAGTGAATGACTCAACATGATGTCACTTAAACTGCATTGCACCACTTTTCCTGTCTTTTTAGCTGATATTTTAGTATCAAGATTTTTTTTTTATCCAGTAGGGGAATGTGGCAATGTAACCTTGCAACTTGCTTATTGCTCACACTAGCCCAGTATCAGAACCCTTTTTGATACTGTTTGCGAGGAAATTGAAACTCTCTTCACCCATAGCTGGATGCTCAAAATGTTACCTTCTTCCTGACTCAGTCTCTCTGCAGGTCAGAGTACAGTTTCCTTCTCTACTGGGTGTCCAGGAGCAGTTGTCCCCACCAACAGACTGTACAATTGGTTCCTGTGACTAAGAAAGAAGTAAAGCTTATTTGGCATTGGATAGAAAATAATGAGAAAACCAGAAAAAAGTGAAGCAGACTACCAGCTATCTGAATTTAACACTGCAGAAAATGCAGCGCTCCGCTATTATTTTTAAAATAATGATTAACCAAGATTTTTTTTGAAATGCTGTATTTTTGCAAGTCCTGTGTCATAGCTCCCAACGTGACCATTCACTGAGTTCCATCCTGTCACTGAAACTTTCCTCCAGGGCCAGTGTGTCAGGGCTTAACAAGGTAGGTTGTCCTGGGAATTCTCAATGTGCAATTGGAGAGTCTCTCCTTTAGTAGTTCTGACGGACTTTGTATAACCATATGTTAAGCCTTCATTAGCATGCTCTACATTACCTTATTCCTTGGTTCAGACATCAGCACACGATTACATCATATTTGATTAAAATCATCCATCTTTCTATTTCAAAACACTCAGACTTTTAAATGTCCCCTTTGCAGTTTGCAAGGTGCACATTTGAAGGGACTTATTTGAACTTCTATAAGGGTTAAATCTCTTCAGCTGAATACTCAAACCATGCCTCCTCTTCCATTGTGGCAGTTGCTTTTAGCATGGAACGGCCAAATTGTGCCACCTTACACTGAGACATACCCTACTCCTGGAATAGTCCTATTGATTTCTGTAGGTGTCAGTGGAGCTATGCTGACTTGCACCAGCCGAGGATCTGACCCTAAGGGAGTCAAGTTTTAAGTAGTGAAATATAAGAGCAGATTTCATACAGAAAATGAATATCTCAGAGGGTGACAGACATTAGGTTGTTCTTGGCATTTTAATCCTGACTTGTACTGAGTCTTATTTTTCAGATTTATTAGAAATTTGATAGAATTTCTCGCCCATTAAAAATCTCTGTGGTCTTCAACCTGGTTGTCTTTAATACGTTGTAATTTAATCCCTACACCCTTGTCCCACAATGAGTTTCATGTTAAAGATTCCTGCACTTGCATGGAGCACCTGTGAGGTTAGTGGAGCTTGGCCTGGCATAGGGGTGCACCCAAATGGGTTCCCTAGCAGGATGGAGCCCTAAGGGTATGTCTACACAGCAGCTAGACACCCGCAGCTGGTCCATGCCAGCCCATTCGGGCTCTCTGGGCTCGGGTTGTGGGGCTGCTTCATTTCTGTGTAGACTTCCGGACTTGGGTGGGAGCCCAGGCTGTAGGACCCTGCGGGGTGGAAATATCCCAGAGCTCAGGCTCCATCTTGAGTTCAGGTGTCTACACAGCAATGAAACAGCCCTGTGAGCCTGAATCAGCTGGCATGCACCAGCCGCGGGTTTTTCTTTGCTTGTAGACATACTCTATGTTGCTCATGACCACTGACTTCAGAAAATAAAATGTATGTGGAAATGCAAAAATCTTTACAAAGAAATTCACCCAGCCTGGGCTCCTTAGGAAATTCTTATCCAAACCCATGTGATACTAAACCAAGGTCAAATAGTAAAATATCTGGATTTTTGGTTAGTATTGTTTGCAATTAGCATTTTTAAAATTCTGTCTGCCTGACAATAAATAGATGTACATTATAGACATGGCAAAAAAAAAATAGCTTCAAATGTAAAATAAATGTCTTCTTCATCTGTGTTTTCATCTGTATGTGAACTACTCATAAAAGTATATTTCTAGCTGATCTTTTGGTGCATTTAAATGGATGGGAACTAGCTTGTAAACTTTTTCCAAATCCTTTTCAGCTCTAGGATGATATTGTGTCCAGGCAAAAGGATTTTTTCTGCAATCACTATAGTAATTGGATTTGTTAAAGAAGAAGAACTTCTATTCAGACAGATGGGATGTCATTTGCTTTGTACTTCCTACAGCAGTCAGTATGAAGCACAGAAAATCTAACCACATTCTTAAAAGCTAGTTTCATCAGCTATCTGTTGGAAATACAACACCTTTTATTAGTTTAATGGTTGTTAAAACATCCCCTATGAGTTTAGGCATGGGGAGGGGATCAAGATAGCAATGTGAACATACAAAAATGGGAAACAGAATCTATAGTCTTTATATCCCTGCCCTCTGAAACCATAGAAGATCCAATGTGTGAACTATGGATGTTTCAGACACTTTGATTTGGCTGAGTGGAGTAAAAGTTGTTGGTAGGAGAGAGTGCTTTACACAACATCATGTATTGCAAAACTAGGAGGAGATATGCAGGAATGCAGTTGATCCCGCCTGCATCAATTCCTTGCCCACCTCATGGATTTGCAAACCCCAGTTCCTGACTTAATATTTCCCTGGAAATGTCACAACTCTTGGAGATATAGGTCCTTGCTTTGTGGGTGGCCAACATACTTAGCAGAAAGGTTGGCTTGCTGTGGCAAACCATCATGGGTGGCCCTTAAAAATTTCCGTTCAGTTGCTTATCTGAACCATGCAAACTTTGCACTGAAAATCTTGCGAGAACAGCCTTTCTTTTAGTACTTCAGTATGTCTGTTCCCTTTTCTAACTGGAAGCAGGAAGTGCAAACATGGATAAAAATAAATAGAATATACTTATCTTTAAAATTAGACTAATTTGTTCACACCTAAAAAACCCCTTTTTGGTTCTAATTTAGGCCAAAGATTCAGGTCCGTTCCTATTATATTGGAATGCATTTCCCACTCCTAATTACTCTCTCCCATCCTGTGACAGAGCTGAGGTCCATGGTGCCAGCTTCTAACTGGGGTTTTGTTTCTAAAAATACATATATATTTTCAAATCTTTGCTGGGTTGCGTGGTAGGAGCCAAGTCACTTAACAGCCTTCTTTTAAAAGTATCTTCAGGTTTTGTGTTGCTTGTGTAGTAGTCTTCCTTGGCTGACAGGTCTATTTCTGAGGTCAGCCAAAGAGTATAGCTTATGCCAGCATTGTGATTCTCTTTCTATACAGTAGGGTATAAATCATGCTCTCCCTCACTGTTATGAGAAATGAACTGCTTGAGCAAGCGAAGAACCCAGTAAACAACATCAGGCCATGGCCCTTTTAAATGTTTTCCCTGGTTGACTGACATTTAGTCTATCATGGAAGAATTCACCCCCCTGATCTAGGATGTATGAGCAATTTTCTTAGCACGCTCAATGGAATCTTCTGGTGTCATTCTAAAAAGCCCCACACATTGTGTCAGATGCTCTATCCTTGAGATGAGACAGTGTCCTTGAGATACTCTCCAGTCATGTGCTGCTGTTGCTCTCTCTCAACTTTAACTTCAGGACTAATAGTTATCCTTTGCTATAGAAATGTATGCTAGGGTGATTTACCATCAATAAAGTTGTGATTTATATTGCTGTAGAAATAACTCCTAAAATGATTTTTTCACGTTTCATGAATTTTTCATCGCTCCCTCCCTCCTCCCCACCCCCAGTCCTCAAGAATTTCTCATTCCTTCCCAAGCATTAACTGCTCCTGGATCCTCTCCTCCTATGGCAAGTCCAGGTCTGTAATACCAGGAATATTGCAGATCTGAGTGAAGTGCACTGGTAGTGAGTTGTGAATAGCTTTTGGCCCATAAGACCTAATCCAAAGCCCATTGACTTTAATAGGCTCCGGATCAGGCCTATGTTACGTTTCTTGGTTATGCTGCAAGCATCTGAGGAACACAGAGATTAGGTCATAATAGTGCATACAACTTCTGACTATAGCCTCATATTTGCAGTCCACTATAGATTAAATTCATTTAATCATTGGCAAATAAATGGTTAAGCTTGATTGGTTAGCTCATTGATTCTTAAATTTCATAGACCATTTTTCCAGAAAGCTTTTCTCTGAAAAAACCCGTTAGATCACTTACTAGATAAAGACACATGTTTAAAAAAATTTACCATGAATTTTACACATGGAAATATAATTTTGTTCAGAAACTAATAGTGCAGTAAATGCTTTTTTTTATTGTACTGTACTATTGGTTTACTTGCTTTATTTAGATTTTCTTTTATCTTTTGCTTTAAAAATAATAATCCCCTTAAAAATACATTCATCAGCATTTAGATTTAGCAATGTAATATTAATGGTTTTATTTACTCTGGCATAGCAACTTAATCTTGAATAGCAGAAAGTTTCTAAGAATGTTAAGATTGATCCAAACATGCTGAATATATAAATGGAACAATGAATGTACAAGGCAGGGTAGTTTACATTGTGATGTATTGAAAGATACTCACTTAAAAAAATGTGTGCCACTAAAGCAAAATAATTACTTTTAAATCATACAGTTGTTATACAAATAGTTCTTTCTTCTAAAGATCATTTCTCTGGTTTTCCTATCTCTTTATGGAAATGTTATAAGGATCTGATTTTCAAATGCTCTGATGTATAATGAGGCATAGGAATGTTTAAAGTTCTTGTAAACTCCTGGCTGTTGCCTGTGTGAGGTAATATCTCTTTTTATTAGCTCCCTACTTTAATATTTAGGTTTATCTCTATTACTTACAGCAGCATTTTCTACGTTCTCTCTCTTTGCACCTATGGTGTACAAATTTTGAGAGACATAAGGAGATTGGTGTATTAACGAAATTATCCAGCCTCTTCCCACTAGACTGAAATACATAAGCTGTATTCTCAACACTGCTGGATATCTGTAGCTTTCTCGATTATGCCTTCCACGTGACTTACTGATCATTGCTGCTAAAAGGACAGCACCAGCAACCGAATGTCATCCTCCGATGTGTTTTAAGACCCTTATTTATCAACATAGCAATTATATCATTGACAGCAGCTACCTTGCTTCTCTTTAAAGACTCTTTTTAAATGAGACACATGAAAGTGGAGCAAGCGAGAGAGAGAGAGAGAGAGAGAGAGCATTCAAGTAAAAGATCTATCTGTTTCTGTCTGCCTGAAGATATTGATCTGTTTCTTCACAGGTGCCAAAGAATCGTTTTACCTGGGAGAAAAGCCTGAGTGTGAATAAGAAGGAAGGATATGTCGGGAGGGCAAGGGTTCTTGAAGAGTTCTCTCTGATCTTCCCCCTCCTCCACAGAGAGGTGGTGGAGATTCTGAGTGAATCTTCACCATTGAAACCGCAAAGCCGCCATTTTGGGAGATACAGTAGGCTAAGGACAGTTTTGAATGAATTTTCTCCTGCCCTGCAATTTTGTTTTGTATTTTATTTTTTTTACAAAAAATGTTTTTTTGTTTAATTTTTCATTAGTTTCCCCCCAAAATGTTAGGTTTTCATCAAAAAACTCCAAAGTTTTTAGTTTTATACTTTAAATCAAAATGATTTTCATTCTTTTTAGACAAAAACTCAAATATTTTCATTAACATTTTTGGTTAACAATGTTATTTTCAACAAAAACCCATTTTTTATTTTAAAAAATGGTTGAAAAATGTCTTCCCAACTCTATTGCTTAACTAGTCACAAATAAGGGAAATATGGCAGTAAAAATCTTTGATATTTGATGTTTCAGTGTATGATTGTTTCCTTTCTCTTTGGAAATTAAAATTATGAAAACAATGGTAAAAACATGTGGGAATGCTACATTTTAATATCAAACAGTCAACAGCTTTACCAGAGGAATTTACCCCCACTAAAGGAAGATTTCTTTTTTCTCTCTCCTAGTTTAGTATTTTGTTATTATGTTCCTTAGCTTTACTTAAGCTGTTTTTGATAGTTTTATTGCTGATGAAATCAAGTAGTCTCTTAAAGGTGGGGTATTGGGACAAGGCAGCATTGACCACTTCTGTTGTATTGGATTATATTGATGACATTGTTTATATTAAACAATGTACTGTACTTGAATCAGGTCTGGAAACCAGTAATAAAATGTAATTGTTAGAGAGAAAATAGACGGAGATTCCTGTAAGATAAGCATTTAGTGGGTGGGAAACATAACATCTGTACATAAGTAAAACACTTCAAACAGATGTGCTGAGCTGTTGCTTGTAGGTGCTTGAAAACTGAGATTTATTTTAGTTCTCCAATGAGTAGGTGATAGTGAAGTATTCTAGCCAGAGGCGCCAAGTGCTCCGATGAGGGCTCTGAACCCATATCCTCTAGAAAAGCATAAGGACACAGAATGGCTATGTTAACTGCATTTATTGTTTCCTTGTTAACCAGGAAACTGTCTGAGGTTATCTAGTAGAGTTACATGTTCTCTCCAATCTATTGAACTAAAAGTGACTTTAAGTGTCTGTTTAGGTGTCTAGATACTGAATAGCTGGTTTCCTCTGGGGCATCTTCAGCCGGGCACCCAGGCCATTCTCTAACATTTTCAGGATAGGTGTTCAGTGCTGCCTAATGTAACAGGTAGCCAGGGTCAAATGCATCACAAGTGCTTCTCTGTGTATTATACCAGGTATATCTTAATTGATGTCCATGGTTTCCAGTGGAATGGTGGCACTCAAAAGCACAATGCAGCAACCAACAAACCAATAACTAAAAATAACTGAAAGTCATAGCACTATATTTTGGTTCTTCAGCAGTTGCCTCCACTGTTATAGAATGCTGCAGGAAGAAATGGCAACTTAATGGAGAACAGTGAGCAGAAAAATGATGGAAAAGAGCTGAATTCTGGTGCCACCCAGAAAATGTCTAATAGGTCCAACTTCTGATTGCACTGCCTAGTCCATGATGTGACCAAAATAAATTTCTTTTCTTTTTTTTCAATTCAGCAGCAATTTGTGGTATCAAATCAGTGCCAGAATTACTAAATGCATCACTAATATTATGCTGACTTATTTTCAGTATAAAAAACAGAAATGATTAAGGTATGCAGTCATACACCCAGATAGTGGTATGATAATGCTTCATATTTAACTAACATTGAGGAGTCTGCTAGGTTCTTAGCTAATGAGTTCTCTCTTTCAGCAAAAATAGAAAGGAGATTGAGGGCCTGATTCTCATTTACACGAAGTCCCCTTTACATTACTCTGGTAATATAAAGGGGCCTTAGTGTGAATGAAAGGCCTGAACTTATTGAATTCCATTCAGTTTCTTTGTGTATGCAGTCTTCCCCACTCCTAGTGTGTCCTAGACAGGGCCTCTGTCCTTTTTGATTTGTTTAAGGACCATCATTTACCCTCACCAGTGAAGTGCCATGAAAATAAAGTCAATGTCTTTGCCCAAATGCCCCAAAATATCTCACTGTAGTTGCTTCACAGCTTTCCCTGAATACACACATTTTTCTCTTGCTTTAATGATTTGGAGATATTACTTCACAGCAGATATTAATGAAAAGTGAAAAAGAAACGTCTTGTCTGTCGGCATTTGATACAGGCATACAATAATAATGTTAGAAATATTTGAAAGGTATTTGGTGCGAAAAGGATCTCTTTCCTATAGAGCCAGCACCTGGCTGCCATATGTAGGAAAAGAGAGAGAAGCGTAGAAAAATTATTGAAAAGTCATGTAATACAAAAGGCTGCAGCACTCATAAACCTCTACACAGAGACAAACTACTAGAGTTAGACAGAGAGCAACCCTGCATTTGTCTGGGTTTCAGTTACAATGAAGACTTGGAAAAACAATTAGATAGATTCGGCATGTGCAAAATGTATGAGGAGGAGAGGGATCTTTCTGGAGAAGCCAGTAGATCTGGCTGCCCATGGAGGGGAGAGCATTCTAAAGGTTTCTATGGAGTGGTTGTGCTCCATGGGATGGTTATTGTTCCTGTGTCAGGTGCAGTACCTCGTGGGACTGGTGCACCACTCACAGCTCAAGGAAGGGGAAAACTAGATGGGAAATCTGTGGGACCTGTTCAAAGATTCAAAAATGCATCCCTCACAGCTGCAACTTTGCAGGACTATTTTGTAAGGAGTTTGAGTTTTGGGGTGGAGGCTTGGCAAACAGATCCAGCATAGGAATCCCTCATAGATCTCATGGTTTGAAGAACATCTTTGGATCCAGGAATGCTTACACGCATCAGTTTTGCTGTCTTTGATACATATGTAACTTATTTAGAACTTTCCAAACTGCATGGGACTTTAATTTCATTATGCTCAGGTGAATCTATGGCACATTTCATAGGCCACTTACCTTCTGATAAACATATGAAGTGCTTCATCTTGAGTTTCAAACATCAATCTTTATGATCATTGGAGTAGACATTGTTAAATAGAAGAGTTTTGTTAGCAGGAGATGCATCATAAAAGTTAGGGAATGAAAAGACTTATTGGGCCATTCTATATACCTTCTTGTGAATGCACAATTATTCCTTTTCTAGTGTTTTGATCAGTAACATTTTTATAGTCCCAAGTCTTCTATTAGGTTCTTCTTCCTCCTCAGTAGATCTAACTAAGGGCCAGTGACCACCAAATGCTTGTTTCTAATTGTTGGTATTTTTTTCTTGATTCCAGTAGAGACCTTTTGAATTTTGGAGTAATATATAATAAAGTGGCCATAGGGAAGGTTGACCAGTAACTCCAGTAGTTTAGCTAAACTCTCTAAGAGACAGAAACACAAGACATTGCTTCCTGGTACCTTGTTGTTATGAATTTGTTATTGAATCAGAGGATGATTAGGGTCAGGGCACTAGCCTTTACCATGAAATTTAGAAAGCTGGGCTGGGCACAGAGATTAATATATCATACTTATATTAGCAATCTAGAGCCCTGAACAGGTGGGTATCGGCAAACATAAACTGTTAGCTCTTCTGGCTGTGCTGATTAGGTTGTGCTGGTTGTGTAGTCCGGCTTCAAGATGTAGGAGGAAAGTGAGGGACAAAGGGCTTCTCAGGAACGGGATACTGCATCCTCTCAATCTCTATAATGCTTGGTTTGTGCTTGATCATCCCAGCTCTGGATTTAGAAATGTTCCCTCTCTTCTTTACCCTCTCTTCTTTAGCCCAGTATAACTTAAGAGGCTAGGGAACACCTGTGGTTTGTCTAGAATCTCTAGCCACTTCTGCAATCTATAATAGCTTACCTGGCCTCCTTTGGCAGCCACAGTGTATCAATGAGTCCTGCTATCAGAACTGACAATGTGGCACTAATAGCAGAGGAGAGAAATGTCCTATACAGCTAGGTTTCAGAAAAAGACTCGAACAGAGATTACTGTTATAGCTCTAGACGTTCACAGTATTGTGCATTCTTCGCCCCCTTTATCCACTAGCTTTGAATTTATTTCTTACTATTAGGGCATAATTTTCAGTGTATTAAATATTGGGTACATGCAGTTAATGCATTTCTATGAATTAAATGAAAGGTTGTCCAGACAGTCTATGCTTGGGGTCACTATGACTCTACAGAACTTCTTTTCATAGTGCTCAGTTATGGGACTCTGGAAAATGACGGGAAGAAGCTTGAAGGCTATATTCACTGCCTCGTCCATGTGAAGCTTGACACCTAGCAATTGCATTGGAACTGGGGAGAGAGCTGTTCAATTGCAAAGGTAAAGTAATTGACTGGTCTCATTCCAGTTCTTGATTCAGAGGTGTCTACATGACAACATCATCATCACAACTGACACTGAGGCTTGGTCTACACTAAACCCCCAAATCGAACTAAGGTACGCAACTTCAGCTACGTGAATAACGTAGCTGAAGTCGACATACCTTAGTTCGAACTTACCGCCGTCCAGACGCGGCAGGCAGGCTCCCCCGTCGACTCCGCGTACTCCTCGCGGCGAGCAGGATTACCGGAGTCGACGGGGAGCACTTCTGAGTTCGATTTATCGCGTCCAGACTAGACGCGATAAATCGAACCCAGAAGTTCGATTGCCTGCCGCCGAACCAGCGCGGTAAGTATAGACAAGCCCTAATTGGTACCTTGCTGGTAGTTTCAGCAGATAGTCCATGTACTGAATGAGCCATGGAGACTGAATTACTCCTTTGCCTTTGGAGGTGATACCAACAGGTTGAGTTCAAGTCACTTTGGGGAACCGTAAGGAAACTTATGCCATCGATGTCTATCCTGTGACTGTCCTTTGGGTAACAGACTTTGCAGAGGATTTTGCTGCCTAAGGATATTGGTTTGGCCCTTTTCATTAGCAATAAATTTAATTTAAAATAAATTATCATGTGTAAAATGTTTGTTCCCCCACAACAGAGCTACTGAGTGCTATAATTTATATAATATATAATATAACAGAAGTGCTATAATTTCTCAGAGTCCATACTCTAGTATCTGTTTGTCCTCTGACCTCCCACCTGTGCTAATGTTTTCTTTTGTTTAACTTCAAAACCAAGGACTATAATGTATTGTAATGTATAGCTCCCTAGCTAGGATGTAAAACTGCAATTTTTGAGATTACTGAGAAATGTCACTGTAATTCCCAATTTAATTTTCATTCAATCTTTTGGACTCACTAGTTGTGACATCATTCATTAGGTTAATCCTAATTGTGTCACTTCAATTATCATATATTTTAGTTGTGAAACGAAGACCTTTCTAATCCTTTTACAATTTTCCCCAAAGGCAGTTAGGAAAAAAAATGTAAATCAGTGTTTGCAAGACAAGGTACAATGTGCAGAACAGGTAGGAGTTAACTTGCAGGATGTAATATACATTTCCATGTTGTCAGAAGTCAGTATGGCAATGCTGAAAAGTCCATTAGTCCTTGGAAGTGAGGAATGGCACTTGGTATAGCTCCAGCCATCTATGCAACTGTTCTTAAGATTTGATTGAGAGCAGATGAGATCAAAAGTTAACATCTGCAGCTGTTTTCAGCTGCTAAATAAGCACAGGAGAGCTGGTGAAGCAGTATTTAAGTGAAAGAGAAACACTTCAGGGCTGGAAGGAGCAAATTTCAACACTTACAACAGTACAGCACTCTTTCCACATGAGTTTCAGGACTGTGTTTCTTTGCTGTGTTCAGGGGGAAGCTCTGAATGTCTAGCAAGCAAATAAAAGCCTGCAGAACTTTCAAAACTTCCATTAAAATATATTAAATTTTTCTTGGACAGGGAAGTAATGTTGCCAGAAGGTGCTAATGTTTCTGCTTAAGGTCAACAAAAAAACCTCCACGTTATTGCAAATGGCTTGGCAAAAATTCAAAAATAATGAAAGAAAAATTATTGAATACATTAGCTGTTTGCTTAACAAAATTGCCCTAGATTCTCAACAGGATAGTAAGGAAATGAGCTGAAAATATCAGTCCTGTGTAAATTATTGGGGGCTTCATTAGGGGTGCATGAAAGGAAAGCAAAAGGAGTGAATTACTGAACACCAAAATGTGGACAGCAGGGCGAAAGATAATGGCAACACTTTCATTGACTTCATTTGGGCCAGGATTTCACCCCAGCAGAGAGGCAGTACTCGGGTTTAGGGAAGAGATGTCATGGGCGAGTGCACTATACTCTGTGCAGACGGATCTGTTTACATGTGGGCTAAATTCAGACTCCTGGATTGGAAAGACCTGGAGAAAATGTTGATACCTCTTGTGACATTCTATACCTTGGGGAGCATCCTGTAACCCCCATATTCCTCATCTGTATATAATTGTGATATTACAAATAAAGCATGTCATGTGAGGTATCAGGGGAAAGGTTATGATTGGCTGAAAGTCATTGTTCTATCTAAATATGTATATCTTTAGTGCATATGAAGTTATGAGATTGTGTTGTATGGTTGTCACTAAAACATGCTGTAAATTGGGGAATCAGCCAGATATTAGCTCCCCAGAGACAACAGCAAGGAAAGCAACTAATGTCTGGGCAGAGTGTCAAACAACCATCAACAGCCATTGTCCAGCAAGGGAGCTACAATTCAGTGACTCACCTGCATAAGGCCACACTGGGGGAATTGCTCAACCTTGCCTGGGGACTCAGCAATGCCCACCAGACATGTGTGGACTTGTGTTCTCCAAGCACATGGGCTAAGGGTATAAAACAGAACACAGGGGGCCCATGTTTCACTTTTCTCCTTCATCCACCTACTCTGCAACTAGCAACAAGGTCACTCAGAGAAGACTGAAGACTCCAGCAGAGGAGACTGGCCCAGGCTTAAGGGAGAAACCTGTATATTAAAGATTGCAATATCCAGTGGGGTGAGAAAAACTGCGTAGTCTAGATGTTGCCCAGTCTAATATGGTTGTGAGTTTAGATTGCGTGTTTATATTTTATTGTATTTTGGTAACTAACTCTGACTTTTTGCCTATCACTTACTATCACTTAAAATCCAACTTTTGTGGTCAATAAACTTCTTTTACTGTTTATCTTTACCAGTGAGTTTGCCCGAAGTGTGTGGTAAATCTGCTCAGGTTTGCAAAGGCGGGTTATATCCACTTTCCATTGATGACGTGGTGAACCAATTAATACATTTAAACTGCTCATCTTGAGCAGTGCAAGACTGTATATTCCTGAGGTACAGTGCTGGGAGCTGGTGGGATTTGGCTGGTGCCTTTCTCTGTGTGATTCATAAGTGGCTCTAGGAGCATTCATGTAATCTAGCTGGGTGCAGGGCTCCACATGCGTTTGTGCTGAGTGATAACAGGGCCTGTAGGGGTTTGCTGCTTGTCACTAGCAAAGCATTGTGAGAGCTAGCCCTGGCTGGAGAGTTAAGGGGGCACATCGGTCCCACAGTCCCAGGCGGCACCCGGGGGTCCCGTCACAGTTCTCCACATAGGGAAAGAACAGAGCTGTTTTCTGATGCTTTGAGGGCGTGGGATGACTTTTGCTACCAATATTCCTAAAGGCAGTGGGAGCTGGGTGGGTAAATCTAAAGTAGCTCTTTGTAAATTTATGGCTGGCAACAGCTTTTTGTGGTAAGAAAGAGCCATCATAAACCTGTGCTTCTGGGGAAGGCTAACGGTATAGTATTGTAGCTATTGGATACTAAAAAAAGAAGAACAGGAGTACTTGTGGCACCTTAGAGACTAACAAATTTATTAGAGCATAAGCTTTCGTGGACTACAGCCCACTTCTTCGGATGCATATAGAAGAAGTGGGCTGTAGTCCACGAAAGCTTATGCTCTAATAAATTTGTTAGTCTCTAAGGTGCCACAAGTACTCCTGTTCTTCTTTTTGCGGATACAGACTAACACGGCTGCTACTCTGAAACCTGTCATTGGATACTAAGTTCTTCATTCAGTTAACAAAAAAACCTCTCCAGGGTAAAGACTCATTCATGGCCTGTGGGAGTGTAGTGGAAATGGTCAGTGCATATGAAAGAGACAATGACTTTGAACATGGATAGCTCTGCCAAAATGATAACATGTCCTTCCCTTCCACTTTGTTTGCAAAATTCCCATTCTGACCATAGAAGATGGGCATTTTCAGATTCATAGCATTGGTGAGATGAGACTTTGAGTCTGTAGCTTTACATACCTCTTAGTTGTAAAGAATGCGTTATGTCAGCAAGGGGAAAGGTTATATTTGGATACATCTTAGTAAATGTCTGTAGCAGCTGGCTATGGACCTCCCCAGACAGGTGTGGGATAATAGGGATCATCCCAGTTTTGGGCTCTCATTGGCTTTGAGGTTATCATTGGCCTTGGAAAAGAGAGGGGTGACTGTGCATTCTACTAGTGCATGTTAATAGGAAGCCACAACTTTTTCTGCATACATGATACCCTAGCATGAAGTGAGGTAAAAGGAGAAGTCACTGGAATGGGATGTTAGCTGGACACATACACTTTGAAAAGGTAAATCTGCTTTCATCAGGAGGATTTCATTCACATTTCTTAGTTTAAATCATTCACCAGAAGTGTACATAATATAAACCATTGCGTATGTTTGGTTTATTTTGTTATAAATGAGGCTACAGCATCAATAGGTGTTTGTTCCCAGCATTAATGTTCAGGGGATAGGATTAGACACAGTCAGGACATTCCAGTCTGAGGAGACCCATGTCCAATAGCATCATGTGATATAATCAGGGTCTCTTTATTGTGGTTCTGCATAGTACTTGTTAAATGCCTCTAGCTGATTGTACAGTATTCACACAGAGCCCCAATTCACTGACAGTCTGCCAGGGGAACCCAGACTGCAGTACCCTACCAGCCAAAAGTCATCTCACAGTGGGGCGAAGCAGTGTAAGCTGCCTGCGTCCCCTTTTCTCCAGGAGGCTCCTGCTCCAAATGTTTCTGGCCTGTGATGTGTGTGTAGATGAGATGTTCCCTTCAAATGAATGGATGTTTTGTTTAAAAGCATTGCTGAAATGCATGGATGCTGTGAGAGTACTGAAGAGGTTAAAAGGAGAACTCCACATAAAAAAATTAATACAGTAGATGAAAAGGAGTGGAAAGTCATCCTCTGTGGAGCTGTAGAACTGACAAGTTTGATGAAAGGTAATGTGCATAACCTATTGCTTTGTCAAATCTTAATTGCCTCATACTTTTCTGCACTATTGACCACATCTTAAAGAATGACTCCCTGTGGCTGGCCTACAGGGATCACCCTCAGAGATTCCAGTAGTTATATCCTCTGTGTCTGAGCTCCATTATTATCTCCTTTGGGCTTTTCTTAATCAGTTTGACAAGAGCAGTTCAGATTGATCAATCTCAGTCCAGCAATGTCATTTGCAATAGTATTTCCATGGTTTTTAGTGGGCTGCCTTCTCCAGGGATGTATTAAAAGACTGCGACTTTATTTTTTTTTTAAAGTTCCTCTGTGGTAAATATTCAGACAGTTCTAACTACTGCCGAGTTCTTCTTTTGAAGAACATGTATTGGGAGCTGTTGGTGTTCCACTGAGTTGGTCAATCATTAAATGTTTAGGCCCCAATTCAGCAAAACACTTAAGCACATGTTTTTGTCCAATGCTTAGTAGTAAGGATTTGTTGTGTGTTGTGTCTTGGATTCCCTGATGTTCTGTGGTGTATGTGGGATTGTGGCAGGGCACTGCTTGGAAAGCAACTAATCAGCTCCTGTCACCCCAGCCCCGAGTCAGGGGAAATGGATTGGGGCTGGGTAAATAGCCAGCACTTATCTGGGAACTGCCCGCACCTGCCAGCCTCATTAGCAGGAGCTAGAAGGCTGGGAGGAAGTGGAAGAAGAGGGGGCGGAGACCAGGAGGGGAAGGTCTGGCTCAGAGGGAAGAAGGAGCCTACTAATCTGTTGCTGGTCAGGCGTCTGTGAGGCCAAACCGTGTAAATAGATTGTAAATAGTGGGAAACTGTTGGTGGGAAACGGACCCAAAATAAAGAGCACGGGTGTTGCACAAGCTTGTAGCGTCCCTGAGTTTTTAAGGAGCAGGGCCAAGGGGCTGAATCCAATGGGGCATGGCGTGCACCCCGTTACAGGGATTTATGAAAAATTAATTAGGTCAAGAGTGCCTGCTGGTGCTGATGTCATGAAGGAAGTGTCTTGAACAATCAAATAGCAGTGTTGTGAATAATAAGCACTTTGCTAAGGATGGACTTTTTGATGGTGTTTAAAAAATAACCTCATCACATCTGTTCTTTCTGTGAAAAACCTATAGTTGATTAGTTTGGGTTCATCTTGCTTCCTCAGAGAGAGAGAGAGAGACCCCTCCCCCCCCAAGAGAGCACTATGGAAGAGTCTGGTCTCAAAATTGCTTATTATAATTTTTTTTTCCTGACAAACTCCTTCTCTCCCCTATGGTCTAGCTCAGAAGTGGGCAAACTTTTTGGCCTGAGGGCCATATGTGGGTATCGAAATTGTATGGTGAGCCATGAATGCTCACAAAATTGGGGTTGGGGGGTGGGGGAGGGGTGAGGGCTATGGCTGAGGTGTGGGCTCAGTGGTGGGGCCAGAAATGAGGAGTTCAGAGTGCATGAGGGGGCTTCAGGCTGGGGCAGGGGGTTGGGGTGTGGGGAGCTCCAGCTGGGGGTGCAGGCTCTGGGGTAGGGGTGGGGCTGGGGATGAGGGGTTTGGGGTTCAGTAGGGTGGGCTGGGCTGGGATTGAGGGGTTCGGAGGCAGGAGGGGGATCAGGGTTGGGGCACGGGATGGGCTCAGGAGTGCAGGCTCCGGGAGGTGCTTAGTTGAAGCAGCAGCATGTCCCCCCTCCGGCTCCTATGTGGACAAACGGCCAGGCAGCTCTGTGCGCTGCCCTGTCCACAGGCGCCAACCTTGCAGCTCCCATTGGCTGCAGTTCCCGACTAATGGGAGCTGCAGGGGCAGGGCTTGAGGCGGGGGCAGTGTGCAGAGCCCCATGGCTGCCCCTAAACGTAGGAGCTGGAGGGGGAACATGCCGCTGCTTCCAGGAGCTGCGCGGAGCTGTGGCACATGGAGCGACTCCTGACCCCATTCCCCAGCTGGAGCTTGAGGGCTGGATTAAATTGGCTGGTGGGCCGCAAGTGGCCTGCGGGCTGCAGTTTGCCCACCCCTGGTCTAGCTGAACCTCGATGTGAGACAAGGCAACATTTTGGGAAGGCCCGTTGTTTTCAAGGTAGGAGAACATTGTGAGGCTGGCTATGAATCAAGATACAGAAGTTCAAATAGTCTTTGGCATTCTGGGGAGTACTGGAAATCCAGTCAATAAAACTCATACAATAAAAATACTGCTACAGTGATCATTAGAGATGGATCTGAATAAGGCTGAGCATGGATCTGAATAAGGCTGGATCGGATTTAGATTGGAATATACTGAAATCCCACTATCTGTTTTCATGAAATGTTGACTTAGTGATGGTTGGCCCTTATGGCATGATAGAGGGATGTTATATATATTGTATATATCCCTCTATTATATATTCTCACACACACACACACACACACACACACACACACACACACACACACAGACTGAGAGGCAGTGATTTTTTTATTTTCATTGGGCTGAGGTTTCCTTTTCTTTTAAGCCAATATACTTGTGTGAAGCCCAGTTGTGCTCCTCATGTGCATTGCATACCAGACAATGATGGAGAGCAGTATTTTAAAATCATGAGTCTGGTCTGATGGTCAGGAGAGGTAGGCAGAGAGGAATGAAAATTGGTTATTTAAATCCCAAGCATTTTTACTGGAAAATGGGGACAGTTTTTTTTAAAAACAGGACCAGCCCTTTGGTGTTTTGAAAGCATTGAAATGTAAGCATAATACAAAACGTATGAAAACTACTGGTGTCCTAGAGCCTGATCCAAAGCCTATTGAAGTCAACAACAGTTTTTCCATTGATTTCAGTGGGATCTGAATCAGGCCCCCCGTCTTCTCTATAATTAAACAATGAATGATATGTATAATTCCAAGCTACCACAGAAGAGTATCTGAAGTGTGTCAAGTTATTCTGGAAGAGGAGATTAGTAAGTGGAATTGCCCCAGATATTTATGTATTATTTGCATTGTGTTAACACTGAATCCATGTCAACCCGTGATAGACTTTCCACATTTGGAGAAGCCCTTGACTTGCTCTGGGGGTAAGGTGGAGTAGCTCATTTAATTGAACCTCTACCGTTGATAACAAATCATTTAAACTTAGCTCAAAAATGGAAATAAATTCAGGAAAGATGCATGTTTCTTCTAAATGTGTTTCACTGGACTGTCTATTTGTGTTACAAATTCTTAGTATTTAGTAGACATCGGCTATTGACATCATGAAAGACTATCTTTTGATATTTTGATAAACATGTTCTTAGGAAAATGATTTTTATAATTTCTTGTCTATAACATAAATATGCATAAAAGAAAAATACATAAATTTAAAGTCTCTGAATACAAGATATTTTCCATTTAAAAATGAACTTCATCTGGATCAAACAGGAAGAGGATCTAATCTCACACTCCAAGAACACTGAGAATTCATTTATTTGTCCTGTAGTTCTCTAGTAAAACTTTGGCAGTACAAAAATGGTACATGAAGTAAAATCATGATGATGTATTGAATGGCATACTTTGAGCATACAGTTACACTATCTTTATTTTAAATATTTCATGTCCATGAGTATAAAATCAGTTATAAATACAAGCACTGTCATATAAACATGGTTATAGCTGTATTGTACAATGAAATGTTTCATAAGTGCAGTAACATACTATAAATATACAGTGCTACTTAAAATATAGTGATGGTTACACAGTAATGGTCCCTCCCTATACTTCCAGTTTTTCCTGTTTAACTCAAATGAACAGTTCTGCTTTTTGGGTTGGCCTGATCACTTACAGAGGAACTTGATGAAGGCTTGTGGAGAGTGTTTATGTAAGCTCAGAGGGAGACCGAAGCTTTTCTTGAGCAATTAATGTTCCAAAAAAGGCTTTAAAGGAATTGTCTGAAATCATCTAGAGTACCAAGTTTGGGTGCTTAGAAACCAAGTATACCCAAAATAAGCTAGCGGTGTGGTGTTGACTCACCACGTTGTCAAATTTGCTAAAATGAAGTGGTAGCGAATTCAAAAACTTTATTGGAAGCTGTCGGTGAGGGGTAAATAGCTGACTGAATCTGCATTGCTCATTATGGTAATAGGTTTGGTTTGTTGCACTGGAAGAAATGGCCTCTTTTGACAGACAAGTCTTACCTGGCTGCTTTAGAGCACATCACTGACATATGTGTTAAATAATCTTCTATTGCCCTTTCTATGACCATGGTCTCCCAGAACTTCCAAATCACAAAATGGAGAAATGTTGTACTAATCCCATTTTCTGTTCAGTAAGGGATGCCTTCCTCTAGTCTATGGTTTCAGTTTTCCATTGTTAATGGTTTTACAGGTAAGCTAGCTGCCAGCAGACACCTTTTTGTTTCAGAGCTAATTACATTTCTCTGTGTTGTTCTCTTTTCACTTTAAAGGAGGGTTAAAAGCTAGATTGTCAAATACTACACCGGAATATTACGTATAGCTTTCAGACTTTGTGTTCATTTGGAATCTACAGATTTAGAAACTGAAAACTAAGGGTAGTCTGTATATGTTATAAACTTGTTCTGAAATGTTTGTCAAAGATGGGTAAGGATTTATAGTTACAATTAAATCTAGTTACCCTTATTTCACAAACATTTGTTATAAATTGTGTTGCCTGGTTAATAACAGATCAGCTTGAATATAAGCCTATAAAAGTTAGTTTGCTAATAACAGTAGCCATTAAGTTTGTCCACCAAAATTTATCAATTATATTCAGATTATTATTCAGACTCTCTTTGCATTATACCATTTTGATCAGATATAAGCAGTTAATCATTATAGGTTAGATAGATTAATATTTCTTGGATTATTATTAAGCACTAGAAAATTTTCTTCACTAATTCAAATAGGAAATTGCAGTTTCATTTGTTCCTAACATTATAGTGTTGTCATATTTTTGCCTGTAAATGTGATTACTTGTAAATTGATTTCCCTTCTATACATTTCCCATTTGTTCGCAAATTATTGTACTACAATCTTGAACAAAGTGTTTACATTATTAAAAAGCATCTGTTAGAATTAAGATGATCTTAATTGAAAAACACAATCATGCCATAAAAGGAGCAACATTTTTTTTCCTGGTTTAAAAAAAACCAAACACACCAGAATTGTGTCTTTTTCCTGGAAACTGTTTTTTTCCCCCCCAGGACACCCAGGATTCAGAGGCCTTTGCTTGTAGGAGTAATACCAAATCCATTCATGAAAGCCCTCATTTCCCACTCAATCTTTTACTACTTGGTTGTTCCTGGACATCTTTGGTGTGATATTGACTTCTATTCGCCTCTCTGTCAACCACAAAGATAATGCGTTACTCAGTTTTCATGGCATCTTATAACATGGAGATGTACTGCAATAAGTTATCAAAACCAAATATACTGAGCTTAAAATGCATCCAAATGAAATAGTTTTCTGCGAGGGAGGGATGTAACCATGTCAGGTAGAATAAGAACCTCTGCACTCTGAGACTTTGCCCAAGGGTAAAACAAAACAAAACTACATTTCTTTGAAATTCAGGAAAGTGTAGTTAGCTTTTCTCATTAATTTGGCATTTTTATATGTTTTTATTTGTCTGCCTTCAGCAAGAAACAGAAGCACCAAAATCCCTTTAAAAATTGGTTTGAATGATATTTCTGACCTTTCCAGGAAATATACAGAATCCTGTTCAAGTTAGATTTCCGTTAGTGGTTTTCAGGCACAAGAAATGTGGCTAAGATTCCAATGAAGCAAGCAAATGTTGTAGTTCTTATCCTGGGTTTGTATCCCAGGTGAGCTCTCAACTTTTTACACACACTGACTTCTCTGCAGGAAGTTCCTGTTCCCTCCTCTGTAGCCATGGGGGAGTTGTGCAGAGTGTTAACACCCCTGACCCATTAGACATCGGTGCATAGCAGGCAGAAGATCAGGTGCTATGAAGGCTTCCCTGTATGGCAAGGAAAGCTTATAATTGCCCCATTCAGGCTGCTCCAGTTATTGGGCAGAAGAAGCCTCCGCAGAGTGGTTCTGCAATCTGCACCTAGGGTTGCCAACTTTCTAATTGCACAAAACTGAACACACTTGCCCTGCCCCTTCTCTGAAGCCCCATCCCCACTCACTACAGCCCCCCTCCCGCTGTTGCTTACTCTCCTCCACCCTCACTCACTTTCACTGGGTTGGGGTAGGGAGTTGGGGTGGGGCCAGAAACAAGGAGTTGAGGATGCAGGAGGGGGGTCTGGACTGGGGCAGGGGGTTGGGGTGCAGGAGGGGGTGAGGGCTCCACCTGGGGGTGAGGGCTCTAGGGTGAGGCTAGGGATGAGGAGTTTGGGGTACAGGAGGGGGCTCTGGGCTGGGGCCAAGGGGTTCAGAGTGCAGGAGCAGGCTCAGGGCTGGGGCAGGGGGTTGAGGTGGGGGAGGGGGTGCAGGCTCTGACTTGTGGTGTGGGCTCTAGGATGGGGCCGGGGATGAGAGGTTTGGGATACAGGAGGGGGCTCCGGGCTGGGGTCAAGGAGTTTGGAGTATGGGTTTGGGCTGTGGGTGGGAGTTTGGAGTCTGGGAGGGAGTTTGGGTGTGAGAGGGGGTTCTGACCTCGGGCAGGGGGTTCTGGCTGTGGGGTCTGGGAGGGAGTTTTGGTGCTGGAGGGGGTTATGACCTGAGGCAGGAGGTTCAGGGTGCGGGCTCTGGCCAGGAGGTGCTTACCTCAGGTGGCTCCTGGTCGGCGGTGCAGTGGGGCCAAGGCATGCTCCCTGCCTGCCCTGGTTCAGCGCTGTTCCCGGAAGCGGCCACCATGTCTGGCCACATGGCTCTGCGCGTGCTGTGTGCGCCCCACCCCCACCACTCCCATTGGCCGCAGGGGCCGGACATGCCGGCCACTTCAAGGAAACTGCAGAGTCATGGCAGGCAGGGAGCCTGCCTTAGCCCTGCTGCGCCGCTGACCAGACTTTAAACGGCCCAGTCAGCGGTGCTGACCAGAGCCGTCAGGGTCCCTTTTCGACCAGGTGTTCTGGTTAAAAAAAAAAAAAAAAATGGATGCCTGGCAACCCTATCTGCAGCTGATCTGGGGCCTGGCAGACAGGAGTCTTTTTTCCCCTTACCTACCATGCATCTTCCCTGCCCCTGGGCTCATTTACTAGGCTGGGTATTGGGTGGTGGGTATAATAGGCCAGGGGAGGCTAAGTCTCCTCTGGTGCAGCGGCTGCCGACCCCACCACTGGACACCTGGGCTGTAGTGGCCTGCCTCTTCTCGTCCCTGTTCTGCCGCTTCCCTGAGGCCTCCACCGACTGCTGATGCCTGGCTGCTCCTCTCCAGCTCTCTTCCACTCCACCACCCCTCTCTGGATGTTCCCACCACCGCTCGCTGCATCCCTCCTCTTCCCCCTCCCCTGCCAATCGGCACCCCCGCTACCGCTCATTGCATGCATTTCTCCTTTCTTTCCCCCCCTGCCCCCGCTGCCACTCACCGAATCCCTCCACCTGGCCCATAACTCCCCTTTGGAGCGTTCCCAAGTAAGCAGCAGGCCGGCGGTAATTGAGGGGTACCTGGGGGCAGCAAATGCTCCCCCCAAGTTTATTTACTTGTTCAAGTTCTGCAATGGGTGAGGGGAGCACTCGGCTTGGGGGAGCGGTGGAGAGAGCGAGTGGCGGGGGATTCAGAGAAAGCGGAGTGTCGGGTGTGGAGGATAGGAGATGCGGTGAGCAGTGGCAGCCAGGCCAAGCAGGGGCGGGAGGAGAGGAGGGGGACACGCAGCGCGTGGTGGCGGGGGGCCAATTGGGGGGGGAAGAGAGGAGGTATGCATGCGGCAAGCAGTGGCGAGAAGGCAAAGCGGGAGAGATGGCAGGGCCTGGGGCGGAGTAGGGGTGGAGTGTGGGCAGGGCCGCATGTGGAAGAGGCGGGAAGGAGAGCTAGTTTTCCCCAGTGGAACCTTCAACTTCCACCCTTGGTATTGGGGTCTGGATTTCGGCCAAAGTGCAGGCAGAAAAGAGCAATGGGGTCACTTAGCATATTTAAAACAAAACTAGTCTCACTTTATTCTGAAGAAAAGTACAGCTTGATGCTCTATTGCTGCTTTTCTCATTCGGCACAGAGATCAAATCCTTAGCTGACCAGTGGACACACCTGGTTATTGAGTCCTGCTGCAGCTCTCATAGTTGTTTGGTAGCTTCACTGTACCTTACATTTAAAGACAAAAACATGACCCCAGTGGATTCCCCAGTGTTGAAATCGCCTGAAAAATGCAGCAAAGAAAAGCTAGTTCCGATGGGACAGCATCCAGTGTACTACTTGCTCAAAAGATAGCCCTGATTTTTTAAATGGATGATCTATGGTATTCTGTAGTATTATCACAGTCTCTCCACTTTCCACAGACTTAATCTGATTGGAGATTTTAAAAAAAATATTTTGATCTTCTGCAGCAAAAGAATTGCCATTTTTCCTTATAATTAGATGTCCATTGTTCCTGCAAACTTGATTTCTGTTCATGCAACAAAATTTGAGGTCCATGGGCAAGTTACTTCACTTTTCTGTGCCTTTCACTGTGTGTTAAATGGGGATAATGCTACCTACTTTCCTTTGTAAAATGCTTTGAGATCTAGGGCTGAAAAGTCATACATGAGAGCTGATTACTATTATCACCTCCTTTGAAATCAGTTTCACTTTCCAAGTAAAATACGCCTTTCTCCTCTATAACAGTAAGAAGTGCTGCTCTACCGTGTTTCAAACATAGGTGGAGGATACCTGAGGTAAAATGGTGGATGACTCAAGCCAAAGAGCAGCATCAAAGTGTCCACAAATGGTCTTAAACATTTTTGGTGTCACTAATCCCCTATTAGGTATAATGAGGCCCCACTTAATTTTCAAGCTGCCTTCATTAGCCTGGGTTGCATGTAACTTGGAGAGGCAGATGTTAAATGTCTTTGTTAACATAGCAGGAGAGGTTGTTAAAGGTTAATCCCTGCAGCATGACATTTTTTTTATGTAGCTATAAATTTATTTGTGTACTTTAAAAATACAAATGGTTTAAAGTTCAGCACTTGCAGTCTGGAGCTAATCTCAATGCACAATTGTGGCAGATTTCCAGGCAGTGATTGTGCCAGGCTAAAGACCTGGTTTCCTTGTGACGGAGGAACAGAACCCACCCTATTCCACATAGTTAGAGCCGGATTACTACTGATTTGGTAGCAGTTATAGTCAGGTACCAGTTGCAAGAAAATGCCTAGCTACTTCCAACTAGCCTTTCAGGGATGGGAACTTGTAAGGAAATAAAGCCATCTCTGTCCTTGAGATCCATGATGGGTATATTTTCCCTCAGAAATATGCATGTCTGGAAGGCATGCAAGAAGGCTGAAGTGGTATAGCTTGTTGGACTTGTAATGTTTTGTTTTCTATGAACTTCAACTCTGCTTCTTCCAAGATTTGCTGGACTGGGCTGCTCCAGCAACACTAGAAGTTAAGCTCTTCTGCTGCTCTCTCATATGTGGAAAGATATTTGATAAAATACATGGAGCAGCTAGATTTTGCCCTAGAGGAAGCAGGGAGGAGGAAATGTTACTTTTAAACACAACTTTATGCCACAAAGGTTTAAACCCAGAATCCAAATGAGATGAAAAAATATGGTGATATCTCAGAAGGGATCTGTTTTGACTTTTACCCACCCTCTACCACCCCACTCCCGCCCTCTCTAAAATAGGAATAAAACCATTTTCATGTCTGAATTACTTGCTCCTCTGTCTCTTGATCATCTGAATCTGAGAAGTCTACCTTGCAGTGGCCCTCCAAGATCAAATGTTTCTACATAGTGTGTTTTGCAATGCCATTCTATTTAGTTATAGTTTGAACTGGATTTAGTTTTCTTGTTCTCAGCCATACTGTGGAAACTGGTCTTGTGGCAGAGAAAGCAGTGTGATTTACATACAGGCCTAGTTAACACAGAGCTTTTTCTGGATGGATGCATGAATCTTGATGGTGCTCACAAGCTTCCTTCCCATGCTTTCAAATATTTCTGGGGAAAGAATCACTCCTGTTTTCCTGACTTGGGACTATCATATTGGGAGCTCTCCACTTCTCCAGGGGGGGAGCTGGAGCTTACTGAGGAAGATGAGAGTCTGAAGTTGGTGTGTGTATGTTTGTATGAGTGTGTGTGTGTGGCGGGGGAGGGAAGGGGAGGAGGGAATCAGTCTACAACGTATGAGGGAGGGTAAGCCCTACCCCTCATCTTCTGATATGTAATTGGGGTTGAAATGCGGGAGGTACCACCCTGCAAGAGTCTAGATCCACCTTGTGGTAAGGAGAGTCATGTGACGTGCCAGACTCCTTGCCAAGCGGCTCAATTAATCAAATAGTAATGAGGTGGGTAAAGAGGGGGAGACCAAGAATCCTTTCTTTTTTGGATTGGAGTGTGCGGTGAAAGGGTCTCTGGAAGAATTACTAATCAACAAGGACTTTGCAGCTTGTTGAATCCCAAGTGCTAAAGAGAAATCACTTGTTATTGTGGAGGTGCTGAGGAGATTCCAACATGCTGCTCTTACTCTGTTTCCTTTTATTTGGCAGTGTGATGGTCTGCAGGCAGAAACAGTTGTGGCAAAGCTCCCATTCTATGCTTCCTGAGAGGAATTCCTCACAGATGGAGCACGGCTTGGTCTTTGGTTTGTTCTGCTTGGCCTGAACCTGCACAATGGGAGAAGGAAATATAATTAGCAGGTAGCTGGTCCCATTCCCAGAATGGAGCCCCAGAAAATGATTGCTTCCTGGGGTGGGATGTGGAAATGGGAGGCTTTGTTTTTCTGCCCCAAACTGAGATTTGAAAGCTAGGAAGTGATTGAGAAAGGAAGGAGCGCTGAACTGCTGCTCTGTTTTTTGCCTCCAGAAGCAGAGGATCTGGTTCCAGGGCAGAAGGGGCTTGGCTAAGCCCCAGAGCCCTACTGATAAGTCTGAGTTGAACTCTAGTATTTGCAAGAAGAGTTTCAGTCCAACTGTCTGAGCTTGGTGGAGAGGTCAGGATCCAAAGAGCAGCTGAGAGGGGCTTTGAGGAAGGGGCAAAGAGAAAAGCAAGCAAGGCAAAAAAATGAAACCAGTTTATTTAAAAAGAAGGTATTCAGAGAATATGGGCTGCAATCCAGAAACAGAGGAGCTTAAGCATGGTGCAGAAAGAAAGGTGGGCTATATCCACAGGAACAGTGGGTGTGTGAGAAATAGAGAGGGCACACTCAACTACTTTTAAGTCATAGAAACAGGTTCATTTGTTATAGCAGGAAGAATAGTAATAGTCTACCTATTAGTTATCCCAACAGGTGGCCTTCGTAGACATATATCTCAGAATCATCTCATTCCTCAGATCCCATGAAGAAGGTCTCCACAGCTCCCTAGTGGAGCGATGAGCTATTAGGGAGGGTATCTGAACTGTGTTAGAATGAGCCATAGAGAGCAGGCTGAGTATGAGGCAGAATCCTTTCATCAGGCTAGGGGGGTTACATAGTCACTGCCTTGCAGCTGAAGTTTATTGTTAGGCCTCCTTGGATGTTTTAATATTGCTAATATTGATGAAGTGAAGAAGGGAGTTGTTCTGGATGGCACTGAAAGTACACAGAAATAGGGCTGAACGTCTTGCTCCCTGCTCCTGCCAGCACCACACAAATGGACAGCTGCCTGCCACCCCAGAAGTGGGTGCAAAGAATCTCCTTTGAACAGGCTGGGAACGTGCTATATACATGCAGCGTTGAATCCTGGTCACATTATTCTTGGTTTCTAGAGCATATGTGTATACTCTGAGCCAAACCCTGTAGTCCTTCCCCAGGCAAAACTCCCAATGACTTCAGTGGGAGTTTTGCCTAAATAAAGACTGAAGGATTTGGATCACCAAACTTAGAACATAGAGTTTTCTATAACCTTGGACTGGACTGCACTGAAGACGGTGGGTGTTGGAAACAAAGAGGAAATACACTTCTTTCTGCAATAATTTCAGCTTTGTTAGTATTGAAGTTAAAAGCATTCCTTCTGAGAAAACCCTGGCTTCTGAACTGTGCCAGCATCTGGGAGTGGGGATGTTGAGAATTACATTTAGATTTCTTTGTACTTTACTGCCAAGTACAAGGAGATACTCTTTAATGAATTATAAGAAGTATTAGCTTGGTCAGTGTTTTGTCATGTGGTTACAGAATAGATGTTCTGTGAAAAATAACAGGGTACTTTTAAAGAGCTTGTTTTTTTCTTGCTTTAAGTTTAAAATGGAGACTTATTTGTGCATATAATCCTCATATGCAAAAACCTTGAACAAGGTCCAGGAAATAATTATTTATTTACCCAATATAATAAATATACCAAAGGTTCATCTTCTAACCGTTTGCCGCTTACCACTTGTTTAAGGCTTGCCCAGTCTTCCAGAATATGCACTGAGGGACCAGTTCTCTTTTACCTTGTATTGTCCCCAGGTACCTGGTATTTACACACTGGTGTAAAATGCTACCTAGTCAGAATGTTAGTGTTTTATACCCACTTTCCACTTGTGTAAATGAATATAAAATATGCAAGATAATGGAGAGTCAGGCTCTTTCAGTAGTCATACCAGAAATGCAGGTATGGTAACTTTCTAAGCAACCAAAATAACGTTGGGATAACTAGTCCAAAGATGGACTAGAAATAGGGCACAAATTTTATCATGTGGGATCAGTTCCTCTTGCTGCAGATTGGTGGGGGCTGTGTGTCATAAATGTGTCTTGCTGAAAGTGAGAGTAGGCCAAGTCAGTGGCTGGTAGGAATTGGGGATAAGTGTTGGTTTTACTTTAGCAGGAGCAGTTTATCTGCTTTCTTATTAGGTGGTTAGATTAGGTACCACAGCTGCTGTAATCTATGGGATTCTGCATAGTCTTGCAGAGCACAAAAGAACGTAAGAATGGAATGGGGAAAAGTTGGTGAGACCTCATGGCGAACCCTGGCATCCTGAATCGCTGCCTCAGAATAGAAATCCTGTGGTATGTCCTGTGGGCAAAGGTAGGGGGAAGGGAAATCTGCCAGGGAGGTCTGGAGCCACACAAGACTTTGGGGAGGGAGTGGAAGAGCTGGATCTAAATCAGAATATTTTATTCAGGCCTACAAATTTCGTAGTCCCTTTTTAACTGTATAGTTCAGCACAAACTCTTTGTTACTGTTACAAACAGACTTTGAAGATTTTGTGTCAGAACTTCAAAGTGCTGCTAATTTTGCTATAGGGTAGAAAATGGAATATTTAGATTCTTTCTTAATTCTAGTATCAAGTTTCAGTGATTCTCTCAGTATGCCTGCCATAATTTGACATTTTTTGGTTACCCTGAGTATGCTTTGTATTCAGAATAATACAAATCAGCCTGTTGGAAGCAATGCTTTTTAATCCTTAGTTACTTGCTAATATCCTGGTTTACTTGAATTGTATCTTTTGCATAGTGATGCACAACAGACTGTAGTACACACATTTTTATTTTTTTACATCTTTGTGTTGGTTGTTGGTTGCAGTTTGGGGTAATTGTGGAAAAACTGTATATTTAACAGATAACGTACAATTGTAACCGGCCAAATTCTGAATCTTTAGTCAGAGTTTTGTGGCCCTATGAACAAGAAACCTGTGCTAATGTCAGGAAACTTCTTGGGTTTCCTACTCATCCCTATCCAGTGAAGTGAAGGAGAGGGGAATTCCCCTTTATTGCAGAGTAGATTGTGTGTAGGACCTGAAAGACCATCACAAGTACAGCAGGAGTACAGAGTGAGGGAATCCCATGACAGCATGGCTCTCCCAGCAGAGGTGTTGTTCTGCAAACCCTCCCTGCACTGGTTCAGCAGCTCTCTTCAGTGCTACTTTCAGATTATTGAGTCTGGTTTGATAGTGTGGGTTCCTGGCAGCGCAATGCTGGCAGCATAGGGTGCTGTAGCCGTTTCCATTTCGTACCCCCACTATAGTCACTCCAACATAAGGAGACAATAGTAGGAACCTACAGAGCTCTCTGGTCCCTTCTGTGGCACTGCCAGGTAGATTTTTGTCATGGGAGGGAGAGGATGATTGTAACAGTCATTACAGCTAAAAACGGTCATTACATACAACTAATGAAGGGACATGGAGAGATTTTTCTTTTTGAAGGGAGAATTTCTTTTAATTGACATTTTCCCCTTAAAGCTATGTCTTAGACATCTTTAGTCTCCATCTCACTGGGTATTGGACTGCCACACAATAACAACCAAATTGCAAAACATTAACTTTAATCAGAAAGAACCAACCAGCCCAAATATACATCCAGGGAGAATGCTGGAAGCTGGCCTAGGAAGAAACCCAATCAGCCTAATGTCAAGGCAAGTCATTCCACCAAGAAAAGGGAATCAATTCCATCCTGTAAAGAGGATATGAGGAGATAGCAGATGCGAGAAACTATGGATGGAACCCACAAAATGGTAACATATAGGTCAAGTAAAATAAATTGGGGCTTGCAGTGTCTGCCCCTAAAAGTAGCCAGAAAATGAACTTTTGGCAGACTTTCTCCATCTGTGGATCCTCAGCGATGACGATCATGCCTCCTGCCCAATCCTAACTGAATGGAGGCTCTTGAGAGCAGTAGTAGTGGTTAAATCCCAACTTAGGAAATAAACAGAAGGAAAATAAATGGTACATTGGTTTGTATCAACATATTATTCTCGTAATTAATAAAATTGTGTTTATTCTAGTGTCAAAGTGATAATATAGTTAAGGTCAGGATTCTAAAGCCCTATTTTATTAGTTTTATTTGTAACTTATTGCACTCTAGTCTGAAGGCACAATACCTTACTTGGATCCAAAAACTGGAAAACTGTAAACAGTTGAAAAAGTGAATCCATCAGGCAAAAGCTAAATAAAGACACGTTCTTTTAAAGCTGCTTTATCTTTGGGCTGATCTCTTGTGCCAAATGGATTGAGATTTCTTATTTAAAGCATAACACTATAATTTCAGCTAATAGCGTACAATCTGTTTCTGATTAACAATTCCAACCTAATTGCTATTTTTTAGCAATGACAAAAAGACCTTGTACTGTCAGTGACTAGTTTTTGTTTAGTATCAGAGGGGTAGCCATGTTAGTCTGAATCTGTAAAAAGCATCAGAGGGTCCTGTGGCATCTTTAAGGCTAGCAGAAGTATTGGAGCATAAGCTTTCGTGGGTGAATGCTCACTTCATCAGATGCAAGTAATGGAAATTTCCAGAGGCAGGTATAAATCAGTATGGAGATAACGAGGTTAGTTCAATCAGGGAGGGTGAGGTGCTCTGCTAGCAGTTGAGGTGTGAACATCAATGGAGGAGAAACTGCTTCTGTAGTTGGATACAGGGCCGGCTCCAGGCACCAGCTTAACAAGCAGGTGCTTGGGGCGGCTAAGGGAGAGGGGCAGCACCTGCGGCAATTCGGGGGCGGCAGGTTCCTCACTCCCTCTAGGAGTGAAGGACCTGCCGCTGAACTGCCACCGCTGATCGCGGCTTTTTTTTTTTTTTTTTTTTGGCTTGGGGCGGCAGAAATGCTGGAACCGGCCCTGGTTGGATAGTCATTCACGGTCTTTGTTTAATCCTGATCTGATGTTGTCAAATTTGCAAATGAACTGGAGCTCAGCAGTTTCTCTTTGGAGTCTGGTCCTGAAGTTTTTTTGCTGTAAGATGGCTACCTTTTGATCTGCTATTGTGTGGCCAGGGAGGTTGAAGTGTTCTCCTACAGGTTTTTGTATATTGCCATTCCTGATATCTGATTTGTGTCCATTTAGCCTCTTGCGTACTGACTGTCCAGTTTGGCCAATGTACAAAGTAGAGGGGCATTGCTGGCACATGATGGCATATATAACATTGGTGGACGTGCAGGTGAATGAGCCGGTGATGTAGCTGATCTGGTTAGGTCCTGTGATGGTGTTGCTGGTGTTGATATGTGGGCAGAGTTTGCATCGAGGTTTGTTGCATGGGTTGATTCCTGAGTTGGAGTTGTTATGGTGCAATACGTGGTTGCTGGTGAGAATATGCTTAAGGTTGGCGGGTTGTCTGTGGGCGAGGACTGGCCTGCTTCCCAAGGTCTGTGAAAGTGAGGGATCATTGTCCAGGATAGGTTGTAGATCACTGATGATGCGTTGAAGAGGTTTAAGCTGAGGACTGTAGGTGATGGCCAGTGGAGTTCTGTTGGTTTCTTTTTGGGGCCTGTCTTGTAGCAGGAGGCTTCTGGGTACACGTCTGGCTCTGTTGATTTGTTTCTTTATTTCCTTGTGTGGGTATCGTAGTTTTGAGAATGCTTGGTGAAGATCTTGTAGGTGTTGGTCTCTGTCTGAGGGGTTGGAGCAGATGCGGTTGTACCTCAGCGCTTGGCTGTAGACGGTGGATCGTGTGGTGTGTCCGGGGTGGAAGCTGGAGGCATGAAGGTAGGCATAGCTGTCGGTGGGTTTTCGATATAGGGTGGTGTTAATGTGGCCATCGCTTATTTGTACTGTGGTGTCTAGGAAGTGGACCTCCCGTGTAGATTGGTCCAGGTTGAGGTTGATGGTGGGGTGGAAGCTGTTGAAATCATGGTGGAATTCTTCCAGGGTCTCCTTCCCATGGGTCCATATGATGAAGATATCATCAATGTAGCGTAGGTAGAGAAGGGGCGTGAGTGGATGAGAGCTGAGGAAGCGTTGTTCCAGGTCAGCCATAAAAATATTGGCATATTGTGGGGCCATGCGGGTGCCCATGGCGGTGCCACTGGTCTGGAGGTATATATTGTCACCAAATTTGAAATAATTGTGCATGAGGATAAAGTCACAGAGCTCAGCAACAATTTGTGCTGTGTCATCATCAGGGATACTGTTCCTGACATCTTGTATTCCATCGGTGTGTGGGGGATGTTTGTGTAGAGAGCCTCTACGTCCGTGGTGGCTAGGATGGTGTTTTCTGGGACGTCACCAATGCATTGGAGTTTTCTCAGGAAATCAGTGGTGTCACAGAGATAGCTGGGAATGCTGGTGGCGTAGGGCCTGAATAGGGAGTCCACATATCCAGGCAGTCCTTCAGTGAGAGTGCCAATGCCCGAGATGATGGGGCGTCCAGGATTTCCAGGTGTGTGGATCTTGGGTAGTAGATAGAATAACCCCGGTCGGGGCTCTAAGGATATGTTGATTTGTTCCTGTGTTAGTGTAGGGAGTGTCCTGAGTAGATAGTGCAGCTTCTTAGTGTATTCCTCAGTGGGATCTGAGGAAATGCACCATAACAACTATAACTCAGGAACCAACCCATGCAACAAGCCTCGATGCCAACTCTGTCCACATATCTACACCAGCAACACCATCACAAGACCTAACCAGATCAGCTACATCACCGGCTCGGAGAAGCCGCGGTGGCAGTTCAGCGGCAGGTCCTTCACTCCTAGAGGGAGTGAAGGACCTGCCGCCCCCGAATTGCCGCAGGTGCTGCCCCTCTCCCTTAGCCGCCCCAAGCACCTGCTTGTTAAGCTGGTGCCTGGAGCCGGCCCTGTATCCAACTACAGAAGCAGTTTCTCCTCCTTTGGTGTTCACACCTCAACTGCTAGCAGAGCACCTCACCCTCCCTGATTGAACTAACCTCGTTATCTCCATACTGATTTATACCTGCCTCTGGAAATTTCCATTACTTGCATCTGATGAAGTGGGCATTCACCCACGAAAGCTTATGCTCCAATACTTCTGCTAGTCTTAAAGGTGCCACAGGACCCTCTGTTAGTTTTTGTTTGTTTCATATCCACTGGACAGCCTGTTAACAATTAGTGATTTGTAACTTAACTGAAGCTAGGAAAAGCCATGGGGTCATTGAAAGAAGAATTCCTGGCTTGAGCTGTACTGAACTTCTGAGGTATCTTTTAGGAAAAAGGTGTGAAGAAATCTTGTCTAGCCGTGTAGGTATTTCTGACAATGCCAGGGCATTCTTTTATTAATGGACTGTCTTGCTAAACATGACCAACAGCTAGTGTTGTGATACAAAGCTGATACAGTACTATAAATAAGGTCCAGTTATAATTCTTCTCTCCTCACAAATAGGCTTCAGTGTGACTCCTTTCTCAGCCAGTGACACTTTGATGATGATGAATTGCATAAGGACATTTAGCCCCAGCACCACCCCCACTGGAATGTTTTGACAGTGTTAGAGTATTTCAGTCAACTGGACATTTACAGCAGGTATTCACTCTCCTCTGGAGTAGAGTTCCCATCTGTAACATTTCAGAGGTCAAGCTTAAGCCCTGTACAAATGCAACACCCAACATAAAATTTCCAACAAGCTGGAGAAGCTTTCCATGCTGCCTCATGAATAGCTGTGGACGGATGTCCTTCATGTGAACTATTTGCCCTGTTTGTTCTTTTTATTCCTCTCTTTCACTGGGGGTCAGATTGAAAGACTTGCAGATGACAAAGGCAATGTCTTCTACAAACACTTGAACACTAATTCAGACACCCTTTCTTTTGTCATATTTAAGCTACTCAAGCCCCTTGTCTCATTTCCTTTTTCTCTTAGAGTTTCAGTAAATGTTAAGCTTGAGACCACAATAAATACAATCTGAACTAGAAGGTTAAGCACTTTAATTGCTGTAAAGGATTTAACTGCCAGACCGGGCTATTAAACACTAAGCCAATATCAGCCATTTAGTTGTTAGAGATACCGAAAGTTGAACGTTGGCATATTAAGTCCATTTTAACAGGGCCTCTGCAGCCAGCCCACCCAACAACTTTATAGTGACACAACCTAACTTTTTACTTGACAAAAAGTAATAAAAGGATAACGTAAAAGATAATGAGTAAATTAACCACAATTTATAAAAGCTGCACGTGGAGTCCATGCATTTTAACTGTATTTAAAGATGGATGGCCAGACTCTCAGCTGATGTAAATGGGGCTATGCCAATTTACATCAGTTGAGGATATGGCCTAGAGTTTTTTAATTTTATAGACACATTTCCGAGTCTTCTGCTTGTCATGTTGCTGAAAAGGAACTCTGATAGTAGGGTGGGAACCTAATGTCACTGACATGTAAACCATTAGCATTTAGTTTTAATAATGGTTAAATTATAGTAGAGATTTCAACAAATCAACAGGTTTTGTTTTTTAAAGAATAGGCAGTCAGGTTCTGCTTCTTAAAGCAAAACCAGAAAGTGATTTAGTTATGTGCAGTACTACGATTGTGTTAGCATCCCAAAATGGCATTGTATTTTCAGCAAAAACAACGAGGAGACTGCTGGCACTTTAAAGGCTAACAGTTTTATTTGGGCATAAGCTTTAATGGGTAAAAAACCCCACTTCTTCAGGGTTACTTACTTATGCCCAAATAAATCTGTTAGTCTTTAAAGTGCCACCGGACTCCTCGTTGTTTTTGTGGATACAGACTAACATGGCTACCCCCTGATACCTATTTTCAGCGAGACAGCTTCCAACCATGGTTGACTTGGATTTAAAAGCTTTTTAGTCTGAAAAGTGAATTTTTCTCTTTTTGTTTGTATTTCTTACTGTTGGAAATTCCAGAAAAATAAGCTAAATGAAGCTGGGGTGGATTTCTTGTGTTCCTTTCCTTGTTTGTCAGTCACCACAATTCCTTATGAACTTGCAAAAATTGTGTGTTTGGAAAGAAGATTACCAACAACTGCAGTAGTGTTGTTAATTTGGCATATGGATGAGCAGGTCTTCCACCTGAGCTGTTCAGTAGTCTTTAGGGATGGGTGGACCTCAGTCAGCTCCATATTTTCTAAGTGGTGGGGGACAATCTGCCACTTTTCCCAAATAGAAATATAGATTGAAAATATAAGGTTCTACTGCTTAACAGGTAGCTCAGTCTTTCTGAATATGTCACTGGAAGAGTCTTACTTCTGAGTGGTGCCCATCTCTTGAACTACTCCTGTTTGCCACTTCCATCATGTCATTCTTTAACTGTATTTTTGATTCACATGAAAGTCAATGAGAGAGAAGGTGGGTGAGGTAAGATCTTTTATTGGACCAACTTCTGTTGGTGAAAGAAACAAGCTTTCAAGCTTACAGAGAGCTCTTCTTCAGGTCTGGGTTCTGTGTAAGAAGAGCTGTATGTAAACTTGAAAGCTTGTCTTTTTCACTAACAGATGTTGGTCCAATAAAAGATATTACCTCACCCGAATTATCTCCCTAATATCCTGGGACTGACACAGCAACAACTGCACTGCATGAAACTCAATGTTCTTTCTCATTCTCCTACTCCCTCTTCTGGACACTGGCAATTCCATCCATTTGACAATTCAGTTATTTCACTTTTCTTTTCTATTATTACTGTTTTATAAGATTTGTGAAAAATGATGTCATTATTTAACACATCGTTCATTGTAAAAATCCAATCTTCCACCAAGAATATTGGCTCCTCGTGTTGTTTTTGGCTTCTCTTGCCATGAATGGGTCTCTGCTTCATTTCCAGAAACAGAATCATTTTACACTGGAAGATGGCTAAAACACTTGAAGAAAGGAAAATTGAAACTATGAAATACTGTGTACAAGTGCAATAAAGAATAAATATACCTGCAGCAATTAGAATTTTCCATTGAGTGAACAACATCAAATCAGAAAGGAGACGGTTCATAGAGCAGTGAAAAAATATCCAAGTGATAGTAATTCAGTGCTTTGTTGACGTGGACACAGTGACAAAATGAGGACAGACACATGCATGAATTTAAGTGGCTTGCTGCAACTATTATTAAACTTACCTCCTCTATGCTGTGCTAATCTGCCCATCACCCATTCACTCTTATACCAGGTATTTAATTGATTCCAGTGTGGAGGCTACAAGGCTTCTTACCACATAACCAATAACTCCTTACCATATATACCCCCAGCATTCTTCTCCCTGTGAGGGGGACAGAGGCTGCAGCAGGGTGGGGACCTCGGCCTGTGAGGACCACAAGATCTGACCTTGGCCCACAAAGGCCACATGGTCTCACCATATCCCATGAGCCCAAGGCCCAACACCAAAATCCCAAGTCTTTTACCTCTGGGAATGGTTCGTTTTATTCTCTTAACTGTACTGAAAACTGGCCTCAAGTTGCAACAAATAACTCTCCCCCCCAGTACCTTAGCTAGGCACAAGGCATGTTCCTACTCAATCCACTGTGGCTTGAAAGTGCTGTGAGGAAGGAAAAAACTCCCTGGTCCTCTGCCAATTGGCCCATAGAGGAAAAATTCCTTCCTGACCCTCTAAAATGGCAGTTGGCTAGACCCACAGCATCCATCAGGCCAGGTTCCCGTTCCTGGTTCTTGTTGGTAGAGTGGGCTTCTGGTGTGGAGCCAAAAGAGGCTCCACGTGGCCCCTGTGCTGAGCTAAATCCTGGGATCTGGGGAATGCTGATCAGTCAGCACCCCTTTCTCTCAGCTGGCCAATGGGTGCCAGAGACTCCCAGGGCTGGGAGTTACCTGTTGTCCCTTGATGAGTGTCTCCATTCCTTGCTACTGGGACTGTTCCCATTTCAGCACTGGTTCCATCAGTTCTCCCACCCGTTGATGCTGGTGGGTGGCATTTCTGCAAATTTGTAGTTAAAAGCAATACTAATACGTAAATGTACTTAGTATAATGTAGGAGCAGATCTCCAGCTGTTGTAAAGAGATGAATGATGGTCCTGTATATAAGGGAATGAACTGTAACTTGGAAGAACTGGAATCAATTCCCAATTCTGTCACAGACTCCCTGTGTTATTTTGGACATATCCTTCTGTGCCATAGTCCCCTATCTGTAAAATGGGGATAACAACATATCCTTTCTCAGTCTGTCTTTCTTTTCTATTTAGACTATAAAATCTGCAATTCTTACTAAGTATTTGTACAACACCCATCCCACTGGGGCCTCCAGGCACTACATAATACAAATAATAAATCAATGACACTCTGTTGATTTCAGGGGAACAACATCAGTTTACACTAGGTGGGGATCTGGCCTCTAATGATTGTGTGCTTGGTAATTTCTTCCAGCGTAGACCATGCTGATCTAATTTGCCCTTATTTTCCTACTGATTAATGTTTTAATAGTTTTACCTTGGAACTACCTTACCTCTGCCAACACTGAAATTTTTGTATTTGCTGCTGATTTCACAACTGGCTCCATTGCCACTAAAACCACAGTGAAGTATTATTATGCAACATGATGTAATTCTCCTTCTATCTTTCTGTATTTTCTTGGCTACAGTAAACCTCAGCAGTGACAGTGTACAATCTGGTTTTTAGTGCCTCTCTAGAGTTTCATTTAAACTGAACTGTCAGGCAGATTTTTCTTCTCCTACTTTGTTAATATGAGATGGAAAGATTCATATTAATAATAGGATGGAAATTATACAGACAGTACTGAATGTGTTTCACATGTTCAGGAGGAACAAATTCTATATTGTACAAGGATAGCACGATGTAACAGGATGGCTTGGCGGAGGGGCTGGAGATCATCAGGCTAAGTCAACCCTAATTACAGAATGACCCCCATCTGAGGGGAATCAGATGATTCCAGTATAAAAAGGAACCAGAAATTGTAATAAAGGGGGAAGCTGAGGAGACAGTAGTTATGTCTGTGTAGACTCTGCAGGGTGTAGTAAGAAGGCTTTTACAGGGCCCTGATTCAGCAGAGGGCACTAACTGAGAGGACCTGGGGAGAAGGGCAGACTCCAGCTGGAGGTACTGAGAAGCAGAAAGACAGTCCTTCCAGGAGGAGGGGCTGTGTCCTGCAGAATCTTGTGTGAAGTGTGGGTGAGTTTGCATTCTATTTGGAAGACTGTTATTTTGGACTATCAGGAGAGAGACACTGAATGAGGGTTGACGCCTGGAGCACCAGTACCAGGAGGGGATTGTTTGAACTACTTCTGAACTGAATGGGTTCTTAGGAGGTGTACAGGAGGGGTCTAATGGGCAGAGTGCCTGCAAAGTGACCTCTGGCCACAGGGGGTGCGGGTGAAGGAGAGAGAGAGGGTGCTTGGTAAACGGTCACCCTGCTACACACTGAATGCACAAGAATCAATATGCTTCTATTATCTGTTCTGCACATGATGCCACAGATGAGGTAGATAACCAAAATTATGATTCAAATAATAATATGTGCCGCAGCACAGCTTGTGACCATTCAAATAGCTTGCAATGGTTTTCCTATTGTGTACTTTAACATAGGGAGTTTCTACACAGTGAGAAGGGGCTTCCTAGTTCTTTTAATGATTAGTCAGTTATTGGTCTTCTTATTTTTCACTTTCAGAACCTCTGTCCATAAAGTGGTCATTTACAAGAAATGCATCCAGGCACCAATCCTGCAAGCCATTCTCCACAGGTGGATCCTGGTGTGCCGGCACAGGTATCTGCCATATGGAGCAGCTTCCAGGATTGGAGCTCTATACTCTATGGAATCATCTTACTGTGCAAGTCAAGGATTTCAGCTCAGGTGCATGCATGGGCGCTCATTGACTGAAGCAGAGCTGTGCGCTGAACAATCACCTTTTGCTTTGCGAGTATTTATTTAGTTATGAGTGAGTGAAAACTGATACATGAATGAATTTGCAAATTTGATCCGGGATATTAATTTGATATGCTAGCAAATTCAGCTGCCAAACTTCCACGCTCTGGATAATATTATGAATTTACACGAGGTGGAAATTCACCTTTTTTTTTTTTACTCCCTCCCCTTTCTTACATAAAGAACCTACTGGTATATTCACTGAATGATTAGTTCCATGCTTGCTATGGATATTTGTTTGGCTGTTTTCTTATATCCTTTGGCTGTTTCTCTAAATGGAAAAAACTGATCATGCCATAAAAAATTATTGCCACACTGCTACCTGCTGTTGCGGTTATTTGTTTTCTACTACTCCATGCTATGGAAAATAGCAGTTTAACCCTTCCCCCGAGTGATATTGGATTCACTATAGGACTGAAATGAGGAAATGATTCAGGATTTTTTCAGTCAATTTATATACACTAGCATGGCTGCATGCTGCAGTTACAATCTGATTTTACAATAATTATTTATTAAGTGTTTATGAAGAGTCAGTATGAGATACCTGGTGACTTCCAGTTGGGTAAGACATTATTGGAACAGGAAGAATGATGTAATCATGTGACTAGGATGACATCAGCAGAAGGATTAATTAATATATGTTTGCATGTTGGATTCTTATTTGTACAGGTGACTAGAACTCCTGTTTCATCTATTCAGTCTTAGTATTGATTGATTCATTCATTCATTGATTATGGTAGTGCCTAGAAGCCTCATTCATTTACAGAACAAAAAGACCCTGCCCAGAGAGCATACAATCTGCTGAAGTCAATGAGGCTGCGTGAGTGTGACTGAGAGCAGAATTTGGTCTATGAAATATGTGCACCAAAGTTTTTGTTAGAGCTGTTTGAATTGTTTGCTAAGATTAATATTCATTATTAATTTAGCTCTTTATTGAAACCTATGTAGGTATTATATGTCCAGTTTCTCTGTTTGACCCCAGATATGAAGTTTCTCAGTGGCATTGGGGTGAATAGCATTTTTAGGGAAAGGCCCTTGTCTCTGGAATTCACTTCTTCAGCTTGTCTAAAGGACCCCCGAGTCTATTACATGTGGGTCACTCTGGAAGACTCATCTGTGTCCCTAGGCCTTAGTTGTGTATGTCAGAGCATAAGTTATATGGATTATGTTTGTTTATTGTGGACTGGAGTGTAATTTATATTCACCCTAAAAATTATATGTGGAATTTATTGGACCTCTCTATGCATTTTTAATTTGCATATGCTGTAAAATAAGTAAGTTAGGACTTTTTTTCATTCAGTCCAGTTTTTTTAAGATGAGGGACACTTTCAGTCTTTATTCAGCTTAAAGCTTCCATTGCAGTCAAAATTTACAGTGCTTGAGTTAGGACTTCAGGTTTTGTCTTGTGGTGAGATTGCAGGCTTAGCAGCATTTATTAGACTGTACTAATCAAATAATGTTGCTTGTCTTAGATGAGTGCTCAGTCCTCCTGGAGGGTATTTTGTTAATTTGTGCTAATTTGTTAAAAAGTTACTTTGTAAAATTTTGTGGCATTTTTTTAACCTTCCCTATATTCTGTTATTTATCCAGGACAGCTTTTGTGATTAGTCTGAGAACAAAATTGTGGAAAAGTCATTAATGCCTGGGTTAAGCCTGACAAATCCCAGTAGTGTACGTTAGTAGGTTATCTCAGACCGGCAAACTTACTGTGCAATGAAGAACATTCTGTTCTCCATCACTACTGTTCCTCACCTAGTGGGGCTCTTAAACACTATGTAAAATCTAGGTGCAGATGGAATGACAGGGTTGATGGAATTGGACAGGCTCCCCTCTGAACCTTTCTTGTCTTTGATAAGAGTGAATTTGCCAATGTTATACAAAGATTTCCAGTTTATGGAAGAATTTGCTTTTTTGCCTCTGTTTTCACATTAAGAGGAAGGATCAAATTGTACTGTTTAGCCACTGGCCTGAGCAGGGGAACTTCATGGGGACCTTTTTGGGGAGAGTGCTAATATGATGTCAGGGGTAATGAGCAAGCTGATTCCCCACACTGCTGAAACTGTGTGCCAGGGCGGGTCGCTTTTACTCTCTTTCCTACTCCATTGGGTGCTGTGCAACCCTGATGGAAGAGTTGCAGGCTCCTGTTGTGCTGTTCAATCAGACACCCAGTTGTGTAAAGGCCTGTTACAATCTGGCTCCAAATCAGTGAGGATCCAAAGCTGTCAATACAGATGTTAGGGTGTGCAACTGCCTTGGAATGGCCAATGTGTAAAACACATACGAGGGACAGCGAATGGGCTTCTTAAATTTAAATTGTTTCAAGGGTTCTGTTTTCTTCTCTCAGATATGATTAGACATATTTTTCAGTGTTAGAGTGTCTCACCCATTCCTACTTATGTTGTGCTTCAGTGGTTGCCACATACGAGTCACCGTTTGTCAACAGATACCGTGCAGCAATATTTGAGATATCACAGTTTTCCACTATAGCCCCAACAGGAACTAGCTGCAATATATGAGCTACCATAAGGTAACTGGACAAATGCTGACTGTCTAATGACAGCCACAGTATATCTTGTGAATAGGATATGTGCTGTGGTGTGTTTAAATCATTTTGTCTCCTTCCTCTGAAGCATCAGAGATGGCCACAGCTGGAGATTGGACACTGGATGGGGTAGGCCAATGCTCTGAGGTGGTATTGAGCATTCTCTCTCTTCCAGGTGCTTGTCTTGCTGGTTCTTGCTCACCTGTTCAGGATCTAACTGATTGCCATATGTGGGGTCGGGAAGAAATTTCCCCCAGATCAGACCGGCAGTGACCTTGGGTGTTTTTAGCCTGCCTCTGCAGGGTAGGGTGTGGGTTGCTTATGAGGATCATTTAATCAGTTACAGGGGCCTCGTAATTTGTCCCATAAGCCTGAGTCTAAGATTTATTTCCTGCAAGGCCTCTCTCTCCCAGTCCCTACCTTCCTCTGACTCTGAAACACATTCCAACTCGGAGTTAACAAAACCCACCTGCTAAGTTGACTCAGCAAAAATATCTCTGCATTTCTATGGAAGTTTCAAACACCTGACATGAGGAGGATTCAACTGCACAGTTCCATATCCCCACACCAGGCCCTAGATTTTGCTTTTTGTTATACAGAAGCTCACTGACTTATGCAAACATTCCGTTCCGGAACGCCTTGCGTGTCGAATTTTGCGTAAGTCGGGAACATATCTCCGACAATTACGGAAAAAAAAAAAAAGCTTACGGAACTTACGGAACTTTTGTGTAAGTCTGGTTTTCCATAAGTCGGGTTTGCGTAACCCGGGGAACATCTGTACTAGCATTTGTGGTATCTGTACAGCATGCATTCTGGATTGTGATAACATCACAGTATTTTTCAGGAGAGGAAGTGAAACATTTTTCCTATTACAACTAGATGGAGTATTTTAGGCAAATTGGAATTTGGTCAGGGTGCCAGGGTTAAAACCTCCTCTCATACAAAACGTGCCACGGGGCCTTTAAAGAATACAAGTACTCAGAATCTTGGCTCTACCTCTCACTGAAGATGGAAAGCTCCAAAGGTTTAGAGCTGTGGCGTTCTGAAGACAAAGCAAGGAGCATATTGTTGGCTGGTAGGACAGTTGTCTGGGATGTCTGGCTGTACTCCAGGGAATTTGAATCATTCATTTTGTGACAGGCATTTGTATTTTTACTAGACAGTCATAAACACTACAGCAACCTAAATATCAGACAAAGCTAGCACAGGTCACACAAGTCCAGGTCAATAAATCACAAACCAGAGGCACTGGGAGTTTTGTCTGGACAATACACGTATCCCATCTCCTGATGCTGAGTACCACTGTTGAAAAAGTAACAGCTATTTATTCGTAAGATCTCTCTTATGCTTTCAGTAAATGGAAGACAAATGCAGAAAGCCCTTCTTCCCACTGAAGACAGCGGCAGAATTCCCACTGCATTTATTACAAGTGGGACTGACACTTAAACTTGTATTTCAACAGTTAAGTATAACACCCACTGCCAAAAAACAATTATCTATTTATCTCATATATATAGATCTATATATAGTGAAGTGCTAAATACAGTGGACAGTAAAGATTTGTGGGTAGTGTGGAGAGAGGAAAAAAATGGGGACTTGAATCCTGTGTAGTGCCTAATAAAGTAGTATAAGCATTTGCTTTCAGGGTATAGAAAATATAGGAGAACTAAGTGAAAGAAGCAGTTTTTTATTTGCAAATCATTGATTGAAAAAAGTGTGTGTGTGTGTGGGGGGGGGGTATTGCACAATTAAATAAGAGAAATTCAATTTTGGGATCAGATCAAAATTCACATTTATTTCCTCTGAGGTCCTAACTGAGGATTTGCCTTGAATAAAAATAGAGTAAGTACCTGGGTCTCCTTCAGCATATTTGCTTGACAATCTGACCATAGTACACAGAGAGGCACTAAAGAGTAAGGACCCTAATAAAGCTATTGCTGTGCTTTAGCTGGGGTTCAAGCACTGACAAGCTCTGGGGAAGGGGAAACCCATGGCTAATTCCAACCTTCATGTCCTGGCAAGAGCAATGTGCTGTAATTACATCAGTGAGTTCATGGATAGTTAGGGGCAAATGATTTTGAAAGGGTCTAAACGATAACTTGAACTGATATTACTGTGTTTAATTATTGCTATGTAATGAATGATTGAGAGAGTATTAGCTAATCCCTGCAGCCAGAGTAATTTCGTAGCAGATGAATTATAAATTCTGACAGTGGAAGTACTACAAGGGAAAGAGCTGTTTGTAGAGAGGTCCGTATTGCTGTTAGGGTATAAGTGCTGCAGATAGTTTCCCAGTGTTGAAATCAGGTTCGAAAAACAACACTGTTGAATGTGTTTGCCGAAAGGTGCCTGAAGAATGGGTGCTCTATTATGTGGTATTACGTCATGGTAGAGGTAAATTATGCCCGATCTTCACTTGGGTGCACTTGGGGAACGGAAAGGGTAGTGGGAGATTTTCTTCCTCCTGCTATCCTGCATGTCTGTGCAGTGGCCTGGCATAATTGGCCTCCCAGCACATGGGGACTACCACTACTTAAGGATATTTCTGGGCAGGGAGAGTGCTGGTTATTGCCTCATGTCCTTTCATGTCAGGAATCAGTATTGCTGTGCTGGGAAGGAGGAGGTTATAGGCTGTGACTTGTTCAGATGTAGGAAGGGATGCCCTTTCCCACATTCCCACCACTGCTTCTGGAGTTATCTAGAGATATGTTTAAATGGATGGATCAACAGATCCCCTTAAAGATGTGATGGAACAGATTCTGTCTCCCGTTGTGGCCTCATTATGCCGTTTCACTGGTGTTAAGGGGATGAAATGGCTCCCTGGGGAAGGAGTGGTGTAGGGCTGAAGTAGACTGCTCCTTTCTGCACTGCACCTGTTCTAAGGGCATGCTAAGGTATGGCCAGAGGCAGGAGAGGAAGGAACAGTCCAGAAGCAGGGAGAGAGAGCAGTTGGCTTAAACCTACCTTCTACCACCTGGATTCCTGCTCAGCAGAGACTCTTACTTCTGCACACTGCTGGCTGGGCACACTGCCTCCTCTCCACCCCAGCAAAACTAGGCTCATAAGAGTCCTAAATGAGCCCTTATTACTTATAACACATAAGTGGTGAGCCAAACTTTCCAATAAAATCTATAATATTCTTTTATAAAGTATGAGAAAATGTTACCTAGCAACTTCTCATGTCATAAACATGTCAATCCACTATGCCTGTTTTCCATTGGCACGGGATCTTTTAAGGTCCCTGCATCTGGGGTGCAACTTAAAGCTGTCCTGAGCCTCAGATCAGGGCCTCAGCTGGCCCTGAGAATCAAGGAAATACATGTGGAAAAATAGTATGTGATCACATAATTAGTGTATATCATACACTCCAAGGGGCCAAACAACTGAAAAGTGGTATTTCTTAGGTCTTGACTGATTGATTTTGCAACCTTAATGTTTTCCTAATGGAGTTCATTGTATGGTCTCTCTTCTGTTTTTAAAAACAGCAAACTGAAGGGGAAAAAAACCACCAGAAATTCCATCACATGGAATCATATTGACCCACAGATAGGCCAGCAGCTGGTTTAAAATATGTAGTTCCACACCACAGACCACTGCCGCTTAAGTTAACAGAGTAACTGGCAACAGTTAAAAGCTGTTATCTATGTGAACCAGTCATTAGAAGGGAATAAGACACGTGCTTTTCGATGTTTACTAGATAGCAAGGAATGCTGAGACTCAGGAATCCTGGGTTCAATTTCAGGTTCTGGAAGGAAGCATGATCTGCTGGTTACAGACCCTTCTGCCCTGTCTCACCCAGCCTGTCCCCTCTGCCCTGTTCTTCTAGAATGCCCCCCTTCAGCCTGTCACCCTTGTTGCTGTTTCCTTACGTCCTATGGCTGTCACTTTCTGCACCAGCCCCTCTCGTTATAGTTCTGTCCCTCACTGGATGCACTACAGTCCAGCCTTTTCTTATGTCTCCTTCACATTGCCTGGGCATAGAGAGCTCAGGAGAATCAGTGACTCTGGTTCCTGGCACCACAGCAGCACTGCCCTGGCAGGGGCAGCAATTGCTGGAACAGTCCTCATCAGCCCCTGGAGTGTGCTCAGTACAGATGGGATCTGGAGAGAATTTTACTGTCAAATGCTAACACACCTCTGTTGTGCATCTAGAAATGGTGATTTTCAGAGGTTTATAACGTCACTACATTTGGGTGGATTTCACAGGGACAGAAAATGGCACATCCGACACTGGAATGAACTTCCTGAGAAATTTCAAGTCCCGCTGCAAAGCACTGAAGTGCTAGAGCGTCTCAATGAAACAGTTGTATATTTTTTTAATATTGGTGAAACAACATATATTTCCCTAGTCTTGTTCTGAGAAATGGCAGAACTCTTTCTACTGAAACTTTAAAATAAAAGACAATAACAATCAGCAGTAGCAGGCACCCCACATGTAAAATTTCGGCCCAAAGTGTTTAAATTCAGCAAAAACGTAAGTAACTGAAAACAGGATTTTCTACTAGAACGTGCCTTAGCTATAAACCATAGTTACCAGTTCTGCCTATAATTTGCTCTATAAGCTGTAGTTTGGATGACTGCCCTTGTGAAGTGCAGATAGAACTTCAGAGGTTAGGACAGAGATGAAGCCATCTGCAGTGGACAGCATTTGGAGGAGAAGATTGGCTGTGGGCAATGGTCCAGCAAGTCCTACTGCACACTCATTTCCCTTCATCTCAGTTTCAGTGGAGGTGCTGCTACTTGGGCGGCACGCCTTTTACCTCTCTTCAGCACCACAATGGCTTGTAATAGGCATAATTGAGCCCAGAGTACAAATATAACTGCAACATTGTTTCCAAGAGAGTGCCGTTTCACTCTCATAAAAAGTTAAACTAATTAAAGCAATGTTGAGAGACCATGTAGAAAAGGGAATACCGCTTTCTAAGCTACCATTTTGTGAGCAGCTGAATGGGTGGAAAGAAACACCTGCAACTGTAGAACAGTACTGATGAGTAAGTAAGTGTTTATTGCACAGATCTATTCTTGTAACATTAGCTGCTGTTTCAAGATCAGACATCTGTCCTTAAAATATTTTGCTGCTTGAAGTTTCTTCTTTACCTTGAAAGGAGGCCAAATGTTTCCTTCATAAAGGAGAATACTTGAATAAACACAACCCTAGTGTAAAGCCAGTTGGGACTAGTCTGTTGGCAATGGCCTGAACCCCTTTTACATTGGGAATTATTAGAGAGACACTGAATCTGCCATTTCTTTCCACAAAGTGGCTCAGGAAGTTTTTGCATTAAAAAGAAAGTAGTAGCAAAAACATAGTTGGAAGATGCCAAGAGTGTTAGGCTAGTAATTAGATCATCTTTATATAGCATATAGTGTTTTATGTTTCAAAATTATTAATTTAAATAGTGTAAAGATATAACATTAGCCCTGTTAATCTATCCTTTAACTTTGCTGTGGCAAAATGTGCAAGCATCCGTTTGTGTGCAAAATTCACACTTGAAGATGCAAACTGGGAAATAACTCACCTAAGCACTTGTTTTGCACGTGCAACTGACAAAACAAGGACATTTAGAAGTAAAGTTTATTCAAATAGTGAATCATTGTTATGCCTTGATATTCCAGGGATCCAGTATGTGTTTGATGTTACATCCTATGGACTTGAAGATGCAGACACCATTACACTTTGTTGTCACAAATAGTCCTGTTTAGAGCTGGTCAAAACTTGGATTTGCCATTTGGTGAGAATTTTTGAAAAAAAATTTTTTGTTTCTGAATTGGGACAAAACAGTGTAAAAATAACAAGAGTTCTATACAAATGAAAAAAAAAATCCATGAAATAAAATAAAATTATTGAAAGGAAAAATTCATTTTGAATCAAATTTTGAGGTTTCTTTTCCATAAATGACATTTTCTAAATGAATAGGTTTTTTCCATATGAAATTTCATTGCATGTGAAAAATTTGGGTTTAGTTGAAACAGCATTTTTCAACAGAAATCTGTTTTTGTTGTTTTGACAATTTTCCAACCATCTCTAGTCCCATTCTCTTATCACACAAGATTCAGATGCCTGTGTACGTAAATGACAGACTTCCTTGTGTTTTGGAGTGAGGTAATGATTTGTGGTCAAGTGACTGTAATGAAGGAATTGGGAGTCAGAACACCTGGATTCTGTTCCTGGTTTTGCCTGTGAGTGCCAGTTTGCACATTATTACACTCCTCTGTGTTTCAGTTTATTTAACTGTGAAATTGGTGAATATAATATCTGCCGCATGGGTTTTTTTCAAGACATAATAAATGTTTGTAAAATAATTTGAAATCCTTGGATGAAATGTGAAAATATGAGTGCAAAATATTATCATTTTTTGTTAAAACTGTAATGTGATTTGAATATATTTTTCTCTGTTTTCTTTTTTTCTTAGTAAAAGACACAAGGTTTAAAATATGCCAACAATGATTGCATGTTTAAGTTTGCCTCCAGGCATTTTAATTTTTTAATTTTAATCCAAGCTCTAGTGCACACACAGCTGCAAGACATCCCAATGCATCTCTGGAGCACCAGACCATATTGGAGCCTGAAGAATCAATCCTGTGGCATAATACAATGTGCAGGCAGTATTTTAATAAAAACTAAATGTGGGCACAGAATTCATACACAGAGACAGATACTTCCCCTAAATTTCAGAGTGCTGGGTTTTGGTTTGGGCTGCTCTTTAATAACACTTCCCTGCCTATTTAATCTAGGTGTCATAAAGGCTGATTAATGTCTGTACAGAATTTTGAAGCTGTAAAGTGCTTTATATTGTAACTATTAAGAATTATTGTCAAATTTGATTTCACTGCCCTAAAGTCTTTTAGCTGTAGGAGCTAATGTTAATGAATGCACACTGTTTACATTTTCTGATTTGATAGCATTTCTAGAAAGTTGAGGAATATTATGAAGAAATTTGCTCCACACGTTTAATTAGAACTACTTCCTAGATTAAATGGCAGTAGTACAATACTTACCTACAGTGAATACATAAAATGGGAGCCCAACTGCATGAAAAATTACAAGATTATAGATGTACTGTAATTATGAGATTATGGGCACTTCAGGCAGGTTAGTCTTGTTTACCAAATCCAATATAATTTTCAGTGCACTAATTTAACTTTAATGTTGAGCTCAAATTTCACCTGAAAAACAAGCTACCAACTTTTTTTAAAAACTAAACTTCTGCAAACTTTCTATTCTCAGTTGCAACTCTTTGAATACTTTAGGGCCAGATTTTTAAAGGTATTTAGGTGCCTAATGATGTGCATAGTGAGATTTTCAAAAGTGCTAAACTCCTATGGGGAGATAGGTGCCTACGTGCTTTTGAAAATCCCAATTAAATACCTTTGAAAAATCAGGCGTGAAAACAGCAAGGCAAAATGGGGAGTTAGGATAAAATTTTAAAAAGCACCTAAGTGAATGACCATTTGAGACTGGAACTTAGGCTTCTAAGTCACTTAGGCACTTTTGAAAATGTGAAATCTAAAAATCTAAATCTAAAAAGTGCATGTCACAGTTTAGCAGAGAACAGTAAGAAGACTATGTATTATTGATGTACATGCACAATACTCAGGAAAGTCATGAGCCTTAATGTGTATTTTGTCATCCTGCATTTCCAAAGCCTTGATCCTGTAATCAAATCTACTTAATAAGACCGGGGTGAATCTAACTGCATGGCCACACAGTTTCATGCACAGTTTTAAATATACTGTTCATTGGGAATGAACTCATTCTGCTCGCACAGTCATATGTGTAAATTGAGTTGCTATATGGTTTGTGGTTACAAATGTATATATTTTTTAATGTTGAAAATGGGTGTGTACAGATTGGTGGGGTGCAAACAGTTGTGTGTGTAAAACTGGATACATGCATACGAAGGCTGACTTTCTGTTGGTTAAAATTTTGGATATGAATTTTTTGATGAGAGTTACAGCTATGCGAAACCTTTAATATCGCACCTTCCCACTTAATATTTAAAATTGAAGCCCCAAAGAGCCCAATCTTTTGCCATTCAGTAGATTTTTGTGTGTAACTTGCAGATTGGGAGGACAATAAACCAAGTTAGTAAACTTGACTTCCCAATTTATAGACTAAACTTGATGATAAGTTTAGAAATTGAATTAAAAACAAATCTTTAGTTTAATTTAATTTAGACAAATATATTTAAAATGCCCAGTAGCTGTCTTGTGAAATAATCCATTAAGGAAACAGAAATGTTGTGCATTTGGGGAAAAAATTGTATTAATAGATCAGTTTTTCCTTAAATAACATTCTGGACAAGAATGCATAGGACAAGATGGCGAGCTAATATTTTTTATTAGAGCAACTTCTGTTGGTGGAAGAGACAAGTTTCAAGCTTCACAGAGCAAGCTTATTTTCACTGAGCTTTTTGCTTAATTCTTGTTAATGCTGGTGCTTCTGGGTATTAAAAAAATCTTTACTTTTTTCCTAGTCTGAGTATACGCACTTGTGAATGTAAAACACTTGTTAACATTAGCTACTTTACCCACAGCATGGTGGCAAGCAGGCAACATGCCTCTGTATTGATACAATCTTGACAAGAAAGCAGAATTAATGAAGAAATCCTTTACAATGACAGTCAGCGGAAGATGGATTATCAGGTTTCTAGTGTTAGAGCAATCTTCTATTGCAGTGTTTCTCAAAATAGGGTCGCTGCTTGTGTAGGGAAAGCCCCTGGCGGGCCAGGCCAGTTTGTTTACCTGCCCCTTCCGCAGGTCTGGCCAATCGCGGCTCCTACTGGCCATGGTTCGCTGCTGCAGGACAATGTGGGCTGCTGGAAGTGACGGCCAGTAAGTCCCTGGGCCCACGCCACTTCCAGCAGCTCCCATTGGTCTGGAGCAGCGAACCACGGCTAGTGGGAGCCGCGATCGGCCAGACCTGTAGACGGGGCAGATAAACAAACTGGCCTGGCCCGCCAGGGGCTTTCCCTACACAAGTGGCGACCCCAGTTTGAGAAACACTGTTCTATTGCATTGCGCTTAGAAATTGAACAACTATTTATATAGTTTGAGGTGAAAGGAAACACAAGGTGTTACTAAAAATAGTCTAGGTGAAAGTGACCAATGGAAGTGAAACATAAAGGGCCGGATTCTGTAGGCCTTACTCACGCTAAGTAGTATCTTTTTCTCCACAAGTCACCCCATTAAGCTCAGACACTATCCACTGTGAGTAAGGGAGACAGTAATGGGTCCAAATAATGTCATTAGCAATGCAATATATTAGCAGTTACATGGTTTGAGCTTTAAAAGTTTTCCTTAATTTTTCTGTCTTTGAATAGAAGTTGTTGACACGTCTGATATTTCCGCATGCAAAGCTGCAGTTCAGAACAGCTGAGGTGCTTTTGCTAACAGTCCTTACTTTTAAATATCTGGTTTCAGTACTCCTGTTCTTCCTTTTTTAAATATCTGTGAATTATAGTTTTCAGTGAAGGTCCTTGAGTTTGAGGTTTGGTGCCCCTTCGTCCATCAGAATACAAGTCTGACTGAATTATTTTACTGAATTCCAGTTAGTTGTGCCTATGCAACCCCATTGTAGACTATATGTCAAATATAACTGAAGGAATAATATGGGGCCTGATCCAAAGCCAACTGAAGTCAAGGGGAGTCTTTCCATTGATTTCAATAGGCTTTGAATCAGCCACAAAGGTCCACAGAATCCCTTACTGGTCGTGTTGTGTGAGAAGGAAAGAACCCAGTTCTCTGTGCAATGTGTGCACTGAATGAAGCTGGGATCCTGCAGTATATGACCATGTAATTAAACTATCGTAATTCAGGAATACAAGGGAGCAGAGTTAAGGTTGCACAGGCAACCCTAATGTTGCCATTTGCTGACTTTGAAGTGCTCCACTTCGCTGTTCTTTTAATATTTTTTTGTTTGTGTGAATATTTGTTGCTTGATATATTTATAAGACACCATAGGCCAAAGTGACAACATTCTGTGTATGGGTACAGTAACTGTTCTCTTTATTAGAATGTGTATTGGAACATTCCTTTTGAGATATATTCCCTACAAATTAGATTTGTTTTACTTTGTATTTGATTGATATCCCTTTAAATATATATGTTTTCTTTGGATTTACTTCTTTCTCTGTATGTTTCTGACCTGCTACTTAGAAACATGTAACCTCCCATATTCCTTCAATTTGTAAAATCCCCAACTGTCTCCAAAAGCATTGCAGTGACATAAGGAAAGATACTTGAGCTTGTAGTTTCATATAGAGAGTGAATACTGACTTGGCAAATACACAGCATAGGCACACAAGTTATTGGAAACAGAAGAAAGTCATCACCTTATCTTTAGCTATAAATGTAAGTGGGTTTATAAATTAAACTAAGCAGGGATTACCTGGTATAGAAGTTATCTATTATTTGTGTTTGGTTATTGGATATTCGGAAAGTCAAAGGCACATTTTATGGCTTTAATGCTTCAGAGGCCCCAAACTACTCTGTTTATTTATGGGCTGCCATCACTGACCATACTGCTGAACCAGTTGGAAGATGACTGGTAGAAGCTTCATTCAGTGCCTGTGACAACCTTATTTAAAGCTATTTGATTTACTGTTTCCTTGACTTAATCTGAGGAAGGAATGGCATTTGAGTCTGAGTTTATCATTAGTCACATCAAGTACACTGTGGACTTGGACAGTTTGCCCACACATCATCATCCATTTAGTCTATAAGGTATTTCTGGAAACATAATATGGCTATCTTATGCTGTGGATTTAAAAAATGGCTTGCCATTATTCTACTATCTAAACTAATATTTGCCTTGCAAGGGTGATGTGAAACTTAAAGTGTGTACACTGATTTGAGATCCTTGGTTGAAAGGTTTTATATAAGTGTGGGCCTGATTTAACAATGCATTTAAGCACATGCTTAGTTTAAAGCACATGAGCAAACACATCACTATTAATAGAACCCTGCAAATCCACAAAGATCTGCTTTATATCTGCAGATATCAATGGATCATTTTTGTGATTTGGATAGCTTAGTGGTTTGAGCATTGGCCTGCTAAACCCAGGGTTGTGAGTTCAATTCTTGAGGGGGCCATTTAGGGATCTGGGGCAAAACAAACAAACAAACAAAACCCTTGTCAGGGATAGTACTTGGTCCTGCTAGTGAAGGCAGGGGACTGGACTCAATGACCTTTCAAGGTCCCTTCCAGTTCTATGAGATAGGTATATCTCCATATATTCTGTTCATTTTATTTTGTATCTGTGCAGAACTCTAACTATTAAGCTAAACATCTAAGCTTGTGACATCAGTGGGATTTAAGCATATGCTTAAAGTTAAGCACATCTATACATGCTTTGCTAAATATGGCTAGGAATATTTATTTGCTTAAAGTTAAGCACATACTTAAATCTTAACAAAATAGAGGCCTTTATTTGTGTCACTGAGCTGTTCAAATAAATCTGAACAATCACTTTCTTGAAGGGCTATTTTGATTTTCCCAACAAACAAATGGAAATAAGAGAAATGTGTGTTCCTGTCTGTTCATAAATATGTCCTAAGACATTTACTTCATGGTTTACAGCATGTACAGATTGCATATGCTATACAACCTGTTAAATTTGCAGGCCAGTTTCCATTAATTCCTCTGTTTTTATCATGGCCATAATATTCTGAAACATATCGGCACATCCTTTGGACTAAAATTTCCCATGCATGTTCTCTTCCTGAAGGTGAAGTGTTTTGCAAAACTAGGTCAAATTGCCACCAGCTTTTTTTTTTTTTTTTTTTTTTTTTAATTCCAGGAGGGTGAAAAAAACACTAACACTTTTCCCATTAGGGCAAAAATATTAATAGCTATACTTTCAATGTAGCAACAACAATACTGGAGAAAATTTGGAAATTGAAGATAAGTATAGATATAATCTTCCCTGAGGTCTGTGGTTTTGGCTTGGATTAGGCATTGGAAAAGTATACATGTATAAATGATAAACAATTGAAAAATCCCTTCTGAGGATCCTCAGTAGTGCTACCAAGCACAGCTTCAACCTGCAGCTATCCTTGTGACATCACTGAATGCTCTCCCTTTCTAATTTAGGTAGGGCGCTTTTAGGGTGACCAGATGAGGGAAAGAAAAAATCAGGACACGTGTGGGGAGGGGGGAAGAACCAAAAAAAAAAAAAAAAGCGGAGTCAGTCCGTCCTGCCGGAGCACACACACACACAAAAAAAGGCACTGCCGGCAGATATCGGGACAGTTTGCGTCCTGACCAAAGATCGGTCAGGACGCAGGACACACCCCAAAATATTGGAACAGTTCTCATTTTATCGGGACATCTGGTCACCCTAGTTGGTAGTTACAGAGGCTGCTTCCCTCAGTCCCCTGCTGCAGACCCTTTACAGATTGCAAAAATATAAAACGCAAGTATATCTTAGAAATACCTCTCCCCACCACCCTCAAAGCAAAACAAACACACACACACACAGAAATTCTTGATGGGGGGGAGAAAAAAGTACGAATCCTGAACTTTTAAAGTCTCTCTGAAATGTTAGCAGGTTTTTGCCAATATTCTGCCTATTTCAAGCCATTTTTAAAAACAAACAAAACGGACAAAAAAATAACAAACAACCCCCCCCCTCTTTTTTTCATTGTCAGAATGCATCCATCCCAAAGCACAGTAGGTATACTTAAAAAGTTCATTTCAGTTTGAGAGAGATTACTGGTTCCAGCAATATTGCCCATATTTATAATTGCCTTTAAAATACTGCTAGAACCAGGAATATCTCTAGAAGTGGAATGAGTATTTTTAAATTATCCCACTGTAAGCAGGTATGCTGCTGCCTGGTTAACTCAGCTTAGTAGACAACTGTCTCCAGCCAACAACCACAGTAGCAACAGGCCTTGTTTCTACTCAGACACCTTAATGAAATGTGAACTTTAAAGCTTAACTGGGACTAGTTAAATATTGAAGATGCCATTTCTAAAAGCACCTCAGAGACTTAGGGGCATAACTCCCACTGATTTTGAATGGGGCTCCTGCTCTTAAATCATTTAGGTCCTTTTTTAAAATCTACCCCTAATATATTATTACAGGAAATTTCCTTCCCCTCCACTTTTGCTTAAAAAAGAAAAGAGAAATCATAATACAACATTAAGGGTGTACATTTAAATATCATAAACAGAAAACTCAGAAATGCAAAGTTAAGATTCTAAGACCAATCATAACTCTGCCCTGTTGCCTGTCCATAGTATTTTCTCTCATTACTCTTCTGGTTAGATGTGCAGTTTAAAATATCATTTGTTTTTAAAGTATTCCATAAAGCATACAGAATAAGTAATGAGACAACTTTAATATCACTTTTAGAAACTTGATATTTGCATTCCCAATGTTTTGTGCCTGGAGTATAGTTTTGTTACATTTATGTACTTGGTAGCATTGCAACAAGTTCTTTTATTTCTCATAAACTTATAGACTTTAAGGTCAGAAGGGACCATTGTGATCATCTAATCAACTTCTTGCACATTGCAGGCCACAGAACCTCACCCACTCCTGAAATAGACCCCTAACCTCTGGCTGAGTTACTGAAGTCCTCAATTCAGGGTTTAAAGACTTCAAGTTACAGAGAATTCACCATTTACACTAGTTTAAACCTGCAAGTGACCTGTGCCCCATGCTGCAGAGGAAGGTGAAAACCCCTCCAGGATCTCAGCCAATCTGACCCAGGGGAAAATTCCTTCTCAGCCCCAAATATGGTGATCAGTTAAACTCTGAGCATGTGGGCAAGACAAGGCAGATACCTGAGAAAGAATTCTCTGTAATAACTCAGAGCCTTCCCCATCTAGTGTCCCATGTCCAGCAGTTGGGGATGGCCAGTTTATAGATATTTGTTCTTGTGTCCACATTGGCACTTAACTTACATAACTCTTCTTCCTCGCTGGTATTTATCCCTCTGATGTATTTATAGATATCAATCATATCTCCCCTCAGCCTTCTTTTGTTTAGGTTAAACAAGCCACAATCTTTGAGTCTCCTTTCCATTCCTTGGATCATCCTAGTAGCCCTTCTCTGCACCTGTTCCAGTTTGAATTAATCTTTCTTAACAATGGGAGACCAGAATTGCACACAGTATTCCAGATGAGGTCTTACCAGTGCCTTGTATAACAGTACTAACAGTTCCCTGTCTCTACTGGAAATACCTTGCCTGTTGCATCCATTGCTGCTACCAGGGAATAATCTAAATATATTATTTGTTCCTTGAACTGCTCACCTACATTCTGCCCACTAATCTCTGCTGGAAAATTTCAAATTCTAACAGCTTTCAGATGGCTACTATTAAAAAATAACTTTCCACCATTTTTTCTTCCATTTATCTTCCCAAAAATGTGGATACAGGGACAAGGAGAATTTGAAAAATACACGAGCGGCAGCATTCATCTCTTTAGCCAATGATAGGTTTGAGGTCCGATAGCTGCAAATGACTGTGTCTAGAAGTGTGCTTTATTACATTAAACATCAGGAAATCCTGGTTCTCCATTGATACAAATATTATATAGCTAACTCCATCTTGTATCCAAAATTGCAAGATGTAGGACTTTCAAGTCATGACACATTTACTTGTAGAAAAGCTATTTTCAACCATTTTAGAGATAATATTACTTATTTCCCTGTTCTGTCAAGTCTGGAACATGGGGGCCTGGACCTGAAAAGTGCTGAGTTCTTGTGTCAGTACTGAGTGCTCACAGTTGGACTTCTGTAGACAGGTGCACCATACTGAATTTCAGTTCTGGAGTATGAGCCTTATCCCATGCCCATTTAAGTCAATGGCAAATCCCCTGTTACATAAGAACATATGAATGGTCATACTGGGTCAAACTTTTGGTCCATCTGGCCTAATATCCTGTGTTCCAACAGTGGCCAGTGCCATTTGCTTCAGAGGGAATAAACAGAAAAGGACAATTATTGTGTGTTGTCCAGTCAGTTTCTGGCAGTCAAAGGTTTAAGGACAGCCAGAGAGGGAGTTGAGTCCCTGACCATGTTGGCTAATATCCATAATGGACATACCCTCCATGAACTTATCTAATTGTTTTTTGAACCCTGTTATACTTTTGACCTTCACAACCTTCCCTAGCAGTAAGTTCCAGGGATTGACTGTGCGTTGTGCAAAGTACTTCCCTCTGCTTGTTTTAAAACTGCTACCTATTAATTTCATTGGGTGACCCCTGGTTCTTGTATTATGTGCGGCTTAAATAATACTTCCTTATTCACTTTTTCCTGGCCATTCTCCCTATCTTATCCCCCTTATTGTCTCTTTTCTAAGTGAATAGTCCCAGTCTTTTTATTCTCTCCTCAGATGGAAAGTGTTCCATATCCCTAATAATTTTTTCTGTACCTTTTCCAATTCTAATATCTTTTTGAGAGGGAGTGACCAGAACTACATCCAGTATTCAAGGTATGGGTGTTACCATGGATTTATATATTTACATTATGATATTTTCTGTCTTTTTATCTCTCCTTTCCTAATACTGAATTAGCTTTTTTTGACTGACGCTCTGCATTGAGCAAATGCTTTCAGAGAACTACAATGACTCCAAAATCTTTCTTGAGTGGCAACAGATAATTTAAACCCCCTCATTGTGTATGCATAGTTGGGATTCTTTTGTAACTCTTTGCAGTCAGCTTTGGACTTAATGATCTTAAGTAATTTTGTATCCTCTGCAAATTTTGTCACCTCACTGTTTACCCATTTCCAGATCATTTATGAATATGTTGAACAGCACAGGTCCCAGTTCATATTCAGAGTGGACCCTACTATTTGTCTTTCTTCGCTGTGAAAACTGATAATTTATTCCTAGCCTTTCTTTCCTCTTCTACCCAGTTATTGATCCATGAGAGGACCTTCCCTGTTATCGCATGATCATGTCAAAGGCTTTCTGAAAGTTCATGTACACTGTATCAACTGAATCATCCTAGTCCACATGCTTGTTGATTCCCTCAAAGAATTCTAATATATTGGTGAGGCATGATTTCCCTTTACAAAAGCAGTGTTGACTCTTCCCCAACATATCATGTCTGATAATTCTGTTGACATTAATGCTGCAGGCACAGGCTCCTCTAGTTAGTAATCTAGCAAGTGGAAATTCAAATCTTTTCGCTGCAGGGTTGGTAGAGTTCTTGAAAAAGATTCCAGACAGCATAATTGTATGCCGTGATCCTGCAATAACTCCTCATGGATACATGAGTCCACCTACATAAAGTCACTTTGAGGATCAGGAGCTAATGAGGATAGTATCAAAAGTAAATTTGATAAATTTACTGTCGTCATAAAAAGCCTCTAAGGGTATATCTATACTGCAATTTAAAACCCGCAGCTGGCTAGAGCCAGCCAACTTGGGCTTAGGGGTTCGGGGTAAAGGGCTGTTTAAGTGTAGTGTAGACTTCTGGAGTTGGGCTGCAGCCTGAGCTCTAGAACCCTCTCACCTCACAGGGTCTAGAGCAGGGGCAGGCAACCTATGGCACATATGCAGAAGGTGGCACGCCAGCTGATTTTCAGTGGCACTCACACTGCCCGGGTTCTGGCCACCGGTCCAGGGGGCTCTGCATTTTAATTTAATTTTAAATGATGCTTCTTAAACATTTTAAAACCCTAATTTACATTACATACAACAATAGTTTAGTTATATATTATAGACTTATAGAAAAAGACCTTCTAAAAATGTTAAAATGTATTACTGGCACGTGAAACCTTCAATTAGAGTGAATAAATGGAGACTCGGCACACCACTTCTGAAAGGTTGCCGACCCCTGGTCTAGAGCCTGGGCTCCAGCCCAAGCCAGAGGTCTTTAGTGCAATTAAACATCCCCGTAGCTTGAGCCCTGAAAGCCCAAGTCAGCAGGCCTGGGCCAGCTGCAGGTTTTTAATTGAAGTGTAGATATACCCTAACTGGCATTATTTATCAATGTGATAGAGCATGACTTAATCACATAAGCGTACGGATAAGATATCAGAGTAATGTGCATTGGCCAACATTTTAAATGTCTAGTGATTTTAGATATCTCAATTTTGGGTTGTCCAATTTTAGGCACCTTGATGGAACCTGGTTTACAGAGGGTGGATACTCAGCACTTTCTAAAAATTATTGCTCTTTTAAGGTGTCTCAAGTTAGGCACCCAAAACCACTAGTCCACTTTTTAAAATGTTGGCCATTATCCTATACAAGTTACTTGGAAACATGCAACCTTCAAACGGTGCCAGATTCAGACATGGTGAAATTGTGGGCAAATCTGCTAAGAGAGAAGAGTTGCACCAACTTGAACAGGTCTGAATTTAATTCTTAAGACCAGATGTCATTTGTACCAAGGTCTTTTTGTACTACTCTGGCAGTGTAAAGGGGTCTTAGCGTTAATAAGAATTTACTCATTGTTTTTGATATTGTAATACCACATCTATCGGAAAAAAAACTCTGTGAGAGATAGTAAAGAGTAGAAGTAATCAAGCGTAAAGAAGTGTGTGCGTATATAAAAGGAAAAAAGTTTCAGTCATTTCAGCCAAGTTAAAATCCATCAGGCTTCCCTTATTGATGAGAGAGGATTCTGGCACAGGAAAATAACCTGACTCAGCCTTTGATGTTGCTTTCTGATTTTATATATTGTTAATCTAAATATTTTCAGACAAAAAGTGCAACCCTGACTCTGAAACTTTTCTCTGTGGGATTGTACTTGAATGACAAGTGTTTCTACAACTTTAGAGTTTCTAGCATTTTACTGTTACCTGACATCTGTTATCCAAATGTGATCTTGTCTTTTTCTTTTCTCCATCCTCTCCCCATTTGGTTTGCTTGCTGGTTTAAAAACAGCAATCAACCTTGGAGCAGAAAGGAGGCAGAATACTCACCACCTTCTGCCTCACCCTTATGTTCCCTCACCCTTTCCACACGCTTACAATAAACAGTATATATTAAACAAAACGTAAAGCATGTGTTCTGCTGAAAAGGCTTCCTTTAAATATTACTCTGTAGTGTTCTTGCAATAAAGGTTGGTTTAGGAGCTCTTAGGCCTAATGTGCACATGCATATACACAGCCTTAACTATTAAGCATATGAGTAGTTGCATTGAAATCCATTGTATAGTACAGTAAAAGAAGACACTTTTATATGGTTACTACTGTTAGAGGAAAAGATACATAATAATCTCAGTGTGCATTTGCATATGTTATATATGGATTGCATGATTCCAAGTAAATTGTATGCAATATTATGTTATTTATATCTTTTCCCTTGGCCATTGTAACCACATAAAAACACTTTTTCTCTGCCTCTTTCTGTTAAGAGGTTTGCAGTTTACATGAGGGACCATGTATATAGAGCCAAATATTTAAATCTGAAATACTTGTAATCTTCTCTGCTGAGTGTGCCAACAAGGTTGCTAATAAATATTAACTGCAGTAGTAATCTGAGATATGCTAACATAATCTGCAAGAAACCAGACTGAACTCTCCAATTTATTTGAAAAAGGGTACTGAATGTTCCAGAGATTATATCAATTTTTATTCCTTACCATCCTGGCCTGATTCAGAGTAACAGCCTGGCCTGAGACTAGGGTTGACACTTTCTATCTGCAGAAAACTAAAGACCCCTGCCCAGCCTCTTTTCTGAGGCCCCACTCACTCCATCCTCCTCCCTCCTTCGCTCGCTTTCCCCCACCCTCGCTCACTCACTCATTTTCACTGGGCTGACGCAGGGGGTTGGGGTGTGTGGGGGAATGGTGGTAAGGGCTCTGGCTGCGGGTATGGGCTCTGGGGTGGGGCTGGAGATGAGGTGTTTGGCATGCAGGAGAGGGCTTCTGTCTGGGCCAGAGGTGCGGGAGCAGGTGAGGGCTCCAGCTGGGGTGCGGGATCTGGGGTGGGGCTGGAGATGAGGGGTTTGGGGTGCAGGAGAGAGTTTCAGGCTGGGGCAAGGGTTGGGGTGTGGGAGGGGGTACGTGCTCTGGGCTGGGAGTGCGGGCTCCAGGATGGGGCCAGAAATGAGGAGTTGAGGGTGCGGGAGGGGGCTCAGAGGTGGGGGAGGGGGTTGGGGTGCAGAAGGTGTGTGGGCTGCAGGTGGCACTTACCTCAGGCAGCTCATAGGAAGCTGCCGGCATCTCCCTCCGGCTTCTAAGCAGAGGTGCGACCACGTGGCTCTCTGCGCTGCCTGCACCTGCAGGCACCGCCTCCTCAGCTCCCATTGGCCATGGTTCGTGGCCAATGGGAGCAGCTGAGCTGGGGGACGGGGGCAGTGCGCAGCTTCCCAGGAGTCGCACAGAACCAGGTAGGGAGCCTGCCTGCGCCTCCCACTGTACTTTTAACAGCCCAGTCAATGGTGCTGACAGAAGCCACCAGGGTCCCTTTTTGACCCTGGATGAAGACTGGACACCTGGCAACCCTACCTGAGACCTGGATGTATTTCAAAACCAGTGCCATGCATTCACACTTATGTGTCTCAGATATATTTTATTATTATTATATATTTATTATATAGTTATAAATTCAGACTGCTTGCCACAATTAGCCTCTGGCTCTTCAGCTTAGAATCATATATATGTGGGGATGAAAGGGGCCTCCAGAGGTCATCTAGTCCATCCACCCCCCCATGCTGAGCAGGAACAAGTATACTTAGGCAATTCCTTATAGGTGTTTGTCTAAATCTGTTCTTAAAAATCTCCAGTGACTGGCATTCCACAACCTCCCTTGGTGACACATTTCAGTACTTAACTATCTTTATAGCATAGTAGAGCACATCCTGGTGGTGATAGATGAAGAAGGAAACACATCAAATAAAGCAATGTTAAGGAGATGATGGAAAACATCCACTGTAGGTGAGTATCTCTGGGAATCCTGGTATCAACTAATGTGCAGGGAGAAGCTATAAGGAATGAGTTATGACAGAGTGGAAATTGCTTTTTCCTTCATATTAATGCACAGTGGTCTAGTTTATGATTTGTTGTCACTATTTTGGCCCTGGTAACAGGAGAGTTGCTGTATGTTACATGAACTTGTTGGTTAATTGCATCTAATAACTCTCTCACAAAAACATCAAAGTTGCCAGGGAAGTCTGTTGGAAAACAGAGGCTACTTTTACCTGTGATTTCAGCAGAAGTAAACTAAGCTTATAATTGAGGAATATTTTCAAAGCCTCTGGGGAAGTTACAGCACGACTTATTGTTCTTGTCCTTGGCAGTTTATATGCTTTCTGGAGTTTTTTGAAATGTCTAAAGAATCCAATGGGAATTTGTCTGTTATGGTCAGTGTGGTTTGCTTTCACATTGCTAATTGTGTAATTTGGGTGAGTATCTGCTGTTCTGCTAGGCCCTGATTCAGTAAAGCATTTAACTATGTGCTTAAGTTCTGTTGATTTTGGTGAGATTTAAGCAAGCGCTTGTGCTTCTGTGAATCAGTGCCTAAATTTCTAGAGTACATATACAATTGTTACGCTTGTTATACCAGCAAGAGAGAAGCTCTGTCAATCCTCTTTTTCCAGATGTGGGGTGGGGAGTGATGAAGCAGAACAGGACCTTATTTCCTTTCAGCTTTTAACCAAGAAGCTTCTGCCCAGTTTATATAGACACATGGATAATTAATGTGGTTTCAGTTTCCACCCCATATTCTGATGACTAGAGCTGAAGTATGTCTGTAAGAAAAGTATTAGAGGGGTAGCCAGGTTAGTCTGGATCTGTAAAAATCGACCAAGAGTCCTGTGGCACCTTATAGACTAACAGACGTATTGGAGCATAAGCTTTCATGGGTGAATACCCATTTCGTCAGATGAATGTGACGAAGTGGGTATTCACCCATGAAAGCTTATGCTCCAGTACGTCTGTTAGTCTGTAAGGTGCCACAGGACTCTTTGTCGCTTTGTGAGAGAAGTAACACCAAAATATAACTTGCTGCTTGAAGAAGTTGATCTTAGTTCTTGATTTGTTTTATGATGAATGTATATGGTAGGAGCCTTTGAGAGCTCAGTGCAGATGGGCAGGATTACTAAAGCGTGTACAAAAATTTCTAGCTTTTTAAAGGAAAATGGAGAAAGTTTGTGCTCTTTTTTGCTTCTGTCATCATAAAAACTATGGGCCAAATTCTTCCCACACATTCCCTGAAATGGCATTGTGGTGGTTGTGGTTGCACTGGTCTAACTTAGTAAGGTTTTGAAATATCAAATATTTTAATTTATAAATGCCAAACCTCCCCTTGAGTGAGTTGTCTTTCAACTTTCTAGGTCATATCTTGTCCTTCCGAAAACCTCGTCCCTGGTAGAGGGGTACAAACTCTTGAGAAATCCAGTGACCTGCCCATAGATGTTGTATAAACAAGTTAATTGAAATCGCAGTGGCTGTTGAGACTTGCAGTACTGTACAATTTTATAATGTACAGATAACTGTTTTTGTTTTAAGATGCTACTATGGCTATAAACACTGCATTAGCCTGCTAGTTTTAAAACTATGTGGAGAAAGCAGATTTGTTATTAAATCTTTCCAGATTTGAAAGGCCCAGGGCCTGTTTCTGGTCCTATGGTACTATATACTATTTGATTATCTTCTTTTCTGGTTCCAATCTACAACCTTGATGTAGTTCTAAATCCCAGTCTACAGCTTGGATATAGTTCCAGATGGTGCCCTCAGCCCATGTAACTTGGTTGGGGATTGTCTTGGGAGAGTAAGGGATTGCATTCCCAGAATTAAAGGCTGTACATATCCACTGGGGAGGAGTAAGAGCAGAGGATCTGCAAATTTTGTAGCCCCAATCTGGCTTTATTTTGCTGCTCCAGGATGCACAGGGCATATGGGGATCTGGGCTTTTGTGACCATGTCCAATAAGAAACTAAAGACAAATACCAGAAGTCAAAACCTGCTGTTTTAAAAAGTTACCTATATATCTATTGTTCAGTAAACTGGGGTGGGGTGGTGGGGTAGAGTATTATATGCTTACTAATCTTAATGTTCTTTTAGAATAAATAAAATACTTCTATCTATGCAATTAGAAACTCAAACAAGCTTTGCAGTATATCTTCTTATCCACACAGCCTGTTAGGAATCTGTGATTGTTTGAGGAGATATTGGTCTATTGTAGTGAGATCCTGTGAGTTTTTGGAGTTTCCTTAATTTACTTGCAATACATTATGACCTTTCCACCAACATATTGTGAGAAGTGTCCCCTAGCTGAAATATAAAATTAATTGACAATGTATGACTTGATACCTATCCATTCTGTTATCATTCTATAATTTCTGCTGCATTATTTTATAATCAACACTTAGCTGCATATTATTTGAATACTAAGAGCAATAGGAATTGTTTGGCTATGTATGTATGTGTCTTTTGATATTTTTGTAAGACATAGTGATGGGAAAATATTTGAATTGTCCTAACACTGTAGAGGAGTTATTTATTATATTTCATTGTATTTATGGACATTTCTATGGTTCCTATCACTGCAGTATCAGGTTGCCATTGAAATCTAGAAATGGAGCCCTATTTTTTATCTCTGAGATTTGGAATGAATACCAGCCTCCAGAGTTACCTAACAGGAAAGAGTACAGAAGAATGTGCTCCTAGAGCTCTATTCTTCTTAATATGTATGTGTAACTTCCATTATAATGTAAATGTAAGTAGCATGCCCATATTGGGAAGTTGAATAGAATCCCCATAGCTCAGTCAAAGCTCACCATTGTTGTTCATGCTTTCTGCAGCAAGGAGAGTGGCTGGGAGACTGTATTAGTCTAAACATTCCAGCTGTTTGAACTACATGCTGGGAAAAATGCCATCCATTACCCAGTGAAGGGAAATTGGATATTTATTAATTTAATTTGTATATACAATGTGTAATGACAAATACTGTAGTTATTCTTCTGTTTGCATTGATTATTCCAAATGAAAATGTTTGGGGAATAAATGACATAATGTAAAATTGTCTATAGTTTCCAAATGCTTTGTGCCCAGTCAAAATAGTCACTCTAGAAAAGACTGTAATAAATAGTTCCAATGAAAGATTAAATATTGGAGAGCTAATTCTCTCATAAATGACTTCCAGCGAGGTAGTAGCCAGAAGGATTGCTGGCTTTGAGGGTGCTGGGTATTTTACTGACATCTTTAAAGTAAAACAAGTGTTTTATAAGGAGAGACTTGGCCAAAATGAGGTGTTGCCTTACAAGTGCTATGATTACGATGGCTTCAAATGTAATTATGCTGCACAGACAGTAATAAGAGTCTTTTAGTTTGCTCTACAATTTATTCCAAGCCACAAGGCCTCCTCTCTAAATATGGACATAAAAAAATCCCCAAACCAGATTTTTATATTCTGTTTCCAAAAATTTCAGGTAAGGTGAAAGGGTGAAATCTTTGTCTCATTGATGTCAATAGGAGTTTCACCATTGATTTCAGTGGGGCTAGGATTTCACCCAAAGTACCTTAAATGTCATATCTTTAAAAGTTGTTTGCAGCATTGTTGTAGCCATATTGGTCCCAGAATATTAGAGAGACAAGGTGGGTGAGGTAAGCTACACAGAACCCAGACCTGAAAAAGAGTATCTCTTTTTCAGGTTTGGGCTAGACGAATTCTGTGAACTTGAAAGCTTCTCTTTCACCAGCAGAAGTTGGTCCAATAAAAGATTTTATCTCATGCATCTTGTCTCTCCCAATCTGAATGAGAAAGTTGTTTGGATTTTGATATCAGCATCTAATTTTGTTTTCACCAAATTTTAAAAATGGCTACTTTTTTAGTGAGCCCCACGGTCTTGGGTGCACTCCTTTGGGGCTATTGTGTTTAAATCCCACTCTTTAGAGCTGTTTAGGAAATGATTTTTGTTTCCAAGTCAAATTTTGACGATAACAAAAAAGTTTTCATTTTTATCGACATTTTTCTTCAAAAAATTTCAGTTTTTTTGTTTAAGAATCAAAAGACTGAAAACAGGAAAAAATTGTCAAACCTGGTTTCCAGCAGAAAAATATTGGACTTTTTCCATAAATATTTGTTTTGATGAAGAAGCTGTTTTTGTTGAAAAAATGTTTCAAATGAAAAATTTGTCATCTGTACCACTCTTTCCATTTCTGTGCTGACATCAATAATGCTTGTGCAGAAGACTGTTTTGATATGACAAGATGTTGTAAAGTTGCAGTTAGTATTTGGCTAGAAAAAGGAAAAGACTTATAGGCAATTATTAGGGTTTAGAAGTTTCATGTCTCTTGGGCAGTATTATAAACAATGAGTATTAAAAATCAGGGTGGATTTGGTTTAAATCAAATTGATTTAAATCACTAGAAAGGAAGACTCAATTTAATCATAGTTTTCTACATAAAAGTGCATTCTTGTTGGTTGTTAAAACCTTAATACATATTCTTCACCACTCGGAGATGTAGGTTTCATTTTTAGAAGGTACACACTGTACATTTTTAAACAGTGATTTATTTTGAAAACTTTTCAGATTAGTTTTACAGCTATATCAGAAAATGAATGATTGTTTGGTTATTTCATTTACCAAAGGTAATTGAAGCAGATATTTATGAAGTCATTGGGAGGTGAACTATCTCCAATTCAACAGGTTAATCATTAATATTTGGAGGATTTTCTTGACATGCTGTATTAGGAGGAGAACACCACCAGACAGACATTTAACTAAAACAACATTAAGTATTCTGCATTTTTTTCTTCAACAACAAACTTATAATATTTTAACAAAACAAGTATATGTCTCTTGCTTCTCACATTTATCTCCAGACTTCTTCTCCTTGTCCAGATCTATTCCATCCCCAACAATCTTCTATTCATTGAACTTTTTGAAACTTTTCACTTTTAGAGAGTGGTAACGGATTGACTCTGTGTACACAAATTTGCAGAGGGACAATAGAGTTGAGGTCTGTTATTTCTCACCTCTATATATTATTTATTTATTTTAAGACATTATTGCTGTTAACAAGCATGTTACCTCTGGAGACACAAATCCACAGTTTGAGAACTGCAAAACTAAGCATCTCTGATGGTATCTTCTAGACCAGTGCTTCTCAAAGTTGGGCCGCCGCTTGTTTAGGGAAAGCCCCTGGCGGTCTGGGCCGGTTTGTTTACCTGCCGCGTCCGCGGGTTTGGCCGATCACGGCTCCCACTGGCTGCGGTTTGCCGTCCCAGGCCAATGGAGGCTGCGGGAAGGGCGGCCAGTACATCCCTCGGCCTGCACCGCTTCCCACAGCCTCCAAAGGCCTGGAGCAGCGAATCGCAGCCAGTGGGAGCCGCGATCGGCCGAACATGCGGACGCGGCAGGTAAAGACAACGGGCAGGAGCTTTCCCTGAACAAGCGGTGGACTGGCTTTGAGAAGCACTGTTTTAGACTAAGCACTGAGTCCCATTGGGTGGATAGAAAGATTAACCTATATAATCTATATAGAAGCCTGTGGAACCCCATAAGATTGGGTCCCTAATCCATGAACTATTGGAACTCATTTACAAAACTTTTCTTAAACCAGGGATTGGCAACCTTTCAGAAGTGGTGTGCCGAGTCTTCATTTATTCACTCTAATATAAGGTTTCGCGTGCCAGTAATACATTTTAATGTTTTTAGAAGGTCTCTTTCTATAAGTCTATAATATATAACTAAACTATTGTTGTATGTAAAGTAAATAAGGTTTTTTAAATGTTTAAGAAGCTTTATTTAAAGTAAATTAAAATGCAGAGCCCCCCCAGACCGGTGGCCAGGACCCGGGCAGTGTGAGTGCCATTGAAAATCAGCTTGTGTGCTGCCTTTGGCACATGTGCCATAGGTTACCTACCCTGTCTTAAATATTACATAAATATATTGTCTCATACTATAGAATTAGAATTTATAATCCCTATTCCATAATGAGATATCTTTGAGCTATAATGTATCTTAATTAAAGCCATGTTTAGATAGTTTTTTTCCTCAAAAATCATTTTATCAAAAAATCTGACTTGAATAAAAAAATCCGATTTTTTTGATTTTTTTTAAATCGTTGATTTTTATCCACCCTATTAAAAATAAATAAAATATGTGACAATGCACTTTTAAAACCACACATCCCCTAACTTTGTAGCTCCTGAGTATTTCAGTGCTGAATTGTACTGTGGCTATCCATTTTCAGCACTTTGGTGCTAAACCTAGGCACTTCCATTAGAAGAGTGGACACCATCAAGTTGCATTGAAATTGGGCCCTTTCAGAACTTTTCAATAGAAGGTAGTTTGTTGTATCGCAGCAAAATAAGAACTCCTCCCTAGTTAAACTCCCCCCCCCTTTTTTTTTTTTTGCTAGCTAGTCCCCTTCTTTTTGTGTTAGGAGGGGTTAATTTGATAGCATATTTAATTGTGAGCCTGACCATTATTCACATACTTGCACTGCAAAGTGCTGGTTGAAGGATGGCCCCTTTTATAGGCTGCGGGTATTTGGGAGGCAAAAAAGAAGAAAAGTGGAGTGCCATTTATGTATGAAGGGTTCTCACCAGAAATATTGGAAAACCTAGCAATGCAGCCAACGGAAAGCCACTTGTTATGTCCACATGGACACTTGAAACACAAGCAGACCTCTGTTTGCATCAGTAACTCTGAAAGGTCCTTCTGTGGCACTATTGTGTGTTTCTGATGAGGAAAGAATTTTAAGCCAATGAGGATTTAGCATCCATTGTGTGGCTGTGATGCATGCTAACTCATTTGAAGTACAAATATCCTTGGCGGCCACCTGCTTTTCAGGGTGATGCTGAGGAAGAGGATAGAACTAAAAGGTTCAGGGAAGAATAGCTTCATGCTCTTAAAGGCCAGTAATATCGTCAGACCTTTGGAAAGGGGTCACTAATGACAAATATCTTTGTGCTGTTGTCGTCGTAAATACTCAAAAGGGATCAAGAACCTCTGAAAAGGAGGTAATGAATGTACTCAGGAGTGATAGGTTTTCAAAGGCTAAATGAGTTCAAGACTGCCAACTTCAGCTAATCATCCCTGATGGTGAACTGGAGGCCTTCCCTGAGCAACTCCTTCATGATTTGGAGCTGAAAAGATGCCAAAATCAAAGGGTTTTCAAGTTGTTATTCAAATAGAAAAATATAAATAATCTTTTAGAGATTGAGGAGGTGAAAAACTCAACCCAGCTGTATGCAGTTGAATAGTATTTCTGCAGCAGGCTCTCAGTTACACCATGCTAGCTAATTTTTTAAGAAGTTTCCTGTTGCCTTTCTCTGTGCACATACACACATGACATTCACAGAAAGGTAGATGCAGGCTTTGCTGCAGTTGTTAACTGAGGGGCAGGGGAATCAATCACTGTTATCATTTCCTAAACTTTTGAGATATTGCTATGAGAACAAAATGAAAACCAAGTAATGCTTTTGTAGGATTTTAGTATTCTTCTAAAGTTTTATGACTGAAAATACCATACCGAGAAAAGTGCACAGGCTGTGAAATAATCCCCTGGTGAATACTTACAGCATGGTATATAAAGTGCATGTCTGTTGTTCTCTTTGTGTTAAGACTGTTTTTCCTAAATAGTAACACAATACATTTAGTGGTAATTCCATGCCTGAGGATGATCCATGCCAGGAATCAGTGTACAATAGCTAATTGTAAACCTAATCATATTAAATACACAATGTAATGAAAGTCTTTTCTTCTTCAAGTGATGCATCAAGAAATTTGTTTACATTATTTCATATTGAAGAATATTAGTATTCTTTTCTGTCTGTTTGTGTTGGGAGCTGCCTAATTTGGATTTTTCCCTACTTGTAAACTGTGTGGCATCGTTGAACTTTGGAAACATTTGAAATTGTCATAGTCAGATCTATTGTCCAGTAGATATACGGGGAATGTCAGTATCCCACCTAAAGGGAAATAGGCGGTAAAGCAGAAAACTGAGTAAAGGAAGAAATTCAGTTGTAACCCATTCTGGAGATCACCATGTTATTTAAATACACATTGACGCTCTTTTCAGGTTGAGCAGATATGCATAGTATCTGGGAGTAATCGTTCCTGGGAAGCTTGGTTATGCAATGGAATATCTTTGGCATTTAAGTATTATAGTACACATTTCCTTTTTGCTATAATATGTGGTCTACAAATACAACCAATCAGATTTCATCTCTGAGGAATTCTCTCTCATAAGCAGGCTCCCACAGTGTGTTTTCCTCTGCTGTGCAAGTTCAGCAGGCAGGACCAGACCAATCCATCACCAGGAATTGGGGTTGGCTCCACTTTCTCTGAAACTCCCCAATTTATTTTGCCTCTGGGCTGAAGGAGGGTTTTTGTATGCTCGGTAGTTCAATGAAAGCAGGAACTCTGAACTCTACATAATACAATTTGTAAGCATTGGACTTACTCAGCTATCAGTATACCACATACTACAGGGCTCTTTAACATAGTGAAGCAAGGCATAATAAGAATCAATGACTGGAAGTTAAACTCAGGCATATTCAAATTAGGAATAGGGCACACCTTTTTAACAGTGAGGGTAATTAACCATTGTAACAAATGACCAGGTGAAAAGGTAGATTCTCTATTTCTTGAAGTCTTCAAATCAAGATTAGATGCCTTTCTAAAAATATATATGCTTTAGCCAAACCCTAGTTATTGGGCTCAATATGGGAGTAACTGTGTGAAATTCTATGACCTGTGTTAGATAGAAGGTCAGACTAGATGATGAAATGGTCTTTTCTGGCCTTAAAGTCTATGAAATATGAAAGTATAATGTATGCTTAATGTGCAGAATGACATGTATACATTTTACACTAAAATCTTCTAACTAGAAGTATCTCACTTGGTTGCCATCTTATGATTATGATCAATATTCATTCAAATATAAAACAGTTTTAAGTAAATATCCATATTTATTTTATAATTAAAGTATTTATTATCAAATTCTGATATTATTATCACTTAATGATTACCTGTTCATTACCTCTGAAGCACCTGGCATTGGCCACAGTCGGAAGACAGGATGCTGGGCTAGATGGACCTTTGGTCTGAACCAGTATGGCCATTCTTATGAAATCCTAGGAACCATGTCGTCAATTTTGGAGGTTGTCTCTCTTCTCCATTCAGTTTACAAAAATAGTTTTTCCTGTCAATAAAGGATCCTTCCTTTAATTAGGCTTTGTCTCATTATTAAGTCTAACATACAAGCAAAGAACAAGTCTGGAGATTATGAGGAAGGGAAATATACTAATGTATCTGTACTATGTAATTGACAGTATAGAAACTGTTCTACCACAGGACACTCATCTTGCATATTTTCACTTCAGTTCAGGAAATCATCCTTTCATATATGATTTTATAAACGTAAAGGAGAACCTATAAACTCGTTTTAAATAAATATGGCAAACCTTCAAAGATTTGGAAATGTACGTCTTGATTTAGTTAAGAATCCCATGCTTTTACAATTGGGTATATTTGTCTCTGCAAAAGTATATAACAGTCAGGGCACATTTTGTATAGATTATCAAAATGAATTGACCCACAAAATGCTTATATTATTGATGCAAAAATAACTGCTCCAAGGGTGAATTGATTTAAATCAAAGCGATTTAAATCACCTTTTTCTAATCAGGATGTAAATCAGCAGAGAGTAAACCTGGATTTAAATAATCAATTTAAATTGTGTTTTTCAGTTGTTCTTTTTAGTTATTTTCTTAAGGAAAGGTTGATTCTCATTGGTTGGTAACCATTTAAAAATGTCGATTTGCAACTATATGATATCTGTACTTGGTTCAAGAAAAGAGGTTACCTCACCCAGCTTGTCTCTTTAATGTCCTGGGATCAACACAACTACAACAACACTGCAAACACACATTTATTTAAGCAATCATGTAGTTTTACTTGCATTTATTCAGATTATTAATTTTTACATATTTTATTATGATAGAAAATGGCAAATGATAGATTTCTTATTTACAAGCTCAATTTATTCTTTTACTTGTGGTTTGTGTCAAACTCTGTCTAGTTGGAAATTCAAATTCAATTGAAATGCACAAAAACAGCATTTTAGGCATTTAAGTTTCTTTAGGAAAAAGCACAGTCATTTAAAAAAAAAGTATGTATAAAGTAGCGATTGCTTGCTGTATTGTCTTTCTACTGCTATTCAGTGAAAGCTTAATGAAGCTGGCGTATTTTTATCTGACGTCCGGGAGGTGTGAAGTTATGTAGAATACAGTTGAATTATAAAATTAATTTCCTGTTTAGCTAAGGTAACGGTTTGGTGTCCTATTTCTTTTTCTTTCCTTCCCCCAAAGAGCCATTTTGCCATTCTTGTCAGTGCCTATGGTGGTATGGATGGGTGCACACACAGCCCAAATAATCTTTTCCAATGTGCTGGAAAAAAGAGCCCTCATTTTTCACTGATGCTACTCACATAACGGATAGTTAAACATAGTCAACCTTCAGTGAAGCATCTAAAATACAGAGAGGTAGCCAAAGGAACGTGGAGAAGACAAATATGAAGGGATATTTTAGCTAAACTTTCCCAGTATGATTTTCCCCTAACTTTGCCCAGTTTATGATGCATTTTTATGACATCATTCAGCCTGGGTTTGATATTAAATGTGGTTCATGTATGGATTTTGATATCAATAAAGCCAGCCAACAAATAACATCAGGCACTTTGGGCCTGATCCAAAGCCCATTGAAACCAATGGCAGTCTTTCCACTGACTTCAATGGGCTTTGCATCAGGTCTTTTATCTGGGAAAGACGTTGGGGAGAATTTTTGCAACACTGATTATAAAGACAAGTTACAAAGACCAAACAAGGCAAGAGTGCCTATAGACTGTCAGGACCTATGGGTGATGAATGATTTATCACATCTAATCCACTTAAAAGTCTAAGCTTATACAGATGGAAATGATGCTTTTTTTTACAAACATAAAGCTCCGTCCCTCTTTCTTTTTATCATTCCAAGATATGTGCAATATTGATGCTTCCAAACATTTAGGTTCCCCCTTCCCACTGCCACCCTGTTTCTTTTGTTACTGTGTTTTGAATTTTTAAGGCCCTGAGAACCTGCAGTGTGCAGGCACACATGCACATGCTTAACTTTCCGCATGTGAGTAGTCCCATTAAAATCAGTAACTCTGGCAGTGTAAAGATGCCTTAAAGTGGGTTTAAAATACAAAGTGGGTATAAATTGCCTTTCCACACTCTTTAAGCACTTCACCACACTCCATATGCTTCCATAGTGGTGTAAAAGAATCTTAGTGTAAATGAAAATCAGACGTCAGTACCCTGACATACTAAAGGTTTTCGAAAAGGTTCTGCAGCAGGCAAGAGAAGACATTTTCTCTAGTGATCAGATATTCACTGGGTGTACTTGTGTACTTGTACACTGGAGGAAATAGTAACTTTTTGTGGATGTGTCTAAGGGTATGTCTACACTACGAAATTAGGCCTAATTTATAGAAGTCGATTTTTTAGGAAGCGATTTTATACAGTCGATTGTGTGTGTCCCCACTAAGCGCATTAAGTCGGCGGAGTGCGTCCACAGTACTGTGGCTAGTGTCGACTTTCGGAACGTTGCACTGTGGGTAGCTATCTCACAGTTCCTGCAGTCTCCACTGCCCATTGGAATTCTGGGTTGAGCTCCCAATGCCTGATGGGGCAAAAACATTGTTGCAGGTTGTTTTGGGTACATGTCGTCAGTCGCCCCTCCCTCCGTGAAAGCAATGGCAGACAATCGTTTCATGCCTTTTTTCCATGCGGGTGCCATACTGCTTTCAGCAGACGGGTGCAGTTGGACTGCTAACTGTCATCATCGAATGACCGCTTCCGCTGCCACTCTGCTTTCCTGGTGCCATGAATCCACCCCGCAGGTCCTCTCATCATTCTGAATAAATATCTATTCTCATGGCATCTGCTGCAACTCTGCTCTCCTACTCTTGTCTCGCCATACCACGGCAAGCGTGCAGCACGCTCAGCTCAGCTAAGGGACACCGCCACTGTTGTGTCCTGGTGCTGCTGGGAGCAGATGGTGCAATAGGTCTGCAAAACTGGTCTTCCAACCACCACTTCTGCTGCCTCTCTGCTCTCCTGCTCTTGTCTCGATCGATAGTGAATTTCTCCATGTTGGCTGTCATGGGCTCCCTCTTCCACTTCAACTCTGCTTTCCTGCGCTCATGAATCCACCTCACAGGTCCTCTCATTGTTCTCTATAAATATCTATTCTCGTGGCATCTCTCTATAAATATCTATTCCATCATCCAATGCTTCCGCTGCAACTCTGCTCTCCTGCAGAAGCCATACCACGGCAAGCATGGAGCCCGCGCAGATCACCGTGGTAATTATGCGCATTGTAAACACCTCGTGCGTTATCCTGCAGTATGTGCAGAACCAGAAGCTGCAAAAGCAGGCAAGGAGGCAACGGCAGTGCGGTGACAAGAGTGATGAGGAAATGGACACAGACTTCTCTCAAAGTACGGGCCCCGGCAATTTGGACATCCTGGTGGCAATGGGGCAGGCTCATGCTGTGGGACGCCGATTCTGGGCCCGGGAAACAAGCACAGACTGGTGGGACCGCATAGTGTTGCAAGTCTGGGATGAGGGGGGAGGGATAGCTCAGTGGTTTGAGCATTGGCCTGCTAAAACCGGGGTTGTGAGTTCAATCCTTGAGGGGGCCATTTAGGGATCTAGGGCAAAAATCTGTCTGGGGATTGTTCCTGCTTTGAGAAGGGGGTTGGTCCCCTGAGGTCCCTTCCAATCCTGATATTCTATGATCTATGATTCCCAGTGGCCGCAAAACTTTCGCATGCGTAAGGGCACTTTCATAGAACTTTGTCACTTGCTTTCCACTGCCCTGAAGTGCAAGCATACCAAGATGAGAGCAGCCCTCACAGTTCACAAGCAAGTGGCAATAGCCCTCTGGAAGCTTGCAACGCCAGACAGCTACCGGTCATTCGGGAATCAATTTAGAGTGGGCAAATTTACTGTGGGGGCTGCTATGATCCAAGTAGCCAACGTGATCACTGAGCTGCTGCTATCAAGAGTAGTGACTTTGGGAAATGTGCAGATCATAGTGGATGGCTTTGCTGCAATGGGATTCCTTAACCGTGGTGGGGCAATGGACGGAACGCATATCCCTATCTTGGGACCGGACCACCTTGGCAGCCAGTGCATAAACCGAAAGGGGTACTTTTCAGTGCTGCTGCAAGCACTAGTGGATCACAAGGGCTGTTTCACCAACATCAACGTGGGATGGCCGGGAAAGGTACATGATGCTTGCATCTTCAGGAACTCTGGTCTGTCTGAACAGCTGCAGCAAGGGACTTACTTTCCAGACCAGAAAATAACCATTGGGGATGTTGAAATGCCTATAGTTATCCTTGGGACCCAGCCTACACCTTAATGCCATGGCTCATGAAGCCATACATGGGCACCCTGGACAGTAGTCAGGAGCTGTTCAACTATAGGCTGAGCAAATGCAGAATCGTGGTAGAATGTGCATTTGGACATTTAAAAGCGCACTGGCACAGTTTACTGACTCGCTTAGACCTCAGCGAAACCAATATTCCCATTGTTATTACTGCTTGCTGTGTGCTCCACAATATCTGTGAGAGTAAGGGGGAGACATTTATGGTGGGGTGGGAGGTTGAGGCAAATCGCCTGGCCACTGATTATGCGCAGCCAGACACCAGGGCGGTTAGAAGAGCACAGCAGGGCGCGCTGCGCATCAGAGAAGCTTTGAAAACCAGTTTCATGACTGGCCAGGCTACGGTGTGAAAGTTCTGTTTGTTTCTCCTTGATGAAAACCCACTCCCTTGGTTCACTCTGCTTCCCTCTAAGCCAACCGAGACCTCCTCCCTTCAATCACTGCTTGCAGAGGCAATAAAGTCATTGTTGTTTCAAATTCATGCATTCTTTATTAATTTGTCACACAAATAGGAGGATAACTACCAAGGTAGCCCAGGAGGGGTGGGGGAGAAGGGAAGGACAAGGCCACACTGCACTTCAAAACTTATTGAATGCCAGCCTTCTGTTGCTTGGGCAGTCCTCTGGGGTGGAGTGGTTGGGTGCCCAGAAACCCCCCGCCTTGCAAGTTCTTGGGCATCTGGGTGAGAGGGATATGGAACTTGGGGAGGAGAACGGTCAGTTACACATGGGGCTGCAGCGGTGGTCTGTGCTCCTGCTGCCTTTCCTGCATCTCAACCATACGCCGCAGCATATCAATTTGATCCTCCAGTAGCCTCAGCATGGCATCCTGCCTCCTCACATCACGCTGCCGCCACCTATCATCTTGCTCCCGCCACCTCTCCTCTTGCTCCTGCCATCTGTCCTCTCGCACGTCCCTCCTGTCCTCGCATTCATTTTGTGCTTTCCTGGACTCTGACATTGTCTGCCTCCACGCATTTTGCTGAGCTCTTTCAGTGTGGGAGGACTGCATGAGCTCAGAGAACATTTCATCATGAGTGCGTTTTTTTCACCTTCTTAGCTGTGCTAGCCTCTGGGACGGAGATGATAGGGGGAGCGTTGAAACATTTCCAGCTGCAGGAGGGAAAAAAAAGGGAGAGTCTTATTTAAAAAGACACACATTTTTTAGAGAACAGTGGGTAGACTCTTTCACGGTGAACCAAGCTGTTAACATTACATAGCACATGTGTTTTCGGTACAAGGTTGCATTTTGCCTCTGAATGTCTCCTTAATAAAATTCCCCTATTTCAACCAGGTGACCATGAATGATATCACTCTCCTGAGGATAACACAGAGAGATAAAAAATGGATGTTGCTTGAATGCATTCCAGTAGCTGTACTGGCCATGAGTGCATCCCAAGTCTTCATGTTTAATGATAAATTTGCCCTGCTTGCTTTTAAAACATGTATTATATTTACAAAGGTACACTCAGCAGAGGTGCCTTCTCCACCTTCAAGGTCCAGGAGCCTGCCTTGGGAGGGCTGGGAGAATATTGTCTCCAGGGTGATAAACAGTTCCTGGCTGTCGCAGAGAACACTTTCTCCACTTGTCTGCTGTATGCTACCCTCCTTCTCCTCCTCCTCCTCATCTTCCTCGTCCCCAAAATCCTCATCCCTGTTGTGTGAGACTCCCACCTTGCAGGAGTCCACAAACAGGGGTGGGATAGTGGTGGGGGCACCCCCTAAAATTGCATGCAGCTCATCATAGAAGCGGCATGTCTGGGGGTCTGACCCGGAGCGGCCATTTCTTCTGTTTTTTTGGTAGGCTTGCCTGAGCTCCTTAAGTTTCATGTGGCACTGCTGCGGGTCCCTGTTATAGCCTCTGTCCTTCATGCCCTTGGAGATTTTTTCAAATACTTTGGCATTTCATCTTTTGGAACGGAGTTCTGATAGCATGGATTTGTCTCCCCATACAGCCATCGGATTCATGCTCCCGTTCGGCCCATGCTGGAGCTCTTTTGTGATTCTGGGACTCCACGGTCACCTCTGCTGATGAGCTCTGCACAGTCACCTATGCTGATCAGCTCGCCACGCTGGCCAAACAGGAAATGAAATTCAAAAGTTTGCGGGGCTTTTCCTGTCTACCTGGCCAGTGCATCTGAGTTGAGAATGCTGTCCAGAGCGGTCACAATGGAGCACTCTGAGATAGCTCCCAGAAGCCAATACCGTTGAATTGCATCCACACTACCCCAAATTCGACCTGGCGATGTCGATTTCAGCGCTAATCCCCTCGTCGGGGAGGAGTACAGAAATCGATTTTAAGAGCCCTTTAAGTCGCCAAAAATGGCTTCGTCGTGGGGACGGGTGCAGGGTTAAATCAATCTAGCACTGCTAAATTCGACCTAAACTCATAGTGTAGACCAGGGCTAAGCAATTTTTCATACCCCAAGTCCTTACATACTACATAGGGTTCTCTTCAAAACAGAATTGTAGCATTAGAGGTGTGTACATCTGAAAAATGTCCAAATATTTTCTAAGAACATATTTTGCTATTTAATGAATCAGTCTCTTCTATGCCAAAAAATACCCAATGGGATATTTTCCATAAAGATACTTGAAAAGGTTAATCATAAGGCTTATAAGGGAGTATAATATCTGAAAAAGTACTTTAGGCTCATAACTAGAGTAAAAATCTTCACTAATGCTTATCCCATGCAGATGACTCTTCTAAATTAGGTACTGACAAGTAGTGAAACCTTATCAAGAGCCATGTGTAGAAATACAACACAGAGACATTTTATCCTATGGGAGACCTCTAAGAACCTCTTATGGAAAGTATGCTGCTGTTGGTGGGTGTGGGCTAATTGTGCAGTTGGATGAATAATGAAATGTTTGCAAATATTAATGAATAATTTATTTGGTTGTAAATGGAATATTATTATTTAATCAGTACATTGTATCTGCCTTGGTAGATAGAACACTATTTGAGCAGGTCTACCTAGCCACTGAATCATGGATCTCAAATAAGACAACTTTACAAAAGGAATGTAAACCAAACTCATGGATGAGTTTCACAGAATAAGAAATGTTTTGGGAATACTGCTAGTCTTTATACTGCATTTTGCTCTTTTGCTGAGATAGCTTCAGGGATAAGTCAGCTATAAATTGTCTCTTAATCTCATAGCAAACACCTTGTCCTGAGATGTGAATTGTCTGGTCCCAAAGTGTATAAAAAGCACGTTAGCACATAGATGTTATCATTTTCAGCAGAAGACATTCATAGCTTTTCTGCAATAATAAGGCTTTTATTTATATATATAAAAAACAAAAAAATGAAATAAGTGTATATCAATAGAATGTTTGCCACTCTAGATTTGGTAATAATTATATTTGCAGATTTAATCTCAGAATGATAGGTCTATATCATTCTGCCAAACCTATTTGTGTCCATGAACACACGTCTTCCTTCAACTGTAAAATCAACTATAGCTCTTTTTTGGCTCTTGGTCTACTCATCCAGTACGTCTTAGAAATACTTTCTAACCATATAAACAGTTATTTGATTTGGGCCAGATCAATTGTGCATAAAAGTTAGAGAAGGAGAGATTCCTACTGATTTCAGTGAGTGCTGGATTAAGTATTTGATGCTGACTGCCCTGCACCTTTAAGTGGGGGAGTGGGGGCAACTTGGATGGCTAGCTGAATGAAGGGAACACTGCTTTTTGGCGGAGGGGGGAGATGAAAACTGTTGCAAAAGGGGACAGTGTGGTTGCTGACTCATCCCCTAGGAATGCACTGTTTAAAAGGGGCAGCCCAGTGCCTAAACCTTCCTTTTACACAGAGCAGTCTGAAGCAGCCAAGCTAATTGCTGGCCCCTCCTTGTGGCAGATGTCCAGTGCAGGTACTCCATAGGAAAGGTATACAGCGACTGGATAAATGGCTTGGAAAAGGACTTAAAAAGAGGAGTTTGTTAATCATAGAATATCAGGGTTGGAAGGGACCTCAGGAGGGCATCTAGTCCAACCCCTGCTCAAAGGGGGACCAATCCCCAGACAGTTTTTTTTACCCCAGTTCCCTAAATGGCTCCCTCAAGGATTGAACTCACAACCCTGGGTTTAGCAGGCCAATGCTCAAACCACTGAAGGAACGAATGGGGGGCAGTTGGGGACTCCTATGATAGGTATGGCAGGGAGCCAACCCCCCATTCTTATAGCCCACCTTAACCCTCCTACCGGGGGGGGGGGGGGGGGGCGGGGAAGGTGGTATGGTCCCAGCAATAAATTTGCTGGAGGGACCTGGATAGAAAAAGATGGGGAGCTGGTGGGAGCCCCCTCCCAGATATGGTAAGGTCCCGGCAATACATTTGCTGGAGGGACTTGGATGGAAAAAGAGGGGGAGCTGGTAAAAGCCCCTGGGTAATTACAGAATAAACACAGGTTACCCACACTGTACACTTTTATCTGCCAGATAGTCCCAGACATCTAATAATAATGTTGCGGCGTAATTAAACCCATGTCAAATGTCTCCTGTCCTTCTTTTGGTATAGCCAGATGATGTGATATGTGGGTGGATCAAGTCCTTTCCCTTCATTCAGAAGGGAAGTGTGTTGAGAAGACTATAAATCTCTCTCTCAGTACTGTTACTTCGAGTTGATTTTTCTCTCTCTTTTAGAGGAATTTTGGAATGTGTGGCATACCGAATTAATGGTACAATTCCCAATAGCACACAGATGTTGTAACTATGGTAATTCATCCCTTGGTGTACTGTAACTGTATCTTAGGAAGCAACAACAACAAGAAAAAGGATAATTTTAATGGAATGCTACCAACACATTTTACACATGGAAGCAAAGAGCCACATGATCATAGGAAAGCTATTGATAGTCTCCTCAGTTGCTCAGCGCATTTGTTTGACTATTGTAAAACTTGGTCATACTACACCACCATATTATTTCATCCTGTCACATTTGATCTTGCAATGCTTTTATTGTTACACTGTATATAAAACATAAACAAAAAGGTTGGCGGGGAGAAAATAGAGGAATTGAGTAGGTTTGTTTTACAAACCAACCAGCTAGCAGCATCTGCCTGGCCCTGTGACCATATTTCCTCATACAGTCAATTGTTAAAATTGTCCCACGATGCTGGAAGAAAGACAGGAGGCAATGGATGTGGCTTAATAAGGCCTCAACTTTAGTCACCTAAAATATCTGAAAGTACTTGCAGTAAATTGTACAGTACAAGTCATCATTATTTCCCCTAATTATTTCCACCTGTCTAGGGGACTAGCCATCCCCCTTTCCAACCTGGTCCCAGCCAGCCCATTGCTGGGACCCTACCTCATATAAAGATTAAGGGGGCAGAAAAGGAAAGAGGGTTGATTCTCTGCTGTACCAGACATAGAAGTCCCAATCCCCCCTTTCCCAGCTTCCTTAAGGGATGCTTTCATGTGATCTTGAAGGAAGGAATTAACACAAAGAATTTAGCACTTAAGCCACTGAGTTATTCTCCCTAACAGGGAGCTCCAACCTTGTATTCATTTGGATTCTGCTGTTGTTAGGTTTGATTTGTTGAGCTCCCATTTCAAGCTGTGATGTGGATGTAACCAGTACAATGCTGAATGAATTAACTGGGGTAACCTCATCAGTGTGCATTTTTTGATATTGCCATGAACTGATATGTCTTTCTCCGAGGTAACTCCTTTCCCTGTGAGGAAGGAGTGGCACCTACGCAAAGTCTGCACCGATTTGACAGACTCCCTGGGCTCTTGTAGTATTATGAATCTCCTTGACATCCGTTAATTGGTTTGTTGACACTTTGTGAATCAGGGTGTCAGGTCCCTCCCCACAAATTGCAGATCACCAAATTCCAAAGCTCTGTAAATCTTTCCTTACTGAACCCCTGATTACACCACACTCCCAATATACACCTCTAAATGTTCAAGGTGCTAGGAGCTAGTTGCTCTGCATTAAGACAAAATAGGTCAATAAAGAACCAGGATTTCTCGAGATCTCACTGCACCAGGATGGGCTTATCACTGGTTCCCTGTACCAGCTCTCCAATTCCGTCCACCTAATACTCTGAGTGATTTGAAGAACTGCCCATTACCAGTGTGGACCCCTGCCTGAATTGCATCCTTTGCACCTGATTTCATTCTGGTAGGTAGTCACTGCCACTAGGACAGGAAAGAATGCCCATAGTCTTATGCTCCCATCCTTTCCCAGATCCATTCTGGTAGGTAGTCACTGCCACTAGGACAGGAAAGAATGCCCATAGTCTTATGCTCCCATCCTTTCCCAGATCCAGTGATCACTGCTCAACTCCCAGGCCTGACTCTGACATCCCATCCTCCCTTCAAAGAAACTCTCTTGCACTGACTAAGGGATTGTGCAGTTCTCAGTAAAACCTCCATCTCTTAATTTTCCCTCGGTACATTGGATCTGGTCATGAGGGAGGAGGCAGCCAATTGCTAAATGTAAAATACCCATTCCAAATGCACCATCTGGGGTATGAAATTGAAGATGGCCAAACTTGTAGTTCTTGCAAAGTAATCTTGTGTGCTTTTTGTTCTCTTAGACAACTCCCGGAATCCTGCCAGTTTAGAAACAGTGCCTAGCTCTAACTTATCTCCAGACAAGGGAGCCTAGTGGGTGGGAGGGAGCAGGAGGCAGGCTTTCTGTATTTCGTTTGCTGTCAGTACTCATCATTTACCAACTGATGTACCCTTATAGGGTTAACAACCCCTTTTCTTCTGGACAAAGGACCCACCGTATACAGTTGGAGTAATCACATTTTCCGAAATGGGTGCCTGAAATTAGGCTTCTAGTCTTGTAATTAAACATCTAGTTACTCTGAAATTATTATTCAGTAGTTTCCAGTCATGCAATTATCATGGAAATTTATCAACTCAGGCATAAAATCTCATGCTTCAGGGGGAAAAAATATATTATTCATTGCCCAAAAGTAAAAACTGATCACTCTGGAGGAGTGGGAGGATAACATGTTGCAAGGCTGTTTTAGAAGTATTAATGTTAAATAGTATTGGTGTTGATCTACTGTCTTTAAAATGAGTATTCAGAATCATTTAGAGCATCATGTGATTAAGAATTCAAGTGGGTGTCTCATCTCTAAAGGCTTTGGGATGAACTCTCTATATTGCCTACAGTACTATAATGTGTAGCAGCTTTTATAATCCCATTTAGAGTTTTCTGTTTCACTATATGCAGTTCTCTATCTGAGGGGCTAATTTTGCTTCTTGAAGTGCTTAATCTTTCTGTACGTAGGTACTGTCTCATTCAAAACTCACCATATGCAACTTTTTAGACTTTTTAGACAGGAATTTGGTTTATATAATGGGCGTATTAGAGCCCTGGTGAAAGCGCTGTACAAGAAGGAATGTTTATACATCTACCTTTCAAGTCTGTTCTTCCCAATATAATCGTTTCCTTCTTTTTGTTGTCATAAGTCTTTCAAGCAGACATTTCATGGAATTCTGGTAAACACTTTAATAACTGGGTTCAATTAGATAGAACAAATACAATACATTTCTATTTGCAGTTTGGCATCAGCTTTGGTTCAGTTTCTTCTTTTCCCAGTTGGTTCACCTATCCTTGTGTGATTTCCAGCTCTTTTGGCAAGCCCAAGATTCCACTACTTAAGCCCGTTCTTGTCAGTGAAGCACTGAAAATGCCAAGAGCATTGAGGATAATAAAGCTTCCCCTTTGCTGGAGATCCTCTCAACATCCAGGTGGTTCCTCAAAAGAGTTAGTGTTGAGGGGATGATATAAAAAATTATCAGTAAAAAGTGATTCCCCCCGTAAAGACAAAAATGGGTTTTAGTAGGAATGCTTCTTGCCTCTGTTACTGGATAAACTCTGGGGAGCTGGTATTCGCGCAGTTTGTGTGTAAGACAGAGTGTTTTAGAGAAATCTGTTGGCTAATACATTTAGTAGTTGTTATGTTTACTGACGTAGGTTAATGTATTTTAGGCCTGTTCTGGTTCCTGTTGTCTTCAGATGGAGAGACATGACATCATGCTACAAGTTCAAATATTGCACTAGGGCAGGTCAACACTGAAACTGGTTCACATGTTTTTCTTAACATGGGCTTCTGGCTGTTTCCTGTCTCTGTGAAAGCATAATGTAGATAATGACTGAAACAGCAGGTGTAATTAAGACAAATCCTGTCATTTGCTCAAATGTGAAAAATATTTAGGTTTTGTGATCCAGACGGGTGTCAACACAGGATAGCTGAAAAGTCTTACAAGAAACTCACCAAATACATTTTTACAGCCCTCCTTGGCTCTTAAAACCTAATGTCTCTCACATGTCCCTGGTGTTTTACAGAAATGAGCTTTACTCACCATCATTTATAGATTTTAAAGATGTACCATATTGGTCTTGATTTATGAGGAGTCTAGTAAAGATTCATACTTGTCAACCCCTGTTATGTGTTACCTCTCAAACTGTCCATATCTGAATGAAGAGGTCTTTGCCTGAGTCCAGATGCAAATTTAATTGAAGATGTTTTCATATTTCTGAGTGGCACAGTGATCTTTTTGTCTGCTTAGTGCATTATTTCTTTCTGAAATAGGTTAACTGTGAAATTTATCAATTTACTTTGTTTGGAGGTATGGCACCATATTCCAGCTTTGCCTGAAAAACAAACAAAAAAAAGCCAAGTCCCTGTTTGATCCTATAAGAGGCCCCATCTGGACAGAACCAGATAGACTTCAGTGGGCCTCCACTCATGATCAGGGATCTACTTGCATGGAGCTCATTACAATATTGAATGCTGAAGTTGCACTTAAAAAAATTGGACATTCAAATACAATACACTCTTGACTTAAGAGTCCTATGTTTTGCTGAGGCACTGGGTTGATGATTTGTATTGTGCAGTTTTGTAGAATAAAGACTGGAATGGGATTGGGGAAGACTTATTCTGTTGAAGTTAGTAGAACTCATAAGATAAAAAGATCTGTCTATTGATAAACCTGATTTTTCAATATGAAGATTTCCAACCCTCCATAATGACACAGTGCCATTTTAAAACTGTCAAGCATGTGTTTACATTTTGTATCAAAACTTCTGATCCCAAGTGATGGGCATAAAATGTGTTTTCACATATTAAAAGCTCTCTCACATCATAAACAAATAATATAATGCATTTTATAGCACCTTCTACTTGAGATCCTCAGAAAACTTTATATACTTCAATGAATCTGGCCTCATTAGTCCTTTATCATGTCCTATGTTTGTCTGAGAAGTCAGAATATCAGTCAAAAATTTCCAGTGCAAATTAAGGATTAAATTCCCATTGTCAGCATAATGAAGCTGAGCACATTCATCTAAAGGTCAGAAATTGGCCCCAGGACTTTTTCCTTGTTTGTTTGCTATTTAAAATAAAGACGTGTACAGAGGCTTCTCCTGGGTGAGGACCACATCATGTAACAGTGCAACAGGTTTTCTTTCACATTAACTATAGTAGCAGTTATCAAACTGTGGGTTGGGACCCCAAAGTGGGTCACAACCCCATTTTAATGGGGTTGCCAGGGCTGGTGTTAGACTTGCTAGGGCCCAAGCCCAAGCCCCACCACACGGGGCTGAAGCCTGAGAGCTTCAGCCCTGGGCATCAGGGCTCAGGTTACAGGCCCCGTGCCTGGAACTGAAGGCCTTGGGCTTCGGTTTTGGTCCACCCTGCCTGAGGGGGTGGGGTTTGGGCTTTGGCCCCCCCACCCAGGGGGTGGGGCTTGGGCACGCTTAGGCGTCGGTCCCCCTCTCCTGGGGTCGTGTAGTAATTTTTTTGTCAGAAGGAGGTTGCGATGCAATCAAGTTTGAGAACCACTGAACTATAGTATCAAAATCTTAAATACGAAACCTTCTCCTCTCTCACCCCAAGCCTGACCACAAAGTTCTATTTCAAAATAAGCAAAAAACAGGACAACATTCCCTCTGCTAGTATAAAAAGTTAAAGGGCACAGCTATAAAAATGCATTGCAATTTACAGTTCCCTGGGGAGTTCAAGGACTCTCTACTGCTGGTGTAAACAGCTCCAGTTGTACAGCGCATGGTCAGTGAAAACCACCACACAATATTGTCTAAAAATAACAATAAATGTATATAACTGCAGGCAGGGACTACTTAATTTGTTCCATAACATGACAGATTACATCTTGAGAATGAAAGCAACAGAGAGTCCTGTGGCACCTTTAAGACTAACAGATGTATTGGAGCATAAGCTTTCATGGGTGAATACCCACTTCGTCAGACGCATGTGAGTCTTGAGAATTAGTGTGTATTGCTCATACTTCAGCATCCAGGGGTCTAATCTAGAGGTCACATTTAAGACATGAGTGGATGTTCTTTGTTAGGGAAGATCATTTTGTACAAATCAAGCTTTGATATATGTGCTAAATAAGAGCTCACAGAGGAACATAGTCCCAGCTGTGTCCAAGCTGTGTTCAACATCAGGGAGTGGTTGTAGTTCCTCAATCCTGAGCTGCCAAGCACTGGTGCAAGCTAGAGTTTCAGGGGTGCAGCTCTTACAGATGTCACTGGCATCAGGTTCTTCTGGGACTCTCTAACAGTGGCGAAATGTTATAGTGGGATTCTGCTCTGTCCCTTATACAGAAGATCCCAGAAACATTCAGTCCTCGTTCTGGGGTTGAGGGTAGCTGTCACAAGGGTCAGCAGGTTTCCAATGACAGAATCCCTCTTGGATGAATTTCTCTCCATCTCCAACCATTTTACGTCCGCTTTGCAATATTTAATTGACCAGAGGATCTGGCCCTAAAGATTCTCGCTAATAAGTAGTTGGAAAATAAGGTGACATTTCATTCTTCAGCTTTCAAGGAGGAGGAGAACTATTTGAAATACAATAAATAAGAATAATTTGAGTCAATGTCTTTGTTATACCTGTAAAAACCCTTTGAAGGCAATTTAGTTCAATCAATTTAATTTTCCTTAGAAATACTATAATCAAACTTTTACATTTTCTGTGGGAGCCTAGTGGGCTACTTGTTAAGTAGGTTTTGAAGAGTATAAAGAAGTGTTGGTGTACAAATAGTTTTTGGGAAAAGCAACTTCCTAAAACTGGAAAGATGCACTGAATCAAATGGGTCCAGAAATAAGTTCCTGCAGAGTTAAATACCAGATACCTCAGCTTATAGCCTATGCAATCCCATTCAAGTCAATTCCTCTATGAGTTGCACAGGATGCAAGTCTGAGCAAAATGTGGTCCAATAACCCAAATAAGCCCCATAATATATAAACAATCCTTTAAAAGAAAATGTTTAATATAAATCAAAGTCAGGTCTATTTTTGGCTACTTTTGCTACTTTGGAGATCTTCTATCTTGTATTAAAATTTGATGTTGTAGGTTAATTGTGAATCATTGGTAAATTTTGCAGAGATTTAAGTGTTTGTGATTTAGATACTATTCAATATTTGGGGCAAAATTCCCTCTACTGGTGTAAATGGGCAAAATTGCATTGAAGTAAAGAGAGCTGCAGACATTTACACCAAAAGAAAACATGGCCTCTGAATGATTCTCTTTTTCCCTTTGAAGTAATTATAATATTACCAATAAAATGTAAATCAAATAAGGTTTTGTAATTGGCACTCACTTGTTATGTAAAACCAGGAGAGTTTTCATACCTAACATTAAACATAGCTTCCTTCAGTTCTGTACACTGGAGTTCCCATTGCAGAATAGCAACAGGATAATAAACCACATTGTCTGTCAAGATAAAAACAGACCTTGGTGCATTAAAACTACTAGGTATCTGCTAGTGATCGAGCTCTGAGTGATGAGACAAAATTAAAAGAACTAGGAACGGTAAAATTAGAAGTGAGCCAAACTTTTCCAGAAATATGCTCCATGGGTCTCTAAGGAGGGACTCTACCGGCAGGGCTGGTATTCATCTACTCTTTTGCTGATTACTTGTCACTACCAAATCCAGTAGAGATGAGATATCTGAACTCTAGATATCATCTTACACAACTGGATCTCTGCTCAATGTGAATTTCACTCTATTAGAGGAAACCTCAGTTGTAGGAATAGTTACAAAATAAATAGATTATTTTAAACAATTATTTAATATAGATGAGAGACAGAAAGGTATTTGGGCTGTATATGTTGGCAGAGTTCACTTACACTGAGAGGACAATAGAATACAGAATAACTTAGGTGAGTATGAGCAAAAGAAGCACCACAGCATGAGAATCTGATATAGGCCATGAGATAACAGGTGCTTTAACTGCAAGGTGACTAACACAAAGATTATCCAAATATGTGATAGACTGGTGCTAGGCAGAATATACCTTCTCACGTGGACGTGGTGATACTTTTCATTTATTTGTACTGCATATGGAAAGTGCTTTTTTTTTGTTTCCTGCTACCCCTGGAAATTATTAGAATGACCATGAACCCCCAGTGTGCTTCTTTGGCCTAGCCCTTGATAATAACCCCACATTAACAACCAGACCAATACAGTACAAGCTAAACAAAGTCCAGTTTTTGGCAGTTGAAAGAGGGGGTGGGGAATATACTATTACGTGTAGACTTGATAAGTTCAACAGGTGCTCAGGATCACATAAGTTACCTCCAGAGAGAGACTGCCACAAAGAAACCATCTCTTTCAGGAATTGCTTAGATTCATAGGAATATGAATGTTCCTGGTTCTGCTACTTGTGATACTCTGAAAGCAGCAGTCTTATACCATCACATCCTCCACTTCTGTGGCCACCTCCTTCCTGTATAGCACCAATGTACAGCCAAGAATCCAGGTGGCTGAGCATTAAATGTAGTTAACTAGTATGACAAAGCCATAATCCACCAGTTCCTTTTAAAAAAATCAGGTGAAAATGAGACTGCAGCAGAGGAAAAAGCCCTAGAGCCTTCAATTTCAACTAGTCCTGAGGGGATTTTGAATAATAGATATTTTTTCCTATTTTTTTAAAGGCTGTCATTTCCTGTAGGACAGGTGGAATTTTAAGATTCCTGTACTATAGGCTCAAAGAAAGCCTTGTGAGAATATAAAATCTGTTATACGAAAAAGGAGTAAAACTCATCAAATGTGTGTAGATTCAGCAGATATTTTGTTCATGAAGTTTCTCAGTTATAGCTCTCTCCAGTGAACTATTTCCGTTACTCTTAATGCAGCAAAGAGGCAAAGCAAGAAACAGCACTTACAGCTGTTTGAAACCACCAATTTTTTCCTTGCGGCTGAACTGATATTAATTTTGAGAATATTCTACAGCAGTTAAGCACTAAGGATTGATGATGGGGAACTCTAACCTGTAGAGTTAATCTACCTTTAGTGCACCCACATGCATGTTGGGAGAAGAGTTTTGAATGGCTGAGGAACCCAAGTAGCAAATCCACAGGCGCTATTCCTTTCTCCTCCTCTTCCATAACAGCAGCAAACAAGGCATGCCCATAATGCTGATTGCATCACAAATCCTGCCTTTAGCAGACCACACCCTCTGTGGAAGGAAGGGCCCCCTGCAGTCATGGAAGTAGCAAAGAGAATTTGCTTGTAAGGGTATCTCTATACAGCAAAGAAAAAACCTGTGGCTGGCCCATGTGAACTGAACTTGGGTTCACTGCTGGTTCATTGTTTCATTGCTCGGTTTCATTGTTTCATTGCTGTGTAGTCTTTGGGACCCTTCCATCTCACAGGGGCCTAGAGCCTGGGATACAGCCTGAGCCTGGAAGTCTCCAAAGCAATGAAACAGCCCCACAGCCCAAGCCCCATGAGCCCGAGTTGGCGAGTATGGGCCAGCTGGGGTGTCTAGCTGCTGTGTAGACATATCCTTAGTGTTTAGAACAGAGCCTGGAAGCAGTGCTTTGTGCCAGGGCTAGTCAGGGCTGAACCCCGGCACCTCTACTCTTGGCAGATCATAGCCCCAGCACCTTTGGGCTTGCTGCATCAGTTATGAACATAAAAAAAAATTTGCTTGAGCCCCAGCACCTCTTTCATTACAAATTAAGCACTGCCTGGAAGTCAAGACTTCTGGTTTCTACTACTCTGCTACTGACTCTCTGTTTATTATTTGTATTACCATAATGCCTAGAACCCCAGTCATGGACTAGGACCCCATTGGCCTATGCACTGGGTACATTCAAAACAGCAATAGCTAAGCATTACTCTTTTTATGTACTGAGAATTTTCCAAATAAAATGTTCCACATAAACATCATAAGACTGAAAATAACTCTACTCAGCTTTAGTTATCTGTGTATTTCTAGCCCTCGGATCACAGATTTTGTTCCTAATAAGACCATTCTTATGTTTGTATTAATCTCATGGGAGGCTTTGTAGCTTTGAGCCTTATGATGTTAGTGAGAATCAACTTCAGAAACATATATCTGATCTTAATGTGGAGAATCTGGGAAACAAGATGTTGCTCTTCAAGAAGTGCAGTGATCTTTTACCTTTGCATGAAGCTGTATGAATGCTCTGAGGTTCAGATATTGAGATGTTGAAGACCACACATCTAGTAATGATTTTCTATGCTCCCATCTGAGCTATCCACAATTAGGAGCGTGAATCTAGGATGTTATAGTTTTTGCAGTAGCAGGATTCTTCTACTGTTTTACAATGCGATGCTGAATGGCAGGTTTATGTGGTGTGAGGACTGGAACATTTTGTTTTGAAAAAATGCTCAGTATATTAAAAGAGTAATAGTTAGATATTGAATGTACCCAACATGTTGAGACCATGATGAAATCTTCTCCATTGCACATTGCATTGGGTGCTGATATTTATATTTATCATGAGTAATGAGTGATCCCATATTTTAGAAGGTTCGTTTCAGATAAGCACTCAAATTTGGATGCCTGTCTGGGCTATGGTCTTGTTCCATCCAAAGTTCATTGAAAGCTGTGGAAAGATTCCCATTGGCTTCAGTGGGAACTTTTAGTGTTTGCAAATTTTAATGGAATCTCTTGATTTTCAGTACTCCCTGCTCCTGGTTGGACTGAAAATGCTATGTCAACAGTCGGTCTTGACATATTTTTTGTCTGTAGCTGGAACCAAGAAGTGCAGATGTAATTAATTTTTCAAACAAAAGAGCTGAAAATAAAATGTTATTTGAAGTCTTCCAAAGTTCAAGAAACGTTTGGTTCTTATTTTTTCTATATCAGTTTCCCCATCCTTACTTTCACAATGTACCACTTAATCTAATCTAAAACAGTGAATGTGCCTGATTTAAAACATGCTGACTGTATTGTACAACAAAGCTTTCTAAGAATGAAGAGAAAGGACTTTTAAGCCCTGCACTCATCTTTACCATATGTTTTTCTGTCTTTTGTATAGTACGTAACTGATGGTTATTAGTCTTAATCTCTGACAATAAACTTTCCTCCAATAGAGAGACAAAGTGGGTGAGGTAATATCTTTTATTGGACCAACTTCTGTTGGTGAAAGAGACAAACTTTTGAGCTGTGCTATCAGAAGCATCGATATGAGAGGCATACTTTTTATTTTTAATCCTTTTTTATTAGCTGTTATTAGTTGATATCTTTAAGGACATCTTTTCACATGATTACTTTTCCTGGATAGCTTTACTTTTCCATTGTACACGAATAAAACCATTTTTTCCTAAGTAAATCTCTAGCTTGCAAGAAACTGTTGAATGTATTTGTGAAAGGGTATTTATATGTCTTTCTCTGAGTAGCTTTTTTCCTTAGACTGCTGTATTTGCTGTGAATGTCATTTGGGTTCTTAGATTGCTGAAATGAACAGTTTGCTTCTGTCTGATATGAGAGATATCCCTGATAAAATGAAGTGCTGCATCAAATAAAGATAGGTAATGTAAATACCTACTGTGCAGGTAGAAAATCTCTATTTAATGAAGTAGCACCATGCAAATGTTACTGCAACATATTTGCAGAAGTCTGTAAATAGCATCAAAGATTTGTGAGAATTAGGTCTTTAGACTGCAGAAAATATATGAAAGCCTACATAGGATGGCCAGACAGCAAATGTGAAAAATCTGGACGGGGGTGGGGGGTGGGGTAATTGGAGCCTGTATAAGAAAAAGACACAAAAATCGGGACTGTCCCTGTAAAATCGGGACATCTGGTCACCCTAAGCCTACATAGGATCAGGTGTTTGGGTAAAAACAATTGCTATAGATAAACACAAATGAGAGCCATAAAATGTTGTTGTATTGGAGTTGAGTCTCTGCATAAAGACTTGCATTGTTCCTTTTATTTGTAAAGTAAATGGGGAGCATGTTGCAACCATGAAGGGACATAATTCATAAACTAAGTATCCAAGCTATAATATCCATGCTCCATTCAAAACATCTGGAGTGCTCCAGATGTACCTTTAAAGGACAGGGATCTGCGCTGCTGTGCACCTTCTCTCTTCATTTACAGCCGTGCACCTTCTCGCTTCATTTACAGCTGTGTCATTCTGTGTATTCTGATTGGGTAGCATTTCATACCCACTTTGCACTCACTTTGTAGAGGTGTGAATGATCACATAAGGAGCCTTGCATGGGAAAATTGGTCCAATTGAACTTAAGTTTTCTAGTTTCTACATGGTATGTAGAATACACTGCCAGTTCTTGAGCATTTAATTGTAATATAACTTGTTTGCTGTTCCTATAAAATGTATCATGTACATTTTCCACAGGGGCTGGAAAGCATTTCCTGACAATCTCAATAATCTATCAAAGGTAGACACATCTCAATGAATGGAATTATCTTTATCTATGTGTGGGAATTCAGATTGCTATTTTAGCGCTATCTTTTTGTAATAGGCTTTAGCAGTGGTCAAAGAGTGACAGTGCTAGCATCCACACCCTGCCACCAAGTTAAGGAGGAGGATGACTTCCTTTCCCAAACCATGCCTTGGTTCCTTGTACAGAAGCTGTTTACCTAAATTTTGCAGGAGGAGACCACAGTTTGAGCCTTGGTAAACAATGGAAGGGACCTTGTGCAGCTGTTTTAACACTTAATTAGAGTTGTAGGAATCAGGAAAAAATGTTACAAAAAATCATGAAATAAATTATTCAACCAGCTCAATGTCTGTAGATTACTCTGGATGGAAATTAGGCTCCTTCCCTTTAGGGCCAAATCCTCATCTAGCGTAAATTGGCACGATGAAGCTGCCCCAGTTAATATCAGCTAAAGTTGTGGCCCATCATGTTGTAATTAAAATCCTGTTATGATTAGGTCTTAACTGGATAAAATGTAACAGAAATGTTACTATGTATAACTACAGCCCTGACTGTTTTGTTAGAAATCCCACCTTTCATGTGACTGGACCGTTCCTTTACTTTTATTTATATATATATAAAAGTATATAAATGCCACATGTGAAATGTTATTAATCACAATAAGGAATTTGGAAGATTCAAAATTGCCCTAACAAGCTTTCACCTTGGTGACAAATATATTTTCTAAAGTTTTGGTTGGCTCTTATTTTAACCCAACTATTTTGCCCATCCTTAGCTTCGGACCATTAGGCTCCTGAATTTGTTTTTCTTTTAGAGAAATATTCACTTTTTGATGTGAATTTCATACATTAATATACTCCATCCTTAATGGAAGTTACACATGTGCATCAATGGGAGAATACAAATTTTCTACAACTTACAACCTGATGTGAAGTAAGGCTGCTAAGTTATATTATATAACCTTGGAAATCGGCGCTTAGGATGAACAGAGTGGAACTAGTGGTTTCTGCTATAATAATGGTGTATAAAGCTATATCTTTTTAAAGCACAGCTCATCTTCTTCTTCATTAGTCCCTATTTTAGTTACTTCTGAAAATCCCTTTATTTTATAGATTTGTTATAAGGAAAAGGAAAAGTTTGCAGTTGCGTGAAAGGAGCTAAATGTTCCTCAGGAGAAAATTATTTGCCCAATGGCCGTTCTTGCCAGCAAACCTTGGCCTTCCTTATCATTTTAAACATTTAGAATTAGAGTAATTCCACCATTTCTATATAATGATCATGAATTGAGCTTTGGCATCAAAAGAAGACACGAGTAAAGGTTGTTTAGCAGCAAGAGAGTAAATTCATAGCAAAGGATCATCACAATTAATACACTTTTTTTTTTTAGTTTAAATGGTGTATGGTTTTTAACACTAGTAGATAAATGAAGTTAATCCAAATCCCTTTGCTTTAGGAGACATTAGACTCATGTACCTTTAGCCAGTTTTAATCAGGTTTACTGCCTGCTGTAGAATGATTGCATCTCATAAACCTGACAGAGAGGGGATAAAAAAGGAAATGATGAGAGAGCAGGAAGAGCCATTGTTGGCAAATAGATCTAACTGAATAGAAAATATTGAAAAGGAAGAGATGCGGATCTTCTTCCAAGATATATGGTGGAAACACTTGATAACCAGCATCATTTTATTGTGAATTTTTTCCCATCCTTCTGTGGTTTGCTGACTTTTATATGTTTATACTTCTGGGTGTGTAATGAAATAGTATGGAGACAGGATGCTTTCTTTTTCTACTAATGAAAATGACCCAGCTATCTTTTATCATCTTAAAAAAAAAACACCCCCCAAAAAACTTCATGGTTCCAATTTCTGAAGAGATTTTGAAATGAAATTATATATAAAAATTTGCAAATTCTACAATGAAAATAGTGGCCAACAGGTCAGAAAATAATTAACCCTGGTATGATTTCCACACCCTTCCCCAACCACAATACCACATAGTGGTTGACAAGGATACCTGCAGCTTTATTTGTGATATCCAGTTCTCAAGTAAACAAGCATTAATTTTGCAGAATGCACCAAGCATGTGCTATGCTATGGACTTCACAAGCAGGGAAACCTCCCATGCCATTAGCAATGTTCTTTTCTACAGCATCCTTCCTATGCGGACACCTTAAGTGCTGACCTCTCGCAAAGCATTACATTCCAAGCAGAGGGTTTGTGTATATTCAGCCACCTCTGCTACAACTGAAAGACTGACGACTCTAACAGGGAATAACATATCATTGAATTAAGGTACCTGATTTCTTGTAAGTCAAATGAAGGGTAAGCTACACTTCCTATGCTCATTTCGCTTGTGACCTTTCTCAGATCAGTCTTCTTACATGTACTGTATTACCATCACATCTGGGTGGAATCACGTTGCATGAAATGGTGCATGGGTTAGTTGCTCCCACGTTGTACTAGTGCTATTAACCTGCCACTTCTATGAATGATAAATTCAAGCTACAGACAAGTATCATATTGCTTGGCAACTCCTGTAAATGTCAATGAATTAGTTTTCATTCCATTGTGCTATATTAGAGGGACTATTGGAGGTAGCATGTGTCTAGTGGTTACAACTGCTGCATGGAAGCCAGGAGCCCTGGATTTTGTTAAGCCAGGCTTGTGGGGTTCTATTAATGTTTGTAAAACCTCTTTGAGACTCAGATAATGTAAATGCAAGGAGTTGTTGCCAAGAGGAACTGGATACTACAGATATGAACAAAGAAATCTTGTCTGTCCTTCTGTCTGCAGTACTAGTCGGATCCCCATAACCATAGTATCTGAACATCTTTATACTAAACTTATCTACTATGAAATTATTCAATTTTCCAGCACAGAAATAAATAACATAACTCTCTTCCTGCCATCTTGATTTCTCATTCAAGATGCCAATCTTCCTGATTTCCATGTTAGAACTTCTCTGCTGCATGTACAGTAGTAGGCTGGAAAGTACCGGTAGGTAGATGTTGCCTGACATTGACAATCATGCAGCATGGTAAATCTTTCTGAGTTCTTATGTTATCATTTCTAATGGGCAGCTTTAAGTGACATATATGAAGGCATATTTATACTTTTCAAATTCAGAGCTCAAGTTACCCTAAGAGAGAGAGGATGGCCTTGTGTTTAATGTACTGAACTAGGATTTAGAAGATCTGGGTTCAATCCCAAATTCCAGCAAAGCCTTTCTGTGTGATCTTGGTCTCTCTTTACCTCAGTCCCCCAGCTATAAAATGTAGATGCTAATGCTTCCTTTTTCCTACCTGTTATCTGTCTTCTCTATTTAGATTGTTTGGCATAGAAACTGTGTCTTATTATGTGTCTATATGGTATCTTGCACAATGGGGTCCTGATCTTAGTTGGAGCCTTTAGGTGCTACTGTAGTACAAATAAAAAAGAATCAAGTGTGTTTCATTCCCCCCCCCCCCAGAAATATCTTCAAGGAGAGGATGCATGTGTCTCTGTCTCTCATACCTATATTCCTTCCTTCCTTCTGCTCTCTCACTCTTCTCTTACCTTTGACACATGATTATCAAGCCTTATTCAATTTTATTTGGTTTTCAGATTTCCAACCCTTCTTGCTATCAGACACATCAGAAGTACTACAAGACTTTCTGTGTTATTTGGTGCTTTGTTTTCTGTTTCTTGTTGACACCAGCAATGCTAATACAGGTGAACATCTATTTTTAAAATACGCCAACCAAACTTCTGAAAACCGCAAATTGATTTGGTAAAGGTTAGTTCAAATGTCGGGCAAAGGTTCAGGTTGGTTCTTATTTTATCTGAACCAATTCACTCATTACCAACTTTGTTATTCATTCTCCAGTTTTTTACTCAACATTAATGCAGTAATTAGTGAGCTTCAGTCATTTCAGTCTACGTGTGAAGTTATAAGAGTAAAAAAAGCTAGAAAGCATGATATCTATTTGAGAGCTGCCTGAATTTTTGTGCGGCGTCTCATTTAAGTCTGTCTGACAAGTATATTCTATTATCTGTGTTCCATTAGAAAAGGTTATGAAGACAATGGCAGTGAAATAGTTATGTCTTATCAAACCATACTAGGGCCAACTTCTATTGACTTTACTCAGGCAGAATTCCAAATGATGTCAACTGTTGAAGTCAATAGGATTTCATCTTGAGAAAGGACTGTAGGATTTTGCCCAAAATCTTTATTTATGACTGCTAAATGGAGTCCACCTGGTCTCCAGATGAACAAGAGCAGCTGATGGGAAGGGTGGGGGGAATCCGTTCAAGAGTTTCTCTTTCATTCCTGGTCTGTGCAATATTCTTCTAGTTCACTTTAAGCTGTCTCCGGAGGTTATGGGATTCTATAAATTGCTGAGTGATGGCTGTCAGAAATATATTACTCAAGTGGTGTTTAACTACTCCAAAGGAGGAGAGCACAAAAGTTGTTCTGAGTTATTATGAGTATGAACTGTTTCACATAAACAGAACAGAAGCATACAGTATTTTATTATTATGTAATATTGTGTCTTCTAATAAAGAATTAAACATTTAAAATGTTTCTGAACAGTGGCCTAATTTGCAGAAATGTAATTAGTTTTTGAATATGAGTTAAAATGATCTTCATCCAGTGCTATTTATTTTTCCTGCATAAGACTTTCTAAATTCAGGTTAGGTTATTACATTATAAAGCTTATAAGTGCCACCTTGTGGGCAAAAATATTAAATATGGTTTATCAGATAAAATTCAGTGGGGGTAAGGTAGTATAATTCATTTTAAAATGTGTGTGGAAAGGAAATATTTTGACACTGTTTGCTGTTTGCTACAAGACCTCAATTTATTTTATATTTGAGTATTGTTAACTGATACATGCAAAATGTGTAGCAGCTTGATCCAAACTTTCTACTGGCTTTCCATTGGCTTTGGGTGAAACCCAAAATGAATACTACCATCCCATCCATGAAATCTGTCCAGGGTGCCTCAACATCACAGTTAACAGCTGAGAGACATTGTAGAATGCACACAGTAGATATTATAAAGTCACACTTTTCAGCCAACAGGAATTTTTGCCAACAGCAAAGTAAACAGTAATTTTTTGTACATAAATGCTATTATGTGGTATAGTCTCAGAACTTTCTTAGCCCTTTTGCTTACAAAAACTAACCCAGTCTTGCTGCAGATTCTTGCATCTCTTGCAGTTTTAGCACTTTCTTCTAGAGCATGCGATGCTGGCTGCTGTCAGAGACAGGATGTTGGCTAGACAGACCAAAGTTTGACAATTCCTATGTTCCTGTGTAGCACATGGGAGCCTGCCACAGTGGGCCACAATTTTTTTTCCATTAAGAAGTTCACTTTTTAAAACAGAGTTTACCTGCTCTTTTATCTTTTCTGCTTGTCCCATAGGGTATGTCTGCACAGCAGCTGGAAGGTGTAATGCCCAGACCAGGTAGACGTACATGCACTAGCTCTTCTCGAGCTAGTGTGCTAAAAATGGGGCTGTGGTTACATAGTTGACAGCTCAGGCTAGTGGCCTGAATATGGGGCTAGGATCTTGGGCATTATTATACTCAGGTTGCTAGCAGATCAGTGGCCCATATTCTGTCGTGTCCAGCATCCAATTCCCAAAGACTTGATCTATGATTTGCCTACCTTTACCTTTAACTAGCTGCTTATGTGCTTTGTAGAAATAGGGTTCAACTTTAGCCAGTTCTTGATAGTAAATGGAAGGCATAAACCCCCCATGAATAACTTTAGTAGCCATCTTTACAAGTCTCGTAGAATTGAGCTCTGCTGAGAGGCAATGACTCATCACAGGGGATTGGACTAGATGACCTCCTGAGGTCTCTTCCAATCCTAATATTCTATGATTATCCTTTTCGTTTTCTGTTGGCTTCCAAGATTGTGTTTTTGAATCTTCATTGAGTGACCTTGGAGTTTGGGGTGTGGTATTACAAGCTTACGTGCTCATTGAATCTTCGTGAGATCAGTACAGGAGGAATTGTTCCAAAGTCAGTCTCCAGGCAGGAGGAACTCTGGAGAAATGACTATCTCCTGAGTTTATATGTGAAGAGGTTAAACAAATGCACAAGTATTTTCAGTATTTCCTCTGGAGAGTGCATTGGACCTTATATCAGTAATGACAAGCAAGTTAGCAAGACTAACATGCAGATCATCCTCCTTGTCAATGGCAAATACAATAGCAGATGAGTGAATACCAACTTTTGTCAGCTTATTAGAAATCCCCCAAACAATCCAGATTTGTTGATATTTATAGGTCCATAGCAGTAGGAGAAAATTTCACGGAGATAGAGGAAAAACAGAAAGAGGTCATTAAGGGATTTATTGGGCTCAGAAATGTGTGCGCAGACTCCTGCCTCAGAGACCGCAAACACATTCCAGAATGACTAACAAGAAGGAGAACAAAGAGTAAACAGCCCAAGTATCACCACTAAAAATGTTACCACAACGCTTGTCAATTTTATTGAAGAAAAACATTGCTAATTCAACAAGCAGAAACACTGGAACACAGCACCTAAAACCTTGGAAGATGGAGTCTTAAAAAGTGAGCTCAAAATGTTTTATTTAAGAAGACAAGAGGCAAATTGTGATTGAGTCCTAGAGGCTCTGCCGATGAAGGGTGAATATTAGTTCCAATGGCAATGTTATATACAAGCTGACTAACTAGTCAGTATCTTCCAAAGCAGGCATCAAATAGAAAAGATGATTAATGTTCACGTTAAAATGTTTCTAATTTATACTGCTTATATTTCAGTGAGTGGTTGTCGTGGTAGTTGAAATTTGGTTAGTTTAAGTTGAAATTTGCTTAAAAGAATAATATAATGAACCATACAAGATAATGAATGAACGTAAATCCCTTCAAAGCCCAAAACCTAGTGAAAACAAGATCCAGAGGGTGTGTGGCCATCTGAGAGCCTTGGTAAGCCGTTGTCTGAGTTTAAAAGACTCTGAAAGGGCATTAATGATGATACTTAGCCCTGGTCTACACTACGAGTTTAGGTCGAATTTGGGGTAGTGTGGACACAATTTGACGGTATTGGTCTCCGAGAGCTATCCCAGAGTGCTCCATTGTGACCGTTCTGGACAGCACTTTGAACTCAGATGCACTAGCCAGGTACACAGGAAAAGCCCCGGGAACTTTTGAATTTCATTTCCTGTTTGGCCAGCGTGGCGAACTCAGCAGCACTCAGCAGCACAGGTGACCATGCAGTCCCCCTAGAATGTTTCTGCGCTCCCTTATCTCCATCCCTGAGGTTATCGCAGATTAGAAGGTGAAAAAAATGCACTCCTGGTGACATGTTTTCCGAGCTCATGTAGTCCTCCCACACTGATAAGGCACATGGAGGCATTCAGTGGCAGAGGCTAGGAAAGAATTGCTGTGTTTGCTTAACAGCAAAAGTATCATGTCTCACTAGTGATCCTGCCCGAGCCAGGTCGCTGTGTCACATGCACTCCACTCTGTGTCAGCCTTGGGCGGGGGCATGACCGCTTTGTGAGCAGGAAGGCCATAGATATAGACATTGCATTAGGTAGCTTCTATAGCTAGAGAAAACATTCCTGTGCATTCAGCAAAGTCTATGGCAAAAAAGAGAAGCCCCATAGTGTAGTGGTTAGCACGTTCACCTAACACGCAAAAGCCCTGTAGTGTAGTGGTAATCACGTTCACCTAACATGCAAAACGTCCCCGGTTCAAAACCGGGCAGAAACAGGTCACTGTTCCTTTTTCTGACTCTCCTCCTGCATTTTTAGTCTTAGAACAGACCACGCTGTGAAATTTTACTTTGAATTATATCAATTATGAGTTAAATAATATGGAAGCTCTCTCTAAGTTATAGTCCTGGGTTCCTTACCCTTTCAGCTGCTCTGATAAATTAACATTTTTGTTAGGGGCGAGGGAAAATTTTCATGAAGCCTTTTATAGGGACTAAATGCTATCTAGGACTCTGAAATAATCTTAATGTGGCCATAGAGTGCAATCCTTCGTTCTGGATTTGTCATTCCACAAGTTGAACTGCTCCTTACTACTGTCCAGGCTTCATGGGAGCAAAGGGCAGGCTGGGGTAGGTGCAACCACTCGGTGCTGCCGACTGGGTGAGCAGCCTGAGGCAGAAGCCTCCAGCTCGCATGATATTCCAGGCAGGACTGGATCTCCATGAGACAAAACTTAAAAAAAAAAGAGAATGACCTGGAGTCACTCCCATTTGGTGTTCTAAGAGGAGGATAGCCATGTCTGTCCAGGCACCTCTGATCGACCTCACCGAGGTCTGCCAGCTGAGCGGGGCTGAGTGGGACCCCGGCTGGCAGGAGCGGGCAGACAGAGCTGCCCGCTGCCAGTCTGGGGCTCTGTCCACCGGCCCTGCTCAGCCCACTGTCTGCCTGGGGTTCCAATCATCCAGGCAGGCAGTGGGCTGAACGGGTCCAGTGGACAGGACCCCGGAAAAAAGGCGCGAAACAACTGTCTGCCGTTGCTTTCAAGGAGGGAGGGAGGGGGTCCTGACGACATGTACCCAAAACCACCTGCGACAAAGTTTTTGCCCCATCAGGCGTTGGGAGCTTAACCCAGAATTCCAATGGGCAGTGGAGATTGCGGGAACTGTGGGATAGCTACCCACAGTGGACCGCTCTGTAAGTTGATGCTAGCCGCGGTAGTGAGGACGCACTCCGCCAACTTAATATGCTTAGTGTGGACATATGCAATAGACTGTATAAAATCGAATTCTAAAAAATCAACTTCTATAAAATTGACCTAATTTCATAGTGTAGACATACCCATAATTAATTCTAAAACTACATTTTGAAAATCTTTCAGAATTAATAAAGGGCATGAATAGTTGTAAAATCAGCAAGCTGCTTTTTGCAAACCAAGGAGCTCGTGAATTAGCTTAAAACATTGTGTAGATGGCATTCCACTGAAGAGTAGGACTAAGCTGGCCTGGTCCAACTCTCATTGATTTCAATGAGGATCTTTCCATTGGCTTCAGTGGAAATTGGATTGGAGGCCATAACAAACTGGCAGTACCAAGAATGTGTTTTCCCACAAAGTGATTATTGTTGGACAGACACTGGAAGACCTGGCCTGCTACCCAAAAATCAGGGCTGGATTTCAGCTGAATGAATATTGTACCTGTAAAACACAGAAGGGGAGAACAAAGAAGTACAGGTGGAAAAAGTCCTTACGAACTTTTGAAAGCGCCCACTCAATTTAATTGCTGTAGTGCTCACCACGTTAATTGACAATGAGCATGCCTAGACCAAAGTCTCTTAAATAATACATTTGAAATGAAGCAGTGCACCATCATTTAACACAGGTGCACTATTAGAGTGCTGAGAAATCCAGAGTTCAATAGCCCTCAAATCTATCCTTGCGCCAGGGTGGTGGTTCATTATAAGCATATAAGAACTGAAATGGAGATCATGATGAGATCTGGGGCAATTGGTGTGAGGGGACCTGGATGCAGAAAATGGGTCAGTAGGAAAATCAGGGGCTGAATTGTGATCTGAGTAGTGAAGTTCCTTCTTACACCAAGGTTGTCTAACCATTTTTGTTTCTATAAAAGTTTGCTGGGAACTTATATTTATCATACTGTGGACTTAGGTGACTGGCCACACAACTCAAATAGGCCCTGATCAAAAGATTCTCATTGTCTTAATGAGCTTTGGGTCAAACCTAGAGTGAATTCTGAATACACACTGTTTGTGAGGGACCCATTGTCTCAAAGAATTTATAAAAACTATTTGTTGACCAATTACAAATAGTGCACAAATTCATTATCTGTTTGCAGACAATTCACTAACAGGAAAAAGGGTCAAAACCAAGGCATGCATTGCTTGCAGGAACTGATTCAACCTGCTTTATCAGTAACCCTGGCTCACATAAGGAGCTTTACAAGGTATCATTAAGTAGTATTAAAGTGTTACACCTCAAGGTAAATTTTCTACAATTAAAATTTAGTTAATAATTCTGTTGACGATACATAAACCAGAAAATAATTAGTCTCTGTTTCCCATACCTTTGTTGGTTCTGCAGTGCTAGATACAGCTCTGAATTGATATAGGGAAGAGAGGAAGAATAATCTGGTAATTAAGACATTGGACTGGGACTCAGGAGGTCTGGATAGTGTTTTGGGCTCTGCTACCAATTTCCTGTGCCTTTGGGGAAGTCATGAAATTTCACTGTTCCCTATTTCTAGAGTAGGTATAATAGTACTTCCTTTCTCCCGCCTTTTGTCCCTCTTGTCTATTTGTATTGGGAGACCTTTGGGGCACAGACTGTCTTCTACAATGTATATGTATAGTGCCCAGTACAACATGGCCCCAACTGAGTTAAGGACTTCAGGCATTTCTGTCATACAAATAATAATAAACTCTGAGGAATCATTTATATCTAGTCACTTTTCTGACCATAACTGTTCATTAACAACTTGAAAGTAACACTGGATAGAAGGCATTTTTAAATGTGCTTTTTAATCTTAACAGTGTGTATTGAGCATCTGGAGCTGCCCCTTCATCTTACTGAGATACAAGTTACTCCTGGGGGAATTCTGCGCCAGTGCGCGTGCACAAAATTCATGCTCCTCCCCCCAGATTTCTTTGCTTCCCTGCAGAAAAATGACTTTCTGAAACTGCAAGAGCAGTCACGCACCTCTCCATAGCTCTGCAGGTACATAATTTCTGGCACCCACAGCAGCCAGCAGAGAAGTAAATCATGCCAACCCTGAGCCGTGATCAGCTGCTAGTCTTGGCTGGGCTGGAGGCAGGAGAGGATGGGACTTCCTCTTCCCTTGCAAGGAGTGGCTGTGTCAGACCCACCCCCAGAAACCTCCCCCAGCTGCAGGAAGCTCAGCATTCTCCCCTGCTTCCTGCCCCCATCACTCCTCCGCTTCAGGGGGAGGGTCACTATATGTGGAGCTTGTCCCCCATCCTCCCAATCATCATGCATCCAGACCTCCCATCCCAGAAACCCCTGCCAAGCCTCACCCTGTACACCCAGAACCCCCGTAGCCCTCCATACCCAAACCCCATCCCATTGAACCTCAACCCTTCCTTTGGAGCCCCCTGCACCCAGATGTCCTGTCTCTGGACCACCACCCCTGCACCCAGACCACCACCAACTGAACTCCCTGCACACAAACCCCCATCCTGATGAGCCCCACCACCCTTGCATCACCCTGAGCCCCCACATCCAGACCCCCATACCACTGACCCCAATTAGCTGCACCCAGACCCCCATCCCACAAGCCCCACTCCCCCAGCACCCAGACCTCCCTGCTGAGACCCCCACACCCAGACCCCTCCTCTGAGACCCAGCCACATTCACCTGGAAGCCCTGGCAGAGTCCCATTGCACCTGGAACCCCCCAACAAGCATCTATGCATCCAGATCCCCCCACACCTAGACCCCCTACTTAGCTGCCTGCACCCAGATTGTCCCACGCAGAATCCTCTTGCCTGGATCCCCCCTCACGGAGCCCCTCCACACTTGGATTCTACCTTGTTGAGCCTGCCTGCCCCACACCTGGTGTGCCTGGCACAGAGTGGCAGGGCCCCAGGGTGTTTCTGGGGCAGGCCCAGGCCTTGTGCTGTGTCAGGGTCAGGTGCAGCCTCACCACTGAGTCAGTGTCCCTGGCGTGGGGTGTGGGGAGGCTGCAAGGTGATCTCCCATCTTCGTGCAGCCAGTGACCTGTGCTCCTCACTGTCATGCTGGAGCCTCTGCATTTATTAACAAATAAAACTTGCAGAATTTCGCAGAATTTTAAAATATTGTGCGCAGAATTTTTAATTTTTTGGCGCAGAATGCCCTCAGGAGTAACAAGTGTATGTTGTTGAAGCTGAATCTCATGAAATTTGTTCCCTATGCGACATATATGTGGTATCCTAATGATCAGTGTGACTGTCTATACACATGTGGTCACAAATTATTTCCTTCTCCAGGTTATACATGGACCATCCCCAGCATGAGTATAGAAACTCAAATCTCATCTCAGGCTTGCCAACATAGTGCTTTGCTTAGCTGCCTCTATATGATTTTGCAGGACAGAAGCTGGCTTTGTCTTTTAGAAAAATTGTTTTTTAATGAAACCATTGCAAAAATATACAGTAGCTATTGTTTGTGTAGAAGGAGATTTCTGTTACCTTTGGTCACCGAAGAAGTCTCATTAGAGTCTCTGCTTGTGGGAAACCACTTTACATATTTTAAAAATTGTTACTTTTACCCAAATGCCCTGGGGGCAACACTAACTTTTAAATTCTGTCTACCATATTACTGGCTGAATTGTTTTGCCTTGTATTTTAGCAGACATTTTCTTACAGGTTTTAGGGAAAGATTTCAAAGATTAGGGCAAACTGAATGAAACAAACTTTAAACACATTTCTATTTTTTTTTCTTCCATTTTCTGAGATGCTTTTCCCTTGCAATATCCCTGGGAGGCCAGATTTGATTTTATTTGTTTGTGAGGAGGGCTAAGGTATGTGCAGGAATCTCTTCTATGGTCTTCAGCTTGATGTGTATTTAGAGAACTTCTTAGGCTTGAGATGGAGGGGAAAAGTCAAACAGAGGCATTTAGTTTCCACTGCTGTTGCTATGAACCACTTGCTCTTCTCCTGCTGTAATACCAATGAAATTAAGCTAGAGGGACAAGGGAGCCATTACGTACTGGGTTGTTGCTACGTACTGCTAAGTGACTAATAGAAACATCAAGAGACTAGTGCAAATACAGTGTTAGTTGCCAATACGGTGCTGTAGGAGAATTGATGTGGTGGTGTAGGAAAATGTAATCGTCTCCTGAACCTAGGTACCTCTGATGAAATGTAAGATTTATTGTGGATAAATAAAAAGCTTTATGGAAGTTCTACATATGGAGCTACTAAACTTTTCTGTGCATGTTTCTGTCAGATACTAACCAAAATAACTTTACAAACCATTTCAGAGATTGGTAGTAAACCTGAACTTGATTAGAGAGGAGGAGGAGGAGAGAGAGAATGGAGAGTCTTAACTCAGGTATTGAGCTTGTGATGGAACATGCTACTTGCTAACTGTTCATAAAATAAAAAATAAGTCTGATTTATACCGCAAATGAAAAATCTAATAATTGTGTGTCACTGCTGTTCCGTTTTCAGTCAATGCTAGGTGGCAGTTCCTTTGTTTAGGATAGGTAGACAAGGGAAACCAGACTTCTGAGAGAGAAATTATAGTAAAGATGGTCTGTAAATATAATTTCAAATATTACAGTCCTAATAATACTTGCTTATGCTTTAGGTAAGCAAATTAAGGGTCATTTCAGCACAAATCTAAGGTTTCTGTTTGTTGCTTTCCCCAATTCATTAAGCGCATCTTGACTCTTGCTAGCATATATTCTGCTTGTCTTGCTCCACACACTCAATATCTCTGGGACATGGATCTTCCCTGTATGATACAAGTAATTAAACTTTAATAATAGCATAACAACAAAAATACCATGAGATCTGGAAAAATCAGGATTCCCCTTATCCCTTTAGAGAAAGGTCTAGCCTGCAGTGCTGTTCTGTGTCAATGGAACAGGATAGCAAGGCTGAGTCACCATAGTGAGTGGGAGCGGGTGCTCCGTGGAGCAGAGATTGACCATTTACAGACCTGAGAAACAGCAATGACAGCAACGACAACAGATGTAGTAGACTTCGGCAATGTACTGAAAAGACCATGTTTATTTGAATAATCTAGTGCACAACCTTAACTTTGTTACATACTTGCAGGTCAGCTTTAAAACACTTTCCTCCTCTCGTTTGTTTTTTCCGTATGTAGCGGGGTGCTTACCCCGCTCCTGCCTGGAAGGGCTTAAAACAGCCCTGGCAGAGGACTGCAGCTCTAAAAGCCTGGCTAATTGGGGAAGTAGCCACAGCTGGGCCACGCCCCAATCAGGCCACAGCTGGCCTGTATAAAAAGGCTGGGAGCCAGAGGCCAAAGTGTCTCTCTCTGCATTCAGAGGGAGAAGGGCTTGGCTGCAGCAAGCTTGAGACAGAGTACCTGAGTGGAGCAGGGCTGGGGAAAGGCTGAGGAGCTGGGGAGCTCCAGCCTGGAAAGCCCCAGGCTGCAGCCTAGTAGAAGGCCAAGGGGTACTGGGGGTTGCAGAGGGCAGCCCAGGGCTAGGCTAGGGTTACCATATTTTGAGTGTCCAAAAAGAGGACACTCCACGGGGCCCCGCCCCCACCCCTGCCCACAACCTGCCCCAACTCTGCCCCCTCCTCTGCTTTCCGCGAACATTTGATTCGCGGGAAGCCTGAAGCAGGTAAGGGGGTGGGGGTGGGGGAGGAGGCGCGGCCCAGTCTGGCCCCCCCAGGCGTCTCCAGCCTGGGTCGGCTAGGGCCCTGGGGTGCCGGCCCCGGGCCAGCCCCCGGCTGAGCACCCCCGGCCCAGCACCGCCGGCCCGGCCCCAGCCCCCGGCCCAGCACCGCCGGCCCGGCCCCAGCCTCCGGCTCAGCACCGCCGGCCCCGCATGTCCCGATTTTCCCGGACATGTCCGGCTTGTTGGGATTTCCCCCCGGACAGGGATTTGAAGCCCAAAAAGCCAGACATGTCTGGGAAAATCCGGATGTATGGTAACCCTAGGCTAGGCCAAGGCAGCAGGTCCAAACCCTCCTTGCCTGTGATGAGTGGCCTATACTGCAGTCTACCCCAGGGAGCGGGGTCTAGTTGGTGACTGGCAGTGGCCTTATTCTGAGGCGAGGTAGGGATAGTGGGTGGGAGTTCCCGGGGAGGGGAGACCCTAGTACTGAGGGGTACTGCCAGGGGGCAGCACCCCAGATACAAAGGGCACCGGGGTCTGGGAGGGACACGGGGGCCAGAGGACAGGTGGATCACCGGCCTGCAGGGGGTGCTCCAGGACGCTGGAAGAGCTAATTCCTGAGACGACCAGTAGGAGGCACCGCAGGGGTGAGTCCGCTCGTCTACACCGCATCATTTAATGGCAAGAATTCAAATTGATGATTTCACCTCTAGTCCATCTTTTTTCTTATTCTTTTTTCCCCAAGACAGTTTGATTAGCAGTATCTTGTTTTTGCTGAGAGCAACATGTGTAAGATTTACAATGTGGATGCAACAAATGCCAGACCCCTGTAAGGAGAGTCAGTTATATTTAATACAAAAATTATCTAGTTAGAACCTTTTCTTCCACACTGTTTTTATTAATTTCAATGTGATATTAAATATGAATTTTGAAAAATGTAATTATAAATTACCATGGCTCATGCTACATAATGGTGATAAAACCTAGTCAGAGACATTTCCTATAGTATTTGGATGACAATATTACTGCTATTAGATTTTTTTTTTAATAGGTCACACCGTTTAACTTCACGGATTTCAAATCTAGAAGGGACCATTATGGAAATCTGGTCTGACCTCCTGCATAGCACAAACCATAGAATTTCAGCCTGCATCAAACCTATAACTTCTGATTGAGCTATAGCATATTATTAGAGACATCCATTATTGATTTAAAGACTTCAAGTGAGAGAATCCACCACATCCCTAGGTTAGTTTTTCCAGTGATTAATTACTTGCACGTTCAAAATCTGCACCTTATTTCTAGTCCGAATTTGTCTAGCTTCATGCTCCAGCCACTGAATCTTGTTATGCCTTTATTTGGTAGATTAAGGAATCTTTTACTGTCACAAATCTTCACCTCATATAGGGACTTACAGACCATGATCAAGTCACTGCATAGTATTCTCTTCAATAACTAAATAGAATGAGCTTCTTAAGTCTCTCTCACTGCAAGGCAGGTTTTCCAGGCTATGAATCTTTCTAGTAGCTCTTTTCTGAGCCCTTTCCAATCTGTTCCTAAATCTTGCATTTGGCTTGATTGAAACACATCTTATGTTCTCTGCATGAACCAGGATACTCATTTCACTCTTTAATTAATGTATTTTTCAGGCAAATTTGCTTTAATGTACAACCATTAGTAATACCAACCAAACTTTAGCAATAGCATGTGTGGGGAGAAGGGAGTTGCCATATATGTTAACTTAGAAATGTAGAGACAATTTTCCTATTTTTAAAATCAGACTTTGCCATAAAGTTATTTTCACAAATTGGAGAACATTTTGAACACCGACCTGGCCAAGCTGGCAGCCTACTGTAGCAGTTGGCACCTCCAACCAAGGGTAACTACGACAGTTTCAAAGTACCTTCCACCACCACAATGCAAGCGCTAAACATGAGTTAGACGTCTCCCTCAACAGAAAATGACTGAAACTCAAGGCAAAGCCTGTCTACCTTAGTGTTACACTGGACCGTTCTTTGACTTTCCATGACCATCCAAAAAGACTGCTACTAAACTCAGGACCAGGAATAATCTAATCAGCAAATTTGCCAGTTTGACCTGGGGTGCAGGCACATCGACACTTCGCATGTCGGCTCTTTCACTGTGCTATTCCTTAGTGGGATACTGTGCGTCTGTGTGGTATCATTCACCTCACTAAATTCATTGACGTCAACTTGAACTCAACCATGCTTATCCTAGGCATCACTCCTATCCCATGGCTACCAGTTCTGAGCAACATAGCCCCTCCAGACATTCGTCACAGCCAGAGTGGTGGAAAAGCTATATGCCAATCCCAGTCTCCCACTGTACATGGCCATTTTCAGTCACCCCAGAGCACGACTTACATCGAGACATCCATCGTGGTTTCAACCACCAGATCGGAATCTGTCAGCAGCAATCCTATGACGTGATGAGTAGTCAGCTAAAGATGTTTGGAATGGCTTCCTTGTCACTGATCTGACCATTTGATCATCTGGATTTGACCTGCCATGTCACCTCTGGACTCTGAGGAACAGGTTCTGAACTGTCCAAGGAATATTTGCAGCCAACCTCTACACATGGGGTCTGTGCGATGACACACTTATCACTGTGGCCTCTGTCAATCAATGGTGCATGTTGTCGACGAGTATCAGCTGACTAGATTTCACAGTGCCCTTCACTGTGCTGATGAAACTGCTGTTGGTTGGCTTGGCAAGCATTGCAAATGCTAGTAGAAGAAGTATCTGATCTAAAAGTGAACCTTTTTGCAAGACATTACTCTGTGGCATAACACTTAATATTCTTCATAGAAATATGCTTAAGATATGAATATGGCATAAATAAGATATAGTTCATGCAAGATGGCTCATCAAAGATATCATTGAAAAGGTTATAGTTTACTGAATGTGATTATCCAATTTGTATGCATGTATCATTTCTGTATCTGAAGTTAGGAATATTGACTATGTAACAATTACAACTGTGTGTGTACTTGGCGGGGGAGGGGAATACCCACCAGATAGTAAGTAATCATCCTGAATGAGCCATTTAAGAAGGACAGTAGAACTCTGAAGATACTAATCTCATACCTTCCTGAGGAGTTTCCTGGGATGCTGCATTGACACTACAAGGTCAGGTGATAATGTCACCTGATGCAAAATACCACTTGGACACTGCTAGTACTTTTTCACTGGAAACAAAGGCTTCCCACCTTATGTAAATCTTATTTAAGGCTGGGGAGTAAGGCAAACAGGACTCTCCTCCATTGCCTACCCATGAAGAAAGACTGCTGAAAATACCCGAAGAGACAAAGAAACTAGCCTGAGGGGAAAGGCAGGGGTGAGTCCAGACTGACATAGGGGTCCAGTCTGTAAGAAGAGATAACTGGAACTCTAAGCTACAGAAACTCTGCATCCTGCCTAATTCAACATTTTGGGTGAGATTACTTTTTGTAACCTGTATCTTTAGTGAATCAAGCTTAGTTTGTTTTATTTGCTTTGTAATCTGCTCTGTTCTGTTTTCTATCCCTTATAATCACTTAAAGTCTGTCTTTTGTAGTTAATAAATTTATTTCTTGTTTATAATATAACCCAGTTTGTGCAATCGCAAGAAGCTGTGCATATCTCTCTTGGGAGAGAGGGTGAATTTTTCTGAGCTTGTGCTGTGCAGTTCTTTCTATACAGCGCAAGACAATATTATCTGGGGTTTATCTCTCCACAGTGGGTGTGCATGTGAGTGCTGGGTGAATCCTCTCTCACAGATCTGACTGCAGTCTGTGCCTGCAGCTGGATGTGGTCTTGCCTGGGTGTGTGCTGAAAAGGGGCTTGAGAGCCTGGCATAGCAACCCAGTGCAAGGGAAACCCAGGCTGGCAGGGCCAGAGGGCTAAATGGGATCCCAGCACATCAGGTGGCATCCCAGAAAGGGGGTCTTACCCTTCACATACTCCACACAATAAGGGATAACATACACAGCCCTATTTATTTCCGGTCACTAAATATTCTAAAGACTGCCTGGATCAGAATATGTTTGGTTCAAAATTATCATTTGTGGTTTGTTTCCTGCTAACTTCTAATAGGTTGAAAAAAGTAAATCTCTCTTCTATGGCTGCAAATTTTAATTTTAAAGAGTCAACTATCGGTCATCAAAAACACTTGTTATTTTTTCCAATATTCAATTATTTTAATTGCTTTCACCCATGAAGGGGCTGGCAATGCCATTCTTTAGGTAAATGAAATCTGCAAAAATATGTCTGTCTGATTAGGGAATAATGTTGCAAAGCATCATTTTATTAGGTTCACACTGAACATTTATCAGAACAGAGAGAGATGTGGCCTTAAAATTACACAGAAAAATAAAGGCAATATCTGGTGGTGTAGCTGTGTTAACATAAGTACCACCCACAATGCTAGTAGCCCAGCGGAGTTTTGTACCGTTATTACAAGAGGAAAAGTTCAAGACCTTGGCAGGCCCTGTTGATGCTACCTGTCTGAAGTTGGATGTTATGTTGTGCATGCAGAACAACAGAGCCTGCAGATCCCAAAAGAGGCTCTGCACTGCTGAGATTAATAGCCTGCAGAACTTTATGATCAGTTTCTGGTAAGTGGGATTTCTAGATAATTCACAACATACAGTCAGATCATCGGTCATATTTGAATCTTGCTGGTTGTGGCTCCACACCCCATTTCTTTAGTGGCTGAGTCACTTGTGGCACACGTGTAGTTGTCATTTTGCCTTTTTGGCATAGGCATGGGAGTTTTTCAACTCTATATAAGTATAACTTGCAGCAATCTGCTTTGCGCCACAGTCTGCTAGGCACTGGAGCACACAGTAACCAAATCAATTATCTGACAGTTTTCTTCTAAATCATTTAACTGCAAATACTGGCAGTTTTAGAAGTGGACATTAGCAACATATTAGAACTCATCATTCTTTTTATCATTCATAAACCAATATAGCTAGAGCACAGAAGGCAAATCATTGTCACTTTGTATTGTGTATAGGTTTTAGTTTAGTACAGTAATTTAGTTTAGTACAGTAATTTAGCACTGAAATTGTAACATCTGCTTTCCATTTCAAGAATCAGCACTTCATCTCTTTAAATGCCTGGCACTAACCCCATTCTATTGTGTATGTACAGCCCTAAATCCCTGTGAAGTCCACCACTGAATATTTCATCCAGATTGTCCCTTGTTTTTCCCGGAGATTTCATTTAACTTAATGTTGGCACACAATTGTGTGTAATTCTTGAACAACTTCTTTAGTGCTAACCTGTAACTTATAAAGTTTTCTTAAAACATATTGCAAAAATTATTTGAAAATAGTAAAGATATTTGGCTTTTAATTCATTTCAAAAAAGTAGAAGTCTTTTGAACTATAACATTATTTTAGGGGACACATGTTCACTACCCCTCTTCCATTTGAAACTCAAGAACAGCTGCAAATGCAGTGTCATAAGAAAAGGTAAGTTATTGCAAGAGAAAAAATTCTTATTCCACAGGCAAGACATGTCATTCTTTATGTGTGCCCATGAATCTGCTGTTAACAATCCAAACTGGTGTGTGTGGTTATATGGAATGCAAACAATTTGATAAGAAAGTTTAGAAGGGGGTTCTGATTTTTTTAAACATTTGTATATGTTTAATGGCTAATGAAATAACAAACTGGTGCTCAAATGTATGTAATCATAATTCCAAAAATTCTCAGGAAAAATATTGACCTTTTTATAGCACAGGAAGAGTGCATTAGCTGAACACTAATCAGCAAAGTGCATTCACTTTATTCTACCAAACAGCCATATTAGCTGATTCATTGCTTGTCCTAGCCAACCCGACCTACTTTCTGGGCTGCAGAATTTGGCTTCAGGCCACACTGCAGAAAGGCCAGTGTGAGTAGCTTCTGTGGATTATGTTGCTGTGACTTCTCCAGTCAACTTTCTGCCATTGAAATCCAGGGCCATTAAGTCATTAATTCTGGACGCTGTATACACTGAGAATTGTTTTGGGCTTGTTACGTTTTTTTTTATTTCCTAACTTTATTTTCTCTTGTTCATTTGTGTGTGTTTATGTAGAGATAATTATGTCCTGATTCAGCAAAGTGCTTACGATCCATACTATGTCACACATGTGATAGAGAGATCCATTCAATATCATGCATCTTTCCCTGCTTCCCCAGCACTCTACTAATTAATCTAACTCCACCAGGACTATTTCTAACATTCCAAACCTCTGAACAGCTTCAAACAGCTGCCTTTAAAAAAGAAATTCAAAATCAACTTGCCAGAAAAATGTTTCCTCCTTCAGCCCAAAATTACTCTGGCCCAAGGCCTAGGACAGGCAGTATTTAGTCCTGGACCAGTGACAGGGTCAGATCTAATATCTCATGACCCTTCAATGCTAAAAATGTGTTTTATACAATTAGAAAGTCCCACTGATCCAGTGGGACACACAACTTGCTATACTGCTATCCTTGCCATATCTAGAAATACAGGCTATGCACGTTTTTTTTTTTTTGTTTTTTTGTTTTTTTTTAATGCATGGCTAAAATATTTTAGGCAATTTTAGAGGGTTTCTAAAATGAATAAGTTGTTATAATTTGCCTGTCTCTCAGATCTTTGAGCAGTACTCCTGTACAAAGGCACCTTCATTCACAGGCAGAAGGATATGAATAATAGTACCAATTAAAAATTTAAAATCCCTTGAAGTACTTCTAAAATACGTATTCTGTAAAATAGCTCTTTTGCTTGTTTGAATGAAGGAAACTTTATTAATCCGTAGAAGACAGAATATTCGCATGGAAGATCACTGAACATTTATACACACAATAGATATTGTACAACATTTCATACATGAAGGGGATTCCTCCATATATTTACATACTGGCAGTGGAACACTTTCTGAATGTCACCGGGATAACCTAAGAGGGTGATAAGCACAATCACATTTCTTTTCAGATAAACTTACAATGGAAAAAGTGTAAATCCTTTCAGCAAAAGGTCCTTAATAGGAAAAAGGCTAGAGCTCAATCAATCATCTGTAGTTATTGTGCAGAAGACTTACATTCAGAGCATTTCATTTTTCAGATTGCTCTAGGCTTGTCTGAAATCTTGAAGGAGCAACACACAGTGGTTATTTCTGTAATTGTCCAAAGGCATGAAGTTATTAGCAAGTAAAATAGATTTTAAGTAAAAGGCAAAAATGAAATATGTACATGATTTTTCCTTCTAATGCTATGTATATGCTATGCAGTGTAAATGAAAGATGTTAAAGCAAATATTTCCAACAAGAAACAAACTCTCTTCTGAATGACAGGGCAATTCAATCTGGCTAAAAATGATAGGTTATAACAGTTTTTCAGTTATCTCTCTCTCTCACACACACACGCGCGCACACACACACACACACACACACACAGTTTGGGACCTTGATTCAGCCTCTTTATGACCACAAGCAGGCATCATTTTCAAGCCCCACATAATGCTGGCAGTGTTGAGTGAGATGGCTTAATCTGTGTTCTTTGGATAATCATAAAAAAAATATGTAGGGTCTTCAATATTTTCATTGGAACTAAGCAGAATTTGGCTTGTGGTTTAGAACATTTTTCACAGCAAGAGACAAGAATTAGGATTGGGAACTGGAAAGAAACATAACAATGCCAGTGCTCCTGATTCTGCCCTTTGTTATGGGTTATTGGAAAAGCCTTCCGTATCCTTTTCATTTGGCTCTTTACTTGCAGGAGAGAATATGGAACAGGCATTAACCAGCTGTTGCACTAAGTATTGTGGCTATCTATTTAAAATAATGGAAGAGTGCTTTTGACTTTAAAAAAAATACATAAATCAAACTGATAAAACTCATAAGTCTGATGGGAGGCTGTTTTATTGTTATATTTAATCAGGTTGGTTTGTCTTTCTCCATAAGGTCACACATTTTTTGAGTCATAATATAAACTGTAAGTTTCTTCCTTGTATGTGTGTGTCTCTGAAGCACTGTTTTGAAAGCAGACCTATTATATAGGTGAAATGAGAACTGTCTATCAGTATTCATGAGGAGTAATGTTCTACAAAGAAAGGCTTTCAATCCACTTATTATGAACAGAAATAAAAATGCTTGAAAATAAGGAGGAAATGTATGTAGTGCATGCATGTAAAGTACAAGTCTTGCTGAATTTTCCTCTGGTTTGAAGAAAATACTGAACACATTTTCTTGCTTTAAATTTACATTACTTTTAGGAATTATGTTCTTTGTAATCTATACTATTGGATTGTCTTTGAGATTGTGCGCCCAAACCTTGGCCTGGCTGAATTGTACAGGACCAGGTGAATATTGAAGAGGGAGCCAACGTTGGCATCAGGCCACATTTCTGCCCCTCACCTGGATCACTAGGAGCAGCCAGGATGTTGATTTTGGCTCCTAGCACAACTTAGAGACTTGTTTGTTTGAGAGATGCCTCATTGCTCATTCTTTTTGGGGTTAAAAGCATCAAATTTGTAAGAAAAGAAACAAAAGATTTCTATATAAACAGAAAAATCCCAGTTTGGGTTACAAGAAGTTCTTCTTCAGTGATTGGTCCCTATTGTAGTCCATTGAGGGTTTACGTATACGCACCATGTGTCCAGAGCCGGAGAATTTGAAAGTAGTAGTGTCCATTGGTCCTCACATGCACCCTTGCTTTGCCTCATGGTTTCGTTTGAGGTGGTAAAGGGCAGGGCGAACTGGCCACATCTCCACTTTTCTCACTGCCGCAGAGTCCAGTTGAAGCTACTAGTGTCCTCTTGTGTGTGACGCACCTTAAAAAGTGTAGAGTTGTATATACTTAGTTTTTGTTGTAGTATTTGCTGTTTTTACTGTTTTAACATAGTTTTAGCTTTTTTTAGTAGTATTTGGAATAGAACTAAGACTTTGGGGGAATCTGTTTACCGGTTATACCCTCCCTCCGTACCCAGGAGTGGGTACTGGACTATGCCGAAGATGCCAGAATTTAAGATCTGCGCCTCCTGTCCATGTTCCTTCTCGATCAGCAACTAACATCAACACTGCCTCAACTGCTTGGGAGAAGCCCACATTTCATTCAGCTGCAGTATCTGTCAGTCCTTCCCAAGCCATACCCGAGAAGGCCAGGCTCTCTGCCTTAAGAAGCACCTCATGGAAGTCACCATAAGGTCTCAGTCGTACTCAGGCTGGGGAACTGCCCCCTGTATATTGGCCTGAGACAGCCAGGTATGCGTCTCCGGCTCTGGAGATCGAGTCCACCTCCAGTGGTAGCACCAGTAAAGACCCCATGCTGGGACCTAGGTGGGAGATGAGAAAGCATGTGCATAAGCATGGCAGTAAATCTTCTTCCAAATTGAAGAAGGGCGATGTGCCTTTCATGAGTTCCACACCCTCGAGGATTTAAGAGCCACACTTCAATCAATGGGTATCTACACACCTGCACCCAAGCAGAAATTCTACCATCTGCTCACCTACACAACGGTTCAGGACTTCCCAGTTCTTCCACCAAAAACCATACAAACCATCATGCAAGCACCAGACGACGCAACAATCCTGTCCTCCAGGCCTGCCTTCATCCTCACACATAACCCTCTTAGAAAAGATGTTTCTGAGACCACTAGAGAGCCACCAACCTTCGCTGCATGTCAGCCTGCCCCCATTTCCCATTCCCACTTTCTCCAAGCTGCTAAAGCACCACAACAGCAGGATCAGACATTCTGATCCACAGATGCTTCACCTCAGAGCATGGTATTTGGATGGGCATCTTCTCTTGAAGAGTGCTCGTTGGAAATGAAAGGCATCCTATTGAGCAGTAGGAAATAGTACATTAGGGTGTTCCTACTGGACCATGTGGAAATGCTTTGCCTCCTAGGCCCAACAAAAAGGGCTTTTCCCAGAGGACGTGAAGATTCCACTTCTTTTGGATTACTTCCTGTTCTTAAAGATGTCAGGGATTGCCCTAAACTCTCTCAAGATCCACTCTTCCATGGAAGGACACTCTGTATTTACACATCCGTTGATTAGTACGTTTTGGAAAGGCCGTTTGAGAATGTCTCACCCGTACAACCTATTGCTCCCCAATGGGACCTCAACCTCGTTCTATCGGCACTGATGAAACAACCCTTTGAGCTGCTGGCTTCATGCTCTATGATCCTTCTTTCCATGAAAGTCACCTTCCTTGTGGCTATCACTTCAGTGAGATTGGTGGGAGAACTTGGTGCTATGATGGCAGATCCCCCTCCTTTCACCACTTTCCATAAAGACAAAGTCTCCCTGCACCTACATCTTAAGTTTCTACCCAAGTTTCTCTCTCGGTTTCATCTCAGTCAATCCATCCACTTATCTGCTTTCTTCCTGAAGCCTAATGGCTTGGAAGAGGAGTGATGACTTCACTCCCTCGGCATCCACTGGGCGTTGGCCATCTACCTACAGAGGACAAGATTGATCAGAAAGTCTCCTAGATCATTTATTGCAATAGCGGAGAGTTAAGGGGCAAGCATTTTCCACATAGAGAATCTCCAAATGGATTTCTGGATGCATTACACTATGCTATTGTTGTCGGACGTATGGCCCATTCCACTTAGGGCCCAAGTGTCCACCATGGTCACCCTCCATGATATACTGCTTAGGGACATATGTAGGGCAGCCATGTGGAGTTCAGTACATACCTTCACTATACATTATGCCTTGGTGCAGAACTTTGTGACAGATGCCTCATTCGGCATGACTGTCCTCAGCTCAACTGTTCCATCTTCAGCTTCACACCCTCCTCTGAAAAAGGTACTGCTTGTTAGTCATCATCAGTGGAATGCAATAGGGACCATCACTCAAAGAAAAAGAGGAGGTTACTTATCTGTAACTGAAGGTTCTTCGAGATGTGTGGTCCCTATCTGTATTCCACCTCCCGCTCTGCTGCGGATCTGTTGGATTTGCAGTAGGGAAGGAACTGGAGACATGGTCGGTCCTCCCTGCCCTTTATCGCCTTGTCTTAAACCATGAGGTGAAGCAAGGGTGCGTGCGCGGACCAACGGACACCATTACTTTGAAATTCTCCAGCTTCAGTCACATGGCACATGTGTAAACCCTCAGTGGAATACAGATAGGGGCCACACATCTTGAAGAACCTCCAGTTACAGGTAAGTAACCTCTTTGGCTCCAACTACTGCTTAGTCCTGCCTTTGACAACCAGCCACTGCAGCTGCTTGTATAAGGCTCCTTGGCTTTCCATTGACTATCTGATGGAGACTAAAGTCCCTAGTCTTCCTTCATTATGCTACCCTGTCCACCCAAGCTTAGTGTTAACTCATTGCTTGATGATGTTCAGTAGGTCACGTGCACTGTGTCACAGCAGTGCCCATATTTTGGTAAATTTGATTTGACATTGATGAGAATGAGAGTCCCACTGACCCAAGCATGGCAAGATCAAGTGCTGCAACACCCCTAAGCTCACTTGAAAATTCCAACCAGAGTATCTCAATGTCTATTCTGAGACTTGGTATTTTATTACACGTAGTGTGTGGAAAAGCAAAGAAATGGAACAATCCACAATGCCAATTCACTGAATCTCTGAAGTCTTTATATTCTGTGAAAGTCACATATGACAGTGTTCTATGTTGATTAATATTCTGAAGGATTCATGAGACAGTATTTGTAAGCTCTGAAAAAAAATATTGGTTTGATTTTTGCAGAGCATTGGCTGTGATGACTACCTGGGCTCAGACAAGGTGGCTGACAAATGCGGAATATGCGGAGGGGACAACACTGGTTGCAAGGTGGTCTCTGGCGTTTTCAAACACACGCTAACAAATCTTGGCTACCACAAAATAGTAGAAATTCCTGAAGGGGCTATTAAAATCAACATTACCGAGATGTCCAAGAGCAACAACTACTTGGGTAAGTTTGTATTTCATTCCAGATAAAACACGATTGGTGTGATTGTTTGCCTGGAGGTTTGTCCCAGTTAGTGCTCTCTCAGCAAAGTGAGAGAAATGCAAAATTATTGACAAGAATACTAACTCATTGTTTTTGTTTCTTGGTTATACTGGCAGGACAAACCCCATGATTTGTATCTATTGCCCTGTCCAGGAGAGTTTTGCTGTGACTTTCCCTGTTCATTGGTTCCAATATGGGAAATATACTTCACACTTTCTAAATCTTCTCTAAAATGTTAGTGAGGCAATTGTCTCCAGCAAGGCAGGCAGCTAGTCAGTTGAAAGCCATTGAAAACCGGATTCTCCTATTTCCTTAAAAAACACCACCACAACATGCAGAACTTTTAATGCAAAAGGTACCCTGATCAGTCACAGCACTGTGTGTGTGTGTGTGTGTGTGTGTGTGTGTGTTGGGAAGGCATCTGCAGAATACAGGGTCATTCAGATGTGAAGAAATATCATGAGAATTAAATAGGAAGTGAGAATCTGGGAGTATCAGGTAACACCAGACATCTGGAGGTATGTTTTCAGAGCTGACTGGTGTCTGGTATTGGGGCTAGTGTGGAACTTCCTGTTTTACAAACATAGACCTGCCATGTCTACCATTTGTGAGTTTTTCCCTATTTGGCTTCCCATGCGTGGCATGGATTCACACAGCTCATCTGCAAGGCCCCTAGCCTGTCCTCATTTAAGTCCCTCTTAAAGACCCACTTCTGGCAGACTGCCTAAAGCAAATCCAGTTATATTGGTGCGCCCATCGTGAGTGACATTAGCAAACATAAACAACAATGGAGCTCTGCCTGAGAGCTTTCAAAGATTCCAGATCAAAAGGGATCATTGTGGTCTTCTAGTCTGACTTCCTGTATAACACAGGCCATGGAACTTCCCCAAAATAATTCCTAGAGCAGATCTTTTAGAAAAACATCCAATCTTGACTTAAAAATGGTCAGTGATGAAGAATCCACCATGACCCTTAGACTGTAATCAGATCACTCTTTAACATTCTTTGTTAGACTCCAGCTCCATCTATTTAGCTTATCACAATAATAGGTTTTCAAATCCTTTAATCATTCCCGTGGATGTTCTCTGAATCCTTTCCAATTTTTTCAACTTCCTTTTGAATTGTGGACCCCAGAACTGGCCACAGTATTCCAGCAGTGGTCACACTAGTGCCAAATACAGAGGTAAAATAACCTCTCTATTCCTACTAAGAGATTCCCCCGTTATGCATCAAAGGATTGCATTTGATCTTTTGGTCACAGCATCACAGTGGGATCTCATGTTCAGCTGATTATTTGCCCCCCTCCCCCAATTTTTTTTCCAAAATCTTCACCACTATCCTCCTTAGCCCTCACTCCTAGAATTGTCCAAGTGCATTAGAAGCTTCAGACCCTAGTATTCCATTTAACAGCTCTCCTAACATCATCTATTTCTAATGTCTCTGCCACTGCTAACCAACAGAAAGAAGGGAAACATTATTATCCCCATTGTCACTTGCCCTCTTCTTATCCTTTCTGCTCTTTGCTTTGCACTTCCTACTTCTTTTTCTTGCTGTTGCTAGCAAGAAGTGGAAAGGAATTTGACTAGTTTTACAGAAATCTCTGTGTAGACAGGAGTCCTTTGGGGAGGTAGAGAACTGTATATTGTAATGTGTCCTTGTACATTTCTTCCTTTAGCCAAAAGTGTGATTCTTCAGACTAATACAAGAAAGACCAGACTTGGGGTTCTGCTGATGTACTAAAACCTAGACATTTTGGAGCTCTTGTAAGAGAGCCTATTCACATAGTATTTCTGACCCTGGCTACTTCCCAATCAAAGAATTTTCTGATAAGCTGTATATAAGCATGAGTTTTTGGTTTCCTCTCTGAACTTTTTGAGCTGTGTCCATCTCTTTTAACTAATTTGGTGATGAAGGGAATGAATTATTCTGTATGAGCAACTTCCATAGATACAGTATGTTTGGAAGAAAATGTGGAATTCTTATATCAAATGGGTGAAAATGTAGTTTGCCGGGCAAACTGCTGGAAGTCATCACATAATGAAAGCTGTCAAACCATGAAATTGCAGATAATTTTTCTTTCAGATGTACATGCCAGCATCTAAAAACAGCAGAAAAACACCCTTAACCCTAGTGAAATGTGCTGGGCCACGTGAACATTCTTTGAATGCACAGAGCAGAAAAATAGTAACATTTGTGCTTAAAAATAATCGAGACTCTTGGCATGTATGGGAAAATAGCAAGCTGTGTGTTTCCCATGCTTCTCCTCATTCCCAGAGCTCTTTCTGATTTGTTTGTGCCACCACCAATTATTACATTTTTTTTTTGATACTGTCACATATGGTCATTATGGATTTTAGATGGCTAAATTAACCAAATTAGCCTCCCCGACACTGAACATTCTTGGGTAGTGGTTCCATCCATGAAATTACCAGCCTCTCTGCTTATCCCATAAGGGCACAGCTAACTTCTCTGCTTTCACAAGTTGCAGTCAACTAATGATCAAGCAAATCAGCTTTTAAACAAGGCCCTGCTTTAGCATACAGGCAAAGAAGTTAGCTAGAGGACCAGGATATGACCGCTTGCAAAATGTTCATTTTTAGTTGATTGTGAAGTGCAATGGGGAATTAAAGGCAGACATTTCCCAGTAGGTGGAAGGCAACAAAGCTTCTGCAGCCAGCTCTATGTTCAAAATCTGGACACTCTGGCAGTTTTTGATAGAGAAGGACTTGAACCATAACATTGGGTCTCAACGTCCCCCAACACGGAGCTGTTCAAAACCCAGACCCAGATCTGGAATTTGCAAACTTCCCTACATTTAGTGGGATGAATAGAAACCTTGAATCTAAACATGCCAGAGTTCAGGGTCCCAATTCAACAAAGCCCTTAAGCACGTACTTAATTACTTTGCTGAACTGTGGCTTAGGATCTAATTCTGCCACCTTTGCTCACACCAAACAGGAATTTATTACATAAATAATCCCACAAAGTCAACGGGGCTGCTTGTGGAGTAAGGTACTGCTTGATGTAAAGAAGGCAAAATTGGGTCCTTAGTTTTTTGTCACATAATATGCATATTGCATGTGTTTTCTTTCATTGCAGAATCGTGAATCACACTTCAGCAAACACCCTGGGAACCTACGCTGAGTTTTCAGTTTGTAACAAAACATGGAGGCCATCTGTGCTCCATGTGGTTTCATTACACAGTTTTTGCACAGCACCAAATTTATCACACTTCTGCTCTTCACAATTTTGTCTATGACAAACCCCAAATGCAGTGAGGAAAAACATGTTCTCGCAATACAGTATTTCAAGCTTGGCTGAAACCAGGAAGTACTAGAAATGGTAGAAGAGATCATCTGTGGGGTTTCAAGTTGGATTTCTTGACCAAAGAGATTCAAATTCAGCTAAAATTCATACAAACATCTAAACATTTGTATGCTTCTCCAAACCAGATTTCCAAACCTTTTGAAGTTGACCCATCACTAGCTATTATAATTGGGAGTCAGGCCCAGAGTGTGCTAAGCAGAACAGCTTTGACAGCAATATTTAACGAGGGTAACTTGTTCATTCTTGCTAGTTCTAGGTGTAGTTTTCTCAGCAATTTGTTCAGACTAACATCTACGTGAAAGAGACAGTGATTAGGAGATAATGATGTTTAAGTTGCTTATACTTTAAAACAATAATAAAATGTTGTCTTTAGAACAAAACCCTAGTGTTCGGAACAGGGTTTGTAGTGTTTCCAAAACATGTGATATTATCCAGGTATTCAGAAAATTCAAATTTAAAAGAAGACATGCAGTAAATATCATAAGATCAGGACAGACTGGTTCAAAAGTGAAGTATTTAAACACAGGTTACCTCATGTGTCTTTAAATTTGACATTTCAGAAGAGATCTTCATAATATCCTTGGACAGTGTTCATAGTTTTTTCAGCTTTGTTTATGTTACCTAAATGGTCTCAAGTATAACACTATTATCTATGTATCCTTCAAAACACCTCAAAACTTTCCTAGTGATTATAAGTTTCCAGATTGTCTTTGTTCTGATTTCATTTCACGTGACATCACTTTCAAACTTCTTGGGTGCTACTTATTTTAAACATTAAGTAGTAATGAGCATATTTACCAACTCACTTATTTTAGTCTCAGCAGTTCAATTTGGAAATGAGTTACAATTCAGATTACCTACCTACTAACTACCTTAGGTTTAGGTTTAGACTCATCTCAATGCAGTCTGAACTCTACATGTAATTTGCATTACTTCTTTTGAAAGTGGTTCTCCATAATGCATAATGTCTGACAAGCTTGTCAGGTAGACATCTGATGCAACAGAGCAGTTGCCCACACTAAAATACTTCATCTGGAGCAGCAGTTCTGTGACATGCCCAGCTGTGCATAGAAATGGGATGAAGGCCTATTTTTTTTTTTTTTAATCCCAATGGTAAAATTATGATCCATTGAAACTAATGGAAATTTTGCAATGGATTTAGGTGGGACCAGGATTTGTACCATTGACCTCTGGTCTTACAATTCTACTTGAGCAGCAAAATGTTGTGTTTGAATGTAAATATTTTAACATCCTGGGGATTAAGACTTAGAGTAGATAAATAATTTAAAAGCTGTATAATATCAATCTGACACTGTTATTCTGAAAGTGGCTATTTTACCAGATGTCTTTAAGACCTAATTTGAGGAGCTGATTGATTTTGTTGTTCATTGCCTCTCAACAAATAGAGATCTTGGGGAAAGAATGTTCAGCATTAAGTATCAAAAGTGGCTTTTTGGCCATTATATCCTCAGACTGTAATAAGCCAACAAGTGATAAAAGTATATTAATCCTATCTAATGGTCTGATAATCTGGACAATCATATATCTCCAGAAAAAAACCTCCCATTCTGGACTCTGAAAACCTTAGCATCTAGTCCTACAAGCACTTAGTACCAAACATAGTGCTTACCAGTATTAGCAATACTGGGACATTTTATGGACAAACTAGTGCAGATAAGATTTTGGACAAGCCACTTAACCTCTCTGTCGCCTTATCTGTATATCTACTGCACAGACTGTTGTGAGGCTTAATTAACTGATGATTATAAAGTACTTTAAGATCATCCGATAAAATTTGCTAATTTTTTTTTTTTATTTCTTCCTGGAATGGTTCATCTTTGCAGGCATTAAGAGATATGTGGAACATTAGAATTAATGTCAATTTTGCTTAGCATACAACAGAACTATATTTAGACTTTTTAGTGAGGAAATGGGAGGTTTATTTCCTCTAATAAATACAAAATAGACAGTATGTGTGTTTAAACAAGAATCTGAAAGTTCAAATCAAGATTATTTTTTTTTTTAGAACAAAGTCTGGGGGATATAGCTAGTGTCCTTTTGAACTGGACATATTGCTTAGTATGTCTGAATGTTTAAGTGGATTTAAGAAATTTGTGTTGTGAAAATGAGATTGGATGAAGCCAAAGAAACTGGGAGAAGATTCTGTGAAAAATATTTTGATTCAATATCCCCTGCAGCAGAGAGAACATTTCAAACATAATGTCTCATGAGAAACATTGTCAGCAGCCCTGAAGCTTGAAATAACATTTTTAAACCAATGTACATCTACAGCAAATAAATGAATTAAGTATTTTAAACCATTGACAGAGGAGTTTGAAAATAAACATTGTTAGAGGCACTCCTTTTTCACATTTAATCATCTAGATTCTAAAATGTCAAGGTAATTTGTGGCTAGCCGACTGACTGATTGTGTTATGTTAACTAGGTTTTGTTTTTATTTAATATATTTAAAATCAGAATCTGGAGAGCAGATATTTTTGGTTGCTGTTGAGGATTATAATTGGATTACAGAGGCCAAGGTTAATGGCTTATTGTGTGCTATACAGAACAGGTGCAATACAGCTAGTCTGGGGATGGTGGGTTTGGAATTAGGATGTATGAGTGTTTTGAGGTCACTGAGCCAGAATAGCTATGAAAATAAAGAAGGAAATCAGTACAGTGATCTAAATTCTCAACATCAAGGGCACAACTAAGCACCAGGAGTTTGATCCAGCACTAACTGGAAGGAAGGGGATCTAGGGGAAGATTTCATTATGGTCATGGATCCATTGTTAAGGGTGAAACACATATTCATTTTTGACCCTATTGTGCCTTCGAACCACATCAGAAACCACTTTCTTTAGGTCTGATACTGCTTGTGCTTAGTCTCATGCCAGAGGAGGAGAATTTATTTAACCAAGTTTAATGTGCACAAAGGGATCTGCTTATAGTGAACTCATATGTAATGGTATTCTGCTTGTAGTTGAGCTCAATAAGAGTCCCAGATGGCTAGTGAGAGCCATAGATGAATCACTAAAGATTCTTCCAGTTTCTTTCCAATTGTGGGAAAAATCCCTGACAGTTTTTATTTTGTTTTCACAATGCATAGCACAATTCAAAGCTCTGTGAATGCGGCTATGGTTTGTGAAATTCCCTGGGAAATTTTGACTGCTACAGATCTGCTACCATATATAAAATTCATATACTCTGTGTGTATAGATCAGTGTATGCATGAGAGAGGTGTATGTGTATGGGGCACTCATCATAATGCATATATTGCATATAACAGAGGCAGGTTGTCCTGGAACCATCTTGTACCTATCCTGCCTGCTAATCCAGCTCCACCGGACAGACCTTTTCTCATCCTCAGAATGAAGAGCTCTTGCTGAACATGTATAGAAAATAAAGATGTAAAGAAATTTATTCACAGAGAGGCTGAAACTAAGCATGGGAACTTAGATTAAAAGGAGAATTTCTGAGAAAATTATAAGCATGTGAATACAGGCAGTTACAATCAAAGCCTCTATGCAAAGTTAATTCAAGGATTTGCTGTAATATCACTAAAATGTGCCTATCTGTGGTAAAACAGCAAACCGATAGGCATTTGTATGTTGTTGTTATATTGTGAGTACCTGTATAATAATGTTTTTTAAGGAGGAGAACTCTTTGTTGGCAATAGATGTAGTATAAAGCAAAACATTTGTAAGCGACTCATAGAATTGGAAGGGACCTCGCAAGGTCATCTAGTCCAGTCCCCTGCACTCATGGCAGGACTAAGTATTATCTAGACCGTGTATTAATGTTACTTGATAACTTTTGGTTATTTACTTTTTTTTGCCATTGAACTTGTTTTTGTAACTGATTCTTTTCCAATGGTGTTTGTCATGTTTTCCTTTCACTTTGAAATTTTTCAGATCTCTTCAACTCATTTACAAAGATTTTTTCCACGCCAGCAAGCTTTTAGGTTTATACTACAGCTAAATAAAATGCATTTCATTTTTAATTTTGAAAATTTTTGAAGCATTTATTTATTGTCTTAAGGTAACCATCTAATAGATACCTCATATGCCTGCTTTACACTATAGACATTTGTTTCTCACAGAATAATTAAAATAAAATAATCTATTTTAAAAATGTTTCATGTGCTTATGAAAATGCCAAAGCATTCATACCTGCTTGTATAAAGGATGGAATTTCTAATGTGCTCTGGTAGAGTGCTATAGCCAAAACCTGAAAACAGTTGTTGGACAGGGTGAACGCAGTATTTTGTAGCAGTTGCTTGACTTGCATCTGCTTGCTGTAAAGTGAAAACTCAATTTGTGTCAGTGTAACACAGTGAATGTAAAATCACAAATCTCTTTCTCTGCCAGTGGAGGTATTCAATCAAATTCTTCCCTCACTTTCTCCTTCTCAGAGATGCATTGGGTTATGGAAATGATCTGCTAGTTTTAATTGAGAATCCAGAGATGGAGTAAACCAGGTTTTGAAAGCTGCAGGGCTGGATTCCTGAAAATGATGCCCTCCAGTGCAGTTTTTCAAAAGCTCGGAGTTTGGGTTCAGTTTCCAGAAGTATCCAAAAGTTCTGGGGTAACTGAGAACATAATTTGACATGAGTAGGAATCTAGGGTAATTCATCTGAGTTTGATAAATGCTGAAGGCTGTTGAAGAGTTACTTAGGTTTTCATCAGTTTAAATGATTCCTAAGCACAGCTTAGCCAAACTATCCTTACCACCTGAGTCTGCACAGTTGGGCTGCTAGCTCATGAGAACAGACTTCTGGCATATCAACTACAGGTCCCAACTGAAATACTGTGGGAAACTGTTTCTTGTTGCATTTTGTTTCTAGTTCTGGCTAGAAACTGGATTTGAAAATACAACATAAAATCGAGTAAAAAAAATTAAATCAACATTTGACCTCCTCAGAAGGTTTGAATCTAGATCTGCACTAAAAATGAGTGAAGGCTCAAAGAAAATCTTGGTTTTTTTTTTTTTGTTTCCAAGTCAGTTCACTCATGCCTACTCTACTGGCACTGGTTGATTATTACAGCCATAATTAAATATCTCAGGGTAGAAAAAGGTGCAAGCATTTTACTGAGGCTAGAATATGACCAGAAAAATCACTGTACAATATAGGTATTTGATTAAAAGAATTAATAAAGACAAAAACTGTGCAATGTCTTTACATTTTCTGAGGTATTATCCTAGAGCGGAGGACAAATGGCATAGGGTTAGTTTTATGTGAAGATGTATCAGTGAATACATATAAACTTCAAAGAGTTTAGGGAATAGGATGGTACAAAGTTAATCAATGAATGGATTCTTGGTCAAGGAAAATTTAGACAAGCTTTCCGGTACAGGGCTACTAATACAGGACTCAAATAAGGTTAGAAGTGGACTTTTTGAGAGGTGCTTAAAGAGCTGTATAAAGAAAAGATAGGTCAGATATTTAATCTAATTTTCAAATTGCCCTTTTTAAGTGAGAAAATAGATCCATGCTTACCTGAGTTAATACATTTGTTATGATCAATTGCAATCTGTCTTTCAATTGGGTCATCCATAGTATGGAGATAGCATAGGTTTATGTGATGAATGAAGACAGACATCCCTCCAAGAATGGAATTTAAGACCATAGTTACCCTTGTGCTGAACTGAGAAATACCAGATTGTGCAGGAAAGGTCCCTTCCTTAATTTTGGCTTTGCCAGAGAAGCTGAGTCTGATCTTTGCTGTGTTAACAAACAAATAATCTTAAGGAGTTATCATCTCCAGGATATGAGAATTGGTGTAATACTGATTGTTGTTAGCTTTCTTTGGGACTGATGTTGTTTAAATTATGTTCATTGCCTTGAGACTTGGAATGGGTTTCAGTTTATAAATCAAGAAGTAAGTAAAATGATATACTAATTAATTCTGGCAAAATCTCTTTGTTTAGACTGATAGTATTAGTTCAGTGGTCTTTTTCTGCTGGATCTCAGCCTAAATATCTGATCCTTTTTTGGACCTCTTAGTGCTATAATTCTTTAATAGCTGAATTTTACAAGTTGAAAATGTCCTTCTGCTGTTTTGGGAAGGGTACTTTTATGTGTGAAATCAGACCTGGCAAACAGTCCCCCTTACCGTCGTCTTAGAGTCAGTCTTGCATGGTTTGTAATCATGTCAGCTTTAATACAGGCAATCAGGCTGCCAAGTTGCATTTGATGAATACAAGATAGTGATGAAGAGGAGGGCGATTCCCTGACTTACCCTTTGACAGGACAGAAATTTTGGCAGCATAATTTGTCAGGAATTTTAGGGTCAGTCTTAACTTGGATTTTTCCTTATAAAAAAAAAAAAAAAAAAAAAAAAATTAATGGAGATATCCCATCTCCTAGAACTGGAAGGGACCTTGAAAGGTCATTGAGTCCAGCCCCCACCTTCACTAGCAGGACCAAGTACTGATTTTGCCCCAGATCCCCAAGTGGCCCCCTCAAGGATTGAACTCACAACCCTGGGTTTAGCAGGCCAATGCTCAAACCACTGAGCTATCCCTCCCCCCCTTTTTTTTTTTTTTTTTTTATAAACTATGTAATTATGTTGCTGTCACTACACGTTTTGGGTTCTCTCCATCTAAAGAAACATAGCGAGGATAAGGTTGGCTGTCTGTGTTGTTGTGGAAAAATCCTCATCCTTATTTTTCTTGCAATTCAAGTTTGTTATTGGTAGTGGTGTTTACACAGCCCTTCCTTCTGCTGCTGTTTATAATGTCCTTTTTTAACAGGTCCAGCATGCAGTGGCTAGACCTCCTATATGTGTGGTAATTCTAGATTACAGGGCTATTCAGATTACAGTTTCTTGTACTGTTGTCCACCTGTCTGGAAACCTCTATGTAGTGTAGTCAGTACCTTCCATGTCAGGTTAGCCTAGGCTGGCACTTGGAGAGACCTTGCGTAGTGACATTAAGCAGCACACCCTGTGTCAATCTGGGAGCTATAGTTCTTAAGGCCTTTCTGCGGCCAGCAGCTTTAGTGAAGATGCCCCTTTGTATTCACTAGAACCACATTCAGTCTCTTCTTTACCCCAAGGGATGTGATAAGCTGGTTATAAGATATTATTTTGTACATAGGCACGGGAAGTAGGGGTGCAGAGGGTGCTGCAGCACCCCAGGGTTTTATGCGGGGCCACTGGCCCAGCGCCCCACTCCCCAGCCACGGACTCCGAGCAAAAACCTGTGGGTGCTTCCCACACCTATGCCCTGGCCCAGCCCTCCATTCCCCAACCCCTCACCTCACCTGGGGCTTGGGTCCCCGCCGCTGGCCCTGTGCCCGGGATCCTGTGCCTGGCCTCACCCCTACTCCCAGGTCTCCACTCGTGGGTCCTGCCCCTCTCCTGGCCCTGCACCTGGGGCTCTGCTCCTGGATTAAAAGAACTATGCTTTGGGTAGTATCGATAGCAAATTCCTCTCATCAGTTCACATGTGAAAAGCTCTGTCCAGAGTTATGTAGATAATGTTCTTTTTCTGATGGTACTGGACAAATGGGGCTAATTAGAGGTGCGCCTACATGCCTCAGAGAAATTTGGGTATCTAGGAACCTCACAATCCCAGTCTGCCTGTAAGAAGCATGGGTATTTGTGTCATCAAGCTCTAGACACTCCAAAGGGAGAACAGATGGGTTAAATCCCAAAAATTAAAGTTAAACCAACAAGTTGCATACTGTTTTGTATTGTAAAATATATCAGTAAGCTCTTTTGTGAAGGCTTGAAATGTCTGGAACTTGATAGTTATTATGAAATATGCATACAGAATGTGGTTATGAATTTATATATCTGTATATATGAAAAATTGTAACTGTGGTGCAACTTCAGCATCACCGTGACTTTAAAAGCCTTGAACTTACATGTGTAAGTATCTGTCTCCGCCTCTGAGATACTGTAGTAAAATCTGTCTTCGGGTACGTGTAGATAAATAAGAAACTGGGGTGTTTTGGCCATTTTATCTATCTGTTTATATAATAATATTTTTTCTTAATACAGTAAAAGCTGTGTTATCCAGCACTTTACCAACCATAAAGCTCTAGAAACCAGCATTTCTGATATCTCAATTAAAAGTCCGGTTGGCGTGGGGCTGGCACGCTCCCTACTGGGCTCCATGGGGCTCCCCGGAAGGGGCAACATATCCCTGCTGCTCCTAGGCAGCAGAACGGCCATGGGGGCTTTGTGCGCTTGTCCCGCCCTCCCCGAGCGCTGGCTCCACCTGGCTGAACCTCCATCTAGGGACATGTATCTGAGCATGAACAGCAGGGACGTCGCTGCTTGCGGGGAGCCGCCTGAGGTGAGCACTGCCCAGATACGGCACCGCAAAGCCCCTCCTGCACCCAACCCTCTGCCCTGAGTCCCCTCCCGCACCCAAACTTCCTCTGAGAGCCTGAGCCCCGCAGCCCTCCCGCATCCCAACCCCCAGCCCTGACACCCCTCCCGAACCCAAACTCCCACCCTCCATTGGTAAGTATAACTCTTACTTAACCAGAATTTTTGACTAGCTGGCACCCCCCCCCCATTCCTCCAACATGCCGGGTAACCAAGCTTTTCCTGTATTTGGATTCCAACCAAACTGAAATTCTTGGTTTATTAAACATTTGAAAAATTGGGATTTTTTTTTCTGTAACTTTTGCCAGCAGAAGAAAAAAAAAGCTAGTAATCATATCAGGTAAACACATCTGTTGTTCTGATGAGTATGTAGGACTCCACCCAAAACATGAGAGCATTTATATGCAAAGCAACATAAGAGCTTGGGAAAATTCTCGGAAGTGATGTATGTTTATTGGCAAAATAAGCCGCTCATCATTTGTCTTATAAATTGCTTGACAGGAACTGAAGCAACAATGTCTAAATCTGTAATCTGTCTGCAGATGTTCAGCTATAACTCTTATATAAGAGTCCTTCAATAAATGGCAGATCTTTAAGGTAACTATTGAATTTCTGTCACAACACTTCATCATTCACTCGTAGGTTCATATCCAAAGCTTGTGGGGGGAGGAAGGGGGGTTGATTCTTCCTCCAAATGAATCTGGCTGGTCTAGCACAGGTCACGAGGCTTCCAAATTAATAATCTGCTCTGATTTTTTTGTTGATTTTACCTAACACTTTTTCTTTCCTTGTCCGATCTTGATTAATGCAACTCAATGCCAAGAAAGGGGTTCCCTTTCTGCACACATCATCCCCTTCTTGTGCAGGATGAGAGTCAGTCACCTCCATAACACCTCTTGCCTGCCAGTCTGCAGGATCAGGTGTCCACATGTTATCTTCCCATACAGGGCATCAGTCAAGCTGCATTAACTCTTATATTATGCCTTCTCCAAGGGGAAACAGCAATTAATCATAGTGTCCATTTAGTTCGGCTCCAGTGGAGCCAGACAAGGAGTCAGGGTGCTTTAGAGCAAATTCAGAGGCACTCCAACCTTCCCCTAATATATGCAGTGTTTGTGGGGTATTCCACTGCCTACTCCAGAGCCTTCCCCCAAAGGAATGATTTTGGAGAAAACTCTGCCAGGGGGACCCATCTCTACAGAATTTTTCTCCTCCAGGCTCTCTTCCATGTACTGGTTTGTGGAAAGGGGTGATTCTCACCTTTAATATGTTTATAATTTTATATGACCCAAGTGAGTAGTCTCTGCACCTTAACTAAAATGGAAATGGCAAAACTGCCCCAGCTTATGGTGATGAACTCCTGGATTGCCTGTAGTGCTGGTGTTCTCTGAAGTGCTGCATGTACAAAATAACATACCAGCTTCTTTCTGATGGAATCCTTGTGTGCCAAGCATTAGGAAAGCAACAAAACCAAGATGGACTGTACTGTCTAGACCAGGGGTAACCTTTCAGAAGTGGTGTGCCGAGTCTTCATTTATTCACTTTAATTTAAGGTTTTGTGTGCCGGTAATACATTTTAACGTTTTTTAGAAAGTCTCTCTATAAGTCTATATTATATAACTAAACTATTGTTGTATGCAAAGTAAACAAGGTTTTCAAAATGTTTAAGAAGCTTCATTTAAAATTAAATTAAAATGCTGATCTTACGCCGCCAGCCTGTTCAGCCTGCTGCCAGCCTGGGGTTCTGTTCACCTAGGCTGGCAACGGGCTGAGCGGGGCCTGTGGCCAGGATGCCAGCTGGCAAGGGGCTGGCAGCCGGGACCCCAGACCTGGGGGGGGTTCAGGGGTCAGGACAGAGGGCTTGGGGTGTGTGGTGTGGGGGGTGCAGGGCAGAAGGCTGTGCGTGGGGGGGTTCAGGGGTCAGGGCAGAGGGCTGGGGGGTGTGGAGGTGCAGGGCAGAAGGCTGGGTTTGGGGGGGAGTTCAGGGGTGTGGGGGTGCAGAGCAGAAAGCTGTGTGTGGGGGGGGGGTCAGGGCAGGGGGCTGGGGTGCTTGGCTCATGGGGGTGCTCCCAGCCCCCTGCCCTGAGCGGATCATGGCAGGGGGCTGGAAGGGATATGCCCCGTCCCTCCCCCTTCCCTAAGGCCCCGTCCCTACCTCTTCTCTGCCTCCTCTAGAGAGCAGCAAGCACGCTGCCGCTCTGCTCCCTCTCCCCCTCCCCCTCACAAGGGCCATCAGCTGATTGGCGGCAGAGAGATGGAGGGGGAGGGGCAGGAAAGCACCACGCTGGGGGAAGAAGTGGGGGATGGGGGAAGCTTGGCTGCTGCAGGACCAAGCTTCTGCCTCCTGCCCCCGCAGGGGAAAGCAGTGGGCGGGGGGGATGAGTGGGGCTGGGGGCCGGGACCTCGGCAGTGTGCCACTCAAAATCGGCTAGTGTGCTGTGTTTGGCATGCATGCTGTAGATAGCCGACCCATGGTCTAGACCATACAGCAGTGGTGGACAACCTGCTGCCCGTCAGGGTAATCCGCTGGTGGGCCACCAGACAGTTTCACATTTGCATGGCCGCCTGCAGCTCCCAGTAGTCACGGTTTGCTGTTCCCAGCCAATGTGAGCTGTGGGAAGCGGCGGCCAGCACATCCCTGCAGCCTACGCCGCTTCCCGTTGCTCCCATTGGCCAGGAACAGCGAACCATGGCCACTGGGAGCTGCGAGCGGCCATGCAAATGTAAACAAACTGTCTGGGTGGCCCACCAGCGGATTAACCTGACAGGCCACATGTGGCCTGCGGGCCGCAGGTTGCCCACCACTACCATACAGCAAACCTGAATAGTGTTTTCACAAGCCACTCAGGAGTGTGGCGCTTGTCTCTGTCATTTGTCTTTACATAACAGATGGTTAAATGAACATAACAGCAGGCACAAGGCAGTGTTATTGTAACAATAAAACCAGAAAATTATTTCAAAGGTTCAAACCCTTACGTAAACAATGTGACTGCTTGGAAACTTCTTAAAAGATGAGCATCAATTTGGGTGTTGTGTGTTTGTCAAGTATCTGGTGAAGCTAATGCCTTAAGGTATCTGACACCGTAACCTGAGAGAATCACATTCCTCTGAGGTAGATTTTCTTGGCTAAAGTTAACAGGCATAGATTTAAACAAAAAGTTGGAACCAAGCAAAGAGGGAGTCATAACATTTACTGCTCACTAGATTGTTTTACAACTTGGAATGTGTGATCTGTTTTGAGCCTCACCCTGTTCACTGTAAACACTTTTGAAGCAGATATGGGATCAAGCCACAGAGTCTAGCCCCATACTTGAACTTCCCTAAAGTTCAGGGGACTATAGATCTTGGGATTTGGGTCAGGCCCATCTCTGATACAAACCATGTGTATCTAATAGTTCAAAATGAAATCATTTCTGGAAGTGAATTGATTGGGCTTTTTTTTCCACTTTGTTAGCATAACTTTTGTTCAACAGAGCAAAAGGGCAACATATTCAGGATCTCTCTAAATTTCACCCAAAATCAAGCATCCTCGAGTTTACTAGCCTCTTGAACTAGTGTTAAAAACATTTACACCAGGGCTAGTACTTAGGGCTTGATCCTGGAAAGTGCTGAGCATCCCGGCAAAGTGCTGCAGGTCCTCAACTCCCATTGACTTTAGTGGGATTTAGAATGCTCTACCTTTTGCAAGATCAAGTCCTTAAACCCTAAAATGCTTGCTGGTTGTTATAGCAAAATCTTAGGTACAAAAAGTGACTGAGCAAAGTTGCACCAACATAACGATTTTTGCTTTTTGACACCCAATGTTTTCATGAATATTCGTAAACACTTGCCAGTTTGATATAAGGAAAAATGTAATTTCAAATGATATGATTTTTTAAAAGTTTCATCACTAGTGCATTTCTCCAGGGCCTGATCCTGCTTCCATTAAAATCTGTGGTTAATTCTGCTATCCATCAGAATCATTATTTTAAAATGTGTATAGTTTGTTAGGACAATAGATGTTAAAGAATGTGCATGACATTTTGTAACTAATCAGACTTTTCCTATGCACATCAGCATCACCTGAAAAATCTGGTAAATTGGTCTGCTTTGGAAAAATATTTTCTTTAATATTCTGCTTACACAATATGTGGTCAACTCCGATTTTTATTTTATTTTTTTGAATAATTAGAAAGGTGGTAGTTTTTTTGTTTGTTTTTGTTTTGAGGATGCTATTTAGTTTGGAAAACAATTGCCAATGGTCCGGTCTGTGACATCAGATTCCAGGACAATAAGTACACATACATGGGCTTTGAAAGCAGTGAGATGCAGACTGATTAAATAAAGATCATATATGTATCCTGTTAACACTATGAATAGTATTTCAGGCTGTCATTTCTAATGGGGAATTGTTGTGGATTCAGCATACAGAGATGTTATCTTACCTTATGTTTATTAGAATTGTGATTGTCAGAACATATCTGTATCAGCTGTGTCCTTCAAGCTTCCTTTTTCTTTACTTTTTTTAAACTATTTCTTTTATATGCTGAAAGAAATCTAAAGTACTGAGGTTGCCAGGGACGCACATAAATATGACACAAATATCAAGGGTTTTCTCATGGCCAGTGACAGAGAATATCTTTTAGTCTGACTACCATTCGCTCTATTTTCACATTGACCAACATTGATCTGAAACCAGTGTGGGGATAGAGAATTTACATCAACTATCCCTTTATCCATGAAGACAGATCACAGCAGGGAGTTCCAGGATAGTAAGACTGAAATTGCAACCAGCAATTGCACTGATTTGAAGTTCTTCTGCCTTCTTATCCTGGCAGTGGCAATTCTTCCTATTTATTGTGGAAAAGAGGGAATAAAGAGATTTGGGGTACGCATTACAGGTTTTTAACCAAAGTCTATAGATTTCAGATATGAATGGATTACAGACTTGCGTGTGTATGTACACACACACACAAAGGGGAAAAAAGGTTGAGCATGCAGGAGCACATTGCTTTTGTTCAAGACCTCCACCCCAGTTGGCGGCCGGGATAACAGTGGGGATTTTTTTGAAGAATTCTCAGAAGGCAGCAGTGTGTTTTGCCATTGAGATGTTAATGCCTATCATCCCTACACAGACACCACTGTTAGACCTGTGGAAGGAGGTCTAACACAGAAATGAGTTCCCCTGTTTTTCTGTGCACAATATGGTGAACATCCTGTTGTCACCCCCCACCCAACCAAGGTAGGAACCCATTCTAAATTATTAATCTGAAGATTGAAATTCTTCCCTAATTGAGAAGGTTATTTGCTAGGTAAGGTATTGAGTTTCTCCTATGCTCCATGTCAAGTAATGATGGTATTAGTCAACATGATGGAGTGATTAACACTGGGGTGAGCCAAACTAGATGAGTTGTCTCAACTCCTCCTGTCCTAAAATGTTACTAAGTACAGAAACGTGTTGGAAATCTTACGCCTTTCTGTTCACTTTACACAATTGGAAGAGGAATGAGAGCAAGCATGTGCCTGATGTATTTGAACAAAGTCCTGTATTTTTCCCTTGAAAGAAAAAAAACCTCCATTAAATGATTCGCTGGAAAACAATTGTAAGTTTTAGAGATCTTTTGCTGCTTTTTTGGCTTCATTTGATATGCCACTCAAAGCCATTCTGTATTTTGTTCAGCCAGCACATTATTTATATTACAGCTATGTGAAATACCAGTCCATGACTCCTATTCATTTTTTTTTTTTTTTTTTTTTTTTAAGCATAGGAGGCGTTTAGTGCAGATGTGTGCTATGATTTTGTTGGCTTGAGTGAGAAAATTACTGTTAGATCAGCTGGTTTTGGTTTCTTTGGATGAGTTGGGCAGAGATTGTGTTGTAGTTTAGATTTTTTTTGGCGCTTAACAACAGAAACCAGCATAAAGTGAATAAAGGAAAAAAAAAGTTTTAAAAAAGAAAATGGGGATTGGAAAGCAAGAGTGAATGGTGAGAGAAAGAAACACCACATGCAAATTCACTTACTCTTCCAATTTACTCCTTGGATTGCTAAGGATACATTGTAACATGTATTGGTGTTTTTAAATGTCACTAGATTGAGTTAACAAATAGTACACTACTGTAGAATGTGTTTTTATTGATTTTTGTACAGCAAGTGGTCAGTTCTGCCAAAGTCACTTCTTGGGCTAGTTTGAGTATATTAATCAATCCCTCCATCAATCTGAATCTGTAGAGGTTATTGTGAATCACAGCTACATGCATATGTCTCGGATTCAGTTACTTTTTAAACCACATGTAGCTAAATAACCCTCTGCTAACTTTGGCAACTACCAACTATCGCACTATACCAGCCTATAAACTGTTTAAATACCACATGCTCTAGGACCCTGCAGGATCCTAACATTTGTTTTAGGGTTATATGCTTGACTTTCTGGGGCATCCTTCTCCTCAGTACTTGTTTTCCTTGGGTCTTTGCCAGCAGCTGGGCCATTTCTGTCTTTCACTATTTAGTAAAAATGTGTAAATTGGAAATATGCTTCCAATTTAACAGTCGAAATTAAACAACTAAAAGCCAGGAATAACCTGATGGTTGGCTGGTTGGCCATAAAATGCCAAGTTTGAAAAATATTGTTTCAATTTATTTTCTCATCTGCTCCCTGCTTTTCGACAAGTTTTCAAGTTTAGCTCTAATATTCATATTGAAATAGCAGAGTAGCCTTCACACTGGTGCACACCAAGTTTAATCATTCAGCATCAATGCCAAAGCATTCTGAGGCACAAAATGGCCATGGATTGGATTTGGTGAGTAAAATCCTGGCTCCATTGAAGTCACTGGGAGTTTTGCCACTGACCTCAGTGGACCCAGAATTTCACCTCGTGTGCTTGATTTTCTGTCTCCCCCAAGTGGAGCTCTTGGTGCAGAACTCAGGCATGGTGGAAAGGGAAAATGACAGCGAGCCAGTTGTGATTCCCGGCCACTTGGGCCTGGAGTAAGTTACAATTACAGAGGGACAACTTTCATTTTCATCAGCAAAGAATTGAGCATAGCAGAGCCTCACTCCATCATGCCCCCTCTGACACACTCCTCCTGCTTCCAGCATGGACCCTGCCTAGCCTTATGCTGGGAGGTAGGTAATACTGCTCAGGAGGTAGTGGAGTCAGGCTTTGCACTGGCAGAGACTCCCGTATATGGAAGGGAAATTCTCCAGGAGCAATTTCCAGTGGCTTTAAGTTCACTTTGCACCACATAGGACAAGAGAATCTGACCCTGTAAGTTATACTGGTATTCCATCCCACAATGTAATTTAATGTTATAACAAAATGATGTCATCAAGCTCAGGCTTTTAGGGCTCATGCATAGTGCCATATGGAAATCCTCTGTTTATGCACAGAACTGGTGTAGCACAGGCATTGAACACTGCAGTCTTTCCCACACTGCTCTTTTCATGTGCCTGAGTATGAGAGATGATCTCCAGATGAGGAGGTTCTTGCTGTGGAAGGATTTGGGAAGGTTTTTGTCTCTGACTCTCAATCCTTTATCTTTTAACTGAAACTGCTATTGTTGATGCCGGTCACGGTGATGTTGATACTTGCACACAAAAAACTGAACTAAAACCATCACTTCTGTAATTTTGCACTGGCCACATTAAATCGCTACCATTTCTGCCTTGGGTCAGATTCAGACTGGTGATTTAGAGGTTGAAGGCTCTGTACTCAGCTAATAACATGTGCCATATAATAATATTCCCCCAGGGACACTATTAGTAAAAGAATCATCTCTTTATTCAGTCTTAAGTATGGACAGTGTTCACCCATTTGAGCATTTGAGAAAATGCACTTTTATACACTGCATAAGGCAGAAGGGAAGATGATAAAAATTGAATGCTCCTCTTAATCAAAGTCAAATGAGTCATATTGGCTCATCTGCTGACAAGAGGCTGAGGATTACTCCACATTTGTTTTGATTTAAAGAGGCCCTAAGCCTACAGCTAATCCTTTTTCATAATTATGAAGGAATATTGGTATGGGAGAAATCCCATTAAAGTGGAGGAAGATTGAACTCATCAGATTTTTATATACATTATTTTCAGGGCACAGAGACAAGGATTTCTTATTTTACTAGCTGTAACTGTAAAGGACAAATAACGAAATTACATTTGAAGTGGTACTGGAGATTTGTACATTTCAGTTATTGAAAGTCAAAATAGTGCCAATTATGTTTTAAGCTACAAATTTATCTGTATATTTCTATAGATCTTTGAAACTCATTTATAGTTCAGTTTTTTTTTGTCTTATGCCTTCTTTATCTCTACCTGTTGTTTCTGTTCTTCTCCCTAACACAATCTCTGTTGGCAACTTATAATAAATCACAATGGATGACAAAACCCATAGTAAACATTTAAATAAGCAGGAATTAGTTGATTCTTTGTTTAAGAAAGTGGACAAAGTTTCAGATGTGCTTCAATAGAATGACAACCTACTGTAGATTTAGCTATATTTGAAAAAGTGCCTTTTGCCAGATCTGCTTATCATTGCTATGATATCCAGTGGCATAGATTTGTGGCTTTGCACTCCTTGAAAGAGACTACATGTAATATACTGTCATTGGCTGGAACATCACAGGGCTCCAGTCCATGGACCCTATGAACTGCAACAATTGTCTTGGTATATTCTATGGCTAAATACTGTGTGCCAGTGTGGTTTCACAGCAATCACACTAAACTCCTTGATACCAATCGACTGGCTCCTAGTCCTATAGTACATCCAACCTCCACCAATTGAGCTGCCCAGACATCTCAGTGGTTTGAGCATTGGCCTGCTAAACCCAGGGTTGTGAGTTCAATCATTTAGAGGGCCATTTAGGGATCTAGGGCAAAATGAGTACTTGGTTCTGCTAGTGAAGGCAGGGGACAGGACTTGATGACCTTTCAAGAGTCCCTTCCAGTTCTATCTCGCTTTCTCACCCAGGTCAATGCAAACACTAGGATCCCATTGCACAATGACCTGCGGAGCCCACCAAAGACAAGATTAAAATCCTACAATCTTCTATGGAACCTCATCTAGACCCTTACACTTTGACACAGAGGCTCTATGGAGAGCCACATGGAGTGTTTCAACCATTCAAAACAAACAGCTTGCTGCTGAGGAGCCATTGGTTTTGACTTATGTAGGAAAGACTGGTAAGAGAAAAGCACTTGCAGACTGCAGTCCCATAAAACTCTGTAAATCTCCGCCCACACCTGTGAAATCCAGCAAGATCCATGTCTTTGTCCATCCAGTTCAACATCTATGTGAAGTACTATAATGCCAGAAATACATCCCCGCCCCCTGCTGCCTCTACTCAAGACGACCAGGGAGGAACTTAATATTATTCATTTCATTGAGGTTTTTTGTAACATTTGTAGTTTTCTGTGAACAATTCTGTATTTTGGGAAAATACCAATTTATAGTCCAGATCCTCATACTAATTTACATTGGCTATCTCCATTGACTGTAATGGAGCTACATCCCCTTTCCATGAGTTGATGATCTATCCCTGTATTTTAGACGTTCCTGTTCCCTGCTGCAGTTTCTCTGGCACTGGTTGTGTGGCAATAATTTGATGGACTGCAGTCTGGTAGGGGCAGAACAGAATCTATATAACAATTTGTATAGAAATGACATCAAGTCACAAGCAGTGAAGCTCTTAATGATGTACATAATTATCTCATTATATTTGTCCTCTTTCATTTGGAAGCCAAAAATGTTTCCCAGCTTTTTTTTTTGTTGCCTTTTTAAAATGTTGTTAATTTTATTTACGCTACCATATGTAACCATTTATACGTTACCTGTAATTCCTTTATAGTTCTTAATTCTTATCCTTTCAAAGCTTGACTGTCTGCTAGCTGTAAATTTACAGGCACTTATTGAGGGGAACAGTCCTTTCCTTATTAAAACCTACTTTATCAATCTTTTTTTTAGTTTAAGAAATACACATGAAGCTAATCAGTTTGGAACAGTATTGCCCGGAAGATATTTTCTCCCTCAGTCATGTTGATTTTAATGAAGACCTAAATCCATTTCCCTTTGTTCACCAGTGACGGTCCTAGCCAAAAGATGCAGTCACCAAGAAAATTTAAAGAAATATTTGTGAAGGAAGTATATATATATATAGGAGATATTATAAATATTTGTGAAGGAATTATATATTTCCTATCTATCTATAAACCAACCAAAAATGTGCTCTCAACAGCTTTCTGGAGACATTAGTATGAACAGAAATATAACACATGACTGATGACAGACATTATCTCCCTTGCTAGCATGCAGTTGTCTGTTGTGAAGAAAGAAGACACGTGCTAGATTAGCCACGTTGTCATAGTTTTGGTATGCAGGAATTTGACAGCTACTGCATTTACAACTACAGTCTATCAGGTGATGTAGGGAATTGAAACATCAACATGTAAGAAATGTGGCAGTCAGGCCTGAAAAAGAGAGGTTTCTGAAGATCAAGACTGGTATGTATTTAGAACCATTTGCATAATATGTACTTCGTTTAAAAAAAACACTACTTAGGAAATCATATTAGCTTTGTTGGTATTGAGCCATATCTTTTTTATCATCCTTGCCACAAATCAGTTTTATAAAACTTTAAATCCTGAATGCAAAGCAGCTGGGAGGTAATTTGTCCCAGTTATGCTCAAATGTAAATAATTTTTGTTAGCTATTTAGAGTCTGATCTCTGATGCCTTGTCTATGCTGCAAACAGTGGTTGCCATTAATAAGGTAGCCTTTATGTTCTAATGATATTGGCCAGACTCATGTCTGTTGACTTCCATTAAACTCTAATGGAGTTTGACCCAGGAAAAATTTGGTCCATTAGCTTAATAGTTTAATTTACTTTGGTGATACCAGTAATGAGGCACAATGTAATTTTGAAGTGTGATTAAACTCAGTTCAGTGGTGTCTTTGCATTTGTAGTGTTCCTAGATCAGGGGTGGGCAAACTTTTTGGGCCGAGGGCCACATCTGGGTGGGGAAATAGTTTGCAGGGCCAGGGCAGGGTGTTGGGATGTGGGAGGGGGTGCGGTGTGCAGGAAGGGGCTCAGCAAGGGATTGGGGCATTGAAGGGGTGCAGGGTGTATGAGGAGTCTCAGGGAAGGGGGTTGGGGTGCAGGAGGAGTGCGGAGTGCAGGAGGGAGCTCAGGGCAGGGGGTTGGGGTGCAGGAGGGGTGTGGAGTGTACGAGGGGGCTCAAGGCAGGGAGTTGGGGTGCAGGAGGGGTGTGAGGTGCAAGCAGGGGGCTTAGGGCAGGGAGTTGGGGGGCGGGGTACAGGAGGGGTTTGGGCTCCGGCCCCGCTTACCTCAATTGGCTCCGGGGTGGCAGCCCCAGGGGAACTGGGGGCAGAGGGCTCTCTGTGCACTGCCCTTGCCACGCCTCCAGGTACCTCCCCTGAAGCTCCCATTGGTTCCCCGTTCCTGGCCAATGGGAGCTACGGGGGGCGGTGCCTGGAGGCAAGGGCAACACATGGAGCCCTCTGCACCCCCTGCGCAGGGGCCGCAGGGACGTGGTGCCTGTGGCGCTGCGGGCCGTATCCAAAGCCCTCAGGGACTGGATCTGATCCACAGGCCGTAGTTTGCCCATCCCTGTCCTAGATAGTTTTCTTTTCATGTAATACTACTGATGTACAAACTCTTGCTCTTGGACTGGACCCACACAAGCCATTAACATTAGAGCTATAGAAACATAGGGCTGGAAGGGACCTCGAGACGTCATCAAGTCCAGCCCCCTGAGCTATGACAGGACCAAGTAAACCTCGACCATCTCTGACAGGTGTTTATCCAACTTGTTTTGAAAAGCTTCCAATGATGAGGACTCTACAACCTCCCTTGGAAGTGTATTCCAGAGCTTAACTATCTTTATAGTTAGAATGTTTTTCCTAATATCTAAACTAAATCTCCCTTGCTGAAGATTAAGCCATTACTTCTTGTTCTGCCTTCAGTGGACATAGAGGACAATTGATCACTGTCCTCTTATAACAGCCCTTAACTATTGGTTGCCCCTTAGTCACGTTTTCTCAGGACTAAGCATGCCCAATTTTTTCAACCTTTTTCATAGGTCAGGTTTTCTAAACCTTATATCCTTTTTGTTGCTTTCCTGTGGACTCTTTCCAATTTGTCCAAATCCTTCTTAAATTGTGGTGCCCAGAATTGGACACAGTACTCCAGCTGGGGCCTCACCAGTGCCAAATAGAGCAGGACAATTACTTCCCATGTCTTACATATAACACTTCTATTAATACACCCAAGAATCCTATTAGCCTTTTTGCAGCTGCATCACACTGATGATTCAAATTAAGTTTGTGGTCCACTATAACCCCCCAGATCCTTTTCAGTAGTACTACCACCTGGATAGTTATTCCCCATTTTGTAGTTGTGTATTTGTTTTACCTTCCTAAGTAAGGTACTTTGCACTTGTCTTTATTGAGTTTCATCTTGTTGAATTCAGCTCAATTCTTCAATTTGTCAAGTTCATTTTGAATTTTAAACCAGTTCTCCAAAGTGCTTGCAACCCCTCCCTGCTTGGTGTCATCTACAGATTTTATATGCATGCTCTCTACTCAATTATCCAAGTTATTAATTAAAATATTAAATAGTTCTGGACCCAGAACTGTCCCCTGCAGGAACTCACTACTGCCAATTTGACAGCAAACCATTGATAAGTACTCTTTGAGTACAGACTTTCAACTAGTTGTGCACTCACCTTATAGTAATTTAATGTAGACCACATTTCCCTAGTTTGCTTATGAGAATGTCATGAAGAACTGTGTCAAAAGCCTTAGTAAAATCAAGGTATATCGTATCTACTGCTTCCTCCCTATCCACTAGGTCAGTAATCCTATCAAAGAAGGAAATTAAGTTGATTTGGCACGGTTTGTTCTTGACAAATCCATGCTGACTATTCCTTACAAGCCTATTATCCTCCTGGTGCTTACAAATTGATATTTTAATAATTTGCTCCAATATCTTTCCAGATATTGAAGTTAGGCTGACTGGTCTATAATTCCCTGTGTCCTCCTTGTTTCCTTTTTTAAAGATAGGTACTATGTTTGCCCTTCTCCAGTCTTCTGGGACCTCTCTCATCCTACAGGAATTTTCAAAGATATTTACTAATGGTTCAGTGATTGCTTCAGCTAGTTCCTAGGATGTGCCCTAGGATGAATTTCATCAGGCCCTGCTGATTAGAATACATCTAACTTATCTAAATAATCTTTAACTGTTCTTTCCCTATTTTGGCTTGCGTTCCTTCCCCCGGTTGTCAATATTGTGCTAAACATCTGGTCATCATTAACCTTTTTAGTGAAGCCTAAAGCAAAATAGGCATTAAGCACCTCAGCTTTCTTGATTTCATCAGTTACTAGCTCTCCTTCCCCACTAAGTAGAGGGCCTACACTTTCCTTCATCTTTCTCTTGCTCCTAATGTATTTAAAGAATCTCTTCTTATTGCCGTTTATGTCCCTTGCTGAGTGTAACTAATATTGTGCCTTAGCAGTTCTGATTTTGTCCCTATATATTTATGCTGTTCTTTTTGTACTCCTCCTTATCAATTTGATCATGTTTCCACTTTTTATAGGATTCCTTTTTGATTTTCAGGTCATTAAAGAGCTCCTGATGGAGCCATATTGGCCTTTTACTATTCTTCTTCTTTTTCCTTTGCATCGGAATAGTTTGCAGTTGTGCCTTTAATATTGTCTCTTGGAGGAACTGTCAGCTCTCCTGAACTTTTTTCCCTTAAATTTTCTTTCCATGGGACCCTACCCTGCCAGTTCTCTGAGTTTATCTGCTTTTTTTCAAGTACGTTATCCTTATTCTACTGCTCAATACTCGGTGGGGGGATCGATCTAAGATACGCAACTTCAGTTACGTGAATAGCGTAGCTGAAGTCAAAGTATCTTAGATCGATTTACCTTGGGTCCTCATGGCATGGGATCGACGGCCGTGGCTCACTCCGGTGGAGTTCCGGAGTCGACGGGGAGCACGTTTGGGGATCAATATATCACGTCTTAACGAGACGCGATATATCAATCCCTGGTCAATCGATCGCTACCCGCCAATACGGTGGGTAGTTTGGACGTACCCTTAGAATCATGAAATCTGTTACTTCATGATCACTGCGACCCTAATTGCCTTTCACCTTCAGATTCACTACCAGTTCTTCCCTCTTGGTCAGAATCAAGTGTAAAATGGCCATCCCCTGGTTATTTCCTCCATTTTCTGGAACAAAAAGTTAGTGAAAATATTAGCAAGATATTTCCACACTGTCCAGTTTATGAGACTCAGGCTATACCTCTATTATAGTTACGGGAGTTCTCCATTTCAAATAGTTTGATAACTTCATTCAAATGAAAAAACAAATCATTTTCATTCACAGTGGATCTTCTTAACTTTCAGTGTGCAGCAATGACAAATGATAACATTTACAGGATATTGTTCTCTTGAGACTGCTAAGAGAAAAATAATGTATCAGAAAACAGATATCAGAAATGAGTCTACGTGATAAGTTTCCAACTATTTTTGACCACCCAGCTTATACTGCTAGGAATTCTCCTTGCAAAGAGTTCTTAGGTAAATGGAGACAGCCTTTCACTAGAGTATATATTATTTTTCTTTGCTGGCAGCCAAATGCTAGGGAGGATCCTTAATAAATTAATGTTGTTTTAAGCTAAAACCCAAAATTGATTTCTGAGTTGTCAGCTTTTATTGGAATGGAGAACAAGTGAAGAATGAAACATTTCTGTAATGAAAAAAATACTGTAGTAGTTGGATTTATCCTTTTACTTGCAGTATTCAAAATGATATAGCTCGAAGCTATCCACCTCACTTGGGCTGTTGTGTAATGAATAATATATGTATAAAAACACTAACTAGCCTCAGCATGTGGTCTGTCAATATATAGCTAGTCATTTTTCATTTGAGACCATACAAGCCAAGAAATACAGTACAAATGCTTTAAATTTCCCATCCCTTAAGTATACAGAAAAGGTTAAAATGAAGTCATCCTCCTTCACAGACAAATTAGAGAAACAATCTAACTTCTCTTGGCTAGTTCTGGTCAACTCTCTCAAGATGAATCTTTCTCAGATAGAACTATTTGTTCCAGGTCCTCCCAGTAAGTGAACCAGATGCATTTGTGAGAACATCCACAAGACTATTTTACCATAGATTTAGGAAATGTGATGGGGGATTAATACTCCATACTGTGAATGTAATTGTCCTTTCACCCACACTGAAATCAGTGGAACTACACTGCTGTAACACTAATGTGAAAGGAGAGAAAGTCCCTGTTTCCTTACTTCCTGGCAGCCTGATGAAGTGCGCATTTTGAGTGGGAATATGAAAACCACTGATGGGGCTATAACAAAGCCAAACTGCATGGAAGGATCTTGGGAGACAGAATTTTGAAACATGCAACATTCTGTGCGAAATTACTTGTGCACACCATTTTGATCATTATCACTTGATAGAATTTACATGGCTAAACTCTATTTTTTGTGCTCTAGGAGCACAAATCAAAAATAAATTTGGCTTCAATGTATAAATGTATCATTTGTACACCCAAATTAGGCCTTGTCCTAACAGATAACTAGGAATTCAAAATGTAACTGTAAATAGGGAGTCTTCATCGAGTAGGTATGTTTCTTGGCCGTACACTATTTAACATTTTTATCAGTGACCAGGAAGAAAACATAAAAGCATCACTGATAAAGTTTGCAGATAACACACACATAGGGGGAGTGGTAAAAAAGCTAAAAGGAAAGGTCACTGGTTCAGAGCGATTGGATCTCTTGGTAAACTGGGTGCAAGCAAACAATATGCATTTTAGTATGGCTAAATGTAAATGTATACATCTAGGAACAAAGAACGTGGGCCATACTTATAGAATGGGGGACTCTGTCCTGGGGAGCAGTGACTCTGAAAAAGACTTGGGGGCCATGATGGATAATCACCTGAACATGAGCGCCCAGTGCGACACTGTGGCCAAAAGAACCAATGCAATCCTGTGATACATAAATGGGAATCTCAAGCAGGAGTAGAGAGGATATTTTACCTCTGTATTTGGCACTGCTGGGACCACTGTTGGATTACTTTCTCCAGGTCTGGTGCCCACAATACAAGAAGGATGTTATTAAATTGCAGAATGATTAAAGGATTAGAAAACGTGCCTTATAGCGATAGACTAAAGGAACTCAATCAATTTAGCTTAAAAAAGAGAAGGTTAAGGGCTGACTTGATTACAGTGTGTGAGTATCTAGGGAACAAATATTTAATAATGGGTTCTTCGGTATACCAGAGAAGAGTATAACATGATCTGATGGCTGGAAGTTGAAGGTAGACAAATTCACACTGGAAATAAAGCATACATCTTTAACAATTATAATTACCTATTGGAACAACTTACCAAGGGTCATGGTGGATTCTCCATCTCTGACAATTTTTAAATTCAACATTTAGATAAAATTAGCAAAGCAGTTAAGGTATTGCCTCCTACAGCATTTGAGATGGTCTGAGACTATAATTTGTGGTATGGAAACACTGAGGAGTTAAATAATATGGACAAATAATCCATGTCAAAAGGGACTCATTGCCAGTAGGCCATATACGAGCTGTCTATAATGTGCACACATAAAAATACTCTTTTTCTTTTCACCCTAATACTTCCTGCTGATAGACTTTCTGCTAACATGGAAAGATACCATGAAATTTCTGAATTGGAAGTGTTCGATAATGGCAAAACAAGCTAAATACTGACTTTGGACTTTTGTGTGGAAAGCTGCATATAAAAGCTATGTTGCCATTTCAAATCTAAATGATCTATATAAGATCCTATATAGTTTACACTGAAGAAATGATATGACTGGGGTAGGGAGTTACATTTGCACTGTGGACTTTGATACGTGGTGGTGCATTTCAAACATGTGGTGACATTCCACCACTGGCCAGGCTTTGGCAACTAAGGGTCTGAGCCAAAGCCCACTTCAAACAATTGGAGTTTTTCCATCTAAGTCATTGAGCTTGGGATCAGGCCCCAAGTTAGCAAACAGCATACAAAGATTTTAAGATTAGAGGTACAATTTGGAAAAGTACATAGTTCGGTTCTTTTGGTTCTGAGAGTGACTTTCATACTCTCCATATGTAAAACTCAAATATATTGAGTACAACTCCCATTGTAAAATTCAGGCCAACTTTATCTGAAGGTTTATCCAAAGTCTATAAAGAAATGAATAAGAATTTTATAAAGAATATGCAGAAGAGCTCTGTGTAGCTCGAAAGCTTCTCTCTTTCACCAACAGAAGTTGGTCCAATCAAAGATACTACCACACCCAACTTGTGTCTCTGTTACGATGCCCAGTCATTCTCCTTAATTATCCAAATGTCACTCTATCCAAATGTGTTTTCTGTTCCTAATATACCTTTGGGTATGTCTACACTACGAAATTAGGTTGAATTTATAGAAGCCGGTTTTATAGAAGTCGGTTGTATACAGCCGATTGTGTGTGTCCCCACATAAAATGCTCTAAGTGCGTTAAGTCGGCGGACCACGTTCACAGTACCAAGGCTAGCGTCGACTTCCGGAGCGTTGCACTATGGGTAGCTATCCCACAGTTCCCGCAGTCTCCGCCGCCCATTGGAATTCTGGGTTGAGATCCCAATGCCTGAATGATGCAAAACAGTGTCGCGGGGGATTCTAGGTATATGTCGTCAGGCATCTCCCTCTCCGTCAGAGCAACGGCAGACAATTGATTCGCGCCTTTTTACATGGGTTACCTGTGCAGATAACATACCACGCCAAGCTTGGAGCCCGCTCTGCTCAGCTCAGCTCACCGTCACCATATGTCATCTGGGTGCCGGCAGATGTGGTACTGCATTGCTACACAGCAGCAGCTAATTGCCTTTTGGCAGTAGAAGGTCCAGTATGACTGGTAGCCTTCATTGGCAATCTGGGTGCTGGCAGAAGTGGGGCTGCATTGCACACAGCAGCCTTTTGGTAGAAGATGGTGTATTACGACTGGTATCCGTCGTCGTCGTACTGCAGTGGCTGAAACTCCGTATGTCCCCAATTCCTAATGATAATGATGGCTATCAGTCGTAGTATGCTATTTTCTGCCAAGCGCCCAGTATTTTGTGCCAAGCACTCAGAAGATGCCGAGGGCTATCAGTCATGCTGCACCGTCGTCTGCCAGCTTAAGATGTAAAAAATAGATTTGTTCTGTATTCATTTGCTTCCCCCTCCCTCCGTGAAATCAACGGCCTGCTAAACCCAGGGTTTTGAGTTCAATCTTTGGGGTGGCCATTCTGTGTGACAGTTGTTTGTGTTTCTCCCTGATGCACAGCCACCTTTGTTGATTTTAATTCTCTGTACCTGTACGCCATGTCGTCACTCGCCCCTCCCTCCTTTCCTCCCTCCATCCGTCAGATACTAGTTTCGCGCCTTTTTTCGGACCAGACGCCATAGCACTGGGATCATGGAGCCTGCTCAGATCACCGTAGCAATTATGAGCACTATGAACACCACGCGCATTGTCCTGGAGTATATGCAGAGCCAGGACATGCCAAAGCAAAACCAGGACCAGCTGAGGAGGCGATTGCAGTGCGGCGACGAGAGTGATGAGAAAATTGACATGGACATAGACCTCTCACAAGGCACAGGCCCCAGCAATGTGCAAATCATGATGTTACTGGGGCAGGTTCATGCCGTGGAACGCCAATTCTGGGCCCAGGAAACAAGCACAGACTGGTGGGACCGCATTGTGTTGCAGGTGTGGGACGATTCCCAGTGGCTGCGAAACTTTCGCATGCGTAAGGGCACTTCCATGGAACTTTGTGACTTGCTTTCCCCTGCCCTGAAGCGCCAGAATACCAGGATGAGAGCAGTCCTCACAGTTGAGAAGCGAGTGGCGTTAGTCCTGTGGAAGCTTGCAACGCCAGACAGCTATCGGTCAGTCAGGAATCAATTTGGAGTGGGCAAATCTACTGTGGGGGCTGCTGTGATCCAAGTTGCCAGGGCAATCAAAGACATGGTGATATCAAGGGTAGTGACTCTGGGCAATGTGCAGGCCATAGTGGATGGCTTTGCTGAAATGGGATTCCCAAACTGTGGTGGGGCCATAGACGGAACCCATATCCCTATCTTGTCACCGGAGCACCAAGCCACCGAGTACATAAATCGCAAGGGGTACTTTTCAGTGCTGCTGCAAGCCCTGGTGAATCACAAGGGACGTTTCACCAACATCAACGTGGGATGGCCGGGAAAGATACATGATGCTCGCGTCTTCAGGCACTCTGGTCTGTTTCGAAAGCTGGAGGAAGGGTCTTTCTTCCCGGACCAGAAAATAACCGTTGGGGATGTTGAAATGCCTATCATGATCCTTGGGGACCCAGCCTACCCCTTAATGCCGTGGCTCATGAAGCCGTACACAGGCAGTCTGGACAGGAGTCAGGACCTGTTCAACTACAGGCTGAGCAAGTGCCGAATGGTGGTGGAATGTGTATTGGGACGTTTAAAAGTGTGCTGGCGCAGCTTACTGACTCGCTCAGACCTCAGCGAAAAGAATATCCCCATTGTTATTGCTGCTTGCTGTGCGCTCCACAATATCTGTGAGAGTAAGGGGGAGACATTTATGGCGGGGTGGGAGGTTGAGGCAAATCACCTGGCCGCTGATTACGCGCAGCCAGACACCAGGGCGGTTAGAAGAGCACAGCAGGGCACAGTGTGCATCAGAGAAGCTTTGAAAACGAGTTTTGTGACTGGCCAGGCTACGGTGTGAAACTTCTGTTTGTTTCTCCTTGATGAACCACCCCCCCCATCTGGTTCACTCTACTTCCCTGTAAACCAACCACCCCACCCTCCTCTCCCGCCCTCGAGCACCACTTGCAGAGGCAATAAAGTCATTGTTACTTCACATTCATGCATTCTTTATTAATTCATCACACAACTAGGGGGATAATTGCCAAGGTAGCCCGGGATGGGTGTGGGAGGAGGGAAGGAAAAGGACACACTGCAGTTTAAAACTTTAACTCTTATTGAAGGCCAGCCTTCTGATCCTTGGGCAATCATCTGGGGTGGAGTGACTGGGTGGCCAGAGGCCCCCCCACCGTGTTCTTGGGCATCTGGGTGAGGAGACTATGGAACTTGGGGAGGAGGGCTGTTGATTAAACAGGGGCTTTAGAGGCGGTCTGTGCTCCTGCTGCCTTTCCTGCAGCTCAACCATACGCTGGAGCATATCAGTTTGATGATCCAGCAGCCGGAGCATTGACTCTTGCCTTCTGTCTGCAAGCTGACGCCACCTATCATCTTCAGCCCGCTACTTGTTCTGTTCATCCCGCGATTCAGCCCGCCACCTCTCCTCTCGTTCATATTGTGCTTTTCTGTAGTCCGATATTGACTGCCTCTATGCATTCTGCTGTGCTCTGTCAGCATGGGAGGACATCTGGAGCTCCGAGAACATATCATCCCGAGTCCGCCGTTTTCTCCTTCTAATCTTCACTAGCCTCTGTGAAGGAGAAACATGTGCAGCTGGTGGAGGAGAAGGGAGAGGTGGTTAAAAAAGACACATTTTAGAGAACGATGGGTACACTCTTTCATGTTAAATTTTGCTGTTCACATTACACAGCACATGTGCTTTCGTTACAAGGTCGCATTTTTCCTCTTATATTGATGGCCTGCCAGTTTGGTGTGAGAGATCACTCACGCAGTGCCAGGCAACAGATTTCGGCTTGCAGGCAGCCATGGTAAGCCACAGTCTTTTGGCTTTTTTAACCTTCTTAACATGTGGGAATGGTTTCAAACAGTAGCGCCCTCATTTCCCATACCAAGCACCCGTTTTGTTGGCCATTTAAAATGGGTTTGCAATGTAAAAGGAGGGGCTGCGGTTTCCGGGTTAACATGCAGCACAAACCCAAGTAACCCCCTTTCCCCCCTCCCACACCCAATTCTCGGGGATGATCACTTCACCCCTCCCCCCCCACCGCGTGGCTGACAGCAGGGAACATTTCTGTTCAGCAGAGCAGGAACGGGCACCTCTGAATGTCCCCTTAATAAAATCGCCCCATTTCAACCAGGTGACTGTGAATGATATCACTCTCCTGAGGATAACAAAGAGTGATAAGGAATGGATGTTGTCTGCATGCCAGCAAACATGGGACCATACGCTGCCATGCTTTGTTATGCAATGATTCCAGACTACGTGCTACTGGCCTGGCATGGTAAAGTATCCTACCATGGCGGACGGGATAAGGCAGCCCTCCCCAGAAACCTTTTGCAAAGGCTTGGGAGTACATGAAGGAGAGCTTTCTGGAGATGTCCCTGGAGGATTTCCGCTCCATCCCCATACATGTTAACAGACTTTTCCAGTAGCTGTACTGGCCGCGATTGCCAGGGCAAATTAATCATTAATCATTAAACACGCTTGCTTTTAAACCATGTGTAATATTTACAAAGGTACACTCACCAGAGGTCTGGGAGCATGCCTTGGGTGAGTTCGGGGGTTACTGGTTCCAGGTCCAGGGTGATAAACATATCCTGGCTGTTGGGAAAACCGGTTTCTCTGCTTCCTTGCTGCTGTGAGCTATCTACATTATCTTCATCCTCATCTTCCTCGTACCCCACACCCGCTTCCCTGTGTGTTTTTCCATTGAAGGAGTCAAAGCACACGGTTGGGGTAGTGGTGGCTGCACCCCCTAGCATGGCATGCAGCTCCGCGTAGAAGCGGCATGTTTGAGGCTCTGCCCCAGACCTTCCGTTTGCCTCTCTGGCTTTGTGGTAGGCTTGCCTTAGCTCCTTAATTTTCATGCGGCACTGCTGTGCATCCCTGTTATGGCCTCTGTCCTTCATGGCCTTGGAGACCTTTTCTAATATTTTGCCATTTCGTTTACTGCTACGGAGTTCAGCTAGCACTGATTCATCTCCCCATATGGCGAGCAGATCCCGTACCTCCATGATGGAGCTCTTTTGCGATCCTGGGACTCCATTACGGTTACCTGTGCTGATGAGCTCTGCGTGGTCACCTGTGCTCTCCACGCTGGGCAAACAGGAAATGAAATTCAAACGTTCACGAGGCTTTTCCTGTCTACCTGGTCAGTGCATCTGAGTTGAGAGTGCTTTCCAGAGCGGTCACAATGAAGCACTGTGGGATAGCTCCCGGAGGCCAATAACGTCTAATTCCGTTCACACTACCCCAATTCCGACTCGCTAAGGCCGATTTTATCGCTAATCCCCTCGTCGGAGGTGGAGTAAAGAAACCGGTTTAAAGGGCCCTTTAAATCAAAAAAAGGGACTTAGCCGTGTGAACTTGTCCAGGCTTAATTCGATTTAACGCTGCTAAATTCGACCTAAACTCGTAGTGTAGACCAGGCCTCAGATAAACAGAGGTATATGTAAAAAGCAACAGAGTCCTGTGGCACCTTTAAGACTAACAGAAGTATTGGGAGCATAAGCTTTCGTGGGTAAGAACCTCACTTCTTCAGAAGCTTATGCTCCCAATACTTCTGTTAGTCTTAAAGGTGCCACAGGACCCTCTGTTGCTTTTTACAGATTCAGACTAACACGGCTACCCCTCTGAGAGTTATATGATGCACTGAAGAAAAGCAAATATCGGTTTTGACCATTGTATTATTTTTATTGTATTGTCAATCTTCAGTTTCACCACATTTTTGGTATCCAAAATTAGTACATACATTCTTAATAAATACCTTCTGAAATTCAAAGCAGTTTGTAATGATTAATTAATTCCATTTTTACATTGCTAGAAATGCTTTTTTTCCCCCCATCTTCCTGTTTCACCTTTCTGTTATGAGGAGATACAGCATCGGCTTTCTGCCCAGATGATTTCAGAATCTGTTGTTTTTATTTAGTTCTGTTGTAATGATGCCAGCCCTTGGCAATAGTGTGAGTATAAAGCGTTATAAAAACTTTCTGTTGTGCCAACTGGACCAAAGTATGGGGTAGGTGCCCATGTGCACTTCACTAATCTGTGCATTCTGACTCAAGTGGCCATGTTGTGATTGGATTAGGAGATAATTCAATTGAGTTTATCCAGCCTTAGGATTTATGCCAAATGTGTGATGTTTCTATGGTGAGTTAGTTAATGTGCAGTTGCGCTATACAGGAACAACTTACGAGTTTAGGACCATTAATAGTCCGTTGGATCAACTATTGTAATATAAGAACCAGATTCAATCTGGGGTTTTATAAATAAGATGACCATTGAATATCTTACAGGTTTAATGGGAGTTGCATAGATAAAACATCACATGCTACACTGAAAAGTAATCCCCATCAGAGACTGCTAGTGTCCAGATCTGAATATTGGTCACTGCTTCTAAGTACCGGATTTGCAGGTATTCACAATGAAGGAATATTTCCCTATTTTATAGTAGGAAAATAACTTCTATTCAAGGTTATTTCTTCAATGGGTGTAAATTAGTGCAACTCCATTGAAGTAGATGGGACTGTGTTGTTTTACACCAGCTGAGAATCTGGCTCACCATTTCTTAAAATGTTAATCTTCATTATGCCTTGCATTCCCACAGCAGGAAATTAAAGATGCATGTCTAGGCGTGTGAAAAGACTCCTACAAATTGGCTATAAAATAACAGGCAACTCTGAATTTTGGGGCTGTGGTTCTGTTGATTGATTATTGTGACATCCTAAACCACAAGAGCAACTTGAGATAACTTCTGCCTAAAACAGAATAGGAGGCTCACAATTCTAAGTATATCTATTGTATTCTCTGTATGATATGCATGGTCTTCCCCTTCTTTCCTGCTCTCTCTAATGCTACCTTTTTCCTTCCTCTCCCCCTTGCTATTTTCTCTCTCCCAGTTTCTGTGTCACCCAGTGTATCCCCTTTTCCCCAGTGTTTTCAGGATGATGGGTAAAATTCTGGCTCCATTTAAGTCGGGGCTGGCAAATTTTTTGGCCTGAGGGCCACATCGGGTTTCCAAAATTGTATGGAGAGCCAGTTAGGGGAGGCGGTGCCTCCCCGGCCAACGCCCCCATCCAACCTTCCCCCACACACACACTTCTCCCCCGGGACTCCTGCCCCATCCAACCCTCCCCGTCCCCGGATAGTCCCCCCGGTACTCCTGCCCCATCCACACACCCCTGCTCCCTGTCCCCTCATCACCCCAGGATCCCCCACACCGACTGCCCTCTGCTGCCCCATCCAACCCCCCCTCCTTCCTAACTGCCCCCCTGGGACCCCTGCCCCCATGTTCCCCACTCTCTGACTGCCCCGACCCCTATTCACATCCCTGCCCCCAGACCACTACCCCGAACTCCCCTGCCCTCTATCCAACCCCCCCCCCCTGCTCCCTGCCCCCTGACCACGCCACCCAGAGCACCAGGACAGGCAGCCGTGCCGCCCGGCTGGAGCCAGCCATGCCACCGCACAGCACAGAGCACCGGGTCAGGCCACGGCTTTGCAGATGTGCTGCCCCAGGAGCTCGCAGCCCCACCACCAGAGCATTGTGCCGGCGGTGCAGTGAGCTGAGGCTGTGGGGGAGGGGAAACAGCAGGCCAGGGGCCGGGGGCTAGCCTCCCGGGCCAGGAGCTCAGGGGCCGGGCAGGAGGGTCCCGTGGGCCACATCCGGCCGTAGTTTGTCAACCTCTGATTTAAGTCAATGGGAGTATTGCCTGTCAATGAAACCATGATTTCACTTGGTGCTTCCTAATCTCCTACCTTTATGAAATTCCTATACAATTGAATAGAAAATGTTCTCCTTTCTATATATTTTTGGACCATCACATTGTATTTAACAGAAAAATTATCTCATATATAGAATTCTGTAGGATGGTATAGTAAAACAAATGTATAGAAAGGCTATCCTTTCTGTATTAAACTCTATAGGACTGTTGAGTAATTTCTATAGAACCCTGGTTGTTTAACCTCGGTTGAGGATTATAATTATATTTCCCCATTAGGGGACACTTTCGCATTTGCACTTATTACTGAAGACAATTTTACCTCCTGTTTCTTGCTGTAGTGGCTTTTTTATCACCCTTCTCCCACCTTCTCACTGCAGCAGCTATTGTGAGGGCTTGGGATGCAGGAAGTGGCTGTTTCCCATAATTCAGGTGCATAACATAATACTCGTGAATTGTAAAGGGGAGGGATAACTCAGTGGTTTGAGCATTGGCCTGCTAAACCCAGGGTTGTGAGCTCAATCCTTGAGGGGGTCACTTAGGAATCTGGGGCAAAATCAGTACTTGGTCCTGCTAGTGAAGGCAGGGAGCTGGACTCAATGACCTTTCAGGGTACCTTCCCATTCTATGAGACTAGGTGTATCTCTATTTAGGGGCTAATTTAGCTACAACAAGTCAGGAAAAAGATCTTGGAGTCATCGTGGATAGTTCTCTGAAGATGTCTACGCAGTGTGCAGAGGTGGTCAAAAAAGCAAACAGGATGTTAGGAATCATTAAAAAGGGGATAGAGAATAAGGCTGAGAATATATTATTGCCCTTATATAAATCGATGGTATGCCCACATCTCGAATAATTCATACAGATGTGGTCTCATCTCAAAAAAGATATACTGGAGCTAGAATAGGTTCAGAAAAGGGCAACTAAAATGATTAGGGGTTTGGAACGGGTCCCATATGAGAAGAGATTAAAGAGGCTAGGACTCTCCAGCTTGGAAAAGAGGAGACTAAGGGGGGATATGATAGAGGTATATAAAATCATGAGTGATGTGGAGAAAGTGGATAAGGAAAAGTTATTTACTTATTCCCATAATGTAAGAACTAGGGGTCACCAAATGAAATTAATAGGCAGCGGGTTTAAAACAAATACAAGGAAGTTCTTCTTCACGCAGCACACAGTCAACTTGTGGAACTCCTTACCTGAGGAGGTTGTGAAGGCTAGGACTATAACAGAGAACTGGATAAATTCATGGTGGTTAAGTCCATTAATGGCTATTAGCCAGGATGGGTAAGGAATGATGTCCCTAGCATCTGTTTGTCAGAGGATGGAGATGGGTGGCAGGAGAGAGATCACTTGATCATTGCCTGTTAGGTCCACTCCCTCTGGGGCACCTGGCATTGGCCAGTGTCGGTAGACAGGATACTGGGCTAGATGGACCTTTGGTCTTATGTTCTTATGTTATTGTGTTTGGGTTTTTTTGGTGTATCTGTTGCATATTTTGTACTTACATGGGTTTCTGGAGAATAAGATTATAATGTCTGTGGTCACTTAAGATTTGATCTGGAATGCAGGCCAGTTCAGGACAGCAGTCTAGCATGTGGCTAAAAGCACTGAAGTCAATGGAACTTAACCACATGCTTATAATTAAGCCTGTACTTTAGAGATTTCCCGAATATGGGTCCTAGTAATGTTTTTAGGAAAATTAAAAATAAGATTAGGTCCATAAGGAAGTCATATTCTTAGTTTTAGAAGAATTCCTGAAAGTCAACAATACTGCCTTCATTTTTCTTTTCGTTTGCAACATACAGTAAGTTTTATGGACTCCCTATTTTAAAAATCAGAGCCCAAATATGGATTCAGGACTATCTATATTTCTGGTTTTGTTTTCTAGCTGGCTGACTATTATATTTTAAAAAGAGTTCAAAATGAATAACAATGCTATTTACAGTTTTTAAAATGGATCTTATGCAATCCCTCCACAGTGCCCGTGTCTGGGTAGATGATATATCCATTTCTGTTCCTCAGAGCACTTGTGGTCTCTTGGTCTGCATCTGTAGTTAATATTCTCCTCTGCTTTGCTGCTGTGGTTGCACTGACTTGGCTTCTGATGTCAAGAAAGTAGGAAATATGGAATGTGTAGCTGACTAAAGAGGAAGTTAAATCATTGGAGTGGTGGATTGCAGGGCAGCACTACAATAAATATTCCAAGGTGAATGGTGATTCTTTCTGAAAGATACAGAAAACCATGCAGGCTGGGACCTTGACCCAGCCCCACACACTCTACTTTATAGTCATTAATTAATTGTTATAATACTCCTATTAAGCAGGTAAATATTCTCTCTCTATTGTAGATAGGGAAACAAGGCAGAGATATTAAAGTAACTTTACCAAAGCCACACTGGGAATTATTGTCAGAGGTGATCTTAGAACACACGTGCTTCGGGCTTGTCATGCTTAGACCTTAGACTGTGCTGCTCTCTCTTTGGAAGATCAGAAAATTGTGGTAATAAGTAATAAAGGTTGCTGAAAGAAAGCAATAATATACTATATAAATGCTTCTTTTAACTCTTAATAGTGCCTTATGTGGAGACTTTACGTACATTAATCTGTTTATCCTAGAACTAAATCTTTGGAGGCAGGACTTCATCGTCTTATGTCTGTGAACGGAACCTAATATACCACAGTGAGACCCAAGGAACTTTGGTCATCACCATAATAGACATAAATAATAATAACAACAGTGAAAGTGTAGCCTAATTTAGAATTAGCACTCAGCAATACATACTTCTGATTTAACAAAAACCAGCCCCAACCCATGATTTAAATGTAAATCAGGTCTGTAATGTTCCTCTACATTCTTGGTTCTGCTAGCCAGGAAAAACAAAATAAGTCCTGAGTATGTGTGTAAGAAATAACGACACTGATATTTTATGAAATGTTGATGCATATACACCCCCAAAGTACTCCTAGCAATATTGTAAGATCTTCTCAGAGTTGGATTCTAGGTTTTTGATGCCATCGAGTATTTGAGATAGCAGAGAACAAGCTGTACCTGCCAACATTATGACCTCCAATAATAGAGGATCTAAAAAAGATACCCAATCTGAAACACTAAATTCTGGAATGGGATCCCTTTCAGTTGTTCTGAGATTAGCAACTAGGGAATAGCTATGGGACAACAAAATGGCAGATGAAATTCAGTGCTGATAAGTGCAAAGTAATGTACATTGGGGAAAAATCAAAATTGGAAAAGGTACAGAGAAGAGAAACAAAAATGATTAGGGATATGGATCTGCTTCCATAAGAGGAGAGATTAAAAAGGCTAGGTCAGTTCAGTTTAGAAAAGGGATGGCTAAGGAAAAGTATGACAGAGGGCTATAAAATCATGAATGGTATAGAGAAAGTGAACAGGGAAGTGTTGTTTATCTCTTCTCTTAACACAAGAACTGGGACTCACACAATGAAATTAATAGGTAACAGATTTCAAACAAACATTAGGAAGTACTTCTTCACACAACAGACAATCATGCTGTGGAACTTGTTTCCAGGGATGTTGTGAAGGCCAAAAGTATAACTGAGTTCAAAAAAGAATTAGATAAGTTCCTGGAGGACAGGTCCACCAATGGCTACTAGCCAAGATGGTCAGGGGTGCAAACCCATGTTCTGGATGTCCCTAAACCTCTGACTGCTTGAAGCGGGGACTGGACCTCAGACATGGATCACTCAATAATTGCCCTGTTCTGCTCATTCCCTCTGAAGTATCTGACACTGGCCACTGCCAGAAGACAGGATACTGGGCAAGATGAACCATTGGTGTGATCCAGTATAGTCATTTTTATGTTTATTCTATGAAATTTCCAGACAAAATAGCAAGGCTGGAGAAAGTACGAAAGTCATCAGAAAGGTGTGGCACTTAAACGTGATCTAGCAGTGAAACCTTAAATTATGCAGACAAAAGGACAATTATATACCATAGATACTGCAAAATATAGGCTTGAAATGCACTGTGATATCTATTAATTGCTAAATTATACCTACTGAATCTGCAGACAGTTATAAAAGGAATTGTCAGTAATGATAACATTTGCGTTTTTTCTTACAGGATTTTAGATCTCTGTTAGCAGGGTAGTTTGAACTTGTTTATTGTTTAGAAATGGCATTTTATGAATCTGAAGTAAAAAATTTACAAGACTCTACGTCTCTTCTCGACAATGATTTGGCTCTTCCATGAACGCAATGCTGCAATCACTGAAACATCGCTGCACATAATTTGGTACTGAAACAGAATCAAGACTAAACTGATCATTCATTTCTAGCATTTGACTGATAAATAAAGCATAACATTTTTTAGTAGTAACCAGCCTATTAGGAATTATGTTTTAGCCTCTTTGTTATACAGTCACACAAAAAAGATGTTTAAGATGCACAGAAAACTTCCATGTTCTTAGTGGATCTCAGAAATTTAAAGAGACATTGCCAAGTAATTTAGGGCCAAAATTCAGGTTAAATGGAAGGGGTGGATGTGAAGGAGGAGGTCTTAAAAACGAGTATTAATAGAAATGGTTTTTATGACAGTTTATTCTTTATAAATATTTGCTCTGAAGGGACTGCATCTGAAGCATTCAGCACTTGCTGAATGCATAAGATCCAGAAAGTGAAACTGTCTAGAAACCAAAGTAAAATTGACTGATCTGTTTTCATCATCTCTGCAGACTGAATTGCAAAAAGTAAGCCAGCAGGGTAAACAGTGAAAAGTAAATTAACTTTTCAAGGCTCTTGCACTTTTAGCACTCTAACCTGGTATTACTGATACAGGTATGGAAAATATGGCCTGGTATATTCCCTCTGTGCAGGCGAGGTGTCCTCCATGTGCATACACCATTTGGGGACTGTCCCCACTTTCTGGGGCCCCAGAAAATCCCCTCCACTGGGGAATTGAGGCTCTGCAGCATTTGGGGAACAGAACTGCGATACAGGAAGGTAGAGAACAGGGCATATTGTGCAACATCATCTCCTATGGAATCCCCAGGCTTCCCTGTGAAAATCTGGCTGGAGGTAATACAGCCCTGAGCCACTTGAACTCACTCCGCCTCCCCTCCAGGGCTGTTATTGAGCAGCTGCAGGAGAGCCGGGCAATGGCAGCCAGAAGAGGGAGGAGGATAGGTAAGCAGCACAGAAGGAGGAATCAGGATTCCCTTCCCCCACCCCCAAGCCCTTGGTCAGCCTCATCTTGCAAGTATTTCCATGGCAGGGGGTAATCTGGACCTATATTTTTTAAATATTATTTTTAGTGTCACCGTTTCTGACTGTTACACACACACAATATTTTTTCTTAAAGTAAATGCAGCCATGGTAAATACATCATTCTGGGATCTATTAGTAGGAGTGTTGTAAACAAGACACGTGAAGTAATTCTTCCGCTCTACTCTGCACTGATTAGACCTCAGCTGGAGTATTGTGTCCAGTTCTGGGCGCCACATTTCAGGGAAGATATGGACAAATTGGAGAAAGTTCAGAGAAGAGCAACAAAAATGATTAAAGGTCTAGAAAACATGACCTATGAGGGAAGATTTAAAAAAATGGTTTTGTTTAGCCTGGAAAAGAGAAGACTGAGAGAGGACATAACAGTTTTCAAGTACATAAAAGGTTGTTACAAGGAGGAGGGAGAATAATTGTTCTTCTTAACCTCTGAGGATAGGACAAGAAGCAATGGGCTTAAATTGCAGCAAAGGAGGTTTAGGTTGGACATTAGGAAAAACCTCCTAACTGTCAGGGTGGTTAAGCACTGGAATAAATTGCCTAGGGAGGTTGTGGAATCTCCATCATTGGAAACTTTTAAGAGCAAGTTAAACAAACACCTGTCAGGGATGGTCTAGATAATACTTAGTCCTGCCATGAGTACAGGGGTCTGGACTAGATGACCTCTCGAGGTCCCTTCCAGCCCTACAATTCTATGTATTCTGTGTGCATGCCCCATGCACCAGAACCAGAGAACTTTGCCTAACAGTACATATTGATTCACTGAAGGCTCAAGGCCTGTGGTTGGAACAGGAAACTTCTCTACATGTCCATGTCCTGGAGCTTTGTGTTATCTACAAGACTTGTCACACCTTTTAAGGTTACATCAAGGACTCAGCAATTCTCATACTCACTAACAATACCCACCATGATGTATTATTTGAATAGGCAGGGGGAAGCTCACTCCAACATGCTTTGTCAGAAGGCAATCAAAGTCAGACAGTTTTATATTAGGGAAAACATTTCCCCCAGGGCCATTCATTTGCCTATGATCCACAATCACCTGGTGGATCACCTCAGCAGGGCTTTCTCTTTGAATTATGATTGGTCTCTGAAGCCAGCATCCTGTGGTCCATCTTTGTAGTTTTGGGCATCTCCACAATTGGCTTGCTTGCCATGAGAGAAAACCAGAAATGCTGTCTGTTCTGCTCTCAAGGAGATCTCAGTCCAGGCTCCTTGATCAACACTTTTCACCTCATCTGGGAATCAGCACTCCTGTGTGCCTTTCCTCCAATTCTGTTCATCCTGCAGTTCATTCTTAAGCTGCAATTGGACCATGCCAAGCTCATTCTCATTGCTCCAGTGTGGTTGAGACAATGTTGGTTTCCCAACCTCCTCACAGTATCAGTGAGACCTCCCATATCCCTTCCTCTTCACCCCAGTCTCCTGACTCAGCATCAGGGTCAGGTTTGGACCCAGCACTCTGCTCCCTGCATATCACAGCATGGATAATGCATGGTTAGATGAAGAAGAGGAATGGTTACTACCTGTAACTTGCTCTTTGAGATATGATGCAGATGTGTATTTCATGACCTGCCCTCTGTCCCCTCTGCATTGGAGTCTGCACTTCTGACAATGTGAAGGAACTAAGGGGGCCAAGGTGGTGCTGCCCTTATACAGCCAGGGGCGGGGCTACAGCCACAAGACATAAGCGCTGCCCTTATGGGTACTGCTAGATGAAGTTCTCCGGCTCTGGTGTGTGGAGTGTGCACACCCATATAGAATACATGTCTGCATCACATTTCAAAGAACAACATTTACAGGTAGGTAATTGTTTTTCAAGTCTACAATACAAAATTGCAAAGTATTGAACTAAAGACATTGACTGAATAATACCGCATAACAAGGTGATATGAAAAATTATAATAAGTGATGGGAACAGTCTGTGTTAAGCAGTGGTCTTGACCCCTTCTTTACCATTAATATCCTGTAAGGAAAATCAGTAAAATTCATCATCCGTTTTTAACAGCAAAAAAGTCACGAGTCTAACATTGTCAAAAATTATTCTGTAAAAAGGTATCCAACAAGTAGTACAAAATCCAGAAAATAAATGGAACAGGATTTAAAAAAAAAAGAAAAGAAAAAATGCCTTCATTTTAATTTGATGAAATGGAACATTTCATGTTGGATTATTCAAGACGGTAGAGGAGGCATTTCTAAAATTAAGTCTATTGATTTAAACCATCAATTTTGCTTGTAGAGAAGTCTGGCAAGTCCAGACTGATTCATAGAAATTGTTGCCTCTTACTTGACTACTCTATAATAAGGATTCTGGATTTAAGGTTAATTCTCTTTAGCATAATTATCTAGCTACCAATGCAATTAATTTTTTGAGTAGTGGTGAAGTCCCATTCAAAGTGATTCTGAATATTAAAGTATCTGTCTTTCAACTTGGTGCAAACATTGTAGATCACATGTCGTTAAAAACAAACAAACCTGTACCTTATTCATTGGGAACTGTATCAGTCCATGATATATATGTGCCCTTGCTCTGGAACACCTATAAAAAATACCCCAGATGGCAGGACATAAATCCCATGTGTATTCCCTTCTTGATTGCTTTACCAGGGAAGGGTTGAACCTGCTTAAGCAGATTCTCTGGGCAAACTGGAGGGAAAGTATTTCATGCTACTCACTCCATCTAATTCTTCCTAATGGGAAGCAGAGGTCTCTTTGATTTATCACTTTGCGATCCTATACTGACCTGGTGCCTGCCTTCCTGCCTTTTTGGTGACAGCTTTATTGATGAACATTTTGAATAAAAACACATACTTCAAAAAGGACTTATGGTGTCCTGTAAAGATAGAGACGAAATGATATGCTGTAGTGGGAAAAGACAGGCCTGATGATAAGGACAGAAAGAGGGAAACCTGCTTTTATAAACATCTGTCATCATCAGTTAAGAACACAGCAATTTCCATTCACTTTTAACTTTTTGCAGAGTTTAGTAGATTCACGGCACAAGAAAATGCAAAATTATTGCTCTTGATCGTCTAATTAGAAAACATTCCTGCTTGAAGAAGTGTCCAATAAATTGCTCATGTATTGCATTTTAATTCTTTATCTAATTAAAAGGTTAATTTAAATGAATTCAGAAGTGATTAGAACCCTGTAAGTTGAGGCATGCTATTTAAAAATGTACCAAATGTTTTATTTAGCTCTTATTAATGCTTAAATAACTTTGTATACAGCATAACGAGCGACTATTTTTAGGATAATTTTTTCTAATTGCCTGCATCATTACTCATTGGCGAAAGAAGACAAAGCAATATCCTTTATGAGAAAGTGATTTCATCAAAACATAGCTTCTTTCATTTAAGAGGGTGTCTAGCTTAGGAGTTCCATAGTGTCATCCTGGAATGTAGTGGCTTTCAATTCTAATATCCACCTCAAATTGGTATCAAGTATCAGAGGGGTAGCCATGTTAGTCTGGATCTGTAAAAAGCAACAGAGAGTCCTGTGGCACCTTTAAGACTAACAGATGTATTGGAGCATAAGCTTTTGTGGGTGAATACCCACTTCGTCAGATGCGTGTCAATTTGGTAGTAACCCAAAATCAGTAGTAGAATCTGCTGCCATAAAATTGCGTAAGTGAAATGAAGTGGTGGTGCCAGACCAGTTCTTAGTGGATAGCTGTCCATATATTATAAAGAGCATTTGAAGTGACATTAATTGGCTTCTTAGTTATCAGTCTCAGTGAAAAGGCCAAGGAATAAACAAACGTAGGGATCAAATTATCCTCCCACCTTGAGCGGTAGTTCCTCCGCATCAGGGGTGAGGCGTGTTGTTGGAGTAGTGTATGAAGTGCTGCCTTCTGCTTTTGCTGCATTTGTTCTCTCGGGGAACAGAGGAATCCAGTTTCCAGGGAAGGTCACCCTGGGCTTTACCATTCTCTGTTCAAAGTAAGAATGATGGTGCACCATCCAGCTCCCCTGGACTGCTTTGTCTGACCAGCATTCCTATTAGTTATACAGTAGTTGGTGGTGAGATGATTGTGTCTTAGTAACCCCATGCACCACACAGATCATATATGCTTTGCAGCTACTATCTCAACAACTGTTAATCCAGCATCTTTCATCAACACTAAATTCACTTACCAACAAAAGATGTATTCATTTTATTACATGCTAACAAAGAGATAGCAGAACCATCAAGAGCTGACATTCGGATAATGAAGAGAGCCTGATTTAGCAATACATTCATTTTATGTCCACATTTTGTTGTTTCACATCTCCTACTTCATTTTTCACAAAATGAAAGAACCTGCTGAATACTTGTCATGGTAGTTTTCTTATGGTACATGTTGATATCTTTTTTTTTCTTTAATTTGTGTAAGAGATAAAGAAAAACTTTCAAAACATTAATCTGGTGTATACAATTAACTGAAGTACCTCATTGGTAAAAGTGAAATAAGGAACATTTGAAACTCATTTTAATTAGATAACATAAGCCAGAGACAGGTGTTTGCAGGGCACCGTTAGCGGGAAAATGCAGTTCTCCTGCGAGTCAGGAACACACACAAATGAATTCTTTCTACTTAGGAAACCCCAAAACCCCCACCCAACATACAGTGTTGATTAACTCGTTTCTTGAAATAGCAACATTTGAAAACAAACAAACATAAGGCCTGATCCAAAGCCCATTGAAGATAATGAAAAGACTCCCTTGACTTCAACATTTTTTGGATAATTCCCACATTGCAATTTTTATTGTTATTATTCAAGTTTCATAGTTTACTTTCCATCGTAGAATCACCAGTATACAGAATAATAAACTAGAAATAATGTATTTTTCTGAAACTTAATTATTTTGTTGTTTACAAAATTATTCCCAATCTGCACATACCTGTGGTACTATGCTTCACTATGTAATATTTTAATTAAAAAAGAAAAACAAATAAATGATTAATCTTTTCATGAAAAGAAATAGTCCCACTGATATTCATATGATTGTTGTTTTATAAACCATAATTTTGTATTTCTATTTGTGCTATGTTTATAGAATCTTTATTGCCTACTGCGTATTTCAAAAATATGAATTTATGATCACCAGCATTAATAATGAAACTATAGACCTAGAAATGGAATTTACAAGTTAATGTCATGATTGTTATAAAGAATCAATTCCTGGAGAACAAGAAGCAATGTGGCTGGGAAACATTGTGGCAGGAGGGCAAGTCATGGGAGAATCTTGATGTCTAGGAGAGAGATTCTTTATAAATTCTTAAAAGGCATATTGTTAAGTTCTCAATAGACAGGAAGATCTCTCAGGAGGTGAACTATTGGATGTGTTTGGGGAAATATGTGAGAGGACAGAGCTGAAATTTCAGAAGGTTCAGTGATTCAAGTTTGAAAAGGTTCTGAAGTTTTGGATCCATATATGACGGGACCTGGTCTCTAGGCTTCGGAACATCAGCTGGAACTCTCACAAGATCAGGTTCACTCTCTGTTTTAGCCTAGCTGTAAACACCGCATTAAAAGGTGTCTGCGGTTTGTTTGGTGCGTCTGCTTCTGGTCCTGGCTGAAACCAGGAAGTGCAGAAGTGTACATGTGTTTTGTTTTGTTTTTTAAAGTTTATTCATATATTAGAGTGCAAGTTCTTTAGGGCAGGGGCTGTGTAGTACCTAGCAAAACAGAGTTCTGATCCCAATCTGAGTGCTTTGGACCCTACTTTAATATAAATAATAATAGCTTTGAAAATGCTAAAAAGTTTTGAAAATTCGGCAACAGGTTGTCTCAGGCTAGGATTTTCAAAGAAGCCAAATAGTTGGGGACCTAACTCCCATTTTTGCTTTTGAAAATCTCCCCCCCTTTTTTGATCTTTATTATTATTATTATTATTATTTCTATTACCCTACGGTCTTCGTCTTTGGAAAATTGTGTTAAGGAGGCTCCGCCATCAAAGTCTGCAGACTAGGAGCCCTAGTCATGGACCGGGACCTCATAGTGCTAATGCACAGGAGGAGATGAAGCAAAGGACCTGAAGGGATGTTGTGTTATGTAGCAGAATCCTGATTTAGGGCCCAATCCTGTGGGCTGTTGAACATCTCATGAGAGTTGCTAGCAACCCTCCACTACCATTGGAACCAGTGCTTTATAGGATCAGGTTCTTAAGGATAGGTTGATCCTTACTGATTAGAATACTCCCCATTTTGTGACTAGCTCTTGAGCTAGGGTAGGAAGCTATTCACATCTAATTCAGTGGGAGGTTTGCCATTAACCTCAGTAGGAGCAGGTTTGATCCCTGAATATTTTATTTTTAAGGGCTAATAATAATGAATTCAATTTATAGGAGGAATTGTATATTAAATTTTTCCCACCAAATTTTAGCAAGTGATATTTCACCCATTTCTCTAACTATAACATTGAACTAGTTCTAGTTCTAGTAACGACTGCATTTCTAACACTGAAAAGAGTTATTTCATGACAATCCATGTGTGATACCTCCACTTATACTCTCATTTTATTAAATTGAAAAGGCTTTTTAGATACTTGAGGCACTTGGCATTTGGCTGCTTGCCACTTTATCCACCTGAAATGTTGTTTTTTTCCCTTTCTTAGCTACCAAGTACTATGTTACGTGTTGTTTTTAGACGGTACCCACCTTGCCTTGTTATTTAATGATATGTAACAGATTATTCATCCCACACTGTTAATGTGTGTTTAGCCCAGCAGACTGGAAGGCATGCTACATTTTGTAACATTTGAATACTAAAAAGTTTGTTGTCCTAAAAGGTTTTAATGGGGAGAGTAATAGGGAGAGTTTCTATAGTCCACAGACATTAAGAAGTTACCACTGGCTTAAAAAGTTATACTGCATAACTATGGTCAACGTGTGAGCTATTAACCTTCACTATTCAAATTAGCAGATGGTCTGATACACACTAAACTGCACTGTTAGAACTTCCCTAATACAAGTCAAATATGTTTCATTTAATTTTTCCAATACCAAATTATGCATGGCATTTATCATCTGACTAGTTTTGTTCTCTTACATGGGATGCCATCATATCAGATCCTTATTTCTCAGTTATACCATTATAAGATATTTAATCATCATCAAATTTATAAATCTTAGTAGATTTACTTCTAACAATCCTACTACAAACTGGTTTTCCTATATGAAAATGACTGGTAAAGAGGAAACTGTGTGTCTTTCTCCCCTCTTTCATCACAGAGCCTAATCAACAGTAGTCGCATTATCTGCTGCAACTATTCTCTGGACAGCTGTCTCTGCAGAAGTACTTTGTGATATCAAACAAAACAGTTTTTTCCAAAATGATACTTTAAATGGCAGAAGAAAATGCATTTTAAACTTTACTTTTATTTAATATAAATACCAAAAATATATTAAAAATCTGATATCATAGTGCAAAATTGTTTCAATTATGTTATGAATGTGAGTAGTTAGCAAATTATGCCACTTAAGCAGTGCAAGTAACCAACAGAAGTCAGGAGAAATCTAAATTTACACCAGAGGTGCTATACTGTTGGGCTCCACTGTGTAAACTGGAGCTTAAACTGCAATTTCCTGCCTAATGATATACTGATTGTGTGTGTATCAGCTTAGTACAGTGTAGTGAGTTTGTGTGCCAATGGCAGAGCTAATGTGATCAGTGTGTGATTAATGGTAAATATTCTGAAAATGTGCTATGTGCTTATTTAATACTATCACAAAAATTCATCACTGCTATGTTCTATATTGATAACACATTTTTTAATTTAATACATAGTGCTGTATCAATCAGCAGCACTTGTTCATTTGCCCATTAAAAATACCTTCTCTCTTTTTTTTAATGATGTGGTAACTGACCGGGTCATGCCAAGTATGCTTGTTGTCTGCCACCACGAAAGCGTGCTGTGCAGCTCTTGGCTCTCCCTTGCAGACTTGACTTTAAATTTCCTTCCCTTTGTCTTAATAAGCTCTGACACCAGCTCTAACTGTGCCCCAGATGGTCTTGCTCTAATTAGGTTCTCTTTTCTTGAAGACTTTTTCAGTCTAACAAGTCCCTTATACATACATGTACCTGCTCCTCCTTTTGCTGTTGCACCTTGTACTATCCACCCATGAATTTAGCCTATGGTGCATCTTTCTTGGGATAAATATTGGATTTCTTGAGTGAAATCATGACCACATTGAAGTCAGTGGGATGTTTGCCATTCACTTCAATGGGGCTGGGGTTTCACCCTGTATTTCCCACTCCTGTCAAATATAAGTCTCCCAGTCTTCTCCCCAAAGAAAGGAAGTATTCCTTCATTTTATGATTGTATATGGTTATTCAGCAAGCAACAGGGTGTCAGTGAAGGTCCTAGTCAAGCCGGAGTATCCCTCTTAAGAAATCACATTGAAGATGGCACCGTTATTTGTTTGTTTTCCTGTATCTTCCTGTGTTCTTTCCCTACAGCTCTCTCTCTGGGGCAGGACCAAACAAAATGTTTGAGTGATTCTCATACTTTATATCCATTTTAATATAAGGGTAATCAAATTGTGTCCATCTGGTGATGATTTTATGTGGTTTTGAAGCAATTAAGTAGGACTTAGGACATTGTTCCCTCAGTCCATAAGGGCCTTAGAATATGAAATAGATAAGCTACATTACTCTGTCCATGTTACTGCCAGATTTTGAGAGGTTTATGGGAAAAATATTTTTGTATGAATCTTTTTATTAGTACAAAGCCTACATACTATAGTGATGGATGAATGGGTTAAGGTAGATAACCAGCCAGTGTACAGTTTTTTTCACCTGTCCAAGTTTTCGAATGTAAACTAGTTGGCAAAAAAAAGGTTTTATAAGGTAGTATTGGAAAAGAATCCCAAATCACTCTATGGATCTGTAAATTATCAGTGTTCTCTGAACTCCAAAGGGCACTCTGGTTATGCTGTTCCATTTCTCATAAGGTCAGAAGGGACCATCGTGATCTTCTAGGCTGACCTCCTGCACATTGCAAGCCACAGAAACTCACCCAGTCCTCAAATAGACGACTGACCTCTGGCTGAGTTACTGAAGTCCTCAATTCAGGGTCTAAAGACTTCAAGATACAGAGAATTCACCATTTACACTAGTTTAAACCTGCAAATGACCCATGCCCCATGCTGAAGAGGAAGGCAAAAAAACCCACGCAGGCTCTCAGCCTGGGGGAGAAATTCCTTCCCCACCTCAAGTATCGCAATCAGTTAGACTCCAAGCATGTGGACAAGACCCACCAGGCAGATACCTGTGGGATTAGAATATTGATATTCTTTCTGGAGCTTTCAGAAGCTCTCTTGTGCATTTGCATTACTGAACTAGGTACAACTTCCATATTATAGTTTGTGCTTGACTTTATATAGGCTACTTCTGGTAATGTACATAAATGCCATACCAAAATCTTTTATTAGAATGAATAAAATGGAAACTCTATTTTTTCCTATATGTGTGTACTAATGGGCCAGATTTTCACAAGCGCTCCTCACCTGCAGATCCAGTTGTCCACAATTAGAGCTGTAGCTGCTCAGCACTCTTGCAACTCAAACCCTATAGGTCAGTGGTTCTCAACCTATTTACCATTGTGGGCCGCATCTGTGGGCCGCATCCCATACTACCTGTATGGCCCCGAGGATGTGACATGGGCCGCAGCTGTATGCTGATTGGGCTGTGGGTTGAGAACCATTGCTATAGATGTATTACATTTGTGCAACTGTACAGGGATGCCCAGATGCCATAGCTGCATCGTGAAGCCAAGAAGCGCAGGGTTATACCTGCATTTTTAAATTGCTTTTATTGTTTTGATTATAGTAATTTTTTTGTAAGAGTTGGCAAACGAGTCCTACCTCCATGCTTACCCTGAGCACCTGCACAATCAAAACCTTTGCCATGCCAATCAGATACTGTTCCTCTTTACATGCGTGTATGTGTAGAGAGAGAGAGAGAGAGAGAGAGAGAGGTCTATATCCTCAGTCAAAACTCCCAGTGATTTCAGTGGGAGTTAGAATTACATGAAGGCTGCTGGAGCTAATGTGTCGGTAGATAATTCATAGGTATGAATTTTAGAGTCCTTTCTGTCCTTAGATATGGCAAACTGCCTGGAACATCTGCCAGGTCTTGCAGCACATGGATTTTTTCAATGTAATAAATTAACAAGTAATTAACCTTACCTCTTTTTTCCTACAGAATAAAACCTATCAAGAATTTTAATTTAAAAAAAAAAATTAGCCAGTTACATTACCAGGTAGGATTTATGAGACTCACCATTAAATGTTACACAAATTTAATTGGTTACAATTGGCAGCTAAACTGGAAAAGAACCTGGCATTGCTATATTCTTAGGCTTAGCTGAATTTGATTTTTAATTCTTTATAATTTTGACAGATGTTGGTTTATTTTTAAGCACCTTTTCAATTTTAATTGATTTAAATTTTCACAGTTGTATGGAATTATGGGGAGGGTCAGACAATAATTATTTAATGACTGTAGGTGGTGAGATTCAAAAAGTTAAAGCTTTATAACTGTTAAAAAATAAACTGTCAACATCATATATCAAAATCAAGTTCTTAAGCAACATTTTTCTTACTTTGCCTATCTGTATGTTTTGATTACTATCAATGGAAATATTTTTCATCAGGCTGTGTGTGTACAGTGAAATAAATGTTTATTGACATTTACCAGTAAAAATCTAGTCTTTCCAAGCCTACACATGCTATACGAGTCCTCTGCTATCCACCCAGTCCATCTCCAAACTAACAAGTATGTTATGTTCCTAAACTTCACAATAAGTGTCCCACTGTGGATAATCCAATGCATGGAATTATGTCTCCCTTGAAAACCATTTGGCATCTTTACTATTGACATTTCAATAGGATTTACAAGATTTCATATGCTTATTCTAAAGACTTATTCCTCTTCAAAATGCACAGCAAAGCATTTTTTCTCTTCTGATTTGATGTGTGTCCGTATGATAGGATGTGATGCTATCCCACGATATTGTTCTTGTGATCCATTGTTTAATATATTCCCTCTGTACTGGCAAGTACATTAATACCTTCTGTTTCAATGTGCTTTTCCTATTCTATGATTGTTACACCATAATGTTTTGTATCATCTATGTGCTATGCTGTTTGCTGATATTATGTAATAACTCGGCATGTGTATTCTTCATGATACCCTAGACATAGACAACATGATGTTAGGGTTTGGTTTTGATTATTGATTAACATTAGATTACTCAGCTCAATCAATTAATTAAACATAGTTAAACCAGCACAGAGAAATTAATACTTCACCAGTTCTGGGGAACAGGCTTGCAGCAATCACAGTTTATATCTTTTGTCTGTGTCTGTTTCAAAGTATGTCATGTGACTGGGACCAGGGAAATAAAAGGGCTTTCTCTTGCCAATACTCTTTTTATAGTTGTATTTTACTGTATTTTCAATCTTGTCAACTCTTGCAATTTTTAGTTTGTGATAGTTGATGGTTTAAAGCACCAGCTCCTGGAGGCCACTGGCTATTTGGGATTCACAGGTGTGATTTTTTTTAAGTAAGTTTCTACCCCTTATGATTGTGGAGAAAAGCCTGAAAATGTGAACTGAGTAAGCCTTAAAGGCACAGAAGCCAGAAGACAACCCATGTATTTAAAAGAACCCAACCCATGTATTTAAAAAAAATAAAATAAATAAAAATCAATGGGCAGGAACCCGTTGTTTACAGAACTTCACTCTTTAGTGCTACATTATTTGTTTTAAATTGTTCCCTATTCTTCTGAGCATCAGATGCAGGAGAAGCAGAATAGAATCTGCAAGCATCAGGACAAGCGCTATGAAACATTATAATTAAAAGAAGTGTTCAAAGCTGAACTTGGAAAAATGAATGTTTTTTAAGGCACCCGAAGTTCAGATTCTATTTTATATCACATTGAGCTTTCCCCCATTAATTCCTAGCCCAAACAAAAGTGCGATGAGAATTTGAAGTCTGAGACGTATGGTACAATCGACGCAAAGTGTTATTGAAGGGTATTATAAACTATGCAGTTTTATTTAAGAAGCTGACAAATAAGGTAGATGAAATCATCAGTAGACTGTGCCTTAATGAGGAATCTGGTAATGCTTTTTATACTCTTTCATACTTTGGTTAAAAATATTAGCACCATAAAATTTCTAGATGGAGGGCAGTAGAGGTGATAAATGCAAGGTGATCAAAACACAGTAAGAGGCACATTTTCCTTTTTTATGTGGAGGCCTCTTTCAAACCTGTCATCTGATGAATGTCAAATTAAAATTTAATGGACTTGTTGGTTTCCAGACAGCCATCTTTCTACAGCTTTATTATTAACAATAATTTAATCTTTGCCAGCGCTTTTTTCATTTCCGAGCTCTTGATGTGCGGATTATTTTTTTAAAAGTAACTGTATAAGAAAAATATTCAGATCATAAAGTTAAACCTTTATTAGAAGTGTTCCATATTAAAAATGATGCAACCCCAGGATCAATATAGTTTGCAAAGCAGCCCTGTACTTCAGGTGTTTGAATTAAAGTTTAACAGTTGTAAATAGCATGTTGCTTATAGTCATTTCTTTCTGTCGGTATTTTATAATAATCTATATTTAATAGTGTGTTGAACCTGAACTTTGCCTCCCAGAAATATGTGAGGAAAGAGAATATACTTGTATGGCTAAGCTAAAAAAAAAAGTTATGTGAAATATATTATTTGTGTCAGCCAACATCCGTAGGTACAGAAATTCTTTATTTAGTAACAGGTGTGTCAGAAAATAAGAGATCCAGGAAACAAATGGACTTAAAATACTTCTCAAGAGAAAATATGTAGCATACATTACAATAAAATGATAAAATTACAATAAAAATTAATATACTATTGTGGGGCCTAATGCTGCACCATCATAGTCACTAGTTGGGCCAATTACCTCAATGCGAGTGGGATCTGGGCCATAAGCAGTGAAGGGTGTTTTTGCTGGATACCAAGTGTTCTAAGTTCTTGCTTGTGCCCTTGAGCATAGTGCTGTGCTGGGAGCAGTAAAGAGCCACCCCACCCCAGGGGGAGAACCAGGAGGCAGAATGCTTCCAGGAGTGCTCAGATGCAAGGTGGGTGCATGCCTACTACCACATCCTTTTCTGGGGTGCAGCTTATTAGTCTTTGTAAACTTTGTAAACCTAGTAAACTTCATTGGGTTCTGTGCATAAGAGCGGAGTACTTGCCAATCCCAGCCCCTTTTGGAGGATTAGTTGTCTAGAAGAATAGTAACAGAGCAGTCTTTGTCTTCCCTTGAGAGCAGGGATTACAATGATGGTTGACCTCTACACGGCCTGCACAAAGTGGAGGTTTCTTTATGCCTTCTCTCGTGTGTAGGTATAATCTGGCTTTAGCTAGACACTTCTATCACTGTTTTTATATTTGCTATCTCACATTGTTATAAAGTTATATTTTGTTAAACAAATATATCAAATTCACTGCTTACAGTGAAGGGCACCCAGTAGGCTGAAATCTAATATCCTCATTGCAATTTATGTAGTTTGAAACCTGTATTGTGTCACTACTAATTTCTTTTTAAAGGTAAACAGATTTGTTTCCATTACATTTTTTTTTTTTACATAAGCTAAGTGAATAAAGCACAATGGTGTGTACTCTGCTCGCAGAGTATCCTTGTGCCGCTCGCTCATGAATTCCTCACATATCACTTGTTTAAATGTATTTGGTGAATGTGTTTGCCAATTTCCTGAGCCAATAGCATCTCTGGCACTGTCTCTATTTGTTACGGAAAGGGTTCCTAAGTCCTGTCCAACTGGAATACCCACTTGTTTGTGGTGTTTAGAATACTTATACTCTCCCATTTGAAAATACTGAATACTGAGAACCAACAATATGCACTTATTCATTTTATTCTGCCCATAATTCCATCCCCAGTTAGGAAGGAGACCTCTTTCTGATATGAGAGGCAATACAGATAAAAGTTAGTTTTGTCTCTCATCTTCTATATGTGTCAACGTATGATGCAGACCATTGCAAACTGACCTGATGTCACTAACATACCGCAATTTCCATTTGATTTAGATTTGAAAACTGGTAGTTCAAGGTTACCATTGTTTCTTAATAATAAATAAGTGACTATTATTATTAATTCACTATATATAACCGTAGTATATGAGTACTGTTTACATAATTCAGTTAAACAATATTTTCTTATACGTTCCCAGCATGGAGACTTCTGCTAGAAGTAGGTTTCACCAACAAGTTTATACTTGTTCTACTTCCCCAAAGGTAAACTAGTCAGCAGCAATCACTGTCATGGGAAAAGAGAGAGGTCCAAAATTTGGGCCTTGTTGTTTAATCTTGTGAGAACCAGTCATAGAAAGAGCCCTACCCCCTCTGGCTCCTTGGTGTTCTGCTCAGGGCTCCCCGAATCTGGAGTAAATGTGTGGCTCCAGTGTGGCCATTGATCTAATGCTATACTAGATCAGACCAGGGTCCATCACATTCAGTACCCTGTCTGCAACAGTGACCAAAACCAAATGCTATGAACTCTTGCAGCGGTGCACTGAGCAGAGGTTGTCATTGAGCTGTGTAGAGTGGTGCCCAGGTCCCTGTCTTGGGTTTATACAGTTACTTTAGAACCCTGTAAGGTTCAATTTTTTCATTCAAGGATGCAATAGGATCCTATTGTTCTATTTTATATATCTCCCTAAATGGTAGATAACCTCATTCTACACTTAAACTATAGTAGACTCAGGGTGGTCTCTTTGGGGTAGGGATTTTCTCTTTTCTATATATATGTACCCATAGGCGCCAATCCGCAGGTGCTTTGGGGCTGGAGCACTCACAGGGAAAAATTGGTGGGTGCTTAGCACCCACCGGCAGCTCCCCACCCTACCCTACCCCGCACCAGCTCACCTCCGCCTCCGCTCTGCCTCCACCTCCTCCCCTGGGCACACCATGTGCCTGCTTTTTCCCCCTAGCTCCCAGCACTTGTGCTGCGAAACAGCTGATTCGCGTGGCGAGCGCTGGGAGGGAGGGGGGAGGAGGGAGAACGCAGCGTGCTCGGGGAAGGGGCAGAGATTTGGGGAAGGGGTCCAATAGGGGCAGGGAGGGGGTGGAGTTGGGGCTGGGATTTGGGGGAAGGGGTTGGAATGGGGGTTGGGCAGGGGTGGGGAAAGGATGGGGCGGGGCCAGGAGCGGGGGGGCCTGAGCACCCACCAGCGCCGGGGAAAGTTGGCGCCTATGTATGTACCGTGCCTAGCACAGTGAGGCTTCAGTTTTGTTTGGGCCTTTAGGCACAAGTCATAGTAATACAATGATTGTACTAGGTGTTGGGCAAACATAAGAGGTAGTTTCTGCCCCAAAGAGCTTACAATCTAAATAGACTAGGCAGAAAAAGGAATTAGTAGAATTAGTCTCCCTTACGGATAGGGAACAATGGTGTTTGCAGATACCCGTCACCCCAAGCAGTTTTACAGAACAGAATTTTGCAGATGTTTGGCAAAATGTGTATTCTGTAAAGGAAAATTAAAGATTTGCCAAAGGCTGCATTAAGAATAATTGGAATATTTGGCAAACCAAAGTATTTTCTGGTTCATAAATTGTAGGGGTGGTAGTGGTTCTACATAGTGTAGATGTTGTGATAATCTGTATTCACTTCAGTGCTTTACTGTGTCCAAACCACTAAATAAAGATTCACGTGGATGTGGAGGAAGTTCAGGAAACCACTTCCCCGTTATCCATGTGTATTCAATGTACCCGTCTGGCTGGCTGAGACAAAATCACAACATGATATTCCATGAAAAATTAGTTTTCTATTGTAGCTTTGTATTTTTCTCTTCCTGCGGAATAAAATTCACATATTCAAATAAGAGTCAGGTTTTTGAGACTGGGTTTCTTTGCACAAGTATTTATATTATCTGCAATATTTTCTGTTCCAGCAATACTGCCTGATTCCATGAAGTCAGAGAATATACAGCAGCATAATCCAGTTACGTGAATTTGTTTGTGTTTGCCTCAAAAACCCTTTAACAGTCTGAGAACTAGTATATAAAAGTGATACCTTGTGATCAGCATTTGTGTGTGTGTGTTTTTTTTTCTCTCCCTGACAGCACTGCGGAGTCGATCAGGACGGTCCATCATCAATGGAAACTGGGCAATTGATCGACCCGGGAGATATGAAGGAGGAGGGACTACATTCACATATAAACGTCCAAATGAAATCTCAAGCACTGCAGGGGAGTCCTTTTTAGCAGACGGTCCGACAGACGAGATCCTGGATGTCTATGTAAGTTTGTCAAATTCAGATTAACCTTCCTAGTGGAAAACAAGAGTTCTGGTCTTTGTTCACACATGACACTAAAAACACAAGCAATAGCAATAGATAAATGCCAGCATTCCATTTAATCCTTAGAGGTAACAGTGTTTTAGATATGACAATATCTTTGCTGTTACCTCTGTATTGCCCCAGATCATAGGAAATCTAAACAGTAACAGATATCTCTTACCACCTGGGTTTACTGAGCTGGAATTGATATGCAAACTAGACACAATCAACTCCGGTTTGAATAAGGACTGGGAATGGCTGAGCCATTACAAACATTGAATCTATCTCCCCTTGTAAGTATGCTCACACTTCTTATCAAACTGTCTGTACTGGGCTATCTTGATTATCACTTCAAACGTTTTTTTTCTCTTAATTAATTGGCCTCAAAGAGTTGGTAAGACAACTCCCACCTGTTTATGCTCTCTGTATGTGTGTATATATATCTCCTCAATATATGTTCCATTCTATATGCATCCAAAGAAGTGGGCTGTAGTCCACGAAAGCTTATGCTCTAATAAATTTGTTAGTCTCTAAGGTGCCACAAGTACTCCTGTTCTTCTTTTTCCAGTAAAACCAATTTAACTTGTTGAGTAAAATCAGAGGCAAAGCATATAGTATTCTTTATTTCATGAGAGCTGTATTTCCTCCAGACACTTTTCTGCTGAAGATAATTTGGCTTGGTTAGTTTTATAGTTACCTGAATCAAACGTCTGAAGCCTGTCAAGACTTCTGATGGATTCAAGCCTTCTTGATTCTGTATATTTTTAAATGAATATAAGTAAAAGCTACAAAATGAAGCATTCCTGGGCAGAGTTTTAATGGCAAACTTCATTAGGAAATCCTAAACAGCAGACACTCTGCAAAGCAATCGCAGAACCAAATTGCAGTGAAATCCTGGCTCCATTGAAGTCAATGGCAAAAGCATTGATTTCAATGGAGTCAGGATTCAACTCAGTGTATTTCTGGTATTGTTCAACACTGAAATAAAAATGCTATTGTGGATTATTATAGCATACTATGAAATTAATTGTGCATATAAGCATGCTCATACACAAATATAAAATAAAATATATTGGCTGAAAGACCACATGTAGTATAGATACACAGTCTGAATTGATGATATTGGTTGTTTTAATTGGCCAGGGTTTGGTTGTCATTAAACTCAACAAGTGAAATGACACATGATAGAAAAATTAGTGCCGTATATTTTTATAGAAAGTGCACCGGCTCCTACAACTGGAAGAGTTACAAATGGCAAAATGATTAAAAAGTAACAATAATTATTTATTGTATTGCTTTAACAGGGCCCAATGTGGGAAATGGGGAATAATTTTTCATTTGTTGTGATGTAAAATGTTGATGTAAAGATTAATAGATTCTGATTGCCCAGAATGCATATTACTAAAAAAAAAGGATATAATGAGCACTTACATAAAGAATATTGGCTGGTGTGAGCTGAGATGCTGTGATGTTTTTATTGCCAAGAAATTGATGCCTAATGTACGATGACTGTATTACCCAGAGGGAAGGCAAAGGAGCCATGCATGACTTATTCAGGTGTTCCCAAATAAGTATTATCAAAAACTTTAGAGCACCTTAAATTAATCAGAATAAAATGTATTTTGATTTTTAGAGCTCTTATATCTCATAGTTTGTTTGTGTCACTATTATGTATTGATTTAATCTTTGCCTGTTTATCTCCCTTCATTTTTCCCTTCAAGACATCTTATTTGCCAGTAAGAAAACAGCAAGGTTGCCATGGGTTTGGGCACAGCTTAGTGACTTGAACTGTGGGTTATTGCTGTGGACTGGCCCCCTGGTTTGGCACTCTGTCTCTTTCATCATGCTCTCTGTAGGATGTCAGGACCGCCGGAGGCTTATCTAGGCTGGCTGATAGATCAGCATTCTCCCTTTCACTGCATTGTAGGTTGGTTGAGAAGCCATCTGTGCTGGTTTGTCCTAAAATGGGGATTGGAGGAGTGTTAGATGAAAGAAAATCATAGGAGCTTTGTTAATAGCATAATCACCCTCGCACAGGTCCTCACTTTCTAGTTACAGAGAGATAGCTAATATTAACATAAACCAGTTTCCAGTTCCTCAACTCCCTGAACCATACAGTCCTTGTCTTACCATTTCTGAATCCTTTTCCTTAGCTCCGAACCTTGAAGGGATATGAAAATGTTAATTCCAACTGGCTATCAGTCTTTTCTCTCACTTCCTGCTGTCTTTCTTCCATTCTCCAGTTGCACAGGAAAAGGCTCCCAAGTTATGTTATAGCAAAGTTTAAACAGATAGATAAAGAACAGAAATTCAGATCAGTTTGGTTATGCACATAAAGCAGCTATGACATGAATACAATAAAGCTAATTGTTACAAAAGCTTACATTGCCACTAACTCAAAGCAGAACTGTTATAACAGGTCCTTGTGAGTAGTTTTGGGAAACACTATGGAAGAATCAGGGGAACCATAGGAGAGCTTTCCTTGGAACTACCCAAACTGTAGGGTCCTGATCTGAAGAGATGTGGAGCACTCTCCGCTCCCACTGAAGTCAATAGGACTTGAGAGTGCTCAGCACCTCGCAGGACTGGGCACCAAGAGAGTGCATTTTAAAATTGTAGAGAGAGGTCAGAAGGTCAGCTCTTATAGAAATCATTACAGGTAGTGCATTCTCATATGATTCCCGAAAGTGGGTGCTCTCATTGGGGCAGAGCTTAGAGAAAAAGCTGTTGAGTTTGCCAGAGGAAGCACTTTTCAAAGACAAAGAGATGAATTCTAACTCGGAATAACTCTGTAGACTTCAGTGGATTCCAGAATGGCTTTCTGACTGCAAAACAAACCTAGTGCCACAAGTTTGTTGCTGGTGGGTCACAGGGGTGTTGAAGGGATTTTCTCTTGGTTGTAGCCCTTGCTTTGGCAGAACCAAGACACTTTTCATGTTCAAGAGGAAGTGTCTGGCTGATAAGGAAACTCAGGTATAAGGCACTAACAGCAATCTGTAGTGATGATTTTTTTTTTAAGACAGACTTTTTAAAATTAAACTGGCTGAAGCTTCTACCAGAGCAATCCAACACCCCTGCAGAGGACCAAGTTCTTTTAAGGCAGCAGTGTGATCAGCCGCATTATTAAAGTAACCAAGGCCAGGCTAATAGAATCAACAGTACATAGTGTCTATAACTGATAATGCAAGCATCCCTATTCCCACTCCACCAGCATAATGTAGCGCTGCTAAGGGGTTCAAATGGTTTTCCAAGAGGCGCAAGTACCTTGCAAGGGCTTTATTATGCAGCTCCTAGGTTGGTAGGCACTTATTCACACACCCTCCCTTGATTTCAATGGGATACACATGTGAGTGCTTACTAATGTGCATAAGGATTTTACAATTGGGCTCTAAAACCTCTACACTTTGTTGTTGTCTTTCTTTGCAGGTACGCTCAAGGTTCCCAGTGCTAGATAAAAATATTAAAACAAACCAAAAAAAACCCAACCAAACCAACCCTTTTGTCCAACAGTAGAAAAAATGAGGGACCTTTTCTGCATGTTTGGCTGTCTGTGGAATGTTCAGTCCAATTGGCTGAAAATGAATTTGGCGGTGGTTGGGAACACAATTCTATATCAGTGATACAGTCACCACAATGTATATGTGGACCTCTGTTATCTATTTACTTGAGCACTGTTAAACGACTGCTATATAAATGGAATAGACATACAATTGTTAGCTAGTTTTGCTTGCTGCTTTATACATACTGTGGTGAGTGATATGTGTTGAGCTGCAAGGCTATAAAAGGGGACAACTTGGTATCTGAGGTAACACAGATGGGTTAATAAGAACACAAGAATGGCCATAATGAGACAGAGCAATGTTCTATCTAGCCCACTGTCCTGTCTTCCAACAGTGCTCAGTGTCAGATGCTCCAGAATGAACAGAACAGGGCGATTATCAAATGATAATACATAAGTGCTGTTTATGCATTCTCAACTCAAGTAGAACTGACAATCATTTGAGAAGAGAGCTAGCCGGGTTTGGAACATTTGGATATGGACCCTTCCCCCTCTTTCTTCTCCTTCTTGTTTATCTTTTCTCAGTTATCTGTCAGGTCAGTTATTTCAGTCCCAACCCATTTGTCGTCTGAACCTCTCTCGCCACCTAGTGTTCAGTGAAAGACTTTTAACAACACTGCTGTATTTTCACATTTTGCACCTGTACCAAGAAGACGCATATGATGTAGTTCTTCACAGTGATGTTTTTGAGTAACAGCTGTTCCTTCCTATTACAATTTAGTGCAATTTGCAAATGTAGAAACTCATATTTTCTTTACTTGTCTTAGCCTCTCAGGAACAAATTGTTTATTTTCATATTTCACTGATGTACCAAACAAACCTTTGTCTTTTCTAATAATAGCAATCATCATGCTGTTGATTGGTTTAAATGCATATTTCTGTTAAGCAGTAGTAAGCTAACAAGTGAAAGGGTGATTATTTTGAATAAGGAAACATTTATTTGACTGTTTTTCCTCTTAGATGATACATCAGCAACCTAACCCAGGTATACATTACGAGTATATCATTCCAGAAGCCAATGTCATTAGCCCTCAGTTGCCTCCTCACAGAAGGCCAGGTAAATCATCATTGCCTTAAGCACATTCTTTAGCATTATGAGCCAGTAGTAATATTCTGGCCTCACTGAAGTCAGTGGAAGTTTTGTCATTGGCTTCATGAGGCCAGGATTTCACCCCTGATGTTCAGCTGGTGTAAAGCAATGTAACTCCATTGACTTCGATGGAGTTACTCTGATTTGCTTCAGCCTAGGATCTGGTTCTTTAGTTCTGTTTTGAAGGTAATTTTGTCTTTAATGTGTCACATGGGATAAGAACACACCGTGACTTTTCCTTGATCAGTTACTGTTATGAGCTGAATTGCTCTGCCTGTATTTCAGAAATTAAAATACTTTTTCTTTCTTTTTGGAGTTTGATATTTTGAAACAACCTTTCTCAGCTTCTCTCTCGCAATCCTGTGGAAATTTCTAAGCCCCCAAAGCTAAACTTTCTCTAGACAGAATATATTTAGAATTCTATAGCATGGAGGTGTGTTAAATGTAACAGTAATTCTGGAAAAAAAAAAAAAAAAAGAGAAAATTGGCAGGCAAGTTTGGTACTATTTCTCATGTTTTTGATTCTCCTTGTCAGATTTGTATTGGCTCTATAGCCTGTTTCTTAATGAGGAGCAGCTGGAATTTGACATTAAGAGGCACAGAATATGGAGCATGGTGAAAAAACAAATCCTTGGAAAACTTGATTGACATTAGGTGCAATAATTATGCTAGAAAATGCCTGGTGAATTTCCACTTTTGTGTGTGTGTTTGCTTGCTGAGAATTGGGTGCCTCATTGAAAAGCAGCAAAGTCTTTGTCTGCAGAACAATCCAGCAAGTCTGGATATGGAGATAAAAGCTATTTCCAAGCTTGACAACTTTGTAGACCATTGTTGCAACTACTAATTAGTGAATGCATTAGCTAATATTTGAAAGAGATGATCACTCTTTTAATTTGCTATTGTTGCCTGTCCCCAGGGGAGCCATTCAATGGTCAGTTAGAACTGACAGATGGTACAGATCACGAAGATGGGAATTTGCATAGGGAGACAGACACTCACACTGGACAGTCAACAGGGACCTTTCCTGTTATTCAGCCAGGAAGGTTTCCTTCTCATCAGCCAGACAACCAGGTGCCTGCTGTGCAGCCACCACGACGAAACCGAGAACACAACTGGAAACAGGTTGGAACAACTGAGTGCACCACTTCGTGTGGGAAAGGTAAATGCTTTACAGTGTATGCATAGTATTTATATTACACACAGGAGGATTCCAGGCCAGGAGAAGAAAAACATGGGGGAAAGAGCATGTTAGGGTGCATCTACACTACAGCAGGGAGTCGATTTAAGATACGCAAATTCAGCTACGTGAATAGCGTAGCTGAATTCGACGTATTGCAGCCGACTTACCCCGTTGTGAGGACGGCGGCAAAATCGACTTCTGCCGCTTTTTGTCGGCGGCGCTTACTACCACCTCCGCTGGTGGAGTTAGAGCGCCGATTTGGGGATCGATTGTCGCGTCCCAACGGGACACGATAAATCGATCCCCGAGAGGTCGATTTCTACCCGCCGATTCAGGCGGGTAGTATAGACCAGACCTTAGAAAACCCAGCAAATCCCTCTATGCATTAGACATATGTTTGAGTCACTGCTTCCTGTTGTTTCTCACTAAGTGATAGACAGACAAATCTGTAGCACAAAGTGGGTTCCAAATATATGTCAATAAAAATAATTTTAAAAGAAAAGAAACAGAGCATGGTGCACATAGTTTACAAACAGGCTTGGAAGATTCCAATTTTTTTTATAATTTCAACAGATAATATTGATGTTTATTTTTAAGTATTTTTTATCAATTTAATTTTTCACAGTTGTGCAAAATTATGAGTTTTAAGCATTTTTTATATTTTTATCCATATACATTTTCACAGCTGTGGGAATTTTGGGGGGGTGTCAGTCCATAGAGGGGGTCAGTCCATAATTATTTAATGACAGTGATATTCAAAAAGGTAACGCTTCATAACCATTAACACACAAACTGTCAACACGCATCAAAATATACAAAGTAAATATCCTTAAATCAAACTCTAATAAGTTCTCAAGCAGCATTTTTCTTACTTTGCCTATCTGTAAATTTTAATTATTATTGATGGAAATATTTTTCATTGGTTTGTGTGTGTATGGTGAAATCGACATTTACTGACAAAAATCTAATTCTTCCGAGCCTAATTATAAAGCAGAACATGGTATCCATTGCTAAAATGAGAAATATTGCAGTCTTTTATGGCTGAGGACAATTGCCTAAAGTTGCTTTTCTCATGTTTCCCTGATACACTACCATTATCCTCAGCATTCTCTGGTTTCCTTTCCCTGTTTGTTTAAGTCCTCCATTTTCATTAGTACTTTTAGCACCTCTGTAAATATCTTCCTACTATTTGCCTGGATTGCACCTATACTGGTAGTGATTCCTCCAGTGATTCCTCCATCTCAGAGCTCCATTTGCTAGTTAGATGCCCTTACAATATATGGTGTGAATTACAAGCTTTTTGAGGGATTCGACCCCTTTAATTAACCTTTTGCATGATGAGGCATAGCTGTTTGGTGCACAAAAGCTGGTTGAACTAGCCAATGGTAGGAACAGAGGTACTGATGCTTTTGACGAACATCAGTGGTATATTCTCCAGAACAGGCGTGCAGGAGCTGAATACTTGAGCAGAAGATGATAGTAGAGTGTGTAGTTTCTAGAGATTTGTGATGTCCAAACACAATTTTTGTTAATGTTTACAGCCTCTCTCACTGTAGCAGCTGAGTACCCTTTTCCTATTTGGAAACCCAACAAATTGTATTAAAATATAACCTAAATTGAGGTGCTCTAGTAAATACTGTCCTTTTTGTCTGGAATAAAACCCAAGTGTAAATAATAAAAACAATCAAAATAAGATATAATCTAAACCAAGTGAAAGTGCCTTCCTTCATGCTCTGACTCCTGCTCTAGCAAACCTCTGACAGGAGTAAATTCTACTGGTGGGGAAGGTCACCTGAGAAGTCCTGCCACCAGGACTTATAAAATACACTTAACTCCAGGTATTGTCAACATATACCTCCTAGCTGAGCTTATTATAAAGTGGAAAGGCTCTCTCAGGCTAGGTCTACACTACCCGCCTGAATCGGCGGGTAGAAATCGACCTCTCGGGGATCGATTTATCGCGTCCCGTCGGGACACGACAATCGATCCCCGAATCAACACTCTTACTCCACCAGTGGAGGTGGGAGTAAGCGCCGTCGACAGGAAGCCGCAGAGGTCGATTTTGCCACCGTCCTCACAGCGGGGTAAGTCGGCTGCGGTACGTCAAATTCAGCTACGCTATTCACGTAGCTGAATTTGCGTATCTTAAATCGACTTCCCCCTGTAGTGTAGATGTAGCCTCAGAAAGCTTGGCCAGTGAGGTATATGTCAGGGCTACTGATATAGCTAACGAAACACAACTCTACACATTCCATATAACTTGATAAGTTGATGGGAAAATTGTGATTCTGTTGAGCTAGAATAAAGAAAACTTTAACTCTGGACATAGAGGAAAGGTAACATCTTTGTGGCAGTGAGCATAGTCCTGAGGTGAGGGAAGACAATTAAAGGTGGTGATGTAAAGGGAGTTGATAGTGTATTCTGTTACTGGGAATATCGAGCTGTTAGACAGATGTGACTGCTCTGCAAACCTATTTCCTCTGGGGGGAAATTTTAGTTAATTTTCTTTAGCGTGCTCTCCTTGCTCCAAAATACGAAACTGAGCTAGTGCATGAAATCTTAATATCGTGCGGATCCTTATGCACATCATCATCATAATGAATTCAAATTATATCTCTGTTGGGAAAGCGGGTAGTTAAGCACACTACATCGATGTTCTCTTTTTTTTATTGTTATTCCTTGCTAGTCCCAGACAATGAATTGGGAAATCGGCCCAACTTGGGGAAATTATGGCAGAAATGTTACAGTACTAAAATCAGGACTCTTGGGAGTCTGACACTTGGGGGCAGGCAGTGAACGTAAATCATATTATTTTGCTTGGACTTAGGAAATGGCTTTTAGATTAGAGTATGTGGGCAGGATCCTCAGCTACTGTAAATAGATATAAACTCTCTTGCAATCAGTGAGGATCACCAGCTGAGGATTGGAACAATCATATTTTCGGAAGGTGGAAGCTGAAGTTTCTTTGCAAAATAATTGTGCATTTGAGCACTCAGATCAAGAAATTCTGCATGCAAATACAGGTGCACAAATCTGCAAGGGTTTTGAGGGGTTTCAGTCATTTTATAGGAAGAATGTTGGAAACTTTCCTTTGTAATCCCTATGATCAGAATTTTGCTGTTTTTAAATATCTGGCAGTCAGTGGGAAGCAGCTATGAAATCTGAATCCAGATTAAACAGCAGAACACTAGAAAAATATCATATCACAGGAAAGCTTTCAGCATGTTATGGAACTGAGACTTACTCCCTGAAATTAGAGAGGAGGAATGTCTGAAATAAATATACCTTCCCTAGGTTCTAACGGGGGGTGAACCTTGTGTCCCAGACTCTACCAAATTTAATTAGCAGTATACTGTACTGGGAGAACTATGATTTGCTAATAGCATGAACAGTTTGTTACAAATCTAGGCCTGAGTTACTTGGCTGACTACCTCTGCCCATATAATTCTCCAAGGCAATTGAGGTCCAACAGGTTCTTTGCTCTCTCTCAAAGAGAAATGATAAAGAGAGGCAAAACAATTTTTTGAAACAACGTTGAAATTTTGAACTTGTTTCCATTTTGCAGAGTTTGTAAAGGAATATTTTTTATTTCTTTTTTAAAAACATTCTGAGAATTTTTTTTTGATAATTTTTGAAAATTTGAACTTTTTTCCACATTTGCCTTTTTTGCAACTGCAAATTTTTTTTTATGTCCATCGTTTCCTTCACTTTTTCATTTTTTCTTTTCTTCTTTTCCTACTCTCTAATTTTTCATAACTTCTTCAACTTTGGGAAGTTATTGACTAGCAAAAGGAGGAAGGAAAAGAAGAAAAGTGCCTACACATCATTCATTCTCTTTCATTCTATGGCAGAATGGCATCAAGGAAAAACTGAGAAGAAAATTGATTTTTCATTAAAAACTGGAAATATTGGACGTACTTTTCACTGAAGTTTTTGATTTTGAAAAAAGGCCATTTATCCTTTTTTTAAATTATTTTTCAGATGAAAAATATCAACCAGCTCTGTCCTAAAGTTCTATCTGATCAGACTGAGCGTGTAGCTTTTTAATACCAGGGTCCATGCCTGTGGAAACTGCTAACTTCCCCAAACGCGGTAGTGAGAGTATTTCTCTGGCACCAACTCTGTGCATCAGCCAGATACAGATGAGAGCATATGCCACTACAGTTTATACACTCCAGGAACCAGAGAAACTCCTCCTGAGAGCAACTCCTCTTCCCTGTTCCCCTATCCTCCAGCACAGACTGTGGCTTAGAGCCACAATCTAGGCCTTAGCTTAGCTGTAAATGGAAACACATTACAGAGAGAGTGGTATGAATACGAAATTTAGTAACAGTGATACCGCAGTGTGCAGCATGTTCTTAATTGAAAAAGCAAATTCATAAAGAAAGCTAATGACTAAAGCACCCTGCTGATTGCTAAATTACCTACTTTCTACTAGAACTAGAAGAATGAAGACGCTCTGTATGCAATTTTATTGTAAATTAGCATTTCAGCTGCAAACCTTCTCATTTAAATATATTGCTGAATGACTTTAAATTTGGCAGACATGTAAGCTTTTAATTTCCTTTATTATAAATGCCATATTTTGCTGCATGTCAGCCAACAGCATTAATCAGAACCACACTTATTTTATTTAAACCATGGGTGTGAGTTAAAGCTATTACAAAACTTTAGTGCAAGATCAATTAAAACAAATAGCTATCTGAATGTACTGTGCGCGTGCGCTCTCTCTCTTTCTCTCTCTCTCTCTTTCTCTCGCAGCCAACCTCCTGGTTAGATGAAGAAAAACGTAAGTTTTGTAAATACGGGATGAGATGCAGGAGTCTGCAGAAAATCTGTTAACACAGTTAAAAACTTTTCAGTAATCACCAAAAGTTACCATTAAAATTGAGATTTAAAACACTGGGAGGTAGGAATGTGGGGCTAGTTAACAACAGATGCTAGACTTAGACAGCAGATTCAAGTGGATAATTAGATATAGAAGGAGCTGGAGCAGACTAAGCATTCAGTCCAATGGCATAAGATCTGCATTGTCAGCAATCATGTAAGCCAGTTGCAGTATCGATGGACTCTTAGCATAATAGGCTTCTAACTTATACCACATTAGCCAAGATGTTCAAGCTGTTGCTATTACAGTTTTACCCTTTTGTTCACTCCTCCCTGCCACATACACATACACAGCTGCATGTTGTCAGCAAATTATCCAGTTTCAGAGTTGTGCAGACTTTTAGCCATGTGACTCATTTGGACTTTTACGATGAGTCATGCAGCTTTGAACTCTGCACATGTGCGTGTTTCATATGTTACATGCTGGGTAACAACAGGAGAGGACTCCATGTTTCTACAATTAAACAGCTCTTTGTTAAGAGAACTATTTACAGAGGTGCAGCTAGCATTCTAGCCATTTGCACACAGACTGGCTTTCTAGTGCCTCCTGCATCCTGTACTCCTCCCTCTAAGTTCCATGCAAGTTGCTGCACTGTAGGCCTATAGTTTGGTTCTAAAATAGACGCAAGCATATTTGGTGGCCGAAGGAAGGAATTAAGCTGCAACTCTAACATCTGGTGCCATACTCTCTCGCATCTTTCCTGTAAGGATTTACTTCTCTTTACTCTGAGGATGTAAATCCTCTTGGTGTTTGGTCTACTCTAGACGTACCTTGTAGAGGATTGTGCCTTCAAGAAACCTGATACATCAGGAAGAACAGCTGGTGTTGGGTAAGGGTGGGAGATATGCAATATGATCTCTGGAAAGCTGCAACAAGAGTCTGCTTGCTGAAACATAAACATTGTCTAATAGTTGTCTGTGTGTCTGATAACGAACTGGGGACTCTACTCTTCAGGTTGTATACTGTTCTTCCCTACATTCCCAAGCAAAGCAGCTGTTAACATAAATGAGAGTCAGTATAGTTTTACCTTAGTTTTACTTCAGAAACAAAGGTCTACCCCAGCTGTCACATAGGTCCATGGCAAAACTTCCATTGTTTTCAACTGAAACAGGATCAGACCCTAAATTTGGGGAGGAGAGTTAGTAAGATAGGGACAGCATATCAGGATATGTCTGTGGAAAGAAGGGGAAACAATTTAGCTGCATTCCTGTTTGAATTATGTGTTTTGTTTGTGGTTAGTTCATTTTGGGGTATAAACGTACTTACCTCTAACCTAAGCAGGATCTTTCCCTTTCACATCAGAGTTTATTTTCACACTCCATTATTTCTTTTTTTGCCCACCCATCAGTCTCCACATTAACTGGGCCTATTCCAAAGTTGCTAGTGATTTGGGGTGCTTCACTTTATGATGCCCAACTTAAGATAACTGAAAATGGCCTGATTTTCACAGGTCTGGTGCTCAGCCAATATAGCGTAGCTCCCGAGAAGAATTAGAATAAATTGGTTACAGGCAAGGATGGAAAAGTTTGACATGGATCTTCTTTGGAACAGAGTAGCAGAAATGAGAAAGAACTGTGTGGGTTTTGAGGGAGTTTGTACAAACTCTTCTTTCACCTCAGAACTAGAGTTGTGTGACTCACTGAACTGCTGGAAATGGTGAAAATTCTCTGTTCCAGAATAATGGAAGTGACACACTTGGCACTTTGGTCTGAATTTTTCACCATCCTCAGAGACAGGTTACACAAGCAAAGGAAATCACCGCCTTTCTCTCTAAGTGCAAAACTTAGCTAAAGAGACTAAGCAGTTAAAAAAGGAGAGAAATAATAATACTTAACATCTATCCAGTACTTGTCATCCCTAAAGCATTAATTCATGAAGCCTCACAACACTCCAGTGAGGTAGGTATTATTTTTATATCCTTATTTACCTGATGATAATCCTAAAGTAGGGAGGGTAAATTACTTGCCCAAAAGCAAAAAGAAAAGGAATCTGACTCAGAGGCTGGATTAGTGCACACAAGTTCCTTCTCCCAGTCCTGTGTTCAAGCTGCTAAACTGCATTTTTTTAAATCAACTACAGGCTGAAGCTATGCACAGTTCTCCCCAAAAAACATTTAATGGAGCAAAACCACAACACTTTCTCAGACTCTTTTGCAATGCTGTGCTGTGGTTTGTGTTTGCAGGCAGCTGCCGTCGTCGTGTTGCTGTAAGCAGCAAGGCATTCAGATTTCACTTATAGAATCATAGAATATCAGGATTGGAAGGGACCTCAGAAGATCATCTAGTCCAACCCCCTGCTCAAAGCAGGACCAATCCCCATGTTTATTTGTGTTTATGTACATTGGATAAACTACTAATTTGGATCATTTTCCTTATCCTGTTGCTCTCTTGTGTTTAAGTTTTCTGTACCAGATCCTGTTGTTGTAGCTAAGTCACGTGTATGTTGAATGTTTTCTTTTTATCTGCACTACTTATTATTGGTTTGGTTTTTGTTTTTGTTTTATTGCCATTTCAGGGTTGCGATACCCAATCTTCCACTGTGTAAACAGAATATCTCATGAGGAGGTGTCTGAGAGCTATTGTGACACCAGCACCAAGCCCACGCCAGAAGAAGAAGCCTGCAACATCTTCCCATGCCCAGCCTTGTAAGATAGTGCCAGAAAATACACTGGAAATGAAGGCAGCAGTGTCACTGAAGCTTTGCACAAAGGAGGGTAGCTGTTTTAAATAGGACTCTAGGGTGAACATCTCAAGTATTTTCCACTTGTGACATGGAGTGCAGCTGATGGGTTCCCCTGTCAGAGGTGGTTTTTATTCCTTTCTAAGGGCAGGTCTACACTACCCGCCTGAATCGGCGGGTAGAAATCTATCTCTCGGGGCTCAAATTATCGCGTCTCGTCAGGACGCGACAATCGATCCCCGAATCGACGCTTCTACTCCACCAGCGGAGGTAGGAGTAAGCGCCGTTGACGGGGGAGCCGCAGAGGTTGATTTGCCGCCGTCCTCACAGTGGGGTAAGTTGGCTCTGATATGTCGAATTCAGCTACACTATTCGCGTAGCTGAATTTGCATATCTTAAACCGACTTTACTCTGGGTTAAATGCAGCCAATCCTCAACAGGTATGATCGTTAAGGGTGCACTGCCCCTGGAATCTCTCCCCTAGTCTCTCCCTTGGTGCTCTTTCCAAGAGAGAAGCCTCTACCTGCACTTCTCCTAGAGCAGAACTCCGCAGTTCACACCACTTTAGACTGAATCACCAGGTTACGTTCCCACTGTTCAGGGTAAGTGGTGCCTTATACGTTATACTCCTTTGCAGTCCCTCATGAGTGCACCCCCAGCGACAGGTTCTGCTGCCTTCACCTCTCTGGGTGCAACCCCACCCTCTTCTACAACTCAGTCCCCCATCTTCTAACCATGTTAATATGACAGGCCCAAATGTACCGGGCACCTGCAAGGCACTTCTCTCTGGGAGCCTGTGATCAGCAGCTGATTAAGGTAACTCAGAACAGCTCCTTCCGAACAGCAGACTATATATTCACTCAAGGGTATATAGCAAGCAGATAAAAGGGTTAACACTACAGAGGGTCTTGCCTAAGCTTTGAGACAAGGGATAAGCTTTAGGCAAGCCTATACTGCCTCAGACACACTCTGCAGGGCCTCTGTCTCTGACTGACTGCTCCTGCTGCAATCTCTGCCTCTCCCTGTCAGCTTCTCTACACACACTTCCTCTCCAGGCAGGGAGTTTTAAGATTTACTGTCATTTTTGATCTTAGGGCCCCTGGCCTGGGAAAAATAGGCCTGTGACCTGGCTGGAGCCAGGTGGGCAATTCTAAGTAATAGCCCATCCAATGTTCTCAAAGGACTCTTGGAATACTTTCCCCAGAGATAGCTGATCTCTAGCCACAGCTTTGTTTCCTGCTTGTTCTTCTTAATAACCTTTAATTCAAGCGTTACGTTTTAATTCAACTCTGTCTAATCAGACAGAATATTGTCAATCAGGTAAACTGGGATGCATAGAGTGCTGATGATAAATGATACAGCTATTGCCCTCATTCTCCACAACAAGTCTGAAGTTAACAGTGTGAAGGGCGTTTGTACTAGCAATGCACTCATCTCCCTGAGCATGACACCAAAAATGACATGAAAATTAAAATATGTATATTAATAAAACAAATACATATATACAGTTTTAATAGAAATCTTAATGGAAAGGAATCTTATTGTCACTGAAATAAAATGAATCTATTCATTGTTTGTCATACATCATTTTATTTGTATATGTAAGTTAATGCCCATTTAGGTGATCCATCTACCATTCCTTCTCCAAACAACTGTCTTATTACTGCTCTCCCTGTGTAATGTCCAGAAAAAGTCTGTAAGCTCCTCAGGGCAGACATCTTGCTTTTACATGTTTTGGGAAGTGTTGTTAAAGTAATCAGAAATAATATATATTGCTAGACAATTTCTAAAAATACACTCAGATCACTATGTACCCAGTTCTGCAACTCTTACACATTTAATAGCGTAACACCTCATCCTTTGTAGACCCTTTGGAAGTATGCAGTGGTCCCCTATATAAAGGATAAGTATTATTTATTTCAGTATTCAGCAAAAGACATGCAGAGGTTTAAATGATAGTATAAGACTTTTTTTTTGTCCAAACACTTATAATCAGAATTGAAAGGAGATTAGTGTCTACAATATGGCACTGTCTTTATTAACAGTGGATCATTATTATGTTCTCCTTTTTCTTTTCTCTGTTAGCTGGGATATAGGGGAGTGGTCTGAGTGCAGTAAAACATGTGGCCTTGGTATGCAGCACCGACAAGTCCTGTGCCGACAAGTGTATGCCAATCGTACTCTGATGGTTCAGCAATACCGATGCCATCACTTGGAGAAGCCAGAAACAACCAGCACATGCCAGCTGAAGATTTGCAGTGAATGGCAAATTCAGACAGAGTGGACTTCGGTAAATGGGAATGATTGGTTCATTTGGAGCATGAAACCTCAGGGGAGCTACAATGGAGTGGCTCCAAAGATCTTTAATCAGATGTGATTGGATTACATTTGGCTTTGATTAAAAACCACAGAGGGGAATGTGGGAAAGCTTTCAAGATAGGTAGTAGGTGAGCTTAGACAATTTAAACAAGCCAGGTGGTTATGACCAATTAAAACTTATTGTTTAGACCAGAGAGAATAGAGAAAAGGGACAGGGTAGACATATACTTAGTTAATTAAAATATCATTCGGAGTGCTTTGCAAGGTTAATGTATTTATCTGTGTTTTTAGGGAGGGAAGATTTGATAAAGGCTTATTTTATAGTTAAGGGGCATATGTTATTATCCAGGATTTGATTCTATGTAGGGTTAATTATTGTCTGTGTTGGTGGTAAGAAGCAGTACCTGGTTAAGGTTTTTTTGTTTTTATTTTTATTCCGTTGTATTTTGAATAATATTTAAATGCAAGGGCATCTAGAGGCTTGGATGGGTGTTTTTTTTTTAAATACATCCTATGAAGCAAAGTAAAGAAATATTATAAATCAAATACTGCTTTAGTAATTTTAGCTGGTGATATGAAATGGCAATCAAAATAAAATCCAGTGATTGATTTATTCCCCTGCCCCTCCCCCCTCCACCCCCAAAAAAAGAATCCTTTGGCATCAGGAGGAAAGGACCTACTGTAGTGAGAGAGGCATTTAAGTTTGGAAACTCTGTGGTTTAAATAGAGCATTTATTGTGTTAGGTTACTGGAGTACAAGTAGGTTTTCACTTTGGAGATAGCTCCCTGATTTTAAAAATGCATCTTAAGCAATTTGTTGCAGTGCCATTTTTCCCAACACAGAAACATAAATGGCAGATGCTTTGATCTGATTCTGGTTAGAAAAGATGGAACTCCAGATTTAAGGACATTTCCGGACAGTGTCACCTAGTGGAAAGAGTACTGGACTGGCACTCAGAAGACCTTGGTTCTATTCCTGAGTCTGTTCCTAGACTGCTGGGTGACCTTGGGCAAGCCATTTCATCTCTCTGTGCCTCAGTAAGATGAGGGTCATGATACTGATCTCCTTGGTAAAGTGCTTTGATTTCCACGGATGAAAAGAGCTATGGAAGAGCTGGGTGTTATCATCATCATCATCGTTATTGGTGTTACTCCAATACGTTAGTGACTTGTTTCACAAGCCTAACCTGAATTTCTGCAAGTATTTTGGGCTCAGGGATTGGAGAAATAGATGCAATCCTACATGAGTGATGCTCTTACTGCTAGATGCTTTCATGGCTTTCGCATTTGCTTAGACAGGAAAGTGAGAAGTGTGTCCAGATGGGGAAAATGAAGGTTCCAGTTGCTGGCACTGATCATTTGCAGCCATGTAGATAATCGTTAAAAAAAAATTAAAAAACGTATGTTAAGAGAATGTTAAGGCTACAAAGTCAAGAACTCAGAAGTTAGGAAATGCCAAATATAAGGCTGCTTGTGCAACCTTAATTTGTACCCCTTGTGTGTATGTGTTATCATGCAGCCTTTAATCGTGCAGCCTTTAATTACATGGTCACATAGTGTTTGATGATAGAGCGATAGGAGCACTGGCAGGGGAGGGTCCTATCCAGATGTTCAGTTTTGGGTCACAACAGGCAGTGGAGTTCCTTAGGCAGGACTCCTTATCTGCCTCTCTTTGCCCTCCTTTCTGATGATCTGAGCTGCATACCTCGCCAGGCAGAGATGCTGCTAGCTGTTGTATGGAGCAGCACTCCATACAGAGAGACCAGAGAAGAGCAGGGAAGGGGAGTCTTCCCCCCACTTTTAGTTGAAGATCAGGAGCAGCTGTGCTCCCTTGAGTTACTCTTTGCTTTATCTCCTGCCCAGGAGTGCAACTCAGAAGCATGCAGAGTGTGTGGAAACCTTGAAACAACCTTTCTGGAGCTTAGAGGGCTAAGTTTCTGTGCATTGTAACAAAGCTCCCCAATGCAGCAGAACCACATCAGTCCCAATGTGGTTAGGTTCTTTATGGTCATCATGGCGATGTTTGGCCCTATATTTTTAATTTTTGTCTTTCTAAATTCACCTATATGATTCATTGGAATGAGACCCTCATCTATAGAACTATTGAAATATCTCCCCACGAACAACCAGTATTTCTTCAGCTCATGTAGATTTTTGCACCCGTGGCATTGGAGGTAATGGATAGATGATCTCCAGCTGGACCTGGGCTATAGTTGCTAGGTCTTGAATGTAGTACTGATGCAAAGTCTGTTTTATTACAGTGTTCGGTGCCATGTGGAGTGGGGCAGAGGACCCGAGATGTTAAGTGTGTCAGCAATCTTGGAGACATTGTTGATGACGAGGAGTGTAATATGAAGCTACGGCCAAATGACATTGAAAACTGTGACATGGGGCCCTGTGCTAAGAGCTGGTTCCTCACGGAGTGGAGTGACAGGGTAAGACTTTCCACGGTTTTTTGTAACTGTCCCATTCACCCTTCTGAGACATAAGAATTGAGTAGTTTGGCCTAAGTGCAAAAGAATATAAAATATCAATCATAAAAGGGGCAATTGTGATACGAGTTTACTGAATTGCTTTAATCTATAACATAGGCAGGTGCAGATAAAGAAAAGATAAACTGGTTCATGAGCTTGTTTTTGGTTCAAGAAGTGATAAAAAGGACAAGAGTGTGGGCTGAAGTCCCAAAGTCTGGATTTGGAATCTGATCTGAATCTAGACTTCCCTAAAGATGGGGTGTGTTCAGATTTATTGTTTTGCTTTGGTTAGGCCTGAGTCCCTAAGTTTGGATCCAGATACTACCCAAGTGTTCTTTTGGATAGGAGGTTTCAGATTTGGTGTTCCGGTTTGAGCCCATTCAAGAAAAAGATTACCTGACCCCTACAAAGCCATAGAAATGACCCCTTTGGGCTCCAGAAAGGTTCTTTCAAAGTTTCCACATCCTAGGTAAGCTGGATATATGGTTTGTTCCAATGATGCATAGGCAGGGTCAAACTGTTGTCAATAGAGAGATGCTGATTTACACCATCTGATGATCTAGCCCAGGGAATTTCTTTAATAGTTGTAATATACATATTATTTTATTAAGACTTACGGGATAGGCATAGCTAGCACCTACAAACTATTTTAGTCCCTCTTATGGGTCGCATAGCAGATCTTATCCATACACAAGTCAAACTCAGTGTTCATTGCATAGGCCTCGTCCTTCCATCCCTTACTCTGTTGGCCAGTCCTTACCCACAGGCAGATAGTCACATTCAGAGGAAATACCTGTAAGATTTTATATATACTCCTCAGTGATATTCAATCCAGTGTGACATTTTGGGGTCCAACAGTTCTGGTTCAGAGGTCATGTCATGTGCTGACCAGCCTGCTTTGCCTGAGGCAAAATGGAAACATACTGAGTGAACTTAGCGGAGCCACCAGGGTCTTGTCATTTCTCTCTGTGATGATGTGTTCTGGCAGTGCAGTCACATGATGAACGCAAACATTGCGGTGTCTAGTCTGTCATGCTATAAATTTTAATTCCACAATGGGATCATTTTATGATTCTCTATGACTCAGTTTGATGACATAGAGGCTTTCCAGCTCTTCAAAATTCAGTACTCCTTAAATTTTAGAAATTTTCTAGCAGTGTTTCCCAAACTTGGGACGCCGCTTGTGTAGGGAATGCCCTTGGCGGGCCGGGCCAGTTTGAGAACCTACCACGTCTGCAGGTTCAGCCGATCGCGGCTCCCACTGGCCGCAGTTCACTGCTCCAGGCCAATGGGAGCTGCAGGAAGTGGCGCAGGCCAAGGGACCTACTGGCCGCCGCTTCCAGCAGCTCCCATTGTCCTGGAGCGTCGAACCGCGGCCAGTGGGAGCCGCGATCGGCCAAACCTGCGGACACTGCAGGTAAACAAACCGCCCCGGCCCACCAGGAGCTTTCCCTACACAAGCGGCTTCCCAAGTTTGGGAAACACTGTTCTAGCAGAGAGTAGGAAGAGGTGCTCAATTAAAACTGACTCCTGAGTCACCTCTTCAAAGCGTAATTGGAAAAAATTATCAGAATCCTACTCAGATCTGAACAACAAAACTTCAAACTGAGCCTTCCTTTTCAAATAGATTTGTTGAGAGAGAATCTTAGTGCTGCAATGGAATATTATAGAAGTCATTGTTTGAAAGCAATATTATTTACCAGCCCCTCCACAGACTAATTAACTGTCACGTAATAAGAGGGACCCAATGCAATTAACTTTTGAGGCATTTTTTGTGGGCGGGAGCATGTCTCATTGGAGCTTAGAACATTTCAACTTTTAGAGGAAGTTGCTAGTCACTCAGGATAATGTTAATGTACAGTCTTACGTGGACTAACCCAGAAGTTAACAGCTAAAGTATCCTATTGCTGTACTGTAAACCACAAAGTGCCTTTCTATGTTTGTTTTTCTAGTGTGTAGAGCTGGATTCCTTGTAAAATGTTATTCGAGTGATATTTTATGTGTGGGAAAGAAAAAAAGCATTTTATCCTCAAAGATAGAAAAACTTAACTAGCCCTTTGAGAACATGCTGGGCCAGATCCTCATCTGGTTTAACTTGCTATAGCTGCAATGAAGCGCATCTTTACCAGTTGGGGATCTATCCATCTCTTTTTTCTTCTCCAAGCCTGACACTTTCATTTCTGCAGGATTAAATATGTGACTTTTTTTAATAGCTGAAAATGTTTATTTTAAAAAATTTAAATAAATAAAAACATTCTGTTAGGAAGCTTTTGAATCTAGAATTGTGTTTTTAAATTTTACTGTATTTACTAATGTATGTTAAGTGAGAGCCTAGAGATGAAATATCTTATATTGAAAACTTTTTTTTTTCCTACTGTGACTGTTTTAAAGTTGGATAATAAATAATGGGCTTTTTACCTTTTCTGCGTATGGAAGTAAGTGAACTAATTAATGATTTCCAAATGTTTGCTACTGTGTCTGGCATAATTTAGCAGCAACTCTGCCAGCAATGCATTGAGTTAGATTTGTGAAAAGAATAAAAGGAACAGGATTCTTCTCTACATGAATCAGAAAAATATACAGGCCAAAATTTTCAAATTGGACCCTTGCGTTAGACGCCTGCATAAGATATTCAGAGGTGCTGAACAGTAGCAATACCTGTTGAAATCAGTGGGAGCTCTCGGTGCTCTGCCAGTCTGTCCCTGTGGCCCAAAATTTTATTTTTGCATGTCAAATACTACTTCAGTGATTCAGCAACCTCTGTTCCTTTTGATTGGGCGTGTTTCTGTTTAAGGGCATTTAGATGGACAGTTTTAAATGATATGGAAATGGGCACTCCCAGATTTGCAGGCTTTGTATCTTTCACTCGAATTTCCTAAAGCAACTCTTAAAAAAAATATTTTAAGCCAAGCCACAATTCAGCAATAAGTGTAGATCAGTGATGGGTGACCCACAAATAGTTCAGATAAGCAGCCAAAAGTTCAGATGCTAAAATAAAGCTTTTTCAAACCTCCTGAGTCTGCAAAAGTGTGGTAGAAATCTCACAAGAACAGACCTTCTTTATGAGATTTATTACATGTCTGCTTCCACTCCCAGCTGGAAATACCACAGAACAGTCTTTCTCATTGTATTGTGGCACTTGTGGCTGGAAACCACAAGTGAAAGAACTTACAAGCTTTCACAACTTTGGAACCTTAAAATATTTAGTTCAAATGTGTTTACAGCAATAAGTGAAGATTTGGTCCTTATTTTTACTTAGTGTATATGGATGTAGATTCACTATATGGCTAGATAAAGGGGCCAAGGTAATCTTTTATTGGAGCAACTTCTGATCACTTGCCTCTCTGCTGGGCATTGACATCTCTGCATTCAATTCCTGTATGCATTGGTGCTCAATACAGCTCCGTCATTATTGTCTGCTACAGTGGGAGGGGTCCAATACCTAAGCAGAAATTACATTTACAAGGAGCTAGAGGCCTGGGAGAGAGAAAAACCAAAGTCTTTGGGGACAGGGGCTTGACTGTCCAGCCAGGGCTGGAGCAGGAGGCAGATTGCAAAGAGGGAAGGAGCCTGGATAACTAAGGAAATATTTCCTAGACAAACCTACTATAATGCAGGTGCATAACTGGTTGGAAAACCGTACTTGGAGAATTGTTATCAATGGTTCACAGTCAAGCTAGAAGGCCATATCGAGTGGGGATCTGTCGTGGGGTCCGGTTCTGTTCAATAGCTTCATAAATGATTTGGACAATGGCATAGAGCGTACATTTATAAATTTTGTGGTTTATATCAAGTTGGGAGGAGTTGCAAGCTCTTTGGAGGACAGGGTTAGAATTCAAAATGATTTGACAAGCTGTAGAAATGATCTGAAGTAAATACGATGGAATTCAATAAGGACAAATTCAAAGTACTACACTTAGGAAGGAATAATTAACTGCACAAAAACAAAATGGGAAATGACTGCCTAGGAAGGAGAACTGCAAAAAAAGATCTGGGGATTATAGGGGTTCACAAACTAAATAGGAGTCAACAATGTAACACTGTTGCAAAAAAAAGCAACCATCATTCTGGATGGATTGGCAGGAATGTTGTAAGCAAGATATGAGAAGTGACTCTACTCAGCACTGATAAGGCCTCAAATGGAGTATTGTGTCCAGTTCTGGGTACCACATCTGGAGAAAGATGTGGACAAATTGGAGAAAGTCTAGAGGAGAGCAACAAAAATAATTAAGTATCAGAGGGGTAGCCGTGTTAGTCTGAATCTGTAAAAAGCAACAGAGGGTCCTGTGGCACCTTTGAGACTAACAGAAGTACTGGGAGCATAAGCTTTCGTGGGTAAGAACCTCACTTCTTGCATCTGAACCCTCTGCACAGGACCCTCTGTTGCTTTTTAAAAATAATTAAAGGTCTAGAAAACATGGCTGATGAGGAAAGATGAGGAAAAATGGAGAGTCTGAAGAAGCGAAGACTGTGGGGAAACATGAGTCTTCAAGTACGTAAAAGGTTGCTATAAAGAGGAGAATGATACATTTTTCTCAATAATCACTAAGGACAGGATAAGAAATAACGAGCTTAAATTGCAGCAAGGGAGATTTATGTTAGGAAAAATTTCCTCAATGTAAGGGTAGTTAAGCACTGGATTGAGGAATCTCTGTCATTCAAGGTTTTTAGGAACCAGTGAGACAAACACTGTCATGGATGGTCCAGATAACACTTAGTCCTGCTTCAGTGCAGGGGACTGAACTAAATGACCTGTTGAGGTCCCTTCCAGTCCTACATTTCTATGTTTCTATGATTTGTTGAAGTAACAGGAAATGTTGTGTGTAGGGAAATTTTTAAATAACTCATCCTTAAGCTTTTTTTTAAAAAAAAATTGTGTCTGTAATACCAATACATGTTTATAATTTGAGTCACTCTGACCAGAAGTTTTTGTAGATGGTGTAGATTTCTTATGGTGGGCTTAACACGTTCAAGAAGAACCATCATGAACAGTTTGCTTGGAATGGAAGGCAAAGTGATGCTGTGGTGATTAGAGCACACCAGAGCATTGCCTTTCCCTTTCCAAAATGGGAGAATAATCCCATGGCACCAGTCGTCAGGTAGTTTCTCATGAATCCATTCTTGGTTGATAATATGGGTCAACCCTCCCAAAATGGAATTCCCACCGTGCTCAATGAGCTCTGCAGCTATGCCGCAAATACTGGCAGCATAGCCATTCTTGAGTTTACAGACTGTGCTTCAAACCTCCTCGACCATATCAGCCCTCCAGCTGCATACATTTGATCCTTCAGTAGCTGGATGGAGAAGTCCTCCTGAACAACCTCACACATGCTGAAAGAATGTCATGGTTTCCACTCTCGCCCACCTCAGCCACAGTATAGGGCAGAGAACCGGGCTCTCTGAAATCTAGTGATCTGAAGGGTGCACTCTGTGATCCATGAGCAGGAGAATTAATGAAAAATTGTGTTAAATTATATACCTAATGAGATACTGGGAGCAGTAATGGTCACAGCCCTAATGACATGCTGTAATGTATATGTGTAAAAATGTACTTATTGTCTATAGTATGAATTATTCAAGAACACACTGATAGAAATCAATTACCATTAGAAATTCTGTCTTAATAATAGAATTATACAACAGTCCATAAAATGAGCTACCCAGCTAAGAGTGTTAGCTATTATAGTATTGAGCATATTGGCAGCTGCTGTTACCGTCAGTCACTGCACTAACACTGAGTCATTGCTTGGTTAAATGCTTTTGTATACCCAGGGTCTGAAAGGCGCTATATAAACCCGAGTTCTGATTCCTTCCTAGAACAAGCCATCTTGCTCCAAGCAATCTCCCTGAAGCAAATCTTTGAAGAGTAAAGCGAGACACAGTTCACTATAGTGCTGCTTCTGTCATAACCAAACACTATATGTAAACTAAGTTTGAATTGATGTAGTGACATGCTGTCTAATAACCACCATTAAGCAACCTCTGTTAAACAAAGAAACTAGAGAGAGGCTGCATGTCAGATCAAGGAGACTCATAACAGACAATTTCCAAACCACACAAAAATCATAGCATTACTTTAATAGTTATTTCAGGGAACACTGACAGAATCCCTGTGTATGCACTTATGTAGAGTCTTATGGACTTTGGGGCTTATATACGTTTCATGTGCAAAGTTTATGGTTTGCATGACCACAGTGTGGATCAGGTGGTGTATCTTCTTCTGTATATGGTAGCCAGACCTTCCACGCTCCTCCTCTCAAAAAATAAATCAATCAACCACAAGTTTAGAGAGTGACGTGATCCGGTAAATACTTAAAGAATTTAAAGTTAAGTGTCAAATACCTGACTCTGATATCCACTAAGCTCCAACTGAACATGCATCCGACGAAGTGGGCATTCACCCACGAAAGTTTATGCTCCAATACATCTGTTAGTCTTAAAGGTGCCACAGGACTCTCTGTTGCTCTTTACACTGAGAGAAATTTCCATTTATTTCAGTATGAAAAAGGGAGAGCAATGGTAGGTTAAAGACCAAATATTGTTCCCATCAAAATCAACAGGAGCAGGACTGGGCCCAAAGCATTTCACAAGAACTTCAGTCTATTTCTATTTGTCATACTACATTCATTGTTTCTTTTTCTATGAAAAAAAAATTGTCCAGCTAATTAACGCTCCAAATTCCAAATGCTGCCTTTCATTATCTGTGATTTTTTTCACTTACAGAAAAGCTCAGTAGCAAAACTTGGTGAATTTACTATCATGAGTTTGCATAAACAAATTTGCATAGGTCTTCCCAAGTCTCTTTTGCAATGAACCTGACAGCTCAAAATCAGGGGGGCCATTTCAGATTTTGATAGGGGGGGCAATTTTAACCATGATTTGTAGGACTCCTTAGGCACTTGAAAACTCTAGCTTTTTGGCAGATAACTTAGCAATTAGCTGACTGGAGCCCTGTATCTAATTCCTTTATAAAAGAAATAAAATAAAATAAAATAAATATTAGGCCCACTCAGCTCTAATAACAACATGTTTTAACATCTTGTGGCAAGTCGCAGGAAAAGGGGCGGGCTGAGGGACGTGCTGGCCGCCCTTCCTGCAGCCCCCATTGGCCTGGAGCGGCAAACCACAGCCAGAGGGAGCCGCGATCGGCCAAAACTGCGGACGTGGCAGGTAAACAAACCAGCCCGGCCCACCAGGGGCTTTCCCTGAACAAGCGGCGGCCCTAGTTTGAGAACCACTGGCTTAAGGGACACTTGTTAGGTTTTAAATTTTAATGTATATTCTTACTTTATTACTAACTCTGTGTGGAGAGAGATCCCATCAGGACTCCTGGGTTCTATCCCAGTTCTGGGAGGAGAGTGGGATCTAGTGGGTTACAGTGAGGTGCAGATGCATCTGGGTTCTATATAAGAACATCAGAAGGGCCATACTGGGTAAGACCAATGGTCCATCTAGCCCAGTATCCTATCTTCCAACAGTGGCCAATGTCAGGTGCTCCAGGGGGAATGAACAGAACAGATAATCATCAAGTTGCCGTGTTGCCCACTCCCAACTTCTGGCAAACAGAAGCGAGGGACATGCAGAACAGTGTGTTGGATCCCTGCCCACCCTGGCTAATTGCCATTCCTGGACCTATCCTCCATGAATTTATCTAGTTCTGATTGGAATCCTGTCATAGTTTTGGCCTTCACAACATCCCCTGGCAAAGAGTTCCACATGTTGACTGTGAAGAAATACTTTTTTTGTTTGTTTTAAATCTGGTGCCTATTAATTTCATTTGGTGACCCTCTAGTTCTTGTGTTGTGTGAAGGAGTAAATAACACTTCTTTATTCAATTTTTATACACCATTCATGATTTTATAGACCTCTATCGTATCCCCCCTTAGTCATCTCTTTGCCAAGCTGAAAAGTCCCAGTCTTTTTAATCTCTCTTCATATGAAACTGTTCTATATCCCTAATCATTTCTGTTGCTCTTCTCTGTACCTTTTCAAAATCCAATATATCTTTTTGAGATGGGGTGACCAAATCTGCACTCACTATTCAATACGTTGGTGTACCGTGAATTTACATAGAGGCAATAAGATATTTTTCTCTTATTATCTATCCCTTTCCTAATGATTTCCAATATTCTGTTAGCTTTTTTTAATTGCCACTGCACATTGAGCAGATGTTTTCGGAGAACTATCCACAGTGACTGCAAAATCTCTTTATGGACGAGTTCAGCTAATTTAGACTCCATCATTTTGTATGTATAGTTGGGATTGTATTTTGCTAAGTGCATTACTTTGCATTTATCAACATTGAATTTCTTCTGCCACTGTGTTGCCCAGTCACCAAGTTTTGTGAGATCCCTTTGTAACTCTTCCCAATCTGCTTTGGACTTAACTATCTTGAGTAATTTGTATCATCTGCAAATTGTACCACCTCACTGTGTACCCCTTTTTCCAGATCGTTTATGAATATGTTGAATAGAACTGGTCCCAGTAGAGACCCCTGAGGGACACCACTATTTACTTCTCTCTGGTCTCACTTTTTATTCCTACCCTTTGTTTCCAATCTTTTCACTGAAGTGCCTGGCAGTGCGTACAGGATCATCTAAGGATCCTTAATCTACTTTAATGATAAGCCTTTTGTTATCTTAATCACCCTGCCTCTGTTTATAAACAAATTCCCTGTCTCAAAGGCTGTGCTGCTCACAGTTTTGGAACTCATCACATATCACCCTCAAGCTGTTGCAATTAAGAGCTCCATCTAGGGTAGACCTCCTCTGTGAAACTGGGGGGGCTGGGGGGAAGGAGGGCTAAAGCCCTCCCCTGCCCCCCTGCTCAAAATAATACTATGTTAAAACTGCAATGTTTCACCACATTTGGATTCAAATTCATAAATCAATCCAGACCAGGGTGTAAGGTTGGTGACCCTTACCAAACATATCAACAAAACTAGGTTAACAGAAATTAGATGAGACCCATGTGGCTTGAAAATGTTGTTGCTAATGGTCCATATGGCTCTGATCTATAGTTCAGTTTACTGGAGAATCAGAAGCAGGGAACACACACTCTCCTATTTTACTATAGTGGGAGAATCACTCGTGTTCTGTTTCTACTGACTGGAGTGCTCAATTGTTGTTCTCTATTACCATATTTTTGTTTGTTCATTTGTTTCTCATTTTATATTTAGTACATATTTACAAGAGAGAACTTTTAAAATGTTAATGATATTTGGAAGCCAAAATAAAAGATGGTAAGAAAACAGCATTAGGGAACAGCAAAGCAAGACTAGCTTTGAATGTCAACTATGCTACAATAAAATGAAATAATAATACTTACCTTATATCTCCCATTGGAGGGATTCTAGGGTGCTTCACATACACTAATGATGTAATCCCCATTTAACAGATGAGGAAATGGAGGCACATAAGAACAGGCATACTGGTTCAGATCAGTGGTCTATCTAGTCAAGTATGCTGTCTCTGACAATTGCCAATACCAGATGCTTCAGAGGAAATTAACAGAACAGGACAGTTATTGAGTGATTCATTCCCTATTGTCTAGTTCCAGCTTCTGGCAGTCAGGGGTTTAGGGACACTTGGAGCATGGGTTGCATCCCTGACCATCTTGGCTAATAGCAATTGATGGACCTATCTTTCATGATTTTATCTAATCTTTTTAAACCCAGTTATACTTTGGCCTTCACAACATCCTCTGGCAATGAGTTCCACAGGTTAATGCAACAGAGGGTCCTGTGGCACCTTTAAGACTAACAGATGTATTGGAGCATAAGCTTTCATGGGTGAATGCCCACTTCATCAGACGCATCAGGTTAACTGTGCATTTTGTGTGGGGAAGTACTTCCATAGACAACCTTAAGGTTTCAGAAGTGCTGAGCATCTGACTTCCATGGGTTTGCAGGTGCTCAGAACAATTGAAGTTCAGCAGATAAATTTTATGCACAGGGTCACAAAGTGAGTCTATAGCAAAGCTGGAAAAATAACTCAGGGCACTTGAATCCCAGTCCTGTGCCTCATAATCAAAAGACCATACTTTCAGTTATGAAAGTTAAATGCCATAAATAAACAGTATGTCACAATAAGTGTATAAATTAGGTTGAGAAAGTGCAATGACATATCCTGAAGCCTGAGTGGCAGAACTGAGTGCAGGTCTACACTACAGGCTTAAGTCGACCTAAGTTAGGCATTTCTGGCTACATGAAAAATGTAGCTGGAGTCGACGTAGCTCAGGTCGACTTATTGCGGTGTCTACACCGCGCTGGGTCAACGGGAGATACTCTCCCGTCGACTTACCTTATGCTTCTTGTTGTGGTGGAGTCAATGGGAGAGCGATCTGTGGTCGATTTAGTGGGTCTTCACTAGACCCTCTAAATTAACACCCGGTGGATGGATCGCCGCAGCGATCCAAGGTAAGTGTAGACATGCCCTGAGATTAGGAGAAGATATATGAAGTGTTGTTGTAGCTATGTTGGTCCCAGGATATTAGAGAGAGAAGGGGAGGTGAGAGAATATCTGTTGTTGGACCAATCTCTGTCAGTGAGCAAGACAATGTTTCAAGCTTGAACGGAGCTCTTCTTCACATTTGGGAAATATATTCAGAGTGTCACTGCTAAATGCAAGATGAAACAGATTGTTTAGCATAACTAGTTAACATGTATTTCAAGGATTTCTCAAGGTGAAGGGTTCAGTTAGCACCTTTCCAGTCATGGGGTGGGAAAGGGAAAAAAATCCCTCCCAATGACAGAATCACTGCCTGCCTCAAATATCTACAAGACAATGGACAACACTCCGATATCCACCTGACCCCAAATACATTGCCAAACTCATCCATTTCATCTTCACCCATAACAATTTTACATTCAACAACAAACACTTTTTCTAAACCCTGGGAAAAGCCATGGGTACTAGGACTGTTCCCCAATATGTCAACTTCTTTATGGGCCACCTTGAGGAAGAATTTCTGGACCAAGAAACAAATTATATACCTGAGCTACATTAACGATATTTTATCCTCTGGACAGACAATCAAAACTCCAACCTAGTTTTCCACCACCCATCAATTAAACTCTGTCTAGACTGCTCCCACACTAGCATCAACTTCCTTGACACCACGTTCAGCTTCAACAGCGACAACTATAGATAAGAAACCCACAGATTGCCACACCTACCTTCACAGATCCAGTAACCACTCCAAAATACACCAAGAAATCTGTTATCTACAGCCAGGAACTCAGACACCAGAGACTATGCTCCGAGGAGAAAGTCCAGGATATACACCTTAAAACCATCTTCACCAAACAAGGACACTCCATCAGAGAATTAAATTGCATCATGAAACGGGCCACACAAAATACCCCAGGAGACTCTGCTTCAATATAGAAATAAAACTCCCTCTGACCATGCACTCCTAGTTGTCACCTACCACCCCACATCGGAACCCATACAGGGTATCATTAAACAGTTTCAACCCATACTCAGTGGGGACCACATCCTGAAATAAATCTTTCCTGAACCTTCTCTTTGGGCCTACAAACAACCCCCACCCTCTCCAAGCTCATCATCAGAAGCCAGCTTCCCACAGACCAGGACACACCAACTCAAAGCAGTGTCAGGCCCTGCCAGAACAACAGATGCAAAATCTGTAGACATGTCTTCATTGCTACGATGATCAACGCACTCCACAACACACCTTTCAAGATCAATGGGCTTCTACATGGCCGGTTGGAGTTCCGCCATAAAACTAGGCCTATCCACTGCAGTTTACTGCTCTGTAACTTGGCACAAATCTCATCCTCAACAGGCTAGCTGACTTATATTTCAGTGAAACTGTTTCCTGTTGTTTAGTGTCGTATATTTTGACAGTGCATTCTCCATCACTTGAGAAATTCACCCTAGAAATTCCAGGTTGTTTTTAGAAATCAATATACAGCATAACCTTCTAAATTGGTAAATTATTCTGAAATGCCTACAGTTCTGATATTGAAGGCTGCCAAATTATCCTCCCAAAGCTGACTCTACAAAGGAGGTGGTTGCTTAGGGCAGCAAAATGTTCAGGGACTGTTTGTATGGGTGACTAGTTTAGTACACTAGATTAGCTAGCTTGCCAGGAGCAATAGAACCCCTAGTTAATACAGGAACAGATTTACCATAAAACTACCTGTGTGGTTGCTTGGGGCCCCCAATGACAGTGGGGCCCCCAAAATGCAGGACAAATATCTGACAACCTGCCCCTGAGTCCCAGCCGGTGGTGCAGCAAGGCTCAGGCAGGCAGGCTGCCTGCATGCCATGGTTGGTGGCCCCACGCCGCTCCCAAAAGTAGCTGGTTGCTGGCATGTCTCTGCGCGCCCCTGTTAGGGGGTGGGGGGAGGCTGCAGCTCCACGTGCTTCCCCCACCCTGGGAAGCGCACGGAGACCCGCTGTCCAGCTCCCACCAAGGGGCGCGCAGAGACGTGCCAGAAGCAGGGCTAAGGCAGCTCCCTTCCCACTCTACCTCCCTCCCTCCTCACTGCTTCGTTCCCAGAAGTGGCCGGCATGTCCCTGTAGCCTCTGGGAGGGGTGGGGTGTCTCCGTGTGCTCCCCCGACCCCAAGCACCAACTCCGCAGCTCCCACTGGCAGGGAACTTCAGCAAATGGGAGCTGCGGGGGAGGTGCCTGCGGGAAGCAGTGTGCAGAGACCCCCCTGTCTCCGCCCCCTCCTAGGAGCTGCATCCCGCACCCAAACTTCCTCCCAGAGCCCAAACCCCTCATCCCCTCCCACACCCCAACCCCCTGCCCCAGCCCAGAGCCCACACCCAGCACCCAAACTTCCTCCCAGAGCCCACCCCCCACACCCCCTCCTGCACCCAACCCCCTGCCCCAATCAAGGTACCTCACTTTATTTTCATTTACTTCCCATTATTTATAATATAGGAGAAGGAGGAGGAAGAAATAAAGAATGAAAAATGGAGAGGAGATGAGAGAGAATGTTCTTTTTCTTGGCTGGGTCCTGAGGCGGATGCCCCAAAAATGAAGCTCTGCCCAGAGCCATGTGATGTTCCCCTGGTTTTATCTGGACCGGTGATCTGCTAGGTCACTTCAATTCTTGACTTTGGGAGCCAGCCTTACTCTGCTCTGCTGTGAGAACCCCCACTCCTGGGCTGTTCATGCACAGCCTCTGGCATGTAATTTGCTCCTTGGATTGTGCAACCGAATGACACTAGCCAATATCTCCGGTCCCAGACACAACCCTAGGAACCTCCGTCTTGCAGTGTCCAGTTATGCCCGCTCGATGCTGCAAGCTTATATGAGTTTGTCAATTTAACAAAGAAATTGATATGTACCAGACTTGTTATACCAAGGGGAGTTTCTGATACACTTCAAACCAAACGCACTGCTTCAGGTAGAATCAAAGGTAGAAACAAACTAATTTATTAACTGCAAAGATAGATTTTGAGTGATTATAAGTCAAAGCACAACAAGTCGGATTTGGTCAAATGAAATAAAAGCAAAACACATTCTAAGCTGATCTTAACACTTTCAGTGCCCTTACAAACTTAGATGCTTCTCACCACAGACTGGCTGGTTGCCCTTCAGCCAGGCGATCCCCTTTGATCAGCACTTCAGTCACTTGGTGGTGATGTCTGTAGATGGAGGTGGAAGAGAGAGGAAGAGCATGGCAAACATCTCTTCCTTTTATCCTTTCTTCCCTCTTGGCTTTGCCCCCTTCCCTTCAGAGTCAGGTGAGCATTACCTCATCGCAGTCCCAAACTGACCAAAGGAAACGGGGTGACTCACTCGAGAGTCCACCAGATCTTTTGTTGCTGCCTAGGCCAGTGTCCTTTGTTCCTGTGAGGATGGTCTGGGTTTGTACCATACATGCCCTGATGAGGTGTGAACTGCCTGGGCTTGCTTTAAGCCATGAGGACACATTTTCAGCTTCATAACTATATACATGAAATTACAACCTATAACATTACTATAACAACGATTACTATAACATTACCATAACAACAATGCTCAGTGCATCATAAGCCTTCCGAAGATACCCGACATGACAAACTTTGCATTGGATACCACACAATCATATTATAAAGATGAACATGGGGTTGAAGGGTATTCCTCCGAAGTACAGAATGTCACAGGCCCCACTAACTCTAAATCCGATACTGCCTGTATCCCAGGGTCTATTATGATTAACAATGATTGTTTCTAACAGTGGACATATAAAAATCCTCCTGGTCCTGATGAACTAATGGGCAAGGATGGCCTGGGGAGAGCCATGGAAAGTGCAGAGGTTCCACCTCACAGGAGATCATGCAAATGTGGTTTTTTTTCTTCTGAGTTTTAAGTAAAACTCAGTCAAAGTGTCAAGTTTCCCCTCATTTTGTGTGGAAATCCTGTAAGAGCACCAATTTTGCATTGTTTCAGTGCAAAGCCATAACTCAGTATTTAGTTTGCAATGAAACACAGAACCAGTCTAATTTTGAAGGACATGTTGATAGAAGTGTGGCCAATGCCTAAAGAAGCTTTTTTCCTCCTCCAGTTTATATCCCTTTTGCATGATGCAGCTGCTTCAGATTTCCTAAAAAACCTGTGACTGCCAAAAACAAATTGGTTTGTTTATAAGCAATCAGGCACTCATTGGTCAATACAGAATGCTATTATATTTTCAGACATTAATATAAAACCAGACATTTTATTACTGGAAACTATACATAGAGATTAGAATTACAGTAAAACAAGCTCATATTTTAGCACAGAATGCTGAAGTTAAGTACAATAGCACACCAGATTTCACAAGCAACACTAAAAATATTTCCCCTCAAGGATTTGCATACATCTTCAGGAGTCCAAATCTCACCAAGGTTCAGACTCTGAGGTGGGGTGTCTAATTGTTCACATCACTAACAGTGGTAGTGCAATTCACTGTGTTGTGACTTGGGACAGTCACTGATCACACCTAATTCCTATTGCTATCGTATTATTGCTCTTCCACCACTAGTGTATTTCTAGTCATCACCCTACTTCTAAATATCTCACACACTTTTCCCTTGGTTTATGAAACTTAATGTGTAGTAGCCCCAGCGTTCCAGTACAGTAACTAGTCTGAAGGAAAATCTTCATTGGCATCTCTCTGAAGAGGTCCTGTATCAGATACTCCCCTTATTCTGTTGTATCAAGGCAAGAGAAAGGTTAAGCAATCACTTGACATAATAAAACTCCCTGATGTTGGGAGCAGGGGCATAGCTCTTGGATCTGAAAGATAATGAGCAGTCACTTTAAATAAAAATAAATACACCAACCAGGCAATACAAAAATAAAGTGGGAAATAAGCTGAATTTATCGAATAGTTACTGAATTTTTACTATTCATCTGGGAAAAATTTGGTTGGTTCACTATTTTAATGTAACTACCAATTAACACTAATTCTACAAAGTTTCTAGTGTCTCTGCTGCATTAGCTCATTTAACGCCACACTGAATAATTTTCCTGTGTGTTTAGTCTGATTGGTTTAAACATGCTTAGTATCTCAGACAAATAAGAACCAGCCATTTCTATTTGGGACACTTCTGACCAGATTTTCAAAGGAGATCAGCACTGCTCCCAGTACCTTGATCTCCTTTGGAAATCTGGCCTTTATTTGGGTTCCTAAATGGGATTGAGCTCTCTTGAAAATTTGACCCTTAATCTATTGCCAGCAGATCACTGCTTGCTTCACCTTGGAGTATATTCCAAAAACATTAGTGTCCAGTTTTCACATAGTTTAGATGGAATGGAGGTGAATGATTTTTGTAACTTTGTTTTTTAACTTTTCATAGATTGATATTTATTTTATTTTTGTGGCCCTCTTGTAGTACATAAATTGGAGAGGATTTGCACAATCTCCTAAATACTGTAGGGAATAATGTGTGGGATAGGGATGGGGTCTGGAGAAGGGATATCAGCAGAAATTGGCAAGTTTTACCAGTGCTTTACTAGAAAACATGTTACTTGTTTCTTTGGGTTTTTTTAAAACTTCAGTTAAAGCTAAAAATGGTGGCCTAAAACCACATGAAATGAGTGGTGAGACGGGGCTTGGTTTAGCTCCTCATTGGCAAATGTCTACACTGCTGTTGTCACTTACCTGGAAGCCATGTTGACTGTCTCAGTTTAGAATAAGAATTGGAGACTGAATTACCAATGTAACTCCAGGTTGGCACATCAGTGTGTGGAAGCTTGCACAATCACAATTGACCTGTTTTACCTATCCTATGAATAAACACAGAAATTCAGGCCTGCTACTCTGGAGCAAGTGGTGCCAGATCAGACCTCAGTTTTCCCCAGAGATCATTCTGACGACTTTTACAATTTTTTTTTTTAAGAATGGTTTCAATTTTTTTTTAAGAATGTAGGGAATAAAAGGGTCATCAAGCTGAACTGATGAGGGAGGGAGTTTGGGAAGAAAAGAAACAGCACACCTCTGAATATCAGGGTGGGTGTCACCCAAACTTGTATTTTTGTGGGAATACAAAGCAACTTAACATATGTGTGTAATCTGTAAAAACTGGAAGGGAAAGCATGGCTTTATCCAAATACTCCCTCGCTGTACCTTTGGGTAGAGCCCTGTGCAGGACTGTTTTTTAATTCCGCTCCCATCCGCGCCTGCTATTATGGCAGCAGGTGCTGTGGAACTGTGGGATCCCAGTCCTGCTGCAGGGCTCTACGCTAGTCCTGTGCTGGGCTCTACTCTTGGGAGCCTGGTTTTCACATTGGACGTTTTTACTTATGAAAAAAACAAGATGGAAAACCAAATACTAAAATAAGAAACATTTGGGTTTGACGTTTGCTGCTCAGATCCTTTGTGGGTAGCTAATCTATTGTAAAATCTCACAGCACAGAGTGGGAAAGCTTGATACCTTCCCATTTGGTATTTCCTTTGTTATTTGAGACATTAGTCCAGCTCAGACATAATCATTTAAAACAGAAGACTATTGAGAATTTCTGGAAGACTTCACAGACTAAGCTTGTTCCCGATTTTGTTTTGTTTGGGAAGCAGAAAAGTAAATTAGATTGTCAGATGATTGTTTGCAGAATAACCCTGCTCCTGTCCCCCTCACCTCCCGTATATTTAACTATACCTTCCTAGGGTGTAATATGCTGAGTGGATACAAGACATATTCCCACTTAGAGAGACAAGATGGATGAGGTAATATCTTTTATTGGACTGACTTCAGTTTGTGAGAGAGACAAACTTTCGAGCTTACACTGAAGAAGCTTGTCTCTCTCACCAACAGAAGTTGGTCCAATAAAAGATATTACCTCACCCACCTTCTTTCTCTAATATCCTGAGACATGGCTACAGCAACAGTGCACATTCCTGCTTAGTTGGTTTGAAATACAATTATTTATAGGGCTCAGTTAAACACGTACATATTGAGAACTATGTAGGTCATAGTATTAAATAGGGAACCAGCATATATTTTAATCCTTAAAGGCAGTACTTAACTTGTGCTAGGGCTGAGCCCCGGCATTTCTAGGCTTGGAAGTTCATAGCCCCAACATCGTTGGGCTTGCCACTTCAGTTATGAACGTAAAAACATTGCTTGAGCCCAGGCACCTCTTTCATTACAAAGTAAACAGTGTTTAAACGACCCATGTAAGTTACATACAAAACTAGCTATCAGATTTGTTTGCAAAGCATGATTCCTCTTCGAGTGATTGCTCATGTGCATTCCACAATAAGTGTGCGTGCTCGCCACGTGCACTGCTGCCGGAAGTTTTTCCCCTAGCAGTACCCGTAGGGGGATGCCCCTTGCGACTCCTGGAGTGACGCCTCTATGGTGTGATACAAGGGATGCTGCGCGCTCTTCCCCCCCCCCCAGCCCACAGTTCCTTCTTGCTGCCAGTGAAGGTGCTTCAGAACTGCTCTGCTCCAGCTTTGCTGCATCTTCCCTCTTGGACTCTGTTAGTTCACAGTTAGCAGTACCTGTAGTTAAAAGTAGCTTAGTTAGAATTAGTATAGTGCGCCCAGGTCGGGGCATGCCCCATGCCCCGGGCTTTAAGTTGTGCGACACTTGCAAGCGGCCGATGCCCATGAGTGATCCGCCTGCGGACTGTTTACGCTGTCTGGGGGAAACCCATCTCAGTGATCGCTGCAAGATTTGCAGATCCTTCAAACCTTGGACCAAGAAGGAGCAGGACATTCGGCTCCAAGCCATTTTGATGGAGTCTGCCTTAACTCCGACACAGCTGGGCCGTTCCAAGTCAGCACCGAGCACCACAGCATTGGGTGTGCAGCGACCCTGCGATGCCCTCCACCAGCCAGCACCTCTCCCCATACACGGGACACTCCAAAAAGGCTAAGAAGAGGTTTTCTCCACCGAGGCACCGGAGCAAGACTGGGGTAGAGACTAGACCCGCGTTGGGCAGCTCTCGGTCCCCATCGGCCTCCCGGCCTCCGACTCAAGTTGAGCGGAGTTGCCTGGCCCACTCCGAGCCGGCCTCCCCGGATGCCAATGTCCATATTCGGGTGCCCTCCATACTGGAGGCCCTGCAGACGGCTCGAGACGTTATGTCTCTGCCAGTATCGGTGGCACCACCACCGTTGGCTCCCTGGTCCAGAGGCAAGCCACCGCTCGGATCCCCGCAATTGCTGCCTGGATGGTACCGTTCACAGTCTAGGGAAGGTTCCCGATGCCATTCCCCATTCAGTGACCACCCCATGCACAGTCCGCGCAGGTCCCCGTCAACTCATACCAGGTTATCTGGCTGGGTACCGACTGGCCGGGGTTCCAGGCACTGCTCCACCTCGAGGGAACATAGACCTTGTGAGGAGACCGTGCCCTGTCAGGACAGATGGCACCAGAGGTTGTTATCTCCCAGAAGCTATCATAGCCCTTCGCGGTACGGGCATTGACGCTGTTCCTGTTCTTCATCTCGCTCGAGGTCCCCACCATAGCACCATTCCCGCAACCCCAGGTGTCGATCGCCAGCACCTCGCTGTCGCAGATCCACCCGTTGGAGCCGGTTGCGGAGCAGCTGCGACCGGTGGTACTCCCGCTCCTCCACGCCGGAATCATGGTCTCATAGTCGGCACCATTCCCAACGCTGCCGTTCGTCCCAGTCCCAGGATAGCAGTAGATCATATGCCATCCGGTCTCCCTTCACAGTCATCAGTCAATGGGCCAGGCTAGTCAGGCTGGACAGCCCACTCCACCGGTGCCACAGCAGGTGCAGTGGCCCCAGATCTCTTGGCTGGCGCCATGGTACCAGTGGTAGATTGCTTGGTGGCCGGAGCCTCGGAGAGACAGTCAGCCTCCCTTTCTCAGCCACCCAGAAAGGAGTTGGTGGAGCGTTCATCCCCGGTCCCGCGCTCAGAAGGGGACCAAGTGGTGGGGTCTGCGGCCTTCCCGGATGAGGTGATCACGGCCCCTCCTCTGCCCCTCCCTCAGGAGGACTCTAAAGCCCACCAAGAGTTGTTGAAAAGGGTGGCATCGAGCCTCAACCTACAAGCTGAGGAGCTGGAGGAACCCTCGGACTCCCTCTTCAATGTCCTCTCGGCTTCAGCACCGGCCAGGGTAGCTCTCCCACTCCATGAAGGGGTGGCAAAGATCTCGAACACCTTGTGGCAAACCCAAGCTTCCTTGTCCCCCATCTCTAAGAGGGCAGAATGGAAATACTTCGTGCCCGCCAAGGGGCATGAATACTTTTATACCCACCCTGCCCCCAACTCTCTAGTGGTCGAGTCGGTCAACCATAGAGAGAGGCAAGGCCAACCCATCCCTACTCCTAAGAATAAGGACTCAAGGAGACTAGATCTATTCAGTAGAAAGGTTTATTCATCCTCGAGTTACCAACTGAGGGTGGCAAACCACAAAGCCCTGTTGGGTAGATAAGAATTCAATTTGTGGGTCTCTCTGCCCAAATTCGAGGATTCCCTTCAAGAGCGTGACAAAAATGAATTCAAGGCTCTGGTGGAGGAGGGTACGGCTGCCACCAAGGTGGCCCTGCAGGCTGCCTCGGATGCCGCAGATATGGCTGCAAGCCTCTGCGGTGTCCATGAGGAGAGTGTTGTGGCTCCTGCTGTCTGGGTTGTCCAGTGAGATGCAAAACTCCTTACAGGAACTTCCGTTCGATGGCAAGGCCCTGTTTACGGAACAGACAGACATGAAGTTACATGGTCTGAAGGATTCCCGCACAACATTAAAGACCCTTGGCCTCTATGTCCCAGCCCCGGCCAGGACCAAGTTCAACCCGCATCAGGCTCCCACCCAGGCGACTCACTCTAGATATGAGCCCCCTTATAAAAAGTCAAGGGACTTAAACACCCACAACGACAATCTAGGCCTGTGCCCCAACCTGGGTCCTCCGAGGGTAAACAGGCGGGAAAGCGCCAGTTTTGACGGGACGCCTGGGGGCAACTTACCAGTTCATACCAGGGATCCACCCGCAATAAAGCTTCCCTTCTCCAACCAGTTATGTGCTTTTCTCCCGGAGTGGTCGCAGCTGACCTTGGACCGATGGGTCCTCAACACCGTCTCCTGGGGCTACACTCTCCAGTTTACCTCTACCCCACCCACAAACCCTCCATCCCCGTCCCTCCTCAGGGACCCCTCTCACGAGACCCTGCTCGAGCAGGAGATGAGGCAGCTCCTTGGCCTAGGAGTGGTGGAAGTGGTGCCAGTGGAGTTCAGGCACAAGGGGTTCTACTCCCAGTACTTCCTTATCCCGAAGGCCAAAGGGGGGCTCAGGCCCATCCTGGACCTGCGAGGTCTGAACCAGTACATGGTAAAGCTCAAGTTTCGCATGGTCTCTCTGGCCTCCATCATCCCCTCCCTGGATTCCAGGGACTGATACGCTGCCCTCGAGCTACAGGATGCATACTTCCACATTCATATATTCGAGGGACACAGGCGGTTCCTCCGTTTCACGGTTGGGCAGGAGCACTACCAGTTTACTGTCCTCCCATTTGGCCTGTCCACTGCTCCCAGAGTATTCACAAAATGTATGCCTGTGGTAGCGGCCTACCTCAGATGTCGGGGGGTCCAGATCTTTCCCTACCTCGAGGACTGGCTAGTCAAGAGCAGCTCCAGGTTGCAGGTGCAGGATCATGTATCACTCTGCCTGTCCACATGCACCACACCGGGCCTGTTGGTAAACGATACCAAGTCCACATTAGTCCCGGTGCAACACATAGAGTTCATTGGGGCAATTCTGGACACGACGGCAACCAGGGCCTCCCTCCCACCGGACAGATTCAAAACCCTAAGGGAGCTCCTCATCACGGTCACAAGGTTCCCCATGACCACAGCCAGAGTGTGCCTCCAACTCCTGGATCACATGTCGGCGTATGTAGTTCATCATGCCAGACTCAGGATGCGGCCCCTCCAGCTCTGGTTGGCCTCGGTATTCTCCCGGACCAGAGACAGGATGGACAATGTCCTCACTGTGCCCGAACCGGTGATCGCCTCTCTGTGATGGTGGTACTTCCTGGGGAACATGCTCCAAGGGGCCCCATTGAAGGGCCGACCCACATCTGTGGAGCTGGTGTCCGACGCATCGGACCTGGGGTGGGGAGCCCATGTGGGAAACCAAGGTCTGTGGTCCGCGCAGGACCTTGCCCTGCATATAAACGTCAAGGAGCTCAGGGCAGTCCGTCTGGCATTTGTGGCCTTCCGCTCGCATCTGGAGGGCAGAGTGGTCAGGGTTCTCATGGACAACACGGCCTCGATGCTCTACATCAACAGGCAAGGTGGGGCCCGATCCTCTGCCCTCTGCCTGGAAGCTCTTAGGTTGTGGGACTTCTTCATAGCCCACAATATTTACCTAGAAGCCCACCACTTACCGGGTGCCCGGAATTCTCGGGCGGCTCTCCTCTCAGCACGAGTGGTCACTGCACCCAGAGATGGTTCACAGGATTTTCCAAACATGGGACATTTCCCAAGTGGACCTGTTTGCGACACGGCAGAACTGCCAGTGTCCCCGCTTCTGCTCTGGAGGGGACGGGGGGGGAATTGGGCGTGGGCGCCATCTCCGATGCCTTCCTTCTGTCCTGGTCGGACTAACTTTTCTATGCCTTTCCCCTGATTCCTCTGATCGGCAAGGTCTTGGAAAAGATAAAAATGGACAGGGCCCGGGTCCTCCTGATCACCCCGGCATGGCCCAGGCAACATTGGTACGGGACTCTCATGAGCCTGGCAGTCGCCCCACCATAGCCATTGCCATCCCGCCTGGACCTGCTTTCCCAGGAGCAAGGTCGCCTCCTCCACCCCAACCTAGTGGCACTCCACCTCACGGCATGGCTGCTCAATGGTTAGGCCGGGAAGAGAGGACTTGCTCGGAAGGGGTTCAGCGTGTCCTCCTGGAAAGCAGATGGCCCTCCGCACATCGGGCCTACCTGGCGAAATGGTCTCGGTTTTCCCAATGGGCCACTGATCAGGGCATTTCATCTGTGGCTGCTCCGATTCAGCTTATATTAGACTACCTCATTCACCTTAGATCCCAGGGCCTACCACCCTCATCTTTCAAGGTGAACTTGGCAGCCATATCGGCCTTCCACCCACCAGTGCAGGGCCACACGGTGTTCTCCCATGCCATGACTGGTCTATTCTTTAAGGGTTTGGATCGCCTCTTTCCCTATGTTAGGTCCCCAGTCCCTCCGTGGGACCTGAACCTGGTGCTGGCAAGGTTAACTGGTCCTCCATTTGAACCACTAGCTACATGTTCCTGGTCACACCTCTCATAGAAGGTAGCCTTCCTGGTGGCGATCACATCCACTAGATGGGTCTCGGAACTCCGAACCCCGGTACACGGTGTTCCATAAGGATAAGGTCCAACTCCAACCACATCCTTCATTCCTCCCTAAGGTGGTCTCCGTCTACCATATGGGTCAGCACATTTTCCTGCCGGTGCTCTGTCCCAAACCTCACGTGTCCAGTGAGGAGCACTGCCTCCACGTGCTGGATGTAAGACGGGCTCTGGCTTTTTACATGGAACGTACAAAACCGTTCGGGAAGTCCTTGCAGCTGTTCGTCGCCTCGGTCGAACGCATGAGAGGTCAGCCGGTCTCCACACAGCGGCTCTCCAACTGGATCACCTAATGTATTCATACCTGTTATGACCTGGTGGGAGTCCCCCCGCCGCCGATTGTGAGGGCACACTCGACTAGGGCGCAAGCCTCGTCGGCCACCTTTCTGACCCCCCAGGTGCCCCATCCAGGACATTTGTAGGGCTGCCACATGGTCATCGGTTCACACGTTCACCTCGCATTATGCGATTGTCTCCCAAACCAGGGAAGACGCTGGGTTCAGCAGGGCTGTTCTCCGTCCAGAGTGTCTGTGAACTCCTACCCACCTCCAACGTATATAGCTTGGAATCACCTATTGTGGAATGCACGTGAGCATCACTCGAAGAAGAAAAGACAGTTACCTTTTCCGTAACTGGCGTTCTTCGAAATGTGTTGCTCATGTCCATTCCACATCCCACCCTCCTTCCCCTCTGTTGGAGTTGTCTGGCAAGAAGGAACTGAGGGTGGGGGGAGTGCGCAGCACCTCTTATACCGCACCATGGCGGCGCCACTCCAGGGGTCGCTGGGGCACTCCTCTACGGGTACTGCTAGGGAACAAACTTCTGGCACCGGTGCACGTGGCGAGCACGCACACCTATTGTGGAATGGACATGAGTAACACATCTCGAAGAACACCAGTTACGGAAAAGGTAACTGTCTTTTCTTGTACATATCAATACATTGCTAATTCATAATAACAGAGCAGAGAGGCATATTGGGGAGATGACAGTGAGAGCTGTGTACAATAAGTTTAGTAGCTGGGGTCTGGGTTTAGGTTGTCTCACAAAGAAACTGAGATTTTTATCTGTTACTTGCAGGCATCATTTAGAAGAGCCTGAATTATTTGTTAGATTCAGGAGGAAATTGGGGACACAAGTCTTAATTCAGAAAAATACTTAAGCATGTGTTTAAATCCTGAATTTTCAAACACTCCAAAATTATATTTTGATTACTAATTAGTATTAACAATGTAGTAGTAGTAGTATTCAATTAGTACCATTTGTAACAGTTAACTCACTTTATTTTCTTCAAGGTCCCAATTCAGCAAAGCATTTGTATTTGCTTAAGTGCTTTGTGAAAGGTGCTGGCTGGATGACAGTGGAAACTAAATTACTGATGTTAATCCATGGAACAGTTACAAAGCAGTATGTTTCCCACATTACCCTACTGATATGCATCAGGATGATGAGGGGGTAATTTGTTTTCCATTGCCCATTCAATCCTTTGACCTCTCTTGAGAAGACCAACAGGAAAGGCAGCTAGTGCCAGTTGTGATTGGTTTTTTTTTTTGTAATGTGGACAGCTGGAACTAGGCAGAGATCGCCAGTTCAATAAATCACTAGCCCCACAGATCATTAATGCGGTAAATCAGATAGTGAAGACTTTCTGTCACTGCTGACTGGAGTGAGATTCAAACTAGGAGAGACCAGGTCTGTGTGCCATTACCAGTACTTTGAGTCATCCCTTTAAAAATGCAGTAAGGATACACTAACCAATGCAGAGCCATCCATTCATTCACAAGGAATGTTCTATACAGTCTAGCAGCAATGCATAACTTCTCCTAGCTAATGAAATTATATATTAAAAATAAAATTGCAAATGCCAATCAAACATATGTTTTTTACCATGTAACAAATTCTTATTTGTGGTTTTCTTTCCATGTGTAATATAATATAACTGCTTGTAGCTGTTTAAATTTAGTTATACACACATCTTTCAGCAAGCTGCACATTTTTTCTTTCTTTTTAATAATCCAGACACAAAATATCAAATTCAGCTAACAAGAAAAATATGAGTAATAAGAACAAATAGACAAATCTAGAGTCTGTTATATGCAAAATACCAAATTAAACACTGGCATGTTAGGTTTGTTTGTTTTTAATGGCAGCAGTAGAAGCTGCCCAGGGTGTTGAACTAGTAGAATTATTCCTAATGGAGAAAGATTACAGGGCAGAGTACAAGGGGAATTGCTAAAGGGGTATGCTAAATGGAATCTAATCCAAGATGAGCAATGAATAACTGCATAGCATCTTCAGATTTGTGACAAATGTGTCTATGTATAGTAATAAACAATTTATTTAATGGAATGTTAAGGTTTCAGAGTTAGCAAAGTTTAGTAATTAAGTCATGAAATGTGAAAATTAACTCTTGATGTATGCATTATAATACAATACAATGCACTGTAATATAGGTGCAGATTTTTCCTACAATTTTGCTAGTACCTTTTCATTTTCAATAACTAGAGGCCAAAGGAAAACCTCAAATCTGAACACCCCTGACCTTTTGTGAAATCTGGATCTGAACTTTCATAGATTCATAGATTTTTAAGACCAGAAGGGACCATTATGGTCATCTACTTTGTCCTTGCTGTGTTTTGACTACTTTGTGGTCATTTCTAAAGTCATCCGTGATCATGTAATTAATGACTGTATCTTAATGCATATTCAGTAGATAATTGTCAAATGCCGGTAACTTGGCTGGATTCAATCAAAAAACCTAGCAAAAGTCCTCAGTGAGACCTACATCCATGGTAGGTTTCAGGCTTTCTATATCAATTTGCAGTAGGCTTGTATTCTGGGAAAAATAACAGCATGGTTAGACATTTTTTTAAATGGGAAAAAGTGGATTAAAATTGACTGAAAGGGAGTCCGATCAAATTTGGAAATCAAATTTTAAAAAAAATCAAATCTCCGTCTAGCCATGACCAGGAGGAATATGTGAGCCCAAAGGGAATTTTAAAAAAGAAAGTAAGTTGGAGGGTGGGCTATTCAAAGCACCCAAGGTGCCCACTTCCCCCTTTGAAATTCATTGGGAGTTGAGTGCCTTAATCTCTTAGGTTCCTGTGAAAATCCCAACTGTTAGAAGTAAAAAGAGGAGGCTTTGCAATGTTACCTATGAGTGGGTGAGATTGAGTGTCCATTGCAATATGGTTAATAAGGTGTTTTTGGAACTTTCTGAACAAACATGATATACAAAAATGGATACAGATGTAAGATGCCATGCCTGTTCAGCAAGTGGGGGGGGGGAGAGGAGGGGTTAGAAAACATGCTTTGGGTTATATGGAGGAAGTGTACAGTTAAGAAGTAACATTGAAAAAATGTGAATGTTGATGTATCACAGAATCAAGTTCTCTGGAAAAATTATAATCAATAGTTCTACACTGAAATTATTTGTTTAATAATTAGTGATGAGTTAATAATGATTGGGTTAGGGTTTGCCTGACCCTTTCATGTACCTTTTTATCACTCTGCGGTGGCTCTAGCTGTTGCACCCTGCAGCATGACCAACAGATTTCAAGACATGCTCTGCAGCCCGCCTCAGGACCAGTGCCAGGGTTCTAGGAAAGGCCTCCCAGCCCCATCCTCTTTGCCAGCAGTAGGCTGTCACTATTGGTATATAAATGCCAATTGGAGCACCCAGATGTGAAATGGGGTGTCCTGCCTGAAGCACCTAAGTTTGAAAACTGAGCCATGCATGTCTCATATTCTTCCTTTGAGAAGCAGTTTGTCTAATTCATCCATTCCCCCTTTCCTCTGCTCACACCGTCTCCCACTGTGTGTATATAAGGAAACAAAACAAATCTGGGGTGGAGGAGAAGAGCTTTGAAGAACTACCATGACTTCATCCTGCTCACTGTCCTTATAAGTTACATCCTTCCCTCCCCACCTCATGCCTTTCATCTCTCTTGACCATTTAGATTGTAAGCTCTTTAAAGCAGGGACTGGGTTTTATGATGTTTGTACAGCACCTAGCATAATAGAGCCCTGACATGATATGGGGCCTTTTGACACAACAGTAATACAAATAATAATGAGCATTAAATAGTATCATTAGCGCTTTCAGGATTGTTCCCACTCTTCATTTCATTGTGTAACCGTGGTCCAAAGAATGAGGCTAATAAGTGTCTATTTTGTCTCCCATCATACAGTGTTCTGCAGAATGTGGTGCGGGAGTCCGAACACGGTCAGTAGTTTGTATGTCCAACCATGTTAGCAGCTTGCCACTGGAGGGTTGCGGGAATAACAGACCCTCTGAAACAATCCCCTGTGACAATGGACCCTGTGTGGGTAAAGTGGAGTGGTTTGCTGGAAGCTGGAGTCAGGTGAGTTTTACCTCGAAATGATATATTTATATTTCTATCACCAATTTTTTATCTATACAACAATTTTTTAAAGTGGGAAAGTATTTTGGTTGTGCACCTTTAGGACTAATTACAAACTGTGTTCAGTTGATATGATATATATTTGCTGTCATTTTCTCCCCCTGTTTTTTATTACTTGGATGAAATTATGATGACACTTGGATGAAAATAAAATTTTTGTTTCTTTGCTCCTCTACTACTACACTTGTATCTCTCAGCTGGAGACATAAATCCAGATCTAGTTTCCTTTGTGTCACTGCCACAGAGCAGCTGGGGATTCCCCTGCAGAGGAATCTTCATGTGACATAAACCCAGCAACCAGCTCTTTGTAACATTTCCCTCCCCCATGGTATAGGTGATATTTCCTGGGTAGACCAGAGGCAGGGAGGGGTATGGCTGGAGTACACTGCTCTGGCCAACAAAGCTACCAGTAGAAGACTGTTCTAGCCAGCATAATTTAGATCATCCCTTAGGCTCAGTTAAATTACATCAGGGGTTTGTTTGGTCCCAGGATCAGAAGCATGGACAGTAAAGTTAGAGCTACCCACTACCCCAAATCCAGGTACACAGTTCTCATTTGATGACAACACTGTCATCAGTAACTAATACGATATTACAAATCTCTAATGGTAAGTGAATTATAAGCAACAAAAGTTAATGAAACAGATGTTTTTTCATGAAACGTTCCTTCATTTTAAAATAAAAAATGATAAACATAGGCTATATTCCCGCAACTTTCTCTGAATGGTATGTTTTTCATAAGATATCAGGGTGTCTTTAATGATAAGTTTGTCACCAAATAGCAAAAAAATGCTGCCATTACACTTGAGATTTGCAAGTTTAATAACTGGTTTCAGTGACCAGTGGAAAGAATTTGTTTAATTAAAAAAAAAAGAGCGGATAAGTTTTTGGACTTTTTTGCCACAGTTAAACATGTTCAGTGATATTCCATTAGACAGATATAATAATAACCCAACCTTTACTGTAAAACTAGTTGATGATGCTCAACAAGATTAATTATTGAAAAATTACAAAGGACTCTTCTCTACTGCCAGCCCCAGTTCAAGGGATAATCTCCCTGTTTAGGTCCAGTCAACACTTTAATAAACGTTTTCCTGGCATAACTATGTTAGTTAGGTGTCATTTTTGCCAACCTAATTATTCTGGTAAAACCCCAGTGTAGGTGCAGTTACACTGGTAGAAGGTGCTTTACCAAATCAAAATAGGCTATGCTGATATAAGCACTTTTATACTGGTATAACTATAGCTACACTAGTGGGATTTTGCTGTTCTAACTGTGCTGTCATAGCTAAAATGGCAAAACTTCTAAGTGTAGTCAAAACCTTAGTCTCCTTTTTGGAAAGTGAATAAATTTGATTTAATCCCATTAGAGTACTGTACTTTATGAAGTATATATTGACCCAGCTTCCTCAGAAAATGAGAATGTCAGAAATCTGTGGACATTGCTTCTGGCAATTAAGGCAGCTCAAAAACTCAAAACCAGCATTCTTCTCTTTGGACCCTTCATCGTAGAGCCATTGCAAACCCTGAACGCCAGCAGGGAGGCATGTAGGTCACAGCTAAAGCACTAAGCATGAATAGACAAAAGCAAGTGCTAAAAACAAAAGTTATTTTTGGTTTGGCTCCCCTGAGTTCTGAAGTGGCAGGTGAAGAGAACAAAATTTGGCCAGTGGCCAGCTCCCTGGTGCTTTTGTACTAAGATAAATTCTTCCCTTGTCCCACATCTCAATGTTTCTTTTCATTCTAATGGAAAAATATTGCTCTTGGCAGTAGAGGAATTTCAAAAGCTGACAACTGGAGCCCAAAGAGTTACATCCCCTGTGGGTGGACTTTTATATAACCTCTAGAGGTTTTCAGACTGCTGGTACCTACATTCCATCAAATTATTAGGGTAGTGCCTCTTGGCTGGGCCTGTAGTTTCAATGTATCAGAGATGTCAAGATCCCCCGGGATGATAAAGGATGCTTTGATGGAGATTTAAGAGCTCCTATTCTGAAAATGCTTTGAAGTTGTGAAACACAATATAAGTGCTAATTGTTGGTATTTTTAAATAGTCACAATAGACTTAGTTTTAAAAGATGTTTAAATGTAATTGTAACCATATTTGAAATCTGTGTCGTATTACACAGAGTATTCCATACACACGAATAGGTGCTTTGCATCTGGTTCTGTCCCCATAGAAGAGAAGGGAGCTGATGTTGCATACAAGCCTTACATGACAGTTTTCTTGCACGTCAGGCTGCATAGAAATACCAGCTTCCTCCCATTATAACTCTCAGGAGCTTTTGAAGACAAGTGACGTAACCTGAGGGGTTCAAAATGTACCCAGCACAGTAAATCTAATCATTCTGGGTCCTGCACATTGTTCTAGCAAGAGGAATTTGGCTGTCAGCAATCAGATAACAAATCACAAGGCTCTTTCAACATAAAATGCCATTTTTACCACTTATAGTAGGGCTTTCTGTAGAAAAGGTGTGGTCAAAAACAATACTAAAAGTGTTAATGTCCAAGCAAGTGCCAATAAAAACTGGGGCCACGAAGAAATGACCTGTACAGACGTTGAAAAGAAAGCAACTCCAACGTAGCCCAGCTGTCAGTATTGTCCACACATTCCTTCAGAGCAAAGACTGAACTCAGAGGGTCAATGAGGCAAGAAATAGTTGTAAACTATAAGCATGCTTCTGGTGCACCATCCCATGTTCAGATATGATTCTGCCCAGAGGCCTTTTCTAAACATTGAACCACAATGGAGATAGACTAGAAGCTTGAACACTGCACACATGAAATATATTATTTGTATTTTTAATCTGTGCTTTACAGCATAGAAATTTCTGCACATTTGAACATCAATACAATAAATAACATATTTAACAACCTAAAAAGGGAAGGTATAGAGTAAGGGGAGACTTGCATTGATTTAATGGATCTGAAGTATCTGTGTTCCAAAGAACAGAACATCTCAGAGGATAATCAGAACACCTCCTTTAAGAACAATGTGCCTGTTTTGTTGATGCCCCATTTAGGTTACATATAGCACAGAAGATGGAAGACACTCTTTCCAGCAGCTTCTAGTGAACCCTTACTGAGGAAGGAGAATCCCCTCTATCTGAAAACATTACTGCACCTATAGCGGCACCTGCAGCTCCTTTTCTGATGGGTGATGGCTGTTTCCTGTAGCACATTCTCTCAGGCATTAACAACATTTGAGAATATTGTCTGATGTTGTGTCTCAGCTTTTCCCCTGAATTCCAAATGCTGCAAGATGTTTTCCAAATCTCCCTGCTCTTTGATCATAGGCAGCCTTCCCTTTTAAATGTACTCAGGCAACTGAAGGGTACCTCAATGAATTGCTGTCAACTTAAAGACATCAAAAAAATTGAACTCTGGACATCAGCAGTTGTACAGAAAGTACACGGATCTTTTACATCTTTCCCTAGGCCTGTTCAGTCCATTTGTGAAAGTTCGGTTACACACAGTGCTGCAGTTGGGAGCTAGATCTTAGTAAGAGGATACATGCTGCTTTACAAAGCTAATTGCAACCAAATCATCAGTGAGAAATCCTGTAAATAGTGGGTATTTTGTGGCTGGTAATGGAACCTGATGAGGGCATTAACATCTGCATATATCATAGTTACATTTAAATAGTCTTTAGATCTCCCAGAGGTTGTTGAAGTGTTTCTTGACATCAGAGTCCATGAATGTGCAAGTGGTTTTCTTGCAGAAGGGGCTAGAATGCATTCTCTACAAAGAGAAATCTTCTTGCAGTCGAAAATATATTCAGAATCACATATGTTGCTGTGCACACAGTTTAATTACTAGTTAATGATAAATCCTTTTACATTGATTGACAGCTGTTGCTCAAGTCCTGAATGTTCAGACCTGTTGTGAAGAACAGAAGTTATATGAAATGAAATTATACTTTTAGCTTTCACAACCATTCTCAAGAAAATCAATAACTAAAATACTATCAGGACTCCAAGTGATTTGCAGCAGACTTGTCCTTTATTCAGAAGATTGTCAGAAACCACCTCTAAATTACATTATCTAAGAGCTATACCAACAACAATATTTTAAAAAATGAGAATTGGTATAGAATTTCACTGATATCGAGACAATGCAGTGGTTATCGCCTCCAGACCTAAAGCTGGGAAGCAGTATTCCAAAGTTTTAAATCATAAAAGCTTTGTTTTCCATTGAAAACACATATTTTGCAGTGCATACGTTGAGGCAATGCTCAAATATGTGTATTGAAATGGAAAAAAGAGGCATTTTAAGTTTTAAAACCAGCTATTGGGTCTAACATGGGTGCCATTTTGGATTAATTTCTAAGAAAATTTCTACCTATGCCCATTTTAAAATCCTTAGTCCCTTTTCTAGAACTTGGCTACTGCATTCTAAGCAGATGGATCTATCATCAGTATTAAACAATTAAATCATCTAAATTAATCTCTTGCAAAAATCAAGAATGTCATTCGTTCGTTCAATTTTTTCCCGATTCCAATCTCATTTACTGTATGATAACTCATCAAAGTTCTTAGCAAATGTAATTTATTATTTTGTACTTATACTGAGTCCTGTGGTAAAGCTGATTCATAATCTGTGCATGTGTTTCCTTTGTAACTATTCAGGAACAGAAGAAAATCTCTCTCATATTTCACCCAGCACACATGTCAAAAATCTATTGGTGCTACGTATCCTTGCAGTTACAATAGAATACACAAAACAAGGATCATTTTATATAGTCTGTGCAAATAGACATATGTTGACAATTGTGATTATTGATTACAAAATGGTAACACAGATGACCTGTTTCATAGCTTTATCTACACAGCTGGTCTAGAACTAAGCCAGAGTTTTAGTCTCTCTGAAACATGAGACCCCAAATTTCACTTCAATTTCTTTGTCACCCCTGAAGGTTCAAACTGCACCCAAACCTAAAAATCTCTTCACTCTTATCACACAAAGTCTCCACCCTAACAATAACTAGTTTGAAAAGATGACACTGTGGGGAATTTGTATGAATTAGTGGGAGTGGAATGGAGTGGCTGGACAAGTGGAGGTAGCATACCGCTGAGATACTAAAAAAGCAGAAGATACTGTGCAATGCTTGTCCATTAGTATAGCGTGTGTTTTTATTTGCCATTTCCACGTGTTGTTCTTATTTCACAAACCTATCACAACTTGGTACCGGTTGTCCTTGACAAACTCACCACTCTGACTTCTCCGTTGAGTTAAACAAGTTTAAAACAGAGAAAATGAATCAGAGCTATTGAACATTAGATCACATTCTACTTGTATAAACATACTGACCCCGCTGAAGTTAATGGCAAAACTCCTGTTGACTTCAACAGAACCAGGATTACAACCAGAAATTCCACATATAACTGCATCTCTCTGAAATAGAAATAGTATTATCCTAAGAGGATATTAGCTCTATTCCATCCAGTAAAAGGAGCATGGTCAGGGCAGCTTCCGGAGCTTTGGCTGACTATTAAAGCTTTCTGGGTAGAATCGCTGAAGGAGGGGAGTGCAGGGATGTTCTATATAGGAGTTAAAGAAAATGCAGCTACATTGTTTCTCCTGTTGTTTATTATGTTCAGTAGCTGATTTGCTCATGTTCTTCCTGATAAGAGTATGACACAGTACCCAGCACTGTGCTGTTAAGGGTAGTTTGCAGCCTCTCTGCTGCAGAAATTATATGATTCTGAGCTTATGCTATATGTGCATGTTAGCCTAGGTAAACTGTATGCTGATTTTCTCAACACACCCTGTACTTTTTCATTGGTGCCAAGGTTTTTGTGGTTATCTGGTCAAGGGATCACAAAATTCCACCCAAAACATAAACAGAATCCCCGTTATTAATAACACTCAATTGTTTTAGGCCAGAATAAGCCTTTGAAAATCATACTCCTTTATGCAACACAGAAACCAATATGCTGCTGGAATAATCTTCTAAAGGCTTTCAAACAATGCCAGGAACAGTATCATGTGTATTTAACCTTTAAACAAGCAATAAGAGCCCATGTGAGCCAAATTTCCATTCCAGACTGGAACCAACACCACCTCACATAGATATGTGCAAACACTAAAGGAAAACCCTGGCAGATTCAGGCGTTTTCTAAAAACCACGCACACTATGAGAATTTGTAATGCTGCAGAAATGAACTCTAACCTTCCAAGGATTAGTGATTATAATCCTGCTTGAATCAGGAGCAGTATCAGTGAACACGTCCCTCCCTTTTAAAAACAACAAACAAAGAAGTGTGCTGGTAGCAACACAGTATTGTATTTCTCTAGGAGTACTGAGAATTAGGGTATTGCCAGACTGGATCAGATCAAGGTGCATGCCCTGTACCCTGCCAGTAGTCAACACCAGATGCTTCAGAGGAAGGTGACCCTCCTTCCCCCAAAAGCAGATGTGGGGCCCTTCCAGCTAACTGGGAGAGTATATATGTCCCGCGCAGTCCCGGAGAAGCCATCTTTCACCGGGACAGGGTTGGCAGCACCCTCCCAGCCATGTAATCATAGAAGAACTGAGTTTCCTCTTGACCTGCTCTTGGCATTACGCTAGTTGCCCTTTTCCCTTGGGGGCTGGGTCACCACTAGTCTGGGAGAGTCTGGGGTAGGTTTTTTGCCTTCCCCACAGCAGGTTTGGGACCCAGTGATAGTGGAGCAGGGAGGATTATGTTTAAATGTCACACCTTATTAAGTAAGACTTGTGGCAGATGTCCAGTGTAGGTACCGTATACTCAGGTTCAGCCAAAACTCTATTATCCAGGCCTTGATATTATCTGAATCCCTTCCTTGTCCCCCCATGTACTTCATGCTGGGGGTCAAGGAAGGGATTCAGATAATGCAGAGGTTTGCATACTAGAGCAGAGACCCCCTGGCCAGGACTGCGAGGACGAGAACATGCCCCAGGCCATGTGGGAGGCCACCCTGCTTCTGGATGGCTCCTGCAGTAGCACAGGGAGCCCTTTGCAGGCCTGCTGTCATGGGAATGAGCAAGATGACCTAGACAGCGGAGCTGCAGAGGGATCCCTGTGTTGCCACAGGGCCAGTGACACCCGATCCCTACAGGCAGAAGGTGCACCGAAGGCTGGTGGGGCAGAACAGAGTCCTGGATATGTGCAGTTATTTCACACATTGTGTGGTTGTTTGGTGAATGTAATCAGTTAGTTTTTTTTTCTTTTGCTCAGTGTTTGCAAAAATAAACAAGTCATTAGCAAACAAAACAAAGATTTGTAACACTTTTGGTAGCCTAAAGGGTCTAGGGAGGTTTTGTATAGAAAGGAAAAAATCCATCTATTATAATAATAATAATTAATAAATACTTAACTTTCATATAGTAGATGCAACAGAGGTCACTATCTTTACCCTATTTTACAGATGGGGAATATGAGCCATAAAAGCATGTAGCTACTTGCCTAGGGTTACCCAGCTGGTCACTGGCACACTGTCCACTAGGCCACACTGCTTCTCTGGATGTCACCTTTGATCATTGTAGGCACATGTAGAAAACAGTGAGATCTGTGTGTAATGATGAGCCAATTTGCCATCCTCCTCTTTGGTTAGGTTTTCATCATCTGTCTTTGAGGATGCTGTTGGGTTTGTCTTCTCATCTGCTCTGACCTTTTGAGGAATGCTTTGGTGAAGACACAAGTCTTGCAAGGACTAGACTTTTTCTGGTCTCATTTGGAGGAGTGTTCCAGAGCCTAGTGGCTGCCGTAGAGATTCACTACAATGAAGTGAACATTGGTAGGTGGTGTGGCAGGTCCTAGGACAGCTGGTCCTTGAGATAATATGGTTTAATCCCATAAAGGCTCAATAGAGCAATCTGAGGTTTCTGATGTAGATCCAGAAGTCCTTGCAAGATGCAGAGCGTCAGTGCAATTTGTTCTCATCGACTATGTACCAGCTGTAGCTTCTTCTTAAACATCTTATCTAGATCCAAGAGTTACAATAAGTAAGCAAGGAGGTGATGAATGCAAGAGCCATCATGGCCAGCCCATATTCATAGAAGATAGGATGGAGTGTTTTTGTTAGCCAGAGACAGAAGAAGAAACTTTTGATGACTGTCACCTTTTGTGTTGGTAATGACCCTACACTATGACCACCAGGCTCTGCACAAAGTGTTTGTACAGTGCATATGGGGTCCCAATCCATGGCTGAAGCTCCTAGGTGTCACTGCAGTATAAAAAACAAATACTAACAGCAGGTGGGCAGATACCTCCAATTGAGGGCTAGCTGAAGGTGCTCACCAGTTCCTTGAAGCAATTCCCTTTTCATTTAGCATTACTTTGTTCTTTCTAGGGTTCTGCATGAGTCAGCTGTTTTCCATCCAGGCTCCAATTTGCACATGCACTGAAAGAAGTAGGGGAGAACACATTGTCCATAGCCAGAGCTTATGAAAACAATTAATGGAGCTGCATGTCACCAGAGTAATGCTGGTATTACAGCCTGTGTCATCACAATATCTCTTAATGGTTGTTAATAGATGTTAAATAAGAGCAATTATTAAACCCTGTAGGACCTACATGAACTTTGGAAAGGAAGAGCAACTGCATAGGTGGCATACAACGACACTACACTTAGACAGCAGAAGTCCATAGAGCCAAGTGTCCATGTCCACACTATACACTTTATTCCTAGCATCTAAGAGTGCCACAGGGTTATTACTAATTTGGTGCAGCCAGATTAATCGTGGGCAACTATGCGATCACTGCCATTCCACAACCGGGCTGGGTCCCCTCCTGACATCAAGTCCAATCTTCAGAGCTCGATATGTGGGGACTTTGTGTAACCAGAAGGGCAGGCAATGTGATGAGGAAGTGCCAGCAGACAGTGGCCATTGATGACTTCAGTCCTCTCAAGGCCAGTTCTCAATGATACATCCCTATTAATGATAGTCAAACCATCTTATAGCCAGTAGTTGCCATTGGCAATACATATGAAAAGCCACCAGATGTCTTGTTTAAGCAATGCTCATGAGATGGAACTGGACACACCACCTCCCACCCAGCATTTGCACAGCATATTTAGCAGCATGTCTCTTGGAGCCTGATGGCACCTGTGGGCATCACTGTCTTTTATCCTATTCTTATGCATTCTGGTGGAAGGCCAGTGGAGGCAACCCAGTGTTTTCTTTTGGCTGCATCTGTGATGGAGGCTCAGGGAGAATATTTTAATATTAAAACCCATCTTAGACCATAGTCCATTTAAGATTATAAGAATGAAAATATTGTTTTATTCTTGTAATATGACATACATATTCACAAGACCTTGTCTGTCTGTTAACACTATTTCAGACAAGAACTTGCGCATATGACCATTCATGGAAAGCAAAGGAGAGGTTGCATGCACCACTAAAGCAAATTCATGATAATACATGGTAAAAAACCACCTCCCCCTGCCTCCACCAGCATGTCTACCATTGCTGCCACCAGTGGAGAATTAAAAGAATCTGATTTTTGTTAATGCTTGCCAGGCCAGTGGTGTAGAAGAGTTGGATGATCAAGCAATATTCCCTCAACTTCCCAGCCCTGTATCAACAGTTCTCAACTACAGAAAGCCCATAAGAGAGTTCACCGGAAAATGTTTGTGGTGGTGATAGCCTTTTCCTGTGAAAAGAAATAAAACTCTTTCATTGATGTCATATGATCTGTATTATATGCTCATACATATATTCCATTTCACTAATGAAAACCAAGGCAAAACAGAAAGTCTTTTTTAGGCTATCATCATGCATTTGGCAAAGTAGAGGCTAGTTTGCTGGCCATAAGTAAATATTATTAATTGGTTCACAGGCTAGGACTTAAGGTAAATTTTCTTGTGAGGCTCTCTTTAGGCCTTAAAAAGAGACTCTAAATGTACAAGGTTGTGATTAATATCCCTTAGTATTCTTAGGATATATCCTAACAGATAAGCTTCCTGATTTGTGCCTTGTTCAGACTGCGCTGTGATCCTTATTTTCAGATGGCTGCTGTAAGCTAAATTGGCTCCTAAAACCTAATGAATAAATATAGGGTTCTCAACGTTTATCCTCGATGGTCCTTTTCACAGAGCCTCACAGAAATTTAAATCCCAAACTGGCCTGGTTCAAGTTATACGTTATCACATTACGAACTTTAATACCAAACATAACAAAATGGAAAGCCTCCAACTTATTTCAGTTTAATATCATGGACTGATATTTTAGTTTAGTGAAAGTGTATTGTCTCAGCATTTAACCTAAGTTTCCTATAAAGTTTACTTTATGAGCAAAATCAATCCTTTTGATAAAAAGTATGCAATAGTTCTCAAGACAGCGATGGACCTTCCTCTTCCTATAAGTAAGAAAAAGAAACTGCCATATAAATATACTATGCTGAGACCAAGTACAGAAATCAAACAGCTGTGAAATGTAAAGATAGAGAATCCTGTGTTTACACCTTCTGCTTCTTTACTTTTAACATAGCTTGGGAAACTAAGCTAATGGTGTTGTCATGGCTTTAGTCAGAGTATCCTTTTTGGTTTGGTTTTGGTAATGTTCACATTTGTTGGAATTTCATGCTCTGAATTCAAATCAACAGTTACAGCTGTCATATCCTCTACAGGAAACACAAAAGTTTCCTGATATAATCCATTCAGAATGTGATTTTTTTTTTTAGAAGTTTATTGGGGAAAAAATGTTTTGTTGGCTTTCACTAAATCCTCCAAGTGTATTTCTGATAACCCTTCTTCATCACCTGCTGACTAAATGCTGTGCATCTTCCATTGCTTCCAAGTGATCTACAAGGTGGGTACTGCAGTGTAGGGGCAAACTTTTCAAAACTAAGTGACAGGATTCTAAGTCCCATTTTCAAAGTTATGTAGGCATTCAGGAGCTTAAGGGGTTTTCTACGCAATTTTTATATCACTTTATATATGCCAGTTTAGAAACTGATACAATTAAGGTGGTACAACTACCTAATGTGGATGCAGTTATACTAGTATAAAACTTCTAAACTGACATAATTAAAGCATTGTAAAAACTGTGTGTAGACCAGCCCTAATTCTCATTTGAAAGTCAATGAGACTTAGGCTCCTAAGACACTTAGGCACCTCTGAAAATTTGATGCTAATTTTGGGTAACAAGGCGGGGAGGAAATAATTTTTTTTTTTTTACTGTGTTGATTTTAAAGAAAATGTGATTGTTTCATAAAGACTCATGTCTTATGAACAGTTTGAAAGGTATGCCTTTTAAAAAGTACTTCATTTTCTTTTCTCTTTCCTAGGCTTCAATTAAATTAATGTAATTGACGCCCCTGTAAAATGCTGGAAATGTGTAACTAGATTAGGTGGCTTTCTGAGCTGACCAAATATTACTTGTTTCTGTAGTCTTTAGAACCAAAGATAGTGCTTTAGCTGCTTCAGTACGGCAAGTGTAAGGATTTCTTTTTTTAAACCAAGTAATCCTGTTTCCTTATGGACAGTTTTGAAAAATGTACTTTGGTGCCCAAATAAATAAATAAACAATGGAAATCTTGTGTGTCATTTGTTTATTGGCCAGCCATATGGAACAGTACAACGAACAGAACCTGTTAGCCTAGAACTTGCAAGTTCTTTCACAGCGCTCAGCTGATTGCTGTGCTCCAGCAAAAACGTGACAAAAAGCTGTATAGCCTTGAGCCAGTGAAGCACTTAAACACAGGCTAAACGTGAAGCATATGAGTAGTCCCAATGACTTTTATGGGACTACTCAGAAGCTTAATTATAAGCATGTGCTGAAGTACATTGCTGAATCAGGGCCTCAGGGCACAATTATGGTTAAGTGCTATGTCTAATATTTCCTGGGGCAGCAGTATTTCAAGTCCACTTTTCACCTGCCGTTTTCTAGCATAAAATAAAGTTGGGCTGTGGGCAGGGTATCGGAAAGAGTGAATAATCAGGTCTGCAGGGCTGGGGATGAGAAGAAAGATCTGCCTCAGTTCAGTGGAGGCAGGGAACAAGGATGTACAAGAAGACATTAGAATGTTGCAGTCCAGATTTGTATCCAGGGACTTGGAGCATAAGCAAACCAAGCTTTAAAGCTTCCTCCTTCAGAACATTAATACTTATAAAATGTGACTATCCCTCTGGTGGCACAGAACGCTAGTCTAAAATGCATATTTAATTTATGAGAGTAGCTAGAGTACGTGACTAGAATATCAGAGATATGCTGTTATGTGACTTCCACCACTTTTTCTGTTCCCTGATGCAGTGTTCAATTGAATGTGGCAGTGGAACCCAACAGAGAGAAGTCATTTGTATTAGAAAAACGGAAGGCAGTTTTGATGTGTTGAACCCTTATGAATGTTCATTTTTGGAAAGACCTCCCAGCCAGCAGTCCTGCTACCTCAAACCCTGTGGGGCTAAGTGGTTTAATACAGAGTGGAGCACAGTAAGTCCTTTTTTCCTTTTCTATATTCATGCCAGATTGGTGCATCTCTGACCATTTCCTTTGTATTTATATGATAAACATCACATGGGGAATAATATTGACCTTGAAATGAGACTTCATATTCTCTGCACGTGAATTATATTGTAAATACAAATAAAGAATACAAAGTTTCACTTCAAGGTCAGTAGTATTATCCATGGTACTGTAGGCCCATTGCTTAGGGCCATGCTCCTGGACTCATGCAAATACTTCAGAATTTCAACTTTATATTTTAAAAATTTGTCATGATTGTGAAAACTCAGTTGTAAGCAATACAGTGATTCTGCCTGAGTCTGGAGACAGCCTGAAAAAATAGCTTGGACTGTCCCATTCACCTTAATTGTTAGCTCTGAAATCCACTGCTTTGAGGGGTCCCACCAATACCATCCCAGAAGAGGACTCTGTGCTTGGGGGGGTCCTTGTTGCTGTCACCTGGGTCTTGACTCAACTGGGGTGTTCTAGACTGAGGTAACGCTCCAGACATAGTCCTGTGTTTGGCAAAGTGGAGGCTGAGTCTTTCCTCCTCTGGGATAGACCCCAGCCTGCCTGAACAGAGGGAACTCTGGTCTGGGAAGTACATAGGCTCAGCCTGTCCGAAGAAGAATTGGTGAGTCCTTATGAGGTGAGGGTACTTATGAGTGAGAATCCAAGTTGGGATGGGGCTAGAGTGTGTGGGCCGGAGAGGAGGGGACACTTGGGCTGTGTAAGGACCCCAGATTGCCTGTTTAACTGGGAGACCGCAATCTGGCTTTATGTTGCCCTCCAAGGCTACGTCTACACTATCTGCCTGAATCGGTGGGTAGAAATCCATCTCTCAGGGATCGAATTATCGCGTCTCGTCAGGACGCGACAATCGATCCCTGAATCGACGCTTGTACTCTACCAGTGGAAGTAGGAGTAAGTGCCGTCGACGGGGGAGCCGTGGAGGTCGATTTGCCGCCGTCCTCACAGCAGGGTAAGTCGGCTCCGATACGTCGAATTCAGCTATGCTATTCGAATAGCTGAATTTGGGTATCTTAAATCGACCCCCCCGCCCTCCCGTAGTGAGGACATAGCACAAATAAACAGTGAGCCCCTATCCTCAGCACTGTGTCATTAAACTGGAAAAATGGAAAAGGCTCTGCTGAGAATAGTCAGCTTTTTGTGACTGGTAAATCTGTGAATTAAAATGCCTGAGGAGTTTTATGAAATGGTCAGTCCATTCCACAGTGGAACTGGCATTTGATCCCTAATAAATAGCTAGAAAAATACTGGCTAAATTCAGAAATCAGAAATAACTCAGCTTTAAATTCTTATTGACATTGATCTTAAAGTGAATCAGAAAGGAACTTATTTAACAGATATTAAATTAATGTCAGCGATTTTTCTGTGACACTAGGTTAGAGATCTTACCACAGCTTTGCAGCAGCACAGCCGTCCGTCACAATGTGGTGGTTTTGTGGTGTGTGATTGTGGTTTTAGCTGCCCATTTTAATCAATAATGCAACAATACTCCTTTCTGCAGCTGCTTATCAGAAAACTACCATTCTTCCAGCTGCTCTTTGATGGCATTTTTTCCTGATGTTTCTACAACAGAAAACAATTGCAGTAAAATTGATTAAATAAGTTTTCAGTTGCAATTTAGTACAATCAAGAGTCTATGAGGCTGACTTGTGTTAGTACCCCCCCCCCCCCCGCCAAAGAATATCCCTTTGTGACTGTGAATTTAAAATGATCGTGGGGCAATATTTATTCATGATGTATGGTGTAACCCTGCAAGAAGCTGAACACCAGCAAATCCAATTTTAAATTAAAAGGGAGTAGAGATTTCTATTCAGGGTTTGGCTACCCAGGAAGTTATTCTGCAATAGCTATTCCTGATTAATTTCCTGTCTGGATGCTTTTATTCTGGAATAAAAGTACTTTAATCTGAATTATCTTTATTCAAGTGGATCAAACTAATTTGGATTAAGGCATTCTTATTCTGGGATAAGAGCGCTCACACAGGGAGTTAATCAGTAATAGCTATTCCATTTTAAATCCACACCCTATCTTAATCCAGATTAATTTATCTGTGTAGATAAGCCTTCAGACCCTTTTTTCATGTCTATCCACTGTGGAATCTCCATCTTTTAAGATCAGGTCCATATTATTTAATGTTCTTCATTTGTTTAGGTTATATACTATAAACTTACCAATAGGCTTAATAGATTAACGTTACTAATTATGGCTAATAAGCTTTTCTGATATTGTTGGGTTTCTTACGGCATGATCTAGCAAATCTTTCTATTTACCTCAGTGGGTACTAGTTGGACTCTTAGTATGGGCAGTTTCCCTTATTTTCATCATGTAATGAATTTGCACTGTCACTTGTTCAATGACTAGAAATTTTGGAGAGACAGCTCAAGGATTGCCTAATACGATTTCTTGCTTCCCAGGAAAAATTGCAGAGCAATGTGTGTGCCCCTTTCCCATACTGTCCCACTAATGTGCAATGCAGTGGTCTCTAAATGTTCTGGAATATTCAGGATATATCAGGGAAATTCCCCACTGAGAGAAGAGCATGTCATTACTGTTGAGCTGAGTGAGACTTGCTGTGAGGATGTTTGTAAGCAGTATTGTAGCTTTACACTTGCTGCTGGGTATGAATAATCCAGGAAAGAAGAGCACCACCACGGCAAGAGTGATTTGGAAAGGGTTTAAAAGTTTTTGAAGATTAGGATCTAAACCACTCAGCTACTGGTGGAATTGATAACAAACACATGCTGCAGCCCACTGGAGTTAATTTACCCGTTTTTATAAATGGAGATTATTTATGGAATTATTTTAACATAAAAATAACTTGAATGGAACCTTCAAGGTGTGCACATACCATAGCTAAGTAAACATGTGATCTTCATTTTGTCATTTTGTCTTGCCTCATCTCTGCAATTGTTTTTCTCACCCATCCATTTATGTAATAATTCCAGTAGTATGGTCCAGTACTGCAAAAAATAACTACAAGTGTAGTGCTCACAACTGGGAACGTTTCCATTGCAATCACGGTAGTTCCCCCACTAGTAGTAACTGTATTCATTAGTCAGTGTTGGCATGATCTGGTTATTTTGAACTTCTTCCATACTATGTCTTTATTTTTTTTTCTGCAAAGTGCCTATCCCAATTTGAGGCACTATACAAATAATAAATAACATCACCAGCATCATATCTCTCTCAAAAAGCATTTGGGAAATGTTGCAATTTATTTTCTAGTTTTGTATATAATTTGAATACAATCCCAGTTTTCTATGCAACTAACACAAAAGAAGGCTGCTTCCTAAACTGATATAATTTGGCATAGACACATTGACCTCAGAGAAGCTATATTGATTTACCCCAGTTGAAGATTTGGCCCACAAAATGTAAAGAGAACTAACATTCATGAAACCAATGTTTCAGAAAAACTACACCCTGTTAGTAAAAAGTAATACTATCTGCAGGAATAATATCAGGAACGAAGATGCTGCTTATCAGAATAAATAGAAACTCACTGTTTATAAGGTTGTTGGAAGGTATCAAATTCCATATAGTTCCAAGTGTTTGGAGGATTTTTTTTGTCTGCTTGTTTGTTTTATTAGATTCCCAACTGACCACATCTAATAAAAGAGAGAGAGGGCATTTTCTGTCTAAACATTTTTTTACACACAGACCAGTAATCCCTGACTATCATTGTATATGTGTGGGTTTGAATATGCCTTATGGGACAAAGAAAAGGGAGAAACCTTGCAATATGGCACAAAGAAAAGGGAGAAACCTTGCATTATGGCAGTGTTTCAGGATGTTACGTGTAGTGACTTTCCACTAGTTATTTCACTGTGGATCAAGAGGTAGCACTTTTTCTTTCCTTCCTTTCTTAGTATGCTGTATGTTTCTGAATAATCCACAAAATCAGCATGAATGTAAAATTTAAATTTGGTACAGATGTTTTTCTTGCAACTAAGTCTGCATTGAAAAATGGCTATTAAGTATTTAGCATTGGAGAAGATTAAACAATGGATACATGCTGTACTTGGAAAATTAGTTCTGCAAAAATGGAAATGTTCTTACAACTGGACCTAATAATATTCTATTAATTAATCATGCATCTTGAATTATCCCCCAGTTCTTTGTATGAATCATGTTTCATTTGACTGCTTGGTGATGAGCAATGCCAATGAACTGTCCTTAGCATCTGTGTTAAGCCTGGGAAGCCTGAGTGGGCTTTTATTGGAGTCCATTCCAGGGAAATGGATGTAAATGATCAAAATCAAACTTGATAAATCCAGCTATCCTTTCAGTCCTTCAGCAAATAGATAAGACAGAATATAAAGCTATAGGGCCTGCTTACACCAGATATGAATTTGGCCCTTTACAGCTGAGTATAATTATTGCAAATGATGAATTTTTTCTGTTACTAAGTGGTTTCATCCCTTAATGATATTACCCAGAGCATTAAGAAGTGCCTCTTTCCAGGATTATGGCTTCATTTAAAATTAAGGGACACTAAAGAATGATGGATGTGCTCCAGTTCCCAAAGCAATCTGATATTTACCATAAAACGGTCTACAACAGTTGGAACATCACCGGGAGTAGAGCTTACTGTGCAGAGAGTGCCATGTATCAACATTTTCCAAAGGAAGCGGGCCAGCTGATGTGCACCACTGCCACAAGTGACTTTGGTTTCATATATCTTCCCAACGTAGCTCATCTGTGACAAAGTAGCTTATTAGAATTATGATGAAAAAATCAACATTTGTCACGAAAATGAAAACCCAAAACTCCAGTATTTCCTCAGAAGGACATATGATGTGTTTGACAAGCACTTAGATGACATCTTATTAAATGCTGTAGTTCACTCCTTTCCGTGGCCTTAAATCAAATCCAAAATGACAGTCCTCTGTGGGCAGAGCCCACAGATCCCTCATTTTGATTTTCTTTCTGCAAACCTTTAGTCAAGTGCCTTTGAAAGTAATATGATTCTAAATCCCTCCTGACATTTTTTCCCACATGACATTAAGGATAGAAATTGCTTTTTGTTTGTCCTCTTGCTTGCATTGCTCATTTATCTGGCCACACTTAGGGCTTCAAAGGAAAGCAGAAAAGAAGGGGGAACACTTTAGCCACTTTCTTTCAGAGGCGGAAACAAAATAAAATAAAGCAGCTGAGCAGAATCCAGATTTCTCCCTGTAATTGTTTCAGGGGTGCTTCTCTGAAAACAAAAATGCATGTTTGCCTCTCAATAAAATCAACATAAATCCAGAGTAACTCAGCAGAAGTCAATCTAAAGTGAGACCAGTTTCAAGTTTGTGCTCTGCCACAAACTTCCTGTGTGACTTTGGTCAAGCTGCTTAACCTCTCTGTGCCTCAGTTTCCCATGTGTACAATGGGGCTAATGATATTTCCCTACCTCGCAAGGCTGAGGTTAAACAAATTAGCAACTGAGGTGCTTTCAGATGTTCTGATGAAACGCACTATATGAGAGTCAGGTATTATTCCTGTTGTTATTTTATGCCAGTGGAATTTCTTCAGATTTCTGTTGGTGTTGCTGGCAGCCAATTTTGGCCAAAGTGAATTTCCCCTAATAAATCATGTGGCCCAAGTTTTCAAAAACAACCTTTAAATGCATTCCCACAAGCTCATGGACACAGTCATTTGCACCAACAAAAAGTACATTATGATTTTCTCTCTGATATTGTTACTGGTAGTAAGGGAAGTGTGCAGTTTATTATTATGAGATTTAAAGAGGGAGCTAAAAAATCTTTATGCGATTATTATCACTTAGAGCAGGAGGGAAGGATCAACCAGTGTTTAGGGCTCTATTATGGGATTTGAGAGACTCAGATTCATATCCCTGCTTTGCCACAGACTTCCTATGGACTCTAGGCAAGTTATTCATGTCTCTATGACTGAGTTCCCCATCTGCAAACTGGGGATACTTCTCTACATCACAGGGGTATTGTGAAAATAAATACATTAAAGATTGTGGAACACTCAGAGAGTATAATAATGGGGGTCATATGAGATAGGTGGCTGTGGTACTAGCAGATCAGACGGCAGGTTTTAAATGATTGACTGATATTCACAGGAAGGCACATCATTATGTAAAATCTTTTGGTGACAATGACTGGTGTTATGATGGTAACAACTATTTTTGTAATGGTGGCAAGCAAAATAGTTATGCCAAAAAAAGACAGGAGGAAAACAGCCTGTGTAGTCTGGGGTTATTTCAGTTCTAATCCTTAAAAGTGAGCCAAGTTTAATTGAATAAATGTGAAGCTTGGGAGCACTGAGGATCATATTGGTCAAAGTAGACAAAATCCTGAAGAACTCGTTCAGACAAAACTCCTGGAGTCAATAGGGACTTTGCTTCAATATGGATTTTAACTCAATGTAATTGGCCTTGAAAATCCCATAGCTGCATGTACAAAGATCTTTGGCTTCTGGAGAGCTGATTTTGATGGAATACAGAAATTGCCTTGAGGAGCTATGATTAGAAGTCAGTAATGTATAGCAAGCCTATAGGGCTGCAGGAAGTGGGACATAGTCAGCTGAAGAAAATTAAATTGGAATTCTTCCTGGTTAAATGTGCATGGAGGGAAAAGAGCAACAAAGGCCAATGTGGTTAAATAGTGATGTAAAGACTAGGGCAGTGTAAACAATAGGCAGGAGGCTTTTAAAAGTATTTAAAATATAAACTGTGTGGTAATGAAGAGAATGGTGAGATATATAAAAATAAGCAGAAAGGAATAAGAAGAGTAATTAGAGGAGCCTGAAAAAATAATACAAATATAAAATTACAGAGAAAGTTTCTACCAAACTATAAAATTGTTGTAGAATGTAAAGTAGGGAAAATAGACATTTATCTGATTTTTTTTTAATAGAAATATGAGTTGGGATAAGGATGACAAAAATGTAAACAAACCCCAGGATTAGATTTCCTGACAGGAGTTAGAGAATGGGTGAAAAGAAATGGAAATGATTTTATGGCAGACAAAGCATCAGATTCTGATCACTGTCCTCCACAAGTGTTAAAGGAAATGAGGAAAACTGTTAGTGAAAGAGCAAGTCATATCAATTAATTTCCTGAAAGACCTAGATGTGGGGAATTTAATAACATTATTTCCAAAAGAACTGTGAGATTAGCCTGGAATCCAACTCGTTTGGAGGAAAGCATTAGTGATTTAGAAGGATTTAATAAGGGAACACTTTTAAAAAAAAATGTATTAAGGGCTAGATTGTACCATTTAGGCAAAGCAGTGATTAGGGAGCAATGTGAAGCTGTACCACCCAAAAGATACCCATGCAACTGTTAAAAATACAACAAATTACTTAATATGTTTTATGCAAAAACTGTTAGCACCTAAACTCCCCAATTAAGACCCCAGCACATACAACATCCCACCTTCTGACATGCCAGATTGTTCAACCCTATCCACATGTAAAGCCTGAAAGAATACACGAGCTTTGCAGCATGTCTAGTTTGATAACAGACAATGAAAGATAAATATCACTACTCTGCACTGAAAAATTTGCTGACCTTTACCATATGCTAAGAATGTCTCATGAATTTCCACTTAACAAAGGATGGGGGGGACACACCACTCTGACCTCACTCCATACCTCAGGATCACCAAATTTCAGTAGATGATGATGATAATATAATACCTAGCTCTTATGTTGGGCCTTTTATCAGTATATTCCAAAGCACTTTACAAAGGAGTTTAGTACAACACTGTATAAGTGGGAGGTCTTGCCTAGAATTAATTTGGAGTTATGGTACAGGGTGGATGGCGTGAACTGCAGAGAAAGTGCTGAATGTTACATGATGTACCTACTGTAAGTTTCAGAAGCATTTACTGAATGGCCACATTCAAGATTGTGAGCAAAGAATTAATGAACTGGCTTTTGGAGAAGAGAGGCTCTCAGATGATATTGTGAGGTGGGTGGTATAAGAACCTGAATAGAATAGAACAGGAAGTAGCCTTACACAAAGTCTGTTGTGCACATACTTGATAAACACATGTAGCAGTTCCATAATCACGGGTTTGGGCAACTGCACCATGCACCACATTTCAACTTCTGAATTGGGCTTGAGTTCAACTTTTCAAGGGAACCAGGTGGTTCACAGGTTAATAGAATCTTCAACATCTAGGACACCACTTCAAATCCAGTCTTGTTTGTGGGTGATTGACAGCTATTAGCTAATGATGGCTATTTGGTGACTTGCGTGAAGTCATTTTCCTACTGGACAAGTGTCTGCATCACAAAGACTATCAGCATAGTTAATACTCATTCCCACCTTTCTGGCAATCTCAAGAGAGAGACCAAAGACTAAATAGACCATATAGACTGAAATAAGAGTCCTTAGCACATGGACTGGACAGAGTTGGGGAGCTTGTAGTGTTGCCACCTTTAATGTACCTCTTGTCTCTAGAAAAAGAAGACTTCAGCCTTCAGATCAGGCAAACTGACACTTTTTATGGTTGCCTCCACTGATTCCCTAGATTCTTTTTCAGAACAGTGGGTGTTGTCTGGGGTTCTTTGCTCCGTGTCTCCTTTTGGTTCCCATGTTTTAACTCTGTGACCCTTCCTGTTTTTTCCATTCTTTGTCCCTGCTAATTTGTTGACCCCTGTTCTTTAGTAACCTTCCCAGTCCTTATTTTTTGTTGTGGAATGGCTGCTAATGTTCCTTTTGGATGGGTTCCACCCATTCCTACAGGGATTAAATAGGCTGACACCTTTTATGAGCACGAAATTCACATGAAATACTGAGGGTGGGGAGGAGGAGATGGTGGAGGAAATTTTTGCAGTTCTAGGGTATGTCTACGCTGCAATTAGACACCTGCTCCTGGCCCGCGCCAGCTGACTCAAGCTGGCAGGGTTCAGGCTGCAGGGCTATTTAATTGCGGTGTAAACATTCGCACTTCTCACCTCGCAGGGTCCTAGTGCCTGGGCTCCAGCCCGAGCCCAAATATCTACAGTGCAGTTAAACAGCCGCTTAGCCTGAGCCCCACAAGCCCAAGTCAGCTGGCATGGGCCAGCCATGGGTTTTTAATTGCAGTGTAGATGTACCCTTAGTAAGCCAAGGTAAGTAGTGATGGCTTGTAAGAAATTTGAAGGTAAAAGCCACATTATTATTTTATGGTACATTGATCAAAGTACAATAAGAGAATATTTTCCTCTCAGATGGCTTTCTCCTTTTGTTAATGCTTCTAATTTAATACCTCAAGAAAAATACATTTTATTAGAGGTTTCTCATCAGCTATTGTCCTATGTTGGTTTTTTGTTTCTTTTTGGTAGCAAAGCTAACCACCAAGTAGCCTCAGGACATGCAATTCTTACCTCCATGCATAGTACAATATTATTTAAGACTCTAAATTAGGGCTACCATATGTAACAAATAAAAAAAGAGGACCCTCCACGGGCCCTGGCCCCACCCATTTCCCACCCCAGCCCCGCCCCAACTCCACACCTTCCCCGCCCCAACCCCGCCCCCTCCTCACTCCCACTCCCAGCCACGCGAAAAGGGCTGCCCGAGTGCTACCGGCTTCACAGTTTGCCGGGCAGCCCCCAGACCCTGCGCCCCCCCACCCGCGCTTCCCCAGCGCAGCTGGAGCCCGGGAGGGGAAGCGCCCAGCTGGGGGCGCAGGGTCTGGAGGCTGCCCGGCAAACCGTGAAGCCAGTAGCGCTCGGGCTTCGGGCAGCCCCTATGCCTCCGGACCCTGCGCCCCCGGCCGGGCACTTCCCCTCCCGGGCTCCGGCGACGCAGGGTCCGGAGGCATGGGGGCTGCCCGAAGCCCGTAGCGCTCGGCTCTTAAACAGAGCCGAAGAGTCAGGGGAGGAGCAGAGCCGCCGCAGCCAGAGGCTCTGCTCCTCCCCTGACTCTTAGGCTCTGTTTAAGAGCCGAGCGCTACGGGCTTCGGGCAGCCCCCATGCCTCCGGACCCTGCACCGCCGGAGCCCGGGAGGGGAAGTGCCCGGCCGGCGGCTGGGGTCCGGAGGCAAGGGGGCTGCCTGAAGCCCATAGCGCTCGGGCAGCTCGGCTCTTAAACAGAGCCGAAGAGTCAGGGGAGGAGCAGAGCAGCCGCGGGAGGGGAAGTGCCCGGCCGGCATTTTCCCGGACATGTTCGGTTTTTTGGCAATTCCCCCCGGACTGGGGTTTGATTACCAAAAAGCCGGACATGTCTGGGAAAAACCGGACATATGGTAACCCTACTCTAAATGCTAATTTAATGAAAATTGGTATATTCACAGTGTTCAGGAACCTAGGCCTTTATGCAAAGCAAAGCATAGACGAGTCTCTTCATTTGAGAAACTGCTGTTGGAAGAAAAGCTCATTGAGGCTGCACTTGGCAGTGTTTTAAAAGTACTGCGGGCACATGGTTGCTGTAAATGGACAAAAATTGATGGATGTGCTGTGAACTTCTAGTCTAAGCCACTGCTATTATTCTACATCAATGTTCATCTCATAATCAAGTTTGAGCTAATTTAAGTTTTATTTTTTTTTAATGGAGTGAAGAATCATGCCCTAGGGTTTAAAGCAGAGTTTATCCATTACAATAGATAGATGAGGCTTGGCTCCTTACCATTTATCAGTACAACCTTTGTGTCTATTTTGGCTTTTGTCTGATTAGATTTTTCATTTAATGGTAGAGGGATAGCAGTCCCAATACACTCTTCTTTGTGAAGGAGTTTAGGATAATAACACTCACATAATGTTTCTAACCCAGTTTCCAGAAACCACTATCAAAGATTGGAGTTTTTAAAGACTTTTGTGAAGATACTGGCTGTTTTGTTTAAAACACTTAATCCGCTTAGGGGTTTTTCAAGAATACTTGAAGGTGCTGTCTGTGTCTGATTTTAGTACACTTGCCAGGAACCGGAGCAGAACTCTCAGCAATTATCAATGGTATGTGCAAGTATAGGAGCAGGTGCTGAGACAGTAATAAGCCATCCTGCAAATCTGTGATCCAAATGTTATAACTTCTCTTAGGGCCAAATTCAGCTCACGTCTGCCCTGGTGCAGCTCCCAGGGGCAGCTCAGGGCACCAGCGCAGCAAGCGTGTGCCTGGGGCGGCAAGCTCCGGGGGGGCAGCCTGCTGGTCCAGTCGCTGAGAGGGCGGCAGTCAGGTTGCCTTCGGCGGCATGCCTGCGGGAGGTCCACCAGTCCCGCGGCTTTGGCAGCAATTCGGCGGCGGGACCGGAGGACCTCCCACAGGCATGCCGCTGAATCTCCGTGACCAGCGGACCGCCCGCAGCGTGCCGCCGAAAGCCGTGCTTGGGGCGGCAAAAGACGTAGAGCCGCCCCTGGCAGCTCCACTGCAGTCGATTGAATGGCACTTACTTTAGACTCAGACTGAACTTGGCCCTTTTGGTGAAGTCCTCCTGGCTCCCAAAATTGAGCAGCACCTCAGTGATTACACTGAGTAGGATGGTCCAAGAAGTGGAGAGGACACAGAGGAGAACTCTTGGCCCCCTGCAGTCCTCCAGCATGGTATGTGGGAGTGTGTAGGGGATTTAAGGTCAGCCCAAGGGAGTGGTGGAGATGTGGAAAGTGTAGTGCATTTGGGGATTAAGGAATCACAGTTCTCCCCTCACCTTCCCTCTTTTGCCTACTGTGATGCTGGCAGACCAGGTGCCAGCTCATGCTGAAGTTCCAGGCCAATTCACTTGTGTATTAGCGTAGATCAAAGTGATTGTTAAATGTATAAGAGTATATTGGTGTTTAAACTTCATGAAAACTAGTTACCTGCATTGTTTTCACATATCTGTATCCTGTTATTATGTAATAACAAACATTTACGTTGTGTAAACCCCTGTAACTAAATAACCCATCAAAAGAGAAAGAAGCCTTGTGGAATGCAAATGAAGAACTTTAACAGAAAAGTGCTCATTTTGAAGCAAGTGGTCATTGTGATGATCGGAGATCAAAGACTCAAAATGTGTTCCTCTCTCTCTGTCATCAAAGGAAAGGCCCACATGGGTAGTGACATGTCAGCTTGTTTTCTATGAGAAGAAGCTATAAGTATGGATTCAGGGAAAAATCCTTCATCTCTGGACTGTATGGACTCCTAAAGGTTACAGGTGCAAAGTGGAGATCCCCACGGACAATCTGGGAACCCTGAAAAGTTTTTTGGGAAACTGGCAGTTTATTACATCACTGGCACCATTTGGAATTACAAACTGTGACTCACTTGTACATATATTTTACCTGCTTTAGCTCTCAGTGACTCTTGCTTCCTTTTTCTTAGCTAATAAACCTTTAGTTAGTTGACTATAGAATTGGCTACCAGCATTGTCTTTGGTGTAAGATCTAGAGTACCAATTGATCTGGGATAAGTGACTGGTCTCTTGGAATTGCAAGCAAACTGATGTGATGTGACTTTTGGTTTAAGTGACCTTTTATCACAAAGTCCATTTGTCTGGGTGGCAAGATAGACTGGAGAGTCTAAGGGGATTGTCTGTGACTCCATGGTAAGATATGTATAGTGATCCAGGAGTTCACATTTGTCACTGGCTTGTTGAAACCTCAATATAAAACACACCACCAGTTTGGGGCGTCTGCTCTGTTTTCTGACAATCTGCCCTGAGGTAGGCATTCACAGTCGTGAACCACTCCAGACAGCGTGACATCCACTTTCTGTTCAATAGTTTCTTTGAGGTTGATTTGGTGTGGTGTACAGGCCAATCCCTGAGCAAAAACAATTGTTCCTTGAATTCCTCTCACATCTATAACAATCTTTCTGGCTTCCTGTCATATAGCTATCAGGATGGTTCATAAAATGTACCCCAGAAGAGGGTTCTATGAGAGTATTTCAATTGAAGTGGTTTCTCTTAGAGAGAGCCTTGTCCTGCTCACTTGTACTGGGGATCATGGGGACAGGGATTTTTCTTGAGCCCTAACAGGAAATGAATCCCATAACTTTTTAGTCAGCATTTTAAGGATCCCAATCCTATTGAAGTCAATGGAAAGAAATCTGGAGGCTTTGGATAAGGCTATAAGTCCCCTTTCTCTGTAGGGGTTTCCTAGCACAAATTATCACCTTCCTGAATTTTAACTCATTTGATTTCAGTGTTCCAAATCCTGTGAAGGAGGATTCCGGGTTCGAGAAGTACGATGTCTGTCAGATGATCTGACACCCAGTAACCAATGTGATCCACAGCTTAAACCAGAAGAAAAAGAACCTTGTAACACTCAGGATTGTATACCAGAAATAGGTAAGGAGACAGGAAAACTGGACTGTTTTGACTGTGGAACTCCATCTAGTGAAGAAAATATTTAACAATCCTGTATAGGCTCTCTGGGTTCAGCGTTTATTTTCTGTTCCAATTTTAGGAGTTTGTTTTTAAACAAAACAAGGCTCTCTTTTTAAAAAGGTACAGTAGGTTTTCATAGACTTTAAAGCCAGAAAGGATCATCATGATCATTTAGTCTGACCTAGTCACATTGCAGACCATAGCACCTAGGGTGACCAAACAGCAAATGTGAAAAATTGGGACAGGGGGTGGGAGGTAATAGGAGCCTATATAAGAAAAAGACACAAAAATCGGGACTGTCCCTAAAAAATTGGGACATCTGGTCACCCTAATAGAACCTCACCCACCCACTCCTGTAATAGACCCATAACCTCTGGCTGAGTTACTGAAGCCCTCAAATTGTGATTTAAAGACTTCAAGTTACAGAGAATCCACCATTTACTCCAGTTCAAACCAGCAAGTGACCTGTGCCCGATGGTGCAGAGGACGGCAAAAAAAAACCCAGGGTCATGGGGAAAATTCCTTCTTGACCCCAAATATGGTGATCAATTACACCCTGAGCTTGTGACAAGACCTACCAGGCAGACACAGGGGAAAGAATTCTCTGTAGTAACTCAGAGCCCTCTCCATCTAGTGTCCCATCCAGCTTTTGGAGATATTTGCTGCTAGCCGTCACAGATGGACTACCTGCCATTATAGGCAGTCTCATCATAACATCCCCTCCATAAACTTATCAAGCTCAGTCTGGAAGCCAGTTAGGATTTTTTGCCCCCACTGCGCCCCTTGGAAAGCTATTCCAGAACATCACTCTTCAGAAACTTTTGTCTAATTTCGAGCCTAAACTTGTTGATAGCCAGTTTATATCCATTTGTTCTTGTGTCCACATCGGTGCTTAATTTAAATAACTCCTCTCCCTCCCTCGTATATATCCCTCTGATGTATTTAGAGACAGCAATCATGTCTCCCCTCAGCCATCTTTTGATTAGGCTAAACAAGCCAAGCTCTTTGAGTCTTCTGATTAAAATGTTTTCCTTGAACACTATCAGAAATTGACTCCCTTTGAAGTCCCAGAGCGTATGAGAGATTTTTGGATCTGCTAAAATGGCACATTTGGGTTAATTTTAGTGTGTATTTTATGGAACCTCGTATTTTGAATGTTTGATTTGGTGGGTTCTTACTGCTTTAACCCTAAAACCAGAAAATTTAATCATGTATAATATTCTATGTCTTCTAATACCTTTTACAAGGAACTATGCATACAAAAGACATTTTCTTTATTATGAACTTCCCGGTGCTGTTGCATACATTCATAGGTTCCAAGGCCAGAAGAGACCATTATGAGCATCTAGTCTCACCTTCTTTATAATACGGGCCATAGAACCTCCCCAAAATAATTCCTAGATTTCACTTTTCTTCTTGATTTTAAAATATGAACCTAAGATGTCAATGCAGAGTCAAATTTCTTTCATGAAATTTATTAACCAAAATGTAACACGTTAGCATTAATTTGATATTGTCAGGGATTTTTTTCATAATTTTTATGGAATCATTTTATTACTAATTATAATTACTAGAGAAGGGGAGAAAGATGTATTAAGAAATAGTTAGAACCTCATTCTACTCTGTAGCAACTTTCAGGTCAAATTTGTTCACAAATTTAGATTTTGTAAAAATTAGCTATTATGTAGCATAAGACTGATAGAAATGTTGTTCTTCCTCCTCCTCCTCCTCCTCCATGTGGAAACAGTTTTGTTTAAAACAAATTAATACTGACAAGTCTCATGATTTTATTGTGTGCCTGGTGTTATTTGGTCTTTTTCTTAAAATCCCTGCTCCTTGAGTTATGTGATTATGAGAGACTCTCAGTTTTCATCAAAAAAGCACGTTTCTAGCCCTCATGGTTTTTAAATGTGAGTGGAGTGCATCCTAGTGGCTCAGAACCCAGAGGGCAAATAGAAAGAACCCAACATTTATTATTTTTCAAAATCTCTATATTTATAAGCCAATCTTGTGATTGTGGGGGGCCTGATTCATGACTTTTCAGTGCTTGGGAGTTGGTAGTACTGTTAATATTCCCCTGAAGCATTAGCCACCCAAACACTGCAGCATGGTATTTATTACCTGAGAATCTGAAAGTGAAAATGACACAAACCTGACTACAAATACAAGTGCTACTATCTAGTCCATTTTCATTATTCAAGCCAAATTAAGTGTAAAAAGCAAACACAAATTGTTAAAAGTAAAGTAGATTGTTTTAAATATGTGCATTTTTTTTCTAAATTTATTCAAATAAAAAAAGTTCTTGTAGTTTTAATAATTTAACTTACTTACATCAGTAGGCTATTTTTAAATATATGCTTTTTTCACCTGACAGTAAATCTTTAAAAATAAATTTGCACTCTACCATAATCTGCTCTGATAACATACTCTTTCTGAATCATAAAAGTCTGTGCTTTGTTTTCCCCCCCAGATGAAAATTGCAAAGACAAATACTACAACTGCAATGTGGTGGTGCAGGCCCGTCTCTGTGTCTATACCTATTACAAGACAGCTTGTTGTGCATCCTGCACAAGGGTGGCCAATAGACAATCAGGTTTTCTAGGACGCAGATAACAACTACTCCATCACCTGTAGCGTCCATGTTTACCTTCGATATGGGAACATAAACAGTGTTACTGTTTGGACTGCAACTGGTTCTACCTTCTTAAAGAGATGGTTTCCTTATTGCTGAGCACATCAAGACTATGGTTATGTCTCACACATAACATGCAGCATATAATAGGAGCTTTTTGGCTTTTAAAATGTTCATTGTAAAACCGTGATTTTTAAAGCATTATTTTTTACTGATACTATTGTATGCATCTGTTCATCAAATAATTGTTATTTAAGGAAAATACCACCCTTCTTGTTATGAACTGAATGAAAGGAAAATCAGTCAAATGCATTTATTGGAGATGTTTGACCAGTACAGATACAGCAGCATGATCATTTGCTGAGTATCAACCCTTCTTTGGTGTTTTGGACTTAAATTAGTAGATGGTATCAGTAGAACATGTAAATGAGAAGTGTTATGTCATAAAAAATCCAACACCCTTAGGATCCATTTAAGCTCAATTTCCTGGCACCCTAATATGTGTGTTTTATTACCTCAACCCTTCATACTAAATTAGTGTCATGATTAAGCTCTCTTTCACTAACTTCCTGCCTTCAACTAAGCAGCAAATGTACACACATTGACTGCCTATAAGTGCCTTGTATCTAATTCATAAACTAGTGCATTAAAGTTATAGCCTGTAATTCTGTATGGATGTTGAAAACAATATATTACCCACCACAGTGCCCTTAAGTCTTTTAAGTCTTCTCTTTAACATGTGAAGCTAACAGCTGAAGCTCAAATGGGTGATGTTCCTCCACTGATCTAAATTGTCAGTTTACACCAGCAGAGGGTCTTCCACCATGATGTAGCAATCTCGCTGCATAATAATTTTTCATTATAGAAGTGTTCAGTAAGTAATAGGATCAATCCAAATGTGTATAAGATTCAGTTAGGATTGCCATCAGTTTCTGAAGCTGCCACCAAAGGATCTGGCCCTCTGTCTCTAACATGTTTTCATAACCCTTTGGTATCAGCCGTCTGTGGTGGTTTTATATATATATATATATATATATAACTGCTAGTGCAGTAGTTTGGAAGTCTGTATTAAGGAAATCCTGACTCCTATCTGTTGAAGGATTATTACAGTGTAGTTTGTTTTCTTCCTCAGTAAACTTACTCTAAAAGAATAGCATCTATTTACACCATGTCTCCCTGTTCCAGTCAAGAATGGTTACAGATTTGCACCTGGGTTAGCTGATCTTCATTTTCTACACTTACTGTACTCAGTCCTGGAATTTGCTAGAGCTAAACAGAATGAGACATTCAGTGCAGATAAAGGCATTCAGTGCAGATTAAAGGTATTAAACTACCTGAAAATTTCACAGTTCATCCACTTTTATTGAGTCTTTTTAAGTATTTCTGTGCAAGTAGCGCTGAGTTCTGCTGGTGGAAAAAAAATAACTTGCTTATTGAATTACTCATTGCAATGTACTCTAAACCCTACTGATACCTTTAATCTTGAGTCCATTTTTAAGGTGTCCACTGTCTGAATTCAAAAATGGTGCCAAATAATCCTATTTATACCTGATACATGTTTACTGTTGAGCTTTATGCTAGTCCTATGTTGATTATCTCTGAGCCCTATTGTACCATCAATGTTTGATCAGGAGTCCCTATTGTAATCAGTGGGAGTTCTCCTTTGTCTCTAAAATTTGATGTCACAATAATGATTCTTTGTGATTAGAAATTATTAAATGTCATTAGAACTTGGATTATCCTCTAATTAATTTAATTAAACAATGGGAGACCTGTATGAAATTGAAAGACTAATTATATACCTTTTTTTTTTTTTTTGAGTTAATGATCCCTTCTCAGTCCTATGCCGTTATGTCATGAAAAGTCATCCATCAAGGACTTTATATAGCTCCTGAAGATCTGAGATTACACTGTATACAGTAGATTCTTGACCAAAGAATTATGGGGAGGAACTGTCAAATTTCCAATGGTGGTAAATATAAATTTTCATATGAATGTCACATTGTAGCAAATCCTGACAAACTGTATCTAATTCTGTTGTTTCTCTTTTGCCTTAAGAGAAGTGTATTTCATCTACTTTAGGGAAGTATCTGTAGCATAAAAAGATTATTTACATCCCAGATGAAGAAATAAATTATAGTTCACACAACAATAATATATGAACCATAAACAGTTTGCACATACCTTTGGATAAAGTAAATAATTTAAGCTGAACAGTGAGTTGGTAAATAGGTATGTGAATGTGGTGCTTTACATGGTTTGTAGGCAAGTTATAAAATGTGTTGCTCTTGAATACGTGGCAGTTGGGATGGCTTAGAAGGATTTATCTTTTTGTGGGCTCCATTAATTTACCATTGAAGACAGCAAAGTTCATAGGAGCCGAGTATAAAAGGGTATATATCTATGTATATATACCCTGTATTACTCCTCAGATTCATTGCTTTGTTAGTTGAATGTGGTCACTTATATTGATAGTTATATAAACTGAGCTATCTGGTGTAAGGCCAGTTTTCATATATACTATTTAAAAAGTATTAGTCTCACCTAATTAAACACCATGCAGTAAGGAGTCAGCCTGATTGTGGCCAGATTTAATCTCTTGCTGTCACTGGCAAGTTTCACTATAATTATGATAGATGTTTTTAGAATATAAACTAATCAACTCTCCTTTCCTACACACACTGATGCAGAAGGACTAATATTATCTATGGTACTATTTCATTGTCACATGAAGTGCACTTTTAAAACTATTCATTTAAACCAGTTATTGCATTTTAATTATTACAAGTGTTTGTTTTTATATAGCAGTGCTCCAGTTTGGCCTGACACCATGTATAGTTCCTGATTCTTTCACTTACATTGATGTAAATCAGGAATGGCACTAATGAACTCAGTGGAGTTACACGGGTATAAAACCAGTGTAAGCAAGTGCAGAATCAGGCTCATTAATTTGAATAACACCTTTTCTTTATTGTGTGTGAATATGTAGTAGAAAAAACATTTTCTCACCTTTCAAATCTTCAGGTTACATGATCTGGGATAAAATAGAAGATCAGAGTAACTATGGGGACAATATGTGGATCGTCAATATAAGGCAAACTGGTGAAAAGTGATTACCTGAAGCCAGCACACAACAAAGGGAGCCCCACATCTGGCTTCTCAAACATCTGTAGAGAACCCATTTTGCTGATCTTACATGACAGAGGCAGATTTTGAGGGGTGATGCAAAAGCGAGTGGGCAAGGTTTGCATGGTTTTGCATGAACATCACACAACCCAGCCATGGTTTCAACACACTCATACAATTACGACTAATGTAATGTAATAATCTGTCTTTGGGGCATAATACATCAGGGTCTAGAATTAATGTTGTTTTTACAATGTTTATATGATCCCATTTCCATAGCCAAATGGCACAGATCCAAAATTGGGTCCTTTTAAGTAGGAAAACACTTGCTGTATTTTCGAGATGTGTTAACTCAAAAGTTCATAGACAAGGCACGTATGGATGAGATAGCCACAACTTAACTGAGTTCAGTGGGACTACTCACATTCAGGAGTGTTTGGAGTGCTAATAGCTACTGCCATACCTGCTTACTCAACAAGAATGTTTGATGTTTAGAGCAGTGCTAAGTGATCAGACTATTTTATTACCTTGAACAGAGGACTAGTTGGCACAGCTGTGGGAATTAATACAAGGTGGGGTTTTTTATAGTGAGCGAGAACAAGATAGCTTTTAACAGTTTGTGTCAGAAATAAGACTAGTTATTAGTAGAGCTATTCTCCTGATAGTTCAACCAGCTCCTGAACACTTGGTGGTTCATTTTATTAAAATAACTACTGAATGAATTCCTGTGCAATGCACCCAGAGTACCTATAACTGCACAATTATGAAAGTATGTATTGTTCCTGTATTCTCACATACAACATCTGCTGTTTTAAAAGTACCATTAGAGCAATCATTTATAGATTGAATAGCAGAAAAAATCATTGCAGAACTTGGTTTTTATGGCACAGCTGTGTTTAATGCCTTTTGGCTCCTCTCTATAAAAGCATTTGTCGGTCTATGGGGCAGTTAATTGGGAAATTCAAACAATGAATGCTTAAAGTAAACTTCCTTCGTTCCTAACACGGCTTACAGAATATATTAGTGGGGGTTATGTTAGTTTCTATTTAGGGAGCTGAATAAAAGCAATCTACTAACACTTAACATTTTCATCTTTAGTGTTTTTAAATAGGCAAACTAATTTGCATTATAAGAAACAATTATTGGGTCAAATTCTGACCTGGTGAAAGCAGGTGCAACTTTATTAGAAATGCATCCACTAACACTAGGTCTGAATTTGGCCCTTTGTCAATTTTCAATGAAACACAAGGGAGTATAGTTACATTTTTTTAAATGGAGACTCCTTGGAATTTTAATGGATTGGGAAATGCAAACTCCCATTATCTTTTGGGCTTGATTATTTCCTTTGAAAATTCAACACTTTCCCAGTGACTTTCTAACAACACTGCTTTCATTAGCCTGCTTTGTCATGGTGCACTGTGTGGGTCTCTTCAGAACTGACCCTGCAATGTGCTCATCATGGGTGGACGTAGGTGCCCTTGCTGACCCTCCCTGAAGTCATCAGGGACATTGTTAAGCGGGGTGTTGGAACAATTTGTATAGTTGGGGTGCTGAGAGCCATTGAACCACACTGTAAACCCTGTATATGATGGCAACCACTTGAAGCTAGGGGGTGAAGCACCCTCAGCACCTCTAGTTCCAGCACCTATGTCTTCATGGACGGGGGCCTTAACTGTGCAGATCATCAAGCCTCGATTTGAGTGACACAAAAACCCTACTTTATATATGTAAAATTACTTACATTTCACTTTAACCCAGTCATCCATCTTGGCAGAAGGATATACTTTATTATAACTTATTTTTTGTTATTTGTAAATACAAGATGTTTATAGGAAATATGTATTCTGAGCTATGTCTATGGAACAAGCCACTGCACCAAAATAGTTCAATTATTTAGAATATGCAGATTTTTATTAAAGGGACCTAATATGTATTTATTTACGTATGCCATCTACATTTTTGTCCAGGTCTTTCATCATACTAATCCAAGTTTTCATGGAATTTTATAGCATATATATATATGTCATATTGTAAATCCATAGTTACCATTTTGTAATTTTCTGATTAGCCAGTTTCTTGAGTGGATTTAAAGGGGGAGTATAAGTTAAAGTACTTTGTGACTAGTTCAGGAATATGTATCCCTGGCAATGCACCCGAACCTGAACTGTACAGCATCCTTTGTATACATTTTCTCTTTGATGGAAAAAGTTAACTATTTTTGTTTATGACTAATTTATTTTTTATTATTGTGAAAAATAAAGTAATTAAAGATCAGCTTTTGTGACATGGTTTATTTCCTATTTGGTGAACCCTATGTAACTCCTGTACACAGGAGTTAAACATATGTATCAACAGTTGACTAGATCCCTGAAGGGATCTAATTAACATGCCTTATCTAATACTGTGCAGAATATAGAAATGTTGCCAAAAGAGAGAGAACACTGTGCTCTATAACCTTACAGAGTATTGACAGTGCCATCCTGGTTTCCTGATAGACAATTGTACCTATTAGAGATTGGAAAAGAAAGCCTTTTACTGATAGGTCATCATCTCCTCCCTGCTTCCAAACCAGGTTGTTTCCTACTGTATGTTCTCAATTACACTGCCCAATTTTAAATTATTTTCTCCCATCACTTCCCTTGAGAAGCTCTGGCTCCTTTATGCCAGGTAAAACGGCCGGAGGGGTGTAAAGCAGTGCTAAAAACTGCCGTTCCAGCAGGGAGAGGATCCCCCTGATGCAGGCACTGTAGAAGACAAGTGTGAGGCTGTGCAGGAGGGACTTGCCCTCTCCTCTGGAGGCACTAGGATACAGGGGTGCTTCCTCTCCCCCTCCAGCCATGGAGGAACTTGTGGAAAAACCACAGAGAGCAGCCATCCACAGACTCTAACCCAGTGATACTCAGACCTCAGTGGTCCAGGAGTCAAATTAGTGATCAACATTACCCAAAGAGCCACAGTAGAGTGAATTCATTGTTTCATTTACTATTTATATATCTGACCAAGTATTACAATTAGTCAGATATATATTACAACTACAATTAGTTAATAACATAATTTAAAAGCAGCCAGATTGGTTAATAATTAAATCACACAGTGTTTTAACATCATGTGCTGCACAGAGCTGCAGGAGACCCATTAAAGAGACACTTGTGGCTCTCAAGCCTCAGTCTGAGTATCACTGCTCTAGCCAGTAGTATCAGAAGCAGCCAAAGCAGGGACTGCTTGGTGGAGGGAGGGCAGAGAGAATGGGGGCTGGTGGTGGTTTGGTTGGGGCAAAACAGGCACTAGATAAGACCACTCCTCCCCCCAGCATCCTTGTGGACCCTGAAATGTACAGGGGAGACCCACTATGACACTCGGCAGGGCACTAGGATTCATGTAGCCTTGGGGGGAAACCCCAGAGACCAGTCAGCCACAGCCTCCAGGTGGTAGGATCAGAAGCATCCAAATCAGGGTGCCGTGCTTCCTGGGGTTATCCAGCTTTGTGAGCCACTGTACTATCACCTGTCCTTAGCGTGAGGAAGCCTCATCTGTGTCTGGTAGGGGTCAGCTTCTTGACTCCATCAGCCACAAGCAACACAAGCCCTCCGCTCTCAGCCCACGCAGGCTCTGCTGTCCCTCTGCAGGCGAGCAATTGGCATACTCCATCTGCCCCCCATCCCAGTCCTTTAAGCATCTCCCTAGAGTGCCTAGCCATTGGACAGCCACAGATCCTCTGGTCCCAAAGGAACAATACACCAAGGTTTAGCAGTTACCCTGTAGGACATAGCTCCACTTAACTCAGCACATGGGTTTGTTCATAGAGAAAGCAGGTATGAGTTGATTTAACAAAAAACAGAGTCAAATAATACCACATAGAAATACTGGTCACAGGAGGGTTACATATACAATTAAATCATAACACACATTCTAGAGCCTAAACTTAACTAACGAGCTGCTGCTTGTCTAATAAGATTCTACTTATCCTAAGTCCTTCTCTCAGCGTTTTTCAACCAGAATGGCTGAGTTCTTCTTTTCATAAAACCAAGCCTGCTGGCAACTTACCTCCCCAGATGATGGCTGCCAGGGGGTCTTTCTGCACCCCCTAGCTCTATTACACCAGCCCTTTGTTCTTCATCCCTAAACTGGGTTCCCTCCCACCAACTAGTCACCTCTTCCTGTTAAATTCATCTCCTGAAGTGCCCATAATCTTCTCAAGTATCAGGGGATAGCCGTGTTAGTCTGTATCCACAAAAACAAGGAGTCCGGTGGCACCTTAAAGACTAATAGATTTATTTGGGCATAATGGATAAAAAAAACTCACTTCTTCAGATGCATAATCTTCTCACTAGCATTTGACTCAGTATGTAAATAGATTTCCATTGTAAGGCACACAGTACACAATGATCAGCCAGGAAGTAAGTCTCTCACCTCCTGGAACCTGTCTTAAGGCATATTACCTCTGGGTCACTTGTCTGTAATGGCAATGCTTTAAACACATAATTTCCAATATATACATATCTATCTACAATATAGATGTGCACAGATCGCCTTACATATTATCTGCACATACTTTTTGCAAAGATGATGATAGTCAGTGTAGCACAGGATTTCAGTACACACTTTATAAGACATTATATGGTGAACTAGTATGAAGATACTATCCCCTGGGGAGCCCTGTAACCCTTATGTACCCTCTGCCAGTTGGCATCACAGGGTCCTGAGGTGGCCATTTCAATCAACACTAGAGAATGTTCTCTGACTTGCATTGCATTATTATTAATTAATTTTTATTTGTATTATTCTAGTGCCTAGGAGCCCCCGTCATGGACCACCAACCCCCTGTGCTAGGCCCTGTACAAACACAGCCTGTAAGCTCTTTGGAGCAGGGACTCTCTCTTTTTTTTTTTTTTTGTTTTTGTTTTGTTTTGTTCTAGGTATAAGATGGGAGGCACGAGATGGCGCTACAAAGGTGGGGCGCACACGGAAATAACGAGTCAATGGTGTCTAAATGGACATAGCCTGGGGGGAGGGGTAGCGCACACAAGCCTCGTGAACAGCGGGGTGGCGGCAAACAGCGTGCTAGTGCCCCGATTCGGTTGGTTGGGGTTTTTTGGCGGGGGGAGCTCAGCCCAATGGAAGGCAAAGGGGAGCGTGCAGGGGCGGCAGGGTGGATATGCGATGAGCTGAGGTGAAGAGACGTGTGGCGGGGGCGGGGCAGGTTGGAGCCGGCAGCCAAGCAGCTGCAGCACAGGGCAATGCAAGGTAGCAACAGATTAGCTGCGGCGGCGACAATGCGCCGAGCCTGCGGACAGCCAGCTAGCGCCTGTTAGCTAATTCACACCTGCCTGGCCCCTCCGCTTCTGCTAACTGAGCGGACGTGTGACTGTAGCAAAGCAGCTGCCCCTTCATGGTCACAGCTGGTTCAACGCTCCCCTGGTGAGCACGAAGTGTGCTCGCTTTTCCTGGAAGCCGATAGGAGGGGAGATTGCCAGTGTTTGGCGTCTAAAACCAGGGGACATTTTGTTTCATTACCTCTCTGTCCAGAACAACAGGACTTGGAATGCGTCTGGACTAAGCGCCTTAGTAACTAGCCTGGTTTGTAACCCGGGGGGGGGGAGGGGAGGGGTTAAAAAGCACTAGGGTGGGTGCAAGCCGTGTTCGGAAGGGCTTTAATCCCTTTGAGCTGGCTAATTACTCTTGAAGAAGAAAGACGTCTGCGTGGTTTGGATCTTGATGAACGAGTTAAACTAGGGAAAATGGGACAAACTTCCCTCTATGGGCTATAAATATACCCTTAAAGTCTGCTGGCTAAAGTGCTGTCCCACTAGAAAGCCCAGCAAGGGGGGACATCCCCGGACTCTGACATGCTAGTTAGCTGTTTCTTAACGCTGCTGTTGCCTTGAAAATGTTAGTTAAGATTGCACAGACTGAAGCTTAGGAGGATTTCTCAGTATCAGACAGTTGCCTTGGGTTCTACTAAACATTGTATGTCCAGAGACACACACGCAAATCCCTTTACTACCAGAAAGGGTCTCCTATAGCCATGAAACGGAGGAGGAGGAGATTGGAAATCCCACTCAAGTACTCAGTTACTTCCCATCAGGCAGAGTTAAGCACTAAGTAGCCCCACCCAATCTTATCTGTGGCTGTATGCATGGTGTGTACCATTGGTGAGGTGACCAGGGCTCAGGTTGCTAGAAATGGGGTGAGGTTGGGCAAGTCCCTGAGGTTGTGGTGGGAGCTTTGGTACAGGAGCCAGCCTCCTGGCAGCAGCAAGAAGAAGGAACTAAGGTCCCAAACCTGACTGGTGCTGGGCACCAAGTTGTAAAGCCACTCACTCAATTTTGGACTTACCTCTTCTCCCATGGTGGAGGAGGCCAGGGGACAAACCTAAGTGGCATTGTGACTAGATTAATCCACCAAAAGGGATTTTGTAGCAGAAACTCTATGGCTTCAAGACCAGTGGAGTTTTCAGTACAGCTGGTGAGAAAATGGGGTGGTTGGTTTTTTTTTTTTTAATTGGAAAATTTAGACTTTTCATCAAAAAACTGAAAAACCCATACATTTTTGGTTTTCCAACAAAAATTCAAAAATTAAAGTTAGTAAAATAAAAATCAAGTTTTCATCAAAAAGAAGTTTCAGTGGAAAATTTCCATCAGACCCTAATTTTCAGTTTAACGTTGATCCTCCACAGCTTTTACACAGGAAGACTTGCTCCAGCTCTGGATGGTCTAGCTCCAATCTTATTGTTTCCTGGGAAAAGCCTTCTAATTAAAAAGTGTGTTTGCCTTGGAAGTCCTTTTTTTTTTTTTTTTTCCCCCCACAACAAGGCAGGAGGTGTGACTGCAGCAGGAATAGATGCCCTTTTCCTTGTGGATTGGCTTTGGCTGGCATCCTCCCTGCTTAGAGACCATGGGCTAGCTGCTCTGAGAAATGCAATATGTGCCTTTGAGCGTCTGGAGAAAACCACTACTGCATATTTAGTACTATTGCCCACAATTACACTTTCAGGAATTAAACTCAGACTCCAGCCTTAAGCTTATCTGTCTCTGTCTGGGTCTCCTAGATCATACATTTATTTAGCCAAGGCAGAGAACAGTATGGAGCTGTGGCTTACAAATTAGATGCTCTTGATTGACAGCACATGACATCAAATTTCTATCCAATACACTGCAAAGTGTTTCCTATTTTTGAATCCAGAAATCAAACAACATTGATTCTTACCTACAGTGCAATCTGTAATCTTGACAGGTGTTTTCGTTAGCATCTGTTAGAGCTGCAATTAAACAATCTAGGAAGGTTGTTAATGGAGATAAGCCAAGTGGTGTTTGCATTTCTGTAGGAGGATCTTTTTAATTTTGTTTGTAATTTGCATATTTAACAAGGTGTGGCCATAACAGTGCTGTGTAGACATAAAGAGCCATTCAAGCTTGCTGAAGTGCCAGGCTTATTACTGGACTGTATATCTCTACCAGGTGTTTCCACAGAACGGTTGGATAGAGATATTTTTCCTCCTCTGCAATGGCTGAAATCACGTTGGCTTTCCAGCTGGCTTAAAGTGTGCCACAATCCCATTACAGATACAGCATTGTGTATGGTTTTGTGACTAGTGGAAAGCTATGCCAAGCTTTCTTACTTAAAACTTTGAAATTTGCTGTTTTGCAAGCCTTTTCATAGAATCATAGAACTGAAAGGGACCTCAAGAGGTCATTTAGTCTAGTCCCCTGCACTCCTGGCAGGACTAATTATCTAGACCATTCCTGACAGGAGTTTGTCTAACCTGCTCTTAAAAGACTCCAATGATGGAGATTTCATTACCTCCCTAGGCAATTTATTCCAGTGCTTAGGAAGTTTTTCCTAATGTCCAACCTAAAAGTCCCTTGCTGAAATTTAAGCCGATTGCTTCTTGTCCTATCCTCAGAGGTTAAGAAAAACAATTTTTCTTCCTCCTCCTTGTAACAACCTTTTACATACTTGAAAACTATTATCATGTCCCCTCTCTGTCTTCTCTTTTCCAGACTAAACAAACCCAGTTTTTTCAATCTTCCCTCACATTTTTTAGACCTTTAATCATCTTTGTTGCTTTTCTCTGGACTCTCTCCAATGTGTCCACATCCTTCCTGAAATGTATGTGGAAGCAGAATTAAGAGAGGCCTCTAACTCTAACAACGTGAGAGTTGTACGAGATGCTGTTTTCGCCTCTGCTTTAGTTTTCTTGCCTCACTTTAGCTGATAAGGATGGAATGCTGATTTGAGCAGAAATCTTGAGATAAGGTAGTGTCTGAAGAAATTTGTATAAACAAAGGATAAACCACTAGCCACTGATGTATGTAACAGGAAGGTATAAATACTTGCCTTATATTGCTTGTAAAGCAGAGACCTGCCTAGGAAGGGGGAATCCCTGTCCGTGCACACTCTCCCCCTTGCAATTGCTTGAGAATAAACAGTCTCTGCGATGTTGCACACAAACTCAGAGTGAGGACTGGTTTTCTTCCACATGTGGTACCCAGAACTGGACACAATACTCCAGTTGAGGCCTAATCAGAGCAGAGCAGAAGAATTACTTCTCATGTCTTGCTTACAACACTCCTGCTAATACATCCCAGAAAGATGTTTGCTTTTTTTGCAACAGCATTACACTGTTGACTCATATTTAGCATGTGGTCCACTATGACCCCCACATCCCTTTCTGCAATACTCCTTCCTAGGCAGTCATTTCTCATTTTGTATGTGTGCAACTGATTGTTCCTTCCTAAGTGGAGTACTTTGCATTTGGCCTTATTGAATTTCATCCTATTTACTTCAGACCATTTCTCCAGTTTGTCCAGATCATTTAAATTTTATTCCTATTCTTCAAAGCACTTGCAACCCCTCCCAGCTTGGTATCATCTGCAAACTTTATAAGTGTATTCTGTATGCCATTATCTAAATAGTTGATGAAGATATGGAACAGAACTGGACCCAGAACTGATTCCTGCAGAACCCCACTCATTATGCTCTTCCAGCATGACTGAACCACTGATAACTACTCTCTGGGAACAGTTTTCCAACCAGTTATGCACCCACCTTATAGTAGTTCCATCTAGGTTGCATTTACTCAAATGTAAATTTTCCTGCAAAATTTCTTGAGGCAAAAATCAGTCAAAATTGGCCATACATCTTTTTTGCTGTGTGAATGTCACAACAAAGGTTTTTGTTTGCGTTTTTTGCCGTGGTACTTGGGGGAAATATGTGCATTTTCAAGTTTCAGTGAGCCTTGTAACATGGTTGAAGTCACATGGTATTTGGTATTCTTCAGGATCGCTGGCTGGGTGAGTTTACCCATGTGTTCAAGATCACCTGCAGAAGCCATTTTAACTCTCCACCCTCCAAGTAAATATGGGAAGGAAAGGAAGAGAGTGCCTCTGTTTCTCCCTCATGGCCAACTCCTAAAGGATGGTCTTGTAGAAAAGACATCAGGCTGGGGACTGATAGAAGAAGACAAACACAAGGTAAGAATGAAGGGGTAGCTGTAAGCAGGTTATGTCATATGGCCTGCTGAGGGAAAAAGAATTGTGTATAGTCAGAGGACTACATAGACTTGGGCAGTTGTGTTCCTAGATGTGGATAGTTTGGATAAGAGCAGTGGGCTGGACAGGTAGGAAATCCCTAATTTGTGTGTGCCTGTTCTTCATTCTTAAATCAGCAATATGTAGGTTCTGCCATTCTGCAGATTTCATTTGTAAAAATGGATGTTTCTTGCCATCATCAACGTTGCACATAACCTTGAAAACTTGACCTGAGTCTAGACAAATACATCAATGTCTTCCCAACTTTGCAGAAAGTCTGAAACAATAGCACTGAGAGGAGAGGACTGCTCCATGCACCCTAAAGTGTTGTTTACTCTGAATCCTAAATAGGACAGCTTGTTTAAATTTATCTGCCTAGGTTGCAGAATTTCCATCAGTGTCACAGAGCTTGGATATAGTTTGCCTCACAGTACTCTGCCCTCTGGCCTTAATGTTTCACTAGCACTATTTTTTGTATTTAATTTCCCTTTTGACTTTTAAAGGGGTCCAAAGGGAGTTCAGGAGACTCTCCTGGTGACTAACATATGGGGGTCATATCCTTAGCTAGTGTAAACTGGCATAACTGCAGCTGACACTGAAATCAATGGAGCAATGCCAACTGACGTCAACTGAGACTTTGAACCACAGTGTTAAAGCAGATTTCATACTTTACTGATCTTTCCAAGCACCCCTGCCACCACCCCACACCCACACACAAATGGGTCTGGTGGCTTTTTTTCTAAATGATATTGAGTCTGAAGTGTCACAAACCAAACAGGTTTTCTTGAGGTACCTTTCGTACCTGTCTGCAGGAGGTCAGAACCACCACTGTGGCTACATCTACTCTGCAACTCAGAGAGTAATTTGCAGCTTGTGTATACCCAGTGCTTAATTTGAAACGAAAGAGATGCTTGGGCTCAAGCAATTTTTTTACTTTCATAACTGACGTGGCAAGCCCAGAGGTGCCAGGGCTATGAACTGCCAAGTCTAGAGGTCCTGGGGCTCAGCCCTGGCAAAATTTAAACTCTGTATACACCTGCGCTAGTCTAACTTACAAAAAGTAGCAGTGAAGATGCTAGCTGTGCAAACCTGCTTGGCCTCCCTGGGTACATCCTTATGTTCCAAACCCAGCCTGCCCCACTACATCCTCACTGCTATTTTTAGCAAGCTAGCTAGCGTGGATATGTCAACGTAACATGTCAGCTGCAAATCATACCGGGGGTTGCAATGTAAATGTAATCTGTGTGAAAGGAACTTTTAGTAAAATATCTACGTTCCAGTGGTGTTTGAATTTAAAGATTTGCTGGCTGGTATGTCACAGGAGTAAAGTTAGTGTTGTATCATTCTGATTGGTAACACTTTACCAGGCATACTTGTCTGTGTTCAAAATAAAATAAGCCCTTTGGCTGAGAGAAGTGGGCAGTGAGCCTGGAGGCGGGGGGAAGAAGGGGGCGGCGCTGGAGGAACTGAGCCCTAAGATTTTAAGGGCATGCTCCAACACCCATTAAAGTCAATGGAAAGATTTTCCATGGGATGGGTCCAGGGTGCATCTAGGATTATGAAAGTTTTGATGTCTCTGGGATGCCTTCTTGCACATTCAAGTTATCCCCACTTGAAAGGAGAACAGATTTTTCTCACTGGGGCTAGGTTTTATTCTTATCCAGCTGGCAAAAGGAGTAAGGTAAGCTCATGATAGAAATGCCACTTTTTAAAAACCTGTATAAAGATACCAAACAAGTAGCTAGCTGTAAATATAGTTTACAGGAACAAAGCTTGAAAGTAAGTGTGTGTGTGAGGCTGCATAGTAAAACAAACAGAGCCATTACTGTGTACTCTTCAATAGCATTGTGCCTGAATGCTATATTGTGCTAGTCCAGTTTAGTGAGCAAGACTACTACTCTACGGCAGTGGATTTTTACAATGCATTTGTGTTGTGTCTTCCTGATATAGAATATAAACCTACTCAACAGCAGCTTTGGCAATAAAGCTGGGTTGATTGATTTATACCACGGTGTAATAACCAAATAAAATCTGAAACCAACAGCCTGGATAAATAGGCATAGTCTATTTCCAAATGGATTTAGAATCTGATCTATGATGAATCAGTGCCTCACAAAATGTGTTGGAATGCATTCCTACTCAACTCAGGGCTGACATTATTTATTTCCATGTCAAAACTCAGGTTGTCACAATTCAAAGTATCCTGATATGAGCAGCTTGTGTTTTGACATATAGAGCAACATGCTCTATTGATGCACACCTATGGATGACTGTGAGTTAAATAAGAACTGAGTGGAACCATTATTGAGGTTTTTTAATTGTATTTTTTGTTTTTTTGTTTTTTTTAAAAAACAAGGGTTGTCATATTTTGGTTCTGCTTTCAACTTCCTGGGTTAGAATGGCACTAGAAACTGAAGAACCAAAATGTTCTTGGTGGAAGGGAAATTCTCATGGTATTTCTGGCTTGGCCTGAATGCTGAGGTACAGAAAACCTTGAGAAAAAGCCTTTTTCAAAATCAGATTATCAAATCCAGATACGTGGATGACTATTATCAGAGCATGCTATATGTTTGTGGTCATTGACAGACCCATCAGCGCTAAGGTTCATGATGTACTCTTGGGGGAATTCTGCACCACTGCGCATGCACAGAATTTATGTCCTCTGTAGATTTCTTTGCTTTCCCGCAGAAAAATGACTTTCTGATGGGGAAGCAAAGGGAAGCCACAAGAGCGGTCATGCGACCCTCCCCAATGGTATGTTTCAGGTGCCCAGGGCAGCTGGCAGAGAGGTAAATCACTGTGGAGCAGGGAGCAGGACTGGAGAAGACCTGGCTGGTGGCTCCTAACCTGCGGTGGGCTCAGCTGCTAGTTCCGGCTGGTCTGGGGAGAACGGGACTTCCTCTTCCCCTACACCACATCTGGGACCAGGTTAGATCTATCCCAGGTTTCTCCCTCGGCTGCAGGAAGCTCTGCAAACTCCCCCTGCCATTTCCTGCATCCATCTCTCCTCACCTGCAGGGGCAGGGATCCCTGTACATGGACCTGCTTCCCCATCCACCCAACCCCCTTGCATCCAGATCCTCTCATACACAGACCCTCCTGCTGAGCCTCATCCCCCACAACCCTGACAGCCCCCCCCCCCATGAACCCCACTCCCCCAGAACATTCTGACGAGCCACCTGCACCCAGATCTCCAACCCACTGAGCTCCAGGACTGGTTGGTTGGTAAAAAGTTGGTAATCCTTTTCTCTGAATGATCTGTTAAAAACCCAAAGTCTGGGAATATTTACTTCATCCTGTAGCTATAAACTTAATAGTAAAAGTCAGTTCTTCTGTATAGTGCCTAATATCCTTTCTAATCCTTAAATGACAGTACAAATGACTGTTGTATGGTTGACATGTTGTCTGAAATCTGGAGAGGAAATTTTAAAATGTATGAATACAATTAGTTTCTCTCCCTTAATCAGACTTGAAAATAACCAGGATAGGTTCATTTTCACATTTCCTCCTTTGACATATTACTTCTACACAAATTTTACAGAATTCATTCTTATTCTCTTTAAATTGCACTGTGACTTTTGTGAATGATCTAGATTAATATCTGCTGCATTTTTTTCCTCCCTAGCAAAACTATACAGTTCTTCCCCCAAGTCTCATATGTTGTACTTGAAAGTGCATTTAAGAAGAAGCAAAACCTTGAAAATTTTATTACTATGCAAAATACGTTTTGGAAAGGATCATTTTTACTGTAATATTATGATCAAAGACTTCTACTCGCTTTCATAGAAAGAAGTTTCTGTTGGAAAAGAATTATGTATCTTTTTTTTTCCCCTTTTTATCCTCACTTCCTTTTAAAAAGCTTCCAGTGTACATCAGTCCCACTGAAAATCCAAAACTAATTACATACTCCCACAGGGAAGCTTTAAGGCTACAACAGACAAACAACATTTATCTGTTTGTGGACATTTATTTGAAGAGTTAGAACCATCAACCATCCCTCAGCAAAATACTTAGCAATTAAAATGAGGGAGTCAAACAGCTGAAGTCTAGAGTTTGTGCTCATCAAAATGAATGTGTTTCCATAACAGGGAGTTCATTGAAATTGACCCATGTGCTCTAATAATGATGTTTCATTGCGGCTGGAGGAAACCCTATCAATACCAAGGTGTTGGTATTGTATACTGTCCTGCTGAATTGCCCCAGGAGTGGCATCTGTCAGGCAGATGTCATTTCTTTTTAGTGAAAGAGAATGCACTGTGATAATGCTTCACAGTGAACTCTCCAAGGGAAGGGGAACTCTTCATTGTTAATGCATTCCTCAAGCCTCCATAAAGGGGCTGTGCTGTATAGTCCATTCATACATCTCCCAATCCCTTTACTGTAAATGGTACCACAAATGTAGGATACAGTTCTCATTTCGTGAGTAATTATTTATATTTAATTATATTTTACAGCCCGTAAGCCAACTTGTTTTGTGCTGCATATTTTTAATGAGATGTGCAAATATTTTCCCAGGAAAACAGGTCAACACATAGTTTTGTTTTGAAAGAGAAAAAGGGGAGGCTTTTGTGGGTTGATTTAAGATGGACGTTTTGTGGGCTCTGATTTCTACTCTCATGGTTCAAGAAGCAGTAAATGCTTTATTTAAGAAATGAAGGGCCTGATTCAGTTCCCATTGAAGTAAATGACAAGACTCCCATTGACTTTAGTAGGCTCAGGATTAGACCCAAAGCACAGTTCTCTTCAGTCAATTATCTTTAAAAAAAAAAAAAAAACCACACACCTGTGAAGAAAGAGCAAAATAATATGTTACTAGATTCCATGTGGAGGAGCATAATACCCCACGCTAGTAATGAAAGAGTTAATTGGAGACAGACAGCAATTAATGCTTGTGGTTGCACCTGGAGGGTGAGTCAGGCCCAGCTGGGGAAGAAGCTCAGTGGTAAGCCCAGAAGAGAGGGAAACAACTCTTCAATCCTTCTGTGGTTGCTAGAGAGTTCTAGAGGTTTAGAGCAGGGCAGATGTGCAGTAAGCCCAGGGAGGGCTGTGAGAAAGGGCCTGAAGAAAGACTGAGGTAGGGAGAAGTCCAAGGAGGGCTTTAGCGACTCACCACAGAGTCGCTGGAGTGAAACCCACAGAGGTAGGGCCTGGGTTCCTCTGCGGATGGTGCAGAAAATCCTGACAAAAAGGGAAAAGGACTTTTGAGTGTGGGGCTAGGCCTCAATGGAGGAAGCCTTGCGAGGCGTTGCTCTGCACAAGCATTGGAGACAACCTCTGCAGAGCCTGGGAAAAGTGAAGAGTCTGCAGAGGAGTGAGTCCAGGTAGGACCAAGGAGTTACGGGTATTTTTAGTTTAGTTTATCAGACTTTTTGTTTCCCCTGAATGTGGGGGACTAAAGGTGACCTGGCCAGAGGGCCAAGTTGCAAGATGAACCAGATCATTGCAGGGCCAGAACAGCTGTTGTCAGGGATGCTAGAGAAGTAGAGCCTGTTGTGCCATGCCCAATCACAGAGGAGCACGTTAGCAGTGATTCCGCTTGTTGACAGGTCACTGTTAAAGTGGTTATTATTATTATAAGGCTTGCACAGAACAAGGGCCAGAATTTGTCTATAACTTCACAGTTGCCCAGTAGAGGGAGTTAATAAGGACCATTCCCCTGTCCTCCTGTAGCCCATGAAAAGGCCAGCCAGAATTGTAGCATCTGTGTTCTAGGGTATGTAAGGTGATTGGGGTGAGAGACAGGGCTATGGGTTTCCCGCTATGCACAGGGGGAGTAAGCCACAGCCCACAAAGCCATGCAGTAGTCAATACGCAGAGGCGGTGTGCCCAGGAGATGGTGGTGGCAATGCCTTCTGGGGCAGTACAGCTCAGTTCCTGGGTGGAGGGGAATATTCCCCTTTACCTTTGTGACTTTCCCTGGATCTGGGGTGGCCAGGCCTGGGTTGTCTTCTTAATTCATAAGAAGGAAAAAGAGTCTGGGCGTTAAGAAGTAAGGTTTTATTAGAACTAAAACAGAGTTACACAAGACAAAGGAGACCCATGAGCTCCTAGCTGTGTGTCTGGTGAAACTGCCACTAGACTGCTTCCAAGTGATTCTCCCTAGCCCCAAATCCAGTTCCCTCTAACCTACTCTTAAAGGCACAGTACATACTCTTAACATCTCCCCTTTCCAGTAAAAGCAATCCCAAACCATTTAACACACATACCAATTGTTTCTGCACAGGTACCATAAGATACTCAACTTTGTTAGCAGTGCTCAATGAGCCTTTCAGGTGCTCTACACAGTCCATTAGATCTATGAGGCAGTCCTTGCCCTAGCTGAATCAGCAAACTGCTCTGTGTGCTGATCTGAAGGATCCCTTGTGGTTTTCTCAGTGCTTTGTCCTTTAGCTGTTGGTGAAGTATCTGCTTCCATATCTCCCTCTTCTTCAGGAGGATGTTGCAGATGCCCGAACTCCAGCCTCAGTGGAGTCCACGTGGCTATTTTCAGTGCTATAGCTCTGAGTCTCAGAGGGTATGTCTGCACAGTGAGCGGCAGAAAGTTTGCCCATTGGTGCTAAGTATGGTAGTGAGTTTATGATTTGGGAACTAGAACTAAAACATACCAAACTCATCTCGTATTGGAGCCAGCATGAGTCAAAAACAACTTTCAGTCCTTACTGATCTGGGCTGGACTCAAAGTGGTGAACAACAGGTGAGAGGCTCTGAATCCATACAATGTCCTGAGAGATAGATATCCAGTTCCCCCACAAGTGCTAATAGATGGTCCCATATATATTAAAAAGTCCTGAAGAATGTTAAAAACTTAAATGCTCAAATGTTTGAAAACTTAAATGCTCAAAGTCAAGAAGTGCCAGAGTTAAAGTTGTTCATGTAACCCTTAATACTGCCCCCCGCATATGCTTTAGGATACAATCTTTAATTATCACATCCATGCTATTTTTTCCTACATGGGTAAGTAATCAGCAGAACTCGAACCAGGAATCTTCAGTTTCATAGCACAGACCTCTACCATAACTGGTGGGAATGAAAAAAGGGAGCACGAACACATGTGTCTGACAACCTGAGAGGGTTTCGTGGGTGAGTAGTAGGAGCATGAGTAGTTTCTGACATTCTTTCTGCATAAGCCTACCCCATACTACCCTGTTGTCTCATCTCCTTCAATTTAATCTCCAAATTCAGCCACACACACAAACCCCGTCTTATTTTTCTGCCTCTCCCAGCAGTCCTTAAAGGTTAATGCTGAAAGTATTGGTGAGACAAGGTGGGTGAGGTAATCTTTTATTGAACCAACTTCTGTTGGTGAGAGAGAGAAGCTTTTGAGCTACACAGAACTGAAGAGCTGATCTTAAGAAGAGCTGTATGTAATCTCGAAAGCTTGTCTCTCACCAAGAGATGTTGGTCCAATAAAAGATATTACCTCACCCACCTTGTCTCTCTCATATCCTGGGATCGACACAGCTACACCAGCACTGCATGCACATGGGGGGAGGGGCAGAGGGGCACTATATGTGAAAGAAAATGTAGAATCAAATGAATTAAAAAACTTAAATGAATCTACATGTTCCATAGAATCTCTCTGAATAGTAATTCCATGCTCTAATAAGAATATAGCAGTAGGGATCTATTATTGACTACCTGACCAGGACAGTGATTGTGATGATGAAATGCTAAGGGAGATTAGAGAGGCCATCAAAATAAATAACTCAATAATAGTGGGGGATTCAATTATACCTATATTGACTGGGTACGTGTCACCTCAGAACGAAATGCAGAGACAAAATTTCTCAATACTTTAAATGACTGCTTCTTGGAACAGCTGGTACAGGAACCCACAAGGGGAGAGGCAATTCTCAATTTAGTCCTGAATGGAGTGCAGGATCTGGTCCAAGAGGTAACTATAACAGGACCGCTTGGAAATAGTGACCATAATATAATAACATTTAACATTTCTGTGGTAGGAAGAACACCTCAACAGTCCAACAATGTGCCATTTAATTTCAGAAAGGGGAACTATGCAAAAATGAGGAGGTTAGTTAAACAGAAATTAAAAGGTACAGTGACTAGAGTGAAATCCCTGCAAGCTGCATGTATACTTTTCAAAGACATCATAATAGAGGCCCAACTTAAATGTATACCCCAAATTAAAAAACACTGTAAAAGAACTAAAAAAGAGCCACTGTGGCTTAACAACCATGTAAAAGAAGCAGTGAGAGATAAAAAGGCATCTTTTAGAAAGTGGAAGTCAAATCCTAGTGAGGTAAATAGAAAGGAGCATAAACACTGCCAAATTAAGTGTAAAAATGTAATAAGAAAACCCAAAAAGTAGTATGAAGAACAGCTAGCCAAAAACTCAAAAGGTAATACCAAAATGTTTTTTAAGTACATCAGAAGCAGGAAGCCTGCTAAACAACCAGTGGGGCCCCTGGACGATCGAGATACAAAAGGAGCACTTAAAGATGATAAAGTCATTGCGGAGAAACTAAATGAATTCTTTGCTTCAGTCTTCACGGCTGAGGATGTTAGGGAGATTCCCAATCTTGAGCCGTCCTTTGTAGGTGACAAATCTGAGGAATTGTCACAGACTGAAGTGTCACTAGAGGAGGTTTTGAAATTAATTGATAAACTTAACAGTAGAAGTCACCGGTACCAGATGGCATTCACCCAAGTGTTCTGAAAGAACTCAAATGTGAAATTGCGGAACTATTAACTATGGTTTGTAACCTGTCCTTTAAATCGGTTTCTGTACCCAATGACTGGAAGATAGCTAATGTAACGCCAATATTTAAAAAGGGCTGTAGAGGTGATCCCTGCAATTACAGACCAGTAAGTCTAACGTCAGTACCGGGCAAATTAGTTGAAACAATAGTAAAGAATAAAATTGTCAGACACATAGAAGAACATAAATTGTTTGGCAAAAGTTAACATGGTTTCTTTAAAGGGAAATCATGTCTTACTAATCTATTAGAGTTCTTTGAAGGGGTCAACAAACATGTGGATAAGGGAGATCCAGTGGACATAATGTACTTAGATTTCCAGAAAGACTTTGACAGGGTCACTCACCAAAGGTTCTTACATAAATTAAGTTGTCATGGGATAAGAGGGAAGATCCTTTCATGGATTGAGAACTGGTTAAAAGACAGAGAACAAAAGGTAGGAATAAATGGTAAATTTCCAGAGGGGTAACTAGTAGTGTTCCTCAAGGGTCAGTCCTAGGACCAATCCTATTCAACTTATTAATAAATGATCTGGAAAAAGGGGTAAAGAGAAAGGTGGCAACATTTGCAGATGGTACTAAACTGCTCAAGATAGTTAAGACCAAAGCAGACTGTGAAGAACTTCAAAAAGATCTCACAAAAGTAAGTGATTGGGCAACAAAATGGCAAATGAAATGTAATGTGGATAAATGTAAAGTAATGCACATTGGAAAAAATAACCTTAACTATACATACAATATGATGGGGGCTAATTTAGCTATAACTAATCAGGAAAGAGATTGTGAATAGTTCTTTGAAGACGTCCATGCAGTGTGCAGCGGCAGTCAAAAAAGCAAACAGGATGTTAGGAATCATTCAAAAACAGATAGAGAATAAGACGGAGAATATCTTATTGCCCTTATATAAATCCATAGTACGTCCACATCTTGAATACTGCGTACAGATGTGGTCTCCTCATCTCAAAAAAGATGTACTGGCATTAGAAAAGGTTCAGAGAAGGGCAACAAAAATGATTAGGGGTTTGGAACGGGTCCCATATGAGGAGAGATTAAAGAGGCTAGGACTTTTCAGTTTGGAAAAAGAGGAGACTAAGGGGGAATATGATAGAGGTATGTAAAATCATGTGCGGTGTGGAGAAAGTGAATAAGGAAAAGTTATTTACTTGTTCCCATAATATAAGAACTAGGGCCTACCAAATGAAATTAATGGGCAGCAGGCTTAAAACAAATAAAAGGAAGTTCTTCACACAGCGCACAGTCAACTTGTGGAACTCCTTGCCTGAGGAGGTTGTGAAGGCTAGGACTATAACAGGGTTTAAAAGAGAACTAGATAAATTCATGGAGGTTAAGTCCATCAATGGCTATTACCCAGGGTGGGTAAGGAATGGTGTCCCTAGCGTCTGTTTGTCAGAGAGTGGAGATGGATGGCAGGAGAGAGATCACTTGATCATTACCTGTTAGGTTCACTCCCTCTGGGGCACCTGGCATTGGCCACTGTTGGTAGACAGGATACTGGGCGGGATGGACCTTTGGTCTGACCCAGTATGGCCATTCTTATGTTCTTATGCAACAAAAGTATTGGTGGCATTTTAATAGCCCTCTCTCTGGTAGAGTGCTCTGACAATCCCATAGAGTATATCAACAGTTCAGTCTAGAAACAGCTACTAAGGCCTTGGCTACACTTACCAGCTAGTTCGACGGCTGGAAATCGAAGTTCTGGGTTCGACTTATCGCGTCTAGTCTGGACGCGATAAGTCGAACCCGGAAGTGCTTGCCGTCGACTGCGGTACTCCAGCTAGACGAGAGGAGTACCGCGGAGTCGACGGGGGAGCCTGCCTGCCGGGTGTGGACCAAGGTAAGTTCGAACTAAGGTACTTCGACTTCAGCTACGTTATTCACGTAGCTGAAGTTGCGTACCTTAGTTCGAATTAGGGGGGTAGTGTAGACCAAGCCTAAGATTAAAATATTTTCTTATACAACATTTGTATTCTCATTATTCTTGTAGTTCCTATAAAGATACATCTATGGTAGGTTTTACAAACCCTACATGGACCCAGAAGGGTTAATGTGCTGCTGTGAGTCCAATCAGCTGTGCCTGGGGAGTGTAAGGCCAGAAGGGAGGGGCTAAAACAGGGAAAGCCCAGTCATCTCAGGGAAGCATAGATCAATAGCCCTCACTGGGGAGAGATGTCAGGAGGAGTCTGGAGATGAACTAGGAATGATGCCTGATTGAGCCTCTTTGGAGGAAATTGGCTCGGACAGGGAAATATTTATAGGTACTTGGGGACCTGAGGAAGTTTCTTAAGCCCTGCTCTGGAAGTGGGGTGTCTCACCTGAAGGAGCAGGGGAGCGACTGATGGTGGATGGATGACCAATCTTAAAGGGGCTGAGAACTAAACCAAACTAGAACAAAGGCTCCTCTGTTTTGTTTGTCTAGACTGTAACTTTGGACTTTGCTGCCCTGGAGGGGATTGAACTTTCATAGTGATGCACCTGGCAGAACAAGCCATATAGAACAGTGGCTCTCAACCTTTCCAGACTACTGTACCCCTTTCAGGAGCCTGATTTGTCTTGTGTACCCCCAAGTTTCACCTCACGTAAAAACTACTTGCTTACAAAATCAGACATAAAAATTCAAAAATGTCACAGCACACTATTACTGAAAAATTGCTTACTTTCTCATTTTGACCATATAATTATAAAATAAATCAATTGGAAATATAAATATTGTACTTTAATTTCAGTGTATAGTATATAGAGCAGTATAAACAAGTCATTGTCTGTATGAAATTTCAGTTTGTACTGACTTCACTTTTTATGTAGCCTGTTGTAAAACTATGCAAATATCTAGATGAATTGAAGTACCCCCTGGAAGACCTTTGTGGACCCCTGGTTGAGAACACCAGAGCAGGTGGGAAAAATGCTGGTTTGGGAAACTGAGGTAGAGGACCTGCAGCACTGTCTTATCACTAGGAGGTGCATGGGGGTAATCCACTTACAACATGTAAATATGGCCTTTAACCATATTTTGGTTTCACATTGCAAGATAATGAATGATGAATCTGAGGCCTTGTCAAACAACAGTGTCAAAGTGCTCTTTTTAGTGAATGACAGCAAGATCTGCACTGTGCCTTAGTGTGTGTGACAGGCTAGTCCATTGTACAGCTGCACCCTGGTTTGTCATGCACTACATCTCTGTGTGGCAAAACCCTAATAGAAAATTAATATAATGTATTACCTATATCCAAAATGAAATTACTTTAGGAAAGACCACAGCACTGATGTGCAAGTGGACCTGGTTCAGAATGAGATTTTCAGAAATTTTTGAGGAAATCAAATGATCTGCTTTTAATTTAGCAGAGTCCAGCAAATTTGATATCATGAATCACTTCACCTTTAGGCTGACCGCTGTATGGAATGATGGGAGTTTTACTCCAGCCATGATATCAGGTTAGCATTTGAAGGTCACAGTGCTGAGCTGTGCCTTTGCGCTAATAATGAAATGCAAATAAGCGTTAGTGTTGCAGCACTGGAGCTTATATTTTAATCACAGAAAGCCAGGAAATCAGTATGTGATATTGTGCAATTGGGTGTGGGTCATAGAGGACTGGATTCTGGAACCTTGCATTCCACCCTGAGTAAGGTTGCATTGGACCAGCAGCCAAGCAGAACCAGATTGCAACCATCCAGCTCCTGCTTTCCTTTCTGAGCCAGATCACAATTTCCCCCTTTTGCTCAGACTCTGCTGTATAAGCCCATGAAGTCAAGAGTCTACCCTTTCCTGCCCACCTGTGTGTGGGAGAGGAGTAGCAGTCCTGGCCAGGCTCCTATGATGTGGCCACCCACATGAGTGCTCCCTACTCCCCTGCACAGGCATGCTGTGGGGCTCACAATGGAGCCCACAGTGAAAATCCCTGTTGTTCGGCATGCATGCAGAGGACAAAGGTTAGGTTTCAGAAGGAACCACAGCACTGAGTGTTCTGACTTGTGTGAGGAAAACCTCAACCTTTGTATTGCATTAAAGCATTGCCCATGATGGTCTTGTTTTACTTCAAAAATAAAACAAATAATTTTTAACAGAGGCAGTTGTAAGTGGTTGCCCCCTTTTAAGGTGCCACCTGATGTACTGGGATACCACTGAGCCCGGCTGTTCTGCCAGCCTGTGCCCCCTTTTACCCTGTCTTGCTGAGCCAGGCTCTTAAGCCTCCACTAGTGCACACAAAGGCAGGGCCACACCTAGCTGCAGAAAGACACAGACACTGAGATCACCTCTGGGAAGACTCAGCTTAAGGTGCTCTAGCTCTCAGGTGCCACCTCCCTTGGAGTGCAGACCCAAAGGTATATTGTGAAATCCTCCCCCTTCCTCAGTGTGAAGGAAGGTATGCACAGTCTCTCTTCTCCCCTCCCCCCCTTATTATTATGAATTGCACAAACTGGGTTTCAGAATAAACAAAAACAATTTTATTAACTAGAAAGGATAGATTTTAAGTGATTATAAGAGATAGCAAACAGGACAAAGCAAATTACTGAGCAAATAAAACAAAACATGCAGACTAAATTTAATACACTAAAGAAATTGGCTACAAATAGTAATTTCTCACCCTAAATGTTGTCTCAGACAGATTACAGAGATTCTTGAAAGCCAGCTGCACTGGCCTGCAGCTTGAAACTTCACGTATTTTCATTTACAGGCTGGACACTCTTATAGCCTGGGCTCAGCTGTTCTCCCCGCAGTTCAGTTCTTGTTTTCAGGTGTTTCCCCAGTGTCTCTTTGGGTGGGGAGGCAGAGGAGAACCACGATGATGTCACTCCCCTGCCTTCTATAGCTTTTATGTATGATAGGAACCCTTTGCCTTCCAGTGAAAAAACAATGGCATTCCAAGTGGGGTCCAGTACCAGGTGACTCAGTCACGTGTCTCTGCAGGGTTGTAGCAGCCATTACTCGCAGGCTGTTTGGAGCATCCACAGGAAGACTAAGATCTTTCACAGTCCATTGTCTCTGCTGATGGACCATCAGCCCTGTCGGACTTCTTCATTGTTGTACCTGAAGGGCTAGTTGTGGATGTCACCCAAAGTAGCACATTTGAAATACAGATACATGGTCAATATTCCTAGCTTCAGGTACAAAAATGATATATGCATACAAATTGGATAAACACATTCAGTAGATTATAACCTTTTCAGTGATATCTTATGTGAGCCATTTTGCATAAAGTATATCTTAGTTATGCCATATTCATATCATAACCATATTTCTATGAAGAATATGGGATGTAGCATCACAGCAGTGTCTATAAACTTGCTACACTTTACCCCCAACTCCACTTATAGAGTTAAATTCATCCCTCTGTGCAAGTCCAGCACAAACCATGTCAGTGGCTGCTGTAGCAAAGTACCTGATATAGCCCACCCTGCCCCACTAGATAGTCTAAAGCAGGGGTCGGCAACGTTCGGCACGCGGCTCGCCAGGGTAACACCCTGGCGGGCTGGGCCAGTTTTATTTACCTGCTGACACGGCAGGTTCGGCCGATCGCAGCCCCCACTGGCCGCGGTTCGCCGTCCCGGGCCAATGGGGGCGGCGAGAAGCCCGCGGCCAGCACAACCCCTGGTCTAAAGTCAGGATGGGCGGGGCCAGTAGCTGTGGCAAAGTGGCAGTGCTAGAGAAAAACTGTGTTTAAATTGGGTGCATAATTCCAGGATTCTGCTCTCCAGTTCCTAGTCTGAGCCCTCCTCTATGGCACAAACTTATGTTCCTAGAACTACATCGCCCAGGGAGAAGCTCTCCCGTCAGCATATGTAGCATCTTCAGTAAGTGCTACAGTGGCACAGCTATAGTGCTGTAAGTGTAGACAAGTACTGATTATCCTGGCTTTAGGTCAGTCAGAATATGTCAAGGATGGAACAAAAGATTCAGTCAGCCTAGGAAGCTATTCTTTAATAAAAAGAGAAAAATAACAATGAAAGACATTAGCTTTTTAGCCTCCTGCACTGCAGTTTTTTATTTTTAAACTTTAGTCAATAATCAATTTGTTTTTAAAATCCACAGATCAATAATCCCTCTTTTATTTTATTTACAAAGTTGGTATGTAGGTAGAAAATCAACTCTCAAATACAAGTTTGAGTCACACGGAGTTAATTTCATCCTACCTTTATTTTCCATCCATATGGTGTCACTGTTGCATATCAAGAAAGAAATGTAGATCTTCCTTGTGGTCAATAGACTTTGCTGTTCATAATTTATCCATAAAAAGTGAGGGTGAAGGAATTGTCAAAACAAGAAAGCAAACTCCAAATGACTTCATTGCTTTACAGGGGTTATATGCATCTGCGCCACTGGTAACAGTCTTTCCATATGGGAATTTGGGCTGTTCTGTGATTTTCTTTATCATGTTGCTTGCAGTATATTCTCTTATCCAGGACTTATGCAAGAGTTCTGTTTTGTACAGTATGTGAACTTTGCATTAAAAAGAATGTAGGGAGAAAGGATGGTCTTGCGTTTAAGGCACTCTCTAAGGCCTTTGGAGATCTGGGTTCACTCACTCACTCTCTCTCTCATGCCCGTCGCCCCAGTCGGGGTATGGGCTGCCAACCACAGATCTCCAGAGTCCTTTATCCTGGGCCATTTGCTCTAGCTGGTTCCAGGTATAGCCCATTTTTTTGCTATCAGCCTGAAGGTCGCGTCGCCAGGTGTTTCTTGGATGGCCTCTTTTCCGCTTGCCTTGGGGGTTCCACCGCAATGCCTGTCTAGTGATGTTGGTTGGCTGCTTGCGTAGTGTGTGTCCTATCCAACCCCACCCTCTCCTTCTAATTTCTTCCTCTGCTGGAAGTTGATGGGTCCTCTCCAAGAGGTAGATGTTGCTGATGGTGTCTGGCCAGCGGATCTGGAGAATCCTTCTAAGGCAACTATTTATGAAGGTCTGGATCCTCCTGGTGGTTGTTTTAATTATCCTCCAGGTTTCAGCTCCATACAATAAGACTGATTTCACGTTGGAATTGAACAGTCTAATCTTTGTTGCCAAAGACAGCTCTCTAGAGCTCCAGATGTTCTTGAGCTGTAAGAAAGCTGCTCTTGCCTTACCAATCCTTGCTTTGATGTCTGCGTCCGTGCCACCCTGTTGGTCGATGATACTGCCTAGGTAGGTGAAGGACTGCACTTCTTCCAGAGGGATTCCATTCAGTGTGACTGGGTCATTACTGATGGAGTTAATCTTGAGGATCTTGGTCTTGTCCTTGTGGATGTTGAGGCCAACCTGTGATGACATGGCTGCCACTACGTTGGTCTTTTCTTGCATCTGCTGTTTGCGATGCGAAAGGAGTGCAAGGTCATCGGCAAAATCCAGGTCATCAAGCTGGGTCCACAACGTCCACTGGATTCCGTTCCTACGCTCATAAGTGGATGTCTTCATAATCCAATCAATGACAAGGAGAAAGAGAAATGGTGACAACAAGCATCCTTGTCTGACTCCGGTTCGCACCTGGAAGCTGTTTGTAAGCTGCCCTCCATGGATCACTCTACAGTGTATGCCATCATATAAGTTCTTAATCAGGTTGACCACCTTTGCTGGGATGCCATAGTGCCGAAGGAGCTTCCAGAGAGTCTCTCGATCCACGCTATCGAATGCTTTTTCATAGTCAACAAAGTTGATGTACAATGAGGAGTTCCACTCCATAGACTGCTCGACTATGATGCGAAGCGTTGCTATCTGGTCCGTGCATGATCTATTTTGCCGGAAACCTGCTTGCTCATCTCGTAGCTGTGGGTCAACGGCATCCTTCATTCTCTCTAAGAGAACTCGGTTGAAGACCTTCCCTGGCACCGACAGAAGTGTGATTCCTCTGTAGTTGGCACAATTGCTGAGGTCTCCTTTCTTGGGGATTTTAATAAGATATCCCTCTTTCCAGTCTGCTGGAATCACTTCTTCTTCCCATATCTTCTCAAAGAGGGGGTACAGCATTTCCACTGAAACATCCAGATCTACTTTCAGGGCCTCTGCTGGAATATCGTCAGGTCCAGCCGCCTTCCTATTCTTCATCATAGTGATGGCTTTTCTGATCTCATCTCTGGTTGGTCTATCACAATTGATTGGAAGGTCTTCGTTGGCTGGGTCAATGTCTGGTGGATTTAATGGTGCTGGTCTATTCAGGAGTTCCTCAAAGTGCTCCGCCCATCTATTCATCTGTTGTTCTATTTCTGTTATAGACTTTCCCTGCTTGTCTTTGACGGGACGCTCTGGTTTGCTGAACTTTCCAGACAGTCGCTTGGTGATGTCATACAGCTGTTTCATATTACCGTTGTATGCTGCCTGCTCCGCTTCTGCTGCCATTCCATCCACATAATCTCTCTTATCCTTCCTAATATTCCTCTTCACTGCTCTATGGGCTTCAGCATACTCTTTTTGCGCTTTAGCCTTTGCTGCTCTAGTCCTGCTGTTATTAACTACTGCCTTCTTCTTCTTTCTATCTTCTATCTTAGTCAAGGTCTCTGCTGTGATCCACTCTTTCTGCTGATATTTCTTAATTCCAAGCACTTCCTGGCATGCTGACCTAAGTGTCTCTCTCACTTTCTGCCATCTGTTGGATACACTGTCTTCCTCTTCCTCAGACCGATCCTGTAGTACTGAAAACTTATTCTTCAGCGTCAGTCCAAAATCTTCCTTGATCTTATGATCCTTCAAAAGGCTAACGTTGAACTTCACTCTTCTATCTGACGCGTCTATCCAGTTCTTCTTCAGCTTCAGCTTCAATCTGGCCACCACTAAGTGATGGTCGGACGCTACGTCTGCTCCTCTTCTAACTCTAACGTCCTGCAAAGATCTTCTGAACTTCTTGCTAATACAGACATGATCGATCTGGTTTTCTATCATGCCTGCTGGCGATACCCAGGTACTCTTGTGGATCCGCTTGTGAGGAAAGATGCTACCTCCTATGACCAAGTTGTTAAGTGCACACAGATCCACAAATCTCTCTCCATTCTCACTCATCTCTCCCAGAGCGTGGGTCCCCATGACTTGTTCATATCCTGTGTTGTCAGGTCCAATTTTGGCATTAAAATCTCCCATAAGGATGGTAATGTCTTTGTCTGGGAGAATCTCTAATATTTTCTGAAGTCTATTGTAAAAATAGTCTTTGTCCCCCTCTTCACTGTCATTGGTTGGAGCATAGCACTGTACAACATTCATCTTAATCCTCTTCATTTTAGTTCTGAAGGATGCTGTGATGATCCTGGAACCATGTGCCTCCCAACCAATCAGTGCCCTCTGTGCCTGCTTGGACAACATGAAGCCTACTCCCTGTGTGTGGGGTGCGTCACTCTCTTCATGTCCGAAATACAACAACAGCTCTCCTGTCAACAGTCATCTTTGTCCAGCTTGCGTCCATCTTGTCTCGCTAATGCCTAGTAGGGTCAAGTTGTTGCTCCTCATCTCTGCTGCGACCTGTGCCATCTTTCTTGACTCGTACGTGGTCCTCACGTTCCATGTACCAATGGTAATCCTCCTGGTTGCAAGAAGGGTAATCAGCTTAGTGGCTTCCTCACGACTTTCACCACCCAGCGTCATGCGTCTTCGAGTCGAAGACCCTTCTTTTTCCAGGCTAAAAGTCTCTGTTATCTCTATTGTTGGCGTTTCTATAGCAGGTTGATTTTTTACGGGGTGGAGTTGCTAGCCCCACGCCCAACCCTCCTCCTTTATCCTGACTTGGGACAGGCAGATGGCCCCAAAGGACCTCTCTGGTGGAGTTAGATCTGGGTTCAAATCTTGGCTTTGTCCTAGATTCCCTGTGTGACCTTGGACACATCTCTTAATCATCTCTGCTTTAGTACTCTATCTGTAAAACAGAGATGATAATGCTTGCTTTCTCCCACCCTTTGTCTGCCCAAGCAGTGGCTGGTGCAACTGGCTAGGAGGCGCCCAAGCAGCTGGCCCCGGGATCAGCCGCACCAGCCATTGCAGCTGCGAAAGTCACGGAGGTCATGGAACATCATGGAATCCACGACTTCCATGACAGAATCACAGCCTTAACTGTAAACAATTTAGTACCGGGTCTTTCTCTGTGTCTGTACAGTATCCTGAATGCAACTGGTGGTAATAAGACTACTTTAAATGTGTGTGCAATATTATGGATGGGGTTTGTCATTCTGATGCAACATTTGGAGTCTTTACTAATTATTGTATTTGCTCTGTATTTGCTCTATAGATAGAAGTACAACAAAGGGGGAAAACAGCGAAATCTCTTTTTATTTCCTAACTTGTTCCTAATTGAGAAAATTCTTCTCACTTCACAATTCTTTGAAATAGACTAGAAGTAAACCATCAACGATATAGTCTTCAATCCTGCAAAACATTTAAGTGTACGTGTAACTTTAGGCATGGGAGTAGTCCCATTGGTTTCAGTGCTGAAAAGGCAGCACTATTGGGGGATACTTAGTTGTCATGGTGCTATTAACATACTTAAATTATGTCCATTCATAAGTGCTTTGTTGGCTTGGGGCCATAGTGAAGATGATAATTCTGCCCTAGCAGAAGGATGAACAAGATGCTCTTCTATGCCTTTTCCATGTTTAATTTCTAATTTTCAATGCAGGATGACATTTTGTGTGGGAGACCTGGGTTTAGGTGCAGACTCTCTCTGATAAGGAATTGAACTGCTAATACAGTGGGAGCAGTGTACTGTTTTCACTGCTATTTGAATGATCACTGTGGGAAAACCAATGAGAGAACGTTCTGTTTCTCTATCTGGGCAGGCAAAAAATACTCCTTCCTTGGTGCTGTCCCTTAGCAGTCTGCATTGCTTGTAAATCAATACAACTGCTCCCAATACACCACAAGTTAAGCAAGTGGTGCAAAGTATGTTCTTTGTGCTGAGGGATAAGCCAAGTTAAGGAAAAAAGTACAGTACCTGATATTCAAATGTCCCCTAGTGTACTTGCCAGCTAATCAGAAGTAGTAAAATTTGGAGGATATAAAAAAAAAAAACCTACCAAGACCATGCTAAAGCCAGAGATATAAAAGTTATTTTTAATGAAAATCTTTCATTTAGCCAGTCAGAAATACCTTTAAACCAGCAGTTCTCAAACTTTAATAATCCAAGGACCCCATTTTTATTTTAGAATTTTTGCGGACACCCCCTCCCAAAAAAAGCACCCTGCTCAGCCTCAGGCCTTGCCCCCACTCCACCCTTTTCCCCAAAGACCTACCTCCACCCCACCTCTTCCTCCCCCCACGCCACCTCTTCCCCTTCTCTTTCCTGCCTCTTTCCACCTCTTCCCCCGAGCATGCCCCATCCCCACTCCTTCCCCTCCCTTCCAGTACTTCCTGCATGCTGCTGAACAGCTGTTCTGCGGCATGCAGGAGGCACTGGGGGTGAGGAGTTGATCAGTGGGGCCGGTGGCCCCAGACATGATTCCGCCCCCTCTCCTGAGTGCATCCTGATTCCACTCATCCCCCTCCCTCCCAGTGCCTCCTGCATGTCGCAAACAGTTCTTTTCTGAACTCTTATAGTTTTGGAGTTCACAACATCCCCTGGAAGAGTTCCTCAGGTTGATGATGAAGAAATACTTCCTTTTGATTGTTTTTAAATCTGCTGCTTATTAATGTCATTGGGTGACCTCTAGTTCTTGTGTTATGAGAAGGAGTAAATAATATTTCTTTATTCAACTTTTCCACACCATTCATGATTTTATAGACCTCTATCATAACCCTTCTTAGTCATCTCTTTTTCCAAGCTGAAAAGTCCCAATCTTTTTAATCTCTCCTCATATGGAAGCTGTTCCATACCCCTAAGTCATTTTTGTTGCCCTTCTCTGAACCTTTTCCAATTCTAATATATCTTTTTTGAGATGGGGTGACCAGATGTGCACACAATATTCAAGATGCAGATATACCAAGGATTTGTATAGAAGCATTATGATATTTTCTGTCTTATCTATCCCTTTCTTAATGATTAACAATATTCTGTTAGCTCTCTTGATTGCCACTGCACATTAAGTAGATGTTTTCAGAGAACTATCTACAATCACTCCAAGATCTTTCTTAATGGATAACAGCTAATTTAGACCCCATCATTTTGTATGTATAGTTGGGATTCTATTTTGCCATGTGCATTATTTTGCATCTATCAACATTGAATTTCATCTGCAATTTTGTTGCCCTGTCACTCAGTTTTGTGAGATCCCTTTTGTAACACTTTGCAGTCAGCTTTGGACTTAACTATCTTGAGTAATTTTCTATCACCTGCAAATTTTGCCACCTCACTGTTTACCCCTTTTTGCAGATCATTTATGAATATGTTGAACACCACTATTTACCTCTCTCCATTCTGAAAACTGACCATTTATTCCTACCCTTTGTTTCCTATCTTTTAACTGGAGTGCATGGCAAAGCTTTCAGGATCATCTAATGATCCTTAATTTAATTTAATGACAAGCCTTTTGTTATCTTAATCACCCTGTCTCTGTTTATAAATAAACTCCTCCCTCCAAGGGTGGAAGCTGGGAGCAGCATAGAACTCATCACATATCACACTCAAGCAGTGCTGCAGGTAAGAGCTCTGGCTGGGGCTAGGGCATGCGCTGTGAGCAGACCTCTGGGTACGAAATTCAGGAAGGGGGGGTGCAAGAGCCCCCAGCCTCTTCCCAATGGTATGCCGGTCTGTTAGAGCAGAGCAAGGTCTGAGGAAATGTGCAGGTAGTGTGATAATTTTACTAGAGGGGAAGACACTAGTGGTTTTTTTTTGTTTGGTTTTTTTTGAGAAACTTACCAAGGTGATTCCTGCTGCTTTTTTCCCTGGATACTCTTCAAAGCTTTTGAGTTGTGCAGGTTCTGAGATCTATTTTTTCCCCTCCAATGGGGTCTTTCCCTGAATACCTGCCGGACACTTCAAATTTATTGTTACAGGTCTTCAAGATCACTGGAAATAGCTGCTGCCAATCCTAAATCACAGAGAGCTTAATTCATAACCCAGCAGTGACAGTTTGCAAGGGCTGCTTCAGAGTGATAGATCGAACAGTGTGACTATTGAAGTGCAGGCAGGTGCTGTGCAGAAATTAGCACCTTATTGTCTGTGTTTGAAAGGAGAGTTCGCTATATTTTCTTCTGACTTATTACATAAAAAAGCAATAACCCTAGAGATAAAAAAGGCCATCATCTGTAGTGTTTGTTTCACAGTTACACCTTTTCTAAACCTGAATTTTTGCTGTATGTGAAGAAATCTCTGATACAGAGCTTACAGGGTAAAGATTCCAAGGATGTAAACATATTTTGTTTCTCCCCTCATATTTTAAGGCCTGAGTCCTGCAAACAGTTACACATGTCTTAAGAAGAAAGAGGTGAGCAGGTGTAGGGGAGTGTTGGGGTTTGAGTGTAAAGATGGCTCTCCTGAACTTGAGCTTGTTGTGCACTGAGCCAAAACCCCTATATAAATCAGAGCACCCTGTAGAGTTGAGGGGTATAGGAAAGTCATGGTTCCCTAAACTGGCCACAAAGCCTGGGGTAACATACACATCACTATGACAGCTCTTTACCTTCTGAGAATCTCACATTCTCGTTACTGGTTGAGTTGGCTTTGGGGGTCACTTCGTGGTGGCAGCACAACACAAAGTGGTCTGGCTCTGAGGAGAATCTAGGCCACTGTATCTAATCTCCTTTTGGGACCGGGATGGCATATATGATTGTGTCTGGTTGTCTTTTGCTGGAATGATACTGCACATGGAACATTTACTACTTTTTGGTGAACAGCCTTTTAAGTGTTCCAAATGTTTTTGCATATCAGTGGTCACTGAATGGGTTACTGCCCTTACATTAGCGCCCTGCATGTTTCTCAATGTCTTCTGTTTATGTATTTGAACAGCTTTGAAGAATAAGACAAGGTTTTCTTCTTCTCCTTCTCCTTCACTTGTGCCAGTGCATGATGCAACCTGAATGTTAACCAGGATTGAGGCATGATCCACCCGTCTGGGAAAAGTGAAATACAATAGTAATATCAAACCCACCTGGGGATGTACATTTCCCCATACATGCACTCTGTCATTTGTCTAATTAATATACTGAGGCCATGTCTATGCGCAGGACCAATCAGAGGTGGGGCCAGGAAGGCTGTTTGGCCTGGGCCTCAAGCTCAACGGGGCCTCAAATTTTAACACTTGTTAATTTTTTGGCGTTTGATAAGTTTTGTAACTTGTTTTTATGCACATCCCTATCGGACCAAAATGTAACACACACTCTCAGCTTAGAGCTGCAAATTTAAGCAAATGAGAGTTGTGATTTGGTAAAAGACAATTTTTTTGTTAACTGATATAGTTTATGAACATTTTAAACTCTTTAATATGACCAAGTTTAATAAAAATATCGGTTCTGATGGCACCATGTGTCATCAATTTTTATTATGGCTAGGGGCCTCTAAAGCTGGAAGTGGCCCGGGCCTCTCTGGACCTCTGAGAGGACCTGTCTACACTAGTGATCTTACAGCAGCACAGCTGTACAGAGACAGTTGTGCCACTGTAAGATCACTCCAGTAGCTGCTCTATGCCAATGGGAGAGAGCTGTCCTGTTGACATAATAAAACCATCTAAATGAGCAGCGGTAGCTATGCACACAAGCACTTATGCTAGCAAAACTATCTGTCAATCAGGGGTGTGTGTTTTCACACCCCTGAGTGACACAAATTTTTCCAACCTAAGTGGTAGTGCAGACATGTCTTCAATTATATGTTGGTTAAAATAAGAAATGTCTTCTCCCATTATATATTCATATAAAGTCTAGGTAAGTTAAAACGTAGGACTTTTTAAAGTGATTACATTGGAATTTTAATGCAAAGTCTCCATTCTTGTGTTTTGTTTTTATTCATCTGCAAGCTATTTAACAAATTGACTTTCAGAGGATCTAGATGTTAAGCCATGGAAAAACCCTCTAACAGCACCATATGGATCCTTGGCTATGTCCATTAGCAGCTGTTATGCTGCCTCTAGGCTAGCACATAACTAAATGAAGTTTGCCAAATAGTATGGAAAATATTAGAATAACTCAATTTCTATCTACATTTGGTTTATTGGGTAAATGTTAGAGACAGTTCAGAACAAACACTCCCCCTAGAAAGCCCCTACATGCCCTGAGCTTGGTGTGCTCAACAACCAAGTTATGTGAAACTGTCCCTTTCCCCTTCCATTATTTCAATGCAAAATCTAGTGTTTAGGAAACTTGACAAATTTGATATGAGCTGTTATAATGTCCAACTTTTGTTGGGCATGAGATTAAATTTAACTGTGACCCAATTTTGCTGCTAGGAGGCTAAGATTGTTGTCATATTTGTGGCGTGAACACTTTTGCTCTTTCCCAGATACAGGTGGGCTTGAGCCAGGAAGGCTCCATTAGCATTTACCCTTATACTCGCATGGAGTCTGATTTAATGGAGCTCCATACAGGCACAGGGGCCCACCCTAGTGGATCCAGTTGCAGGATTAGAGCCAGATTAGAGCCTGGGTCTGAACTTGACCTGAACACACCTCATCTTTATTTTCCATGTTCTGATTTTGGCCCATTTTTGTAGAATAGGGTTTTGGTCCTTCTCCACCAAAGCATTTAAGCATGTGAATACTTCTACTTCTACTCTCACACCTGAAGTTAAGCATGTTTAAATGTTTTGCTTGATTCGGGTTTTTTGTTCCGGAGATCTTTTAGTTGCAATTCATCTACAATTAAGTGCAGCAAGAACAGATGGAAATTCCATTTACTGTATGTAATAAATTAACAAGTTACTGCTTTAGCTCTAAATCTTCCTTGGAAATGCATCTGTACACTGATAAATACATCTGAGCCATCCCTGGCTGTTTCAAATTATACTTTTGATAGAAAATCTAATGCTGATGTTACTTTGACAGCCATAGGCAAATATGGCTCGTCACTGTTTGTTATCAGATCTAATCTTGCCTCCTCATAATGATCTAATATTGTTTGTCAAATTGATATCTTTAGAAGACTTGTTCCACTGTGATGTATACAAATGAGTATCTCGGTTTATCTGCTCTAACAGAAGTGTATCTCCCTAAACGTAATTAGTTGAAAGACTGTCCCCAATAATGTAGGGAACGTGTAGGGAAACAGCTGACTCAGCTGAATAAGAACTTTACTCAGGGCAACATAGCTAATGACAGTGTTGGGCTAAATTCCTAAAAAGACTCAGGTGCCTAACTACCACTTTCAGAATCCCAACCTTAAACCCCAGTGGGATTAATAAAAAACCCAACTCAGCTATTGCCAAACCCTGCAGGTACCTAAAATCACTCAGCGCCTACATTTTTGCACTGTTACCTTGGCACCTATGTTTCTGCTTCTGAGTGTGCAAACTACAGCCCCATGCCAGGCATCTGGACACCTAAGCCTCCTAGTGATGCTTGAGCCAGGGAAAGATAGGCGTTCTTCTGCCTAACTTACCTGTGAGGCCAGATCTGGTAAGTATGTAGAGTGTCTAGTGTATTCACCTGGGATGTGGAAGACCCTGGTTCAAGTCCTTCTTCCCTTTGATGGGGAGAAGGGATTTGAACAGGGATTTGTCACTTCTCAGGTGAGTGCCCTATCCACAGGGCTACAAGATATATACTGATGTGGGCTCCCCTCAGTGTCTCCTGTTGAAGCTGTTCCACTCTGGATAAATAATGAAAGAATCATTGGGCCAGAGAGAATCAGAGCAAGTGTGAGAAAGAGCCTGGTGATTAGAGCACTCATCTGGGAGGTGGGAGATACAAGATCCAGTCCCCCACACCAATGACTTTTTAAAATACTTATTTATCTACATTGGAGCAGGACACGTTGACAGAGCCCCTCACCAGAATATCCTATAACCCACTCACCTGGGAGGTGGCAGATCCTTATTCAAATCCCCTCTCCCACTCAGGTGGAGGAGGACTTGAACCAGGAGTCTCCCACATCCCCCATGAATACCGTATCCACTGGGATAAAAAGACATGAGGGAATTCCTCTTCCAGTGCCACCTAATGCCAAGAGAAAGTTTGCACCCGAGAATACCAAGCAGTGGGGGGCATCTTCCTAGAGCCCAGATGTGGGTACTGAACATCCTGTGAGGGACAGGGCCTAAGAGAGATCCCTCACCTTGGCATCTCCAATTGGTTAGCTTAGGGGGATAGCCACGTAGAGTGTGCTGGTTGTTGTAAATCCCATTCTGAGACATCTCTCTCCCTATTCATTGTATGGGGGCATGGGGGAGACAGAGAACCTGCCCTGGAATAGCCAATATCCCAATATCTAGGGCAATTTTCTGTGTCTACAGTATGGGCCCTCTAGTGGCACAAATATAGCACTGCAGTTATGCCACTGTAGCATTGTAATGTAGATGCTTACTATGGCAACGGAAGAGGCTTTTCAGTCACTGTAGGAACTACACCTCCCTGAATGATGGGAGCCAGGTCTATGGAATCATTCTTCCATCAAACCAGCTGCATTTCCACCCGGGACTAGGCTGGCATAGCTATTGTGCTGCAGGTTGCTGGCTATTTTGGGGTGGGCCTCGTGTGTGTGTGTGGGGGAGGGAGGTGTTGGTGAAACTTTTCAGAAGATGTTGGTTTCATCCTGATGCATAATGAGAGATTTTAGAAATTTCATATTTTCACTAGGTGGAAAAACGGTTTCCCACTCACCTCAAATACTTACCTGCTTGTACCTTTAACTCACACAATATGAGCAAGTTCACACTCTCGATGGTTTGGGATAAACAGTGTAGGATGGATCTAAGAAGCTGGTTATCAGAGAGGAATTTCAGAGCTTCCTTTCACTGAGGTCTCTCATTTTGTTAATGTCTAATAGTGGGAGACAACAGCAGCGTAGCTGGTGTTGGGTATGGCCAGATTCCTGTTCCTCCCCCTGCCCTGCTATCTAAACAGATGTTCCTTTTTGAGAGCTTACTTCAGCTCCTTGACTACTTTCCCAACCATTCCCCTCCCAGCTCCCTACTTGCTGTTTCCTGTGTTTCAGCAACAAGGCCATCCTTCCTCTGACTACATGCACTGTAGCTTTCATATTTCCAGCTGCCAGAAGTGAGTGTAGAAAGGTATGGAAATGAACTGTCACTGGAGTGCACTCAATCTCTCTGAAGCACATGATGAGGTGTCAAGAGCACCCTGTTCTATTTCTTCCTCTGGCACAGCCTTTCTGTGTGAAAACAAGCTACTTATGCCAGAAATTTCAATGTCCACTAATTTTGGATGCCTCAGTTCTCCTGTGCCCAATTCTGCAACATATAAATATGACTTTTAGATTACTTTCAACAGCTCCAGTTGAAATCAATGGTATCTCAAGTACAAATTATATTTTCTATTATTATTACTGCCCTTAAAGCTGAGTGATAAATCCCCCACGATGAATGAAGTAGACTGGCAAATGCTGCATGAATATTTGTTAGCAAAAAGGCAGAGGGGAGCCTGTACTGTGTGTTATTGATAGCCAATTTGACCAGACAAAGAACTGAGTAAATCTTTTCTATTGGTACCTTTGCAGCACCTACTGCTGAAGCCAGTTCTTTTTGTCCACTAAAAGATGTTTCTTCTGAAAGTGACTTGTTTTTCAGTTATAGTAATGCTTTATATTGGGAATAATGTCAGCAAATCAAACCAATAACAGCATCAAACTGATTGCAGTCCTTGGTTGAGAGGCTGGTGTATGCTTCAGCTTGAGGCTGGTATACAATTCAGCTTTGAGTATTCTTGGGTTCATCACTATATATGCCTGTAATTGCAGCAGTTACATCTTTTTCGCTGGTCAGAGAACAAACTATCAATCAACACTGGCCAGAAATTGTCACCTTGACTTTCAGTTTCTATTTGGCGATACAACCTCTGATATTCTGCATAAAATGCATCTTTCTTAATCTGGGCTAAAAGGAGAAATGTTTTTACTTAATTAATAATTATTACAAACTTAAAAAAAAAAAACTTGCACAGTATGTACACAAATTAAAAACACTTACCCATATATTTTTTCCTCCATGTGTATGCAGAAAAAAGTATTGGACACCTGATTTAGGAACGCCGATCCCGTACTTGGCTCCTCAAATGGGCTCTTCTGCACTTAACTACTAGACTCTCCCCAACATCCCAGTTGATATCCAAATCCTGTATCAAATATCTATATCTGAACACCACCAAACATGGGAAGAGTTTGGGTGTGGATCTAAAGTTTCTACTTTTGGGCTCAGTGCCTATTCAATCCATGCTGTTAGGCACATAGGTGTGCCTCTTTGAGTGTCCAAATGTGTAGGTCACATTATTATCAAGTCAAGTTAATTTACCTTCTACAGTACTTTACCATGTAAATGTACTTTGAAGTCATATGTAACCCACATCCTCTCAATATGTTCCTCTCTAGTGGTGACTGGGCCTCAGGTAGAGGTGGTTGAGTAGAACTGTGTGGGAATCAGAGTTTGTTTCATGGGAAATTCTGTGATTTTTTTGAAACTACTTTCATTCTGAATCTAAACAAAACTAAAGGCTTTCTAAATAGCCCATGAAATGAAATTACTGGAAGAAAAATCATTTTGGGTCAATCACAACAGCTCCATATATAAAAGTTTTTTTTTAAATCAACACATTGCCACAGGAAGTTTTGGTTTCAACAAAACGCCATTTTCCAACAAGGAAGGCTTTCCACTGGAAAATTTTGGACCAGTTCTGATGAGCCTGCTACAGCCTTGGCTAACATGCCTGGGATTTTCTTCAAATACAGCGTGGTGTGAGTGAAGAATACGGAATTGCGCATTGCAGGTTTAAGAACCACAGTTGTGATTGGAGGGAATATTTTAAGATACTCTTCTATGCAACCTTATTGGTCCACTGTGAAAATTAACTTAAAGGGAAAAACTGTGATGAAAGGGAAAGAAAAGCATTTAACTCTTTTATGAAGTGTTTTCTTATCATTGTTAATTTGATTAAGTTAAAATTAGCTTATGGTATCAGACACTGAAGGTAATGAAATACATTATCTTCTATTTACCTGTTACAAGTGTTTTACCATCATTTAACCTTAATGAACTCTCTAGAATTACTGTCAAGAATATGAGGGTTGTTTTCTAAGTAGGATACTTTTGTAACAAACTCTTGTCCAAATTACTCTGTTAATGAGTTCATTAGTAAATTAACTCAGCACAATTTGTTCCAAGTTTAAACTGAGGTTTAGGTGGAATAAAATGTCATTAAGCATTGCCCTGTGCAAGGTTTCACATGGGGTTTTGTTAGTAATACTGCAATAATTATGGCCTGAAGGCTCAAGTCATAGCCCTGCTCTGGTACCATTTTCTAACAGAGCACCCTTTTAAATAATGCATAATAAAAATGCACTAGGGCTGTCAAGCAATTAAAAAATTAATCGCAATTTAATGTGCTGTTAAATAATAGAATACTATTTATATAAATATTTTGGATGTTTTCCATTTTCAGATATATTGATTTCAATTACAACACAGAATACAAAGTGTACAGTGCTCATTTTATATTTATTTTATTATAAATATTTGCACTGTAATAATAAAAGAAATAGTATTTTTCAATTCACCTAATACAAGTACCATAGTGCAATCTCTTTATCATGAAAGTTGAACTTACAAATGTAGAATTATGTACAAAAAATAACTGAATTCAAAAACAAAACAACCTAGAACTTTAGAGCAGTGGTTCCCAAACTTGTTCCGCCGCTTGTGCAGGGAAAGCCCCTGGCGGGCCAGGCCGGCTTGCATACCTGCCGCGTCTGCAGGTTTGGCCGATTGCAGCTCCCACTGGCTGCCGTTCGCTGCTCCAGGCCAATGGGAGCTGCTGGAAGGTACTTTGGTACCTTCTTTGCATTTTGTCAGATCTGCAGTGAAAACACAGAGTAGGAGACACACAGTTCTCCCCTAAGGAGTTCAGTCACAAATTTAATGAACACACTATTTTTTTAATGAACATCATCAGCATGGAAACATGTCCTCTGCAATGGTGGCTAAAGCATGAAGGGGCATATGAATCTTTAGGGCATCTGGCACCTAAATAACTAGCAATGCCGGCTACGAAAGTGCCATGTGAACATCTGTTCTCACTTTCAGGTAACATTGTAAATAAGAAGCAGGCAGCAGTATTTCCTGTAAATGTAAACAAACTTGTTTCTCTTAAAGATTGGCTGAACAAGAAGTAGGACTGAGTGGACTTGTAGGCTCTAAAGTTTTACATTGTTTTGTTTTTGAGTGCAGTTGTGTAACTGTAACAGGGTCAGGACTCATCACCGCTGGCGCCTCCTGCTGATTGCTCCGGGAATTAGCTCAGTCCAGCTCTGGAGTGTCCTCTGTGGGTGGTGTCCTGCCAGTTGTCTGCTCTACTCCGCTGTTTCAGACCTGCGTTGCTCCCCCGCTTGGTGGTGTCCTCTTCAGGACACTGCTCTCCAGCAGTGCCCACTACTTCTTTCTCACCCCACCTTCCAGGGGTCACAGCAGTCCTTTAACTTACACCCACCCCAGGGGCCAACCACAACCCAAAGTCTAGCCTCTCACTTCAGGGGCAAGTTACAGTCTGTATTGGCCATGCTCTTCCATCATCTCTCACAGGTGCAGTGCAAGAGGGAAGGGGTGGGAGGGACCTGGGTCCTGTCCTAGGAACCCTCTAGTGGCAGCCTCTCTGCCCTCCTTCTCTCCCCTTGTCTGCCTATCATCCCTTGGCCACTTCCCCTTGGCCCTTGCACCTTCTGGGCCCTTTCTGCCAGGGGCCTGCAGCCTAGCAGGTAACAGGCCAGAGCTCACCCTCTGCTCCCCTGGAGCCTGTTCAGCACTGCTGTATCTCAGGTGCTCTCCCTGGGAGCCAGTCCTCCTCTCTTGCTTGTCAGGGAGAGACTCTCCTTCACTCTGCTGGGCAGCTCCTTATATCTGGGCTGCCCCAGCAGCTGCCTCCTAACAAGCCTCACCCTAATTAGCTGCAGGTTTCCACAGCCTCCCTGGCTGCTTCTGCCCCACCCCCTGCTGGAGTGGGCCACGTGCACCACTACAGTAACAAAAAAAAATCTACATTTGTAAGTTGCACTTTCATGATAAAGAGATTGTATGGTAGTTGTTTGAGGTACCATTATGGTACTTGTATGAGGTGAATTGAAGAACACTATTTCTTTTATAATTTTTACAGTGCAAATATTTGTAATAAAAGTAATATAAAGTGAGTACTGTACACTTTGTATTTTGTGCTGTAACCGAAATCAATATATTTGAAAATGTAGAAAAACATCCAAAATATTTAGTGAATTTCAATTGGTATTCTATTGTTTAACAGTGAGATTAGAACTACAATTAATCTCGATTAATTTTTTTGAGTTAATCGCATGAATTAACTGTGATTAATCGACAGCCCTAAAATAAACACTAAAATTAAACCCCAAAACCAATTAAAAAGTGTTAAAGGTTTTTCTGATCACTTGTTGTTGATGTCTTTTCAGCAATGGAGAAAATGACTAAGGGTCATATATATATATTTTTAAAGGTGCCTAGAGGAATTTGAAATCGAATGGAAGCTGGGTTGCCAAAATCTCAGCCTAAATGACGATAGACAGGAAAAACTGACATTAATTTGACACACAATACTGTCCAATGCACAAAATAAAAAATCAGAATTTTTTCCCACTTAATGTTTTCACCTTGGGTGTTACTTGTAACTACAACAGATACAGAATTTTCAGACAAATCTTCAAGTTGACTGTGTCCCTTTAAATAGTAACGTGTTGAATAGCTAAATCTCCCTGCAGTGCTTAAACCTAATCTCTCACAGGGCTAACTTGCCATGGTCTGCAGATTCTGAATTAGACCACCTCAATATTTTGTCATGTCTTTCACAGCTTGTGTGCTTGTGATAAGATTCAAACACAACCTCTCCTGAAAGGTATTCTGAGATATAGCTGAACCCTACGTCCAAGAGTCCATTGCTCTTCCACTAAATGAGCTGCAAAAGGAACAATAGCTGTTGTAGAGAGAATGAGAAATAAAACACTTGCAAGTGTGCCTGCCAAAAGGCAACCCAAATATTGTTCGTGCTCTCCAGGGACTACTGTGATGAAGGAGACAGAAATGAAGGTTTTTTTTGTTATAGTGGAGGAGGCGGCATGACAATTATGCTTGTAGGTAGGGACACTTTTTCTCTGCAGCAGTTGACAGTGGTGTCTCCTTCATGTATATGGCCAGCTAACAAATCCAGCAGGTATGTGTGCGCATGTGCATACCCATATCCAGTCCGAATCTGAGCCAATTTTCCCAGCACTGGTTTCTCTTTCTCTTCCCCTACACTACCGACTGCTGGGGTGTGTTATTTTTTTTTTTTTTAATCCTCTCAATAGAAGACACACTGGTTGTAACTAACTCTAAAGTGGCTCCTGAAATATACGGGGCTAGATGACAATGTGTGATAATGACAAATTCTAGCTAAAGTAAATACTTGTGCGCCATCTCAGCTTTGTTTCGCTGAAAGTTCTCTTTGCTGTCTGTGTTTTATTTAGTTGTCTGTAATTTAAGGTAAACCAGCATCTAATCTCTCTGAAGGAACAGAATGAATCTGATTTCTTCTGTGCCTTTCATACTCCAGACTTGCCGAAGTGCTAGACAAAATTGTTACTGACAGGCCGAGGCCCACATCCTGAGATTCCAAGGATGAAGCTCTTTCATGGCACATAGACTCCAGTGCAGTTTGATTGTCTGAGTGGAAGGGACAAGCAGTGGTTATTGTGTATTGTCTGGGGTTCTTTTTTTTTTTTTCTTTTTCTTTACAGAAAATAAAGTCATATTAAGAAACTAACTCTTCTCTGAGTTCTCCTATCGGAATGATTGGATTCTGTCTCTTTCTCATTTTCAAAAGTGACAGCGAGACAGATTTAGGCTCCTTAATCAGGTATGCATTCATTCAGGTATTGCTGAGTGCAGCAATACTTAAATACCTTTAAAAATTAGGCCTTAAGGCCAAATTGTAAATGTATTTAGTGCCTTAAGACCTTTAAAAACCTGGCTCTCATTGCATAATTCCTGTCCTTGCACCTCTTTCCTCCCTCCAACATTTCCCTCAAAATTCAGCCAAACTGGCTGAAGCCAATAGTTATTACTCAGGTGAGAGAGCCAGCAAACTAATCCCATTGCAGTTGAATTAAGCTAGAATATTAGAGCTGTAGATGCCATACAAAACAAGTTAGGTGATATTTTATTCAACCCAGAGGGTTTAAATAAATAATTTGCTCATATTAATGAGGCATTATACATGTCCTCTACATTAGCAGTGGGAGATCTAAAGCAACAAATTTTAAGCTCCTAGAAATGAATAAGATGTTAGATCAGGACACTTCACTTTGGGATGCTGTAGAAGGAATATCAGGTAAATCCATAGGGGAATATGGTCTATAAAACATCTAAATACGTTTTTATGGGGATTGTTTATTTGGTGGGGGAGAAGAAAGAAATAAGATTTTTACCTGTAAGAATGAATAAAGCTCTCAAAAAGATCCAAAATTCTCCAGTGTTTAAAAATTAGATATGAAACATTACAAAATAGTTACTAAAAATCCTAATCCACTTTCTAAACATGGTCATAGGCAATTTAATTTATTCAGATAATTCAAAATTAATCAAAATGCAGATGCTTGGAAGCAATTATTCAAAATGTGTTCTCAGGCACTGGTAGTAAACTCCATTTGCACATTTATATTTACCACAAATAAGTTTAGTGACTACAAATTATCATTTGGGGTCTATAATTTGAAACAGTTAAAATCGGAAGGCTTACCTCTTGCTAAAGTCTGTACTTCCAGTGTTTAAATGGGATACAGAAATGTTAATTTGCTTGGGCATTTTTCTGTGGTAAAGGATAAATGTGTATCTAAAAATATTAAAGAAGACCTTGATAGGCTGCAGTTTCTGAAATTGCATTTGCAGTCAGTGTAATGAAAGTGATTTTGCCTCCAATGTTTCATTTTATTTTTCAAATTCTTCCTTTTGGAGATTTGGGCCTAGTATTTATTAAGATGACTAAAAGCATGTCTCTGTTTATGCTGTCTGTCGGGACAAAATTTCAAGCTTGGGAGATCAAGAGTAAGACAGAATATCACCCAGGGGACTGAGACTTCCTGACCTGAAAACCAAGAGTCTTTGTAATTTTACAAATCCAAAGTAGTGGTATTAAGATAGTGTGCCTACAGTTGGTTCAAAGGAATAATGATTTATAAATGGAACTTTTCAGGTATCCTAAATCTCATTCTTGCCCCATCTAGACTTTGGTGTTAGCAGCTATGATCTTGCATAATAAACGCCTTGGGGTGTTTGCTTGCAGCGTTACCTTGAAAGAAAAACAGAGTATTCCTCAAGCATCTACTTTCTATATATGTAGAAGGCTTTACACAATGAGCTGGTATCAATGCACAGCAAAACCATTTGAATTCAGATTCTAGACTGTCGCTTTCCATTTGTTTGTCATAAAAAGTTAATTTCACAATTGGTGACATCTTTGAAATTTTCTCAGCCACTGATTGCAGTAATGCAAGGAGACTTCTATTTTCTGAGCAAGACCTTCAAGCTGAATGTTTCGGCTCTGGTGAGTTCACATCATTAGTATACCTTGCCACTTGACAGGGTTCATTTTTAATTAAAATTGCTGCTGTTAAAGAATTTAATTAAAAATGGACAAGTGTTAGACTTGCCTCCTTCCCTAGTTTTGTGCTGTTTTTTTATTTTATTTTATTTTTTTTTTTACAACATAACATGTAGAAATCAGATCCTCTCAAACAGGGAAAGATTTCTCCCTTTACCCTGCAAAACGGGGGTCTGTCCCCTACTTGGATAGGCCTCCAGGAAGCCAGGTCATCCTTTCAAAGCTCTGTACCTCTGCTCTGGCTCTCTTTCCTCCAGCCTCCTAGTAACGCGCTGCCCACAGGACTCCTCTAGGGGGCTCTGTAGTAAAGTGAATAGAGCTCTGGTCTCTGTCTTTCTCTGGGAATATACACTGGTGAAACTATCTCCTTCCCTGCTGCCACTCTTTCCCTGTGTACATCCCATCAGGTGGGTTTTTGGAGCCAGAGAGAGGGCCCAGAGGAGGAGGGGGACAGTGCTACAGAGGCAGCTGAGGTCACCTTCTGGGGAGGAGATCTATATAGAAAGGGTGCTGCACCATTCATATATAAGGGGGGCAAAATCTGGAACAGGGTGGGGACATCAAGCATTTTCCCCTAAATCAAGCTTTCAAGTATAGGAGCCATGATCCTGAAAGCCCTAAATTTTCTTGATCTACGTTATATATGAGCACTCACCTGGTCTAACCTGTATCTTATGCTATAAACTTTTTGGATTTATTGGCTGCTGCTGGAACCCTGGATAATGGATCTCATCATTCCTTGGCATTTGGCTCTGGCATTCATTTAGCTTGGTATTAATCTTGCCTTCTTGCTTCATTGCAGCTTTTACATTTTACATTCACTGCTGTATTTACAATGTAGTTAATCAGACGTGTTGTTTTTCAGCTCATACACTGACATACCGTTTCATGTTTTCTTTCCTCTGTGACCTTTTTCGGCAAAAAGGTTAAACTGCTCAAAATAATCTGTGACATAGTTTTAACAGAAAAACTCAACAGATGTTTCTGAAAAGCTGTGTGACATAACACAAAGGCTTTGTGGGAAAGGACATTTTCCACTGAGATGAACTAGGAGGCATCTTTGCCAATTTTTGTAAATAGTCTTCTGCTACTGAGTCCAATAATACGAAATCGTTTTTTTACTACATTTGCTGCAGTGTACAATGACATCTATTGCTACTTCCGTGCTCTTGTCAGGCATCTTATTTCATACAGTAGCGGGAGGCTGATGCCAAAAGAGTAGTTACCAAAGATGTAGATTAGAAGGATTGACAGGAAGACACATGGAAGAGGAGGAGAAGATGTCTTGTTTTGATTAAATGGCAATCAACCCCACACTGAGTCCTTGTCAAGGTTTATAGTGTCTAGAGGACTTCAGGTAAATTCCCAGTACTGTTGTGAGCTTATTAAAACGCATGGTTGGAATTATCTTGGAAGACGCTGTGTATGTGTGAGACAGAGAGAGACACTGACTACTGATCAACAATATTCTATTAACATTCAAGGTCCATGATTTTGGGTCAGACCCTTGGCTGTGCTGTGGTATCTTTGCCAGCCACTTGAAGATTTCCCAGCAGTTCAGCATCTGGGCCTTCATCACTAAGAGCACTTATGCGTGTCATGTAAATTGTTCATCACAAGCTCTAGAGTTTTTAAAACAGCTGATCACGTGGTGTGAGAACAAAAGATCATGCAAGTAGTTAAAGATGTGTTATGCTGTGGAAAGACATTTTCACTGTGGGCAAAAGTGTTGAGCCTTGGAAATTGCTTATCAACAGATGGAACATCTATCTTGTTTTATTTCCAGTGGGTTTTTTAAAACTATTAGAGTGGGGGAGACCTTATATAGAATAGAATATGCTGTAATAATTCTCCTCTGGAGGCCCCAATTACTTCTCATTTCTTGGTGCAGGGACAGGGCAATAGAAAATAAGGGCCTCAGTTGTGCTAAAGCCCCATTACACAGCTGTGGTAGTGTATAGGAGCTATGTTAAAACCCCTTTCTACTCTGAGTGGTATAAAGGAGTGTTAGTGTAAATGAGAATCAGGCCTAAAGTTTATAGCCATTGTGATTTTGTGAAGAAAGCATTCCAAATAGGAACCAATATGAAGTTGTCTAACTGCATCTAAACTGCATTCATTCATGACTGACTTATTAGGTCTGATAAAAACTTTAGGGTTAATCCAGATTTGATGCGCAGATTCTGGACACACACCTTACAACAATGGGCAGGAATGCTGTCCACTCTCTTTAGTTGGGCTGTAAAGTGCTGCACCCTTCCTTCTCTGATGAACCACACCTTTCAAACTTCTAGGCTAAGGTAACTCACTTCACCTGGAGTAGACATGGCCACCATCACAGGCAATCCACCTCATACAGCATGCAGCTGCCAGCTGATTGAACAGCCAAGTGAGAACAGAGTGAAGTCTGAACAGCCCACACCAGAGCTTTACAAACTCCACTGGCTACCTATTCATTTCCAGAGTGAATTAAAAATCTTAGTTGTGATCTATAAGGCTCTTAATAGGTTAGAATATCCATCTACAGCCCACTGAGGCAACTATGCTTCACAGGAACTCACAAGTAGACAGGTCTGGAATCAGAGTGTGGGCAGAGTACTATCAACAGAGGTACCCTGGCTCTAGAAGACCTTAGCACAGGAAAACAGGCTGAACCTGACTGTATTCTGTACTCAGCATGCTCATCCTTGATAAGGCCTTACTCCAGTAGAGACCACCACATTAGGAGATGCTGCACCATTAGGAGACTGGGAGAGAGAAGAGAACAGCAACAAAAAAAGAGAGTATCACCTAGGGAGGTTGATAGAAATACTGGGAATGGTTGTAGGCAGAGAACAGGTCATTTTTGGGGGGGCATACTTAGTTGCAAAAAGGCCTTGATATAATAAAAATGGTTTCAAGGAGTGTCTAAGTGATCTTTCTTATACAAGCCTGTATGAAAAGTTATGCTTCTGGTGAAGTTCTCTAACTACTTCCACTGCACATTTAGAAATCAAAGGCTGGATCCTGAGCTGGTATAAAGTGGTGTAGCTCCATTGAGAATCTGGCACCATCGGAATGTTTGGATGTTCATTGGTCAGACAGCTTTCTGATGTTTTTTCATCAAGCAAGCACAGAATGCTCAGTGAGAAGTAATGTGATATAAGAAATGATTTTATTGGGTCAGTCATTTTAAAAATATGGAATACTTACACTCTGTGTCTTACACCAAAGGGCTGGTTCTTCCTGCTTTTCCTCTAGAAGCTCTGTAGCCCAGAAATGACTTTCTAGTGTTCTCTGAGTGCAGGGTGGGATTGACTTTGATCCTAATATACTAATGACATTAGAAGATTATTGGGACAGTGACTGTTGAATGAGGTGAAATAACTGATTGACTTTAAAAGAAATGAACTAGCTGGGTCCCTGAGGATCACTATAGGCATCTCCACATCCTCAACAGTTATTTTGTGGTCTGGGAAGTAAATACCTTCCTGCAGCCGTCTAAACAGACCAGAGTTCCTGAAAACACGAGTGTCATGAACCTTGCTGGGCCATCCAACGTTGATGTTGGTAAAACGTCCCCTATGGTCCACCAGTGCTTGCAGCACCATTGAAAAGTATGATTTAAGTTAGGGATTCTTGGGCAGAGGGCATGGAGATATCTCCCTAAAACTCCAGTTGGAAGATTGACCAGAACGCTCCTACCTTTTTTAATTTCACCACCTCAAATTAAAACAAAGAAAAAAAAAAAGGCACCAAGGAATGTTAATAAGTAAATGTAACATATGTGAAGTGCTTTGCAGCAGGAATTATATGCAGCACTGCTTACATTTATTCCTCCCTTCTAAGTGTAAATAGCGATTGATACTCTAAATTAATTCTTGCTGTTTCCTCTGTTCAAAACTGGTGTGTGTACAATTTCAAATCCCCCTATATTATGATCAATTCTGGTCAAAAGAGTTTTGCTGCCTACTGCAGATGGACAAGGGTTTGGCCCTTAGTGTATAGAAAATGCATGTGCTGGTACCAGACACTCCTTAAAAAAGACATCCATGTCCAGAACAAAAGTTTTACCCACAAATTTGGTATTTCTTGCATATGGGGTAGGTTGGTGAATTATCATTTTCTGTGTAGTCTGTTTTAATAGATTGTATAAATATAAATTATAATCACTTTGTGAAGGCAAAAGTAAAATACCAAAGGAAATAAGCTGCAATAAATGTTAGCAGGGAATATCCAATGACTTCCAAATATCTATTAAGGAAACCCACCACGTTGTTGCAGACAATCTTAAGACAATTTACTGCTTATGGAGGACCTTCAAAATATTTTACTCTGCTGATAATAGATTAGCATTTCCCAGAAGAAGGATTTCAATATTCTTTTCCCAAAAATGTTCCCAAAGTTAGTTTTGTTCTTTTTAATTACTGCATCCTGGAAGTGTGCCAGTGGGTCACGCATTACGTCAGTGTAGTTTTCTTATTACAGCATCACCACATTGAGCCTGAAGTCCTGATCTCATTGAAGTCAATGGGAGGTTGACTTCAGTGGACCCAGGATTTCACCCTGAGTATTTAGTGCAGGACAGCAGATAACTGTGACTGTGATTTAAAAAACAAACGAACAAAAAAACCCCTTCCTCTCCCAAAACCTTAAAGTAACTGAGCAAAGGTATTTCTGTATGCATGCACAATACATCCAAAGTAAATTACAATGAAGCAATTGAAAATGAAATCAAAACTAGTCAGGGAGCCTAAGTATTGCAAGCAACTTTTTATATTCACTTTCCGTGAATATTTTAGCTAATGAGTATGCTGGCAGGAAAGTAATAGGAAGTATTAAGATAATGCAGAATATTTACAGAAAGTTGAATATTTGCAATGGAAACCTGATCCTAAGAGTTATGCCCATCCAATTAGAGAATAGGAATGTCCCATGTGATTTGTGAGCCCAACATCTTTATATATAATTCAAAACACATTCCAAAGGTCAGAAGTCAATTGACCCTCCAAATTATTTTCTCATTTAATTTTTAAATGGTGATGCTCTGTTTTATGGTACAAAACTCCAAGAACAATGGCTCCTCTTCAACTGAGCTGACTCTGGAGGCTCGATACAAAGGGCTTTAGAATAACAATTCACCAGGAAAAGAAAGTATCATTTATTGTACCACATAGGAGAACAGAAGGAACATCCCCTCTCCCCCACCAATTGATTTCTTGTGTTTGTCCAGTACTGATTTTGCTAAGCCACAGAGTAAATTAATGATGAACAGAATTCAAAAGGTTCAGTTTGGCAAAACTTCCACAATGTCAGAGGCTTATCCAATGCTCATTCATATCGAGAGAAACAGAGGAGGAAAAGTTTATCTGCACCTCAAAAGATGTGTGTTTGATGCATTTGGAGGTGAAGATTTAAATTATCCATGCCAGGTCTCTGACAAATTGATATTAACAATTGTCAAACAGTAAAATTATGACCTGTCAAACTTAAAAAAAATGACACATGGGCAATTGATTAATGGAAAGTCAAGTTTTCTAGCATAAGATTGAGATCTCAATATTTTTTTTTCAGACAGTGAATGGAGTTAAGCCCTTTGCTACAAGGTGTCCTTATGACACCTTGTTCTTTCTCAATTCGTCCAATTTTTTTACAATGTATTGTGAGCCACAGCTGGAGCTTTCTTATGCTAAATGAAATGACCTGTCGTCTTTGAAATGGATTCTGTGACTGAAATTTTTCTGTGGTTCAATTTATATACAAAGAAAATGCTTTCAGATTGGATTACTATCTGACATAATTTCTTTCCAGGAGTTTAGAAACTTTGCAAGCACCAAAATTTAAATGTGCATAGTCTGTCATTTCCAGCTTGCTTGTCTCACTGACTATTAATATTCAGAACTTGAAAGTGAATATCTTGCTGAACTTTTTCTCAGCTTGTTTCCAGGTGAGGTCTAATCACTAATTTAATCTGCAAAACTTTCCCATGAGCTTAATTCCCTACTTTTGCTTTACTGAAATCTTATACTTACGTACCTCTCTCTTCCAAGTAGTTGACAATAACTGGTTCCAGTATTTCCTCTTATTTTCAGATAATTTCTTGTCTGTAAACTGATGATCCAGGATTGTTTGTCTTCTGGTTGTAGTCAGTATCTCTAGATCATGAACTGATTCATAGGTGACAGTATCTTGTGCTTCAGAATGCCTTGACCGTTATCCAGAAATGTTTCATCTTCACTTCCATCTAGGCTTAGTGTCTAGAGGAGATGCCTATGGTGACCTCTCCCATGTTTCTCATGTCTTGCCACTATCTACCCTTTACTATGAATCTATATTAAGTTCTGTCCTTGATTATCTGTACTACAACCCCACTAAAGCCTGGCCTAACAAAGGAAAGTGAAGATGCATGCAGGGAATCATTTAACTGGAATTCAGTTTTGCCTCTCACATCATAATTTTTTTTCATCTACTAGTAACATTTATAGCTCTCCTTGTTTATTTCTGATACCCCTTATTTGATTTTACTTTCTTGTAGGGCCTGGTCCTATGCCCCTAGAAGTCAATGGACATCTTTCCATTTATGTCAACTGGCTTTGGATCAGTCCTGTGTACTAATTAAACAAACCAGAAGATCTGGCCCCATGTTTCCCATCACTCCAAGATCTCTCTGCAATACCTTTGGGATGGGACATAATTTCAAACTCAGAAAGTCAGTGAAATGCAAGTGGCTGGGGAATAAACATTTCTTTTTCAGAAAGAGAAGATCAGGGTACTTTTGAGAAAAGATATATTATCTGCTGATATTTGGCGGGGAGTGTTATACCAATAGAATAAAAACCAGCAGGATCTTATTAAGAGGGATAAGGCAAAGATGCCACATTTATTGTAAATATACTGATAAAGCAAAAGATAAAAGTAAACAACGTTGTTTGACTACTTATTTCTTATACACACACACATATATATATATATAGATAGATAGATAGATAGAGAGGTTCATTCACACAATCATTCATTCAAGTTCTGTATAGGTGTTATAGTTACCAGCCTAGAAGTTGCTCATGCCAAGTTACTGGCCAGGTATCTTGGTCATGAGGATGGAGCCGAGTCTGTGCCAGGTACACCTGATGCTCCTGGAGGTTGGCAGCAGAACCAGAGACTCAAAGTCATCAGTCTTTAGAGTCCATTCTTATAGGAATTAATTCCTATGTTAGTCTATGGGAACTGTTTCATCCTGCTGTTGCTGACTCAATCAGCAGATGGCACATTCCTGTCCAAAGTGGCACATTCCTGGTGGCTCCACACTGTCCAAAGTTTGTGTTTCTCATTCTTCCAGGTGATGGGGTGGATCCCAGTTTACCCTCAGGGGGTTGACTGGTGGTCCTAATTGACACATTCTTCGGCCGATGGATACTCCTTTTCTAGGCTGGCACCTCCCTAACCATTTATGTACATCAAGCATTCATCAACATACATTCCATATCTTAACCATATTTTAATTCGTTTGAGACTCCCGACCCTTTAATCACAGAGGGTGGGGGTCTGTCCTAGGAGCCATTGAATGAAGTGAAAGTCACTTAACAGCTTATAGTGTTTGTTTACATTGTATCAATTACTTCAAGAACAAAGTCAATTAACTTGTTTGTAAGTTTTACATAGTAATAAAGTATCTTTCACAGGATAGATATAATCAATGGTTTCTACAGACAGTAGCTTACAAGTTTTAACAGAAGACCCAAGAGATTTTTGTACTTGGTGAAACTGCTGGATTTTAAAGTGTGGGGGACAAATTATGAGGGGGGTCACTGTCACTTGGGGGAATCACTGTTAGTACCTTCTTTTATATCCCTACAGGAGGAGGAACAAATAATGAAGGTCCAAATGATAGAGGAAGACAAATCAATTGAAAAGGATGTCTGAATTTTGTATGACTAGGATAAAGCAGTACAAATGAAACCACTAGGAATCTTTCACCCATGAAGGATTGGATGCTGAACATGCTAAAACTGACATCTAACTGCACCTTATCTACAGCAAGAGAAAAATATGCTTCTCCTTTGCAAATCTCCTTAGTATAATTTATAAATGACAGAAAAGGCACTTAAAATAATGAGGTATTCAAGGGATTTGATCATTGAGGTCCTGAAACTCTCTCACTCACCAAATCCCTAAAATGGCAAACATTCTCTTTCCACTTTTTGCTTAGCACCTTCAGCTAGTAGTAACCCATGAAACATTCATGCTTTTTGGTTATATTAGGGCTTAATATCTCCATAGAGTGCAGTCAGTAGACTGTTTGTATGATCACACATGCTATATTTGAGCTGCTCTGACATTCTCTTTAATAGAGAACCATTGTACAGATGCATGCAGTATGCAGCATGGAAGGAAAGATACAAATGTAGTGCATCTTTAAATATAGATATTTTTTCCTAGCTGGATTATATTTGGGGTAATGAGACAAATACCGAATATAAGCAGAAAATGTGCACTAGCCAGGTATTTCCTCAAAACTATAAGGTGTAATTGCATTTCTTTTCAGATGGGAGAAAAATATTCAATTAAGTATTGCTTAAACAAGTGAGAGAGGAGCAATGTACTCCCACAATACTTTACAAACCTAATCCAAGGCAATCGCACAAAGACAACAGATAGGAAAGGGGAGATACCGTTTGCCGCAATTCCAGTAAAATTGTATAAAAGCTAAACAAATCTTGCAATCACTGTTTACAAATGTCACTGCACATAATAGAGAATGAAGGGCTGGGGGAACACTGGGTGTTTAATATTCAGCATCCATGTTCTTAAACAGCTTTTTTTTTTAATTCCACTGCCTATATGTGCATAGCTGCACTTTGAAATTCTGGGGATAATATTAGTGTATAAATATACATAATGCTTTTTATGCCAAAATTAGGACCTCCCCACTTTTTTATATACTCACAGTGACAGTGAGCTGTATTTTTCCCCTTTTTTCTTTGAACAGCTCTGTCAAATGAAGTGCCACTCAATCCCGCTTTTATTTTAATGTATTTTTAATTATAAAATAGTTTCCAGCATGCAATACAAACAGCCTAAGATAATTTATTTTGGCAGCACTTTAAGTTTTGTGTCTTGTAGTATGGCTGTAAGTTTATAATTAAAATGACAGTGTTTGCATGCTAATGGATACAAATGGCAATAGATAGTGTCAGTTGATCAGTAACATACATAATCAGTTAGTCTTTAATTGTATTTGACACCTCATGTTTTCTCTTTTTAGTACCAGTTGCAAGTTAGCCACTGCCTAGACATTCTCTGTTAAATGCTACTGAATTAGAATTCTCCACTTGCTCACTCTGGTGTTATATATGTTTAGAAGTATTCACACTGTAAGGAAGGTTAAATTAAATCTAATGACTAAACTGTTTGGGTAGGATATAAGGAATACGTGTCAATGGACACATAATTCAAATCCCATTGACTAAGGAAGAGTGAGAACAGAGTTGTACCTATTTTAGGTACTTATAAGAGCTCTCACAATCTTTTGATGTATTGTCCTTCCACTATCGTCAGGAGGTAGGGAAATATCTTTATTCCCTTTTCACAGATGAAGAACTAAACACATACACACTGACTTGCCCAAGGGCATACAGAAAATCTTTGGCAGAGCAGGGAATTGAATGCTGCCTCCCATGAGTCCTAGGTGAGATCTCTAACCACTGAACCTCTCACAAGTTTTGTAAGAAATTGCTTGTGATTTGAATCATTGATTTCACACATGCAGTGCAAAAACTCTATCATTATTTCAATAGGCCACAATATGGTCCTTGACACAACACTCAGTTCTCTGTTCTTTTGAGTACCCTATTATTGTGGTGAACTTTATTGTGCAGATATGTGGGTAACATAGCCAAATATTATCCTCTAACATTTATATTGCAATAGGAGCCAGATATCATGACCTCCTTGAGCTAGGAGCTGTGTAAACAGATACAAAGGCAGAGCCCATGCCCCAAGCAGCTTGCAACCTAAGACCTTGATCCGCAAGCATATAAGTAATCTTGCTGACTGCAATGTATAGCTGCCAAGTTTTAATTATGTGTGATATTTTGTGCAGATTGAGTTAATTTGCATATTCACAAATCATTTGCATGTGACCATAAATTTCAACATACTCTGCCCTCAGCAGTAGCTGGAGCAGATCATGGAGCTATACAACACTTGGCTGCTCTGGCTGGGACAGGTAGGCGAGTGGGCAGCTGCTAGGTTACATGAGTGGGTGAGTCTTGGAAAGTATCTGGGATGTGCAGCTGGGTAGGTGCTAGACAGTGCTAAGGTGTCTGGGGGTAGGTGATGGGGTGTGTGCTGGAAGAGGTCTAGGGGTAGATAGGTGATACTGGGGGAAGCATGGAATTGCTGACAGGTACCTGAGGCTGCTGAAATAGGTGAGTGTTGGGTGTCTGGGAATTGCTGGGAGGGAGGCCGGTAGCTGGAGGGCTGGTTGATGATGGGAAAATGAGGGCTGGAAAGGGCTGTCTGGGGATATAGTATTAGATGGCTGGGGAGGTGGTTTGGAGGGGCAAGCCTGCTATTAGGCTCCTCACTTCCTCCCACTCTGGCAGTGGCAGCAATAGAAGTAGTTTGACACTGATGTAACTGTGATGGTTTCCGTGGGGAAAAAATAGGTTGTTGAAAAACCAAACCCCAATTTTCTGAGGAAAGCAGACACTGATGGCAACAATTTTCATTTAGTCGAAAACAGTTTTCTGTTAAAAAAATGTTTCGATGGAAAATTTTTGACCAGCCCGAGTAAGACTCAGGAGACGATAGAGATGGGAAGGATCCATCTCCTCATCTGTGGATCTCCAAAGAAGATGGAGTAGGAGGGAGTCTAGCTTCTATGGAAATCAGAAGCTTGGCAGGATGTTGTGAGGGAGTCAACCACACCACGTGCTTCCAGCACTGGCAGAGGAGAATAAATCTTCTGGTTCTTGCTCTGTTGAATAAGTTGAGGGTTGTGCAAAACAATTTTATTATTCTAATGCCAGTCTCTTCTAACAGTACCTGGCAACACCGTCTCATAAGCATAATGAACCATAGGCTCGAGAGGATTCTTCATCATCATCGTGTTTCCGTTATGCCTCTGGCGTTTAGGGCAGCGCAAAGCTCCTCAACTCCTGTCTGTTTCTGGCAAGTCTTTCAATGGTTCCCCAGTTGTGCCCCAGGTTTTTCAGCTCAGCTTCCACAGCTCTTTGCCTATTAATATTTAGGATTGTTTCTCACACTAAAATTATATTGCTCTTTCTTTCCAGGCAAGTCTTGCTAAACTCCATTAGTTCCCACACTTCTGCACTAGTGTTCCTATATGTATTTTCTATTGGCATTGCCACAAGTCAGTCAGTAACTTCAGTAAACTAGTACTGCTTATGCTACACAGGTACACTTAAGCTTGTATACATTTTGAGCTGGACTGCTTTTATCCCCTGTGCAATGAGTTCTTGCAACTTGCATCCCTGCCCAGTTGGCTTGGTTCTATTATCATTGCTGTCATTTGATTCCCCAAAGGGAATCACACCCCCACACTGAGGAGCAAACACTACACCCCTATCTAGAGTGGTGCAGCAAATGTCAAGGCATAGTGTCTGCCTGAGGGCTCCAATAGTTCCCACCAGGGTTGTGTGCCTCTATGCTGCTCTGTTCCTCAGGCAATGGTTTACTGTCACAAATTATTCCCTTAACTTGTCTCTCCTGAAACTGTGTAGTGCAGTCTCTCATTTCCTCTGTGAGTACAATAATGGAGCAAACTTTCTTTGTGTTGATTTGACACTGTTCTTTATGGAAATATTTACTGCATGTCCTTGTGTCAGTAAATGACTAAAACCAAAATTTTGATCAAGGCTGCTATGAAAAGAAAAAGACATCATCTTATCCTCAGGGAGGAGAGCCAAGGATAAAAAGGAACAGCTGTAGAATGAAGGACTCGGAATGAGGGAGATGAAGAGGGTTGATATCCATCAATGTAAAGAAGAAGGTTGTGAAGTGTCATAGAAGCCTAAACCAATTTATGTTGCATCCTACAGAAAGTGTAGTAGTGTCACTATAAAGGAAGCCGTACAACATCTCCAAATGTTTGAAATTCTGTATGACTTTCTATCAGAATGCCCTGTAGAACTGAATATGCAAACTGAAGTAGCTAAACCACGCTGCCTATGTCAAGAACATTTTTACAACCATACAGATCTAGGCAGATTGTTTTGATCTATCAGAGAAAAGGGAGAGCTTGTCAGTCTTCACCTGAAAAATCTATTTCATACATTCTGAAGAAGACCCCTGTAGATACAAAGAGACTTTAAGTGAAATCACTTAACTGAAGCATACAGCATAATTTATCAACATCCCAGGTAAAGAAGAGTTGTCAAGAGCTATATACCCAGCTGGAGAAAGGGAGATCCAAAAGGAGATAAAGTGGTGCAAGAAGGATTGAACACTGATCTTTTTGTCAAATGGGATGTCAGAAACATGGCAGTAGGTGGCTTTGAGAAGGAAAAATGCTGTAAATGTCTTATTTTGTGGTAGTAATAGCTAATGGGCTTGATCCTTGGGTGTGGGCATGGAGCACTCAGCACATCTTGGGAAGGTGCAAAGATGCTCTATGAGGGTCCCCCAACCCCAGGCCACTCTGCACTGGGCTGGTCCCCTGGCACAGATTAAGCAGCCTGAAAGATGCTCTAACCTATTTCAAGGGCCCTCATCCCCTGCGCAGCTTCCTACTACATGCCACAAAGGATTGGGTGACAGTATAGAGGCTACTTTAAAGGTTCTTATCTGAATATTTTTCCCTAAACGGGGGGATTCTCCAAGAGCTGGATCCCCTGAATTCAGGGCTGCTTTGCACCAGTGTATGTCTGTACATATTTGCATTAGCCCTTTGCTTAAGACAACTTATTTATTTCCATATATAGGGATGATTCTTTAGGGAATCTGAACTGATTGTTGTTCATAGATTCATAGATTCTAGGACTGGAAGAGACCTCGAGAGGTCATCGAGTCCAGTCCCCTGCCCGCATGGCAGGACCAAATACTGCCTAGACCATCCCTAGTAGACATTTATCTAACCTACCCTTAAATATCTCCAGAGACGGAGATTCCACAACCTCCCTAGGCAATTTGTTCCAGTGTTTAACCACCCTGACAGTTAGGAACTTTTTCCTAATGTCCAATCTAGACCTCCCTTGCTGCAGTTTAAACCCATTGTTTCTGGTTCTATCCTTAGAGGCTAAGGTGAACAAGTTCTCTCCCTCCTCCTTATGACACCCTTTTATATACCTGAAAACTGCTATCATGTCCCCTCTCAGTCTTCTCTTTTCCAAACTAAACAAACCCAATTCTTTCAGCCTTCCTTCATAGGTCATGTTCTCAAGACCTTTAATCATTCTTGTTGCTCTTCTTTGGACCCTTTCCAGTTTCTCCACATCTTTTTTAAAATGCGGCGCCCAGAACTGGACACAATACTCCAGCTGAGGCCTAACCAGAGCAGAGTAGAGCGGAAGAATGACTTCTCGTGTCTTGCTCACAACACACCTGTTAATGCATCCCAGAATCATGTTTGCTTTGTTTGCAACAGCATCACACTGTTGACTCATATTTAGCTTGTGGTCCACTATAACCCCTAGATCCCTTTCTGCCGTACTCCTTCCTAGACAGTCTTTTCCCATTCTGTATGTGTGAAATTGATTTTTCCTTCCTAAGTGGAGCACTTTGCATTTGTCTTTGTTAAACTTCATCCTGTTTAACTCAGACCATTTCTCCAATTTGTCCAGATCATTTTGAATTATGACCCTGTCCTCCAAAGTAGTTGCAATCCCTCCCAGTTTGGTATCATCCGCAAACTTAATAAGCGTACTTTCTATGCCAATATCTAAGTCGTTGATGAAGATATTGAACAGAGCCGGTCCCAAAACAGACCCCTGCGGTACCCCACTCGTTACGCCTTTCCAGCAGGATTGGGAACCATTAATAACAACTCTCTGAGTACGATTATCCAGCCAGTTATGCACCCACCTTATAGTAGCCCCATCTAATTTGTATTTGCCTAGTTTATCGATAAGAATATCATGCGAGACCGTATCAAATGCCTTACTAAAGTCTAGGTATACCACATCCACCGCTTCACCCTTATCCACAAGGCTCGTTATCCTATCAAAGAAAGCTATCAGATTGGTTTGACATGATTTGTTCTTCACAAATCCATGCTGGCTATTCCCTATCACCTTACCACCTTCCAAGTGTTGGCAGATGATTTCCTTAATTACTTGCTCCATTATCTTCCCTGGCACAGAAGTTAAACTAACTGGTCTGTAGTTACCTGGGTTGTTTTTAGTTCCCTTTTTATAGATGGGCACTATATTTGCCCTTTTCCAGTCTTCTGGAATCTCTCCCGTCTCCCATGACTTTCCAAAGATAATAGCTAGAGGCTCAGATACCTCCTCTATTAGCTCCTTGAGTATTCTAGGATGCATTTCATCAGGCCCGGGTGACTTGCAGGCATCTAACTTTTCTAAGTGATTTTTAACTTGTTCTTTTTTTATTTTATCCGCTAAACCTACCCCCTTCCCATTAGCATTCACTATGTTAGGCATTCCTTCAGACTTCTCGGTGAAGACCGAAACAAAGAAGTCATTAAGCATCTCTGCCATTTCCAAGTTTCCTGTTACTGTTTCTCCCTCTTCACTAAGCAGTGGGCCTACCCTGTCTTTGGTCTTCCTCTTGCTTCTAATGTATTGATAAAAAGTCTTCTTGTTTCCTTTTATTCCCGTAGCTAGTTTGAGCTCATTTTGTGCCTTTGCCTTTCTAATCTTGCCCCTGCATTCCTGTGTTGTTTGCCTATATTCATCCTTTGTAATCTGTCCTAGTTTCCATTTTTTATATGACTCCTTTTTATTTTTTAGATCGTGCAAGATCTCGTGGTTAAGCCAAGGTGGTCTTTTGCCACATTTTCTATCTTTCCTAACCAGCGGAATAGCTTGCTTTTGGGCCCTTAATAGTGTCCCTTTGAAAAACTGCCAACTCTCCTCAGTTGTTTTTCCCCTCAGTCTTGATTCCCATGGGACCTTACCTATCAGCTCTCTGAGCTTCCCAAAATCTGCCTTCCTGAAATCCATTGTCTCTATTTTGCTGTTCTCCCTTCTACCCTTCCTTAGAATTGCAAAGTCTATGATTTCATGATCACTTTCACCCAGGCTGCCTTCTACTTTCACATTCTCAACGAGTTCCTCCCTATTTGTTAAAATCAAGTCTAGAACAGCTTCCCCCCTAGTAGCTTTTTCAACCTTCTGAAATAAAAAGTTGTCTCCAATGCAGTCCAAGAATTTGTTGGATAGTCTGTTCCCCGCTGTGTTATTTTCCCAACATATATCCGGATAGTTGAAGTCCCCCATCACCACCAAGTCTTGGGCTTTGGATGATTTTGTTAGTTGCTTGAAAAAAGCCTCATCCACCTCTTCCACCTGGTTAGGTGGCCTGTAGTAGACGCCTAGCATGACATCTCCCTTGTTTTTTGCCCCTTTAAGCCTAACCCAGAGACTCTCAACACTTCCGTCTCCTATGTCCATCTCTACCTCTGTCCAAGTGTGTACATTTTTAATATATAAGGCAACACCTCCTCCCTTTTTCCCCTGTCTATCCTTCCTGAGCAAGCTGTACCCATCCACACCAACATTCCAATCATGTGTATTATCCCACCAAGTTTCAGTGATGCCAACAATGTCATAGTTGTATTTATTTATTAGCACTTCCAGTTCTTCCTGCTTATTCCCCATACTTCTCGCATTTGTATATAGGCATCTAAAATACTGGTTTGATCTTTCCTCCCAGTTTTTTCCTGACTCTCCTTTCTCTCTGCCAATATAGCCCACACTCCCTCTTGTTTCCGACTCATTTCCCCGGTCTCCATGTTGTACATAGAGCTAATCGCATAAATAGGAGTCTTTTGCATATTGCTTTATTTTTTCTAAGGTCTTGGTCATGCAAAACACTGTGCACTGCCTCTGAAGTGCTGAGGCCCATCAATGTCCACTAAAAATTAATGACAGTTGGGTGTAGAGCACTCAGGAGAGGAGGAACCTGGCAGGAGCCGGCCCCCAATGCTGAGCATGTCTGAAAGAAGTCACAAATAGATAATAGTAACTTTGAGCCAGCCAAAAGCAAAGATGTCAAGTGTTTGAAGGAGGCAGTTTGCAGTGAATGAAATAAATATAGGCGTTGAGCAGCAAAGACATGAAAGAACATATGGAACAAAAATAGGTGAATGTCAAGGAAAAAAACAAAACATTATCAAAACCTGTGTGTGTGTGATTCTCTTGTGTTTCAAATGATGAGGCTATTGTAACAGTCAGCTTTACCAGCTGAGCTAAATAGAACTGTAAACATTTGGGGAGCTTTAATTATGTGGTGGATTGGAGTGGAGCCCCCATCAGAGCAGTTATTTTCCTTACTCTGTCCTTGCAGAACCTCAGGTGGCCCCACTTTCAATTTGATATTCCCAGGATGCCATTGCATGACAGTAGAAATCCCTGGAGTGCTGTACCAGCTGAGTGATAAAGCTAATTATATATGGTATCCCAGAATCATTAGCTCTAATAGCTCTACATGGTATGTGCTAAAGTTGTAGCAGTCCATTAGTACATGACGCTCCTATGGGTAACTGGAGATAGAATAGAGTTATCCAGAATGTTCACAGTTGGTTTTATGTTAGCTTTTGTCCTCCAGGGTAGTAAACAATATATTTTAATGCAGACTTTCATGGAAGGAATTTGCAGACTCGCTGACTACCTGAGTTAAAAATTTCGTTTTTTACCGATGTACATGTGAGTTCTGGCAGGCATTTCTCTGGTGCCGCCTCTCAATTAGTTATGTGGGAAGGCAATTCTGAAGAAGAGGGGAAACAAATAAGATCTGGGGGAATTCACAAAGATAAGTGGGTAAATTTGTTAAAGTTCATAGGATGTCACAACTTTAAACATACAGTAACTATTTGCGTATGTGAGTTGAATATGCTTTCCTCCAGAGAAATTACTTTCCTTTGACTACACATAAGACATCAATAGGATCACTCAACTGACTTGAATGGAGTCACTTCAGGGATGAGTTTGACCCAGCATTACTGCCAGAGCAGCAGGGGCTGAAAAGTACAGACGTACGCTTTTGGCCCCACTGCAGCTTCTGTACTATAGGGAAACATTAACAGCCCTGGTTGAGTGACAGAAAGAGTCAAGAGATTCAGTGCTTAAATATTTTATTTTAATTTGTGTAGCGGTCTTGCCATTTATGGATTATATTCACTGAGGCATGCAAACGAAATCTGTTCTGAGGCTAAGGGATGCTTTTTTAATTAGGTGGCAAGACTGTGGAGACCTCTCTAAAAGCATAGTCTTGATGTTAAATAAATGTTTCTTTAACTTGTAAACCACTGTAGCAGGTATTCATTTTAGAGCGCTTTATAGGGATTGGTGCAGAGCAGATTTATCGCTGACAAGTTCATAAATTTCAAAGTGCCTTATATGACAATTCTTAATGTAAAAATCAGTAGTAGCCTTTTCATTCATTTAAGAATTTTTATTCGTCTATACCAGAGGTGGGCAAACTACGGCCCGGAGGACCCTCCTGCCTGGCCCCTGAACTCCTGGCCCGGGAGGCTAGTCCCTGGCCCCTCCCCTGCTGTTTCCCCTTCACAGCCTCAGCTCACTGTGCCGCCGGCGCAGTGCTCTGGGTGGTGGGGCTGCGAGCTCCTGGGGCAGCGCAGCTGTAGAGCCTCAGCCTGACCCAGTGCTCTGCGCTGCATGGTGGTGTGGCTGGCTCCAGCCAGGCAGCTCGGCTGTAGCGCCACCAGCCACCGGTGCTCCAGGCAGTGCGGTAAGGGGGCAGAGAGCGGGGGAGAGGGGTTAGATAGAGGGCATACTTCACATACTAATGGCTGAGCCATTACAAATATTGAATCTATCTCCCCTTGTAAGTATGCTCACACTTCTTATCAAACTGTCTGTACTGGGCTATCTTGATTATCACTTCAAAAGTTTTTTTTTCTCTTAATTAATTGGCCTCTCAGAGTTGGTAAGACAACTCCCACCTGTTTATGCTCTCTGTATGTGTGTATATATATCTCCTCAATATATGTTCCATTCTATATGCATCCGAAGAAGTGGGCTGTAGTCCGCGAAAGCTTATGCTCTAATAAATTTGTTAGTCTCTAAGGTGCCACAAGTACTCCTGTTCTTCTTTTTGAGAATGCAGTAAGATGCACAATGAAGAGTAAGATTGCAGACTAGTGGAGTTATGGAAATGTTCGACGACAATTGTCAGAGAACTGAGAGGCCATAGACTGGCAAGTGCATACATGGAAAACAAAAGGTAGCTTTTATTGAAAAGCATCAAAATCACTTAGGCTTCTAAGTCTCTTTAAAAGTCAATGGAAGTTCAGCATTCTGAAAGTTGTATCCCACATACAGTTCTGGCTGCTTCTGAGCTAGAAAAAAACAATTTTTGAAAACTGAGAGTTTGTTTAGAAAAGAACATACATACATGCCAAGGGCACCAACAGAATTGATTTTATAGAGAAGTATTTGACTCTGTTAAATCTATTTAATCTGACAAAAAAAGGAGGGAAGAGTTTGAAGGATGTAAAAACCAAGAAGGAAGAAAAGTTCTCTTGGGCCAGATTTGTTGCCTAGGGCAAAGGGGATAAGATAAAGAGTAATGGAATGAAAAGTAGCAAAAATTCATATAAAAGGAAATACCAAGGCATGTTCCTTAACAATGACGTCTTCTAAACTAGAAAAATGTGCCCCAAGAGTAGTAGTGACAGAACAAAATGCTCACCAACATACTGTACTACAAAACAATCATTCAGTTTCAGGGGGGTGGACGGACAGGATGATTTAATACTGTAGGTCTTGACCATCTCTAATTTCTAGGATTCTATGAAAAGAGAAGCTGATGAAGCTCCTGACAAAATTTTAACATTCAGAATAAGACCACAGTAGCAGCATGAAGTCATTCTAGACAAGCATTCCTTTCGCTGATGTAAGCAGAGTCAGGATGAGCTCTACCCTGACATCTGGTGGTGAATTATGGCGAGGGTGGAAAAGAACTCCAGGGGCTGATCTTGTTTGCATAGGCACACCCACTCGCCTGGCATGAAACCACAGCAACTCAAAGTGGTTACTGGCTGGTGTGGGATCCCCAGTTTCTCTGTTATTGGGGCAGGAAGAATAAAGTTTTGTTACCCTGATTCTGTGAATCAAGGCCAGTGGAACTGTTGTATGACAGAAGGACTGAGTGAGTCATTCACCATTACCTAAGTAGCATTTGCTTGTCAAGGGGCATGGGTTACAAAACCCAGTGAATTGAGAGAGGATGGGGACAGGTATTTGTACCTGATGGTGTGGCCCCCTCCCTGAGGGGGTTGAAACACCAATTGCACTACCTCCTCTCTCCACTGTTGAATGTCAGAGCTAACTTTGATTCCCTTAGGAGTCTAGTTACAGACTGCTGAGCTGAGTTCACTGTGGGCCAATAGTGCACCAGCACTGGGGCTCCCCTACTACTAGCTGAAATCACTAAGAGCTGAAATCACAAAAGAGCTAAAGCTATTTAAGAGCTGAGGTCACTGAGGCTGTGTTAACTAGTGGGGGAGCCTGAAGCTATATTGCTAAGCTAACTTAGCTTAGCGGGGGTGAGTGGAGCGGCTGGAGGGGCAGCTAGCAGAGCAGAGCCTTGTGGGAGCGGCCCAAGGGACGGGCGGAGCGGAGCGGCGCAGCTCACAGGTCGGGGAGCAGAGCGGCTCACAGGTCGGTGAGCGGAGCGGAGCGGAGCGGAGCAGCGCGGCTCACAGGTCGGTGAGCGGAGCGGAGCAGCTGCCAGAGCAGTTTGTGGGACTGTGGGTGGAGTGGAGCAGTTCGTGGTGAAGGCTGCAGTGGAACCCCACGGAGAAGCAGCCGGTTGGCCTCGGATCACGTAAGGTGCCCCTTAACACCCTGCTCACCCCCCCCTTTGAACTCTGGGGCTGCACTGATCATGGACAGAGACTTTGGGGGGTTGTCGGACTTTTGGGACTTTTGTGATTCTTGGGTTGCTGGACCCAAGAGACTTTGGGATTGGTGGACTTTTGGGACTTTGGTGATTCTTGGGTCGCTGGTTTCAAGAACCAACGGGAGAGGACACGGCCCAATTTGCTGGGGTGGGTCTTCGCTCATGGTTTGGTCTAAAAACTCTAGTTGTGGTGTTTTTTCCATTTAATGCTGATGTTGTTTACCTCATGTTATTAAACATTTTCTGTTACACTCAGACTCCGTGCTTGCGAGAGGGGAAGTATTGCCTCTTGGAGGTGCCCAGGGGGTGGTATGTAATTGTCCCAGGTCACTGGGTGGGGGCTCGAGCCGGTTTTGCATTGCGTTATTGAAACGGAACCCCTAGATACAGAACCCGGCCCTTGTTGCTGCCAACTTAGACGGGCAGAAGGGTTACATTTTTGGGGGCTCGTCCGGGATCCCCTGGGTCAGTACCCCTCGCAAGCACCTGTTGAGTGTTCCCCTGCATTGGGAAACAATTGTGGTTATATTTTGAGGAAATTACTGTTTGTATAATGGCTAATATGTCGGGTTTGTTGGGCCCCGGTCCTGCAGCCTCTAGCTCAGGGGCCACAGCCTCAGCCAATGATTGGACAAAAGCACTGGGGCAAATATTGGAAAAGGTTGTGTTGTCCCATGCTAGGTCAAACTCTTGTCGTGAGTTAAGGTTATTTGCTGGGGCAGAGGAGTTCGAACCCTGGTTGGAGCATACCACTGAAATGCTGCAGGAGTGGGCCGTACCTGATGCAGAAAAGCGAAGATGTCTGATAGAGAGCCTTAGTGGCCCAGCATTAGATGTGATTCGCACCCTGAAGCTCATTGACCCTGGGGTCAGTGTGAAGGACTGCCTAGAGGCCCTTGATCATACCTTTGGGAGTGTAGAGGGCCCTGAAGACAGTTACTGTAAGTTCCTTAATTCCCGACAGCAAATTGGTGAGAAGATTTCAGCCTATATACAGAGGCTGGAAAGACTGCTTCAGAGAGCTGTCATGAGGGGTGCAGTGACTGCTGAACAGATGGATCGGACCAGACTGGCTCAAATTGTAAGAGGAGCTCAATATCAGAATTCGATTCTACTCCATCTCCGGCTAAGAGAACGACGGGAACATCCCCCAAGTTATTCCCAGCTGATAAAGGAGGTCAGAGAAGAGGAAGAAAGGCAGGCTGCCAGCGAGTTTTGGGAAGCCCAAACATTGGAGCCAGCCGGCACAACACCACTGCAAATGGCCAGTGTACTGATGGTGAGCACCACAGAGGAACTTGCCCAACAAGTGCAGGTCCTGACAGAACGGATAGCTGAACTGCAAAGCACCATTGACCAAGCTAAGACTTCCGGGAATAAGGAGCCTCTGACCGTGGCGATGGAGAAGTCAGCATTTAGAGCCACCATCCCATCTGGGCGAAGAGGGAAAGGACAATTCTTCTGCTACCGATGTGGTCAGGATGGACACAGTGCTGCCAAGTGCCATAATGAAGAAAACCCCTCCTTAGTGTATGGAAAGCTGAGGATCAGTTGGGAGAGATCCGGTAGCTGCCAGAGAGTCCAGGGACGGGGACCACCCAGGCCTGCAGGATTTGAAGATTCCCCCAGAAAAGACTGTCCAGCTGGGATCCCCGCAGGACTGATAGGGCCTCGAGCAGAGGTCATGGTGAAGATTGAAGGGGTGGATTGTAAAGCCGTGCTTGACACTGGATCTCAAGTGACTATTATATTTCAGTCATTCTACCAACAAATGCTTAGGCACCTGCCTATACAGCCACTGACTGGCGTTGGTCTGTGTGGCCTCAGCATGGATGAATACCCCTACCAAGGGTATGTCATAGTGCACCTGGAATTCCCAGAGGAGGTTGCTGGGGTAAGAGAAGAGGTGGACACAGCTGCATTAATATGCCCTGACCCTAAAGGGACCTCTGATGTGTCTGTGCTGATCGGGACCAACTCCAGTCTCTTCAAGGTGCTCGCGGATTACTGCAGATGACGGGCTGGGGACCAGTACCTGAATACCCTGATGATCCATACGCTTTGTGCTGAAGCCTATAGGAAGATTGAGGGTGCTAAAAAGGAGACATCTGAGCTACCGATTGGGGCGCTGAAGTACATGGGCACAACCCCGTTAGTAGTGCCTGCAAGGACGGAGCAAGAAGTGCTTGTCATGAGTACTCGGCTGAAAGGCAGTAAAGGGGCATTAGCAATGGTAGAGCAGCCGGTTGAAGGAGAGCTCCCGGAAGGAGTGCTGGTCCCCAGTGGAGTCATAACCCTACCTGCTGAAGCCCAGGAAAAGGTGACTATACTGATTGCTAATGAAACAAGTAGAGATGTTGTTGTGAAGCAAGGACAAAAGATAGCGGATCTCTTTGAGCCTGAATCAATTGTAAAACCCCAGTGTGAGACTCAAGTTCCGCCAATAGACCCTGCAAAGTTTGACTTTGGAGATTCACCGTTGTCCGAGGAGTGGAAAGATCGCCTGAGGAGGAAACTTTGTGAAAGATCCAAGGTGTTCTCATTGCATGAGTGGGATGTGGGATGTGCAAAAGGAGTAGAGCACAACATCAGACTACATGACTCTCGACCTTTCAGGGAGAGATTTAGGAGGATTGCCCTCTCCGAGATGGAAGATGTGCGACAACATCTTCAGGAGCTGGCTGCGAATGGCATCATTACAGAGTCCCGCAGCCCATATGCCTCACCCATTGTGGTGGTCCGTAAAAAGAATGGGAAAATCCGGATGTGTATTGACTACCGCACCCTAAACCGCCGTACTGTGGTTGACCAGTACACAATGCCTCGAGTCCAAGATGCCTTAGACTGTTTGCTGGGAAGCCAGTGGTTCTCTGTGTTGGATCTTCGGAGTGGATACTACCAGATCCCTCTGGGTGAAGCAGATAAGGAGAAGACAGCCTTCATCTGCCCATTAGGGTTTTATCAGTTTGAACACATGCCCCAAGGGATCTCTGGAGCACCTGCCACATTTCAACGTCTTATGGAGAAAGTTGTGGGAGACATGAATTTACTGCAAGTGTTAGTTTATTTGGATGACCTGATAGTGTTTGGAAGAACCTTGGAGGAGCATGAAGAAAGACTTCTTAAAGTGCTTGATAGGTTAGAGGATTATGGTTTGAAGCTTTCAATTGACAAATGCCAGTTCTGCAGGACCTCCGTGAAGTATGTGGGTCACATCGTGTCCCAAGAGGGTGTGAGTACTGATCCCGATAAAATAGAAGCCCTCACTACATGGCCATGTCCAAGTAACTACAGAGAACTCAAGACCTTTCTTGGGTTTAGTGGCTACTATCGCAGATTTGTGAAAAACTATGCTACGATTGTAAAACCTCTGAATGATCTTACCAGGGGATACCAGTCCAGCAGGAACAAATCTAAGACCAAGAATAAGGGAAGGTCCCCAAAGCCTCCTGTGCAGAGACACTATGGCCCCTTCGAACCATTTGGGCCACGGTGGGATGAGAGATGTGAAAGGGCTTTTCGAGAAATCATTACTTGCCTAACTCATGCTCCAGTACTAGTCTTTGCTGACCCAAGCAAGCCATTTATCCTGCATACTGATGCCAGTTTGGAGGGTCTGGGAGCAGTACTGTACCAGGAAGTGGAAGGAAGACGTAAACCTGTAGCCTTTGCCAGCCGAGGACTGTCTGATAGTGAAACTCGCTATCCCACCCACAAGCTGGAGTTCTTGGCCTTGAAATGGGCCATCACTGAGAAATTTCGAGACTACTTATATGGTGCTCAGTTCCAGGTGTGGACAGACAACAACCCACTGACCTATGTGTTAACAAGTGCTAAGCTGGATGCTACAGGGCAAAGATGGGTGGCCGCTTTGGCTAGCTATGACTTCAGCATTCAATACCGATCAGGGAGAAGCAATGTAGATGCAGATGCATTGTCCAGGCGTCCACAGGCACCAGGAGTTGCTGTGATACCCACAGATGGAGTGAGGGCTATTTGCAGTGTGAGTCGCCGGGAGCCAGAGTCCCATGAGAGTCTTCATGGATGTGCTGCAGAAGCTTTGGGCCTGCCCCCTGAATGCGTGCCTTCTGCTTCAGTGAACTATATTGCGTTGGACCAATCTCCTTTGCCCATGCTCAATGCGGCTGACTGGCAGGAAGCCCAGCTGCAAGATATTGGTATTCGTGATACACTGCTTGCCAAAAGGGAGGGGCGAAGCCCAGCTGTGGTTGTCCCACCTAACCCGGAGGGTAAACTACTATTGAGAGAATGGACCAAACTAAAACTGATTCAGGGAGTGCTACATCGAGTGACCACAGACCCTTTACAAAAGCAACAAGCACAGCTAGTGCTGCCAAAAGAGTACAGAGCCCTGGCCATGAGGGCCCTGCATGATGACTTTGGACATTTAGGGATGGAGAGGACCCTGGAACTTCTTCGTAGTAGATTCTATTGGCCTCGGATGGCTGAAGATGTTCGCAGGAAATATGAGACCTGCGCTCGATGTGTTCAAAGGAAAACTCTGCCCACGAGGGCTGCATATCTCAAGAACATCACCAGCACCAAACCTTTGGAACTGGTATGCATCGATTTCTTGTCTTTAGAAGTAGACAAGAGGAATATTGGGAACATTCTAGTAGTGACTGACCATTATACACGATATGCGCAGGCATATCCCACGCGTGATCAGAGGGCCACCACGGTTGCTCGAGTACTGTGGGAGAAATATTTCTCAGTTTATGGATTTCCAGCCCGGATACACTCGGATCAGGGGCGGGACTTTGAGAGTCATCTTCTGAAGGAGGTGCTGAGGATAGCGGGAATTAAGAAGTCTAGAACAACACCTTATCACCCGCAAGGTGATCCTCAGCCAGAGAGGTTCAACCGAACCCTATTAGATATGTTGGGGACTTTGCGACCAGAGCAGAAAGCAACCTGGAGCCAACATGTTGCATATCTGGTGCACGCCTACAATGCCACAAAGAATGATGCTACAGGAGTCACCCCATATCTCTTAATGTTTGGACGAGAACCAAGATTACCCATAGACCTGTGCTTTGGTGTATCAGAGGATGGAGATAGCTATGAAACTCATCAGCAATATGTATCCCGACTGAGAGAAAAGCTGCGGGATGCTTATCACTTAGCTACATCTGCGGCTCGGAAGAACGCCGACCGCAACAAACATCGATATGATGCTAGGGTACGTCTGCAAGAACTCCAGCCGGGGGACAGAGTTCTGCTGCGAAATTTGGGTATTGCTGGCAAACACAAGATAGCCGACAGATGGAAGGCAATACCTTACTTGGTGATGGAAAAGCTAGGAGACCTGCCGGTCTACAAGATCAAACCTGAAGAGGGTCCAGGGCAGACAAAGACAGTGCATAGAAACCTTTTGCTCCCTGTGGGGGAATTGGTAGGCACCCCGTATGAGATGGGCCACAACAGGGCACCTGGGCAGAACAAAGGTGCTGGACCAAAGCCGCCCTCCAACGTGGACAGCCAGCCCCCTGCAGCTAACCTACCCCCATGCAGCACATCTGAGAGTGAGTCTGAGGAGGAAGACACAACCATGGTGTACCCTGGGATGGAGACAAGATTTCAGTCTCGATCGGCTGAATCAACAGAGAGCTCCTCTTCTTCCACCCTAAACCCCATGGCAGAAGTATTTAGGCCCATTCCTGACACCCCTGAGCCACTGGTGGGACCCCCATGTGATGACACACCCAGGTTATTGGACAGTGGAGACATACAGGTGGAGGATGTCCTGGGCACCTTGGACCCTCCACTGTTAGAACTAGAAATGCAGGGGCCTATGCCAGTAGCCGAGGGACCCTCAAAGGAAACCTCTCCATCCATCGGTCAAGAGGCTGTCCCGCCCACCACGGCAACAGAGATTCTCAATAGACGAGACAGGGTAATAAGACCAGTAAAACGGTTGACTTATGATGCACCTGGGGTAACTAGTGAGGAACCAATATGTTTAGCACACAGGCTTGTGGAAGCTAGAGTGGGCTATCTGAGGCCCTTTGGAGGGAACCAGTGAGTTGTTATAATAGGGAGTGTGATTTGTCGGGACGACAAATTTTCGGCTGGGGGGAGGATGTAAGCAGAGTCAGGATGAGCTCTACCCTGACATCTGGTGGTGAATTATGGCGAGGGTGGAAAAGAACTCCAGGGGCTGATCTTGTTTGCATAGGCACACCCACTCGCCTGGCATGAAACCACAGCAACTCAAAGTGGTTACTTTGGCTGGTGTGGGATCCCCAGTTTCTCTGTTATTGGGGCAGGAAGAATAAAGTTTTGTTACCCTGATTCTGTGAATCAAGGCCAGTGGAACTGTTGTATGACAGAAGGACTGAGTGAGTCATTCACCATTACCTAAGTAGCATTTGCTTGTCAAGGGGCATGGGTTACAAAACCCAGTGAATTGAGAGAGGATGGGGACAGGTATTTGTACCTGATGGTGTGGCCCCCTCCCCGAGGGGGTTGAAACACCAATTGCACTACCTCCTCTCTCCACTGTTGAATGTCAGAGCTAACTTTGATTCCCTTAGGAGTCTAGTTACAGACTGCTGAGCTGAGTTCACTTTGGGCCAATAGTGCACCAGCACTGGGGCTCCCCTACTACTAGCTGAAATCACTAAGAGCTGAAATCACAAAAGAGCTAAAGCTATTTAAGAGCTGAGGTCACTGAGGCTGTGTTAACTAGTGGGGGAGCCTGAAGCTATATTGCTAAGCTAACTTAGCTTAGCGGGGGTGAGCGGAGCGGAGCGGCTGGAGGGGCAGCTAGCAGAGCAGAGCCTTGTGGGAGCGGCCCAAGGGACGGGCGGAGCGGAGCGGCGCAGCTCACAGGTCGGTGAGCGGAGCGGAGCAGCGCGGCTCACAGGTCGGTGAGCGGAGCGGAGCAGCTGCCAGAGCAGTTTGTGGGACTGCGGGTGGAGTGGAGCAGTTCGTGGTGAAGGCTGCAGTGGAACCCCACGGAGAAGCAGCCGGTTGGCCTCGGATCACGTAAGGTGCCCCTTAACACCCTGCTCACCCCCCCTTTGAACTCTGGGGCTGCACTGATCATGGACAGAGACTTTGGGGGGTTGTCGGACTTTTGGGACTTTTGTGATTCTTGGGTTGCTGGACCCAAGAGACTTTGGGATTGGTGGACTTTTGGGACTTTGGTGATTCTTGGGTCGCTGGTTTCAAGAACCAACGGGAGAGGACACGGCTCAATTTGCTGGGGTGGGTCTTCGCTCATGGTTTGGTCTAAAAACTCTAGTTGTGGTGTTTTTTCCATTTAATGCTGATGTTGTTTACCTCATGTTATTAAACATTTTCTGTTACACTCAGACTCCGTGCTTGCGAGAGGGGAAGTATTGCCTCTTGGAGGTGCCCAGGGGGTGGTATGTAATTGTCCCAGGTCACTGGGTGGGGGCTCGAGCCGGTTTTGCATTGCGTTATTGAAACGGAACCCCTAGATACAGAACCCGGCCCTTGTTGCTGCCAACTTAGATGGGCAGAAGGGTTACACTGGTATACTATGTGTAAAGGGAGCTCTCAAACTCTGTTTCACTTGTGCCCTAACCCAGAACTTGAACCTGTGTACTCTGGTGTGACTAATTAACTTACTGCACTTCCACTCCCTCATTGTGCACAGTCTGTTTTACCTCTGGAAGTTAGCATAAGATTTTCTACATTACTCATAAAATTACAGCAAGTGTTAAAATGTCGGTTTCCATTACAAGAGTTGTAATGTATATTATGTTAGTTAGTATCCACAGAGTGTTACCTTGAGGAGTATATGAAGCATGCTTTTTAATGACTTTTGATCCTTCTCACAGCTTATCTTGACCTTTTGAATTAAGTATATACGGTAGTAGACATTGTCAGCATGCTGATATCTCCTGTTGGAGAACAAAGGACAAGGTAGAACATATATTTCATCTACTGAAAAATGACAGCGGGTATCTAAGTGTGACATTTAGCAAGATACACTCAGCTTATTACAATGTGGATAATACAAGGCAACGACAGAGCTATCAATTCTAAATGCATCACTGGACTGAGAAGCAACAAGGCTAATTTCTTGCAGTAGCTCCCTCAGACAGAGATTGAGAGGTATTTGGTGGCAAGACAGATGCCCTGGTGCTGCTAGTTTTAACACTCGCTCTGGCTAAGCTTCTACTCTGACAACAGCAATTGTGAGTGATTGGGAAAGCAGAAGCATGAATTATGGCTGTGTCTTGGAGAAAGTGCTTTCCTCAGCTCTGAGGCCCTGGCTCAATTGACGTTTACAAAGCTTGGGTTTTGTTTGAATAATTATCAGGCAGCTTGTAGCATGGAAATTGAAATAGACTGGTAAACAACAAGCAGGTCAAGGCAGACTTTATACCAATAGATAGTCATCAACTTCTTAAATAAAGCCAAGTCAGAACATACTTGCTGAAAGGAAGAGGTCATTGTAATAAGAGGGAAAATGTGTTGAATAAATTGCCTGAATATTTTCTTCCCTATATACTTTGCAAGCAACTCTCACAACTTCTCAGCCTTTAGCTCAGCAGCTCCCTGCAGAGCAGGCCTTCATTCACTTTTTTACTATATAGCTTGAGACAGTAAACTATTTTTTTCAAGGCAAGCTTAAGTCTTTCTTGGTGTTCTTCATCAGGGTGTTACCTATACGTATCTAATCATACTGACTTTAGTCACTTTAATCAGAGCTAAATCAAGCCAGAGTTCTGGTAGCAAATAGGCTAGCATCCATTAAGCTACTTGGTTGTAGCCTTTTCAAATTATATTCATAATTGTTTTTTGTTCCCTTTGTGGGAATTGCAATGATTATCCAGGCTGGAAATGATAGCAGACTAGAAATGTGATGTGCTGACTTTCTTTGCTAGTTAGTTTTGGGAGTGGAATCTCAGCACATGCAGTGAAAATTCTGCTCTAAGCTGTCAACTGTAAAGTCAGGAGACTGGGCACTGGTTGAATCCCAGAAGGATATTGTCCAGATTGTCATAAGAACATAAGAATGGCCATAGTGGGTCAGACCAAAGGTCTATCTATCCCAGTATCCTATCTACCAACAGTGGCCAATGCCAGGTGCCCCAGAGGGAGTGAACCTAACAGGTAATGATCAAGTGATCTCTCTCTTGCCATCCACCTCCATCCTCTGACAAACAGAGTCTAGGGACACCATTCCTTACCCATCCTGGCTAATAGCCATTAATGGACTTAACCTCCATGAATGTATCTAGTTCTCTTTTAAACCCTGTTATAGTCCTAGCCTTCACAACCTCCTCAGGCAAGGAGTTCCACAGGTTGACTGTGCACTGTGTGAAGAAGAACTTCCTTTTATTTGATTTAAACCTGCTGCCTATTAATTTCATTTGGTGTCCCCTAGTTCGTGTATTATGGGAATAAGTAAATAACTTTTCCTTATCTACTTTCTCCATATCACTCATGATTTTATATACCTCTATCATATCCCCCCTTAGTCTCCTCTTTTCCAAACTGAAAAGTCTTAGCCTCTTTAATCTCTCCTCATATGGGACCCGTTCCAAACCCCTAATCATTTTAGTTGCCCTTCTCTGAACCTTTTCTAGTGCCAGTATATCTTTTTTGAGATGAGGAGACCACATCTGTACTATCTATATAGCTTCTATGGAACATGTGGATTCATTTAAGATTTTGTACTTCATTTGATTCTACATTTTCTTTCACATATAGTGCCACTCCCCCTCCGCTGCACGACCTGTTCTGGCCTTCCGATATATTTTGTACTCCGGAAGGACTGTGTCCCATTGATTGTCCCCACTCCACCAGGTTTCTGTGATGCCTATTATATGAATATCCTCCTTTAACACGAGGCACTGTAGTTCACCCATCTTATTATTTAGACTTCTAGCATTTGTGTACAAGCACTTTAAAAACTGGTTACTGTTTATTTGCCTGCCCTTTTCTGATGTGTCAGATTCTTTTTTATGTGAATGTTTCTCATCTGGTCTGGCCCATACTTTATTCTCTTCCATCCTCTCCTCCTGACTAAAACCTAGAGAATTTCTATCAATAGATTCTCCTCTAAGAGATGTCTCTGTCCAATCCACGTGCTCCTCTGCTGCCATCAGCTTTCCCCCATTTCTTAGTTTAAAAACTGCTCTGCAACCTTTTTAATGTTAAGTGCCAGCAGTCTGGATCCACTTTGGTTTAGGTGGAGCCCATCCTTCTTGTATAGGCTCCCCCTATCCCCTATCTATTTTCTGTAAACCCATTTTGATTGGCATTAATTATATTACCCTCCTCTAATTCTTTATTAATTAAGTCCTGCCGCTCTATTATCTTGCCCAGGATCAATGTCAGTCTATACATTTTCCTGCCATCTCCTGAGCCTTTTTTAAATATTGGCACAACATTCGCTTTTGAGAGTTTTGCCTATGTTTCTACTGTTTGAAAGTGGAAGAATGGATTTGCCAGTTATTGTGTTGATTACTGTATGCTATCTCACCCCAAAAAGGGAGAAACCAAGCTCCATTCTGTCTCCAATGTCTATGATGTTCCCAACTTCTATGCTAAGATCCTTTTCACGGGTCCTGGTTAGAAAGTGTTTTTTGTGCCAGGGAACACATGTCAAGCTGCTAGTGACTCTGATCACCCAAGTGATTTTCACAGCCCACCAAAAAGCCATCAGATAGTTGTTCTTTATTTATAAAGGTGGAATTTCAGTTCAGATTTTTAATCTTTTCTGTTATCACAACAAATTCTCCATGCTGCCTTAACATGGGAGTTTGCTTCCTTTTAAAAACATTTTTTTCAAAATACTGCCCTATTTGTACACATGCATACTATTATAGTCCCAGGCAGCCTCTATCTGAGTGGAACCAGATAAGTGATTTGTAAGGCAAGCCTATCTGGCAGTGTAATTCATTGCCCCAGTGAAGATGAAAGCCAGATCACACTGCATTCTTGATTTTTCACTTTTAATTCCATACTCCAAGTGATGCCCTACAGCAGTGTTTCCCAAACTTGGGATGCTGCTTGTGTAGGGAAATCCCCTGGTGGGCTGGGCCAATTTATTTACCCACTGTGTCCGCAGGTTTGGCCAATCACGGCTCCCACTGGCCGCGGTTTGCTGCTCCAGGCCAATGGGAGCTGTTGGAAGTGGCGGCCAGCATGTCCCTCGGCCCGCGCCGCTTCCAGCAGCTCCCATTGGCCTGGAGCAGCGAACCGCGGTCAGTAGGAGCTGCGATCTGGTGGACCTGCAGACAGAACAGGTAAACAAACTGGTCCGGCCCACCAGGGGCTTTCCCTACACAAGCAGCGTCCCAAGTTTGGGAAACACTGCCCTACAGCTACATTTCTTATTCATGGTTTTGTTCATTGTACTAAATACTAATAGATCTGGAAACATCTTCACAGCATGTAGGGCAGCAAATAAGAAATAAAAAGTGAATGCTTTTGTTTCTTTGCATCCTTGTCTTATATATTAGTAACATCACAAAGGTGAAACTCCAATCCAGGAAACAGCTAATAAGGGAATAAATGTAGTGTAGTGTAGGTAAAGAGTACCTCTTTATTATTTAATGAATAGTTTTGAGCTCCCCTGATGTAGTGTGTGAAAATCAGCACACAAATTGTATTCCATCAGCAATATAAACTTATTTTTCTTTATTTTTTTGATTTGCAGACCTAGATTACCTTTCCAATTAAATGAAATGCCTGAAGTTCAAAACCAAATGACAAGGAATTAATTCAGCATGTTGTGGTCACTGAGAGTAATAGATGAAAGGTGAATATTCAGCAATAATTGTTTTGCTGAATTATTAGATATTACATATTCTCTTCTTTTGTTAAGGTGCAGCAGGTTACATACTGTGGGCCTTGCTATCCTTGAAGAAAGGAATGGTAGATTCTGATAATCTGGTAGAATCCAATAATGCACCTTGCTCATGCAAAATTATCATGTGAGAGGAAAGATCTTCTTGATTCAAAGCGCTTTGAAGCATGACAATTATAGGACCAATCACCCTCACACATCCAGACCTTATTTACCGTACCGATACTACTGATGCTATGCTCTGTACAATACACAGAGACACCTAGTGGATGAATAATATATATTGTAAGTAAACATATCATCAAATGTGGAAATAATGGTTGCAGGATTAGGCCCCCCAATCCATATCCTCAAAGATATTTAGGCACCAAACTCCTATTGATTTCAGTGGGAGTTAGGCACCTAAATACCTCTGAGGACCTGGACCTCTATCCCCTCTTCTCTGTACTGGCTAGTACAAGTTCAGATGTTATTCCTATTCATAGAAATAAATGCCTGTACTTCATATAAATACTATGATGGCCTCAGCTGCTGCATATTTGTGGGAGAGTGAATTGGTAAAAGGGATAAACATATTTTGAAAGAGAAAGTAGTTAAGGACATAAATTTAAATGGTAATTGGGATAAAATACAACATGGTTTTACAAAATGTAGATTGTGCCAAGCCAACCTGATCTCCTTCTTTGAAAAGATAACTCTTGTTTTAGACAAAGGAAATGCAATAGATCTAATATATCTGGATTTCAGTAAGGCATTTGATACAGTCCCACATAGGAAATTATTAGTTAAATTGGAGAAGATGGTGATTAATATGAGAACTGAAAGCTGGATAAGGAGCTGGTTAAAGGAGAGACTACAGCGGGTCATACTGAAAGGTGAACTGTCAGGATGGAAGGAGGTTACTAGTGGATCAGTCTTGGGACCAATCTTATGTAACATTTTTATTAATGTTCTTAGCACAAAAAGTGGAACTATTCTAATAAACTTTGTGGATGACACAAATTTGGGAGGTATTGCCAATACAGAGGAGGACTGGAATATCATACAAGTTGATCTGGATGACCTTGAAAACTGGAGTAATAGAAATGGGATGAAATTTAATAGTGCAAAGTGCAAGGTCATACACAAGAATTCTTGTTATAAAAAGCTGGGGATTTATCAGTTGGAAGTGACAGGAAGAGAAAGACCTGGGTGTATTGGTTGATCCCAGGATGACTATGAGCCACCAATATGATGTAGCCATGAAAAAGGCTAATGCAGTCCTAGAATGCATCAGGCAAGGTATTTCCAATAGAGTTAGGGAAGTGTTAGTACCATTATACAAGGCACTGGTGAGACCTCATCTGGAATATTGTGTGCAGTTCTGGTCTCCTACGTTTAAGAAAGATGAATTCAAACTGGAACAGATGCAGAGAAGGGCTACTAGGATGAGCCAAGGAATGAAAATCCTACTTAATGAAAGGAGACTCAAAGAGCTTGCTTATTGAACCTAACCAAAAGAAGGCCAAGGGGAGATCTGATTGCTCTCTATAAATATATCAAGTGGATAAATGCCAGGGAGGGATAGGAGCTAATTTAAGTTAAGCACCAAGAACAAATGGATATAAACTGGCCACCAACAAGTTTAGGCTTGAAATTAGGCGAGGGTTTCTAACCATCAGAGGAGTAAAGTTTTGGAACAGCATTCCAAGGGGAGCATTGGGGGCAAAAAACCTAACTGGCTTCAAGAATGAGCTTGATAAGTTTATGGAGGGGATGGTATGATAAGACTGCCTATAATTGCATGTAGCCAACCTTTGACTGTTATTAGCAAATATCTCCAATGACTGGTGATGGAACACTAGATGGGGTGGGCTTTGACAGTTTCTACAGAAAATATTTTTCCAGGTTTCTGGCTGGTGGGTCTTTCCCACATGCTCAGGGTCTAACTGACCACCATATTTAGGATCAGGAAGGATTTTTTCCCTGGGGCAGATTAGCACAGACAGACCCTGGGGTTTTTCACCTTCCACTGCAGCATGGAGTATGGGTCACTTGCAAGTTTAAACTAGTGTAAATGGTGGATGTACTGTAACTTGAAGTATTTAAATCACAATTTGAGGATTTCAGTAACTCAGCCAGAGGTTATGGGTCTATTTCAGGAGTGCGTGGATGAGTTTCTGTGGCCTGCAATGTGCAGAAGTCAGACTAGATGGTCATGATAGTGCCTTCTAGCCTTAACGTCTGAGATTGATTCTAAATCAGTAATTTCCTTACTAAAGGCTTTGCTCGGACTATGATGCTAAGGGAGGGCAGGCTCAATGACTTCATATACAAAATGTTTTAAAGTGAAAAATTATCCAACTTTTTGTTTTTCCCTTGTACAAAGAAATGTAACATTCTGTCAGCAGCGGCCTGTTTAGTTTCTGTAAAGGATGACATAGCACACAGTCTGCTTTTTCCTTCTAAAGGTGAGAATTTGTGATGCCACAACCTGAATATTTCAGTCTAGAGATGAACGTATAGGATATCAAGTTGTATGTGCCTTGTATTAGCTGTCTCAGATAAGGATGTAAAGGTACAATATTCATTCTTCTCCCAGTGAGCTCATAAAGGAAATTTCTAATGCTAGTGGAGGTGGGAACCTGGAAAACTGGCAGACAAAGGGTTAATTATTTAATAGTGTGTTTGCTTCCCTATGACCTGCCAGTGGGGGGTAAATTGGAGGAAGCTAATTGCACAATCTAGAAACTCCAGGCATTGCAAGTGGAACAGGTGAAAATGTAATGGGTTTTAATTGGAGGCTAATTATGCTAATTTAACAATCACCCACCAGGTGTTCTGAGCCATACCAAAAAAACCCAACCAACCAACCACCTTTTCCTCAAGAAAGTAGGTATGTGCCAGAAATTTCTTTTTATATCAAATCCGAAGTGTTTAGTCTGCTATTTGTTCACTTAATGGAGGACTTTAGCTGTCATGTAAGCTAAATAGTCATGATTTGTTTGTTTAAAAGCCGTTTTGTGTGTGGCTTTTCCTCGACCTGGGCTGAATAGCACTTTCTGAAATCATTTTGTTTCACTTTCTTGTTCATATAAGCTTACTTCAGCTGTTCCATTTACACGTCAGCACTTTTAACAGAGTAAAGAGTGCTGCAAATCTCCTACAAAAATTAATCCTTCTCAGTGTGAGTTGCACTTAGAGTTCATAACCATTTACTAGTTTTCTGTTAAAGAAGTGTAGTATACCTAGAGCAATCACTATATGTAGGACATCTCCAAAGCACCATTCAGCATGAACTACCTGGACCTAAGCTGTACTTTGTGGGTTTTAAGGTGGCGGTTGGCGGGGGTGCCCCGTTTCCACGCGGCGCGGGAGCAGCGGGCCGGGGCACAGGAGGGCGAGAGGCCGGGACCAGAGTTGTCGCTGAACGGGCTCTCTTGCAGCTGGCCTGGTGTGCCTTGCATCTCTTCTGAGTTTCAAAGGGCAGGCTGCAGAGGGCGCAGCTGAAGGTGGTGGATTTGCCATGGCACCTTTTCAAGTGCCTGGTGACTCCTCCGAGGAGGCGGAAACGCCGGGGCGGCGAGCAGATGGGGCAGGTGAGCGCATCAGCGGCAAGGGGGTATGTGAGGTAGATGGTGTCATCGTCACCCCCCTGTGGAGCGGGGGTCTCAGTGGTAGTAGAGGTTTCTCCAGCAAGGGTGTCCCGCTGGGGGTCGGGCGGGGACTGCTGGGGGCCAGGGGGTGTGACTGGTGCCCGCCGGGGGACAGGGGAGCCGTCTCGTGGCGGCTGGAGCAGCTGGGGAGCAGGGGGCGTGTCTGGGTACCGCAGGAGAACCGGGGAGGCATCTCGTGGTGGCTGGGGCGTGTGGCAGAGTTCCCTTGACAGCCGGGGGACGTGGGGTGGGGTGTTCAGCAGTTGCGACTGCTGTGGGGCGGTGTGGGGGTCTCCCGTTGGCTGGAGCAGCAGGAGCGTGGTGGATGTCCCCGGCGGTTGGGGTGGCAGGGGAGTGGTTGGGGGGTCCCCCGGTGGCTGGAGCAGCTGGTGGACAGCGGGGGAGTCACTCTGCAGCTGGAGTGCCAGGTGATGGGGGGGCAGGTCTCCCAGGTTCCGCGGCAGTCGGCGGGCAGCGGGTCGGGGTCCTGTCCGCCGGGGCGCATCAGTGGGCTCCTCGGTCACTGCGAGCGGTGGCGGCTGGGGCGCAGGGTGGGAGGCCCCCTGCGGCTCGGGCGGTGGTGGCTGGGGCAGGTGGTGGGGATCCCCTGGCTGCATAGGCGGCAGCTGCGCGGGGCAGGAGACCCCCGGGGGCTCAGACAGCGGCGGCCGGGACGGGTGGTGGGGATCCCCTGGCTGCATAGGCGGCAGCAGCGCGGAGCAGGAGATCCCCGGTGGCCAAGGCAGCGGTGACTGGGCCACGTGGCGGGGCTTCCCGAGCTGCCCGAGTAGTTGCAGCTGGGGAGCGGAGCAGGAGTCCCCTGGCGGTGGGACCAGCGGCGGCTGCGGGGTTCCGCGGGGCTCCCCGGGCTGCCCAGGCAGCGGCAGCCGGGGAGCGGGGCAGGAGTCTCCGGGCGGCAGCCGGGGCACGTGGCGGGAGTCCCCGAGCGGCGGCGGCGGGGGTGCGCCGCGGGTCTCCCCGGGCCGCTCGGGCAGCGGCAGCCGGGTAGCAGGACAGGAGTCCCCAGGCAGCCCCGGCCGCGGCACGCCGCGGGGCTCCACGGACCGCGGCAGCCGGGGCGCGGGGCGGGAGTCCCCGAGCGGCGGCGGTGGGAGTGTGCCGCAGGGCTCCCCGGGCCGCCCAGGCAGCGGCAGCCGGAGAGCGGGGCAGGAGTCCCCCAGCGGCGGCGGCAGAGGCGCGCCGCGGGGCTCCCCGGGCTGCTCCGGTAGTGGCAGCCGGGGAACGGGGCAGGAGTCCCCGGGCGGCGGAGGCGCGCCGCGGGGCTCCCCGGGCCGTGTAGGCAGCGGTAACCGGGGAGCTGGGCCGGAGTCCCCGGGCGGCGGCGGCGGAGGCGCGCCGCGGGACTCCCCGGGCTGCTCAAGCAGCGGCAGCCGGGGAGCGGGGCAGGAGTCCTCTAGGGGCCCGGGGCGCGGCGGCTGCGGCACGCCGCGGGGCTCCCCGGGCCGTGGAGGCAGCGGCAACCGGGGCACGGAGCAGGGAACCCCTGACGGCGGCTCGGGCAGCAGCGGTCGGGGCACGCGGTGGGGCTCCCCGGGCTGCCCAGGCAGAGGTGGCCAGGGCGTGGGGCAGGAGTAGCCCACCGGTGGCTGGGGTAGGGGCAGCTGGAGCACGTGGCCCGGCTCCCCAAGGTGGACACGCGGCAGGGGCTGGGGCTCGGGGCAGGGATCCCCAGGCTGCGCCAGGGGGGGCGGCCAGGGCGTGGGGCACGGGTCCCCCGGTGGCATGGGCAGCCGCTTTGGGGAGGGGGGGCAGCCCCCCGGCAGCATGGGCGGTGGGGGAGCCGCGGGAGAATCCCCTGAGGGGAGTAGGTGCTGGGGCTCAGTGGGAAGGATACCTGGCCCCAGGGGCAGCAGATGGCCAGCGGGGCTCCTCTCCGGCAGCTGGGACACGTGGGGACGGACTCCTGGCGGCAGCAGCAGCTGGGCGGCAGTGGATGTCTGGGGTAGCAGGGGCGTGGGGAGGCAGTCTCTCCGCGGCTGTGGCTCTTCCCGCGGCAAGAGCGAGGTGGAGCAGACGCCCGGTGGTTGCAGCTGCTGGCGGTCGGCTGCAGGTTCGTCCAGCGGCTGGAGCACTGCAGGGCGGCCTCCCGGCGGCTGGGGACCGGGGTCTACCTTCCTCCTCTCGGTGGTGTTCCTGCAGGCTGGTCTTCGGATGGAAGAGCTTTCTGCAGCAGCATCTTGGGGGCGATTCTCCTTGTCTTCGCACTTCCCTCTGGATCTGCTGGTTTGCCATGGCTCTGAGACACCGAGAGACTTCTTTCGGGTAGTGATCTGAGAAGATCTCCGGGGAGGACCAGGCGTAACAGCCGGGAGCCTGTGTCGAGCAACAGGCTGTGCTGGGACAGTGGTCAGAGCTTTAGGTTGCGTGTTAGGGGTTGCAGGATGCATCCCAGAGCACCATGAGCTCGTCAGGATAGCTGATACAGTGTATCAGTAGTGATTCAGATTAAACTGATATAGATCTAGGTAGTAGCTTATCAGATGCAATTAATAAAGATTAAACTGATAAGAACAGATACTAGATTTGCGCCACAGCTCAGGGAGCCATCAGCGCTGCCCAGAAGGGCTTCATGCCGTCGGAGGGGTGCTACGAGCACAACTTCCTTCTCCAGACCGTCATCCAGACGACCAGGAGAACGCGGAGGCAGTGCTCGATAGCGTGGCTCGACCTGGCCAACGCCTTCGGGTCCATCCCCCACCATCACATCTTCGACACTCTACAGGAGTTTGGGATGCCAGAGACCTTCCTCCACCTGATCCGGGAGCTATATGAGGGCTGCAGCACCACCATCCGATCGGTAGAAGGGGAGACCGCAGAGATACCGATCCACAGCGGCGTGAAGCAGGGTTGCCCCCTCAGCCCCATCGTCTTTAACCTCGCCATGGAGCCGCTCCTGCGGGCGATCTCTGACGGCGCCGACGGCTTCGACCTACACGGCGAGAGGGTGAGCATCTTGGCCTACGCGGATGACCTGGTCCTGATCGCGGACGACCCCGAGAGGCTCCAGGGCATGCTTGACACCATCGGGAGAACCGCGGACTGGGCGGGACTCCGCTTCAATGCCAAGAAGTGTGCGTCCCTCCACGTCGACGGGAGCAAGAGGGACTCGGTACTGATGACGGAGTTCCTCATCCAGGGCGAGTCCGTCGTTCCCCTGGCGGAGGGGCAGGCGTACCAGCACCTCGGCACGCCGACAGGCTTCCGCGTCCGGCAGACCCCCGAGGACACCATCGGGGAGATCCTGCAAGACGCCGCCAAAATCGACACATCCCTGCTGGCGCCGTGGCAGAAGATCAACGCCCTCAACACCTTCCTGATCCCCCGCATCGCCTTCGTCCTGAGGGGATCCGCCGTGGCAAAGGTGCCCCTCAACAAGGCGGACAACGCCATCCGGAAGCTGGTCAAAAACTGGATGTCCCTGCCCCGGAGAGCCAGCAACGAACTCGTATACATCAAGCACAGGCACGGTGGTGCCGGCGTCCCCCGTATGGGAGACCTCTGCGACATCACGGTCCTCACGCACGCCTTCCGCCTCCTGACTTGCCCGGACGCCACGGTAAAGAACGTTGCAACGACTGCCCTGCACGCCGCCACCGAGAAACGAATCGGCAGACCTCCCTCCGACCGAGATGTGGCCACCTTCTTGAGCGGCTCCCTGGACGGCGACTTCGCCCGGGACAGGGGAGACTTCGCCTCGCTGTGGACCCGCGCCCGCAATGCCACGCGCCGGCTGGGAAAGCGCCTGGGCTGCCGCTGGGAATGGAACGAGGAACGGCAGGAGCTGGGAGTCCTGATACCGCGGATCGGAACGGAGGACAACATCGTCGTCACCCCGGGAGCCAGAGGCGTGCTGGAGAGATCCCTGAAGGCCGCCGTCCACGCGCTCTACGTGGACGCCCTGAAGAAAAAGCCGGACCAGGGTAAAGTCTTCGAAGTAACCAGCAAGTGGGACTCCAGCAACCACTTCCTCCCCACAGGCAGCTTCACCCGGTTCGCCGACTGGCGGTTCATTCACCGCGCCCGGCTGAATTGCGTCCCTCTCAACGGTGCCATCCGCCACGGGAACCGGGACAAACGCTGCAGGAAGTGCGGGTACGTCAACGAAACCCTGCCCCACGTCCTGTGCTGCTGCAAGCCCCACGCCAGAGCCTGGCAGCTACGCCACAACGCCGTCCAGGACCGTCTAGTGAAGGCCATCAACCCGCGTCTGGGAGAGATCGCTGTCAACCGCACCGTCCCTGGCACCGACAGCCCGCTGCGCCCGGACATCGTCGTCACGGACGAGGTGGGGAAAAAGATCATCCTGGTCGACGTAGCGATTCCGTTCGAGAACAGGACCCCGGCCTTCCGCGAAGCCCGAGCCCGCAAGCTCGAAAAATACGCCCCCCTGGCTGACACCTTGCGGACCAAGGGCTACGAGGTGCACGTCGACGCTCTGCTCGTTGGGGCCCTGGGTGCCTGGGACCCGTGTAACGAACGCGTGCTGAGGTCCTGTGGGGTGGGCCGTCATTACGCGCGGCTCATGAGACGCCTCATGGTCTCGGACACTATCCGTTGGTCCCGGGACATTTACACCGAGCACATCACCGGCCACCGCCAATACCGAGAGTGAGCCGGGGAGACCTCGTGCACCCACACACACCCCCTGCTGGACCCTATCCCCTGAGCCCTAAACCCACCAAACCTAGCTGAATCCCGCCACGTGAGGGTCACCCCTTCCCCATTACCCAGCCCGCTTGCTTATACCCATGACTGTCCCTGCCTCCCGTATGGGTGGTGGACCCTCACCGTTTATCGACTGTCTCCTGATCCCGCCCACCGGTTACCCACCCCTCATTGGGGACATTGCAGTGTGTATATACTATGTGTGCTGCCCAGCCCCAAAACACCAACATACCCCCTTACTCTGCATGTTACCCCCAATGACCAATGACTAACGCTTCAAATTTTCTGTATCGTTTATTTCTTTAAATATTCTCTAATAAAATTTATACCTAGAGCAATCACTATATGTAGGACATCTCCAAAGCACCATTCAGCATGAACTACCTGGACCTAAGCTGTACTTTGCAGGGGCAGCGGGGCCGGATCTGTCCCCTGGCCCCGCCTGCTGCCCCCCGCGCGCCTCCCCCCGGAGCGTCCCTGCCTGTGCCCTGGGCAGTGGGAGGTTGCCCTGCCATTCTGCATTGTGCTCCCTCGCCGGCTGCTGCTGGCTACAAAAGGGAGCGGTGCCAGCGGCAGGCTGAGGTGGTGGCTGTGGAGGCATACACACATGATGGCAGCCCTCCCGCCCTTGGCACCCACCACAGGGGAGGCGAGGGGGATTCCCAGACCTGAGATGGGCCTGGCCTCTAGGAGCACATGCAGTGACGGTGCCGGGTGAGTGTGGTGCTGGGGGGGAAGGGGCTGGAGGAATTGTGGAGTTCTCCTCTCTGACCCAAGCCCTATGGTAGCCTGCCTGCATCCCAAACTCTTCATCCCCATAGCCCGCACCCCCAGCCAGAGCCATCACCCCCCCACACACACCCCAACCCTGTGCCCTCTTCCAGTCCATTTTTATATTATTTTAAAATATATATATCACTTACAAGGCAAGTATGGGGCGGGAGTGGGACTTGGACCCATTCTGGGCACCACCAAAAATTATACAAACCTGCCACCCTGGGTACTGTGGACTCTTAGTTTGTGTATCATGTCTCTCAATGCCTTCTGCAGCAGTGTAGTAGAAGCTGCAAATGACTCTGTGGGAGTTTCTGGGTCCTGAGAGAATGTGGTATAGAGAGTGGCTGCCCTCCAGCCTGGCATGTTTGTCGTCTTCATGACAGCAAGGTCCTAGCTGGGTGGGATGAGGGGTAGATCGGGGACTCTCAATCTCTCAGGGATCAGGGCTCATTCTTTAGATGTTTATGTTCCCCTTCTGTGGTCCCTGATTCTCATTTACTTACTTTTGCTTCCACCTCTTCTGGACACCATATGTGGGAGGGGAGCATCAGGCCTCATGCACCTTATTTCCAATGGGTGGAAAGGGGCATCTTCCTTTGATCAAAATAAGTTAGATTTTATTTCTAGGAGAGGAATTGTTAAATTCTGCCCTGCCAGAGCTTCTGGTTAGCTGACCATGCTGGTTGTCCTGTGTGTATCCGGTAAGCCAATTGTGCATAAGCCCCGATTCCAGAATGGGTGCGTGGAGGGAAATCAGATATAGAGACAGAAATTAGTCTGATTAGATCGCTTCCTCTCTGTACTCCATGGCAACTGCGGTGGTCTTCAAGCTTAGTAATACAGTCTAATGAATCCGTGACTTCTTGCCTTGTTACTTTCAGCAATGCTACAACAGTAATTAGATAATTCAATTTTCCAACATACTTGTTACAAGGTTGATTAATCATCTTCCCTGATTGCTCTCATTTTCTTTTCTAAAAATATTATTCCACAAAGTCAGGAGGAGTGGGTGAAAAATAAAATACCTGATATAAAAACATCACAGCTCTTGCTATGAAAGGGTGCAGTTTGGCAGAATAAATGTAAAGGATAATAGGATCATGGTGCCTTATTAAGAGTCCTGAAATTTGAATGCAATCAAAGGTTTTGTATCTGGTCCCTAATGAAGACCTTCAGGTCACACTGTGTACTTTACAGTGGGTCTATACTGTAAAATGCATCAAATATCTTACCAACCAAGGGGACTTGCTAATCACCAGCTGTCCTTGGAAGACTATCACTCCATCAGCCAAGTATGACATGCCTTATGTCATGGGCAATGGTTGGCTCAATTTATTTAAACAGAAGTCTATATTTACTAGAAAATATAGCCTCAGAGCAATGAGAATTTTGGGTTAGATCCAGAGTTTGTTTAAATAAATCTTTTTTACTCTGGAAATCAGTCTTGGTGCCTTTTGAGATTAGTGACTCTGGGGTTGTTGTTGTTTCTTGGGTGTGGGGAGGTGTGAGAACATGGCCTTGCCCCCTCTGTGCCACAATAGCTGCACTAGGCCCCTAGTTCTGCAATTGCTTACACAGCGAGTGCAGGGGTGCTACCCTAGGGGTATGGCAGCACCCTCTGACTTGAAGTAATAAAAGCAACTGCTAACTACATTATGTGACAAGTATTACCCTGTATTAGTTTTGAAACTCTGCTCAGAAACACAGCGATTTCTCAGAAGCACACCAGCTCAGAAAATGCAGGTTTTTCCCCATAGTTTTCTTAAATGCTCATAGCAAAAGTGGATATTTCACTTGGTAGGTGTAATAGGTTCTGTAATGAATAGCAATAACAGTAAGTGCTCCCTCTGTGTGAGGACCCTGAAACATTAAACAAACATCAGTTAGTGAAGCCTTGGAACACCCAGGTGAGACAGAGGCAAGCAGGTAATCTGCAAGTAAATATCTAAAAAGCAATGCAGTTTACCAAGGAAAAAAATCAATCCCTCTAAAGCCGTCTCATATGTTAAAACCCTCAGTAAACTTAAGTTTTAGAGGAACAAAGGGGTCATCTCCTCAGCAGATACTTCTGCTGCTACCTAAAGAAAACTTCCTGACTGGTAGCACTGAAAACCTCAGATTATGGGTCAGAAGTCATCCTGGGGATCCTTGAATATGAAAGAAGGACAAGGAATTATCAGGCTGAGGCAGATGTCAACCATGATTTGCTCCTATGCAGTGCTACTTATGTCTTGAAGGGCTTCCTACATAAAGCTACAGATGTGGAAAGAGATCCTGTCCTACTTCACCATAGTGGGATTCTGTTTGAAGAATATAGTGATGTTCAAAGATAACTAGTCCATGTGTTGCTCTTTGCATTGGCCAGTGTGGGTGTGCTTCTGGAAGGAGGGTCTGAAAGGAAACTAGGTGCTCCGGACAGTCAAGTGGGGATGTTTGTGGTTTTTTCTTTTTTTTTATTGTGTCTTTCTGGTGCTGGGTTCCAATCCTAAAGTTACAAGTAAAAATGGCGATCCTGTTCTAATCCCTGGATAAAATAAAGGATGTCAGCTGCTGAACCACATGTTCGGTTTCCCCCATATGTCAGACGTGAAAAGTGTCACAACTTTTTGTGAAATGGTTCTGTTGCTTGTGAAGCAACAATGGTGAATTTCACACAATTCTTAAGCAGTGAAATAGGAGCCTCTCCTCTTAAGCTATCTGTAACTATTACAGGTGCAAAGCTATTATGCTGTCCCATCCACAGCTGAGGGGTTATACATGCTCTGTTTCATGCATTGCGGCCTCCAGGCTCCAATAGGCAATAGCTTATGACAGCTGGCTATGTGTCCTGTGAATTGGAGAAGCAGAGCTGCACTCTGACCTTCTTCTGCTGAAATGTCCTGGTGGTTGGGATAGGAATCAGTTTCAACACATTTATATCATCTGAGTTCCCATTCTCTCATCATGGCCACTTTTGAATGGGCACCTGCAGCCAGATTCTAGCCACTTAAACACCTAAACAGCATAGAAGAGCTGGGCCTCTACTCCGCTTTAGCAGTACCAATTAGAGCTGAGCAAATATTAAATTGTTTTGGTTCAGTTGAAAAATAAGCTAGTCAAACCGAAACTGATTTTTTTAAAACTTTTTCTTTTCTTGTGAAAAAGGAAAAAAATGTTCAGGTTAAATGCAATGTTTTGTATGTAGTTTTGTAATGAAATGTCTAAACAGTTTGTTGAAAAAGTATTAAAACAAAATGTTTTGATAGTCTGAATTTTTTTTCTGGCTGAAACTATATGCTAAATTTGACCTGAACCATGAAGTTTTGGTGCCTCCCCTATGGAAATTTTTATTTGTCTATGTATTTATTGTTAAATTTGCTACATGCTGGAAAGTAAAATGCCTGGCTCTAGCACAAAGGGGCTGGAATCAGGCAAGAGAACCTGGTTTGTAGAGAGGAAGAACTCCTCTAGGGAAAGGTGAGAACAAAGTGAAAGGAGTCTGGCTCCAGAGGTGAGCTCCTCTCCTACACCCCTGGCATACAGATCTGTTTAATAATGAGCAATTGGGAGACTAGTAATAGGGAGTTTGCAAGAATTTGCAGATATTTATTTTTTCCTTTTAATTTGTCTGGCTATAAAAGCATGTTTGATGTTTTCTTCATGCTTTGGTGGAAGATAAATATGTATATGAGCTCCTTTTAGTTTAATCTTGTTTCTATTTCAAAAATATAGAGAGAATAAAATGTACAGACAAGGACATCAGTTTTGAGTACTGAGGCTTTGAGCAAGAAAAATGGAAGCTGGTCTCATGTGAATTCTTTCCTCTGACAGACCTCCTCATTATGTTGTTAAAAGTACTTAAATGTTCATTACACTAGCTGGTAAATAATGAGCTCCAGTTAGCCCTTCCTAGCGGTATCAGGGCTAAATTGATCCGTTGGTAAAGAATGAGACATTAGTCATTGGCGTTCTTAGACGTGTTACCTCCCTCTTTCTCCCACTTCAGTTGGCGTAGGAGTACAGGCCACCTGAATCATGGATTTTATAGTAGCTGGTCGAAAACTGAATGGTCTTGTAGGGAAGGGGTTCTAAGCCCTTTTCTTTTTGAAGCCCCTCCCCCCCCCAGCATGGTATAAAAACTTCAGGGCCCACCTGTGCCACAACAACTGTTTTTCTGCATATAAAAGCAAGGGCCAGGGTTAGGGGCTAGCAAGCAGGGCAGTTGTTTGGGGCCTCATGCCTCAGGGGGACCTGCAAAGCTAAGTTGCTCAGGCTTTGGCTTGGAGCCCTGGACTTCAGCCCCAGGAGGTGGGGCTTCAGCTTTCTGCCCTGGGCCTCAGCAAGTCTAATGCCAGCCCTGCTTGGTGGACCCCCTGAAACCTGCTCGCAGCCCCCCAGTGGGCCCCGGACTCCTGGTTGAGAACCACTGTTGTAAGCAACTCCTTGTCACTCCGCTCCCCCATATTTTTAAACCATCTCTCCTGAACAGAGTATTGTAACTATTTCATTTTTGACCCCTATGTCTTCTATATAGTTGACTTTATATAACCATCTTGCTTTTTAGTAACCATCTTTTTGAGAGGGAAACATTAAGCAGTTTCTGCATGGCAAGAAAGACTTATTTTTAAAAGTCAGAATGCCCCTCTTAGAAAATCAGACTAATGATTAGTTGCTGGAGCTGTTTCTAAAAGATTGTTCTAGAAATCAAAGCCACTAGTAAAAGTCAAAAAGCAGCAATAATAAAGGGCAATTAGTGCAGATGAATGCAGAGATGAAGAACAGTTCAGCTAGAAAAAGAATTTCATTTTTTTAAAAAGTAAACTGTAAACCTTTTATCAATGAATAGCATAGGATCTGAAGCAATTCTGTCACTGATTCATGCTTGCAACTTGCACCATCATAGTGGATTGTGTAGGCTGAGGCAAAGAGCACTGTAATATTCAGACCTGAACATTATCAGGTCTGTTTTAAAAAAATAAAAATAAAAATAAATGGGTTGTTAACGTAAATTTAGGTTTAACGGATTTGCCAAATTTACACCAATATAAGGGTGGTTAGTGGCCTGGTTTAAAAAACAAAACAGAACAAAAATATGTTCCTCCTTTACTTTACAGTATCTGCCAGGGTCTGAGTATAGTAGTCCAGGACAAAGGAGAGAGAAAGGGGAGACAAAGAAATCTGAACTCAGATCTGCACAAATAGGTTGAGAGGAAGTATTTTTAGCAATAAATGGAATTGTTTCTGGACTTTTACACATTCTGCATTTCTTAAAAGGGTTGGATTTTTCTGTAGATGATTCTACTCTGACTGATGTATGGCATTACTTAGTTAAAATGCATGGAAAATGTAGTTTCAGTGTTTATATTTATTGCATAGTAAAATTGAAAGTTTGTTATTTATAGTAAGTAGTCTACAATTGGCAGCTGCTGTGATATACCAAAAACTAAATTTCTTTAAAGCAACCCTCGTGATTTACTGTACTGAAAACAGCAATTTATTTTAAACGTTAGCGACTTAAAACAGACAGCAAAGGGTTTAATTTTTATCAGTTCTTTTTATTGGCCATATCTTTCATTTGCAGTACACAATCATTTTTAGTCAGGAGAGGATGCTGATTTTGGTGGTTTGATAGAAATCATGTCATGTGTATACCCTGATAAACATCTTAAACAATGTCAGTGATCTTCAAGGTACAGTCTCTTCTAAATTAGGATGATTAATCTAGCCATAAGGGGCAGAACTGTTTCCCTACCCCATTTTCTCCCAACTGGACAAAATCTACTTTAGATTGTGGCTCTGGGCATTTGGAAAAGCAGAGGGGCTGTGCCAGAGATCCTCTCTTCACACACAACTTTCCCATTTTCCTCCCTCTTGAGCAAGTAGGCAGGAAGGGATGGGGTGGATTGGGAGTAAGATAGAACCTTGGTTCTGTCACCTCTCTTATCAGCCACTGGAGCTAGATGGCCATGTAGTAGGAGAAGGTGTAAAGGTAGAAGCAAATTACTCCCCATCAAGACACAATATTTCTTGGGGATTCTCCTGGGGTTGGAATGCCTCTGCACTGCCCCCTTGGTTCACAGCTTTACTACAAGGCACAATCTAGCCCAATGTAAGCAAGCATCTTGATTCTCTTTCCGCTCTTCTGTGGTAGATGTATTAATTATGGTCATTGCCAGGAAAATCTCACAATTTAAAAATATTTAGACTATGGTTTTCCATAACATCTGAAAGTTAGTATAAGCCATGCTAAGACTTCTCAATTTGTAGTTGGACACCTCAAAAAGTAGCCTGATTTTCAGAAGTAGTGATCTACTTTAGTGATCTCACAACAGCTCTTGGTTGACCTCACTAGGAGCTCTTAAACACTTGAAAATCTGATCACAGTTAAGACCCTGACTTAGGCTTCTGTTTTTGAAAATCTGGGCCTTTAAAATTTCCTTCTGCAAGCTGTGGGAAAAGTTTTCATGATGATGGCATACTAAGAATGGAGCAGGCACTAAATGGTTCTAATTTTAAATTACAATCTCCCTTTTAGGTTCAATGTTTCATGGACTACACTCAGGAAAATAGAGTGTAGGTTACTAATGGCACCCCCTCGACCCAGGTTCATCACTCAGTGACAATAACATTCTATTTGTCCTGGGAAGGAATTTGCATTCAAACAACATCCTGTGCTTCAAAGGGAGTGAAATGGAATACAAGTGCCCTACCTATGGAAACCACACTGGTATTGGGTAAATGCCTGTGAACCTTATCTCCCGGGTACAAAGCAGCTGGATTTCTATACATTATACTTAAGGAAAACTCTACATTTTCTGCTTGTTCAGGATGTCTGCAAATTCCAAAGGTAAGAAACACATCTTGATATTTGATGTTTTTAATTACAGTTGCTGTTTTTTGAGCTCGCAAAAGTTGCTTTTTGCATAATCCAAGACCAGTTTGTCTCACATTCTGCATAAATTCCTCATTGTGTTCTGCCACCAAGCACTGTTTGACAAAAATCAGTTCTTACTGGAAAAAAAACTAACTTGTGAGGCTGCAAAATATTTCAGCGATGCCACTGGATTACTTAAAATTGCATGCTATATATATTAAAAAAAAAATAATAATGAAAAAAGGGCATGGTACATTTCCTTGACCAGGAAATACAGGAGGATTAGCAAATGTACTGTACAAATGGAAATTCTTAAAAATGCTGTTCTGAAAAATGTCAACTAAACTCTAGATGCAATGCAATCGGGTCAGCTTTAGCTCTCTCTGCTAATGACCATTTTATACCATTAGTTCTTTGGGTTAAATATATGTAAGGTGTATAAACTTTCAACTTTGGAAAATCAGGGGCCAAATTCTCTGGTGCAGTACAGATTCTGCTGATAGGGCCAGGCATATCCAGCCCTGTGAGTATATCCTTAGTGCAAAAAGGATCCTCCAAAAACATGGAGACAATGGAAATGTCTTATGCTGACAAAACTGAGGGAAGCAGCGTAAGGGATGTGGCTGGCAGAAAAGGGCTGTGGCTTGAATGTTCCTATGCTTTGCAAATACCTGAGTATGGTTTGGGGCACCTGGTAATAAATAGGGACACTAGCAGCTGGCATGAGTTAGAACATCCTGTGGCTACTATAATTTATGCTAGAGGACCATCCCTGCACTGAGCTTGACAGCACCCTTGTATCACTCCAACCTCAACCTGTACTATGTGCAGTTTGGTTGGATTGTAGAATCTGGCCCATATTTATTTTAATAGAAGCTATTTCAGGGATTTTTAACAGGCTTATTTCTTTAAAACTTGGAATTTCAGAGAGGGTAATTTTGATTGCATAGAAATCTATTGAATGAATCCCTTAATCCAAAATTCAGTGAAAGGCAGACTTGCTTCAGACAGACAAACGGTGAAAAGTATTGCGTGCTGGGAGCTGAGAGTTAAAAGCATGAAGAAATGACACATTTCTCATGTTGCTGCAACTAACAATAGGCACATTACTGCTGTTCCCTAAACGCTTATCTATCTATTGCCAAGGCTTAACCTACTCAAAGGGAATGGGCATAGGAGCCTCAAATGACAAAAGGAATCATTTAACATGACAAAACTCCCTTTTAAACTACAAAATAAAAATGGGGATCAAAAGAGAATATATCTTCAGAGGAGATAAAGGTAATGAAAAATGTCACCCTAGTAAGGGAACTATGTAAAATACAAATGTTTTAAAGACAGAATAAATGTGTTGATCTAACAACTACAAATGCATACATTCAAAAAATTTACTATCTTGATAGACAGATTTTTGTTTCTAATATGCTGTGCAACAGCAGCAAAATCAGACCTACAAAAACTGGTAGTAAATTCCACTGAGATTATTTCCCGCCCCACCTCCAAGATCTAATGTAAGGTAAGACTGGGCAATGAAATAAAACCTGGTTGGACTGAGGTTGGAGAAGGAAGGGGGCATGAATAACAGATCTTTCTATTAACACTGCCTTCTCTGGCAGAAATATCATGTCTAGCGAAAGGTGATAATTTGCACGTGTGAAGATACATTTATACTAATTTTCTTCAGTGTTAAGATGATTAATGTGAAACTTTCCTCTTACATGTCTAAAGCTACCTGTGACCTAGTTCTCTAAATAAAATAAACCTACACAACTCGCATATGGAATTTTTTTGATCAAATAGTTGCAATATATTTTGTAAGCATCCTCCAGACCAAGTAGTACTTGCAGAAATTGTTTATAATAACTTCAAGTAATTCATCATAGTGGACAATGTACGAACAGAAAGAAGTGATATTCCTTGATTAAATTATTCATTTTGAAATACTTCTTTGTCTCCAGACATGACATCTCTGTTTTTCAAAGGACATTCTGACAACTTCCTTCCAGTTGACAGCAATAGATCTGCAGCTCTTGACAGTGAAACTGTTCTTTTGTTGCTTGTTGGTCAGTTCAATTGCAGCTAATTTTTTTTTTAAACTTCCTTGTGTAGTTAATGCCATTTACTGGCAAATGCCCACCACTGACCGAAAGTTTAAAACCTCATGCAAAGAGGAAAGGGTTATGGTGCATTTGTTTGTTGCTGCTATTGTCTATTGGATCTGCTATTCTACTAGTTTGGTTTTCAGAGCAATGGTAGGTTATTTCTGTAAGGGAAATAACTAGCTATGAACAAGAGGAAGGGTGGATTTGTGATTAAGACACTGGACTGGGACTCAGGAGATCCCAGCCCTGCCACAAACTTTTGGTGTGATCCTGGGCAAGTCCCTTACCTTCTCCATGCTAGGTTTCAGAGCAGCAGCCGTGTTAGTCTGTATCCGCAAAAAGAACAGGAGTACTTGTGGCACCTTAGAGACTAACAAATTTATTAGAGCATAAGCTTTCGTGGACTACAGCTCACTTCTTCTCCATGCTGTTTCCATTTCCCAGATGTAAAACCGCTTTTTCTACCTCAACTGTTTAAATGGCAAAGGGCAGAGAATTTGTCTAATAAGATGGGGGCCTGATGTTAGTAGGAGCCCCAGTTGCACTTCTAACTTTTAAAAAAAATCTTGTTTTTGAAATGAAAGCTGCTATTCTGCGGAAAACAGCATAAAAATAGCCAACATTAAATGGTGGGATCCAGGGATGCTTCACACCTTCGAGTTTTTATGGGCTGTACTTGTTGGGCAACTAAAGTGATGGATAAAATAATGAGGAAAAACCCTCCCAGTATTTTCTCCTGTGTTGTGCCTCGCTTCTCAACACTTCTGAAGGTTTCATTGTTTGTTTGTTTGTTGTGTATAAAGGGCATATTTAATTACCTTTATGGAGAAAAGCACTAAATGGGATGTGTCAGCAGAATGTCTAGTGAGTGACAGGTGGTAATGCCTTTGAAATCTTACCACAGTTTTCTAGGTTTGACTCTAAGAAGGGAATTCTTTCTGATATGGAAATTGGATTTTGACTTCAATGTTCTGCTCTCCCTCTTATGTATGGAATCCCCAGTGAAGTCAATGAAAGGTATGTGCCTGCAGAGAGGACAATATTTAAATCTTAATCCAGTCTAATGATTTGAAAGGTGACTTTACCCCTAATGCATCACATCATTTTATATAGGATAAAACTTGTCCCCTGCACCAAGCCCAAATAACCAGAGTCTGACCAATGTGTGGACACCTCAAATCTTCCCACCTCCATCCTCCCATAGCAGTATAGTACCAGTTCCATTGTAGTAGACTAACTACAGTCATGGAAGAAGGGTCCGGATTTTCCCTATGTAGTCTATTATTCTGTCATAATATGCAGATCCTTTTTCTGCTCCATCTACATTTGCATGTCTTCTCTTATTTCAGGTTTACATCCAAGAACAAATTATTTCCTGGTATAACTCCAATAACTTCAGAGGTTGTTACTCTTCGGATGAATTGAGTCAAAGCACTTAGGTTTTCCTGATTTCAAGTCAACACAACTGCTATAAAATATACCTTTAATTAGTAGTATTTTACTGTCCTTCCATATGTGCACCTCCCATTGAAACCAAAGGGGGGCCTTCCACTCAAGGAGATTACATGATTACACTATATTTGTATAACTAGAGCTGCTGGTCTTTGCTTTCAGTTTACTTTTTCTGTCAAAAGCCTGCTAACTCCCCTCCATCCAACTAAACTTGGTAAAAATGTAACCAGTTTATTTTTTTGCTGCGCTTGGGAACTGAAGTCCTTTCATTAACGTCAATGGGTATTAAATAAGAAATTTAATGATTTCCTCTCATACAGTAGGGTTACCATATTTTAAGTGTCCAAAAAGAGGACACTCCACGGGCCCCTGCCCCGCCCAACTCCGCCCCAGCCCCGCCCCTTCCCTGGCCCCGCCCCAACTCCACTGCTTCCCACGAACATTTGATTCATGGGAAGCCTGAAGCAGGCAGGCAGCAAGTAAGCTGGGGCTGGGGGGCGCGAGGAGGCGGGCACGAGGAGGTGGCCCTGGCCCCCGGCCGAGCACCGCTGGCCTCAGCGGCTCCGGCCCCCGGCCGAGCACCGCTGGCCCTTCACTCCCTATTTTCCCGGACATGTCCGGCTTTTTGGGATTTCCTCCCGGATGGGGATTTGAGGCCCCAAAAGCCGGACATGTCCGGGAAAATCCGGACGTATGGTAACCCTATCTTACAGATACTGAATCCTAGACAATTTGCATGGACTCCTTGCATCCTGGGACTAGCACTAAAGAATGATGGAAATGCTTGCAAAATTAGGTTCAATGGCTATTTATTTGTGGAAAAATATTTCACACGTACTTTAGGTCATTAATGCTAAACGTCACAGGCTAGCAAATCACTTCAGTTTAGAAAATCAATTCTATTATGCCTGTAGTTTAGTTGAAATCATTTTTGCAAACTGGAGAGGCCTACATAATCTGTGACTAGCTATGAGCTAAGCACATCAAAAGTTCCTTTTTCTATATTCAACCTATCCAGATTCATTGTAACAAACTGGGAACATGGTACTAATAAGATGAATTCATGTTTATATAGAAAGAGCAAAATATGAAATATTGCAACTTTTACAAAAGGTACAGGTTTGTACTTCCTTTCACACCATTCAATTTCTGCTAACATCAGTAAGAACAAATCAGCATTTAGTAGATGAAAAGTAACACATTTCAGTTAAAGACCATAAAATCATGACAAGGTAGACGGAAAAGAAAATGATCCTGCTGATGTTGCATAACAAAAATCAGATATCGGGATCATATTTTTGAAAAGCTTTTCACTTAACATTAAAAAAGGATACCACTGCATTTTTTTAGTACAATACATTTGCAGAGAGATATTAGTGAATCTTTTGTTACGGGATCAAACTTTGTTTTTAATGCTGACTAAAAGGCTTGAACTAATTTTAAAACCAATCCAGAATATGGGGACCATTTTTCATTAAAAATATAGGTACATGATCTGCTTTTATTACAGTATTTTTATGGCAACTCCAAAGGTAGAGTAGAGACTATAAGTTGATTACATCCAATGTAGACTTTGCTATCAGATGGCTACACATCTGCGTGATCACTTATCAAGCACCTGATAGAAAAATAAAGCAAGTTCCACTCATAAGTACAGCAGCATTTCTCTGTCTGATAGATTAGATGGTACATGTGCCAAGGAAAGACAGGATGCATCTTGGAAACAGTATACTCCATTAGTCTGAAGTCTAAATGTGGATAAGACAAATGTGTTCTGGAGTAATTAAGTTTTTTAGTGGATAGGAGCTGATGCAGGGGTTATTTGATTTGAAAAGATGGAATAGCTTTACTTTCTCTGTTTTCATAGGACCTGTGGGGTGGTAAGGAAGAATGGGGACAAGAGAACGTAGCCTCACACTTTTTAAATCTGGGCACCTAAAATTAGGCACACAATAAGTGGTGTTCCACCCCACCCCCGTCTCCCTAGAGTTGCTTAGCACCTACAATTACCATTAATTATAAATGCAAGCTCATTCAGGCAGGGAAGCATAGGGGTAGTTTGACTTTTATATTTGTGGGGGCAGCTCCAGCCAGGCTTGCAGTTTTGGGGGGGCAATGCCTGTCCCCCCAAACTACACCCATGCAGGGAAGGGTTTGCATTTCAGCCGAAAACCAAGCCCCATGTTTAGATGGCTAAATATGGATGTTACCTACAACTGAGCTTTAGAGCCACAGGCCAGAATTTCATTTGCTGAAGCTTTGTATTTGAATTTCACCTTCTAGTTGAGCATTGATATTAAGCAAAATTCATTTGTTTTTTTTTTTAAATGTTACACTGATGTAAGCACTAGCTGCTCAAATTGAAGTATTGTGCTTAATGGCCCCATGTCATCTTGCAGTGATTTAGTACATCTGACAGTCAGATTTTACTGTCTTGTTACTGTGTGCTTTTGAAATGTGATGTACAGCAGATAATGAATGGTGTGTTACATGAATGATGCCTACAAAAAGAGAAGTACCAAGCCATTTTCATTTATAACACACTATTTCAAATTATATGGCATTGGTGATGGGGTAATAGTCTAATCTTATGCTAAATATTCAGTGTGGGGTTATATACATTTACTTTATGATATGTATCGAAGTAACTGAAACTGCTTCAGGACTTTCCAGCAAACAGTGCACCAGAATGGTTCATAGATTTTTAAAGCCAGAAGGTACCCTTATGATCTCTTGCATAATACAGTCCATAGACCCTCACCCAGTAATTTCTGCATCAAACCCAGGATAACACCAGATTTTCTCAAAAGCAGAGTGAACTGTGTACAGTTATCATCCAACAAATTAACCAATCCTCTACCTCATTTTCTTTATTCATATTGAGTCTACTATATGGTGTTATGATAGTTCCCCAATTGCAAGAGGTCACCAGGAGAGAAGTATTCTGAGATCTATGAAAAACCAAGTATGTTACAGGATTGTAGATATGCACTGAACTTGGAAAAAGACCCTCCCTTTTTTCTTTTTTTTTTAAATCTGGTGACAGTGACTGATGCGCATACTATATAATAAAGGACAATCTAGCTATGATCAGGTAAACACAGTTCATAGATATGGGTATATAATGTGTCAACATCAAATATCACTAGATTGCAATGGTAGTCTACTAGCTACACCTGTCCGATGACTAGTGTATTTTCTGTCTGTCATATAGTTCCCTCGACACCCTGTCCCATTCTGTAGCCTATCTGAAAAGTTTTTAGTGATTACTTGGTTTTTGATAAGAGTCACTGAACTTTCATTCATCTAAATGCAATAATCTCTGCCTGCTTGGGATCTGATGTTCAAAATACCATGATGACTTCTTAGGCCTATCTCCCTCCAATGATTATTTTATTCATAGACTGAATTAACCTTCTTTTAGGTCTCAGTCACAAGAATTCTGCATGCTCTGGGACAGCACAAATTATGATTCTGACAACACAAATCAGGCTTCTAGACCGGAGTTCACTTACAAAGGGATTTATTACAGCAAACTACCTGTATTATGTAGCTAACATCTCCTACTTCTGCCCTTAAATATGCTTTGTTTTCTTGATTTTGCTTTATATATAGATTGGTTCACAGTTAACAAGCCTTATTCAAGGTATGAAGTAATGGCAAAATATTATCTTGTAAACTGTGGCTGTGCTATGAGGAAAGAGGCCTTGTACCCAGTACTAGACTCATGCAGCAGCTGGACAGATGTTCCAGCTTAGTGCTCTCTTGAATGGGGTGGGAGAGTAATTAATGGGTGGCATCATATCCCCAAGTAGGCAGATTATATTTAGGCCCCTCCCTTCTGCACATATACTGCCTTTGTCAACGGGTAGGCAGAGTGCACTTGTTGAAAAAAGAGCAGGAGATGGAGCTGTGAAGCAAACTTTCTCCAGACCCATCCTGACTTCTTTGTTAGGGAATTTACAAATGGTAGGACTACTTTTTGTTAACACTGGTTCAGCTCCACTGAGGTTAATAGCACTGGGAGCCCTAGTGCAGATTAACTAGTGTTAACCATGGTAGGAGTTTTTGGTTTTTGAAATATTTCTCTTGTGTGACAGGGATATTATATTTATTCAATTTTATTTTACAGGTTTATATTCACTCATTCTTTGAGGGCTAGCAGTAAGTCTTTTGTAAAAAGTGAGCTTGAAGGAGGGTCATAAAGAAAGGGAGGCAGTAAACTGGATTAGTTCATGGAGGGGTTTCTAGCCATAGGGAGCAGTATGGAAGAATATATGGACAGAAGTATGGGTGAAGGACACAAAGCTATGGTAAGACTAGCTATGCCACTTGTGTGACCCAAAATGGACAAGAGGGTAATGGAAAAAGGTGAGAGCAGAAAGGTAAGTAGGACTTAAGTTGTGCCAATCGTTGAAGCAGGAGCAAGCACATAAATTTGATGTGAAAGGTCTGACGAAGAGTGTGAAGGGATGGAGCAGCTAAGGGATAGGCAAGGTAGGCTGTATCAATGGCTGCGTTTCCCCCCATCTTGAAGGTGGCTGAGGAGACTTGAGAGAAAAATGAGGAAGAGGCTTCAGTAATTGAGGTGAGAAATGACCAGGGCCTGGTCAAAGAGTCTTGGCAATGGAAACACAGAGATCCAGTTATATTCTGGAGATATTTTGGAGGGAAAACCCAGCAGAATTGAGTGATAACTGTGTGGAGAGATGAATAACCCCATGGAAGGGGATTACTGAATAAGCTTGAAGTAACTGAAATGGAACCATTGATGCTTCCAAAAGCCTTCTCTGCCCAGATTGGAGTACAGGATGCAGATACTTTAGAAGTCTCTTGGTTTTATCTGCTGAGAACTTCCTTTTGTGGAAACTCACCTGGTCAGGGTGAATCAGGTATAATGGGCATTTTCCTAGATGGGTTGCTAAGCCCCTGGAAATAATTTTATTATTCTTCACCCTTGAGGTATGAGCAAGTTGGACATATAACCTTGGCAATCAAAGCACAGGCTTTCATTTCCTGTACAGATCCAAAATACATGTGCCTGCCAGTAACTGGATTGTCAGCTAAAGTGTTTGTCTGCTTAACATACATAACAGCAGCTCAGGAATCTGACAATGAAGCATTTAAAAAAAAACTCTGCAGGGAAGTCAGCCACCCCAGGCACTTTACCTACACAAAGGATAGCTATAGCATTGCTAATCTCCTGGAGGGTGATGGGATTATTTAAATCCTCTTTGTCAGTCTGCTCAATGTTAGGCAGTGGTGATCCTATGAAAGAGCTTTTGATTTCCTGTAGACCGGAAGAGACAGATGATGTGAAAATGTCTTTCTAAAGAGTGTGGAAGACCTAAGCAATACCCCAGGAGCTAGCTAGAAAACTGCTATGATTGTACTTGATGGCTGGGATACAGGAAGATGCTTCTGGTTTTATTTCTTTTTCAAGACAGTAGTACAGGGGCTACTTGCTCCTTTCACTTCCCAATGCACTGCTCTTAAGCCGCACAAAGCAAATTCTGCTTTTAACAATTATCCAGTTTAAATTTGTCTCTTCAGTAGAAAATCAGAATGTGGATGGATTCTTTTTCTAGAGCTTTAATTTTTGTGTCTCATGTCAGTTTTCACCAATCATTCCATCCCCCTTTTAGGAAGTTGATATGGTTCCAGGGTGAGCTGTAGCATTTGGCTTTGTCTCCCCGTTGCCACCCATTCCAAGGGACAGGCTCACACTTGTATGTCTATTTGTGGCACCCCGCAGTTCACTCCCACTCTGAGAATGGGGTCCCCAAGTTACAGAACCCCTGTTCACCAACAGTGTCCTCAGAGGTCCAACTGAGTTTTTGGTCCTGCTATCAACTCGCCAGTGACCAGTGTGAATATACAGTGACTGAGGAAAGCTTGTTCAAAAGAAAGTTTTATTTATCAATAAGAACATAACCAACAGAGAGGAAAAGGGTTAAAACAATAAAAGGCCTTGTCACGGCCCCTGAGTAGGCTGTCCCCTCTGATACCCTTTTCCAGCCACCTGAGTGCACCCTTATCAAGTGTCGGGCCCATGTCTTCCCTTCTCTTTGAGATAGGATGTGCAATTCAGCCACTCTGATTAGGTCTCTGGATTACAGACAGCTTCTGTTTAGTGTCATAAATAGTCCTCACATCTGTCAAATTCCCTCTGCTGACAAGGAGAAGGGGATCTAGCTTTCAGACAGACCTGAGTTTGGGAGAATAGTTTGTACATCACCTAGCAGAATTGGGTCTTGGTCCCTGACTGGGTCTCCAAGGTTACGTGGTAATTTACATAATTAATAATAAAACAAATATCCTCTTCCAAATACATTCATAGGTAAATTCTGCTCAGGTTGCAAGAATGGGTCAGAAAGGAAGTGTGCTCTACATAAATGTGTATATCTTAGTAATAAAAAATTATATATTGCTTTCAGCTGGAGCTGTATTAATGAAGACAGAAATCTATTCACCTTCCAGAAAAATTAATAATGGAAACAGGTCTGTTTCCTTATAGAAATGGAGAAAATATTTGGGACTGAAAGACAAGCATGTGCTCATCTGCAATGATGGGTCTGGACTCATTTCAGAATACACTAAGGAAATTATGTGATATTTTCTATTCTGCCTGACACTAATGGTTTGTAGTAGATACATCATCTGAATTGTCACTTTGCTTTTCTGTGAATCACTTCAACACAATCGTATGTTTCAAAAAGTGAACAAATTTGGGTCTCTCTCTCCCATCCCTTTGGATAGAATATCATTATTTGTCAAAGTGGAAATGCTCTACTTTCCTACTTCTCCTCAAGGTGATGCAATATAGTCCAATATGAAATGGGACTTCCCCTGAAGTTTGAAATTAGATCCCATTAAAAAAAAAAAACGGGGGGGCGAGGCCTGAAATCAGTTCAATTCTCATACCTATGCTCTTAGGCAAATTGTCCTCTCATATTACACTAGTGTAAATCAAAGGGGCTACTCCATTTTCTCACCAGTATCAATTGGTCCTCTGCAGGGCCAGCTCCAGCTTTTTTGCTGCCCCAACCAGCGAGGGGAAAAAAAAAAAAGAGAGAAAAAAGAGAAACCCAATTGAGCTGCCGCCGAAGTACTGCCGAAGAGGAGGAGAGGGACTGAACGACCTGCCGCTGAATTACCGCCGCAGACCCGGACGTGCCACCCCAATAACGGATGCACTGCCACCCCTTTCTATTGGCCGCCCCAGGCACCTGCTTCCTTTGCTGGTGCCTGGAGCCGACCCTGGTCCTCTGTAATGTGTATTTTTGTTTTTTTCTTTTTGTTTGTTTCCTTAGGGACTTCTTAAAACTTCTTAGGGAAAGTAATTGGTAAGACGATTGTGACCCCATAGTTTGTATCTCCCTCTGGACCCTGGAAGTGCTACTTGGGTAATTATTTAATGCTTGCTGCATTTCCAAGTTATTATAATGCCTTTTCTGCCTAATGTTAACCATATGTGTTCTGATTGTTTTATTCTTTTGAATTATTGAAATACAGCATTTTGTAATCTGTTAATATAATTCTTCTTTTGCGTACATGTCAGAAGTATTCTTTCCTTTTGGCTATGAAAATAATTGAACCACAATAATAACCCCTGATGGCTCCTCCTTATATGAGAGGACTGCATAAATTTAAGACTTGGAAATATTCCTGGCCTTGAGTGAGTAATCCAGCACCTCCAATTCAGGAGCTATAGCATAATACAACTTGCATCCAGTGAAAAGAAACTCCAATGCTTAAAATTTATATGAATCAACCTTGATACAGAAAACAATGTGAAATCATACAGCCTTTAATTAAAATTTTGAAGAAACTGAAATTCATAATAGTATGAATTATAAAGGAGCAGTTTTATTTGAAAAATCAAGGCCAATTGTGGCAGCTAATAAATTCCCAGAAGATTAAAACCACAGCCGAGAGACAAAGTGGCTGAAGTAGTAGACTGATTATGTAGCAGTGCATCTTAAAGTACTGCCCAAAAGAAAATAATTCCTCCAAAGCTTTAAGTGCTGAACTGCAAAACTCCATAGAAATAGAGAATTTGCAGCCTGCTGTAGCTTCCATTCAACTTTAAAATGATTTTTTTCTTTAATGGCTCAGAAAGAATGAGTCTGAGATATTCAAAATGAGTAATGCATCATAACAAACATGATAATTTTTGCACTTGAATAAGCATACTGGTTAGTGCAGTCAGCAGAAAGCTGTTTGGATCCCTTTGGTGCAGCTTGTGAGATACTGCAGTGGTTTGTGGGATTGTGTTCGATTTCTGTGTAACTGAAAAAGCTTGGCAGGTCATTTAGCAGAACCCGTGGTGCAAGTCCCCATCCCACTGTTTTAGCCTTCCATTGCTGTATTGTTTCAGTTCTTTTTACATTTTCATGTATTAATACTCCATAAACTGGCAGGCTAATATTAATACTTCTGCCATTGCAGCATTGCCATAAGAAGGTCATGAAATATACTGCACTGGAAAAGAATTTTCAGTCTAAAGCATAATGGAGGTGTGGGAACCTCCTGTATGATATGTCAGTTCTTGGTTATGAAGAATAGATTCTTGTTTTCAAAGAACTTGCAGAATATCTGCCTCAGATATTGTGATTTTTGGGGTGGGTAGAAAGTTCAGATTGAAATTCAAGGAGCATGGGTCTTTGGATTTGAAGATTGCTGACCAGGTAATCAATGTTTAATGCATTGTCTCGAGGTAGAGAGATGAGTATCAAAGTGACTTAATATAAGAACTGGCCCTTTAAGTTACAAATTCCCAACTCCTTTCTTAAGTCCCTAGCTAGAAAAAAAAAGGAGAGAAGCAAGCATCAAAGACAACAGACATCAAACTAGGAAAAAAAGACTTTGGACGCTATGGATGAAATCAATTTTGACTTCAGTGGGGCCAAAATTTCACCTCAAGACACCAAGCAAGGAATGACCAAATAATCCCAGCATAAAATAATGGAACTAGCCCCATTTGGTTTGTTTGCTGTGCAGTGATGGATAAAGGCAACATGCATGCAGACCAGGACCAAATTTCTGTCTCTTACCATGAAGTGTAAGAAATTGTCCCATCCAAATACTGAAAAATTCTTGAATGGGACTTGCCTCTTACTTGACTCATTCCTCTACATCTCATGCAGTTTGACTGTCAGATAGAATGGAAAAAATGTGTGGTGACATCAAAGGTCCAGGCTGGGTAGAGAAACTGGAATGGTACTTCCACTGTCAACATAACCTCCAGAATCTTATACTTTGGGTATGGAGATATACCCATCTCATAGAACTGGAAGGGACCCTGAAAGGTCATCGAGTCCAGCCCCCTGCCTTCAATAGGCAGGACCAAGTACCCAGATCCCTAAGTGGCCCCCTCAAAGATTGAACTCACAACCCTGGGTTTAGCAGGCTAATGCTCAAACCACTGAGCTAGCCCTCCATCCTTCCCAGGGAGGGATAGCTGGGGATCATATGAGGCATTAGAGAGAACATGGTAGAAAAATATCTCCGTGCGTTAATTGATAGTTGTATTACTTTGTCTTTGAAGCCTGGAAATGGCATTGTATCTTTCTAGTGTGTGTGTAGAAAAAGAAATAGGGGGCGAAACTACTGTAAATCCAAAAGAGAATCATAGAATTGAGGCAAAGAGAATGAGAGGCAAAGAATATAAAATGAGTGTATCTTAATAGGTGTTTGAATCCACACAAATGATTGTCTATGGATTTAAAAAAAAAACGTGGCTTTTCCTCTGATATAGGTAATTTAAGAGCTCAGATCTCTATAAATTTAAAACCTTGCTTTTCAGAGGCAGAAATGTTACTCTGTACATTATAGTTTAAAGAGTCCTGGTTAAAAAGATTTTGTAACCCTAAATATTACTACTGTTTTCTTGCTGCCTTCCCTCCAGAGCTATCCATTTGTATCTGAATAATTCTGGCCTCTTTCTTGCTTATGTTTTGGAAATACTACATGAGAGATCTTCCCCCATAGCTTTTCTGCTAGACATGGAGGTAGGTGGCATGATGAATTGGTTTGGATCTGGGAAGGCATTCCAGGCACAGGGCTGCCTGGGAGGGAGAGTGAAGCCAAGGATGACAGAAAGAAATGGAAGGAGATGGGGTGGACCAACAAGGGAGGAAACACTAAAGGAGCAATTAAGATGGAGGAAGAGAACTGTGGGAACATGCAGTCTTTGAAGCCAAAAGAAGAGAGTTTTGAAGAAGAGAGGAAGTTTTTGGAAAGAAATGGAGAAAGTCCTTAAAACTTTGAAGAAAAGGTCATTGCTGACTTTGTAAAGGGCAAATTTATTGGAGTGCAGGGCTCAGGCATGCTATGGTCAAAAGACATTGTAGGGTATCGAGGAAGGAGTTAAGTGAGGAGCTCAAGGCAGTAGAACTAGACAATGTCTTTGAAAGTTTGCCTCCAATGTCAAAAGGAAGGAGGGAAATGAGGTGCTAGCTGGAGAGGGTTGTACCATTAAAGGGAGCATTTTAGGATAGGAAAGAAACCAGCAAGCTTGAAAGCAGAAGGAGGAGGAAGCCAGATATTAGGAAGTGATTGTAAATGCTGGAGCAAGGGAGGACAGCAGCTGGGATAAGGGAGAAGGTAAAACACTTGGATACCATGCTGATGTTCATAATATACATGCCTAAATAGATTGGAAAAGGAGAATAGCTCAACATAGATGCTTTTGAGTCCGGACAGAACAGAAAAAAGAGCAAGCACGGGGTGGGAATAGAAGCGGAAGGATGAAGCTCAAGATGGGGATTGCTTCAATTTTCTCTTTTAAAGAAATGGGCAAGATCCTGGGCAGGCTTGAAGAAGGGCAGAAATGGTAGCTGGGGTTATAGGAGCAGGAGTTGACTAGGAAGAAGAAAAGTTGTTCACCCAGGAATTAACCAAGGTAATAGGATTACTGAAAGAGATAAGTACAAGCTATGTAGTGGAGGAAATCCATCGTCTCTGGATTCTAGTTCCTCGGGGCCCTCTACATCTCTTTTTAAGCCTTTAATTTCTCTGTCAGAAAATGCAATGAGCAAAGTTTCACTTAAAGTATTTTAGCAATTTTTCTATCTGAGGTGCAGGATGTGTGTGCTGAATTATGTGAAAATGACAGAGAACAGGCAATCAAACCTCAATCTAAAACATTTTTGAGTTATGAGTAAAAGTTTGGGTCAGTTCTTTTGTTACTGGCGTATAGTCATCATAATTTGCCTAGACTGTCAATTTGGATTTGCTATATGGAAAGAGATGTCTTGCTTAACAGAATTCTTGAAGTCCATCCAAGTTATTACTATTGTGTTATTACTATTACAAACTAAATTCAATGGATATTATGCACCTCAGATTATCAAAATGCATTTGGTAAGGTTTCATATTCACAAGCTGGCTACAGTACAGAAGGAACAGTGATATAGAGAGCTTGTGTGGTATACAACTGACTCATTAGAAAGTGAGCAACTAGTTAAGATATCAGCTAGAGATGCATTAAACTTATGCAGTTTGAGGTTGTGAACTCTGCAAACTACTTTGGCATTTGTGGAGTTGGCAGAACTAGGTAAAATGTGAGCATTTATTTCTGTGATATGGATCAATGTTTTAATTTTTTTTATTTTAAATGGTTTTCTGCATTAAAAAAGATCGCTTATGTATTGGGGATGGGGAAAGAAGAACCCCCAAAAGTGAGGAGGAAAAAGTTGAGTGGTTTCTATATTGTGTATTGTGTGTTATGTATACACATAGTGTGTGTGCATAAATAAATAAAGGGGGTACATTTTTGAAGGGTTGGCTATCTAATGTACTTGGCTCCAATCACCATAGTATCTGAGTATCTTTTAATGTATTTATTTTTGTAACGAGGCACAGAGAAACTATCTGTAAAATGTGACTAATTCCCTATGTTACTTGCCCACAAATTGTGCTGTCAAAAAAGTTTGTCCTTCTAAAAATTAAAGCCTCTTTTAAAAATTAGTATCTTTCTCTCTGCCTTTCTTTGCTCCTTTTCTTTAACAATCTCGCTGGTAGAGTAGTTGGGTATTTTAGGTGACTAGCCTAATAAAGGAAAACAGGCTTTAATGTAGATCGATATCAAATAATACATCTTGCATCAATACCCTCAAACCTAGATCAGATATTAATGGGAAATATGTAAATCAGAGAAGGGATTAATGTCATGTTGTGGAATTCTGAAAACCTACAGTTTGGCTAGTAAAATAGGTAAAGAGGATGCCTGGATAAAATGAAAAAAGTAGTAATGATGTATATGGCACTGGTAGTTGAATATGGTCTTGAATATACTTAAGTAAACCTTTTAACAGATGGTGACCTATTATCACTGCAGTGAGTATAAAGTAACAATACAGAATGCCTCAAAAATATTATTTTGAGAAAAGGCTACTGAGATTGCATCTTCTCTAAGGAGAATAAACTCAGAAACTCAGTAAGTGCTCAAAAGGCTAATATTGGCAAATATATCTTAAATGTTCTTTGACTGAAATAGGAGTTGAACTCTTTCTTTCAGAGTCACAATTATATGAAAGAAATTGCCAACCAAGTCCATCAAAGTAAACAGTATAAATGAGTAATGATGTAGAGAAAAGAACAGAGATAAGGCTGAAAGCAGTGTGATATTAAATTAAAGAGACTGGCTTGTTGTGCCAAGCTACCCATTCTGAATTCTAGTTCCAACCCCCTTATAAAATAAGTTAGTCTCATTAAGGAATCTACAGGTGTCCTTCGTATTACATGCTTCTCTTGATATACATATTGCTGGGTAGCACTTTCAGGGTTCTAGGAACCACCAGGGAATAAAATACTGGTTCTGTACATTCTGGGTCTGGGCACGGTGGGCATGACCTTTAATTTCAGCTATAGGGTTTCACTTATTTTCAATTCTCTCCATCTCTTAGTAGCTTTCTCCTGATGTTTCATAAATATGAATGTTTCCTGGATTTTCTCATCTTTGAAACATAAAAATGCATAAGTTAGGAACCAATAAATACAAAGCACAGGATTATTACTTTCTATGTTGCATAATGTTGCCAAGCTACAGTGTCACCCAGCAAATTCATACGTTTAGATATGGCATCTTCAATATTTCAAAAGTTTCACAGTTCTAATAATGATATAAGTTCTAGTTGAGTCCCTCCATGGCATAAAAAGTATAATTCCCTGGATCTTTTCTTTTTTGAGGGGAGATTTTCTGATAGAATTTAGAATAGGGTGACCAGACAGCAAATGTGAAAATCGGGACGGAAGCTGGGGGTAATAGGAGTCTATATAAGAAAAAGACCCAAAAATCGGGACTGTCCCTATAAAATCGGGACATCTGGTCACCCTAATTTGGAATGTTACAGTTTATTCATTTAAGAAACAATGCAGCAATTGAATGAAAGACAAAATGTAGGTCCTCAGTCTCCTCACTAATATAGTTCCTCTTGTTTTATACCAGTGTAACTGAAAGGAGAATTAGACCCTGGATTTCTTCATTCTGTGAACTCCAAAAGCAGTCTGTTTTCAGGAGACAACGTTACAATGTTTTGCAAAAATTGCCAATATTTTTATGGGTTTCTTGTCAAAATTTTCATTAAACTTGAAATGAACCTCTCTGGATTGCACTCTGAGTCTGATTATGGTTCACTTCTGGGCAGAAAGTCTGACTTGCTGCAAATATGAAGATACTGAAGAGGGAACATCAGAAGATCAACATAGCTTTCCATCTGATGAAGTACCATCAACATCCTGAAGTTGCCATAAGATAATAAATATAGATCCACACTGCATTCCCCTTAATAGTCTAGCATAAGGCTAACAAATGACAATTGTTTGAGTTTAAAATATAATGGACCAAATTCTCAAAGCAGCTTCAACCCAAGCCCCTCTTGTGTTCATGTGCAAAAAAGCTAATTAGGCATAATTATGAGCAGTGGCCTCAAGGCTGCAGACTGTCTTTACAAACAGATGCCTTCAGTGGAGCATAATGTTGTAAATGTGAGTACCTCAAAGTTTTTCTTTCTCCTCACCATCATCACCTTGTTCTTTAGTTTCAATGTGCTGATCTCTGCCAAACCCTTGGGTAGCTGGGAGATGGTCAAGGCATGAAGTTGATGTAGAAATTGGCTTCATCTGTGTATTGTTGGTATACTACTTCATGATGTTTCACAATATTCCCTAATGCATCAATGAAATTTGCTGAGATTTGGGTTTAATATCCACATTTTGCTAAATTTGCAAGCAGGGGCTGCTCTATCATAGTTCAACTTTCTATTCCTGAGAGTACTGTTAGGTTCAATTTTTAAAGATGGTCTTTGGAATAAGGATTTTGCAATTTGAGTAGAAAGATGAAAATTTGCTTTTGTCCATATTCTATTTTAATTTAGGAGTTTACTGGTGACCACTGATTAGTGAGTCAGATTTAGCACTTAGTTTCAGCTACGTAAACCTATAGGATGGTGAATCTTATACAACTGTCATGTGTACACATGGTTTCAAGACAACACACAGGAGTGTGTATCTGCATGGATCAGGATCAACCTCTTAGAAACAATTCTTAATTTGAGATAATATCCTCCCCTTATGTTACAGAGAAATCTCTGATAAAGCTGGTTATAAATACTTTAAGTTTATGCTTGTGTACCTATTGGCCTGGTGGATGAGCTATAAATCCTTCTATGGCCTGCTGTCTAGGGAGCTAGTGTGATCCAGTGGAAAGGGTACTAGAACGGGCTGAACAGACCTGACTTTTATTCCGAGCCTGCCCTATGACCTTCAACAAGCAACTTCATCTCCCTGTGCCTCAGTTTTGCCATCTGTAAAATGGGGATAATCTTACTTCACCTCTTTTGTAAAGAGCTATGAGATCTATGGATGAAAAGTTACATGGAAGCTAATTACAGTCGTTACAATGATCAGTTATGTGTCTACAATGGATTTGTGCAATTCGCCCTCAAACTATAGCCATCTGCTAATGTATAAGCCTACACAGTAAAGGGATGTTATTTTAATGAGACTTGTCAAAAACACTAGCATGAAACATAATTCTTGCAGGCAAACTAAAGCACCTAATCACCTTGGTTTAGAAGGAGAACTGGTTTATGAACAAAATATAAAACCTGACATTTTCACCAAGACTATTTAAACATAAAGTTTTAAAATGCAGAAAACATCTTTCTTTTGCTTTAGGAATTCAGACTCATCAATATTCAAAACCCTTCCAACTCTGACAAACTTTTGTTTCTGTCCCTCACTGCTCCTAAGAGTCCCAAAATATTGTTTCTCAGTAGTTGTTAACACCAGCTGTTCCATGTCATTTAGAAAAGATCTAATTCTGTATTTCCTCACAGGCTACAGTAATCTCTGAATAACTTTAAATACTGAACTTTAAATACTGGTTAGAAATAAGAGCTCATAACTTATCACTGGTCTATTTTACCTTCATTGGACTACGAGAAAGGAACATTGATGTGCCAAGGGGCAGATCCCCAGGTGGTATAAATTGCCCTAGCTCAGTTGACTTCAACAAACTCTACTGATTTCAATTTACAGTAGAACTGGTCAGGAATATTCAAACAAAACATTTTTAATGGAAAATGTTGATTTGTTGGAACCAAAACATTTGCAGTAATGTATTAGTTTTGATGAAACTACAGAAAGTTTTCCCCATGTCGAGTGTTTGGGAGTGAACCCATCCCAGACTAGGCAATAACCCAGTGGCTCAGGCACTCACTCAGAGCAGGGACCTGAAGTTGGGTTTCCCACATCCCAGGTGAGTGCCTGAACCACTATGCTATTGGCTATGCTGGGGGAGGTGGGGGCAGGAGGGGAGAGAGGGGGCGGGGAGAGAGAGAGAGCGTATGTGTGTAAAATTTTGAAAGGTCTTGGTTTCATTTCACATCAGAATGAAAATAAATTTCAAAACCTAATTTTTTTACAGAATAGAATTTTTCTTTTTGGGCCAGCCCTACTGAGCATCTGCTCCGCATACTAGTTCTTTTTCTTTTTCACTAATAAGAGATAAATCCTGAATTTAATCCTGAAAGGCTTTTATGTTCTATTCTTATCAGGGGATTAAGTCCATATCTTTTGGCATTTAGCTGTATTTTGCTGCGATAGCGTCAGGGCAAATTTCTCCTGGCACAGTTACATGTTAAAGGTCCTAAACTGTTTTAGAATGCGTGTATGTTTTAATGCCTTCAGGTAAAGCTGTGTGAGGCCAATCAGCACAGATGTAAGGGAATTTATGAAAACAGAGGGCTATGACTGCCATGGAGAACAAGGCAGTGCTATTATAATACTTAAATGCAGGTTTAATTAAAGTATTTTAATTCCCAACAATATCAGTCTGAGTTCAGCCCCCACCCTTGCACGGATATCTGCTCTTTTAACTGTGTTCACCCATCTGCCCCTGGACATCATGACTCCTGCTGGCTCCCTGCCTGCTGTTTCCTCCTGGGCCATCCTCAAGGCAGGAGGTTTATAGACCCTACAAATATAGGTGAGGAGAATCTGGTGAAGAGCTGTCAGCAAAACTCATCTAAACCAGGCACACCTATGGATCTGGGTCTTCCATGGAAGTGCTTCTGTGGGGTTCAGGAGAAGAGGAGCATACCAGGGCTGGCTCTTCCCAGCTTCTTTTGTGCTTTTCCCCAGCAAGGTCTGTGGGGAGCTAAAGATTCCCTCAACTAATAAAAACAGTGGTCACAGAGGACCCTTGATCTGAATACCAAATACGAGAACCACAGTAGCAACACCGGTAGTAAATCATATTTGTGTTAAGAAGAGCTGGTTAGATGCTATGTCTCTGTTCCTCTTCTCATGATTGGGTCATTTATAGAGTTTTAGAGCTAATGCAGTAAAAGTTCATTGTTTTAGATCCAAAGGACCCTGGTTCATTCTTCCTGGATAACCCAACTAGGGGCAAATATTTAGGGGTGGGAGTACAGTATAGAATGGATAGAATTCCTCCACTGTCATACAGAGAAATCTCTAAATATTTAAGGTACTGGGACTGACCCTCGGAAAAGGAGTAAATTGGGTGGTAGCCATACACAGAATGAATTACAGATATAGGTCCCCCAAAACCTTTAACTGAAGAATAATTATCAAAAGGATATCATGAGTACATGCAGGGAAATAAATCATGCATTGCACTAAAAATTACTATTAAAATATGTTTTGAAAGAAGCAGTGATAGTCACTGATTATAGGTATAGATTTAGATGTTTTAAAAATACTCTTCTGAAATTACTGTAGATTACAATGATCTGCAGTAGTCCAGAGCCTAGATTTAATAGTTGGTTTATTGTGGTATACACTGACTACAAGATCACAAACATAAAATGTCAGGGCATCTCTGCCAGAAACACACTTATTTATTTGTTAATTGGCCCCCTTTGGACTGGGATAGTGACACCTTGAGTACTGAGGTAGCTTTAGGATAGTGCAATCTGGAATTTATCCTGAACCAAGTTATCACCTAGGTCATTAACCATGATCATCTTGGCTTGGGAAACCTCTTTGCTCTGCTTAACAGCTTGAAGAGCAAGCCTCATAAACCCATGAATAATTTCACCAGTAGAATTACCTTGCTGGGACTTTGCATTGTTTTCCGAAGTAATTTTCTGTAGTCGTGGTATGTCTGCAAAAGAGCCCCCTGCAAGGTAAATTTATCTGCCAATTATACCATTGCTACCTGCTAGCAATGATGGCAGTTGATGCAGAAGGAAATACTCAAAAAGAAGAACAGGAGTACTTGTGGCACCTTAGAGACTAAGGTGCCACAAGTACTCCTGTTCTTCTTTTTGCAGATACAGACTAACACGGCTGTTACTCTGAAAGGAAATACTCATAAATCAAATACACAGTCAGAACAAATTGCAAAAAAATATTATTAAAACGAGCAGTGGTAAGAAGGCAATAAATACTAAAAACTGTCCTTTTGAAATACCATTATGCATTAAAGAAATATTGTGATGACTTCAAAGGAGCAAATATACCATTAAACACATTACAAAGAGTAATTACAGGAAATTGCACTTTCACACCATTGAGTCAGAGCTCACAGGGAAGTACTTTAGCCAAATAGCAGGCTGAGCAGTTTTCCACAAAAGACTTTTCTTAGAAGTTGCGCACTAGATCTTTATATATCTTGGTATAAACTGGCATAGTTCTTTTTACTTCATGGGGATTTACACCACTTGCGGCTCTAATTTCAATGTAACTATGCTGATTTGCACTAGTTGAGGAACTGGCCTAGGCTCTTTGAGGCAGTTATTATTAGTGTTTACTCATCTGAATCTGAGTTAGATTCCTAGCCTGGTTTTGTTCAAATATTGAAAGGAGTCTGGTAATCCCTCCTTAAATCTCGCCTTTGTTGTGATGCCTACAAAGGCAGCTGGTATGTTGTATGTAAGAGAGCAGTATGACTGCTCAGAGCTCCGGTATGAAACTGCAGAAAAACTTGAGAGTCTCTGGATTAAGTTTAGAAGTGAAAGCAACAAGGGTGATGTCGTGGTGGGAGTCTGCTATAGACCACCAGACCAGGGGGATGAGGTGGATGAGCCTTTCTTCCGGCAACTAACAGAAGTTACTAAATCACAGGCCCTGGTTCTCATGGGAGACTTCAATCACCCTGATATCTGCTGGGAGAGCAATAGAGCAGTGCACAGACAATCCAGGAAGTTTTTGGCAAGTGTAGGGGATAATTTCCTGGTGCAAGTGCTTGAGGAACCAACTAGGGGCAGAGCTCTTCTTTACCTGCTGCTCACAAACTGGGAAGAATTAGTAGGGGAAGCAAAAGTTGATGGGAACCTGGGAGGCAGTGATCATGAGATGGTCGAATTCAGGATCCTGACACAGGGAAGAAAGGAGAGCAGCAGAATACAGATCCTGGACTTCAGAAACGCAGACTTTGACTCCCTCAGGGCAGGGCCGGCTCCAGGCACCAGCCCAGCAAGCAGGTGCTTGGGGCGGCCAAGGGGAAGGGGCGGCACGTCGGGTTGTTCGGCAGCAATTCGGCGGCGGGTCCCTCTCGGAGGGAAGCACCTGCTGCCGAATTCCCGCCAAAGAAGAAAGTGGCACAGTGGAGCTGCTGCTGGAGTGCCGCTGATCGTGATTGCTATCGCGGCTTTTTTTTTTTTCCCCCACCGTTTGGGGCACAAAAACCCTGGAGCCAGTCCTGCCTCAGGGAACTGGTGGGCAGGATCCCCTGGGAGAATAACATGAGGGGGAAAGGAGTCCAGGAGAGCTGGCTGTATTTTAAAGAATCCTTATTGAGATTGCAGGAACAAACCATCCCAATGTGTAGAAAGAATAGTAAATATGGCAGGCGACCAGCTTGGCTAAACAGTGAAATCCTTGCCGATCTTAAACACAAAAAAGAAGCTTACAAGAAGTGGAAGATTGGAAAAATGACCAGGGAGGAGCATAAAAATATTGCTCAGGCATGCAAGAGTGAAATCAGGAAGGCCAAATCACACTTGGAGTTGCAGCTAGCAAGAGATGTTAAGAGTAACAAGAAGGTGTGTTAGCAACAAGAAGAAAGTCAAGGAAAGTGTGGGCTCCTTACTGAATGAAGGTGGCAACCTAGTGACAGAGGATGTGGAAAAAGCTCATATACTCAATGCTTTTTTTGCCTCTGTCTTCACGAACAAGGTCAGCTCCCAGACTACTGGTGTGGACTGCACTCTCAGCAAGTTTGCAGATGACACGAAACTAGGAGGCGTGGTAGATACACTAGAGGGTAGGGATCGGATACAGAGGGACCTAGACAAATTAGAGGATTGGGCCAAAAGAAATCTGATGAGGTTCAACAAGGACAAGTGCAGAGTCCTGCACTTAGGACGAAAGAATCCCATGTACTGCTACAGACTAGGGACGGAATGGCTAGGCAGCAGTTCTGCAGAAAAGGTCCTAGGGGTTACAGTGGACAAGAAGCTGGATTTGAGTCAACAGTGTGCCCTTGTTGCCAAGAAGGCTAACGGCATTTTTGGGCTGTATAAGTAGGGGTATTGCCAGCAGATTGAGGGACGGGATCATTCCCCTCCATTTGACATTGGTGAGGCCTCATATGGAGTACTGTGTCCAGTTTTGGGCCCCACACTACAAGAAGGATGTGGAAAAATTGGAAAGAGTCCAGCGGAGGGCAACAAAAATGATTAGGGGGCTGGAGCACATGACTTATGAAGAGAGACTGAGGGAACTGGGATTGTTTAGTCTGCAGAAGAGAATAATGAGGGGGGATTTGATAGCTGCTTTCAACTATCTGAAAGGGGGTTCCAAAAAGGATGGATCTAGACCAATGTTTTCCAAACTTGGGACACCGCTTGTTTAGGGAAAGCCCCTGGCGGGCCGGGCCGGTTTGTTTACCTGCCGCATCCGCAGGTCCGGCCGAGCACTGCTCCCACTGGCCGTGGTTCACTGCTCCAGGCCAATGGGAGCTGCTGGAAGCGGCGCGGGCCGAGGGACATACTGGCCGCCACTTCCATCAGCCCCCATTGGCCCGGAGCAGCGAACCGCGGCCAGTGGAAGCTGTGATTGGCCAGACCTGCAGACGCGGCAGGTAAACAAACCGGCCTGGCCCGCCAGGGGCTTACCCTAAACAAGCGGCATCCCAAGTTTGGGAAACACTGATCTAGATGTTCTCAGTGGTACCAGATGACAGAAAAAGGAGTAATGGTCTCAAGTTGCAGTGGGGGAGGTTTAGGTTGGATATTAGGGGAAAATTTTTCACTAGGAGAGTGGTGAAGCACTGGAATGGGTTACCTAGGGAGGTGGTGGAATCTCCTTCATTAGAGGTTTTTAAGGTCAGGCTTGACCAAGCCCTGGCTGGGATGATTTAGTTGCAGATTTGTCTTGCTTTGAGCAGGGGGTTGGACTAGATCACCTCCTGAGGTCCCTTCCAACCCTGATATTCTATGATTCTATGTGCCTTTTTTTTTTAATTCACAGTATTGTGGGTGTGAGTAAATTGTAATAGAGGGACAGAGCCTGATGGATCGCCAGGTAAGGTAAGTGGTATCATAGATCACAGTTTTTAATCCCTCCTATGCCACATCCCTGTTTATACTTAAGGACAGTCCTTGGAGGGCAAGGTCATTTAAATTGACTGTCATGATTAAGAAGCAAGTGAGTGGCTAGCCAATTTATTTCTGTGGAGAGCGGTCTCCATGTAGTGCTTAAAGGCAGATACAGGGACAACTAAAGGTATTTTGTTCCCTGTTCTCTATCATGAGTAACAGCATGTTTGTTTCACTGCTGCCAGGCACTGGACCACATAACGTAATCTGAGCAGGCCTGATCCTTCTCTCACACTGGTTTTACCCTTGAGTAATGCCATTGGCTAGAGTAGAATTAATGGCTGGGATAGTAAGATCAGAATCCTGCCCTTTGTACTATTTTTGCTTCTTGTTTTATTGCCATTACTATCCTCTTGCCTTTCCCACTTCTCTCTCGGGGTGTGTGTCTATACGGCAATCATGGGGTGTGACTGATGCTTGTGTAGACATACATGAGCTAGCTTGGGTACCAAGGCAGCACACAAACAATTTTCTAGTGTTCTTGGTGGGCTTGTACTGCCTGCTCTGAAGCATATGCTATCGCGACTTCACTGCTTCAGTGCCTGAGCTAGCTACAGTAAAGCTAGTTCAGCTATGTCTACTCAAACTGCAATCACACCCCAGGATACCCCTCAGTTGTTCTTCTTTCCAAACCCTGCCTCCATGGTTTCTCACTGACAATCTCTGTGCTGGATGCTACAAATATTTTTCACATTTATGAAACTCTTCCTACTTCCTAGTGGATGACAAAAACACAAAATGGTGGCTCCTCAGCTGTAGTTTTATAAAGTTCAATAAATAAACTGAAATGGAAAACATACAGGGTTTCCCCCCTCCCCCAGTAAGGGATGGAAGAGAGCAAGAATCTACAAAGTAGGGAGGGAACGAGATCAGCAGACATTTATCCATCTTCCATGATTAAAAGGAGATAGTTTTTATTCTTTTTTTTTTTTTTTAAAGCTCCTGGCAATTGTTCAGTTCATAGAAAGATTTAGGAGTATTTGTTAATGGAAGTGGTTGGCACCATGTCTTCTCCCTTCTATAGAATGACAGTACCTCTTTGTGGGGAAAAATAAAAGCACACATTTGTTTATCTTTAAAGAGATTTACCATTGACCTTAATTAGAGTAAAGTTAGGCCAACACTGAGAGCTTCTGGTGAATAACAATTATTTAGATTAGGGAAAACCCAGCAAGCTAAAGCCCTGTGGATAATAGAATGGTTGTATTGTACTACATGTCTAATTTGGAACTACTATTCCATTGGAGCTATATAGCAATTTAGAACAATATAATCTCTACTCTATCAACAAGGTAGAATGTTACAGTTTTAACTGTAAAAAGGGAGTGGGGGAAATTTTTCCCTGTCATATTTCATTTTACCCATCTGATAATTCACAATATCTGTCTCAGAGCTAGTCATGAGAATCAGTGATATTCAGTCATGCCATGATCCTTTTTTTTTTAATAGGTAAAAGGGCAATTGTAAATTACAGCTAAAGCTCAAAAGCTATCAAAGGTTGTTCTAGGGCTGTTTTAAATCAGTGTAGCTGTTCCTCTTTCCTGTGTATGATGGTTCAGTGAGCAAAGAATGATGGATGCCTTTAATAGTTTTATAGAATGCTAACTGAAGTAGAAAGATCTTTCATTTCTTGGGGTATAAAATGGTGCAAGACCAATATTTCTGAAACACATGAAATACAAATATAATGTGTGTCCTTGTTAACAAGTTTAAATCTGCAATAGAAAAGGTAGACTTCTTCAGTGAACATTATTTTATCCACACATCATTCCAAGCTGGTTTGATGTAGCTTATTCAATATTTCTAAGGTCAGAATGTGGACATATTTTGCTGTGTTCCACAGTGCCAGCTAAGAAAACAGTCCTCCTCCTTGCTGAGTGTAAGTAATCATAATCAAAGTATACTGAATTGTAATTTTCTATTTCATGAATCACTAACTTCCCTTTAGTAATATAATTGCTGTTTGTATATTGGAAACCCCTACATATATCAGATATTAAATATTAAAATAACCTCTTTTTAAAAAAATCTCCTGGTTAAATTAAATTAGAAATGCATGTAGAAAGGCAAAGCATTTGAAATCAGCTACAATATAGAATTACCTTCTAATAATTAAGAACCTGGGTGGTGGGATGTAGTTAGAAATGAGTTATTTTTTGAAAGCATCCATTAACTTCTCTGAATATACTTTTTTTATAAAATACTTAGGGAACATGATCCACTTGAACACAAAATCAATATGATCAGTGATATCTGAATCACTGATATTACTGCAGACATGATGTGCATTTCACAGTTCATTAAAACAATGTTTAACTACCTAATATTTGTAAAGTTCATTGATGAAAGAGAATGATTTAGTGATATGGTTAAAATCCCACATACCCTATCTAAAATTCAGAAGTACTTGGATACCAACTTCATAATTTTAATTGATATGTTATAATGGATTCTTCTTCTGAAATTACCTAAGACTCTCTTTGGCTAAAATTGGTCCTGTGATCACAGCCTGTGTACAGTTGAGAACCCATCTAGTGTAGCAGCACAATGCTGTAAATCAATTTCAATCATGGCACTATTGCTGATTGGCTTGCTGTGTTCAGCCTTAGAGAAATATCTTAACTTGTCTCTGCCTTAATTTCCCCATAATATAAAATAGGGATAATCTCATCTCAGAGAGATTGTGGGGATGTTACGCAATGTTTGCAGAGTGCTGTGAAAATGTTCACTGATTTATAAGTATTAAGAGACCATGATACATTGAATGTTCCTCGTGTTTCTGCAGAACATTGTAGCTCACATTTCTGTTGTATTTCAATATCAGAGGATGAGGAGGAAGGAAATAGTTTGAGGAACAAAAAACCATTAATCTAATGTGAGATGATGGTGAGATGCAACCGTTGTGGCTACAAATATTACAATGAAAAAGCAAAAGCTTCCCAGTTGGAGAAAGTGCCTTGACAAAAGCTGTAGGCAGTGGAACTCACTAATGTGGCAGTACCTACAATAATCAGAAGAATTCCAGAAGTCTCTTTCTCACAGTAGGAAGAGCATTTGACCAATTTATGACTGAGAGGGGAAACCTCAGCTAATATGAACATTCTGTCCTGGGGGCAACCAGGGGGACTTCAGATCCTCTGCCTACTGACCACAATTTTGGTGAGCCCAAACCTGAATTCCTCTTCCTGCTTGTGAAGCGGAATAGGGATTCTTTAGTGCAGGACACTTCAGGGAAGCAGGCAGTTCTCTAATAACCTGGGCCCTAGGAAAAACACCAGTTAACTTCAGTGGAGCTGGGATTTTATTCCTGTGTTCTTAAAAGTAGCATTACACCACAGTGATAGCATGCCAGTGCCATACAAATGTGTTGTCAAAGATAGCAATCCTGTGTCTTTCAGATCATTCACAGTGTTTAAGTTCAGTTCAGTGTACTGGTTCAGGCAAGCTCAGATGAACCAGCATACTGGTTCCAGGATCCTCAGATTTCCATGTAACCCTAGATGATAACATGCCTTAACTACTGATTTGAGTGAAGAAACATTCTGAATAACTGAGGCAGCAGGTATTATTTTAAACTGAATGTTCCTGACTCTGCCACCTACAAACTATCAGTCAGATCTTTAAAGGGATCTCAGAAATTATTCACATTCTTAATTTTGGTTAGAAGGTTGCCATGGAAACCGTTCTTATTTGCCAGCTTTGGAATATGAGTCAGAACATGAACATCAGAAGAGAACATGTTACTTTCCTGACCCACCCATTTTCTGCCTCCATCATGACAGCTCAAGGCTAGAGTAGTTGACATCAGCACAGTATATACTACAATACTTTGTGTTTGTCATTTCAATCAGGAACCTAAATAGCATGAGCATAGTCAGTTTCTTCCTTCCATGAACCATACTGGAATTAACTGAGAATAACACACCTTCAGATTCACTCTTGATTGGGGGGAGGAGCAGGAATTCATGGTATGAAATCCTGTTTAAAGGAATTTGTCCAAGTTACATTATATCATACTGTAAATGGATAGCAAAGCATGCTAGCTGACTCAGTGCATTTCTTATAAACAGCACATCAAACAGGGGAGCTACCTTAAGGAATTACTGTAAACTGCGTTGAGAAATAGGACTGGAAAGGAATATGAAAAAAACAAATATTTTTCAGCCATTATGGCAAAAATTGTAGCTGTAAAAGGATAAGAGTAGGAAACTCTTCTGAATAAATGGATTTCACGGAGCACAATAACCACTGATCTTGGAGAATGAAAGAAACACTGTCTGATGGCTGTACTTGTTATGTGCATATTTAACAGGCATCAGTTCCAGATGAGTTGAAAGTATCTCTCTATGGTACTGTAAAGAGGCACCATCTTTTGCTTTGTGTGTGTGTATAGCACCTAGCACAATACGGTCCTGGTCCATGACTTGGACCTCCTAAGTGCTACCACAATAAATAATAGTAATTGTCTGTGCTAGAATTTTGTTTTCCCCAAATATTCCTACTATTCTACCACTGGTGCAGTTCCACTGGTGGTAGCAAACCGGACACTAGTATTGACAAGGTGACAGTCAGCTGCCACCGTTATAAATAGTGAGTCACCTAATCCTGCTTGAGTATAGGTTGAAATGATACTGTAGTACTGTACTAGCACTCTCATCATTGCTACCACTGGTATCAATGGGGAGTGATTCTCCTGTACTGTAAAACAGGAAAAGTAACTCCACTGAAATCGGTGATGGTGGCACTGATGTAAACTATTGCAAGTGGAGAATCATTGGGCGAGCTGGATGAAATCAATATGTGACCCAGACACACACCAATTATTTGAAATGTATTTGCTTTTGACAATAAAACAAGAGAATTGTACTATTGTAAATGGAAATAGATGATACCTTGGGATATTGTTAGTGTCATGGTGCAGCATATTGTAAAAGAGAACTGGGGGTGGACAGGCTGTGGCATGCAGTATCTGGTACTTGACCAGTGTCCAAGAACTGTCACAAACAAAAGTAATCTATTTTTCATAACTCTTAACTTCCATTCTACTTGACTAAAGCTAGATAGACCGTCCTAAATCCTTGCCTTCAGTAAAATATTTTAATGGGATATATGTTCCTACCAACTTATATTAAGAATCTAAAGTGAAGAAAAACTTTGTAAAGGGAAGTTCTGTGTGCTCTTGGACAACTGGGATGTAACTGGCACTGTCTCTGGGGCTGCAGAAGTAGCCCCTGGGAGCAGGGTGGCAGAAAGTGAACTGATTTGACTAGAGTTGATATTCCAAGTCTCTGGATTAGCCACTTGCTTTCCTCTGCCATTATAACTTACTATTGGCTGGGAGGAGATTCTTGGTAGAACTGCTTGAAATTTTTGGAAATTCAAATTTTGATTTTTCTTTAAAAGGGAAAAAATATGCAATATTCATAGAAAATTCAGCCTCCCCCCCATTTTTTTAACCACATCTGCTCACTCATTTTCCCCTTTCTTATTTATTTTTTTATGCAATAGGTCAACCTATTATTCTACTTTTGAGTTCTGAGTTACTGATCATTACATACGGCATAGTCTGTTATATAAGTTGTCTTGCATGCTCTTAAGGCAGCAACTGACTGCAAGTTTGGGGTCTGGAAAGGAATTGCCCCTTCACGGATGACTGAACATGTTAAAGCAGGCTGTGTTTCAGTTTTCACTGAGCATCCTGTTGTATACACTGAGCACTGTATACTTTTCCTTAAGTCTTCTCTCATACTGTTTATGTGGATGCAGTGAGAATTCCCCTTGTGTTGGGTTTATTCTTTTGTCACAGCTTTGCATTGTGGCTTTGTGTGTTGTCTGGTCTCCTGGTTCACCCCTAGCCCAAGCCCTGTGACTGAGTCTGAGGCTGGATCTAGTTAGGTACTTTAAATATTATGCACACATTTAGGGCATAGTACCTTGTAGGAAATGGTCATATTAGTGAATCTGGGCCCAATTCCATGTGATTAAACACAGTATTTCCTGATTTCTAAGTGTCCTGACATGCCAGGCCATGGTTTGCAAGGAACCAAATGAAATGTATTTTGCCTGCCTGGCAACTGTTTTAATGATACTGTAAGTTCTTAGTAAATAAGTAGAAGTCTAATGCTTTATTGTAGCACCTGTCTTCGTTCTCTATCTCCAATCTACCTTGCAACAGCAGCAATTTTTTTCAGCCAAATGATTGTTTTCTGATGTAATAACATTTGTTTTCAAAGAAATATTTGAGGTAGGGTGACCAGACAGCAAGTGTGAAAAATCGGGACGGGGGTGGGAGGGTAATAGGAGCCTATATAAGAAAAAGACCCCAAAATCGGGACTGTCCCTATAAAATCGGGACATCTGGTCACCCTAATTTGAGGCAAATTTAGATTCTCTTGCTTTTTTTTTGCCAATGATTAGAAGGTCTCCACACAAAGTCATTTGGATGGAGCAGAGTAAGCAAGTTGGGTGTTAAAATTATCAGAATCCATGCTGTAGATGTCTGTTAAGGCCTAGAGACAATGAGATGATTGTAGCTCCTAGCCAAGATGAGCAAAAGTTATATCATTGTGTTGTAATAGAGGTTATTTTCACATTTGGGTGGCTATTATGCATGAAATGAAAAAGAGAAGGAGCATTTATTGCAGACCACAGCAGAAGGAATGGAATTCGATATAATCCCATCTTTGGCTATTTGCTGTCAGATGTTCCTGTTTTTGCATAAAAAGTGTCTGATATCAATCTCTTTTTAAGGGACACTGTAGAAACAGAATGTATAAGTAATTAATTCTCAAATGGGTAGTCACATCTGCACTCGAAAAATATTGCCAAATTATAAGGCATTCAGTGAAAAAGCAGCACAAGAGATAGTCTCCCTTTAAGAAGATACCTGATTTTCTAGACAAAGGAAATACAGTAGATATATCTACCTGGATTTCAGCAAGGGATTTCATACAGTTCCACATGGGAAATTATTAGTGACATTGGCGAGAACAAGGATTAAGAAGAGAATAGAAAGGTGGATAAGGAACTGGTTAAAGGGCGGACTACCACAGGTCATACTGAAAGGTGAATTGTTAGGCTGGAAGGAGATTACTAGTGGAGTTTCTCAAGAATCAGTCATGGGACAAATATAATTTAATATTTTTAATGACCTTAGCACAAAAAGTGGGAGTCTAATAGAATCTGTGGATGACACAAAGTTTGGAGGTATTGCCAATACAGAGGAGGATCAGAATTATGCAAGATCTGGACAGTCTTGAAAACTGGAGTAATAGAAAAGGGATGAAATTTAATGCACTTAGGGACTAACCTCAGTTGGAAGTGACAGAGGAAAAGAAAGAGCTGGATGTAGTGGTTGATCACAGGATGACTATGAGCTGCAAATGTGATGTGGCCGTGAAAAAGTAGTCTTTGCAATCTTATGATGCATCATGCAAGGTATTTCAAGTAGAGACAGGGCAATGTTAGTGCCTTTATACAAGGCACTGTTGAGACCTTATCTGGAATACTGTGTGCAGTTCTGGTCTCCAATCTTAAAGAAAGATGAATTCTTTCAGATGCAGGGAAGGGCTACTAGGATGATTAGAGGAATTGAAAATCTTCATTATGAGAGGCATCTCAAAGAGCTTGGCTTGTTGAGCCTAACCAAATGAAGGCTGAAGGAGATATGTTTGCTCTCCCTAAATATATCAGAGAGATAAATATGAAGGAGGGAGAGGAGTTAAGTGCCAATCTGAACATAAGAACAAATGGATATAAACTGGCCTTCAACAAGTTTAGGCTTGAAATTAGATGATAGTCTCTACTCACCAGAGGAGTGAAGTTCTAGAACAGCCTTCCCAGGGGAGCAGTGGGGCAAAAAAAAAAAAAACCCCACCTAACTGGCTTCAAGACTGAGGTTGATACTTTTATGAAAAGGATGGTATTATGAAACTGCCTACAATGGCATATAGCCTATCTGCGACTGCTAGCAGCAAATATCTCCAACGGCCAGTGATGGGACACTAGATGGGGAGGGCTTCGAGTTACTACAGATAATTCTTTGTCCCCAAGTCAGATTGGCAGATTTTCACCTTCTTCTGCAGCATGGGGCACAGGTCACTTGCTGGTTTAAACTAGAGCAAATGGTGGATTCTGTAACGTGAAGTCTTTAAATCATGATTTGAGGACATCAGTAACTCAGTTGCAGGTTATGGGTCTATTACAGGAGTGGGTGGGTGAGGTTCTGTGGCCTGCAATGTGCAGAAGGTCAGACTAGATGATCATGATGGTCCCTTCTGGCCTTAAAATCTATGAGTCTATAAGGGGCTAGAGGGAGAGAGACTTTAAAGAAAATACTGATGGAGAGCTGAATAGCAACTGAAATATCTGACTGTGATAAACAGAATAACATTCAGGCTAAATGGACGGAAAAATTCCTAATAGTGAGTCATTCTTGGTAAACAGAAAGCACCCCATTGCTTGAGTCATTTAAACCAAGCCTGACCAATGCAAAGAATGAGCATGCAGGGAACAATTTGTACCAGCAGGGGAATGAATAAGCTTGCTTAATCAGTCTTTCTTTTATTTCTCTAATTGATGTGATGACTGTGAAACAGTGATGGAGGAAATGTTAATTCCCCAACCATTCATTTTCTGCCTCGGCTATGTCTGACGAAGACTAGATTAGAGAGAGGGAAATAGGAAGCAATGTACACCTTTCTCATGGTTCCATGTGTGAATAGCTTAGCATATGCCATGCCAAGTCAATGAGTTTCTTGTTTTGGCAGAAGCCCATTGGTTCTGAGGGTCTCAAAGGGATTCTTCTGCCAACTCAATGCGACAACATTCTCCCATCGCCATGGTACAGATAGACCCCTACTTGGCCTCTGTGACTCACCACTGTGTGGTGGCTTAATATGCGTATTATGTAAAGGAAACTCTAGTCTCTCTTTCTCTCTCTAAAATGGAGTTTTATAAATGGAGTGTATTAAGTATTATGGCATGTATGAAATCTTAGTAAACATAGGAATCTGAATAGTAATAGCCTAATGGAAGCAAACACTTGACATTTGAGTGTGGAACAACATTAATGAGGCAGTCACTTCACTTTTTTCTGTACTAAGTGTAAATTCTGCATACAAAGAAATAGCTTCAATTTAACGAGAAACGAATAGTTGGAACCCTATGCAGCTGTAACGAGACTACTTGTTCTATAGCCATGACTTTCCTGCTTTGGATGGCTTTGTAAATTTGAGAACCAAATTTAATTTCATGTCAGAATAAGAAAGCATCGCTCCTTCTGAAAATAATTCATGGAAAAATCCTCATTAATACAATGTTTTGCTCACCTCTCTGAAAGAGGTGAAGCTGCATGTGGAGAGCTAGTACATGTGCAACAATTTCAAGGATTTACATGTAGAATGTAAGTGCCTGAGCTGTAAATTATTGTATCATTGCAGTGATGTATGTATTTGTGTGTTGATTAATATTCATTCCGTTAAGAATCAGTGTTATGGCAGAGCAGAGGAGACCCTTTTTTTAAAACTCAAGCTCTTGCGTACTAATCGTTCTTCTTTACCTGTTACTACTGCAGACAACATTTCTACAAATAATGACTGAGCCAGTGTTGCTCTTGAGGGAATCTCAGAAACAGAATCAGTCAGAATGTGAAGCCCCATGTTCCAGGCCTATTTACAGAAGCAGAATAAATACCCACTTACGTATGAGTTTTTGTAGCCATTCTTCTTTTAAGTAAATAATTTACATTTTAAAGCCTTCAATTCATTTGCTTTTCCTCTCTCCAAATCTAAATGAGAATAACATTTACAAAATGACAGAATTATGGAGTTAGTGTGGATTTGAGATGCAAACCACATGCTTTCTGGGCCAAATTCAGTTCTCCCTTACATCTCCATCTCACCCATTTTTACTTGAGTGGACTCCCGTAGGGTAAAAATAGCCTAGAATTTGGCCTAAAATTCTTGACCTCAAAGGGTTGTGCTTTTCTTTCATACTGAAGTCAGGGAAGCATATGCTGGTATTAATTTGCATATGCTGTTCCCGAAGTCCCTCCAGTTTTAAGACATTTTGTAATGAACTGGTTCTACAGTGTGGTTTCATAACCTCTTGTTAAATAGTGTGAGGGTAAAAGCCATGTGGCATGTTACTGCTGTAACTCTGTCAGTTTCAGTAGTGTATATTGTATTCTGCATGTGGTGTGTCTTATAGAGTGATCTGTTTAGTGGGTATTTGTGATGAGTCCTGCAGAATTTATCAAGTTGTTCTGAATGTGTCGGGGGTAATAATTAGTTGCATAGCTGCTTAATATGCTAATATTTAGGAGATTTCCAAGTTAATATGACTATTTAGAACACAAACCTCTACCATTGAAATTCAAACCTTAACCATAATTAACTTCTCTAATTGTCCCTCATAGGCTGACAGGTTTCTAAAAGATTATATTATTTATAATTGTCAATATTTCCATGACAGATGCATGGCAGACATTCAGATTGCTTTGGCAGATTCCCTGTGTACTGACATTCAGAAGGCAACAGCTTGAGGGGGCATGAGCAGAGGGAATCATTCAAAAATTCCTTTGTTTGATGAGCTTTGATTGACAGAGATGCCAGGAGTATATAGTCAGGTGCAATCCAAGGAGAGCTGGGATGCACTTGTGGCCAGAGCTATGGTGTGGGCTCTTGTGAAGGGTACACTCGAAAAAGAATTAAGCTTGAGTTCTCACCTAGGAGAAAAAATTACTGAGTGTTTAAAGCCAAACTGCTTGCCTCTAATTCAACACTGCAAAAATAAACAACAATGTGTAAACAAAAGTATCTGATGGTACCACATAATTGTGCAAAGAACTTATTTTTATTTGCTATTTGGACCACCTAGTTTTGATGCTTACCAGGGGTACCTAGGCTTTGAGGCACCTCACCATCACCTACCCTTAGTGTGAGGAAGCCTTGTCTGTGGGTCAGCTCCCTGACTCTACGGGCAATACAAGCGCTCCCCTCTTAGCTATGCAGGCTCCACTGTCCCTCTGCAGGTTAGCAATAGGCTGCTCCAATCCCCAAGTCCTCCAAGCATCTTCCTGTAGTGTCCAGCCTTTGGCCCAATGGCCACTCTCACAGTGTCCACAGATTTGCTGCTCCCAAAGGAACAGTACACCCTGGCTTACCAGTTATGCCTCCAATCACCACTCCGCTTAACCCATAATACTTAGATAAGTTTATAGTGAAGACAAGTAAATGTTTATTAACAAAGTAGAAAGATTTGAGTGATAGCAAGTAGAAATATTGGAAACACGGTTTCACATAAATTATAATACACGTTCTAAAGCCTAGACTCAGGTATCTGGACACTTGCATGTCTTAGAACAAATCTCTCCACAACGTCCTCCCACCATTTTTCAGCCAGGCTTGGCTGGGATCCTTTTTTCATGAGATAAAACACGTTGCCAGCTTGTCCCTAGATGAGGGATGCTGGGGATTTCTTGGAACCCTTAGATATCTCAGGATGGTCCTTAGCTCTTTTTCATAAAGAGGACACACCCTGATGGTTGTTTTTTCCTTGTTGATTTTGCAGTCTTTTAATTGTCCTCTGGCTCCCTACACAAATAGACTTATGCTGTGAGACACACAACAACCAGGCAGGAGGTAAGCTTGTCTTCTGGAAATGTACCTAGTATTGATTTGAAGTCAAGAGATGATGTGTCCACCATTTCCCTTGAAACAGCAGAAGATTGACTTTAAGTGGGTTTGTCACTTGAATAGAATGATTTTGTGGTTCTGCCTATTAAGGAATTGGTAGTGCCCCCACTGTATAAGGGTAACTCTCCTGGTCCAACAAATTGATCACCATTTTGGGGGGGTTTCTATTTCCTACATCTTTGGCACTTTGTATGTCTCTAGTCAGCATCTCTCTCTCTTTATAGTGATAGCTCCTTGCTCTGAAAACCACTTCATATGCTAAACTAATATTTGTGTGATCCATATAGCATCAGGTTGGGCTGCATGAATGTGAAAAGACTCTTAACTTGGTCTGCTCTCAAAATACACACATACTGAAGGAGGAGGGGGGGAAATAGGAGGGAAGTATTCTTTGAGGAGCAAGGGAGGGATTTTACCCCAGACACAGCCCAGATGTCCTCTTCCCAGACATCCCTTTTTTTGTCTCATTTGTTTTAAAATTCCTTTATTCAGAAATAATGAGCAGAATAGGTTATACTTACCAGAACATTCTGCTCCCTTCCTGAACACCCTCTGCCCCCACTACCCAGTTCATAAACATTTCCATTATGCTGGCTGCACTGTTTGGAAGGCTGTTGGCTTACTTCAGCACACCTAGGAAAAGGATGCTGAGATGCATCATCAGTCAGCTCTAAGGGAATGTTGTAGTGAATAAAGAGTCTGCAGGGATAGTGGGAGGAGAAGGGTCAACAGAAAGGTGAACCCTTAATCTTATGGGGAAGGTAGTTATCAGCTGCTACTTTCTGCACTTCTGGTTCCTGGGCGGTGGATGGACTGGGCTGCTGCTCTCTGCTTATCACAATCACAGCACTTCAGTAGCATCTGAATGTGGATATCATTGTCAGAATAAACATCTAATATTTAGTAAAAGCATATATTGTAGGCGATTTTATTATTATTGGATATTCTCTCCCCCCACAATAGCACCTGACAAATCTTTAATGGGTTTTTCAAAGGCATACACATAGTCATCAATTTCTTTAATGAGATGGGATGAATGAAGGTTGAAATTACAAGGGCATGACAGAAACTCAATATCCTCCTCCCATACTGTAGGTCATTATAATATATCGTTCATCTCCATCAGATTAGTATTTTAAGATCTCTGACATTTTGATTGAATGCATTGTTAGGCTATTTATTAAAAATGAGAATATGCTGATTTTCTGCAAACTTTCCCACCTGGAAGATAGGGTTGCCAGTTTTGTTTGGACATATTCCTGGAGGTTTCATTACCTGACATAATCTTTAATTAAAGATTAATCTTTAATTTCTGGAGACTCCAGGCCAATCCTGGAACACTGGCAACCTTACCTGAAAGTCTTTATAAATGCTGATCTCATTCAGTTAGGGCAGAGCAAGGCTGGGAACACAGCACTGACCCTTTGGGACAATGTGTGTCGCCAGGGAAACCCAACAAGAGCAATCTCTGTGATCTCTGGAACACAAGGACTCCAATTATTACAAGTGCTTTCATAAAGCATGTTTGAGAGGCTCCTTGCGTACTCCTTCCTCTACCATTACACGTGTAAAGCCCTGTCAGAATCTGGCCCATAAGCATTGTGTCACCCATAGTTGGTGTGGGCTTCCCTAGTCATTATGAAGTGCTGTTGGCACACTTTGGGTGGTAAATTGGAACACAATATCTAATTATAGTAGGAGTGGAAATGGTGCCAGACTTATTCTTATATAATACAAGCAGCCCTGTACCAGAACCTGACTCCCTATTATAAAAAGGGATGAAAAATTAGTTAATAATTCTTTACAGAACATGGTTCAAAATATGAGTATCAGAATACTTATTAGCAGTATATTTAACATTTATAACAGTGCATGCATCATGTATATTACTTCATACCTCTTTGTAAAGATGCTACCTAGAATTTAGGTTGATACCTAACGCACTAGACATGCGTTCATGCATACTAATTCACTCCCTGACAACTTATTGTTTAACCATACATATTTCACCCCATGCATACTCCATAGAAAGAAAGGAGTTGATTCTCCTCTGCCTTGTGTCTTGTGTGGTCATTCCCATCCATATAAAGAGAGCTTAAAATAAACCTGCCATGTTTTATATCAAGGTGATTTAAATAGCAATTTCAATCACCAAGTGGAAAGCCACAATTTAATCAACTTTTTCACGTGTACTTCCTTTATTTTGTAGAGAAAGATGCATTCACGTTGGTTGATATAACAATTAAAATGTTGATTTACAACTAAATGGAGCCTTTATACTAAATTTAGTACAACTTTTCACTACCCAGAAGGGTATATATTATGTACATTTATTTAAGCAATTATATAGCTTAATGTTTTCAGATCTTATTAATTGTACACTTTTAATACCCTGTTTCCCCGAAAATAAGACATCCTCCGAAAATAAGGCCTACTTAAAGTTTTGCCTCTCGTTGTAATATAAGGCATCCCCCCGATAATAAGACCTCCCCGATAATAAGGCATCCACCGATAATAAGGCATTTTTCATTTCTGAAAAATAAGACATCCCCTGAAAATAAGACCTAGCGCATCTTTGGGAGCAAAAATTAATATAAGACACTGTCTTATTTTCGGGGAAACAGGGTATGTTAGCAAATTGTGACTGATATATTGCTTACATACTAGATAATTAACTTTTTGCTCATGATTTGTGTCAAGCTGCATTAGGATGGTCACTGGAATTTAATGAAACACACTACAACATATTTGTTTTTAATTTATATGTTTTAAGAGATTATAATAAATTTAGGCCTTAACATATTTTGTGTTTAAATGCAGCTTTCATTTTAAACAGGTTTATTTTTAAAAAGAAAAACATACCTATAATTTCAATTTTAAAAACTGATTTAAATCTGATGTTTTAAATTGATTTTTTTTCTCCACTCTGGTGTGAAATGCCACCAAATCAGAATATTCTATTAATGATATGTCTAAACCTACTTTGCATAACTTCATGAAACTACACATGATGCAAGACAGCCAGGAATCAAGCCCAAAGTCTCTATTTCTGTGGGAATTGGTACGGAAAGTTGCAAACTTTAAACATATGCAGGGTTTATGCTTAACCCTGCCATTTTTGGAAATAAGTAGGGATTGACACTTCAAACATTGCATTGGAGTTCAGTCAGCTGCTGAAGTAGGTTGGTAAAAGACTATATAGAGCCTTTCATCTTTAGGTGACCAAAAATCCAGTCTAGGTCTGAAGACAAAAAGTTGTTGCCATTTGATAGATATTCAGTGGCCTGTTACATGAATTATTGACATCAGGTCAGTCTTTAGTGGACATCTGCACACCCTCACTAAAACTACCACTGGCAGCACCCTGGCTGATAGTCTCATCAGAGAAATCAGTGATCCATGGTGAATTGGCTTGGGTGCTCTCTCCTAGAGGTACTTCTCCAGAACATGGCTGAAGAGCAGTGTGGGGGAAGCTTGCACTTTCACTGCTTGTGCTGTGCCTGCCCAGTGGAAAGAAGCCCGTGGTTTCCAGTGTTGACCCATAAGCAAGTTTCATGATCACTCAAATGAATTTAAAAAAAATGTGGTGAGCTCATTTGATCTGTTTATAGCTTGGCTCTTTGGGATGGTGTAAAAAAGACAGCATTTAATGATGACTTTCCCTGAACTTGGAAATTCTATTCAGATTGTTTCTCCTGAATCCATCTGTTTAGGTCATAGACCTATTTGGGTCATAGGTCAATCTAAGAAGTGTTTAACCTTAATTTTAATCTTTAAATTTACTAAAATAAAGAGCTTTTGCATATAATTTACAATTCGGGTTTTGGTCATTTGTTCTTCCCAGTATAGAAAAATGGATTTTAACCAGGAGTGGGGGACGTTGGCCGCCTTTATTTCTGAGTATGAAGGGAATAATTCGTTAAGGATCTTGAACAGGAGTCGTTGGGTCACACTTGGCTTGCTAGCGCACGCCACTTACCGAGAATTACCTTGCAATCACTATTTTTCTTTCGTTGGACCGACGAGTGCAAATACATTACACTGTTCATTGTAACGCAGCCCCAAGCTTTAGGGTCCCCCCCTCCAAAAAACCACCATTAAATAAAGTTTTAAGAAAAGAGAGCTAGGGCCTGGTTTGCTAAAAGAGATCGTTGCCAAAGGAAAACAATCTCTTGTATTTTGGCAGGATACTATATGAACCCAGCTGTCTACCCGCAGTTGCTTTTGGCTGGATTATTTGCCAGCATTTTAAAAAATTAATTAGTTTGTTATGGAGAATGAATTTTTCACTCTTGTGAATCAGGTTTGAACTACGCTTTATGGAAAGGCATATGAAAAGTATAATGGCATGAGTTCTTCATTCCCAACCTCCTCCCATTGGTCACTTACAGCTATTCCATGCTGGGGGTTTGCCTTATTAGCAGGAACTCAAGGGAATCCCATAGTGTAAGGATTGATTGTGGGAATCCTGTGGTGTAAGGTGCCCGCCTCCCTCTGCTCCTAGAATTTCAAATATCTGGTGAGGCTCAGAAACATGGAGAATATTGAACTGAGCAAAATAATATATGGGGAAGAGACTTACAAGGACCTTTCAGGGTTTTTCATTATTTGTATTTCAGTAATTCTGTGAGGCCTGAACCAAATTCCAGGCCCCTTTGTGCAAGGCACTGTACAAACATAATAAGATGGGACTTTCCCTGAAGAGCTTGCAGTGTAAATAGACAAGACAGATAAAGGGTGGGAGAAATTATCCCTATTCTACAGATGGAGAACTTCGAGATAAAGAAATGGAATGACTTGCCTAGGGTTACACACTCTGTGGCAGGGCTGGGAACTAAACCTAGTTCTCCTTAGTCTCAGTTAAATGCCTTAACACAAAACAATCCTTCCCTCTTCCTCTTTCTGTCTTCTACACATTCAGCTTTTTTGGCATCAATTCTCTTTTTGTGCTGTGTTTGTACAGCATCTAGCACAACTGGGTCCTGGTCCAAGACTAGGGCTCCTAGGTGCCCTGTAATACAAATATATGTGCCTGCCTTCTCTATTTAGATTGCAAGCTCTTCGGGGGTATTTATACAGTGCCTAGCACATGGAGCCTTTATCCTGGTTGAAGCCGCTCGGCATTATTGAAATACAAATAACTGTGGATGGAAGATCCTTGTAAGTCTTTTACCCACATATTATTCTGCTCAGTTCAGTATTCTCCAGTTTCTGAGCCTGGCCAGAAGTTTGGAATTGTAGGAGCAGGGGGAAGGGAATGCCTAGTACTAATATAGATGCCCCATAGTGTTCCCATAATCATTTGGTTATTCTGTATTGAAATTTATTTTGATTATTGTTTATAGTGCGGTAAAGTCTACAAAGCCCAGACCAGGTCTCTCTTATTCTAGGTGCTGTACAAACACCAAACAGCCTGAATTGCCCTTATACAGTTGTGGTCACCAAAATGTTTTCCTGTCTTCCTGAGCGGTTTCCTTGAGCTCCTGCTAAAAAAAGGCAGACTCCAACCATGGGACATTACAATGCTGTAAGTGAGCAAGGAGAATGGGTTGGGAGTGAAGACCTCCTGCTCTGATTATTTTCATATATATCCATAGGAAGCAACAAATTTAGCCTCACTTTTCACTATATTGCAGGTTAATAAACGTATTCAAAGTTTTATGGACATGACTGGTTGGAAGTGCTCTAGGGTAATTCATTAAACACAACTTAACAGTGAAGAAATTCTGGTTGTGTTCAGTACCATTGTTGGTAGCCTGTTAGCAAATGCAAGAATGATCGCATCCAGAAAGTGCCGTATATACTCGATCATAAGCTGGTTTGTTTATAAGCCGACCCCCACCCCAAGATGGATAAGTAAACATGGAAAATTTTTATGACCTGTTCATGAGCTGACCTTATAATTCAGGGATCAGTAAACTTCGGCTCCTGGGCCATCAGAATAAGCCGCTAGTGGGCCGAGATGGTTTGTTTACCTCGAGCGTCCGCAGGCACAGAGGTAAACCTAAGTAAACAAAGTGTCCCAGCGCGCCAGCTGCTTACCCTGGTGCATCGAGACAGCAACTGGTGGGGAAATTTTTTGGGAGGAGAAGCTGGGGGTCAGGAGAGTAACCCCTGTGACCCTTATCTGGGGAGTGCCAGGGGAGGACGTCTCGGCCTGTCTGGAGCTGCTCCGGCAGGCTGGGCAGTGCAGCCGCAGCCTGCTCTGGCGGGCTAGACCGGGCGGTGCGGCCGCAGCATGTTCCAGCGGGCTGGGCTGGGGGGCACGACCGCAGCGTGCTCCGGCGGGCTGGGCGGCGCGGCTGCAGCCTGCTCTGGGGGGCGGGGCCAAGTAGCACGGCTGCAGCCTGCCAGCCCCGGAGATGCAGCTGCTTTGGAGGCTGGGGGGAGAGCAGCGAGGCCAGAAGCTGAGAGACTCTGGCCCCGCCTCTTCCCTTCTGGCTCTGCTGGCTGTGCTGCCTCTCCTTGCTCCCTCTGTTGGGGGGAGGGGCTATGTCCCACCTCTCCCTCTCTATACCCGTTCATAAGCCGACCCCCTTCTCTGATGCTTCCCTTTTTTTACTAAAAAAATTTGGCTTATGAACGAGTATATATGGTACTCCCCATAGTCATCCTGCTTGTTTCATCCTATGCAACAGAGCAGCAAAAGCAACTCCTGAAAGGCTTTAAAAGCTGAGAGCTGTCAGTGACAAAAATTAATAGCTGCTCCTAGACATTTAGAAAAAGCAGAAGCATCTTAACATATGGTCAATTTAGGGACCCCTGTGGCTTGACTGAGTGAATAACTCCTGCAATGGCTCAGACTCTTCTTCATTTGCATAATGCATAGAGGCCCAAGAGTATAAGACTGGACAGGAGGCTCTTATGATATCTATGATGGGCAATACTTGCTGAATATGAAATGAAAGACTTTTTGTAAACAACCAGAACAAACCGAAACAAATGGATAGGTTGCAAAAGAATGAAGCTGATCATTTTGCTTTCAGTTTAGGGCTGCTACATAAAAGACAAAGAAAGCCATTAGACAGGCTGCCCTTGTTTCCTCTCAGTTTAGAAAAGATGACCCTCATTCAGCTAACTAGAGGTTTGCCTATTTAGTATTTATATAGTCAAGTTTATAAATTAAAAAGAACAGGAGTTCTTGTGGCACCTTAGAGACTAACAAATTTATTAGAGCATAAGCTTTTGTGGGCTACTGCCCACTTCTTAAAGCTTATGCTCTAATAAATTTGTTAGTCTCTAAGGTGCCACAAGTACTCCTGTTCTTTTTGCGGATACAGACTAACATGGCGGCTACTCTGAAACCTGTCTTTATAAATTAATATTTTCTTCCTATTCTGCCCAATTGAGATAAAGGACATTATTGTGCACCTAAAGTAACTGTGGCTGCATTTTGGGTTAATGTTGGTAAACCTACCATATAAATACTTCTCCATTTACTACATGATTATATATGGATTCTCTCTGTTTAATCTGTACAGGTGGTTTTAACAATCTTTTCTGAACATGGCAGTAGATACAGTTACATAGCCCTTATCAAACTGCTTTTGATGTTTGAGCTCTTTTTAGCTCATATATTTCTCCTGATGAAAGACCCTAAGAAGCATAGGCGCTGACTTTTGTTTTTGCCGGTGGGTGTTTTTGCAGAGGTGTGTGTGTTGGCGGGAAAGGGAAGACAGGAAGTATTCTGCCAGTTTTGGGGGGAGGCTATTTTCTGCATATTGATACAGTTCTTTCATATTCTAGTTATTGAATGACTATTATTGGTATCTTTACTATTGAATAATGATTCAATTGTTATGATCTACATAATTACATTATCATGAATTACAGTATATTAAAATCATGGCAAACACCTACAAGCTGTCTTCACTAACGGCCCAGTTTAAAGACCTCTCACTGTAACTTTTTGGATGAAGCGGTCAGCAATCTTGTTTACATCTAGTTCCCTGATATTTTCTTCATGCAGATTAAGGACAGCTACATTATTCTGTTGTGTTTGTCCCATTGATGAATGGAGATAATTTTTAGGTCTTCTGAAGCTGGCGAATGAGTTCAGGATAATATAGGCACAGTGAGAAGGATTCTTATAAATTTTCAGTACTCTAGAAACATAGTGCTTCCAGATTACTGCAAATGGCTCCAAGATCTCTTTCTTGATGGATAAAACCTAATTTAGGCACCATCATTTTGTTGGGATTATATATATAGATCGATAGATAGTTGGGATTATATTTTGTCATGTGCATTACTTTGCATTTAACATTGAATTTCATCTGCCATTTTGTTGCCAAATCACCCAGTTTTGAGAGATCCCTTTATAACTCTTTTCAGTCTGTTTTGGATTTATCTTGGGTAATTTTGTATCATCTGCAAACTTTGCCATCTCACTGTTTACCCTTTTTGCAGATCATTTATGAATATGTTGTACTGGGACTAGTGCTATTCACGCCCCTCCTGGACACCACTATTTACTTCTCTCCACTCTGAAAATAGACCATTTATTCCTACCCTTTGTTTCCTATCTTTTAACTGGAGTGCCTGGAAATGCTTTCAGGATCATCTAAGGATACCTAATTTAATTTAAGGACAAGCCTTTTGTTATCTTAATCACCCTGCCTCTGTTTATATACAAACTCCCTGCCCCAAGGACAGAAGTTGTTAGCAGCACAGAACTCATCACATTCCACACTCAAGCTCTGATGCCTGGTTGCAGAGTACCCACTATCTCCTCTCCCCTTCCCTCCCCTCCCCCCCCCCCCCCCCCCCCGTGGGTGCTTGAGCCCTGGAGCACCCACAGAGTTGGTGCCTATGCTATATGCATCCGAAGAAGAGGGCTGTAGTCCACGAAAGCTTATGCTCTAATAAATTTGTTAGTCTCTAAGGTGCCACAAGTACTCCTGTTCTTTATGCTAAAAAGGGCAATTGTACAAGCATCTGTTTATAGGTTGGCTAATACAGCCAGCATTATGCTGCCATTTAAACCATTGGTCATAGTATTGGCTTTCTGTGGATATAAAGTGGTGTTATTGTGGGTGTAATTCATTAACTGTGACAACTCGGGTAAAATTGCTTTGAATGTCCTAAGGAAATATATATTTCTAATTGGAAGGAAAATGCTCCAATTGAGGTGTTGAATGAAAAGTGACAGTCCCCATTATTTCTGGTTCACCAAAGGTTTTCTGTCTTCTGAAGAGACTTCTCAGCTACCTGCTGGCTATATCTCTGAGTCCGTCCCATTGATTCTGTTGAACTTTCATAGATCCCGTTTGGTAGTGTAGATACTCAACCCCTAAACGCATTGCTCTGAAGCAGCTTCAAAATATATAGGACCTAATTTTGACCCCATTTACCAGTGTAACTCCACTGACTTAAATATACACTCTCATGTCAATACATCCCCACTGTGAATAACCACCTTACAATCATAGAAATTTAGGGCTGGAAAGTACCTCAGGAGGCCATCTAGTACATTTCCTCCCAACCCTTCCCCCCCAAGTATATCTTAGCCCACAGCTGAGAAAAAAAGTATGTACTCCTATGTAAAAAGAAGAACAGGAGTACTTGTGGCACCTTAGAGACTAACAAATTTATTAGAGCATAAGCTTTCGTGGACTACAGCCCACTTCTTCGGATGCCCATGTTTCTAGTTTCTAAGGATTGATCATAGAAATTTGTCAAGCAATTGAGCAAAATCTATGAATCCTTGCAAACTGGCAGAACCTGAGCCCCCTGAACCAAATCCAGATGTTGCCAATTCAGCAGAGGCTGTGTGGACACATGACGTTTGAGCTCAATGTCATCTCAACTTAGAAGAGCCTACATTTGGAATGACAAGCTGTCTGCATAGGCAAGTGGCTGGCTAAGAGTCTGGCCCTGGACTGGGTAGTTCTCCATTCAACTGGCACACTCCTTTCAACCACAATTCATGCCTACAGCACAAGTTCTGTTGGTCTGCTGTTGCAATGTAGTGGTCTTTATCATAAAGCATTTCAGCATGCTGCAAGCTGGGATTTTTCACAGATTCCTACAGGAGTTTGATACCCAATGCATTTTTTAGTCAATGGGAGGTGGGTGCCCAACTTCTTTTGGTGCATTTGAAATATCAGCTATAAATATAATGTTATGAGTTCACTAAACGTGGCTAGAATCTGAACCAAATCCTCCACCCATTTGTGTTTTCACTCCAGTCAATATTTTATAGAGCTAAGGAAATAATCTCAAGAGATACAGCAACCAAACTGCATAACCTGCAAAAAATTTTAAGCTATATCTTTAAGGGGTAGGAAACATGAAAAGAGTTCGATACTGTGGTTATCAATTATTTGTTTGGTTTGGGAGACAGGAATATATCAAAACCTTGGCTGACAGTAGTTGTTTCAGATTCTAATGTTTTGCCTCTAAGGCAGTAAGTGACCTAGTTCTTCCTGTATACTCTTTAGTTAGATTCATTAGAAAAGCTGTAATAAGTTGTACTTATTAAAGTAAGTTTGCTTTCTATCTTCATTAAACTTTTTTATGTATTTGTCAGGCCTTTTGCCTCATTGTGAAACTGAATTACCCCCAGAATAATTGACCTGCTATTTTCCCCTCCAATCATGTTGGGCTTCTCAGATCACATCAAGAAATGGAAAGTTGCTTGTACCAATTGGCTGTGGAGACAAAATACTATTTAGAAATACTAAAAAAAAAAAAAAAAAAAAAAAAAAAAAGTTGATGAGACTCAATAAATTGCAAGACTATTAATTAAATGAATAAATAAGTCTTTCTTGGTCACTTTTGTGCTGCATTTATTATTACAGAGACTATAATATCAAACTTGCATTATGCATGAGGAGTACATAAAAGAAGTACAGATGATTCAAACATTTAAAGCTTTGCTCTCTTTTGTCATTATGTGCCCATTGAATTCAAAGTGGCCTTTATTTGGTCTCTAATTTTACAAACACAATCAATTATAGGCACTAAAGGGGGACGTCAAAATTTTGTCACTTGCACTTATTTGTAGGTATACATTTTATACATTTAGCTCATCTCTAGACACTGTGTGTGGTGCAATGGGAAAGCTGAACTCCTTGCCTATAGTGCTGCCCCTTGTGGTCATAAAGATCTCTCCAAACAAGTTCACCAAGCCATCTCTTTCGCTTCATTCAGATCTCTCCTAATAACTCCCCTCAGCCATGCAGCCTGCTAAAAGTATGTAGGGGATGAGGGGAAAGAGCTTAAAAAATCCTGGACCCTTCAGGATGTGTACATGCTTTTATTGTCCTCTTATTACTGTCACCCTTGTGCGTCCTCTGCCCCCATCTTCTCTCCCACTATACACACCCTTGTTTGTTTAGGACCCTAGCTTGTAATCTCGTTACATTTAGGGATGGTCTTTTTGTTTTGTGAGGCACCTAGCTGTTTGGAGGTAATGAAAAGTAGTAACAAATTTACAATTTGTGTGTGTGTGTTAAACTCACTTAAGGTCAGAGAGGGATGAGGATAAATCAAGATTTTTGAAGCCTCTTTCTAGCCTTGCAGAGGGTGACCTTTATGCACTGACCAGCTGGGGATGTTTAAGAGGCATGAAAAAGCTCTTTTGAGGGCACTAGCATTGATATTCAGAGCTACTGTGGTCTCACTCAAGGTTAATTCATCCTTAATATACAATATCACTTTCCTATTTTGGTCTAGCAATCCAGCAGTAGCAGTGCTTATTTGTGTGTTGTGTATAGCTAGTAAATATGCAAAAAGAACAGGAGTACTTGTGGCACCTTAGAGACTAACAAATTTATTAGAGCATAAGCTTTCGTGGACTACAGCCCACTTCTTCGGATGCATATAGAGTGAAACATATATTGAGGAGATCTATATACACACATACAGAGAGCATGAACAGGTGGGAGTTGTCTTACCAACTCTGAGAGGCCAATTAAGTAAGAGAAAAAAACTTTTGACGTGATAATCAAGATAGCCCAGTACAGACAGTTTGATAAGAAGTGTGAGAATACTTACAAGGGGAGATAGATTCAATGTTTGTAATGGCTCAGCCATTCCCAGTCCTTATTCAATCCTGAGTTGATTGTATCTAGTTTGCATATCAATTCCAGCTCAGCAGTCTCTCGTTGGAGTCTGTTTTTGAAGTTTTTCTGTTGTAAGATAGGCACCCGCAGGTCTGTCATTGAATGGCCAGACAGGTTAAAGTGTTCTCCCACTGGTTTTTGAGTATTATGATTCCTGATGTCAGATTTGTGTCCATTAATTCTTTTGCGGAGAGACTGTCCGGTTTGGCCAATGTACATGGCAGAGGGGCATTGCTGGCACATGATGGCATATATCACATTGGTAGATGTGCACGTGAACGAGCCCCTGATGGTACGGCTGATGTGATTAGGTCCTATGATGATGTCACTTGAATAGATATGTGGACAGAGTTGGCATCAGGAGTAAACCAATTTAGGCTAAATGCCCGATTAAGTGCTCTGCATTTCTCTCATGAATCTTCCTATCAAGCGATTATACCCATCTCACAGCATGGAATTCAGGGTAGGGTGTGTGAGGGAAATATCCCCAAACTGTTCCATTGGACCAGCCAGAAGTTTCCCTCTCATGGGGAAGCTCTCTGCTGGCCATTTGCAGCCCCTCTGTACCTCCTGAGCGGCACAGAGGGGCCAGACCTCAATAGACAATCTTGCCTTTCATGTTTGTGTCAGCCACAGTGAATCAGCTCTCACCAGCATGGGCTTGTTCCGCAGCACAGAGTAAAGGAATTGCTTCTTCAGAGCCTGTTCATACTGATGTTCATTGTGCTGCAATTTCTGATACATTAAAACCCACACTGTCATAATCACAGCTGCTGGTGTTATTTCACAGCACCTCTCAGACAATGGGTCAAGGGGAATGCTTTAAATCTATGCATGCTAAAATAGTAAAAGCTTTTTAGCACACATACCCCAAGACAGACCTATTGGTGCAGAAGAACACTTTAATATTACCAGCTGGTCTATGACTCTGGAATGATAATGGATAATAAAAACTAGATATGGCTTTGAAAGGAAATCCTGCTGTGCCTCATTGCCCAGAGATGATGTTTCAGTGAGGCAAGGGAATGGCAGCATAAAAGGTGGGATTTTTCCTTGCATAGTGATTATATTTGTTCAGGGGAAAGCAGCAGAAAGATTCTGATGTGTAAATGCCTGATGGTTTCTGGAATCATTGCCCAGTCAGCCCAGGTCAGAAGGACCTGCGGTGATCTGCCATGCTCTGTGTGTGTCAGTCGTACGAGAGAGCTGCCAAGGGGGCAATGTTAAGTATGAGAAAAGTCTGTGAACTTGTGCCACCTCCTTCTCTGAACCAGCGTCTCCCTCCCCATTCCTCCCACCCCAGTGTTCTACATCCCTTGTAATGCTTCCCAGGCTTCCATCTTTTTCACAACCCCAAATGCTCAGGCAAAATGAGAGGTGCCCAAGTATCATTTTGACTACTTGAGACGAGTTCTGTTCCCCCACCTTTCCATTTAAATTATCCCTGCTTTCATAGCTCAGGCAGAATAGAGCCCTGAGGTATCTTGTTATGAAAACTGACTTGCAATTTTTTTTTCTGATGGTCAAACATCTTTTAAATATTTTAACTCGTTCTAGATGACCATCTCAAATCACTTTATGTGCATCAGTGAATTAAGTTTTCACAATATCTGTGGCAGATAAATATTATTTTTCCTGTATTCTGATATGAAACTGATAAGTGACTTGTCCAAAGAGACTGTCTTTGGTAGGGCTAGAAAAAGAACCTACATTTCTAGACTCTCAGTCCAGTGCTCTAATCACGAAGAAACTTTCCTCATTGTAAAACATTTGCTTGTAAGTACAATGAGTGAATAATAATATGCAAATTTCCATCTAATAAACTTTTAGTAAACTTAGTACAATGGGATGGGTATAATGGATTTTCCATCTACTGCACTGGTTTGGATAAAATAGGAAATAACCTGAATCTCCTTTAGCTAACACAAACCGATTTGAACCAAACCCTTTACATATTTGAATTACTTTATTTACTTTAGATATGTCTATTTCAAGGGAGTGGATGGCTTGTACAGTTGATAATATAATTATACAATAATCAGGTAGACTTTCCACCTTGCTCAGAACAGAACGTACACGCTCTTCATTGTCCAGACATCATCTTTCCTGGGATTCAGCCTCATTGGTGATAACTGAGGTAACAACTAAACACAGGCCTTAACTTTTTCAGCTTGAATGTGAAAAAGGCTTTTGTGAAATGGATCCAGAGTCTAAAGAGAATTATGGGTAGAACTGAGTGCTCTTGAAAATCTGGTCCTTATTTAGGTGCTCAAATGGAAGCTGAGTTTGTTTTTGAAAATCTGGCCCTTAGTGACCAAACGGATTATAATAGTCAGTATCGCTCATGACCTGGGATCCATGTGAATTTTTCATACCTAGTAGCCTAGTAGCCCTGATGATTTTTAGTTTGCAGTGGTGGTGTAACCATGATAACCCCCGGATATTAGAGAGACAAGGTGGGTGAAGTGATATCTTTATTGGAACAACTTTTGTTGATGGAAGAGACAAGCTTTGCAGAGCTCTTCAGGTCTGATGACTTTTAATCAGGATCTGAAAAACTCTCTCAGCTTGGGTTATTACTTCAGAAACCAGTCCCCAAGTCCTTCTCTCAGTAGTTGTCTTTTTAAAAAAGAAATATGAGACCTTTCAGTTCTACCTAGCACACTGTGTTTTGACTTATTTTCAGGGGCTTCACAGTTAGAACTCGAAGTCACATGATCCTTTTACTGTGTTCAATACAGTTTGCAGAGAATCCGCTTTTACAGTGAGTGACTGTTCTTCCTTGAATTTTAACATTCACATCCACAGAAATATTTTTCAAGCAAACTTTCTCTCCCCCTCTAGTTGTTGGAAATGAAGCATTTTTTAAACCCACAGATTGGCAGAAAAAATATTTCCTTCCCTTGCCACGCTTCCAATAGTGTCTGCAGACACCTCATGTTTTACGGCTCTCCATCACCAGCCCCAGCTAGTATAAAACCATAGCGGGTAGGTTCTGTTTACACCAATGCAGATGCTGAGTTTCAAAACTGAATAAAATCTGGCTTAGTGGATTCTTGTTTTCTAATACAGAACAAATAGTGTTCACTAGGACAAGAAATACCAAGATTATCATAAATCCAGCTGCTATTTGCAGGTGTACATAAGCATACAGCCAAACACTTTAAGCATAAAAGAAAATTTCAAACTTAACTAAAGGAAAAAAATTAAAGGGTTTACCTGCCTGGTAAGTGGTAACATCTGACCTGTTTACTAATGCCTGTTTAGCCATAGGCATTTTATGAGACCTGGTGCGAGTCACTTAGCCTCTGCCCCTCAGTTCCTCATCTGTAAAACGTTGATGACACTGGTGACAGCAGTGGCAGGAGAAGTTTGGGAGGAGGAAGCAGGTTCAGGAGCAGCAGCAGCTGCTGCTAGAAGATGGGCAGATCCTTATAGCCCCCCGCAGTGACATTTGAAAAGAGAGCACAGATGGAAGAGAGAGATCCTGGAGCAGCAGCAGAGCTGGATGTTTCCCATGGATCAAAGGAGGCAGGCAGGCTGTGGTATAGCACTCTGACACCACGCGATTTTCATAAGTACCCATATTTGAAGTACCAGTAGTGTGAAATCAGCCTATTTCCAGCTGTATAGAAACCAGTAAGCAACGAGTGAAGAAGTTCAGATAGGTTTGGATAAGGCTCCCGTAGCCTACTCCTGAACACTTGCTTATTGCTAATGATGACAAGCCTTTGATTTAGTCCTGGATCATTTGAACCAAATTCTGCAATTCTACCACTTCCAGGCAGGGACATCGTTTCAAAAAATTCTGGGCGGGGTGGGGGAGGTACAACATCATGTTGTCATATAGAACATTATATCCTGCAAAATCTAGGGTGGGGAGGGGGTGACAAAACGTAGAAGACATAGTGGAGCATATATATCACACACCTATATGCCTCAGAGCAGTGCTTCACAATGACTATCCACAGAAATGTAGAGGGTTGGGTCTGAGGTTGGGATGGGGCAAAATATTGGCTAAGAAGTGATAAGTGATTTTTGGGTGCCTCGATTTTTGGATGCCCAACCTGGAACTCCTTAGAGGGGAAAGGGGATGCTCAGAAATTTGTCACAGCTAGGCCTCTTAAGAAGGCTCAAGATGGGTACCCAAAAACTGAGGCACCCAAAATCACTGCTTACTTCTGAAAACCTTGGCTAGATTATCTGAGTGTGCATAGCTACTGGCCTAAACCCCAAAATGGTGATGAAGGCACAGCAAAAATAGATTCTATCAGAATGTAGTAGTGGCTGCTTTGATAATCTGCATTGTAGGATGATTCTTTCCCTGGCCCCTACTGGTATTCACTGTGCAAGGCTCACTTACTCTGGATCTGCATGGGGGTCCAGAATTTGGGCTAGTCTGAGGTCATTTGCCTGAACAGGTTTTGCAGGATTGGACCTCACTCGTTTTGATAAATTGGGGGTTTCTGTCTATATTCATGGAAGCTTTATTTTCTTTTTTCAAGTCTTCCTGAGTTGAATATCAATGCATGTTCATGGATGGCTTGAGGATGCTGATGAAACAAGGTTTGACGCTATGCACTTCAGAATGTTTACTGTTTGTTTAACAAGCTCAGCTTGGCACGGTGTAATTTTTCCCATAAATTTCCCTTCATTAGCTCTTACCACTGTAGGCTGATGTAATCTGACTTGCTAACATCTTTTTAACAAGAGCATGTGTGTTTTTTTTATTTTCCTCTAGCAAATTGAGATTAAGTCACAACAGCAGCAGAGAATCTGCAGCAATCGCATTTATTTAGCTTATTATGTATTTGAGTAGGAACACCCCTCTGAGAGAGAACCATGTGCAATTGTATGCTTCAGTCAATAAACTCTTATTACCTCAGTGAGAAACATGTGTCAATAATACCTGTGGAAGTTATTAAAAAAATTCAGAATCTCAGTGTATTAATGTGCTAGAATTTATACAATTTGTTGCATCATTTAGAACAACTCTGGAGATGCAAACATAATTGTGCATCTTCCATCCATCATGTACTATTATTGATCCATGTTATTTATCAGCATTAATAATTCGCTAATAGAATTTGAATGATGAAGAAAAAAGTTGGTTGACATTCATAACACAATAACATTAGATGGGGGAAATTTCCTTTTTCACATGATTGTGTTTTATAATGGTGTCAATTTTTCATTTACTTTTTAAGCTACGTAAAAGCCTTGTTTCAGTGTTATAAATGCTGTGTAGGTTTATTCTATCTCAGATATTCGTTTTTGTACTGGAAATAAATATATTTTTCTACTATCAAAATGTTTTGACACTTGTAAAGTGATTTATTTCAATGAACAATAATAGGAGGTGATGGCTTAGGGGCCTGAACATCAACTTTGAAATATCAAGGTGCCTTGGAATTTCAGCTTTAAATCCCAGAAGGGCTGCCTGCACTCTGTGTCTCTTGGATGCTAAATGAAGTTCTCTGAAGTTTACTGTGTGTGGATCTTTTGGATGAGATCTTCCTCCCCAAAATGTCTTCCACTCTGTGTGGCCATGAAAGATCCTATATCACAATCTGGAAGTTTGTTTGCCCCAGGATTTATAATTGGTGACTGTTATTTGCTAAAAGGCAATTTTTTCAAAGTGTGTTTTTTTTGAGTTTTCATTGATTTTTAAAATCCTGCGGTAGTGAATGGTGAAACGAGCCCATGGTGTCAAGTGACAGCTCAGTTGTTCTGGACTCGAAATGGCTATGCAGCTCTTCTGATATTTCAATAATGCTCGTGATAGTGAATTTAATAATTATGACTCTTTCATTGATGCAATATAAATGTTACATTAAATTTTTACATTTAGAAGATAATGCTGGCTTAAAAATATTATCAATAACCTTTTAAATAGCCTTTCTCCCAATCCTTGAACAGGTCAGCTAAATGTATAAATTATAACTGGCTCCATTTTCTGTATTGATTCTTCAGACATACATATTTGTATCTACTGGGTCAAATTCTGCTCTCACTTACAAGGGTGTGACCCCCAAAGAAATGAAAGAGAAGTTCTAGCCATGTAACTGAGAACAATACTTTCCCCTGTATCATTTAAAATACAATTATTTTAATTTTAAAGTATTTTCATTTATATGTTTAATGGAAAAAATAGATCAAATTATAAACTTAGTTTCTTAGGGCTACATTGTCCCTCCTGCAGAAAAACTCCTGGAGATGGCCAGGAAGAGGAAACTGTACATTGCATCTAGCTGATTCATCCCCAGATTATGTCCAGGGAGGTGAGAAGGGCTGGGTCTTTCCCTCCATTTGAGCTGAGCATGTTTCCCAAGATGCAATATGCCCCTCTTGTTTCCTGGCTGCATGACTTCAATGGGCTCCTCCACCTGCTGCAGTGCTGCTTCTTCTGGCACCTGCCCCACTTTATAGGGGTTTCAATTCATAGCATGCAGGGCTCCATACACAAGCCAACACGGCCTGATGTTCATTTTTTCCCCTGAGAGATTCTCTGCTTTTGTTTGTATCCTGATCCCCTTGCCCTGCTCCCTCCCTGCACCCAGATCCCTTTACTGTGAGGACAGCTCAATATAAATTGGGAAAGAAGGAAGATAGTGCAGCAGGGATACAAGATCACTCCTTCCATGGAGAAAGAGAGATGGAAGGGCTCTGCAGGGGGTAAGATAACTTCATTGTCCCATAAGCCCTATGCACCTCACCTGTATAAAGCCCAATAACATAGGCTTCATGTGGATGAAGTGAATTTTGCCCAATGTGCAGGTCTGGCAGTGGAAAGGGTTTTTCCAACCAATGGTCAGTAAGTAGTTAGACTCATTGCTGGGGCTAGATTTAAGTATGTAGAGCTGGTTTTAAAGTGGCTTGTTTGTTGTTCCCGCTGCCAAACACCCTCTCCACATATTATCCTAACTGAGGCTAACATTTATGTTCATGCTGGGAAACCAGCAGATGAGCCATAAGATTGTTTTCATGATGGATTACCCCAGACACTCTATTTTTCAAAATGTTTTATGTTGTACACAGGCTAAAGTTCCATCCAATGCTGGGCCCTCCAAGTCACGTTTACTGTCACCAAGAGGTTAGGATCCCAACTAACACAGTAGGGAGTTTAGCCTTCGAGGCCTGTGTCACACCTGCTTTTCTGCTCCAATATGATACATAGGTTCAAGCCATTTGTTCTCTTAGGGGCTATGACGTTACACTCCATATGTTTTATGGAAATATGCTAACGAGTGTGACTATAATGTAACTGGAATATGCTTTATGCAAAAGGTCTCTTGTAAGGTATCATAACAAAGCTTATAATCTACTGAGTGTGTTCATCCTATTTGTATTCTTGTCTCTGAAGCTAGAAATATGAAGTATTTCTCTGACGTCCTATTGTAACTATTCAAAGTGTGGGCCATTAATGGTGGCTTGGAATCTTGATGGCTCCCATTAACTAGGACAATTGGTTGTACATGGCTCTATTTACTTGTAAGCCTTCCTGTATACGTGGGTGCCAGCCAGTGAGTAATGAAATCTCACAGGACATGTGAACATGTCACATGATACTGGAATCCATACTTAAACCTGGTGCTTTTCCATTTAGAAGGAAGGGTGGGAACCCAGAGAGAAACAAAGGATTCCCACTTTGTGCCAAAGATCTAAAGGAGTTGAACAGAACAAAGGGGGCTGCTGTCATGAGAAAACCCCTAGTTACCACCTGATAGGGTGACCAGATGTCCCAATTTATAGGGACAGTCCCAATATTTGGGCCTTTTTCTTATAGGCTCTTATTACCCCCCCACCCTCTGTTATGATTTTTCACACTTGCTATCTGGTCACCCTACCACCTGAGCTGGAACGAACAAGAATTGTACCAGGTTAAAGGATTGGGCCCAGGCTAAGAAGGAATCTAGTCAGTGAAAGAAGCTTATTGGAACATCTCTGAGGGTATTTTTTTTTTCATAGAATCATAGAATATCAGGGTTGGAAGGGATCTCAGGAGGTCATCTTGTCCAACCCCTTGCTCAAAGCAGGACCAATCCCCATCTAAATCATCTGGCAATCATCATTTGGGCAACTGTGGTGTTAGTGTCCTACTTACTCCTATGGGAGCCAGTTGACTGGGGGTGGAAGGTGGGGGAGGGTAAACCATGGAGATTGGACTAGGAGCTGAGGGGAGTTGGAAGACTGGGACCGGATGGACAAGGTGACTGTGACAAGGAACCATTGGGGATGGAATGGGGGTGAGGGGGAAGAGAGACAGATCTGATAAAGTGCTAGGGCTCAGTGGGAGAACTGGGATTGACTGGGCAAAGAGACTGGGACACGGAGCCAGAGAGGGGGAGACTGGAGTAGGGAGGGGGTAAAAGGATCCGATTGAGATTGCATAGGCAGCCTAGGGAGGGAGACTAGGACTGGGAGATAGTGGGGGAGAAGGGGAAAGACAGATTGGACAAGGAGGTGGGAGAGGAAAACTGGGACTGGTAGGGGAAGGAACTGGGATTGGCTGCACAAGGAGACTGGGACTAGGTGTGGGGAGAGGAAAACAATGGGAGTTGTGGGGGCAGTAGATTGAGACTTGGAAACTGGCCTGGACTGTGAGACTAGGCCTGGCTGGGCAAGAAGAAATGGGCTAGAATGAGAAGCCTGAGGAGTGGAATCTGGACTTGAGATGGCAAGGAGACTGGGACTGGGATGAAGAGCCAGGGGTGAGAAAGAGATGGGAATTAGGACAGGGAAAGTTTGGTGGAAATGGGGCAGAAGGGTTCAAGCTTGCAAGGAACAGAGAGAAGAATCTCTGTCTACTAGAGCACATTTACTTCCAGATGTGAGAATGGAACCCAAGATTTCCAAATCTCTCTGTTCCTCTGCTATCAGCAAATATCTATGGGACCCACTAGCAAAATGTGTCTCTTCCCCCTTGAGGCTGGTTCACATAGAGGATGACAACCTACTAATGTTATCAGATATTGCCTTCGCTCAAATTGCGGAGGTATGTGTGGTGGATCTGAAAGTTCCAACCCTGTTAGTGAACCATATGGATATGAAGATGATGCCACATTATGTGATTTTTTTTCTATATTTTTTTTTAAATGCAGGAAATTACGCACAGAGGAACACACAAACACTCTAGATGAAAAGAAAATTATTAAGATTACAAAGAAGTAAAGTACTCAACATTCACAAATGTCAGAATTAACATTTTCCTTATAACCTAAATTTCCCCTTTGTGCATATACTACTTTGCGCATATACATTATGCTATAGTCCTCAACCGCATGATCACATGCTACCTTTTCCCTCACCGGACTCTGCCTCATTTGGTGCACACAATGTAAGATTCACCTGTATTCAGTTTCTTAAATGTATTAGGCTTAGACTTGCATGTTTTGTTTTATTTTGCTTGGTAACTTACTTTGTTCTGTATCAGAGGGGTAGCCGTGTTAGTCTGAATCTGTAAAAAGCAACAGAGTTAGAGTTATGGTGCGGTGCATGGTTGCTGGTGAGAATATGCTTAAGGTTGGCAGGTTGTCTGTGGGCGAGGACTGGCCTGCCTCCCAAGGTCTGTGAAAGTGAGGGATCATTGTCCAGGATGGGTTGTAGATCACTGATGATGCGTTGGAGAGGTTTAAGCTGAGGACTGTAGGTGATGGCCAGTGGAGTTCTGTTGGTCGAACTACAGAAGCAGTTTCTCCTCCCTTGGTGTTCACACCTCAACTGCTAGCAGAGCACCTCACCCTCCCTGATTGAACTAACTTCGTTATCTCCATACTGATTTATACCTGCCTCTGGAGATTTCCATTACTTGCATCTGAAGAAGTGAGGTTCTTACCCACGAAAGCTTATGCTCCCAATTCTTCTGTTAGTCTCTAAGGTGCCACAGGACCCTCTGTTGCTTTTTACTTTGTTCTGTCTGTTATTACTTAAAACCACCTAAATCCTACTTTTATACTTAATAAAATCACTTTTTTGTTTATTAACAAACCCAAAGTGAGTGCTTAATACCTGGGGGAGCAAACAGAGAGATATCAGCACAGCTATCAGTGTTATAGAGGGCAGACAATTTATGAGTTTACTCTGTATAAGCTTTATACAGAGTAAAACGGATTTATTTGGGGTTTGGATCCAACTGGGAGCTGGGTGTCTGGGTGCTGGAGAGAGGTGACCTGCTGAGCAGTTTTTGGTGAAAGTCTGCAGCTTTGGGGCATGGACCAGACTTGGGTCTGTGTTGCAGCAGACTAGCGTGTCTGGCTCAACAAGGCAGGGTTCTGGAGTCCCAAACTGACAGGGAAAACTGACTCAGAGGTAATTCCAGCATGTCAGGTGACAGTCCCCTTGGGGTCTCTATGACTGAACCCGTCACAGGGGCGTTAATGGATTTTTCACTATTATAATTCTAATATTTATTTTTCTTGGTACTGCAGTATTCTTCTTGCTCTTTGTGTTGCAGAATATTATTATAAGACTTTGTTTTGAGGCCAGTAATGATGGTCTGAAATAAACCAAAGGTCTTAAATCATTCAGGACAGTAGAATAATCATTTTTCCATAAAAACAGCCTTGTTTTTCCTGAGGTGTGTTTGTGTGTGTGTGTGTGTGTGTCTGTGTATGCTTTACTAATGTTTTATGGGTTTAAATGTTCTGTCTTTCAGTGATTTCAGTTCGTGATGTTTGTGATATCTAAGAATGTATAACAGTAAAAATTCAGTAGCTGGTATTTTAATGTATCCCCAGTTATGTGAAAAAATACTGTCCCAGTGGGATCTTTGGTTTATTAACTATACACACACACTTGAAACTAGACCCATACTATTTCAATCTGTCACAATGCGTTTGGGAGAGACTTAGCAAGAAACTCACAGTAAATCATTAATAACTAAAAAGAACATTGTGCTTATGCAGTATTCAAAACCACATGAATTCTGTAAAATAAACAAAGGGAAGAAAATGAGCATAAAATCCATCATAAACACGACTTCTGTATGGGACTGCCTTTCACCTGAAGCTTTCAAAGCTCTTTCAGATTTAATGGATCATGTTGTAGAGCTGCCAGCTAATGGTACTATTTGTACAGATGCTGAATACTGTATAAATGTACAATAAACACCCAACATTTATTTAGAGGTAAAAAGTGCACATCTTATTACTGTGATTTACAGTTATTAATCTTTTCATCAGCCTTAGGTCATGATCCATCTCCCACTGGAATCAATGGAAGGTGGATGGGGCCATTATGTCCCCAGTACATCAGGGCAATTAAGCACGTGCTTAAATTCCATTGAGGTCTTAAGCACACGTGTAAGTGTTTTGTTTTTGATTGCTGAATTGGGCCTTTAATCTGCTTTCTAAATCTGAAAGGTATTTTGGGGAAATAGCTGTAATATTTTAAATGATATTTATATACTTTTCCTAGGACTAATTTCTGTGGAAGGGAAGGGTGAAGGAAGTAGGAAGGGGGTCCCTCTTTTATTCTGTACAGTAACTTCTTTTGGGGGTGGCAGTGGAGTTATTCTCTGAACGTATGTGTAACTCTCTTTGAGTTACCCAGGGTAATGAATTTGTCCCTAATAAATGACAACAGAGTTAAAAAAATATAGAACTGCTGAAGAATCTGGGAAAAATACTTTTTTCACTTGAAAAATAAAGCAGTATTTTCCCCAGTTTAATATAAAGTTATGGCAGAGGCATAAAGATGAGGAAAGGTACATTTGTTGAATAGGTTTTTTTGTACATATCAGTGTATTCTTCTCTCCTAGAAGTTAATACAGTTGAGAGTAGTTGCCTTAGAGATGAGAGTTATCTGTTCATAAAAGTGAATGCACCCCAGGGAATTTAATAATAAAAAAAATACATCATGCACGTATAGCTTGGGGCCATCTAAACTGCTCGCTCAGCCGCCTACCCACCCGCCCACCCACTCACTCACTCACTCACTCAGAATAAATCTAGCAGTGAATTTACCACATCTTCCTGCATTTTTGACATTAGCAGTTCTGATTATTAGCAAAGGATGGTTCTGCGCCAACAATGAGGGTTATTTATTCATTGCCAGTCTTTAGTAACTATCAATGTAGTATCATAAATAGCTATGTCTAGGAAAGCTGATTTTCAAAAACAACAAATATTCCCTATTTGCCAATACAGCAGTTAAACACTTGTGTGGTAGGCATGTCTTCCCACAACAGCCCATGATGGATTGCAGTACCACAAGCTGTTGTTTTCACTGGCAACAATCACAACTGCAGTATGATTATACCCATGGTGAGATCTCAAGATGGGAAGGAAATTAACTCATGTCATTACTATAGAAATCTAGGCCTTTTTCCTGTAATTGTATCTCCTGCTATGCTAATGATTTGTGCTGAAGCTTACTGGCAGGTAATATTTAATTTTCAAAGTCTGAGAAGGAAGATCACACTAGTCTGATCGGTGTTTTTTTCCTCCTGTTCGTATGAATAGCTTGCTTGGGCTGTGCGACCTCGAATCAACAAGGTTGTTTTGTTATAGGAATGCCAGTTTTAACCCTCTTTTCACAATGCCACATCCTGGAGGCCAAGAGAGGGACAATATCTACAACTAGAGCTGGCTGAAAATTTTCCAACGGAACAATTTTCCATCTGGAAAAAGCTGATTCTGTAGGATTTAAATGTTCTGTGAGAATATGTCAATTCTGTCCAAAGTTTTGATGGATCCAGGCAGGCTGGCTGGCCAATAGGTCAATCTGCCTGCTTGCCTGGTTCCTACTAGCCCACCAGCCAGCTGTTGGGTGGCAGGCTGGTTAGCAGGTAACCAGGTAGGCTGCCTGGCTTGCCAGGTCACCAGCTGCTCTGCTAGTGAGGAGGTGTGCTCACTAGGTACTTTGCTGGCTAGTGGGTGGGTGGGTGGGCGGGCGGGCAGGCCAGCAAAAGGGATTGTTTCATTTTTGAACTATGTAGAACAAAATGCTGACAACCCAGAATTTTCCATAAAACAGCAATTTCTTCTTCCATCAAACTCTACCCAGAACATATCTCATGATTTGGTCCAAACTCTGAACCACCTTGTTGCCAGTGTGTGTACAGGTACACGTGTATGTACACACAATACATCAAAGAACTTTTACGATACAATGGAGACATCTGTCCCCTCTGTTGCATCATCTTTACCCCAATAATCTATGTACCAACCTGAGGGTATGCCCACATTTGAGCTAGGAGATGTGATTCTCAGCTTGCATAGATGTACCTGGCTAGCTCAAGCACAGCTTTGCACAATAAAAACCAGCAATGTAGTGGGGGTAGCACGGGCAACAGCTTGGGCTAACTGCCCAAATGCATACTCACCGATTCCAGGTGGGTACACGTTTGAGCAGCTAGCCCTAGCCACCACCTGTGCTACATTGATACAGGTAATGTGCTAGCTCAAGCAGAGGTAGCATAGGTATGTCTGTGTGAGCTGGGAATTGCACCTTCTAGCTCAAATGTAGGCATACCCATAGTGGTAGACAGGGATGTTGTCCCTCTGTTGGTCAGCCTTTTCTGTTGTGTATCTTTCTTTAAAATCCTATCTATATTTAATGACACGCTTAGGTATTCAATAAATTTTTCCACATAGCTCCACTAATGTGCCTACAGTTGATATTTTGTTGCTTTGCTTCAACTGATCAGAAATTGCTAATCGTGACAAACAATGTCATGTGTTTTCAGAGGCATACATTCTGTATGTCCATCAGAAATGACTGAAACCTTCAGATTCATTTTTGTGTGACTTAAGCCAAATTTAAACGGAAGTATCCAGAGAACTACTAACTAACCCTTCCCTAAGCCCCTACCCACTTCAACTATATTTTTCGAACCTTTCTGACCTGCAACCTGCATAAAAATGATTCCCCCTTTCATAACCCAATGGGTTAGTTTCTTTCTAGACCGGTTTGTTTTACCTTTAAATCTTAACCATGATATTCAAAGGCTTTGATGAATGACCTATATGAATATCTTGGGAGACTGACTGACTAGTTTTTTCTGCTGCCTGTGCGTATATAACTGTGAGGATAAATCACCCTTGTCAGGAATGATTTTCCCTCACAGTTGGTCTTCCACATGGCACATTACTGTGGGCACTTCCTAATCTTATCCAGATCAAAGCCCTGTATAAAACTTAGTATAGGGTCTTATTCTGATGTTTGCTACGTTTTTGCCTTTTTAGGACTCACTTCATTTACAGTAAATATTTTGTACTTAAGATGTTCTTGCTGTCTCTCTTTCCCCTATGAGATGATACTGAGCTATTCAGTAAGGAATTCAACTATTATTCTCTGTAAGGAAAGTTCTAACCTGCTTATGGTACAATGGTATGGACTTGATTAAACAACTTGGTTCATAGCTTGTCTGCATTGCCATTTCCAAATGGTACAGTCATTTTCCTTTCAGCTTTCCATGACTGTATTTTTTTGGTAGCCTTAAATTTAAATATTCCCTTTGGTATTTATAAAGCCACATTATTTAAAAAGTCTTGGATTCCATGTTCCTATAGCTTTTATAACAAAGAGCAAAGTACAGGATGTTTTTCTCAGTTCTGAGACTTGGTGGTGTAAGGTTCCCCTCTCTGTCTTCCCAGACACTCTTCTCTCATCCATAATGTAACAATGAAATCCTCTTCCTTGTTATCACTTTGACCAGGACACCCTCCCCCATCTCCCAGTAGGCTGCCTCTACTCTACTGCATCCAGTTCAAACTTCCTAGCCTTGTTTTGTGTTTCTCTACCCTGCCCCCTGCACATCCACCTTGTCTCTTTTTTCTAGGCCTGTCTACAATAGAGAAATGTTCTAGCCATTTTAAGACTGGCTGGAAAATTTCCCCAGTCGAGACAAGCCTTTTGAGTCACACTGTTCCACAGGTTATGCAATGTTAAGACACCATTTATCTGCTGCTACTCATGGTAATTTGCATGCTTTATTTCATGCCACTCCTTATATACAGAACACCCTTCCTGACCTAGACTGTAAGCCCACCGCTGTCCCTGCATTCAAATCCTTTGTCAAAAATCCACTGTCACACTACAAACGGCGTTGGTTGTCAAATATAGAAAACTTTTTTTGTGGGAACTGTCACAGGCTGGTTGGCTCTTTAATGGAAGCCAGGCTTTATGACCTAGTAGTTAATCCTCAGCTCATCGTGATCTGGACTGATTTACCCTGCTGTGGGTGGGTCAGGGAAAACTAAGTGAGTGGGGAGACCTAAGAGAGAGGAGCAAGGGGAGTTCCCTTCCTCTGGGAAGGGCCTGGTCAAGGTACGCTGGAGACAACCATGGGGAGCACATTAGGCTCCTGTTGGAGGCCATGAGAAAGGGCCTGTAAGAAGAAAGGAATCCCTGGAAGAAGCTACCAGAATCTCTGGGGAGGAGAGGCAGTGGAGAAACCTGCTAGGAAGGAGGGCCTGGGAAAAAGCCTGGGGAAGCCATGCTCAGCCTAAGGAGCAAAGAAGAGCTCTGCAATGCCTAGCAATAGGGGTAAAGAGCAGGGAACTTTAATGTAGTCCAAGAGGGGTAGGAGGATCTTCTGTTGGATGTTGCTATGGATTCTTTAGGTGGACAGAACTGGAAAGAGGTGGCCTGACTAGCAGACTAGACCATAAAAAATGTAGGCAGAGACAGTTCATCACAAGGCCAAAGAGGTGGTCAACAGAGATGAAGACCACTGCAACATCTCTGGCATCAGAATGTGGGTTGCTACAACTGTGAGTGGAACCCCTTCCAAGAAGCTTCTGCTATTTTTCACGAGAAAAAAATGTGAAAATTTCAAGTGTTCAAAGAATTCTGACCACAGCTGGACAAAAAAACAAATGATTTTTGCAAAATATTTTCAAAAAATTCCACAAACTTTTTCATTTCACTTCAACAATTTTCAACCAGATACTTACAAGTTAAGCTGACTCGTTTTGCAGCTACCCACAGAGTCTTCTGGTTATTCTTTTGCTTGTCTTCTATCCTAATTTTCTCAATAGTTGGTCCATTTATGACGTTTCTCTGACAGGCTCCCACTGTGGTCAGTCAGAAATGTGGATTATCAGCACCTCTGAAAATCAAGCCTCTAGATTTCAAGTTCTTTCCCATTTTGAAGTTTCCTATTTTGCCATCATTTTTTTTAAAATAAAATCTTGCTACAACAATTTATAAAAAGAAACCACTGTTTCATGTAATGCAGTGATTATCAGAATATCAGCATTTAACAAACGGAAATCTTTTATTTACCAGTGTATTTCTTTCATAGTGTCAGGAAGGAGTTAAAATTTAGCCAGCAAAAAAACCCCAAACAAGCAAAAACGCTAACAACTGTAAACATTTAATAAGCTTATATGGTCAATGCCCGCCCAGTAACTCAGTTCTTAAAACAATGCTAACCCTCCCTTCACAACCCACTAAATGTCTGTAAGCACTCATCCCTACCGCCCACCCCCCCGCCTCCTTCTCCCGCAAGGTAGTCATAAATGTTTAATGCAATTAGAATGACCTCTATATGTACGTACTGTTCTTATTTTTATCTTTGTTCAGGGTTCTCTCTTGACTTGTAACAATGTCTGTCTCAGTATGTACAAATAAATGTAAATAAATTTAAAAAACAAGGAAATAACTGGCCACTATGGCACCATATTTTTGAAGCTGCTTGTCAGTCTTCCCGGTAACGTAAATAAACCCCCTTCAGTATTGAATTTGTCTGTGATTGCCTAATTCTTTTTTTTTTAAACTGTTTGCTTAACAATAGTAACAAACAAATGGTCTAAATTCTAGCATCATATTAAAATGTCACTTGTGTAACAGGCAGCTTCACAGCTTTCCAGTTTTTAAAAGGAAATTGTTTCAAATGCCAGGCAAAAATTAGTGTTTCATAACTAGCTTTCCATATAAGGGTCACTGCTTTTCTTTCAGCAGTTTAGGAAATCAGTAGAAGATGTACCAACAAGAATAATAATGTATAATTGTAAAATAGCGTAAATAAAATAGCTGATCAAGCTTAGAAGTTTAATGATTCTATACTGGGAAGGTTTTTCTTAAATATATACATATTTCTGATGAAGGACTATGTGACTACAAGGTAAAAGTAAATATTATTTTCTCAGTATGTTGCCTAATAACTCTAGTGAATTCATTTTCTTTTTATCAAGTGTGTGGATGAGAATTTGTTACAAATTTTCATCTAATCAGCTCTCTTCTGTACCTGGGGAACACTTTGCAGCAATAAAGCAAACTTTCAAAGAGCAAAGGTTTTTTTTTTTCCTTTTTAAAATCAAAGATATTTCAACGGTGAATGCTCACAATCAAAATCTGTTGGCCAGGCTAAGTGTTGTGAGCATGATGGGCCCTTTTCAGTCATTCACCATAGTGTAAGCTTTTGGGGGAAAGGAACAAGTGTCTAGTAAAGAGGGGCCTGATTTTGTGAGGCTCTGTGCACCTGACTCTTCCATTGGCTTCCATGGGAATTGAAGGTATTCTGCACTTTTTGAGCCCCAGAAGAGTAGCAATGTTAACTAAACTGGAATGCTGAGGTACACAAAATGCTAGCAAAGCTTTCCTTGTGTGTAGTACCAGCCAGTGTGCTGACTCTTCTCCAAGCCCGATGAGCTAGTGCCCTTATGCCGTGTGCCTTTACATTTGACAGAGTGCTCTCTAATCATGCTAGACTGGAAAGTGGCCATCTAGTTCCATACCCTACCTAGCGATGTGTTTCCATCATGGGATGTTTCATTCTCCATATTGCTATGCTGTAGTGTTGCTGTCTGCAGTGTAAAGATGTGAACTAAAGGAGTGATTTTCAAAGGTGAAAACTCCCTTTGACTTTGAATGGGAGTTGGGTACCTACCTGTCTTTTGCATCTTACTAAGTTGCCAAACAGTTTCTATTTAGTCATTGTGTTTCTTTATCCTTTACACAAAAGCAACTTTTGTAGGTTCTTTAATGATCTTGTTTTGTGCTACTAAAACAAATGGTAAACAAAATGCATCTGCAGATAGGGTTCTGTTTTCAGAATTTCCTCCTTGTGCTCTCACTCTTGTATGTGCACAAACAGCTATTTGCTATTGCAGCAAAAGCAGTTAAGAGACCATCTCCCCAGTTTGCACACTTCTGCATGTACAAAACAAGACTCCATTCTTATAACTAGGTCCACATGGTAGATTTTGTCTCTAGTTAGAGTGCCACTGAAGACATGGGGGCTCCATGTGGGTGCAAAAGTCATGTGTGGCTCTGACTGCAGATACTCCCAACTGTTGCCCGTGCCCAGCCAGACAGCTCCAAGAGCAAAGAATTGGTATTTTGGCATGTCTCTGAAGGGATAGCTGAGGAACTATTCAATAATTCTTTGTCTTAACAACCACTTGCTAGAAGCTTTTTCAAGATATCGTCCATTTCCCTCTATGAATGTGAATTGAGGTTCTGTCATTAACCACAGTATCTCCTGGAAAATTATGCATGAGAGCACTAAATGCCTCATCTATCTGGGGTCGTAAATGTTTATAACATAATGGATTATTACGGTTATTTTACAGTTATGCTGGTTATGATTCCTCAGGTTGAACTGCAATTTGTATACCTGAGGCAACAGTAGCAGAGGGTGATAAAGTAGCTACCGAGCAACAAAGGATCCAGACTGAAAGTGATGTGTAGGTGGAGGAAAAAACAATTGCAAGGTACACCACTATATATGGAGAGGACATCCTGAAAGAAATCTTTCCCAACCTCCCCCAACCCCTTCTGCCCTTCAAACAACCCCCCAACCTCACCAAGCTCATCATCGCAAGCAAGCTCCCCACAGACCAGGACATCCCAACTGAATGCAGCACCAGACCCTGCCAGAACAATAGATGCAAAACCTACAGACATATCTCCATTATTATCATCATCAATACCCTCCACAACACACCTTTTTAAGGATCTGTAGGTCCTACACACGCCTGTCACAACATGTGGTGCACCTCATCCAGGGCATCAAATTCCCCCAACAACTTTGTGAGTGAAATCAATCACTACGCTCTCAAATTAACTCGCACCAAAAAATGATAAAAGACTAACAGACACAAACACCCTGTCACCATGGGTGAACACTTTTCACAGAGCAATCACTCAATATCTGATCTCTCAGTCTTTGTTCTAAGGAAACCTGCAGAACACCTACAAAAGACTAGCCTGGGAACTTAAATTCATAACTCTGCTTATGGCTTATTACAATATTTTAAGTGGTCTTATGCAACATGTGTGAAACCCTTATGCTTAAGTATCAGAGGGGTAGCCGTGTTAGTCTGAATCTGTAAAAAGCAACAGAGGGTCCTGTGGCACCTTTGAGACTAACAGAAATACTGGGAGCATAAGCTTTCGTGGGTCAGAACCTCACTTCTTCAGATGCAAGGCTTGCATCTGAAGAAGTGAGGTTCTGACCCACGAAAGCTTATGCTCCCAGTATTTCTGTTAGTCTCAAAGGTGCCACAGGACCCTCTGTTGCCTTATGCTTAACAATCTGTCACACCTTGTATTTGAGCTAAATACTCTGCTTACTTTCCCCAGACATGAGGAAATGCTCTGTGAATCTCAAAAGCTTGTGCTAGGAAAAAAACCATCAGTGGATGGGCACACATTTGTCTGCAGAGAGAAAAAAGAATGTGTTCATCAAAATGGATGTTTTATTGCTCACTCTGATGTCTGACCACCAAACCCGCTGGAGACCCTGTGGGCTGCAAGCTCTTAAACTACCGCAAATAGTAACAGGACTGGGTCACTGTGGAGCTGACGTGTGTCCTTCCCTTCCCCACTTCCCTGATAGTGAGCAAAGGTGGGATGCATGTTAAGAATAATTCTACCAGAGCTGACTGGAAGATACTGGGAAGTAGCTGGTGTATGGATCCTGTGCGGCCCACTGGGATGCTCAAGAGGGCTGGCTCTGTGCCCTGGCCTCCTACTTCAGAAGTGCCAGCCTCTCCATCAGGACCATACATGGATGGAAGGGACCTGTGGGTTGTTCCTACCCTGCACCATCTGGTGTGCTGTTAGCAAGATTGGGCTGCCATCAGCCGCAGATGCAGCCATGTTTCTACCCTACATTAGCAGAAAGGAGCAAGCATTCCTGCACATATATATATATATATATATATATATATATATATTCTGCTGTTTTATAGTAACACCATTCTGCTGTTTCGTAGTAACAGCATTGTTAATTCCAGCCATTGTGCTCTATGAGACTAGGTTTTTTTTTTTAAATATCGCAATAATGAAAACAGGGTTTTGGGGGGCTTTTTAACGTCAGGATTTTCCAAAACAATAATATAGGGCAAACGTAATGGCTGATTAAAAAACATAGAGCATAATGGTTGGAATTAACAATGCTGTTAATACAAAACAGCATAATGTGTTGCCATCTGAACCTATATTACAGTCATGTAGTACAGTAAGTTTAAATCTGGAATAAATTAGTTTGTTACACCCAGAGGTGAAAGTAAGCCGGTCCGGTTCGGTACGGCGTACCGGCAAGAGCCAGTACACCATGCCAGACCGCACTGGCTTCTGCGGCGGGGATTTAAAGGGCCCAGTGCTCCCTGCCATGATGGGGAGCCCCGAGCCCTTTAAATCCCGCCCGCAGCTCCGGCGGCTGGGCTGGGGCCGGGATTGAAAGGGCTTGGGGCTCCCTGCTGCGACGGGGAGCTCCGAGCCCTTTAAATCCCGGCCCCAGCCCGGCAAGGCTGGGGGCTCCCTGCAGCAGCGGGAGCTCTGGGCCTTTTAAATCCACGCCCGAGCCCGGCTGCTGGGCTGGGGCCGGGATTTAAAGGGCCCAGAGCTCCCGCCGCTGTGGAGAGCCCCGAGCCCTTTAAATCCCCCCCTGCAGCTCCAGCAGCCAGGGCTGCAGGGGGGATTTAAAGGGCCCGGAGCTCCGCGGCAGCCGGAGCCCCGGGCCCTTTAATTTGCCCCTGAGCCCCGGGGGCTCCCAGCCACCTCTGCAGCTGGGAGCCTTGGGTTGATTTAAAGGCTCTGGAGCTCCCAGCCACAGCCGGTGCCCCAGGGCCTTTAAATCTTGAGAGGCCCCGCCTCTTCCGGCTGAGGCTACGCCTCTTCCGGATGAGCCACACCCCCCTCAGGACTCCAGCAGTATCGGTAAATCCTGTAAATTACTTTCACCCCTGGTTACACCCATAAATCGTGCAAGACCACCCTGGGGTTTTACAGCCAACAGCAAACATAGCAAGGTATGCAATGAAGCCATCAGATTGTCAATCATTAAGTAATCAAGACTAGCCCATGATGTAGCAAAAGATGTCTTCTTATAAAACACAGCTTGACATTAACCATCCTTCCAAGAAGTAGATTTCAGGGTCATACATATATGACAATAGCCCATAAGTTCTCTGTCTATAGCTTGATTATAAACACATTGCAATAAACTTCCTTATTCTACCTGGTCATTGAGGGTTTGTCTAGCTCCAAATAACTGCATGCCTCACTCCAGTCTCCATTTTCTCACACTTCCCTATTTCCTGTCTTCATGTGGGCTCCTCAAATGTAGACCCCGTCTTCAGAGGCACACATGTTCCTAGCACCTTTTACACAGTGGGTCTTTCTGTGCAATGCTTTCTCTCCACTTACATAAGTTCACCCCGTTCTACCTAGAGAAAACACCCTTTCCTTCAAAACTCATGGATTCTGATTTGATATCATCTTCTGCTTCAGACTCCTTCTGGATGGGATAAGTTGCTGCTTTTTAATTTATTGGCTTATTCCAGAACCTCTTCTTTTGACACCTCAATCTCTGATAATGCCTCATCATTGTTACCAGGAAAGAGTAGATGTCAGTAGTAGCATCAACATTATTTGGGGTGAAGGTGGAGGCAAAGAAATCATTTATCTTCCTATGCTTCCCCCCTTTCTGAAGATTATCTCCCAATAACAATACCTAACACTAAACGGCCAGATGGTGAACTATTTCAACCACAGGAGAATTCTCAAAACTGCACTGCTTTGGACTGAATGATGGTGGCACTGGCTTAGCTGCTGCTTCTGTCACACAATCTTTCCCATTCCTGACTGGGAACATTCTTTGAAAGAGGTAGTGCCTATGGCACAGTTTCTACATAAGTAACTGAACCCCAGCAGGATTCTCTGACAAAAACATAATATAGCATGGAAACTCTGTGGCAATATCAGTACAAAATACTGCGGTCAGAATTGCAGAGCTTGCGATAACCACTTTAAGCATGAGGGCGCAGTACAGGCAATTGGAAAGAAAATTGTTATTCTTAAATAAATTATGAAGCAATGTGATAACCTTTCTAAAAGAAAATGGCTTTTTGAAAGATTTGCTCCAAGCAACAGTGGTAGCATAAGCTTTTCATGGTTCCTATTGTTAACATGGAAATCAAGCTTTAGATTATGTTTTATATTGGGCTGTCTGCCTTTTCAGCTAGGGTGACGTTGAAGGTTTTATTTTTCTTTTACATTTCATTTGCCATTTTAAACACTGAGAGCAGAATGAGCTGATTGGATCTGGGGAATCAGTCTGTTTATAAAACAGGCAGTGGACAGAAATGGGTAAAAATGTACCTCTGAACAATGTTAAGATATGTAAAAGTTCTCTCCTATGCTATTTATGCCTTTAGAAGCCAATGTATATGCACCAAAATACTACTCCAGTTGCAACCTGTTCTTTAGAATGGCACAAAACATTGTAGGAATAGTTTGGGTAAAATCTTGCTCTGTTCCACTTTTTGTGTTCTGCTCTGTTGTATTTTCAGTGAATCAATATGAAGTGGTCAGGAAGACTCATCCACTGGCCAATAGTGCGTATCAAGCACATCCACTTTTAGCAATCCCTGTTTCATAGTGAATATATTTTATACCTATGGGCTATACAAACAAATAGCTATTAGAAAAGGTCACAGCCATAGCCTGCTATTGGGTACATAATTAGAAATCATTGTACAAATGTACTGGTAAATGTCAAATAAGATAGAATGTTGCACAAGTTAGGTAGGTTGTCGGTCAATGTACTGTAAAAAGATTTGAGCTTTTTTGGCCTCCTCAAAGACACACACTAACAAAATTGCTATGCAATGTGCATTTAAACCAACTCTTCTCAAACCAACTGGGAATTAAATTTTTAACAATATAGCCATGCTTTTAAAAAGGCCTTTAACATCAAAAAAAGTCACTGACATGGAGATAATTGGTGGTATTGGAATGAGACAACGAAATGTCAAAGAAAACAAAAGTCTAATAAAAATAATTCTTCTTTGGGGAATTTTTGTTGCTATTCAGCTTCTTCTGGTATGAATATAAAAAGAGAATCTTTAAGAGCATGGGTCAACACCTATAGCCACTGCTCAGGATGATGTATCATGTTTGAAAACACATTTTGATATGGTGTGCAATTAATTTTTGTGATAAGATATAGTTTCACTGATCTCAGTTTGAATAATCTGCCCATGCAGAATTCTGGTAATAGCTTAGTAATACACCTCTACCTCGATATAACGCTGTCCTCTGGAGCCAAAAAATCTTACCACATTATAGGTGAAACCGCGTTATATCGAAGTTGCTTTGATCCGCTGGAGCGTGCGGCCCCGCCCGCTCGGAGCACTGCTTTACCGCATTATGTCCAAATTCATGTTATATCGGGTCGCGTTATATCGGGGTAGAGATTTATAAAGAAATAGGGCTCATCACAATAGTGGGTAGAGCTGGTGAACATTTTCAAAATTTAGCAGATGGGTCGGGGGATGAGTGTGTGTGTGAGAGAGAGAGAGAGAGCTTTGGTGTTTTTCAGGAAGCTTGTAGAGTGGAAATTACAACACAAAGGTCTCTGCCTAGTAGCACTATATATTGTAAGTCACTGGAGCTGCTCAAATCTTGTCATAACTCAGCCTGCATCATACTTTGCCTTCTGTATGGAGGCACCATAGTTTTACTCTTCATAGAGTAAGAAATTGGAGTCAAGAGACTTGGATTTTGTTCCTTACGATGACATTTGAAGCTGTGTATGTGACTTCAGAGCAAATCATTTAATTTCTCTGTGCTTTAGTTCCCTCTTCTGTAAAATCAAGATAATAGTGTTTTGGGATCCTCAGACAAAAGGTGCTTTGCAAGTGCTATGCAATATTCTGTAGCAAAAAAAAAAAAAAAAGTAAAAACAATTTAATTGTTGCACAGCTAGTTAGTAAAGTCCTTAAATGTCCCAGTTATGGCATGTACAACCTTTTGAATTTGGATCCTTTTGTCATGTCTGTATAACTGTACAATCTCCACCTCTGTTTCTCATTCCATTGTTTTCTCTAAGTGGCAGAGATGTAATAATAGAAACAGTACGGATGATCATCTTGCAGAGAAGAGCGCAGAAACGTGTCTGCACTGAGTCTGTAAAATTTGGAAAGGAACCTAAGAGAATTAAGTGTTCAAATGCCATTGAAATTCATTGAGATGTGGAGCCTGCCCTAACCATCAGAAGAGAAGAGGCTTGATTTGAGATAGGATTTTCAAAGCTGAAGAGAGTTAGGCACCCAAATCCCATTGGAAGGCTCTGAATTGAGAAGTTCTAGTAACAGAACAAGCCCCTCTGACCATCCCGGCTGGTGCTGCAGAACAACAATCCTTGCCTTAAGCTTCTGGATCTATCAAAACTGTTTGTGGGTCAGCTTTGATGGGCATCTCCAGTAGCAGGTCAACCAGCATATCTAACATTGGTGCCTGAGCACATACAGCACAGAATCAGGATAAATCCCATTGTTCTTTGGCTCAGCCGATTAGGGGCTCAACATGCATGAGCATATGGGTGTGATTATAAAATATCTTCCTATTCCATGGCCGTTTTCCTGTGTCCCATGTGTCTGGAGCCAGAGAAGCAAGGTATAATCTGCATTTGGGATTGAGGCAGAATTGCGCACACACAATATCCACCACTTTTATAAAATACATGAAATAGTTTCACTAAAGGTCAGCATTTGTCCCTAAAAATTTCCTATCCCTCATGATATCAGTGTGTGGGTGGTTTTATGCATACAAATTGATACTAGCAGCAAGATTATTGTGCATGGTTTATTTAAAGTTTAATTACAATTCTAGCAATATGACTTACATTATTCCTGCAGTATAAAAACCAACTGCTCAATGCATACAGTAATGTGGAGCTTGCAGCTTTTCCATTCTAGGAAAGACAGCAGAAAGATAGAGGATTATAATTAAGCTAACCATATATCTATGAAACATGTATAGCTATAAAATAGATCATAAATTTCATTTTCAAGCTTCTTTTTGAAGCTGGAAGTATAAATGTTCAAGAATTAAGTTCTCATTTGGAATGCTATTATGGTACTTGCTGTATATCCTGTATTTTGCAATTAAGCAATTGTCACTAATATACAAGGGGATGGCCATTAGCGTGTGCACATTTTGCATGTGTGCTGTAAATTGGCACTTAGGAGAAAGGTTTACAAGAAGACCAGACTGGAAAACTGAAGTACTGGACAAAAAGGTGGTTATTGTATCCGAAAAAAAATAATATTAGGTTTATATTATTTTTATAAATACATTGGGCAACAGTTATCCCTCTTCTTGTTGTTATCTTAGGTTATGTATTCTACAACATTCACTTGTTGTGCCTGTTAGCATTTCCATTCTAAAGGTCCTTTTCCAGTTTCTGATGACTTTCCTAAGCTTCCGCATTTTACCTGCATAGGCACCCACGCACATGCACTCGCACATCCCTGAAAGTGATCAATACTAGATTAATCCCACACCTGTAACAACTCAATAATTTTGGTTATGAAGACTGGACCTGAACTGCATCCTCGAACTGTGCTGAAAAGGTGACTAACCTTGGAGAGTCCACACAAGCATATATAAATCTATAGTTGGCAGACGTAGGTACCGAGGAAGTATAATGTCACATGGCCAAATTGTGCTCTTGGTTGTGCTTGTGCATCCACTCTGAAACCAAAATTAGGTCCTTGCATACCTTTCACCAGACTGTGTAGTGAAGTGGAAGGATTTGTCCCCAATGGATATAGTAATTATTGTCACTTACTGTAAGCCCTAATTTTGCCCTTAGTTATGCAGGTGCAATTTAGGGAAGCCAGCGAGAGCTACTGCACCTGAAGGCAACATTGTTCTGTGTGGGTTTTGTTACAGTAACTCCTTGCTTAGCGTAGTAATTATGTTCCTGAAAATTCTACTTTTAAGCAAAATGATGTTAAGTGAATCCAATTTCTCCATAAGAATTAATGTAAATAGGGAGGGTTAGATTCCAGGCAAAGAAAATTTGCCAGACAAAAGTCATTATAAACATATGCAGTATAAGTTTTAAATAATTTTAAACAAACAATGTAATAGTGTACTCACCAATGATGATTGTGAAGCTTGGTTGAGGCAGGGGCATAGTGGGGTGGGGACACGGGGGCTTGCCCCGCTCCACCCAGCCGGCACTCCTGCTGGAGAGCGGGGTCAGGGAGTGGGGCTTGCCCCGTTCCGCCCGCCCAGCATTCCAGCCAGGGGTTGGGGCATTGGGGCTTGCCTCATTCCAACCGCCCGGCACTCCTGCCGGGGAGTAGGGTTGGGGGCTTGCCCGCTCCCTGGCTGGAATGCCAGGCGGGCAGAGCGGGGCGAGCCAAACAACCTTATAAAGGAACATCACGCAACTTTAAACGAGTATGTTCTCTAATAGATCAGCTCCCTAATAACGAAATAATATTAACCGGGACGACTTTAAGTGAGGAGTTACTGTACTTATGATATTCCCATCTCACTACAACTCTAAAAGAAACTTTATATTATCATGGATAGTTTTACCATAGGCATGCTGATGTGTTGGGTAAGATGTAAGCAGGATGATACAGTTAAATGATTACCTAAGTCATTCCATTTTTTTCTAATCTTTAGATATGCTACATGACAGACTCAGCATTTGAAAATCTTCAGATGCACTATATCTTTGTCAGTTGTCGATCTGAAAGAGATACAGATGTGTAACTCACAAAATCAGAAATAATGTAATTGGATTGCTGTCTCTTATATTCTGCTTCCCTTGCCATTATGCTGATTAATTGTCAAACTTTGGAGACTGATTAAATTTGACATTTTATAACTATATTTATGATTGAATTGGGGAGGAGTCAATCAATAACTGACGTATAGTAACTTGGGCAGGAGTCAGGACAAAAAATAGGACATTGATTTTTTTTCTGCCCCTCTAGCACAAAGAGGTGTTCCCAGGAACATTATTACTCAATCCCCAGCCAAAAAAAGATTCTCTAAAACAGTGGTTCTCAAACAGGGGTACGCAGAGGTCTTCCAGGGGTACATCAACACATCTAGATATTTGCCTAGTTTTACAAAGACTACATAAAAAGCATTAGCAAAGTCAGTACAAACTAAAATTTCATACAGGCAAAAAGAAAGTAAGCAACTTTTCAGTAGTAGTGTGTTATGACACTTCTGTATTTTTAGGTCTGCTTTTGTAAGCAAGTAATTTTTAAGTGAGGTGAAAGTTGAGGGTACACAAGACAAATCAGACTCCTGAAAGAGGTACAGTAGTCTCGAAAGGTTGAGAACCACTGCTCTAAAGCAACACAAGTTAGTCATTTATAAGAATGTATTTTTGTGGTTCAGGGGAAATGAACACTGTGCAAAAAATGGGAATGCAATATAGTTTGAACCCCTGTATGTTGCATATTAAGTATTTTGGGGATTTTTTTAATTGACATTGTTGTCATTTTCTTCCCTCTCTTTCTATTTCAATTCAATGGGTATATCTTGGTGAATCTCGTTAGGAGTAAAGGGCCTTTCCCTTCTCAGTTTGCAGGAAAATGGAAATGTCATAGACTTGAGTAGCAGCAGTAGCATCAGGCTGTAAGACTGTGATAAATCCACGTTCCATAAAAGAAGGGTTTAAAAGTGTACAGTGTGTGGCCTAAGGTATGTGGGAAAATGTTAGTGCTCCAGGATCGGCTCTGAACACAAATATATCATGCATTTTTATAGTGCAGTATTTAATATAGTAGGAGATGGAGTTCATCCTGAGCTCCAGGTCAGGAGACTTCATTGTCTTCTCACAGATTTAGGAAGCTGTACTAAAGGCACAGTCAGGGTCTGCCCCTGATGTAAGGCAGTTCTCATATAGCATAAATCTGGCATAACTGGCTGTATGTTACCAACTTCCCCACCCCGCAGCATAGGGCATGTTGGAGGTAGAGGGAGGAGGGCTGGTCAGGAGGAGTGGGGCTGGAGCACATCTGGCACTGCAGCCCCTAATAGATTGCTGCTATCTGTTTAAAGCAGTTCTAGTTTATGCTGCGTGGCATTTGTTTTCTGCAAACCCCAGGAATGGAGAATCCAGAAAGGCGATTTAGAGAACAGATTCATCACACTATGTTGAATTCCTAAATAATTGAAAATAACTTACTTTATCCATTACTCTGTCCTGAGCAAGGTCTGAGATTTAGTGTGTGGTAGAGAGGTCAGGAATTTTTCCTATTGGCTATTCTGTGCTGGGTGTCTCTCAACTTCTCCTGTTTAAAGGTGTTCCACTTAGCATAAATAAATACTCATTGGGCCAGAGAGAGAGAGACTGACTCTGTAGCCTGGTGATTAGGACCAAGGAACAAGTCCCTGTCCCCAATCAGGCAGAGCAGGGAGTTGAACCTGGGCCTCCTACATCCACGGTGAGTGCCTTATGCACCAGGCTATTGGCTATTCTGGGGTCTCCGGCTAGGTTTCCATGAAAAAATGTTATGATCTCTGTTTCATCCCGACGAAGTATGAAACCTAATGCTGAAACCTTGAAAAGTTTTGTTAAATGAAATTCTTGTTTTATGGCTAGCCTGAGTGTTTAGTGCTGTGTGGACATCAGAGGTGGCAGCTGCAGTCCACTTTAAACTAAATAGTACTACTCGTGTTGGAATTCACCATGTGTGAGTATCTTGGCAGGATCAGGGCCTAAATTTACACCCCCAGTTTCTTCTGCACCACCATATGCATTGCATGTGTCAGATTGCAATTAAATGTTTAGCCATTTGGCAAACACAGATGCCATTTGCATATCAAATAATTTAAATCTGTGCCTGAAAATCCCTGCATGAGTTGAAATTTTGACCCTAAAATTCAAGGGGAAATATCTGTTGCTGGATTAATTCATATTAATGTTCCCTTTAAAACTCTTCAAACATTTTTTTTAAACCAAGATTAGGGCCTACATTTTCAGAAGTGCCTGATTTTTGGATGCCTCAATTTTGCCCAGCCTGAGAATCCTTTATAAAAGGCCTATTTTCAGAGGGTGGGTATTCAGTGCTTTCTAAAAATAAAAATTTAGGCTTAGGAGTCTGCCCAATCACTTTACTGTTGAAAGAGTCTCTAAAAGGTTCTCTCTCAACTAGCTTATCCATTTCACCACAATGCAGAGATTCTGTAATGTCTCCCTTATTAACAGATAGCTTTGATGTAGTATCAAAAACTCTCATAAAGGAATACAATTCAGTTCAATTACTTAGGGCCATCTACTGCCCTTGTTCTATGAATGCAGTTCTTATGGACCTCAGTGGGAGTTTTCAATATTAAAGGGGAGAACATGGTATTACACTAAAGGATCATACAGCATATCATTTGCATGTCATCTGGCTGTATCTCTAAACCTCCTTCAAGTTCTTTCACCCAAGAGCCTTCTTTGCCTTGTGTCAAACTCATATGCAGTAGCTCAGCATTACGAGGTATTATTTCTCTTAATGTAGCAGAAAGATGATTACACTGGCCTAAGGATTTGCAAGTTGTCTAGTGCAATAGGGTGCCAGATGGTAGACTGATTATTTCTTAACGATTAAACCGAAGCTTTTACTTTTTAGAAATTGTCAATATTTCTGACCCTGAATTGTAGCAGAAGAATCTATTTCACTTCTAAAGAGGTGATCTGTCCCTCAGTCATTTTGCCCCACTCTGTATTGCTTTTCATTAAGCAATACATTAAGCTGCGGCTTAATAATACTTACCAGCTGGGGAGTCAGTTGTCAGAAGTGTAGGAAGGCCATACAGGAGTGCTGCTAAGAGAGGGTTACAAAAGGTTAATGCTAAGTCAAGTTGCAAGGGTCATTATCCACTCATAGAGCTATTGCCACAAGCTATAGCTTTCACACGATCTTCATGTTTTGCCCCATGTACAGCACACTGCAGTCCTCTATCTAGAGGTGGCAAAAAGCATGAATCACTGTAGCAAGGTCTGGTTTGGTGAGAGAGCTGGCAAACAGTTAACTTGACAAAGATGAGAAACAGATGCTGGTTACCAATGCCTTCAGAGACTCTAGGAGCACATGAGTGGGAGGTGGAGGAAGAGGCCAAAAGCACCACCACGTATTTAAACTGTTGAACAAAGGGTGGACAGAGCCCTCTCCCAAGGGTGCTTAAACCCCTCCTCCGCAGCATACCCACAACACTCTTCCACAAAATCACTAGCATGACAGTAGTACTCTTATATTTTTCAAGGGAAGCATTAACAATCCCAAAATCTCCATCTTGATTTCACTACCCAACAGGATTAAGAATCTTGCAGGTGGATGAATAAGCGCCTCAGCTCAACAAAACTTTGTTCCCTCCAGACATGGGTCTACCCCATCACTGGCCAATCTGTTTGAATCCGGTTCACCTGACCCACAAAGTAAAAGCAATTCCCACACATCATGAGAGAGCTGACAATTTTTTTGAGCAGAGGTAAACAGTTATCAGCTTAAACCCACAAGAGAGCTCTTATTTTGCCCCTGCCTCCCAGCCATTTATTTGGGCTTTGCATGTTATGGTCTCAATAACTGTGGATGATAAGGATGATTTTTTTTTTTTACTGTAAATCAGTCTACAAATTTGTTATCCAGATTGCCACCTTTAGAACAAACTGCCCTTGCCTGTTGCTGCAGAGACTTGCCACTGGAGGAGCAATTGCCCCACAGTTTGGATGTAGAGGAACAGCTAAAGAGGCTGAGGAGCTAAAGGAAAACCCATCCCAAACTCATAGTTCAAACCTGTGCACCCGAACAGCTCTCTTCTGCTGCTACTGGTGTAAAGTGAGAAGAGGGCTGTTGCTGCTCTTGTTTCTGCAGCATTAAACTGGAAGCCAACTAACCTCTGTCTTTTATTCTTATAATAGAATTTTAGGAACCCCAAAGGCTCCTAAACAAAATCATAGTCTTCTAGAGGATTGTAGGAGCACTGCTGTTGAAAGTACTCCAGTGAAGTTATAGAGGCATCCCAGCCGGAGGGAGCTATTGTTTGTTCCTCCTGGGGGCACTCTGTCAGTGGCTGCCTTAGGCTTAACCCAGCTAAGCTGTATTTAGTGTTTTTGTTTGAGGGAAAACAAGTAGCTTGGGGCTTGGTGATAGAATGTGACTAAGAAAAGGAAGAAGCTAATTGGAGCATCTCTAAGGTAATTTGCTTCGCCAGCTCCTTAATCTGTTTTGCAAGGAGTTGTGTCTCTAAGGCAATGGGGAAAAAAGGTTAAAATTCTCCCACCAAAGCTATTCATTCCATATCTGTCTTCTTCCATCTCTTAATGCAACAAGGAAAAATGCTGTTTTTAAAAAGTCTTTTGGAATCATAACAAAACCCCGCTAAAATCTAGATGATTTAGCACAACTTTGGAAAATATTTCTTTAAGATTCTGTCTTCAGATAGCGGTGTGACTTGCCATGCTCTTCAAATTCTGCATTGAGACTTGGCTGCTGGTCACATGCAGAAAGATTAGCTCCAAATAGACAAAGCAGGCAGATTTTACCCTGTTGACGTCTAGTTCTCTCTCTGTTCTGCTATTACGAAAACCTTTCTAACTGTAAGGATAGTTAAGCACCGAAGTGGTTTATAGAGGAAGGTTGTAAATCCCTGTCATTGGGGGTTTTTAAAAACAGGTTAGACAAACATCTCTCAGGGATGGTCTAAATCAGGAGTAGTCCATTGTTTTTTGTCTAGGTCCAGATTTCTTGGTCAAGGAATAGTCAAGTTCCAGGCTCCAAAGAAAATAATTAAAAAAAACGATAATTAAATAAAAAGATTTGGGGGTCTGTTCAAAGATTTTGGGGTGATCTGGATTTGTCCCACAGTCCGCCTATTGACTACCCCTGGTTTAAATATACTTAATCTGTATCAGCATGGAGGAGTGGACTAGATGACCTTTTGAGGTCCCTTCAAGCCCTATATTTTTATTTAGATTGCACTAATTATCATGGTATCTGAGTACCTAGTCTTGACTTTTAATGTGATTCACAGGATTTATTTTCAGTTACAATAATATCAAATGAATCTTTACAGCAGAACTGCAGGGGTCAACTATTCACGCTAAGGCCATGTCTACACTAGCAAGCTCCCTCGGCTCGGGCCGCTTCCTGCAGCCCCCTTTGGCCTGGAGCGGCGATCCGCAGCCAGTGAGAGCCGCAATTGGCCAAACCTGCAGACATTGCAGGTAAACAAACCAGCCCGGGCCACCAGGGGCTTTCCCTGAATAAGCGGCGGCCCAAGTTTGAGAATCACTGCCTTACATCCCAATTTAGCTTGAGCAATTTAGCTGTTTCACAACTGTTACAGCTGAATGATTAAAGGATTGTAAATCATGCCTTACAGTGAGGGATTCAAGAAGTGCAATCTGTTTAGCTTAACAAGAGAAAGTTAAGGGATGACTTGGTTACAGTCCATAACTAGCTACTTGGGGAAGAAATATTTGATAACGGGCTCTCCAGTATAACAGACAAAGGTACAAGAAGTTCCACTAGCTGGAAATTGAAGCTAGACAAATTCAGACTTGGAAATAAGGCATCATTTTTTAACACCAAGGATAATTAACCTTTTGGAACAATATTGAATTCTCCATCCGTGGCAATTTAAAAATTGCCAGGATCTTTTGGTCTATTTGCTCTAGTTGAAACAGGCACTAGTTCAGAGACTTTTGTGGCTTGTGTAGGTGGGAAGTCAGACTGGATGATCACAGGGGTCCCTCTGTCCTTAGAGACCATGAATCTTTGAACGGGTGGAATTCTCACCTGATAGCTTCCCGAATCCGTTCTGGAAGCACAGCAGTCTGATGATGGCTTTAACATGGCTTTGAGTATAACATGATACTCTTTCTCTTTCTCCCCAGCCACTGTGGGGAGCCCCGGGCCCTTTAAATCACCACTGGAGCCTGGCTGCCAGAGCCCCAGGGCCCAGACAGCCAGGTGCTGGCAGTAATTTAAATGGCCTGGGGCTTCCCACAGCGTCCGGAGCCCCAGGCCCTTTAAATTGCCTCCGGAGCCCTGTCGCCGCTACCCCAGCCCTAACCAGAGCCCTGCCACCCTGGGGTAGCGGCAGCAGGGCTCCTGCAATGATTTAGAGGGCCTGGAGCTCCACAGCAGCTGAAGTCCCGAGCCTTTAATTCGCCCCTGAGCCTCGGTGCTTCCAGGCGCCTCTGCAGCTGGTAGCTCCGGGGTGATTTAAAGGCCCTTGGGCTCCCAGCCACAGCCAGAGCCCCAGGGCCTTTAAATCTTGAAAGGCCCTGCCTCTTCTGGTTGAGGCCATGCCTCGCTCAGGACTCCGGCGTACCAGTAGGTCCTTTAAGTTACTTTCACCCCTGCAGAGGGGTTACATTTTGCCTGAGTTTTTGAACTTCTCATCCAGGTGTTCCGGTTCTGTGATGACTTTCTAATGTGCGAAGGATGGGTTCTTTATGAACTTTGGTGTGGTCATGCGTTGGGGAGAGAAGGGCATTTATTTGAAGAGGTACAGAAGTTTCCCCCTATAAAAACCCATGGGGCCAATTCTGTTCAGTTACACTCTAATAGAGACATTCTGCATTTACGATAGACACAACTGAGAGCAGAATTGTGCCAAGTTTTTATTTGTTACAAATAAAGCAACAAGTGTGCTTAAATAGATCATAATATCTAAATCAGGTTCAGAAACTTTGTTCTTAGCAGATAGGGCTATATTCATTCGCTGTTCAAGTGCTTGGGTGAATGTAGCATGAGCTGCTCCCCTCTGGAAATATTTCATATACGTGATTGCTGCTATGCAGTATATTATTGTTTGCTTAATGTTGGTTTTGTGTCTTCTAAGCTGTATAAATCTATCCGTCCAATTTGTTGATCAGATACCTTTTAGGTTTCATATTTTAATATATACATGAAAACTTACAAGCAGGAAAGAATTCTTGTGACTTGGGGCAGCCTGCTTTGAGAAGAACTTTCAAACTGTTTACTGGTAGCCTTTGTAAGAAAGCTGGACCTTTCAAATTAGATTAGCTTCATGGAAATAATCCATTGTAAAACAGTATATTTCAGGAACTCAGGCCTCTAGATGGTGCTACTATTCAATAACTAACTTGATAAGGGAGGCTTTCCTCTCTCCTGTTTCCTTCTTTCATGAGCAGTTGCATAGGAAATAAGAAGTCACTAGAAGCAATGGAGTCAATGGAAGTTGTGCCTGGCTAAACAGGGGCAGATATAGCTTATGAAGTCTTAGATAAATTTTATAATCAGAGACATGTTATAGCAATTAATATTAGTGAAACAGGTAAAATGTCCTGTCACAGTTACCAGGCCAACTGCACCTCTGATCTCTACAGCTGTACCCCCTTTAGGTCAAATAGCATCATGTCTTTCTTGGGGCAAAATATTCAATCTTCCCACTCCGACCCTATGCTGGGCTATAGTCCCCTGTGAATTAATCATGATCCCTTCTGCAGATATGATTTATGTGTAGACCCTGCAATTCAGTTGCAGGACAACAGTAGTGATAATTAAGGACCAAACAGCCTCCTTAAAACAAAGTATTTATTTAGAACAAAAACATTTCAGAGAAAACACATCTTAAAAACAATAACGCACATTGTATGCATATCTAATTCTTTCCTAAGGCTTAACGTTCCTTGGATGTGAGAAGGCCCAGTTCCTTCAGGCTCCTCCCCAGCCTGTCTCTCTAGCCAGCTCTGACAAGTGGCTCCTCCTCCTTCCTCTCAGAAAGGCTTGGTTCTTAGTTGCTTCTTAGTTCCTGGAGGAGATGTGATCACTCTACCCCCGGCAATTACATACAGTTCCTGGCTCACAAATTTAATACAGTAAGATTTTCCAAAGATATTTTTAGGAATTGCCGTACCTGTCACACCCTGCTAGAAGGAAAGATGGAAAAATTGCTTTTAGAGCCAACTCCAGTGCCATTTAAATCTATCCATCATGTCAGTATATACACAGAGCATAGTGGCTTTTCCAACTTATACTAGGTTGTTTATATTTCATTTGGAAGCATGTTGGCAAAATAGATTTACAGCTAACAAATGCATATTACTGCAATATGGATGTGTGATATTTCAACTAAATCAATAATCTCTTTTTAGAAACATTTGAACTTTCTGCATTGTTACACTAAAAGAAAAATCAAACGCAAACATGATCCAAACTTCATATTGTCCTCAAATATGAAATACACTGGCTTCTTCTGAAATCACAAGAGTACTAATTGTATGAATTCCATGTGTTAGTGACACATGATCCTCCCCGCCCCAACAAGTTTAGTAGTGAACAAAATCATTGTAACAGAGATCCCAGATAAAATACATCTGATTCTGATCATTTTGAAGAGTGTAAAACAAGATCAAGTCCAGTGACAGCAGTGGAGTTACACTGATGTAAACGAGATCAGAATCAGTGTCAGAGTCTACAGTACGGTGATGGCATTGTCAATGTTTGAAGTATTTTTTGGAACGTAGAAGCACTCTATTATCTCAAGTTTTTCGCCGGGTAAAATCTCTATGATCCCTCCTGTGAAAACTTCCTCCATTATGAAAATATGATTTATGTGTAGACCCTGCAATTCAGTTGCAGGACAACAGTAGTGATAATTAAGGACCAAACAGCCTCCTTAAAACAAAGTACTGCTTTCCATAAGAGTACTGCTTCCATTTAGCTTTGCAAAGCAATTGCACAGCATCTGCAGAGAAAGACACCAGTTAAAAACCTTTGTATGTGGTGCTGGGATCAATAAGTTGGCTTCAGCAGTTAGTTTCCTGGGACTGAACAAAACCTCTTATCAGCTTCTACCACGTACAGTAGTTCTGATTATGTGCAAAATTTAATTTCCAAGTAGAGAAGCAATTTGTTCATCCTTGTGTAAATGAAGGGTAATTGGGAATAAAATAGACACCCATCTTGAAATAAGAACATAAGAATAGCCCTACTGGGTCAGACTAAAGGTCCATCTAGCCCAGTGTCCTGTCTTCTGACAGTGGCCAGGTGCCAGGTGCCCCAGAGGGAATGAACAGAACAAGTAATCATCAAGTGATCCATCCCCTGTTGCTCATTCCCAGCAGGGCCGGCTCTGGCTTTTTTGCCGCCCCAGGCAAAAAAGCCTCCCGCCGCCCCCTGCCCCCATGGCGGGGAGCGCGGCAGGGGAGGGCGCCGAGCCCGGCTGCAGCCCCGCTCTCCCCGGCCGGCCAGAGTGCCCGGAGGAGGGCGGCGAGCCCGGCCGCGGGCCTGCTCTCCCCAGCCGGCCAGAGCGCCGGGAGAGGGCGACGAGCCCGCCGCGGCTCCGCTCTCCCCAGGTGAGCACCGCCCCCCTCCAGGTGCCGCCCCAAGCACATGCTTGGAGGGCTGGTGCCTGGAGCCGGCCCTGATTCCCAGCTTCTTACAAACAGAGGCTAGGGACACCATTGATGGAACTATCCTCCATGAATTTATCTAGTTCTTTTTTGAACCCTGTTATGGCCTTGGCCTGCACAACATCCTCTGGCAAGGAATTCCACAGGTTGACTGTGCATTGTGTGAATAAATACTTCCTTTTATTTGTTTTAAACTTGCTGCCTATTAATTTCATTTGGTGACCCCCTAGTTCTTGTGTTATGAGAAGTAGTAAACAACACTTCCTTATCTACTTTCCCTACATCAGTCATGATTTTATAGAACCTCAATCATATCTCCCCTTAGCCATCTCTTTTCCAAGCTGAAAAGTCCCAGTCTTATTAATCTATCTGCATACGGAAGCCAGTCCATACACCTAATCATTTTTGTTGCCCTTTTCTGAACCTTTTCCAATTCCAATGTATCTTTTTTGAGATGGGGCAACCACATCATTTTATATGTATAGTTGGGATTATGCTTGCCAATGTGCATTACTTTGCATTTATCAACATTAAATTTCATCTGCCATTTTGTTGCCCAGTCACCCAGTTATGAGAGATAAGTTACAGGTTACAGTTAGTAGTTCTGCAATTTCACATTTGAGTTCCTTCAGAACTCTTGGGTGAATACTGTATGGTCCTGGTGACTTATTGCTGTTTAATTTATCAATTTGTTCCAAAACCTCCTCTAATGATACCTCAGTCTGGGACAGTTCCTCAGATCTTTCACCTAAAATGAATGGCTCAGGTTTAGGAATCTCCCTCACATTCTCAGCCATGAAGACCAATGCAAAGAATTCATTTAGTTTGAAGGTAACTGTTGCAAATCCTCCTCAAAGCCCTTGCCCCCCGGCATCAGTGTAATTATTTCCACATAAAGGATCAATCTCCTATGTTTTATCATAATGTTTGCATGTTGTCCTATTCAGAATTGTTCATTAGAGATAGAGCTCCAAAATCTAGACTTATATCCATTCCACACTCCAGAGCACATGAATAACTCCTGTTGATCTCAAAAGGAGTTATGTACAGAGTGAAATTCAACTATATAAAAAGGGCCAGCCTATCTTAACCCCAGAGTTGAGGTCTTAAGTGGGGACTTCAGAAATGCATAAGTCTTGTGCTGGCCCTGTACATGCAGGTGAATTTCACCCATAGTGCATCAAGGGAAGAACATTACTTTTAGATTGTTTTGCTCATGCCACCTGTAGTGGGGTGGTTACCCTGCTCCTGAAATGAGGAATGAGAACAGCTGGGGGAAGCTGACTGAGTAGCTGACCACAGGTGTGGCCAGCTCAATCAGGGCCCAGCTGGGCCTGATAAGAGGGCTGGAGGCCAGGGGCTACAGGTTTGCGCTCTCTCTCTCTCTCTCCCTCTGGAGAGAGAAGGACCTGGCTGCCTGGGAGCAGGGTACCTGATGCAGAGGTAAAGGGCACCGGGGTCTGGGAGGGACACGGGGGCCTAAGGCAGGCGAGACACCAGCCAGAAGGAGGCGTTCTGAGTGCTGAAGAGCTAATTCCCAGGACAACCAGCAGGAGGTGCTGTGCTGGTGAGTCTCCATTGCCACACCACCATTCTATCAGGGACTGTAATTTCATTCTGTGTTTGTACAGCACCTAGCACACTGGAGTCCATGATCAGGATTCCTGCAATATTGGGACCACTGTAGTATTAATGTTATCTATCATGCATTCAGAGCCTTATCCAACTTATTACATGCTGACCACTCTGTGCTCACCCATTGCCACATTCCCCTTATGCCCAAGCTGCAGAACTAACAGCTCTTTTGTGTTCTCTTTCCACTCATTTCTTCCATTCCTAATGCTACGTGATACTCTGCCTTCAACCCTGTTCCTGAACCTGGTCTGTCATGCCTTCACATTCCTTTCTCAAAGTACAATTATAGTCTTTAAAACAGCCTAATCTCACTCAACAGGGCTGCTGCCAGTGTGTATTCAGCACTTCAAAGATCAGAAAAATATATTTTCCTCCCCCTTTACTTATTTTAGCCGTGCAGAGCCAAAAAAGATGAGAGAGAGTGAACTGCAGTTTCTATTCTATCTCATACATCAGCAACAGAATTGTTTACCAAATTACACTCAGTTACACCTGTGCAAACCCATTAAAGGTAATGAGGCTGCACAAGTATCACTGAGGGCATAATTTTGCATGCAGGGTTTTTATTTCTTGTGATGATGCATGAGAAAGAATGAACTCAGATTGACTTTAAGAGCACTGGCTGAGATTGCAGGGTTGGTACCTTGGGAAAAAATATTTTCTTATTTATAATTTGATCTGGAAATCACTGAGATGCAACAATTGCATTTTTACAAGGATGCTTTTCAGGGTATAATTACACTTTAAGACTCACTCCCTAAATGCCATTAACATCTCTCCCTCTGGGAGTGAAGACTCTACTTGAGAGAGAGAGAGAGAGGGAAAAAGTAACTGAAAACCAATCAAACAAATAAGAAACATTGACCCCCGAGATGTGTGCTGAGCATCTCTGCTCACTCAACCCCAATCCAGCAAGATACTTATGTACATGTGGACCTTTAAGCATATGTGTTGACTGAGTCAAACCAATGGGACTCATGGATCTCTTCCAACAGAAAACTCTGGATAAATCTCTTGTCACCACTTCTGGTCCCGTGAAGAACAGCTGCCAGAGAGGGAAGCTACCTAGAGGACCCTTGGTGGGAGGGGGAAGCTTGGTTGGTCAAGAGCTATTAGGCACTCCCAATGGGTTCAAACCTGCAGTTCGTACAGAGACAAACTCCGCCTGAAATCAATGAATATGGATCGTAGGATCAGGACTGGTATTCTTTATTGTTAGCCCACTTCTTTCTTCTGAATTTAAAATTCTGTCATGCTGAGTGGGTTGAGATTTGGCATTTTTTAGCAGCAAGTTTAAGTGCACTTTTAATTGTCACATGCTGGAGCAATACAAAACTGATGTTTTAGCATACTATGGTATGGAACGTGTGAGCTGAGCACAGAACTTGGAATGCAGCAAATTGTAAGTTTGCTACCATTGAAGTGTTTGAAGCCTATAGGCCCTGAAGGCAGCTCTTAAACGCTTCACTGTTCCCTTTGGGTAGAAGTAACCAATCAAAGTCTCTTTTCATTAACAGAGGAATAAATTTTGTTTTGATTTGATAGCAGACTAGCAAGGGTTTAATTCCCTGATCCTCTGTGGGAGGAGGATTGATCCCAAAGTCAATGGCAAAACTCCCATTGACTTCAGCTGGGGCAGGGTTTTGGCTCATTCTACCCCACGTCTCCTAGTACCTGATGCAAAACCCATTGAAATCAATAGGAGTGTTTCCATTGATTTCACTGGGCAGAGGAGTTTGGGTGAGGAAAGGGCCTGATCCTGCATTCTATCTCTCTCCCTCATCTTCTGTACTCTAGCTGTACTACCTGCATATTTTACTCAGTGCTGAGTCACAGCACATAGTACTTCGTCAGTTACAGCGTTGCCCTTAAGGGGGTAAGCATTTTCAATAGTATGGGTAAATAAAAAAATTAAAAGAAACTGCTTTAAAGTGTGGTTATATTCTGAAAGGTATCAATGTAAAAATGTGCACCTTATTCAACAGCTCTGCACTGTGTGTGTTCAGTGTCCAGAGTTGTTCCTTCAGGGACAAAAGTAAAGGTTTATTGTTTCTCACTGCTGTTAGTCCTGTGATCCTAACCCAGCTGTTAGAGAGCGACTTGGATTCTCTTCATCCTCATACATAAACTGTTCAAGTTCCAATGGTAAAGCCAAATTTTGCCCTCTTTGGTTGAAGAAGCTGGGGTTGCACAGGTGCATGGTAATTGAGACAGCATGTGCCCTGCAGAATCTTTATTACTGAAGATGAGGAAGATGCATGAGCAGGACATAACCCAGATTGACTGCCAGACCCAGGATTAGTTGGCTAGCCTCTCTTGTGTTGTCATCTGGGGGGAATTGGATTTTAGAAAATATAATAAACCTGGAACGCCACAATTCCATTTTTACAGTCACCTTTCAGACTGCAACACACTTCAAGAGCTAATAGTGCCATTTCCATAGTTTCATTAGGCTGAAATAAAACTGCTGGAAATATAGTGTATCTGCATGTCTGACTTTTAAAAACTACTTATCATTGGGCATATTGATGCAAGTGAGTTAAACTGGTTTTAGTTGACGTAAATTCACATTAATCTAATAACCTTGTCTTCTGGATGAGTCAACAGAATTACAAATGGTGTAATTTCATTTTCTTTGCTGCTCAGTTGTAGAAGTAGTACGCAAATAGCAAAAATAAATGGCTGTCAGTGCTGAGAAAGCAGGAATAAGCATGACTCTTTCCCACAAATCTTGTTTCATGTCATGTGCTACAAAACTATTGGATAAATGTGTAGCTTTTCAGAGGTCCCTTACGTTTTGCAGGGAAGTATTTAAACAAGGCAGGACAACTACTTTTTTTCAACCTACAAGCGGCAGAGTACATGTACAGAAAGATCTTTAAAGGCACAAATGGCAGTCTGGTGCCTAACCCCCTTTGACAGTAAATGGGAGGTTGGTACCTACTCAGTGGGAGGCAGGTGCTGAACTACCTTTGGAAAATCTTCCCTGTAAAAGATAATGGTAACTTAGGAGCTAATTACCTCTCAAAAAATTAACTTGGGAAAAGGATCATCCTCTGAATTTTCTTTTGACTTAGTGAATTGACATGACATGTCTTTACTTTCAGCCCACAGTTCCCAGACCCTCTTCAGAAACTGCAACTCCACACTTATGCCAGGCCCAGCACTCCTGTTACTGTTTTTACCTAAGAGCATCTTTAAAGGGCCATCACCCTCCTCCCCAAGGAGAATGGATCAGGGTGGATTCAGTGGCTATGTCCTTGATGTGACTTCAACTTTCTCTTGTGCACTGACCTATTTGGAGGCAGTATGGAGCCCTCCTCCCTGTGCAGGAAGTGCACAGGGCCAAATTCTCTGCTCTGCTTCACCCACAGTAACCCCTGACTTCAACGGGATTGTACAGTGTAACCACCACAGTATCTGATAACTTGGGAAAGTGGCTGTTGAGTGCTTGCTAGACTTCTATAAAGTCTTTTCCAATTTCTCTCTCAAATACTTTGAGAGCTGTAGAGATGTCTTAAGAAATAATAGACATGTAAAACACATTCTAAACACATTTTTGCAGTATAAACTGTAACCGCTATGAAAGATCAGTTACACTCCTAATTATAATGTATCCATTTCCTGTGCACTTCAAAGAGAGATTTTTCTTCTTGTCTTTTTTTTTTAAAGAATAAACTCTCAGAACAAAGAAAATGAAGATGATGGAATAGCTCAGGGCTATAAGATTTTCTTTCTAGGTAACCAGCTGTGGTATAGCTGCTGAGTTTTGTGCAACAACTTGTGTAATGGTTTATGCAGATGATTTGTAGGTATGCAAATGGACTCATTACAGTTTGCATTCTTAGTAATAGTTTATATTTAACTATAAATGTATGATTCCATCAGAGGGGCAACTGGGTTTACAGGGGTGTCCAGGAATCTGGGGGAAACTCAGTGGCTGGGAGTGGAAATCTTCAGGGAGAAGCTGGGATGTGTGGGTTCTGGGGAAAAGATGAGGGTGCTTGCAGGTGTGCTGGATAGGAGCTGGGGGGCTTGTCTGGGCAAAGATGAGGTCAGTCACTGGGCTGCACAGCAACTAAGTTTGTGGGGATGTCCCAAGTGGTAGAGCGGAGAAGGAGCAGGAAACACCTGGGTTTCAGGGTAGTGTTTGCAGACAAGATGAGGGCTTTAGGGGAAGCGGCTGGCTGGGGTGGCTGCTGGGTGGAAGCTGGGGGTGACTGAGTGGATAAGAGTGACTGATGGGCAAACTGGCTGGTTGCTGGCTGGGGAGCTCTGGAGGCTGGAGCAAGTATTGAGCTACCTTCATCTTCAGTTGACACTGCTGCCTATTTGCTCCTGCTGGCTGCCTTTCCTCTGCCTAAGTCCAACACGGGGAACACCAAGACAGAGGCTGCTCGATTGCCTGGTCAGTAGGCACTACAGCCATTCCTGCAGCCCAGATGAATGTGTTATATCTTAGGGCTGGTAAATGCATGAGTTTCACACAAGATGCCTGGCAGTCCTGCATGAATCCCTGATTTAGCAAGATATTTGAGCACATGCTTAACTTCAAGCTTGTGAGTAGTCCCATTGTATTAAAATATTGTAAAAATTATTTGAACAATGAATACAGTGGGACTACTTGTGTTTTAAATTACACATATGTTTAAGTCCCATGTTATATTAGGGCCTGATTCTACATTAGATTGATAGTGACAAAAATTGTTGCCATTGGATACATGTTACATAGGCTTATTAAAACCTGATGGTAGTCTAGATATAGTTCCTAATATACAGATGCGTATGTGCCTACATTCTCAGCACAGAAAAGGTGTGTGAGGTAATATCTTTTATTGGACCAACTTCTGTTGGTGAAAGAAACAAGCTTTCAAGCTATGCATAGCTCTTCTTCAGGTCTTTCTCAGCAGAAAAGCATGATGTACCTAGAGTCATGGCCCTCCTCAGTGCACCACACAGCTTGATCAGCTGTGGGAGATGTATTTCTCCATGAAGCATGGCCCATAGTTGCTGTATTTGCTTGGTTCAAGTAGGCAGGGACTGATTTTAAAACATGCAAAACAACTGTAGTTCTCACCCATTTTTCTGTTGGAGATAATATTGTACTGTTCTGACCTTTTTTCTTTGTCTCACTAAAACTGGTTTGAAACTACAAGGTACCATATTCTGGTAAGCCTTCAGCAAATATTCTGTTCTGAAACAACCCCTTGGTACACTATATGCACTTTGCATTTTAAAAACCTAATTCACATAGTGCTTGATATAAATGTCTGAAAAACAATCATTTTAACAATGTTGATTATATTATAAAAGTCATTGCAAGAGAAGTTTAGCCATGGCCAAAGCTGCTTAGCTTCAGATCTCTTTTCCCATTTTCTGTCAGTAGCCATATAACAGTTTACATCAACAAAGCAAGATTGCTGTCATCTTTACTAACACAGATTCTAAAACATATGTCAAATTCCTAGCTAAATATGCTTACGGATACAAGATGTTAATTAGCTGGCATTCAGACTAATGTTACTGTGAAATCCACTGTAAGGCTAATGATTATAATGATATGGTCTCATTAAAATAAATGCTATAGGTAAAGAAAGGGAACAATGATAAATTATTAGCCCAATCAAGTCAAATTAGGCTTGCACCAATATCATGCATCTGATTCATGATGATCCTTTGGAAATGTGCCTTTGGCTCACAGTGTTGAAAGTTACGAAGTGTATCAGACAACCTAGCTAAATCTCCCAAATTCAGCAATCTCCAAATAAATGTATTAATGGACTGTGGTGATGAGACATCTTTTGTTAGCTCTTTCATAGGTGCAGGATTTAGAACTCCCACGTTGGCTGAAACTGTTTTTGGTTACCTTGGTACAAGTTGAACTTTCCATCATTCAACCACACTGCATCTCATCAGCAATGCTGTGTAGCATAGTATCTCATCTCATCAGACACTCTTTCCTAGGGTCATATTTCCCCATTATTATTTGTGTTTATAAGGAAATACATGTTGAATTTGTGTTAAACTCTAAGTCCCATGTGTAATGATGGGAATGAAATGTCATGTCATGGGACGTCTGCAGCAAGATACCATGATTAGACCTCACCAATATTAATTTCATGGGGTGGAAACAATAAAATGGTCCAGTTCATGTTGAGGTGCTTTAACAAGTCTAGAGCTCAGTGAATGCCACAAAAATATGTATTAAGTGGTAGTTTTAAAATTAGTTTTTCTCCATTCAGGCTTGTGACTTTTTGGATTTTGCTTTCAGTGGTGCTTTGGGAAGCCTGAAGGGGATTAGGAAGTTTGCAGGGAACAGCATAGTGTTCGTGTGTTTGTCACATCACCACCATTAATAAAATTGTGCTTCTGGCCTTTCCAAATGTATTGTATTGTCTCTGTCATTAATTTGTTTTGTGTTATTGGCTAATAACACAGTATGAAGCTGAATAAAAGCAATCTTAAATAGCTAGTGTTGTCATGGTTACGGATTTGAGTGAAATGTTTGTTTTTAAATCAGATTTTTTTCCCTTATTCCATGACAGCTACTGAAATATACCTTTAACTTTACAGTTCAGTACTCCTCAACAATTCTGATTTTTGGGGCTGTTACTCTTTGCATTGTTCCCTTTCCCTGCTGAGTTGGACTGTTGGCTACAGCCTAAATTAAGTACAGCTGAGTGAAATTTTGAATTTCTATCCTGAAAGAAATGTGACATTTCGACATTTGTTTTAATTCCAAAACAGAATAAAAAGTTGAAATTTTTCCCAAAATGGAAATTCTGGAATGTCAATGAAAAATATCTAAACATTTCATTTTGACATTTGATCCAACTTTTTCAACAATCCTGAAGTCCAAATGTTTTGTTTCATTTAATCAGATCAGCATTAAATTGCATTTTGCCTTGCCTTATTAGAATTGTAATTAGGACTCCTATTGGCCATGCTCCCTGGAGGACAACATCTCCCACAGCTAACCAAGCTGTATGGTGCCTTGAGGAGTGCCATGACTCTGGGTGCATCATGGGAGATGTAGTCTAGTGAGGGAGACTGATGCCCCCATTCTCCCTCTATGGGCCAGGCTCCCCTGCTGGACTACATCTTCCACTTTGTATTTTGTTAGTCTCTGCCTGATTGCATACTTCTGGTTCCAAATGCAGTGTGTGGTTGACTGGTCAGTTTATAACTCTGAGATTTGGTTGTAGGGTCTTTGAAACTGGAGTGCTTAGAAATATTAGCAATGAGTGAAATGAAATTATGGAATGAAATTAATGGAGATATTCCATCTCCTAGAACTGGAAGGGACCTTGAAATGTCATTGAGTCCAGTCCCCTGCCTTCATTAGCAGGACCAAGTACTGATTTTGGCCCAGATCCCTAAGTGACCCCCTCAAGGATTGAACTCACAACCCTGGATTTAGCAGGCCAATGCTCAAACCACTGAGCTATCCCTTCCCCCAAAGGATACAGTGTCCAGTTTATAATTGCATTCAATTTATGCTCAAGTTTGGATTTGATGACACCCAAATCTCTCAAACTGTGCATGTAAGATTTTGATCCTAGTTGATGGAAACATTAAAAACAGCTAATTTTTGCAAGATTTTAGACACAACCAATCAAAATCAGAAAATAGATCTCTTTGGGTTTGGATCTGACTTGGGTGAATCAAAACAATAGGAATGCATTCAGATTCAGGGTATTTGAAGCTGAATGCTCCTGAAATTCAAAGGGATTTGGATTTGAGGTTCTAATTTTGACCCTTCTTTAGAAATGTAATATATCTGGCCATGAGATGTGTGGTGTACTAGCTTCTCATCTAGATTCTTACATGATTGGCTTCATTATAAGCATTTGTACAGGACATAGCAAGGAACGTGTAGTTTTTGTTCTGCGATGCAATGCAGAGAATGTGTGAGAACATAGTAATTAAGCACTAGGCATACCCTTTTGTGCAGAAGGAAAATAAGTCTATAGCTCTTGTGAATGCAGTGCTTACTCTTAAGAACTCAGAGGAAATTGGGCATGTCTGAGGAATGATCTTCTCCTATGGATGAACCTTGCAAGTATAAGGGCAGGGTTAAAAAACTGGGGAGCAGAACCAGGAGCACAGGGATATCTGATCTCATAATATAGGAACGGTGTATGGACAACTTATTCAGGCCAAGTCGCAGGAATAATTTGAACACTAGCTAACTTAAAATGTTGCAATGTTGTTTTGAGATGACTGAAGGAAGCTGAAACAGAAAGCAAACCAGGAGAGCTATAACGTGTAAATCAGTTCATACTGGACAAAAGCATATATGGGAGACTGAAGTTGGGACTAGTAGTCCAAATACACCCCTTTGGGATCGTATATCTGGATTCTGCAGCCTACAGATAAAAGAGCTGGAAAAGGTATATAGCTAGAACAGAACTGTGGAACAACTTCGCCAGATTTAAGGCTTGTTTGCAGACCTGACAACCAAGTCTTGCAAATAAATTGCATGGAGAGCCCTAGAAGTACTTACAGAAAACATACAACTTTGAGGTGCTTCTGTGCCACCAACCTGATCTGGAGAGTTAGCTGTTTTGGTTACAAAAGAGTTGCTTTCCCCCTCTTCTTTCTCCCTCCCCAGTGGTATGGGTTTTTATTTTTACCTGGTGGTCCCATTAGGCTAATGGGATTTATATTTAATTTCTTAATCTAAAGCATTGTGTTCTCATGAATTTTATGTATTTTTGTTCACCCTGGTTTTATGCTTTTTAAACTCTTCTGTTGGCCTATATATATATATCCTATTCTCAGATCTGTCTTTTTTAAAGGCCAAGATTAATCTTACTAAGAAAGAATAGCCCTGGAAGAGGGAACTTATGAGCCAGCAGGGCAGTTTTTAAAAAAAGGATAAAAATCAGGGGGGACTGGTTTTGCCACCTAGAAGTAATTCACTAAACTAATGCAGTACATTAACTACTTTATCATATCTCCCCACATGAACACTTCCAGGGGTGTGTGTGTGTGTATTTGTCTATATATCTAAATCTAGATATCCTGCATTGAGAGAGGTATGGAGAGTTGCACCATAAACCACATGTGCTGAAATTTTGCACTACTTTAATGTGCCTTTTTATAATTTTAATTATATTTCATCAGCTTTTCCCATTCTCCAGGAATCCACTGGATTTAATTCAGGGCTTAAATTCTTAGACACTATTTCCTACAGTCTCCCCCCCCAACCCCACCCCGATTCAGGGCTCCGGGCTTCAGCTGCAGGTGGGGTAGGGTGACCGGACAGCAAGTGTGAAAAATCGGGATGGGGGGTGGGGGGTAATTGGCACCTGTATAAGAAAAAGCCCCAAATATTGGGACTGTCCCTATAAAATCAGGACATCTGGTCACCCTAAGGTGGGGTGGCTTGAAGCTTTAGCCCCACAGGGGTACCAGGGCTCAGGTTTTAGCCCTGCAGGAGCAGGAGCTGCGCCAGGGTTTTTGCCGCCCTAGGCAGCAGCGTTCCTCCTCTGAGCATTCGCCGGCGGGGTCCTTCTGCTCCGCGTCTTTGGGGCACTTCGGTGGCGGGTCCCGGAGCGAGTGAAGAACCCGCCGCCGAATTTCCGCCAAAGACCCGGAGCGGAAGGACACCCGGTGCCGAATTTCCGCTGAGGGTGGCAATATGCCGCCCCGCAAATCCTGCCGACCTAGGCGACCGCCTAGGGTCGCCTAGTGGAAGCACCGGCCCTGTGCAGGAGCACCGGGACTCCCGCAGATTTGAAAATATTTACCAGAGCTATGCTCCGGATGGCTCCAGCTGAATTTAAACTCTGATTTAATTAGAATAACCTGGGTTCAAGTTCTAGCACTAAATAAAGATTTTGTCATGGTCTCATGCCCCTAATTGTAATTCTGTATTTTTTGGCTGTTATGTTGGTGCACAGGCACATGTGGTTTTCATGGCAACTGCTATTTATTTTTGATAAGGGCTTTTTAAAAAAAATATCTGAATTCATTTGTTTGTAGTCTAGCTGGTTTTATGTTAGAAAACTGGTATCTATTATCTAGGCAAAAATCCACCTCATACTGTGAGCAGTGATCCAAAAAGAAAAGGAGAAATAATTTATCCAAAGTGCTTTTTCCAAGAAATGGATTTTGAACGACGTGCTTGTCATATGCAATGGTGATTTATTTAATTATGTATGTGGTTGTTTGAAAATACATATAATGAAACAAGGGAGAATCAATTCATTATACCGAGCAGTCATAAAATATGAAGAAAAATAACTTCCTTTATGATTTCTGAAATGCATCTAATATGAATTGCTGAATTGTCAATAATTCAAGTGTAAATGGGAGTTAAACTCTTCAGGTTCTATTCTGCTATGTGGAGCAAGGATTTTTTTACACACACCTTCCTTGCTAACTGGGACTGCAATACCAGGACGGAGCTTCCCAAACTGTGCCCCATGGAAAGGTGCTGGTTACATAGTGCTATCCTCTCCTCAATTCCCATTCATAAAATTGCATTCGTAGATAGCAAATATAGAAGCACTTTCTTGATACATGCTTTGATTACAAATGGAAAGGCAGGTGGCCTAAGCCAAGGATAGCAAAAATCAATGCAGGAGGTCCAGAGACAATCTCTCTAAGATGTGGCCCAGCGTATGAAAAAGTTTGAGGAACCTCTAGGTTCCCCTTTCTTCTTTCAGGGTAGGGGGGAAAACAGAATTACTACTCTTTTGACTGACTGACTATCCTTAATGCTATGTGGAATAAAAGGTCTAGTGAATCACTGACCACTCATTAACCACGGTGATTGACATTGGCACTGAAGCATCCACTTCTTCCTCATTGCCCCTGCAGACTTTCATGATCTTTTTTCTACCTGTGACAGAGGGATGGTGAAGGAAAAATGGGCAGACAAACTCTGATGTAGGGAACTCCTGTTAACATAAGCTCTGGTTGTGGAAGAAGCATCCAAAAGAAAACCCACCCTTCTCCTCAACACAATTTGCTAGATCACACCCCTCTGAACTCTTCCAGATCGTGAATCTCTTTGTTAGCTGGAATGCTCCCATTGAACCCCAAAAACCAGAACTATTGGTGGTGGGGAGGAACAAACTATTTTTGTGTACACCTTACACTTTGGGGAGTGCTTATGGGTGGTGTATACTAAAAGAATAGAGATGGATAGATTGAGAAGGGAGAGCGAGAAGATGAGTCTAAGGGCTGAATGTTCAAAAGGAGTTAGGCTCCTAATTAACTTCCATTGATTTCATTGGAAGCTAGGAGCCTAAATAGAAGTTAGGCTCCTAACTTCTTTTGAGCAGCCAGCCCTAAGTCATTAATTTTGTGCAATGATTTTTACAGTGGTGATATATTTTTATGTGTAAAAATTATATTGTGCTGTAATAATGCCTTCTTTCCTTTGTCCTCTGTTCCTTCTAGGAGGCAAATTTTAGTTTGGGTAGAATATCAAATACTAATCTATAATTTGTATGCAACCATATTCATTAAAGTGCCATACATTAGAGCCTGGTTCTGTAAACCTTTACCCCCACAAGTAGTTCTGACTATTGGCCCATTAAATTGTATGGGACATACATGACTGTATTGGAGTTCAATGGTTGGTGGACATTGGCCCTATTTAGTCTTAATCCAGTTTTGCATTCAGCTGTTCCATATGCTCCCTCCACTCAAGTGGATTCATGTTGAATATTTTTAAATATCTGGGGGTGGATATCATGCTGCTAATGCATTCCTCCTGCTGTGCAGAAAATCCATAGCCAAAAAAATCCATAAGCACTGTTTAAATATAGTAAAGCCAGAACAGAGCTCTCCTTTTGCTATCCTCCTGACTCTAGGAGTTTAAACCAACAGTAGGAATAAAAAATATTTTGCTCAGATACTTGTAAAATCCTTAATAATATCAGCTCAGGAGAACTTAGTTCTGTTAGCTGAGAAACTAAAACAAATGCCCTTGAAATGGTCTTTCTGTTCCTAGATGGACTCAAAACTCTAGCTAGGTGTCTGAAGAGAGAGGATTTTTTTACCTGTAGTTGTAAACTGCTTTCTTCAGTTTCTCTCCCACTAATCGATGTGAGGTTAAAATTAGGAAAGGGTGAGTTTGTTTTGGATAATATGAAAATTGATCTGTACTTTCTCTAAGGTAAAATCATAGCAAACATTTTTGAGGTTCAAAAACATTGTTTGTCTTGCTACACTCCCTAGTTTTGCCTGGGACCAGAGAAAGGTGCACCAAAGCACTGCCAGAAAAGCCATCCATGTGGTAATTCTGGTGCAGCCAAAGCCAGAAATATAGGACATCAATTGAGAGAACTTTGATCTAGTGAGCATTTCAAGAACTTCAGATTAAGTGGGTTGGATATAAGCGTATGTCTGGATGCATATCTGCATCGATCTTCAGAATCTTTTAAAGTTTAACCATTGCTAATTATAAAGCAGTAAACAATTGCAATGCTGGCTATTTACTATTTGGAGTATTAAAAATAAGAATATGAGAATGCACTATCATGACTTTATTAGGCAGCTTATAGGTTTCATCTCTAAAGATTCACAATGATTGAACACCACCAAACCTATTTTGAGTGGAGAAATGGGAGAAGAGTGTCTCATTTGGATATGTGAACATGGGACATACTACTTTTGATCATGTAGATTAGTAACAGGCAGATGGCAGCCAGGATGAAGTTGAGGATAAAAGGTGACTCCCAGATTAGTGAAGAGGACTAAGATTTTATTTTATTTTATTTTATTTTATTTTTTGGACGGTGGGAATTTTGATGGGGAAACACCTGTGTTTCAAGATCTCTTAAAAGATATACAAAACCATAGTTTTCTACAATTATCTAACAGAAAATGAATTTAAAACCACTTGCTATATACTAGAAGTCACAGTTGTAAAGGCAGGAAGCTACTTGATTGGATTATATGGAGTAGTAGAGGAATGAGAACAATAAGAAAAAAGGATTATTCAGAAAATGTTTAGTAACACCAGCATTTGTGCATTATCCTGTCACTCCAGCCCATAATTGCAGCAGAAAAGCAAACTACCATTATTAAATGTTAGTTATAACTTAGTCTAAAAATAACTAGCATCATCTACCGTGCTCTAAGAATGTACTACCTACAGTAACTCCTCGCTTAACATTGTAGTTATGTTGCTGAAAAATGCAACTTTAAGTGAAACAATGTTAAATGAATCCAATTTCCCCATAAGAATTAATGTAAATGGGGGGACGGGGGGGGTTAGATTACAGGGAAATTTTTTTCACCAGACAAAAAACTATACATCTCTACCTCGATATAACGCTGTCCTCGGGAGCCAACAAATCTTATCGCGTTACAGGTGAAACCGCATTATATTGAACTTGCTTTGATCCACTGGAGTGCGCAGTCCCACCCCCCCCCGAAGTGCTGCTTTATTGCGTTATATCCAAATTCGTGTTATATCGGGTAGCGTTATATCGAGGTAGAGGTGTATATTATATAGATATACACACCGTATACGTTTTAAACAAACAATTTAATACTGTTCACAGCTATGATGATTGTGAAGCTTGGTTGAGGTGGTGAAGTTAGAGGGTGGAAGAGGGAGGGATATTTCCCAGGGAATGCCTTACTGCTAAATGATGAACTAGCACTCGGCTGAGCCCTCAAGGGTTAACACATTGTTGTTAATGTAGCCTCTTACGCAAGGCAGCATGAACAGGAGGGAGGAGATACAGCATAGCAGACAGAGAAAGACGCACGCCTTGTGTGTGTGGGAGAGAGAGAGAGAGATGCACACTGCCCCTTTAAGTAAGCTGACCCACTCTTAAGTGCATTGTCTTGTTAAGTGGATCAGGAAGTTGAGACAACAGCTGCTGCCCAAAGATCTCTGTATCTCTCTCCCTCCGTGTCCCCTCCCTGCTCTATATGGAGAAGGGATAAGCGGGGTGCAGGAGCAGGGGGGAGGGGGACACCCTGACAGCCCCCGTTCTTCCCGCCCTGCACAGCAAGCAGGAGTCTCTGGGAGCAGCTGCAAGGCAGAGGGCAGGAGCAGCACATGGCAGTGGGGGGGTAGGGTTACCATTCGTCCGGATTTACCCGGACATGTCCTCCTTTTTGTGCTAAAAATAGCGTCTGGGGGAATTTGTAAATCACTCAAAATGTCCGGGATTTCCCCCCTCCCCGGCAGAGCAGAGCGAGCGGCTGGGAGGGCTGCAGGAAAGTCATGGGCTGGACTCCGGAGCAGCTGTAGAGGAGCTCCTCCTCCCCCCCCTCCCTCCCTCCCTCCCTGCATTCTGAGCCGGCAGATCCTCCTCCCCTGCAGCCCAGTGTCCCGGTCCGGCAGCACTGTGCAGGGCCAGGGATCGGGTTGTGTGTTGTGCTGGGGAGCACAGCCACGTGTCCGGCTCGCACAGAGCCCAACACCCTGTTCTGAGCAGCAGGGTAAGGGGCCCAGGGGGCAGGAGAAGGGGCAGGGAGGTTCTGGAGGGGGCAGTCAAGAAACGGGGGGGGTCGGGAGTTCGGGGGGGCTTTTTGGGGGGAGTGGAGAAAGTTTTCGGCAGTCAGGGTACAGGTAGGGGGTAGGGTCCTGGGGGGTAGTGGGGGGGGTCTTAGGAGGGGGCAGTTAGGGGACAAGGAGCGGGGGGGTGGGGGGCTGGGAGTTCTGGGGGGGGAGCTGTCAGGGGGCAGGAGTGGGGAGAGGGATCGGAGCAGTCAGGGGACAGGGAGCAGAGGGGTTTAGATGGGTTGGGAGTTCTGGGGGGGGAGGGCTGTCAGGGGGTGGGGAGTGGTTGGATGGGGCGTGGGAGTCCCAGGGGTCTGTCTGGGGGTGGGGGTGTGGATAAGTGTTGGGGCAGTCAGGGGACAAGAGGCAGGGAGGCTTAGCTAGGGAGTGGAGTCCTGGGGGGCAGTTAGGGGCAGGGGTCCCAGGAGGGGGCAGTCAGGGGACAAGGAGTGGGGGGGAGGGTTGGGGGTTCTGGGGGGGTGGGAAGTGGGAGGGGCAGGGGCGGGGCTAGGGCGGGGCTCCTCCCGTCCTCTTTTTTTGCTTGCTGAAATATGGTAACCCTAGTGGGGGGAGGGACAGCTGAACTGCCGGCAATTGATAGCCTGCTGGCTGGCTGCAGCACAGGGAACTTAGGAGAGCGGGGAGCTGATAGAGGGGCTGCCAGTCCACCCTGGTTACAAGCCCCCACCAGCTAGCTGCAACGGGCTGCCCTTCCTGCAAGCTGTGGACAAAGCAGGAAGCTGCCAAACGACATTAGAAGGGAGCATTGCACAACTTTAAAGGATCATGTTCCCTAATTGATCAGCAACGTAACAATGAAACAACATTAACCGGGACAACTTTAAGTGAGGAGTTACTGTACAAGTCAATCGGATCTTTTCTGCCTGGAAGCAGGCAATACACTTCAAGATTTGGTATTTGGGTTAATGTGGATTGCATAGTAGACAAAATGGCTCTGGGAACCAGTCGCATTGACAACAGCATCCTAGTGAAGACTCCTAGCTGGAAGAAGCTTAACACCACGAGCCTGTGTACCAACCAACAGCCAATTTCACATGTGTGCATTTTTAATTTAGTTTAGAAAGCTAGAGCAAAGCGATCCAATATTGCCTCATACACACCTTAATTTTCATGTCATATCAGGGGACTGGGGGGATCTTCTATACACATACTCACATGTGTATTTACAGAGCCTTGTGATAAATTAAATCTGTTTAGCCTCTCTTGCTACTTCACCTGTACTCTGTCCATGAATTCATTTCTCTTAGCACTTTCTCTGAACCTCTGCACAGCTTCAAACAGCTGCCATGTTTTGTCTTTTTTAATTTTCCTGAAAAACATTTATCTCTTTCACCCCAAATCTAGAATTTCCTGTGGTGCAGGACAGGCAATATGTAATCCTGGACCAATGGCTGGTTTAAGATCCATAATCTTGAGGACTTTCAGAGCTAGAATAGGAGCTTTGTGCCATTAGAAAGGGAAGATAAAAATCTTCCTGGTGGGATCTACAGTGCTTTCCTCTAGCTCTGGAAGGTCCTCTTGAGATATAGGTTATTACGTTTGTGACATTTTTGTTATAGAAAATATGTTTTAAGTCACTTTTTAGAGGCATGTATAAGCTAAATTGTAAGTTTCCTCTTTCTCGGCTCCCTATATAGTTGAACTCCTGGTATCTAAGGTACTTGGATTTACAGATAGAGTGGGCCTGTTTCTAGGTTCAATCGCATTTGGGGGTAGGGGGACCACACAGACACTCAAAAAGGATCTAAGAGTTCTTCAGTAAAGTATGTGTCCTACACATAATACATGATGGCATGTTGTGGTACAAAGGTTTTGTCATTTTTGTTGTAGAACAGACCATTACTCAATCTAGTCTGATAGCCAATCACCAGAAGTGGCCAATAGCAAGTACTTCATAGGAAGGATCAAGACACCCCGCAGAAGGCAGTTATTTCATAACCAGCCCCCATTAATTAGATGTTGGCTTATGTTCTGAAACATGAAGGTTTATATCCCTTGCAAAATTCTTGGTTATTTTTTAATTCTTACTGTTATAGCTGTGAATATTCTTTTATCCATATAAATGCCCAATCTTTTTTTTTTTTTAATCCTGTTTAGCTTTTCACCTCAGTAGCTTTTAGCAATGAGTTTGACAGGTTAATAGGTACATATTATCAAATCTCTCCCTATGTTTACTTCTACATATTATCAAATCTCTCCCTATGTTTACTACTTTTGGGTGCTAGCCCTCTTCTGTTTCTTAGTAAATTTGTATACTTGGTGTGATTGCAAGTGGCTATTTTATATTCCAAGTATTAGGATTTACTAATTAATTTGAAGTTTTTGACTTCCTTTAAAAGTGAATTTAGTGCTGGATAAATGAAGATAACTAATGTATATATTAGCCACAGACAAGGTAAAGCTTGGATAGTGACCAAACTATGTTAACATGCTTCAACCTTAACCTAGACATAAGGATTAGAGATTAAATAAGAGTAGTTCATGTGTCCTTTCAGTCCTTGGCTTTTCTGCTGGTAATGCTGTCAAAGATTCAAATGATCTCTATTGTGAAAGGTGATTTTTGTTTTTGTGATGTGACCAGCTGTACTTTAGGAACTGGATTAATATCACCAAACCGTTTCTCACAGCCCACTAAACATCCATCATATAATTTATTTGTCATATACTCATGTCAAAAGTCAGTGTTAACTCAAACTGTTCCTGTAAACGGAAAGACTCTGTCCCCTATTACCAGTGTTTCGAGCCATCTAATCCCACTGACAAAGCAGTTTCCACTCTGATACCCACAAAAATTATATTGTAGGAGAATAGCATGATTGGTACTAAACTACTTCTGTGAAACCTCTGTGCTTGAACCAATCTCTGATAGCCAGTCCTGTTAATCCCAGCCTCAGCCAAGACAACATTCTGGCTTGTAAAAAGCCTACAGCTGTTGTATACCTACAACAATTAAAGTATGGCTTTTCTTATATCATGTATATTCTAAAGTTTACCATAAGTAAACTAATGCTATAAAGCCAACAATGGGATCGTTTGAAAAAGTGCATTAGAGTAATGCAGAATATGGAACGTACTGACAGTTAATTCATTTTTATACTAGCTAATATTTTCAAGAATGGAATTCTACTGTTGATCAATAAATTACAACTCAAAGTTGGCACAAATTAATAAAATTACCGACATGAGTTACATTGTGCTATAGTGCTGTCATGTAAGACTTGGCAACTGTACCTCTATTCATGATTTTATTGTTCCTACTAATGTTCTTCCTTGTAGGGCAGTTGCCTTCTAGGAAACTTTTTCAGCATTCTTTTTTGAGGCTAGCCTTTCAAATGTAATAGAAACACAGCTGCAGCCCTAAAGTAGCCATTTTGGAACTGGTTTTGAATTCTGCTTCTCCCTCTCTTCTAACTAATAAACATTGCTATCATCTGTTCTGTTTTTCCCTGGCTTTCCCCTACTTTCCAAGTTCATTAAGCAGTACAAAACAATCCTCCTCACCTGCCTTCATATAATAGTTTGATGTATTATAATAACCTTTATCCAGAGATCTGAGTGCTAGGACCCAGTAGCCTAAACACCTCCTAAAGGAGGAAGATATGGGCTGAACGCACTACCATCTCTGAGGCTTAGTAACAGCTGTGCAGCCTTCTATTGGCACTGTGCAGCAAAAGCCAGCAAGGTTAATTCCCCCCACAGATAACCTTTGCCCAAGACTCCTTTACTTAATCTGCATCCGAAGAAGTGAGGTTTTTACTCACAAAAGCTTATGCCCAAATAAATCTGTTAGTCTTTAAGGTGCCACCAGACTCCTTGTTGTTTTTACTTAATCTTTGTCCAGGGGTTGGGTTTTTTCCCCTAAATGGCTTATGCAAGATCACAGAGAATGTCTTTGACAGAACAAGGAATAGAATCCAGGATGCCTGAGTGCAGGAAAAAGGATTTTCCGGTAGAAAATGTGTATTTTGTAAAGGCATATTATATGAATTTTCATTTTAAAATGCAAGTAAGTTCTCACCATCAGACTCTTTTTCAACAGTAAATCACTATTAGTTTCACGTGAATACATTTGGTATGAAGAAAAATGGGAGATGATTTGGTTAAGGAATGTGAACTGTACTGTTGTCATTTTGCCATATACCGTTTCCATAGCACTTAGTGTTGCAAGGTTCATTTAAAAAAAAAACATGGCAAATCCCAAAAGGCAAAAGCTTATGGCCCTCCAGTGAGACTGAAGGTTTCTTTTTCAAAAATATTCCTACAAAATGGAGAGCAAACAGTACTTCTGCTTCTGTGCAATCCAAATAGAAAATAGTTATAAAGGAGTTTGGACAAATAATTACTTCCGGTAAGTTACATAAATCTCTTTTCTGGTACTTTTTGATGGGAAAGCAATTTCCTGTCAAGTACGATAATTTTAAAGAGTGTGGACAAGTATATATTTGAAAAGGTTCTTAACAGGAGGAAAAGAGGCTAGTTATGGGCAATAGAGCACTTTTCATGAGCTCTGTTTATACTGACTGACATAGTCAATCTTACCACCATTATCACAGATGATGATGTTACCAGCTATCTGTGTGGTAAAGAAAAAAGACTAGAGAAATGAAGTCATTGAAACTAATCTCAAATCAATAGGGGAGAGGAGTAGTGGTGAAATTCAATAGTTATATTATTTTTAAGTTTGGGGTCCTCATCATCATGGTCTTGGTGGATTTAATTATATATAAACACCACACAATATGCAGAAATGTTTTCCAGGTTTACAAGCCCAAGAAACATCTTAATATTCAATAATCTGATCTCTTCATCCTTCTCTCAGTCAAAACAACTTTATGCAAGATTAAGAAAGATGATGGGGTTATGGCTTCTGATTTATACACTTTATGCAACTCTGTCAGTCCTTTCTCCTAAACCTTCTTTATCCGGCCGATGTAAAATTTTCAGGCTTCCAATACTCTCATCTCAATAAAACACAGATTTTATATAGCAACTGGAGGATTATTGCTCAACAGATGCTTTTAAAACTGAGGATGGAATAGAACATTTTAATCTGACCTTAGTATCTCTTTAGACATTTTTATGACTTCTATAGAATGCCTGTGGATTGCAGTATTGTACTTTCTGTGCCCCCAAGCATATGGTTAAAACATTTTCTTTACTGAAATTTTTAACTTACCTTGTTCAAACAGTCCATGAAGAGTCTCCAGCTTGCTATAGAAGTAGATTACAAATCATTTGCATATATTTTGACTCCCTTTAGTTACAGAATAGGATGCTTTCTCCAAAAAGATGAAAATACCACCCTAGCATGTATTCTTGCACATGGACACATGACACGTTACCAGCCTTCTGTGTGTACCACCATGTAATTTACAAGGTAAACAGAAGCATGGATTAAATCCAAGTATAAGTTACCAGATAGCTAAATTTGGACCTTTCACTAAAAACTTCATTAATCTGTAGTCTACAAAAATAAGTACACCTCTACCCTGATATAACGTGACCCGATATAACATGAATTTGGACATAACGCGGTAAAGCAGTGCTCCGGGGGGGCGGGGCTGCGCACTCCGGCAGATCAAAGCAAGTTCTATATAACACGGTTTCAGCTATAACGCGGTAAGATTTTTTGGCTCCCGAGGACAGAGTTATATAGGGGTAGAGGTGTAGTTACTTTAGTAGCAGACATAGCCTATAAGTAAAAATTATTTCCAAGATACTTGCATAATATCAGAGGAGTAGTATGGAACTGAATAGAACTGGTAAAAGGGGGTGGCTGCAGAAGCAAGTTAGAAAGGAGGAAAGGCAATATTGCCTGACAGTACAGAAAATTTTCTGTATTTAGGTGACAGAAGATGTGCTTGGACAAACAAGAAGTAAGGTCCCAATTTGCAGAGATAAACAAGGCACCTAGCACTGGTATAGAATGTACCACTTCCTCAAGAACTGCAGAGTATAGCTCACAGCTGGGAGCTGCAGCTTGACAAGTGGTAGCAAGTAGAACTGTGAGAATAATTACCTTTTTTTGGTTCGAATTCTGAAAAACTGAAAACAAAAATTGTTTTGGGTCAACCCAAAAATAAAAGCCAACAAAGGCTTTTCCCATCCACCATCTCCAAATTTCCACTCATCAGTTCCTGTGTAGTTTTGAGGCCTGCTGCAGGCTTGGAATAGAGGGAGTGAATCATTGTGAAGTTCCTGACACAAAACCCGATTACTTTGTCTTTATGAGGGAGGGAGGGATTTCATTCTCTGTGTACTTAGGTGACTGTCAGAAGTCTTCAGATGTCAAAGCAAAATTGTTGTGTGACTTTCAAAGTCTCCGTTGCATCTGTCAAGATTTCAAGCCATCATGAAGATTTATTGTCTCAACTCTCAGGGCTGCAGGTTTCACCAAAGAACCTGCTTTGTGCTTGTTGCACAACTGCATGAAACTCTAGTAGTTGTAATTTGTATGAGGCTCCTTCTCATTTCAGGCTTATTTGGGTGCCAGTCTCCTCAGTTTGCTTAGAGTTTTGGATTCAAATGAATTGAAGAGTTCTGAGAAGTAAGACTTAATGCTTTGAGCACAGAAACTCTTGAATCCTAATCCTGGCTCTGATTCTGATACCGATTCCTAGTTTGGGCTTCAGTTTCTTCATATGTAATGCTTCCTTACCTCAGAGTCTTTTTGTGAGGATTAGAGCTCAGATTCATGCATGATGTCACTATTTCAGTCAGTAAAATTACACCAGCGATGGTGATTTGTCCAATTATGTGTGAATACTCATGTTTGAACATCCTATTATATACTATTAAGTGAAGCTCAGTCTTGAAACCTGCCCAACAGAATTTCACCTAGTTTCCTCCTGAAATATGAATCCTGTCCCAGGTTTACTCAACATTTAGGCAGGTTTGCAAAAGATTAGCAAGGCTCCTCAAATCTGGCTTGAATTTCAGATTTCTAATAAAACCTGACAGGCAGGGGAATGTTTCCTGGCTTCAGGTTTTGTTTTGAAAGTCCTCTCACAGCTTTATTTACAGTACCTGACTGCAAAAGAAAGTGTAGCAAAGAATTTGAGTAAATGATGGTAGTTTCATTATCTTGATTTTTCTTTAAGAATTGACATAACACCTGAAGCAATGTTTATAATTGCTACATCGTTAACTAGTCTAGAAAATGGAAATACTGTTATGGAATTGACCTGCTTGAATATAAAAGCAACAAAGAAACAATTACTAGAATGCTCCTGTTAGGGTTCGTTAATGCTCACTGAGCATTTAAAGAGCAGATTTTTTTTAACTTCCTACTGTTTAATAAGAGCACTGACCTATGCCAGAATTTCATGGGAATCTGGTAAAGCTATTGTTGCAGTAACCTGCCACTAAGAGGAGGCGATGAGGTTGTTTTTATGTTTTTGTTTTTGCTTTTGAAGGGACGAATAGCTGTAATTACAAAGAAACATAACCAAGCAGATAGAACTTGAAGAGTTAATGTTGTAACGGCATCAGACAACCCACTGGAACATCACAGCTTCTCTGGAGAATATCACCATGCCATTTGAGGAGGCTTCAGCCACACTGACTCACCTACACATTCCTCCTTGAAGTTGCTAAGAATAGCATTATTGGCTAGTTATTAGGTCCAATCTCTCAGCAGTTTCTGTCCCCACTTGCCTACATGTGAATGTGGATAATTTATGTTTAAAAAGAAAAATGCTACTGATAAAATACATGAGCTTCATCAAAACTTATGTTCCCAAATGTGTTTCAAGCTATTGAAACGACATCTTAAGCTGACTGTTACAAAGGTTACTGTCATAAGAATAAGTTTAAATTTAGTAAGCATTCCAGTTGACTGATTTCATCCAAACCCATGGTCTTGTAGATTCAGGAGCATAACTCACCACTGAGATGACTCATCCTTCTAAATGGCTTATACAGTACACAATATTTTTTCTTAATGATTTTCTTTGGTTTATCTGACACTATGAAAACTTCATGCTGCAGAAAAACTTTAGAAGAAAATGTATGCCTCTCTTCAGAGGTAATATCGCTAACATAAAATGTATTATTCCTTCTAAACTGACATTGGACATTTCTACACTGCCTTGTAAACATTTAGTTCTTCTCCAAGTAGGGTACCTCTGAGTGCTCTACTTCCGGTGTGCATGCTTCTTTCGAGTCCTTGATTGGAGATCTTCTGTTAGCTGCGTCTGTTTGGCCATGCATGCGCTCTAGACAACCTTGTGCTGCATGCCAAGGATATAGAGGGCCGTATGGGTGAACGAGCCTCACTTTCTTCTCTACTGCCTTGGCCTGAGATGGCGTTCTAGTGCTTCGTGCGTACCTCAGCATATTTTGTAGTTGCTGTTTAGCTAGTTTAGTGTTTCTAGTTAGTGTTAGCTCCTGTTAGTATAGAATAGATCGTTGTGAGAGGATTGAGTTTTTCTTTTCCCTTTTTTTCTCCTCCCCCATATGCACTTATTTGGCCTCCCTGGGTATGCCTGGCTCTCCAGGTTTAAAATGTCTCTCTTGTCAGGAGCCCATCCTGATCAGTGATGGGCAAACTAAGTGTATCTGTTGCTTGGGAGAGTCCCATAGCTCAAGTGGAACTTTTTCCTGGCTCTAACCTCTAGAGCTCAGAAGAATTGGGAGACGAAACTGAAGCTGCTGATGGAATGTTCTCTTCAACCTGCTTCCGAGTCAGATGTACAGAGTAGAGGGGTCTCCTGACCTGTTTCCAGACAGATCCAGCATCCCACTGACTTTGGCTATGTACTCACCTGAGAAGGGGAAGATCTTAGAGGACTAAGGGAAGGTTCCAAAGAAGAGGCGCTCGGTCTCTCACCACAAGAAGACCGCTCCCAAGAAGTTCCAATCTTCTGCTAGGTCTACAGTGTAAGAGGTCTCGACATCTGAAGTTGGTACTGTGGAAGCAAAAAACCCTTTCTCCTGTACCTGTGAAGCAGGAAGATCCCAGAGCACTTCAGAGAAACATGGCCTTGGCAGGGTCCTGGTTATCATCCTCCTTTAGATCGGTGCCATCTGTTTCAGAATTCCTAATGATGCCTTGCCACTCAGCTCTGTTGGTGGTAACAAAATCAAAGTACACACCTTCGTCCTTCATGCCTACGCACGCCAAACCAACAGTACTGCCCAAGTCAACTGTTGCATCAGTACCAGCGCACTCAATATCACAGGAATTTCATTACTCTAGGGATATTTCAGTATTGGACGTGCTGGAGTCTCCACTGCTTATGGGTACCAAATGATGCTCAGTACCAAGTCCTTGGTCTCCAGATTACCTATGCTTCCTGATCCTGCAGTGTTCTCCACCCTTTTCTACTGCCCCACCATTGGATAACATTGAGGTGGATGAAGGAGACAATCAATCAGTCTCCTCGTTAGTGCAGGGTCCCCTCTGCATCATTAAGGAACTCTTATTTTGACAAAGATCCTCACCAATGTCAGGGATGGTGGGATCAGTCCTGGGTCCCACCCCCTGTCCCATAAGGGCATCCCCAATGTCCATACTAGGATCCATGGCCAGCAATTTTCCAGAGTTCCAGTTCCACTGCACAAGCAAACTAGGCTCACACAGTCTCCTCCACCAAACCCCCAAGTCAAGGAGACCTTTGAGGAAGAGGGCTGACGAACAGACTTCCCCTGAAACCCTATTCATCTTTGTCTCTGCATTAGACAGCCATGCCTCCACCACCATCAATGGCCAATGATTTTCATCAGTTCAAGGACCTTGTGAATAGGGTGGCAGACACTCTCAAAATATCTCTTAAGGAGGTTAAAGATTCACATCACAAGCTCCTGGATGTTTTACAGTCAATGACAGCCGCCCAGGCTGAACTACCCCTTAATGAAACACTCCTAGACCCAGCAAAGACTGCTTGGCAAACTCCTGCCACTGTACCACCAACTTGTAAATGGGTGGATAAGAAATATTATGTCCCTCACAGGGGCTCAGAACTTTTGTTTTCCCACCTCCCACCTAACCACCTGATAGTGGGTGCTGTAAATGAGCAGGGTGGCCAGCATTATTCCAGATATCCTCCTTAGGGACAAGGACAAGAAAAAGGTAGATCTTTTTGGACAGAAGGCCTGTTCATCCATGACCCTCCAATTTCAGATCACAGCTTTATCTGGCAATCATGGCCAAGTATGACTACATTCATTACAACAAGTTTGCATCCTTTATTGAACATCTTCCACAGGAGCATAGAGAACACTTCCAGGCCATCATTAAGCGTCATTAGCTAGAACTTCTTTCCAAGCATCTTTGCATGCCATGGGCACTGCAACTAGATCTATCGCCACAGCAGTTATCATGCTCAGGGCTTTGTGGCTCCAGTTGTTGGGATTCCCAAGAGAGGTTCAGAATACAGTTGATGGGCAGAAGCTCTTCTTGGGAACTACAGATGAGTCCATGCACATGCTGAAGGACTCCAGAGCCATGTGAGATCTTTGGGTACATACACCCCTACAAACAAGAGGAGATTTAGGAGGTCTCAAACTGCCCAGAGGTCATACCCAGCTTGATTCTATGGTTTTGACAGAACAACCAAAACTGCTAGAAAAAAACAGAGGTTTCAGAGGAAAAGAGCATCCTACTCTCCTTCAGCTAGTACCCAGTCATCATTGAAACAGCAATTTTGATGGGTTGGTCAAGGGCTCAACTCCTCCCTCACCTCTAGTTTGCAAGCTTCAATTTTTTTGCCCACCTCCCCTCTTTTTGGAGATCACCGTTCCCCTTTCCAACAGGCCTGGTGGTGTATTAAAATAGACAAGTGGGTCATGGAGATTATAACATTGGGCTACACAATCCACTTCACTTTCCCGTCCTGCTTCAGGGAGCCTTCTCATGAGACTATAAATCAAGAAGTACGCGCCCTTCTTTATTTAGGAGCAATAGAACAGGTCCCAGGGAATCTTTTAATCAAAGATTGGTCTCCACCCACCAAAAACAGATGGCAACTGGAGATCAGTCTTAGATCTAAGACAACTGAACAAATTTGTAAAGTCTCAGAAGTTCTGGAGCATGACTCTGGCAGCTATAATTGCTTCTCTAGAGGCAGGAGATTGGTCTGGGGCCTTCAACCTACAGGATGCCTATTTCCACATAGTGATACTGTTACCAGATTTGCCCATTACTTTGGGATATGCTCATTTATTCGGGTTACTCCTCTGGGGAAGGGGGTTCTGTAATCCTGTCAATGTACTGCTTGTGTCACTTGTGTTTACATATGGAGCTCTACTTCTCCCTTCTGCAAGTCCCCTCCCAATGGAGCTATCTTGCAGGACCTAGGGTTCCTAGGGCTGGGTTACTCCCACCCCAGAACCGGATGAACACCCACACACCCACACGTACATTAACAGAGCAAGTCTGAGCGGACCGGGTCAATCAGCACTGTCAAGCTGACCCCTTATATGTCTCTGGACTCACTGGGCTGGAGGAAGCAGCACTTTCAAGCTGTCTCTCCTTATATGCCCCTGGGCTCCATGGACTGGGTCAAGCAGCACTTTCAAGCTGTTATCCTTATGCGTCCCAAATTCAGCACGTCCCTATCCCCACTCCCCCAACACAATTGTACTAGCAGTAACCTACTCGATGAGCAAATCCCGCAGTATTTTGGGCGCTGCAGGGATCTTTAGCTTAGGTAAAAGAAGCATTGCTGTAGAGTGAATGGGGGAAGCTAAAAACACAAACGAGTAAAGTTCAGCAAGAGAGAGAGAAGCAATCAACTTAACCATAGAAGTTATTTATTGAATAATAGTAATAACTACACAAGGAGGACTAAACCAACATAACATACATGATTAAAGGTTAATACCTAAGGTAGAAAGGAAAACAGAGAGAGAAGGGGGGGGGGGGTCTCACCCACTCCATGAGGCTTGAACTGGTCAGGGTTCCCAGATGATGGTGGTAGCTGAGGGTTCTGACTGCTGGAGACAGGCAGAGCCCCCAGCACGATCAGTCAGGAGATGGAGTTCCAGTGGAACTGATGCATAGTGTAGATCTAAGCATCGGAACCCTGACTAGAAGGTGAGTAGGGATTTTTGTAGAGAAATTACAATGGTTCAAGGGAGAACACTAGATTTGTTTATAGGTAAGCTGATGACTCAAGGGTTTTCTTTAGACTAGACAATAAGAGCTGATCACTCTTGGCTATGGGTGGTGTTTTCTTCCAGGGAGCTCACAATGCAACTAGGCTGCTTCAGTATTTGGATATCAATTAAGGATTCATTACTAGAATTGGTCTGATAACTGCTGAGCTGGGTGTGTGTGCAGGTGTAGGTTCATTAGCATCTGGAGCAGAGATTCCAGGATGCAGTGCTTCCCTGCTTTTTCTGGTCCCAGAATTCAGTGTGGTTCTCTGTTCTCCATTCTGTATGTAAATTGAGATGTCTTCCTGTCCCATCTTTCATGCAGATGAGGCTAGGGGAGTTGTCTTTGCTCTCCATTCTGTATGCTAATGGAGATGTCTTAATCTTGTCACCTTTGTCAGGAGGGGTCTAGGTGTGTCTCCCAACGCCCTTCACTGCTCTCTGCAAGTTTTCTTTTTCTGATGGGTTTTGGTTTAAGCAGAGGCTGAGGGGGGTGGGGGGGTGTCTTTCATGAGTCTGGCTGGATACTGCACCCTGGTTCCCCAGGAACACAGAGGTGTCTGGTATCAATACATTGTGACAGGGTGGGACTCACCACTGTGATGCCTCCCGCTGACTGTCCTGGGGGTTAGCTCTATATGCCAGTGCGCCCTCCTCTGGTGGCATCTTGCCACCAGCACGTCTGCTCCAGGGACCCATGTCGCTCCCAGGACCATGGCATCCTCTTTGTGACATAGCCCACCAGCTGTGTCACACTCTGTGTTCCCCTCTTCCGGGGGAACATCACAATCCCTTCCTCAGTGGCAAGTGGGCATGGGGGGTAACCCAGGCCCACCTACTACTCTGGGTCCTGGCCTAGGGACCCTGTAGATGGCTGCTGCTTTAGTAGATTTCCCTGGACCACTTCCCCATGGCTGCCAGCATCCCCTTCGCCCTTGCTTCAGGGCCTCAGCCTGCAAATCCCTGCAGCCTGCCAGGAGCTGCCTTTAGCTCCCCGGGTTTCTGCCTGCAGCACTGCTTTGTCCAGGGTCCTTGCTGCCTTCAGCCTGCAAAGCAGCCAGTCCACCTTCAAGCTCCAGGGAGTGACTGAACCTGCTCTGCTCTGCAGCCCTTCTTATATGGGCCAGCCCAGCCCTGATTGTCTGCTCCACACAGCCTCTCTCGAATTGGCTGCCTCCTGCACAGCCTCCCTAGGGTTCTATTAACCCCTTATGGGCCAGTGTGGGGCAGACGCCGCATCACGTACATCCTGCAAACAGGAGATACCTGCGCTTCACCTTTGGCCAGGATCATTTTCAATACTGAGTACTTCCCTTCAGCTTCTTTTCAGCCTCAAGGGTTTTCTCAAAGGTCTTAGTGGTAGTGGCTGCTTGCCTTTGGTGAGAAGAAATTTTAGTCTTCCCATGTCACGACGACTGGCCACTCAAGGGCCAATCTTATGAAGCAATACTAGCTTCCAGCCACCCAGCTCTCTCCATCTTCTGGGAGTTGGGTCTCCAGCTAACTGTAAGGAAGTCCAAGTTAGCTCCTGTATAGAGAATACAATTCATACGGGCATTTTTTGATTTATTGGCAACCAAGGCCTTCCTTCACACAGACAGATTCATAACTGTCTAATCTGTTCAGGACAATTCAAGGAAACCCTCATACTACCTCAAGGAACTGTTTGTAACTTCTGGGTCATATGGCAGCTTGCACCTTCATGACTGAGTATGCAATATTAAGCCTTCATTGCTTTCCGGGCTGCTTCAGGAGGACCTGTTCCTCAACTAGAGACCGCTTGGAGAAACAGTTTATGGTTCCCCTCCAGGTGAAAAACTCCCTGGATTACTGTTCTAAGAAGAAGAAAAGGTTACTCACCTTGCAGTAACTGGTTCATTGAGATGTGTGTCCCCATGGGTGCTCCACTAACTGCCTGCCTTCCCCTCTGCTTCAGACTATCTGTTGAATGTTCAGATAGAGAAGGAACTGTGGGCGGTTCACCCACCAGTCTTATATACTCAGAGCATGATATGAGGTTGTATAGAGAACGCTCACAGGTCAAACGGAGTTGGCCAATGGACAATCTCTGATCAAGGGCTGCAGAGGCCCATGCACACCTCAAGCGGCGCACCCATAGAGATAGACATCTTGAAGAACCACAGTTAGTACACAAGGGGAGTAACATTTTCTTCTTTGAAAGCCTATTACATTTAGCTTTTAAAAAAAACCATTAATTTAGGAAGTTTTAAAAAGTTTACAAATCCTTGCCATGTAAATACCAGAAATGGAAAAAATCATTACAACAATTAGCTTTTGTTTAACAATGTTATACAGGAATATAGTCATCAAATCTGTCTATTTAAAGGTAGAGTGAGCATCTAACTTTTTTTTTTAAAAAATGGAATCTTTTTTGAAACCTGCTGTTAAAGACTTTCAGATAACCTTTGCTGTTTGCCTTAAATTGAAGAAAGCTGATAAGTGGTCTGAATTGTCAGTGACTTTTTTGGCTATTCACATTTTTTCCCCCCCAAAGCATGTTGTTTTTTTTGTGTGTCATACTGCAGTGCATGCACCATTCCTGCTGACTAGCATCTGTTAGTCAGATAATGACAACTGAGGAATAGAAGAGGTGGCTGTATTGTGGAAGGAAATATTAGAAATTAATTTCATCTTAGATATTTATTTATTATAATTTTTGCTTTATACCATACTGGGCTAAATTTAGCCCTAATGTAAGATTTTAGAGGGAATCCTCTTAAACCAGGGATACTGAATAATGTTGGCTGGTCATTTTAATGTAATTTGCTTATTTAAAGCTATGGCAGAGTGTTTGGGGACTTTCTATATTTGCACATAGCATCTTTTGGGTCTATCAAACCTTGAAAAGTCTCCCGGAATGGGATAAAGTGGAAATTCATTCCCATATCTTAGTATTTTGGTTTCTCCAAAAAAGACATTACTCCATAATTGAAAGTAGACTATTCTGATTTAGAGGGTTTCAAGTTACTGGGATTCATCTACTTTTTTTTTTTTTTTTTTTTTTTAGGACAGGTATGGACCTCTTAGGACAGGTATGGACACTTCATTGTTTGGGATATTTTTAGTCCAATGTCACGAATGTTGTTCTGTTATTGATTCATATGGTTTTACTGTATAAATAACACTAGGAGGGGTTGAGAGGAAGTTGTATTGCTGCCTTCTCCGTTTTCATTGCTTTTACTTTGATGTGGGGTAAAGATTAAGGAGAATAATTGTTCAACTGAGAGACTAAAGAGTGAATAATTATTTGGGGGAAAATGGAAAATGAGTTGTCTGATTTCTGATATACACCATTAATGTGGATTTCTGTGTTATTGTTGACGGTACACATTTTCTCAGCTGTTTGGTTGAAATTCTTCACGTGTATAATAAAACTAATTGCACTGCCCTGAGGAGCACTATTTTAAATCTCAAATGACAAGTCCAAATCCCCCTCAGATCTACTTGGCACACTAGTTGAGGCCAGAAGATTTGGTCTTCCATTTCCACCCACACTTGGGAAATGTTCATGGCTTTTGGAAATACCAGTTCTCCAGTTGGGCACATGGGTAACTGGATGAAATTCTATGGCCTGTGTTATACAGGTCATCAGACTAAATGATCAAATGGTCCCTTCTGGCCTTTAAAAATCTGACTCTCTCTTGAGCACTCCTCGTTCAACCTACACTCCCACTAAAGTCAAAGAGGGCTGGAATAGGCTGAACTCCCTGTGACTTCAGTGGGAGTTTTGCCTGTGCTCGGAGTGAGCAACAGGCTATGCTGCCATTTATACCAATCCTTAAAATTTGATGAATAATCCATCCTTCCAAAGCATATGTCCTTTTTAATGTCAACAGACACTTCAATGAAATATTCATTAGTTCTAAATGCTTTTTTAATATCAGTTTCTCATTTAATTATTTGGTCCAATGAGTTTCTATTATTCCCGAAGCCACTCAGTACTGGTATCAATCTATTATATTGTTTTAAATTAAAGAAAAGCTCTCCATGCACCATGTTCCCATTATCTTTCAAAACACTCTCTGGTATTACTGGGTTGTATGAGGTATTCAGTGGATCACAAGGGTTGTTTCCAAGTCTGTAAATAGAGATTTGAGAATTTCCCAGGTTTCCAATTAGACCAAATAATTTAAGAACCATAGTAAGTCATTGGCTCATTTGTTGCACCTGGCCTTTGAAGAGATGTGGATGGGTGGGCTGATGTGTTGGCATTTAATTGTCTGCTGTATTTTGTTTTTGTCATTCTAGATAATTGGCAGGACACTCAGAGCCTGGGCATTCGCACACTTCATTTATTCTAAATCAAAAGGAAATGCATAATTTTATAATCCATATCATAATGACCAGGAGAACTTGAATTAGTCAGAAAGCCTCATCGTAAAATTATCCCTGACAAATTCCATAGCCTCGTGTTTCTATATTTCTGTTTCTAGCTAATTTCTCTCATTCTAAATAAACAGTTTAAATGATGATGATCATCGCTGCAGACTTCCGCACATGGTGTCCTCTCTACCATCTCCTGCCAGCAGCAGACGCCTTTTCATCCCCACGAATACTACCAAGTATTTTAATTTTTGTTCCATAACTTTAGATTAGTATCTTTATTTTCTGGATTAAATATTTTCCTAATTTTCATGCTTTTCCCTTATGTCTCTTACTAATGATGTCTGCATGTTCTATATATTACATTATGTGTAACTCATTTTTAAAGCCCCTGGAATCAAATCATGTTAAGCATTACTTCATGTTAAATAAATCAGTAACCTGCTTAATACTAATAGAATGATATTGCCTGTTATTTTTTGTACTAGTTGCCCCTATACCTATATTGTAAAATGCAATGGTTCTCTCTTTTGAGTATGAATACCCGCTTTGAGGGTTCACTTAATTTCAGTGCAAAAAGAAAAATACAGCATAGAATAAATATTTTACATATTTAAAAAATTCAAAACAAAATGCCAAAAATGGGATTAATTCTCCACTGGGTACAATGGACGGATTGGGATGGGAGGCTGTTAGAGAGCTGGTCACAGCTCCATGATTTTCAGCCACCCACCTCTAGTGCCAATTAAATTTGAAGGTGGCAGTTTTAACTCTTGCAAATGACACAAGGTCCCTCAGAAACCTTACTCCAGTGGAGAATTGAGCAATGACCCCTCCTTGTCTTCATTCTGTGGGAAGGATTCTAGTGCGGGGCATAGCAGAGATTTTTCTGCTAGGTGCCAAATATCCCCCTACATGACACAAGGGGGAGTTTCCCAGCGAGACTATCTGGCTGCTTAGCCCCTTGTGTCTGAAGTAGTCTTTCCTGGTTTCCATGTTGTTTAATTCTCCCTTTTTCTCCTTTCATTCGCAATAATCAGTGCATCAGACGCTGTGTCATCCTTTCTGTTTTAAATCTTGTACAATATAAAGTGCAGTAAGTCTGAAGGAATTAGATGTACACAGCTAGAATGAACAAGCATGAGCCACGGGTGGGTTAGCTTTAGCGGGTTTTACTTATTTATTTTTCAACAACTAAGGCTCAAGAGCTTGTCAGGAACCAAGTTTGCTATTAACTAAATTATTCAGACTAATGACTACTAATTACTTATGCTAAACTACCTGTTCAACCTTGTATCTAGCTGTGACAACCTGAGTATCTTTCCCAGACCTGAGGAAGAGCTTTGGGTAGCTCAGAAGCTTGTCTATCTCACCAACAGAAGTTGGTTCAATACAAGATTTTACCTCCCTCTTGTCTCTCTTATGACTAGAAAGTTGTTTAAAATATGTTTTTATTTACTGCTTAATTAGCCCCAAGGATGAGGGAGAATGTCAAAAGGAGACAACTTCCACATCTGATCAGGTACATCCGAAGCCAGAGCAGTGTCTCTGAATGCAGTTATATAGTGTTCATCTTAACTACAGAATAGGCCATAACATAATCCATAGTTTTGCATATGTAACCCTTCTGCCCATCTAAGTTGGCAGCAACAAGGGCCCGGTTCTGTATCTAGGGGTTCCGTTTCAATAACGCAATGCAAAACCGGCTCAAGCCCCCACCCAGTGACCTGGGACAATGACATACCAGCCCCTGGGTGCCTCTAAGAGGCAATATTTCCCCTCTCGCAAGCATGGAGTCTGAGTGTGACAGAAAATGTTTAATAACATGAGGTAAACGACATCAGCATTAAATTGGAAAAACACCACAAACAGGATTCATAACACAAACCATGAGCAAAAAACCCACCCCAGCAAATTGGGCTGCATCCTTTCCCTTTGGTTCTTGAATCCAGCAACCCAAAAATCACCCAGAGTCCCCAAAGTCCAACACCCCCGAAGTCTCTTGGGTCCAGCAACCACCTAAAGTCCCAAAAGTCCAACAGACCCCAAAGTCTCTGTCCCTGGTCAGTGCAGCCCCAAAGTAAAAGGGGAGGCACGCAGGGTGTTAAGGGGCACCTTACATGATCTGAGGCCGGCCGGCTGTCTCTCCGTGGGGTTCCGCCACAGCCTTCACCACGAGCCAGTCCACTTCCTGCCATCCCACAAACTGCTCCGCTCTACAAGCTGCTCCGCTCACCGACCTGTGAGCCGCTCCAGCCATCCCCGCAAACAGCTCCGCTCGCCGTTCCTTGGGCCGCTCCAACCGCCCCGCAAGGCTCCGCGCCGCTCGCTGCTCCTCCAGTCGTCCCCACAAATTGCTCCGCCAGCTGCTTAGCAATATAGCTTCAGGCTCCCCCACTAGTTAACACAGCACTCACAGATCTCAGCTCTTAATAACTTTAGCTCTTTTGTGATTTCAGCTCTTAGCAATTTCAGCTCATAGCAGGGGAGCCCCAGTGCTAGTGCACCATTGGCCCAAAGTGAATTCAGCTCAGCAGCCTGTAACTAGACTCCTAATGGAATCAAAGTTAGTTCTGACATTCAACAGTGGAGAGAAGAGGTAGTGCAATTAGTGTGTTGAGGCCCTCAGAGGGGGCCCATACCATCAGGTACAAATACCTGTCCCCATCCTCTCTCCATTCACTGGGTTTTGTAACCCATGCCCCTTGTCAAGCAAGTGCTACTTAGGTAATGGTGAAGGACTCACTCAGTCCTTCTGTCATACAACAGTTCCACTGGCCTTGATTCACAGAATCAGGGTAACAAAACTTTATTCTTCCTGCCCCAATAACAGAGAAAATTGGGGATCCCACACCAGCCAAAGTAACCACTTTGAGTTGCTGTTGTTTCATGCCAGGCGAGTGGGTGTGCCTATGCAAACAAGATCAGCCCCTGGAGTTCTTTTCCACACTCGCCATAATTCACCACCAGATGTCAGGGTAGAGCTCATCCTGACTCTGCTTACACATATGAAATTATTTAACTTTAATGCATGAGTAAATGATTCTCTGAAAGACTTGGAAAGTTTAGCTTGATGGGGCACTGTCAAATGACTAGATGTAGGGTTACCAGATAGCAACTGTGAAAAAACGGGACAAGGGATGGGGGGTAATAGGCGCCTATATAAGAAAAAGTCCCAAAAAACGGGACTGTCCCTTTAAAAATGGAACAGCTGGTCACCCTAACTAGATGTCTAAATTTTTGCACTTTGGCAAAAGTAGATACTGTAGCAGTCTCCACATCCCCATGCCAATGTTTGTGGTTTTACAGTTATGCTTTTCATAGATCACCAAGATGCCCTGGATTCACAGATTAGATGGATGAGACTCTCCTGTTTTTGAAAGTTTAAGGAAAAGTAGGATTATTCCACTTTGGGTTCACTTGTCTTGGGAGGAGGATCTGAGATCAGGTGCTGGCTGGGAACTGATTTTACTAATATTGTATTGAATAATGTGGGTTTGAAATCTTGGGTTTATCTCTGGCTTCTATGGCTCTCAGCAGGCTGACTTCTAGCCACATATTCATTTTATTTTTGAGAAGTCTGGATCTAGAAGAATAAGATAAGCAGAGGTCTATAATCAGGGCCAGCTCCAGGCACCAGCTTAACAAGCAGGTGCTTGGGGCGGCCAAGGGAGAGGGGCAGCATGTGCCCCAATTTGGGGGCAGAAGGTCCCTCACTCCCTCTAGGAGCGAAGGACTTGCCACCAAACTGCCGCCGCCAATCGCGTTTTTTTTTTCCCCCCAATTGCCGCCGCCAGTCACGATTGCGATAGCAGCTGTTTTTTTGTTTGTTTGTTTGGGGCGGCAGAAATGCTGGAGCCGGCCCTGTCTATAATTAAGTTTACCACACCTATCTTTAAGGAATTGGAAGGCTGTGGTGGGAGCAATTTAAGATCCATTTTGTTTGGTTTTGTGAGGGGGCTTTGGGGGAGGAGGGGGGAGTTCCTGCTATATTATTGGTTGTTAATTCTTAATGATTGACAGGGGTTACTGAAGTGGTACCTTTCATGGCTGTGTACTTAGGAATTGTCGAAGAGTCTAGAGCAAGTAATGGGTGCTCCTTCTTAATGTATGTGTGTATAACACTAAATAAATGAGTGAGAGGGAAAAAAAGGCTGAAGGCTTCAAAATACTTCCTGCTATAAATAAAAAGAAAAAAAATCCTGTGAAATGGTTTTTCAAATGTCATCCTTAAAGGCGAGAAACATGTTTTCAGTCAGCCAAGGAAATGATTTTCTCATGGTGCAGTGAAGGGAAATAATTTTGTTTCAGATATTAGCTGGAAGAAGGACAGTTTCTTACTTTTTGAAAGGGTATTTTTTTGCTATTTCTCTGTAGATAACAAGGATTGGTAGGGATTGTTGGTCAACAATCAAAGGGACTGTTGATAATGCTTCTACTAGTGGGGCTGTGCCAGAATAACAATACAGTTAAAGTATCTAAAGGCCTGCATTGTACTGCTGGTAGTGATAATCATTCAATGCATTTTTAATGTTATCAGCATGATCTTGTTTTCAATTTCTTATTACTGATATCTGACTCTATTATCATTGCTATTTTATTGAATCTAGGAAAGACCTCTTAGCTCATACAATCAGTCTTCCTGTCAATACAGAAATGTTCCCTAGAGAATGCTGTCTAGCTTTAAATGTCCCACACAAGGGAACCTTGGCAGTTTTCTTTGGAGACTCTTCAACACCCTAACAGATTTCATACTCAAGAAGTTTTTCTCTAAACGCAGCCTAAACTTCCCTTTCTTAATTTAATCACATCTTCCATGTGCCACCCTGAAATATTCCTCTTATCCTTGGGGCCTTCTTGGGGCTGACCTTGCAGAAGTGTGCAAGACAGAGAGCATGAAAACCATCCTTTCCTTCTGCACCCTCCATACCACCAGTAGTGAGTGCAAGAACTTTTAGTCTTTCTCCAAAGGAGGTCTGAATAAGCAAAGGGCATTGTCCCACCCTGTGTCATAACTACCAGGAGAGCAGAGTGGATGTGGAATCCGAATTTTTCACACTGTGAAAGGGTGCTTTCCCTAAGAGCCACCAGAATAATTCTGAATGAGTCAGCCAAAAAGTCCTCATCCACCCCCGCCCCACGTGCCCAACCTGCATTGTGACTTAAAGGCCCAAATACTGCGTTTAGCATTTACACCTTCTAAATATTAATTTTTTGTCTTGGTTATCACTTTACCAAGTGTGTGTGTGTGTATATATATATATATATATATATAATGTTTTATCCTGTCCTCATAAGTTAGTCCCTCTAGCCCCCTGATCACTTCTGTTATTCTCTTAGTTCTCTCTAATTTGTCCCTTTCTGGTGATGTGATGCCTAGAAAAAACTGAATGCAGCATTTCAGTAGCTGTCACACCCATCCAGTGCAGAGCAGAACTATGTCTACAGTCTGTGATGTGATGCTTCTATGCATACAGCCCAAAATTGCATTCTCCATTGCCAATTTATGTCTAATTTGCTGCCCACTATCACCACCAGGTCTTGTCAACTTTACTACTTCCTAGATTTATCTCTCCAAATAACTGTGTTCCAGTTTCCCCCCCCCCCCCCCCCGCCGGTAGCTTGCATTCATAGAATCATAGAAGATTAGGGTTGGAAGAGACCTCAGGAGGTCATCTAGTCCAACCCCCTGCTCAAAGCAGGACCAACCCCAACTAAATCATCCCAGCCAGGACTTTGTCAAGCTGGGCCTTAAAAACCTCTAAGAATGGAGATTCCACCACCTCCCTAGGTAACCCAATCCAGTGCTTCACCACCCTCCTAGTGAAATAGTTTTTCCTAATTTCCAGCCTAGAACTCCCCCACTGCAATTTGAGTCCATTGGTCCTTGTTCTGTCATCTGCCACCATTGAGAACAGCCGAGCTCCATCTTCTTTGGAATCCCCTTCAGATAGTTGAAGGCTGCTATCAAATCTCCCCTCACTCTTCTTTTCTGCAGACTAAATAAGCCCAGTTCCCTCAGCCTCTCCTCATAAGTCATGTGCCCCGGCCCCCAATCAATTTTGTTGCCCTCCACTGGACTCTCTCCAATTTGTCCACATCCTTTCTGTAGTTAGGGGCCCAAAACTGGACACAATACTCCAGATGTGGCCTCGCCAGTGCCAAGTAGAGTGGAATCACTTCCCTCAATCTGCTGGTAATGCTCCTATTAATGCAGCCCATTATTCCAAGGTTCCAATATCTCTATATTTTCTATACCTCTATCCCTTTATATTGTCTCATTTAATGTTTGCTACATCTCCCAGTGTAAGATAGACTTTGAATTTCAGTAACATTCTGAAGAGGGAATAAGTAATATCACTAATGAAGATATTTAATAAGACGGGCTTAAATTGTATCTCTAATACTTCACTAGATACTTCTCCCCAACTCCATGTATTGTCATTTGTGAACATCACAACAACACAACCTTTGTGTACAATTGTTTAGTTTATTTTTACTCCATATGACAGGGCTTCTAAGCAAATGATATTTTCCAGTGAGGCTTCAAGGCATCATAGCAAATGCTTTTCTAAATTCCAAATATATTGCATATGTTTCATTCATCCTCTAATTTTTATAGAACAGCTCTGGTTTAATATTTAACCATCCTTGCAGGAAGTGGTCAACTTGGGCTGCAGGGGCAGGATGTGGGAAGAACTCAGAGAAAATTATCAGGTATGCTTTTAAGCCCTACCCATAAACCAGCTCTTCCCATTGTTGCTTTGTTCTACATAAGAACAGGAAAAAAAACATTGAAAGGAAGTGAAGATGTTTAAGGCAGCATTAACATCTCCTGCTTTTCTGCTAGTTATTTCCATTTCCAACCTGATACACCCTCCCCTGCCAAATCCACTCAGTCCCCTCAGTCAGGGACTTCCATATATTGGCAGAAAAATGCTGCTCAGCCACTGTCCCCAGTCCTTTTCCTCTTCAACCATTTAAAAATATTTCCTGCTAGAGCAGGAGCCTTTATCCCTGATTCATTAGACAAATGAACAGATGATTAAAACTAAAATGTTTGTAGACTGCCGTGGTTTTCTCCTGATAGTTGAAATTAAACCACATTTAACTTAGAGCTCATCTTCCATCTGTGCAGTGTTTAAACTAGGGACTGGTACCTGTATCAGGTCAACGTTGTATCTAGAGTATTTCAAATTAATCACCAGCCTTCCAAGCGCCAGAAATCTGGTGGGGGTGGTCAGTGGGATTTTAATTGCAGATGGGTTACCAAACTGGGCCATCAAGTAAAACAAAAATTAAAGGAAAGGCTTCAAACTTCATCCAGTTTGGTAAAATAATAATATCCTTTGATTATTAATATTTTTAATTCACCGTGCTTACTGCCAACACACTCACAGAGTCATAAAAGTTAAAGGGGGTGAAAAACATGTAGGCTTTTTTCCCTTTTTGATTTAAATAACCATTTTTTAAATGTCCATACAAAAGGTCCAGGCACTTTATCAATTAATTATATTTACATTCACAAATGATGTCCACCCAGCAGCACAATGTAATCACATAGAAATAATGAATGAACTCAGTCAGCTATAAATCAAAGCAATAAAACAGCCCCTTTAGCCCACCCCCTTCTTTCTCTCTTTTTCCTCCCCCCAACTTTGTGAAGTGTGCCCAGAAAGTCATTAAATTCAGGCTATTTCAGACCAAGATAAGAAGCAAGCTTCAGAGTCCAGGGTCCTCAGAGAGAATACTCTGCAGACAGTCCCCATATTTGTGTACTCAGCCTTCTTACTCAGTGCCAGATAATTCCCTACGCTACCTTTTCTCCTGCTTTGTCCTGTCTATTTTCGTACTTCTCACGAACCATATTGTGCTTAATTAATACTGCAGCGCTACTGTCAATTAAAGAGGTGGTGTTGATTTCAGTAGGTTCAGGTTCTGCGCCCATTCTGAACCATTCTTGTCATTGAGAATAATAGCTCATTGATGGTGCTCTAGGACGTACCTATTATCAGAGATCAGTTGCTAGGAATGAAATTAATGCACATCATGACTTTATACTAAAATAAAAGTAAGCATCTGTTGCAGTTGAGGTTCCAGCCACTATATATAAGAATTAAAATAATCTATTCTATAACTCATCCAGTACACATGCATGAATGAATTTTATTCTAAGATCAATAAGTCGGTGGGGGGAAAGTTCTTTGAAATTGCTAATTCACTCTTTCAGTCATGGAGTTGATTGGCTAAAGCAAATTTTTTTTTCTCAAATGGAGTACCACTATAGTTACTTCTGTAATTAATGTGGGGAAATGATTGCATTTAATTCCCATTATCATTTTTATGCACATTTCCTGGTAGAGTGACATAAATGAGGTTATTCCAAGAAGAACATAATCGTATTTTACTGGAAATATAAAGATAATTTACAGGGATTACACCTAAAGCACTTAAGAAGTATAAAATGATTCACTCACAAATAAAGAATTAATTCATTGAAATTAACACAACATTTATTTTAAAATGGTAAAATGATATTGAAGCTGAGACATAAAACTACAAGAGCAAGAAAAATCTGAATTGCTTGATGAGCATTCTTAGCTCAATCCCATTTTGCTTACACATTAAGAGAATGACACTATTGTTGATTCTTCAGAAATAGGTTGGAATTAAAGTGGATAGTCTGAAAACTAGCCATCTGAAAACTCTGAGCACAGTTTTTATAAAAACAGGATGGAAAACAGGAGAGAGTAAGAAATAGAAAAGTAAAATGTGCCAAATGAAGGCAAAAATATTGCCCCAAACTGAGAATACAGTGGCGTTGTAAGCATAGGTGCTAGAACCGGGGATGCTGCCACACCCCTTGGCTTGAAGTGGTTTCCATCATAAATAGTGTTTACAGTTTGGTTCAATGGCTCTCAGCCCCCCTACTAAACAAATTGTTTCAGCATGTGTGAATACAGGCACCAGCAAACGAGCAGGTGCTTGGGGCGGCATTCCACCCAGCCAGCCTTTTTTTTTTTTTTTTTTTTTGGTTGGGGTGGCAAAAGCATAGAGCAGCAGCGGGGGCACTCTGGGGCTGCTGCAGTTTGCATTGGGGAGCAGCGCACGCACCTTATGGCCGGGCAGGCTCCAAGCATGGGACACTTGGGGTGGGGGCCGCGCCGCGGGGCGCACAGAGCCGCCTGCAGGTGCCGCAGGGTGGATGCCTCCCAGCACCACAGCTGGGGCTGGGTGAAGCGGCCCGAGCCACCCAGGGACTGCGGCAGAGCAGCCAGGAGCAGCAGCAGGAGCGGGGCCATAGAGGGCGGGGTGCTGCCGTGCGGGGCCCGCATCCCGCTCTCTGGGGCTCCAGTCCCTCTGGGGCTGCCCTGCCCCGGCTCCTCAGCCCCCTGCCGGGGCGGTCCCCCAGCTCTGCCCTCCCAGGTCCCAGCTGGTCCTGGAGGCGGGAGCCCCGGCTGGAGGGACCCTGGGCTGAGGCGCGGCCCAGGAGCCCCTCTGCTTACCCCGACCCTGCCAGTGCTGGACCTGCTGGAGGCGAGGGTGGAGTGGAGGGAGTCAGCACTGGTAGGGGAGAGCCCAGGGTTGGGGCGGTAGGGGATGCAGGTGGGGGAGGGTGGGGTTGGAGCAGGGGGGCAAGTGGGGCAATTTGCCCCAGGCCCTGCAGGGGCCCTGCGAGCCCTGGCCCAGCGGCGGTCCGAGTCTTCGGCGGCATTTTGGCGGCGGGAGGCCCTTCAGTGCTGCCGAAGACATGGAGCGACTGAAGGGCCCCCCGCCACCGAAATGCCGCCGAAGACCCGGACTGCCGCCAGGTGAGTACAAGTGGCGCAGCTCCCCCGCTTTGCCCCAGGCCTCCTGAAACCTCTGGGCGGCCCTGGGGGTGAGAGTCCAGTGCTGGGGCGGCAGGGGGTGCGGGTGGAGTGGGGGGGAGAGCCCAGGGCTGGGGCGGCAGGGAGATGCAGGGGGGGGGGAGCCCAGGGCTGGGGTGAGGGGCAGCCAAAAATGATTTTGCTTGGGGCGGCAAAAAACCTAGAGCCAGCCCTATTCACACAGGGGCCATTATTCTTCTGATGTTAGGACTCCTTGTTTTAACCAGGCCAGAAATACAATAAGAACATTCTTGCTCATTATATTTTGAGACTTCCACTTCTTTTCCCATGCCAAGGGATTCAGAGGAACAAAAAAATATTTATTAGAGCTTGTTACTCAAAAAAAAAAGGGGGGGAGAGGGAGGGGCTTTGGGGTTTGACCCAGTTTGCCTAACCTCTAGTTTCCATTGCTCCCCTCCACTGTGAGGGACAAAAATGAGTCAAACTAAGCTAATTGGCTGAGAGGCCCTGAAACTGCAAAGGTGGAGGAACAAAACCAGTGCAGCATGCAACCCTTTGCTGGGAACCTATGGAAGTCTCTGCTTAGTAACAGCACCAAGGCAGGCCTCTGTCAGCATCTGGTGGGAAGGTGAGCCAGGAAGCAGCTATTCTAAGCAACATGCAAAACAGGCAACATTTCCACCTAAAACTCCCTGTGATGTTAATGATCAGCAGCCTCTCCTATGCATTGGGGATAAGGTGCAGGTGCTGTGTGGCCAGCTGTTGGCAGCACACCTCTCCAATCACATGACCAGGAGGGAGGAGGAGCCTAGGAAGAGTACAGTGGGCTAGTTCTTTCATAGTGTAATCCAGGATAGTTAATTATTTTTTGTCAAGATCCAAATTTCTTGGTCAAGGTATAGTCAAGGTCCAGACGCCAGAGAAAATAATAATAATGATGAAAAAAAAGATTTTGAGATCTGTTCAAAAGTATCTGGAGATCCAGATTGGCCTGTGGTACACCTATTGGCTACCCCTGGTGTAACCTGTTTACTAGGTGGTTAATGACTGCAATAAAGGCTGTGTTCAATAGATCTAGGGGGTCTCTTGACACATAATTAAATCGGCCTCACCCAGATACCTGGAAAAAATGAATGCACCCTTCTTGGGTGCCCTTTACAGGCAGAGCTTCCCAGTTCACAAGTGCTCTGTGACTGTACAAACAAGATTATCTTTATTAGGGGAAAGGGATCACCACTGTAAACTTTGCAAAAAAACACAGCAGAGAACTAGATAGACAGTAGGCATCATATCTATGCCTATTTCTATCACGACTGGAGCCAGACGGTAAGCTTCTATGTATTTCTCTCTTAATCTGGCAACATAGCAGTTTCCTGGCTGACTCCATGGTCTGACATGCCAAGTGTAAATTATGGGTCATTGGGGCTCTCTATTAAACATCAGGAAATATGGTGGAACTCGACAGCATCATTCTTTGTGGCAGTGTAGACATGCACCAAAAAAAACCGCATGTTGGCCCCAATTTGACTCCTGCTCTGGATGTAAAGTCTCCAACATAGTGTCTGATTACACCCTTCTGGCCAAGGATCACTATATGTGTGTTAAAAAATCTAGGTCAGCCCCTTAATTACCACTATACTGAGCACCTCTTCCAAAAGGGGACCCTGTGTGCCCCTTCCTTGGTCCAAGTGTATCAAGCTGGAAATTCATACACTGAAAAGTGTTTCTCCCCTTCCACAGCATTCAAGCAGTACCTGGACTTCAACAATTTCCACCCCACCATCAACCTCAGCCTGGACCAGTCCACACAAGAGATCCACTTCCTGGACACTACAATACAAATAATTGATGGTCACATAAACACCACCCTATACCGGAAACCTACTGACCGCTATACGTACCTACATGCCTCCAGCTTCCATCCAAGACACATCAGACGATCCATTGTCTACAGCCAAGCCCTAAGATACAACCGAATTTGCTCCAACCCCTCAGACAGAGACAAACACCTACAAGATCTTTATCAAGCATTCGTAAAACTACAATACCCACCTGGGGAAGTGAGGAAACAGATTGACAGAGCAAGACGGGTACCCAGAAATCACCTATTGCAGGACAGGCCCAACAAGGACAATAACAGAACACCACTGGCCATCATATACAGCCCCCAGCTAAAACCTCTCCAGCGCATTATCCACAATCTACAACCTATCCTAGAAAATGATCCCTCACTCTCACAGACCTTGGGAGGCAGGCCAGTCCTCGCTTACAGACAACCCCCCAACCTGAAGCAAATACTCACCAGCAACTACACACCACACCACAGAAACATCAACCCAGGAACCTATCCCTGTAGCAAACCTCGTTGCCTACTCTGTCCCCATATCTACTCTGGAAACAGCATCACAGGACCCAACCACATCAGCCACACCATCAGGGGCTCATTCACCTGCACATCCACTAATGTCATATATGCCATCATGTGCCAGCAATGCCCCTCTGCCATGTACATTGGCCAAACCGGACAGTCCCTCCGCAAAAGAATAAATGGACACAAATCGGACATCAGGAATGGTAACATACATAAGCCAGTAAGTGAACACTTCAATCTCCCTGGTCATTCTATTACAGATTTAAAAGTCACTATCATTGAACAAAAAAACTTCAGAAACAGACTTCAAAGAGAAACAGCAGAACTAAAATTCATTTGCAAATTCAACACCATTAATCTGGGCTTGAATAGGGACTGGGAGTGGCTGGCTCACTACAGAAGCAGCTTTTCCTCTCCTGGAATTGACACCTCCTCATCTATTATTGGGAGTGGACTACATCCACCCTGATTGAATTGGCTCTGTCAACACTGGTTCTCCACTTGTGAAGTAACTCCCTGCTCTCCATGTGTAAGTATATAATGCCTGCATCTGTAACTTTCACTCTATGCATCCGAAGAAGTGAGGTTTTTACTCACGAAAGCTTATGCCCAAATAAATCTGTTAGTCTTTAAGGTGCCACCAGACTCCTTGTTGTTTTTCAAGCAGTAGTGGCCTTCCTGCCTCTGCTCAGGTAGGCCTGGATGAAATGGTAGGTCACTACTGAAATGTTTCTCACATTTTTCTGGTACACCATTTTTCGGGTAATAGGAAATTGATTCTTACTAGCCCCACAGCCCCGCTACTACTGATGTTTTCCAGATATGCATCTCTGGTGGGTAAAGTTTTTGTTTTCTCCCTTTCAACACAACAAGCACATCTCAGGTTTCCTGCAAATGTCCTTAGCCATCTGAGGCCAATAGAACCTGCTCCGAATGAGTTCCAGGATCGTTTCCATCCCAAGTGTCTGAAATCACCGTGTAAGGTTCTTATGGCAAGGGGTTATAAGTGCCTTGGTGGCACTAATTGATTTTTCTAATTATTTTTTTTTTTTTTTTTTGTAGAGCGTCGTCTGCTGTTCAGTGCAATGGTGCATTAATCAGTTTCAGTCTGTTCCAGTCTCTTAGCAGCAGTTTAACCTCTGGAGAGAACTTCACTGGTCCCTTCTTTTTAGCAAGCAGCATGTCATGGCTACTACTATCCTGGAATTGGGCCTCTTGCCAGCCAGCATCATTGAGCCTGGGCAATTGGGATTGATCCAACGTAATGTAGTTTACCAAAGCTAATAGAATACTTTCAGCAGTATACCTAAAGTTTTTGCCATGCACCCGGAAGGGCCTTGACCCTAAGCAACTCATACGCCAAATAGCTTTCACTTCATCCGCAGGAATTACAGCCATCTCTGGATCTCATATATGATGGGATAGTGCATCAGCATCTATATTTCTCAATTGATACTGAATGCTGAATTCCTAGCTTAGCCAGTGCATCCACATACTTCTGCCCTGTTGCATCTACCTTGGCACTTAGCAATGCATAACTCAATAATTTGTTATCTGTCCAAACTGGGAACTGAGCACTATTTAAAAAATTCAAAAATTTCTCATTGACAACACACTTTTAAGGACAGGAATTCCAATTGTTGTCTGGTGTATCAAGCCTCGCTTTCAGAAAGTCCTTGTTGTCAAAGGCCACAGATATCCATTTCCTTCAACTTCTTGGTACAACACTGCTCCCAAACCTTCCACCCAGGCTTTCATACGTAGGACAAAAGCCTTGCTTGGGTCAGCAAAGACTAAAACTGGGCATGAGTTAATTAATTAATGATTTCCCAAAAGGGCACTTCTTGTCCCATCCTCCCTGAACTCCTGATTCCTGAACAGCTCCCCAGGAAGGACACAGACCCCTCCCCCCACCCTGGCTCTCAAGTCCTTGGCTGGGTGAAGGGACTGAGTGTGAGCACAATCCCCCCAGGAATCTCGGGGCCCATCAGAGTCAAGGGCTGATTCTCTGGGGCCCTCCTGTTTCGCTAGGAATGAGGCTGTGGCTCTTCTCTGGGGACCATCTTCTGGATCTCCCAGAAGGGGTTCAGACTCTCACTCCCCAAGCCAGCCGGGGGCCTTGTGGTTAGTGCTCAACACAAGCAGGCAGAGCTCTGGCTTGAAGTCCCAGCTCCTTCCTCTGTCCTTCAAGGAGGAAAGGCCTGACCCTGCATTGCACTGACTGCCCTGACCAAGGATGGCCACTGGGGGCCCAGCTAGGAGGACAGACTGGAAAATGGATCTAAGAGTTAAGGTAAAATTGCCCCCACCCCCTCATCGGGCTCACCTCCAAGATGTAGTGGAGCTTGTCCGTGTCTGGGGTCTTTGCCAGCAGGTTCCCCAGCATGGCGTCCAGAAGGTCTGGTATGACCTATGCAGATCCTGCAAAGCAAGGGAGAGCCATGGGTCAGAGTTAGGGAAACAGGGGATACACTTGCCACAGGATGGGAAGAGGGGTCTCTGGGAAGCACTGGTGAGACCCCCAAACACATATCCTGGCCTCTCTCATTCACATCCCACTGCAGGCAATTAGCAAGGATTCGGGCACGATAACAGCTGGCTGATCTACTTGGTTGGTGTCCGTCTGCGTGCCCAGGGTGAAGACTGCGTGCAGGGTGGCTCGGAGGAGGTGGGTCTCCAGCTCCGGCTCCAGGGCAGGTGTCATGGTGCTGGCAAGAGAGGAGCCGGTATTAGACTGTGCAGTGCGGGGGTGGGACTGGCATCAACACGGACGTGAAACTGCAGGGAAATAGGCAGAGGCTGGCGAGAATGAAAACTGAGGCACTGAGCCAGGGAATGATAAGGCCAAGGTTTCCCAGACCGATAGTGGCAGGGCAGGAATGGCGCCTGTTCCCTGGACCCTGCTGCCCCTCCTGTATCTGATCCTGGGAGTCAGCCTCTCCCCAAAGCCATTGCAATGTGACTGGAGTGAAAAGAACAGAGCAGCCAGGAGAGGGAGTGACCCTTCCTGCCACCTCTGCCAGAGGAGCCCCCCTTGGGAGGTGACCTGGGAGTGGGAGGGGCAGTGACTCCCAGCCACGGGCCTGAGCAGCACCGGGGTTAGGGGAACCGGGCAGGAGGGTCTTGGTACCTGAGGTTGGCCACAGCAATGAGGGAGTTGGCCAGGACGGCGTCGGGTGGAGAGTTAGGAGGAAGCTCCTCAATGAGCTCCTGTGAGACTCAAAGGAGACAAAGGAGCGTGTGAGATTCGGGCCTCACTGACACTCCTGAAGGAGGAGATTACACAGCCAGCAGGATCTCCCCAGCTGCCTCCCGCTCCTCCGATTCCTGCCCACTAGTTCTCCCGTCTCCTCTCCCCAATCTTCAGCCCCAGCAATCCCTGCCCTCAGCTGCCCTCCAGCACCAGCCATCCCCCAACCATCGACCTGGGGAGACCCCTGCCCCTCCCATGTCTCTGTCTACCCTCCAGCTCCTGGGCGCCGTGTCTCACTCACCACAATCCTCTCCGCCACAGCCGCCTTCGAGCAGTGTGGCTCCAATGTGTAGTCCCCTCTCTGCTGGGCAGCGAGGCACGCGGGGTAGATGGCGTGCAGGAACACGAGCTGCTGCACCTCGTCCTGCGCCCACCAGGAGTGGGGTTAGGGGAGAGAGAGCCAGTTAGCCAGGGACCTCCCTGCCCCAGCCACACCAGCTGCAGGACTTAGGCCTGAATGGGGGATAGTGGGGACCTGCCTATTGTTCAAATCACCCACGACTCCTCCACAATCAGGGTCAGGAACTGGGACAGTGCCTGTGGGGGGAGGAGACCCCGGCTGGTGTGTGACAAACACCCCCATCTTGGGGGTCCCAGATCATGAAGGAGAAAGGTCCCCATTAGGGCCAAGACCTTCTGCAGGGGGTCAGGATGCTGGGAAGGAGCAGGACAATCTCAGTTCCAGCACAGCTGGGGAACGTTTGCACCTTTTCTCGGGCATAGAGCTGCTCTCGGATGTTCATGAGAGCAGCCTCCTCTGTTACCAAGTCTACCCGTTCTTCTTTCTCCTCGTCATCCTCGGAGTCCCTGGCGGACGCTGCACCAGGGAGAGAAGGGGACAAGGTGACTCCTGCTGCCACTCGGGGGAAGGACAGGGACATGGTGGGACAATGTGTCCCCTTCCCACCTCCAGGACATAGGGCAGATTAGGCCCCACACTCCCCCCTCTCAGTGATGGCATCAGCCCCCAACTCCTTCAGGAGCCCATAGCAAAGAGATCCCCCACACTGTCCTGGACTCCCTTGGAGGTGCCTCCCCCCACCCCGGCCCAATGGAGCACCAAGGACCAAAGTGGCAGCATCTAGTGTCCGTGGGGTTCACATGGCTCAGGCCAGACACCTGGGCTGGAGACCCGCCCCCATAGCACTGCTCGAGGGCCTGGGCCCTGGCTGTTCACAGCCCCCTTCACACCCCTCGCTGAGCCCAGCCTGGCTCCTCACCTAGAACAAAGCAGATGCGTCCATCAGCCAGGCTGCTGTCCAAGTCGCAGGCGCTGCTGCTGTCGGATGGGGAGCGGCCCGAGCTGCTGGGGCTGGCAGAGGGATCCTCCACCTCCTGCCTGGGGAGGCTGGAAGGTCCTCACTGACCGAGCAGGGCGATGCCCCCTGTTGGAAGTTGGGGCTGGGCTCCTGGGGCCGCTGCTGCCAACACAACAACAAGCCCCAGAGCCACCCTGCCCGGTTCCGCCCATGGGCTGGGTCCTGCCTGCCCAGCCGCAGCCTGGCCCAGCTCCATTTTGGCCTGGGAGGTGATGCTCCCACCTCGGCGCCTGTGCCGGGAGTGGGTTTCCTCTGCCAGAAGGCTGGGCACTTCCACCTCCTGGCGCGGCCGGGAGCTTCTTCCCCTCCAGCGGGGACAGAGGGGCTGCTCCGCTCCTGGGGAAGATGGTGGCTGCTTCCCTCAGGCTCTGGGGCCACCTGCAGAGCCTTCTTCCTGAACATCCTCAGGAGCCTGGCCATCCTGGAACCCAGCAGGGAGCAGGCGTGAGTCTGGGGTCAAGGCAGCCTCCCACTAACCAGCCTGTTTGGTCCCTCCCCATCCCTGCCCCAGCCGGAGCAGCTCCTGCTCCCCCCACGGGGGTACAGGGAGGGCAAGCTACACACACTGACAGGAGTTCATTGCATGATCTGCTCCCCCTCAACGCTCCCCCTCGTCATCCCTGGGGCTGCAAGAACTGGGGGGTCTCGTCCTTTTCGAGCACTGGGGTCAATCACAAAGACACTGGTCACTTTGGACAAGCAGCTCCCTCCTGCGACCCCAGACCACACTCACACACACCCACCTCCCGCCCAGGCCAGAGAAGGAACAGAACCCAGGCAGGGCCGGCTTTAGGCTGATTCGCCCGAATCCCCAGAATCGGGCCCCGCGCCTAAGAGGGCCCCGCGCACTCACCCCAGCGGCATTCGTCTTCGGGGGCCCCGCTCCCCTGGCCAGAGCGCCAGCCGGAGCGCGGCAGCCCCGCGGCCCCACTCTCCCGGCTGGAGCCCCGGCGGAGCGTGGCAGTCCCGTGGCCCCGCGACCCAGGCCGGAGCGCGGCAGCCCTGTGACCCCTTGACCCCGGCTGGAGTTCCGGCGGAGCGCGGCCAGCCCTGCAGCCCCGCTCTCCTGGCTGGAGCTCCGGCCGGACCACGGCAGCTCCGTGACCCCGGCTGGAGCTCCGGCCAGAACGTGGCTGCCCCACGGCCCTGCGACCCTGGCTGCAGCTCCGGCCAGCCCCGCAGACCCGCAGCCCCAGCCGGACCGCAACAGCCCTGCAGCTCCACGACCCCGGCTGGACCGCCGGCCGGACCGTGGCAAGCCCCGTGGCCCTGCATTCCTGGCCAGAGCGCTGTCCAGAGCACGGCAGCCCCGCGGGGCCACCTCCCCCAGCCGGCAATCCGAAGTCCCGCCCCAGGAATTGGGCCCCGCACTTGCTAAAGCCGGCCCTGCTTGTCCCATTGATTTTCAGAGAGTTCTAAGGGATTAGAGTGGAGGAGACTCTACTAGATGATGTCTCGAGGTCCCTTCCAGTCTTACAGTTCTATACTTCTATTCAGAAGTCTGTGTAGACTCTTTTTAGTGTTTGTCTTGCATTTCCTTTACTGCTTGCTGGACTGGTATCCCCTGGTGAGGTCATTCAGTGGCTTTTCAAAAATAGTGTAATATTCTATGAATCTCTGGTGGCATCTACTAAATCCTAGAAACATCTTGACCTCTATAATTTTGTGGGTCTATATTTTATGACGGTATGTAGTTATATGTAGTTATATCTTCTTGTGATCCTTTGTGTCCCACATACTTCATTGGTGTTCTGCAGAAGTGGCATTTATCAATTGATAGCTTTTGAAAGCGTTACACCAGCTAGGTGTCTTTCTCCATACTCCTCCAGAGATCTCCCAAATACAATCAAGCAATCCAAATCAACTAATGCCTGTAGCAAATTTATGTCTCCTCTGACTTTATGAGACACTCAAATGTTGCTGCGCTCCAAATATATCTTGGGGCATGCATTCAACCTGATAGCTTTTATCTGTCACTTAGGCTTCCATCTTCTCTTTATCATTTTGTCTCTGTGGGATCTGGTAATATGAGTTTTGAAGGTCCAGCACTGAAAACCACTGGCCCCTAGCAAGCAGGCTAAGTAGGGTTAGCTTTAGGGGCAAGCAGGGTGATCGCCCTGGATGCCAACTTCCAGGGAGGCACCACACTGCTGTGCTTCTTGGCCCTCTTTTTTTTAAATTGTTCTGACTGCTTTGGGGGGAATCAAACACTTTCCACCCTGGCCAGAAAAATACCTAGGCATCTTGTACAGAAGGTATGGGGTACTGACCAACTACAATACATCTGTTTAAGTTCTGGTGATCTATACAGATTATGATATTGGCATTTTTCTTCTTAACCACCGCTATGAGGAGGTATATATATTGCATGATTCAGCAATAATGCCATTTGACAACAATTCCTGGAGATCACATTGTACATCCTTGTAGTGAGGCGGCCTGGCTCCCAGCCGCCGCAGAGAGGTACGAGCCCCTCTGGATGCCAAAGTGGGCGGAGCCACTGGAGCCTGCGCCCGCCCCCCAAAGGTCAAAGCGCAGGACAGGAAGTACAAAAGCCCCATCCCAGAGCTTAGAAGCTGCTGGAGAAGCCAGATGCTGGGGGCCTATCTCCCATTGGGGAGACTCCTGCAGCCTGTGACCAACCCAAGGACTGGCCATACCAGTCAAGGCCTGATGACAACCAGACCCTGGAGAAGCTGTTAAGCTTACCGGAGAGAAGTGACCCAGAGGAGCTGCCAAGCCTACCGCTCACTGAGTACCCTGAGGAGCCCATGGTGCTTGATTCCGTGGAGGACACCGACCAGACACAGGTACTGCTAGAGGGGGAGGTAGGAAGTAGCCCGGGGGTAGCTGACCCTAGTCTAGCTGCGGCACACCCAGAGCCGATGTCAGTGTGTTGCGGCCAGGATCCCCACTGACACAACAGCAGGCTGCCTGCCACTGTTAGGGCCCCGGGCTGGGATGCAGTGGAGTGGGCAGGCCTGCGTCCCCCCTGCCACCCCACTTACGGGTGGCAGTCTCCCCCTCGCCCCAGATGCCAGAACCGGGAATCTGGGTTTTTGTTCCTGAACTATTTGCTTAGCCCCTGCCAGAGGGTCTGAGCCCCTGTTTGTTTACTGCCCCGCACTGTCCCAGGGCCTGGGCTTGTTACTGAACTATTTTGCTCAGCCCCTGCCTGAGGGCCTGAGCTCCAGACTGTTTCTTGCCTCACCTGGCTAGTTCCCTGACTCAGCGGACCTCAGTAGTGAGGTGGCCTGGCTCCCAGCTGCCCCAGAGAGGGGCGACCCTAAGAAAACCCCTCTACACTCCTCAATTTCAGCTTGCAGTATTTTCAGAGGATTCCTTTTCCTGCATGTGTTTTGGGTTCTGAAGGCTTTTTACCTTTTGCCTCGTCTGTAATCATGTAAAACTCTTCCTCCAAATACATCAAAAAGCATAGACTCTCCAAGGCAACTGTGAAGGTAGTTTGCCGAGTCTTCTTTACCCTCCCTGTAGGGGGAGGCTTTTCCATGGGAGGGTCCGATTTGGTCCCTTTGCTGATATATGGTAGCAAGAGGTCTCTGAAAACTGGTGAGCTATTCAGTAAATTGAGGCCAGAGTTTTTCTATTTCAAGCTTGTGTCCAATTCTATTCAAATTATGACGATAAATAGTGTATCAAAGAGAATTACCATAAGAAGGAGCTGACTGAATTTTAATCAGGGTCAAGTCATTGAACACAGCTGTGACAGATGAATTTAAAATTTCAAAAAGTATCTATTGTAAGACTTTAAATTAGATATCTCAAATAACTGGCACATTACTTCATACTGTAATCATTCTAGGTTAAATAGTTATGCATAAATTATTTTTACAAACTGTTCATTGAGATACAGCCTATCATATGACAAATTTAGTTTTAAATTACCTAAGAGATAAAAGTTCACTCACTGCTATTCATAATATATTTGGAAAAGGTTAGAAAACGTTCATTCCTAGCAATGATTACATTTAGGAGAATAGCCAAAGCAAGTTGGTTGATAATTTAGTAACATGCAGTAAGTGCCCAAACTTAACATGCAAATTAAATTCATGAGCTATTTCCTTTCAAGTGCTGCTAATGATATATGTTTGAAGGAGAATTACCTAGACGTAACTAGATGATTTCCTATTTACTAGAACTACAGAAACATCAATGAGTTCATTTTGCCTTGGCAAAATTTCTAGGCATATTTCTCACCAAACAAAAAATCTTATTTCTTGTGATTTAATACAAGAGGAACAACAACAATAAAGGGAAAAAATGTAGATGCATTAGTTATGACAAGCTCAAAAAAAGCTCCTTGCACATTGTAGCAATAGCCTGCTCCTGGTTTCATACTACAGGAAATATATGAAATTTGGATGTTTAAGTGAACATTGCATGTTCTATATCCTACTTGCACATAAATAGAGGCTTCATTGTCCAGTAGTGGAAGCATGAAACAAAGTCAGGAGACCTGAATTCTAATCCCAACACTGCCTGGGATTTACTGTGTGACATTGGACATCAATTAATTGCTATTCTTCAACTTCTGCATTTATTAAATATGGACGATAATTACCCACTTTTGTGAAATACGTGGCAAACATAAAATGAGAAGTTTTATGTCAATGTACATTCAAATACAAATTTGTAAAAACAAAGCACTTTCAAAAGCCAAAACTTGTATGTGTGCACACTAGAATTCACCGCAGAAAGTATGTACAACTGTTAGCTAGTGGGGGGAGGGATAGCTCAGTGGTTTGAGCATTGGCCTGCTAAACCCAGGGTTGTGAGTTCAATCCTTGAGGTGGCCATTTAGGGATCTGGGGCAAAATCAGTACTTGGTCCTGCTAGTGAAGGCAGGGGACTGGACTCAATGACATTTCAAGGTCCCTTCCAGTTCTAGGAGATGGAATATCTCCATTTTTATATATATATATAGAGAGAGAGAGAGAGAGCTAGGAAAGTATTTTAAAAAATCCTTATTGCGATTGCAGGAACAAACCATCCCGATGTGTAGAAAGAATAGTAAATATGGCAGGCGACCAGCTTGGCTAAACAGTGAAATCCTTGCTGATCTTAAACACAAAAAAGAAGCTTACAAGAAATGGAAGATTGGACAAATGACCGGGGAGGAATATAAAAATATTGCTCAGCCATGCAGGAGTGAAATCAGGAAGGCCAAATCACACTTGGAGTTGCAGCTAGCAAGAGAAGTTAAGAGTAACAAGAAGGGTTTCTTCAGGTATGTTAGCAACAAAAAGAAAGTCAAGGAAAGTGTGGGCCCCTTACTGAATGAGGGAGGCAACCTAGTGACCGAGGATGTGGAAAAAGATAATGTACTCCATGCTTTTTTTGCCTCTGTCTTCACGAACAAGGTCAGCTCCCAGACTGCTGCACTGGGCAGCACAATATGGGGAGAAGGTGACCAGCCCTCCGTGGAGAAAAGTGGTTTGGGACTATTTAGAAAAACTGGACGTGCACAAGTCCATGGGGCCGGATGCGCTGCAGCCGAGGGTGCTAAAGGAATTGGCGGATGAGATTGCAGAGCCATTAGCCATTATTTTTGAAAACTCATGGCGATCGGGCGAGGTCCCAGATGACTGGAAAAAGGCTAATGTAGTGCCCATCTTTAAAAAAGGGAAGAAGGGGGATCCAGGGAACTACAGGCCAGTCAGCCTCACCTCAGTCCCTGGAAAAATCATGGAGCAGGTCCTCAAGGAATCAATTATGAAACACTTAGAGGAGAGGAAAGTGATCAGGAACAGTCAGCATGGATTCACCGAGGGGAAGTCGTGCCTGACTAACCTAATTGCCTTCTATGATGAGATAACTGGCTCTGTGGAGGAGGGGAAAGCAGTGGATGTGTTATTCCTTGACTTTAGCAAAGCTTTTGATATGGTCTCCCACAGTATTCTTGTCGCCAAGTTAAAGAAGTATGGGCTGGATGAATGGACTGTAAGGTGGATAGAAAGCTGGCTAGATCGTCGGGCTCAACGGGTAGTGATCAATGGCTCCATGTCTAGCTGGCAGCCGGTTTCAAGCGGAGTGCCCCAAGGGTCGGTCCTGGGGCCGGTTTTGTTTAATATCTTTATTAATGATCTGGAGGATGGTGTGGACTGCATTCTCAGCAAGTTTGCAGATGACACTAAACTAGGAGGCGTGGTAGATACACTAGAGGGTTGGGATCGGATACAGAGGGACCTAGACAAATTAGGGGATTGGGCCAAAAAAAACCTGATGAGGTTCAACAAGGATAAGTGCACAGTTCTGCACTTAGGACGGAAGAATCCCATGCACTGCTACAGACTAGGGACCGAATGGCTAGGTAGCAGTTCTGCAGAAAAGGACCTAGGGGTCACAGTGGACGAGAAGCTGGATATGAGTCAACAGTGTGCTCTTGTTGCCAAGAAGGCTAACGGCATTTTAGGCTGTATAAGTAGGGGCATTGCCAGCAGATCGAGGAACGTGATCGTTCCCCTTTATTCGACATTGGTGAGGCCTCATCTGGAGTACTGTGTCCAGTTTTGGGCCCCACACTACAAGAAGGATGTGGAAAAATTGGAAAGAGTTCAGCGGAGGGCAACAAAAATGATTAGGGGTCTGGAGCACATGACTTATGAGGAGAGGCTGCGGGAACTGGGATTGTTTAGTCTCCAGACAAGAAGAATGAGGGGGGATTTGATAGCAGCCTTCAACTACCTGAAGGGGGGTTCCAAAGAGGATGGAGCAATGGTCTCAAGTTGCAGTGGGGGAGGTCCAGGTTAGATATTAGGAAACACTATTTCACTAGGAGGTTGGTGAAGCACTGGAATGCATTACCTAGGAAGGTGGTAGAGTCTCCTTCCTTGGAGGTTTTTAAGGCCCGGCTTGACAAAGCCCTGGCTGGGATGATTTAGTTGGGAATTGGCCCTGCTTTGAGCAGGGGGTTGGACTAGATGACCTCCTGAGGTCCCTTCCAATCCTGATATTCTATGATTCTATGAAAGTGCACACCAAATGTTAGAATTATGGAATCATTTAAGTAGGTTTTTCCAGCTCCAAAATTGTAGACACGTATATGTGCATGTGCAATTTTGCACTCTCAAAAGTGAAGACCCAGTAAAAAGGCCTTTTGAGAATTTATGCCACAAGTACAAATTAGAATCAATAAACTAGCTAATTTCAAAGAGAAGATGGAAGAATATCATTGATATTGGGGAATATGGCCTATAGGTCCTTTGTTATTCTGAAGGTCAGACTAGATTATCACAATGGTCCCTTCTGGCCTTGGAATCCATTATACTTCGAGTATGTGCTTAAACCACAATGTAAATAGCAATCTCAACAGACAAAGGCAGTTAAAAAAAAAAAAAGAGAGAGAGAATCAAAAGATAAGAAATTGAAGAGTTACAAGGCCAATGAAAATCAGGCCACAAAAGACATCTAAAAATGAAGTTCCCTGAAATTAGTGAATGATTTTGAAAATGTTGGCCTTATTCTCCCTTTATGCTTAGGGAATATCCAGAAGTAGATCTCTTTAGAACTCTTTAAAACTCTGGATTCTGAATCTGAATCCTTCCTACACTTGGGGCACAAACAAGGTTCCACCTTGTCTATCCTGTGCCATACCCTGCATCTCCTCTTAGAGATGCAGGGTATGGCACAGGATACCATTGGTGGTGTTAAGTTCCTTAAGTTTTCCCTCTGAGTGCTGCTCAATGGAGTGATTTTTTCAGTTGGCCTCTTTTGCATGTTCCTCCAGCTGCCCAATGATACGTTTGCCACGGCATACACTCTGGCTTTTTTCTTAACACATGTCCCAGGTATTTTCATCTTCTTTTCTGGATAACTTTTGATATAAGGGGTTGGTGAGCTCTCTGATGAATCTTGGCATTTGTTGTATAGTCATTCCATTTAATATCTAGTATTTTTCTAAGGCATTTGCTGTGGATTGATCATATGTGTTAGCCGCCAGTAAGGAGGTAGAAAATAATTCTTGGCCTGCAATACAGCCGTAGCATAGGATTGAAGAATTTATTTGATTTTCTCAATGCCTGATGTCATTTGACCTTTTCTGCTGCTTGGCTAGTGCCTAGTGTCTTTTGTCTCTAGCGCTTTTGTGGCATGAGCTTTCAATAAGCCATTGCTGAGATCATATTAGTATGGTATTTATTTTTCTGGATCTCTTTCCACCATTCTCAAATTGGATGATTTAGCCAGCTGTTCTAAACCTTCTGCTCTGAGCACTTTGGCAAATGAACGTGTCTCCTCCTCTTAGATTAATACTGTAGACTTCCTCAATATGGGGAATCTGTTTGCTTTTGAGGAGGATGGGTACAGGGCTGGTGCAACCCATTAGGCGACCTAGGTGGTCGCTAGCATTTCGGGGGCGGCATTTTCTTTGGCGGATCTTCAGCCGCCCTGGTCGTCGTTGGCATTTTGGCAGAGGGAGCTGAGGCAGGGGGGTGCGGGCAGGGCCGCCTGCAGCAAGTAAGGGAGGGGGGTGGCACGCAGGGGAACTCCCCGCCCCAGCTCCTCTGCTTCGCCTCCTCCCCGAGCACGCCGCCCCGCTCTGCTTCTCTCTCTCCCAGGCTTGCGGCGCCAAACAGCTGATTGGTGCCGCAAGCTTGGGAGGCGGGAGAAGTGGAGCAGCGACGGCGTGCTCGGGGAGGGGGCGGAGCAGAGGTGAGCTGGGGTGGGGAGCTGCCGCATGGCTCCCAGGTGGGGGGGAGAGCTGTCACGGGGGGGGGCGCCTCAGGGTGGAGGGGGTGGGGTGGGGAGCTGCCGCGGGGGGGTGCCTCAGGGTGGAGGGGCGCTGGGGAGCTGCCTCAGGGCTTGGGGAGGGAGCAGAGCAGAGGTGAGCTGGGGTGGGGAGCTGCTGCACGACTCCCGGGTGGGGGGGAAGCTGCCACAGGGGGGTGCCTCAGGGCAGAGGGGGGGTGGGGTGGGGAGCTGCCGCGAGAGGGGGCGCCTCAGGGCGGAGAGGGGGGTGGGGAGCTGTCACAGTGGGGGCGCCTCAGGGCGGAGGGGATGGGTGGGGAGCTGCCGCAGGGCTCGGGGTGGGGGGAGGGCGCAAGGTAGAAGTTTTGCCTAGGGCACGAAACATCCTTGCACTGGCCCTGGATGGGTATGATGCTAAGTTTCAGAGTAACAGCCGTGTTAGTCTGTATCCGCAAAAAGAAGAACAGGAGTACTTGTGGCACCTTAGAGACTAACAAATTTATTAGAGCATAAGCTTTATGCATCCGAAGAAGTGGGCTGTAGTCCACGAAAGCTTATGCTCTAATAAATTTGCTAGTCTCTAAGGTGCCACAAGTACTCCTGTTCTTCTTTTTGCATGATGCTAAGTGTTACTGTCGTTCACAGCTACAGAGTTACTCTGCCTTTGGAAGCTATTCTGCTGCTTTTAAATTTCTATCAAAACAATGTATCTCATGGCAGCTGATTTCAATCAAAAACTGATTCCATAATTTGGGAGCACATTTTAGAAAAGGCCCTTGTGCTTATTATCTCCAAAAATATATTTAGGATGGAGTCTTAATAAGAGATCATCATATTCAAACCTCGATAGACAACATGGGACATATTGTAAGGCAAATCAGAAAGAAGGGCCAAACTATTAGCACTCAATACTGCACTTGAAAGTGTTCATAATTAACATTTTATTGATAAAAATAAAATATTGTATAATGCTATTGTCTTTAATAAACTCTATTGGAGGAAATCCAAAAGAGGACTCAAACATAAGGAACCATGTAGCAGAGCGTAGGAGCCAACCAGTTATAGTAAGAGTTAGCAGCTGAATCATATTCTGACAAAGCAAAAGCAAGCCAACAACACAGAAATCGCACGTGAGGGCCAGAGTTCCAGATCTCTATGGCTAAGAACCAAGTCCCCCAGAGTCACAATTAGAGAGAAAATGTGAATAACTCTGCTTGAATGTCTATTTCTTTAATTTTTTGTCATGTACAAATACAACAGTCTAGCAGTAAGACGGAAGTGGGTCAGAAGTGTACAGTATAAAACATAACTCCAGAGTATATCGGCGTGTGGTGAAGAAAATAAAATCTGAATGAAGTTAAGATTTGGAGGCTTTGTTTGCATCAATGGGTTACATGGAAAGTGACTGGCATGCAGGCTCATGACAGCTACGTTCAGTTTATTTATGATTAGATGCAATAAAGTAGCCAGACAAGTATTTAATACAAATACTAAAGTAGTTCCTAGATGTCCCCCATTCTGCTATCTACAAACAAGTATTACAAGCAGCAGGACCACATTAGAAATGCAGATATATTCTGAACTGTCAGATTTCCTTAATCTGTTTTTAGTTTATTTGGATATCTGAACACACAAATTATATGTGCTGGCAATGACAAGTGACCTGTTAATCTGATTTACAAAAATCAAATTATAATATTTATAAATGGATTTGGTGAAACCTGCTCTGTCACATGGGAAGTGGCGGGGGGGGGGGAATGAAACACAGTTGATGTACCTGAAAGCTAGAAACCACTCTCCAACACAGTACATTTTAGGCAAGATAATGCCAATATGGTACCTTTCCTCCAAGGATTGTTAAGAGTTTTAAAAGCATTAATTAAACTTCTTGGTTACCCCTTTGAGTTAGGTACTCAGAATTTAACCGAGGCACAGAAGGGTTGTGATTTGCCCCCAAATCACACAGCAAGTCCTGGTAGAACTGGGATTAAAACCCATGGAAAGAGTGGTTTAAAATGGGAAGCTTCATGCACCCTTAAGTATAGGTGGTGATACCACCTCCAATTATAATATATAAAACCACTAACAAATCTATTAAATAATAAGTGCTATATACTCAACATCCAGGACTTCCATTGATATTAACGGGAGAGAGAGTGGTGGGGGGTGGGTCCATCCGTGCAGGTCATTAACACTATATGGACCTAAATCTTTGGTTCTATGACAGCTGTTTACATGTAACCCCTACACTGCTAAATAAGAGAATGTATCATGGGTAGAATTAGTGATCAGCATTATCTGCTAAAATTTTTGTTTCCTGAAGAAATCAGCCCTTATGACTTTTCTCATAGATGACCTATAATATGGCCTATAAAACTTCTTAAAATTTGATGTTAAACTCTTTTAATCAACAGCAGTTAACGCCTGCCTTGTAGAGATTCTGCCTTGAGTGTATGATACTCTCTGTTCCTGCTGAGAATTATTCTACATTACAAAATGAATCTCCCCCATTAAAGAGTTATAATGGGGGGAAAACATTTTATCCTGGGGGTCTTGTTGAGGAGAGGAGAAATCTATTTCTTTCACAGGCAGGTAACACTGCTCTACAGCCAAAATGCTTCTGAAATAAATGTAGTCAAACTTTACTAATTCTGGGTCACTGAGAACGAAAATGATGCTTAAAATTGTTGATTGGCTCTACTTTTCAAGATATGCTATTGGGTCAGTATATATGACCCTTGACTTGGGAACGGTGGAGGATAAGTGAGTTATAAAGGGAAGGGATCTCAATTTAAACCAGAAATGACTAAAATACATCTTTGACTGGATCTATGACTAAATCTATGACTGGGTTTGGACAGTACTTGCTTTTTAGGCAAAACAATGAATGATGCAATCTGAAGCTGGTATTGCATCATACATGATATGAATTGCATCATGTTATTCCTAGAAGTCATGGATGATGCAATCATAACAAAGCTTACATCACTCTGCTGAACAAATTGCCCTATATCAGCTCTAGAAATCATACAGTGTCGTGCTCTCTTATTTGTCAGTGTTTGATTTTGCAAAGGGACACATTTCTGTTTAGCCAAAGTGAGCAGAGATGCCTTGTACTTGTGTGAACAGTGCAGATAACTTCTGCTGTTTGTGGTGAAGTGACTTTTGCATCACAAAAGCGCAGTATAACCACTATGGTTAAGAAAGCCTATCACCTTTATTTTGGCTGCAAAATTGGAGATCAGGACAAGAGGTGGGCCCCACACATATGCCGCAACACTTGTGCAACAAATCTTCGCCAGTGGTTGAACAGGAAAAGGAAATCTATGCCTTTTGCAGTGCCAATGATTTGGAGAGAGCCAACAGATCATACCAGTAATTGTTACTTCTGCATGGTGCCTCCAGTTGGGAAAGGTGTGTCAAAGAAGAAAAAGTGGACTGTGCATTATCCAAACATTTCATCAGCTATACACCCAGTACCCCACGGAGAACGACTGCCGGTTCCTGATGCACCAGAATCATTTTCACTTGAGTCAGACGAGGAAGAGGATGAAACTTCTGGTCCTGAACCATCAATGTCACAGGACCCACATTTTCTCCCATCCTCCTCCTCTGAACCACACCTCATAACGCAAGGTGAACTGAATGACGTTGTCAGGGATTTGGAACTACCCAAGAGTAAGGCAGAGCTGTTGGGCTCCAGACTACAGCAGTGGAATCTCCTGACAGGTGATGTTAGGGTTTCCATATTCCGTGACCGTCAAAAGGATCTTGTGCCATTCTTCTTCATGGAAGGTGATCTTGTAGCCTGCAACAACATCGATGGTGTGATGGCAGCCCTCAACATCGTTCACGATCCAGATGAGTGGAGACTGTTCATTGATTCATCGAAGACGAGTCTTAAAGCTGTTTTACTGCATAATGGCAATGTTTTGCCATCAATTCCCGTTGGTCATGCAGTCCATATGAAGGAAACCTATGACAACATGAAACAACTTTTGAGGTGCATAAACTATGACCAACATCAGTGGCAGCTTTGTGGCGATTTGAAGGTTGTTGCTCTCTTGCTTGGTCTGCAGACTGGATACACAAAGTATTGCTGTTTTCTCTGCGAATGGGATAGTCATGCAAGAGATTCCCACTACATCAAGAAAGATTGGCCACTCCGATAGTCATTGGAGCCGGGGAGGAAAAGTGTTCAGCATCCACCACTTGTTGAATCAAGGAAAATTTTGTTACCACCCTTACACATCAAGCTGGGTCTGATGAAGAACTTTGTCAAGGCCATTGACAAAACACAAGCAGCTTTCAAGTACCTCCGTGGAAAATTTCCAAGGTTAAGTGAAGCTAAGATAAAGGAAGGTGTCTTTGTTGGTCCTCAGATTCGTGAACTTCTTCGAGATGATGCATTTGACCATGCACTGTGTGGCAAGGAAAAGACGGCATGGAAAGCCTTCCAGTTAGTGGCAATACATTTTCTCGGAAAGAACAAGGCAGACAACTACAGGTTGTTGGTGGAAAACCTCCTCAAGGCGTACAAAAGCCTTGGTTGCAACATGTCACTAAAGATAAATTTTTTGCACTCTCATCTAGATATTTTTTTTTTTCCACCGAACTGTGGAGCAGTGAGCAACGAGCACGGCGAGTGATTTCACCAGGACATTGCAACAATGGAGAAACGCTATCAGGGCAAATGGAGCCCATCAATGCTTGCAGACTATTGCTGGACAGTGACAAGAGATGCTCCATTTAATGAATACAAGAGACAAGCCAAGAAGCGCCGAGTAGACACTGACTAGGACTAAACTATGTACAGAATAGTTTTTTGCCTTTTGTTTCATAATAAATTTTATTTATATAACCCTTTTGCTGATTTTTAAAGTGTTACATAAACAGGACAGGTGATATATTATCATGTAAAGCAACCATAAACACATGAAAAGACCTAGGTTTACAATTCATGATTAAAACTCTATCTACACAATATACATACACATAAAATATAAAAACTTAAATATCTTAGAAACAGTAGCCAATCAGTTGTTTTAATTGTCATATTTGAATTCAGCACATCAAAATACATAATAAATAGCACATTTTATCTCTGAAGCAGACGACTTCTCAAAAATTGTAGACCAGTGTAATTATTCCACAATTATGTGGCAAATGCACTCCAGAATTTGAGGGATTATAGCAATGTTTACCGAGAATTATGCTAACAATTCACTTAAAATTCCTGTTAACTGTAAACATGTGCCTCCCTTCTTTTTGTGTGCATCTCAGTTAATACTACTATGCATGTACTATGCAAACCATTGGAGTAACACATCAAATTATATATAAATTCCTCTTTCCTGGTAATTATCAGATCAGTAAAGAATTGCTTGCTGTAGAGCACTGGTCTCTGTTGGGAAAACATTAAATGAGTTTCATAGTGAATTAAAGTAGCCAAACATGGAAATGCAAATGGTTTTTCTTTTCTTTTTGCAGTAATAATGAGGATTTTCTTTTCTTTATTACTTAATACAAGTTTTTACATGGGAGTGGGGGTGGGGGGAGGGAACAGTTTTTTTTCAGGAGCATACAACTAGATATGAACAGAAAATGGAAATTCCTTCCTGGGGAAAATGTCTCATTTTAGAAGAAAAATGATTCTGAACTGGGACAAGATATCAAATATGCAAATTTTTTCAAGGAAAGTTCCCTTTCAGGAGAAACAATATAGAATTTTTTGGCCCAGTTGCCACTTGGAAGGCTGTTTTCAGTTTCATTTTCAATGTCCCCAGAACAGGGTAGGCAGAGCACCAGGGCTCTCTGGCAGTCTTCCAGGAAAACTTGTGCCAGTTTCACTGGCAGAAAGTGAAATGGACAAGAACGTTGCAGCTTGGCAGCCATCATTTCAATTTTTCTGGCAGAAAATCAATTTTTTTCAATAAGACTGAAATTCTCTCATTGGTCAGAAAATCATTCTAATTGTTCTAATCCAACTTTGATTTCAAAGGCATATGTAAAGTAAGCAAACTTTTCAGAAACGTGCGCACACACTTGCATTTGCCCAGCTTGAGTACACAAATATCCCAATTTATGCACATTTCTAAGATGTGTGGACATGTGTTTCTTTACTTAGGCTGGAATTAGAATAATAGAATCATAGGACTGGAAGGGACCTAAAGAGGTCATCTAGTCCAGTCCCCTGTACTCAAGGCAGGACTAAGTATTATCTAGACCATCCCTGACAGGTGTTTGTCCAACCTGCTCTTAAAAATCCCCAATGATGGAGATTCCACAACCTTCCCAGGCAGTTTATTCCAGTGCTTAACCACTCTGACAGTTAGGAAGTTTTTCCTAATGTCCAACCTAAACTGCCCTTGCTGCAATTTAAGCCCATTGCTTCTTGCCCTGTCCTCAGAGGTTAAGAAGAACAATTTTTCTCCCTCCTTCTCATAACAACCTTTTATGTACTTGAAAACTATTATCATGTACCCCCTCAGTCTTCTCTTTTCCAGACTAAACAAACCCAGTTTTTTCAATCTTCCCTCATAGGTCAGGTTTTCTAGACCTTTAATAATTTTTGTTGCTCTTCTCTGGACTTGCTCCAATTTGTCCACATCTTTTCTGAAATGTGGTGCCCAGAACTGGACACAATACTCCAGCTGAGGCTTAATCAGAGCGGAATAGATTGGAAGAATTACTTCTCATGTCTTACTTACAGTACTCCTACTAATACATCCCAGAATGATGTTACACCCCCAGATCCCTTTCTGCAGTACTCCTTCCTAGGCAGTCATTTCCCATTTTGTATGTGTACAACTGATTGTTCCTTCCTAAGTGGAGTACTTTGCATTTGTCCTTATTGAATCTCATCTTATTTACTTCAGACCATTTCTCCAGTTTGTCCAGATCATTTTGAATTTTAATCCTATCTTCCAAAGCACTTTCAACCCCTCCCAGCTTGGTATTGTCTGCAAACATTAAGTGTACTCTCTATGCCATTATCTAAATCACTGATGAAGATATTGAACAGAACCAGACCCAGAACTGATCCCTTAGGAACCCCTTCCAGCATGACTGTGAACCACTGATAACTACTCTCTGGGAACGATTTTCCAACCAGTTATGCACCCACCTTATAGTAGCTCCATCTATGTTGTATTTCCTTAGTTTTGTTTATGAGAAGTTCATGCGAGACCATATCAAAAGCCTTACTAAAGTCAAGATATACCACATCTACTGCTTCCCTCCTATCCACAAGGCTTGTTACCCTTTCAAAGAAAGCTATCAGATTGGTTTGACATGATTTGTTCTTGACAAATCCATGCTGACTGTTACTTATCACCTTATTATCTTCTAGGTGTTTGCAAATTGATTGCTTAATTATTTGCTCCATTATTTTTCTTGGTACAGATGTACAAATGTGCATTTTTGTATACACAGCTCTCAACAGCTGGTTCAACATTTCTATGTGCCTCCAGCCATTACTAACACATGTACAGCACAGTCCTAGGTGTTTATGCATATTTGCAGTCTGAAGGTTTGTGTATTCAGCATTGTCATAAGTTGACTGCTCACTTTAACCGGAGATGGGCCTAGATCTCATGACTAATCAGCTGCCTCCCAACTGAGACTGTGTGCTCGGGGTCAGGTGAGAGCTTGAAGAGCACCTAGTCTTTAAAAGGTCAGCCAAGAGCTCATGTGAACTGTAGGGAGTGGGCAGGCTCCTCCTGCAGGAGTCCCTGGGTCGGGGGAAGAAACCCACTTGTAAATGACTCCGACAGATGTCCTGGGGAATGAGAATTGCAGGAAGTAGGCTCCTGTGGGAGACCTTGGGTGAGGCCACTGGCTGAGAGGTTAGAGAAATCTTCTGGGAACTGTAACCCATGTTGGGCAGAGGAACTATTTTGTTTTGGTATTTTGCCTCAGATTCTGCTTAACTGATACATAATGCCCTGGAACAGATTCTGGTGTGGCATCAGTCCTTCCTGGGCCAGTGAGCTAGCCTCCCAACTTACATGCATCATTCTTTTTCTAACAGTTGATTTACTCACCTGGGTGAAGTTACACCATAAATATTAATGAGAAGAGAGCAAACAGAGGTATCACTGCCATCAGGTTTAAGCTGGGATTCCATAGGAGTCCCACAAGAGGAGATTGCCTGGGAAATACCTTCCCCTGCTGGCCTTGCCCAGTTTCTGGGAGCTGGCTGGCCCTGGACCCCTCAGCCAAGAGGCTGTTGCCAGTAGTTTAAGCCTGCCATGGCCCACAGCATTTGTGCCACTACTGGATGAGAATCTAGTTTATCTGAAAGTTTTTGATCTCACCCTCAAGAAAGCAGAACTTTTCTTGGCTTTCACCACTCTGGGAATTTATAAACATTGATTTCCCTGAGTGGAAATTGGAGAGCAAGACAAATAATTAGGTACCTGCTACTACTCAGTGATATTTTAAGCTCAAAGTGCTTGGTGGAGAGAACTGTTACCTTTCTCTTCTTTAGCTTTTCTTATGTTAGTCAGTAGGTCAAACAAATCAAATACTTTGACCATGTTTTCTTAGATGTTGGTTTGTTGCCTCGGTGGGAAGGAAGAGATTGTGTATAAGGTCAGTACTCTATTGTTTTCCCACACCGTAACTAATTGATGCTTTTCTTTACCTGGAATAAAGCATATCAGAATGTTTTGCGTACAGTTATTGCAAGATATGATTCTATTCAAAATAGTTAATTTATCTTTGCATTATTTTACCACACACATTTCTTTCTCTAACAGGTGACTTTATTTTTTGACATTTGGCTATGCTCTTAATTTCATGACCTTGCATATGATTCACAAATCTTCTTGTCCCTGAAATTGTTGTAAAAATGCATGAAGATAAAAGTGGTAGCAATTGTTCTGCATCAAAAAGTGCTTGTTGATTTTTAGTGGAAAATTCACAGTATGCTACTTCCAGTAGATTGGCACATAGTAGAAAACACATAGTCAAAACCAATACCAGACATTGGTATCCTTTTCAATTAATATTTCTTAAAGTACTTCCCCAAATAGGCTTGAACTGTAGACAGTTAATATGCCAGGCTGCCAGGGAGGGATAGCTTAGTGGTTTGAGCATTGGCCTGCTAAACCCAGAGTTGAGTTCAATCCTTGAAGGGGGCCACTTAGGGGTCTGGGGCAAAATCAGTACTTGGTCCTGCTAGTGAAGGCAGGGGGCTGGACTCAATGACCTTTTAGGGTCCCTTCCAGTTCTATGAGATAGGTATATCTCCATATATTATTATTATAAGTACTGATTGATTAATTATTAGCATATTGAAACACAAAGTATTCACCATAATATCAATCCTTAAACTAATGTGTCTGCTTACTCTAGGGACACATACTGCTTTCATTCTATAGGTACAATTCTTTCCAAAGATATCGATAAGGGATCTATTATGGATTGACTATAGTATAAGGCCATTACTATGATGATGAAGATTTTCTGTGGAATTTGTACTATTTCTTATTTATTAAGAAAAAGTATTCTTCAACTTTCATTGGAATTTTTCTACATAGCTGAAACAATCAGGTCAGATGGGTTTTAAAATCTTGTTCAATCTGCATTCAGAGTCAGACCAAGGATAATTTTATTGTAAGGTTAAATCAAGGCACAATTTTTGGAAAGTGCCTTAGTTTCTTTAAATTCCACATGGACAACTATGAGGGACTTCAATTTAGGGACAAATTCTGTCTTCACCTGATTGGGTGCAGTGCCTAATAACTTAAATAGGATCAAACATTTCACATGACAGAATAATTTGGATGCCTTGAATAAAGCATGTAACTTCTAATAATGTAGCACTTCTTAATATTGCACTGATATAAGTATTGGTTTAGGCACAAACCCACAGCCTTGTGGTCTAGAGGTGAGAATGTTACCAAATGAATTTAGACCAAATAATATCACACTAGGATTAGTATTATAGTAAGGGAATAGCCAAACCCTTGCATGTATCCATATGGGTCTATCTTAGAAGTCTTGTCGTATCCCTTCTTTAAGGTTTTCTCCACAGAAAACTTGGAAATCTTGTACCAGTGCTCCATGACAACTTACCTCATAGGATGACTGATAATCTATTATGATGCTTTTTGGCAAAGTTTATTAACAGTATCTCTAAGAGATCAAACATTATTGTTATAGCTGTTGACTGCTTTATTCAACCTGCTGTAGAAAGTTATAGTCTGATTTTGCTTCTCTTCTTGCAAGGAAGTAGCAGCTGTACTTTGTAAGAAGGATTTAAGGGATTTATTTTTGTCTGATGGCAAGTTCCTCTTTATATTGCTATGCGTATCATGTCACCTGAGTTTCAATTTCCTCCTGTAGTCCATACCAGCCACGTGTAGCCTGGGGCAAATGCAGCATTATAATTTTATGTTGGTCTTCAGTGGAAGCTTCTGTTGTTACTATCATTTAATTTTTTTGCAGGGCTGTGCACATGTGACTAAAATCAAGATATGGGTCTTTGTGGAAGTGCAGCATGCATAAATTGGGGGGGAAAAACTTATGTCAAAATTATTGGGTACTATGAGATTAAATATTTATCGCACTACATTTGCTCCAACATCTTGCACTGTACAGAGATTCAAATTCTGTCCAGATTTTTATGGTTCACTGATGTTTATTTTTAAAAAAAACTAATTCCTGATACATTCAAGGTTGGGGATGAGGTGGAATTTTCTCCATGATGCATTCTGTATATGATCCATTAATATGGTCTTTTATTTTATTAATAAGTCTATTGCCTTGGCTGTACACACAATCACTGATAAATGAAGTATCATGGAATATATTTCAGAAATCAATATTAACTGTTCTATTTACCTATAATAACTGTGCCATCTTCCCATAGTTAAAAGGAGATGCTACTTTGCAATTGTTGTGGTAGCTATTGTCTTTTTAATTCTTCCCATTATATAAGGTACTGTATTTAAAAGAACCATTTGTTTCTCTTAAACTACAATAAGAACGTGTTTGAAAGATTTTAGAATCCTCATTGGATAGGTTAACAACCAAAAAAACCACTAAACCTTTTCAGGTTGCCCATAGCTGAAAGTAACGGTACATTCTAGAAAAAAGAGGTGGAAATTTCCTGAGAAAAGAATCCTAATATGCATGCTTCTGACCCAGGAATCCAGATTACCTTGTTCTTTGTATGTAACTACTGCCAGTTTGTCTGGTGTGGCACACAGAAATGACTGTGTCAAGTTAAGTCTCTCACTGAGACCACTAAATATAGTGTTTTTCTCTGTCTCCTGGCTACTTCACAAAACATCCAAATGGGAGAGAGTTGTATGAGGAATAATATTTAACTTATTCATGGCATCTAACACTAGCAATTGGCTGAATATGGATGTGAAAGCATTTGTCAAGCAGTTATTGAGGCTTCATCTCAGGTAGTACAAGTGGTATCAAAAGCATCAGTAATATCAGGCTTTTGGATAAAAGTTAGTCTATGCAGTGCTATGAAGCCAAATGTTTTCCTGTGTGCTGAGCACTGATGATAACTGTGCAGTATTCAATATGATGTTGCTGAACTGTGTGCAAAGTGTTTTTTCTTTGATGCCTCAGATCCCTGTGGTACCAATTAAGTAATTTGTGGCTGATTTTATTTCTACATTTCTAAACCGCTGCCTATTTGATTAATAAAACATGACATTTATAAGGAGAGTAGATATAAACATCCCATAATATCCAATTACAGTCAAACTTATTTTAATAAAAATTGTAAGGGATTATTGACTTGAAAGTTCATTTTGCTGCCTCCTAAACTGTAGTGATGCCAAAGTCAGAAGCATAAAGGAAATGTGCTTAGGTTGCTGTTTGGGGTAGGTGTATAAAGCAGGAAATGTAGTGTACCCTTATAGAAAAATCCAATAGAATATAATAGCATTTAACCCAACAGCATAGCATCCCTGCTATTTCTGGTTGCTGAGCAAATACAAAATAACAGCATTGTGTGTGCTATTGCTGATTGATTGGTCAGCTGTAAACTGTTGTACTTACTCTAAGGTGTGCATGCTGCTAGTCAACATAACCTAAACTCAGTCACTTCTCCCACTGTTATTTGCAGTGTTGTTGTTGCCATGTTGGTCCCAGGATATTAGAATGACAAGGTGGGTGAGCTAATATCTCTTATTGGAGCAACTTCTGTTGGTGAAAGAGATGAGCTTTCAAGCTTACATGGATCTGAGTAAGTTCGAAAGCTTGTCTCTTTCGCCAACAGAAGTTGGTCCAGTAAAAGATATTACCTCACTCACCTTCTCTCATCTCACCTACTCGAGTCAAGGTAAGGCCCATGTGAATAGCGATCATCCTTAAAAAGCTTTAACTTCTATATATTAAGATTTTGTGACCAAGCAACAGGAGCAGGAGATGTACAGTTAAGTTAATGTATGTTCCATAATTAATCAGGTTGTATTTATAGTACAGCACACCACATGTATACTTGAGACATCTGTAGTCCTTCCACAAAAAAAAAAGTCTTAACACTGAATCTCCTTTCATCTGAATGTTTTTTCCAACATTGTATGGCTTTCCATGATTCTTAATACCGTATATATTCGTTCATTAGCCCGTTCGTTTATAAGCCAACCCTCCAAGATGGTTAGGTAAAAATAGCAAAAACTGTATGACCCTTTCATAAGCCGACCCTATATTTCAGGGGTTGGCAAACTTTGACTCCTGGCCCGTCAGGGTAAGCCGCTGGCGAGTTGGGATGTTTTGTTTACTTGGAGTGCCTGCAGGCACGGAGCCCCTCAGCTCTCAGTGTCCACGGTTTGCCGTTCCCAGCCAATGGGAGCTGAGGGAAATGTGCAGCTTTTTCTTTTCTTTTTAGGTTGGCGGCACAGTCCTCTGCTCCCTCTAGCTGATCACACACTCTCATATCTCATACTCATTTATTTGAGGACTCTTCACACCCTAAGTCTTTCAAAATAATGAAACTAAGTAGTTGATATCTCCTTGCCAGCTCATACAGTCTCTCTCATGTGTGGGCTTGTGTGTGCCAGGAGGACAAATTAACACTAATTGTGGGTTGTTTAGCTTGATCAATTAGGTTCAGATCTTGCCCACCTTGCTCGCTCAGAGCTCCATTGAGCTCAGTGTTGTTTGACTAAGTTATCCAAGATCAGTCCCTGTATGACTGAACTGTTTAACCTGGGTGTTTCTCTTGTAAAATGTTTGAGACTAGATATTATGGGTCAAATCCTGCTCATAGTTCCAACGGTGTAAACCAGATCTAACTAGTAGAGTAATTCTGGATTTATGCTGTTGTAACTGACAGCAGAATATGGTCCCGTTTCTTTATCTTGGTCCTAAAAAGTAATAAATTAATCAACCCATCAATGGAAGAGGTAATTAAAATGTTCATAAAAATATATCCTTAATTATAGTTGAACTTGCATCCTTATAAATAATAATGCATTATCCATTAGAACAAATGCAAATACATTATCCATTAGAACAATCTCTTGTTCCAGACCTTGGCATCTTCAGCTGTAACCTTAGCTACGGGGAAGCTCTCTTCTTCCCTGAATGCATTGCAACCATTTTGATTTACAAGTTAATTTAATTTATTATGATGGCTGCAGAGTTATAACAAAGCCTAAGTGTGCTCAAATATACATACAAACTTTGCAGCAAATCAGATTTAATTTGCTGTATGTTTTTAGTTTTTCAATAATAAAGTGAGAAAAGGAAGAATATTTGAGCTATTTTAGAAGTTGGGGTTTTGTTTTTTTTTGATTTAATGTTAGAATGGCTAGATCTGTTTCTGGCTGGTATTTTCAAAGCAATGTCTACTTCATTGTTTAACTGTCTAGACATGCTGTTCCTGAAAAAATGACTTTCTCTTGAGTCCCCCTGTTAAAAGCAGTGCAGGTGTTACTGATACTGTAATAAATGTTTCTTTAGACAACCTAAGTTTTTATGGCAGATGAGCCATGTATATTACTTTTTGCTTTCATTGTTTACCAAGCTACTTAGCTACTTAGAGAATTATTTTCCTCTAGTCTCTATCAAATTTGTTGGTTCTGCTTGTATTTCAGGCTAATATTTCTTTTGTTCCCATTCATTCTCCATCTAATTTCATTGCATGCTGTGTCACAACTATAAATTGTTTCCCAAACAACTGAAGACACGGTTTAAAAAAAAAAAAAGCAATAATGATCTAGAATAATCCTTCCCGTTAAAAATGATTTTCCTAGGGCTAGTGTCACTTTAGGTGAATTGCTTTAGCCTTTATCTCTGAAGACTTGGCTAGAAGTCCCAGGTTTCCACACACATACCTCCAGCTAGGTGGTCATATCCTCAACCCCACATCATAAGAAACACCACAGGTTGGCTTGCTCCTGCTCCCATTGAAATCAATGGCAAAACTCCTCACTGACTTCAGTGGATCCAGGATTGGGCCCTCAAGACAGTGACGTGTATTGCAAGAGCTTTCACAGCAACTGCCTACATTGCTGAGCTTAAGTCAGTGGTGCAGATCATCCCCTTCCATGGTACAACAGTTGTGAGGGGATCTCTGGTTGAGGAAATGTCTGAGGAGCCCCTTGAGGAGATCTCCTGTCAGAAAAGGCTTCATTGCCCCCCCTATATGTAGGAGATGTCAAGCCATTTGCATGAAGCCCTGTGTCTCCACACCTGTTCAGGCCCCGGGCAGCATAGCTCCATTAGAATGGTGTCACTTTCTTCTTCCTGGCCATGGCTGCTCCATAGGATGCCAGAGAGGAAACTACAGAAATAAGAGTCCCAGGCTTATTCTCCACAGGGCTGCACTGCATCTCCTCAGCCCGCGCTCTGTCCACCTCCCTCGCCCTGTGCAAATCTCAGATCAAGAGTACCCTCTGTGGAGTCAAGTGGAGGGTTGACAATACTGCAGGGGTGGCTGAGCAAAGAGTGATTTACCCTCTAATGTCGATCAAAGGGGTACAATCCAGACCATTTACACCGTCATTTAATTTATTCAAAAATGTTCTCTGGGGGAGAGCGAGGACATTAAACCCGTGCATTTTAAAAATGGGTCAGCCTTGTCATGAGTCCAGAACTCTTGGATAAAGTCTTCTATTCTTCTTCGAGTGCTTGCTCATATCCATTCCATTAGGTGTGTGCGCGCCGCGTGCATGATCGTCGGAAGATTTTCTACCCTAGCAACACCGGCGGGTCGGCTGTGGAGCCCCCTAGAGTGGCGCCTTCATGGCGCTGAATATATACCCCAGCCGACCCGGCGCCCCCTCAGTTCCTTCTTACCGCCCCTGACGGTCGTTGGAACTGTGGAGCGCGGCATAGCTGTTCTCCACTCTCCCTAGCTTAGTTAGTTATTCGCAGTTATAGTTATAGTTATAGTCATAGTTCTAGTGTTTATAGTTAAATAGTTAAATAGTTTTAAAAGTTGTTCTAGTTATTATAGTAGTTCAGGGGATTAAGGGGGTCGTCTCCCCCTTTCTCCCCCAGCCGCGGGCCCGGGCTCATGCCCAACGCTCCCGGCTTCAAGCAGTGCGCCTCCTGCGCTAAGCCTATGCCCACGAGCGACCCGCACGACTCCTGTCTGAAGTGCCTGGGAGAGTCCCATCAAACAGATAAGTGCAAGATCTGTAAGGCCTTCCGACCAAGGACCAAGAAAGAGCGGGACTTTCGGCTCCGGCAACTCCTGATGGAGGCGGCACTTAGTCCGGACGCTCCCTCTACAAGTCAGGCCCCGGCACCTAGCGCCTCGGTGCGCAGTGCCCCGGCGGCACCGGCCATGCCGACCACGCGAGTGGCGTCGGACAAGCCTCCCCGGCACCGGACCTCGTCGGCACCGCAAGCACAGCAAGTGCCTCGACGCCGGTCATTATCCCCGGGGCATAAAAAAGCCCATAAGAAGGGGGCCTCCGTGCCGAAGACGCCGGCTCCCCCAGTGCCGGGGGTAGAGCCGAGTCCGCCGGTGGAGCACCGGAAACAGGTGCCTCCAGCACTGTCGACTCCGGCGCCGAGGCCGTTGAGTCCGGTGCAGATAGCGTCTCCACCGAGACCGGCGGTGATACAGTGCCTCCCGTCGACTCCAGAGACCTTCGCGGCGGCGAGAGACTTGATAGCTCTCACGGAGCCGGCACCGCCTCAACCACCGGCACCGACGGCACCGTTGACTCGCCCGGTCCAGTCGAGGGGGAAACCTGCCTTGATGCGCCCTCCATCGCAAGGGCTGGAACCTCGGCACCGGTCCAGGTCCCGAAGCAGGTCCCCACGCCGCTCGCAGTCCCGGCGCCGAATATCACCTCGGCACCGGTCGTACTCGCGGCCAAGATCTTCGTCGCGGCACCGCTCTACGTCTCGGCACCGCTATGATCGTCGGCACCGATCAACGTCGAGACGTAGTTCTCGGCACCGCTACGGTCGACGCTCGATGTCGAGAGGCCGCTCCCGGCACCGGGCATACTCCAGGTCCTCGTCGAGGTCCAGATCCGGCTCCCGGCACCGACGAGGTCATCGGCACCGATCACGGTCCCGGCACCGTTCACCGGCACCGCGTAGAGATAGATCATCTCCGGACCGGCACCGTGCGGCACCGCAGCCCACGGGAATCGTTTCGTCAATCTCGGCACCGCCATGGCCATCAAGATCGGTGTCTCGCTCCTCGGAGGACCTGTCGAGATCGGCATACCCCCCTCAAGGGCAAGCCGAGGAACAGGACTTGGGCCATTGGCAGCAGATAACAGAGGACCATTCTCATGGCCCATCTCACTGGTTGTTTTGGACCCCGTGGGCGTACCACCAGGAGCAAGGGGCTCCAATACCCTCGACCTCTCGCTCGGGTCACTCCGTTAGAAGGGCCCCGGAGTCCACCATCTCTCGGCCTCCGCCAGGGGGCATGGAGGCTTCCGTGTCCGCGTCACCCGACGCCCTGGACCCAAGCACAGGTGATGCTCCGGCCCAGGAACAGGGGGACCAGGACCCTCCCTTGGATCCTGTACCACCGGAGGCATCTTCCTCTTCCTCTCCGGATGAGGCAGTGGCGGGCACATCATGCACAGGTCCACCTCCAATAGATCTTCGGGCTCACCAGGATCTCCTGCGTAGGATGGCCCTAGTGGAGGTGCAGGACCCTATCGTGAATATCCTCGGAGCGGATGCCCCATCGAGGGTGGCGTTACCCCTGATCCGCACAATACAGGCCAATGCAGCTACGATATGGCAAACTCCTGCCTCTATCCCACTCACAGCGAGAGGGGTGGAAAGGAAATACTTTGTCCCGTCTAAAGACTACGGGTACTTGTATACCCACCCCCAACCGTGTTCACTGGTGGTGGCATCAGTGAACGCAAGAGAGCTCCACGGTCAGCAGGCTGCAGCGCCTAAATCAAAGGAAGCTAAGCGGCTCGATTTGTTTGGCCGTAAAGTTTACTCAGCCGGAGGGCTGCAACTTAGAGCGGCGAACCAGCAGGCGCTCCTGAGCCGCTACAACTTTAACTCCTGGAACTCTATGGGGAAGTTTAAGGAGTTGGTTCCCCAAGAGTCCAGGGAGGAGTTTGGAGCCATGGTAGAGGAGGGTAAGAAGGTGGCTCGGACCTCCTTACAGACCGCCTTAGACATAGCGGACTCTGCTGCGAGAACCCTGGCATCAGGTATCGCTATGCGGAGGATCTCCTGGCTCCAGGTTTCGGGTTTGCCTCAGGAACTGCAGCAAACCCTGCAGGATCTGCCCTTCGAAGGACAAGGGTTGTTTTCAGAAAAGACGGACTCTCGCCTGCAGAGCCTCAAAGACTCCAGGACAATCATGCGTTCCCTGGGGATGCATGTTGCGGGCCCTCAGCGCAGGCCATTTAGGCCGCAGCCTCAGCGCTTCTACCCCCCCCGCCTCGTCAGAGACAGGACTCGGCCCGGAGGCGAGGGCGAGGTGGTAGAAGAAGGTGGACCGGCCCTCAACCCAGCCAGAACCAGGGGCCACCTAGACCACCTTCAGGCCCCAGGCAGAACTTTTGAAGGTGCGGTCGAGGACGGCGCCCCAGTCATCCCCCAGGATCCAGCCCCCTCCTTTCGGGATCGCCTCTCCCACTTCCACCGTGCTTGGTCCCTTATAACTTCGGACCGTTGGGTCCTCCGCACGGTGGAGAGGGGATACGCTATCCAGTTTTCTTCTATCCCCCCCCTCCCACCCCCCTTCCCCGTCCCTCTTCAGGGACCCTTCTCACGAGCAACTTCTTATACAGGAGGTTTCTACGCTCCTGGCCATGGGGGCCATAGAGGAGGTTCCGATAGAGTTAAGGGGCAGGGGATTTTATTCCCGTTACTTCCTGATCCCCAAGTCCAAAGGAGGTCTGCGGCCCATCTTGGACTTGCGCGGACTCAACAAATTCGTAGTAAAGTTGAAGTTCCGCATGGTCTCTTTGAGGGCCATTATCCCTTCCCTCGATCCTGGAGACTGGTTCGCCGCCCTCGACATGAAAGACGCATATTTTCACATCACAATTTACCCACCTCACAGACGCTTCCTGCGATTCGTGGTAAACACAGTGCACTACCAATTTGCAGTCCTTCCCTTCGGCCTATCCTCGGCCCCAAGGGTGTTCACGAAATGTATGGCTGTCGTGGCAGCGTACCTTCGTCGACAAGGGATACAGGTGTTCCCGTACCTAGACGACTGGCTGGTACGCGGTCGCACCAAGGAGCAAGTTCAAGCTCACGTCCACATAATAGTGCACACATTCAACGAGTTGGGCATCCTCCTCAACAAGGACAAATCCACTCTAGAACCGACCCAGAGAATAGAATTCATCGGCGCAGTTCTAGACTCCAGACGTGCACAAGCCATCCTGCCAGACAACCGCTTTGGCACCATCAAGAACCTCATTCAAGGGCTCAAGGCCTTCCCAACTACCACGGTGAGGTCGTGCCTTACCCTGCTGGGTCACATGGCTTCCTGCACGTACGTAACCAGGTATGCCAGACTTCGGCTTCGCCCACTTCAAACCTGGGTGTCATCAATATACCGTCCACATCGGGACAGCCTGAACATGGTGGTCACGGTCCCGAACTTGGTCCTGACCTCCCTCACCTGGTGGCTAGATCACAATGTGGTCTGCGAGGGGATCCCTTTTCACACCCCACAACCCTCTCTGCACCTGGTCACAGACGCTTCATCTCTGGGTTGGGGCGCCCATCTCAACGAACACCATACCCAGGGCCTGTGGACTGCACCCCAGTTAGCCCTGCACATCAATGTTCGGGAACTGATGGCGGTGCGCCTGGCGTGCCAGGCATTTCTCAATCTCCTACGTGGCCGTTGTGTGTTAGTTCTCATCGACAACACCACGGCCATGTTTTACATCAACAAGCAAGGAGGAGCACGTTCGTCAATTCTATGCCAAGAGGCCATTCGCCTGTGGGACTTCTGCATCGCCCACTCAATTCATCTCACGGCATCGTTCCTCCCTGGAGTCCAGAACACTCTAGCGGACCGACTCAGCAGGTCCTTCCAGACGCACGAGTGGTCTATCCGTCCGGACATCATACATTCCATCTTCCAGAAGTGGGGGTTTCCCCAGATAGACCTGTTTGCATCTCGAGACAACAGGAAGTGCCACGTGTTCTGCTCCCTACAAGGTCGAGCTCCGGGCTCCCTCTCGGATGCGTTTCTCCTTCCCTGGAAAGACCACCTGTTTTATGCCTTCCCTCCGTTTCCTCTGGTCCACAAGGTACTGCTCAAATTGCGCAGAAACCAGGCACAGGTAATTCTGATCGCTCCAGCGTGGCCAAGACAACATTGGTACACCACACTGTTGGAACTCTCGGTTCAGACACCGATCCCGCTTCCATTATGTCCGGATCTCATCTCTCAGGACCACGGCCGGTTGCGTCACCCCGACCTGCAATCACTCCACCTCACGGCGTGGCTGCTCCATGGTTCACCCAGGCAGAGCAGCAATGCTCGCACTCTGTCCAACAGATTCTGCTGAGCAGTAGGAAGCCCTCAACACGCACCACGTACCTGGCCAAGTGGAAGCGGTTCTCCTGTTGGTGCGAACAACGAGCCACGTCCCCGTTGCAGGCACCCATTCCTCTCATTTTGGAATATCTCCTCTCCCTAAAACAGCAGGGGTTGGCGATATCTTCAATTAGAGTTCACCTGGCCGCTATATCGGCCTTTCACCCAGGGGAACTCGCGTCCTCGGTATTCTCTAACCCGATGGTCGTTAGGTTCCTCAAGGGCTTAGACCGGATGTACCCACAACAACGTCAGCCCGTCCCGACGTGGGACCTCAACCTGGTTCTCTCCAAGCTCACAGGTCCTCCATTCGAGCCACTGGCCACCTGTTCACTTCTGTACCTATCCTGGAAGACAGCCTTCCTCGTAGCCATCACCTCAGCAAGGCGTGTTTCTGAACTCAGGGCGCTTACATCTGAGCCCCCTTACACAGTTTTTCATAAGGATAAAGTGCAGCTTCGTCCACATCCTGCCTTTCTTCCTAAGGTGGTTTCTCCTTTTCATATCAACCAGGATATATTTCTCCCGGTCTTTCATCCTAAACCACATGCCACTCGCCAGGATCAACGTTTGCATTCCCTGGACGTACGCAGGGCCCTGGCCTTCTATATTGACCGCACAAAGCACTTTAGAAAGACGACGCAACTCTTCGTTGCAGTGGCCGACCGAATGAAAGGCTCACCGGTCTCCTCACAACGCCTATCCTCCTGGATTACGTCTTGCATCCGGACTTGCTATGACCTGGCAGGTGTCTCAGCACCGCACCTCACCGCTCACTCCACGAGGGCCCAAGCTTCCTCGACTGCTTTCCTGGAACATGTTCCGATCCAGGACATTTGTAGAGCGGCGGTTTGGTCATCAGTCCACACATTTACAGCTCACTATGCACTAGTGCAGCAGTCCAGAGACGATGCTGCTTTCGGATCAGCGGTTTTGCACACAGCAATGTCTCACTCCGACCCCACCACCTAAGTTGGGCTTGGGAGTCACCTAATGGAATGGATATGAGCAAGCACTCGAAGAAGAAAAGACGGTTACTCACCGTTGTAACTGTTGTTCTTCGAGATGTGTTGCTCATATCCATTCCAAACCCGCCCCCCGTCCCCACTGTCGGAGTAGCCGGCAAGAAGGAACTGAGGGGGCGCCGGGTCGGCTGGGGTATATATTCAGCGCCATGAAGGCGCCACTCTAGGGGGCTCCACAGCCGACCCGCCGGTGTTGCTAGGGTAGAAAATCTTCCGACGATCGTGCACGCGGCGCGCACACACCTAATGGAATGGATATGAGCAACACATCTCGAAGAACAACAGTTACAATGGTGAGTAACCGTCTTTTCCTCTCCGTGACATCCAAACAAGCCCTGTCTATCTCAGCAAGTCTCTCTGTGTTGCCTTTGGAGTCCAAAATGTCTTTAGTCACTTTGCTGGGCACATAACTGGTGGTTTTGGTTGATTGTGTGTTGTGGTTGGTTGGGTTACTTTTTTAATCTTGCGCTGACACTTGCAAAAGTCTCTCTTCTCTGATCTTGAAGTCTTAGCTCTTCTTCCATCTCTGAAATGCTCTTTGATTTCTACTAAACTAATCTCTCTTCCTTTGCCTTAAGGAGAAGGGGCACTGCAGCACTGACTCTGCCTGAGAGAGTTTTGTTGAGCAAGTGGAAAGTGCTGTTTGCCTGATACAGACACCAAAATAGATGTCTGAATTAGATAATGCTCCCTTAGTGGGAGAAATAAGATGCCTGATAAAATCTGGATCTTTTCTGATAGACTCACTAAACTAGTTGCACAAGCACTCATTTTAAAAGTGCCTGTCTCCCTGATACTAAGTCTCTGTGTATGCTTACATGCATGGGAATATATCCTCATTTTACCTCTTATCTGTGCTGTTGTAAAACTAACCAAAATTCTGCGATCCAATGTTACATTTTTCCATGCTAATCTCTCTTGGTTTTGTAACATTCTTTAAATAAATAATTAAATGGCATCTTGTGCTCTACGGAGCTTTCCCATCCCTGGTATGAGATGTCCTCCTGTGCCTCAGTTTCCTAGCTAATGTAAAGTATGGATGATACTTCCCATCTCCTACCCTTTGCCTGTCTCGTCTAGTTAGATTTCAAGCTCTCTGAGCTGGTCTCTCTCTCTCTCTCATAATATAATATAATGTTTGTATCCTCTGCTAGAGGTTCCTGCATCTCGTATACACCCCATAAATTATAGTTTACAAAATAAATTTAGATCCTGAATATTTAAAAATAATTTTGGTTTACATACACACAACATGACCAGTCCACTTATGCACAAAGAGGAGGTTTTTCCATTGACCCCATGGGAGCTGGACTGAGTTCCTAAGCTCCTAGAAGTATTTCCTGTCTCTCTGGTATAACCATGTATCGCTTTTAAAAATATGTCTGTCAGTTTTCCAGTGTAATAATCATAGATCATTTTAAGATTACAGCTGAATAAATTAAGGAAAGATCTTTTATTGTGACTAAAGAACATGGATTATGTTTTTCTTGAAATTTTAAGGTTTTCAAGTACTTTTTCCTTCCACCCCCATGTTTTCCAGTTTATTGTGCCTCAGAACTCCTTTACATTAGTGATGTGAAGCAATTCAACCTGAGTGACACATTATAGAGCACTAGGCCAGCCAAGGCAATTAGCAAAAGGTGTGTCTGAAAATTGTGTTGATCTTGATGCTCAAGAGTAATAGGAAAACTATACTATACTTCCCTTGTTCCAAATTATTTTATATTTTGGGGTGGATAAGAACTGGCCACTCCAGCAGACAACAGTTTTCAGAATATTTTTAGTAGATTCAAGATTTGGGCAAAGTGATTTTTCCCAAACCATGGGATAATAACCTTGTAACCCACCATCAAAAGTAATTGACCAGTCTTAGTATACAGATACCTGCTTCCATGGTAACCTATTTTAATGATCCTATGCACTGGATAAGAAAAGATAATATATAGCAACTCTGAACCTGCTGCCCTTAAAATACAAGTGAGAAAAATATGGTAAGCTTCAAAGATCAAGGAATAAATGAGTGGCTCATGGTAGGGGTGCTGGAACAGAACTGGGGGGGGGGGAGGAGGTGGAGGCCAGGGGCCCGTGGCCCCTCACTTTTAAAATGGCCGTAAGGGCGAGTGATGGGGGTGGGGCCTCTGGAGGAAGAGGTGCTGTGGGGGCGGGGCCTCAGGGGAAGAGGCACTGCAGGGCCTGTGGCTGTGGGCCCCCCTCCCAAACTTTTAGTCATGGCATTATTATTATTATTTTTTATCTTTGAACAGGTTATCACATTATTGCTCTATTCAACCCACACTGAAAACAGCCTTTCCAAAACTTATTTTGGCCAAAAACAAGAGCTTAAGAAAAAATGTATTCCAAAAAAAAAACCAAACAAAAAAACGCAAAACCAAAAACAAAACAACCAACTTTCACAAGATCAAAGAAAGATCAAAACCAATGCTTCATTAGCAAGATAATTCATCACAGTCTGGCTTCTACTGCCATCACTGTCAATGGGAGCGGTACTTGACACCATATTCACATCTTGTGTGGGCTGGGAAATGTATTTAAAACTAAATGTTAAAAGCAACTTTTGAGCTTTTTTTTCCCATGCAGTGATCATCTTGCCTGAAAATTAGGCCGTGTCAACATTTACAGACTTACATAGGCACAACTGTACTGATACAGCTGTGCCCCCGTAAGAGCGCTCGTGTAGCCACATTATTCCGACAGGAGAAAGCTCTCCCATCAACATCATAAAAACAGGTCAACAAGCAGCGGTAGCTATGTTGGTGGAAGAGCAACTCCTGCTGACATAACGCTGCGCATACAAGCACTTATGCTGACAAAATTTACGTCACTCGGGTGTGTTTTTTTTAGATGGTTCAGATTTTTAGTTTTTTATGAACAGTTGGAATTTTCCATGGGAAGCAGGCACTTTCCACCAAAAAATCCCACCTAATTTAGTTAAACATACAATTGTGAAAATAGTTGTGATGGACATTTTTTTTTACAAGACCAGGTATTCTGTTTACATTATTCAGAGAAATAAATTGGAATCTGGTTTTCGCAGTGACTACAGGGCAGAAATATTCCTGTCTGAAATAGTTTTTATTAAGAATGGCACTACACTTATCCACTCTACAAAGTCAATAAGCCATTCCTGCATTAGGAGCAAAAGATACAAAGTGGAACTAGCATGTGGTACAAAGGAACTTGTGACTGTACAGCTTGTTACAAGAGGAGGTTATTGGCTGAGACAATCTGGTTGAAATTCAGCTGCATTTTTTTGACCATTCAAGAGAGATGACAAAACCAATAGACCACATAACAAGCCTCTGCATATTAACTACTATTAATCTGCTCCTGAGCACACAGTTTGCCATCTTGATCCTGGGGGTAGCGGCCAAGTTTAATCTCAGACCTTACAAGCTCTGTGGCTTGAACATTGAAGATGTATTGCATTCACTAGAGTAAAATGAATCCATAGTGCTGTGTACTGCACTTATTCAGGGCAGCTGGTCAAATAATCGGGGTGGGGAAGGTGGAACAGGTTTTGAATATAAACTTCCAATTCACTTGTCTACTACTTGTCAGTTGTTTATGAATATTCAGATGACTGCCCAGTATCTATTAAATGTTCATAAATCCTGAAAGTTTCTTCAATTCATACTGAAAGTGCATTAATTGTTCATTATTCCAAATTCACTATGAATTATTTGCCATTCATTATTCCTCTGTTAAGTCTGGCATTCAATCAGGAATCTTAAGCCTCACTACCAATTCTCAGCATTGGATTCATCACCATAGATGGCACGCTATTTACCTGGGATATTTGGTTAAATTTTAACAATGAAAATACTCACAAAACCTGCAATTTGTTCATGAATGATTTGCAAATCCAATTCTTCTCTCTCAAGGAGAAATATTCACTCAGTTTGCAATTCATGTAATGCTATTTTGCTTGTCCTCAAATTTCTTACTGCATGTAGTACATGGAGTTTTATGATAGAAATATTAGATACTAATGATCCTTTTCTGATTATCCTCTCCTGATGCAGAAGAGAGAAATTTATTCTAGCGTGAACTGAGCAAAAATGCATCTAGTTTATATAAGAGATTGATGTTTTTTGACCCAGCCATGCTTCCTTGGAAATTCAAGAACAAAAGGAATGGTCAAAGAGGGATTTAAAAAAGAAACAACTAAGAGCTGCTGGAAGTTAGAATTCTTAATGAGGAAAGGGAACAGTCTGATGAAGAGAAGTTTGTGTGTTGGGCAGTATGGTTGCTTTGTAGTGAAATAGCTGAGCGTTTGAGTTGAACTTATGTATATATTTTGTGCTTATGCAACATTTTTTTGTCTACCTAAATTATACTGCACTCCATTTATGAGATCAACACTCCTAGTGACATTATTATAGTTAGGTTATCATCCAGTAGCCATCTTTCTGTAGTGTGTTTAACTGTCTTATTTCCTTTTCTTTCTTTGTTGTTTTGTTTTTTGTTTTGTTTTTTCAATCCAGCAATACACAAACAGGAGAACACACCTAATTGACCTTAGGCATGTTTTTCTTTATATTCTTGAGATTAATTATTTATACTGAATAGCTATTTTGTTCTTAGTCCTAGGCAATTCTCTATCATTTTAAAGGAAACTGTGGATGTACTAATAAATTATATCGTGACCTTGTCTTCAAAACCTGCACTATTTTAATCTCTTCATTTTTCAATAATCTCAAGGCTCTTCACATTTAATTGATGTTTTATTGGCTCCCAAATCTCTAAATACTTTTCACTGTGTGAAAAAGTTGTGTTTAATCGATGAAACATCTATTTTTTTTTTTTACCCATTTGTGTTATTGAGGCCAGCCAGGAGAGTTGTTGTTCATAATGATTTTAGTGACTTACTGTTTGCTGTGTGTCAAATTAAAAATCATCCTCCTAAGCACCTGTGGAGACCCTTACAGATGTTCTGCTCTGGTCATCTGTTAATCCTAGAGTGACTGTTAAGCGGATGTTTTATAGGTGTCATTAATGCACAAAAAGTCGTGAATCTGAAAACTCCCAATGGGTTCCGATGCGTCAGCTTGAAAGAATCTGGTTCAGAACAACTTCAAATTGCAATAAAAAAATAACAACAAAGAAGTCTATATTCCATCAATGTGTGGGAGATTTTAAAGGACTTTCATACACAGAAAAGCTTTCAGATAGATCTGGTTAAAAACATAAAAGCACCCGAAAAGTAAATTGAAGTCATGATCTTTACTGCGTCTGTTAGTTACCAAAGATGAGATGTTTTGAGTTTAAGTGAGGGTTTGCTGCTTTCCATCCCATTTTACCCTGGTATTTTATCCTGAAGTCAAGTTGATAATACTGGATTTGTGACAGCACAGTTATTCCCATAGCAATAGATTGTGATATCAACACATTAATGCACATGGGGGAAAATAATAAGAAAAAAACAGATTCAGTGGGGGAAGGGATTCTCGAAAGCAGTAATTTTGAAAAAGATCTAGAGGTTCATTATCAACAAGAAATTAGACTGGAGTTTGAAATGCAACATGGAAGGGGTTTAAAAAAAAAAGACCTATCATTTCTGGATTGCATAAACAAATGCGTCACATCACTGCATGGAGAAGTAACTCCCTTTCTTTGTCACAGTGGTGGCATTATTGTATTCAATTCTAGACACTTCTGTGCTAGAGGATATAGATAAACTAGAGTGAGCTCTATGAAAATGAGTAGGAGCTAGGAGGGGATCATCTTCTAAGGGAAGTTTTAAAAGTGCTAAATGATCCATAACTTGGCTCAGTTATGACTAAGATGGGAGGCATAATAACTGTCTACAAATATTTGAAGGGTGTGAAAATCAAGGAAAGAGAATTATTTAGCATGATGGTGCATATTCAATGGATTGGATCATCTCTCCTTTTTTATGAGCAGAGAAGACTCCAATCTACTGGATTTCTCAAGGATGGGAGCAGGTTAGCCCTGGAGCTGGGTCAACAGCAGCATTCTTCTGCCATTTGCCTGTGCCAGCGCTCCATAAGATTGGTGCCAGGGGAGGATTAAGAGGGTGTAGAAAAGGGAAATAACCCTACAGATCCCATGGAAATCCACACCATTGGAAGCAGAATTGACTGCTTGGTCCCTTCAGTCACTGCAAGTATGCAGCTATGTGTGGCTTAGTCAATGGAAGCAAAGTTCCTGAAGAAGACATACTGCTTTGGGGAAGAAGGGGCCAGTATAGCAACATGAAGGAGATAATCTTCCAGAAAGCCATCACCTGCCTCATTGGGATAAGGGGTTTCCCTTCATGCATTTCCAGGCTTTATGGAGCCATGTCCCAATCTAGTCAATACTACCTTAAATTCCTTCCACCTGATAATCGGTAGGAAGCAAGTCAAAGTCATTGTCTGGAGCTCTTCTACCTATTCCCATGAGTTTGTCAGAACGGGGTCTATGTTCATAGAACTCTGAGCATCTCAGTGGCACTATAAATAAAAAATAAGAATCCTGCTATTGTGCAATAAAAATGGTAACATTAGTTCAAACCACCCTAAAAGGCAAGAGGCTCTTCACTTCCCTATCTTTGAAGCTAGTAATGACTTGAAAATCTTCCCTATAAGAGGCTCTTCACTTCCCTATATTTGAAGCTAGTAATGACTTGAAAATCAACCAATGATTGGGATTCCCTAGGCATTTTATTTCCCATCATGTTAAAATGTTATCTGCAAAATTAAATTTAATACATGTAAGAAATGTATTTGCAGAACACTGTATTCTTTTACCATTGAGTGGGCATTCCTCACTGTGTGGGGATCATGGCAACATTTGGGGGTAGGTTTAAAAGACAGTGGCAACTGACTACCTGGTGCTACTTCACCAGGAGCCTCAGGTTTGTTTGCCTGGAATAAAGTTGAATGAGAGAGAGAGAGAGAGAGAGAGAGAGTGTGTGTGTGTGTGTCTTTTTTGTATCACTGTTTTAGACAATCTGTTTTGAAGTATTGGACAACAGACACTGCTTCTATCAGAAAAGCCTGGATAATACTTAAGGGCTTCTGTGCCTGGAACAAATAATTTGTCAAACAGTTGAAAGTAAGGATGTCTTTTAAGACAAACTGCTGCTTTGTGGACAATAAAAAGAAAAATAGATTACCACCTGCCATAGTCCCTCATGGACAATTCTGTATATTCGGTATCTGAAAGATCTTGTGTAACTCACTTGTTAGGATTGATATTTGTGTGGGTTATTCTTTGCATCAACCAAACAATTTAAAAAAAAATTATCTCTGAAAAATAGGTCGTGGATGGGTGTGATAGGGTGGACCAGGCTTTGAGGCCAGGGGCATAGCCATGGGTGGGGCCTGGGTGGGCCATGGCTCACGCATTTAGCCTCCAGGCCTACCCAAATCCGAAGGGTGTAGTGCTGCCACATCAGCCCAGAGTGTCACTTGGGCACCTGAAATCCAGGGCAGAGCTATGCGCCTGCCCTTCAAAAAGTTATGTTCTGACAGCTCTGCTTTGCCATTTTCTGAGTCTCCCCATTCGTGTGCCCGCTTAGCAGGCAAAGTCCTGTGTGTGGGGGCACCAGGGCTAGGAAGAGGGTGTGGCGTTCAGGGAAAAGCTGGGCTAGCACAGTCTGGCATTGCCCGTCCAGCCTAAAGTTCAGGCCCACCCAAATTTTCACTCCTCGCTACGCCACTGCCTGAGGACCCCTGCTGGAGACCTTGTGGCCCTACCACACCCCGCCCCAGAAAAGGGCAGTGGAGAGGGTCCTCCAAGCTGCCAAGAGTGGCTGCACTGGACTCAGCCAATCAGAGAGGGGCTGCAGAAAGCAGCCAGTCTGGGCCCAGCAGGACTATATAAAAGGAACTGCAGCGCAGAGCAATGATCAGTTCCTTACTAGAGATGGACAAGAGTGGCTGGTGTGCCTGGCTGGCTGAGGGAGCTACAGGATCTCAGACAGCAGTACTGGCAGAGGCTGGGGGGAATGCAAAGGTGCTCTGAGCTGGCTGCTGGGATTCAATCAGGACAAGGCCCTGAGGTAAAGGTGAGGAATGTGCTGGGACCCAGGAATTGTAGCAGTGATGCAGCTTATTTAAAAGGAAGTGACAGATGGCTACTATCTATAGGTCCCTGGGCTGGGATGTGGAGTAGAGGGCGGGCCCAGTTCCCCCCACTACCAGCCACTGTGAAAGTGGCCTGGACTTTGATACACCCCAGAAGGTGAACTGAACTCTTTTTGTTGCCCAGCTAAAGAGCTGGGTCCAGAGAGGCAAAGAGTCTCCAGGGAGGAAGCCCTGGAGATGTGGCCCCACACCAGGGCAGGGACAATTTGAAAGAACCCAGAAGGCGCTGAGAGATAGTTCAAACCACAGTACTGTGGTAGGTCCTATTAGGCTGATTGAAGAGCGAGCCCAGAGATAGGGCTGCCGATAAAGGGGACCTTACAGAGGGCACTGAGATAGGCCCCCTGTTGGATTTATATCCTGGATGGGTTTGATTTTATCTCACGTACAGATTGTGTGTGACATGGCCGAAGGGCTGGGTAGCTGAAGACTCACCACAAAGCAGAGAGAAAGTGCAGGCACATGCACTGAGATGGGGCGCTCGTGAGGGGTGAGTACACCCCTTTACAATGGGATTTTCAAAAGTATCAAAGTGACTTAATAGCACCTTTTGAAAATTCCAACCAATGTTTTAAAATAAAGGGCTTATAAAAGAATATAGAACTTTTCACCTCCAGGTTGCTGATTGAAATTGATCAGATGTTTACCATCATCTGATGGTGGTTTGGTGGCCTACCTGTAATAGCTTCTGGCCATCACATTCCTGTCACAGAATCCTCAATAAATGTCAATAACTGACAAGCAGCAAAGGTTAAGGATTAAATATACCGTACATAGAAACTGAAAGCTTAGATCCTTACAGGTGATCCATCCTTATAGTTATGATAACTATCATGGTGATGGGGCATTGCAGGGGGAGCTTTCCCTGTCATTGTTCTTGCTGATCCTGTTCTTTGTGTAAACAGTCTCCAGGACTGTCTTTTGACTGGCAATTGATTTTATGTGAAAAGTGCTCAGATACTACAGTCATGTGAGACCATATTAAACCCTAAACAAAGAGTAAATTCACCCATTTAAAAATATTTATAAAGTAAAGTTTGAAAATAGAGCAAATAATTGTAAAACACCACTGAAAGTGTCAGAAATAACTTACAGGATAAGGAAGGGCCCTAAAAATTAATCACTTATTTGAAAGGCATTCTTCCTCACTGCAGTAATGTAAGGCTGATATTGCTTGAGGCTTGTTTTTCATTTACTTGTCATTAAACTGATTATCTTTATAGTGCTGGAGATGCTTAATTTTTAGTCAGTGACCTTAGTTGCCAAAAATGACTGATGTGTCCCCCAGTAAAGAATTCTTTCATAGTAGCTTAGAGTGGACTTCATAAATTACTGCTTCATAAAGCTCCTGGATTGTTTTTACTTGCACACTATTTTGTAGCTCAGTTTGAATGAGCACAAATAGTGAGCATGATGGTAGAGAACAGTAATGCATCTCTCTAAACACATCTGTTTAACCCCATACCAGTGGAGAATATATCAGCACTTGGAAATTCTATGTTTCTGTGCTGTGCATATACAAACTGCATATTTCTAAAAGTGGCATCTATGCATCTTTAGGCAAAAGAACGGTGTTACATATTGTGACAGACTAACAATATCCTTAATTAACTGTACTGAATTAAATTAAACCTTTTGAATTAGTTTTAAGATCTTTGGAGTTCATTGTATTAAAAATACAAATATTTGTGTTCTATTGTGGGATTGTAAGGATCTTCAAAGGATCTTTTGAAGGAACGAGAGCTTTTAAGATTAAGGGGGTCTGTCTAGGAGGGTGGGGTATTTTATAGAACCTTTGATCTCTTTTGTTGTCCTCTGGACTCTCCCCAATTTATCCACATCTTTCCTACAGAATGGTGTCCAGAACTAAACACACTACTCCAGCGAGGCCTCACCAATGCCAAGTACAGTGGGACAATTACCTCCCATGTCTTACATACAACACTCCTATTAATACATCCTGGAATATTAGCCATTTTTGCAACTGCATCACATGTTGACTTATTCAATTTATGATATACAATGTCATTCCTTTGGTTATCCCCTGGAGAAGTGTGCATATACTAGTTGAAACTGAGTTCTCCTAGGACCACAGACAAAGGAAAGGATTTTGGGATAAATAAATTGTGTTTAGACTGACTCGGGGCTTTCTTCCTGATCCAGTAAAGAGACAGGACCCCTAGTCCATGGAGGGCCCCAATCCTTTGGGAAGGTTTGGAAGGACTGGATCTAGTCTGAGCTGAGGCTGAGAATTTGTGACCACCAAGGAAATCCCATGTGTGCAGTATTGAAAGACTGCTGCTGCCAGAGCCCATGTTAGAGGTGGGGTGATGTCTGGTTAGCTAATTAGTATGTGTGTAGATTCTCTTTTTGTTTTTAATATGGTTTCTCTGTAATGCTTCTTACCTTACAGATAAAGCAGGCTTGCATAGGGAGTGCTGTGTGCTACTGTACAACTGTAACAATTACTCCTGTTTGCTGCCCCCCCAAGACAGTTATGTCCTGGGGCAACCTGTCTGTGCTGGGACTAACACAGTGAAGTTGGGGAACTGTGCAGCCTGGGAATACCCCAGTCAGAAGGGGTGGGGAGAGAGACTCGGGTCTCTGCCTAGAAAGGCAATGGCTAGGGAGCTAGAAGCCTGAGAGTGGGTGCCCTTGCTGGACTAGTGAGGGGAGATACACATGCGGTTGCCCTGAACTGTGACACGCATTTTACCCTGATTTACTGTTGCATCCAACTCAACAATCTGATGCTAAATAGATCACAACAGCATTGTGAGTTAAAACTTCCATTAGTGAAGTACCTAAAGCATAAATAGGTTTAAAAATATTTTGCTTGCAGTCCTTGAGGGAAGATATACAATATAGAATAGCTGTCCAAAGTAGGCTAGTTTTAACTCTCCAAAGGGGCTAATGTTTTAAACTTTTTAAAAGAATAAATTAATACATAACAATTTCAGAAATCATTTTGCTGTTGTAACAAACCACTCTATGCAAAGTTTGAGGGTTTTGTTTTATAGGAATTATTTTTAGGTGCAACAACAGAAAATAGGATATTTTATTATTGATATTTGATGGTGGGTTTTTTGTTTTTTTTTGGCAATCCAACCTGGCGTTAACTTTCCCCTTCTATAGGGGAAGCTTTTAAGTCTCTTCATGCAAATAAGAGCAAGCCACAGCCCTAGACTATCAATGTGAAGTAATATTTTGATAAATATTCTAAGTAGGTAATTCCAACTGTCCATTAGTTCATGAATATTTATATATTCATAGACTGCACATACATCATTTATGATGATGGAATTGTATTTTGCTTAAACACTCAGCAATCTGAGTTCTCAAATTTAATTTGCATGATCCGCCTTATTGCTTGCTCTTCTGCGTGAGATATAGTCAAGAGATCAGCTCTTTACTCCTGAGTGGATTCTGTGCCAAAAATATTCAAAATTCTGCAAATTTTATTTGTTAAAATAATGCAATATAATCACACCAGTTTCAATTGTTTTGGTAATTTATTTAAACCACAATAGAGAAAAAAGTCACAATAACTATTGAGCATTTCCTAAACACATGAAAGTTAAGTTACAAACACTTGGGAACTAATACCCTGCATTCTAGGTATAATCCTGGATTTTCATTTAAATTACATTACAGAACACCAAACATAAAAGAAAGTTGAATGTAATTTTAAATTGCTCAGACTTTCACACATAAAAGTCATACAGTTTTGCTAATAATTGTCCTGGACCTGGCTGGGTACTTTGGGAAGTGCTTGGTTCTTATTGTCCTGACATTTTGACAACTTGGTAAATGTTTTATTTGCCCTTAAAGTCTGTTTTTTTTTTTCAAAACGAATAAGTAAAATAAATCCTGAGCTGTAATCTTACTTCATTATGCCACTTTGGCAAAGGAAACAAGTGAGAGAGTGCATAGATCTTCCTAGCTGAGGATTCCCTTACTGTCATTTATAATAAGGCTCCTTTACATCACTCTGGCAATGTAGAGGCCTTAAAACTTTTACAGGTTTTATGCTTCTGGGGGAATTGTCCAAGAATGGGAACATTAACAATGTTACTATGCGGGCAGGCTGCTACATTTCTGCCTCAGAGAATGAGATCAATTAACTAGCAAGACAGGCTGCTACATTTCTGCCTCCGGGACATAGCCTGCCTCGTACATAATAAAAAGCCTTACCCTTCCACACCAGTGAGCTGCAATTGAAAGCGAGAGGGACAGAGTTTCTCTCACTTGTTGGCATGCACGTATGCTCAGCCCCTTCTCTCCCCCTCTCCTCTCCCGACAGTGATCAACCATGCAGGCACACATGCCCAGTCTCCCTTCCCCTTCTCTGAGGCTGCTCCAGTCATGCTGGAACAGACGCGCTGTCGGGGAAGAGGCGTGTGTCCCCCAGCAGATTTTTTTGCATTTTTCTGTGCGTGGGGCACAGAAATATGTGGGCCATATGAATTCTGCACCCCCACAGGGCGCAGAATTCTGTCAAGAGGAGCTCTTTCTTCTAAAGGCTTTTCATTTTGGTGGAGAGATGCAGATCCTGCCTATAAACTCCTTTATTGTAATATTAAACACCCAGGAAAAAAGTGTATTAATTAGTCTCCCCTCAATATTCTGGTAATAAAATTTTCTATTTATTAAAAAAACCATTTGTCTGGGAATGTCAAAGGCGACTGACTGCTCTAAAGGTTGAAGTCCTCTCTTTGTTCACAAAACAACTATAGCATAGGTTACGTCAGTGCAAGTGTCCACGTACTGTATGCAGGGCCGGCTCTAGGCACCAGCAAAACAAGCTGGTGCTTGGGGCGGCACATATTTAGGGGCGGCATGGCCGGTGCCAGAATGACGCCCCTGCTGCCCCTAAAAATGTGCCCCGGCCGCCCTAGCTCACCTCCGCTGCTGCCGCCACTCGTGCGCACCACGGCACATGAAACAGCTGATTCGCACACTGCTGCTCACCCTCCCTCCCAGGCTCTCAAACCTGGGAGGGAGGGAGCAGGGCTGGGGATTAGGGGAAGGGGCAGAGTTGAGGCAGGGCCAGGGGGTGGGGTAGGAAAAAAAATGTTTGGGGGGGGGACGGCCAAAATTAATTTTGTTTGGGGTGGCAAAAATCCTAGAGCTGGCCCTGTATGCCAACCTGAAAGTACTGGACCCACTTCAGAGCAGCTGGGCAGTTGGCTCTCCATGCCTGTTCAATCTCTGGTCTCTCTAACATGACCAATAAAGAATTATCTCTTGGATTTTTTCAGAAAGGTGCAAATCCAAAGGTTTTATAAGGGACTGTGGAGTAAAATTAAAATTTATTCATATGTATTAATTTTATAGTGCCCAAAGAGTGCAGCTACTCTGATTTGACCACCTGAGGACCTAGTTCATAATGGCCAGTGTAGCACAGTATAGCTGTAAGCCTTTGATAGTAGATAGATCTCTCCCTCTTTCAATGTTTTTGAATCTGGGTTTCAATTTCCCACAAATATATTATTGGCAATGACTGGATAAATTGCAAACCCTGAAGTCAAAAAAGAAAGGTTTTACTTTTAATTTAAGAGGGAAAATGTAGACTCTGATAGAAAAATATTTCCAAGGTTTAATTTGGTTTAATTTCATCTCCTAGATGTTTGCTACTCTTTGGCTTCAGGCTGTTCTAACTTTTGTATAACCATATAAATGTACTGTTCTTCAGTGATCAATATCTTCTGATACAGAAATCCAGCTCTTTTGGAAGAATAAACTTTTAACTTTAACACTGTTATATATTTTGAATTATTTAGTAGACCATTTGGAAATCAGACAGAGTTGCTTAAATAAATCCCTTGACATGTTTGACCTTGAAACTCAATCATAATATAGTATGCTATAAAAACTTGTAGCAAAACCTAACACTATTGTTTACATCAGGCAGGTACTGTGATATGTACACAGAGAATACTGAGATGTACCCTTGCTTTTTTCATTGTGAAATTACTCTGAAAGCAGTGATATTCCATTTTGAGGGTCTCCTCAATAATGCAAATTAATTTTCAGTAAGCCCTTTGCCCATATAGCCTTACCTTACTTGCTTCCCCTGCACAGTACAGCAAAAGCCTTGTAAATTTGTAGGGCCAAATTCTGTCTTCTGTCTGCACACATGGAGTTTCTAGTTCGGGAAGTGAACCTTCGGAGGGCTGACGTTAACCCCATGTATTTACAAGTAGACAATCACTTGCATCCAGAACTAAAGCATTTTCAGGAAATACTTATTCTTTTTCCTTCTTAATTGCCTGCAAAATGCTTAGAAAATGTACATACATAGAGTGAAAAAGATCAAGAAATATTAATGCAAGCTACACACCCTCCAATGTCTAGTCGTACTATGCAAGTATAACTTCCCCCAAAATCAATATTGAATGAAGCCTCACATGTTCTAACATGCAACTTTAATCTCTGCATCTCATCCCACTCTCCCAACCCTAGCCACAATCCCTACCCACTTCCTCTCCATACTTTCTCTCCTTTTACATATTTTAGAGAATATTAGTTACTAAAGGAAACTCCCATTAAAAATATCTAGTTTAGGAAAGGTCAAACTGCGAATAACTTTTCTTTCACTGTATTACTATTGGCCCCAGTCCTGCAAATCTCTTCTCATGTGAGGAATCCTTACCTTCTTGTCTTCAACAAGATTACTTTGGGGATTAAGGATTACTTATGAGTAATAACATACACCTCTACCTTGATATAACGCGGTCCTTAGGAGCCAAAAAAATCTTATCGCGTTATAGGTGAAACCGCATTATATTGAACTTGCTTTGATCCGCCGGAGTGCACAGCCCTGCCCTCCCCCCGGAGCACTGCTTTACCACGTTATATCCGAATTCGTGTTATACTGGGTCATGTTATATCAGGGTAGAGGTGTATGCCCATAGTTTAGCAATCTAACAGGTATAAAGAGGCGGGTCATGTTATAGCTCAGGGATTTTGGAGGGTTTTTTTTTTTTTTTTTTTTTTTTTAGAGGTTTCGTTTAAGTACAATAGATTTGGGATAGAGTGCATCATTCATTCCATTCCTAATCAAGAATCAAACCATTGGAGAAGTGCTAAACTCTGCTATGCTTGGGAGATGGGGTGCCAGCTTTAATTGGTCAGGGACTAGGGTGGCGGCTTTAATATTTTCTTTAGTTAAGATTTACTTCAAAGGAACAGAGTTTACCTGACCCTTTGGGAGAAGAGAGCTGTAAAGGAGGGAGATGGACCTCATTGCTGTCCTTGTACTATCACTGTCAGCGAAGTTCACTACAGTTGTAGTCTCCTGCACATTAAGCTTAAGAAAGTGAAGGTATAATGTCATTTGTCATCCATAAATCCAGGCAGGTCAGAAATCTTCATGTCCTCAGGGCTCCCTCTTTTGTTGGGTGCACCAAAACCCATGTGACTGTATGTCTTGCATCTATAGAACAGAGAGAGAATATCCAGGGTATGTTTTAAGGTTGTTTTTGCTGGCATTATGACCATACATTTGTATTTACAATATGAAAAGTTTAACTTGAATTATATTCCTATGTAAAGTATTTCTATCTTTATATTGGAATGCCGCACATCGAACACTGAAACTACAATGCACTCTTTATGTCAGTACCTCTTTCAGCCTGTGAACAAAAGTTCTTAGACTTACTATCCCTTAATTAACATAAAAAGCTATTTTAACCTTGGAAAGAATTCAAAGAGGTTAACTTAACTGAAAAGTTTTGAAACAGGTCAAAGCAGAGCTTGTATCACTCAGATTCATCCTGGAGGCACAAAGTTAATAGCAGTATCAGAGTAATTGTTCAAGGACCTATGCAAAGCTACCAATTTTCACTTAAGGACAGATTTAACTCTCAAAAAAACTCAGAAAGGCTCCCAATGCTGAAATCAGTGGGGAGTTGGATTAGGCCCATAGTGAGCATTGATAAATTTGAGTCATAAGATTAAGATTTCCAGTTTTCAACAATTCAATTCCATCCTCAGAGCAAAAAATCCTGCATTTGCCAAGATGGCAATTTGCCATTTTCATAACCAAGCCTGTTTTACACAGGCAAATGATTCAATAAAATTCCACCTACAAAAATATCTATTTACGGGGGGAATCCAGGATTTACCTGCCTCTGTCAAGGAACCAGCAAAAAATTACAATGGTCATGGACACCCCATTGAATAAGCAGGGATCTTCCTACTTTAAGCAGTGGCACTGCCCAGGAGCTACCTAGGAATTCAAGCATTCTAGAAGAGCTGAGTTTGAGACTCTCACCCTCCCCAACCACAGGGATGCATTACTGTATATAACTGTCTAGTTACTGGGGAGTGATGTCCAAGGACAGTGCCTCAACATCCACGTATTTTTTTCCCAGCTGAGTGACATCTAGAATACTCAATACAATGTCCTGATATGACAACTCCAACCTGTTCAGCACATACTTAAGTGCTTTGCTAGATTGGGACCAGAACGGTCAGCATCTTGCAGAATCAAGCCCAAAACTGGTCTAGAGTCTGGCCCATGGTAAAGTCATTTTGCCACAGGGCAACTTGGCTATACCTACAGATTCATTATAGCCTGAATTTAAGTTGACATGTTGAAATGCACTTGACACAATCCAAGATTTTAATTCTGTCCCTTTAAATAGTTTTTCTACTAGCTGGTCCCATTGTATTAACTTTTCAGCCAACGCACAAAAAAGTGATTTAGTTTTCAGTTGTGAGGATTCTTCACAATGCACCATATCCATACCATTATTCTGCATTGCTCATATTGTATATTTGTCAGAATTGGCAATTTTCAGTGCTGGTGAATGAATGAAAACCCCAGACCAGTGGCTTGCATCATCCCACTAACTGTTACTGGCAAGTTCCCTCTGTGCAACCTGAAGATGATTTTTGGTGTCTTTCTGATTCATGTTGATTTGCTAATATCTAAATTTGTTCAGCTTTCTTTTCATTTTTGAAAATTGCATTTTCCCCTTATGTGGTGTGGTTGCCAACAAGCAGAATGAACATACAGTGGCTTACACAGCCCAGCCATTTGATGTGTTAATTCAAAATGCTGTCAAAAAACCTGAAATTAGCTTTCAGGGTCTCAGAAACCAAACCTTGTAGCTAAGCAGGTATAGATGTGAGAGTTTCATGCTAATGATTGCAAACTCTGAAGCAATTTCTCTTGTAAATGAAAATGGTGGTTCTACATTTGTGGTACCCTCAGGAACTGAATGTGTTTCTTTTGCCTTAAGCAGTTTCTCTATCAAATTTGGCATCTAGCCATCCTAGGTAAGTAATATATAAAGTGGTGGTGGCATTTCAGGCATTTTCATGCATACACTCATTTGTTAACATCAAGCAAAACCGCATAAATTAAGAGTGAGAACTAAAGACCATCATTTTGGTTTTGTTTGGGTTTTTTTTGTGGGGGGAGTAATTTGGTAAAACATCCCTTGATTAATAGTGACCTCAGCTGGTACCTGGACAGGTCATTGGCATATAAGAGACTTGAACTCTTGTTTTGGGAGGACCTTGTTTTCACAAGACCTCAAACATTGAGGTGGAGGTACTTACAATTAGAGCTGGGCAAACATTTTTGGTGAATATGCTGAAAAAATGTATTTTTGGGACACTGAAACTATTCATGAATTCAGGTTGAAGTCAATGAAAAGTTTTGGCTGGAAAATAAAATTAAAAGAAACGGTTCATTTTGACCATTTTGAAACCAGCCAACACAATGTTATTCACTAAGCTGTACTATGATTACTGGGTGAAGGGCTGAACACCCCATTATTCTTTATCATGCCACCCCATGGAAGCCAGCTGCAGAGCAGCATTAGTGTGAGGCCCAAATCCTGGTCCCTGTGCCAAGTCCAAATAAAGAGCTTGATGAAGGTAGGATTCTGTAGTAGATAAGTGGGCAGAATCTTCCAATCACTCTAGGCCAGAGGTGGGCAAACTACGGCCCGTGGGCCACATCCAGCCCGCAGGACCCTCCTGCCCAGCCCCTGAGCTCCTGGCCCAGGAAACTCGCCCCCGGCCCCTCCCCTGCTGTTCCACCTCCCCTGTAGCCTCAGCTCACCCCGCTGCCGGTGCAACGCTCTGGGCAGCGGGGCTGTGAGCTCCTGGGGCAGCACAGCTGCAGAGCTGGGGCCTGACCCGGTGCTCTGTGCTGCACAGTGGCGTAGATAGCTCCAGCTGGGCACCTGTCCTGCTGCTCTGGGCAGCGCGGCTGTAGCGTCACCAGCCACCGGTGCTCCAGGCAGCGCGCTAAGGGGGCAGGTGGATAGAGGGCAGGGGAGTTTGGGGTGGTGGTCAGGGGGTGAGGGTGTAGATAGGGGTCGGGGCAGTCAGAGGGCAGGGAACAGGGGGGTTGAATGGGGGCAGGGGTCCGGGGGGGCAGTCAGGAAGGAGAGGGGTAGTTGGATGGGGCAGTCAGAGGCAGGGTTTCCAAGGCAGTCAGGGGACAGGGAGAAGGGGTGGTTGGCTGGGGCAGGGGTCCTGGGGGGGGCAGTCAGGAATGAGAGGGGTTTGATGGGGGGCAGTCAGGGGTGGGGGTTCTAGGGGTGGTCAGGGGACCGGGAGCGGGGGGTGGTGGTGGATGGGGCAGGGGTCCTGGGGGGGGAGGGGGCATCAGGGGGGCGCCTGTGGGGGAGGGGGTTGAGGCTGGGCCACTCCTGGCTGTTTGGGGAGGCACAGCCTCCCCTAGCCGGCCCTCCATACAATTTCTGAAACCCGATGCGGCCCTCAGGCCATAAAGTTTGCCCGCTCCTGCTCTAGGCCGCAGTCCAGCAGCAGAACACTCCATGCCTGTTGTTGCAGCCTCAGTGCAGCAGTAGCTTTGTGACTGCCACAAATTCCTGTCCCCTCTGAGGGATTTTGGTTAGTGGATCCATCCTTTCCCTCAGTCTTCCCCCTTTGTACTCAAAAGAGTTTCTTGGTACACAAGGGGTGCAGGCCTACATTTGAGTAACTTAACAACTAACTTAAAAGAAAAGGATAGTACTTATTCTAGAGAAATACTTGTAGTTAAAGTGCAAGTCTGGAGACCATGTAGTCTGTATATATTGAGTATGATCAAAGCTTGAGTATTAGAAAGAATGAACTGTAGTTTATTCTCTATTTGCATGATTAGCTTAGTGGTGCTACTGCTGTAAACAAGCTTGGAAACCTCACTTACAGTAGTAAAGAAGGGAGCCTATCTACTGATGACAAGCATGAGTTCCACATGGATTTTTATTAGCTAATACATTGGGCAGAAAATAGTGAATGGTGATAAATGCAGAACAAGTCGTATAGCAGTGAGGTATTAAAGAACAAAAACAGTTTCTATGAACTGAAACTCAGTAGCATCAAGAAGCTAACCATACGGGGGCGGAAATCCAGGAATCATTATTTCAAAATCCAGAGTGCAACTGTGGTGAAGAAAATCCGCAGTAGGTATTGACTTCCTTGATCATGAACTACTACAGGCCAATATACTATGCTTTTAGATGCTAATTACCTAGACTTCAAATGTTTACTGTTCCTGATGTAAGGTGTTACCTTAAAACTAGTTCTTTAATGGCATTCATGCATGACTCCTATTTTTCAGTAATTCCATTTTAACAGTGTCTACTGTGTCACATGGGAATCATTGACAGGTCAATGTTGCTGTCATAGTGACGTATTGTTGAGCTTGCAATGGTGAGTTTAACCAGCCAGTGGTCTGAGTTATTTTTCCTCAGAGCTCTAACTACATCATAATTCCTAGAAACAGTGTTGATTGACTAGCTGGGAATTTGGAGTAAAAGTACAATCTGTGGGCCCTATAGCGCCCTTCTGTGGGAACCCCCGTTAATGGAGAAAAAGATGTTAAAATATTGGCAGCTTTGAAATCATGGATGCCTCAAATAATTACAACCCATACTCAATGGAGAGCACATCCTGAAAGGAATCTTTCCTGAATCCCCTTTTCTGGCCTTTCAACAATCCCCCAGTTGCTCCAAGCTCATCATCATATTTCCACTGCTAGGTTGAGCAATACTCCTCACAATATACCTTTCAAGATTCATGGGTTGTACACTTGCCTATCACAACATGTACTGTACCTCATCCAGTGCACTAAATGCCCCAGTAATAACTATGTGGGTGAAATGAGACAATCACAACAATCTTGAATGAACTCACACAGAAATAAGGCAAAAACACCCGATCACCTGTGGGTGTACAATTTCAAAACATTTTTCAACTTCTTGTTCGAATCAGGAGATTCATCAAACCTGACCTTCCGCTGCAAACAGTTTTGGTTTTAGCAAATCAGCATTTTCTGATGGAAAAAGCTATCAGAAAATTCCTGACCAGCCCTACTCAGCTAAAGTTAGTTCTCCTTGAAGCAGCATTAGCTCTGTGTACATTTCCACTGCAAATCTGTGGGGCCTTTTAAAGTGAGCATGCCATGGAATGCAGCTTCTTCTTGGCATCGCTGTCCCACCCAGCTCTGTCTCCTTGACAGAGGCTGCTCAAGATAAGCTGCCACCCTAGGAAAAAATTTCAGTGTGCTGTCCTTCCCCCCCTGCCCCAACACACACACACACACACCAACCGTTAAAGATTCTAAACCCAGGAGTGCATATTAGACTTTCAGGAGGGGCATGGGAAGCCTTCTGATGGCTCAGTGGTTATTGTAGAAGTAGGGGGGCAAAATGCCAGGTCTCAGTGCCACTCATTCAGGTTTGGCCCTGATGCCCTAGGCAGAATTTGCCACCGTTGGCAGCTAGTTTGCCTGTAACTGGAGTATCCCCTGCCCTGTGAAACCCCCACAATATGAAGGTGCAAAGTAGGCCCAAAATGGAATCTGAGTTTTGAGGAAGGTATGGAGCATGCAGCATGGCTTCCACTTCCTGCAACAATTCCTGCAACTTTTCTTCTTTTTGGAGTTTGTAATGGGGAGCAGCATAGGGCACTGGATGTACTTCCACAAATGAGGACTCTAAGGTGCTGGAACGAGGGGTGCTCCTGCACTCCCTGGCTTGATGTGGATTCCATTCTAAACAGGGTTTACAGTTAGTTCAATGGCTCTCAGAACCCCTGCTATACAAATTGTTCCAGCACCCCTGTGAGGACTGGGGGGTCAAAGACCAAGATTACAAGGGGAGCTCCGCTGTCTTATCAGAGGCCACATTTTGGCCTATAATTTTGATTGCAGTTTGTGTGCTGGTAACTTGGTAGTGGCCAAGGAGAGAATTGGGAGGTTGGCTATTAAGAGGCAGGACCAGAGCTGCTGTTGATCAGCCTGGCTCCATTGACTTGGATGGAACTATGCCAGTTTACAGCATTTGAGGATCCAGCCCTCCTGCATATCAGGTATTCACAAATCTTTCTAAAGCTGAACAATCTGTTTCACCATCTACTGAGAATTTACAAACTCAAGACTCCTAAAACAATGAAATTAAACTCATGTGTTTGTAGTTTACAAAGTAGAGGATAGGATAAGGTAAGCAGCTCAGCTGCCGACACTAAAAGAAATAAAGCAAAGGATTCATCATAGTCTCATCTGCTCTTTTGACTTTCATGCTGCTAAACTAATAAATCAGATACTTTTACAGTTGTGTCACAGACTTTTATGTGGCTAGCTCTTTTAACTGATGGCAGTGGTATAATTATTAGTCTCAAGGCAATAATAAAACTAATGTGAATTGAGGGTGAGACGTGGCACTAGCACAGAAGGCTGTGCAATATTGTAACTCTAAGGACAATATATTGCATCTTATCTTATTTGCTTCCCATTTATTTCTATCTAAAATGAATCTGTTGTCTTCATATCACAGGAGCTCCTCAGACAGTTTCCTCGTACTTTTTAGATGCATTTGCTCAAGGATATTGAATTGATAATAAATTTTACAACTAGATGGCGGGGGAGAGAAAAGAGACAGTGTTTCATTGCTATGCTATAAACATTGCTGGGATTCTGTCTGAAAGTCCACTGGAGTGAGTCAATGGGAAACTTTCCATTAATGGGCTTTGGATCAGGCCGTGAATCAGAAGCCTTCTTTGGGAGAAAGAAAACAGTAAAAAAAGATGTGATGGAAGGAATGCTAAGCAGAACCACTGATTACTTTAGCTGTCTGTCTTCCTACACATTCCTTCTTCTCTGAATATAAAACAGTCAATGAGAATGTTTGTTTATATGTACTACTACTCTTTTAAAAATTACTTTTGCGCTGTGTGTGTGTGTGTGTGAGAGAGAGAGAGAGAGAATGTGTTTGAAAATTATTTCCTAGCCATCAAAAGAGGAGTTTTTGCATGCACCAAAACAAGTGCCACTTATCTGATGCTTAAGAATAGATGATATTGGATTTCCTTCACCTCAACAGGACTAGCTAGTTTTTTACAAAGAAAACGACTTTATACAACAATTTGCAATAGTGATGAATAAAAATCACATTGCATTACTGCTTTGAGATGGCATTGAAAATAGGGGTTTATTATGGAAATGTTGACAGACCTTTAATTACAGAAGAGCAACCAGGCACTTCAGTGATACAGAAAAAACTGGAAACACAAGCCAATAATGGAGCACTTAAGGGGATGAGAGAGAGAAAGAGGGTTTTAAAACAGTAAATCCTTCACAGAATACCCCTCTGAAGGAAATGGCTATATATAAAACCTAGCAAGGTATTCATGAAACCTGAGATGAGGTATTAATGGAAGATGTCTTAAAATATGATTTATCAGCTGATGAAATTGTAATGGAATAACTTTGAATATTTTTGAAGAATTTCCAAAAGAAGCTAGTTACAGATGTCAGTTTTTATTATGATATCATCTCCTCCTTGCAATATGCCACTTTTATACTGTAATCTGTATATATGAATTCGTAGATTTTTATTAATTAAATACAGCCATACAGGTTGAGAAATACAGGTGTATTCTTAAAAGTAGTATCATTTATGGAGTGGTCTGTATGTGGAACATCTACGGTTCTAAAGATAAACCATCATGAACATTCAGTCACTCTTGTTTATGCATTGTTTATTTGCCTCAAAATACCTGTCTACATTTGTCCTTTATACATGAAGAATCTTATGTTGGTTTGAAGTCTTTTTGCTAGTCAATTTCTGTTCATGACTATGTTTTGGGCAGCACAATTTCCTTATTTAAGTAGTGCATGCTTTCTCTTTCCACATTCATTTTCAATCAGATTATTATCTAAATTAACAGATGTTCTCTTCAACCAGGAAGATTAAGCAATTCATGAGCTAGACTTTTGTGAGTCATACAGATAACTAACTGGCTAATGGAATTAACCTCTAGTGATATAGCAAAACACTACTCTATTTATTTGTTTACTGGGATAGTATTCCTGAGTGATTTGCCCATGGGTAAAGGGATTGTACACATTCTGCTATTATCTTTCATTTCCTATCACGTTGAAGGAAGTTCACTTTGTATTTGAACATATTAAGAAGCACAACAGAGTATACTGTGCTTTTACCGCTGCTTCCAATTCTTAATTTTAAAGACATGAAGTTACCATCAGTTTTTGGAAAGAAGCTTTCGACACATTTGTTATCCCTGACCCCTGCCAGAGTACGTCAAAGAGCAGAGCCATAGATTATCAGTTTCTGATCAGTAAAGACTGAGACTGGCATTGTTAAAGGTGCCTAAAGGAGTTAAGCAATTAGTGATATTTGGATGCCTAGCCTGCCTTAGGCTCCTTTGACTGGATCTATGATGCCCTGCTAAACAGTTTGTTTCAGCACTCATCTTCTCACTTGTTGTTTTTTTAAAAGTCTTTCAGAAGTCAGGAATATTAAATTTCCATAACTAGTGGTCATATCCCAAATCTGGTTCCCACCTGACCATTCATTGATTGCCTAACAGCACCAATGAGAGGCTTAAGCGTGTTATAGATAAAATGCTGCATCTCTGTTAATATTAGTAACACAAACAAATGGCGCAGACAGACAATTCTGGAGATCTTGATTGGTGGCAACTTGTCACAGTCACTACTTGTACCCAACTTTTCCAGGCTGAAATGACTCCAAGTGAGAGCCCAAACATGAGTGGCTCTATAGCCCACTCACCCAGCAGGTGAGACATCCAGAGCCAACTCCCCATACTCCAATGACTACTTAATTGTTTATCCACAGTGCAACAGCTTTAAAAGGAGATATGCTTATGATATGAATGACATAACTGAGCTATACTTCATGCAAGATGGTTCATGTGAGATATCATTGGAAAGGGTATGATTCACTGAATTTACCTATTTGCATGTATCATTTCTGTATCTGAAATTAGGAATATTGACTATGTATCTGTATTTCAACTATGCTACTTTGGGTGACGCTTACGGCCAACACTTCAGGTACAACAATGGAAAAGCCAGACAGGGTGGATGGCCCATCAGCAAGGACAATGGACTGCAAAAGAGCTTAGTCTTCCTGTGAACCTGTGGGTCAGCCTGTGAAGAATGGCTACATGGGTCCTACAGAGTCAGGTGGTTTTGTCACCTGATACCAAAACATTACCTGGGACTTCTTGTAACTTTCCACTGTAAAGGAAGGGGGGAGGGGGTCAAACTAGGAAACAAAGGACTCCCACCTTATGCAAATCCTATTTAAGGGTGGGGAGTGAGGTAATCCAGGTCATCCGTTCTTCCCTGCTACCCCACCCAAGATGACTGCTGGAAACAACTAAGACAGAACAGGGGGGAAGAACTGGGCCCAGGCTGGAAGGGTATCTGGCCTGTGAAGAAGATTAGTAGAACCACATTTAGGGTGAGAACTCGCATGTAACCAGTTTCTTTAGTGTATTAAGCTTAGTTTGCATGCTCTGTTTTATTTTCTTAGTAATCAGCCTTGTTCTGTCTGCTACCTCCTTAACTACTTAAAATACACCTGTTCTAGTTAATACATTTATTTCTGGTATATAATATAACCCAGTTTATGCAATCTCTAAGTGGGGGTGGGGGGTGAATTTCATAATATATCTTTGGGTCTGTACTCCAAGGGAGGTGGACATCTGAGTGCTGGAGCAAGTCCCTTAAGCTGAGTCTTCCCAGGACTGATCTGCAACTGAGTAGGGGCCTGCCTGTGTGTGTTAGACGAGGTCTTAAGAGCCTGGCTTAACAAGACAGGCTAAAGGAGGCCCATGCTGGCAGAACAGGTAGACTTAGTGGTATCTCAGCACATCAGGTGGCTTCCCAAGGGGTCCAACCTGTCACAAGACCCACATCAGAATTTTCCATAGCCCAGTGGTTGGAACACTCACCTGAGAAGTGGTAGATCCAAGGTTAAATCCCTTCTCCCTCTCAGCTGGAGCAAGACTTGAACCAGGGGTCAACCTTATTCCAGGTGAGAACATTTAGCCCAGTGATTAGGGTTATGAGGGAGGTGGTCCTCCTCCTCTGGCTTTTTGCAAAAATGGTGCAGGCACCTAACTCCAAAGAGGGTTTCCAGCTGTGAATCACTAGCAGAGCTAGATGTCTCCCAGCAGATATGGATTAGGGGACAAGGCTTAGGGCACACTTTTCTCATTGGCATCTCCCACTGGCTAGCTTAGGCGGCTCCTGCGGATCATACTGGCTTTTGTGAATCAGTCTAAGGCACCTGTCTCTCCCTGTTCATTGTTCAGGAGCTTAACTCAGACTTCGTGAATAACAGTGATTTTCTAGGCATCTAAAAGTTAGGTGCTGTGATGTTCAATGTCACAATACCTAACTCCATTTGTGCATCCAGCTCCTAGTGAATTATTTTCTTTCTAGTATATTATCCAAAAACCCACCATGTGATACTTTTTTCAGATTTCTGAGCACTGGAGTCAGAGTTAACATCCTGCTGCCAATACCTTCACCAGTAACAAATATTCCTTCATGGAATTTCTTCAACCACAACAGTCTATTGCGGTATCCATTAATAACACAGTGGGACAAGTCTCTGAAGTCAAATTGAGGTCAATAGGAGTTTTGACATTGACCAGAATTTGGACAGCAACTTGTGACAACATTACTCAGAGAACTCTGTTTTGCCACTTTTGCTGGTTATACCACATTCTCATCCAAACAATCAGTCACTGTCAAGTGCCTCCTGTTTTCTCCCAGTACCTTTTTTTCTGATAACAAGTGTCTGTTTAAAAAACAAACAAACAAACAAAGCATTTGATCTGAGATTAAGAACACTGAAGTCAAAAAATCAGGAATCTCTACTGGCTGACAAGGAGAATGTTATTGGATAGTACATAACAGACCCTTGTTCCAAAGAATAATGAGCTGAGTAATCTGGGGTGAGTCATTCTAGTCACAGAAAATCCTCTCTCGTGATGGAGACCCCATCTTTACATTTTGATCAAATGTTTTAAGATCTGTACAGCATTTCCTGGCAGCCTGTAACATTCAGGAAACATCCTCAGGACTTGGTGTTTTGAAGCTAGAAAACCATTTGCAGCAGCTACATGGGGTGTCACTGCATGTTTGTGCATTTGCATGGTTAATGTGGTCTGCCTCACAAGAGCACTAACAGATTTGGCAGGGACCAGACTCACTCTGCCAGCTGCTGCAGTCTGGAACATGGCTCACATAGGTATGCAGAATTAGAATCTGAGGAGGATATTGATTAAGAATGTGGTGGTGAGGGAGGATAAAATCCTATTCAGGTTTCAGAAGCAAGAGAAGGATTTGCGGTGGAAAAGAAGTCCTATGTAAAATATGAATCATAAGGAAGCACAAAATAACCATCCCCCAATCTAATGCCAGTGTTTATTGGGGTGAGAAGAAATGAATTGCTGCTGCTGCTATCTAACAGGAACGTGACAGCAAATCTAGACAAATGTATTATATTTGCTTTAATCTAATTTGGAGGTCTTTGCAATAGAATTGTAAATCAATATAAAGTAGGATTCTATACTGGTGTTTCCACACATACATTTTCATTGTCATTAGGAATTAATATGTACAGTGCAAAAAAAGGCAGGCAGAATTTAAAATACCTATCACTTTATACTCCTGAATGATAAATTATTTGCTGTTTTTAGCTGGGTAGGCACACTACACATTAGGTTATATAATAATAATCCAGTCTAAAACAATTTTTTTCTTTAATAATCATAGTTGTACCTAACACTTATCTGTGAATCTCATAAAGCTTTAGGAAGATGCTTTATAGATGGAAAAACTGATGCACAGAGAGGTTACATGATATGCTTGAGGTCATATGGTGAGTCATCTTGAAACAGAACACAATGCTTAGGACTTCCAGTCCTATGCCCTGAACACTAACTCCTGCAGTCTCCATTTATATCTAAATCTGATAGTCACTACATTCATGGAAGAGAATTTTCCTTTCGGGAGAACAGAGCTTGGAAAAACACTTAGAAGACAAACCTTGTCTTGCTCCATAATGAGCTTTGCTGAAGGAGCCAGGAAATACCAGATGTGAAGCTATCTAATTTAGTTAAAACAACATAGTTTTTATTGTCTTTTCTGTAACTTCCCAGACAATCATTAGGAATACATGTTTCTCCTATCAATATTTCCAGTAAAATATTTCTGGTCAAGGTTTTCTTTTGTCCTTAATTATGGCCTACCAAAGTGTTTTCAAACAATTTTAATGAGAGCTGGTTGGGAAAACAAGATTTTTCCCATGAGAAATTTCAAATGAAAAATCTTTGAAAATTTTCAGTCAAATGTTTTAAATTTTTCTACTGGAAGTTTCAAACGGATATGGAACAAAAATGTTTGTTCTGAATTAACCATTTAGTTTAGAAATTTCCTTCTGGAAAACTGAAATCTTTCATTGGAATTGATATTTTCCCATGAAATTTCATTTTTTGTGGGAAAGCTTGGTACAGGAAAAACATTGACCAGCTCTAGTGTAACATACATGTTTTAAAATATACACATACATTTTTAAATAGCTGTTTTAAAAATCATCAGCAGGCTGAAGCAGATCATTTGGAAAAATCTCATCAAAACCACGCATCTAGGTAGGTGGGGCCCAACTCTGTAGTCTTTACGCAAAACAAATATTCCTATTGAAGTTGAGAGGACTACAAGCATGAGTAGGAAACTGCAGCATTCAGGGTCTCAGACATGCAGATTTGAAAATCTGGTGGGATTTTAACTAAGAAACCTAGTAATATGTTATTGGAATCATCAGACAATTGTTGCTACATGTGTAACAATCATAAATTATTTTTATTTACATGAGTCTTCTAAAAATACTGTTAGCAAATATTGACTTGAACATTTTAGTTCTCATATGAATTGCTTTGATTCAGGGCTTCATCCTATAAACAAAGAAATTTCCCTTTGAGAGAATATCTGAAATTTAACTGAGAACAACTCATCTCACATGCATACCCCTTTCTAAAAACAGCTTAAGATCACAGATGCTGGGTTATTTATTTTTTCTCAATTCAAACCTCTAACTGTACATAGAGGATTAGATGGATTTTTTTCATTACTGTCAATGCAGAAAGCTGAGCAACAAGTGTTATATTCAGTATAATCTGTTATTATGAAATTGCACGTATTATAGAAAGCTATTCCAGTTAATTTGGAGATGTTATTACCAAAGCTGTGTGAATTTGAATTAATTGGCCTTCAGGGTTGTCTTTTTAAAAATGCAGTTGTTCTTTATTGTTTCCATCTGTTAATTTGGGTTTATTTTTCCCCTCTTATTATGGGCAATCTGCTATTTAAAGTGAATATTAAAAAGGTCAATTTTAGCAGAATGTCTCATAGAGAAAGAATCCAACCATGGGAATGGAAGGTGGTTACCATACAATCCTATCTGATAGACACAAGAAAAATACATCAAATGCTTGCTTTAAAGGAAGCCAGGCAGTATCAAATAGAGAGGAGAGAATCTGTGTATCTCTTTAATACTAGACATAGCTCAGCTAGACCACAATGTATCAGTCAATTCTTACCTTTGTACCAACCTACAACTATAAAACAAGATATGCAACCGAAATCTTAGTGCACAGGTAACAGCATGCCTGGCTGTTTCTGTTAGCAGATGTGGAAACCCTGCTGGGTGATGCTGTTTGGTTCCAGCTATCTCATGGCAGGCGTGGCTTGAAAAGTACACCAACATATAAAAGAGGCTGGATGGACTCTCTGGGTAGAAAAATCTAATTCTGGGGCTGAAAATCCCAAGGGAAGAACTCTAGGCATCGCCAAGTCTGTGAAGATGTCTTAGGCTGTAGCTGATTTCCACCCTACAGGGCACATGAAGACTGTTTTGAAGAATGGTGGGAATGCCACCTAATCACAATGTCTGCGTCTATGTGCCTTACAAACGACACTTGCTAGGTCAGAATTTTCCAATTTGGGTCCAACAGTAGGCATCAAAATCTAAATCAGTGCCCTGATTTTCCAGAGGTGCTGAGATACTGCAAGTCCCATGAACTTCAGTGTTTTGAATTCATTGACATTTTTATATCCGCAGAAGTGAAGCTGACATTGCCACACACACTGCATCCTCATCCAGTTTGTGTCTGTATAGTTCAACGGACATTCTCATGGTGCATTTTTGAGTTCCAAACTGAGTTTAGTGAGAATTTGTCATATGGTTGAAGTTGCATGAGATTGTATTTGGTACCTTGTCTGGCTGAGCCCTATCCCATGTTCTAAGGAAGGTCAGCAGAAGCCATTTTGCCTTGTGTTCTGGGTGGAAGAAGCTACAGTTTTGCTCTTTGATAATCAGAAAGAACCTAGATGATAGTATACATGATTTCCTACAACTAAGATAATATTGTTTATTAGAACACCTTACAGTACTAATATACCATTTTGTAAGGACAACCCAGATCTGTTTCTTCTGCCTGTGCCATCATGGCCTAGTGACCTTGTTTTGCAGGTCCTGATCCACAAACTATTTTGCTTAATCCCTTGATTTTTATACAGCCAGGGAAGTGGTGGCATCTGCCTGTGTTTGAAATGCTAAGAAGTCTCCTGTTACTAGCATACCATTTTAGGAGGGGAAGAGAAACACAAGAGTTTGGTATTGGGGCAGAAATTCCTTATAAAAATAAGATGGCCAAGAATAATAGTAACATCTATTGTTCTACAATATCATGAAAGGAAGGTATTTCTCCAGAGAATGAAAATTGCCAAAGGGCTGTAGCAATGCAATTATACTGAACAAGGCACCTTCATCCATAAGATATTGACTTTCTTTCTTCTGGTGGATTCGAGTAAGATCATTCAGACTTTTAAATTAACACTTAAAGGGCAAACAAAAAATTGATAACATTGCTAACCTTGTTCAATATTCCATTTTACCTCTTATCTTGGACAGACAGTAGCAAGTGGATATTAGCTAAAGCCCTAACAAATGAGCTATGTTCCTTTATAAGATTTGTTTAACTATCCGAGGTGTACGTTGGAGAGAACCGGCCTGATATTCTTGCCATATTTTGCAAAAACTTTCCAAGCCTGAGGCAAACATGGATAGTCTAAAATGATTAAGTCTCGAATTGGGCTGTTAGCCTTCAGTATCTCCTATAAAATCTTACAGCTCACAAATGAAAGCTGAATTGCCTTTATTTATTTTTCTCACTGCGGTGTCATTACATTTGCAGTCTTCTTGCTAAAAATTTGCTAAACCAAAAACCCCCATAAAACTTGTCAAAATCTAAAAGATTTGAAATCAGCAGATTACTCACAAGTGGGGTTACTGCTCACAGAATGAGGATGACTTACAGTTCTTAAGGATAATATGTCAAGTTATAAAACTAATTCTTTTTTAATACTAAATCTAAAGGAACAAATAGACAAGACATCATAGGCCTGATACCTCACTCCATACTCCAGTTTTATAATGATGCCATATCACATTACAGTAGCTATGACTGTCATTGGTCTTTTGATTTTCTATGAAAATAAGGGCCTGATTCTCCAGTGTAAAAGGGAGTGTGATCTAGTGACAGATCATTTGACTGGCACTCAGGAGACCCAGGTTCTCTTTCTAACTCTACCATTGACCTGCTGTGTGACCATGGAGAAGTCATGTCACTTAACTTCTCTGTGCCTTTGTTTCCCTGCCCCACTTTGTCTTCTCTATTTAGACTGTACATTCTTTGGGGCAAAGATTGTCTCTTACTGTATGTTTGTACAGTGTCTAGCACAATAGAGCCCTGACCTCAGTAGCGCGACCATAATACAAATAATATGTTTTACCAAATTTACACTGGCGTAAATTGAAGTCAGTGGTGCAACATAGTGAAGTCAATAGAGTTATTATTGTTATAACATAAACCTCTATCAAGAGCCTTAATATTAGGGAAATCAAATAAAACTTAGCAATGTTTAAGTTCACTGGTTTGCAGTATTATCTGACTGGAAGCCAAGGCAAATGCTTCTCCATCAATATTCCTTAATTCCTCATTTTAATTTATGAGTCAAACTTAGCTGGAAATTTTACAATTAAATGAGAAGCCTCTAGAGTTATTGGCAGATGGCACATATAGAAATTGTGTGGAGAAATTACTTGCTGTCTGTCTTCAGTAGAGACAGGTTGCACAGCATGACTGTGCCAAGAATAGAAAAACAAGTCTTTTTTTTTTTTTTTTTTTTTATAGCTTGTTGCATTTCCAGAATGAGGGTTGTTACAGATAAATTGTTGAAGTGCTTTCTGCACAGTTCTGTAAAGTATGCATCACCATGCCGAAAATATTTTGACATTCCTAGTTTTGCTAATAGTATATGCTGGTTTTGCTGATTTTATGTTTACCACTTTCACAATTTAAGTAAACTGAGCTGCTGTGATTAATAAGGGTTCTGCTCATATTACTAGCTCCCATGCCCATGTGCAGTGGCAGCTAATGGCAGAACCTTTTAGAGTGGGAGAGGCCTGTGGTCTCCGCCAAACTAGTAATTCTGCCATTTTGTAATTCTGATGTGCTCCAGACGATTTAGCTATTTTATGGGACTCTCCTGTTGAAAGCCCACAAGTGACAGAAACTTCATTAATGAGAACTTTCAATAAGACTTTGCCTAATTAACCAGCCAAAACTGCATCTGACATAGCTGTGGACACTATATATGATTTATATTTGAAAGTTAATACAGTTCAGATCTGGATTAAGGATGCTATTTCCCAAGAGATTAGAATAAACATCTTTCTTGGCGTCTCCGGTAGGGCTGACAAATGGTTTGTATTAAACCTCAACCTACTTAAATATCATGCATTTGAGTGATCCATCTACAGTCTACATTTTCGGCTGGTGGTCTTAGCTATACCCACAAAATTTGTAAGCACACACTGTAATGTGCTTGACCCACTGGCTGATTAAAAGGTGGTGTAACAATGTAGAAACAAGCAAAATATCCATCTGGCATATGGAAATGGGGTAGAAGTGTAATTTGCATACTGGTGGGTAGTTCATTGCTAGTGTGACTGATCTGTCATCTTAGTAGGGGCTGGAAAGAAAGAAAGGTTGCACAGTGGAAAAGGAATGTGACATACACAAATAAAGTAAATTGAAACTAGGTTCCTATTGAACTAGATGAACTATACTATACATTGGCCCTGATCCTGCGTGTGCTTATATGTGTGCTTGACATTATGCATGTGAGTAATGTCCTTGCTTTCCATGGTACTGGTCAAGTGCTTAAAAGTTAAGCGCACATTTAAATTTTTGCAGATCAGGGCCATAGAAGAGAAGGACAGCACCCGTCCTAGGCAAGAGGCAACTATGGGTATAACAAATTGTAGGAGGAAGGAGGAGGAGAGAAACTCCTTGGAGAATGTATGTTAATATAACCCAACTTTGTGCTCAATTACATTATCTTGAGTCTTTTCCTTATATGCATGTGTATGTGTTCGAGTGTATGTATTTTAAAAAGTATTAATCACAGATAAGTAAGTAGACATTTCTGATAAACCGAAATTAATACATAAACATTTGCTCTGCAGCATCTTACTTTGCTCTTGGATTCAATTTTCCCCATTATTATTTAAGAAATATAAAGAGCTGTAATGAAAGCAGTTGTGAAATGTGCAAGCTCTGGCACTGAACGGTTGGAAAATTCCAGAAGTTCATGTTGCTGTGACATTAACTCAACCACACTGCATTTCCTGAACATTTATAAGCTGCATTAATAACTGACAGTAGTACATTAAGACTGACATTTAAGAAGGGAGAGGAATAGAAAATGCTACTGTGTATGTGGACTTTTGAGGTTCTGATGATTAGAAAGATTAGGGAATGCAGTTAGGATATGCAGAAATTTGTTTATGGGACCCTATATAATAACACCAACAAATTTTTAAGCCAATGGGGCAGATTTGGCCCTTGGATATAGGTGTGCACAGTTCTAATTGATTTAGGTCCTATATTTAAGGACAAAAGTTGCCTACTGGTCTTCTAGTTGATCAATAAATATTACAGATACATCACAGGCCAAACTTAGTCTGTGTACGGTATCTCTGGAATTCTCAGTGTTCATTAGTACATCATTTCCTCCAAGGAAGTTATCTTGAATCATGCAACATGTTGCCCTTGGAGCAGTCTGACATTTTAAAACTGAAGTCTCCCTTGGATCCGACACATCTTATTTAGCTTTAATCTTTGACAGCATTGATTTGGCAAACCAAAGGAGTAAAATGATTGAAAAATCCTACACTACTTAAGAGAAATGTGTCACTTCAATGACTGCTGAGCTGTACCTACCCACCTCCCAGTTACTTAAGATGACTAGAATACAGGGCATCTTTTCATTATTAACTCTTTTACTGTAATGCTATACTATGCTTAATTTTTCTCTCTAAGACTGTCTTCTGATGCCAGCTGTCTTTTTAAAAGTAATAGTAATTGCAGTATATAAAATCAAACTTACCAGCTTGAAGAATGTCTCATGATAACTGACTAGGGCAGAGGCATAGAATCAGCTGTATGTTTCTTGCAAAGACCAGGAATGATCTAACTGAACAGGATTTGTGTGCTGGTTTCTCCTAACACAGCATTAATCTGAAGGCGTTCGTTCACAGCCTCGAATATTATATAGAACAGAAGAGTAATAAGTAATGTTGCCCTTTGGCTGAGTCGTGGTCAATTACAGGACCTACCAGCAGGTCGCTTTCTGTTGCTGGAGGGAAACCATTTTCATGGAGTCATATGTGGTGTAATCAAGGCCAGCCCACAACATTTTGGCACCTGAGGCGGGGAGCTCAAATGATGCCCCCTCGCTTGAGCCAAAACTTTGAAAGGTCTCAATACTGCCTTCTTCCTGTTCTACTTCTCTCATGGTACTGCTCTGCTACCTACCCCAATAAAGGAGAACTAACAACTTAAAATGCCTTGTTCAAAACTTTTAAGTAACACTTAAAACTTTCAAACGCCTGAACAGCAAATGTAACTTTTCTCGTCGGCATAGTAAACACTGGCATTTTTACTGTGGTGAATAACAAAGTGGTGCTTTCCATGCCTTCTTGGTTGCAAAGATTTGAACTGCTTCCTAAAGGTCCACAGTCTGTCAGCTCATGCTCTACTGAAATGGGTGCAAGGCTGACCAGCCCCTCCTGTGTCATTGTGAAGTGTAAATGTGTTTTTTATTAACTTCAGCTTCAAGAAGCTGCGTTCACCACTGACAAATGTTACAGGAAGTGTTAGAAGTATGCATAGAGCAACAAAAGCATTTGGAAAGAGTGTGGTCATATTATTTGTGCACATATACTCCAGAACAGCCTTTGGAGTTGATCCTGCTGAAATGTATCTTGAAAGGGCTTTCGGTTCATCATCTAAATTGCTCGCCTCAATATCACGCATGTCATCATGTGTCAACACTGTCTCTAGTGCCCTGCATTGTTAGTGTAGGTCTTCTTCAGGTATAGTGAGGAGTTTGGGAATATCCTACAACATCCCAAATATACTGCTGTGTTCCTTGAGCTGCATTAAACTTTCTTCAACTGATTGTATTGCACAATCTAGCACCTGGTTAAAGAATTCAACTTTGAATTGTTGTTTGGGGTCTCTTATGGGATTATCCCGTGCCTTGTAATCAAAATGTTGTCTTCTTCGGTGACTCTTGTATTCTTGACTGGGTGGGAAAATAGCTTCAGTGTGAAGTTCCTCTGCCAACTTCTGTGCACTCTTCAGAACGTTTTGAAATCGCTCATCTGACCGGTAAGACTGTAGATATGACTTTGCTTTGTCCAGTTATTCCATTGCTCCAGATATATCAAGGTCAGCACCTTGGAGTCTCTTGCTTACATCATTTATTTCAAACAGTAGGTCATGCCACAACACTAAGCCACACAGAAATTTGAAGTTATGTATGTTTCTGGTTATTCCATTTCCCTCTGCCACTGTTGTCCCATGGACAGATCCTGTCATAGCATTATCCTCCATAATGGCAACTATGGCATCATCTATCTTCCCAATTTGGTGTTTGATAGGCTTTATCATGTGGCACTCAGTGGTTCAGTGTTAAAGAGGATGTTCCCAGATGTTGCTTCAAAATTTGCCATCTATGAGTTGATGCAGAGAAAAATACATAGATGCTTTGAATTACATTAAAAAATTCAGCAGCCTCACTAGAAGCTGATGCTGCATCACTGACCACCAAGTTCAATGAATGAGAACTGCATGGGACCAAAAAAGCTTGAGGGTTTAACTCTCGGATCTGTGTCTGCACTCCTCTATTCTTTCCTTTCATGTTGGCACCATTATCGTAGCCCTGACCTCTCATGTCAGCTATCGCAATTCCCATATCTTCCAATTTTTTAAGAAGCACATTTGTCATACCAGCTCCTGTAGTATCATCAATGTCAATACATTCTAGAAAATGCTCTCTGACAGTCACCATTGCAGGGACATTTTCACTAGGTTCTGTTGTTGTTACAAAACGCACCATTACAGTAATTTGTTCCATATGGCTGATGTCAGGAGTGCAGTCCAGAATAAGAGTAATATCTTGCTGACTTCAGATCTGCCACAATCTTCTGTTTGACTTTTGTTGCCCGTAACTGTATGATCTCATTTTGAATTGTTTTTCCAAGTTAGTGGTGTGTGTACATTTCTTGGGTGGTAACTCTTCTTAGAGGCTCCTGGAGTACAACATCAAACTCAGCCATCAGCTCCACAATTTTAAGGAAGTTAACATTGTTTGGCATATACAGCTGATCTGAAGTGCCAAGGAGTGCTAGGTTTTGGATAGCAAGCATTCTTACAATGGCGATGAGCCTTTTCAGAACATTTTGCCAGTAAAGAGACTCTGATGCAATCTTCTCTTGATGCTGATCATCTATGGTGGTCTTTAACCTTACTCTCATCTCAAGCTCTTTGCACCTCCATAGGTCTCTGGTGATTTGCTGCCTTCTCATGGCATGCCAGATTTCTAGCCAGATTTTTCCAGTTCTTTGTTCCTGTAGAACCCAATGTGGCTGGAACATTAGACTGGAAGAGTTTGCAACAAAAACAGTATGCGGCATTCTGGGTTTTTGAGTACATAAGCCATGGCCTCTCCACTTTGTCGCCATTGGGGATTTCACGCCAGTAATAATGTGGATGGAAACTTCTATTTTCATTGTCTTTGAGGAACATGAAGTTTTTCACTTGCTGTGGCCCATGCAGTACGTGGAAGCCCCTCAGGCTACTGCTCAAGTGGGTCCACAGTCCTGGATCATCTAGACTTAAGGAACTAAACTCAACAGCAGCTGTTTCTTGCACCTGCACCACACTCTTCTCTGATCTACACTTTTCTTCAGGAATGTGCATGGTTACATCCATTTGAGATGGAGATATGGATGCTGCAGTAGCTGCCAGGTCACCTGCACTCTGACTAACTGGAAGACCAGGCATCTCCTCACCACTCACATCCTCACTCAGGCCAGAAGGCTCACCGTGAACATTTGTCTATGTATCTCAGGAGAGCTCCTTCCTGCTTAGATAGAAAAGCTTCCTTTTGCTTTCTTTTTCTGAATGCTGCCCCAGAGGGGCGTTTTCTTCTTTCACTCATGACTGCTTTTCTGTGCTAGCTATAGTAGCTCTCAACACTCAATTGAAGGGGACAAATAAGTAGGCTGGTAGCAGGGCCTGAGTGAGGGAAGTCTTAAGGGCCTAACTGGCTCCTACTACTTCAGTTGACTGCCTGTTCTCCTCAAGTGGATTCAGGGAAGCAGCAGGAAACAGGAAGCTCCCTGAGAAGCTGGTGTTAATCAGTCCAGGCTCCTGGGGGTGCTAGAGAGGTACATAAGAGGCTCCTCCTCCTCTCTCTTCCTGCAGCTCCTGCTGCTTTCTGTTATTCCCACTGACCTTTTTTCCTGCATGCCTGTTATGTTTCTTGTGCCCTCCTTCCTCCAGCACAGCACTCCACCATCTCTGTGCATCTAGAGCAGAGAGAATACATGTGCACCAGCAGCAGACACAATTTTCTACGCTCTGGGTCCTAGTGGCACCCCCCCACCCCACCCCAGTTTGACACCTGAGGTGGCTGCCTCAGTTCGCCTCATGGTAAGGCCAGCCCTGGGTGTAATGTATGTGTTTACACTGTGTATATTAGTCTTATTACTCCTAAGCCAAGATAGACCTAGTTGCACACAAGCAATACCAGAACCCCCAGTTCAGCCACCAGCAAGAGCTGCCTTCCTCATTTTTCCTCCTGGTCTCGAACCATGCACCCCACGCACAGCCATGCATCCTTCTCCTCCTGGCTGAGCCGGAAGGCATCAGTAGATTCACTCACTGGTGATTCCTCATGCTACCCTGTTCCAAACTATTACTGCTCAGCAAATTCATTGTTCTAGTATTTGCAACTACTTCAAGTAGGAGAAGTATCTTAAAAAAAACAAAAAACAAAAACAAACTCTTTCTATTCAATAGTTTAGGCAATACATAATGCTACCTCTTGGGAATTCTGTTTTACTGGCATTATCCACATTGCCAAGTGTAAATACTACCTTGGGGCCAGAACTGGGAAAGAGATTTGTGGGCAGCAGATTTTCTGGCTGTCGGATAGTGATGTCTCTGAGGTTCCGTTATGACATTACTTTCTCTTTGGTAGTGAAGTTGTTTCTAAATTAATTGTTGTATAGAAAAAACAGGTGGTTCTCCGAAAAGCAACTGCACCACAAATTTCATGAACATTCTATTATGTATAAAGCACTTGGGCAATATAACAATTTTAATTTAATGTTCAGTATATTTTGAAAACCAGTAATAAATTACTCTATTGAGGTGTCAGAAGAGGAGGTTTTGGAACAAGTTGATAAATTAAACAGTAGTAAGTCCCCAGCTCATGATGTGTTTCACCCAAGAGTTCTGAAGGAACTCAAATATGAAATTGCAGAACAACTAAGTGCATTTGTGTGTAGACATCTAATATGTTGAGCAAATTCCCCTACTATTTTCTCTTTGTTCTAGCACCCTACTGTAATCTACCATTCCCTCCTACCCCCCAACATTTAGCCCTCTGATTAGGTCACCTCTTTTATACCCACATGGACTTTTGTCATCTGCCCCCTTTGAACCTACTTTAAAGCCCTTCTCACTATTTTCTTTGAAATGGTGTGTGTGACAGAACGTACTCCTGTGTCCACACCCTATACTATTGTAATAATCTTTGTTCAAAGTATGCCTTGTGAGATTGCATTTGAAAACTCATAATTTGCTTGTCATTATTGTCCTAGTAAAATGTGTGGCAACATTGTATGTGAATTTTTTGATTTCTCTGTAAGATGTTATTAACGCATGATACAAGCTACAGCCCTGCCCAAGCAGAAGTTGGCAAACGGGTCTGTCCTAAACAAAGGAAAGTATGCTCTGTTTAATTTGCATTTAAGCAGTAAACAGAGTCATCAAGTAGGAAGGGAAAAAAAGGACGCTCAAACAAACTGAGAAAAAAGCAGCTGGGAAATCCTTCCATATAAACTTTTTTTGTCTTCAGGTATCCAGATGGAAATGTTTTTCAAAAGGGGAACTGAAACTATATGTAAGCAGAGTCTGAATGAGCTCTCCCCTGACCTCTAGTGGTGAGCAGTGGAAAAGGATTTCAAGCACTGATCTTACTTGCATGGACACACCCATCCTGCCTAGGTGCTCAGCATGATGGGATTGCTTGCCCAAATGATCTCTTGTGGCTGGTGTTGGATCCCCAGTCTCCTTGTTATTTGGGCAGGAGTAATAAAGGGTTGTTATCCTTGTTGTGTGAACTGAGGGCAGCAGAACTGTACCTGGCATACCCCAATGGAGGGACTCACCCTCAACTGAATGGCATTTGGTAGGCAAGAGACATGGGTTCCAAAGAGTTGAGAAAGGGTGGGGACAGGTACTTGTCCAGGAGAGGTCTTGGCAGTACAGGACATACATATCTGAGGCTATTTATGAGTAGTCCATGTTGGAGGCTACAGCAGCAAAGCAGTAAAGGGCACCCCAGGTTAGAGGGCAAGTGTGACATAGCTAGTCATTGGTCTGGATTGTACCCTGAATGTCAGTGTATAAAGATATTCTTCCCTTTCTTGGTTAGGTAGACCCTATCTCTTCTCAGTAGTCCTCCTTCCGAGAACACTATCCCAAAGCTCTGCAGCGAACACCATCTGTGCAGAAATTAATTCATCTCCAGGATGTGCTTCTCCATTCCTGGTACCTTATCCTCAACTGGGAGGAGGGACTAAACCACCATTTTTGCCCCCAACTCTTTCGCCCTCACTTCCAGAGTCCTGTAGTCCCTGCTGATCTGCTCAGGGTCATATCTGGCTGTATCATTAATGCCAAAGTGGATAAGCAGCATGGAGCAGTAGTCAGAGGGATGGATCAGCCTCAGAAATTTTTCCATACATCTGGAAAATGGGCTCCAGTCAAGCAGCACACCTCCCAGGACATCATGTCAGAATGGCTGATGGATGCCTCCGCCCCTGCATTGGTAACCCTGCAATGTATTAATTTCAATCGAAATACATCAGTTTTAATGCAAATATAAATGACAGTATGCAAAGCTGTTCTCCTCTCACTCACAACAGTGACCTCTGTCTCTGCATTTCTACTGAACAGGCTGTTGTTAAGTTTCAAACAATGGACTTGATCTGGTGGGAATTCTGTGCATGAAGCAGTTGTCATCTCTGAATCAGTATTTGAATATTAATCACAGCTGCAACACAATATTTATTCTCTTTGGCCTGATTATGGTCCTGTTGATCTGCCTGTGCATCCTATGGGTCCAGAGATGTGGTGAGGGGGCAATACAGGACACGGAGTTGGGCTGATGGGGTGGGGAGGGTCTGCATTAATTTTCTTTTAATGTCCATCCATGCTCTTTAAGCGAGAGTTTTGGAGGCAGCTGCATTTTGCGAAAGTCGGAGAAAGCAGATGGGGGCCCTAGAGCCAGTGCAAAGGCATGGAATCTGTATGGTTGGCCTGATGCCACTAGTGGATCCCCAAGACTGCAAGGCCTTTGCGTGCCAAAGTCCCCGCTTCTTCTATGAGAGCAAACATGATCATGATGGAAAATTTCAGAAGTGACTCAAAGGGAAAATGTGTAGTTTTCCCCCAGCTTCATTCTTCTCTTATGTTTTTTTTCCATGGGACAAGGCATCTTATACAACACCATGTGATCTATTCTAGACTTGTGCATTCCCTCCACCTATCATGTTTTCAGGAACAAAAGTTGCTTCATTAATTTATTTGTATTCTGATCCAGGCTGACTGCTCTCAACCCACTTATCTAAAATGAGTTTTTACTGAAATCCACACCAACTAGAAAAACGGTTGACATGGTTTTATTAATGAAGCATTCATAGGATATTACCAAAAGGAATGTTTGAGATGCCATCAACACATGACACTATATCAATTGCTGACACAACAGAATATTTAAGCAGAAGGCCACCTCTTCACTACATCTCACTTTTCTACATTATTGGAGAAAAATAGGATGATCAGGTCATTTACACTGAAACCCTAGCCATAGATAGTTTTCTATGAGCAAATCAATGAGCATATATTGAAGTACATTCAAACACAGTTGAGTCCGCTACAGAGAACCTACCTACTGACAGAATAATTAAAATCTTGCCAAGAGACACCCAAGATACAAACAACATAAAACACATCAATGTCGTAACACAAGAAACCTCAGAAAGAACAAGGTCACTTGACCAGTTCAAGTGGGACAATCAGTCTTTATTAGCGGCCTGATCCTGGAGTTCTTATGGAAGCAATACGCCCATGGAAGTCAATGGGAATTTTTCCTGTGTTTAAAAAAAAAAAAAAAATGCAGAAGGTTCAATATCTAGAATATCATTAAGTGCTCTCTCTAAGTCAGAACACATGCACCAATTCCATACTCTGCCACTTCTTGATTGTCTGAGTCCCTCCAATCCTCTGCTTATCTTGCCACACACAGGCAGGTTGGATAAGGTTTTTCAAAGCTCTCCCAGTACAGCTGGTTGGAAATTTGCCGACAAAACATTTTTCTGTCATACAGTGCCAGTTCCTCAAAAGGGAAACGTTTTGTGGAAAAGTTTTACTTTCAACAAATCCTCTGATAGAACACAGGCAGACCACTGCTTGCTGGGCAGTGCCTGGTGTGATGGGTTCAGTCACAGAGACCCCCTTGGCACTGTCACCTGATGTGCTGAGACTACCTCTGAGCCAGTTTTCTCTGCCAGTTCGAGCATTCAGAACACAGCCTTTTCAAGCCAGACATGCAAGCATGCTGCAACACACACCCAGGGTCTGTGCTACACCCCCCCAAAGCTGCAGACTTAACTGAAAACAGCTTAAGAAGTGCTTCTGTCTCCAGCACGCAGACACCCAGCTCCCAGTGGGATCCAAACCCCAAATAAATCCATTTTACTCTGTATAAAGCTTATAGAGGGTAAATTCATGAATTGTCCTCCCTCCATAACACTGATAGAGAGATATGCACAGCTGTTTGCTCCCCCGGGTATTAATTACTTACTCTGGGTTAATAAAATCACTTTTGTTTATTAATTAGGTATAAAAAGTTGGATTTGAGTGGTTCCAAGTAATTTACCAAGCAAAATAAAACAAAGCACACAAATCTAAGCCTAATACAGTAGGAAACTGAATACAGGTAAATCTCACCCTCAGAGATGTTCCGATAAGCTTCTTTCAAAGACTAGACTCCTTCCTTGTCTGGGCCCAATCCTTTTCAGACCAACGTTGTGGTTTATGTCCTGAGTCCAGCAATCACTCACACCCCCGTAGTTACAGTTTTTTGTTCCAGTTTCTTTCAGGCATCTCTTTGGGTTGGAGAGGCCATCTCTTGAGCCAACTGAAGACAAAATGGAGGGGATTCCAGGTCCTTTTATATTCTCTCTTGTGGGCACAAACCCCTTTGTTCTTTTGTGCAAAATCGCAGCAACAAGATGGAGCTTGTAGCCACTTGGCCAAGTCAAATGTCCATGAAGGATCCAGCTTTTTGGAGGCCGATACCATTGTTTACATGTTAGTTTGAACGTTCCCAGGAAAACTCAGATGTGGATTGGCATCTCCCAAAGTCCATTGTCAGTTAACTGTTTCTTGATTGGGCACTTATTCAGAATAGTCCTTTCTCAAGAAGCTGGCCAAATGCTTCACTGATGCTACTTAGAAACAAACACATTGAGATACAAGTACATAGCCAATATTCATAACTTCAAATACAAAAATGAAACACGCATACAGACAGCATAATCATAATCAGCAAATTACAGCCTTTCCTTAGACACCTTACTTGACCTCCTTTGTACAAGATTTGGTGCAACTATAGGACCTTGGTTCCAACAATGATCTGTACGGTCACAGTTCATGTCAATAACATTACACCTGGTTTCCTGCTAGCCTGCCTGCCTGGTTCCTCAGTGGCCTACCTGAAGACTGCCTTGGAGCCTGGACCCCAGTGCTTCCAGAGTCTATGGCTCCAGGGCAGCCGCCTCCAGCCCTAGGCTGGGACCCCAGTTTTCAGACCCCGAGGCCTGCTGGCATCCCAGGCTGCCTGACTCCAGTCATCAGAATATATTGTTGAATCCAGGGTCAAGAAACTATTGTTACACATTGACAGTTCCATCAATCATCTCCCTGTCTCTAATCTTCCTTTGTGGGGGTAAGATCATGGTGAGAATTCTGACAATTACTGGAGTTCTCATATTTCCTCATCCCATTTTGTTATAAGTGTGAGGAAAATTCAGCTACGTTACTGTATACTTTAGGAATGGCTATCAAATGTTCAATGAGACCTGTGCTTACAAGTTACATACCATTTGCCTCAAAAATTCAGTAATAATGGCCTGTTTTTATCATACCATACAGTACTGTTTTGCACCATTAGTCACTGGAATATTAAAGTTCATTTACTCATGATCACAAGAGCGTCCAGTAGCAGTTGCAAAACAACCAGTAGTAGCCACAAAAGGATATAATATAAATCTCTCTATTGCTGTTTTATTAGTGGATAATTTAATTTTGTATTATCTTGGTACAGGATTTTAACTTTGCCAACACAAGAACTGATAAATGCAAAATAATAATTGTGACTAAGTCTCAATATTTTTTAAATGTATTCTCATATTTTGAGTTTAAAGAACTAAATGTGAATAATTTGAAGCACAAAGAAGGGATGATTTTCTTTCCATTAATTTTCAATATAAGGAAATTAAACTTGAGGGTTCATTTTATATTCACAGTATAAGAATCCTATAATTTGACCATTTATTCCTATCCTTTGTTTCCTATCTTTTTAAGCAACTACTGATCATGAAAGGACCTTCCCTCTTATGTTATGTCTGCTTACTTTGCATAATAGCCTTCGATGAGGGACCTTGTCAAAGGCTTTCTGCAAGTCCCACGGCATTATATCCATTGTATCACCCTTGTCCCCATGCTTGCTGATACCATTAAAGAATTCTAATAGATTGGGGAGGGATGATTTTCCCTTTACAAAAGTTGCATTGACTCTTCCCCAACATATGGTGTTCATCTGTGCATCTGATAATTATATTCTTTCCTATAGTTCCAACCAATTTGCCAGGTACTGAGGTCAGGGTAACTGGCCTGTAATTGCCAGGGTGACCTCTGAAGCCTTTGTAAAAAAAAAAAAATCAGCCTCACGTTAGCTACATCCTTCAGTCATCTGGTACAGAGGCTGATTTTAAGCGATTTGTTACATACCATATTTAGTAGTTCTGCAATTTCATATTTGAGTTCCTTCAAAACTCTTGGGTGAATACCATCTGGTCCTGGTGATTCATTATTGTTTTATTTGTTCCAAAATCTCCTCTATTGACATCTCAGCCTGGGACAGTTCCTCAGATTTGTCACCTAAAAAGAATGGCTCAGGTGTGGGAATCTCCCTCACATTTTCTGGAGTGAAGACCAATATAAAGATTTCATGTAGCTTCTCCACAACGGCCTCATTTTCCTAGAGTGCACCTTTAGTACCTCAACATTCCAATGGCCCCACTGATTGTTTGGCAGGTTTCTGATGTACTTAAAAAATTGCTGTTAGTTTTTGTCTCTTGCTAGGTGCTCTTCAAATTCCTTTTTGGTCTGCCACTCTCTTTTACTCTGTTTAGCCATGGTGGTATTTTGTTGGTCCTCTTACTGTTTTTGTTTTTGTTTTATTTGATGTATAAAACACTTTATTATGGTGTTTTTTAAAGTTTCCATGCAGCTTCCAGGCATTTCACTATTGTGATTGTTTCTTTTAATTTCCATTTAACTAGCTTCCTCATTTTTATGTAGTTCCCCTTTTTGAAGATAAATGATGCTGTGGTGGGTTTCTTTGGTGCGCGCACACACAGACACACACACTTAGTTACATTATGGTTGCTATTACGAAGAGGTTCAGCTATATTGACCTCTTGGACCAGATCCTGTGTGCCACTTAGGAGTAAACTTACTTACCATAATTAATATTAACAGCAAGGGGGAGGAATGCAAATAGGGGGAAAAAACAGGTTAAAGAATAGTTAGATGAGTTAGATGTATTCAAATCGGAAGGGCCTGATGAAATGTACAGTAGGGTATTTAGGAAACTAGCTGAAACAATCTCAGAACCATTAGTGATTATCTTTGAGAAACCCTGGAGGATGGGTGAGATCCCAGAGGATTGGGGAAAAGCAAACATAGTATCTGTCTTTATAAAGGGGAACAAGGAGGACTTGGGGAAGCAAATTATTAAACAATCAGTTTGTAAGCACCTAGAAGATAATAACGTTATTAGGAATAATCAGCATGGATTTGTCAAGAACAAATCATGTCAAACTAATCTAATTTCCTTTTTTGAAAGGGTAACTGGCCTAATGGATAGGGTGAAAGCAGTAGATGTGATCTATCTTTATTTTGGTAAGGCTTTTGACATAGCCCCATGTGACATTCTCATAGAAAACTAAGGAAATTATTAAATTAATAAAAGGTGGGTGCAAAACTGGTTGAAAAATTGTACTCTGTGGTTTGCTGTCACAATGGGAGGGTGTGTCTATTGTGGTCCTGCAGGGATTTGTCATAGATCTGGTACTATTAAATATTATCATTAACGACGTGGATAATGGAGTGGAGAGAACTTATTAAATCTGCAGGTGATCTCAAGGTGAGAGAGGTTGCAAGCACTTTGGAGGACAGGTTTAGAATACAAAATGACCTTGATAATTTGGAGATTTAGTCTGAAATCAACAAAATGAAATTCAAATAAAGACAAGTGCAAAGTATTACATTTAAGAAGAAAAAAATCAAAAGTACAATTACAAAATGGGGAATAACTACTAGGTGGTAGTACTGCTGAAAAGGATCTGGAGGTTATAGTGGATCGCAAATTGAATGAGAGTCAACAATGTGTTGCAGTTTCAAAAAGACTAATATGATTCTTGGGTGTACAGAAACTCCTCGCTTAATGTTGTAGTTATGTTCCTGAAAAATGCGACTTTAAGCAAAACGATGTTAAGCGAATTCAATTTCCCCATAAGAATTAATGTAAATAGGGGGGTTAGGTTCCAGGGAACTTTTTTTTACCAGACAAAAAACTTATATAGTGTGTGTGTGTGTGTGTGTGTACACAGTATATGTTTTAAACAAACAATTTAATACTGTTCACAGCTATGATGATTGTGAAGTTTGGTTGAGGTGGTGAAGTTAGAGGGTGGAAGAGGGAGGGATATTTCCCAGGGAATGCCTTGTTGCTAAATGATGAACTAGCACTCAGCTGAGCCCTCAAGGGTTAACACGTTGTTAATGTAGCCTCTCATCAAGGCAACACGAACAGGAGGGAGGGGAGACAGCATAGCAGACAGAGACAGACACACACACCTTTGTGTGTGGGGGAGAGAGAGAAATGCACACTGCCCCTTTAAGTAAGCTGACCCACTCTTAAGTGCATTGTCTTTTTAAGTGGATTAGGAAGTTGAGACAGCAGCTGCTTCCCCCAGCTCTCTGTCTCTCTCCCTCCGTGTCCCCACCCTGCTCTATATGGAGAAGGGGTAAGCTGGGTGCAGGAGCAGGGGGGAGGGTTACACCCTGACATTAGCCCCCTCCCTTACCCTCCTGCACAGCAAGCAGGAGGCTCGGGGAGCAGCTCCAAGGCAGAGGGCAGGAGCAACACATAGCAGTGGGGGGAGGGACAGGTGAACTGCCGGCAATTGATAGCCTGCTGGGCAGCTGCTGCACACAGAACTTAGGGGAGCGGGGAGCTGATGAGGGGGCTGCTGGTCCACCCTGGTTACAAGCCCCCACTAGTTAGCTCCAATGGGCTGCTCTTCCTGCAAGCAGTGGACAAAGCAGGCAGCTGCCAAACGACGTTAGAAGGGAGCATTGCACAACTTTAAACGAGCATGTTCCCTAATTGATCAGCAATGTAACAACGTTAATCGGGACTACTTTAAGTGAGGAATTACTGTATTAACAAAAGTGCCATATGTAAGACACGGGAGGTCATTTTTCCATTCTACTCAGCACTAGTGAGGCCTCAGCTGGAGTACTGTGTCCAGTTCTGGGCATTACATTTTAAGAAAGAGCTAGACAAATTGGAAAGTCCAGAGGAGAGCAACAAAAGTGATAAAAGGTTTAGAAAACCTGACTTGTGAGAAAAAGTTTTTAAAATTGGGCATGTTTAGTCTAGAGAAAAGAAGGCTGAGGTCAGACTTGATAAGTCTTCAAATATGTTACGAGCTGTTACGAAAAGGATGGTGATCATTTTTTCTCCGTGTCCACTGAAGGTAGGACAAGAAGTAATCAGCTTGATCTGCAACAAGGGGGATTTAGGTTAGACAAGCTTTCTAATTATAATGATAGTTAAGCTAAGAATAAGCTTCCAGGGTAGGTTGTGGAATCCCCATTATTGGAGGCATTTAAAAACAGGTTAAACAAACCCCATCAGGGATGGTCTAGTATATACTATTTTGTCCTGCCTCAGCACAGGGGGTTGGACTAGTTAACCTTTCACGGTCCCTGATGTTAAAACAGGACAATGAGCATGGGCATTAGTTAAAATCAAATGAATCAAAACAACTATTGCCCGCATAAAGTAACAGTGGTACTTCATGTGGTATTATACTTGTGATATTGAAACTTCTCTGAGGACCAAGCCTACTCCCACTAAAGTCAATGACAGAATTCCCATGAATGCAGAATCAGGCCCATTCTAATTAGTACAGGTGACAGGTGTAAACATTACAGCAGTGATTTTACCCAATCTCACCCCACACTTACTATTTCCCAGTCAATTCAATTAAAGAGAAATCCATGTAATAATCCTCCCTTTGGATGCACAGTACAGAACTCTATTGGAAGCTATTAGTATCATTAAAAGAAAACCACTTTCAAAATTATTTCTTGGAAATGGGTTGAAATCAATTATAACAATTTTCTACGGTTGAAAATGAAATTTTCCTGGAATTGCTAATTCCTGGAAGCATGCTTCTGTGGTGCTAAACAAGTGCTGTATTACCCCAGCTTTTGGGAGAGATTTTCAATCAGTTAAGAACTAGCATTGTTGTTCTTGTTTGGAAGACACTGTTAATTGATATCATTAAATTTTTAACTAGATTGTGCTGCAACTTGAAAGCAGTATGGAAAAGATTGCTTGTCTTTCTGCAGAAAATCACAGTTGATTAACATTGATGAACGATAAGAGGAAGTGTGTCAAATTAAATGTGTTTTTGATGTAATTATTTAATTTAATTCATTTTACCTGAATAGATAGGCAGTTCTTTCTTCAGACAAGGACTGCTAGTTTGTGCCGTCACTGTTTCATTGATTTTACTTCAACACATCAGTATGGTTTTGCTGAAACAAACAAAACTTGCTCATTTGTCTTGGCAAGACTGAAATTGTGCCAGTTTTTTTCCTCATTCCCTCCAGTGCATCAGCTAGTGGCAATGCAGCCCTTTTATCATTTAATAAATCCTACCCTGTTTTCCTCAAGCCTTGGCTCTATTTATTGGTGCAAATATACGTACATAATACTCAAGGACTGCTAACTGTCTTTCAGTTATAGCTTGCCCATCTGACCTGAAAATACAGTCCTATGGTTTAAAATTCTGATGTTGTTCCCTGTATATTACAGAGGGAATAAAGATGAATAATCTTGCATTTTAGACCTTGGTACCCTACTGTATTACAGTGTACTTTCAGGGAAACTGTAAAACTTTAAAAATGCCACTATATACTTCAGTATCTGCTACATTTTGAATTTAAGAGTAAATAATTCAATCCTACTTTCACTGAGGTCAATATACCCTGTAGGATTACCACCTTTGAAATGCAGCGGGGGGGAGGGGAACAGGCACACATCCCCCTACAAGGCAAGCCTACTGTGATGGGTTCCCTCCAGGGTGCCACCAGGAAGTGGGGAACCAGTTGTGATGTGATGTGATTACAGAGCCATTGGCCAGGGAACTACAGACTGGTCAGCCTCACCTCAGTCCCTGAAAAAAATCATGGAGCCAGGTCCTTAAGAGAACCATTTTGAAGCACTTGGAGGAGAGGAAAGTGATCAGGAACTATCAACCTGGATTCACCAAGGGAAAGTCATGCCTGACCAACCTGATTGCCTTCTATGATGAGATAACTGGCTCTGTGGATATGGGGAAAGTAGTGGACGTGATATATCTTGAGTTTAGCAAAGCTTTTGATACGGTCTACCACAGTATTCTTGCCAGCAAGTTAAAAAATTATGGATTGGATGAATGGACTACAAGGTGGATAGAAAGCTGGCTAAATTGTTGGGCTCAATGGGTAGCGATCAACAGCTTGATGTCTAGTTGGCAGCTGGTATTAAGCAGAGTGCCCCCGGGGTCAGTCCTGGGGCTGGTTTTGTTCAACATCTTTATTAATGATCTGGATGATGGGATGGATTGCACCCTCAGCAAATTCACAGATGACACTAAGCTGCAGGGAGAGGTAGATATGCGGTAGGGTAGGGATGGGGTCCCGAGTGACCTAGACAAATTGGAGGATTGGGCCAAAAGAAATCTGATGAGATTCAACAAGGACAAGTGCAGAGTCCTGCACTTAGGATGGAAGAATCCTATGCACCGCTACAGGCTGGGAACCAACTGGCTAAGCAGCAATTCAGCAGAAAAGGATCTGGGGATTACAGTGAACAAGAAGCTGGCTATGAGTCAGCAGTGTGCCCTTGTTGCCAAGAAGGCTAATGGCATATTGGGCTGCATTAGTAGGAGCATTGCCAGCAGATTGAGGGAAGTGATTATTCTCCTCTATTTGGCACTGGTGAGGCCACATCTGTAGTTTTGCATCCAGTTTTGGGTCCCCCACTACAGAAAGGATGTGGACAAATTGGAGAGAGCCCGGAGGGGGGCAACAAAAATGATCAGGGGGCTGGGGCACGTGACTTACGAGGAGAGGCTGAGGGAACTGGGCTTGTTCAGTCTTCAGAAGAGAAGAGTGAGGGGGAATTTGATAGCAGCCTTCAACTACCTGAAGGGGGATTCCAAAGAGGATGGAGCTTGTCTGTTTTCAATGGTGGCAGATGCCAGAACAAGAAGCAATGGTCTCAAATTGCAGTGGAGGAGGTCTAGGTTGGATCTTGGGAAACACTATTTCACTAAGAGGGTGGTGAAGCACTGGAATGGGTTACCCAAGGAGGTGGTGGAATCTCCATCCTTAGAGGTTTTTAAGGCCCGGCTTGTCAAAGCCCTGACTGGGATAATTTGTTGCTATTAGTCCTGCTTTGAGCAGGGGATTGGACTTGATGACCTCCCGGGGTCTCTTCCAACCCTAATCTTCTATGATTCTACTACTGAGCCCCCTGACCCACCAGCCTGGGCTCTCTCTCACACTCTACTGATGTGACAAGCCGCAAAGCCCTCCAGCCTGCACTTTCACCAGCATTCATACAGGTAGGGTCACTCCCAGCTGCTATTACAAGCAGGCTCTCTGACCAGCTCCTGCATAGGAAAGCTACAGCCAAGGCAACTCCCAGCTTCCCAGGCATGCACCCCCTCTGGAAAATAAACCCAAAATTACACCGTCTTGCGCTGCACAGGGAAGTGTAGAGAGTAAGCTCATAAAGTTTGCCCCGTCCCTCAATGTGGAGAGGAATATGCAATAGCCTTTGCCCCTTGAGCTATGATTCTTACACACTTCACTCCAGTTCACTGGTTTAGATAAAAACAAGTTTATTAACTATAAAAGATGAATTTTAAGTGATTATAAGTGATAGCAAACAGATCAAAGCAGGTTACCTAGCAAATAAACAAAAAAGGCAAACTAAGTTTAATATAAAAAATAGATTAATATGAATTAGCAGATTTTCACTCTGAGATGATAGAAACCAGCTGCAGATTCTTAAGGGGACCAGCTGCACTTGCTTTAAAACTTGGAATCCCCAGGTTTCACAGACTAGAAATCCCTTTAACCTGGGTCCAGCACTTCCCCCAGTTCAGTCTTTGTTCCTCAGGTGTTTCCAGGAGGCTTCGTTTGGGGGGAGTGAAGAACCACAGATGATGTCACTTCCTGCCTTACATAGCTTTTGCATATGGCAGGAACCCTTTCTTCGAAAGCTTGGTTCCCAGACCAGTCAGTAGAAAAATACTGACATGCCATGACGGACTCCAGAGGCATGTGGTCTGATCACATGTCCTTGTAGAGTCATAGCAGCCATTACTCACAGGCTATTTGGAGTGTTCACAGGAAGGCTCCCCAGGTGGGAGATAAGCTTCTCCTAAGGCCTATCATTTTTTCCTAATGGCCCAATACCTTGAATAAGCCTTTCCCCACCCACTATCTAGACTGAAAGCATCTTGCCTCATGGGTGTTACCCAGGTATAACTACATTTGAAATAGATACATAGTCAATATTCTTAACTTTAGACACAAAAATGATACATGCATACAAATAGGTTAATCATATTCAGCAAATCATAACTTTTCCATTGACACCTGAAATGACTTATCTTGCATGAATTACATCATAATTACATGCTATTCATATCATAATATCACTGTGAAGAATATGGGATGCAGTGTCAGACCCACCACAACCCCAGCCATAAGGCAACTCCGCAACCCCCCTTCAACAGCCACTTTTAGTACCTATTGAGATAACACACATAGGTAAGATTGGTAACATCACAAATCTCCTCACTCTCCTGTGACTCAAACTCTCATGCATGCACATGCACGGTGCACTTGTGTGTTGGTGGGCAAACAGATGCTGTATTTTCAACATCTTTGATCTGTTAACGCTTAAACTGCAGAAGTGGGAACACTGCAGCATCTTTAGCTGGACACAAACTTTTAACATTGGATATCCCAGTGTATTATGATGATAAAGAAAATCTTGAGACGCACATTAAAAAAAAAAAGCGGCAGATTAAATTATTTTTCTGGCAACTGGCAAATCCATTCAAAAAAGAGCCAGGCCGGTCAAATACCAGTCAGTGGTAACCCTAATGCCCCCTGCAACCTTCATGCGAGTATGTCTTTGTCTGGCTAGCTGGAAGAAAATGGGTGTTGCCCCTTTAAGGGCTCCCTTACACCAGGTGGAGTAGAGGGAGAAAGTTTATAGAGATGGGCAGGAAGTACCTGGAGCAAGGTCAGGAGAAGGTCACTGCATTGCCCTTCTTGCTGACCAGAAGAGTGGGGGGGAGTGCTATCTATACTTCATGCAGCCTCAGGCAGAAGCAGGCTGGGAGCACCCACCCATCCATGAACTTGGCAAAAGGTCCAGGTCCCCTCTTGATCCTCAGAAAGCATTTTCCTTGAAGGGGCTGCAAAGGAATTTTTTTCTCTCTCCCAGATTGGCCGAGGGGTGTGTGTGTGTGTGGCGGGGGGGGGCGTGTATTTCACCTTCCCCACAGCTGGTCTGGGATCCATTGGGTTGCAGTAGGGGGGTTAGGGTGTAATGTTGCAACTTAACATGTAAAACTTGTGGCAGATGTCCACTGCAGGTACTCAGCATGGAAGGAATACAGTTATCAGATAACATGAATGGAAAAGGATTTGAAGGAAAGTATCCCTTAAGGGCGATAAGGAGGGTTTGGGGCTTCTATGTCTTGTACAGTAGGAAGCCTAACCTCCCCCTCCTTTTCCTAGGTCCCTTTTAAAGGAGCTGAGGAAGGAGGTTTGTCCCTATTTCTGGAACTGACCAGGAAACTGACCCCCCCCCTTCTTCCTGCACTGTACAATTTTTTTTTTGTCGGATACTCCTAGATGTTTTATGTAAGTAAAGTTGCAGCCTAATTAAACCACATCCATTGCTCCCTGCCTGTCTTCCAGCTTGGGCAGACAATGTAAGTTTTGCTCTGTTAAGCCAGTAAACTGAGAGACCCCTGATGGCGAAGTGTTCATTAATATGCTAATAGAAACTGCTCCAAGCAGGATGTGTTTTCATATACACAAAGTGGGGTGAAGACCCTTTGAAAAGCTCTGAGTTGTTCGAGTTAAATTTTCTAAGCTGCTTAATCAGGTTTATGGACTGGATTGTGTATCCAATTTACAGGATTCAGCCCTTTAAATAGGATGGAAAGGTTCTTTTGAACTGGGTGAAATCTTTGAAATAAGCAGGTGTGCATCCCTGCAAATTATAATAAAATTAAAGTGCTTTGTAGCTGAAGTTGAAGGAACACAGAAACTGATCAAATACACAGTAACTGAAATATAATTGTACTTGTGTGTTCATATGTAGACTAAGGGATCAAGTAAGGCAGACTTTTGACACCTGGATTCACAAAGGCCACACAAGGCTATGACAGGTGGGGAGAAATGGAATTTAACATACCCACTGAGTGCAGAGTGGAGAGAGGTGGTTGTAGACTATTATAACTTAGAGACACTCCCTCATAAGGGACAGTATTAGAAACATAGGAATTTGGAGATGTGCCCTGGAGTCTGGGGTTGCGAACACCACATGGCTAGGGCTACCATACATCCAGGTTTCCCCAGACATGTCCGGCTTTTCGCTCTTTAAATAGCCGTCTGGGGGGGATTTCTAAAAATCTAAAAATGTCCGCGATTTCCCCCGGGTTGGCTATTTATTGACCGAAAAGCGGCTGACAGGGCGGCCGAGCGCCGCTCGCATTGGGGCCTCCGCAGCCAAAGCCCCTTCCCGGCTCCCCCATCCCCTGCAGCCTTAGCACGCTGCCCGGCAGTGCTGGGGGGTGAGGCTGTGCACCTGTGAGGGAACGCGGCGGCAGGGCTGGCAGCGGCGGCCAGAGCCCCTCTCCCGCTTCCCCCCCCCGCCTCCACAGCCTCAGCATGCCGCTCGGCAGCGCTTGGGCGGGGCGGGGCGCTCCTTGTGGCACGGAGCCAGACACCTGCTCTAAGCTGAGCGGCATGGTAATGGGGCCGGGGAGTTGGAGAAGGGGGACAGTCAGGGGGCAGGGAGCGGGGGGGGGAGGTTAGATGGGTCGGGGGTTCTGGTGGGGGCTGTCAGGGGGGCAGGGGTGTGGAGAGGGGTTGGAACAGTCAGGGACAGGACTAGCCAAGCTCAAAGGAAAATGGCTGGAGGAGAGACAGAAATCCTCTCTGATTCGGAGGAGAAGCCATGTGTAGCAGGGGAGGGGACACCCCAGAGGGCTCTGACCTAAGCCCAAAGAACATTCCAGAGTGTGTCAGGGAAGTGTATGTTGGTTTCTATTATTTTGTTTGAAACTGTATTTTTGTCTTGCGTAAAGTAAAGAGTAATTGTTTTAGAATCCTTTCTTGAAAAGCCTGTCATATGCTTCACCTGTAACACATCCCTGAAGAATTAAACTGTAAACTAGAGCGCCCACAAGGCTGGCGCTCTGAAGAAGGGTATGCTGAAGATGAGAGCCTAGTGCAGCTGGACCATGAGGTGTCCCGTTTCTATGAATGGGTAACAGAAGAGCCTGTGTCCAGGGAGTGTAGCAGAGGTGCCAAAGAAATAGTGCTGTAGCCTAGCCAGATGCAGAAAACTGAAAGGACAGATGGCTCAGTGTGGTAGAACCCAAACACACAAGCCTTGACAATGGCCAGTGGGAATAGCTGACAGTTAATAAAAACACGTTCTTTCAATGGTGCTCCTCATTGCCTGGTAAATTGGTCTCTTAGGGTACGTCTATACTTACCTCCGGGTTCGGCGGTAAGCAATCGATCTTCTGGGATCGATTTATCGTGTCTTGTCTAGACACGATAAATCAATCCCGGAAGAGCTCACCATCGATGTGGTACTCCTGCTCCGCGAGAGGAGTACGCGGAGTCGACAGGGGAGCCTGCCTGCCGCGTGTGGACCCACAGTAAGTACCTTGTAGTTCGAACTAAGGTACTTCGACTTCAGCTACATTATTCACATAGCTGAAGTTGCGTATCTTAGTTCGAACTGGGGGGTTAGTGTAGACCAGCACTTAGTGAAGGAACATACATGCTGTGTTTGGCCAAGTCAAAAAAGGACTGATATGTTGGTGCTTTAATATTTGTTTCATTATTTTGTTGGGCATAATAGTTTGACAACTTGGGCTGGATACTCAGCGGATGTAAATGAACATAGTACCATTGGAGCAGAGCTATGCTGATTCACACCAGCTGAAGATCTGGCGCCTATTGGACAGTAATTGCCATCTTTTATTTGTTGTTTTTATATTGCAAAATCTTTTGAGCTTTAAATTGCAGTGGGTATTGGGAAAAGTAATCCTGTAAAAATGGCATTGTGATGTACCATCAATGCTCACTAAGTAAATGTTCTTTTAACTGCAGTGAAAATGTTCTTAAAACGAACAACAGTGATGGGTCATCATCCAATACTGCTATAACATGAAATATATGGTAGAATGCGGATAAAACACAGAGCAGAAGACCTACAATTCTCCCCCATGGAGTTCAGTCACAAATTTAATTAACTCATTTTTTTTTTTAAACGAGCATCATCAGCATGGAAGCATATCCTCTGGAATGGTGACCAAAGCATGAAGGGGCATACGAATGTTGGAGGAAAGCATTTTATAGTGTCACAAATTTTGCTTGAATTATGCTGGCTGGTAATGGACAGCACATTAGATGTGAGTTTCCAATATGATACAGCAGCAAAAGAGAGTAATACGATGTTGAGCTGTGTATACAAGGATACATCACATAGCCACATAAATGGATACTTAGCAATGTCTACACTGCAAGAAAACATCTGCAATTGGCCCATGTCAGCTGACTTCAGCTCAGGCTATGAGACTATATAATTGTGGTATAGACATTCGGGCTCAGGCTAGAGCCCGGGTTTGGGCTGGATCCTAAGCTCTGGGACCCTGTGAGGTGGAGGTGTCATGTAAACTCATGTAAAGCAATTTCATGTGCACCAATTTGGTATTCAGCATGCATTCAAAGCAAGTGTGAGGGAGCAAAAGAAGGCAGTGAAACAAGAAAAGCCACTAGCACGAGGGAAGGATAAAGTGAACTTTTTATAAACACACTTATCCTCACGCTGTCCCAACCAGGGCCGGCTCCAGGCACCAGCCCTCCAAGCATGTGCTGGGGCGGCACCTGGAGGGGGGTGGCGCTCACCTGGGGAGAGCGGGGCCGCGGCCGGGCTCGCCGCCCTTCCCCCGGCGCTCTGGCTGGCCGGGGAGAGCGGAGCCACGGCGGGCTCGCTGCCTTCCCCAGCGCTCTGGCCAGCCAGGGAGAGCGGAGCTGTGGCTGGGCTCGCCGCCCTCCTCCCAGCACTCCGGCCGGTCGGGGAGAGCGGAGCCGCGGCCGGGCTCACTGCCCTCCCCTGCCGCGGTCCCCGCCAGGGGGCGGGGGAGAGGCTTTTTTGCCTGGGGCGGCAAAAAAGCCAGAGCTGGCCCTGGTCCCAACCCTCCCCAAGGCTAATTGAGCCCATGATTGAATCTAATTGAACACATCAGCGGACACAACTTCAAGGGGAGTAACAATGGCTTACACCAGGGGAAAAAATAGAGCCCTACAATATACCAAATTGTAATTTATTCATTTTGCACAGTCAGTGAATGACAGATTAATTCATAGGTAGCAGCATTGCTACCTATATCCCTTTATATAGTCAGCTTATTCCTGATGTACAATTTACCTCACTATTTACATCAACGATAGATTGGGCTCATAGCTTCCTCAGGGAAGTAATGCAGCATCACTTGAGGTATTTAAATCTGTAATGGGGAAGAAACACTAGGAAAGTCCACATTTGCAAAGAGAGGGTCTAGATGGCAGAATCTTTCCATCTCCATATTCTGTAATTCAATGTTTTAGTATACCGTATATATTCATTCATTAGCCCATTCGTTTATAAGCCAACCCCTCAAGATGGTTAAGTAAAAATAGTAAAAACTGTATGACCCTTTCATAAGCCGACCCTATATTTCAGGGGTTGGCAAACTTTGGCTCCTAGCCTGTTAGGATAAGCCACTAGCGGGCTTGGACGTTTTGTTTACCTGGAGCATTCACAGGCACGGAGCCCCTCAGCTCCCAGTGTCCACAATTTGCCGTTCCCAGCCAATGGGAGCAGCAAACCGCGGCCACAGGGAGGCAAGGGGCTCCATGCCTGCAGACACTCCGGGTAAACAAAACGATAATGTATTAGATATTCAATTCAATGATTCCATAGAGTTAAAATCATCAAATTTTGTTGTAGACCTGTTTATAAGCCGACCCCCGCTCTTTGATGCGTCACTTTTTTACCAAAAATATTCGGCTCATGAACGAGTATATACGGTAATTATTTTATTATTTTGGATATTTGTCAGCTTTGCTATTTAAATGCTTTTGTAGCATTACCCTTCCTCACTTCCCCTCCCACAGCAGATGCCAAGAACTTAGCTTCATATTTGTCTTTGTATAAGTAACACTTAACAGTTATGTCACATTTTAAATGTCCAAAGCCCTGTACAAACATTAGCTATTCCTGCTTAATTTATTGCATAGCTGAAGTAATAAATGCTCTATTTATGTTAAAAAGCAACTTGCAATTATTATGCAATAAATTTAGAATATTTGACATTAAATAATTCTCAACCTAACAGCTGTAAGATTTTCCAAAAAGTGATTCATACTTTTACAGGTGAATTTCTGAAAAATGATATTCTATGGGAACAAAATGTTTCCTCCAGTCTGAGCCAGTGACAGAGTTCTCTGCTCTGTGTTTAGCATTAAAATACAATACTTTTCACATAAGCTGCTGTTTTTTGAGGCAGAACACCTAGTCTGCTTGTTGTATCTGAGCAACTTCATTGACTTCAGTTGGTTTGTCTCACTATTATTTTATATCTTCAAATACAAGTGTTCTGCATGCTCCATAAGTTACCTGGCCATTTTAATTTTTCTGTTTTGATATCTATAAACCTCTTATTATTAGTTTTAACACTAATAATTTACAGTGCTCCAAGGCAAACTTTGTCAGCAACAGATGGATTTTTTGGAACAATTAAATATTTAAGCCAAGAGTAGCTGTTTTCAGGGAAAAAGATATTTTTCCTGGGAGACTTCCCTGAGGAACTTTGGTGACTTTGTTCCCTGAGGTTGTATTATCTTTACTTTCTTACAATAGGGTTATTTTTTGTGTGTGTTTTGGTTGTTGTTTTTTGGCTAGCACATCTAAAATAGAAACATCTTTATTAAATCTGGCTAATGCATTGTTCCATTTTAATTAAAATATGCTCTTTGGAGAATACAAAGACCAGGACTAAAAGGCACAGATGGAATTCATTTTACTTAGAAAAGATAATGCATCAAGAAGGATTTAAATCATCACAGGAGACTAAATTGCTTTCATGTCCCCCGTACTGGAAATATGTGGGGTTGGCATTTATGAAAGTATTTTTTATGTAAACAATGAATTGTCCTCAAATGCCCATTGTAACTTTCCAATCGATATCAGGCAAATAATCACCCAGGACCCAATTCTGCAGTGCTTACTCAGGCAAAAGTCCTGCCGATGTTGATGGGTAGTATTAATTCTGGGTGTAAATTTGCAGATTTAAACCCTGGATTATTTTGGCCCCATGAGAGTATAAAATCTGAAGTTATAGGTCCATAATTTATGTGAGAAGCACATGTACATGAGTAACAGAGCTACCTACATTGATAATCTGATAGAGACTGTCATTCAGGTTATATCAACTCCTCCCAGAGGAAAACTTTCACTTAACGCTCATGGCACTTCCAAATCCTCATCCCATTCCAGTGGGAGTGCAAGGGGCGAGTACAAGGCTTGTGGGGCTGCAGAAGGGCTGGGAGTTGCTGCCCTCTGAATATGCAGATTTTCATGCTAAACTTTCTTGGACATCTGCATATCCTTCCCTTGCTAGGGGATATTGCTGCAACCAACAGCACTCCCCACCATGCAACCCCAAAACCCAGGGGATCTCAAACACAGCATGTTTATAGGCGGCATTTCCCCAGCCTCTGAAGGGCCTGTGTTGAAAAAGCCAGGTTGGCTCCTTCCGTCCTCAAGTGTGGGCCAATAAAACAGTGTTCCTGCTCGTTTCGTCCTGTCCAATAGATGTAGCAGGGGAATGATACAGCCATAGATGTCTAGTCTTAAAAGATCCACTACTCCATTATTGGAAAATTAAATTTCAGTTCTCTCTCTGCTTTCCCCCTTCCCCAAAATGGCCATTGTTTCATTGCGCAGTGCCTTGCACATTGGCTCAGCCGCAGAAAAATGCTCAGTGAATGGAGGATAGGTTAGAGAATTAACTAAACGCCATTAATGTTGAGTCAGAAAGCTGAGTCCTGTGTGTTTGTCAGTTAAGGTGGCAAAAGTGGGCCCTTAATGTGTCAGCTTCATAGCTGCCATAGCAATGGACTCCGTGCAAAATATTTTCTCAATATATTCCTATTACCAGATGACATAGTTATTGCATCTAGCATTGTTTCAGTCATTTCCACTATATCAGTTTCTCTGTGTGTGTGTGTGTGTGTGTGCGTGTGTCTCTCTCTCTTTTCTAGCCTTCGTTTCTGTCTGGCATTCATTGAATTATGGTCTGTACTATCAATCTGTCTTTCCATATGACTCAGTCATTTCAGGTCTCTGCTCTGCAGAATTATCATGTCGAATTATCATGTCATCCAATATCCTGGCTGCAGTGTTTATCCATGTATTGACTTCCCATTTTGTTACATACACTTTCTATGTGACCTATAGCCACCCACAACAGCAATTCACTTTCATCTGTCCCTGTAGTTTAAAATAAAACAAAACACCTATTTCGTAAAGCTGATACATTGAGTAATGCCATGTACATATAAATCACACATGTGTCTGTCACGTAGATATTGCTCTACGATGATCATCATGTCACATTTTCTGTGGATAATGATGATTCAGAAATGGTGTGTTACAGAATACATTAGGCAAGGAACTTGGGTCTTGTTCAGCACAGTACTTGAAGCTAGAGCTGAGCGAACAATTGACTTTTCTGTTTGGTGGCTGAACCAAAAAATAAATTAAAAAATTGGTTAGTTTCAAATCAAGACTGGATTTTTTTTCTTGCCAAAATGAACAACCAAAAACATTTAATTGGATCAAAATGAAACATTTTGAATGTTGGAAAAAATTGATACAAACTATTCTGATATTTCAAAAAAAAATTCTTAGTTCTTTTTGGCTAAATCTATTCAGCAAATTCAACCCAATGTCATGAAAAGTTTTGATGTTCCTAAAATGGCATTTTTAATAAATTTCCTATTTAATGAAAATGTTTTGCCCTGACTTGAAAAGAGCATTCTAAAGGTGAAAGGGGGTTTGGTGTGTCTTTCCACTAAGTCCTTAACCTTTTAGCTGGTGATTTGGATATTTATCCAGCAGGGATGGGAGTTCGTTGTTTTATGCAGGATAGCAAATCACTACTCAATGGGAATTAATTTTTGGCCACTAGCAACATGGACTGGGTTCAAAAGGGTGACTTACAGGTAAAAGGGTCTGTACACCACTATTCGTCTCTTGAGTACAGCTAGCTGGGAATTTTCATCAAAAATGCATCAAATTCATCGAATCCGAAATGTTTCATGGAAATATACCTGGTTTGAATCACAATCAGGTTCTGGCAGCCCTGGGATTCCTAGCTCGAGCCAGGGCTCTTTGGTCTTCCAGGCTCCTAGCCACAGAGATTGAGATTGAGATTTAAATGATGTGTATGTTTTAAGAGCCATAAAGACTAACTGGGAACTGGGAGCCTAAAAGCCCTGAGAATTACGGCTGAACCAGGATCCTTGGAGGTTGGGCTCCCAGGGTAAACTTTATTTTGAAAATTTTGGAATTTCTCTGGATTTTCCTTCCTGGGAAATTTTGAAAATCCTACTTTTCAGGCTGAAACTCAACACACATTTATTTAGGATTTTGGAATTTCCCATGCAATGGAAATTCTGACTTTCAACCAGCTCTGCTCCCAAGCCTTCTAGTGACCAGTCAGCATGAAGCAGTAAGTCCGCATGCCATATTTAACTATCAATTTTTAGTTAGAAAGTCCCTGCAGCCTAATAAAATTAGAGTGTATTCAACAGCTGGCAACTCAAGCTCACACTTAATGTGTGTTTCCCATATTTAAACACATTTTGCTACCAATCTCTGCATAGTCTATAAGTAAAAAATGCATTGGACTGAACATAATTGTCTTTATCATAGCTATATTTTGGCTATTTGAATACATAGTTCTGTAATTACAGGGAATAATGGTGCAAGAAACCTTGTAGTAAATGGATAGTGTCATGAAATTGAAACTAGCAATGAAGATAGGCATTTGTGTAGCTCTGGCTCTCCTGAATAAGACAGGCTGACTAGATATGTACTAGGAATAAAATGAATGAGGAGATTTGTACTTTATTGCATATCTTGAAAATATGCATTAAAATATCATTTGTAGAGTTTTTATTATGGCAGTTGGTGCTTATTAGCCTCATAAAAAGAAAGCATTCCTAGAAATATCTCCATAAATATTTCATGGAACAAATGGAGAGGGGATCTTATCAGACCTATTTCTGTAGTCTGTTTGCTCACTGTTTTAAACAAGGAGAGCACTTTAGATGGAGTCTTATCTGAAATCCATGTGTTTTAAACTCTGCCTGTTTTTTCATTAGCCCCATTGCCAGTAATTGGCATTAGCAATGTAGGCATTAGTTATGATCTCTAGTGTAATATAAAGTAATGATCTTGGATGCAATAGAAAAGATTTAAAGGTAATTGAATTGTGTGTCTGTATTGTTTATCATAGTGGATGAATAAATCATCAAACCTGTATCATGTTACACAGATCCTGCCATTTGTCCTTCATTCACATGTTTTGAAGTGTGAAACAATGCAATCTCCCCTTTCCTATCCGCTCTTATAGTTAAGAGAGCTGTCTTTTTTTCAGTGGACCTTTTTTCCACTAAACTTTCCACTAAAACTTTTTTTCAACTAGTTTGAATGGGAACGCACTAAGCAATTACAGTACAAGCTAGCAGGTCTCATATGCTGACCAGAAATAATCCTTGTCATCATCCTCAGAGTTCAAAGTAATTATTTTCAATAATACTCAAAATTGTGTTAGGCAAGAGTTCACATGAAATGGCTTTGGACCTCTCTCAAATTCTTCTGAGAGAATTCTGTGAAGTGATTTCACCAAGGTTAATAATAGTAATATTATTGCCAAACTCTACAAGGTGTATTACAGACAGAGATGAAGATAAAATGATGAATAAAGTAATGGGAGTTAAACATGAATTTAGACTCCATTAGTCCTACATACATCTGCTTCTCAATGTGTAAGGGAGACTATACTGATTTGGCTTACACATTAAAGGGACAGATGATGCACTTCTTTAACTTCCTCTTTTACTGATAATTGTCTTCCTTGCCATCTTCCTCTCTTATGGCCCTGAGGTTTATAGCTTAGCCTTCACTGGGCTCAGTGGGCCACATTCTGAGGTGATATGTAACAGATGGGGTGTAAGCTACACACTGATAAGCGTCTAGTGTATTTATGTAAGTATCCAGATTCTGCCCTGACTTGAACCTCATGCAACTTCACTGAAGTGAATACAGGTGCAGTGTGAAACTCAGGACAGAAAGTGGCTTTAAGTCTAAGGGAGTTTAACTTGTGTCCAATGTACACAAAAGTGAGTGGAAGGAACCAACTTAGACCCACTGAAACTCACCTCTGTATTTGGCCCACAGCCCTTGTCTTAAGAAGCTTAGTTTAAGAAGATGGTATAGACCAGATTCAGAAGAGGGAATGCAATGGAAAACAAGTGGGGAAGATACATTTCTAGTCCCCTGATATTGCTTTCATTTTTCTTTCCTCGCGACACATATGTATTATGTTACCCCGACTTGGCTGGCCGGATCAAGGTTTATTAGCCATATGGAAGAAGTGGGGTTTGAGAGAGACTCCAAGGAAATATTTACTGTTTCCCATCACCATTAGTAACTTTCCATTACAATCAGATTTTAAAAATTTGGGGTCAGATTGTGCAACCCTCACTCATAGCTATCAGCGAGCAGTTATTAAGTCAAACTGTTCCATTGACATCACTGCAGCTCAGCAACATGAAAAAGAGCTCTGCAGTCTGGCCCGTGGGTGTTAGGTTTTTACTTTAGTTTTGGTTTTTCTCTCATGGTATCCATATCTGGTTCTTCATGAATAAATACTACAAATTAAGCTGGAGTGTTGTGAATTGAACTAATTTTCCATTCAGTTTTCCTAGAACACAGTGGAAAGGTCAACTACTCTTGGCATAATAATTTCATGCATTAGAAGTGGCAAATTAACTCTGAATTCTGACACGCTTTTGTGGCAGAAGCTTTACACTCTGCATCTTCCCACCTCCTTGACATTTATTTCAGTGTATATATGTGTAAAAAGTAAAATAGATTTATAACAAAAATGTACAAAAATCCTTACAATTTCACAAAAAGTGTCCCTGTGGCAGGTTTCACTGAAGAAGTGAGGCTTTTTACCCACGAAAGCTTATGCCCAAAGAAATCTGTTAGTCTTTAAGGTGCCACTGCACTCCTTCTTGTTGTTGTGTCACATTAATTAGCACACAAAAATTGCTCATTATTTATAGATTTCTACTACTGTCAGCTGGTTAGAGGGTCTTTTTATTTCAAGAAGCAGTTTTACTGCTCTAGGACCTGAGGGTACCTATTGTGAATCCCAGGAGGGGTGACTTTCCAGCTAAAGGGAGACTTTATCTCTGATCATAGGAGCTGGCTTATTGGTTCATGTTTATGGTGAATTCATGCTTCAAGGGGCCTCACAGAATACTTTCTCAAGATCTGCTGGTGAGTTACTAATAGACTAATATTAGCATCCTATTACACCAGTAATGAATTATTTTGTATAATATCTAGATATGCAGTCTCCTTTGAATCTCCATTAACATAGTTAGAACTGCTCAGGATTTTTGCATAGGGACTGAATATATGCCATTCACTTTGGAACATAAATGCTAGCTAGAAATTATTTTTCCTCTGAAACTGATATTATTGCCATGAGAGTCAAATAAGACACTCAGAGTAATTTTCTTTAGTGTCTCACAGAGAAAATTTGGATTCAAATACTGTGCCTATGTTTTGACACCAGATAGAACCTTCTCTCATAAGGTCTGATCCGTTGCCTTTTGAAGACAATGGAAGGTTTCACATTGACGTTAGTGGGAATTGGATCAGGCTCATAATTGCTCTGTTTGATGCTGGTAGTCACATGGATGTAGACTCCCATTGATCATTACTGCTTCCTCTGTTCCTTGCTTATCATTTAGAGCTCAGGCCTATAAAGTGCTAAGCACTCGAACCCCGATCCAGCAAAGTACTTAAGCATGCGAATAGTGAGAGTTAAGAATATGCTTTACAGGACTCAGCCCCCAAATGGGCAGCAAGGAGCAGAGGAGTTGTCAGTGGTCCATAATGGTCAATGGGAGTCTAGATCCCCGTGACTGTCAACATCAGATGGAATGTGAGCATCAGCTGGCTTCAGTGGGATGGCTCTGTGACGTTGTGCAGTCTATATGGTTTCATAAAAACTTGATAATTCAATATAATGTAACTGAGATAGTTTTAGAGAAAATACGGTAATAAGTGAATGTAACGTAACTGGGATATGCTTCATGCAGAAGGTCTCTTGTAAGGTATCATTACAAAGCTTATAATCTACTGAGTATGATCATCTGATTTGTATAAATGTACCACTCTTGTATCTAAAACTAGAAATATAAAATGTAACTCTGAGGGCCTATTGTAATTGTGTAAAGTGTGGACCATTAATGATGGTTTGGAATCTTGATGACTCCCATTGTCTGCAGATGGCTGTATTTACCTGTGAGTCTTCCTGTATATGTGTGTGCTGGCAAGTGAATAATGAAGTCTTGGAGTGACATGTGATCATGTCACCTGAACTGGAATCCATCTTTAACCTGGTGCTTTTCCAGTGAGGGGTGGGGGGTGGAAACCCAGAGGGACAAAGGGTTCCCGCCTTATGCAAAAGATATATAAAGGGGGGAAGAGAACAGAGGGGGAGAGGAGCCATCATGAAGAATCCCCTAGCTACCACCTGAGCTGCAACAAGAGCTGTACCAGGGGAAAGAATTGTGCCCAGGCCTGGAAGGTGTCCAGTCTGAGAAAAAACTTACTGAAGCATCTCTGAGGGTGAGATTATCTGGATTCAGTTTGATTAGGCATAGATTTGCGCATTTTATTTTATTTTGCTTGGTGACTTACTTTGTTCTGTCTGTTACTACTTTGAACCACTTAAATCCTACTGTCTGTATTTAATAAAATCACTTTCTATTTAGTAATTCGCTCAGAGCATGTATTAATACCTGGGGGAGCAAACAACTGTGCATATCTCTCTATCAGTGTTATAGAGGGCGAAAAATTTATGAGTTTGCCCTGCATAAGTTTTATGCAGGGTAAAACAGATTTATTTGGGTTTAGACCCCATTGGGAATTGGGCATCTGAGTGCTAAAGACAAGCACACTACTGTGAGCTGTTTTCAGGTAAACTTGCAGCTTTGGGACAAGTGATTCAGACCCTGGATCTGTGTCTGGAGCCAGACAGGAGTGTCTGACTCAGCAAGACAGGGTGCTGGAGTCCTGAGCTGGCAGGGAAAACAGAAGCAGCGGTAGTCTTTGCACATCTGGTGGCAGCTCCCAAGGGGGTTTCTGTGATCCAACCCGTCACAGGCTCACTTGCTTAAAGTAAGACACAAAGAAGAGCTTTGATGGATTGGGACAGGAATGCTCAGCAGCTTGCAAGATTGAGCTCTTGAGCATAGCACTGGCATGGAAAACACTTCGCATAAGTGGCTTGTGAAGACTTGGGATGTCCTTTCCAGAGTGAAACTCACTAGTCCAGGAAAAGATGCCTGTGTTAGATAGAAATGTGGTTATGCTCCATCTGCTTCATAGAAAACATCAAAATGTATAAACCTTTCACCTCAAATATATTTTAACCATGTTAACATTCTCTCTCTCTCTCTCTCTCTCTCTCTCTCTCTCCCAAAAAAATTTAAAATGAAGGAAAAGCAAAGTCTTTTAAGATGAAAATTGGAAAAGCAATTAAGTGATTCCAATACAACTATTTTTAAACATAAACAGCCTAAAACAGTGAATATTATATAGCTAAAGAAGAAAAACCCTTTGTATTTCCAATCCTATAAATTCCTATGTTAATGTAATAATAATTTACACATGAATGTCCTCTTTCTGACTTTGTATCATTTAAAATCCATCAATTGTGGATTAGTACACTTTTTAATTGAGGTGTGTGTAATATACTATAAAAATTAACATTTTAAAAGCTAGTGTTCAGCCTTCAACATGCAAAGGAAATGTACTTGAACCACTGATACAGAGCTGCATCAGCTTTCACAGAGATTGTTCCATCAAATGTAACTTTCTAACAGAAACCTTGAGTCCCCTTCTATATTTCTCTGAATCATCTATTGCCATTTCCTTGACTTTGACTGAATTCTGCAGGGACATTAGTGCTGCAACCTTTTAAATGTATTTATGTTCTCAAATCCTTCAAAGAGCTTATTTATTATATAGAGAGTGCTTTAATCTTATATGGTAGCTAACAGATGTTGCACCTGTTTGAAAGCTTGTAACATCAATGTCTGAATTATGCTTCGAAGCTGAGACTCAGAGCAAGTTTTATGCCATTTAAGGTGCAGTACACTGACAATAATAGTGATTATAATTTATTTACCATGTTGAACAATAAATTAAGGCCTCAGTATGTTTCAAAAGATATGACACACCTATCAAAAACGAACGATGTTTTTCATGTCAAATACTGCTATTTGTAAAATATTACTCATACCGTTGGTTCTTAAATGGAGCCTTGCCGTACTATTTTGAAATGTTCCTGTTAGATACAATGACTCTCCATAACCACCCAAATATTAAATGCAGAAAAATAGAGTTAGAATATCTGGACTGACTCAAAATACATACAGTTGAACGTATGTTATGTCAAGCTGGTGTGGTAAATGTAATACTTCGAGGCTAATGATGCATAGGTTACGCGTGGATACCTGTGGAGCTCCTAACACACTCATACTGAATTGATTACAATTAATATTCAAAATACAATAACAATAAGCATCTATTTTACGGTGTTATATTGCTAACAAACTGCAGATTATTGCTAACAAACTGCAGATTAGAACTTCAAAGCTGTTCAAATAACTTCAAAAGCCAGTGATTGTATTCTGGAAAAAGAATTATTTTGAAGTGACGCAATGTAATTATTGAGGAATTCGATTGTAAATCTTTAAATACCTGCATGTACATAGCTTTGAAGCGATGTGTTGAATACTTGAATTGCAAGGGTCAGAGCTAAATTTGTATCATATGGTTCTGAGTTTCTCTCTTTCTATTTGCATTATTTTAGATCCCCCGCCCCCAAGTACATAACTCAGTTGTGATTCCCAAAAACATGCTATGATCTGATATGCAGCCATTCCCAGGGAGCCCTAGAAGATTGTCTCCAGCCAAGAGGGAGGTAAGTGGAAGTTTTTTGTTTTATTGAAATAAGGTACCAATTTGCAAAGATGTGTTTAATTATCTTATATCTTAATATATATATATATATATATACATACTAAGATTGCAGTGATATGGAATCTCATTAAGGTTGTCCAGTTAATTGTAGTTGATAAAAATTCCACTATACATCTTGTCATTAAGCAAGCAGAACACTTGAAATGCTAAATTGCAGAGGCATTCAAAGGTAGGCAATTACAGTCATTATAAGCAACATTTCAGAGTGCTTGCAAATACTATACAGTAAACTATTGCTTGATTTAAAGTGGGTTCAGCTTTGAGGTTTCCATTAGGAAGTCACCCGGAAAAAAATCAATATCGGCCTCAAGCCTGAGGTTGATGGGCCCTTACTGCAGATCCAAGTACATTTATTATTAAGACTAAATACAGACATAGATGTATTATGTGTAAGGCTGTGGGTCTTTTCAAAGAACTGTTTGATAATTAGAAGGCAAATCCTGCCCCTACCTCCATGAAAGCAGAGGTCTTTTGTCATTGGCCCAGCTGCAAGGAGAAGGACCCTTGCTCAGTTATATGTAGGGGTTGAGTGGCTGGACAAGGGTGGGTCACTATGCAGGTGGATAGGGGAAAGTTGGACTGTGGCCATGGAGCTGCTATGTAAAGGCTGCTTCCACCTATTGGCAATCCGTGGGAAGACTGGAGGCCCCATGCAGTGTAGGATATTTTTGTCTCCTTCTAAGCCCTCTTCCCTGCCCAGCTCATTACCAAAAAGTATTCTGTAGCCACAGAGCTAGGAGCAGCGTTGCCCTTTAATTGTTGTTTTTTCCATCTGTCTCCAAAGATGAGATAGAAAAAGCAGGGGCAGTGACCACACCTGTAGCTCCCAAAGAGAAGGCTCTGCTCTCCTCTTCCATTCCCCTTCACAGTCCTTGTGGTCTCTCCAGCATTCTGCAATCTGTTCTATCAGTATTTGTTTACCTCAGCTCTGTTAATTGTCTAGATCCGTATATTCCCAAATGAAACCCCATTTTGTTATTTAGGGTATAAGAGTCTAGGTAATATGTAATTCCCTGGGAACCGAGGGTGCTCAAGATTTCTCTGGAGAAAGAAACAGAATATCTCTAGACTTCTGCCTAAAAGTCATTTTGGTTTCTAAAAAGGTGGAGAGAAAAATCTGAAACCCAGCTACCCTATCTTCAAGTTGTATGTTTTCTGGTGGGTTTAGACAACAATGTCTATCCTTTTCCAAGACCTCTATCTATGACAGCATGCTTCTGCTTATGTTACTCCAACATGTTAATCAAATCAACTCTTAATTCTATTAGTTTTTCCTGTCGTGTGATTCAATGCTGGCAAGCTGATCTGCAAGGTCAGCTGGTTGGTGTATCTTCACCCTGCTCTAACAAGTAGCTGCTTTGGCATCCTAAAATCCCTCCCCCATTCTCCCAAGATTGCAATTTAAGGATTAGACAATTCAGCTGGATTGCATTTTATGCTTGACTATGGGATATAATGATCTCTTGCTATTTCCTTTGAATCTGCTGTGCACCTTAGGAATATGAAGAGCGTTCCCATCAGTAGGTTATAAATCCAGTTAATTGTTATATATTTAGTCCCTCAGAACAAGAAACAGTAAACAAGAGCAGTCCCTGCTGCCTCTACCAATGAAGATTTAGGTCTTGATCCTGCTGACTGCTGAGCACTACTGGAAGAAGTGTGCAGAGTCGAAGTACCAGTGCTCAGTGGTCGCTCGGTAGCTGTGCAGTGAGTTATCATACATAATGTGGAAAAATCCAATATAAGTGGGACTATGCATCCACCAGGATCTGAGCACAGATGAGTAGAGGCATATTGGGCATGCTAGGGTGTGAAGACAAAATGTTTCCATAGTTGCTTTAATGTAATCCAATGAATGCAAATGAGATGATTATTGGCCATTTTTAGGCTTTATAGCTAGCCGTGCATAGTGGCTCACACAGGTAGGGATATGTGTTGAATTTAAAAGACACGGGTATCAGTGCCAGTCACTGACACACAAATGCGTCTGAAGTGTCTAGGTAGACAGTTCTTAGTACCTAGAAGAGTTCTTGCCAGCCCATCACCCTTTAATGCCCATTCCACACAGTTTTCTTTCCGTATTGGATTGTTTGTAACAAAACATCACACTCAGCAGCTCTCCTGGTGGTTCAGCATTGCTTTTCTGAAATCCTCATCTGATAACTGCAGGTTCAAACCATTAAGTGAGAGTGGTCATGGTCAGTTTATTTGGAGTGAGAGCATGATACTTTCTTATTATGCTATCCAGAATGTAATATTTAATTTCACAGTAATTTAGCCTGATTGCTATATTGTATTGTGTATTTGTATTGCATTTACCAAACAAAAATCCACACTATGCAGAACCAGAATAATGGGTGTACTGTATATTCTCTTAAATACCTGCCAGATGTATAGGCACAAGTTTTTGAGTGCTGCTAATAACTGTACATGGTCAGATAAGCCAAACATTTGTCTTAAACAGTTGGAAGACAGGAATATTGACCCTGGGAAGAGTGGAAGGCAAAGCTTGACCATTTTACCTCTGCAAAAATATTTGTTTTTTCCTGAAACAAAATTGCATCATGTTGAGTTGCATCACACAACACAACAAATGCCTCAGAAATAACTTTCTTTCGAATATGTAGAAGTGGCCCAAGTACCCTGAGAATTGAATATTTAAACTAGGATGAATGTAGCATTTTGATATCCGAAACTTGCATCTAAATTTAAAATAGTTTTACTGCAAAGCTTAATTCTGTGCAGGATTACTAGAGTTTAAATCACCAGTATAGAGAAGACCCTTCACCAAAAGCCCTCTGAAATACAAATATAATGAAGTAAAGATTTAACTCCCTAAAAATCTCTGAATCTGATTTCATTTTTAAATAGCCCTGAGTTCTTGTTTCTTTACTGTAGTCTAAAAGTGCTTCCAGAATTTTTTTAAAATGTGAAGTATACACCTCAAAGTTTCTACTTTTCCCCTCACACTCATTTTAGCACTTTCTAGTATCTAAAGATAATTTAACTTAGGCTTCAAATGGAAGTTACAACCCTGATGCAATTAATTGCAATTTTGAATAAATAGTCGTACAGCAGTTGGGAGCTTTGGTACTGTATGTACCTTCATTATAAATAAGAGTCTAATTGTATGTGTCTCGATCTCTGACGATTACAGCTTACCCTAAAATGCAAACGGAACATCAGTTATTTATTTTCTTGACAAGCGGTGCTGTTCCTACAATGTGATATTTTTATCTTGTTACCTTTCTCCACACTGTCAAGTAATTTGCTTCTCCTGGGAGCTTTCCACATATGCATGATGTATCTCATTTCCCCTTCTACTAAATGGTAAACTCTGCATAAACTAAGAATGTAATATTTAATGGATTGTTAGCAGAGATGCATCAAATCTGGAGTACATTTTTATGTATACCTATACCAGTAACTGATGGGAAATGCATCACTCTCACCAGTAATTCATATTCCCAATGATCTGTTTCTTGTAAGGGAGGGTTGGGGAAGGGATGAGTGGAATATAAGGAATCAGTTGAAATGGGGGAATGCTACATATCTGAAAAATCCAAAATTAATTTTCTTACTGTTACCCTGTTACTTTGGGTCCAGATGGTGATATCCTTACTGATGCTGAATAGTATCTTATACCGTGAGTAGTCCTGTGGAACAGAGGGTACGGCTACCCAGCATGCTGTGTGTGGGCCAGTCTACAGGAGCTAGTGTGAATCTAAGTAATGACAGCAGAGCACAAGATTGGGCTAGCAAGTAGATTACTGACTCAGGGACTGTGCCAGGCTTGTAGAACCAGTATCAAGCAGAGTGTCCGAAGGGTCGGTCCTGGGGCTGGTTTTGTTCAATATCTTCATTAATGATCTGGACTGGAGGATGGCGTGGATTGCACCCTCAGCAAGTTTGCAGATTACACTAAACTGGGAGGAGTGGTAGATATGCTGGAGGTTAGGGATAGGATACAGAGGAGCCTAGACAAATTAGAAGATTGAACCAAAAGAAATCTGATGAGGTTCAACAAGGACAAGTGCAGAGTCCTGCACTTAGGACAGAAGAATCCCATGCACTGCTACAGACTAGGGACCGAGTGGCTAGGCAGCAGTTCTGCAGAAAAGGACCTACAGGTACAGTGGACGAGAAGCTGGATATGAGTCGACAGTGTGCCCTTGTTGTCAAGAAGGCTAACGGCATTTTGGGCTATATAAGTAGAAGCATTGCCAGCAGATTGAGGGACATGATCATTCCCCTCTATTTGGCATTGGTGAGGACTCATCTGGAGTACTGAGTCCAGTTTTGGGCCCCACACTACAAGAAGGATGTGGAAAAATTGGAAAGAGGCCAGCGGAGGGCAACAAAAATGATTAGGGGACTGGAGCACATGACTTATGAGGAGAGGCTGAGGGAACTGTGATTATTTAGTCTGCAGAAGAGAAGAATGAGGGGGGATTTGATAGCTGCTTTCAACCACCTGAAAGGGGGCTCCAAAGAGGGTGGATCTAGACTGTTCTCAGTGGTAGCAGATGACAGAACAAGGATTAATGGTCTCAAGTTGCAGTGGGGGAGGTTTACGTTGGATATTAGGAAAATCTTTTTCACTAGGAGGGTGGTGAAGCACTGGAATGGGTTACCTAGGAAGGTGGTGGATTTTCCTTAGAGGTTTTTAAGGTCAGGCTTGACAAAGCCCTGGCTAGGATGATTTAGTTGGGGAATGGTCCTGCTTTGAGCAGGGGGTTGGACTAGATGACCTCTTGAGGTCCCTTCCAACCCTGATATTCTATGATTCTGTGAATCTGCACTGAAGCCAATGCTGTGGTGTGTTTACTATTATTGTTGACCACACTATCTAGAATCAAACTTTTCCTTCTGACCTCAGTGAGAGACTGGTTGATACTATTCCAAGTCAATAAAGTATTGCAGTCTGGCCAATAGGGATCTGCTAATCCATGGATACATCTTTTGTATGTAAAATACCTTCCTCAAGAATGGAAATAGAGTCCACCTTAAAATGGTCCCAGTGACATCAATGATTATCAGTCTGAACCTAAAGCTGCTTCCATTTAAGCCAAAGTCAAAACTTCAATGAGTGCAAGATGGGGCCAAACTCTCATTGCCTTCAGTGGATTTGGGAGCAGGATTTGGCCCAGAGCTCAAAGCCTATAATTTCAAAAGTGTTGCTGCATCTTTTCTTCAGGAAGGGGATGACATGAACAGAAATATAGAATGTAGAAAGTGTAAACATCAAGCCCAGAACTAGATTGTTACTGATTTCTACTTCATCATAAAGGCATACACAGAGAATGAATTTCCATATTTCATAACTTTAAGGCCTGGTGACCCATCAATATTTGATTTCTACATCAGTGTCTTCATTTTGGAATGAATCCTTTATAGTGTATTTTGTAAAGTGTTCATTTTTTTTTTAATCCAAAAATATGCACTGACTTCAGTGAGAGGATTAGTTCAATTTATATTTGTGAACTGCTGTAATACTGGCAGAATTAATTATTTTAGCACAATAGGTAGCTGGTAGAGCTGGGTGAATAATTTGTAGTGAATGATCATACAGACTTTTTCTGACTGGAGACAACTTAATGATTTTTTAAAATTATTTACCAAATAGTTTGGGCAAATAATTGTTCTGTAAATTATTTAAAAGCCATATCAGAGGGGTAGCTGTGTTAGTCTGTATCCACAAAAACAACGAGGAGTCCGGGTGGCACGTTAAAGACTAACAGATTTATTTGGGCATAAGCTTTCATGAGTAAAAAACTCCACTTCTTCAGCCCATGTATCTGAAGAAGTGGCGTTTTTTCTCCATGAAAGCTTATGCCCAAATAAATCTGCTAGTCTTTACGGCGCCACCGGACTCCTTGTTGTTTTTGTTTAAAAGCAGGTAGCTGTTTGTGTTTGGTATTCAAAGTTCAGGCTACGTTGATTTTGATTGAACAAAGATCACCTGGTACAATTCTGCCCCCTTCTTGGATTTGTATAACTTTCAAAATCAGGTTTCCAGTATGCATTCTTTCATGGTTATAAAATTGACATTCTGTGATTGTTCTCCAATATGTTAAGTGTGCCACTACCATGAACATTCCTGTCAGTAAACTTATTTGCTCAAATATTAACTTCCAGGAGAAACAAATGGGGGAGTAAAACCAAAGAATACTCACATAATCAAATAAGTATTTAATATTGTTTGTATTATAATAGTGCCTAGAGGCCTCAGCCAAGATCAGAGCCCCGTTGTATTAGGCAATGCACAAGTAGTAGTGCTGTGTACAGTGTACAAAATTATAGACAGTCACTGCCCCCAAAAATGTGTAATCTAAATAGACACAACATGGGAGGGGGAACAATGACACAAAGGAATATGACCTTACACAAGTTACTTCACAGCAGGTTAGTGTCTAACCCAGGAGTAAAACTTGGGTCTTCTGATTTCCAGTAAAATGCCTTATCTGCTGGCCCACATTGCCTTTAGAGACTATTTGCTAACTTCTTTGGTGATATTCACCCTGGTCTAATTGCTTATATTGGTAGCACCTAGGAATGTGAATATGATGGTATTCTGAATGCTGTCTGTGAACCTGAACACCATGGGCATGTCAGGAAGGTGGAAAGGACATAGCAAGTGCATGAGTATCTACAATCCATGGAAAGAAAGATCTAAATTTAGGTCTGTAACAGCTTTGACATGTAAGGGTCACATATGCCTGATGCAAGAATCATATACAGAATATGAAAGAATGTTCTCACAGTTTCCTTGCATTAAAGCTTGAATAATTCATCCTTACTTCATCCATGTATTATCCTTGTACTTTTCCTAGTGTTGGGACCAATCCAGATTTTGTCTATGCTAAAGTTGCATATGTTTGCTGGAGTATTTAGCATTAGACAAACCATGACCACCAGTACTTGGGGGATAAAATCACTCATTGGAAGAACAGAACACAACTGGGCTACATATGCAAACCTACAACATAATCCATCTCCTTCCAGCATACGCACTTTCATTCAGGATGTGACATCCCTGACAGCTGGATGTCAACTATTTAACTACACATTCAACTGCTAACTGTGGGCCACCTGTCTACTTATATTTATATACAAAATTCAGGTGTCAGAGCAATTGGGAAACCTATCCAAGTTTCTGCATAATTCAGAAGAAAAAAAAATCTCAACCTTTAATTAGGACAACAGGCTGTCTGCCTCCTGTTCATAGTGGGGAAAGTGTTCTCTGAAACTTCTAGCCAAGCTATTCCTTCACCAAGACGCAGGGCTAAATACAGCCTTGGTGTAAATGAGTGCAACTCAACTGACATCCCAATTCTGTCTGAAGGGGAGGTCCTACTTAGGCAGTTACATGAGGGTAAATGGGAGTTCAATTCCAACAGAGGTCCCAGACCAAGTTTTCTGAATCCCATCTGGAAAAGCCCCTCTGAGAACAAAGGGAAACGATGACTGTGACATTCCCCAGTATACAATCGGGACTGGCTTTTACACTGCTTCACTGTGAAAGCAACCACTCCTGGCCTTGCTCACACACAGCCTCTATCATATAAATTACTCCCAGCTAAGTTATATGAGTACTTCTAGCCAGCCGCTCCTGAATTATATTGCAGAATGACACCAGCAAATTCTCAGTCCCAGACTTGTCCCCAGAAATGTGCGTCTTGTACTGCCCAGCTCTTTACATCTGGAAAATACAGGCTCATAGAAAATCTGTCATTTAATTAATAGAAAATTATATGCACAAATCCTGTTATCCCAAATGGAGGTTCCCAAACCCTTCAATCCAAACTCACTGGTTTAGATAAAACAATAAAACAAGTTTATTAACTACAGAGAGAGAGATTTTAAGTGTTTACAAAGAATGAGGCATAAAAGTCAGAACTGGTTACAAAAAATAAAAGGTAAAATGCAAATTCATACCCGACTTATCAGGCTAAGTGAATTCAAAACAAAAATGTTTCTCTTGCCATATGTTTACAGCAGTCTGGCTGGATTTTTTCCCAACCAGAACCCCTCCCCCAGTTCAATGATGCTGTTTTTGTCTTTCAAATGCTGTTGCTGCCGTAAGTAGAGATGAGGGGAGAGAGGTGATTTGTGTTCTCTGTTCTCCCTTTTTCTGGCATTTCTCTTCTTTGAGAATCATCTCCAGCTGGGGTTCAGGCGACAGCAAGTCTGTTTGCCAAGATGGAAATTTCTTGTTCACCCTTCTTCCTGCCAAAGAATGGCCATTTAATCGAGTGATAGTCCATTGAATTTGTTGACACCTGAGACATCAGTTTATCTTTTGTCTCTGAGGAACTGGTTTGGGGTGCTTCCCCAGATTGGAAATATGCCTTAGTAACATCATACAGTAGAATCTTATAACTTTACATACCATGTTACCAGATGTATTTTACCAGGACAATAATGATCAGTGAATTATGAGTTTTTAAATCGTACTCACAAGGCATACTTTATACAAAATTTATCAGTCTTATAAAAGTGGTGAACATAGGGGTATGTTCACAATGACATCCAGGGATTCCCAACTGGACCACAGGTAGGGAGATACTAGCTGGTCTCAGAGTCTTTAAAAGGGGTGGTACTCCTTTCAGGGGTTGAAAGACTGATGTAGAACTACTGCCTAAAAGCTAGGGCATAGAATTCTGGAGACGTAAGAGCTGCCCTGTTTATATTATTGGGGACATGTTGTTTGGTGGGTTTCTTGTTAAGATTGTTTATTTTACCATCTAAAGCCTGTTAAGCAGTACAAAGTGAATATGGCCAAAGACTTTGCTAGTTTAGTTTAGTTGCACAAGAAGGGGAAAATATCTAAATAAACCCAAAGCATGTTTTCTCTGCTTACCTTACAACTCCTGCTGAGCTTCTGCCTGGCATCACAACCTCTACACCTTTCTGAGGCTCCAGTCCTGCAGAATACTGAGAGCCTCCTGCAAGTTGCTCAGCATCCTTGAAGTCAATAGGAGTTAAAGTGCCCACCAGGATCAGGCCTTGAGTGACTTTCTCAAATAAGGTTTATGACTACCAACAAATATTGCTAATGCCCTAATCTCCAATAACATCAGGAGCCCAGTCCTTCAAGGTCATGAGCACTTCCTGTGAGGTGCTGTGTTCTCTAACAGGATTGGTTCCCAATATGTCAGACTTTAAATTTTTGATCTAGTTTCCTGAAGGAATTGGGGAATCTCATTCATTAGCTCAGAATTTTTCTGCCTTCTGTCTAGTTTTCTGAAATATTAGCTGCTAATCAATTCTATTTTTATACAAATGTGTGGCAGCTGTAGCTCTCGAATTATGATTGCTATCAGATCTTTCAATTCCAGCCTGCTTACTCAGGCTCCCTACAGTCTTACACAATTGATTAATTCTAATGTGTGCATCCCTGAACATTCACTTAATTTAATAACCTTAAAAGGCTTCAGGTACTGCATGGATGAGATTATGGTGTAGGGAGGAGGGATTTAGGTTTATTAGAACCTTTTGGGGAAGGGGTAGCCTATACAGGAGCGATGCATCTGAGTACCTTTCCCAGACCTGAAGAAGAGTTCTGTATAGCTCGAAAGCAACAGAAATTGGTCCAATAAAAAGATATTATCTCACTCACCTTGTCTCTCTAATATCCTGAAACTGACATGGCTACAACAACACTTGCATATTAGCCAAGGTAGGCAGGGATGCAACCCTATATGGGTGACCCTAAATCTCTGACTACCTATATCCAGGAGTGCAAGACCAGATTGATTACTCCACAACTGCCCTGTTCTCTACACTCTCCCTGAAGCTTTGATATGGGCTGCTGTCAGAAGACAGAATACTGGGTAAGATGGACCATGGTCTAATCCAATATGGCTACTCATCACCCATTTGTAATTGGGTATCACTTCTAAGGCCTGATACTGTAGGCCTCTCTAGGGTTTGGGAGGTATCTGGCTCAAATAGAGCTTTATCCTCTCTGATACCCACTTCAAGGGTATCTAGCTCATTCAACAAACTGCATGGGGACTTTGGTCATAGTGACACAAAGCTAAGGATTGTTGGAGGATTTTTCTACTGTCAACTCTGCATAGGAGCCACAGAATCACAGCAGACCTTTGAGGTGGTTTGGTCAGAGGAGGCTTGTGCTCATGTGAGACTACCTGAGCTCTGGGGAGAAAGTATATTGTGTGAAATGATAATCTGGCCAGTGGAGAGGGAAAAGGTCATTTAAGGAGACTTCTGTGCCTAGAGGATGGTCTGAGGGAATCCAGTACCTCTGGCCCATTAGAGGTGAGACTGCCCCAGCATGCGACAGTGGTGAAGTAGGATTGAGAAGGAGATGTCTAGAGGAGGGGAGTTAGTCTGCGTTGCAAAGTCTCAGTGAGTGTCACCAACTACACACAGAGTTGGGGTTGAACATTGAGCAGTCCTCTAAGGTGGATTTGTCCTTTGAGCTGGTGAGGAAATCAGCAAACCAGGTATTGCTGGTGGGAGGCATAGAAGCAGAAGGAACAGGGGAAGAGAGACTCCTCCACGTTGCTGTAGGTGGGGAAGTTCAGCTATAAGGGAAAGTTAACCCTATTTACAGTTGAGTCCAACAACTTTTGGCATGTAGTGGGTTTTACAGAATTGTACTGCTAGGCATTCATTGTGTGGCCAACCTGAGTCAGAGAAGGAGCCAGAATTTACCAATGTACATTGCCAAAGAGCCACAGTAATACATCAGTAGCCCCCATCACCTCCCCCCCACTCTCAGTGCCTCCTGTCCATCAATAGCCCCGCCTATCAGTGCCTCCCACTCCCTCCCCGCACCTCCCGATCAGCTGTTTCATGGCATGCAGGCGGTTGCGGGGGTAGGAGTGAGGGCATGGCAGGCTCAGGGGAGAGGGCGGGAAGGGGTGGAGTGGAAGCAGGGCCTGTGACAGAGTCAGGGGTTGAGCAGTGAGCACCCCCCGGCACATTGGAAAGTTCGCGCCTGTCGCTCCAGCCCCGGAGTCGGTGCCTATACAAGCAGCCGCATATTAACTTCTGAAGAGCCTCATATGGCCCTGGAGCCACAGGTTGGCCACTCCTGGTGTAAGGATATTCAGTTTGTTCTATTTTTAAGTTTTGTCAATGCTGCCACGTTAGCTGTAGGGCCCTCTTTTTTAACATTTGTATCAAAATAAAAAATCTCCTCCCCCCCCCAATAATCTGCTTATTCTTTCCTGAGGCCACTTTAAAAGGCAAGATCCACAATCACATGTGGAACGTTACGTGGCATTATTCTATGTACTGTACTCATGTTGCCCCCATCACCATAGTATGCGAGTACCTCACTGTTTTTAAAGTATTTATCCTCCCAACATGCCTGTGAGGTAGATACTATTATTCCCATTTTACAGATGAGGAACTGAGGCACAGATAGACTAAAGGCCAGATTTTTAAAAGTATTTAAGCACATAAAGCTGCACATAGGCACCCAGTGGGATTTTCAAAATTATCTAGGCATCTAGCTCCCATTTATTTCAATAACACTTCGGTGCCTAGGCACATTTTAAAAATCCCACTTGACATCAATGTGCATCTTTAGATACCTAAGTATCTTTAAAAATCAGGCCCTAAGTGACTTTCCCAAGGTCATCCAGGAAGCCTGTGGCAGAACAGGCACTTGAAACCAGGTGTCTCAATGTTTAGGCTAATGCCCGAACCACTGGAACATCTCTTCTTTATTACTATTGCAGTATTACCATTTTTCTAATCTTATTCTGCAGTTCATAAGCAGACTGGTCCCAAATTAAACAGTATGTCCAGGCTCTTAGAGCTAATATTTTTACATGTCAATGACTAATATCTATTTCTTATGCCCAACATGAAAACTTTTTTTTTTTTTGCCACTGAACTAGCTATGAACTTCCTAAAGTTTCATAATTGAGGGGAATGATTTTTAGCAGTCTAGCAAATATACTGAATCCTAAACTGGAAATGCTGCTCTTTGAACAAAATAATTAATTCTCGCTGTTTAAAACTAATGCTGAAGTCCTGCTGGTGGATATGATGGCACAGAATGCAATTATAGAAGAATTGCTTCTGTAAGAGTATTTCAGGGAAAGTTGTATGTTAAATGTTTTCTTATACAAAGGAAACCCATGAATGATTAATCTAAAATTCTTGGATTTATGACAGCACGATATAGGAGGATTTATCTGTATAAAACGTGTCACCTAGTTTTGGATATAGAAATGGTTAATCAAATTTGCTCTTTTTTTTTTTTAAGGAAAATTACTTCTACTAAATGTAGAAATGGGTCACAAAAGGGGGATTGATTTCAGATGTGGAGTACATTAGCCTATCAATTCTAGCCTAAATTGGAGGGTTAGCATTTGTATGCAGATTGGATGGTGCAGATGTGTTATAAATGGTTCTCAGAAGATGTTGTCCAAAATGGTGACAATAGACTGAAATTATCTCTTGTCTGGAGATTGTTGCCATTCTGAGAGAGACTCTTATGAGCATGGCTGTTTCCCTCAGTGCTCTGGTTAATATTTGACCACATCCTGACTGGAACCAGAAACTTAGAGTCTTCTAGTTTGAGAGCTGACCAAAACTAAAAGCTTAGATTTTGATTCAGGTGTTCAAATAAAATCTAAACCCACTTTCTTCATCTTTATGTAACCAGGGCCGGCACAACCCATTAGGCGACGTAGGCGGTCGCCTAAGGCACTACAATTTGGGGGGTCGCGACCGTGGCAGTATTTCGGTGGCGGGACCTTCTGCCGCCTCTGTGGGGGGGTGGCCTTTCGGGGCGGGACCTTCTGCCACCATAGGCGGCAGAAAAGCTGGTGGCGTTCCTGTATGTAACACAAACGGATTCCAGATTTATAGTTCTGGATTTGGCCCATCTCTAACTCACTATTTAGATATTAACCTTACAAGGTAGAAATAGTTTGACAGAGTGTACAAGCATTAATTATGTACAAATAAAGAGCTGATTTTTTTCCAGGGAGAAAGTAAATTAACTTTGACAGTCAAATTTACTCTTTCCCAAGAAAAAAAATCAGTGTTCTGATTAAACTGCAGAGACCGCAAATTGCTATAAATCCAGTGAAGTACAGTGTGTCAGGCTTCATGTAATAGATTCTATACAGTAATTGTATGCAATCATCAGAATGTGATCTTTAACTTTAGCTTGGAATTAAATAAAGAAAAAAAGAAAAATGCTGGATTTGAATTCCTAGGAAAATCACCTTCTCAAAACATCAACATTTGCTGGCCCTTCATCCCTGATGTGGTGGAGAATATCTATCAGAAAGGCTTAGTCCTAGCCATCCACTTGTTTGAATGTTTTCAGATATGATACGAACAATCTGTGGAATTTGACTGACTACAGCATCCTACAAATAGGAAAAGTAGTGTACAAAACCTTGGTCAAGTCACTTAATCACTCTGTGCTTCATTTTTTTGCTCTCTAAACTGGAATCATAATGCTAACCTATTTGCAGGAAGTTGTAAAGTTTAAGACACCAATATTTGTGGGGTATTCCGATACTAGAATCAGAAGAAGTGTAGAAACTACTGCAAATAAGAAAACAAAGTAAAGTGATTTTAACTGGGAAAATAGGATTGTGTGTGTATAGCTCTGTAAAAATATTCATTTTTATTGTGAAAATTTCCTTAAGACAATTCTAGAAGTTTATGCAGCTCTAAGGATAACACATAAGCCAACATTTTCCCCTGGAGCTATAATTTACATCAGATGAGGATATCCCGCCTTGCCCAATGTTTTCAGTAGGAGCTGGACTTGTGTGTGTGAGGGCAGAATTTGGCCCACAGTCATTTTTCCTTCAGGGCCTACTTATGGCATTTGTCTGCTGGCGCAAATAGAGGACAATGCAAAGTTGCCCACTCCATGGAGGGCTTACGGAGGGATTTTGCTTCAGGTACTGTGTCTGCTCTCATTGGTGCCATTGAAGGCATGTGCAAAGAGTAGGGATGCTGCCATGGCACCTCCTCCTCTCCCACTTTGGGGCACTGCAAAGGAGCAGTCTGTTCACTCTTTTGAGTAAGCACAGGGGCTGCAATTGTGATACACCCTTGGAGGGGGCCGTGCATGTGGGCTTCCTGCAGGATTCAGACATTGATGGATTTTTAAGGCCAGAAGGGACCCTTATGACTATCTAGACTGACCTTCTGCATAACATAGGCAATAGAATTTCACCAAGTGATTCCTGCATTAAGCCTATTAATTTCTGGTTGGGATAAATCATATCTTTTAGAAAGACATTCCACCATTTCCTTTGGTAGGCTGTTTGAATGGTTAATAAACTTCACTCTTCAAAATTTGCCTCTTAATTCCATCTTGAATTTGTCTAACTTCAGGTTCCAATTATTGGATCTTGTTAAGATCTCCCTACCACATTCTGGCCTTAACTTCTGGCTGAAACATAAAAAGAATCTAAAGATTTTACTAGCTCACGTCCAGTTTGTTTGATCAGGGATTTGAATTGTTTTGAATTTTTCTTATGGAAGGGACTCATTCAGGAAATGGTGTGTTAACAATTCAGATGTATTGTCAATCATTGACTTAATTGTAGGCTCTGATCTACCCTGACACTTAATTCACAAAAATGTCTGAGATGAATAATATAAAAAAACTTTCTTCTCAAAGTTACTCCTTGTGCCAGGGAGTAAAAAGCCAGGTTGTATTATGTAATGTGAAATAGCACCATATGGTTAATGTAGCTTAATGTTGCATGATGCAATGAAATCATGTGCAATTAAAAATGACAACTAGAAAATGGAAAGCCTGTTTTATGTGACAGTACTCATCCCAAAAATAAAATGTTAATCTAACATCTCATATAAAATGCATTTTATTCTAATGTATTTACCCAGGAAAGTTCTGCTTTCAGGTAGCATCTGGTTTTCAGTGAGATATTGCATTTTTTTTAAACTCAGTTTTCTGGATTGGTCAATTAAAGCACAAAGAGAGCAGATAACTTATTCAAGGACACAGAGTCAGTTGTCCAGATGATTATAGAACCAAAGAATGGGAAAACTTTCTGTAAATTGTCCAGACTCCAGAAGTGACAACTTCTCTTACCCTTACCAAATCAAAGGTTTGTTTTGGTTCAGATAGAAATGTCCTCTGCAGTTCTCTGTGGTCCCCAGCATGTTCCTTTCCTGTGATCTCCAGTCTCCAAAAGACCAAGAGCTCTCTCTCCAGTATAACCATACACCCGTCTTCCTGCTTACAATTAGCTTGTTCCTAGTTCTTGCAGTGTCCATGCTGGGACCCCTGTAGTCTTGTATTCCAATTGTATGCAGTCCAGAATGCATGTCACCATAGAAACCCAAATAATTATGAATTCAGTGCTGTCCAAGGCCCAGAAAAGAGCTTGCTAGACAGGTTGAAACAAGAAGTTACTCAATGTTGGAGCGCTTGTGGATGGAGTAGAAAATCAATTGAAAAGGGAAAACTCAGAGATTATCTGAGGGATTAGAGAAGGGAGGGAGCTGGTTGAGGGAACTGATATATGCTTTTATTTACCAGGCAGCAGTTAGTTGTGTTACAAATAATGGGTCTCATTCAGTATTCTTTATGTACGCAAACCTCCTATTGACTTCCTTGGGAGTCTTGTCTGTATAAAAACTGCAGAATAAAATCCTTAATAGATTGACTCTGTGTGTGTGTGTGTGTGTGTGTGTGTGTGTGTGTGTGTGTAATTTGTATATTATGCACTTCTGAATACTGTAATATTTTAGTGAGTCAGTCGCTGAGCAGCTGTCAGTGGATAAATTTTCTCTAGCTGATTTAGCTAAATCTGTAGCTATTTCAGAATACTTCTTATTGAATTCCTCAAATAAGGCTACTTACAGCCAGTGCTTCTGTATAAACCACACATCACTTTCCATTGTTCTAGTAATGTAGAAAAGTGAAATGCAGTATGGAACAAGCATCCGGCTTCTGTGAATAGTATACTGTGTCAGCTATAAAATTAGTATATTGATGACTCCTCAGAAACATTCTTTCTGGTAATATTTTATGAATGTCTGAATTTTTTAAAATAAAACCACTTAAATCTTTTTACTAGTTAATATGTTGATTCCATTAAACTCATTTTAAAAACGAGATATAACGCACATCAACCAGGATAACAATGACCAAGCCATTATTAGTATTGGTATTATCATATTCCTAGGAGCCTCAGTCATGGACGAATATCCCACTGTGCTAGACACTGTACAAACACAGAACAAAAGGACAGTCCCCGCCTCTAGAAGCATACAATGTCAGTATAAGCCAGGAGACAACTGATGGATGCAAACAGAGGAGTACAAGGAAACAATATTGGTCAGCACTATAAGGAGTGGTCTCAGCACATGAGCAGTTTGAGTGTTGTCAAGTTTTTTGTAGCCATAACAGCAAAGGAGCATTTTAAGGAGAGATTTGAAGGGATTTATTGAGTTCGTTTTGCAGATGTTTCTGGGGAGCTCCTCCCACATCTAAGGAACAGCATGGAAGAAAGCACAAAGCTGCTTGCTTGAAAATGTAAGTAAGTAAGTAAGGCTGACAGCATGGACCCATCAGAGGTGGAAGTTGACCTTCAGATACTGAATGAGTGATGATAGGTGGGATGGGGACTGACTATGAAGAACCTTGCAAGTGAAGACAAGTAGCTTATCTTTCATTCAATAGATAAGATGGAACCAGTGGAGACATGCAGTGAGAGAACTGATATGGTCAAAGTTGAAATTTACGAAGAACAAAATAGAGAGTCTCAGCATTTTTGGACTTGTAAATAAATGAGGTAGCTATCATCAAAAGCCCAGAAATTGCTGAGAGTGTCATGAGGGTAGAAAAGAAGAGGAGACTGATTGATAGCAGTATGGTTGGGTGATGGAGAGTAGGGTAATATGTGTGATGTCAGCATATGTGCTGCAACAATGTAGCCCTATGGAAGAAAAGGAGAGCTTTGGAAATGAGCTGGCAGAGCTGGTGATAATGATTGAGAGTAACATCTTGTTAGTTGGTCGGTGGTTATTCAACTGCTGTGTTGGTGAAGAAAGCCTAGTAGTAGGAATTGTGTATAAATTTGGGTTTGGTAATTAGTAGGTTGAGTGGTGTTTGTTTAATAGGTTCTCACTGGTGAATTCATGATTTGAAGAAAGGGAATCCCATATGGTGTCATGTTATAGAGGAAAAAGGGAAGACCAGGTGGACTATATTTTAATAAGAAGAGAACATATGAAAATGGTGAAAGATATAAAGCTTATACTGAGTTAATATATGATCGAAGAACATAAGGTATCAATAGCTAAAATCCAACTGCAAATCTGAGAAAACAGGAAAGAAGATGAATCTGGGGAAGAAATTTCATTGGTGGTCATGTAAGGGGAGGGGAAGAATTCTGCCAAAAAGTGAAGGAAGTCTTTCATGCTTTACCAATGACAATGAAGTCAATAGAGGAAGAATGGAGGAAGTTTTAAAGAATGTTTCATTGAGTCAGTAGGGGTAACATGGCAGAAGGAGTAGTGAGATGGGAGCTTTTGGAGAACAACTGGTGGAAGTCTGATATACGAGATGTGACCGTTCAATCCAGTGGTGTCTTCCTTCCCCAGCATGTCTAGTCCCCAAAGTTCCTTATTTAGGATATTGGGTAAGGGTGACCAAATTTCTTCTGATCCCTTGAAAGTGGAGACTGTTAACTGACCTATATCCCAGACTGAAAAACAAATCCCTTCATAGGTTTGGTTAACTATTACCGCTGATTTGTACATGGGTTTTAGTGACATTGTGTGAGCTATCACTGACTTGTGCAAACAGACAAACCCAAATAAAATGGTATGGACAAAACCTTGTAAAGCCTGTTCTAGCCAGTCCAAATGTTGACACAATGTTTGTACTGTGTACTATGCGTCAGACATTGGACTGGGAGCGATGCTGATGCAAACAGGGAAAAGTAACAAAAAGCATCCCATTGCTTTCTTAAATACAAAACTGACACCACTGAACAGAATTACTCACTCATGGAAAAAGAATGTTATGCAATTGTGTGGGCTGTCAAACAGTTAAGCCCTATTTATTTAAAAGAAAATGTGGGGTTCTGACAACAGTATTCTCTGTAGGTAAGGCTACATCAAACCAAAGGTACCAATTCCAAAGTGCAATGTTGGAGCATCACTCTCCAAGAAAATAACATGGAAATTGTGCATGTTAAGGGAAGAGAAAATATAATAGCGAATGTCTTCTACAGGCAAGAGGGTTATGATACGACACCTACGGATCAACCAATGGCTGACACTGCATAATTTTAAAAGGGGAGGTATGAGCCATAAACCAATAAATGTCCAATAAATTGTTTGGGTGGCTAACAGACTGAAGGTGTCAGGGAGCTGTTACGCACAAGCACATATCCCTTTTGCTGGAGGCAATAAAAAGGCGACTCTCAGTCCTGGGTACCTTGAGAACCATCACACAAAAGAAGTTGAAAGAAAGAAAGAGAATTATTCAGAGTGTTGGAGGGAGCAGGCCATGATACTGAGACTATCAAAAATGCATATGTAAGTGGAGGAATGGTCCTGCTATTGTGAGGAACTTTCCTGGCTTATACACTACTGTGGTGAAATGGGCTAATAAAAGGATCTGAGTCCTCACTCCCACTTCCTTCACCGAGAGGTCTACCTGACCTCAAGGACTCCCCTTCCACTCTCCTGTGTGGCAGAGTCTTCCTAACCCCAACAAGGCTGGGCCCAGGATTCCTGGGGGCTTGATGCCACCCTTGTAGTGGTCACTTAAGGCAGGGGCTAGAGTGTCCCCACTCCGGGGTGCTCTCTCAGCACTCAATGCTTCCCTGACCCACGGATCATTACATACAGTTCAAAGCAAATACAATTTCTTAAACAGAAATCAATTTTTAAAAAGAAGGAAAAATGGAAAAGGTTAAAGGAAAACAATAACCCTGCTCTGTGGCATGGGGACATCACAATCAGCATCTCTGGAATGTAAGGGAAGTTCAATCTTTCTTCACAAGTCCCAGGCCTCCTTCTCAGGCCCTGGCTAAGCTCAGGGATGCTGCAGGTCAGACACTTGCCCGGGCAGTGGCCACACGCTCTCAGGCTTTAGGTGGCAGGACCCTTCTTTCCAGCGTTGCCCCCGCCCCATTGGGGTTACGATCCCCCTCCATGTCTGGCCTGCAAGGCCTCTTCTCTGGAGGCATCTCTCTGCACTGGGCCCACTGCCCAGGGTCCCCCATGCTCTCCCCAGCTGCTCACCGCACCCGGCTCTGGACTCCTCCAGCTCCAACTCCAGCTCTGCCTCAGCGCTGCTGCTGCTCTGCTTCCAGCTCCCAGGGCTGCTTCTCTGGCTCCTCTGGCTCTGGTTGCTGCAGCCCTGCTCCTAGCACAGATCTGCTCTGTGGGCTGCTTCCGTGACTCTGCTCCCAGCACTGACCTGCTTCCTGGGCAGCTTTCTGGCCCCTCTGGATCTGGCACAGCTCTGCTCCCCAGCTTAGCTTGGGCCCCTGCTCTCTCCTTAGCTCGGCCCCACTCGGTCTGACCCAGGTAATTCCAGCTCACATGGAGGATGGGACCCCCCCAGCCTCCTGACTCCCTCGTTAGCCTGCCCGCCCATCAGTCAAGCTGACCTGGAGCATTGGCCTCTCCCCATTGTTCCTGGGGACTATCAGTCTCAGGGTGCTGACTTCCCATTGACCCTTCCCCTTACTTTTAGTACTGGGAGTTAGCCAACCAAAAAAACCCCATTGAGTTTTAGTAAGGGGACAACAGTCCCCTTACACATACAAACAGGCAAAAAAGGAGAATGAAAAGTCAGTTGGTAAGGCAAGAATTGAGACTGAAGAGAAATTACACTGAAAATTGGAGGTGAGATGATGGCAGGAAATTGGTTTTTGGGCTGGCAAAAAAAGTGGGACAATGAAATACGAGATATGAAGAAATCATTTTTTGAAGGATGGAAACTTCATGGTGATTAATCCTAAAGAGGTGGTAGAAGTATGGAAAAAATATTTTCAAAGTCTGTTAAGTGAGAGGCGAGTGTTTTTGAATGCAAGCACCACCAACAATTATGGGGAGACCTTCAAATGCAATTGATCTCTGTAGAGGAGCTAGAAGAAGCTCTGAATAAGATGAAGATTGATAAAGCAGCTGGTGAAGCTGAATTAACAGTTGATATGATCAAGGCAGTTGAAAATACTGAAGGAAAGTGTTTTCCTGGATTGCTATGTGTTTGCTGGGATCAAGCTAGGATACCAGGTGACTGGAGAACAGAGTTGATTGTGCCTCTTTAGAAGGGTAAGGGTGATGCAAATAATCCAAACACCTATTGAGGTCTCTCTCAGTTTAAGTCAGATTCTCAAAGTCCTTGAAAGAGTTTTGGAGGCAAGGATGAGGATAATATAGGAGAGGAGTAATATGCCTTTAGGAAGAGAAGGAGCACTATAGACACAATATTTGCAAGGAGACAGAAGTTTGAAAGAATAATTAATGGATGGTGTAACTGCTATGTAACATTAATTGATCTTGAGAAACTATATGCCTTGATTCCATGAGAGCTTATGGTTGGAGTATAGAGATGGATAGGAGGGGAACATCTTATCACACTGGTTTTATATAAGCCACTGATGTAATGGAACTACTCTTGATTCTCCCTAGTATTGTGTCAGAAGCAGGCCCACTGTGAAAAAGAAGACAAGAGATACCTTTACCAAATCTCATAATCATGAAAAGCAATTCTCTCAGATATGGTTCAGTAAGAACTTAAGTCATCAGACATGTATCATACATAATTCTTCAACATCTGATCTATATGCTCATAAATCGTGTATCAGAACCTATTTATAATACAACTTCTTAAATCAGGATGAAATATAGAACATTTCAGTCTCCAAATATGTCATCAAAACTCTTTGAACTCCCCTAAGCACTAGTTTTCACAAATGTGCTCAAATTTTGAATGCTTCAGTTTTTGGGTGACAGTTTGGGGACATCTAGGGGACATCTAGGTCCATTTTTGAAAGGTTCTGCATCCTAACCACTCCATGGTGAGTGGAGTTGGATACAGTATTAGCTTTATCCAGTCACCTAAAATTTGTATGTAACGTTGCTTTGCACTGATAAATGATCTCCATGTTTCACCCCACAGATAACTACACTTCAGCCAGCAGTGGGAGAAATGTGTGATAGATAGACAGATAGTATTGTGTGGCACTCTGAGGTCCTTCTCAATGAGACACTATAAATACAATTTAGCTGCAAACATGTTTGTTGCATGGAACTTGACACTTAAAAATTAATCTGCTTCTGTCCCTTAAAGAATATCGTACAGTAGTACATAAAATGAAAGCAGATTGTTCAGTTTGATCAAGATATACATATTTACTATCTTTTATATATGGAACAGCTATTTCAATCACTTTTAGAGGCTTCTAAGTTATCATTTTCCTCACATTCCAAGGCCTATACAACTGCACATTTGACAGCTAAGATTTTGTAGTTGGAGGGCCACAACATTAGTTATGTTCTCTAGAACATTACTGAAATAGTTAACTTGTAAATTACACAGAATACACAATATATATTATGGTGTACTTCGGTGAAGAGGTTTTGTCAGCACTTGTTTAGGATGACCTGCATAATTCATTTGTGGCTTCACCACGCAGAGTAATACAAACTTCCCAGTCCTGCTAATAAAACCTTCATCTCATGCCATAAAATGTCCCCGCTCCCTTATATGAGAGATTTTTCTTAATTAGGACCAAATAAGAGTTTGTATTTGGCCCACTATTATTTTTCCTTTGCAGTTTCTGGTATTCCTCCAGCTTCTGTTGATATACTATGACAGAATATCTGAGTTTTGATCTTTTTATAGGCCAGTTTTGATTTTATATCATAATAAATACAATCCCTTCTATTTTTACATACAAACAATTCAACAAGGGCAGCCAAAATAATACCGAATAGAATGATCTATTCCTGGCAGATTTCAGTAGTGTCTGTGCAGTTCTAAATCAATTCAATTAGTGCCAGCAAAATGCCAGTTACAGGCCAATGTTTGAATTGACTCTGATCTTAGCATGATCCAACATGGCCAGTCTTTGCAAGGAAGTAGAATTTGCAAGACACATGGATTTGGGCATATGAGGAACACTTTTATAACAGATGTTACTGTGACAGCATTGCCAGATAATTTAAACCATATCAAGACTGATGAGGAGGGAGCAGTAATGTTCCAGTCATACTGGAAAAAATTATCCTTACCACCTGAAACTGGCAGGTGTTTGCACTGAAATATTCAGCTCATGCCTGATTCAGAAGTAACCTAACAAGCAGTATGTGTCATTATCCATTTGAAGAGTACACAAACGGGTATTCCAATTATTGCTAGAGCATACTGGGAAGGTTAAAGATCATCGTTTATTTTGACCAAGTCATTCATTGATGTACTGGAGGGACAAATAGTAATTCTGGTTCAGAAGAATAATCTCTTGAGAAAATAGGCCAAGCAACAGAGAACTTCTCTTGGTTAGTAAAATGCAGAGCAGTTTCCTTAAATTTGCCCATGACTTTGTAAATCATCCTTGACTGATAATATTCAGTGGGGAAGGATAAAAGTGGTAGCTCACTACTCCACCTCTGAGAAGCTGAGATTAAAGAAGTTAGCCACTGTGGTGGTAAGAACAAAGACAATTCCCTTTGGATGTTTGAGTATCAAAGATTGCAAAATGAAAAACTTCATAATTTTTAGCAGTAGTATAGTTAAGGGTATCCGTACACTGTGAGGAGATTAGTGAAGTTGTAATGGCAGAATAGCCAGGAAAGGAAGAATGGAGGGAAGTAAAGGTGTATGTGTGTGTTTGATTTTAAGTTGTAGATGTTTCATTTCTATGGTAATTAAGAAAAACACTAATTTTTTCAAAGAAACTATTCACAATGTGTTATTGAAGCACCAGTGGTAGCATTGAAAATTAAAATAACATAGAGCAATAGGATAATAGAGGTTACCCTCATAGAAGTCTGGGCCTGTTCTGTGACTCCCTCAACAACAGTCTTGGTATTAAAATTTTTGTATTCTGTTTCTTAGGAAAATCTGAATTGCTCATATTCCCTCCATAGGCTATTACTACTTAGTCTAGTTAGGCCTCTGTGGAGAGCTAACAGCACTAAAAAGGAAAAATCACCAAGACAGAAAGTTACTTGTCACTGCTTCTGCTCCCACCAGTTCTGCAGGGTTCTGCAGTGTCACTTGAAGTTCACTGAAGTTGCTGAGACATTTTGCTGCTATATCCAATATCACTAAAGAACTGTCCAGCTAAAAGAAAAAGTAAGTCCATGGCACTACATGGGGATAGTATTGAATTCTGACCAGATTAAAGCAGAGTATTCAATTCTGGGGGCCAACTATCCAATCTCTTCCCTACTTTGAATGAACCCTTGAAAGATCAAAAGTGGCTATAAGGATGATAAATCCCCAATATTTTTTAGTGGTGATAATCATAAAGGCACTTAGCATTATAGGGTGTTTCCTGCCAAGCCTATTGCTGCTAACTTAGGCAGCCCTGAATACAGCAGAACTGGTGATGGTGTTGCTATATGGAGGTTGGAGGGGAAGAGGGGGAAGTACAGGATTCCCAAAGTCTACACAAAGGTTTGCACTACTCTACAGGCCTTACTCATTCTCAGTGGGCATGAGTGGCTTGTATATTGGCCTCGGAGGGGGGTAGGTGTGACAGTCTGTATCCCTATGTTCATTCTTTTACAAAACTATAATGGATTTTGTACAAAATCCATGCCTTGTGAGGTATCATTTGAAAACTCATTATTTGCTGATCGTTATTGTCCTAGTAAAATAAGTGTGGCATTGTTATATGTAAAGTTATAAGATTCTACTGTATAAAATACTGAGACATGTTCCAAATTTAGAAAAGCAGACACAAACCAAAGAGAAAGGGCAAACTGTCGCCTCAGCCAGGTGTCAAGAAAATTAAATGAACTGTCACCTGGTTAAGCGGCACCTTAAAGACTAACAGATTTATTTGGGCATAAGCTTTCATGGGTAAAAAACCCACTTCTTCAGATGGATGGAGTTAAAATTACAGATGCAGACATAAATATACTGGCACATAAAGAGAAGGGAGTTACCTTACAAGTGGAGAACCAGTGTTGACAAGGTCAATTCAGTCAGGGTGGATGTGGTCCACTCCCAATAATTGAGAAACTGCAGAGCTAAAATTCATTTGCAAACTTAACACCATTAATTTGGGCTTGAATAGGCACTGGGAGTGGCTGGCTCACTCCAAAAGCAATTTTCCCTCTCTTGGTATTGACACCTCATCAATTATTGGGAGTAGACCACATCCACCCTGACTGAATTGACTGGTTCTCTGCTTGTAGTCACTTAAAGCAGTTTATTAACTACAGAAAGATAGATTTTATTTTTTTATCAAAACCAGCATGTGTTTGGATTGAAGTGTTTGGGAAACTTCATTTGGGATAACAAGATTTGTGCATATCATTTTCTATTAATGAAATGATGGACTTTATATGAGCTTGTATTGTCCAGGAAGGTGCAGTACAAGACACACATTTCTGGGGGAAAGTCTGGGGCTGGAAGTTTGCTGATGTTTCCCTGCAGTGTAATTCATGGGTGTCAGGCTATAGCACTCATACAGCATAGCTGGGAGTGATTTACATGCTGGAGGCTGTGTGTGGGCAGACCAGGAGTGGTTGCTCTAGTCTCGCAGCGAAGTAGTGTAAAAAGCACTCCAGACTGGAGAACTGAGGGGACACAGCTGTCCATCAATCCAGATTGTACCCTGAGTAATGTCACAGTAGGTTTGGGAGAAACCACAATTATCTAGGTCTACCTGGCATGCCCTTCCATTTGGGGAAGAGTTAAACTATCATAGCCCCGAGGTTGCTGTTCCATAAAAAGGGGGATTTCTTATACCTCTGACCTCCAATTTCCTTGTACAGAGCTGTGCCAAGCCTACATACTCAGTCAGGCTTGAGTTACAATATTTGGCTCAATATGCCTAAGAAAAGGGTGCCCAACAATGTCTGAGTTTGTGCAAAAGGATGGTAGTAAGATAAAATATATTGATTAAACAAACAGAACACCATAGAAAGGCCATTTCAGCTGACAAAGGCAATTCGCTCTCTTATGATCAGTTTTAAATATTTAATACACTTTGGAATTAGTAGATATATAGTTTCAGCTCTGAAGTCAAGCAGACAAAAATAATGAGCAATAGGGGCTCTAGCTCTAGCTAAAGCACTAAGCCAAGTGACGATTCGTGCCAGTGCAAAAGGTGAAGAGGGTTTCCCAGTCATAACTCTGTTGCTATAACTACCAAGTATAGAATCAAAAATCTCCTTGCCAATTATGTGCCATTATGTCTGTGCCACTGCTGAGCTGTGTATAATACATGCCGCAGGCAAGTTCCTTTCGATAATGTGGATTAGGAGTAGGGTTAGAAAGCTCAAATCTGCACATATTTTCCTGTCAATAGGTTGGACTTCTTTCTGTCACTCCATCCTATGGCAGAGATATTGAACACTGATTAGCAACCACTATGTCCAGCCTTCACCAGGTTTTTTTAATTATGTATAAAATTATATCCGGAAAGGTCTTTTTTCTCCCCCATGAATGCAGACAACTCCAGCTAATACTAACTGAGATGCACAGGAAAGGCCAGGTTTGTAGGAGAAAGGCCTAAATTTCAGTATCGGGATTTCAGAAATCCTAATCCTACTGAAGTCAGTATGAGATTTTTTCCAATTGACTTGATTAAGAGCAGGGTTTCAGCCCAGGAGCCAAATTTTGCTTTAGATATACACGTCACTTCACTGAAATCAATGGAAAAATACAGGTGTAAATGAAGCACAGTTTTTCCCTTCATACCCAAACAACACGCTTTCAGACCCTCGTATTTTCATGTTACCCATATTTCAGTTTGGGAGGGAATTTTAAGTTTTACAAATGAATGTTGGTTTTTAAATTACTGAAAAGATTCTCTGTATTCTGTTGCATCACAAAGGTATTCTGGTTTGACAAAATGGGATGGGGTAAGAAGAAAGGGAATGTTTTTTTAATTAAATAGCTTAAGTACATGTACACTTTTTTTAAATCAAGCTAAATAAAATAAACAAGCTACCAGTGTTATAAACATTCCAGTGGGATTTCTTTCTCAGAAAGTGGTAGGACAGGTAATAGAATAACTAATTTCACTTGACGTACCCTCCTGTTCAAAAGCATCCTAATCTTCTGGGTAAATGTGTCACATCATCTTTTTCCATCTAGAGAGCATTGTGGCATAAATATGAAAGGGATAGGTTTCATCCTCTTTTAGCAAGTTTATCTTTTGTAGGACATGTCCACTGTTCTACACTTATTTTAATGCAGTAATTACAATGTGCTTTCTCATTGCTGTATGTGCCAGTAAGATAATTATACATTGAGGTTAAAGTGTTTTTGCTGCACAAATATTTCTCCGCATGGTTGTGTTTTTCTGACATTGCTGATTTTTCTGTGCATTGCTCTTATGCATTCTACATTTTCCATCGTTACATTTCTGAGTTTTCCATTTACAGGATGTTGGTCATGATGGTCAGATCAAGAAAGTATGTAAGCATATATTTCATTCTTTCCCCCAGGTCAGCACTTATACATGTGCTTAATTTTAGGCATGTGCTAAGTCCCTTTGACTTCAGTGGGACTTAATCACATATTAAAGTTAAATACATGTCTGTGTTGTCCTGAATCAGTCTGCATCTCCTGCTCATGTATGAAACTTACCATCTTCCACATTAATGCTCAGTCCATGAAACTATATCCTCCTCTTGGCATGTAGAGGTACCAGTACACATTGTTCACCCGGATTTCTGGAAGGCCTGTGAGCTTTCGGTGATTCTGGTGGTGGCTATATTTTAGAGAAACAATGTGATTATATGATACTGCCCTCTAAAATTGCCTGTCACATCATGGTGGCCAGGACAACACCAGTATATCACCAGTAAGAGAAGCTGAATTACCACTGGGGCCTTTTCTTCTTTTAAAAATAAATAAATAAATTAGTGCTCAGGAAAAATGCAAGATTGATACCTGTAGAGACCAAAGACCCCTAAGTACAGGTCCTGCCTGGGCAGAGGCAATATAAGTTTCCTCACATTGCCCAGCCAGTGTATCTCAAACCTCTTCTGGAGGAGACTCCTCTTAGAGTGAGAGGGAGTTTGGTCTCCATATCCTTGTACTCTTTGCTGATTTTGCCAGTCATAATGATAGGGAGTGCCAGATGCACAATCTAAATACATTGGAGGATCTGAATGATACATTTTGAATTATGATTTTTTTTAAAGTGTTCTTTATTAACTTTCACAATGTGTTATTTTGCCTGTGGATCATTGTATGATCATGGTTTCTCCGTTAAATTTCTGGCAGTCTCTTTGCAACCTGATCTCCTTTCAGTATGGGAAAGGATCTTTAAAATGTAAGTGACAAGTCATTTCCTGTTTTCTTATCTACTTTCCATTTTCCTAAAAAATGTCCATTCCCACATATGTAACACACATGGATTCCATCTTTTCGTATTCTAATTTTAATCTTTCAGATTGTTAGAGGGGTTATAGCATTCTCTTTTCTTTTCTCTTCTCCATCATCCTTCAAGATAAAGCATCATGTCACAATAGATCAATATGTCAAGTTGAATCAAGCTAGCTGGTCACATAAATTACTACTGAAGTTAGAGCCAAAACATAACTGATGCCACCTAGAAATGAATCCTTTTCTAAGGGCTCGTATACATAGGATGTTACTGCAAGCTAGTGCACTGTAGATTCACGCCATAGTTTGCTGCCCACTAATGTCTCATGTAGACAAACCCAAACTAACAAATAAGGTGGGGAGGTGATCAGACACTAATGTTTCCTGTCAGTCAATGTGCCTTTTCGAAAACTTCATTTCCCAGAGGATAATATCCCCAATGGTTAGTATTCCACAGGTCAGTCCTACAGCCATGTGTTTTGTATAATCCCTTTTGCAAATTACTGCTTTTTTCGCTATATGAATCACTGCCCTCTCCTGGTTGAGATATGTAGTGTGTATATCATATCCTTCTACTGGGTGAACTATTGGAGTTGTTCTTCTCTGGCTAAAGGTCAAAAATTCTATTTACAATGCTACGTATGTGTGGTTGGCTGTGAGCATCTATGGCCCCCATACTGCAAAAATTGGTATACATGTTTATCTTTCAACATGTCACTAGTTTGTTTGTCCAAAGTAGGCAAGGCAAGCATGGGACCAACCCCTTCTCTTAATAAAGTCAGAGAGAGAGAGAGAGCGCAAAATTACTCATAATGCAAGGACCCATTGTCAGTCTTTTGAGCAAAAATGGTATGCCCATATTTTTGTGTGATGAAAATGGCCTGTGCATTTAACATGTGAAAATATGCCTTGTGAAAAAATGTGATGTGAAAATAGTCATTTAATTGAAGTGAATAAAATAAAATCTGAACTGTGTTAAGTGAAAATGCTATAGCACAATTTCAAGAAAAAAAACAATTCAGTTTTGACTATTTCTCGTTCTCTTTTGGTCTCTCCCACTTTAATAAGTAAAATAGTGTACTGCAATGACTTACAATTACTGAAGAGGGTGATGTTGGACAGTTTTTCACTTAGAATTTTAGAAATCAGAAGCATTTTAAATTTTAGTCAAAAGTGCCTATCTATTTTGTAAATTTTCTCAGATGGTGCAATAAAAAATTGATCAGCATAAAATTTTTGCCACAGCCTGGAGTTTTGGGGGTTCTGTCCTTGTATTATCAAAAGCTGTTACTTTTACAGAGGCATCAGTGTTCTTCAAGAATGTAAAAAGCATTGAAAGAAAGTTAACAGTTAAGGTGACACAACAAACCAATCTAGAATTGAACTTTCTCACAGCTCAGGGATGTTTGGATCCTAGGTTTTTGTTCAACCCATTGTAAAGAGAGACACTGATAGTAAAATGTGGATCTGGATCTGAACTTCTCCAAAATTGCAAGCACTAGGATGCAAGGAGTTTGGTTCAGGCCAGTACATATGGAAAATTAATTGGTGCATAGAATATATGAAAACCAATGTAAATCTGGAAGTTAAAACTGAATTTCTGAGGTTCGCTGGAGGTGGAACAACTTAAATGAGTATTTCAGATGGATACTTTCTTTACTCTAATGATGTAGTTTTGGAATATTATCTAGTATCAGAAATACAGGTGATTTTAAATATTCCATTTTATGCTCACCAGCACTTTTTTGTAATGACATTTCCTAAGCCAAATAATGCACTATAGTGGCTTTAATGATAGCTATGTACATCATTCATTTGCAAAATAACTGTCCATTACCCAATGGCCAGATTTTGATTTCATTCACACTGATGTAAATCTGGATGAATTCAATTAAGATATCCTACTTTTCCACTGGTGTAACTGATCAGAGTCTGGGCTCTCAAATTTTTGGTTACTAAGCAGCCTATGAAAGAGTGCTGTATACACTTTGTAATACATTAGTCATTGTAATATAGGAAATCTATGATCCTTTTCAATTTATAAAAAGAAATAACATTTGAACCACTTATTCTACATCTCCTCTCCAAGTGGTGTCTTCTAGAGACAGAAGAGAAGGGGAAACAAGATGGCTCTCTCTGCAGGGAAGGGGTTCTAGGGAAGGAGTAACAGTTGTCCATCAGCACTCTCAGGGTCCCTTTAAGAAGGACTCCATTTCATTGCTGCATTGTCTACTCTGGCTGTGTTGTGTAAGTGGGTCTGTAGCACTTTGTGGTCAATGATGTTCAAAGCTGCGGAGAGGCCAGGAAGTCTGAGTGTGGAGATGCGGTGTCAGTCCATGGGCACCAAACAGCCCTCTCTTAGCACTAGCAGGCCAGTTTTTCTACTGGGTCCTTGCACTTGGTGGAATTCCACCCGGGATAAACTTGTCCCAGGAGGAGTTTTGGGGATATGAGGAGTGCAGGATCACGCTGATACTCTCTGAAAACCAGTTTGGTATTGGAACATAGAGGTTAGAAAGCATTTGTTTAATCATTTTTGACTTTATAAGAACACTTTTGTGTATTTTTGAGGGCATAGGAAATGGGAGCTGTGTGCTAGGGTGCAAAGAAGAAATCTGTAAATGTCTGATATTACCACCCAGCAGGGCTTCATGGCTATTTATTTCAAATCACTCTGAGACAATAAGTGAAATAGAATAGTAAATATTATTGGAATAATTATTAATCATTAAGAATAATAAATGAAATGAATAATTTGCAGTCACACGCGTCTAATTAAAACAGTGTTAAAGTTAGATTGCACGCAGCTTGTAATGCCAGCTGACATAAGCAAAAAGATGCAAATCTAAGGTTCAAAGTCTGGAGGTAAATTCCTTTGGGGTGAAGTTGCCCCTGGTGTCACAGAGGGTGCAGCAGTTGGGGGAAATTAATTTATCCTGCTATCTTTAATTCAAGTTATTGTGCCTAATTTTTTATAGCATTGCTCTTACTAAAGTGCTACAGAATGCTCAAAGCCAATTACAGCTATACAACATTCTAGTCCCTTCCCAGCCCTTGACTGGTAATGCTTTTCTGCAAAGTTAGTAAAGTTTTATAGGAAAAAATTTCTGATGAGTGAGTAAAATATCATGTGTCTTTCATTTTAACCATCAAAGTTTTCATTAGTTTTTCAAAGCTGAAGGATACATATACATTCAAATGCAATTCAACTAGGCAAGAGAGAGATGAAGAAAAGCCTGGTAGCCAAGATTCAGGGAGGAAAAAGTGATCACAGGAAAACTTGAAGATTCATGAAGGTATATATGATCTTATTTTCTTTAAGGGAAAACATTAGGAGCCATTTGCCAAGAACAAGAGATGAGATCTGAAAAATAAATTATTAATTTTATTGGTGGAGGACTAGAAACTGATTCATGTGGTTATAACAACAAGTAAATGTCCATTCATTGTAGTCCCTGTTTAATGTACTTTCTTATCAAAATCTTAGATACTTAGAAAACATTTTGGAACTTGGCTAGTTTTTTGTGTATTTAACCTTAATTCTGAGATTTCTTAACTTTCAAATTTTGATTTAACATTCCTCTCACATAGTGTGTGTGTGTGTGTGTGCACGCGCGTGCGCATGTGTAAGTAATTTCCCCAGTGCAGAGAGCTATCAAGCTTTTCCCCACTGACACCCCCCTACCAGAGCCTTTCACTGACACATGTAGCTACACCTCACAGTGTGGACACAGCCTACTTTTCACTGCCGTGTGTAGAGACGCATATTCTACACACCACCGCAAGCGGTGTGCAGTGTAGGCATAGCCTAAGGAAAGATAGTATGTGAGGCTTTGTGATGAACGTTGAGTGCAGTTATCAAATTGATACCCATTTAGGTAATTGTCGAAAGCTGTTTAAACAATAAGGAACCCAAAGGCATTTTGCATGTGAAGATCAGTGTATTGCGACCTAAAATGAGTAAGTGGTCTCACTGACTGAGAGCATGGCATTATTTCTGGCACAATATGTGCACAACAGTGACCCACTGTGATTTACTGTCATGATGCTCAACAGTTAGTGCACTTAGACCCAAGTATCTTCATTATGCAAAATCTTAATCTAGTTTTATGTGCAAATGTATAATTTCTGCAGATTGGCTCTGAACAGAATAGGATATTAACAGCAAAGCAGCATATAGAATCATAGAATATCAGGGTTGGAAGGGACCTCAGTAGGCCATCTAGTCCAACCCCCTGCTCAAAGCAGGACCAATTCCCAACTAAATCATCCCAGCCAGGGCTTTGTCAACCCAGGCCATAAAAACCTCCAAGTAAGGAGATTCCACCACCTCCCTAGGTAATGCATTCCAGTGCTTCACCATCCTCCTAGTGAAATAGTGTTTCCTAATATACAACCTAGACCTCCCCCATTGCAACTTGAGACCATTGCTCGTTGTTCTGTCATCTGCTACCACTGAGAACAGTTGAGCTCCATCCTCTTTGGAACCCCCCTTCAGGTAGTTGAAAGCAGCTATCAAATCCCCCCTCATTCTTCTCTTCTGCAGACTAAACAATCCCAGGTCCCTCAGCCTCTCCTCATAAGTCATGTGCTCCAGACCCCTAATCATTTTTGTTGCCCTCCGCTGGACTCTTTGCAATTTTTCCACATCCTTCTTGTAGTGTGGGCCCCAAAACTGGACACAGTACTCCAGATGAGGCCTCACCAATGTCGAATAAAGGGGAACGATCACGTTCCTCGATCTGCTGGTAATGCCCCTACTTATACAGCCCAAAATGCCGTTAGCCTTCTTGGCAACAAGAGCACACTGTTGACTCATATCCAACTTCTCATCCACTGTGACCCCTAGGTCCTTTTCTGCAGAACTGCTACCTAGCCATTCGGTCCCTAGTCCGTAGCAGTGCATAGGATTCTTCCGTCCTAAGTGCAGGACTCTGCACTTGTCCTTGTTGAACCTCATCAGGTTTTTTTGGCCCAATCCTCTAATTTGTCTAGGTCCCTCTGTATCTGATCCCTACCCTCCAGTGTATCTACCACGCCTCCCAGTTTAATGTCATCTGCAAACTTGCTGAGAGTGCAGTCCACACCATCCTCCAGATCATTAATAAAGATATTAAACAAAACCGGCCCCAGGACCGACCCGTGGGGCACTCCGCTTGAAACCGTCTGCCAACTAGACATGGAGCCATTGATCACTACCCGTTGAGCCCGACGATCTAGCCAGCTTTCTATCCACCTTACAGTCCATTCATCCAGCTCATACTTCTTTAACTTGGCAGCAAGAATACTGTGGGAGACCGTATCAAAAGCTTTGCTAAAGTCAAGGAATAACACATCCACTGCTTTCCCCTCCTCCACAGAGCCAGTTATCTCATCATAGAAGGCAATTAAGTTGGTCAGGCACGACTTCCCCTTGGTTAATCCATGCTGACTGTTCCTGATCACTTTCCTCTCCTCTAAGTGTTTCATAATTGATTCCTTGAGGACCTGCTCCATGATTTTTCCAGGGACTGAGGTGAGGCTGACTGGCCTGTAGTTCCCCGGATCCTCCTCCTTCCCTTTTTTAAAGATAGGCACTACATTAGCCTTTTTCCAGTCATCCGGGACCTCCCCCGATTGCCATGAGTTTTCAAAGATGATGGCCAATGGCTCCGCAACCACATCCGACAACTCCTTTAGCACCCTCAGATGCAGCGCATCCGGCCCCATGGATTTGTGCTCATCCAGTTTTTCTAAATAGTCCCGAACCACTTCTTTCTCCACGGAGGGCTGGTCACCTCTTCCCATACTGTGCTGCCCAGTCCAGCAGTCTGGGAGCTGACCTTGTTTGTGAAGACAGAGGCAAAAAAAACATTGAGTACATTAGCTTTTTCCACATCCTCTGTCACTAGGTTGCCTCCCTCATTCAGTAAGGGGCCCACACTTTCCTTGACTTTCTTCTTGTTGCTAACATACCTGAAGAAACCCTTCTTGTTACTCTTAACATCTCTTGCTAGCTGCAACTCCAAGTGTGATTTGGCCTTCCTGATTTCACTCCTGCATGCCTGAGCAATATTTTTATACTCCTCCCTGGTCATTTGTCCAATCTTCCACTTCTTGTAAGCTTCTTTTTTGCGTTTAAAGTCAGCAAGGATTTCACTGTTAAGCCAAGCTGGTTGCCTGCCATACTTACTTTTCTTTCTACACATTGGGATGGTTTGTTCCTGCAACCGCAATAAGGATTCTTTAAAATACAGCCAGCTCTCCTGGACCCCTTTGCCCTTCATGTTATTCTTCCAGGGGATCCTGCTCATCTGTTCCCTGAGGGAGTCAAAGTCTGCTTTTCTGAAGTCCAGGGTCCGAATTCTGCTGCTCTCCTTTCTTCCTTGTGTCAGGATCCTGAACTGTACCATCTCATGGTCACTGCCTCCCAGGTTCCCATCCACTTTTGCTTCCCCTACTAATTCTTCCCTGTTTGTGAGCAGCAGGTCAAGAAAAGCTCTGCCCCTAGTTGGTTCCTCCAGCACTTGCACCAGGAAATTGTCCCCTACACTTTCCAAAAACTTCCTGGATTGTCCGTGCACCGCTGTATTGCTCTCCCAGCAGATATCAGGGTGATTAAAGTCTCCCATGAGAACCAGGGCCTGCGATCTAGCAACTTCTGTTAGTTGCCGGAAGAAAGCCTCGTCCACCTCATCCCCCTGGTCTTGTGGTCTATAGCAGACTCCGACCACGACATCACCCTTGTTGCTCACATTTCTCAACTTTATCCTAAGACTCTCAGGTTTTTCTGCAGTTTCATACCGGAGCTCTGAGCAGTCATACTCCTCTCTTACATACAACGCAACTCCCCCACCTTTTCTGCCCTGCCTGTCCTGTTTATATCCATCCATGACAGTACTCCAGTCATGTGAGTTATCCCACCAAGTCTCTGTTATTCCAATCGCATCATAGTTCCCTGATTGTGCCAGGACTTCCAGTTCTCCCTGCTTGTTTCCCAGGCTTCTTGCATTTGTGTATAGGCACTTAAGATAAACTCATCGATCATCCCTCTTTCTCAGTATGAGACAGGAGTCCTCCCCTCTTACGCTCTCCTGCTCATGCTTCCTCCCAGGAACCCATTTCCCCACTTACCTCAGGGCTTTGGTCTCCTTCCCCCGGTGAACCTAGTTTAAAGCCCTCCTCACTAGGTTAGCCAGCTTGCTTGTGAAGATGTTCTTCCCTCTCTTCGTTAGGTGGAGCCCGTCTTTGCCTAGCACTCCTCCTTCTTGGAACACCATCCCATGGTCGAAAAATCCAAAGCCTTCTCTCCGACACCACCTGCGTAGCCATTCGTTGACTTCCATGATTCGATGGTCTCTACCCAGACCTTTTCCTTACACAGGGAGGAGGGACGAGAACACCACTTGCGCCTCAAACTCCTTTATCCTTCTTCCCAGAGCCACGTAGTCTGCAGTGATATGCTCAAGGTCATTCTTGGCAGTATCATTGGTTCCCACGTGGAGAAGCAGGAAGGGGTAGCGATCCGAGAGCTTGATGAGTCTCGGCAGTCTCTCCGTCACATCGTGTATCCTAGCTCCTGGCAAGCAGCAGGTTTTCCCAGTCGGGGCGGCAGATAAATGACTCAGTCCCCCTGAGGAGGGAGTCCCCGACCACCACCACCCTCCTCCTCCTCTTGGGAGTGGTGGTTGTGGAACCCTCATCCCTAGGACAGTGCATCTTTTGCCTTCCAATCAGTGGAGTCTCCTTCTGCTCCCTTCCCTGAGATGTCTAGTCCACTCTCCACATTAGTACCTGTAGAGAGAACATGGAAATGATTGCTCACCTGTATCTCCATTGCTGGTGCATGGACGCTCCTCTTTCTCCTTCTGGAGGTCACATGCTGCGAAACTTCTTCACCATCCTTCTGTCCCTGCTGTGCCTGCTCTGAATCTTCAGAAAGTTGTGGCCGTAGAAGCATCTCCTGACGTCTGTCCAGGAAATCTTCATTTTCCCTTATGCAACGCAGAGTCGATACTTGTTTCTCCAGACCTCGAACTTTCTCTTCCAATATGGAGACCAGCTTGCACTTTGTACAGACAAAGTCACTTCTGTCCTGTGGAAGAAAGACAAACACGGCACAACCTGTGCAGGTTACAACAGCTGATCGTTCACCTTCCATATCACCTTCCTCTTAAGAGCTTCCTCAGCTGTTGCAGTAACTACTCAGACAAACCCGCAGATGAAAGCCTCAGTGAGCTCTCCCCAGGCGAACTCCTCTGTTAGCCTCTGCTGTTCGCCGCTCAGCTGGTTCGCTGCTGACTGACCTTATATACCAGTCAGGCCCACTCAAGGCCCACCTGGAACAAAGCACTCCCAAATCACACTTTTCAAACAAACAAACAAGCAAGCAATCAAGCACATAATTGAGGCTTGTATGCAAAAGAGCCAATAGAAAAGATTTCTATCACCATTGGCTCCTTTGTCTGTCTTCTACCACCCTTGAGTTTCTGCTTGGTGTTTCCTGTCCCCAGTAAAATAATTAATCTTGTTATAATTCTCACCAAACACACAGAGTTATTCAGCGCTTTCTTTAACTTCTTCATCAGAGGCATCTATTGCTAGGGATGAATTTGATGGGCATCTATTTTCTTGCTAAGAGACTTCGTTTAACCTCAAGGGTTCATTTAAATAATTAAGTGTATTCAGTATCAGAGGGGTAGCCGTGTTAGTCTGGATCTGTAAAAAGCAACAAAGAGTCCTGTGGCACCTTATAGATTAACAGATGTTTTGGAGCATAAGCTTTCGTGGGTGAATACCCACTTCGTCACGCCTCAACTGCTAGAAGAGGGCCTCATCCTCCCTGATTGAACTAACCTCATTATGTCTAGACTGATTCTTGCCTGCAATTTATACCTGCCTCTGGAAATTTCCACTACATGCATCTGACACGAAAGCTTATGCTCCAAAACATAAGTGTATTCAAGTGCTCAAATACCAGGATGATGGGCACCATGTAATAACCTAAATAGGTAAGCACTACCCACTTTAATAACTGAATTATTTTATTGTTCTAGTCCTCAAGCTCAGGTCATTTACTAATAAAGGGTTTAATCAATATAAAGAAATAATTTTAACATCTCCTATCCATCCTAATATCTGATGGCTGAAGGAGGGGCCTGAGAGTCAAGAGGCCCATTTTCTAATCCCAGCCTTGGCACAGGCTCACTGTGTGACCTTGATAAAATCATTTAATTTCTCTAGGTCCGTTTACCCTATTAATAGTGATAATACCCATCTTTGTAAAGTGCTGGGACATCCTTCACAAAAGGTTCTAAAACTAATACAAGAGCCAGGTGCTAGCAGGTAATGGCACTCTATCCTTCTTCAGGCGCATTGGTTCTTCCATTGTGCCAGATGTCATTGTGGCACATTGCCTAAAATGAATATGATGGAAGTTGCAGGTGAATCAAGCCACATGGGCAAGTCTCCTGCATGGCAGAAAAAGGGGTGGACAGTCCCCCCGATATGGCCATCCAGAAAGCTTCAAGGAAAAAGATATATGCCATAAATAATTTAAGAAAGAGGATAGTTCATAGTGAAGAGCACTTTATAAGTTTAACTGAAGGCATCCCAAGCTAAACAAAGGAAATTACACTCCCAGCTGTGCTTACAAAGTTGTTTTCTTTACAGCTGAGTAAATGGCTGTATTTAAATCTACTTTCATTCAAACCCTTTCTCCAAGTTAGATGTCTGTATTCTAATGAACTTATGGAGGCATGTTGATGTTTTAATTTTAAACTACATTTTTCATCAATAATATCTTTTTGTAGCTTAATGAACGCTACTCTTGTAGTGCCCTTGGGAGACATCTCTCAGTTAGATGGGGAAAAAAGATACTTGAAAATAAAAATTAAAGACTTCTTAGTGTCAGTGGGGCTGATTGTATAATCCATACACACTCAAAATCCCCACTGACATCTTATATTTGTTTAAACAGTAAATAAACACTTTGCTCATGCAGCCTTGTAACATTTCAGTGAGGAGAATATACAGTTCTCTATTTCAGTGGGAGACAACATTGCCTAGTGGCCAAAGGAGGGGCCCGAGAGTCAAGAGGCCCAAATTCTAATCCCCACTTTGCCACCAGCTCACTGTGTGAACCTAGATAAAATCATTTAATTTCTTCATGTCACTTTCCTCATGTGTAAAGAAGGGATAATACTCTATTAATAGGAATAATTCCCATCTCCGTAAAGTGCTGGGATGTTCTTCGATAAATGAGATATACCATAAGTAAGGGATGTTATTAGAACTTATTATAATAAAAATAACAAAATATAAACACACCTTATCATTGAAAGTAATTGGGGCAATTTATCAACATTTAACAGAGATTACATAAAGCTACATTCAATGGTCACTGCAGCTTCTCTTTTTAAATGGTACCTACAGTCCTTAGGCTTAATCAAAACTACAGGTAGTTTACTGAGAAGGAGGATGGTCTGGTGCTTAAGGTGCTACCCTGCGATTCAATTTCCCTGCCATAGATATCTTGGGCAAGTTGTTTAGGTCCAGATTCTTCAGGGTATTTAGCTGCTGTTTAGCTCAGCATTGCAAGGCCTAAGAGACTTGGGTGCCTACTTCTCATTTTCAAAAGTGACATCGGGACAGATTTTAAAGACATTTGGGCACCTAGCTCCCATTGATTTCCATGCAAGTGAGGCACCTAGATGCCTTTAAAGTTGAGGACTTAGGCTCCTAAGTCACTTCAGCCTTGCAATTCTGAGCAAAGAAATGCCTAAATACTGTTTAAAAATCTGGGCCTTAATCTTTCTCTGTAAAATGGGGGTAATAGCACTTCCCTACCTCACAGGTATGTCATGAGGATAAATCCATTCAAAATTGTGAGATGCTCAGATATTACAGTCAAGTAAATACTGTAGTGATGTAAGACAAACTAGCATGCCTCCAAAGTTTTATTGGTAGAGAGAGTATCAGGAGTGCAACCAAATAAAATATAAAAGCTAAACAAAGCTAGGGCAAACAAATGAAGCTTGTAGTTGACTAATTCAGGGTCAGACAGAGGATCAAGAGGAGGGGAATTCCAAAGGGAGGGGCCCTCAATTCGAAGGGCTAGGACATCCGCACAAAAAAGACCATGGCAACTGATCCTAACTAGCGCTAAAGAATATAGAGCGACATATGGGGCCTTTCGATTAATCACATACTAAACCATTCTCCCACAGTGATAACATGTACAAATAAAGATCGATCTCTCTCTTCTCTCTAGCCCGCAGGGACTAAACTTTATTAATTTTGAATGTGGTGTTAATACTGTAGGAGAGGACTAGGTCAAAGGAGTGATTGTCTCATTTTGATTTTTAGGCAATAAACTTCATGGTCATCCAGATTTGTCTGATATTGGGTTCCAGATCCACAGGCTGTTGTCTATTAAACACACAAGTTTCACTCTTTAAACTTTCAGAAAGGAACTTTCATCAACTCTGAACTAAGCTTTGACATAGCCGGGGAGCAGATCACAGAATGGGCCTCCCTTAAAGACCTCCATCTGCTCTCTGATCTGAAGCAATCTGGATCTTTTCGGTCTGTGAGGTGGACAATGGATCACAACTGTGACCCGTAATAGCGCAGGTGTCCCACTGGCCACAACAAGAACCATCCTGAGTCACTTCCCATATAGCATACATCGCCCAGTCATCCTCCAGATTGGCCTGGAAGTGCCTCTTCTGCAGTCTGTGCCAAAGTCACATTGGAATTTCCACAAGGCTAACTGGCCCGCCTACACTTCAGAAACAGAATCTCTGATCCCACGGCTCAAACCGATACCTAAAAACTTTAGTCATTTTACAAACATCCTAAAATTGACCGCTAAGAAGTACATCCCATGTGGTCACCGCAAGGCTTTCACCCCCTGCTGGACAAAAGAATCCGAGCCTCTCCTGAGGGAATATGAAATGAGCAGCAACCCAGATAAAGCCACTGGGTTGCTTGAGTCCTTGAATTCGGCATGCCTGGAATGGTGGAAAGAGACTGTTGAAAGCCTTGATTTCACTCATTCGAGCCATAAGGCATGGGCTCTTTTGCAGCAACTTGGAGGATCCCAGCCAGTAACGCCATGCTCAGCAAAGGTGACAGCAAATGATGTTGCCTTTCATCTTCTTTCTGACAGGAAGATGCTGAAAGACAAGATTACATGCCGGGAGGTCCAGCAGGAACTCCGCAGAAACCTTCCACAATGCCCGGAGGACTCACCACTCTCTTCCCCATATTCTGTCGAGGAGATCAATGTTGCACTGTTGGAAATCAAAAGCTGGAAAGCTGCAGGGGTTATTGGGATTCCTCCCGAGTTTCTCAAGAATCTGGGGAGACGGAGACAGGAATGGCAGGCAGTGCTTTTTACTGGTTTTACATAGAACCAGAGAAGTGCCAACAAGTTGGCGACAGGCAACAGTGGTTGCCCCACTGAAGCCTGGGAAACCCCAAGAGGATGCAGCCAGCTACCACCCCATCTCTCTCCTCTCAACCACCATCAAGCTCATGGAACGGGTGCTGCTCCACCATCTGTCTGATATTATTGAAGACATCCTCCCAGTGGAGCAGGCAGGATTTTGCCCGAAGAGGAACTGCTGTGACCAAGTAGCTTCACGTACCAGCCACATTGAGTCAGGATTCCAATGTAAGTTGAAGACAGGAATCACCCTTGTTGATCTGTCCTCAGCATATGACACTGTCTGGAGACAAGGTCTCCCGCATCATTCACTGCCGGCAAACAATCCGCCTCTTGGCGGCAATGACTGGGGACCACCGCTTTAAGGTACACCTTAATGGCCAGATCAGTAGATCAAGAACTCTTAACTTGGGCATCCCACAGGGCTCTGTCCTGGCCCCAATAATTTTCAATCTATACACCGTGGATATACCAGCGACGGAGTCAAGGAAATTCATGTATGTGGATGATATTGCCCTAGCTGTTCAGCATACAAGCCTCCCTACCATCAGTTGCACCCTAACCCGAGATCTTAGCACAAAGGCTGATTATTTCCAATGTTGGAAATTTAGGCCTAATCCAAAAAAACCCATGGTAACTGCTTTCCATCTGAACAATAAAATGGCTAGTACCAAACTTGATGTGCAGTTCTGCGGTGAGAGCATCAGCCATGAAGCTAATCCAAAGTATCTTGATGTTACACTGGACCGGAGTTTGACCTGTTGACAACACCTCGAGAACATGCACAATAAGGTCAGGTCTCGTGTCGTGCTTATCAGAAAATTGGCTGGAACATCATGGGGCTCAAGTCCATGGACCTTACAAACCGCAACAATTGCCTTGGTATATTCTGCAGCTGAATATTGTGCACCAGTGTGGTCTCATAGCAGTCACACTAAACTCCTTGACACTCAACTCAATAATGCTATGCGCATAATGTTGGGGACGCTCAAGTCTACTCAGTTTGACTGGCTTCCGGTCCTATCGCACATCCAGCCTCCACAGATTAGAAGAGCTGCTCAGACATATCACTTCCTTAATCATGTCAATGCAAATATGAGGATCCCACTGTACCATGACCTGCAGAACCCACCAAAGATGAGATTAAAATCCTGCAATACTCTATGTAACCGTATCAAGATCCTTACAACCAACTTTGATGCTGTGGCTCAATGGAGAATCACATGGAGCACTTTGACCACTCAAAACAAACAGCTCATTGTTGATCCTGTTGAGGAACCACCAGGTTTTGATTTATGTCAGAAAGACTGGTGCAGATTGAATCACATCAGGATAACTCACGAGAGATGTGGACAAACCCTCTTTAAATGGAAAATGATGACTGTGGTCACCAGGCACAAACAATAGAGCTCATCATATCTGAATGTCCCCTTCGTTCTTTTGCCGGGGGCCTGAAGGACATTCACCAGTTCACTGCTGCAGCAATGTGCTGGCTATCAAACTTAGGTATAAATGTGTAGATGTTGCTACCTACCCAAGCAATACAAAAGAAGAAGACTAAGCTTATGTAGTGACTCCCATATGAGCGCCAGTGGGAAGCAGATCTCATGGGAGGTTGTCCCCGTGATAACTTGAGCTAATCCCGGAGATGGAGTTGAAGTTTATGGTCTGATTCAAGATTCAGGCATGTGTTCTCCAGAGAACCATTAAATAGCATAGAATACCGGGATGATCTAGTCAGGTAGGCAGCTGTGTTCTGAATCAGTGTGTAGGGTTTATTTGTTGTTTTTAAGATCAGCATTTTCATATGAGGGTACAAAGAACTAAAGTAACAGTTCTGTAGATCACATATGTGTGGATCACTTTGGTCAAATCAAAGTCTGGCAAGAGTGAATACAATTGTAATAACAGACTTATGCTGGCTGCTCCAAAATAGCTTGGTTTGGAGAAAAGGTTTCTGGATTTTCCAGGATTTTACAATGTTCAGAACTGCCAAACAATATGAAGGAGCAAGAGGGTGTCACGTGCAGTAAAATGAAGGGGCTGCAGGATGTGCTGGTGATTTAAAACGTACCTCAGCAGGAACTATTTCTTCCATTATCAAGGAAAACAAGGTATTCAGTAAGTGCGTGGGCACTTTAGAAAGTAGGGGCCTGACTCTCTGCTTACACACACAAGTATAAATCTGGTATAATTCCATTAAAGTCAAAGGGGTTACATAACTGATGTGTAAGTAAGATCAATATCAGGCCCTTCATCTAAAGTCAGCAGTTTCTGCCTTCTTAGCAATCCCTGAGAGCATGGAATAAGGGGGAATTGATGTTTTTCTTTTCTAAATATTTTCACTTCAGCATTTGTAGCCATCCGAGTCTAGTTCACTGCAGTTGCAAACCTTTCTGTGAATAAACCCACTACCCTTAGGTGGGTGTTAGTTGCTTGTGCAACACTTTGGATAAGAAATAAAATTCTGAAAGCAGCAAGATAGGCAAATAATCTGGAATGCTGCTGGGCCAGAATTGAAATACATCCAGACTATACATCTGCTTTATTAAAGAGCGAGAAAAGTTTCATCGAGACAAAGAAGCAATTTTGTTAGATGGGTTTATCGGCAGTGGTCCTATGCCCCAGAGAGTTGGAGTGTCTACTGGAGGACATAGATATATCACTAAATTCAAAGAAGCCTGTTCTTTTATTTCTTCCAACAAAGCAGAAGTAGTAGAGAGAACAAAATTGGATTCTTTGAAGGACTGAAATGCGTGGACTTTCAATAATCCCAGAACCTGTATGTTTTTTTTCCAGTGGTGACATTGCTTTTCCCCTAAGACTGTTTGACATTCTGAAGGGAGACTTTCTACTTTTGTAGAGACACCCTCCCTCCTGTTGGGATTTCTTATCTACACTTTGGCAAATTTTTACCTGTTGGGTTTTTGGACTTATTTATAGATTTCTTAACCTGAGTATCAAAGTAATTTCCTGTGTGTTACAATTACTTTAGTTACATTGTTTTTATGGTAGCTCAACATTGGTTATTTCTACAAGATAGTTTGTTCTACTGTCCTCGGGAGGACAGAGGTTATTTGCAATAATAGTGAGTCTTGGAGGAAAGGTAGTACAGCCTATTAAACTATTTGATATAGCACGGTCAGGTTTAGTTACTTGTTCTTCCATTTGTTTTTTTATTATCAGAATTTACTGAATTATCTCCTTATGATTAGTTGAGAACCCATAACTCCAGCTGATCAATCGGAGCTACAGATGCTCAGCACTTCTGAATATCAAGACCTATCATTGACATGGCAAGTCAATGAACTACTGGTTACCTAGCTCATTCCTCAGCCAGTGTTGTTCCCTATTGTATGTTTTCTGGTGCTTGGTCTGGCCCTGATTAAAATGAGCCAAGTACTGGAGCTTCCACCACTTTCCTAGGGAGACTGCCATTCCACAATCTAATAAGGTTACAGCAGAACCTCAGAGTTATGAACAGAGTTATGAACTGACCAATTAACCACATACCTTATTTGGAACCGGAAGTTTGCAATCAGGCAGCAGCAGACACAAAACAAAAAAGCAAATACAGTACAGTACTGTGTTAAATGTAAATTTCTAAAAAATAATAAAGAGAAAGTTTAAAAAAGGGTTGACAAGATAAGGAAACTGTTTCTATACTTGTTTCACTTAAATTAAGATGGTTAAAAGCAGCATTTTTCTTCTGCATAGTCAAGTTTCAAAGCTGTATTAAGTCAATGTTCAGTTATAAACTTTTGTTTGGAGTTACAAAGATTTCAGAGTTACAAACAACCTCTATTCCCCAGGTGTTCTTAACCCTGAGGTTCTACTGCATTAGGAATGTCTTTTCCTGACACTCAGCCCAAATTGCCCTTTGTTCAGCTTCATCAGCCACTTAACCAGTAGTTAAGAGACTCTCCCCATCTCTTCCTACAGGCTGACTAGGGGTATGTCTACAGCAAAAAAAACGGTATGGCTGGCCCGTGCCAGCCGACTCAGTCTCACGGGGCTTGGGCTGCAGGGCTATTTCATTGCTATGTAGACTTCCTGGCTCCGGTGCTCTGAGACCCTCACACCTTCGAGAATCCCAGAGCCCAGGCTCCAGCCTGAGCCTGGAAGTCTACACAGCAATGAAACAGCCTGAGTCGACGGGAATGGGCCAGCCATGGGTTTTTCTTTGCTGTGTAGACATACCCCTTTTCATTATTCCTCTCCTGGGCTCAGCAGTTCATTATGTGTGTGTAACAGGGTGAGGCCTGGGCCAGGGCCAGGCAACCCTAATTACAAAGGATGCACAGCTGCACAAGGATCAGCTGATTCCCTATGAAGAGTATCAGGAAATGGAAGTGAGAGAGGGGCTGAGAGTGTTGCAGGAACCACCAGAGACACGCGGTCTGGCAATAGTTTTGGAGGAGAGACCCCCTGAGGGCAGAGAGACTATAGAGGATAGGTCCATCAATGGCTATTAGCCAAGATGGGCAGGGATGGTGTCCCTTGCCTCTGTTTACCAGAAGCTGGGAATAGGCAACAGGGGATGGATCACTTGATGATTGCCTGTTCTGTTCATTCCCTCGGAGGGGGCGGGGGGCACCTGTCATTGACCACTGTCAGAAGACAGGATACTGGGCCAGATGGACCTTTGGTCTGACCCAGTATGGCCGTTCTTATGACAATAGGGTAGTTACCTAATGTTGTATTAATTTTGGTTTGTTGTTTTGGAAAATAAATAAAGTTCTGCTGGTAGGGCCTTGCAAGACTGACCTATTGTGAGTTTAGATGGGGAGAGATGGGGAGGGGGGAGTTTGATGGCAGGGGGCTTGCAGTGTGACCTCTGGCCACAAGGGGGTTCTCTGGAGAAGTCTACCCTCTGACAGCCCCTCCTGAGGGTTTGTTCCTCTTGTTACTCACTGCAGTAGATCTGGCGGGCCTTTCCCACTGGCTGATATGGAGAATTTTCTGCATATTTCCCTCTGGATCCCCTACATGAGCCTTCCTGCATCCCTCTTAGCAATTAAATGTATTTAGTCTTTTTAATCTTTCCTTTAATCTTTAATCACACCTCCAATCCCTTATGTGTCTCGTTTCTAAATTCTCTCTAATTCATTGATGTTTTTCTGTTCCCAGGATGCCCTGCACTGCAGGCAATATTCTAAATGCTGTCAGTGCCATGTAGTAAGGTACTATTCTCTCCTTAGAATATGACTAATAATGTTTTTGTACTAATGACCTTGCAAACACTTCATATACTTTAAATTGAATCCACTGCTGCAAAGTTGTGTTATCTGGCAAGGAAAATACTTTTAAAAGCACAACAGAAGAGTTTGTTCCAAAAGCCCATTATGGAGGGGTCATTCCACTTAGCTCACAGTGGGGAAAAAGAAATACTGATATCTTTAAAAAAAAAAAAAAACTTAGCAGAACAATGTCTTTTGGTGTGTAGATTACTAATGTAGCTGTGAGTGAAGAAAATTAATGGAGAAAACTGCAAGCCATTAGAGCTACAATTAATTCTGAATGTACCTGCTAACCTCATTATTCAAAAGGCCTCATTTGGAGATACTGCCTGGTGTATGATATGACCTAGAATACAGAGATGTGTACAGTTACTTTAAAAGAAAGATCCTGTTTCAGAAAAAGCCCAGATCTAATGTGGCTATTCACTGGGAACTAAACACAACAGGATTAAATTAAACCCGTACGTCAGCAGCTCACTGAATATCTCTCTAACATAAAGCCACGTTACACTGTTCCGCTGCATCAAGCAGAAAGTGGGATTTGAATTTAGAGCCTGCTCCCCATTCATGTGAATAGCCCCTTAAAGAGCTGGCAGGATATTAGTTTTTCATTTCAGCTATTCATTATCCTATTGACATTGTAAATGTCAACATATTTCCAGATTACCTGTCCCCTGGAACAAAATTGCTGTCTGCAAGAATAAATGCCATACCAAGCTACAGCTTTTTGCTGTTCCCCAGTGGTTTTCAGCACATCATTAACAAGTCAAAAGAGAGACTATTGACTAAAACTGTCCCCTGTCTGAGTGTATCTCATCCCTTGAGAAAGGTACGGTGAATAACTATTATTCTGTTTTCACTTAAAATGTTGTCTTCGTGTCCATTCCTTGGGAAAGGCTGTACATAAAAGTCCAGCTACAAAATCGGTGTACTGTCTGGTAAGCATGATACTCCTGCTTCTGCATCAGGAAGTGGTGAAACATCTCTTAGTGACAGAGGCTGGGATTTTCTTAGGGAGTTATGCACCCAATTCTCACATATTTAGATAGATAAAATGAAGAAATGTAAGTGATACAAAAATACAACTGTACTTTTGCAAGCGACAGTTCTTGTGTACCATAATGTGCATATCTCAAAAAAATCAGTGATGTAAATGGGCTTTTAAGTATTTTAGAACCCAGATAATCCAACCAAGCACCAAATTGACTGGGGAAGATCAACCCGGGGGGGGGAAGCAGGTGTGTGTGTGTGAAGTTGTTGGTTTGATTTGGGGTCTTTTAATTATTGTTAATTATTTAATTAATCTCTAGAGATTTAAATACATAGCTTACAATTGGAACTAAACTTTGTGGCTTGGTACCATCTCCCTACACTGTATTAAACAATACACCCAGACAATTTTATAATAATAAGAGCACAGTGGATTTTTTTTTCTTCTCCTAGCTTGCAAGGAAATGTAAAATGTAAGAAGCCATGCTGACAAACCTCCTGATTAAGAGAGAAAATAGAAATGCTAAAGAACTGTCAGATAAATGTTTTTTATAATTTCTCTTTAAATATGACATGAAGCAGTTATTGCATATTTTTATTAGCTATTAGAATTCCATTTACAATCTTATTTTATACAATGATGGCAGGTTTTTCTTCCATCATTAGCTAATTCAGTTTGTCTCTGAAATATATTAATTACCACCTGCTACGAACACACTTACAATGTGTTCCACATTTCAACAATTAAAAAGACATAACATTTCAGACCACTGAACAGATGAAAAGGGAGGAAAAGTTCAGGCATTAGTCATTGAAATGTGATATGAAAAGAAAGTATCCCAGAAGAACTAAAACTAACATAACCTGAACATCATATTAATAGGTTAGTTTTCTTCTGCATCATTAGAATTTTGTTCATATAAATGAAATATTTCAATTTCATTGCCTAATATATTCTATGAAATATACCAGTGTTGTAATACTTTGTATTTTCCGCATACAGTTCTTTTTAACTTAAATGTTCAGACTACCTCATCTTAACAGCTTAAAAAAAAGCCATAAACAGGGCAGCACAGGACACAAATTCCAGAATATTGAAAAGGTTGCAGCAGTACAACAGAAAAGCATTAGCTTAATCCAAAAAGAGTTTCACAAATAGAGTAAAAAAACTGTTCAAAATACAGATCAGACTCATCATATCATTACAATAATTTTACATTTAGTTATGGATATAACAGCAGGTACTGTAGAGATACTCTGCTGCTGCAAAAATGGAGACAGAGAATAAACTGGAGCTCTCAAATCTCTTAAAGTAACTAATGCCCCAGTCCTATATTGAAAGGTACCCATGTGGAAACCCATAGACTTTGGGCCCTTAAAGCAGAAACAAAAAGTGACTTCTGGGATTTAGCACCCAGCTTAACCCACTCTTTAGCATCAGTGCCCTGGGATTCTTTCCCACATTTGGCACATTAACTAACTCATTGTCACAATAGCTTTGAGAGGTAGGTATTACTTCTCCCATCACAGAGATGGAGAAACAGAGGGTATGTCTACACTACGAAATTAGGTTGATTTAATGTAAGTCAATTTTTTAGAAATCGATTTGATACAGTCAATTGTGTGTGTGTCCCCACTTAAGACCATTAAGTCAGCGGAGTGCGTCCACAGTACCGAGGCTAGCGTCGACTTTTGGAGCATTGCACTGTGGTAGCTATCCCACAGTTCCCGCAGTCTCTGCCGCCCATTAGAATTCTGGGTTGAGCTCCCAATGCCTGATGGGGCAAAAACATTGTTGCAGGTGGTTCTGGGTACGTCGTCAGTCTCCCTCCTCCCCCCATGAAAGCAACGGCAAAAAAAAAAAAATCATTTCTCACCTTTTTTCCTGGGTTACCCATGCAGACGACATATGGAGCATGGAGCCCGCTCCGCTCACTGTCACCGTACGTCTCCTGGGTGCTGCTGGCAGACGCAGTATTTCAGTGCTACACAGCAGCAGCTCCCTGCCTTTGCAAGTTAGCGAAGATGGTTAGCAGCCGTATTGTACCGTCTGCTGCTGTCTCCTGGTTCCTCCTGGCCGGCCTCAGTGAGGTCGGTCAGGGGCGCTTGGACATAAATGGGAGTGACTCCAGTCATTCCCTTCTTTAAGTTTCATCTAATGGAGATTCAGTCCTGCCTGGCATATCAGGCAAGCCTACCAAAGAACCAGAGAGGCAAATGGCCACTCCAGCACCCCTGTGCTTCCCTCCTCCTCCACCCCTCCCGGGCTACCTTGGCAGTTATCCCCCGCATTTGTGTGATGAATTAATAAAGAATGCATGAATTTGAAACAACAATGACTTTATTGCCTCTGCAAGTGGAGATCAAAGGGGGAAGGGGAGGGCGGGTGGCTTACAGGGAAGTAGAGTGAACCACCATTCTGCACTTGCTCAGCCTATAGTTGAACTGCTCCTTATTACTGTCCAGGCTTCACGAGCCATGGGACCATAGGGTAGGCTGGGGTAGGTGCGACAACGCGGTGCTGCCAACTGGGAGAGCAGCCTGAGGCTCTCCGCTTTCTAGGTCCGGGAGCCTGCCTTCGGTGTGTTGGGAGGGTACTGGCTCCAGGGTGATAAACAGTTCCTGGCTGTAGGGGGGAAAACGGTTTCTCCGTTCTTGCTTGCTGTGTGCTATCATCTTCCTCGTCCCCAAAATCCACATTCCTGTTGCATGAGAATCCATTGACGGATTCCACGCACAGGGCTGGGGTAGTTGTAGGGGCACCCTCTAGAATGGCATGCAGCTGATCATAGAAACGGCATATCTGGGGCTCTGACCCAGAGCGGCCGTTTGCCTCCCTGGTTTTTTTTGGTAGGCTTGCCTCAGCTCCTTAAGTTTCTCGTGGCACTGCTGTGGGTCCCTGTTATAGCCTTTGTTCTTCATGCCCTTGGAGATTTTTTTCAAGTGTTTTGGCATTTCATCTTTTAGAATGGAGTTCTGATTGTATGGGGAGACGAATCCATGCTGTGATCAGAACCAGTACCTCCTGTTTGGTCCATGCTGGAGCTCTTTCGCGATTCTGGGACTCCATGGTCACCTATACTGATCAGCTCACCATGCTGGCCAAACAGGAAATGAAATTCAAAAGTTTGCAGGGCTTTTCCTGTCTACCTGACCAGTGCATCTGAGTTGGGAGTGCTGTCCAGAGCAGTCACAATAGAGCACTCTGGGATAGCTCCCAGAGGCCAATACTGTCTAATTGCGTCCAGACTACCCCAAATTTGACCCAGCAGGGTCGATTTCAGCGCTAATCCCCTCATCGGGGAGGAGTACAGACATCGATTTTAAGAGCCCTTTAAGTCGACAAAAATGGCTTTGTCATGTGGACGGGTGCAGGGTTAAATCGATCTAACGCTGCTAAATTCAACCTAAACTCGTAGTGTAGAGCAGGGCAGAGACTCAAAGATTCAGTGACTTGCTCAAAGTCATATAACAAATCAGTGCTATTTTTTCTGTTGGTCTCCCAGTTATTATATTATAATGTTGGTCTCCCAGTCATTATATAAAAAGACTTTATCAGTTCAGTAGAGTGAGTTGATTAATCTCTCATACAGTTCCACTTGCCCTACTTCAGAAAAAGAAACCAGAAAAGACATTGTACAATCTGTCATCTATCTCTATGCAGACTTTAAATTTCAGTGTAGAACATCCCAATTCCTAAGTAAATTAAATAGGTGCCATTAAGTTCAGTACTTCTAAAAGTAACCTCCACATGGCCAACAGCACATAACATTTATCTGCCAGGTTCATTTCAGCACATCTTTTTCTTTTCAACTGCCTTGTCTTAACAGAGAAGATGTTCTTAGGTTTTCCACTAGTACTGGAACTGCTTATCTAGGATTAAATATATTATCAGTTGCTTCTCCCCTTGTTGGCAAATCTGCTATATCAGGGCCCACTCCAAAGCCCATGGGAGGCTTTCCACTCACTTTAGATCAGGCCCTGAGAGCTTGATTGTGCTACCTGTAGTACCTTTTTTTAACCTTTGTTTGTTAAAAACACTTATGTTGTGGTAGTGCCTAAAGGCCACTATCAAGTTGGGCCTATTGTACTAGGTGCTATACAAACATCTAAGAAATTATGGTCCCATTTCTTAGCTCTGATGCCTTCAAGCAGGTTCCAGGGCTTTTTCAGGTAGGAAGAGGTGGCTGTTACAGGAGCATGAGGCATCCAACTTGGCAGGTGACCAAGATCCAATGGCTTCTCACCTGTGCTGATGACTTCAGCCCATGCTTATTCAACTTTTGAGAGCATGGGTTTTGGGTTTGCAAAAACATCTATCCTGGAAAACAAGACTCAGTTCAATTAGATTAGAGGCATGATATAAATATTTTGCATAGTTCTACTGCAGACCTCTTTCAATTTTGGAAACAATTAGAATGTGTATTTATTCTGTTACAATGATGTTTTTAGCTCTTTGATTTCACCTGTGCTACTAAATAGATAACTGGCGAGTAGAGTTCTCATTTATAGATCTATTTTTTATTTATTTTGTTTAACTTCCATGACTTCAGTTATAATTCTTCAGTGATCAATATAGGCTTTTCAGCTCCCAGCATGAGTTTTAGTGTAACTGTAAATTTTCACACTTGACAATTTAAATACTTTCTTGAGACACATTGCATTTTTTGTAATGAATAATTAGGACATTATCCTTAAAAGAAGCAACTTCTTAAATTACCTTTAGCAAGACGAAGGACCAGAGGTAATGACATTCTTCTGGCATAAACTTCCCAAGGATAAGACACAAAAAACAAATGTCATTGGCCCAAAATGTTAAAGTAAAATATAATCTAAGATTTCACCAAAAATAAAAGGTTATTAAAATAAAACTTTAATTTAAAGGTTTTATAGTTTAACAAACTCTGGTGCTAAAACCAATGGATTAGTATAAAAATAACCCAAAAAATCTGCAGCTGGGACTAAAATGGCCCGGTAGGTGTTTTTCTAATTATGTCAGAAGCTGTCACAGCAAAGAAAAAAAAGCTGCATCTGAAAGAGTCAGATCCAGTGCATTTAATATAGTGCTCTGAGTTAGAGAAAGAGAGAGAGATTGAGGGCATTGTTAATAATGACTGGCACTTTGTTTGCTCTTCTTCCTTTGAACTAAAAATGAAAAAAAAAAAAAAAAAAAAAAAAACACCAAAGCAAGTGTTCATCTCTACAGAACACTTGATATGTCATGAGAGAAATTTCCAGTGGCTGCTTTAAGCATTCATAAGCCAAAATATGCAATGAACTTGAAAAATAAAGAAATGACACATTAAAACAGCAGTGGTTCATAAAATAAATATAATTAAAAAGTCTGGTGGTATGGAGGTGGATGTAAAATAGCCGAGAAGAAATTCAAAACGCTTAAAATTATGAACAGTTCCTTGTTTGTTAGAAATTCAAAACTATGGACCCATTTTAAATTAAATTAAAAGGAGCACAATTTTGAATACAATTGTTCTCAGAAATAAAAGGAGGGCATTGGGGGAGACCCTCAAAAATGATTGAAATGAAATTTTACTGAATATTTAAAGAAGTAGTGTCTGAAATGTCACACCAAGCTTCATTGATTTTAATGTGAATGGGATGTTTTCACTTCAAGAATGACACGCACAGAACTGAGACTGAGTTAAAAATTACATTTTTCAATAGAAAAGGTCATCCTGATTTTGGAAAAAGTGAAGGATACAATCTAGATAAAACGTTCATTGCAATGCTGGCTGCTTGATATCACTACCAACAGAGTGCTGGATTTGTCTGCGATGGCTGGTGAGTATGGGCATGTCATTGTAGTGTTGATGCTCTCAATGATGGGTTAGGCAGGTAAAATGGAGAAGAGGGGAAGGTGCAGGAACTCAAATGCAGCTGCAAATCAAAATCAAGTTACATTTTTGGCTTTACGGTATCCCTTCATTTTTTTTTTTTTCATACAATGGACTTTTGTCTGTTAAAGTTCTCTTTTTGCCCTTAGAAGTTCTAATACTTCCAATTTGCCAGAAGGAAATAATGGTGGAGCTTACACGAGGGAAAGAAAATCCTTTTTATAGCACTCTTTTTAGTTGATGAAGTAAAAGAAAGGAAAATAAAAATGTCAGTGAGGCTCAATTGGTAGCTCTCTTGCCTGGGATCCTAAAGTCTAACATGCTTGCCTCTAGGCCATTTGTCTTCAGGCCAATACAAGTCACACATTCCAGGTTCTAAATCCAGTACTGACAATGTGATGTAGTGCTTTTTTGCCTGTGTTGGCTGTCCAGATGGAAGTGAAAGCTCCCTATGGCAGGTTTTGAAAAGAGGAGGAGATAACCCCAACGTGAGTCTAATGAGTGACTTTTCCCCCTCAGTAAAATAGGTTCTTATGTCAGAGCACATCATCTGCCAGAGTTATCTGCATACAGTCATTGCACTACTACTATCTAACTCATCACTCTGAAAAACTACATTTTGTTCCACTATAAAGAGTTTGGAATTCTATTGGTGTAAATAATTAGAAAGTTTGGCAAAATTTGTTATCAAAGGAATCTTTTCCAAACCTCCGTAAAGCAAAACAAATATAAATTTAAGACATTTGACAGCTCATATGACAGTAGCATCTCACATGGATGCCAGAAAAGGAGGTGTGATTTCTCTTCGAAGATGTCTCACTAGTGAAACATTATTTTAGGTTTTTTCTGTTTTATTCTGTTACGTGAAAGTCTTGTTTATTTGTATTGAGGTAGCATCCAGAGGCCCCAATCCCACAGTGCTGGGCACTGTACAAATATATCACAGAAATGGCCCCTGCCCTGAAGAGTTCATAACATAAATACAAGAGTATAAACAGGTGGCTACAACATATGGGGGAACATAAATAATACTTGGACAATTTAGATCAGTATGAAAAGCAATGATCAATTTTCATTTTGTTCTGAGATCAGGTGAAAGATGGAAATACACCAAAGTTGAGAATCAAGAGCATGAACTTGTACTGAGTCACCCTAAAAAATAAGGGCTTTATGGCTTGCATCAGATGTTTAATCATGCTTGTGCAATCTGTCAAATGTAGTTTTTCTTGGTGTAGTTTCAGGGATGGTGGGATGATTTAGCTGAGAGCATTCTGGTTTATAAAATCTTTGAAAAATATAGCACAAGTGGAACAAATCCTTTTAAATTAGGGGGATTGAGCAAATCATCATTCTCAAGCTGGTTAGAAAAATCAACTTCATGGATTGTGTTAGATGTCAAATCACTTAAAGCATATCTCTTCACAATTGTTCAGCTCATTCACTGCGAGTTGAGCTGCCAGTTATGACCAATGCAGCAGCCTGGTGATTATTCAACACTTTACACAGTGCACACTTTCTGATTTGCTTTTCCAAAATGTGTTTTTATATAATGTGAAGGACAGCTATGTGATCCTATAGCATCTGAAGTAACGAGTGCTGCTCAGAGAAGATGCTGCAACTGGGAGAAGCTGCAGCAGTATGGACAAGTGTGACACCTTCCATTTGGTTCAGATGCCACAAAAAGCTATAGGTCCTACTGATTTCTTTTGAAATACAATCCCTTGGTGGCACAATACATGACTTGACAGAAACTCCAGCACAGAAGTTGTAGTGCCTTTGGCCTTGTAATGGAGTGGAAGGATTGTCCTTTTGCTTCACCCTATAGGTACATGTTGGGACCCTGCCTGGGAGCTGTGGAATAACTGCTGATGACTCACAGGGACAGGTGTGGTTTCTTAGATGCCCCTCTGAATAGGAGGGAGGAGAGAGTAGCTTAGTGACAGAACAACCTAGTGTCTGGGATCGAGTCCTGAGGGAAGAAATACTAGGTTTAGCCAAACCTATAGTAAAGGAACTTAAGGAGTAGCCATGCCCAGGGAGAAGGCTTAGACTGAGGATTGTTTAGAGTTGGTTTGGAATTACCTTTTTCTTAAATTATACCCCTGAAAATATGTTTTGTTTTATTATTTGTATTATCATAGCACCTATCAGCCCTAGTTATGGATCAAGACCCCATTGTGCTAAGACCCTGCTCCAAAGAACTTTGAGTCAACATTAGATTGCCTGGAAGTAGGGTTGCCAAATTTTGGTTGGATGTATTCCTGGAGATTTCATCACATGACATTAATCTTTAATTAAAGATTAATCTTTAATTCCTAGGGTCACCAGGCCAATCCTGGAGGGTTGGCAACCCTATTTGGAAGTGAGGACCGAGAAAAAGGCCCGAATCTAAGAATATATCCTAGTTGCTGGCCAGAGGAAGGGGTGGTGAGAGTTTTGTGGAGGAAGATTAAGAGCTCTGTTTTAGCCATGTAGAGTTTGAGCTGTCAGCTAGACATCCATGTGGAGATATCAGAGAGACAGGCTGAGATTTTAGCTTGGACGAAGGAATTAGGTCTGGAGTACAGAGGTAGATGTGTGAGTCATCAGCATAGAGATGGTGGTTTAATTTTGTGCTTGTGGATGAGATTACGCTGATGAGGTTCACCCCACATTGGAAAGGGTTAATGAGGTTCATAAGGGGCCAATTAACCTGACAGGCCACACTTGAGGGAGAATTAGGCTTGATAAGCAATCCTTAATTGAGGATGGAGCCCAGATGAGCAGGGGCAGGCGGGGCTGGTCTAAGGCCAGGAAGAGAGGACAGCAAAAGGCTGCAGTGTGGAAACCTGCAGTCAGTCTCTGGGCTTAGAGAAGGAAAGGAGAATGCCCAGGGGGAGAGTAGAACCCCTGGGATCCCGGCCCTGCAGGAAGAATGTACCCAGAGTGGTGGAACAGAAGCCTGATAGGAGTGAAGAAGGAAAGGCTCAGGGAAACTGCAGCAAGGTTTGGGAAGGTGTAGACCTTGGACACTGATTCAAGGGTTTCTGAGCTAGAACCTGAAGTAGGGGGTGGTCCCGCATTTCCCTATCAGCCACTGGGGAAGTGGCATTGCCTTGGATTGGAGGACAGTGGATATGATACCTGGTCAGCCAGTCCAGTGAGATTTTAATCCCTTGGAAGGGAGACACCTCATAGTGAGCTGGCCGGAGGGCCAGGCCATGAAAAGGGAGCACCCCAAGCCATGGAGAGGGAGCATCCCAAGTCACAAAGAGGAAGCACTGCAACTCCTGGAACATGAGGCAGCTGCAGTGTGAACAAGAGAGAGAAGGCGGCATCAGACCCAGCAGAGCTATTCCCCAGATGTAGCCCCAAGGAGGTACCCCTAGTGGTCAGTAGAGAACCCCATGACAACTGCCTAGACATACCGTGTAGAGGAAGAGAAGGGGACCAAAGGACAGAGAAAATTGGAGAGGGGATGAGGAGCATCCTCTGAAGGACACTCGAAAGGAGTAATTAGAGAGGTATGAGGAGAACCAGAAGACGACAGTCTTGGAAGCAAAGAGTGGACAAAATTGCAAGAAGAAGAGCATGTCAGTGGTGATGAAGATATCATAACAGGCTAAGGAGGATGAGGATGGAGTACAAGATTTGGCTTGAAGAGGTCATTACAGATTTTGGTAAGAGCCGTTTCAGTGGAGTGCAGAGTGGTTGCTGGACTGGAGAAGGTCTAGCATTGAATTAGAGGAGAGGAACTCCAGACAGCGATTGTAAACCGCATGTTCAATGAGCTTTAAGATGAAAGGGAGATGGGGGGAGTTGGAGAAGCAAATGGGGTCAGGAGTGAGTTATATAAGATGGGAAAGACTAAAGCATGATTGTGTTGTGAGAGGTTAAGGAGAAGAGTATTGGGGAGGAGATGAGATTGGGTGTGAAGGCAATCAGGAGATGGGATGGGATGCAGTCAGGTGGTGTTAGAAGACCACAACTGGTAGATGTGCGCTAACAATACAGCGTATTTCACTACTGATTTAAAGTGCAATTTTTGTATTGATAAAAAATTGTCAGCAAAAAATATTTCTACTATCCTGTCAGCAAAAGCCTTCGTCCCTTTATGAGATCCTGCCTGATGCAGATTGCACTTTGTACTTTTTAAGCTTCTTTTTTGGGGGGTGGAGAAGGGTACGGACTAGGGGGAATATAGACAAAGCAGGAGAATTCTGTAGGTGTGAGTGTTTCCTAAAGGCAGTATAGAAATGTTGTCAGTTGATGCTATGTTGCATGCAAACACTTCTACATTTCAGGCCGTTTAAGTTTACACTCCCCTGCTCCCATTCTCACAGGTTTCAACAGCAAATCTATTTATCTAAAAGTTTTCAGCTGAGCCCCTTGCTTGACCCAGGCCAAAGCCTCTGTGCTAAGTGAAGGAGATGGAGTCTTACTAGGGTTGCCAGGTGCCCTGTTTTCAACCGGAACGTCTGCTCGAAAAGGGAACGTGGCAGCGTAGGTCTTACAGAGCACAGTATAGTATTGCACAGGGGCCATGAACTTATTGTGTGCTTCTCTCAGCCTTGGCCCCACTATACTGCAAAGCTGGACCTCTCCTGTTGCCTATCACGCTGTCTGCGCTGGTGGAGAGGGGCAAGATTTGCTCCATAATGTTGATTCTGTTTTCTAAAGCTAGAGCCTCTGATCCAGCCAGCCTGTAGACAGGAGAGCAAAGATGTTAATAAGCCATGTTTACACTATCTTGGTTGTGAGGCCAGCCAGGGTGGACCAGTCCTTGGTGCAAGTTAGAGGAGCTTTCAAGATGCTATAACTTATGCGGGCAGGGGACTGGACTCGATGACCTTTTGAGGTCCCTTCCAGTCCTAGAATCTATGAATCTATGCCTGGTTCCCAACAGCCAGAAGGGGCAGTTCCAGCAACTGGGGCTTACTGGGATGTAAGGATGCTACATTTATACCTCTTTTCTCTGGGAGCAGCCACAGCACCAGGGGCCTAGAGAACCGATGGCCTATGAGAAACTACTGTAGCCATACACAACCCAAGGATTCTTCTGTGCTGGGGGAATCCTCAGGGGACTGCTCTGCACCTGGAGCAGCACAAAGCAGCCAGAGTAGAGCCAAGATACTGGCTCGGTATTCATATTTGTTTTCAAACCATGTAGTCTGAATTAACACTGCTTCAAATGTTGTAACAAATACAAAAGGAGAGACATGAAAGCTGATGTTTCCCTGATTGTGTCTTTAGAGGGTGCTGCTCTTAGAATATAGTAGCATATAAGAAAAATTTGTGTGGTGAGAATTAACAGTGGGAGCAATATGACCTAAATAATTCAAAGAGGCTGACAGTCAATGAAGTGCTTTGCCTGTTCTGTTCTCCTGTCTGCCTTAATGAGAAGAGAGTTTAGAACTCTGTTAAGTCTTGCATTCAAATTGACCTATTTGAATTTATAATACAAGGATTGAATTAGAATAAAAATATTGTAATTATTTGCCTGACATAATTAATATTAATGCTGCTAATAGTGTCAATGACATAATAGGTCTTCAGCATGGCTGATCATTAACTGGGAAAGCCAAACTTTCCTGAAGTGTTTCAGGAGTCCTATGTAGTTTTTGTAGAATGTTGACATGTGGTGGTAATTAGAGAAAACAATAGGCAAGTAAAATAATGCCTTTCACTTTCTTAGTGTTCCCTTAGCATATCAGCAGAGCCCAGTAGTGGTATGAAATGTTTGGTATGTGTCTTGTTGTACTGTTTGCATGTAGAGAAATGTTCCATTCCCACTTAAACTGGTGGAAAAAGACACCAACAAAACCTAGAAATGTAGATGGTTTTTAACGGTATTGGTGGAAAAAAAAGATGTATTTTTAAACCACAAGAGTCTGAACACTACCTCAGCTCAAAAAAGATTAACTGATTACCTTAATCCAAGGATTTAGAGTAAATTACCTACTATCTATCACAAAGAAAACATCTTTTGAAGATAAAATACTACAAGTATTAAATATTTTGAAGACAAACTAAACTATTACAATCCCTTGTCTATTACTAACCCATACTTCCATCCAGTGTAACATTTTTTTAAAAAAGCTGGAAAAATAAAAGGGATCACAAACAAAAGAAAACCCCAAAGATATGAAAAGCAATCAGTTGAAAACCACATAAAAACCTACTAATAAAATGAAACAATTTATTCTAAGCCCTACATCTCAGTTTGCAAAGCTCTGGCTATCTGAAAAGCGGGAAGCTGGAGAATAGCAGCCTTCAAATTTTAAATAATCAGTGAGAAGGAGCTTACAAAGAAAAAAAAAGAGAGCTAAATTGTTCCTTGCATGGTGCAGATGGGGTGGGGCTGGAGGGATGAGAGGAGAGAGACTTCTAGTAGAGCAGAATCTAAAGAGTTGTAAGAGAGAACCCACACACCATGTGCCTGAGGGGGTGGAGTCTGTTAGAGGGCATATATGGCCCTTGGCTGGCTAGCTTGTGCTGCACTCAGTGAACAGTAACAATTACAATTAGATTCACCTCCAAAGGCACTCCAGAGTGTGTTCCTGAACTCTCCAACAGAATTCTGCCCTGACTGGGAAGTATGATTTATAGATGAAATACTGGTAAGTTTACTCGCCCTACACCAGCCAGAGATGGACTTAGCCCATAATCTGCAACTGGAAATATATCATGGTAGACCAGCAATTTGGTGATTCTGGCTGCTGCTGTGAACTGCTTTCCTCTTCATCAATTAAACATCAGAAAGAATTACAAACTTTAACTCTGTGCCTTCCCTGTCTGTTCAGGAAGATGCTTTCTGGAATGCCTAAAAGTTTTCCAATTCCATTGTCCACTGTACACAAGGAGTGATTTAATGAGCTCGGTCCTGGCCTCTGACCCTGGAAAGCTGCAGCCAAGGATTTTTCCTCCCACCAGGGAATCCTTGGATGGTGCAAAGAGAGTAGCTGGCCCTATGCAACCCGCGTACCCTGGCATAGAGGATGTGTTGCGGGAGGGGTGTGATAGATGGCATTGTATTCTACCAGATTGTTGGCAGCCACTGGTTGCTGGCCGCATAGCTTAAAGCAGCTCTGGAACTGCTCTACATTGCACCAGGGACTCTTTTGGTCCCTGGCCAGTTTAAGGTTGAAGGAACAGAAAGATGGTTCAGACCTGTCCCATCTCTGCACCCCACATAAAGCAGCTGTGGTGTGGATCTAATATGTTCAGTGACTAATACTAATCATATATTTTCAATGGAATGGGCCCTGTGATATAATGACAGGACACAGTAAGGATGGAACTGCCAATATCTTCCTTATTTGTTCACAAATCCCAGGAAATCACGTGTATAACAGGTGAGGCATCGCCACGCCACTGAAAAAGAAATATAGGCCCATTTTATTAGGGCTGTGTGGAGCAAAAGCAATAATATTTCAATCTCATCACCTTCTTTGTGGTTTTAAGGATAATAAAAAGGGGCTATAATTCTTTGAAGGTGGTCTTGTGATTCCACACTGCTCATTTCATTGCCTTGCTTGTTCCAAGTTTGTTTGGTCTCTTGAGAAAGGGCTTGTTGCTTGGGGATGAGCTTTTACTGCACTGTGCATGTTTATATCATCATCTCTCTTTTTAAAATGCTAATCTGTAGTTTTGAATGGTTCTCAAAAAGAAATGTAGAACATAAACCAGCTTACAGGGATTGCCAGGGCAAGGGAAAAACAGGACTGAACCCAGTTTTAAGTGTCTGTATAAGTATTTGTGCCCAGTGCCTGTCAGATTTAAAGTGTCTGGCCTAGATCATTCCCTCTCAATGGATCCACTTGAGCACCAGTGCCATCCACACAGTCCCTGTCCTTCCACACTCTGAGGCCTCCTCTCTTAGGCTTACTCAGAGAGAAGCACTATTGGGGTTGTGTTACCTGGGCCTCCCCTGGCCATGGCTACCCCAAGGATTCCTTTAGTAGAGGGAGGCACAAAAATGGTGTAACAGAGCAGGAGTGTGTATTACTGTTTCCAGAGCCCAGGATTGGTTAATCTCCACCTACAGATTTGCTCATCCCCATAAAATCCTGGACTCTTTTTAGATTCTTAAGTTGGGGATAGTGCTACAAAGATTTCTCCCTTCAGTCTAGAATAGGAGAGGCCCGTTGATCTAGGATAGTCTGAGTGCTGAAGTTTAACCCACAGTCTAAAGGGGCAGAGACATTGTCGGTGAAATAAAAACACAACCTTTCCCCACCAACAGTATAAGTATATACAAATGTGAGCTTTATACCTGATTTAAATATCACTTACAAGCAGAGCATGTTTTAGAAAGGCAATCAGCAGGAGTCGTCTGGTCGGATTAGGCCCACATCTCCCATGCTATGGTAATTAGCACATGATGACAAAGAATTAAATGAGAGAGTCATTTTTTAAACATTACATTTTTGGACATAAATAATAAAGGGAGCAAATATGCCTGCAATTTATGATTTTTCTTTTCTACAAAACATTATGAGGATTGAATCAGACTGGCGGAGCAGCAGAATATTAAATAGTTTGCTCTCTGCTGTTCAGGGAGCTGGTATCAGATTTCTGATCACACTCCTTGTTCTCAGAGGCAGCAAGACAACCCTGTTTAGAGATGCATAAGTGACGAAGGATTCAGGTTCATGCAGTGTTGGCAGTTAATTAAAAATTATCTGCTGTTCACGAACAACCAATTCTAAACCCATCTGCCAGAAATTCAGATTAGATGTTTGCTTTCCAGAATGATAGTGGGTAATCTGCTAAGCAAACCTTTGCTGCTGAAATTTCAGAAATATTTTGGGGGGCAATCTTCTCTGTTAAATGATGGATGGGTGAACTAGTTCTGTAAAAACAAGGAGTGATCTGAACTACAATCTGTTCACCAAACCAAATCTGAATCTGCATAAAGAAATTAGAAAATTGTTTTTTTGTTTTTTTTTTAAAAAAAAGCTTCTCCAGCTCCAAATAATTCATTCTCTCTTTCCAACCTATAAGAGGTCTACTGGTTTCCCATTATTCAATATTGCTTGCATTAGGTCTCCTGACCCTTCAGTAGGCTTTTCCAGCCACATGGCCCAGCAGGTCTGGCAATGTCTCTGCTAGGGTCCTTGACACTTGCTGTATACATGTTATCTTCAGAACTTGATGTGCACCTCTGACCAAGGAAGCTCACGAATGTGGGGCCTAGGGTCAAATACTGCACTCCTTTAGGCAGATTCTCTGAGAATTCTGGATGTGGCAGATCTGGTGTAGTTCTGCTGCACGCTGGGGCTGGGGAACGGGCTGGATTTTAGGAAGCCATGCAAGGGGGGGGTCTATATCTTCTGTAAACCATGTAGCGAAGCTCCTCCATACAGCCACAGGGAAACAAGTCAGGAAAGAAGCTGCTGGATCCTCCGACAGATGCTTGAGATTGCAATAGCAGCTGAAATGTGATTCTGTAGTCTATAGAGGAGATTCCTGTTCCCCAAACCCTGTGGACCACTCTAAAAAAGAGCCTGAATTACTGATCTGAGCTAACTGTTTGGCCAACACTAGGATTTCCAAATCTAGAAAAGGTAAAGAGGGCTATGGATGGAATGCACTATAAAAACTTTGATTGGCTAAGAAAGACAATTAAATTAGACATTTTCCATCTTTAGCAAGAGAACAAATACCATGCTAAAAGCATTATCCGTAACTACAGGCCAGGGGAAATCAAAAGGCAAAATACGGTATGAATTCTGCAGCCTGAAGGCATTTTAGGATTGTGCCTTTTAGGCACTGGCCCACATTGGGGGCAGCATGGAACTGCACAGATGTAGTGGGAGCTCCAGGCAGTGATAGGTTCTTTCCAAACATTATGATGATACAGACAATACATTTTACAGCACACAATGGGTCTCTGCAGAAGAACATAGATAGGACTGGAAAATGAGGGTCAGGTGGGACCCAGTGTGGTGTGATATCTGGAGCTTAGGAATGCAAGTTGGTGACCACGCTGCCCCTGCCAGCCACATCACTTCTTATTGCTAACAAAACCCACTGGAGGAAAAATATGGACAGTGGCCTCCATTTAAAAAGTCAACAGTTCTGAGACTGATGTCTGTGATACAACTGTTATTTCTTAACCTAATTATCGGGGCATCTCAGATAGCACTTGGAGGTAGCTGTTAGTAAATGCTGACTGTCAACCATTTTACACATGTGTTGAAATAAAAGCTAGTAGATGTTATGGCTGAAGAACTGAAAGACCTGATTTTCAAAAGCTCTGGTTCCCAAAGAAATTGGGAGTGCTCAGGTCATTAGTGAATAATGAATACATACAAGAAAAGTCTCTGTATGAAAGACATGCTGATAAATGAGTGTTTGCATGTGCTAAATATATATACTTGCACCCTAAGCAGCGGTGTGGTACAATCTGTGTTCCCAGGTGACTAGGGAGCTAATATTACAACGTGAAATGCAGAGTTTGAAAAGTATAGCCATGGTTTCAAATTTGTGAGCTGCTTTTGGAATACCCTCTGCTCCAGCAGAGCGTTAGGCTGCAGCACACAAAGGAGAATAATAAGAAGGCCCTAACAAATTCACAGCAGTGAAAAATGCATCATGGACTGTGAAATCTGGTCTTTTGTGTACTTTTACCCTATACTATACAGATTTCATGGGGGAGACCAGTGTTTCTCAAACTGGGGGTCCCAACCCAAAAGATGGCTGGGTGGGGAGAGGAGGGGTGCAAGGTCATTGTAGGGGGATCAGAGTGTTGCTACCTTTACTTCTGCACTGCCTTCAGAGCTGGGAGGCCGGAAAGTGGCAGCTGCTGGCTGAGGGCCCAGCTCTGAAAGCAGCAGCACATAAGTAAGGGTGGCAATACTGCAACTCCCCTACAATAACCTTGTGACCCACTCCACACACAACCTCTTTTTGGGTCAGGACCCCTATAGTTACAAAACCATGACCTTTCAGATTTAAATAGCTGAAATCAATTTTTAAAAATCCTGTGGCCAAAATGGACCATGAATTTGGTAGGGCCCTAATAATAAGAGTGAAATGTAATTTGCCCTGATGTCCTGCTTACGCTTGGATCTGCCAAAGGGTAGAATCTGGCTCTTTATTTATAGACTCTGTGGCAGAACTCTGACCTTGTCCCCATGGGTCCTGCACTTCTAGGCGGTATATACAAGCCTCAGTGGCTCTCTGTGACCCTCCACGTAGCCCTTCTCTCTCTAGGGCCAGGGTTACAGTCTACTGAGCCCTTTTCATCATAAGCCGGCAAGGAGGTTGGTGAGAGAATTTCCACAGTCTCTGTTGTCCCTAGGGCTTGTTTTAGAACAGTTTAGCCTCCTGTCCTGACAGGGGCCTGACTTCTCCTCCCAGGAGGTGTTCCTGTAGTGGTGGGTTGGGGGGAACCCAGGCCCACCCTCTACTCCAGCCCAGGGACCCTAATGGTAGCAGCTGTTGGCAACCAACCTTTCACTGCCAGAGTTGCTACATTTCCCTGGACCACTTCCCCCACAGCTCTCCTGCTTCTCCCTTACCTTGGGGCTCCCTTATCAATAACTTGAGGGTGTCTTCATTACCCAGTCCTTCAGCCACACTTCCTCTCCTCTGCCTGACTGGAGTGAGCCCTTTTTATAGTATCAGCGGGGCCTTAATTAGAGTCAGGTGGTCACATTATTTTAATGGCCTCACCTGACTCTTTGCAGGTTAATTGGAGTCGGGTGTTTTCATTAGCCTGGAGCAGCCCCTGCTCTGGTCAGTCAGGGAACAGAAAACTGTTAATCCAGTGGCCAGTATATCTGCCTTCTGCTATTCTGCTGTACCCAACTGGCCTGGGTCTATCACAACTCTTTATTTGAAATCTACATACATTGGGTCAATCCCTGGCCAGTTGCCTTAAATAACTAAGTAACATTACACTGGGATTGCCAGCTTTCCCTTGATATACTCTATTGTAAGTATAAGGAGTCCTGCAAGTACAGATAGATTTTTATCAATCTAAGGCACTAGGGGAAGCTCGTAAGGGTGACCAGCATACCCTGTTACAAGCCTTTTTATCTAATAATCCTGGTGGGTTATAACTCATCCACTCTTTATTATTTCTAAAAACAACACAGTCAAAAATACAGCCTCATACCATAGCATGTACTACCATGTGAATGTAGTTTATTCTTTCCAGCACTATAGTCGTAATAATAAAAGTTGAAATACTGGGGAAATTCCAAATGACTTGAAGAGTATTAAAGTTGTGCCAGTATTCAGAAAGGGAAAGCAGAATGACCCAAGTAAATTATAGATTGATTAACCTGACATCAGTCCTGGGCAAAATAGTGGAAAAACTGATATGGAATTCAATAAAGAATGAAAGAACGGAAATGCCAGTCAAATAGTTTTCATGAAAAATAGGTTTGGTTGATAAAAGGAACTTTGTAGAGTGTAATGTACTTAGGCATTTATAAAACGAACGATTTACTATCCCATGACATTCTCATTAAAAAATTAGCACTCTATAGTATCACTAAAGCACATGCTAAATGTATAGAGAACTGGCTAGCTGACCGTTCTCAGAACGTATTTCTCAGTGGGGAATCATCACTGAATAGAAAGTGTTTCTAAGGGGGTTCCACAGGGATTGGTTCTAGGCCTGCCGCTATTCAACATTTTTATCAATGTTCTGGGAGTAGGTATAAAATCACCGGTGATAAAATTTGTGGCCAATACAAAAACTGATGGAGTGGTAAATCATGAGGACAAAGCAGTCATACAGAGTGATCCAGATAAAATAAAAAGCATTTTAACAGAGCCAAATGCAAGATCCTACATCTCTGAGCAAATAATGAAGGCCATCCTACAGAATGGGGGCTTGAACCCTGAAAAGCAATGACTGAAAGGTCTTTAAGACTCACAGTAGACAAAAAACTCAACATGAGCTCCTAGTGCATTGCTGTGTCAATGGAATCTTTGGATGTATTAACAGGGGAGTAGTGAGTACGAGGAGGGAGGTGAATTTACCTCTGTATACACCATTAGAGAAACAAGTACCAGAATACTGCATATAGTTCTGAGTTTTAAGAAGATGTTTGAAAAATTGGAGAGGGCGCTGAAAGAGCCACAAAATGATTCCAGGACTGGAGAAAATATCTTACACTGAGAGATTTAAAGAGCTCAATCCATTCAATTTATCAAAAAAAAATTTTTTTGAGAGATTGTAACTTGATTACAGTGTATAAGTACCTTCATGGGAAGAAAATACCTGCATTAAATGGCTCTTCAATCTAGCAGAGCAGGGCATAACAAAAGCTAATGGCTGAAGCTGAATCCATACAAATTCAAATTAGAAATAAAGTCGTGATTTTTAACAGCGAGAGTGATTAACCACTGGAACAAATTACCAAGGGAAGTGGTGGATTCTCTTTCTTGATGTCTTGAAATCAAAACTGGCTGCCATTCTGGAAGAGATGCATTATCCAAACACAAGTGATTGGTAAATGGGTGAAATATAATGGCCTGTGCTATAAAGGCAGTCAGACTAGATGATCAAATCATCCATTTTGGCCTTAAAATCTATGAAGTTAGCAGAGATGGGAAAATAGTGTAAACCCCCTTCAGTGAACATTCAGTTACATATTTAAATGCATTTATTTTGGCCATGCTCACACCTCTTTTGTGTTTACTTTCTGCAAACATCCAAGCAAATAATTTTTACTGATTCAAATGTTTGCAGTAAGCAGAGTTCAAGGTCAAATGTGCATGATTTAAATTTAGACACATGAGTATTTGTGCTGGAAGAGCTTGCATTCTCATCCGGCTGGAACCAGATCTATTCTATGTTATTTATCTGACCAATCCGTACTCGATAGCACAGCACAACTTGAATTTTAAATGTTTAGTATTGAATACTCACAGCAGACATTTTGCGATCAGCTCTTCCAGTGAAAAAATGATATTGGAGGAATATGATGAAGTTGCAATCTGCTTTGGATATTCTGTGAGCGTAACAGGCTTTGTAAATCCATCAATGTTTGTGCATTATGCACTGAGCTCTAGAGGAATAAGTATTATATACAGCACCATAGAGCTTTGCTGGGCCATGAACCACTAATGGATCAAAACCTCTACCCACCTCCACCTTTTATTGGCAAAAAAATATAGCAAAAGCTGAGCACTGGTCTGTAGATTTCCTGCTGGAATTTAAGGATCTCTGAGTGTGTTCTGCCTATTCATGGTCTCTTGGCTAGTCCTTAAAAAGGGTGAAGAATGTGGGACTAAACTATCTAAACCAATGTTCAACATACTAGATGAGTCCGTTTTATGAAGACTTTTAAAAGAAACTGGGATTAACACAGTGTGAACCTCACAAACTCCATGGTTCTGTAAATTTGTTACCAAAGGGGTGCTTAAATTCCATGAAACGAGTTTGCATTTTGTGAATCCCAGCCTGTAAGGAAGTAGCTTGAGAATTTTGTTCCTTTCCTTAGACCTCATGTGAGGGGAGGGAGGTGAAGATCCCCAGTTGTCTCCTCCCAGAAGAAATGGTGATCCAACACGGTGTATTTCTTTTCATACAGGGGCAGAGTGTTCTTCCATCCCTTCTTCTCTCCCTGATGGCGGGATCAAGCAGGAACCCTGCCTAAAACTGGGAGTTTGTGTGTTCTTAGACAAGGGCTGTGTGGGTGGCAGCAGACTGGAACTGACAAAAATCCACTTCATAACACCATGTGAACCAAAAGGTTTGAGTTATGCTTCTGTTTTTTTAACACTTAGTGTTGGCGGTTTGCCAGTGAGGCAAAACAGCCCTAATTAGGACAACTGCAGCTCTACCATTTCATTAAGTGCCACAAAATAAAGTAAAAATGAAAGTTCTGAGTTCCCTCACATGCAACACAATTTACTACAAGCTTTTTGATCTAAATCCAAATCTCTCCTATGTGCATGCTGGATTTTTAGGATCAGCCTTATCATAATAATAATTTCTCATTAATGATTAGTCTGGGCCTATCAAAAGAAAGGGCAGGAGTTCTCAGGAGAGAATATTGTCTCCTAGACATTCAAACAGTGGTAATATAGATGCTTCACTATTACTATTCCATAATGCAATGTGCAAATTAACTCTCCTCTTACTAAAGTCAGGGGACATTTTGCCATTGAATTGAGTCGGAACAAGGGCAGACACTAAATGTGTTTAAAAAAGCTACATGGGTAGTAAATGTTGTTCCATCTTATTCTCATGTATGACAATAGGTGCAATCCCTTAATTTAATTTAGCATTTTGAGAGTAGCAGGCTCACTACATGTACTGTACATTAGTTTTATATATTTTTCAATCGCCTCACATTGTAGTTGGTGCCTCTAAAAAAAACAGACAGACATGGTTTCTGCCCCACAGTGCTACAATCTAAATTTATCACATCTCAACAAGTGAGGGTCATAGTGTACTGGAGGGAAGGGAATAGGAAGGACAAGGGTGATACTCAGGAAGGCATTGGCACATCTTTATTATTCTGCTAGTTTTGTTATTTTGAACTCTGAAGTCTTGAAACCAAGCAACTGCTCTTCTAAAATTCACTAATGCTCCCATGAAATATCATTTGACACAAAATACTTACTTCTCACTGGTTCTGTTCTGTAGGTGTCTTGTTTTTCTTAATATTATGACTAGCCTGAAATGTATCCAATGAATGTTTTTGCTACAGTATAAGGTTGTGTTTTGGGAAGAGACGCATCAGGCAATAGGAGATGGGGAATTGTATTTAGAATGCTAATAGTCATCTAACTGTGTCATGGTTTCACTGAATTAAACTCCTTTTGGCCAAAATGAATTTGACCTGCAGGAAATCCCAATGACTGTGTATGCAGCAAATCCCACTCCCGCCTTTGCTCAGGAAAATGCAAGAACTGCCTCTGTGACTGGCCCTGAGTGGGATGTGAAATAGGAAAGGTTGCTTGTGCTTTTTCATCTATGAACACCCACTCTGGGGATGGTCACAGTCTTTATTAAATTAACTCAGGAATACCAAGAATAGGAAACCAGTTCAAGTTTTTAAAAAATATCTGTATAATAAACCCCTGTGTTTCCCACTCTGGGGCCTTGTCTTCTATTTATGCTAGGCATGACTCTACAATAAATTCAGGGCTTTGAATGCTTTATTATAAAGAATTAAAATATGTGGTGGTGTTCCCTAAAGTATGGGGTGAAATAGCAACTATAGTCTACCCTATAGAAATGGGTGTAATAGTAACTGGGGAGTCAGTTATTCATAAATTACTGTAGAACCTCAGAGTTATAAACACCTTGGGAATGGAGGTTGTTCATAACTCTGAAATGTTCATAATGCTGAACAAAACAATGTTACGGTTGTTCTTTCAAAAGTTCACAACTCAACGTTGACTTAATACAGCTTTGAAACTTTACTGTGCAGAAGAAAAATGCTGCTTTCCCTTTATTTTTTTAGTAGTTTATGTAACACATTACTGTACTGTTTTGGTTTTTTTGTCTCTGTTGCTGCCTGATTGTGTACTTCCGGTTCCAAATGAGGTGTGTGGTTGACTGGTCAGTTCATAACTCTGGTGTTTGTAACTCTGAGGTTCTTCTGTAGAACACTGTAACTGGGGTATCATCTGAGTTACTATTTAATCCTATGCTAATGATTGGCTTCTTGTTGCCCCTGGCATAGACCATGATTTGACTGACCATGGATTATAACAAAGGTACTGCAAACGATAAACTGCCATTGAGAAAGCAGCTACACTTCCTTGGGAAAATAAGAACATAAGAAGATCTTGGTTTTCTCAGAATTAATGACAGAAAAGTGTCAGACAACTGACTATCACCTAGACACTGAATCACGCTTGAAATTGCTTTCCTGGAGTTAGCTGAGACAGGAAGATAAACCTGCATATATTCACCATAACAATAACTGAAATTATGCCACAAAATGAAAGTACTTACTGAATGTATATATTGTAGATTCAGAATAGCATGCGGCAGATAGTAGGATAGTATGAGACTTCACAGCACATCTGCACCAGCCGGAAGAATATTATATTTTCATAAAACTGAACTGTGACCTGCATGAAATAAGGCTGAAACAATTTACAACAATACGAAAACAGGTTTCCAACAACAGAAACAGGGAGGTCATGATCAACTGTTTTGAAAGTGGCCAAAACCCTCACAAAGGAGGGCCACTCATTTGCTGCTATTACATAAGATAGAATTTTGTGGCCTATGCCATCTTTCGTTCTCTAGGTATATCCCAAAGTGCTGTACAAGGTAACAAGTTCAATATTGTAAGTGCAATGAGGGTTTTGGTAAATGGAGGAGTAGTTCCTCATGCAACAATAACACAGCACTCAGCTTGGACCTTGGGATCCGTCTGAGCCCGGATATAGTGCCCATGCTTTTGAAAAGCAACATGACCTCTTTAACTCCCACCTAAGCAATCACTAGCAAGCTATAAAGCTCATCCTTTAGTGATCTATCATGCTGTTTTTCCACACCAGCAGTGCTTCTAGGAGTTCCTTAGCTTTATTGTGTCATTATAATAGGACATACGAACCTGTTATTCTACATGGAAGCATAACAAAGAAAAAAATAATACTTCGAACTTATAAAGCACTTTAGCAAAGCACTAAGATATAATTGTAATACTCAAACCCCACAATATAATTCACTTTTTCAGAATAGCAAAAGAGAGGAAGAGAAACAGAAAATAGTAGCTGAGGGCCACAGTGCTATTCATGAATCATGAAAGAAGACTGGTGTTGTGGCTAAGATACTAGGTTGGAACGCAGAAGATCTTGGTTCAATTCCTAGGTATGCCACAGACATACTGTGGACAAGGTACAGATTTTCAAAGGATCAAATGAGATTTAGGTACCCAACTCCCTTGAAAATCTCCCTCTTAATCTCTAGGGCAACAAGCTTTGACTTCCAAGATATTTGCTTATGTTTCTTCTCTTTACTCCAGCCCACTGCTGTTTATATTTTTTAAGTATTAAACCAATAATCCATTGCTAACAACTAAAACCAGCATGTGCTATAAAAAAGTTTTGTCAACTACTTAAAATGCAGCTATATTCTAAAAAGTTGCTTGTAAAAATAGGATTGTCTGATTCCATTGTGTCTTGATGAATTCCAGAACAAATTTGCTCAGTTTAAAAAAGAAGAGAGTGGGGTGGGTGAGTCTCTAACCCAGGGGTGAGCAAACTTTTTGGGCCGAGGGCCACATCTGGGTGGGGAAATTGTATGTGGGGCAGGGGATAGGGGTGCGGGAGGGAGTGCAGGGTGTGGGAGGGGGTGTGGTGTGCAGGAAGGGGCTCAGGGCAAGGGATTGGGGCAGAGGAGGGGTGCGGGGGGTATGAGGGGGCTCAGGAAAGGGGGTTGGGGTGCAGGAGGGGGCTCAGGGCAGGGGTGCAGGAGCGGTGCAGACTGCAGGAGGGAGCTCAGGGCAAGGGGTTGGGGTGTGGGATGTGTCAGGGGGTTCAGGGCAGGGGGTTGGGGTGCAGGCAGGGGGCTTAGGGCACGGAGTTGGGGGTTGGGGTGCAGGAGGGGTGTGGGGTGTGTCAGGGGGCTCAGGGCAGGGGGTTGGGGTGCAGGCAGGGGGCTTAGGGCACGGAGTTGGGGGGCAGAAGGGGTTTGGGCTCTGGGGTGGCAGCAGCGCGCACCAGGGCCAGGCAGGCTCCCTGCATGCCTGCCCTGTTCCCGGCCCTGCACCGCTCCAGAAAGTGCTGCGGCCCCGGCGGGGGGTAGAGGACTCCGCATGCACTGCCCTTGCCGTGCCTCCAGGTACCTCCCCCGAAACTCCCATTGTCCGTGGTTCCCCAGCAGGGACGTGGTGCCGGCCGCTTCTGAGAGTGGCGCGGGGCCCATGGCGCCAAGGGGGGCAATCCTGCAGGCTGGATCCAAAGCCCTGAGGAGCCGGATCTGGCCCGCGGGCCGTAGTTTGCCCACCCCTGCTCTAACCATTACATCTGCAAGTCAGTCTGGGTTCTTTCTAGTTCACACATCGACACAAGTAATAAAAATCCTGCTTTCAAAACTTAGTTAACAATGCTATCGATATGTGCAGCCTCTACAGACTGTAAGGCACCAAGAGAGAACCAGTCTATTCTGAAGGGTGCTGTTCTGACCCCATTATCTGCACAGACAGGAAAATGTCTGATCTACAGGCCCCAGAGCATAGGGAAGGCATGATCTCAATCCAAGACAAAGAGACCATATGTGAGAGGTAACCTTGAATGTCCCTTAGAGTTTCCAAATATGTCAAGTTAGCCCTAAGCTGATATGGTACCAAAGCATTTCAGAAACAATGCTGCTGAAAAAATGCTGATTTATGTTAATTAATGCAGACCTCTAAACAAATTAAAGCTACTTGTTAATTCAGTTGATGACAGAAGCCATGCTGAACCATCAGAGTTTAATAGCCTGGTCATTTATTATGGCTGTGATCTGCAGAGCACTGTAGAATGTTAATTTGGGTGGGTTCAAATTGCTAAAGGAATATGATTCATATGAATATGGATTTATGCCACAAGATTTACTTATCTAAGCAGGGAGAGACTCTCTCATAGGACCTTAGCTATTTGAAATCTGTTAAATTGTTAAAACTGCTGAGCCTTTCAAGTGAACTGCACCTCACTTGAGGTTTTTTAGATGGTAGTTTCCATCTATGGTGCCAAGTTATGAGTGAAGTGAATCTCTCCTAAAGTTGAGACCATAGTCTCACATCATTTATGTACTGCACGTGTTTGTGGCATAAAGTAAATGTAAGATAAGAAACGGAACTCTCTTACACAAATCCTTCAAAATGAATCATTGCCATGGTAAGTGGCTTAAACTGTTTGAGTGTAAGAACCATTATTGAAAACAAACCTGGGCGTTGCTGGAGCCACTGTCCGTATAAATGAGAGAGGTGTGTGCCTGGTACAGGAGACAAAGGTTTTCAAGACACCTAAATAAAATAGTCTTAATAAAAACTGAAGTGGGAGAAGCAAAGCATAAATTACACCTTGCTGTGCCAGTCTGACAGGCCTGTTAGAGGAGAGCTTCGTCCCAAAGGAAGGCATACCATTTCAATAACACCTGTCCTTTATTTTATCTGAGATTGGGGCCCCTTTGTTCCGGGCACTGTGAAAATCCATATTAAGAAACAGTCCTTTCCCTGAAGAGCTTACAATTGAAATAGAATGACTATGGGTTGAAGTGGTGTGCCCAAAGCCACTCAGCTGGTCATTGGTAGAGCCAGGAAAAGAACCCAGCACTCTGGACTCACATTCCAGGGACCTACATACAAGACTGTGGTGCCCTTTCTCTGGGCTTCTGTTGGGGGCGGGAAGTAGGGGCCATCTGAAAATCTGCCATGGCTCCTACTGGCTTCTGAAAGGACTGCACTGAATAATTGGATCTCCCGTAGCTGGCTTGGCCACACGTTATCTCAGCGAGTCCAGTCCACTCTTCAGGCTGTGCAGGCGTCTCTCATCTCCCCCTCCAGTAGAAGGGTTCCGACTGAATCTAGCCCTGTATCACATGCTAACCATCTACCCCACTGATACTTTCCAAATCTTATCACTATAAGCCATTAAACCTGACATCAGAGTTAATTCCATGCACACTCTATTGTCCCATAACTTGTACTGACCATCAGCTTCCTTACACTGGCCTGTGGTTAAAAATCATCTCTCAGAATTACATGGGCACTCCTTAATAAATACAAACATTCCTTCCCTGGCTCTTAATCAAGAATTACAGTCACATAATGGGTTTTTATACTTGCCAATATAAAAGCTGTATTACAGCTGGCGTATGATAATGAATAAAATGTACTGCATAACTACCAGGGCAATAGACCAACTCATATTACTGAAGCCGATATCCAGAATTCAATGTGAAGTTTTCAGTCTATGTGGAAATTCATGTTTTTAATTTTAATTATTTGTTTCAGATCATTTCAAACGCAGTTAATAGAAGTCCTGGGGAATCACCCACCCTGTGTAATGAAGCTTCTATTCTTCGGCTAGTTTCAGATTAGAAATAGAGAGCCAAATCTTCAGCTGTGTCTGAGGAGCACACAGTGCAGGCTGGAGTAAATGAACTGGCATGGAGTTCACCCTTACTGCTGTCTGGTCCTGGGATGGTAGTCCAGCCAGTAGGCATAATATAGAATAGCCTGAAGCTCTCTCTGAGTTATTTCAAAACAGAACAGGAGTACTTGTGGCACCTTAGAGACTAACAAATTTATTAGAGCATAAGCTTTCGTGGACTACAGCCCACTTCTTCGGATGCATAGAATGGAACATATAGTGAGGAGATATATATACACACATACAACCCTATGCATCCGAAGAAGTGGGCTGTAGCCCACGAAAGCTTATGCTCTAATAAATTTGTTAGTCTCTAAGGTGCCACAAGTACTCCTGTTCTTTTTGCAGATACAGACTAACACGGCTGCTACTCTGAAACCTGAGTTATTTCAGTTATCAATGACCCTAAGGGACTGAAACCAGCACTTGGGGATTTGAAGGGCATAAGAGCCTCTATGCATCACAGAGCATTCCCCTTCCACTGGGCAATGCTCTTGGGATCAGATATGCTGGCTTTATATGCACCTGGGAACCTGGCCATGTTGAGCAGGTGACTTAGGTGTGCATCATATGGACCTGCATATGGTACATGTATTTAGGATGGAGTAAGATGGTGGCAGTTCTGTTGGTATCAGATAATGTTAGAAGAAGGTGGTTCCTTTCTTTTTAAGTAGAGCAGAGTACTTCTCTGGGTCCAAATTCCCTGCTAAGCTGGAGAAGGAACTGCAGAAAGGCCAATACATTAATCAGTGATCTGTACCAGTTTACAGAACCAGGGTAAAATTCTATCTTGACACTCACACCATGGAATTCCATTAACTTTAGTCAAGTTGCATAAAGTTGTATAAAGTCAGGCTGGAATTTGGCCCTGACTATCTAATTTTGGGTCTTTGACTTATGAAGTGAGGCAACATGTTAGTAATGGTTCTCTCCCACAGTTGATAAGCCTGACCCATCTCCAAACTTCAGTGGCCTGTCCAGACACAGACCAATAGTCTTCCAGAGCTTCTGTTCCATAGAGGCACCCATGGTATTTACCTAATGTCCTCTCCTGCACTTCAGTTTCTCAGTTCTAAAAATAGCTTTGTCCCCTTTTCTGTGGAGAGGAGGAGGAGGAGGGAAGGAGTTTTGTTCTGCTGCCCCTGCTGTAACTGTTCTGGGAATGTATGAAAGACTTTAGTCTCCATCTCAGCCTTTCACAAAATTTACCCCTTAAACAATTTCACAAGTGGTTTTACCCCACCTTTCCCCAAAATCTGTGAGAGGGGGACTCTTTTCAAGTGTGTCGTGCTACAATCTTTCCTTATGTTTGGACATATATATTATGTTATTCATCAAAAGCCTATAGCTATTGTGATATACCAGCAGCTGTGCATTTTCCTTTTGAAAAACCAATTATAAAACAAAATGCTAGCAATAAATATTGAAGGAATAGAGCCACTGCATGTGGAGATGAAACAAAAAGTTGTACTAGAATTAGCTAGCTATGGACATAATCATTCATCCTGTGATCTGCGAGCTTCTGGCTGCAATTCAAGGAAGGCTCCAATGAACTTGAATAAGAAATTAAAAATGAAAACCTTGACAAAAGTCCTCACGCACCAGAATGGATGTTTAAATCAGTTTTCAGGAATACTAAGTCATCCATGCAACAGTACCTCCTCTTCAGCCTCACAACACTCCACTTGATTAAAAAAGTTCAGTGGAAATTTAGTTAGTGAAACAAAAAAGCTGCCCACAGCAGTCTGAGGGTAGATTAAGGCTAAACTATGGACTGATTTACACCTTTGTGCATTCCCATTTATTTCAATGTGTTGTGCCAGTGTAAATCAGCAAAGAATTTGGCCCAAAGTATTTTCACAGCCCTACCATTTCCATCTTGCTATAATTAATGGAAGTTATTACTGACTAAAATAAAACCTGTCGAGGTTCTTAGAGAACCCTGGTGTATTTCCTCAGGAAGGCTATATTGTTGAAAAAGTAGATTCTGTAGTGTTCTTTCTCATTTCCAAGGTTAAATAAAAGCAGTTGCCAAAGCGCAGACATACCTTCAGGCTTCAAAGCAATTGAATGCTTGGAGGTACTGTATCTCAATGTTATCAAACTAGCAAATCTCCAGCAACTGCACCTGTATTTTAATGACATCCACTAGCCTGTGGTGGGGTCTGTTATGAAGACATCAGTACTGGTCTAGAGTTGTTTGCTATAACACATTATGTATGTGAAAACTGTTCGTAGCAAGTCTATATCCTTCCCTCTGTTAGTTTCAAACCAAGGCATATGGTGTCCCTTGGTTTGTGTCATTGGTCTGTACCTGACAACTTTTCAGAATTAAAATTAGAAGGATAAGGTGGAGTCCACCCCATTCTGTTGGGGGGGGAGGGGTTGAAAACATTAAAAAATTATAGTCAAAATGCTGAATAAAGCAAACTTATAAAAAATAATCACTCTCACAGTTTTCCAATTTTCTCTTTCTATGCTCCACTGTCACTTCATCTTGGCATGTCACACCTTGTGTCTCCACTGGGGAAAAAAGATGTGATTTTTTTTTAACAAGATAAGAATCTCATGTAAAATCCTAGTGGTAGTCCTAGATTTACCTTGCTGTAGCTGTTTGAAGTAAACTGTAGACCTCTCCCCAGTGTTTACCTCAATTAGCTATATGGAGGTAAAACTGCCAGTACATTGATTCCTAGTAGAATTTTACAGTGAGATAACTATCTTGTGGAAAAACACCTTTATCCTCATGAAGACAAGCCCTCACTGTGTTCCTATAATTATCTATACATTTCTCATTTTAGTGTGTTTTTTCTCCTTACCTCATGCATGTGTTCTCTCTCTGACATTGTGGGCGAGATTCTCCAGTCCGTGATTGCAGCTTTGCGGTGATTTTGCCTTGGGGGCTATTAGCCACTAGTGCAGTTTTGGTGATAAGAATACCAGGTTTTGGTAGTGAGCAAAATCCATAGAGTTTTGTGAAAACCTGGAACTTGTCACTTTCAGTTTGTTTGGTTTGACAAAAGCAGCCATTCAAGTAACTCATCAGGTGCAAACATTTGGTTTTAGACTGGAATTGAGGGGAGGAGTTTTGCCCAACTGGGGCACAGTCTGTACTCTTATTTCAGGAGCTCTTAATATCTGAGGAAAGATTATCCAATGATTAGGCAAATAAGGTAGGATGCAGGAGATCTGGGTTCAACTGCCTACACTGCCACAGACTTCCTATGGAAATGACTTTGGTAAGTCACTTAGCCTCTCTGTGCCTCAGTTCCTCATCTGTAAAATGGGGATGATAGTACTTATTTACCCGGGTGTTGTGAGGATAAACACTGTAAAGAGTGTGAGGTTCTCAGATACTATGTTAATGGGGACCATGTAAATACTGAGAGAAATAAAATAGTTCCTGCGTTTGGAGAAGTTTCTGTTGGCTCATGGCACAATTATTGGTCTTTTTTTAGGATTGTTTATGCAGAACTGGAAATCCTTCGGGGCACATATGGGGTCACAAAAAGGAGAGATCCTTCAACCAAATGCCTGGAAGCTGTTGTGCTTTGAGGAGGAAGTTTGCATTTCAGGTTTTTGGTAATAGATACCTTCAATCATTTTTTCTTGGAAAGTATTCTTTTCTTGGATTCTGGCAGTCACTAACTCTTCCTTTCATTATAAATTATTTTGTATTTCCGTTAGGGAGTACGTCACCCTGGAGCTTATGTGTAATTTGTTCAGCCAATTTCTTACTATACACAATATTCAAAGATTCTTTTATTTCCACCATTGATTTCATATTTTTTGATAGCCTGTAGTCAGGGAAAGTTGTCTGAGTTGGCAGCTGGAAGAACCTTTGTTCTTGCATTCTCTGTTTAGTCTTGTGAAAATTAGCTTAAGATTGACGTATCTCCGCAAATGAACTGATCATTGACAAAGGCATAGGATGAATTTCTTTCTCTAATTCAGTGAGAGGAAGGAAATGCATCTTACTGGTTGTATACTGAGTACCTGCATGCTTAATATATATCTTCAGTCTCTTTCCTTTCTAATTACAATACAGTATAAAAGATATGCTAGACAATTTGTAAGACCTGATGGATATATAAAAATTCCATTATATAGTTTTCAATTTATATGATCATTTCATTACTTAAAGATAATATATGTACTACAAGAGCCTATTAAAATATCTTGCTTTATGAAGTGTGGAAAATAATCTGTTGCTTTATATTAGATAGGTTTGTAATGAGTGAGAAATGTGTTCATAATTGTCACTATCAACGTGCTCTGTAACATGCAAAGAAACATATTATGTTTGGGTGACCTATTCAATAACTTTTCCTCTCTGTCTTTCCCAAGCTATCTGTTTTTAGAGGAAGGGCTGTGGGTTTGGAGGATGTATTGCATGCTGTGTTATCCTGCAGTGCCTCGTCAGGAGACAGAAAATGCCTCTTTTGGGGGGTTTGGTCATAACGTCCATCTTAATAGTACTAAGAGAATATTTTGAAATTCTGTGGGAGTAATGGGTCCAAACAATTCAACGTTCTTTGGTGTAACCCCTGCAAAGAAAACCAGAATGCTTTAGCCATCTCATTTTAGATCTGAGGGAAAAGAGGCAGTGCTTTGATATTAACTAACTTAAAGTTACAAGTGAATTCAACTAGCTTTGGCAAAATTACTAGGCCTCTCATTACCATGCATCTAAAACTGCACACTGTATTGATTATATGCTAAAATTAATTGAACATTACCCCTTGCTCTTGCATTCAGTATTTATTCTGTTCCATTTCCAAGATCCCTGATGTTTTTGATTAGGGTGGTTTGGCAAGTCATGCATCTCTATACATATGTAGGTGTTTTTGCCATATTTTCCATAATCATACTGGTGTTTCAATTCAGCTTAATTTTGTAGTTATAGTATATAATAATCTGGCATAGCACCCTTCAATACCACAGAGTGGTGAGATGGAGTTCATTCCCCTATTAAATCTACACTACACAGTAAACCTGACTACCATAAGCATCCATGGCTATTGCGGCCCTACCTGCCCCATGTGTTCCAATGGCCAGAAATCAGTGAACTTAAGAGGTCTTTTCAATTGTCTGCTCCGAAGAGTAGGTCTCAATTAATAAATGTGCTTTAACTATTTACATTTTAAACAATGCGATAGTAGATAGGCCTTCCGATATGTAAATACAGGCTCTGGGTTTGTATTTACCGTGCAACTATTGATCTGTTGAGATTCTTAATCATTGCAACATCAGATTTTTAAAAGTAGTGTCCCTGCTTCTCCACTCATAACTACAGAGTTAGCAGGGTATTTTGCACATATCTTGGAATGGTGACTTAGTCAGTGGTTTCTTGTAGCCCTTGAATTTACATCAAGTCCTCATAAGGTAATTGGTTGACTAATAAAATGAACTCTGCTTCAGTAATGTTTTCTGCTATTTCAAAGCATTTTAGCATGAAAGAGCCTTTTACCAAAGTTCATGTCCTGAAGAAAGTAGATTTTATTTAAATATTAAGGGCCAGATTTTGGAGCCCTGGCTGCTCCCACTGTGATTCCCCAGAGAGACACATCATCCAAAGTGGTTGGGAGAAGGTGAACTATGGTCCTATCCCTGCTCCCTATTGGGCCATGGAAGTTGCTCACAAAGGCCTTGGCTACACTTGCAAATTACAGCGCTATAAAGCCTCCCCCAGCGCTGTAACTCACTCCCCATCCACACTGGCAGGGCACTTACAGCGCTGTATCTCCCTGGGTACACAGCTGCAGGTACTCCACATCTCCGAGAGGAATAACAGCTGCAGCGGAGTGGCTACGACTCACGGGTGTGAGTGTAAACGCTTGCAGCGCTGTACTAATCGCCTTGTCAAGTGGCCAATCCTCTCCATTGTTCTGACCGGCTGCAGGAATGCAGAAGTGCCGGTTTCAAAGCTCATGCCACAGAGAAAAGCAAACAGTTTGCAGCTTGCTTTGAGTGAGTAAATGAATGAGCAGGGGGTCGGGAGTTCGGAACTTGCAAAACAGAGAGCTGACACGCTCCAAAAAGCACTCTCTCTCCCCCCACACTCCCTGTCACACTCCCCTTCTCCCCACCCCCCGTTTTGAAAAGCACGTTGAAGCCACATGAATGCTGGGATAGCTGCCCATAATGCACCGCTCCCAACACAGCTGCAAATGTTGCAAGGGTGGCCACGCCACTGCGCTGGCAGCTGTCAGTGTGGACGGACAGCAGCATTTTTCCCTACTCAGCTGTACGAAGACAGGTTTACTTCACAGCGCTGTACAGCTGCAAGTGTAGCCAAGGCCTAAGAGGAAGGGAATGTGTTGTGCCAGCCGAAAGGCTGCTGCAGTGCATGCGCCCTTTTCACAGCAAAGGAAATGGGGAGGGCTCATCTCTCCTGAAATTGTTTGATATTATACTGAATTATTTGCAAAATACTATATGATCATGTAACTAAAATTGTATGATAAAACATAGACATGAGTAGCAGAGTTATAGCTACACGAGTAACCTTAACTGCAGCTTTTCCTGACTTTAAGTATTTAACCATACAACCTTAACATTCTTCTTCTGTGGTTTATTTGATGGAATGGTTATCCAGTCTCCTTTTTATTAGCTGTGCTACTATAAACCAGATGCCAGAGTGTAACAACCACCTCAAAAGGACTTTTTTTTCCCTTCCTAGTTTGTTCTATTTCTGGTTTGCTGGGTTTGCTTAGCTTTTATTTACTTGCTTCAGGCAGTTTTTTCTTGTTGGTTGTTTGCTTGTTTTAAATTTAGTTTCTCTGGTGTCACAGAAAATAAATCTTGAATAATAAACTATGTTTTAATCTTTTCTGCTAACTTGACTTTCAGTAGATGACAGGAGGGTGGAGTAATGTGGGTATAAAGGAGTGGTCTGCTAGTGGAAATTTTACTGGGGCCCTCAAAAGTGAATGGCCCCACTGCTCAGAAAGAACATCATATCTCTCTAAATTAGATGCAGTGTAAATGAATATTTAAGGCATCGTGCCAAATATAAATTATTTAAGAGCACAAGCGGCAGGTGTTTTCAAGTGAAACTTGGCTGAATTAAAAAATTGCTGACAAGAATGGGATCTCAATTGTTTCCCAGGAATCTCAGTAACAAGAATGTGTGTTCTTTTGGAGGGGGTGGGTAAATCCAGAGGTGTGCAGGATGCTTGATAGGAAAAATAGAAAAGTCAAGGTTCTTGGCCCAGAGAAATTCCTATCTAAAGCTAGACCAAGGAAAACACAACACTCATGGAGTGATGCAGGTAGGACAGTGGTAAACAAAGGGAGGAAGGGATACTGTCCGGGACTGGATGGCTGAGATGCAATCACCTGCCATAAGCAAAAGGCAGTGGCTGTTCTCATTGGTGATTGCAAGTTCTGTGTATAATTAAGTCATATTAGAATGCATTAAGGGTTGGAGCACTTCAGACAACTAATGTTTTAAAATATTCTTACGCCTCAAGGGTGGGTAGGAATAACAAGGTGCTAATTGGCTGTTTACGGATCCTGGCTATTGGTTTCCATAGACAAACAATCTGAACTGTTTTTATATGACTTTAATTTATATTCTTTAAAATAAATATATCAATTTAAACATTGTATTAATTTCAAATGTCCACATCTTGGGTCTAATAATACAGCACTCTAACCATCCTAGGCTAGCATGCTTCTCAGCACAGCAAGCACTTTTACAGACACATATGAATTTCATTAGATTTCGTTTAAACAGATGTCATTTGCAGAGCACCATTTGGAACAACACATTGCCTTTAGATTGTGCTTGGGATAACAGCAGCTTAGCCCGTGTGCACACAGTGTGAGACACCTTTTCCACTGCCTTGTGCCTAGTGTAGTCATCGACACCTGTGCAATGGGGTGGTAAAATCATGTTGCGCTCCTTTAGCACAGCTGGAACTCCACAAGAGGCAGTGCGGTATAGGACCAATGGGGAGTGTTTATTGTGTGCACAAATTAAGATGTATAATGTCCTTGGCTATTAATTGTTAAATCCCAAGCACTGGATACAAGACAATAATATGATGTGGGATATGTACCTATATTGTTCTTCACAACCTTGAATGGCTTTTGAAACAAATGTTTATTTTTTTAAAAAGAAATTGCTTTGGATAAGGCTCAGAAGCCTGCGTGGACTGTTGCTTAGAATTCTTTTTCATCGATATAAAAAGGGGTTTCCTTTTGCAAACTGTGTGTAGTTTCAGATCTGTTTCATTACCCCATGTCATTATTCATATTTTAACCCATGAATTTTAAGAGGTAGACATAGGAATAAATTTATTATTAATTTCCCTCACTTTGTGATTGCTGATTGTTATATGGAGCAGCAAACTGGAGAGGGAATATTTTAACTGAACTGACCTCAGATAACATGCTACTGTTACATCTATAGATAGGGAGAAGAGAGACAGCCCTTAGCCCTGGGCACTTTATTGAAACAGAAGTGAGCACCAATTCCCTTGTTACCGCTATGTTTTCTCTCTACAATTTTTAGTCCTTGCACATCACTAAGGTATCTAAGTAGCTGGTTTTGTACAGGAAGAACCGAACTGCAGTGCTTGTGAGAATGTGCTCTGCATGTTCTCATCTAAGACAAAATGATCAGTCTATTGTAAAATCTACCTAAATCAAAATACAGGGAAAATAAAGACTTAAAGACAAGGCAAGATAGCTAAGAATGAAAAAGGAAATGTGAATACTTTGATATTAATTTTACTATGAGATTTTAAAGATTGCTTTAGCATGCTCCAAAGGATCTGATGGGAACTTGAACATTAGTTAATTATTTGTTGAAAAAATCGGAGTGAATTTTTAACTGGAGCCAGTAATATTTACAGAAGCAGCGACTAACTGTTCCTGTTATTTTTCATCACAAAGACAGTTCTCAATAATAACCACCTCATTTCAATTTTAGCCATTGTCATTTAATAATATCTTACATTTAAAATAACCATATTCAATCCTTTCATGCAGAAGATCCCTCTAATATACTTTATGCTCAGGAGACTGGAATCATGTTACTGAAGTGCAGGTACTTCTGGGGTAGAACACAGCAGCTATATAACAGCACACTGAAACAGTGTGCCACAATTTAGGGCAGGAAATTAAGAAAAATATTTCCAATTAAGGTTGCAGAGAGCATTTAGGTAGACAGAATGTAATTACCTAGACTGGAATTTGGCCAGGACTCCAGAACTAACAGCTTTATAATGAAATAAAAATCCTTTGTTTACAAATATTTTATTCTCATGAGAGCACTCTACATTCAGTTCTAATCCATTTCAGCATTATCAAAAAGACACAAATGACCGCTATGATGCTATGAATAGGCGTTACATGGTAGGGGACTTTTGTATTGATTTGTTCTGGGAGTTCTGTCTCCTGAACTGTAAGATCTAATTTATCAAATTTCATTCTTCTGTTTTTTTCATATTTATCCCTAACAGATGAAATCTTACCCTCCTGATAGGAAACAGTTGGTTCATTAAAAGGCAGACAGATTTGATTTTTTTTCCCCTATCAGGTTATGCTGCCTTGTGCAGGTTCTTGTTGTTTTCTGAAGTTACCTAGAATGTAACCTATATATGCAGGTTATTCTCTCTGTTTCTTTATGCTGGCAACACTTTTCTTTTTTTATAAAAGTGCATTGGTGATTGCACTATTAATTGCATCACTATGTACTAGTTTTTATTGTGATAACTTAATGCAAATCAGCTTGATTGAACTGAGCAAGCACTACATTTAGAAAAATGCTGAAGTGTAATTTGTTGACAGTGTAGGTATAATCACAACACTAGGTCACAATCCATAAGCTACAAATCACTAGCACTTTTACACAGTTACATTTAAATTCTCAGACTTCTGTTTCTTTTATTGACATTTTAATTAAGGTGGACATGAAATGTGGTCTTTTTTTATCGCTCTGAGCAAAACTCTCTTGTGCAAAATACATTCTCTCAGTTGCTATTGTTTTGGTGCGGGAGGGATAGCTTAGCAGTTTGAGCATTGGCCTGCTAAAGCCACCATTGTGAGTTCAGTCTTTCAGGGGGTCATTTAGGGATCTGGGGCAAAAATCTGTCAGGGACAGTACTTGGTCCTGCTGTGAAGGCAGGGGACTGGACTCAATGACTTTTCAAGGTCCCTTCCAGTTCTAGGAGATAGGTATATTTCCATGTAATTTGTGACGGGGACCAGGGTGGTCTAGCATTGTGGTCAGAACAGGCGTCAGGCCCAATGGTTGGAGCAGGAATTGGGAAGGACAAGGATCAGAGGCAGTAGTTAGAAGCCAGGGTCAAGCTGGAGATCAGGAATTGGAGCAAGCAGGGTAAGTAGAGGGGGGAGGTTTAGACAAAATGCAGGGGCATGACAGAGGCAAGACTGAGTGGGTGCAAGCTATGAGCAGCACCCGGAACCAGGTAAGGAGTTGTCACAGCAGTGGGCATGACCATTTAGAAGCCAGCAAAGAGCAGCTGCTGCTGGCTTAAGAGCCACTCTGCTTGTAACCTGCTTGGGGGAACAGATAGCTCAGTGGTTTGAGCATTGGCCTGCTAAACCCAGGATTGTAAGTTCAATCCTTGAGGGGGTCATTTAGAGATCTGGGGCAAAAAATCTGTCTGGGGATTGGTCCTGTTTTGAGCAGGGGGTTGGACTAGATGACCTCCTGAGGTTCCTTCCAACCCTGATATTCTATATTCTAACCTCTATCTAATCAGTCTGCTGCAGGCCAGGTCTACTGATGAGGTTGCCTGCAGAATAGCTCTGCTGTAGGCCCCAGTTCCTGACAGCTACAGACAATTAACCAGGGATACAATTTTCAAAAGCATCCAATTTACCTAGGAACCTATGTCCCATTGACTTTCAAAAGAACTTAGGTTCCTAAGTTAGTCATTTAGGCACATTTGAAAAGGTTGCCCACACTGTGAAGAGTTCCTGTGTTTACTCAACTCTGATACAGCCAAGAGAATTAGCTGTTTGGGTGCCAGATATACATTTCAGCTGAAATTGTCAATGTTACATAGGAGATCTGGATGCATGAATCCCCATTAATGTGAATTTGTGCTTTGAAAATCTCAGCCTTCATTGTTAAGGTAAATTTGTAGTAGAGAAGCAGGATTCGCAGACTATCTGATCTAATGGTCCCATCTGGCCTTAAAGTCTATGACTTGATGAATTGATGCTTGGTCATGATGTATGTCCAATTGTACTTATTTTTTGCCTTTGCCATTCTGTATTGGGGGCTACCTGCCCATGCCACGGAAGACGATAACCTACAAAACCACAGGGGTATATAGATTTTAAATGCCTATGGGCAGAAATGGAGATGAGGCCCATAGTGTAACCCTGGCTCTGAATGCTCCCAATCTTTGTTCAAAATCTGAACCCAGATCCAAAATACTTGGTTGTCCCCTATGGACCAGACTCTACATTGGCTCGTGCTAGTGTGGACTTGGCAAAAGTCTCAGGTAGCAAAAAGTCCACAGGGGGACAAAGTTGCAGCATTTGAACTCAGATACCACTTCAAAAGGGACAGAGACTGGGCATGGCCAGATGCTGTGCTGATTCAAAAAGCAGCTCCAGGTACTCCCATAAGAATGAAGGCTGAGGAAGGCAATCTGGTCAGACTTCAGTTCCAGTCCCACAACACAAACCACCAGAGCTCATTTTCCCTAGAGAACTCCTTAAAAGCCCCTCTGCCCGAAGAGATTCTGAGGGTCTTCCTCTCACAACATCCCTGTCCCAGTACCTAGGCTGATGTGACCAACCTTTATTAGGGAAACTGGAGCAGTAGCACCACTTGCCTGCAAATATCATTTGAGCTAGGGACTTAGGAGGTTCAATTTACCCTTAGCTTTCCTAAATCTATCTCATGCACTATTGAGTCTGCCCTTACAGAATGCATACACATTATAATAATAATAATTAATTATTTGTACTTATATAAGCACCTTGCAATGGAGGATCCAAGTTGGTTTTAATCTGTGTTTGTATTTAATATTGAATATAGTGATATTGCATTTTGTCTAAATCAATAAACTGGTAAAGATGATATACCTTGTTATGAAATGAATTCTGTGACATTTAATTTTATGTTATTCCATACAGACGGGAGAAGAAGAACCACCAGCAAATTGAACAGCAGAGCATTAGAAAGGTCAAAGTGGTACAATTTACAACCCCATTCCACAGACTAAAATATAGCAATAATTAAAATTCTGAATGTATATTCTTATTACAAATTGTAAAGAGAACAAAAGAAGCATAACGCAAATCCATTTTTATGACAACTACAATAGGAACAGCAAATGCTTCATATTTAAATCATTCAGATGCCAAGTAACATTGCGATTTTGTAATTTGATATTTTGTGATCCTCCACCAATGTTGTACTTCCATTCCATTTTTGCAAAGGAGATATTTCTATTTGGAGTTGTATGTAGTGGGATATGGAGCACATGTCAATTATTTTTCATTGGAACTACCCAGCATTTTCCAATAATTTCACAAACTTGAAAACAAATAATAGAATAGATTGGACACAGTAGCTGTCCCAAGTGAGAGCATAAAGCAACCTGTCCCTAAAGATACAGTACATTGTATGGAGGCATATTCAGCTTCATATCTTGCAAACACATACTCCTATGAATAAAGTATATGCATATGGAAGTGTTTGCAGGACCATCATCCATCTCTTTAGCCTCCTAGCTGACTATAGAGAATTATAGCCTGCAGCCAATGATTGTTTTTAAGTGCAGGCAAACATACATACATAAGTTTACATTTGATTTGCAGAGGCTTTGGTGACCAGAATCCATGCTTTATTCATTTTAGATCTCTCTCTCTCTATTCCATGTTCCTTGGTCCTTTATGCCTCTGTTTCATTGGCCACTGTTCAGCAGCCTTGCCTACGCCAGATTAAAAGTAATCTCTTCCGCATCCTTGGTTTTACTAATGCTGCTTCTTGGCTCCAGGAGAGGGTCTGGCTTCTGGCACTTAAACTCGTTTGCTTAGAAACTGTTTGTACATCAATTTAGAGATGTTACTCCCTGACATTGCAGGGATCTGACAAATGGCAGTATAACTGAGAGCAGGCAGGCACAGAGTTGCTTTTACAATATTTAAATATTAAGTACACTGGACTGAATTAACTGGAAAATGTAAATAAGGGGTGTAAATGAGGCAAAAAATGAGTGTCACAGTAATATAAACTGTACCAATTTTGAATTCATATGTTGTGCTAAGGGAATCTATCTCCAGTCAGTCACTGAGAAGTCATGAGGGAGTGTAGCTGGGAAAGGGGATGTGGTCAGTCACAGGGTATTCCATGTATGTCAAATAATAATAATAATGTTGCAAATTCTCCTGAAATCTGTCTGGTGCTTTTCTCAAAGCCCCAGCTGCTAAGATCTGGTCAGAGATTACATGAGAAGCTCACCTTTCATTTTTTTAAAAAGTAAGTTTCCAGCCCTCACATTTATGAAGAGGAACTTGAAAATGAGAAGCGAGTGCACCCTAAAGACTCAGAAACCAGGAGGCAAATACAAAGAACTCAATATATTTTTTTAAAAAACACCTCATGGTTTTGGGTGACTGACTCATGATTTTTGAATGCTTGGGGTCAGCAGTACTACAGCAAGTCCTGGCTGTCCTGGCAAGGCAATTGAATGGCCCTGCAAGCAGCTGACGAGTAACAGGATCGAGTGGGTAAATTAAACCATCTCTTGTCACACACAATAGCTGTTCCATCCCTGCCAGACAGGAGAGACACTACTAACACTTTCAGTAATGTAGGCAAATCTCATCCAGAGCCCCAACAATTTGGGGAAGCCAAACTGTCAGACCAAGCAGCATTTCAACACTGAAAATATATTAAATGTTCTGAAATGATATTTTTTATAATGCTTTAATTTTTTGAATGGCATCCATTGAATTGGAGAATGGGATTAATATGGGAAAGCTAATACATATAAAATAGTGGGATCAATCTGTGGCAAAGACTTTGATAGCCTCAAGTAATAGGGATTTTTCAAAAATATTACACATCTGAGATGAATTTTCAATTTTTAAGAGACTCTGATCTGATTTTTTTTTAAATCCTAATTAGCCACTTTTCTGGAATTTTCCTAGTCTTTCTAGTTAGAGCAGAAATGGCAGGTTGCTGGGATTTAGGATATTCTATTAACTTTGTTAAAGTAACAAGGACCTGAAATTGCCAAATGTGATTTCTGCTTGTAATCCCAGGTTGGGGCACTCATTAAATATCTTCAACTAAATAAAGAAATGTGCATCCTTCTCTAATATGTATGTAGCTTTTCAAAAATATTTAATTAGAATATTTAGGTAGTGTCTGTAAAGAACTTTATAGGAATCAGTTATATTTTGTACAATATATTGATATCGTTATTTTAATATTTTATTTTGCTTGATGTTACTAAATAATTACCTTACGCCTGTGTCAATTGTACATTTTTATGTTAAGTCTTTTGATCTTCATGAAGTCTTCACTAAGAGTATGGCTCTTTGTCCTTGTCTAGTGGCTATACTACGTATAAAGAGTTTTATGAGCTGGCTATTGCCTTTGAACTAGCCCCCCCGCCACTCGCATTTGGTTAAAGCAGGAGGGTCTCATGCTTATGGATCCAAAGTTCCTGGATTCTCTTCCTGCAGATGACCCAACCAGAACGCAAAGGTGGGGGGGACTTACAAGTGTATGTAAAATATTGTTATACTTTATAACTGTCTAGCTATACACGGGAGTCATATTTTCAATTGCCACTGAATCATAAAATCATAGAGTAATAGGAATGTAGGGAAGGGATCTTGAGATGTCATCAAGTTCATCCCCTTCTTCACCCCCCTTCAACTGCCTTCATGGTTAGAAAGTTTTTCCTTATATCTAACCTAAATCTCCATTGCTGCAGATTAAGCCCATTGCTTCTTGTCCTACCTTCAATGGACGTTGAGAACAGTTATCTTCATAACAGCCCTTAACATATTTAAAGACTGTTAGCAGATCTCCTCTCAGTCTTCTTTGTTCAAGACTAAATGTGCCCAGTGATTTTAACCTTTCCTCAGAGGTCAGGTATTCTAAATCTGTTAACACTTTTGTTGTTCTCCTCTAGACTCTCTCCAATTTGTCCACCTCTTTCTTAAAGTATGGTGCCCAGAATTGGACACACTACTCCAGCTGAGGCCTCAGTGCCAAATAGAGCAGAATAATTGCCTCCTTTCTCTTGCATACAACACTTCTGTTGCCACACCTGGAATGATAATAGCCTTTTTTGCAACTCCATCGCATTGTTGACTAATATTCAATTTGTGTCCACTATAAGCCCCTGATCATATTCAGCAGTAGTACCACCTGGCCAGTTACTCCCCATTTTGTTGTTGTGCATTTGATTTTTCCTAAGTGCATGAACCAGTGAATGTTTAGTTTTAATGGCACCCACTCTGCACATGGGCAACTGTATCATTTGGATATCTTACCAACCCTTATATTGAATTGTGAAAATATTTCCATTCATTTGGACTCCCTAGTGAAGGGAAGATAAATGAAAACAGAATTATGGTGAGCACATTGGTGTACAGACAAGAGATGTACATACTAAGAAACAATCAGTCACACAGGTGCAAACCCACAGAATGTAGTGGGTTCCACAGATGTCAATGAGGACATCATCTATAGACTAGGGGTTGCTTTAGTGTCACTGTGTACATCATTTAGCATCTGAATCTTTTATTATTGGTTGTGATGCATGAGGAGAAAAGATCCCAACTTGACTCAGTTTCCAGTCTGAGTTTGCAGGGCTGGCAGTTAGGGAAAAAGAAACATATTTGTATTTGTAAATTGAGCACATTAGATCTGGATATGATTGAGATGTGATGTCATTTTAGAGTCCCCTCTGGGATAGAACTACACTTGAAGATAACCTGGCCAAATTTTAAATCAGGGAATTGGCATCTTCATATCAGAGATTCTCTTTCAGATTCAAGTGGATACCTGTTCACTTTCTCTCCTAAACTATTGGTAGCATTGCCAACTTTTCATCCTAGAAGTGACTGTATTGCAGAGGGGGATGAAATGATCCCTGTATTAAGTATAGTTTCTGAAGTGCTTTGTGCTCCTTTTATATGAAATATGCAATATAAATGTGAGTCCTTATCATTTTTAGTGAAGATTGCTAAATTTTCATTCCCTCCTTTCCCTCATATTTCTTTCTGAAATATTGAGATAATTACTTAAAAGAAACCAGTATTAGCTATTTGGCAAGAATTATTAATTATTTAAAACTTTAGACAAGTCAGATTGAAAGCTAAGGGCAGAGTAGGGCAATAAATAATAATGCCAGATACTATAATGTACATCAAAATGTAAATTTCCTGTAAAAACATCATTGGTGTATCAATTCAAAGTTGTTTATCTATAAAAACCTATTAAAATAACAAGTGTTTATAAAATTTGTAATCCTTATGTGATGGAGAAATGGATTAACATTGGAAAGGGAATACATATTTAATAGAAGGATCAGTCTGTTGTAAGGAATCTGCTCACCTTAATTAGATTTGTTTTGCATTGTTAAAGAATGCCAATCACCATAGCATCTAAGCTATTATTCCTTTGAAGAGTTCCTAATCTTTCCATTTAGCTAAGAAATGCATGTTGTTGTTATCCAGGATATTCTGTTAAAGAACTACATAAATATCAAGAGAAATAGACTTTTTTTTTCAATCTTTTCTAAAATATCTCTTGGGCAGTGGCGAGGAAGAACTATTTCAGCTTATGAAAGCCACAGGATTATAACAAGTTATAAAAAAAAATGCTAATGGACCATTAATGGCATGATGGTTGGGGCAACACTATTACAATTTTGTCAAGTACACTAGGAGTGAAATCTTGGCCGTATTGAAGTCAGTGGGAGTTTTGTCATTTAATTCAGTTGTCAGGATTTTATCCCGGGTTTCCAATTTGTTGCTAGTTTAGTTCATGTCCAGAAAAAGATATTTGTCCATATAGCTGTTTTATTACTGCATAAAAATGTGTTGAGATAGATTGGGAATATGTTTGATAGCTATAAAATATGCCACGACACACTATACAAACTCATTTTTAACAAAAACTCTTTGGAGCTGGCAATATGTCAACTGAGATGCTGAGATGTCCAGATGTGAATGGGATGCTGTGCATGGGAGAGGATTAACCTTAGCTTTCACAGTCCATCTATGATCTACTATCAAATCTAATTATTCTGTATTTGTCTAATTATGGGGAATGGATGCCTTCAGACCAGCCAATCATACTATAAATAATTGGAGGTATTTATTTAATATGACAGACTGACATACTGAATAGATGTTTTACATTCATCCAACTCCTGAATGATTTGTTTTTCCTTTTCTGTGCATACCTGTAATATCTGTTACATTCTATGTTGACTTTTTTTCCTTTGAAAGGAAATCATTTTCAGACTTCCTTAAAATAACTTCTGATACCATATTTTCACCTTCATTGAACTAGACATCTCCAGTACCTGTTTACCCTACTAAGGAGAGAAAAATATTCAAGCTTTGGACTATTCAGCTGTAACTGACGTCTTTGTTTAAATATCTTATAGTTTCTTGGCAAGCTTCGTGATGTTTCTAATGTTTTTGTTATCTGAATGTTTTTGGCTAATAAGGAGGGAGTCAGTTCTGAAAAAGTATATGCTTTTTTTATATACAAGATTCACTAATTAGCCCCCATTTGTTTTCCAAAGAAGCAAAACATTAGAAAGAAACTAACTTACACAAAGCAGTGGGAGAAAATTATAAAAGAATCTTTCAATTTGGTAATGTGGTCTGAGCATTGCCTCAGCAATAGCGTAAGAAGATTTATTACATAGAAAATGTTCTTGATTGAACTAAATTTCTCATTATTGCTAGAGACTGACTTAAACTTAAATTCTAGGTCCAGACAGATACCAACTTCAGGGGAGCTTGCATTCACTTCTGAATTTGATGACTGAGGTCACCTCCCTATAATAATCCAGACAGAAATGTTGATGCTCCATTGCCTTGCACCTTGTGTAGTCATTTAATCTGGGATTTTTGAAGAAGTCTGAAGAGGTTAAAAACCTAAAACCAATTGAATTTCAGTGGGAGTGGAAAACCCCAGCCTTACCTCAGTGTAAAGTGAGAATGAAATGCTACCAATCTCATTTAGTAGCATTTTACCTCCACTTGCACTTCCTTTGTACTGCGTAAATAACTAAACAGGGCAGTGAAGAATCAGTCCCAGAATATCCCCAACTGAGAAGACTTAACTTTGAACTCAAATCCAGAACTGACATTTTTAATTTAGGCCCTTCCCTGTTTACCTCTGTCCAAATCAGATTGGTTCCATGGTGTCTCATTCTTATATGAAGAGTAACTATGATTCCAATCTTGTGATTAATACATGCTCAAACTAACAAACATACAATAATAGTCTGTCCTTCTCCCTCATTTACTGATACTAGACCCTTTTCAATTTTCTGGAAGTTAAACTTTAGCCAAACACAAGTTATTGGACTCTCATGGGGTAATTGAGTGAAATTTAACAATGATGATATGCAGCAGGTCAGATTAGATGATCAAATGATCTCTTCTAACCTTAGAATCTGAAACTATGAATCTGTCATCATGACAGAAAAAGATTGGCTTAGAAACCAAAAACTGTGTTTCCAATATAACCTTGATATGTAAATTATCAGCATACACTTCTAAAAAATGAAATGGCAATATTTTGAGAACTTGTATCCCCTTATCTCTAAAAGACAAATGCTGCCAAATTTGTTTGTAAAGATGAAATATATGATGAATTTAAAATGTCTTATCTTCATAATTATAAGAAAATGTGCAGCTTAATGAATAATTCCTGCAGATAAAAGCCACAATGAATTAATTGTTTAAACATCTGAAAAATTTCTTATACTGAAGATTATTTATTGTTTAGACTACCAGAGTACTAGAAGTTTCCACAGTAAAAAGAAATTACATGACAGATTTCTTCATGTTTTTATCTATGTGTATGTGCATTGAAAAGCTGTGGCAAAACTTTGTAATTACTGTAGCATTACCAGTTTACAGCACTGTCTTCCTGGAACAGGAAGTACAATGGAGATAAAAGTTCAGGATATCTGATGTAGAATGTGTTGGTCATTCTGCAGAGATGTAGGAATAGAAATGCAGTTACACTCTTGAAACACCTATCAACCCTTAAGTAAGAAAGAAACACTTGTCAACTGAAAATGCCAGAGAAATAAGACACCTTCAACATTAGCAGTAAGTGTTTCTGCAGCACTTAGAACAAGAAATTATTGGTGCCAAATCACCTTTCAGAGTTGTATGCGCATGGGTCAAAACAACAAAATTATGGCTTGACTGTCAATCGTTCACTGGAAAATTGGTCACTTTTTTAACTGATAATTTAAAAATGAGAGTGGTGGGTCTTTTTCTCTACAGTAAGCATCTGTGATTCAGTTTTTCTCACTTCCACATGAGATTTTTTTCATCACAACCACCACCCTTTTACAAAAGTATGTGTTAAGTGAATCACATATAGTCTAGGACAGTGTTTCCCAAACTTGGGACGCCGCTTGTGTATAGGATGACCAGATGAGAGAAGTGAAATATCAGGACGCGGGGGGGCAGAAGGGGTGCCGGTGGAGCAAAAAAAGCCCAAAGAGCCGCCAGAACATAGGAGCTGAGCACCCACCAGCAGCTCCACGCCCCGCCCACCCCCCCACCGCCCCGCACCAGCTTGGTTTCACCTCCCCTGAGCAGGCTGCCGCATCCTGCTTCTTCCCCTTCCCTCCAGCACTTGCACCGCCATACAGCTGATTAGCGCAAGCCTGAGAGGGATGGGGGAGGAGGAGGAATGTGGCGTGCTTGGGGAAGAGGCAGGGCCAGGCGGGGATTTGAGGAGGGATCCAATGGGGGCAGTGAGGGGGCGGGGCTGAGATCCAGTGGGGGAGGACGCAGGACAAACATCGGTCGGGACGCAGGACAAACAAGTAAATATCAGGGCAGTCCCGATAAAATCAGGACGTCTGGTCACCCTACTTGTGTAGGGAAAGCCCCTGGCAGGCTGGGCCGGTTTGTTTACCTGCCATGTCCGCAGGTTTGGCTGATTGCGGCTCCCACAGGCCGCAGTTCACTGCTCCAGGCCAATGGGAGCTGCTGGAAGCGACAGCCAGTACGTCCCTCGGCCATCGTCCCTTCCAGCAGCTCCCATTGGCCTGGAGCAGCGAACCGTGGCCAGTGGGAGCCATGATCGGCCGAACCTACAGATGCAGCAGGTAAACAAATCGGCCCGGCCCACCAGGGGCTTTCCCTACACAAGCGGTGTCCCAACTTTGGGAAACACTGGTCTAAAATAAAATTTAGGAGGAAGTTGCTTATGGCCACAACTAGCTTCTAGATTCTGTTCAGTTACTGCTTGTGCAGGACAAGTCCAGAAGAACAACAAGAAAGAGTCAACAACTTCATATAGCTGATTTGCAACAAAGATCTCATGAAATAATTTAACTAGTGAGAAAGTTAATTGTTTTTTCTGCATTTTAAAGATAAACAGCAGAGGTGACTAAAGTTAACTGAGGGCAAGTCTACAGCACTGGGCTACATCAGTGCAATTACTCCAATGCAGTTGCGCCCCGGTAGCGCATCTGGTGAAGACATGCTACACTGATGGGAGAGAGCTCTGCCATGGGCATAATTAATCCACCTCCATGAGAGGTGGAAACCCTATTGGCTGGAGAGTGTCTCCCCTGACATAACGCAGTGCGGAAACCGCTTTAAGTCAATGTAACTTTTGTCATTCAAGGGGGTGTCGTTTTCACACCCCTGAGTGACGTAAGTTACATCAACTTAAGCAGTAATGTAGACCAGCCCTGAGATGCTGCAGCTCAAGGTGACTCTTCTGATTACTTGCAAATGCATTTTTTTGGCAATTATTAGTTTATTATTAAGTTCAACAACAAAGGCAACTGAAAAATTTTAAGCCAGACATTTGCTATCTCCAATGTTTCTTCTTTATTAATTCTCAAGTTATCCTTTATCTGTCATTGGCAATGGGAAGCCAGTTAACATCAGTAAGCCACATCTCATTTCAACTGTAGAAGAAGTATATTATGGGTTTCTAAAGAAACATATTGGCTATATTTCCAGCATTGGATAGGCAAGAAGATGCTTGGATGCAGTTACATATTATACTGTAATTTCTGATTCGTCATCTTCTGCCGCTTCTTTCTCTGTGCTAGAATGAAACACTCCATCAGTAAGGGACGCTACGCTTGATCCTTAACAATGTTATTCACCAGTATATTGGTATGGTCAAAAGAATGGTGTTGCATCAGAAGAACTGGTCACACCTGGGGCCGAAAAAAACCCAACAACCATGCATGTGAGAGGTGCTGGGCTGGGGGAAGCCAGAAGGAAGAAAGTCCTGTCATTGGGTAAGTCATTTCAGCTCTTTGTGCCTTAGATTGCCCTCACACCCTTTGTCTGCCTTGTCTATGTAGACGGCAAGCTCTTCAGGGCAGGGAGTGTCTTTCACTGTTCAGCGCCCACCACAATAGGGCCCTCCTTAGTCTATTTACCGAACTATCTCTTCCCCAGGCAGCCCATCTCCTTGGGATCTGTGTCCAGGCTGCCACCTCTTCAGTCTGCCTCTTCCCCTTGGATAACCTATTCCTTCTTGGTTATTAACTACAGGAGGAGGACCCTCCCTTCAAGGTTGATTCTTTTTGGCCAGAGTTCCAGGGTGGGTCTCATGTAAATCTCTGACTACAGAACAGATCATTAACTCCTTCCTCTTGTGGCCCAAGGTGGATAATCCCCATTACACTGGGCAGTACATATTTGGGAAAGTATATATGATCCAAATATGCTGTCTGTGTAAATATATGTAATGCTAAAACTACATCACATCTGGAAAAAAACTGACTCTCTGTGCCGTTAAAGTTTCTGCCTGGCATAGATTCCTAGTAACTAACCTCTGGGGTGCTGAAAAAAACAGTATTCAAATACTCCAATATTATGTTCTCAGATCAATCCCATCTTGCATTGCATATACTTTTAAAGGTTCCTTTTCTATAGAAAGTCACTGCAAGCTTTTCAAGGATTAATCAAACTCTGCTACCAGGATTATGGAGTTTGTAAGCAAGGGAAGCAGGCTTGAAAAATCAAATGCTAACACATGCATATGTCTCTCTATGTATTTAAATATTCATATTATTTTTGCTCCAGACTGTTTTGTGTTGGGGGCTGGAGGAGAGCCTGTGAAATGGTGATCTTAGCCAACCCAGTTTGCTCCCATACAGCTCCTGCACAGTGAGTTAGTGGCAGGACTTTATTTCCCAACACATCCTTTAAAAAGTTATAGAAAACCAGTCAAAAGGTGTTAAGTTATTAAACACTGAGAGCATCCTCCACTGAATTCTGTCTCTGACAAGATTAATAATACCATTATTGGTGATACTTTTCCTGTGCACATATGCTTTGCAGGCCTAAACTATAAATAATTTAAAGAGAAACACTTTTCAAAATGATAAATAGTGCATTGAACACAGTCCTGGAAGAGTTTAGCTCACGTTTTCCTCTGTCAAGGTTCAATGATCCCTTACCTTTATTTTCTTTTGATAATACATGCAGCTACAGTGCAAGTACTTTACTGGGGAGTATAAAGTGCTACAAGGCTACACTTAGAAGAAAAACAGCACTTTTAGAGCCTTAGCTCTCTCTTTTCCTGTGGATAACAGCTAACTTTATTCACCAATTCTTTTATAAATGGGTTTGAATTTATTTCAAGAGGATTTCAATATGACTTTGGTTCCACATCTTAGAAATCCCCAACATAGCTCATGCTAATTGACACCCTGATTGTTAGTCTCAGTAGAGAGGTCAAGGAACAAATTTAAAGTGAATGCTCCTCTCCTGCCTATAGGTTGTCTTTCCAGATTTGAACTCAGGAAGAATTGGCCCCAATCTCCAAGTTTTTCCATGCAGGATTGGGGCTCTAAATTACAAAACTGATATAGGCAGGGAGCTTGCCATCAAACATGCACATAAAACTTCATGTACACCAATGCCAACAATAATGCTGGAATGGAAGTATGAGATGTGCTGCTCCTACCAATGTTGTACTTGTTCCATGGAAAAAGGTAGACTAACACTACCAGTCTAGCCCCTTGCTCAAGCACTGCATTTTTTTAACCAAAAAAAGTTTCAACTGCTGCCGAGTCCTGTTGTGCATTTGACATATCAATAAGTTGTTTTTCAAACAGTAACTTCTAGTCTCCTAACTTAGTATCACTCCATCATTTGTCTTAAAGTTGGCCACAGACACTACATGAGTCATGCCAACTCCTACACATTCCTGACATTCTCCCTCCTTCATGTATTTCATATCAGCTCAGTTTTGGCATTCTATATGGCCCTTTCCTTGAGATAAATGTATTCCCATCACTGCTGGCAATCAGTCAAGCAATGGGCATTCAGGACTTTAGCCTCACAGATTGCTGAAATGTAAATGGATGGAAGTAGGAGGAATCTATTGTTAGATCTGCTACATGCTAACTCGGGACCATATTCTAATGATCATTGTGCAGGAAACACTACTGTATATTTTGAAAAGTTCCTTTCTCCATGTGAGTATAGCTGTGAGGTTTGGTAGAACTGCATGAAACTCTATGGTGTCAGTTCATGCCATCTTGAACTTAAGATGACAGTCTCAAAACTACTGAGGGCTTGTCTTCACTATGCGGGTAAGTCAACCTAAGTTACGTACTCCAGCTACGTGAATAATTTGGAACAATCAGTTCCTCCCCAGCAAGCCAAGGATTTGCTCAAATTTCATCCTAGGTTTTCTGAAAGTTTCATACATCTACCTTGGGCTTGTTACAGGTTAGGTTATGAAACGTTTGCACAGCATTAATTTTTAGAGACAGTGCACAGCTGAGATCAAAATCTGATCCTTATATTCCAGCTCTCAGGATCCTACGCAGTGGAACCTGAGGAATATCCATATATAACATTCATTAAAATCAGCCTGAGTCTTCACTGAGCTTTTTTTGAGAATATCCCACTGTGACTGAAGTGGGCCAGTGCAGCTCTATTGGTTTAAGCAATAGTTGCGAGTACCAGTGTAGATCATTCACCAGTATTTTTATCAGCGTTTCATCTCACTGTGCTCAGATTAGGATTATATGTCTATAAATATAGCGCTGCAGTGGTGCCACTGTAGCACATCTGATGAAGATGTGCTATGCTGACAGGAGATGTGCTATATCGTTGGCATAAAAAAACCACCTGCGAGAAGCAGAAACTCTCCCGCTGACATAGCGCTGTGCACACGAGCGCTTATGTCGGTGTAATTTACATTGCTCAGGGGGATGGAATATTCACACTCCTGAGTGACATAAGTTTTGCCGACATAGGCTATAGTGTAGACATCACCTTATTGGTAAGAATACCAGCAACCAGGCTATACCAGCATATCTATCATTGCTAACACTGGTGCTACAGAAACAATGGGAGATTTTCAGAAAACTAATGTTGTAGACACAGCCTTAATGGGTCTGTTTGTATGAATCCTGCACACGCTGAACATAGACTAGACCCCTAAAATCTATCTGCCTGAGAAGCTGATTACAGAGTGAAGGAATAACACAGAACTGGTGATGCAGGCAATTAGATACAATGGGATAGGTTAAGAATGGAGTGGAAGCCTTAACTGTGAATTTCCCTTGTTACAATGAGTCAGAAGCAACCCATTAAATATTATTTTAATGTATTCATTTGGGGTGAAATTCACCCATGTGAAGAGGGCCTGCCCAGTCTATACATTGCTTTCACCCTATTTTAGCCCTTGCAAAAGCCTTTTGTGATTGTTTCGGGTGAACGTAGAATGAAGAAGAAAAAAACTCCATGAAAGCGTCTGAGAAACCCATTAGAACATAATGATATATTGACTCCATTGAGCTGACATTGCTTTTTGCGTTAATGTGGCAAGAAATAGGTTTGTGTGGGTGGTTCTGTATACTAATCCCAGCTCTTATTATTTTTTACTTATAGAACAAGAGTGGGACTTAGAAACAAGACATGATAAAGAGAAAAATACACTTAAATCCTCTCTGAGCCATTACGTTACCTTTTTATATTATTACTAAGGTATATTGGGTTGATACTTAGGGACTGATTCTGCAGTACACAAATAGGGCAAAACTTTCCTCTTTGCAAGAGGATATAAACCCTGTTCACTGTAACAAGAGTGCTCTACAGAAGAGATATATATAGATCAGAGGTTGGCAAACTACGGCCCATGGGCCACATCTGGCCTGTGGGACCCTTCTGCCTGGCCCCTGAGCTCCTAGTCCGGGAGGCTAGCCCCCGGCCCCTCCCCTGCTGTTCCCCTTCCCCCGCAGCCTCAGTTCACTCCACCACTGGTGCAATGCTCTGGGTGGCAGGGCTGCGAGCTCCTAGAGCAGCACAACTGCAGAGCCTGGCCTGACCCAGTGCTCTGTGCTGCACCGTGGCAACGGTGCGGCTGGCTCCAGCCGGGCCGCGTGGCTGTAACACCGCCAGCCACCGGTGCTCCAGGCAGCACAGTAAGGGGGCAGGGAGTGGGGGGGTTGGATAGAGGGCAAGGGAGTTCGGGGGGTTCGGCCCTAACCGGCCCTCCATACAATTTCCTAAACCCAATGTGGCCCTCAGGCCAAAAAGTTTGCCTGCCCCTGATGTAGATAGTTAATACATAATGTGCCAGTAGATTGCTGTAAATAGCTTCCTTTGTTAAGCTCTTTAACATCAGCTTTTAACATGCACCACATAAATCCCATCTAAGCCCTCAAAACAGGTAAATGAATTTCACCTACCATGCTAACTCACATGGATAGTTCCATTAATTTCATAGAATATCAGGGTTGAAAGGGACCTCAGGAGGTCATCTAGTCCAACCCCCTGCTCAAAGAAGGACCAATCCCCAGACAGATTTTTGCCCCAGATCCCTAAATGGCCCCCTCAAGGATTGAACTCACAATCCTGGGTTTAGCAGGCCAATGCTCAAACCACTGAGCTATCCCTCCCCCCCAATAAATGGAAGTACCTGGTATCTCTTTTATGAATAAGTGTGGTAGAATCCCATCCTTATTGTGTTCCTAAGTGGCTGATTGGATGTGTGTTCATACTTTACTGGAAGATAAGTAGGTAGTACAGTAGAGTAATGAGATATTGCAATATCACAGAACCCTTTGCCATATTAATAAGTAGTAATTCATTAAATTATTACATTACACTATATTTTAAAACAACCATCTCTGTTTTTAAGTGAGGTATTAAAATATTGTATTTGATTACATTTAGGTTCAGCTTAGCTGTTCTATTGGTCTGACTGTGTGATTGACAGTGGTGGCTCTATGCCTCTTGGCAACATAATTGAGGAATGAATTCAAGAAAACATTCTAAACAAAATAAGTGTTGATGAGTTAATTTGGTGGCACCTACAGCAGCATGATTTTGCAGAGCTGGAAGCAAGGAAGAGTCACTGTAGTGAGACAGCAAAATAAATAAATGAGCATATACAAAAGTGAGATAGGAATCTGGCATCGGTTGAAATTGTTCAACCCTGAGCCAATATGCAGTAACATGTGAACTTGGGGGACAAAATGTTATCAGCTACATGTCATTGGCCTGATGAGGGAGCAGGGCTTGGCACCAAAGTCAGAGGGTACTTTAGAGCTGGTCTCTTCTCCAGCCAAACATGTTCTTCATCAGCAACACAAAAAATAAGAAGGCATGAACCTCATCTGATGTAAATGTGTTGATGTGACTATAAGCGACACTGCAACAGCAAAGCAACATTCATTTACACCAGCTGAGGCTCTTTCCATGTGGCTTTTTTCAGCAAAGCACGTGCTTAAGACTCATCGGCTTCAAATACATTCTTAAAATCAAACACCTGCTTAAATGCTGTCCTGAATCGGAACCTGCATGTTTTCTAAATTTGTTTCTAGCTTATAAAAAGGAAATGTGTTTGTTTCTTTTTATCATGACCAAAAGCTGTTAACAGTATCTATCTAATTTTTACATTCTTTATTTACAATAAATTTTAAGGGCCAGATCCCTACTGATGTAAATTGTGACATGGCTTCACTGAAATCTGATTTAAATCCGATGAGACTCTGGCCCTATATTTATAAATATTTTGATTCATAACCTCACCCATCACACCCTTTTAACTACTAAATTTGTATGCAGACCAGATGGGAGGTTCCCACAGGTATACATGGACTAAAAAAGGTATATTTATCACCACAAATACAGGCATATCTATAATTTACGTATCATATATACATATTCTATCCCTTCAGGTTCCAAATAAGGGAGGGGCGTAAATAATATTGACTTAAGTGCTTAAATATGGTTTTAGGAACCTAACACGAGGCTACCCATTTTGAAGATCTTGGTCTGTTAATGCATATCTTCACATGATCTTCAATATGGCAATGCTACTGACACCTCCATAATAAAGTGTCTAATCACTGTGGGATCTAGGAACATGCTTCATCTTCAATACCCCATACAGTTCTCCTATTATCTTAGACCAGGGGTGGGCAAACTACGGCTCGCGGGCCAAATCTGGCCCCTCAGGACTTTGGATCCGGCCCACGGGACGGCCCTTCATGGCGCCGTGGGCCCTGCGCCGCTCTCCAGAAGCAGCCAGAACCACGCCCCTGAGGCCCCCAGGCCAGGGGGCAGAGGGCTGTGTGCATTGCTCTTGCCTCCAGTCACGGCCCCCCGCAGCTCCCATTGGCCGGGAACAGTGATCCACGGCTAATGGGAGCTTCGGGGGAGGTACATGGAGGCGCAGCAAAGGCAGCACACATGGAGCCCTCCGCTACCCTTCGCACCCCACCCCCAGTGGCCGCAGCGCTTCCTGGTGCGGCGCGGGGCCAGGGGAGGCTCCCTGCCTGCCTGCCCTGGCCCTGGCCCCGCACACCACACCCCCCCACACACCCGGCACCCCAACCCCCTGCCTGGCCCTGCATATTATTTCCCAACCCAGATGTGGCCCTCGGCCCAAAAAGTTTTCCCACCCCATCTTAGACTTTCCTATTGTCTTAGACCCTCCTCTGCGCAAAAGGATAATGAAAGTAAATTTCTAAGAAGCTAATCAAAACATAATTTTTAAAAATTTTCATTGCAAACATTTTTAAACTTGACATGTGCCTGTTTACAATTTCCTCTGTTCAGAAGACTATTAGAAATATGCTGTGATCTGCTTCTAGAACAGAAAACAATGGCAATAACCAGGGCCACCCGGGGGGGGGGGGAGGGAGAGCAAGTGGGGCAATTTGCCCCGGGCCCCGCAGGGGCCCCGCGAGCCTGGCTGAGAATCCCAGCAGCGGTCCGGGTCTTTTGCGGCATTTTGGCAGCGGGTCCTTCAGTGCTGCCGAAGACACGGAGCGAGTGAAGGACCTGCCGCCACCGCAGACTCGGAGCGCCACCCGGTGAGTACAAGCGCCACAGCAGGTGGCGCCTTTTTTTATGTCCGCTCCCCTGCTTTGCCCCAGGCCTTCTGAATCCTCTGGGCAGCCCTGGCAATAACTCTTGAACTGAGAGATTATTAGTTTAATTAAGTGATGGGATAATAGGGGGCATTCAATTCATAGATTTCAAAGTTGAACCACAATTGCAGTAGGGTTAGAGAAGGAAATTCCATGTATATTGGAGACCTAATGTTGCATTATTCATGGGGAGATTAATAGTGTACTGTCATTACTTGAAAGTTTGCATCTGATTACTCTTCTCTTCAACACCATGCCATAAAAGAAATGGGATTTTTAAAGATGTTTTATGACCTTTGCCACAGTTAAAATCTACTGCATTCATTTTCCATCCCCAAAAAAACCCTAGCTCAATCAATGAATTCATCCATGAATTTGTTAAATTTATCTTGAGCTTTTAATACAAAAATATTTGTTCTAGTTATAAAAGTCTTTGATCTGTTATGAGGTTAATAAAACTTGGTAACTATTTCTGTAAGCAGCTTCTGCCCTTTTTTAACGTCTTCTTAACTCTAGACAACATGAAAAGAATAACAGAAATCTGTATAAAAGTCGTGTTCATTTTATTAGACTATGTTAAGTGAGTCTTAGAGCTTGTCTAGGCTGGGGATTTCTGCACCAGTACAATACAGACTGAGGTATCTGCACTGCTGGGAACCCTTACTGTAAATGATCTGCATTGGCTTACACATTTTATATCAGTGCAATGCATCTACACTTGCCCCCTACCTGCTACATTAGTGTATCTACATGGTGCAGAAAAACACAAAATAGACCAACCCACAGTCCATATATATGGAGGGAGACTCAAACATTTATTCCCTTTGCCTCAACTCAGAAGGGAATGTAAAGATGGTTGGGCTTGAGGCTCAAGGAATGCAACATATTTTCCACTCTGCAGTCAGTCAGCTTTGCTTGCATGGTACAAAATGAGAGCTAGAACCCTGACCAGGCTCTCTCCTGCCCCATTTGGGGTGGCAAGCCATGCTAACGGTATTATCCCAGAGTGCTCCTTGCATTCAGATGAGCACAAGCACCATGACCCTGAGTGGGGGTGCAAGCAGGACGAAGGCTCATTGCACCCTCCCCACCTTTTACACCCATGAAGCTGACAGTGAAAATATGGCCCTTATTTTTCAACATGCAGTAGTATATGGATCATATTATGGTGATTATAATTGTTTTATAGTGAATATTTTACAATGCATTAACAAAATACTTGGTGGAATTGAACTGAAGGCTGTTTAAGTGTTTAACTGCATTGAGTTGCATTATTTTTCATTTTTCTTTTATTATTTGTGATGTTAGATAACTAGCATTATTCAGAAAGGTTAATATATTCTATAATACATATTGCTGCTAGGTAATGCTGTATTGCTTTAACTGAAATAGAAATGGGAAGTACATTTATGAATGTAAATTCCAGAACTGTAATAAATAAAAGCTGTATGAAAAAAGGGCTGCTGAATTTCAGGCCTTCTCTCTCTCTCTCTCTCTCTCTCTCTCTCTCTCTCTTATAGAAGATTAGGTTTGGAAAAGACCTCAGGAGGTCATCTAGTCCAACCCTGTGCTCAAAGCAGGACCAACTCCAACTAAATCATCCCAGCCAGGGCTTTGTCAAGCTGGGCCTTAAAAACCTCTAAGGATGGAGATTCCACCACCTCCCTAGGTAACCCATTCCAGTGCTTCACCACCCTCCTAGTGAAAAAGTTTTTCCTAATATCCAAACTAAATCTCCCCCACTGCAACTTGAGACCATTACTCCTAGTTTTGTCATCTGCCACCACTGAGAACAGCTGAACTCCATCTTCTTTGGAATCCCCCTTCAGGTAGTTGAAAGCAGCTATCAAATTCTCGCTCATTCTTCTCTTCTGCAGACTAAATAAGCCCAGTTCCCTCAGCCTTTCCTCGTAAGCCATGTGCTCCAGCCCCCTACTCATTTCCGTTGCCATCCCCTGGATTCTTTCCAATTTGTGCACAGCCTTTCTGTAGTGGGGGGCTCAAAACTGTATGCAGTACTCCACATGTGGCATCACCAGTGCCGAATAGAGGGGAATAATCACTTCCCTCAATCTGCTGGCAATGCTCCTACTAATGCAGCCCAATATGCCGTTAGCCTTCTTGGCAACAAGGTCACATTGTTGACTCATATCCAGCTTCTCATCCACTGTAATCCCCAATTCCTTTTCTGCAGAACTGCCGCTTAACCTTTTAGTACCCAGCCTGTAGCAGTGCATGGGATTAATCCATCCTAAGTGCAGGACTCTGCACTTGTCCTTGTTGAACCTCATCAGATTTCTTTTGGCCCAATCCACCAATTTATCTAGGTCACTCTGGACTCCATCCCTACCCTCCAGCTTATCTACCTCTCCCCCCAGATCCTGTAGTTGGAGCGCAAGCCATAAGCACAGAGCCAGTGTAGCCAGTTCTGTGCCTTTCCCTCACATTCTCTGCACTGTGGCAGTGAGAAGGTGCTCTGGCTATTCCTAGTTGGGAGACAGTCCCAGGGGGACTGTTTTAGCTGGTGGAGTTTTGAGCAGCACCATGGTGTCTGTCCAATAGAAACTGGGGGTGGCAAGAATCTGAGCCACAAAGTCTGTGGATTCATGTTTCCTGTGGCAGTGATGTGTCCATAATGAAGTCTGCTGTGTGTTAACTACAGTAAAGAATAATTCGAGGTGTGAAAAACCACACAATATTTTTCCCCTTCACTGTTCATCAGCCCACGTGCAAAGTGAAAATACAGATCTCTGATTATTATTCACATAGGATACCAACACATTACATAAACAGACTCCTAAGTCTTTGGCTCTCTCCCACTCTACTTATTGTCCCAGAGACAGAAGGAAAATGCCTATTATTAATGGGCATTAGTTCATTACAAAAACTCATGAAAAGGAGAGTGACAGATTTATTCTTTTTTAGAAGGATTTTGATGTAGGCAGAATGCCTGGCATGTGGGTGTGTGGATTATATTGCATTAAATGCATTGTGTGTGGTGAGCCAGATTCTCTACTGCCTTGAGCCTTGCCTAGTCATTTAAACCTGTGCAAAGTGATTATAAAATGCTGCCTTTCTGATCTGCTGGCATCCCCCAACTACTTTGTGTTCATATTGCACAAATATAAATGGTGAGTGGCAATGGTGAATCAAGCCTTGTGCAGCAGTGTTGGGAATGAGAACTACATAGTGGTTCTTTCAGCCATTCTGATCACCAGCTCATGTCCCAAATGTAAAATCATGTGTCTATGTATGTGACTTCATCCAAGTACAGCCACAGTGAAGTTTTTTTTTATTAGTGCCTTGTCACTAGGACCTACTGATGCAAACTGATCAATGCGTAATTGTCTTGGAAAAAAGTCAATCAAATTCTCAAAAATCAGTCTTGCCTGGGGAACATAATGGAACATTCAGCTATATCTTACAGAAGGGATTTCATTTGACATGAAACATATTAAAGTGAACAAGATGTGTTGGTCTGAGACCATAATCCTGAAAAATCTTTTTAGCAAGGTTATTCCAGGCTGTTTTATCAGGGAGAGTTTTGCGTTTTTAGAAATATTTTGCATTTATAATTGGGAAATATGTGAAAGCTGCTGTCAGTTCATGAAACTGAGCTGCAAACCTGAGTGTCTGTGAGAGGAAGATGTGTAAAAAAATAGCTAGTTATAAACTAGTTGAATATGTAAAAACATCCTTGAAAAGTTATGAATAAAAGAACAATCTCTGTAGAAAACTAAAACAAAAAACCCCAAAAAGCAACAGCACAGGCTAGTGTTTATAATGCTAGTAAATAATGTATCATATCTTTTAATAGTACCTACTACCTTTTTAGTACATAATAGTAACAGAGAGAGGTTTAAAGATTTGTCAGTAAAACACTTAAAGGTTCTCTTTTCCAGGCAATGCATGTGAATATCTTCCATTAAAGTTTATTAGGAGTCCATTGCCTGGAGTATAGCCCCTTAACTGGTAGGAGAACTCAGTTTGCTAACGTAAGACAGCATCTCCATATAGATCCAAACTTTTGCTTTGTCATTCCAGACAAAATGAAGTTGCATTTTGTTTCTAGTATCGCTTTCTTGGGTCTTCTGAAATAGATTTACCATTTTGTTTGTCCCTTCCTAATGTGTTCTCCTATACTTAGTAACTCAGTTAGTGAACTCTTTCCTTCATTTGTTTGACAGCTGGTCCTTCACAGCCAGTCCATAGTGTGGGGCAGGACCCAGGTGGAGAGAGGGAGTCACTTCCTTGGGTAGGCTCTGGTGGTTTCCAGCCAATCACAACCTTCCTTAATTATGGAGGCTGCCTTGGTTAATTCCCAATGCTTGTTTCATGGGCTGGGGTTGGCTGGCCAATAAGGGGTCATCTATAAAAGAACCGCAATGGGAAGAGGTGACCTTCCATGATCCACTCTGCACTGCAGCATGAAGAAATGCCTCTACCATTCACAAAGTTAATAGTCATAGATTAGGTGTCTGTCAAATTCACAGCTGTGAAAATCATGTCTCAGACTGTGAAATATAGTCTCCCCCCTTAAATATGGTCTTGTCCGTGAAATATGGTCTTTGGCTGCCCAACTTTGAAGGCAGAGCTGAGAGCAGCAGCTGCTGGCCGGGCGCACAGCTCTGAAGGCAGGGTCACCACAAGCAGCAGCAGAGAAGTAAGGGTGGCATGGAATTGCTACTCATACTTCTGTGCTGCTGGTGGTGGTGGTGCTGCCTTCAGAGCTGGGCGCGTGGCCAGCAGCTGCCACTCTCCTTCCACCCAGCCAGTCAGCGCCACTGCCAGCAGCAGAGCAGAAGTAAGGGTGTCAATATTGTGACCCCTAATAGGCTTGCAACCTCCTTTTGAGCCAAGGCCCCCAGTTTGAGAAACTCTGTGGAGAAATCACACATTTTTCGCAGGATGGTCATGGCATAAATAGCATATTTTGCGAATGTGTAACACATTTGTGAAATTTGCTACTTATTCCATGACCAAACCATGAAAAATGTGTTTTTTTGCCACAATTTAAGTAGACCCGCTAATTATAAGGCCAGAAGGGACCACAGTGATCATTTAGTCTGATCGCTGTTTAACGTAGATCATAGAAACTTCCCTGAATTGATTCTTCTTTCACCTACAGCAGATCTTTTTGAAAATCTTTCAATCCTGATTTTAAAATTACCAGTGATGGAGAATCCACCACAAACCTTATAAATTGATCCAATGATTAAATACACTCATTATTAAAAAATTGCCCCTTATTTTAGTCTGTTTGTCTAGTTTCAATTTCCAGCCATTAAATCTTATCAGACCTTTGTCTGGTAGATTGAAGAGCCCTCTATTATCAAATTTTGTTCCCCATGTGGGTATATATAGACTGCAATCAATTCACTCCTTAAGCTTCTCCTTGCTAAGTTAAACAGAGGTAGTTCCTTGAGTCTGTCACTATAAGGTATATTTTTCAATCCCTAATCATTCTTATGGCTCTTTGAACCCTCTCCAATTTTTCAACAGTTTCAGCAACAAGGGAAGTTGCTGGAATTGTTATCACCGTTTCAGTGACCTTGGACAAAAAGAGGATTTATTTCTGATGAACATTTTGATGGTCTACGGAAAGGTTGTTATTTTTCTCTATAGTCCATTTCAGAACTTCTGTACAGCTATGAAAAGAAGCCTTACACTCAAAAGAAAGAAATGAATAAGGTAGGTATTAGTAATGACTGGACTACGGATATGTCAGCTCTTCAACAGCAAAAAAAGTCCACAAATCCCAGGAGCAGGTGGTTGAGCACAATCTCCTGATAACATTGAAAATCCCCCCAATTGTTTGCACAGAAAACTCATCTAAAGTGAAAGTAATGAAACATGAACAATTTAATTAAAGCCAGAGGAATCTGAGTGAGACCACTGAAGGGCACAGCAGCCATCTCTCTCACTCATATCATCAAAATACTTACATAGAATGACACAAGACTGAGTGGAGGTAGTACTGCTACTGGGAGATTTATGTTGCTCTGTTAGTCTTAATGAGGAAAGGCCAGATAATCAAATCTGGCCTTCTTAAACACATGCCCATAAACCATCATTATGATTCTTCTAGATCCACAAACAAATTTTCTCTTTGAGTGCCTCAGAGAAGCCAAGAAAATAGTTGAGTTATCCTCTTATATTGCTCACAGATATTTGCAAGCAGATGGTGATTTGATCAATTGTAGCAGCACTTGTTATTATAAGATCTTGTATTGTGTTTGTTTGAGAAATAGGATTTGACCATGACATTTAGCACTGCGTCATAATGTGCATGCACAAAAGAATATATGTAGCTTGTACAGGCAATCTTATCTTTAGTGTTTCCTGAGTGTTAGCCATGCAACCATAACATTCTTGACTCTTTATGTGTCTTTTGAATGGAAACCCATCTCTTCAACTTAGTTTTACTGGGGTGGCGGGGGAAGCCTTTCAAACACATCAGCATCTTCACACTTATTCTTTTTATATTCCAATGACAACATTAAGCTTGAACATGCTGGTATAGCTGGAAGAGAAATATTTTTGTGTTGACTTTTTGTAGAATACACTTGTCTGATACTATCATGATAGCTGCTATGCAGTCTCACTCAGAGAAAGATGAGTCAGAATCAGAACCTATTACCTAAAACCTCCCAAACATTGGTGATTAATGGAACATAAAAGCTGAATTACCCCTGGTTTGGAATTTGAAAAACTAACATTAGGGCTGGTTGAAAATTTTCCATCAAAACTACTTTTTGACAGAAAATTATGTTTGCCGCTAAATGAAAACTTTTCCTGGAAAGTGTCTGATTTCAACAGAAAATTTTGACTTTTATTTAAAGAAAACAAAATTTTGGTATCCATTTTTTTTTCAACAAAAAGTCAATAATTTTCTTAAACAAGCAAATCATTTTCTGACCAACTCTAACCAAGACTCTGCCTTCTTGGATGGTTTCTGATATTGTATTGATTTTCCAAGTTTCTTTTCTTTAAACAGAAATATATCAATTAATAAAATGATACTAAGATAACAAATCATGGATACCTACCATAATAACCCTAATTATAAACATTGCAAAATTAGACCTAGATGCCTGTTCTGATGAGTATGAGCAAAAATAATTTCTCACGAATAAACTGGATGATGTCTCTATTGTAACATAATAGAATAATAAGGCACATGCATGTGTTCATACACACACATCCAAAGCCAACTGCAGTCAATGGAAAGATTCTCATGGTCTTCAAATATGCTTTAGTTTGAGCCCTTAGCGAAAAACTAGCTAACACCTTTTACAATGCATTTACTTCTAAAATAAGGTGTAAAACTATTTACAATATGACCTTACCTACATCTAAAATGAGATGTAAATGGTATTTAATTTCAGAGCATTTAAAGTAGAAAAATAAATTGAAGGAGTAAATAGGCATTTTAAAGCCTAAGCTGGTAGAAACTCTTTCATTGCTAGTTTTTCATTTTAGTTGCCAAGAATGGTTTCTGTCAACAGTTTGCCTTCTACTAAGTTAAACAGAAGGCAGAGGTTAGATCCAAACAGATGGCTGTCAGCAGACTGCTGGTAGCATTCTGTAGTCAAAAATTAGTATTCAGCATCTGCAACTTAATACATTGAACAAAAGTGTAGTTTCCTGCTCTTATGCAAATAAATTCTGACCTGGAAAAAATGTTCATTTCAATATATTTGTTGATCCTGCAAACATTGCAAAAGCATTAAATAGACCAAAAAGCCTATGCAGCAATGTGATCAATGGGCCACAGAAATGAAATTTAGACTGATTTTAAAATTACATTATTCTGCCTGTTCTCAGAATGATGGCGAGCACAAGAAAAGAGGAAAGTGAAATTCCCAGAAATCTTACCTGCTCCTGGAGCAGTGGAAAGCAGAAAAAACTCAAGTCTTTCTTGCTCTTATTTCCCTATTCTGTTTTCCTCTCTTACTCCCCTCACTATTCTTTGTAATCATGGACTTTTCCAGACTCAGCAGCCTCCCATAGGCGTTCTAACTGTCCCGGGCTCAGAACTCCAGGCTTCTCACTGGAACATTTACTTGTCCCTCCACTTACTCCGAGGATTACTTACTGGACTTACTCTTCCAGGCTCTTAAATGGTCAGGATTGGCCTCTTTTAGCACAGTGGTTCTCAGCCAGGGATACCTGTACCCCTGGGGGTTTGCAGAGGCCTTCCAGGGGGTATATCAACTCATCTAGATGTTTCCCTAGTTTTACAATGGCTACATAAAAAAAAAGTCAGTACAAACTAAAATTTCATTCAGTGACTCTATATACTATGCACTGAAATGTAAGTACAATATTTTTATTCCAAATTATTTAGTTTATAATTATATGGTAAAAATGAGAAAGGAAGCAATTTGTCAATAATAGTGTGCTGTGACACTTTTGTATTTTTAAGTTGGATTTTGTAAGCAAGTAGTTTTTAAGTGAGGTGCTCAAGACAAATCACACTCCTGAAAGAGGTACAGTAGTCCGGAAAGGTTGAGAACCACTGTTTTAGCACATGTAATGACAGGTTACATGTGTATGCCCCCTACTGTCATTAGTTACCTCAGGAGTGTTCTGGGTGCCAGATCCAGATCCTGCTGAAATCAATAGAAAGACTTCCATGAGGGTTAATCTCCACCTTTTTTGTATTTGTATCGTAGCACTAACAGAAACATATATAACAAATTAACGGAGAATTTTAGGTCAATCATCAAAAGACTCTACTGAGTGTTTGCACATTTTTCTGTCTCCGATTTATATTAGTACATCATCCATAACATCCTCTGTCACTCTGACTATTCAGATAGTGGTCAATAGTAGGTCAGACAGTCATCCAGGAGTAGAAGCAAGAAGCTTTTTGAATATTTTCATGTACAAGACGAGCATGTTATAGCTACATGTAAGCTGAGAAATTAACTTGAGAAAATCAGTAATGGAGGAAAAAATGTGAGGGGTAAAAACCATGCTCATCTCCTAACATTAGAGAGAAACAAAATACAACCATTCATCTGATTTATTGAATAAAATAATAAAATAAAATAAAATAAAATAAAATAAAAATATGTTGACTTACTGAAGAGCTTGAGAAGATTTCAGTGAGACCATTATCTGTCTTATTTGCCAAGATATTTGGGGAAAAAATCACAATTGCATTTAACCACCGAGACACAAGAGTAATAGACCAGAGAAGCACTTGTGCTTACACAAAGTACTGCAAAGCTCTAAATCCTCTCAGATCTACTAAGTAATTTGAAAACAATGGATTTCCAGAAACAATAGGCGAAGGTAGTTTAGAACATACATTTATTGTACCAGAACACACCAGTGGTTTATGAGCATCTGGTGTACGTCAATAATTTATAGTTCAAAGGAAGGGATAATTGATTACAAAAAAGGTTGAGGCCTATGTAAACTGAATATAGCCAGGCCAAAGGGTTTGGGAAAGACTGTACGTTGCGTTTGATAGTTAGGTATTGAAAGATTAATCATCATCAAAGGACCTTCATCCTTTCAGAGTTCCCAAACTGTGGTTACATATACCACAAGCAGTACATGAGTGAGCTTGCTGTTCCATTCATTCACTTCACAGCAGTTTTTTAAGAAGGTGGTATGTGAAGCAATACAGTTTGCGAACAACTGTGAGTAGACAGAATCTCCTGGAGAAGGCACTAATCTCTATTGTGTGTTTGATCCTCAGAGAGCTGTCTTGGAAAACAGAGGATACGGCCTTTGACTGAGGGGGCTAATAAGACGGCCCATAGATGAACAAGAGAGAGATCTCTGTGCACACAGCAGCACAAAGCTGTTGCACTGACCAGGGGAGGATGGAGAAGAGCCTTGCTTTCTGAGGAGGAAAATTTTCCTTGCTTTTCTTTAATCAAGCTAAGCCTGAGATTTTGCGAAGTGCTAGGTCACCTATGTGATGCCAACCATTTCTTTTATTTTAGTCTAGTTTTCTATCTCCTTTTAATCTTAAAACTGCTGCTGTGTGGGTTTTTCACACATAGCACTTTCAAAGAGAGCAAAGTCCTTCAATCCTTAAGCAAAGGCACCAGGAGTTTCTGGAGGCTAAGCTCCACTCCCCCTTCTTCAATCTCAATCAAACACGGATGTCCTCTCCCATGGGAGATGTGTTGCAAAGGGCTATAGTGGATGCACATAAAGATGCCCAAGGACTGAAGCTGGAGATATGAGCTGGAGGTTTAAGTGACCATCTAGATAGCCGGTCTTGTCTCTTACAGTGGTCAATGCTAGATGCATCAGAGGAAAGCTTAAAAATGCCAGGATGCAGCTAACTATGCAATATTATTCAAGGGAGACATTTTTTTCTTGGCTCCGCTGAGGATTATTGTAAATCCTAACTCCGGTGGATTAATAGTTCTTGCCATTTTTATTGTAACTCCTTTTAACTGCAGAATATATTCTTCATACAAATGTCAGTTTAAACAAAATAATATAAAGAGTGTGACCCTGAAAGCATCCTATGTGCCAGACTCCCATTGAACTCAATACATGGCTGGATTTGTCCCTCTGCTGTTTACTTCAGTGGGTAAATTTCAACCTTATTTCCACATCTACAGACCAGTCACAGAAATTACTCTTAATCACCCTTCTTTGGTTTTGAATGGCAGTTCTCTAGCTGTGGAAATCAAGCTGAGTCTTATCTTGACTATTTCAGGACTAAATACCAGACCCAATGCAAGATTCTTTGATAACACCTTCCCCTGCAATGGCATCATCCCAGGATCAACCCACATTTGGGGAGGTTGCGGGGGAGGAAGTAGATGGCAATAGGTCTGCTCTTCCCACACACATGTGCATGCTGGGTACAAGGCAGGCTGTGAGCATATTGCCATTTAGAGCACACTTGGTGCTATTGTTTACTGTTGTTTAGCACTTACATAGCAAGCTAATAGGACTTTCCAAATTTTCTCTGATGGATGGATTAAAAGGGTGTTTAAACTAAAAAGTGATTTAGTAAAAATGGCCTCATGGGATTCCGTTGATTCTCTGACACTCACTCCAGCGGCAATGTGGTCTGTTTACAAATAAGTGTGGGTTTTTCTAACTGCCAGCCCTGAAACCTCAACCTGGGATCTGAAAGTCAAGCTAGGTTCTTTTTGGCTCATATGTCATCACTGCAGCTACTACAGAAACAAAAATTCTACAGGCCCAGTTCTTTCCTCTCTTAAATGAGATTCCACATGTGTAACTGTAGGCAGAATTTATCCTTCTGTTCGTAGCTTTGTTAACAATTCTGCTGATGCATGAGCAAGAACACAACTCAGCTCGTATTGATGCTGCCATCTTGAAATGTAAAATCTAAACTGCTGTGACCCTGAATACACATATAGTGGGATTTACTCCACAGAAGAGTTTATGCAATGTTTAAATCACCAATTAAGACCCATTTTTAGGATTTAAGTGGTGCATGGGATTTTGCATGAGCCCTGTGCCCAAGGCCTATTGGGAATAGAACCATAAAAGTAAGAGAGTGCCATTTTTTCATAGGGCCTGATCCAAAGCACATTGAACTCAATGGGAATTTTCCCATTGACTTTAATGAGAATACATTCAGGCCCATAGCAGGTCAGTTTGTGACCCTGCTGTGGTTTAAGTTCCATATGTGATGCCTCGTACTCCCTTTATCCTTTGAATTGCCCATCTTTGAAGTTCCCTCTTGTCCGAAGCTCTATCATCTGAGATTTATTATTAATTTTCCTTAAGCAGCTCGCAGTGGTTTTAATTAGAAAACTGTGAGAGCTGAATCCTTCCAATCATTTTTACACTGCTTGCTTTTTCGGTGGTATTTATGATTAAACAGTTTTCCAGGGAAATACCTTTTTGGAAGACAGAATGAGGTTAGCGATAAAAGCTTTCGAAATATTGTGGGCTTAAAGAATAGATTCTACTTTAAACATAAACTGTTGTGAGGGGGAACAAAATTACTGAATGATATTATTTAACATGCTTTTCTGAGCTCCTTTTGTGGGTTTTATAAAGGTAATTGTTTTGTATGGGATGTTGCTGTGGTGGTGCTGTGATTGTTATAAAGATACTCTGATTAAATTATGCTTATTTCTAGTTCACTACAAGATTGTTCAGTGGGAAAATGGGCATGTATATACCTACAGTCAACATACAGACTATTGAGAATTGTATGCATTTTCAACAAGTGTATTTGCAGATTTACAAGGCACTTTGTAATGGCTCCTTCAACACATGCGAGCTCATTACCATACAGCCTATTATTCCCACATGGAAAAACATTTAAAATAAAAAACCAAATCATTACTTTGTTTCTTGCTGTTTTCAGCACAAACTGTTACAGGCTTTGAAAGGTTCATGTCTGTGGCAGCTTTTGTTAAACTGAAATCTTCAATAAAAATAAAACCATTCATCAGCCCTTCCCGACTTGTATGGGAACCCTCGGACACAGGGTCTAGTTGTACATTACTGCCTTTGCCTTCCTTGAGCTTTAGGCCCCACATGGGCAATGGAATGACCCCACCAACTTTGGATCAGGCCTCAAATTCTTTTAATAGATGGGGGGTGCTGGGAAAGGATGGTGGCCTTAGATAGAGATGGAGGTAAATGGATTGATGGATTTGGGAAAAGGGGTGGGGGAGTATTGTATCTAGGGAATGGCCTGATTCCCTAGTGAGGAAAATAATGAACATTTCTGATGATGAAGATATAAAAAGGCATTTTCATCTTTGTTAACAAATCATGTAAAAAATTTGATTTTTGAAAACCTGAGACACCAGAGTTGATACACAAATAATGTGAGTGCAGCCACATACCAAATATGTGTGCACATTCACTACAAATATTATATTTGCATCTAGGAGATTTGCATATGCAGATGACCAATTTGGTATTTCTTTTTGGGTACACAGCTATCCGATTTGCACATACAATAGCGGTCATCACGGCAGATCATAGCACGTGTTTTTGCGGGTAATTGTGGGTTTCTCACAGTTTAAAAATCAGGCCCTAAAGTATTATTAGAACACAAATGTTCATGCACCCTAATCCATGCATGCCTTCCACTTCCCTGTTTTAAATTAAGCATATAGTCCGCCATGGCTAAACAACATTCAAAGCCATTGAACTGAACATGTGTGACAGGATTTCAGACAGCTCTTTTTAGATGTAAGTGTCCTTTAATAGAGTAATGCAGATGTTTATAATGAATACAATACATTTCCCATACTTCAGAATTAAATTATTAAAACCTGGGCATGAGAACCTGATTATAAGACTATAACCTGGGGTAAACACTCAAATAGAATAGAAATATCTTACTAGTTTACAAAATATACAGCAATTTACAGGATAACATAAACTCCCAGCATACTGCTAAGCTATATAAGTAGATTCAATTGTTTTTAAAGTGCACACACAAATTTGCAAACAATTCCGTTTTTGCTTGAGTTGCATGCACAAAAAGCATTCAGGGTGAAATCTTGCCTCACTGACATCAATGAGGATTTTGCCATTGTCTTCAGTGGAGCCAGGATTACGCCCTCAATGTCCACATGCAAATCAGTGCTGCAAGTCTTCAAAGGGGGCCAAATCCTCTGCACCGGCCAAACTCCACTCTGTGCGGGGCTAAAGAAGGAGCAATGCAAAGATGGCTTTTGTAGTTGCCAATACAGACAAAGCACACAGATGCCATTTTTAACATTAAAAAAATAAAAACATACCAGTGTGATGACCTATCTTTAGGAACCAATAATACTGGAATGAAAGAAGGAATTATAGACACTACAGTAATAGATATTGAAATCCAGAAGAATTTCTGGATTTTCTAATGTACAGTATGAAATAATGTAGATTCTAAATTTGATAGTGTACTTTTCAAAAGACAGTAACAGCTGGAGATGATCTGTGTTTTCATTGTATACCTAGTAATTTACCATAATTTCCTGGTGTCCCCCTTTTGCTGCTGTATCTAATCCTGTTTTGCTGCTGTATCTATCTGAGGTCAGTTTTCAAAGGGGGCCAATCCTGCTCTCATTGAAGTCAATAGGAGTTTTGCTGTTAACTTCAGTGCAGTGAAGGATGGGACTCTGAAAGTTCCTCCTGAAGGTACAAGGCTAAAAATAATACAGGACTCAACTAAGTTAAACAGAAAATTCCTGCAGCAAACATAAAAAGAAACAGAAGTTCTTATAGTAGCACCTTCAGTGCATTGTTGTTCTTCAATTAGCATAGTGCTGATTCAGCAGTTTAATTAGTAAGAATGTCCCTTCTTTCCGAGACTCTCTTTTCCTGCCCTGGATAACAATCCATGCCATCCATTTTTTCATTGTATTTCATCTATTTAGTTGTGAGATTCACAAGGGTTGAATATGTCATTTTTAGCAGCTTCTGCACTGGGTGTGCTGCTTGAATAAGGACTGCTGACATCTGTGAATCATAAAAAAGATGGATAACATGAGTGTAGATGTAGGCAGATTTTAAGCAGACTAGTTAAATAACACTTAAAACCCATTTAATTCACATATGTGCAATAACGAAAGTTCATCTAACACATAAATAATTCACGTTCTGACGCAAACCAGTTCCTCATATTTTAGATGTCTTTTTGATGCTAATGTTTCACGCACTTAGCCCACAGGCATTCTCAAGTTAATAACCCTCTACTTGTTCCTTACTTATCTAGGGTTGTGCTCTTGATTTTGTATGATGTGTAGTGTATTAAACAGTCACAGTTGTATCATTTTCAGCACATAGCTGCATATGATTTTTAAGGTATTTCAGAGGCTTCCAAGACTTTCTTCAATTTGAAATCTTAAGAACATAACAGCCATACTGGGTCAGACCAATGGTTCATCTAGGCCACTATCCTGTCTCTGACAATGGCTGGCCAGTGCCAGATTCTTCAGCAAGAATGGACAGACCAGAGCAATTTTGAGTGACCCATCCCCTGTTATCCAGTCCAAGATTCTGGCAGTCAGAGGTTTAGAGCCACCTGAAGCTTGGGGTTTGCATTCCTGACTAACCTGGCTAATAGTCATCAGTGGATCTATCCTTCAAGAACTTATCTGATTCCTTATTTTAACCTAGTTATACTTTTGTCCTTCACAACAGCCCATGGCTAAGAGTTCCAAATCTTTCCTCATTTGAAACTCTTTTCCTCATTGGTTGCTATGATATTGTAAGTGTTCAGAAGTTTCTCTGTTTGTCCTGCATTAATTATTATTTTTATTTATTTGTATTGTGGTAGCGCCTAGGACCATGGACCAGGACACTATTGTGCTAGGCACTGCACAAATGACAGTCTCCACCTTCACTTTGCTGTATTGTGTTATTCTTTCTGGTAAACAATGCCACTCCTGCTCATTTAAACTTCATAGACCATTCCCTTTAGTGGTGTGCAGTAAGTAAAAGGAGCATTGCGTTGATTTGAATATCATAAGTTTCTGTTTTATCATGGCACAAATGTCCTGTTTTTAGCACTAAACACAGTACATTTTATTGGGCTAAATCTCATCAGTGACTCCAGGTGTTTTTTTTTTCAGATAGAAACTAGGAAAAAGTTTAATAGTATAACAACTGTCCTTTTAATTATTGATGTCTGTAACTCACATAAGGAAGTAATAAATACTCCCAGGTACAACTTGTGGGTTTCCTAAGATCCTCTCTCTGACCACCACTAACATTTGGCCAGTTTACACCATGATTCAATGATCTCTGAAAATTCGCTGACCTCAGCCTGTTGGCTACTCATTTTTTTTTCTTCAAAATAAAATGCTGACTTTTAATTATCAAATTCACAGGGTCTCAGTTCTACAGGGCAATTTATAATATTCATGAGAGCTGGGACTTAATTAAGTTTTCAAGACAGACCTGCCCAGGGGAGCAAACTTGGGCCCCTAGGCAGGCCCCTGCTCCCTGGTGTAGCCTAAAAGGGATTTTGCACAGATGTAGGGATGTGTCATCACAGAGCAGCTTTCAGGACCGGGGCCTTGGGGAAGAGCAGTCATTCAAACAGAAAGCAGCTGCCTTTGCTTATAACTTTCTGGCTTGTCTCTATAATTATTTCAGGGGTGTGTGTTTAAATAAAAGCTCTTTTCGAACCACACTCTTTTCTGGCTTGATATTGTAGAGAAGTCCCCATTATCCTGGAGGTCAGTCTCTTATTCAGTGACACTGCTGCAGGATCAAGTAGGAAACAAAGATTATGTGGAAAAGGGAAAAGTTAAGGCATAATGTCAAATGTCTTGGATAAATAGCAAAAAGCACAGGAACAAAATTATAGAAAACATGAAAAGTAGCCCTGGATCTGAAAGTCTTTTTTAATGAAGCTGCAGAAGCTTCCAAGATAGGTTCCCTATCTTAAAATGTATGTGATCTTGTGGAACACCAGAGGCTACATATTGTGACTGCTCAGTGTGCTGACAGGATTCCTGTTTGGTAAATTGTTTGGGAAACTAGTTTGTAATAAGCAACAGAGAGTCCTGTGGCACCTTTAAGACTAAGGCTACATCTACACTACGGGGGGGAGGGTCAATTTAAGATACGCAAATTCAGCTACATGAATAGTGTAGCTGAATTCGACGTATCGCAGCCGACTTACCCCGCTGTAGGGACGGCGGCAAAATCGACCTCTGCAGCTTCCTGTCGACGGCGCTTACTCCCACCTCCGCTGGTGGAGTAAGAGCGTCGATTCGCGGATCAAATGTCGCGTCCGGACGGGACGCGATAAATCGATCCCCGAGAGGTCGATTTCTACCCGCCGATTCAGGCGGGTAGTGTAGACCTAGCCTAACAGATGTATTGGAGCATAAGGTTTCGTGGGTGAATGCCCACTTCATCGGATGCATAGTCTGTAATAGTAACAGCAACAGCCCTGCTGCTATCATGCTCTGATCACCCAAATGGTATGTGCATAAGGCACCTAGTCACTTGGGATGCCTGGATGTCTAGTACATTGTTGTTGCTCCCTGAAACAAATAATCTAGAATAACAAGGTTTCCCTTTCACTTTGTCTCCCTAAACTATTAGACCTCGGTTCCTTATAACAGGTAAAAGACTGAAGGTGGAAAAAAATAATGGAACCCAATATAAATTCCCATCCTCTTATGTATGTCCAGTTAGCACTAGCTGCAGCCCTATTAAATTCAGTGGAACAGTTCACAGATGTTCCAAAGGCAAAGCATGCACCATTTACCCTCACAAATCCAAATAATTTTCCCGTGGTGCAACTTCCCGGTGGTAGCAATGGTGGAATCTATGGCATAGAGGAATCATGTACGGTTTTTTATATTATGATGACTGCCCTTACTCATCAGACAAGACAGATGTTACAAAAAAAAAAAAAAAAAACTTTGCTCTCACCAAACTACAGCTTCCACCAGTGGATGTGCATTAGTGGTGATTTTTGTGTCTGATTTTCCTGGTGTAGAAAAGGTCAATTTTCAGAGTAACAGCCGTGTTAGTCTGTATCCGCAAAAAGAAGAACAGGAGTACTTGTGGCACCTTAGAGACTAACAAATTTATTAGAGCATAAGCTTTCGTGGACTACAGCCCACTTCTTCGGATGCAAAAGGTCAATGGTTCAAAAACTCACTGGGAGTTAGGTGCCTAAATATCTTTTAAAATCTGGGCCTTAAATGCATGTCACATTTGAAAATGGGTCTTAGACTATTAAGTCACGGGTCATTTTTGAAAAGTTTACCCAAGGCTTTTCTGGATCTTGTATGATTTAGAGCTTTTTCAATTAAAACAAAATGCTGGTGTAAATCAGGGAAGTCAATGGAATGGTGCTAATTTACACCAGCTGAGGATCTTGTCCTCTGTCTCTGTATAAGTCAATAAACCAGCGTACTTCATACAAATAAGATCTGCATCCAAATTAAAATTAAGGGCTCACGACTTACCAAGGAGATCCATTTGCCAAGCATAGCCATACGCTCGTATAAAAGCATTCTCTTTTATTACAAAAGTTTTCAATTTTGTATAGTTTGCCACACCCACCACAGCAGCTGATTCTCAGTCCCTTGTTAATAGTCCTGTTATAGCTACATAGGTAACAGGCAAAGTCGCTTGACAAAGGAGATAAAACAGAAGTACTTCCCTGTAGAGCTTTGCCCTCACTGAAGTCCCACCTCCCACCATGCCCCCTTCTACTTTCTTTGTAGATCCTTACCTTATGTTAAGTGGCAATATCAACAGACCCTCCTTTCCAAAATCACTCGTTTCCAGAAGTGTTGTAACTCAGCATAGCTTGCTGTATCTGCCATCACAAAATAGCAGACCTAGTGAACCCTCTGCAATGTGGTAACTGAACGTTTATAACCTCACAGGTTCCTTTGAATTAATGTTATGATGAAAAATATATCTGTGTTCACCAGCTTCTTTAAAGAAATCTTTTTCTTTGTTTCTGGCTTTGGTCTGCTATCACACGTATTGGACTCCAAGGAATTTTAGTCCCAAGGATAGAAGAAAGCCAAAAAATGTAGAAATCCTGTAGTAATAGTTGGTATAATTTGCAAAACATTAGCCATTGCTTTCACTCATTATGCCTAAATTTAGCAAGAAAAATGTATTTTGGGCAGAGGCATATACTTTAATTAACATAAAGAGAAGCTTTCTTAAAATGTCCTTAAAGGAATGCACAATGTTTTTCTCAAGAGAATGAGAAATCAATGTTGCTATAGTCTGCAGGAAAAGGCTATGGATTACCTGTAAATTCATGCTGCTCCCTGACATAGATCATTTTCCAAATCAATTATGCAGTTTGCGGCATTGCAGAAAGAATACTGAAGGTTCTTGAAACCAACTCATCACAAATGACTGGAATGCTAAGGAGAAAATATCCAGTCTGTTGTGGAGATATATAGCAGCATAACTTCTGCTGGTGGTAATGAAAATTGGCTGAGCAAACACACCGCCCACCGTACTGAGCGAAAGGAAACTGAGACACGATGAAACGCCCCAGAAACTCATGGAATGGAGAGGATACAAAGTGAAATATTTAAGTTGATCTCCAGACTTTAGCCACAATAATCAAACGTGGTTGTTTAAAGTTAGACTTGCAAAAATGAGTCTGTAGCTCATCCAGTGCTTTAATTTTACACACAAAGTGCTGAATTCTAACCTCCTTTTGTACTGATAAAATGGCAGTCAGTGTCTGTTACAGCCATGTCCTCATGCCAGGAAGTAGCACAATTTCCACTGGTTTGGGGGCTGTCAGGAGTCAGAATGGGAAGGTAGAAGAAGATGTTAACTATACAGACACACATATGGGAAGATGTGAAATATGGGCCTGATTCTCCTCTCACTTCATGTGTTTATACTATGTACCTCAATAGCATTCAGTGCGGTTATTCTTGATTTTACACCCATGCAGGTGAGGGGATGAAACAACCTCTGTATCTTGCATTGTGTTTTTCCACCGCATTACAGAAAATGCATGAGAAAATAAATGCACTTTATTCCAATACTTAGTGGGTGTGAATCCTGGCTCTAAGAATGGGAGTTTGGAAGCCTTACATCTCTGCAGTGAAATTAATTACAGGATGGGCACCATTGGGTTCACAGTGATTTCAAATGGACAAGGAGCTGTCTAAAAAGACAGACCAGGAGCTGAAAATAATTGTGATGCTCCTAGGGAGCTTGTACATCCTAATCCATTCAACCTGCAGTCAAAAATTACTGCAAAAACCTCAGGAGGGTTTTTCACCCCCAGGAACAGACTGGCATGATAACAGGCCAGGCATAATTACTGTAACAGAAAACCTATTAGGGAAGCTATTGTCAGTTGCTACAATTTTGTAGAAAATTTAATGATAGATATTTATTTAGCCTTATAAGCTATGTCGGCCTTTTGGCATTGCATGTCATTTTATGCTTAAGCAAATGCAAAACATATGTTAGCCACCTTTTTTTGCTGTTTACATTTTGCTGAGTAAAACCCAAGCAACTGTTTAAACCTTTAAATATGTTTTGTTTAGTAGAACCAAAATATATTATAATTTATTAAGAGTTACCTTGTATATGCAGCTATATAGTGTGTTGCTCTGGGTATCTCTCTGAGAGTTAAGTGCCAAAACCCCAAAAATAAATTCCTCCATTCTTTATGCTAAATACTGCCCTTGAACCTTGCATAGAAATCGCACTGAAATCAATGGCAGTTCTATCACAGATCAAGGACTCCGACTATGTACATCAAGGATCAAACTGCAATAAGTGATGGTTCTTTCAGAACTCTTGGGTGAATACCATCTGGTCTTGGTGACTTAGTACTGTTTAATTTATCAATTTGTTCTAAAGCCTCCTCTACTAACACCTCAATCTGGATACAGTTCCTCAGATTTGTCACCTAAAAAGAATGGCTTAGGTGTGGGCTCTGCAGTGAAAACCAATGCAAAGAATTCATTTAACTTCTCCACAATGGGCTTGTCTTACTTGCATGTTTCTTTAGCAACTCAATTGTTCAATGATTCAATCAATTGTTCAATCAATAGCCCATTGATTGTTTTGGCAGGGTTCCTGCTTTTCAGCTACTAAAAAAAATGCTGTTAGTTTTTGTGGCTTTTGCTAGTTGATCTTCAATTTTTTTGGAGGGGGGGCTGCCTAATTATATGTTTAAACTTAACTTTCCAGAGTTTAGGCTCCTTTCTATTTTCCTCAGTAGGATTTGACTTCCTGTTCTTAAAGGATGCCCCCCCCCCCCTTTTTTTTTTTTTTTTTTTTGCCTTTAACTGTCTCTTTTGCGCTGCTGTTTAGCCATGGTGGCATTTGTTTAGTCCTCTTACTGTTTTTTTCACTTCGGGTATACATGTAGTTTGAGCCTCTATTGTGGTGGGGTTTTTTAAGTTTCTATGCAGCTTGCAAGCTTTTCACTCTTGTGACTGTCCCATTTAACTACCTTCCTCATTTTTGCACAGTTCCCCTGTTTGACATTAAATGCTACTGTGGTGGGTTTCTTCGGTATTCCACCCCCCCCCTCCTTCCAACAATGTTATATTTAATTACATTAGGGTTGCTATTACCAAGTGGTTAATCTATATTCACCTCTTGGATCAGATCCTCAAGAATTGCCTCTCTCCTTGTGGGTTCCAGGATGAACTGCTGCAAGAAGCAGTCTGTCTAGAAAATTAATCTCTGCATCCCTTCCTGAGGTGCCATGTACCCAATCAATAAGGGGATAGTTGCAATCACTTATTATCAGATTTTCTGTTTTTGTAGCCTCTTGAGCCTCCCTGAGTATTTCATAATCACCATCCTGGTCAGGTGGTTGGTAGTATATTCCTACTGCTATATTCTTATTACTCAAGCGTGGAATTTCTATCCAGGGAGATTCTGTGGCACAGTTTGATTCATTTAAGATTTGTACTATATTTGACTCTATGCTTTCTTTCACATATGGCACCTCTCATGCACCAGCACAACCTACTCTGTCATGCCCTCGATATTTTGTACCCTGGTGTTGGTGTGTCCCATTGATTATCATTGTTCCACCAAGCTTCAATGATGCCTGTTATATCAATATTCTCATTTAATACCAGGCACTCAGATTCACCTATCTTATTGGTTAGACTTCTAGGGTTTGCATACAACCACTTATAACATTTTTCAATATTTAGTTGTTTGCCTTCATGTGATTTAATTGAATGGAACTCTTTTTTCATTTGACTGTTTCTCTTCAGTTCCTACTTGTACTTCATCAACTCCTCTCCTCTCCTCTTTTCTAGAATATATAGAGACCCCTTTAATAAGTCCTCCCCTCAGGGACATCTCTGTCCTAACTATCTGCTCCGCCATGCTTGTCAGTTTTCGCCCAGCCCTCAGTTTAAAAACTCCTGTACACACTTTTTAATTTTACATACCAACAGTCTGGTTTCATTTTGGTTTAGGTGGGGCCCATCCTTCCTGTACAGTTCTTCCTATACGGTGGAGGAGAGGGATGGAGGGGTCTGTGCTTATCCAATGAATCCTGCAATGATATAGCAATGACCCCTTCCTGACTAGATATACACAACTGCCCATCACTTTCAAGTTTCTTTTGCTTTTAAACAATAAGTTGCTACAAAGCAAAACCTTAAAAGCCAAACTTAGCCCTGGAGCCTGACTCTGTGCCCACTGAAATTGGTGCATTGCCACTGCACCTGCATAGGGAAAGTCAGAATTTGGATATGAGGGTCTTTGGGCAACGTTTGCTTTAAAGCACGACACAGCTCCCATTCTGTTCTGCCTACAAGCACAAGTATTCCATTCGCTTCAATGGAACCTCGCTGTAGGATTCCATCATGCAGCTTTGAGAGGAGAATTTTGCCCTATGATTTCAATTTGATGGTAAGATGATGCCACAGTACATGTGTCATAACTATAAAGGAATTGGTAACAGCTGTCCTGTGTACAGTACTATAAAATCCCTCCTGGCCAGAGACTCCAAAATCCTTTTCCCTGTAAAGGGTTAAGAAGCTCAGGTAACCTGGCTGGCATCTAACCTAAAGGACCAATAAGGGGACAAGATACTTTCAAATCTTGGGGGGGGGAAAGGCTTTTGTTTGTCTTCTTTGTTTGGGTTGTGTGTTCGTTCTCGGGACTGAGAGGGACCAGACATCAATCCAGGTTCTCCACATCTTTCTAAACAAGTCTCTCCTATTTCAAACTTGTAAGTAAATAGCCAGGCAAGGCGTCTTAGTTTTCCTTTGTTTTCTCAACTTGTAAATGTACCTTTTACTAGAGTGTTTATCTTTGTTTGCTGTACTTTTAACCTAAGACTAGAGGGGAGTCCTCTGAGCTCTTTAAGTTTGATTACCCTGTAAGGTTAATTTCCATACTAATTTTACAGAGATGATTTTTACCTTTTTCTTTAATTAAAAGCCTTCTTTTTAAGAACCTGATTGATTTTTCCTTGTTTTAGATCCAAGGGGGCTGGATCTGTATTCACCAGGAGTTGGTGGGAGGAAGGAGGGGGAATGGTTAATTTCTCCTTGTTTTAGATCCCAGGGGGTTTGGATCTGTATTCACCAGGGAATTGGTAAAAGGTTTCTCAAGGCTTCCCAGGAAGGGAATGGTGGCAGCGGGACCAGAGCTAAGCTGGTAGTTAAGCTTAGAAGTTTTCATGCAGGCCCCTACATTTGTACCCTAAAGTTCAAAGTGGGGATATAGCCTTGACAACATGTTTGCCATCTCCCCTGATCTATGGTAGGCAAGGCAAGTTCTGAAATACTTGGCCCAGTATTTATTCTTGCAATGGTTTCATTTTTCTGTTTAAAAATTATTTTACAAAAGCAAAAAATATCACTTGATCAGTGAGAGAGCGGGAACTGTGTGTGTACAACAAAGTTGCATTGATATAGTAACTGTGTATCATTAAATTGTTTAATAGTGGCATGTAATTTCTCAGCATGTGATGACTAATTTAATACTGCCCTGTGACTGTCATGTATGTATCACAGTTTGGGATCAGATTATCCCAGATTTTTGGTTTCTGAGCCTGAAGTAACACCAAGCAAATAGATGTGCTATTTCAATGTATTGCTATTTCCTCCTCCTTTTACATGTTTACAATAAGCCAGAATGGTGGGTAAGTGATAACTATTGGAATTGTTGTACTAATTATGGTCCTGTCCCATGGGGATAGATAGATTCCCATTGACTTTAGTGGGTATTGGACCAGATCCTGTAACACCTAAAGGTTAAGAGGTAAGTGTTACATAGTCAAGAGGTTGCTTTTATTACAATCTTTTCTTGCCTAGGTTTGATGAAAAACCTCAGTTATCAACGAGATGTACATGATCCAATGTGACATGAAAAGGTGCCGTGTTATTTTTTAAAAGGTTAATAATTATTTGTCTACTACAGCTTTGGAGCATAACTGTTCAACATCCATTCTTGGGTTTTTTACAGATGCAAATCAGTGCATTTCTGAGAACCCAATAAGTTACAGGTGACAAAGATGCAATTGACTTCACATGACCAGAAGTTGATTGAAAAGCCTTGTACTTTTCCCGGTTGATGGTCCAAATGAAAGTTCTAAGAGAATTCAGTTTTTGTCACATTTATCTCTAGTAGCATTGATGACTGCAATTCTATTAATAAAAGGTTGCCCTTGAGGGTATGTTGACACTGAAGAAAAATATAACCCACAGCGCCAAGTTTCAGAGCCTGGATCAACTGACTCGTGCTATAGGCCTAAAAATAGCAGTGTCAACATTGCCACTGGGGCTGGAGCCCAGGCTCCTAGGCCCACCCTCCTCACTGGCATCCAGGGCCTGGGCCCCAGCCTGAGTGGGAATAGCCACACTGCTACTTTAAGCCCTGTAGCAGCAGCCGGCCTCAATTGGTCTTGGCTCTGAGACTCCTGCCATGGTTTGTTTTTGCAGTCTTGATGTACCCTTAGAAAGGAAGTATGTGCTTTTGTAGGTCAGAAAAGAGATGGCTTGACTCATGTGAGATTTAGTCTCTGTATATGGCATTTTATGCAAATAAGGGATGGATTCCTAATTTCTTTCAACATGATTTTAATATGTAATTTACATATGTACTGTTGTTTGCTTTTAAATATCAGCAGCTACGTTAAAGGTGAAGTAACAGCAGAAGGTATGCTCTAGTGAATGTAGACCTGCCAGATCACCACATTAGATCTGCTGCAATATCAAGTGCTCAATCTGTCAGAGCCTTGTTACACTATATTGATCATCATAATTAAAGAACAAGTAATTGATTGGTGTGGGTCTGGAGAACTTTTTCAAGTATCCCCTAGGCCAGGGGGTCTCAAACTGGGTGTCGGGACCCCTCAGGGGTTTGCGAGGTTATTACATGGGGGGTCGTGAGCAGTCAGCCTCCACCCCAGACCCCTCTTTGCCTCCAGCATTTATAATGGTGTTAAATATATAAAAAAGTGGTTTTAATGTATAAGGCGGGGGGGGTCGCACTCAGAGGTTTGCTGTGTGAAAAGTTTGAGAACCACTGCCCTAGGCCTTCTTGACCTCCCTCAGACTCGCTATGCCTGTTAAGGTTAATATACTTTCTATCATGAGTCACTCCTCTCATCTATAGTACATAATAAACTAGTATGTGTCTGGGTTTCCCCTGTATGGAAAGTAATACCTGTGCAAGTGTTTGTTTGAATACTTATTGTTATACATAGCTGAATGCATATGAGTTTTGGAACCTGGAACCTTCTGGTACCTGCATTCTACAGAAGCACGAATTTTTCATGACTTGCCATTAATGACCACATAAGAAAAATATAAAATTAGTGCATCCCTTTTTGAAATGATATTAAAAGTCTGAGCCTAATGCCAGAGAGTAAGAACCAGGGAGGAAGGGAATGATATAAACAGAATCTCTTCCAAGCCGTAGCTCTCAGTAGACTTTTTCCCCATGGATGTGACACTGATTCAATTTTCTACATAAATTACATGCTCCTTGATCTGCTCAGTACAATATTCTTCCTGTGTAGCCCACATAGAAACCTTACAACTGCTATTCAGTTGATAGCTTTTTCTCCTGATAACCCTTGATGTAGAACACACAAAAGATTAACTTCACCCTAGTTACAGAGTGCCCCAGCCCAAAGCATATGAGCCACTTCAGCTTCCTTTGAGGGACTCATAAGAAACATATGGTGATATTTACTCCCATACAGAAGGTCAGCACAAAGTTCATGCATCACTTAAGTGGTTTGCTAAGCAGAGTGTGACTATACAGCGATCAGGAAATTTCCACTGAACTTCTGCAATCATCCTGCGAAACTTTATTTCAGTTATTTGGGGTTTGTAAATGTATTGATCAACAAAATACAAGGAAGAAACAGATCAAAGACCTTTTGATCTAAAATATTTATTTGTACTGGACCAAAAAGGTGTCGCATTACTTTTATAACAAACAATATTTAATGAATGCATCATCTCTTTCTAATGCGAGCTGTACATTGTTTCTTATTAAAAATAATGTAGCAAAAAGAAACTAACTCAGGGCTTTGGTTTACTTTATTTTTCAATACGAAGTAAAAAGTGGACCAGTCACAAGTGATCTGAGATTAAACCCCACAGCTCTACTCAACCTAAATTTCAAGAATCCTTTAAAAAAAACTTTTACACAGTATTGTTAAATCCCATATAAAATAATTTACTATTTTAAATATTGTTTAAATATTTAATCTTTCTTTAAAACTATTTAATTTATCGTTGGAATTTATTTTTGGCATAATGATAATTTATTTTTTAAATATTAAAAAGCTTCATATTCAATATAAAAACAGACAAAGTAATGTCCATTGTCCAATAATATTGTACATGATATCAGTGCTCTAGAGTGAGCTTTTTAATGTGTCTGCCAGACAAGTCACTTGAGAGAACTCACTCACCACAGTGTAAGATCATAACAGATCACTATCAACATGTATCTTCTATATATTATATACACATAGAGTATATAGTATTTAATTTCCAACTTGATGCGTAGGGTTTTAAGTTTACTTCCCCCCGCATTTAGATCAGACTATCTTTTAGCACACATACATATAATACCTACAGTTTGGAAAGAAAATTTTACCTATTTTGCTCAGCCCAGCAGTCTGAAAATTTACAACTGTAAGCAGTATCTTCACATAACAAAATGAAAATTCACGGTTGTAATTGCTGGCTATAAAATGGCAATATTTGTCTAAAAGGCTGTCTCCACTCTAGGAAAATTAGGACTCATAATTCATCATTGGTGCATTTCCATGTTGGTGATGATGGAGGCTTTAGTGTAGACAGGATGCTGGCGTCTTACCACCAAGTTGTCAAGCCCTATTCTTAATAGTGTGAAACATCAGTGGTAGAACACCTGAGATTTAGATATACTACGGCCTCCACCATTGCTACCTGTGGCAGAGTTGCCCCATAGGAAAACTATAGGTCCCACTTTTCCAAGTGTACACACAGTATGGTAACATAGGAGCTCAACGTCAAATTGTAATCCACTTTCCATCTGGCTACACAACTACTTCAACAATGAACTTTTGAGTGTAAATAGAAAACATTTTGTTTAACACTAAATTCCATTTGATGGGAAGCAGTGTAGTCTGACAAAACATTTCTACCACCATGTTACATGGTACCAAAAATTATGTCCACATCCAGCCAGATGGTCACATTAACAACGCTTTCTAAGCCAACATGTTTAGAAATAATTTTTTTTCGAGGGAATGGATAGCTCAGAGTATTGGTAAAGATCTTTGAGAACTACAAGTAGATGAGCAAATCTCAAGAATATATTCCATCGATAGTCACTCAACTAAACAATTGAATTTGATTCATCCTGTACTTGCACTCACTTTCGGGGAATATGATAACAGGTGAATTGGCTACTAGGAATTTTTGCTGACTCAGCACATTTTAAGAGTTTGTTTAATAACTATCTCTAAAGACATTTTCAACTTGAACACAAGTATTTGCACAAGAAAGTAGCCTGGCAGAGCATAACTCCTAGAATCAGGGAATTATACCATGTGACCTGGGTTTCCACACAAACTCAGATACTCATAGTGAACTGCTGATGAGCAATCTCCAAACCAAGAATTATTCGGTGAATAATTTTGAATAAATACATCCGAGAAACTGATTTCCTCATGGACAAATCAAAACCAAAGAGACTAAATTAACTAATCAGTATAAATTATTTGCTCAGCTCTAGATATTATAGGTGGGATTCTGTGCTGCACTGTGAGGCACAGCACAGGGGGAGGGGAGCTAACATAGCTTTAAGCCCCACCTTGCACCTCCTGATCCTGGCCTCCACAAACCCCTGAGTGCAACATGCACAGGCCTGTCTAAATTACAGCAACCTCCCTGCACTGCCCTATGGGAAGCAGCACTGCCAGGAATCTCCACAGTGCAGTGTATTGTGGCTCAACACCCCTCCCACTGCCAGCATGCCCCCTATGCCAGAAGAATACTCCCCCAGCTATAGAGAGGACTTTTTAGGGGCCCCTTTCACCACTCCAGGGTTTTTATTTGGCAGCAAGTGACCAAAGTGGGGATGAAGCTCTCACCCAAACCTTTCAACTGAATGTCTGTCATTCAAATCCAGCTAAAATCCGTAATAACCAAAAGTGGCTCCTATCCCATTGCTCTTACAGCTGTCAGTTGGATTTGCAGTCTAATATCCACTTCAATAAAAACCTCCCACAACTGGCATCAATTTGCAGCCTTCTTGGCAATCTCAGAACTGAACTAGCTTCTGCTGCCTAAAGAGAGCCCCATCCTCTGAGATCATAGTGCAGGCACATTGGCAGGACAGAGTAGGGACACTTTTCAGCACCTGTTTTGTAGACACAGGACTTCAGTCTCTAGCACTTTCCTTGAGCACCACATTCACTTGAGAAGTTTAACATTCCATGGGGAGAATTTTAAAGGTACAAATTTTAAATGTTAGGCACCTAATTACTTATTTGTGCACTTAAAACTTTGCCCATAGAATGATTTTCTAAAAAGGAATTCCTATTTAACGCTTCCTGGTGAATATTTACAGATTATGCACAGCAAGAAGAGTTTTCAGCATTAACCAATGCACTGAGCAAAAAAGCTAAGCAGTTTTCTTTCCATAATATGTATTGGTAAGTCAACAGAAAGATGATGCTGTATGTAAAATACTGTGCATGCATCAGACAAAACATTAATTCTGAACATTTAAATGGCTCGTTTTGCTTTAGATTTGCCATTTGTTTTTGAGTTTGTATAGAGATTGTTATTTTTCCCACATTGGAAAGCAATCACAAAAAAGACCCGAGTCTCTCTTTAACAAATGAAGATGTAGAGATCTTGAATCCTGCATTTTCCTTTAAAAAAAAAGACAGACATCTATATAGCAAAATGGGTTCAACAAAACTTAGCAGTTCAAAGAATGTCTTTGCTGGAGAAGGCAGTGGGTATAAGCCCCAAAATTAAATTCCTTGACAAATCATTTGAAGTGTATTTTAAAAATTCAGCCCACACTTTTAGTGCTGTTAAAATTAGGATCTATGCTTCTCAGCTGGCTCCCATTAAAGTTGATAGTGTCCATTTTGGCAGCCTCAGTTTTTAGGAGCCCAACTTGACACACTTTTCAGGGGCCCGATTTTCAGTATTGCTGCGTACCTGCCCTCTGAAAATCAGGGGTCAGCTTGGGCCCCCACATTCACTAGTTGCTTCTGACAACATAAGCTGGTGGGAGTGTTCCCTCATTATAGCGTTTGTGTCATTTTTTGGCTAAGGGCCTGATCCAAATCTCAACCCTACAAACTGAATGCCCTATTTACACACTTCAGTGGGAGTTAAGGTCCCTCAACATCTCACAGGCTGGAGTGAGTCCTATAGACATTTTACTGTTTTTAGATGGGTCACTGAGTAAGAATATATTCATGATAAGGCATGTTATTTTTTTTTTTAAAAAAGACCATGTACTCATCTATTTGCTACATAGCATACCTTGGAGGATCACAGATATTTTTCAGAATTAAGCAAAATCTTTAGACACAGCCTCTACAAAGTTTGGTGCGGACATTAAAATGCCGATCGTACAAATGATTGTGAAGACAGAAAAGGCCATCAAGCAGAGACGGTCTACCACGGAGGCTGCAAACTTCCATTCATTGCAAATGGCTTCCTCCTCGTCCTGGTCTCTGAATCGGTTTGCAATATATCGGACCTCCTCCAAGATCTTAGCCAAATCTGGGTCACCTTCAGAGGGGTGTCCACTGTGCAGGAGAGTCTCTTCTTCTGTTGGCGAGCAGGTCATCCTCCCACAAATTACCCCAGAATCAGTGGTCGGAGTGCAATGGACCCCTTCCAGCCCCCGGAACCCAATATAGAGCATATTCCCATTACTGGCTTGTTGCCCACTCACAGTGTTCATATCCACACTTGACAAGCTACATCGACGCTGCTTATGCTGACAGGCAGGGCGTACTTTATCTTCCCCTGGTCTCTTCATCCTCAGGAACCAGGCACACCAGTTCAGAAGGATGATTCTTGTCTGGAAGAAGATTGAGAAGTAAAACATCTTTGTAAATAGAAAGACTGATCGTCATCAATACCTATTTGTATTGTAGAGCCCTGGTGCTCTCTGCTCCCCATAGGTGCAGTGGGTGCTGCCATACGCCCTGGTTTGAAGTGGTTTCCATTATATACAGGGTTTATTACAATTTGCCTAAACGGCTCTCAGCACTTCCACTATAAAAACTGTGTTCCAGTGCCCCTGTGCTCCCTGGTCTCTATTTGCTGATCTTGCCTGGTAGCCTAGTGGTGATGTCATAATTGTCCTACAGTCACTCTCAGCCATTGAGTCCACTGTCCCACTCCCAGCAGTGCTGCTAATGGCCATATGCAACTGTCAAATTATTACTGCTGTGAGCTGGTCTGACAGGTATCTCAGTAATGTTGATTTTTTATCACATTCATGTCAGAGCAGTGACATGACAAACTTTGCTGTTTTTAAATTGAAACTATGGACTTTCCTTTTATTAGAAAACAATTATTTTCAATGAGACTCGAAATAGTTTTGCTTTATACTTGAGGGAATAAATAAAATAAGTGTTACAAACAGAAATAAGAGTGAAAGAATTGCAATCTAATACTTCAGTGCTTTTTGGAGGCAGTTGCTAAAAATATGCCATACTAATTGGATTGGATTGCTATATTTTACAGTGTTTTTACTATACTTGCACTCAACCCTTTTATGACAGCTGATTGCAAACTGTATAAAACAGATCTGCATAAACCACAGAGCACAGATGGAAAAGAAAAGTCCTTGGTAAAAAAGATTAGTTTCATTCCAATTGCAAATCAAATCACTAGGTTTCATTTTATTGTTTTTTGCACTGCTGTTCTCTAGCAGCCCTAGAAAAAGGACAGATGAGTCCAAGAATGCTCCAGTTCAAATTCAGGCTTCCAAAATTCAGCTCAATCAGGATTTCAAAAAGTAATTCCAGTGTTTCTTTTTCCTAGTCATAATGTCATTTCATTGTTTCAAACCACATGTAACTCTTGCAATGTAATTTATATTGGATTTAGTCCATTTGTTATGATTTTAGAATGCCACTTAGAGTAGATATACTCCTGATGACATTTTGAGGGTAAATGTTTTTGCTAAAGACAGATTTCACATGCCCTTGTCTTTATATTTTTCCCCACTAATGTAATTCAGCTAAAAAAATAGACCACCTTTATTAACCCAAGGCCTGATCCAAAAGCCTATTGACTCCTACTGAGTTTAAATGGGCTTTTGATCAGGTCTTCAGTGCCAAGTCTTGCTTATTTTACATGAGTATTCCAACTGATTCCAGTAGGAATATTTATGCAAATGCAGTCATCAAGATTTGGTTTTCTAACTCACACTGCATTGGTCTATACATAATCAGTTCTATTTTTGCATTGACTGATACTTAACCAGTTCTCTTTCAATTTAATTTCCAGTGCCACCACCTAACTGGCTATAGTGTAAGCTCTTTGGGGCAGGGAATATCTAATGTCTGTAAGGCACTGGGGCATGGGACTGTATGAAGTAGTGATCACTCGTTCCTGCCTAAAATCTAAGGAGAGTACTTTCCACCTTTCACCTGATGCTGCAGGATGCAAGGTAAAATATATGGGAATTGAGAATGCACCTTTCCCTTTGCAATACCAACCTATGCAAGACTCATAGGGTATGTCCACACAGCAATTAAACACCCACAGCTGACCTGTGTCAGCTGACTGGGGTTCGTAAAATTGGGGTGTAGACATTCGGGCTTGAGCTAGACCCCGGCCTCTGGGGTTTAGACATACCCTTAGCATGATCTCATCAATATTCAGTTACTATGCAAGATTCTAGTTCTCAGCCATGTGCTTTACATAAAAACAATAATTCATAGTACTAGCTCATGAAGATGGCATTATACTTCAGGGAGAGTGGAATATGACAGAGATACTAACTTTTCATTTGTACTTGACATAGTCCCCTGGCTTGATGGTAAAGTCAGTATATAACTCATAGAAAGCTCAAAAATTTTCGCTTCCACCTTAACATACCTCTCAAAAAGATGGTCACAGCTGCAGCTGTTCACAAGTAAACAATACTTAAATCTATAGCAGCTGCTGTAATTAAATGAATGTATTCTTATTGGACACAGTACTTCATGTTCTAGGGATTTTAGTTGTATCACAGGAAATTCTTAAGATAGAAACAAGATGACTATCTTAGTTCTTGCAAGTGTTTCCCTCTTACTGAAAAATGAGAGGCCCACAAAAGGAAACGTATGTGGACATTTTTACTCAGCTGTGAAGCTTCGGGGGTGGGGGGAGGTGAGAAGGGCATCAAGAAGTAATGGGTCACCTACCACTATGACACATCTCTAATCTGAAAATGTATATAGTGAAAAAGTAGATATAAATGAACTGGAATCAGACCTTACCCACTTTGGCATTTTTCCCCCATCTGGGTCATGATGGTGATATTGCAGAACAATAACAGTGACAACAACAGAAAGGCCAACAATAATCATAGTGCTGGCAAAATACTGAGCTGCAAAAATAAACACATAATTAAGATATGTAAAATTATAGTGATATGCAGTGCTTCATACATCTATTATTGTGTGAATGCATACACCTACATAGATAGGTACTAATCTGACGGAACACAGTTGAAATGGAAAACAAATCTGATTCTACACAAGCTACTTTTTAATGCATTTGGGAGAGATTTTTTCCCCATTGTCCCCATAGTGTGCTCCCTATCTTTCTCCCAATATACGTTCCCCCAGAACAGGGGTGGGCAAAATATTTGGGCTGAGGGCCACATCTGGGTGGGGAAATTGTATGCAGGGCCAAGGAAGGGGGTTGGGGTGCGAGGTGTGGTGTGCAGGAAGGGGTTCAGGGCAAGGGATTGGGGCAGAGCAGGGGTGCGGGGTGTATGAGGGGGCTCAGGGCAGGGGGTTGAAGTGCAGGAGGGGTGTGGGGTGCGGCAGGGGATTCAGGGGTGCTGGTGCAGCAGGGAGCTCAGGGCAGGGGGTTGGGGTGCAAGGTGCAGGCAGGGCGTTTACGGCAGGGAGTTGGGGTGTGGGGCTCCCTGCATGGCTGCCCTGTCCCTGGCCCCGTGCCGCTCCTGGAAGCGCTGCAGCCACTGTGTGGGGGGGGGGCGGAGGGCTCTGAATGCACTGCCCTTGTTGCACCTCCAGGTACCTCCCCCGAAGCTTCCATTGGCCGCGGTTCCCCGTTCCCGGCCAAATGGGAGCTGTGGGGGGCAGTGCCAATGCATGGAGGCCTCTGCCCCCCCCCCACCTGGGGGCCACAGGGATGTGGTGCCAGCAGCGCCGCGGGCTGAATCCAAAGCCCTGAGGGGCCAGATCTGGCCCGCAGGCCGTAGTTTACCCACCCCTGCCCCAGAAGGAAGTGCTGAGCAGCCTCGATTCCCACTGAAATCATTGCTCTGCACCATGCAGGATCAGACCTAAACATCTCTGATTCAACTGCTGTAAGCACACACATCATACACTTTCTAACTGTGCCTTATTTTTGGCTTTGAAGTGATTTAATTCCAACTTGTCTGATTAAAAAGAAAAGAGAGAGAAAGAGAGCGAATAAGTTAAGGTTACCTATTAACGGCACAGAATCTGATGTTGCTGGCATAATTTCTGCCACAAGTAGCATAAAGACAGTAAGAGACAACAAAACTGTTATACCTGAAAGATAAATATGAAGTACAGAATTAGGACAGCAGCTTATCAGTTAATTGCTATCCACTAAAGAACAGATTTGAAGAAATGCTGTGTGAAATTTATTCTCACAATCATACCTTTACACTGATTTACTGATTGTACTCAATCCTGTTCTCTTCTGATACTACTTTAAAAATTCCCATTTTAGAGGGTAGAAATCTTGCCAAACTAGTTTTAATTTTTTCTAAATCTGTGCTTTTAATAAATCTAATACAAAAGCCTTCATGATTAGGTCCCAATTTTTGTGCATTTGTACAAATGTAGGAGCTGGATCTAACATACCTCTATCCCGATATAACGCGACCTGATATAATATGAATTCTGATATAACACAGTAAAGCAGTGCTCCGGGGGAGGGCGGGGCTGTGCACTCCGGCGGATCAAAGCAAGTTCGATATAACGCAGTTTCACCTATAACGCTTTAAGATTTTTTGGCTCCCGAAGACAGCGTTATATAGAGGTAGAGGTGTAATTTATTTTTGGCCTTGTTAAACCTTGCTATACTAATAAAGCACTGTTCACTTTGCATCACTGTCCAAGGGATTTGATAAAATATGACAAATTAAAGTACTCCTTGTTTTATGTTCCATCACCCCTTTAGAAAAGTTCACGAGGGAGTCTTTTGTTTTGAGCTTTCAATAACTTGATACAGTATGTGATGAACTGATCAATAAGTTTGGAAAACATGAAGCTAAAAAGTACAGTAGTTAATCCCAGAAAACAGAAATTGCTCTGGGAGAGAGACGGATGTTCTCTCTGAAATTAGCTGTTGATCTCTGAGAGTTGCTTGCTCTAATCAGTTCTGATACTGATTTCCGGATTTTGATTTTTGTTGCTCACTGATCTGCCCCTCTGAATATGACTCAGCTGTTGTCCGGATGGGATCTCAGGACTAGATTGGCACAGAGGGAACCACTGTCAGTTGGAAAGGGACTGAAGGACAGGAGAGCACATCCTAAAAATACAGAGGGTAGTCAGAAGTCAAGGGCTAAGGAAGCTGTTCTGAAATCCAAGAGAAACATACACTAAACGTTAAAAGGGCACTTGTGCAGAGCTGCCCAGTTTATATTCTATCTTTTGAACAACCATTTTCATTAAATAGAAGTGAATACATTTGTTATGTCATACCTTAACTATCATCAAACAATCCAACATTTAGCCATAAATTTACAAAAAGAAGATAGCCTTACCACTAAAATATTTAAATGGAAGGAGCCCAGCTTTTTCAAAAGGATGCAAAGGGTGACTCCTGGCTCTTAATGTATCACTTACTAGTAAGAGGAATATAAACTGAAAATAATGCCAGACTAAAATGCCCATATACATGTTCTTTACAACATAACCTTTATTCAGTGAAATTATTTTTTCCCTCCAGCACGTAAGTGTCAAACAGTAGCCCTATTTGTAATACAGAATTATACAGCTAAACATTGTAATGCTACTGGTACGTTTTTGTTGTTTATGTAACTCCTAGCTCCACCCTACCTAGTAGTATGACCTTTTCTTTCATATCTTTGCTAAGACACCACCGTAAGATATGCTTTAAAAACATCTACATACATTTATTAGATTGAAATGCAGCAAGACAGACAAACTTTTCCCCTGAGCATGCTGAGGCTATACTGAAATCAGAAGCCTTTTATAGAGCCAACTTTTAAAATACTTGGTAATGTGTTTACCTAGTGAGATCTTCTCTCCTGAGTCAGCTGGAAGCAGAAAAACTAACAGGGCAAGTGCCGATATCAGCATGCAAGGAATGAGAAGATTGAGTCCATAATACAGAGTCCTACGTCTCATAGTCACTGTGAATGTCACATCTGGGTAAGGTTCTTTACAACAGTCATAAAAACTCTCACTCCTCTTTCCAGGAACTCCTGCATAGAAAAAAAAAAAAACAGGGAGAAAAGCAGAAGCTAATCTGCATATAACCTATGTTAATGTAGAAGTTACATTTAGACAAAAGTCTCCAAGTATCATCTCTGAAGTCCCACAGCAGGTAAAATGTTCCTCTTTAATTCCAATTCTCCTCTCTGTTACATGACCAAAATTAGGTAATAAAGAATCTGAGTCAAAAAGGTTTTCAATGAACTTGCAATGATCAGAGTTCTCTCAATGCCTCCACCTTCTCCATATGTTCTTCACCTTTTATCTTTTTTTCCACCACATTTCAAATGCCACTGTCTCAGACCTTCATAGCGTATACCAATCCACGGCTTGGTGACCCTAACATATAGCTTCTTTTTTCTGATATCTACAAAGAATGCTGGTTCATATGTCTGCCAAGGATCTGTTAGGTCAATGGACTGATGGATCAGCATGCATTTGTACTGGTACTTGCTACCTGAGCTGTGTACATTTTTACTATCTGAAAAAAAAAGATAGGGGGCCTGATCATCATTTACACAAAAATCCTTTTATACTGATCTACCTTTCCATCCACTTTAAAGCCCCTTTACACTCCCAAAGTACAGAGTGTAAATGAAAATCAGGTCCAAGGAGCTTACCTACTAGATCCCACTCTCCATTTGAAATGTATCCAGATATATCTGCTTCTTGCATTTGTAAGTCCAAGGACCATCCACCATAGGTCCAGGATCCAAACTTCAGATTACACTTCTGAACATCAAATGGAAACCAGCGCACATCTATGTAGCATGAGCTCTTGAATATGCCTAAAGTAGAGTGGGCAAAGTTAAGCATGACAGATCAAGGACCCATCACTCAGCACCTTGCAAGATCAAGTCCATAAACACCAATTGGCACTTCCTATGAGCAGAAGGGTAGGAGACTCCATGGACCATACTAAGGACCGCAGTAGATTTAATTTACCTGGGAAGCACTTGGATACTACAGGGATAGTCTCTCTATAAGACCCTAAGATAGACAAAAGAAACCTGATTCTAAGAATTATACTCTAGGGAATAGAAACAGCACCAAGTGTCCAATCAAATACTGATCACTATATTTCAAAATTTCAAATATGAAATACAAGTATTCTCAGGAATGAGCTAGAGACCAAAAGAGAAAGTGTTTGGTGCATCATTTCAAATAGCAAATCCATCCAAGAAATTAATAAACTACTTACTATAAGAAAGAATTCATGAACAGAGAGGCCAAATTCATGGAATAAATTATTCATGTTTAATTATTCCCTCAGCTTTAGGAAAAAAATATTCTTTGTCTGTTAAAAGGTCATATTTTTATTTCTATTCATAATTCCAGACTTCTGAAATCATAAATTGATAATAGGAAATGGGGCTAAACCAGTGATATGACAGAGGATTTACATCATTGCAATTGATCATTTATTTTTGTATGGTGGTATCCATGCAAGGATGTGTTCTTAAATGATGCATGCATAGTATGTAGTTTATATAGTTTTAAATCTAGCAAACAGGTACTATCTGGATTTATATGTACATCGCTACCTCGATATAATGCGGCCCGATATAACACGAATTCGGATATAACGTGGTAAAGCAGTGCTCCGGGGGGTAGGGGGGGGACAAGGCTGTGCACTCTGGTGGATCAAAGCAAGTTCAATATAACGTGGTTTCACGTATAACGCGATAAGATATTTTGGCTCCCGAGGACTGCGTTATATCGAGGTAGAGGTGTAGTATGAAAGAGTTTTTATCCAAACTGTGAGATGACTTCATATATGAGTAGGCGAGAGCTATTACATGAAAACAATCTATTTCTTACCTGGGGGTAGGTATTGGCAGTGTCCTGAAGAATTGACTAAAACATTGGTATGAAACGTCGCATCAAATCGCTCATCAGCACTAGAATGGGAGGGAAGAAGAGCTGAATTACACTCTGATGGAATCAATGAGGTCTTAAAGAATTGCAGTATTCTTACAAAATGTGGATTTCCCCACCCCCCCAAAACCAAAAACCTCTTGATTGTTTTCTCCTCTAACTCCAACTTTATCCCAATGTCATGTACCTGACTTCAGTGGAGTTACTCCTGATAAACACAGCTGTAAATCAGCAGTTAATGGTCTCATTTGCGCGCTCTCTGATCAGCTGGTCTATAATCTAAGATTAGATTAATTACAATGGCATCGCTGATTGGTTTCAATTTGCGAAATAAACCCTTCCCAAAAATCCTAGAGGAACTCTACAAGGAGAGCTGGCCTCCTTTTGTTGCCAGCGGCATATAACTTTCATTAGCATTAAGAGGAGTTAATGAACATTGAGAGGATTTATGACCAATTTCTCCTCCTTGCCTGCCCCCAATACGGCCAATTACTTTTGCCCAGTGAAAAGACTATTTAATATAGCTGAAAGCCTGGTCAATCCCCACTGACATCAACAGGCGTCTTCCATTCACCTCTGTGAACACAAGATTAAACTCTGAGTATTTAACTCAGAATTGACAAATCAGGAGGCTGGTAAACTAAAATCAGCCCTTATTATTGTTTCAATTTTTAATCTAATAGTGCTGTGAAATAATATTACTATTAGTGCTGTTTGTAATGCCTTAGATCAGAGGTCATCAACTGGTCGATTGTGATCGACTGGTCGATCCTGGAGCTTCTGCCAGTTGATTGTGATCTCCTGCTGCTAAACGTCTGGTGGCGCAGCGGGGCTCAGGCAGGCTCCCTGCCTGCCCTGGCCATGCGCCGCTCCCAGAAGCGGCCAGCACGCCCCTGAGGCCCCAGGGAAGTGGGGAGGCAGGGGTCTCCCTCTGCATGCTGCTCCTGCCTGCAAGCACCCTCCCCCTCCCACAGCTCCCATTGGTCAGGAATGGGGAACTGCGGCCAATGGGAGCTGCAGGGGGCAATGCCTGCAGAGAGGGGCAGCATGCAGAGCCATGGGCTGCAGGGGCATGATGGCTGCTGCTGGGAGTGGCGTGGGGCTGGGGCAGGCAGGAAGCCTGCCTTAGCCCTGCTGCACTGCTGACCAGGAGCCACCCAAGGAAAGTGCCTCCCAGGAGGTGCCCGCATCCCAACCTCCAGCCCTGAGCCCCCTCCCAGAGCCAGAACCCCATACCCCCACCTGCACCCCAACACTCTGCCCCAGCCTGGAGCCTCCTCCTGCACCCAAACTCCCTCCCACAGGCTTGCACCCCAACCTCCTCCCATACTCTGAAACTCTCGTCCCCCATCACAGACCCCAACCCCCTGCCCCAGCCCAGTGAACGTGAGAGGGGATTGCACTTAAATTCAAAAAGTAATCTTGGGCATAAAAAGGTGGGAGCCCACTGCCTTAGATTATCAGTATAGATGCAACTGTTATTAAGATTAGGAATGAATTAGCTTCTTTCATTTGTTTTAAAGCATTGCCTAATTGCGTATTTGTGTGTGTACAAAAAAAAAATTATTGCCAAGTGATATCTCAAATACATTTGACCTAGTATGAGGAAGTTCTATGGCTTGTTTTATACAGAAGGTCGCTCTAGATGGTCACAGTGTTCCCTTTTGGCCTTTGACTCTGTCAGTAATTATTTTCTTAGGAGATACACAAGCTAGAAGCTGCTATACGTAACATATATTAAAATGAACCAAAACCAAACCAACCCAAAAAAGCCACTCTTTGTTCCTGAGACAAAAGTTTAATGGATTAACTGCCTTAATTCTATTTATGTTATCAACAAAGATTTTTAAGCTAGTCATAATAGCAAATAGCTACGTATTGTTGACTGTTCAGGCTGGTTCCAGGCCTCCTCCTTTCTTCAGGCTATTAAATGAATTTGGGGTGAGTGGAGTGATGGGCATTTGGTTTGTGCCATGTCTTTTTGTTTGTAAATCATGTATGTGTGTGTAACTGGTACATTTTAAAAATCATGAAGTGAGGAACTACTGTACAATACAGATTCTGAGGCAGCTCTCAACTCATGATATTTCCAGATGTTTGGGATGCTCCAGTGACAAGGTCTGTAAAAGTACCACCTGAATGGAACGTCTCACAAGGGTTTGGGGTGAGACTTTCCTTTTGCCAGTGTCCCACGAAGGATTCTTTTGTTCTATATATGTGCAGTAGGATAGTACTCTGCTGGTAAGTAACCCTAAGCCGAAGTAACATTCACCGCTCGTTTAAACCAAAATCACCCCATTTGGGTAAGAATTTTTGCCACTATCAAAAACAAACCAGAAGCTTGGTGTAGACAGTTTGGGTTTAGGGACTCCTAGCTGTGGACCTGCACCTGAGAAAATCCCAGAAAATACAGGTGAAATTAGCCTGGGCCACAAGGAAATGCTGCCAGCCCCTCTTGAGACACTGAAAATAGGTGACAGCACCCTCAGTCATCTGCACCCTCAGTCATCTGCACCCTCAGTCATCTGTCTCCATGGCACAGTCTGTGCTTTAGCTGATCAAGAAACTCACGTTATCTACAGGATGGTTTGAACTTGACGAGGCTCTGCTCTCCCTGCCTATTAGCAGTTTAGATTCTGCTCAACTTCAAAAACAGCATCAGCAGAGTAGGCTTTGGATCTGAGCTAGGGTGAAGGTACAATATTCATGAGCCAGAAGGATAAGAGGCATTGTCAGTGAGTTCAGATGCAGAATTAGGGAGGGCTGTGGATTGAGGGGTGTTAAGGAGGACTAAGGTGGATAAGGAGTATTAGAAAAGGGTTTGAGTCTAAAGGACTCCAACACAGCAAATTCTCCATAATTGAAACTGAGGGTGAGAGGAAGCTGTGCGCCCTTCTAGCACAGACCCACTAATCAATACTAAGAAGCTACCTTTATTGCATGCATTGTTTTTAACCAATCTGTCTGCTAAAAGGCAAAACAGAATTATTTTGTATATACCATAGATCGAAGCATTGATTTTGTAGACAGTACTGCAATTTAGGTCAGATATTCCAGTGAGGATTGGTAATTGCATTGATATATTTTTGAATACTGTGACTCAGTGCAGTCATGGAACAAGGCAAGAAGTGTTTGATTAATAGCTACATATACTCAAACCACTGTATGCTTCCCAATAATTAATATATTTAAAAAAAACTAATTCTGAATAATTTGCAAAACAGAGAAAAGAGCCAGATCTGCAAGAGTAATTTGACCAACTGTAGTTACATTGTTTCAAGTTATGAACAGAAAGTTTACATATTAAGCAATGTAGTTGTCAGTGTCTCTGAAACAAATTAACGTGAAGTCTAAAGATAGGAACAGAGCTAAATTTTGCAACTGTGATGTGCATGGATATTGGTTAGAGAATGTGTTTTCAGAGAAATGAAAGCAGAAGATGCAACTCATTCACTTTAAAAGAAAAAAGGTCCAGTTCTGCATCCTCTACTTACATTAAATACTTACTCATGCAAGTAAATGCACTGACACCAGTAAGGGGTGCTGGCTGAGGCCCAAACTAATTAGAGTTAAAAACAAACATAATGCTGTGTAACATGAGTGGGACACTGAGGTACATAAAGGAATATTAATGTACTGGGCCAGATTCTAGCCCTCTCGGCCCCCCTACACCTCCCCCCAGAGGCTGAGCCATGCACCACACAGTTATTCCTGAGGATCTTAGCCTGCCCCTCTCCCCCTGATTTCTGGGAATTTTGCGTAGAGTAAAATTTTCCAAAGCATCAAAGTGACTTAGGCGCTTAGTCCCATTTTCAAAAGAGACTTGGGTACAGAATTCTGACTGAAAATCATCAGTAGGATTTAGACCTCTTACTGCTTTTTAGAAATGGGACTAAGGCACATTTGAAAATTCTACCCATAGTCTAGATTTTTAATTGCTTTCTGAAGTGCAATGCTTCAAATTGAGATAGTTAGCTACCAGGTTTTTCCTAATGAAGCTTTAGAACTTCATCACAGGGTATCATCATGATATGGATATAATAATATGGTCACACAGAGGGGAGCAGAAGAATCGGACAGTTTTTTAAGAGGTGAAGATACTGATTGGTATAAATTGAGATGAAACAGCTCTTGACTTAAACACAAGGGCAGTTCTGACATGGAGGCATCTCCTCAGAAAACGAATAAATGTAATGCAGTGTAAAACTGTGGTGCACATTCCAGTGATGGGCTCCTAGGCAGCAGGCAAATGGCTAAAGAGCCATGCCACTAACTTTTAAGGTATTATGTAAATTATCAGCTGCATTCACTGGCAGCCACTGATGAGCAAGGAAAGGAACTTTCCAAAGTGGCTTTAGTTTGCATGTACGTGCAGCTAAAATAGAATACCAGGACTCGAGATCTACCACTGCTCAAACACAGGTCTTCTATTTGTACAGCAGACAGAGTTGGACTTAACAATAAATATGCTATTTATTATTGCAATAGGCCGTAAGTATGCCAATGTAATTACTACATTCACCCCTCCATATTGGGACTGCAACACATACTCCGTACGGTAGGCCTGCCCCACAGATGGCCATCCTTGGAGTAAGTGTGAAGGAGAAAAATTGTTGCTGCATGCAAGGGAGCTTGACTCCATACCAGCTCTGCCCAGGAGACTGGGGGACGAGGGGAAGTTGGTAGTATCCTTAAGAAGGAGACGGGGGGCTGTACTCAGACTCATGAAGGAGACGTGCATGAACCAAGGTCTGCAGTAGCAGTCGTGGTGAAGCTGTGAAGCTGCCAATAGTATGCCACTGAGGTGATTTCGATTTTCTCTCCCCCTAACGCCTCACATAGTTGACTATATATTAAAATGTATTTTGTATCCTGAAAGCAGATGGTGAAAGTCTACAGAATAAAAAATTATCACAGAGTAAAAAAAACTAAATTGTGGTTATGAGGCCTAATTAGTCAGAACATTGTAGCTGGAAAATGATAATATCACTAATAAGCACACCACTAATATGGGTGTTCACCATTTTTGCAATACTGTACTATGATAAATTTGCACAAAGTCTGCCTTGGGTTGATATACAGTAGAACCTCAGAGTTACGAACTGACCAATCAACCATACACCTCAGTTGGAACCAGAAGTACACACTCACACAGCAGAGACCCAAAAAAGGGCAACTATAGTACTGTGTTAAATGTAAAACTACTAAAAAATTAAAGGAAAGCAGCATTTTTCTTCTGCATAGTAAAGTTTCAAAGCTGTATTAGGTCAATATTCAGTTGTATACTTGTGAAAGAACAACCATACCGTTTTTGTTCAGACTTACGAACATTTCAGAGTTATGAACACCCTCCATTCCCAAGGTATTCGTAACTCTGAGGTTCTACTGTAGGAGTTTTAAAGAGAAATGAAGGCTTGCAGCTACTATTAATAATAAACTGGCAAAGATTATATACAAAGGCACAGTGGGTTGATAGTAAAGTTTACGGTAGCTACAGTGGGCTTCCCTCCATTAGGATACAGCTACCAGTCAACATAAGTAAGGCTTGGGGAAATGGTTAAATATAAGAATAAATCAAAGTGAAGAAGCAGTCTAATATCTATGGCTTTAAATTTGCAGTTACAGCTACAAGTCCATATATAAGTCAACAGGAAATGAAAGTACCTGTTGCAAAATACCATGCAATTATATGAGACAGTTGTTAGAAGACAATTATGCTATGCTAGTCACAATGGAAAAATTACACAAGAATACGGATTCCTTTTAAAATATAGTCACTTCAGTCATGTAATTAAATTTCTGCCTGTAGGATTTTTTGTAATAAATATATGTACCAAATAGTATTAGTTTTCAGTAATCGTGGTGTAAAGGTTAATGTACCAGGATTATAAAAATAACATGAACAAATTACATTAAACTTCCAGTTATATGAATTAGAGGTATATATCATTATCATAAACAGTGTAAGTATTCACCTGTACAATCAAGTATATCAAAAAATTTCAAAAGTGGCCTCTAATTTTGGGTGCCCTGATACCTAGGTACTGATTTTCAGGAGGTGCTAGTACCCGCCTTGCCTATTGAGTGCTGTTGGTTTTGAGAGAGCTCAGTATCTCTGTAAATAAGCATTTTGCATGCCCGGCATTGGACAACAAAGTAGAGGTATCAAAAATTATGGGCAACATTTCAAAATCAGGCTTAAAATAACTTTAGTTTGCATCACTGAATAGAGAAAAAAATCTATATATCTGTTTGTTAGTATGTTAGATATGATTGTCATACCTCATTGTATACATCAGTACACCCTCTTCCAAAAGAACAGATTTTAAGGCATGCACGTAAACATCTTAGTCACTGGTAGTCTGGACATGAATGAACAAATTGTCCACTTTTGGAGTTGCCATTTCACTGCTAGTCATGCATGAGAGAGCGAGAGAAATGTAGCCAGGATCAGGGACTGGAAAAGACACTCAAGAGAAAACTAATTTGCAGCAAAAGATACATTAAGCAAAATCAATGTTGTGAAAACACCTGCTCAGGCCACATGATGCTTCATCTTATGAATGGAACATTTCAAGGATTTTTTTTTTTTTTTTTTAGGCTGATGTGTGGACAAGTGCAGTGCTAATTACACTGCTTAAATTAGAAACAACCACCTAATCCTGACAGCAGTTACGCTAGGTATGGGGAACTCTGTAGCAGAATTCATCCTCAGTTTCCTCACTCATTTAGCGCTGAATGCAAATGCACACAAGCATACTATAAGCAGGGCAGCAATGTGGGCCCTAGAGAGATGCACTCAAGTGTTTGACAGTAAAACCTTGTCACTATGTGCTGCTATAACAATATTGTGAGTCAACAACACCTGTGACAGTGACATTACTCATCTAGATGATTATCAAGTAGACGGGGGCCAATGTTACTGCAACTGACATATTGGATGCAACTACTGTATACAAAACTAGTCAAACAAACAATGCAACTTCTGAAAGGGAGAAGGGAAATCTAGTTGTTACACACAGCAGGGGTGTGTTTAATCAGAAAACATATGGCAAAGACAGGAAACAAAATCACTAACAGCCATCAGAAAAACAAAAGGGTCGTGTCATTTCCATGGACAAAGAATGATAGAAAAACCTCTTATCTAGCACATAAGAACCAGGAAAACAGATGTACAATACAGATATATTGTCTTTCCCTGAGCTGGGGAATTATATACCTACACCTGCAGCTGACTGCAGAAAAAGACAGGAAGTTAGAGACTAAAGAGCAGCCATCTGTCAAAGCTTTAATATGGCTGCTTTGGTAGAAAGAGTGGCTAGCTAGCAGTGCCAAATGGCATTGCATATCCTAGAGGGCGTATACCTAGGGACTAGGAAGGGGATTGGCTATGGCCATCCCAACCTGTGAATCACTTATGCCCTGCCCAAAAGCACACTGAAGTCAAAGCCAGCCTGTGCTGGAGGAAGCTATATGTTGCTAAACTGCTGCTCCACTGAGCATCCAGCAGACATTATCCCTTCGTATCACCTGAGTGCTGGCGCTGCATTCCCCAAAACTTTGTACACCCCCTGTCCCTCCAGAGCCATAATTTGGCCCTACAGGCAATTTAGCAATAATCTCAGGTGTGACTGCATTAACCAAAATTTAAAAAGATATCACAGGCTAAATTCTGCTCTTTGTTACACCTCTGCTGATTTCAGTGATACTGCAGGAACACTACTCAGGCTAGAATTTGGCCCAGTATAGCCACACTACAATTAATCTGATTGGGCCCCTCCCCTGATTTAAAAAAAAAGGTATGTAGTCAATGGGGCAGGTTTTGGTATTTACACTGGTGTAACTAAGCAATGCCGTTGACTTCCTCAAGGTTCCTCCATAGTTACAATGGCGTATCCAAGATCAAAATCTAGTCTTATGGCCTAGCTCATGCTGCCAATTTGCTACAGTAATTTTTGATAAAAGCAACAAGGAGTCTTGTGGCACCTTATAGACTAACAGACATATTGGAGCATAAGCTTTCGTGGGTGAATACCCACTTCGTCAGATGCAATTTTTGATGTATCTGTGGGACGGGAAGGGGGCTAAAGAGGCCAGAAGACTCCTTTAAACCAGTGTTTCTCAAACTGGGGCCGCCGCTTGTGTAGGGAAAGCCCCTGACGGGCCAGGCCAGTTTGTTTACCTGCCCCGTCCGCAGGTCTGGCTGATCACGGCTCCCAGTGGCCGTGATTTGCTGCTCCAGGCCAATGGGGGTTGCAGGAAGCGGCGCAGGCCAAGGGACGTACTGGCTGCCGCTTCCAGCAGCGACCCACGGCCAGTGGGAGCCGCGATCAGCCGGACCTGCAGATGGGGCAGGTAAACAAACCGGCCCGGCCCGCCAGGGGCTTTCCCTACACAAGCGGCGGCCCCAGTTTGAGAAACACTGCTTTAAACTAAAGTGAGATTCTGCTACTCTTTAAAACACTTCTAATAAAAATATTCAGGAACATAGGTATTGCCAGCCCAGATCAGCCTCCAGGTCCAGCTAGTCCAGAATCCTGTCTCTGATTGTGGCCAGCACCAGATGCATTGGTGTAAGACTCTCTCCTTCCCCCCACTGCCCTGCACCGATGGCAGGTGTGGGATAATCTGCCTCCTCACGTAGTTCCCATCCTGATCGCTAATACTGAGATATTGGCTTAAGCCCTGAAGCAGGAGACTTAACACCCTTCCATAAATGTTATTTATCTTAATAATGCTGGATATTCTTCTTATCCATCTAATGTCTAATCCCTTTCTAAATCATACTAAATTCTTGGTCTTAATGTCCCGTGGCTGAGGGTCCTAATTATGTGTTACAAGAAAAAGTATTCCCTTCTTAATCAGTTCTGAAATTGCTTCTTTTTAATTTAGTGGAATATGTTCTTGTGTTATGAGACAGAGTGTTCGCTGAATCTTCTGTAACTAAGAGTTCAAGACACTATATGAACTATCAGCAGTAGCTGAGTGTTTCTCTGCCTTCCTATAACTGTTATTTGTATTGTGGTTTTTTTAATATGAAATGTTTCTTGGAATGTGAGTCATACAAGATACATAGGTTTTTGTCTGTTAGGTAAGCAGAGAGATCCGATTAAAAATTCATTGAAAGAAATAGAAATATGAACCTAATTTTTAGAACAGCCTCACCCCCAGCTTCCACTGGTGCATCCAAACTCTCACTTTGGAGCACTAAATAGGTTGTAAAAGAGGATGAAGAGCTTGTTCATTTCAGCAACCGAACTGCATGGGCAACCCTTAACTGTGCATTTCCTGGTTTTTCAGAAGTCTGAGTTTTGCTCAACTCAAAGTTCTGCATGGGGATGACAGGCCACCAAGCAACTTCAACTCTGTGTTACTGTATATTTTTGCCACTGAATTTCCTAGTTTTTTGAACAGGAAAAGCTCTATTGTTGGTAGGAGCTAGTAGTAATTTAGGCAGCTGAACATATCATGTCTCTCAATTTGCATACCGAGACAACCAGACCTTCCCACCCACACACATCAGCCCTGCTTTGGCACACCTTCCTAACCACACCTCTGACCCATTCAATGTGTGCACCCCTTCAACCTGGCTCCCTCCCCAATACTGTACCCAGCACCCCCCACTGCCAGCAGGGATCACATCTCCCTGAAGTCCTCCCTCCCTGGTATACAAATATTTCTATTGTTGTTACATCCCCCACCATATAACCTAACTGACAGACAGAGCCTGGAGCAAAGGACAACTATGTTACAATAGAAGGGTGCTCCTGGTCATGTTTTAGAATGGTTGGAGGGTGTGGTTTGTGGCACAGATGGTGAGAGAAATCACAGACAGGGTTTCTGTTCCAAAATCCTAACAGTTTTGTTTGAAAGAAAGATCTCTGGCCTCTGCCCAATAGAGGTTCCCCATCTCTGAAAACCAGTGTAGTGTCAGAGCTTCCAATGTTTCTATGTCATACAATACACATTTTTGGTCAGCCATTAACCTTCCACTTTTCCAATTAATGTTTTTCCAACAGTTATTTATAACTTTCATGTTGTCACTGTAGCAATTATTTAGCCAAATCAGCAAAAACTCTCACAGCACCTGGGCACAGTCTGATGTAGTCCAAATCTGCTCTCATACATTGTATGAAGCGCATACCAGGAATAAGGCCAGATCATTTCCTCCCAAGTCAATCATCACAATGTCCAGTATACCACAACCTCTTAAGGCACAAGTTGGATGCTACCAACTAGGCAAAACAATGATGGCCAATGCAGCCCACTTCTTTTCAACCTGGCAGTCTGTAGGCAACAATCCCCATGTCATGGTGTACTCCTTGCTCTCCCATAAACTTCTGCAACCTTGTGGTCCAGAAGTTGTCCAGAACCCACACACTAGCAACCTTGACAGCACTCATATTTCTTTTCCCTCAGGGTCAAGGACCTTTGCTGTCAGTTCCAAATCTCCATGCTGTCTTTTTTTGGAAAGACCATGTTAATCTGCTCCCAGATCACGTACTAGCCAAAATACAGATCTTCTCAAACAACCAATCAAAGGTCTGCTTAGCACCTGTCCTCATTTCCCACTCCCTCCATCACCGCAACCCTATCCCTGGTCCCCCATTCCCACCCTCCTACACACAAAGCTCACTGTCTCCAACTCCTCTTCACCCAATAGAACAAAAATGTTGGTTAGACCGGCTGGTAACTATTCTGCGGTGTTCACAGTAAACCTCCTCGTAAATTAAACACATTATAACAGACAACCTGCAGCAAGAAACATGAGTTATTAAATTGTTATTGCTCAGGAGCACAAAGGTTTGAACTAGAAATGTCAGGGGTTGTGTGTTCACCGGGGCAATGGGGTCGGTATATTTCCTCGAACTGCCCAGATAAGCTTAAAGTGGCTGCATAGAAACCCCCGCACTTTTTTTTTTATTAGTGCATATGGAATGTAATCATTCCACACTACATATCTATGCAAACAAAGAACATGTTCTTAAATACTGTTCTCAGGTTGGGTCCCTCAAAGATTTAGTGCAGTGTTTCTCAAACTGGGGCCGCCACTTGTGTAGGGAAAGCCCCTGGTGGGCCGGGCCGGTTTGTTTACCTGCCCCGTCCGCAGGTCCGGCCAATCACGGCTCCCACTGGACGCTGTTCACCGCTCCAGGCCAATGGGGGCTGCTGGAAGCGGTGCAGGCCGAGGGATGTACTGGCTGCCGCTTCCAGCATCTCCCATTGGCCTGGAGCAGCGAACCGCAGCCAGTGGGAGCCACAATTGGCCGGAACTGTGGACGGGGCAGGTAAACAAACCGTCCCGGCCCGTTGGAGGCTTTCCCTACTCAAGTGGCGGCCCCAGTTTGAGAAACAAGGATTTAGTGGGTGCCATGCACTCGCTTTGGTAAAACTCAACAGATTAAGACCATTTTGACCACATTGATTCAACAGTCATCACTAGCTCTTCGCAAAAAAAAGCCAAGCGAACAAAAAAAATACCTAAAATCTTTTTGGAAAATGGCTGTTTTGGAGAAAATGTGTGGGGGGTAGGGGCTTGTATCTCTGCAACACCTAGTTCAAATGACCCCAGATTTGGATCACCAACCCTATCCTGTACCCTGCTGAGGCACACCATATTTTAAAGGAACATGACTAAGCATGTCAATGTTAGAGGACTTTAAAAGGTCAACCTTTAAACAGAAGTTGGGACAACTCAACTAATGTGGCACTACCATGCCACTATAATACATACACCATTCCTGTTCAACTTGGGGCTGTCATAAAGGTGCTCTCTCAAATACAGACACAGAGCAAGGACATGGCGGAAAACAGCTGTATTAAACTATCACCTCCCATTCAGTCTTTCCCGCTGCGAGTGCCACTGCTAGTAGAGGAAAAAAACATGACAATACGGCTACTGCTGCTGGTAACAGTACACACTCTGGAGTTGCTACTAAACATCCAGCGCCTCAGAAATGGTTTGCAATAGATGTTGGTAACATTGTCCATTATTAGGTCTCAGTTAATGAGAAGTTCTGCTTGTTTCACTTCTTGTTCTATGACAACCCCATAAGAATTTGATGCTATCTGCCATCTTCAATCGAAGTATTGCCAAGCTGCATTTCAAAACAAAGTGGAGACATTTCTCAATCTTATGGCATAATGTACACATGGGTCCTGAACAGTCTCTAGACTGAAAAACAAAATCATACAATTTAAGGGATAATTCTATAGCCACACTAGACACTAAACACTAGAAGATAAAAAATTATAATCACCCAATCCACGGAGATACTATATCATGCCAAATACAAATGTGCTAATCTATTGTAGCTACCAGTGGAGTCCCCTGCTGTGTCAGATGGACAGCACTGCAGCCAAAAGCCCCAGGCTGTATCCTTTGTGTGGTCTCCCAGGCAGTACACAGCAGTGCAGCAGCTATCCTTGGAGAGGTGCAGCATGCCACCTACTCTGCTCTGCTGGTTGCTGAAGAGAAGGACTGGGCTATGGCCTTGCTCTTATTCCACCCTTTCAACATCCAGTACACATGGTTGCTGCTGTAATGGCACAGAGCCCCTACCCTCTCCACCCTCCTCCCCCCACCACTGCCCAGTTGCTGATTCTTGTTACAAAGTGCGGTGGAGGGAGGGGAGAATGCGTGTGCCTGCACTCGGTCCCACATTGTCAAGCATTTTTCTGTTTCATTTGATTTCATTTCACTCTTTCAAACTCATCAGTTAGGCTCCAATTCAGAGAGGCAGTCCTATTCAGTTCAACACTTAAGCATGGGCTTAAAGTGAAGCAAGCTGTTCTGAACAGGGATACACTTAAGTACATGCTTGAATGCTTTCCTCACTCCATTTCTAGTTTTTGTGCTATTCAAGGCAAACATTTTGAAACTCTAGCCCAGTGTTTCTCAAACTGGGGCCACCACTTGTTCAGGGAAAGCCCCTGGTGAGCTGGGCCAGTTTGTTTACCTGCCCTGTCCACAGGTCCAGCCGATCGCGGTTCCCAGTGGCCGCGATTTGCTGCTCCAGGCCAATGGGGGTTGCAGGAAGCGGAGCAGGCCAAGGGACGTACTGGCCGCCGCTTCCAGCAGCTCTCATTGGCCTGGAGCAGCGAACCGCGGCCAGTGGGAGCTGCGATCAGCTGGACCTGCGGACGGGGCAGGTAAACAAACCGGCCCTGCTTGCCAGGGGCTTTCCCTACACAAGCGGTGGCCCCAGTTTGAGAAATACTGCTCTAGCCCCATGTCCTTTGTTCTGAGAGGCCATGCAGGAAAAAAAATGAGTATACAGCATACATATTTAATCTGAATAGTTGTTATTTGTTATTTTCCCATTATATGTTGTGGAATGTATTTGCAAAGTGTGCAAAGACCACACCTGAGAATGAAATGAGAACAGTGTTGCTTCAAATGAGCAACACTGGTAATCAGAGGAGTCAAGAACCTGGCAATATTAAAGCAAGCCTTTGGCTTAATCCTGCTCTCAGATATTGTACGCTGGCAAGCACTGCTGTACAATCAGTTACAGTCCCTGAATATGCAGGCCATGTATCTGATTCTACAAGACATGTGGAGATGCACATGCACATATATGCAATTTCATCATCAACACAAGTGAAATGAATATATAGACTGAAAATGCTACAGTTATTCAACACCAAAACTGGAGGAGAGAGGTTTTAAGGTAAGTTTTATTTGATAGGTTCTTTAATTATTTTGCCCTGCAGAAAACAATATTGACACTGCATTGGTAGTTTTTGTTAGCATTCAGCAGATTTTGACACAAAAAGGAATGCTCTAGTCGAAGGCACTAAATTAAAGATGTTCAGAGTCTACAGATGGAGGTTTTTAAATAATAGAAGCTGTTTTTCCTCATGCTCTCACCCATCCTTTATGGCAAATATCAGTCCTGCAACTTCCATGAAAACTTTTTAGCCTATTCATTATTTAACAGGGAGGCAAACTGATCCAGCAAAGAAATGTTTAACACAAAAATCAGTATGGATGGACCATTGTAACATGGCACATGAACTTTAAACTATGTAACATTAAAAAAACTGTGTATTATACCTATTTATAATTGTATGGTCATGTGACATTTATGACTGTATGGGTATAAAAGAACTAGCTGATAACATATGGCACTGATTATATCACACATACACACACACACTTCATCACTGGAAATTGTAATTCTGCTATAGAATAGTTACTCTGAGTATCAAATTGAATTTTTGGAAACAAATTTTCAAATATGCCATCTGAGTTGTGCACACAAAATCTGCACATACAAAATAAGTGACTGTACACAAACAAGTATTTGTGATGATTGTAGTTGGGGTGCACATATGCATGTATTACAGACTCAATTTGGTGCCAAAGTCTGTTCCCAGCTTGTTTATGGAACTTTTTCTTAACAATGAGTGAGATAAAAGCTGTACAAAGAGGCTGCTGTATGGGTATAACTAAGGGCAGAATCTGACTTGTTGGATTTACACGAAAGGATGGAGAGCACACTTACTTCACAAAGGAACTACAATAAAGCTCCTTTTGTTTCATAACAGAAACCTACAATATACCATATATGATGTTGATCCAACATTAGCAGGAATGGTGCTCAACTAGCAAAGTCTACTAAATCCAAAAGCCATCAAGATCTGTGACAATACAAATGTACAACAAGTAGATTTTGCTAGCTGAAGGCTATCTTTTCCACTTCATACATTTTGAGTAGAAGTTTTAAAAAAATCTGTTTAAAACTCAGTCAACTTTGTTGTAAAAGTAACATATCTGAGCTCCTGATAGAACTTTGGTGACAGTAGCACTGAAATTACTGTTAGAATCTGCTCTCGCTTCTCCTGATATGGTTCGTATCCCTGTTCAGACAGATGGTCTCATTTTTACAGCACCATAGAGCCTTGGACTATATGAGGCAATTAGTGTAATCAAGGTAATTCGCAAAGGTGTTAATATTAATGAAGTGAAATAATTTATTTTCATAATACTTAAGAGAAATTTGAATTCAAAAGAGTAGCATTGGGTCCCATGGGGCTAAATTCTGCCCCATGTGTAACCCATGCAATCCTGTGGATTACATTGGGGTTGCATAGGGTATAATCTGGACAGAATATATCCAAATAGATTTACTTCTGCAATTCCAAACAGCCTTTATATTTCTCATAACTTCTCTTAGATGTGCATCATGAATCCATGCATAATATATACATTATTGAAAGAGTATTTCAGACTGATGTTATATGGTGAAGCAAAGTCTTGCCTTTCAAATAAATGACATGCTTTAACAGGCAGTTCTCACTGATTCTAAAACCTGCAGAAAAACTGACTACACGCTGCCAAAGGCTAGATACATTCACCAGTGTCAGAACAAATGCTAAAAGAATATTTTGGGGTTTGTTACACTGTGGTGATGCCTACACACCAAATTACATTTCATGTGCAAAACAAACCCACATTTCATCTCCTACTACATCAGGTATTTTTAGTAATCAAAGCAGCAGCACCCAGTATTTATCAATGAACTATGAATCTTGTCTTAACAAAATATTGAAGATTAAAGACCTTATTCTACACCCAATTTTCACACAAAACTCCTATTAAAATTAATGAGACTTCTACTTGATGGATGAATGAGGATAGGATATAGCTTTTTTATTATTAAATAAGAAGCTTAGATGGCTTTTGGTTCTGCAGTGTATTTATTAATAGGTGATACTCCTGGTATTAAGTCCTGAATGTACTAGCATGTGTACTCACCTCAGACTTACTACCAGAACACCATAAAGTAAAGGGATTCCATAGTTAAGGTTGCTTTGAAAGTTTCATTATGGCCTTATGGTGAACCCATCTAAAAATTAACTGAGTAAGTGATTTGCTGGAAATATTTTATGTAATATTTTTAAAGTTTCATAGTTTTCACAAGAGTTCATACAAAATTACCCTTGTACTAATTTTGCTGCAGCATCATAATTTTTCAGCCCGTTTCTTCAGCACAGAATACACTTTAAACAAACAAACTGGCACTTGTATAGCTTAGTGTACATAAAAGCATAAAATATGTTTAAAACACTCAGTGGTTTTACAAAGAGCAGTACTGTACCATCTTTGTTATTAAACAAATCCCACAAATGAAGCTGGCAGATAAAGATGCAAGAGGAGGATTTTTATCAGTGCCGCTCAGACTCCCTTCATTGAGCAATTGGTAATTTCTGCTGCTATCTACCTGCCTGCCCTGAAAGACCTAAAGAGTCAGCTGTTTAGAGAAGACAGCAGCAGTTCCTTTAATGGTATGCTAACATTTTCTATAGCTTGGGGGAGCACAGACAGGAGAATGACCTCGCTGCACATTAAGCAGGAAAAGGTGTGTGGCCCCTTTGAGGGCTAGAAAGCCAGTGACTTGCTGCGGCAACTTCAGCCCAGGTCAGGGTGGGGACACTGACACTTCTCCCCACTAAGTGACCAGAAGAGGGGGGTCTATTTAGGTCCACACTGGGGCAGGAAAAGCCCTCTTTTACCAGGACCAAGTGGAGCAGCACCCACACTCCCACCCCTGGGACTAGTTAAATACCAGGGTTTGTCATGATGTGCTGTGTGAATTATGCTAGTTGGTCCTCTCTCAGTGGGCTGGGAAGGACTTTTTTCCCTCAATGCCAGATGGGCCAAGGTGACATGGGGACTTTTTTCCTTCCCACTGCAGGTTGGAGGTTTAGTTGGGGTGAACATGAAATGGGGCGGGGATACGCTGTGATGTTGCAACTCATTATGTAGGCATGGGAAGGATGCCAAGTGAAGGTACTCCGTAGGGAAGGAATACAACAAGCAGATTAAATGGATTGGTAAAGGATTTAGAGGAAGTATTCTTTAAAGGAGCAGAAACAGGAGGAGGTTGGGGCTCCTATGAGTGGTAAGAGAGGGAGCCAAACCCCTCCCACCCTCCATAGCCCCCCTTAGCCCTCATTTAGGGCACTGTTGCAGGGTCCCAGCAGCAGGTTGGCTGGGGACCAGGATGGGTAAAGGGGGGATATGTGTAAATTATACTATCAGGTATACGTAAATGACTATGGCATACCTGTACTGCACACTTTTATCTGCCAAGTACTCCCAGATATTTAGGAATAAAGCTGCGGATTAATTAAAGCACATCCAGTGTCTCCTGGCCTTCTTCTGGCATAACCGGACAAAGAGTAAGAGCGGGCCTACAGGCAATCGAGCTCTTCTACCTCAAAAAGAGTGACATTTCAGGCAGGAGCAGGGGAAAATTGTCCCCATCAACATCATTAAACAGTGCAAGTAAAGTTTAGTTTTCTAATAATCATATTCTAATTATAATCTAATGATCATTCCCCTCTATTCGACATTGGTGAGGCCTCATCTGGAGTACTGTGTCCAGTTTTGGGCCCCACACTACAAGAAGGATGTGGAAAAATTGGAAAGAGTCCAGCGGAGAGCAACAAAAATTATTAGGGGCCTGGAGCATATGACTTATGAGGAGAGGCTGAGGGAACTGGGATTGTTTAGTCTGCAGAAGAGAAGAATGAGGGGGGACATGATAGCTGCTCTCAACTACCTGAAAGGGGGATCCAAAGAAGATGGATCTAGACTGTTCTCAGTGGTACCAGATGACAGAACAAGGAGTAATCGTCTCAAGTTGCAGTGGGGGAGATTTAGTTTGGATATTAGGAAAAACTTTTTCACTAGGAGGGTGGTGAAGCACTGGAATGGGTTACCTAGGAAGGTGGTGGAATCTCCTACCTTAGAGGTTTTTAAGGTCAAGCTTGACAAAGTCCTGGCTGGGATGATTTAGTTGGGAACTGGTCCTGCTTTGAGCAGGGGGTTGGACTAGATGACCTCCCGAGGTCCCTTCCAACTCTGATATTCTATGATTCTATAATCACACTGTATCTGAAACTGAAACTACGTTTTTTGGTAAGCACTTGCATCATCATCTTTCTTGTTGTAAGCACCATAATGGTTGCTTTCCACACACTGTATGCTAGTAACCAACACCTAGACATTCTAAAGGAATAATTATGCTTACTTTTCATGAAGATGTGCCTACCTGTTGTACAGAAGAATATCTGGCTTCCAAATCTGACCATCAGGAAAACGAACATTCTTCACTCCGGGGTAGTCAGACATGTTCCACTGTAAATAGTAATCTGTCCAATACTGACACAAAGAAATGTGTTAGTGTCACTTTTTTTCACTCACTACCTCTCTCTAGAGATTATCTAGCCCCAACCAAAGTTTATTTTTATTTTAAAAGTATTATTTAGCTTCAGACAATGAAATGTTTAGAAAGAATGACTTTAGCCACCTTGAAAATAACATTGCAAAGCACAAAAATTCCATTTTTAGTTCACAGTGATTGCATACAACAGCCTACAAAAGCAGGTTCAATATGCTTGTATTTTATTGTTCATGCTGGCTTGAGCACAAAATTGGAACAGAACAGATTTTTTTTTTAATACTAATACTAATTCCAATTACATTTTGCTTCTGAGACTTAACTTGGATAGTTCCTTTTGTTAAAAATGATTGGATTATGTAACCATTCAGAGGCATTTTGGGTATAGCAGCCAAGAGTCTCTACTGATAAGGGTTACACTACTGAATTTCCAGCTTCTAAAGGGAACAATGCAAATCTGCTACAGGAGAGAACGTTTGCAATCAAAGAGTTTCAGTCCATGTTTTTCACTCTCAAAAAAGAATGTTAACTGCTGTGGTTTTGAAAACTATGGGCCCTATCCTGAGAGGTGCTGAACACAACTCCCATAGATAGCTGCTCAGCCCAGTGCAAGCAACAATGGTCAAGACCTAGCTTTTAGTTCAGGGTTAGTTAATCCTGTGTTGCTAGCAGGTCTGGATCTGTCACTCTTTAAGCAATTAATGTAAAATGCATTAATGTCAGGGATCTCATCTCCCACCATCAACTGTATCACACTTTGACTGCAATATATTTTAGTGACTATTTTTTAGGAAATGAGTCAAAATTGGATAAAATAACTGGCCAGAAACGTCACATAAATCTTTCCAGAGATTTGCAAAAGTTCAATTCACTTTGTTTTTAAAAATTGAGTGTGCACGGCTGCTGTCCTGGTTTTGTGTCACGAGGAAGGTTGTTCTCACAATATTTGGCCCAGACACATCACATGGAAACATCCAGATCAAAATTCAGATAAATTCCAATAAATGGGTCAGGGTTTCAAGACCCACTTCTGTTCTCCATAAACAATACAATCCCTTTGACCACTAAGCTGCGAGCAGCTCGCTCACAATTTGAGGTAACCAGCAGCCATGATATTTGGAGGAGGAGGGGAGGAAACAGCTTAATATCAGATTTAAACTGTTTTTTTCCATACACGTGCATCTTGCTGTTGAAACCGCTCTCCATTACGTCCTGCACAGCATGAATAAGTGTGGTAGACTCAAACCCACAATGTGTTTAGCTCATGCTTAACTATTATTCTAAGAATATCTGAGCACCAACTGGTCAACAACTTTGAGAAGGAAAAGATCAGCTCTTGCTTCAGACCACCTCAGTCTTGAACTGCGTGGTGATAACAGCTCTTGGGGATACTACAATTTATATTTGTACATACATCAACTGTTGAGACTACATCTGTGAGACCGCCATGCTTAGCCAACAAAAGGTTGCACCATGTTGCACCACACTGCCAGCACAAAGAAGCCCTAAAGCTGGCCTAGCCAGCCACTGGCAGATCATCACAATGTAGGGATTCTTCCAGTGGCACAACTGGCATAGCAGTTCCTAATAGCTCCTTGCAGACAGCTCAGAAAACAAGGGACATGACCAGTGGCTTCCCTATTAGCATATCTTAGTTGCTATAACAGTCCCTTTGGAAAAATCCTCTTTGCAGCCATTGTAATTTAGAGAAGTCCTTGGGCTCCCCTAATTTACGATATGAGACTAGTCTGGCACACAAACAGCCTAAAATTGGGGGGAGCAGAAAGGTGGCTTCAAGTTGGGCTGAATGCTTCTCAGCTGTAGACAAGGATCTAGAATGTGCATCTGGCTCTTTCCTTGGTTTTTAAATGAGTATGTTCACTATGGAGTATTTCTAGCATTTCCTGTGTAATGACCTCTCATACACTTAGCTCATCATGATAAATGCCAAAAGATCTCGCACCAGCTAGAAGTATTGACTTCTCTTCTGCCCGGTCTTCTACAATTGTCTCCTCCAGCTGCTGAAAAGCTATATTTTAAAAGGGTTCAGGCTTTAGTCTGTCATATGCTTTTGTGGCCAGAATTATGACCAGTGTCACAGTAACCTCAAAGTCTTCATCAATATTATCCAGTACAGAAGACCTTTTAGGCTTAGCAGGTCCTTGTAGCCCTAAGTCACCTAAGCACATACTTAGAGGTATTGCTGAATTGGTGCCTCAACAGAAGTTTTCTTCCCTGGTTACCATTTAATATCAAAGACTATCATTACAAGAAGGCTTGCAATGGCTTATTGGTGACCTGTTCCCAAAAGCGCTTCTGCCAAGCCACATGAAATTGCATACACTGAGAGCTTTACAGGTTGATTAAACCAAAATAGGGCATGTAAGTGGCTTTTGAAGTGTTTTATTTTCTTGACACTGAGCTTGCACTTCACCCCATATCAACTGGCATTTTTGTCAGGAAGCAGAGGCAGTACACATATATGCAATGGGTAGGGGTGATTATAGTATGATACATGCTCATACCATGAATCTTTGAAGTGCATCTTTCCCTTGTGGCAGTTCCATCGCACAAAGAGCTTCTACATTTTTTGGTAAGATTTAACATTGTGTTCACTGAACATGTGGACAATTTCCTTTTTAGCTCATATTGGCATTTTGCTTTAACTTGATTTGATTTCTCTCATAGTTTCAATGATATTTTACATACCCTTTCATTATGCTATGCATCGCCTGTTCCCCTGCATTAACTTCCACCCAAACTAGCCATGAGATATCCTCCATATAATACTTCAGTTCTTGCAGGGCTGCTTCAAAGCCAAATGGCAGGCTTTTAAACATAAACTTTCCAAACAGGGCATTAAATGCACACAACATGAAATTTTAATCATCCAGTGGCACTTGCCAAAAATCTTTGACAGGCATTTAGAACAGAAAAAGATTTACCTTGGGCATTCTGGAAATAACATTATCTATCATTCTCATGGGGTAGCATTCACATCCAATTGCTTTGTTTAAATCTTTAGGGGATAGACAAATGCAAATTCTACTTGAGTTTACCACCCTGATCAGTCTGTTGCCCCAGTCAGAGTCCTATTACTCACATTCAAGTTTTATTTTATTTTTTTAAACATTTTGCTTTAACAAAATTGTGTTGTTAGAGTAGCACAGTTTCAACGTGATTAGTTTTGCTGCATGCTGTACATGTGACACCATGTACTGGACACTTTTGCCTTTTCTATAGTCGTCGCTATAGAGTTTGCTGAAATATGTGCTTTTCACGCTTTGTCTAATTTGTTTACAACACTGTCAGCCTGACAAATGATCTGAGCAGTATGTTGTTTAGTCCTTTAGCTCTACAGATGTCAGTTGCTTGACATAGACTTAAATCGGGATATCTAAGTACCTTTGGGGGGTTTCCCCCCACCCTGCTTATTCCACTAACAATTATTTTTAATCAAACAGTCTGAATTGCTCAAGTTCCATATTTTCTATAAGCTGAACAATTATTTTCTGTCTTCCAATTTCTGCTAAAGAACCTTACCTATGCCAGTTTTTATAATGACTGCATTATGTCTGAAATCTTTTAATTATTTTGTCATTTTTAACTTGTCAACTTCCGGATCCCTTTGAAAATAAATATGATTTTTTTTTTGTCCCTTCCCTTCTTGCAGTGTGTAGCAATGTTGAGTCTTTCCCTGTATCTGGATTTTTGATTGAGTCTACTAGCATGGACACATATTTTACATGTGTAAGCAGAGTCTGAATGAGCTCTCCCCTGACATATAGTGGTGAGCTGTGGAAAAGGACTTCAGGAGCTGATCTCATTTGCATGGACACACCCACCTTGCCCAGCTGCTCAGCAAGATGGTATTGCTTGCCCAAAGGATCACTAGTGGCTGGTGTTGGATCCCCAGGCTCCTTGTTATTGGGGCAGGAGTAATAAAGGGTTGTTATCCTTGTTGTGTGAACCAAGGGCAGCAGAACTGTACCAGGCATACCCCGATGGAGGGACTCACCCTCAACTGAACGCCGGGCAGGGGACATGGGTTCCAAAGCCCAATGAGTTGAGATAGGGTGTGGCTAGGTATTTGTACCTGGTGATATGGGCCCTGTTTAAGAGACCTAGACACCATTTGATTCTTCTTCTCTTCACAAGTAATAAAAGAGCTAATTGAGAATCTTATTGTACTCTACAGAGCTGAAATCACTGATATTTAGGTCTAAGCATTAGACCTACTTTGGGGCAGTGTCTCTATTGCAAGACACTGCCCAGTGTGCACCAGCAGTGAGGCTCCCCTAACAGCTGAAATCAGTGAGAGCTGTGTTAAGTGGTGGGCCCTGAAGACATCTCGATGAGCAGCCAGCCAGGTGGCTGGTGGAAAGGTGTGGCAACCAGCCAGCAGGGCGGCTGGCAGAGAGGGCCAGAGCAGAACCCCACAGAAAGGCATGGCAATTGGCCGGCAGGCCAATGAGCAAGTGCACGAGCAGCGGAGCATGTTAGTTGCCTCCTTACCCCCCCCCCCCCCCACGCTTCCACCCACGGTGGGAGGTGAACTCTGGGGCTGCAGGCCAACGACTGCAATGTGAGTGGGGTGCAGAGAAGGGACGGACATGTTAAAGAGACTTTTGGGTTGCTGGACTTAAGAACCTGAGGGGAGAAAGACACTGCTTAACTTACTTGGGGGTGGGTCTTTTGCTCATGGTTTATGTTTATGAACCCTAGTTGTGCTGTTTTCCCAAATTAATGCTGAGTTATTTCCCTCCTTTTATTAAAAGTTTTTGCTACACTCAGACTCTGTGCTTGTGAGAGGGGAAGTATTGCCTCTTAGAGGTGCCCAGGGGATGGTGTCTAATTATATAATTGTCCCAGGTCATTGGGTGGGGGCTCGAGACGGTTGTGTGTTGTATTGTTGAAAAGGAACCCCTAGATACTGAACCCGGCCCTTGTTGTTGCCACATTCCTTTTAAAACAATGTGTACTTGGTGGCTTCAGGGAATTAATTTTAAGCTGTTTTGTACAGGAAGTACTATCCATTCTGTATTTCATTTTCATCAGAGGTTCCCAGACTATGGTACCCAGAGCACTTGGTGGCTGTCCAGACAACTGGCTGGTTACGTGGTGCTGGCTCTCCTTCTCATTTCCAGCTACTAAATTGCATTAAACGATAGTTAGACATGAAATATTTTCCTATTATTACTTTCCAAGTAAGCAATTTATATAGTTGCCATATGGACATGATGTGATGGTGAATGGGCAGGAGATGGTCCATGAAAGAAAACAATCTATGCATTAAAATATAGTCCACACTAGGAAGAGAGTTTGGAAACCTCTTACTTAGTCTAACTGGGTCAAATCTTCAAACTAACGTGCTCTTTTGTGGGCATTCGCCTTAAGCATGTGCACTAGGGCATTTTCACTCCCAAATTGCACACACTTTTAAACATTTTAAGCTAGATTCTCTTGATGCACCTGAAAATAGGGAGCAGCTCTGGGACCAGCTGAAGTCCCTCCTGGGTCCTGTTGTAACCTAGAGAAAATTCAGGGTTACTCCTGACTATCTCCATGTCGGAAGATATCAACAGGTTTATATTTTTCACCTCAAGAGATAAACTTAGGGCATTTACACACTTGGATAATGGACATGTAACCCTTCTGCCCATCTAAGTTGGCAGCAACAAGGGCCGGGTTCTGTATCTAGGGGTTCCGTTTCAATAACGCAATGCAAAACCGGCTCGAGCCCCCACCCAGTGATCTGGGACAATTACATACCACCCCCTGGGTGCCTCTAAGAGGCAATACTTCCCCTCTCGCAAGCACGGAGTCTGAGTGTAACAGAAAATGTTTAATAACATGAGGTAAACGACATCAGCATTAAATTGGAAAAACACCACAAACAGGATTCATAACACAAACCATGAGCAAAAAAGCCACCCCAGCAAGTTGGGCTGTGTCCTTTCCCTTGGGTTCTTGAAACCAGCAACCCAAGGATCACCAATGTCCCAAAAGTCCAACAACCCCCCCAAAGTCTCTGTCCCTGGTCAGTGCAGCCCCAGAGTTTGGGGGGGGGGGGTACGCAGGGCGTTAAGGGGCACCTTACGTGATCCGAGGCCGACGGGGTTCCGCCGCAGCCTTCACCACGAGCCGCTCCTCCCCACCAGCTGCCCCGTGAGCTGCTCCCGCCATCCCACAAACTGCTCTGGCAGCTGCTCCACTCTGCTCACCGACCTGTGAGCCGCTCAGCTCTGCTCCACTTCAGCCGTCCCTTGGGCCACTCCCACAAGGCTCCGCTCTGCTCCACTCACCGACCTGTGAGTCGCTCAGCTCCACGCCAATCGTCCCCGCAAGGCTCCACTCTGCTAGCTACTCCACCAGCCGCTTAGCAATGTAGTTTCAGGCTCCCCCACTAGTTAACACAGCCTTAGTGATCTCAGCTCTTAATAACTTTAGCTTTTTTCTGATTTCAGCTCTTAGCAATTTCAGCTCATAGTAGGGGAGCCCCAGTGCTAGTGCACCACTAGCCCACAGCTCAGCAGTCTGTAACTAGACTTGTAATGGAATCAAAGTTAGCTCTGATATTCAACACAGTGTTTCAACCCCTCAGAAAGGGGCCCATACCCTCAGATACAAATACCTGTCCCCATCCTCTCTCTAGTCACTGGGTTTTGTAACCCATGCCCCTTGTCAAGCAAGTGCTACTTAGATAATGGTGAAGGACTCACTCAGTCCTTCTGTCATACAACAGTTTCACTGGCCTTGATTCACAAAATCAGGGTAACAAAACTTTATTCTTCCTGTCCCAATAACAGAGAAAACTGGGGATCCCACACCAGCCAAAGTAACCACTTTGAGTTGCTGTTGTTTCATGCCAAGCGAGTGGGTGTGCCTATGCAAACAAGATCAGCCCCTGGTGTTCTTTTCCACACTCGCCATAATTCACCACCAGATGTCAGGGTAGAGCTCATCCTGATTCTGCTTACAGACAGATAAACATACTGCTGATATCAGTAATTGTAATCAGAGATATAAGCACAGTTTATTGTCAAATTATACATATGCAGTGAAAGTCATTCTTCTTAATCCAAACAAGACAACATAATAGAAAGATGACCACCGAATTTAATGGGTTTTGAATCCGGCCGATCTATGAATTTTATTGTTATTTGTTACCAGACTAGCCATACAAAAACACTTATGTCATTTTTCAGAGTAACAGCCGTGTTAGTCTGTATCCGCAAAAAGAAGAACAGGAGTACTTGTGGCACCTTAGAGACTAACAAATTTATTAGAGCATAAGCTTTCGTGGACTACAGCCCACTTCTTGCATCTGAAGAAGTGGGCTGTAGTCCACGAAAGCTTATGCTCTAATAAATTTGTTAGTCTCTAAGGTGCCACAAGTACTCCTGTTCTTCTACTTATGTCATTGATTCTTTTACTGTTCATATAAACTTAGTCTACATATTGGCCACAAGCAGCAGTTACAGTATTGATAGTAAACAGCTGATCTGGCAACTGGTGTCTTCCCTGCTCCATATAGAATACAAAGACAAATAAAAGGACAGTTACCTGTTCTGTAACTGGCATTCTTTGAGATGTATTGCTCAGGTATATTCCACAGTAGGTGTGCATGCTCGCCACGTGAACTGGTGCCGGAAGTTTTTCCCTTAGCAGTACCCGTAGTGGGGAGCACCGCTGCGACCCCTGGAGTGGCACCTCTATGTTGTGCCATAAAGGGGGCTGCGCACTCCCCCCACCCTCAGTTCCTTCTTGCCAGACAACTCCGACAGAGGGGAAGGAGGGCAGGATGTGGAATACACCTGAGCAACACATCTCAAAGAACACCAGTTACCGAACAGGTAACTGTCCTTTCTTCTTCGAGTGATTGCTCAGGTGTATTCCACAGTAGGTGGCTCCAAGCTATACCCGATGGAGTCGGGTAGGAGTTTAAGGGTTACCCGGGCGGAGTATCGCCCTACCAAACCCGGCGTCATCCCTCGTTTGGGAGACGATCGCATAGTGCGATGAAAAGGTGTGGACAGAGGACCATGTAGCAGCCCTGCAGATGTCCCGAATGGGGACATGAGCCACGTAGGCTGCTGATGAGGCCTGAGCTCTCGTCGAATGCGCCTTCACTATATTAGGTGGGGGAACCCCTGCCAGGTCATAACACGTGCGAATGCACAAGGTGATCCAGCGGGAGATCCGCTGGGTGGAAACCGGTCGCCCCCTCATGCGCTCAGCCGAAGCAATGAAAAGCTGAGGGGATGTCCGGAATGGCCTGGTTCTGTCTAGGTAAAAGGCCAGCACCCTACGCACATCTAGCATGTGCAGGCGTCGTTCCTTATTAGAGGAATGGGGCTTAGGACAGAGGACCGGGAGGAAAATGTCCCAATTCATGTGAAAAGCCGAGACTACTTTCAGCAGAAAGGCCGGGTGCGGGCGGAGCTAGACCTTATCCCTATGGAAGACCGTATACGGGGGTTCAGAGGTCAGGGCCTTAAGCTCCGAGACCCCGGCAGGCTGAGGTGATAGCCACCAGGAATGCCACTTTCCATGACAAGTGGGACCAAGAACACGTGGCCAAGAGCTCGAAGGGGGGCCCTGTGAGGCGGGAGACCACTAGGTTCAGGTCCCAGGGTGGGACCAGGGGTCTAGCGTAAGGGAAAGCCCGATCCAGCCCTTTTAGGAACCGGGACGTCATGTGGTGTGAAAACACAGAATGGCCCCGCACCGGTGGGTGGAAGGCCGAAATGGCCACCAGGTGCAGGCCTCCTGACCAAGGGACAGGAGGTAGTCGAGGATGAGCTGGAGAGATGCAGAGGAGGAGGAGGAGCCCCTCTCCCTCGCCCACATGAAGAACGATACCATTTGGCCAGGTAGGTTCGACGTGTGGACGGCTTCCTGCTCTCAAGCAGGACCTGTCTAACATCCTCAGAACACCTGCCCTCCTCCTCATTCAACCATGGAGCAGCCACGCTGTCAAGTGGAGCGCGGCCAGGTTGGGATGGATGAGACATCCTCCCTCCTGGGAGAGGAGGTCCGGTCGAAGTGGCAGCCTGTGCGGGGAGGCCACTGAAAGCTGCAGGAGTGTCCCGTACCAATGCTGATGGGCCCAATCCAGGGCTATGAGGATAATCCGTGCCCCATCTGCCTTCACCTTTGGAGGACTTTGCCTATCAGGGGAAAGGGCGGGAAGGCGTAGAACAGGCGGCCCAACCATGGGATTAGGAACACGTCCGATATCGCCCCTTCGCCCTCTCCTGCTCTGGAGCAGAATCGTGGGCATAGGCGATTCTGGGCGGTGGCAAAGAGGTCTACCTGGGGAGTACCCCACTGTAGGAAGAGCCGCCTGGCCACCTCCCTGTGTAGGGACCACTTGTGTTGTTGGGAGAAAAACCTGCTTAGGTGATCCGCGAGCGTGTTGCACTTGCCGGGCAAGTGAAAGGCCCTCAGAAGGATGTTGTGGGCTATATAGAACTCCCACAGGAACTGGGCTTCCTGGCACAAGGCCACGGAACGTGTGCCCCCTTGCCTGTTGATATAATACATTGCAGTCGTATTGTCCGTGAGGACTCTGACCATCTTCCCTCCTAGGTCCTGGAGGAAGGCCATGCAAGCCAGGCGAACTGCCCTGAGTTCCCTGACATTTATGTGCAGGGACAATTCCAGGGGCGACCATCTGCCCTGGGTTTTGAAGACAAGTGTCTGTCTGGTCCACGAATAACGCCTTGCCATCAAATGGCAGGTCCTGCATTAAGGACTGGGATTCGAGTGAGAGCCCTGACAGGGAAAGCCACAACGCCCATCGCATGGAGATAGCCGTAGCCATCGAACGAGGTGCCATGTGAGCTGCATCTGAGGTGGCCTGGAGAGCTGCTTTCGCTGCCACCGCACCCTCAGCAACTAGAGCCCTGAACTCCTTCCTGTCGTGCCCTTGGAGGGAGGGCTCGAATTTTGGCAAGGAGCCCACAAGTTGAAGTCATACCTGCTCAGGAGTGCTTGATGGTTTGCCACCCTGAGCTGGAAACTGACAGAGGAATAAACTTTTTTCCCAAAAGTGTCCAGTCTCCTGGCCTCCTTGTCCTTGGAGGTTGGTGCGGGCTGGCCGTGTCGTTCATGGTGGTTGACTGACTTTAACACCAATGAGTTCGGGGTAGGGTGAGTGTAAAGGTACTCATGCCCCTTTGTTGGCACAAAGTATTTCCATTCTGCCTTTTTGGAAATGGGCGGCAGACAGGACGGGGTTTGCCAGAGTTGAATCGAAATGTTGGCTATGCCTTGGTAAAGCGGTAATGCCACACGGCCCAGTGCCGAGGAGGAGAGGACATTAAACAAGTTGTCTGAAGGTTCCTCCATCTCCTCCGCCTGGAGCTGGAGGCTGGTGGCTACCCGCCGGAGGAGCTCCTGGTGTGCCTTGAAGTCCTCCTGAGAAGCGGGGGTGGTGGTGCCGCTATGGACTCATCCAGTGCCGAAGGGACGACCGGGACGGCCCCTAGGGCATCGGTCGGTGCCGGTATGTCGCACTCCATGTCCTGGTCTGGGTGCGGTACCGGTGGCGCGGTCCCCACGGCCTGGTCTCGATGCCGAGGCGGGGACACCGAGTGGGCTTGGGATGCCCCAGCCACAGAGCAGGGCCCTGGCGGTGCGGGCGCCTGGGGCCACGGTGCCCACTGGCACCACTGTCCTTACTATGGCGCCCCTTACCATTGAGTTGTCTGGGGTCCACCAAGGTTACACGTTCCTGGGGGAAGGTGCGGCCCGGGGAGGGACGGCTGGGCACCGAGGCAGAGGTGGCCGAGGATCGCACGGTGCCGTATGAGCGGCTCGACCTGTCCCGTCCACGTCGGGTCCAGCCCCGGGATTTAGACCTCAACGACGATGAAACGTAGACATCAGAGGTGCTATCTCTGGTGTCCCATCGATGGCTGTGGCTAAGACGCCTCGGTGCCAGTGACTGTCTGGATACACTCCGAGCATGGCGCGCGCCGTGATACGGTTGGTGGTGCCGATGGGATCGAGACCTGCTATCACTTCGACTGGACGAGGAGCGTCGACGCTTCCTGTCTCAGCGTCTACAGTTCCTGCGGGCTGAGGAGGACTCCGGCGACTCATTCCCAGGCAACCCCGACAATGGAGTGGAGGTCTGTCGCGGGCTTCAGGAAGGCCCCGCAGATCAAGCAGAGACCTCTACCTCCGACCTGGCCGGTGAGGGCTGGTGAGCGCCCAACAGCGGCTTCCCTTGGGACTGGGGCCCCAACTCGGGCGGCCCGCTCGGTACCAGCAGGACGAGGATGTTGCACGCTGCCTGAGCTGTCTCCGGCATCGATGGAATCCGCATTGTCGGGGAGGCATGCGCTGACAGGGCCGGACTACTCCGCTCCACACGAGTTGGAGGTCTGGGTCCCGACGGGAATTGTGGGCTGCCCAACTCGGGTCCAGCCTCACCCCTGTCCTTGTCTTGGCGCCGCTGGGTCTTGGCTTGCTTCTTAACAGGGAGCGGTGCCGACTGGTGGATGGGGCATCGCTCCGCACCGAAGATGTGGTGCCCGGCGCCGGGTCAGTTTGGCACACCGGTGCTGGGGCCAGTGCCGACTCCATAAGTAGGGCCCGGAGACGGATCTCACGTTCGCGCTTAGTCCGGGGCTTGAAGGATTTACAGATTTTGCAGCGCTCACTTATGCGAGCCTCGCCTGGACAGCGAAGACACTCGGAGTGTGGATCGCTTCTGGGCATGGAATTGCGACAGGAGTCGCACGACTTGAAGCCTGGAGCTCGGGGCATGCCCCGAGCCAGGCTACCAACTGTAGAGACCAGTAACAGTCGAAGATCGTACTACTAAGGAAAGCTGCAGCAATGCTGGAGCACAAATTCCGACTACCTTCACTGGCGGCAAGAAGGCACTGAGGGTGGGGGGAGCGCACAGCCCCCTTTATGGTGCGACATAGGGGCGCCACTCCAGGGGTCGCAGCGGTGCTCCCCGCTACGGGTACTGCTAAGGGAAAAACTTCCAGCACCGGTGCACGTGGCGAGCACGCACACCTACTGTGGAATACACAGGAGCAATCACGCGAAGAAGAATGAAAAGAAACTTAATGTGACAGTGGAAAAGAATTAAGAATTCCCTTAGGGGAAAAAAAACAAAAAAATAAGGAAACAGGAAGAAGAGAAACATAAAAGACAAAATAAGTAAATTATAGTCTTTGGAGAATGAACTGTTGTTTCTTATCCTGTGTTGAGAAATCACAGTGACTGATGTCACTGTAACTCAGAGCCGAAAACAGATTATATTTGACAGTTTTAATCTTATTGTAAAACTACTGTGTAAACAGCATGAGCTGACTGCTTCCTCCACATCAGCCTCTCTTTGTGAACAGATGTAGCAACCACACTATCCTCAGTAGCTTACCAAAATTGTCTTTCCTTTGTATCCTAAGATCTGCCAAAATGAGAGAGGCACTCTATAAAAGTTATAGTAAAAGGAAAAAGATGGACTCACAGAGAAAGAATTAAACTGAGTGAGTTTATCATTTTGATTAAAACAAAAGAGATCAAATTTCTGCTGACACAACACAGTTGTTCTGAACAATAAAACTGTTTTGTAAACTACCACTTAACCCAACGAGTTCAGGTTCTCTGTTACAAGCAGCGGTTAAAGGAAAGGAAAGTTCCTATCCCCTCTGCTGAAAGTGGAGGGAGAGCTCCCCATCTCCTCCCCGACCCAGTCTCAGGAAGCACCGACAACCTATGCCAGTCTCTCCATCTAGTGGTATGAGGACCCTGTCTCATCAGGCAGGAGAGCAAGAAACAATAATCGTGAGGGCTCTCTCCCATTGGAGGTACTGCCCAGGGAGGTAAGCATCCTGTTCTGCATGTGTGAGCAGGAGCAAAGTACTCTATCGGTGCTCATAGTCTCCCCTGCTAAAAACCAGACACTGCAATCTCCCTCTCCTATCTGACCTTCTTTTGTTACCCATTGCCCAATTAAGGACTGAACACACAGTTATAGTACATTGTGAGCGGAGGTGGTTCCCACAAGCTCTGTGGTAGAAGCAGAAAGGAATTATGCGTTGTTTCCATATAAAATTGTAAATGTCAGAGATGTGATGTAAGCCCAAAGGAAAGTGCCAAAGCATGTGAATAATTCTCCTTGCTTTCATTCATCCTTCTACATTTGCTCTTTCAATGTCAGCCCGTGCCCATTAAACTGCAATAGGCTCCAACTTGGAATGAGTCAGTCCAAAGCCTATATTAAGGCCAAGCTTGTGGGAAAATATTACAAGTCAAATCAAAGTAAACGTGCATGGGCATTAGTGAAATTTAAAAAAAAAACAACCCCTCACAAGGTGCTACCTTTTAAAATTCCATTGTATCTTCCATTGGCAAAACATGAGTGAAACCCATTTGCCATCTGTTCCCATAACGTCAAGAATTAGATTGTATAGGGCCAGATTTTTCGATGGTATAAATTAGCATAGCTTCACTACGATCATTTAACGTCCGCCAATAAAGAATTTGGTATTCAATGGTAACTGCAGGGTAAGAGTTCTGTGTCAAGAATTTGTCATTGCAGTATACTTAAAGATAGGGCTACATTTTGGAAAATGTGCACCTTACCATACATGCACAAAACAAATAGGAGCACAAGAAGAATGCATGAATGTGCCCATAACTGAACATTAGGCAACTGGAGACAGTGTCTGCCATTACCCGTGTTTTGCATGCAACTAAATCTCAGAATTATGGACATTTAACCCAAATAATTCCTTTCTTTTCACAGTTACTTTTGACACAGTACTATATATAAATAATTTCTTTTAGGTATCACTTGCAATCATAGGCATTTGATTAAAATCATCTTGCAGTTTCTTAAGAAGACAGACAGCAAATGTAGCAGACATGGAAAGATTGATATCCTTAGGAGAATGGCAACAAATCACAGGAATAAATAACTCCTTTGGGATAAGCCCATCCTCCAAAAGAAGAAACATATAGAGAGTCTCAGAATAGTCACTCTATCAACAAGGTTGGCAAAATAGTTATATAAATGTGTGAAATTGTATTTCATGTTCTCTTTCACTATCAAATATGATTTAAGAAAAGGTGCCAGATTTGTTGCAATTGATGCATTTTTTACAATACCATAAGTATCACTACCCGGGACCCCTTAGGACTGCAATATCTTGCAGTGATCTAGTGTTTAGAGTGACTGAAACAAATGCAATGTATGAGGTTATAAATCCATCATATATGGTACAACAAGACAACTCATACAATTGTATAAGTATCTATGAGATGATGTGAAGTCCTTCTCCTGACAGTCTAAAACCTTAAACCCAGAATCATCTATTCTACAGGATGTATCACCTCAGAGCTATCCCGTATGTCTCAGAACAAAGAACAAAAACTTGCAAGCGACATGAATGTGGGTTTTATATTTGTTGAAAATGAAAAGCACATTTAAAGCTGCATTTGAAGAGAGATTTTATGTTTCACAACTTACCATTTGTAACCAAATGTTGGTTGTTAAAACTTGATTCTTTTCATCCTGGGGAGAAGAGAAAAAAATAAAATAAACTCAACATTTTTTCATGGAAGGGACTGTGGCAGGGGTGGCCAACCTATGTCTCCAGAGCTGCATGCAGCTTTTCAGAGGTTAATATGCGGCTCCTTGCATAGACACTGACTCCAAAGCTGGAGCTACAGATGCTAACTTTCCAATGTGCTGTGGGGTGCTAACTGCTCAACCCCCTGCTCTGCCCCAGGTCCTGCCACCAGTCCACCCCTTCCCCCAAGGCCCCTGCCCCTTGCCCCGAGCCTGCCATGCCCTCAGTCCTCACCCCTCCCCACCACAGCCTCCTGCACACTGCAAAACAGCTGATTGCAGCGGGTGGGAGGTGTGGGGAGGGAGGGGAAGGCGCTGATTGGCAGGGCTGCCAGTGGGCAGGAGGCATTGGAGTGGGTAGCGGATGGGGGGCTGCTGACATATTACTATGGCTCTTTGGCACTGTTCAATGGTAAATTCTGCCTCCTTCTCAGGCTCAGGTTGGCCACCCCTGGACTGTGGTAACATTGTTCAAGAAGTTGTAGTGAAATCAGATAGTCAGACAGTTATGTTAATGTAGCTTTCAATAAAAGTGATCCTGAGTAGTATGTCCTGTGTTAGCCTATGTGAAACCAGTTATGACTCTGTACCCCACTGTAACACTGTTTTTGAGGGCTTTTTTTTTTAATTGTTTTTATGCTACTACAGCCCTCTACTGTTGGCATCTCCAAAGTGTTTCTTCTTGGTTTGTCCCTGAGCCTTTTTCTTTAATGTAGCATGTCGCAAAGGCAGAACTAATTGCACTAGAGGTTGCCCATTTCAACTTTGCTTACAAGCAGCTAGCTCATCTACTAGTTAACCTAACACATCAGAAATGGAGTTACACCAGCATGTACAAATTATAGAAACAATATAAACAAAAAAAACCTGGATAATTGCAAATAGGTATTTATGCAAGGTTAGAGCCTGTTTCTGCTACTCTTATCCATGTGGAGTAGTATCTTACTGTACAAAGTCCCATTGATTTCAATGTATCATGGTTTTATCAAAACCTTGTGTATGGGGAAGTGTATTGATAGAATGCCCCAAGAGCATCCTGGAAACCAGACTGTGACTCAAAAAAATCTCAATTTGTCTCAGAGTTCCACACAAACACACTCCAGGTGGATGTACTTTGCACCTCAGTATACTGGCAGAAAAATTGCCTCACATATTATGGGGTGGAGCTGTTGCTTAGCTGGCCACCCACCAGTGTGAGATGGGGAGTAGCAGCTCTGCATAGCCCCTAACTTACCTACATGGCCACACACAACATAACAGGTCAAGAAAAAGTTATTACTGAATGCAAGTAAAGGTGGCAGAACTAACGCCTTAAATTTAGAGTTAACTAAGAAGATAATTTCCTCAGGTCTCAGACATGGATAAATATTTGTAACCTCAAGACCCTGGACCTATCAGCAATTACTCAGCCCTCCACCAGACCTTCCTTAGGGTATTTCTGCCTCAGTGGGATTCTATCAAGGTAATGGGATACACTGCACTCCAATTCCCATCACTAGAATTTGTTTTCTAAGCGGAATGTAAAACACCAGCCTTTTCTGTCTTAAATCAAACTGAAGCTCCTGCTCCATAAGTTTTACCCCCACCCCCGAGCTCTACCAAAGAAAGTACATGGGAACTCTTTGGAAATTCCACAGCATATCCCAGAGTCACCTATACAGTGTAGAAGGACTCTCAAACCAGATGATACATCTACAACCACTACAGTTTTAAAGCAAAAGTAATCTATGTTTTATTCTTCACCAAATAATAAATGATCCAAGACAACTGTATTCAAATTTTTACATACAATACAAGAGTCTTCTTAAACTGAAAATGTATATACGCAGTTTAATCTGTAATCCATTTGTTTGCAGACTTTTGAATGAATGGAAGGACTGAAAGACCTTTAACTGTAGCAGTATCAGGGCAGTGCAGTAATAATTATACAGCATGTAAAACCAGCTATAGCTGCCAGAGAAGATGACATTTTATTAGCAAATAGAGACATTTAAAGAGGAACATCAATAAAGGTGTGAAACTGTTACTGAATCACATGGGATCCCAACAACTGAATGTACAGCATAAAGGCAAATGAAAGAATTCAGATAAAAATACCCCTTAATTAGTATTCTGCATGGCTCCATTCTCCCCCTAGATGAGTGTACCTAGCCCCCATAAAAGTCAATGGGATCTGTGCCCACAGCCAGTGGCAGAATTTAAAACTTTCTCTTTATATTCTGTCGCATTCATTCAGTGAATCCTGCCTTTCATCCAAGACTCCCTCCAACAAGCAAACATTCATTTATGAGTCTTCGGGGCGGGGGGAATTGTCTCATCTACCCTTCAATACTAGAAGTACCGTACTTGCTGCAGGCTAAAGTTATGTCTTATGAGAGTAAAACAGTAATTAAAGCTATTATGGTTGCCAAAATATATAGCTGATGGTTGAGTAAAGGTGTTGCTTTTTCTGCAGTCCTTGATCGATATTAACAGCTATTACTCTGTAACATTTGTGTGATGCATCACTCAAGTACCTATCAGTGTTATTAGAGAGTTTACCAGTCCCAGTAGCATAACAGGACTAGCTTCCAGTGGACATTAACTCATAATTAATGAAGAAATGATGTCCATTGGATCATTCACCATATTGCAATCAAAAGGTTTAAATACTTTTCTATTCACTAGTAAAAAGCAACAGAGGGTCCTGTGGCACCTTTGAGACTAACAGAAGTATTGGGAGCATAAGCTTTCGTGGGTAAGAACCTCACTTCTTCAGATGCAGTGAGTTTCTTACCCACGAAAGCTTATGCTTCCAATACTTCTGTTAGTCTCTAACGTGCCACAGGACACTCTGTTGCTTTTTACAGATTCAGACTAACACAGCTACCCCGCTGATACAATTCACTAGTGTTATCCATCTTTTGAGTGAGGAGTAAAATCAAGATTCTGACAACTTGTGATCAGTATCATCTCCGGCACCTTGCATCCGACTCCACTCCCATGGCTCCCAGTTCTGAGCAATATTGCTCTTCCTCATATCAGACGAGAGGTTGCCACTGGCAAGTTACTGGAGAAAGTACGTGCCAACTCAAGCCTGCCACTGCCAATGACCTTTTTAAACCACCAGCTGCACGTTTGCTGTCATGTCGCCCATTATGGTCTCATCCACCACGCCAGGATGTTAGGGCAGAAACACTCTGGCAAGAGGAATGGATATCTGTTATAATCCCCAACCAGTCCCTCATTGCCAACCCTACAATTTGCCTGCCTGGTTTTGACCTGTCCTGTCGCCAATGGTCCCTGTTGAACAGGTTCCAGACCAGGCAAGTTCTCTGTGCAGCCAACCAGTATCGCTGGGGCCTTTGCGACAGCCCTTTGTGCAGCTGTGATGCAACACAGATGATGATGCACGTTGTCGATGAATGCCTGCTGACTAGGTTCAGCGGAGGACTAGAAGAACTGTATCATGCCACTGAAGACGCCATCACTTGGCTAGATGACTATACACATGATAAATAAATTAAAGATCTCATAACACTTTTCTCAAGGCTATGCATTTTAAAAGACAGGTGGGCAGACAAATTCCAATTACACCCTGTCTAGTCTGTAACAGCCATGCAAAAGCATATGCAGAACACTACCAGCGTGTGAATTCGAATTGGGAGCATTTTACATGCACTTTCCTCGGTGTAAATGGCTGCACAAGGTGCAAGGCAGTAGAGAAGCAGGCAGCTGGTTGAAATCTTGTTACAGAACTGTTAGCCTAGTGAATGTGCATCATTAAGCAACACGCTGCCCTCCTGTTGTGTATTTTGTTATTTTAAAAGTTCAGAACCTGAAAGAGAGGATTTGAAAATAATGGCGCCCATTTGGATCACTATTTTTAAGGCCCCAACAGTGTTTTAATCATAAACCCCCAACTTCTAGGGCATTCTAACTCAGCTGTAAAAACTTCACTGCAGGCTGAAGCTTGGTTTATAATATTCCTGTCCTGGAGAAAATTATTTCACACACTTTAGTTAAAATTGGTTTGGCTGGTTTTCATCAAAAAGAGGGGCAGACTGGCAGTTCTCCAGTTTCAGAAGCTTTGCATTGCACTCTGCAATCTCACAAACAACTTCAATTGGGGTGGGAGGGAACAGTCTTCAGGGGTTTTTTTTGTGTGTGTGTCGCATGCTGAACAATGCTTTTGAATATGATGGATGAATTCTGAGAAAACAGCTTCTCAGCAAAATACATTTACATTGTTTTCCATCACAGCTGTGCGCAACCTCTTAACAAAATGTTTAGACACTAAAATGGATCATGAAATTTTGCTCAAATACCATCACATTTCAAATTTGTCATCATTTTGCAGTATTTTAGCAGCAACTATTTGGGGAAAAAAGAGTGTCACAGCCAGTGAGGCAAACCATTTCTAGAGCTTCTCTTACAAATATTGTTTTTAATATGATAAGGAAAGGAGTACTTCACATTGCCTGGAGGTGTCATAAACAACAACACAACACAGAAAACAAGGCCAGGAACAAAATGAGTCACTTTGGGGGGGGGGTTACTATGTTAGCTACTTTAGTTAATGCAGGCCTTAAATCACACAAGAACAGGGGTTCTCAAACTGGGTGTCGTGAGGTTATTACATGGGGGTCGGGAGCTGTCAGCCTCCACCTCCAAGCCCCACTTTGCCTCCAGCATTTATAATAGTGCTAAATATAAAAAAGTGTTTTTAATTTATAAAGGGGGTCGCACTCAGAGGCTTGCTGTGTGAAAAGGGTCACCAATGCAAAAGTCTGAGAAACACTGCACAAGAATAATAGTGTGATTTGTGGTGACTATTGAGAAAGTATCTGTCAAACAGCTCAGCTCACTAGAGAGCATTACTTTATTCATTTAGTGGTCTGACTAATCCTTTGGCTACCAAACTCATAGCTATAGTAATAACTCAATACTGTACAGGGTAAATTGTCGTCAAGCTAATTATGATAGCAGGCTGGGTGTATGGAAGTAATGAAGGGGAGGTAACTGTGATCAGTGAGGCTGGGGAGATTATACATTCTCTATCCTTAAGTGGATGGGGATGGAACTGAAAGCTGGAAATTTCTCTGTGTAAGCTTCTAACAGTAATAGCTTCTAACAATGCCTTCTCTTCCCCTTTCCTTTGTTGGTATTCTTTACATTCAACGATCTCTCAGGTTAACTTTCTTTGGGAAACCCAGTATCAGATCCTCACCCTACTCTTCCCCAAACCTCCACCTTCAACAAAACACGCTTAGAGAAGATACAGGCACAAGCCCAGCTAGTATTCATGTCTCAGATTTTAAGCACATCAAAGAATGTGCAGTGAACAGCAGTGAACCCACCTGCAATTCTGTGATAAATGCTAAAGGGATAACTTTCTCCCTAATGACAGTGTCTGGGAATCCACCTGCCCATGCACTCCAAAACAGAATTAAGGGCTGCCAGACGGTGCTTTTCTCACTTAGCCATGAGTTGAGGGGCAGCATGCAGCTGCACCACTGTCAGAGGAACTGCAGGAGGCACTGCGCCTCACAGAGGAAGAATTCCTCTCCAGCTCTCCTATTGGTCTACTAAGAAAGTAATTTATTTCATCCTTCTTCAGGATTCAGCTTACTCCATTCAGCCCGCTCTTCTGACTGATGTATAAGGTACAGGTGAGAGAGAGAGTGATGGCATGGCTCCACCCACTTCCACCTATGCCCTGGGAGAACACTGGCTGCACAACCCCTACTCTAATCCATGTAGTCCTAATGCAGCTGCACAGAGGATGGGCAAGACCCTTCATCTCCTGTGCAGGTTTGGTGTCAATCTAGTCGTAAAAGTTCCCATTTGTTTTTCTTAGCAATTGCATAAAATAAACGTGTACACTGTGATGTCAAGTGGTTTGAACAGGGAGCTATTCAGACATTCAGAACATTTTCAGCACTTGCTGATGGGCTGTTTTGGAATGTATCACTAACTATTAAAACTATCAGAATATGAAGGCTATATGCAATGTTTAGTGAAGCTCCAACTCAAGCTTGATTCCTCACAATGTATTTCTTACTTACAGACAACATGCACTAAATATATGAAGAAATGTAACTCTTATATAAACCAAACTGTAGCTCCACTAATATCCAAATAGTGACCATTAATACTATTTAATAATAATTTACTGCTTGGTTCTTATTCCTGCTTGATCATATGGTAGAACAAAACATAACCAAGCAATAATTTACAATTCCACAGCCATATAATTAAAAAGGCCGAATGCTCCCCTGAACTGTGCTGCAGTGCAATTCAAACATTTTATAAAACCAGTAAGCTTTTACGTTTACTTTAAAAAGTGACACTATTGAGGACCAATCACACTTCTTGGGTACCTTTCCAACCAGTTCTTCTCAATACATTTGTTATCCCTTTTACAATTTCTCTATTAAAAATAACCACTTGTGTTAACTCTTTGGACTGTTTCAGTCTCTCTAAATGTTTTGTTAAGAAACTGCACAGAGTTGTGATGAAAAATGTTAACGTATTTTGTTGAGAAAGTAATTTTTCAAAAATCACTGAATGCCTGTTTCAGAAAAATATTGTCCCAGCCCAAGATTTTCAAAAGTGACTCATGATTTTGGGGTGACTCAGTTTATGGGTCTCTAACTTGACAAGTCATAAAGGAGCCTGATTTCAAGAAGCACCTTTAAGGTTGCTCAAGTTGAACACTCAAAAAGGTTGGCACCCAAGATCACTAATCACTTAGAAAAAATCTTAGCCCCAGTGTGACATTATGAGTATAATATAATATCTCATTGAAAGATGACAAGGCCAGAAAGAGTTAATTAACTCACCGACTTTAGAGACTTTAGAGTCTCTAAACTTTAGAACTTTAGAGACTGGCTAGGAAGATAGGTAAATGAATAGAGCTTTGAAATGTAAGTCTGCATTGTTAGAGATAGAAGGGGAGACGTTTGCTCAGGTCTTGTGATGTAAGCAAACAAGTCTTGTCTATTGCTACAGCTTTAATTCAAATATCAAAGAAGGAATATTAACATTTATGATGATACTTGAGTGAAATAGTATTATTGTCTATATGTCTCTTTGAAGGTTGTGGTAACCTGTATCTGAACTGTTTAATGGATAAATTATACTGCTAATTGCCATGATGTTTAGCAGAAGGAAAGTTGAGACTATTGTTTTCTCAGGCCAAAAGGCTGCTGGAAATGTATAAAAACCTTGGGACACGATCCTTCTGCATCTCAGATCTGCTTTGGGTTTCAAGAGGGGGAAACCTTAAACCATAAGGATTGAGATCCCCAGTCATTGACTAGAGCCACCCTGAATATGGTCATTGGATTATAATCTATGGACTATATCTAAAAGGACTTTTGGCAACTACAAGCTCACCTCTGCTATGTATCTGGACCTCCAGAATTGAATTCAAGTCTGAATGGATATTGATCTTTTAACCAACACTCACACTCTTTTCTTGTTTTTAATAAATTTTAGTTTAGTTAATAAGAATTGGCTATAGCATTCATTTTGGGTAAGATCTAAGTTATAATTGGACCTGGGTATGTGGCTGATCCTTTGGGATTGGAAGAACCCTTTCTTTTATACGATGAAGTAAGATTTTCAATAATCATCATATCTGACGTATGTGTCTGGATGGAGGCCTAAGGCTGGGTACTTTAAGGGAACTGCATTGTTTGGACTTCTGAGTAACCTGTATGGTAATATAGAAGTTGTTTTGTGCTGGCTTGGTAAATCTAAGTATTGGAATATCCACCAGCGTTTGGGGTTTGTCTGCCCCATTTTGTTTGCAGTTCACCCTGATTGAGTGACCTCAGCTGGCTCCCACGGGCAGCACCGTCACACCCAGCACTCTTGGACCCTATATTGGAAAGACCAACCATTATAATGCTTATATACGCGGCTAGTAAGTTAGAGTGGACATTGGAACCTTAACTGTGAATTACCTAGTGTACTAGTTTTCACTTGCACTCCACACATTATTTTAATGTAAGTAAATGAGTGAAATACTGGTCATGCTGAAGTCAATAGCAAAACTCCCAGTGACTTCAACAAAGCCAGGATTTCAGCCAATGATTTTGAGAAGGAAGTCTGTTCAGTGTTTGTTGGCTGACCACATCAAGCCTCTTAAATGTTAATTTTTCATGTGATTAAAAGTCGCAAGGATGATCCTCTAAAAGGTTTCTCCCTTCCTTTAATGACACAGCTTGCTTCCAGACTCCACTAAGAAAGGCCTCCTTGTACTGGATCAATTTCACTGTATCTTAAAGGAATTTTTTAAAAACATTGTAAGGCATACCTCATTATAGAAAAATGCTGAGCTCCCGAATAGCTAATCATAATGAGACCAGACTGTTTTAGCCAGATGCTGGCCACCAACAACACAACTATCAATTTCTTATTCTATACCAGAGGTAGGCAACCTTTCAGAAGCCATGTGCCGAGTCTTCATTTATTTACTTTAATTTAAGGTTTCGCGTGCCGGTAATACATTTTAACGTTTTTTAGAAGGTCTCTCTCTATAAGTCTATATATTATATAACTAAACTATTGTTGTATGTAAAGTAAACAAAGTTTTCAAAATATTTAAGAAGCTTCATTTAAAATTAAATTAAAATGCTGATCTTACGCCACCAGCCTGCTCAGCTCGCTGCCAGCCTGGCGTTCTGTTCACCTAGGCTGGCAGCGGGCTGAGTGGGGCCTGACCTCTGAAACCCCCCACACCCCCAGAAGGGTGGGTGTGGGGGGCTTCAGAGGTCAGGACAGAGGGCTGGAGGAGTGTGGGGGGGTGCAGGGCAGAAGGCTGTGGGTGTGGGGGGCTTCAGAGGTCAGGGCAGAAGGCTGGGGGGGGTGGAGGTTGCAGGGCAGAAGGCTGGGGTGTGGGGGGCTTCAGAGGTCAGGGTAGAAGGCTGGGGGTGTGGGGGGTGCAGGGCAGAAGGCTGGGGGTGGGGTGGGTCAGGGCAGAGGGCTGGGGTGTGTGTGGAGGTACAGGGCAGAAGGCTGGGTGTGTGTGGGGGTTCAGGGCAGAGGGCTGGGGTGCTCGGCTCGTGGGGGTGCTCCCAGCCCCTTGCCCTCTGCCCTGAGCGGCTCAGGGCAGAGGGCTGGAAGGGATATGTCCCGTTCCACCCCCTTCTCCAAGGCCCCGTTGCTACCTCTTCTCTGCCTCCTTTACCCAGGGCCGGCTTTAGCAAGGGGCCATGGGGCTGCCGCGCACCGGCTGGAGCTCCGGCTGGGAGAGCGGGGCCGCGGGGCTTTTGCGGAGCAGCGAGCACGCTGCCACTCCTCCCCCCTCCCTTTGCAAGGGCCGGCGCAGGGAAGGAGAGGAGGAGGGGCAGGAAAGCAGGCTGCACCATGGCTGTGGGAAGAAGCGGGGGAGGGGGGAGCTTGGCTGCTGCAGGATGAAGCTTCTGCCTCCTGCCCCAGCAGGGGAGAGTGGTGGGCAGCAGGGCTGTGTGCGGCTGGGGGTCGGAACCGCGGCAGGCAGCCGCATGCCATTCAAAACCAGCTCATGTGCCGTGTTTGGCACGCGTGCCGTAGGTTGCCGACCCCTGTTCTATACTGTCACTTATTTACAGGTTTTAGCAGGATAACATTCAACTAGGTTATTCATTTCATTCTCTCTTATCTCATTGTCTCAGCACTTCCTAAGTAAATATTTGAAGCATCTTTTGATCTACCAAGTTAAATAATTGGTACTTAATGATGCTTTTTCCTGCTTTTTTGAAACCCTAACAATGTTCTCTAGTTAATGAATTTACCATTTAATTGAGTGAGGTTTTCCTCCCTTTTTAGGGTCACACGCTGAGCTCACTATACTGTACCTCAGCAGAGTGAAAGAGCCAGAATTAATGTCTGATCCCTTCAGCCTCCACAGCTTTACTGTTCATAGATAAGGCTGGAGGGTGATTTAGAACCACCTAAAAATCAATTGCAATTGGCAAAAAATCCTCTCTACACTCCGTGCTGCTCCTTGGCTTCTAATTGATAGTTTTGTGACAATGTCATACCAAGCTATTGCCAAGAGGAAGCTGAGGTTCATTGAAGCTTTCAGGCCATATGAGACATAAGCAGATAAATTTATTTTAGTAGTGATGTGCTGGAGGTGGCTGCTAAAAGCCCCTTGCTACAGTTCTGCCACAAAACTAAACAGGTTGGGATGATTTCCCTGCTCCTGAAAGCAGTATTCAGAGGATGTGTGAACCTAACTCATCCATAACATTTCAACTTTTATAAGAGCCCCTCTTAAAATTAGCAAACAAAACCTGTCTGGAGAGGAAGAAAGGTCCAGTGGCCAGGGAACTAGCCCAGACCCTGTTCTGCCACAGATTTTCTGTGTGACCTTGGGAAAATCAGTGAGTTTCTCTGTGCCTGAATTGCCCATCTGTAAAATGGGGAGAATAGCACTTCCTACTTCACAGGTGTGCTGGATGAATAAATCCATTAAAGACAGTGAGGTGCTCAGATTGTGCTGTGATGGGGATTATATTGGTGCCATAGATATAATGGTAGTTAAGGCTGTGGCAGGACAAACACCATCCATCCAAATGGAAATAAGAGATTAAGGGGAAAGAGTGTGCATTCCGCTCTACTTTCACATTTCCTGCACTATCAATAATGCACTCCAGCACTTCCATCTCCAAGAGATACCCAAAAGAAATATGTATCCCATCTTCATCAAACTTGCATTCTAACATGAAACCTAACAGTGACCTCATATGCTTTTATAACAGTAAGTCAGCACATTTGATTGTCGCACATTCCGTGCAGTTAGGAAATTAATGCTGCTGAGGTAGTTGTTAAGGTTTGATGAAGTTAGGTTATGCTTACTTTTTGTTATCTGGAGGTGAGCACCTTATGGAGTGGGTAACTGAGAGCACTCCAGGCAATATGAAAATGGAAAGCAATGCAGTGGGTAAGATTTGTTAGAAGAGGTAAGATGTGAATTTCTGGTTTCCTCTTTCTCAGCCCAGGGAACTATTCCCTAGGCTACAGTGTGGTGGGTGGATGAGTGAGTGGATTGGATGGGGTTGGTCTCTTCCCTCCCCCTGGGAAGAAAGTGATTTATTCTTGTTAGACGCCTATATGGAGCTGAGTGCTAGAAATTTCTCTGTCACTTAAAGATAGGGAATGTTTAACCTCACACACACAGACCGACAACAACTACCTCCCCCTTCATTAATTAAACAGAGCCTACCAAAGTATTTGTTTTAATAAAAGTTATTTCTAATCAGATTGACAACTGCTAAAGTACAGGACATAGCCAACTAACATGGTTAGATAGAGGGATCATTGGATGTTGGTTATACATACAAACCAAAAAATAAACAATAAATAAATAGAATCATAGAAGATTAGGATTGGAAGAGACCTATGAAGGTCATCTAGTTCAATCCTCTGCTCAAAACAGGACAAACACCAACTAAATCATCCCAGTCAGGGCTTTGTCAAGCTGGGTCTTAAAAACCTCTAAGGATGGAGATTCCACCACCTCCCTAGGCAACCCATTCCAGTGTTTCACCACACTCCTAGTGAAATAGTGTTTTCTAATATCCAACCTAGACCTCCCCCACTGCAACTTGAGACCATTGCTCCTTGTTCTGTCATCTGCCACCACTGAGAACAGCCGAGCTCCATCCTCTTTGGAACCCCCTTCAGGTAATTGAAGGCTGCTATCAAATCCCCCTCACTCTTCTCAAGACTAAACAAGCCCAGTTCCCTCAGCCTCTCCTCATAAGTCATGTGCCCAAGCCCCCTGATCATTTTTGTTGCCCTCCGCTGGACTCTCTCCAATTTGTCTATATCCTTTCTGTAGTGGGGGGGGGGGGCAAAACTGGACACAATACTCCAGATGTGGCCTCACCAGTGCCGAATAAAGGGGAATAATCACTTTCCTCAATCTGCTGGTAATGCTCTTACTAATGCAGCCCAATATGACATTAGCCTTCTTGGCAACAAGGGCACACTGCTGACTCATATCTAGCTTCTTGTCCACTGTAATCCCCAGAACTGCTGCTTAGCCAGTTGGTCCCCAGTCTGTAGTGGTGCATGGGATTCTTCCGTCCTAAGTGCAGGAATCTGAACTTGTTCTTGTTGAACCTCATCAGATTTCTTTTGGCCCAATCCTCCAATTTGTCTAGGTCACTCTGGACCCTATCGCTACCCTCCAGCGTATCTACCTAAAACACTAATCAACTAATGTTTGTCAACAGTCAATTTGGGGGTTCAGTTTGGAGCACGTATTTACCATTATGTCTAAAATCTTCTGTAGACAAACACTACCAATGTAATTAATATACTAGGAAACAGTGCATGAGGAGGAATGGTATGGACAAAGGACAGGTCCCAGAGTGCTTTAGATTTCTTGCAAAAGGGGTACAAATAAAAATGAGACAGTCTAGTGAAAAAACTGCCAAAAGAATAATAGTTTAAAAATTACTCCTTTCTGTATCGATTCATTTTTCATCAAACCACCAAGAAAAATTCAAATCATACTCAAAGTTTAGATTCTATATTCTGGGTTTTGTAATTCCAATAAGATATTTTTGCAAAACATAGGTTTAAAGCTCTGTTAAAAGGGAATTCTGTAACACAGCCTTAACTACATTGCAGCAGCTATAGTCTTGACAATCCATCACTGTCTTCAGCTCTAAAAATGATAGCAAAAGACACAGCCTATCACAAATGGAAATTAAACAGGTGAGCTAGTATACAGCCAAATCTGCTGTATATTTCACCTCTTTCATGGTTGCTCCCCCAACCTTGGCATCCTAGGCTTCTGATGTAAAAGGAGTTTCCTCTTAAACCAACTGAATGCTGGATATACCTGATGCATCTGGCAGTGCTGGAGCAGACTGCCAAGCTGTTCATTTTGGACCCGATCCTGTAAAGTGCTGAATGCCTCCTGAAAGCCACTGGCCACTCTAAACCCAACCACTCCAAGCGCCGAGTGGAAGTTGAAGGCATCCAAGACATCACCTTTTTTCCTCTTCTACATTCTACATACAAGGCCAAATTCAGCCATGGGGCAACTTTACTGGTAGGGTTGTACTGGACTCAGTGACTCTCACATCCTTTCAACCCTCGAATCTCTCTGGCTTTAATCAGAACATTAGAGATAAAGTATTACAGCAGTGCTCAGGACTGAGCCATGTGCCTCCTGTAACATTAATGGGAGTCTTACTGGAAAATCCATACAATCTAGCCTGAAAATGTCTCCAATATTTGTTGGTTGTTCTGTGGTTCAATGTAGTTGAACATTTTATTGAAGTATTAAAAGAAATGTTAAAAAACAATGAAACTTTTTTAAAAACTAAGTCTAAAAAGAAAAACCTTTCCATTAAAGTGTGAAGGCCCTTGGGCTTAATTCAATTATAGTCTATGACGCATGTACAGCTGCCTCCAGCTCATTCTCGACACACAATCTTTGTAAAATAGGAAATTAACATGTGTGAGCAGCAACTACTCTAGTAAATGAAGTATCTCAGTTATTTTGTTCCTGAGAACAAAAGTTGTTAATGTATGCAAAGAAATTCTAATATATAAAATTATACATATATATAGTATGTGGGCGCGCAAGTGTGGTTTACGCACGCGCGCACACACACACACAAAATAACTTCCAAATTGTCTTTTAAAATGACAGTTTTCAGTTAAACATGCATGAAAGAATACTTATTATTACTGATGCCCTTTATGCCATGCAGAAGAAGAAGGGTGCTTTAACCCATAAAATACCCTACGCAATTCTCCGTGTGCAGTCGTGGTATGACATCTTTAACTCTTTCTGTGAAGAGTTTTATCTTGGGTGCTTATGATCTCTTTGTGCAAGTCATCAGCACCATCTCCTATTCTGAAGGGCATGTTGTCATGCTAAAAAAAATTAAAGATAGGGAATAAAAGTGTCCATCTTCTTTACGAGTTAAAGGGCTATCAAAAGGCTAGCTTTGCAAAACTGCTACTACAGCCAATCACAATACTCAGCACTACTGTAAACATTTTCATAAGTGTAATCTTTTGCACTGCAGGTATAGCTCACCTTGTTGCAGCTGAGAGTACCACATGTGCTTTCACCAATTCCAGAGGTTTGCATACATTAATAGGGACAAGGAGAAGAGAAAGGCTGGGAGACAAAGCAGAGTAACACAAAGTGTCACTTCAAAAGGGCACAAATATAAAAAAATACAGTGGGTAGAAAAAAGCAGTCTGGGGCAGTTTGGATCCAGGGCTTCAATCTTTAATTACTGTGCAGTCCATCCACCAGAAAGGTTTTGCTTTCCCCCAGGCCACTGTGTAAAAGCCTGATCCTGAAATTACTTAATACCAGGCTTGCTATCAAACTATTCAAAGTAGCAATCCACATTCTTCTTAGTGTATGGTTGACTGGGCCCTTAGCAGCCTGTGGAAAACCAAAATCTTTTTTACTGTATGGGCTACAGAGTCATCAAACACCAAAGCTCTGAATCTGAACTGTTCCACTACACTGCTAGTGTGTGTCACTCACTACCACTGATAGTTATGCATGTGCATCCAATGTAGGATATACTGAAATCACTTTATATGTTGGAACAGAAAAGCTTTAAAGGTACTAAAGCTATCTTCTATCCTCATTTTTGGATTCACTGTTTTTGCTTCTTTGGGTGAGCTGATAGGAAGGGTCTTCTTGGTTTGTTTCTTCCCTCTTTGTAGATATAAAATATATTTTTAAAACAATGAGGAAAACTTAACCAAAGTTATGTCAAAGCTTGGTTCAGGATCACTTTGGGTTTGGAGCAAGAGTTGGAGGCCTCAGATTGCTTTATAGTTCCTTAATTACAGATAAAATTCTACACTCTTTTTAAGAGACAGCTCATGTGGTAACACCACCTTAGGCATCTTGAAACTCCACAAGATTACACACACACACACACACAAATCACCCCTGTTTCAGGGGCAAGCTTTGCCTCTCCCCTTAGCCCCCCTTCTCCCAGGGAAGAAATTTAGCACAAAATTGCAGCACAAAATACCCAGATCTTTCAGGATCATCCAAATCTTGGGCACACCAAGGATAACGGGTGATCTGGACTGGGAACCTGAAGCAGCTCTGGGCCCTGCAATTCTGTCATGCTCACGGACAACATCGCTGATTCCTTAGGGGAAAGAGGCTCCTGAAGAAACTTGAAATAGCAGAAAAGTCAACAGCAAGAGGCTATGTTCACCATCCCTGGTCCCGCTTTTCACATAGATTCTTTGCCCTATGGTGGAGGAACAGAAAAATACTGCCATGGTGGAAACACCCACAATCCTATTCAGCATGGAGATGGGATAGCCACAAAGAAAGAGCTCCCTTGATGCTGCAATCAGAACAGCAACATTAGGGTTACCGTATTTCAGCAAGGAAAAAAGAGGACGGGAGCCCCGTCCCATCCTGCCCTAGCCCCGCCCCCGCCCCACCCACTTCCCCCCCTCAGAACCTCCAACCCTCCCCTGACTGCCCCCTCCTGGGACCCCTGCCTCTAACTGCCCCCCAGGACTCCACCCCCTATTTATGTACAGGCGTGACTACCTGCCCTTTCCTGGTTACTATACGCGGCCAGTCCGCATCCACATCCAGTAGTTAAAAAAAAAATAAACTAATAATTTAAATTGGAATTTCATCCATTAATAAGTATTTATTATATAGTTAAAACCATTCTATTGAAGGACAGATATTAAATAACACTAAATATGTTAATGTTCAAAACAATATTAAAAATTTGAAAATTTAGAGCATGGAAACCAAAATAGCTAAAATTTAGTTTTGGCAAGATACACGGAATGGAAACTCCGGGATCTTTACCTGTCACTGAATATAGCCATCATACCAATAGTGGAATATAAAACAAGTCTACATATACTCTCCTTAAAATTTTTACTTCTGTCCATTCCCAATAATTGTAACAAATCATTATTACCTTCACTCCACTTGCCACGCGCCCCAAGCACAAAACCAAAGAAGTGGATATTTTTACCTCCCGTTAAGTTTTTAATTTCTTCCTCTAACTCAAGATAATAAGCCACCTTCTCACTGTGGGCTTGTTCCAAACTTCCGGCATTATCCTCCCATCGCACTGTAACATCAACCACCACTGCTGTATCTCCTTTTATAAATATAATATCCGGCTTTCTTAACTCACCCTTACTATTTCTCAAATGGGGCTCTATCATTGCCTTCCACCCTAATTTACCAACCTTATCTACAACTGCAGACACTACTCTATTATGCCTTTTTATCCTAGCATTCTTAGTCTTATAACATTGTCCTGAGATATGGGGAACAGTCTCCCGCACTTTACCGCACCATCTACAAAGAGCATTCACACCTCCTCTTCCTCTTGCTAATGTCTCCCTAGTAGGATAAATATTTGCCCTAAGCTGCAATGCTGCGATATACGCTGACGATTTAACTTTACTAGAGTTTCTAAAAATCGAATTACTAATTAAATCATTTTTAAAATATTTTATCCCTATTCCCTGACATCTCAGTTCCGACCATCTTAAAAATTCCTCTTCCCTCCATTTCTTGGGATGAGATGTTACTGCACTAAATGACAATATTTTATCCACAAGATTTTCTCCTGCATATAGATAAGATAGGTCCATCCAATCATCTCTCGAGACAATATGTCTCCTCCATTTACGAATTAACATATTTGGGATTTGCACACTAAACTTAGTGAGAGCTAAACCACCATCCCTACCTCTAGAATAAAATATCCCATCTGTGGTACACTGAGGTAAATGTAAAATCTCTTTAACTATTTTTCTAACTAACACATCAAGATCGTCTAAAAGATTAAAAGGGGGTTCTATTAAAAGAAGATTATAAAATAGCTTCGGTAAGATGTATGTCTGTAAAATTAATATTTTTTGGGCCGGTTTTAATGGGGCCTTAATTAAATTTTCACTCCAATCTTTCAATTTTTCTTTAAGTACCGGTCCCCCTACACCTATCCAGGGATCTATTCTAGCCCCTAAATATTTTTCAAAATCCCCTGGTTGAACATATTCAATCTCCTCTGACCCTATCTGCCAATTATCCTTAGGATTAACTACATAGGTTTTATGTTTAGTTAAAATATGAAAGCCTTTCGTTTTCTTCACATTAACAGAGAGATTAGTATTTTTACAAAACTCCTCTAAGATACCCAAATTTTTAATCATTCCTTTATATGAGCTACTTAAAATTGCCACATCATCGGCAAAAGCCAATGACGTGACACTATTACCCTTAACATAAAAACCACTTCCTTCTACTTCTAATCTAGTTAAAAGGGGATCCATAGCAATATTAAACAAAATTGGGGACAACGGGTCACCCTGCTTGACCCCCCTCCTAATTAAAATAGACTCAGTAGCTTCATCACCCACCCATACCCTAGTTGTGCAATTATCATAAAGGTCCCTAATAATATCTATAAAATGTTCATCTATACCAAATCTTCTCAACCCGGCTATTATATGTCCGTGTCCCACAGAATCAAATGCTTTAGCCAGATCTACGAACACTATTGCAATTTCATTCCCATTTCGTTTAGCCCCTTTAATCAAATTGTCTAATATAGCAATATTTTCCTCACACCCAGGGGCGGATATAAACCCTTTTTGTCTACTACATATCTTAACTGTTTCCACCAGTCTTTTTGCTAATATTTTGGTATAGATTCTAATCCAAACTGACCCAATTGTCAATGGTCTCCAAGATGTTAACTTCTTCATTTCCTCCTCATCTTGTGTCTTTGGTATTAAAATCGTTGTATTTTTCTTAAATTCATCTGGTACCTGTCTATTTAGAAACCATATATTAAAAATTTTTGTAAGTATTAAGGAGTCTAAATTAAAAATATCCCACAAATTGCTCACTTTTACTTTATCTGGGCCAGGAGCACTATCTTTTCTTATTTCTCTTAAAGCTATTCTAATCTCATCCACAGAGATCGGACTCATTAATATATCATTATCCGCATTCTCTGTGGATGATGGCCACCCTATCATATTACCATGTCCAATTGTTCCCAAAATATTTACATAGTATTCCTCAATTTCTTTCATAGGGATAGCACACTTAGCCTTATCTGGCTCTCCCATTATAATGCGAGTCAATCTTCTTCTATCCTTATCAAATAATTGTTGATAGAATTTATACTTAGCTTTCTTTGTAGCATATCTCCTAATTGCATTAAATTGCTTCCTTCTCCCCTCCTTTCTCATCTTCCCTTTTCCTTTATTCCTCAACTCTATTTGACTTTCATTTCTAGGGTCCTGTCCCTCTACTAATGAATAACATAATTTTTCCAACATTGCCCATCCGAGAGCTTTTGTTAAATCCTCCTTTAATAATCCTTCAATTTCCTCTAAACTATTTATTATTTCTCTTCCCTCCCTACTTTGTTTTCCCGTTTACATATTTTCTCCACTAAATCCACTTCTGGATGTCCTTTTAGTGGGAAAATCCTCTCTCTTGGGGGCGGAATTTCTAATATATTTACTCTAATGTCCTCTACCTCAGTCACTTCCTCCCTATCTCCTGTTACCACTAACTTCTTCTTTGCTAATTCTCGTCTTTTATCTGATATTTGTTTATTCGTTTTGGTCCTCATCTCGCTCTCAATACATTTATTTATATTCCTTTTCCCAATATATTTCCTTTCCAACTGTATAAGCTGCGCAACCTCATCTTTGGTCCATATACGAGATCTAGTCGATCCCTCTTTGATCTTACTTTTAGCAGCCATATCTTCTTTTCTTTGCTCATTCCTCACAGCAGGGTGTCTATGTCTACAGTGTTGGCTCAATCCAGATCTAGTATGAAAACCAAGCCCACAGACCGAGCACGTATGGCTCTTCATTGGGGTATCCGCCTTCTTGGGTATGCACTTGGGGTAGTGGCAAGCTATATTATGATATTGAGAAGATTTTCCACATTTACTACATACAACTCGTATGGCTTTACTTTTATGAACCACATTAATGTGTTTGGCCCATTTACCAAATGTTGGTAATATCTGGGGACCTATTGGACAATTAAAACTATCAACGGGATACTCTAAATAAAAAACCCCATCCTTCCACGAACTACTTTCTAATATATTTATATTACTACCAGTACTGTTAAGATCCTTATTACGATCCCTATTAAAATCAGTACTTGGTCTAAAACTATTTAATACACTAGACCCATTAACTAAATGAGCATTAAGATATCCCGATTCCCTAACATATGGATCATCAAATGTACTTAAATACTTAAAATCTGGATTAAAACTGTCCATAGTTAAATCATTAAAAGTGTCCCTTGTAAAAACCATCGGTAAGATAGATAAAATCTCCTCACCATGATCATCACAAACATTCTCCTCTACCTCCTCTCCATGCTCCACTGGGAGGACTTGATTCTCACTCTCATGAGACTTCATTATAGTCCACACCATTTTATCCATTGGTCCAGTGACCCTGATCACACCCCTAATATATTTAACACTGTCAGCCGGGGCATCAAAGCCAACAGCGGGGGCGTTATTAACCCGGTCCAGCGCCAATCCGGTATAAAAATATAAATTACTTTTTTCCATAGCTAAAAGATTTACCCTTCTCAGGGGGAAACTAACCCTTTCTAGGGGGAAACTAACCCGTACCTGGGGGAAACTTACCCTTTCCAGGGGGAAACTAACCCGTGCCTGGGGGAGACTACCCTTACCAGGGGGAATCTAACCCTTACCAGGGGGAGTCAACCCGTACCTGGGGGAGGCTACCCTTACCAGGGGGGCATCCATGTGGCACCATATGGGGCTGCCCAACCCCGTCCCACACCCCACTAAATGTGGGATGTGGGTTCGTCCTCCGCAATCCGCCTGGCTATCCAAGCCAGTTACCGACTCTCACCACGAGGAGGTAGCGGTTGGACTTGCAATCCAGAGGCTTTCCTCAAAGAGGGGTCCCAAACAGCATAATGTCGAGCTCTAACGGGCGTGTGAGAAAAGGCTCAGATCTTGGTAGGGGTTGCCCCTATTGACCGGGCTCACGCCCACCCCCACCTCACCGATAACCCATTCTCTCACTACCCTCAGGCAATGTTTCCGTCCAAGCCCGACAGCTGAGAGGGTCCAGAGACGCATGGAGAGCCATTAAGAGAGCTAACTGCCCCCCAGGACTCCACCCCCTACCTAAGCCTCCCTGCCTCTTGTCCCCTGATTGCCCCCTCCTGAGACCCTCTCCCCATCCTAACTGGCCCCCTAGGACTCTACCCCCTACCTGTCCCCTGACTGCCCCAACCCTTATCCACACCCCCACCCCCACCCCCAGACAGACCCCTGGGACTCCCACGCCCCATCCAACCACTCTCCACCCCAACAGCCCCCCCCAGAACTCCCGACCCATCTAAACCCCTCTGCTCCCTGTCCCCTGACTGCTCCGATCCCTCTCCCCACTCCTGCCCCCTGAGACACCCGCCCCCAGAACTCCCAAACACCCCCCCCCGGCTCCTTGTCCCCTGACTGCCCCCTCCTGGGACCCCTGCTCCTAACTGCCCTCCAGAACCCCACCCCCTACCTAAGCCTCCCTGTTCCTTGTCCCCTAACTGCCCCCTCCTAAGACCCCCCACAAATGCCCCCTAGCACCCTACCCCCTACCTGTACCCTGACTGCCCAAAACCTTATCCACACCCCCACCCCCAGAAAGCCCCCCCCGAACTCCCGACCCCCCCGTCTCTTGACTGCCCCCTCCAAAACCTCCCTGCCCCTTCTCCGACCCCCTGGCTCCCTTGTTGTTGGCCTTCGCCTAATGTCTCTGTGAGCTTGCTCAGGAACGGCCTGAGCCCTTAGTTCCAGCACGCTGGGCAGCAGTGGGGGAGGAGCTCCAGACTGCCGGAGGCGATCTGTGAATGCAGGGAGAGAGGGAGTGATCTCTGCTGCAGGGGAGGCAGAGGAGAGGTCTCTCTGGCTGTTGGAGCCCCATGTAAGTGGCACCATCCGGCCGGCTGCCCTGTTAGCCGCGCGCTCTGCATGGGGGGGGGGAAGTCCGGACATTTACAAATTCCCCCCGGATGCTATTTTTAGCTCAAAAAGCCGGACATGTCCGGGGGAATCCGGACGAATGGTAACCCTAAGCAACATCTGGGTCTTAGTTTTTACACCATACTTACTCTGCAAACTCTCATTATCCTTCTTGTTCATCACTGATGTTCATTCAACTTTGCCTGAGTGAAGGCCTCATCCTCAGTTATGGCCCTACCTGTTCTCTTCCAACTTCCTAGCAAAGAAGTGGATGTTATAAATACACTCAACTATGACTCGCTGTGGAGCTCCAGTTATAACAGGCATTAACTACATCATGGTACCCCTCCAGCTCATACCGAGACTTTATTGCAATAGTAGCTGCTTTTTATTTTAACTTATTACAAAAGAGTGGTGTGTAACTCTGAACACGCACTTATTTTCAAAGAAGAATAGAAAATATGCTTATTAAGTCAACAGAATAAATCCCAGCTAATCAAATACTTTTTTAACACACCTTGTTTTCCACAATATTATCATGGACAGGATACTTGAAAAAGAGAGAAAGAGACCACATTTGATCTGCTTGATTTATGAATTCGCACAACTCACTGCACACATTTCTATTCATCTCACTTATAAAATATATCTGAAGACTTAAAACTGTAGTTACATTTACTGAGCATGCACTGTAATAACTGTATTCTGTACATTTATTTTAGGGATAAATTTCGATTCCATTGAATTCACTCGCCAAACTCCCAGTGACTTCAATCGGACCAGGATTTAACCCTGAATTAGAGTTAAATGCTAGATTTAGGGCCAGATTCTCATTGACACTCAGACAATGCAGAGGAGCTAGACTCTAACTGGCATCAGAAAACTGATAATCTCACCAGGGGTAGGGAAGCTCTTAATTGGCAGAAGGCTGGCAGTGTGTTCCTGTGCTAACTTCCCCACACACACCCCAAATCACACAGGAGACCTATTAGGGGATGGTGGGGAGGAGAGAAAGCAAGGAGGGAGGAAGTTGGCTTTACCAGTTCTCAGCTGGTATGTGTTCCCTTAGAGACCACACACCACTGGTGTCAGTTAGAGTAGTCTATCTGCTCTAACTCATGCTGGAACCAGGTGTAGCACAGAATGGTCCAGAGCTTAGGCACAAGAAGGGATCCGTCTCTCTCACTTTATATTTTAGTTTATTACAGTTTGAGGATTTTTTTTTTAAACTTTCCATATAGAACCTGCACAGCCAGCCAATACACAATGTATAAATCAAAGGGCCAGGGAAGCTTCTAATTAAAGTTTTATGACTTTTTGATTTACTCTATGTTTACACTTATCTCTTATTTACACTATCTCTCTCTCTTTCTCTCACTCACTCAAGTATTTATCCTCACCATAAGCATAAAGGTACAGAAGTATTATCCCAGGGGTTCTCAAACTGGGGGTCATGACCCCTTGAGGGGTCACGAGGATATTACTGGGGAGGGGGGTCACAAGCTGTCAGCCTCCACCCCGAAACCCACTTTGCCTCCAGCATTTATAATAGTGTTAAATATTTTTAAAAAGTGTTTTTAATTTATAAGGGGGGGTCGCACTCAGAGGCTTGCTATGTGAAAGGGGTCACCAGTACAAAAGTTTGAGAACCACTGTATTATCCCCATTAACAAATGAAGAACTGAGGCAGAAAGATCAGACAAGTTGTCCAAGGTCATACAGAAAGTCCATGGCAAAGCCATGGATTGACCATAGCTCCAAGTCCCATTCTAGTGCCTCGACCAGAAGACAATCCTTCTTTCCTATGGTGATTGGAGGTCTAGAAATACACCAGACCCAAGCATCAACCCCTGTGAAAAGCTGCCAACATACTTCATTGATAAGATCAACCAAATATGTATGGAGCTGACGGGGAAAGAAAATTCCACTCCCAAACTTTTATTCACCTCACCACCCTGACTGAGTTTAGCCTTATCATACACACCAAAGCCATTTTAAAGCCACAACCATGCTCCTCCTGACTGGTAAAAGCCAGTAAAGAGCAACTATGTCTTCTACTAAGGGAAATGGTTAATGACTCTTTCGGAGAAACACACCTACCAGGCTCCTTGAAAAATGCAGTAGTTCACCCAATCCTCAAAAAGCCAACACTCAGCCACAAAGCTCTCTCCAACTCCTGTCCCATCTCCAGCTTCTCATTGCTAGTCAAAATAAATGTGAAAGTAGTAACCCATCAGTGAGCATCCTGGATATCTCACAATCAAAATTCAGATCAGGCCACAGCACAGAGACAGCTCTGGTGGCACTAAAAGATGACCTCTTCGTGTCCAGGGATGAAGATAATATCTCCAGGCTCACACTACCGACCTCTTTGAAGCCTTTGACACAGTGGACACAGTGGACTCCAGCTGTGTCACTGCTAATGTGACACAGCTGGAGTAGATGGTCCAGCACTATAACAGCTCCAACTGTTCCTTTCCAGCAGAGTTCAGAGCAGTGATGGGTAACTGCTCCTCCCTCCCAAAAGCCCTCACCTGTAGGGTCTCGCAGTGATCAATACTGTCCCCTCTTTTCTTCAATATCTACATGAGACCACCCAGAGATGTAGTGAGACACTAGAGGCTTAGCTGCCAACAGTACGCTGATGACACTCAACTTTATAGCTCATTCTTAAAAGATGCAACCACCCCCACTACTACAATGTCAGAGCCTGCCCATCTTTAGGAAATGTTATAAAACCTTCCTCTTTGAGAAAGCTTTTTCCACAGTAAGTGGCGCTGTCCCAATACAAACATCCTCCCCAACCCCAGCATCCCCAAAAAACCATACCCCAAGCAGAATTTTGACCCCAAAAGGGAGAAGTGCCAGAGACTCCATGAAGACCACTAGAGACTTCATTATTTCTATTGATTTTACATGTGAGGTGCTTAGATACTATATTGATGGGTGGTAGTATAAAAAGCAAGATAAATACCATAGATAGAAAAGGGTTCAAATGTAAAACTATTTACATCTGTTTGTATAATTAAAGAAAATTATACTGATTTTATTAAAATAGTAACTCAAAAGTATTTTACTGGATAATGCATTCAGCATGGGAGTCAGGAGGTTTGAGTACCAAGTCATGTAACCTCTCTTGCCTCAGTTTCCCCACTTTTAAAATCGGGATAATGACCCTTATCCACATCTAAAAATGTTCCTTGAGGTCTATTAATTAAAAACTCTTTAGTGGTGCTAAGTAGCATTAATATAACTATTATTTATTTAGTTCACTATTTTGAGTAGGGGAGGAGAGAGAGTTTTACTTCTTGCTAACTTCGAGCCATTCTAGGAATTTAAAATTTTCTGGATATTAGTATAGCCAGATCTGATTTAATTTATTACTAATGATAATAGCACAACAGTGACCTGTACTAAATCTGTGATAAGAAAAAGTCCTCTTTGGACTGTACCTGCACATAAATGTTCCCACAACTCAAGATACTGAAGTTCTATATTTAACCCTTCACAACAGAATTTGCTCTGATTTTGTACAATTTAAGCAGCATGTAAGTAAATGTGATTTAGTTTTCAGTTCAAATCTATCTCCATCCAAACTGGAAAGCGCAAGTGTTGTAATGGGTCGAGCACTTCCACAAAAATGGAAAAATCCCTAATTTTATAGTAAATATTGTATAGCTGTTACTTTATAATAAATGGCAAGTTATTCCTTTAGAATTCAGAGTAATAAAAATTATGATGAAGTTTATATGCACAGAATCCCCTAGTAAACACCAACAAATGTTATGGATAACTCTGACCAAGCATCGTATGATCAACAGAGCTTTTGTGAACTGTTACACAGAAGCTGCAAATTCTTCAAAATTCATGAGTTATCTGCTATTCTGTAATTCAATCCTACATTAGGCAAAAGAGTAGGCTAGCGCCTACATTTCTAAAGCTCCTCTCCATATAGTTTCTGCAAATGGTATAGTACAATAGCAGCAGGTTCATGATCTTTCCACATATCAGGTAGCTCCTTACGCTCCCAGCCCCCCACAGCTGACTATCAGCTCAGGGTGTTTTGAGCAGCAGTGGGTGGTTTGATTGAATATCTGATATTTCCATCCAGTTGGGCAGTAACTGATTAGTGCATTTAGTAGGGCTGTCAAGCGATTAAAAAAATTAATCGTGATTAATCACGCTGCTAAACAATATTAGAATACAATTTATTTAAATATTTGTGGATGTTTTCAACATTTCAAATGTATTGATTTCAATTACAACACAGAATACAAAGTGTATAGTGCTCACTTTATATTTAGTTTTAATTACAAATATTTGCACTGTAAACAACCAAAAGAAATAGTATTTTTCAATTCACCTAATACAAGTACTGTAGTGCAATCTCTTTATCATGAAAGTTGAACTTAACAGTGCCGGATTTACAATGGCTCCATGGAGCCAGACCCATGCTGAGAAGGGGCCCCAGCCTGCTCTGCTTGCACTGCACCCCGAGACCCCGCTGGCTCGCCCCGCCCACCACTTGCTCCTCTCAGCCTGCCTGCCGGCTGACCGAGGGCTCCTCTCCGCTCCATGGCCCTACCCCCTGCTCCTATCAGCCCCCTTGCGGAACCCCAGTGCACCTCTGGCTCTGGGCAGTCTCTGCTTCCCACCACCACTGGCTCTGGGCAGTCTCTGCTTCCCACCACAGTCACCTCCCAGCAGGGCTGGTAAGTGCGGCCGGGAGGCAGGGCTTGGGGGAGTGGGTCTGTGGGGAGTATGAGGGGGGAGCTGGGCTGTGAAGGGGCAGGGAAGATCTGTGTGTTGGGGCACTAGGGAGTTGGGGTTCTGTGGAGGGTGCTGGGCAGCTGTGGAGGGACTGTGGGCAGGGGTGGTGTTTTGCAGGGCGCTGTGCATTTGTGGGTGGGTCTGGGGTGGGCACTGGGCATAGTGGGTCCGGGGGGCCTCTGGCCACAGGGAGTCGGGGGTGGGTCGGGGGGGGGGGTGCTGTGGGATGTGGCATGGGCCTGCCCCCACGGGGAAGGGGCATGCTGGCAGCACAGGGCCGGGCAGGCCACTGTACGTCTGGCAACTGCCGGTTTGTAAATAGTGCCCTTGGATTGGGCGGAGCAGGGCTTCTCCTGCCATGCCGTGCCCCATTGCCTCTAGCTGGCCCCTCGCTCCGGGGACTGACCTCCCTGCGCCATGCTCCATTGCCTCCATGGGGACCCACTAATGTTTGGCGCCGGGCACACAAAAGATTAATCCGGTCCTGCTTACAAATCTGGAATTATGTACAAAAAATAACTGCATTCAAAAAGAAAACAATGTAAAACCTACAAGTCCACTCAGTCCTACTTCAGCCAATCACTCAGACAAACAAGTTTGGTTACAATTTGCAGGAGGTAATGCTGCCGGCTTCTTTTTTACGTCACCTGAAAGTGAGAACAGGTGTTTGCATGGCACCGTTTTAGCCGGCGTCACAAGATATTTACATGCCAGGTCCACTAAAGATTCATATGTCCCTTTATGCTTCAACCACCATACTAGAGAACGTGTCCATGCTGATGACTGGTTCTGCTCAATAGCGATCCAAAGCAGAGCAGACCGACACTTGTTTGTCTTAGCAATTGGCTGAACAAGAAGTAGGGCTGAGTGGACTTGTAGGCTCTAAAGTTTTACATTGGTTTGTTTTTGAATGCAGTTATGTAACAAAAAAAAATCTACATTTGTAAGTTACATTTTCACGATAAAAAGCTTGCACCACAGTACTTGTATGAGATGAATTGAAAAATACTATTTCTTTTGTTTACATTTTTAAAGTGCAAATATTTGTAATAAAAATAATATGAAGTGAGCTCTGTACACTTTGTATCCTGTGTTGTAATAGAAATCAATATATTTCAAAATGTAGAAAAACATCCAAAATATTTAATAAATTTCAATTGGTATTCTATTGTTTAACAGTGCGATTAATCACAATTAATTTTTGAGTTAATCGCCTGAGTTAACTGCGATTAATCAACAGCCCTAGGATTTAGTGATATTGTTGTAGCATCAATCTGATTAAGAGGCCTGTTTCTCCCACTGAATTAGACAATGGAACTCTGGAATTCTTCAGGGAACATTTCTAGGGCTGCCAACCTCAGAAACATCCTCGTTATAACTAAGGCTACGATTTTGTTAGGGAGGTCGTGGAAGTCATGGAATCCGTGACTTCCAAAGACCTCCGTGACTTCAGCCCCAGCGGCTGGGAGCTGCAGGGTCCCGCTGCCTCGCGCAGTGGCAGGGAGCTGTAAGGTACCCCCAGCTGTCATGGGCAGTAAGGGTACTCAGCAGCTCCCCGGCTTCCGCGGGAGATGGGGCAGGGGACCCTGGAGCTCTGAGCCTGCCCCCAGGTGGTGGGGGCCCTGGACCTCCCAGTCACCCCGCAGTTACCCAGACCCTTCCCATTTTATCATGGATATTTTTAATAAAAGTCAGGGACAAGTCAAGGGTTTCCATTAATTTTTCTTTATTGACCATGACAAAAAGCTTAGCCTTAGTTATAACAACCGAACAAACAAGAAGCCACTAAAACACCACATGGAGCTGTTTTAGAAGTAAATCTGCACATTGTTTCAGGACACCAGGGATGTTTATTGGTTGATTTCTCTGCAGGTGGTTCCATTAACAAGGTTAAATAAGTGGTAAGCAGACACGCGGTTATGGGCTTCCTACCACTTCCTGAGTACTTCAGATAGATTACCTGTCTAAATTTCCCTAATTTTATATTTCTGCAAATAGAATCATAAAGTGCTTTGTTCTTGGTGCCTCCCATTTTAGGCTAAATTTTGCCTTCAGTTAATAGTATGTAAATCAATGGGGTGACACAGATGTAAGTGAAGGGAGAGTCTAATTTTTCTTCTTTCTGGTTATTCTTAGGGAGCAAACATGTTTAATTTTCAACAACATAAAGAGGTTGGTTTTTGCTACTCCATATGCTAGTGCTTTTATATGTAGCGTACATTGTCACTGTCTCATTCCAAGTATATCTAAGCTAAAAGCTAGACACATTGGTTTGAAGACTAACAGGCAAACAAGTTCTATTCAGAAGACACAATATTAATTCAAATAAGTGCCATGTTTGGTTATAATATTTAAGATTTGAATTCTTCTATTGGAGAAGTAGTCTATAATTTGGAAAAGGGTTTTCTTTCATTCTATTGACATTCTATTGAAAGTAGTTTGTTCATATTCCATCATCACTTTTTATATCAATAAGTTGCACGGTAATAACTTATTATGGGTATATCCTTTTCTGCAAGAGTTCATATAAGTTTAAATTAAAAGGAGAGTATCTAACATTTTATTTACTACTTTTGGAACACAGTAGTATGTAGGGGCAGATCCACAACTGATGTAAATCAATGTAGGTCCATTGACCCCAACAGACTTACACCAGTTGAAGACAGGAATGTTGTAAAAATCAAACATGGACAAAATTCAGCCCTCACATGGTCTATTTCCCATTAACTTCCGCAGGGATGTAACATTGTAGAATTTGGTCCATATATGTAAAGAGAAAAGTTTTCGTTTTCCCTATGCAGCATGTATTACATAATAATGTGATTTACTGTTCAATGGCTGCAACATAAAACAGTACTTAGTCTCCATTGTTCTCTTTTTTAAAAAACAACTGAAGAACAATAACTCTGAACTTTCTTTTCCATTGAATATATTTATTTCAATCCCAAAACTTTCTTGACTTACCCATTATGTAGAAGACTACTTGAGTTAGCCAGGCTCAGAGCACAGAAACTACGTCCAATGCTGTAATTTTATTTTATTAGCTGCTTTATGGTGACTATTAATAACGACTGTAAGACATGTGAATTTGCTGATTCTGTTATTTTAGTAAAAGGTACTATGTAAAATGTGAAAGCTTTATGTTCTCATCCCTGTACTCTATAGCAATCCATCATTAAACCTCTTTTTTCCAGGACCTTAATCATTTTCACAGTAAGGCTCCAAACCTCCTCAATCACAGGTGGCATATTATTAAATGCCCACTTATAAAGATGATGCGTTAACTGCTATACTTTTTGAATTAATGGAGAATCCATACCTACATAGTTGGGAAATGTAAAGAAGTGAAGTAGTTTGCTTCTATGAATACTGCTAATTAGTTAATTCATTGCAAATTATTTGCCTACAATTGTACCCCAAAAGGAAAATGGAGGAAGAGGACGTTACTCACCTGTGCAGTAACTGATGTTCTTCAAGATGGGTGTCCCTGTGGGTGTCCATTGCAGGTGTCGGTGTGCCCTGCGCCTTCACTTGGAGATTTTTACGGTAGTACCCACACAGGCCTCACGTGCCAACCGTGTCTCAATTTGCATGGCCAGGCTCCTCAGTTCCATCTCTACAATGGAGACCACTCTGACTTCAAAGCAGAGCGGAAGAGGATGGGTAGTGGAGCACCCACAGGGACACTCATCTTGAAGAATGTCAGTTACTGCACAGGTGAGTAACCTCCTCTTCTTCTTCAAGAGATATCCTTGTGGGTGCTCCACTCCAGTTGACTGAAAAGCAGTGTCTCTTAAGGAAGTAGGGACTTTGGATCTGGTAGGAAAGCTGTGGATAACACAGCCCGGCCCTTACAAGTATCAGTTAAGAGTCCTTGAGTAAGAGCATAGTGTTTTGCAAATGTATGCTCAGAAGCCCAAGTCGCAGTCTTGCAAATATCTGTGAGGGAAACGTTACGTAGGAAAGCCACAGACGTCGATTCCTTATGATGTTGAATCTGTCGAGCGGGAGAGATGCAAGTCTGGTTATGGAGTCGAGGTGTGCACCTATGAACGCCAGTTGTTGAGTAAGAGTCAATGTGGATTAATTTTTGTTTATTTGTAGGCCAAAATCCTGGAAACAGTCAATGGTCATATGTATGGTTTGAACGGCCTCCTCGAAAGTCTGCACTTTGAGCAGGCAATCATCCAGGTAAGGAAAAATTATCACTCCTTTTTTCCTTAGGTGACCCGTTACCACCGCGAGAATCTTGGAGAAAACGCAGGGTGCTGTTGAGAGGACAAAGGGCAGAACCTGTATTGGTAATGATTTGAGCCCATAACAAATCTGAGAAAATGCCTGTGGGCAGGATGTATAATTACATGAAAATAGGCATCCTGCAGGTCTAGGGCTGAAAACCAGTCTCCCTGCTCCAGCACTGGAATTATGGTTGTGAGGGTAACCATTTTGAATTTTTGCTTTTTGACAAACTTGTTGAGTCGTCTGAGGTTGCAAATGGCCATCCCCCATCTTTCTTTTCTGTTAAAAAATAGTGGGAGTAAAATCCCTTTCCTTTGTGTTGGTCAGGCACTGTCTCCACTGCTCCTATTTGCAGGAGATGTTGTACCTCTCGGTGTAGCAAATGGTCATGAGAGGAGTTCCTAAAGAGGGACGGGGGTGGGGGGGTATAGACAGGAAGGGAATGGAGTAGCCCAATCTGATGACCTCTAGGGCCCATTAATCCGTAGTGATGGCCTGCCAGTTGTGGTAGAAAGGGAGCAAACGGTGCGCAAAAATCTGGGTAGGTAGTATGAGCACTGGAGTGGGTGGGAGGTCTTCTATACCCTTGACCATAGCTTCAAATCTGCTTGTTAGGTGGAGGGGGTTGGGACAGTGCCGACGGTGTGGGGCGTTGTTGATTAGGTCTCTGGCGTTGTTGATTTTGTTGATCATATGATCTCTGGTGTTGTTGAGTGTAGGCCGGACAACGTGGGCATTGATAAGGCTGATACTTATATTGCCTCATTCTAGTCGATGGTGTGTGGATTTCTAGGGATCTGAGCATCGCTCTGGAGTCCTTCATAGTGTGCAACACTTCATTGGTCTTTGTAGTGAATAACTTCTTTCCATCGAAGGGGAGATCCTCCATGGTATTTTGAATCTCACGTGGGAAAGAAGATGTAAATCACGAAGCCCGATGCATAACGACAGCCGTCATGGTGGACCTGGAAGCCGTATCCGCAGCATCAAGGGCAGCCTGTAGTGCTGTGTGAGAAATGATTTGTCCCTCAGAGACTACGGCTTTGAATTGTTGTTTCTTGTCTTCTGGGATGTCATTAATAACGTCCATGAGTTTCCTGTAATTTCTGTGGTCATATTTGGCCAGTAGAGCCACATAATTAGCCACCCTGAATTGCAGTGTAGATAACGCATAAACTTTTCAGCCGAGTGGGTCTAGTCTTTTACTGTCCTTGTCAGAGGGAGTGGACAAGGATGAACAAATGCTGCTGTTTGTTCCTTTGGTTGGCTGCTTCAACTACCAGCAAATTTGGTGCTGGGTGTGTGAAAAGGAATTCTGAGCCCTTGAATGAGACATAGTATTTCCGGTCTGAGCGTTTGCAGGTAGGGGTTAGAATTGCTGGTGTTTGCCAGATATTCTTGACAGGGTCCATAATGGCTGCATTAATAGGGAGGGCAATCTTGGATGTGCTGGAAGGTTGTAATATGTTGGTCAGCTTGTGGTGATTTTCCAACACCTCCTCCAGAGTAATCTTGAGTTTGTTAGCCAATCTTTTGAAGAGGTCCGGAAAATGAGTAACATCATCTGCTGTTGTTGGAGGTGGGGGCATAATAGCCTCGTCTGGTGAGGACAATGAGTTATTATTGGTTGGAGAGGTGTCAGGTGCCCCCTCTTCCATGTGCAGGGTTGCAGATTGTTCCTGTCCTTTAGTCGCAGAAGTATGCACAGGCTCAGGAGGAGATCTGTTGTCATCTCTTCTGGGGCTGTGTCAGTCACTATAGTGTCTCCTGTATGATCCTCATGGGCTCCTGTAATGCCATTGTCTGGGGCATGGCACTGGTGGTCCCATCCTCGGGTGTCCATACCAGGGTGGTAGGTCCTTGGAATATGAGCACTTTGGTCTCCTTGGTCCCATGCTAGTAGGAGTGCGAAGAGGGGAGGAATGGTATGGTGAAAAAAATCCCTGAACATCATCATCCTCATCACTAGAGAAGTGAGAGGGAATAACGGTTAGCTGTCGAAGCCATGCTGATGGTTCTGGTGAGAGATCAGTACCGAGCAGCGGGGATTCTGGGGTCAGTGATACTAGCAAATCCCTTGAATGAATGAACTGCAGTACTGAGGTACTTGCAGCCATAGTATATTGTGTTGGAGGCGATAGCAGTGCCGTGGGGTCGGCCGATGCCGAGTGCTGCTGTGCCGTATGGGCAGGCATGGGTGGTTGAGGTGTTGGTGCCGCGGCAGCAATCGTACTTGGCTGTGGCATGGGCAGGTTTTGCTGAGTTGGCACTGGGTCTTTTGCAGTGCTGATCGGTGCCGTATGAGAAGAGGCAGGCAACTTTAAGCCTGAAGCCGGAGCGGTGCGTATCAGCAGCAGCCGGGATATGGGCAGTGCCGGAGGTGCCCGGAGCATCGTACGTGCTGAGCCGCACAGCGGTCAGCACCGACAAGACAGACCTGCTCGGAGATCGTTTGGAACGCAGTTGCTCTCTGTGAGAAGAGGAAGGTGGCCATTTTTTTATCCTTTACTGACCTAGCTGGACTTTGTCTTGAAGAGGACTCCGCACCTGGGTCGGAGGCAGTTCTGAGGGACTTCTCCTTTGAGATTAACTTGAGTCTCAGGTCTCTGTCTTTTCATGCCCTGGCCTTTAACTTTCTGCACTGGGCACATTTTTGGGGGATGTGGGACTCCCCCAAACAGTGAACACATTGAGAGTGGCTGTCCGAGATGGGAATGGCATCTCTGGATGTAGTGCATCTCTTAAAACCTGGTGAGCCAGGCATAGTATGAACTGACAGGAAAACGGGAAGGGGAAAAAAAATTTTCTTTGCCAAGAACGGGAAAAGGAGAATTCAAACTAAATACTGGGTAAAAGTATGTAAAAACTAACTAAACTACCGGTAGCTAAAGTGGAAAAAAAATTGAGCGAGTCTGCTGAGCTCCAGCTCAGGCCAGGACGGTAGAGAAGGAACTGGAGAGCCCAGCTGCACATGTGTGCTATTGAGGCACAGTTGGCGCGTGAGGCAGGCACCGCACATGCACAGCCTGCACAGGCATTGCTGTAAAAATCTCTGTGCGAAGGCACAGAGATGCACCAACACCTGGAGTGGAGCACCCACAGGGACATCTCTCGAAGAAGAAGAAGAAGAAGTTAAAATCTTTGGTCAAAATTACAGATGGGCTCAAATCAAAACCCCAGATCCAAATTCCCACTCCCACTCATAAAATATGGGACACGTTTCACCATGAATTTCCTGCTTTCCATTCATAAAATGATGGACAGAGGTCATGACCTGATTCTTTCTCTGAAAGCAATGAACCAAATTCCACCCTGAGTCAGATTACACAGGTATAAATTAGGGTGGAATTTGCCTAATATGGATAAATCTTACCTAACCAGAGAGATTTCTGGGACATGTATTAACATGATTATTGTATTAACAAGAGTTGTAATATGCAGAACACGGCAGGTAATTGTCCCATTCTAAGTGGCATTGTGAGGCTTCAGTTGGAGAACTGTGTCCAATTCTTGGTGCCACAATTTAGGAAAGATGTGAACAAGCTGGAGAAAATCCTGAGGAGAGTAACAAAAATTATAACAGGTTTAGAAAACCTGACATGAGGAAAGGTGAACAAAACTGCACAAACGTAGTCTTGAGAAAAGACGACTGAGGTGGAACCTTGTCACAATCTTCAAGTATAGTGAGGGCTTTTATAAAGAAGACAGCAATCAATTATTCTCCATGTCCACCGAAGGTAGGACAAGAAGTAATGGGGGCTTAATCTTCAACAAGGGAGATTTAGGTTAGATTTTAGGGAAAATATTCTAAATATAAGGGTTGTTCAGCACTGGAATATGCTTGCAAGGGATGTTGTGGAATCCTCATCATTAGAGGCTTTTTTAAGAACAGGTTGGACAAACACACAAGAACAGCCATGCTGGTCAGACCAAAAGTCCATGTAGCCCAGTATCCTGTCTTCCAACAGTGGCCAATGCCAGGTGCCCCAGAGGGAATGAACAGAACAGGCAATCATCAAGTGATCCATCCCCTGTCACCCATTCCCAGCTTCTGGCAAACAGAGGCTAGGGCCGGGTTCTCACAATAATTTTTTTGGTGGGCTCAGAATGCAGACATCACCTCTTACTGGTGGCCGCTCAGACAATTTTTCTTGAAGTATTTAACTAACTTTAGAAAAAACAAATAAATATGCATATATACATGTCCAAATCATAGTAATTTATTAATTAGGGGTTTTTTGAAGACTCAATATTAAAAATAACGTACAGTTGTCTCCATTCTTTACTGGACCTAAACAGAATAGAAACACAAATAAGGTGCTCTGCATATACTTGTCCTTTTTTATTGTTTCTTCTGCTTTTTGTTTGAATTTTTTAGACTTGCTAGCTAGTAAGTTTGCTGCTGTGAAAAGTGACATTTGCAAGTTTGTTAATATCACGTTTCGCAGCAGCAGATCCCTTAGCTAGCCCGGAGGCAGTGAAAAGTGATATTAACAAACTTGCAAATATCACTTTTCACAGCAGACTTACTCAGCCCTGGCAAGCTGGGGGACAAGTTAAGCCTTGAATGGGGAGGTAGGTAGGGAGGCAGCAGGGACCATGAGGGGGATGGTGAGCCTGGGGATGGAGTCCTGCAGCCGGGAGATGGAACCCGTTGCTGCCGCAGCCCAAGCCCAGAGCCCGAAGTCCCATGGTCAGAGCCCGTGGCCGGAGCCCGCTGCCATGCAGCCGGAGCCTGTCGCCCACTACCCCAGGACTGAGGCCAGAAGCCTGAGCCCCACTGCCCCTGGGAAGGTGGGGAACACACACCAGCTGTCTGTTCCTCCGGTATTTGTGGCTCCAGAGGAGGACAGGGCCCAACCCCTCTTGACAGCCCCAAAGGAGGGGCCGCTGTTTTGCCCCTCCTCCCTCAATCACCACTCAAGAGGCTATGGCCGCAAGAAAAGCCCCTGGTGACCTCAGGGCTGGTCTAAGTTTACTTGGTCCTGCCTAAGCACAGGGGGCTGGACTTGATGATTTCTCAAAGTCCCTTCCAGCCCTACATGTCTATGATATTTTAATTTCTCTGGTTAGGCAAGATTTATCCATATTAGGCAAATTCTACCCTAATTTACACCCTACAGTTGATGTTGCATTATCCAGTCACCATGGTCTAAATTTTCAGAGGCTAACTAGTAATTTGGGGTGGCTCCATTTTGTTTACCCAACTAGAGGCACCTTAAGCAGTCTGATTTTTAGCAAGTGGTGAGCACATAACTCTGAAAAATGAGGCCCCTTTAAGTGCCTCAAGTTGGACACTGAAAAATGAGGCACACAAAAAGTCACTTGTCACTTTTGAAAATTATGACTTCTCAATGGAAGCTTTGCACTCCACCTAGAACCTTTTGGTAGACAGCTGTGCTTGGCTCACTCCATCCTACTTTAATTGCTGCCAAAGCACAGCTAAAACCTAGCTTAATTATTGATCTTAGCCTCACGTCCCCAACCACGGTGCTGGAATTCTGAAGACCAAAGAAATAAATTAGGAAAAGTATTTGACGATAGAATTTTGTTTATTTACTTTTATTTAACACAATCATTCAGTCTGTTGATTTGCTGTCACACACAGGATATATTTTCACTGTTTTTCCTTTTCACCCACCTTTACTATGGTCTCGAGTATTCCTTGGGGTACACACAGACCCAAAATGAAAGAACTAACAAAAGCCAACAATGTCCAATGCAAAGGTCTTTGATTTTGCAGATGTGTCCCCCTTAATCTTATTTACAAATATGTTTTGCATGCATTTATTATGGTATAGGAAACCTTATTTATGAGATTGATGGGTTTAATGAGGAATTAGACTCTATTTATATGAGCAATTCAAATTATGCTATTTATAGTACATATTAGAATCATCTATGTGCTTTCCTTCTGAGCATGCACATTTCAACTAGAATTCTGAAAATGCATCATTTCCACCACACTAGGGTAATATCCAAGTCACTGTATACATTCTTTCTTTACACTTATTGGGCTTGAACCCCAGACAAGCCCTAATGCCCTAGTACTATCAAGAGTCACTATCCACCCTTTGTGCCTCATCTCCTGACAGAGAATGGGGGCTCGCTCTGCATTCATGGTTCATGGAGTCCTATCATTAAACCCCTTTGTTTTCAGTTTAAACTGATTTTTACTGAAAAATTCCTCGGCTTTACAAAAAGTATTATTCAGTTTTTTTCAGATTTTCACCCTACTTTTGTATCATTCAAATATATAAAAAATAACTTGTTTTATTATGAAAATACAATACATTGCATGAGATACATGTATTACAATCATACATTAGTCTGTGTGTATATGCAAAGCTGCCTGTTGAAGTAAGGCTGTTTTGTGCATCTTCTAGACTAATACATAAACAAACAAGCATGCACGCAAGCTCTGAAGTGCGTGCGCATCTGAACGTACTGCTGACTCTCACGCCCACCACATACATATTTCAAGCTGTTAGCAGATAACAGTTTAAATATGATACACTAAAATGGGAAGAAAATGAAAATCTGTATCAGAATACGTTTCAGAACACAAGGAAGTACAGGTATTCGAAAGTTTTAAGAAAACAAAAACAGGAGAAAAGGATGAAGTTGAGTGGATGCTCTGCAAATGGTGTGGCCCAGTTATTAAATGTAAATATTTATAGGCTAATAGTTCTAAGTGTACAACAGTAAACTGTTTATTGAAATGAAAAGTTGTATTTGGGGATTAGAGATATATTGTTTTCTTAAGCTCAGAGGTGGTATTGTGTTTTGAGTTCTGCAGCTAACCATATGGATGAACAGAATTCAAAGCATTAATCTACTGAAAACTTTTCAAATAAACCCCAATATTTACCTAGAAAAATTATTAATAGGTTTTTGCACTGATTTTCACCTGTTTTTGTTGTTGTGGTAATAAACACTGATAAATTCCCAGGAAAAAAATAAAATAAAAACTACCTAAAGTACACCTGAAAAATCCCCAATGCATCCTTAGACCTTAGTTCCTCCTGAGCCATTGACACAATGGGCAGTCCAGTTCCTCCACTGATTACGGTCACTCGCTAGTTGTGGTACTTCTTTCCAGCTGATGCCGGTTCATTCAATCTCTCTGTCACTATTCCCAGCCAATTCTTCCTTGGCCTTCCTCACTTTCTCTTTCCTCCCTCATGTACCCAATTCAGTGTTTACTTAACATGTCTCCTATCTACCATATGGTGTACACGTCCCAACCACAAGCCTTCTTTCTGGGATATTTTCTAACATGTCCTGTTCTGTCAGCTCTCTTACTCTCACATGTGTTATTTTGCCTTTCCATGAAATGTGGAATATCTTCCTCAGCCATCTGTGATGGGCAGCCTCCTTTTTTGTTAGTCCTTATCAGCCAAATCTATGCTACACACAGTAGCATGCTCAGTACAATCACATGGTATAATGTAACCTTTAATTGGGAATGGAGATCTCTGACCAGATGTTGTTTATTTTTCCAAAATCTGTGTTTGCTTTTCCTTATCTCATATGAATATCTTTATTGCAGCCACCTTCAAATGTCACGACACTCCCCAGGAAAGAGAATTCTTCTACCTGTTCGATTTCTTTTCCATCCATGTACACCTTTGCAACAGTTTTCCAGTTTCCTACTATTATAATCTGAGTTTTCTCTGCATTTACTTTCAATCTAATTTTTGCTGCTTCCTGTTCAACCTCTGATGTAAGGGCAGTCATTCCATTCTTCATCATACTTAGAAAAGGAATGTTGTCAGCAAAGTCAACCTCCTGTAACTCATTTCCACTAATCTATTTTAAACCATCCACAATGTCTTGTGTTGTCTGTTTTATCACCAAGTCTATTGCTTACATTGATCAGCTTGTTTGGTATCCCAGAGCGGCTCTCTGTGGACACTACTGAATGCTTTCTTAAAGTCAATAAAATTGATTAAGATAAGTCTTTGCCAAAGAGTAGCTTTTTCGATGATCTGTCAAAGGGTGAATATCAGTTCACCACATGGTGCACCTGTTCCTCTCAACATTTCATCCACTGCCTTCTTCATTCTATTCAGCATAATGGTAGACAATACTTTACGCAGGATGATAGCAGTATAATACATCTCCAGTTCATGCACCGAATAAGATCACTCCTTTTTTGACAACGCCACAATGATATCATCTTTCCAATCTTGTGGCACTTGTTCTTTCACCTGTATTTTGTTAGAGTTTTGTTAGGTAGTCCATCAGATGTTCACTTCCCACCTTTAGTGCCTCTGCTTAAATTCTGTCAACTCCAGGAGATTTCCCATTTGAGTACTACACACCACACCAAGAAACACCAACGCAGGAACCAATCCCTGTAGCAAACCTCGTTGCCTACTCTGTCCCCATATCTACTCTAGTGACACCATCGGAGGACCCAACCACATCAGCCACACCATCAAGGGCTCATTCACCTGCACGTCTACTAATGTTATATATGTCATCATGTGCCAGCAATGCCCCTCTGCCATGTACATTGGCCAAACCGGACAGTCCCTACCTAAAAGAATAAATGGACACAAATCGGACATCAGAAATGGTAACATACAAAAGCCAGTAGGTGAACACTTCAATCTCCCGGACATTCTATAACAGATTTAAACGTAACTATTCTTAAACAAAAAAAACTTCAGAAACAGACTTCAAAGAGAAACAGCAAAACTAAAATTCATTTCCAAATTTAACACCATTAATTTTGGCTTAAATAGGGACTGGGAGCGGCTGGCTCATTACAAAAGCAGCTTTGCCTCTCCTGGAATTGACACCTCCTCATCTATTATTGGGAGTGGACTATATCCACCCTGATCGAATTGGCCCTGTCAACACCGGTTCTCCACTTGTGAGGTTCTCCCTTCTCTTCATGTGTCATTATATAATGCCTGCATCTGTAACTTTCATTCCATGCATCTGAAGAAGTGAGGTTTTTTACCCACGAAAGCTTATGCCCAAATAAATCTGTTAGTCTTTAAGGTGCCACCGGACTCCTTGTTGTTTCTATCTTTCCTGCATCTCTTCTTTATCTTTTCCTTTGTATCTTTCATATGCCTCTAAGACTTCTACCTGTGCCTCGCGCTGTTTCTTTTTTGCCTTCAGAGCTTTCCAATTGTCAATCACTGCCCATGTTCCAGATATAATCCATGCATCTTTCTTCCACCCTCTTTGGAAGCCCATTACTTCCCTCTGCTGTCTTGACTACCACCTTCTTCCAGACTTTCATCAGCCTGGTCCTGTAAAACATTGGAATGGTTCCTAAATGAAATCTGAAGTCTGATCTGCATTTCTTTATCCCTGAACTTCTCTATTGCTATAACACTTTTTGTACACCTTTGTGATTTTTTGGAGTTTAAGTTCTAATGTGGCTGCTAGAAGATAATTATCTGAGCCAACATCAGCTCCTGTGCTGACTCTGATATCCCCCAAAGAAGATGCTCATTGTGACACTACACCCCACATTCATTATGGGGGTATGATTATTATATGATTATGGCATAATTATGATGCATTTTGTACAAGATGGGTCATGTAAGGTGTCATTGGAAAAGTTATGATTTGCTGAATATGATTATCCTATTTGTATGCATGTATCATTTTTGTATCTGAAGTTATGAATATTTAAATGCATTTACTCTGCAAAAAACATCCACAGCCCGCCTTTCAGGTACAACAATGATGAAGCTAGATAGTGCTAATGGCTCATCAACAAAGACAATGATCCGTGGAAAAGCTCAGCCTTCCTGTAAACATTTTAGCCGGCCGGTAAGTAATGGCTGCTATGACTCAGTTAGGGCTCGGGGGTACCCCAGTTCCAGGTGGCACCTGGGGAGCGGCGGGGAACCCGACACCACACATTGTCTGGTGATCTCCGTGTCAGCTAGTGAAGCCTCTTGTGCTGGAAGAGATTGTCTCCTATATTTGTGCCACAGAGCTGTTTGCCATTATCACTTTGGATGCCTTCCATTGCCCCACTCATGACTTCTTCCCAGCCAATAAAGTTGTTGCCAATTTGTGTATAGCAGTGGCCTATAATCAACATGATATCATAGTTAGGCAATACTTGCGGCACTTGTTCATGGAATGTATCCTTTTCACCATTGCCTGCTGCATCTGTCAGTGCATATACTTGGATTATTGTACACTTGACATGTCTTGTTTGTAGCCTGGCTGTTATTAATCTGTCATTCACTGGCTCCTAAGCCAGCAATCTTCGCTGTGATGTTATCCAGCATAGCTCCTACACCTCTTGTGTGTGTTCCTCTTTCTCAGTATAAGACAATAGCACCATCAGACACCATCTTGCCACTCCCTGTCCATCTTGTCTCACTGATGTCAAGCACATTCAAAGGGTATTTTTTAATTTCTCATGTAACTTGTGCCAGTTTTCCAATACTATACAAAGTAGGCCCATTCCATATGTCTACTCTTGTTACAGATTTTGTCATCAGGATTCGATGAGTCAAGATCTCAGCTTTCATTCGGCTTTCACTGAGATCTGTCATGGTTGGGTTTTGGCTCCAACTGCACCTACCATCCTCAAATTTGGATTTAACTGAACTGTTTCCTCACAATAAGGTTTTACATGAGTGAGTCACAAACCCAACTGCAGCACCTTCCTGTTTTATACAGGCTTGGGACCGACACCATTGCTGACAGCGGCAGGGTTCCTAGTGCATCACTGAGGGAAAAGATACCATTGTGTTGATTTTAATTTAATGTTCTTGAAGTTGTTCCCAGAAAATTTGCTAGGAAATGATACTACAGCAACTGTCCCATGGCCAACTCCAAACTAAAAATCAGAGGATGATTGATCTTCTAATGGTTCAAGAAAATGCTCTCTCAATGCTTAAAGAGTTTGATTCTCTAAGAAAATATGTTTCACAAATGAGCTTACATTTTATTTAGCTGACCTAGGTGTCAATTCTGAGATGCAGGAATAAGCCACAATTAAATATAGATGATGGAATACTGTTGGCTTTACAGATTTTCACACTAACTGGTGTATATGGGACTGACCAGGATTTTTATGTTTCAAATATGGACCAACTCACTTTCATTCTTAAATATATGCTAGGAAACTTTCTGCACTTTCATATTTCTGAACTTTTGAATTTTCATACACTGAATATCTGTACAATCTGACTTGAGTGAAATTTCTTTCAGCACTGCCACATTAATGCAAGAGAATGCAATCGACCAGAGGCCTGGAATAACCTTTCTAGCAAGAACAAAGCTTTCCTGGTAAATTGTTAACTATTATTTAGAAAAATTGGACAGAATGATTTGTCCAGAAATCAGCAACCAGGTGAATTAAGTCATTAAAATCAAAAGGCCTTGAGACCACTTTTCTAGTTTTTTTCCTAATGATGTCTCTGAATATTGTCTACATATAACAACCAGAGTTGAACAGAGACTATAAGTATTAGATAAGACTAAGTATTTTAATTATACTACTGTAAAATAATACAGAGTCCACCACCCCCATTATTAATCACAAAATGTTTGTATGGCTTTAAGATGAGTGGAGAAATTTGATTCACTTTTCTGTAATTTATATAGTCATATATATAATTATTTGACTTACATTTACTGATAATGTATTTTGAGCTATAGTATGTAAAGATGATAGGTTACAAACCACTCTTTCATTTTTTAATATACAAAAGAATATAATGCCCTCAGAGCATTTAAAGTCTCATTTACCAATCCTAATCGTAGCCTGATTTCCTTGGAACCTTAAATACTGAGATCCTAGGTTAGAGAATACAGGAAGTGAGTTTTCACTTTGTTGTTTTAGAAGGAAGCTAGGAAGTGTCTTTAATACTTGCCTTTGTTTACTGGACACCAAAAAATAAATTAAAACAAAATAATTAACATTGAAGAATTTTAAAAAGCAGGCACTTATCTTGAAAAAGGAGCTCATCAGTGGACTTGCATCAAGGTAACATCGTGGTACTACCAACTTTTTAGGGCCAGATTTTACAACCCTTACTCATGCTGAATGGACACCAATAGTCCCAATAAAGGCAATGGGACTGGGTGGTGTGGGTAAGTGCTGCTCAATGCAAGGGGGTTGCAGAGTCTGGCCCATAATGCATTAGCTCCACATTTTCAAAGTAGTATGAAGTAATTTAATTGGGTAGCTCTCATTATTATTAATTACATGACTAAAGTCCTGCACAAAATCTTAGGAATGCTTCTTATTTTCTTGTTTATTGTGTTCATTATTATTTATTATTTCTGTTGTGGTAGCAGCTAGAGGGCAGGGCCCCATTGTACTTACAAATACATAAAGAGATGGCCCTTGCTTCAAAGAGCTGATGTGTTATTGTGATATGGCTATGGTTTATTACAGTGGTTGAATAGGCGCATAATGTTCCGTAGGCCCCTCGAAATCTGGATGCTGTATCTTGTGAGGATTTATTGCTCTAGGTAAAACAGTTAATATATACATTAGTAGTGTTTCTTTAAGAACTGAACATTCATGCCAATCATGAACCTATTGTCCTGTTAACAAGAAGTTCTGCAGATGATCTAAAGTGACTGAACAGAGCAGACCTTTTGCCCTATCGTAATAATAAGTATTCAATAAATCTTTTTATGACACAGGAAGTTGTGTGACCCCTCTATTTGTAATAACAGCACGGCCTTACAAAGGATATGAGAAAAATGTTAGATATATGAATTGCTTTGCTGATAACTAATGAAAATATTTTTCTTCTTGGTACAGTTACTCTGAGGCAATTTTCTACACACATTACCCATTGCAAAATAGCCACTCTCCTGGACATTGAGAGGAGAGTTCACAAGTCCTGATGTTCATAGACAAGGGCCTGATCCAAAGTCCAATGAATACAGAAACAGTTTTACAAAAGAAGAAACATTGTGACCTTTATTTTTCTTTATGCAAGTAGTTTAAACTAGTCCTTTGTTCTTCACCATTGTGCATCCTATAGCATACTGAATTTATTTAAGGCCTCTTTCAAGAGACAGCGTAGCTTGAGAAGAGTGGTTGGGAACAGGAAACCAACAGAGGCAAAATTATTAGCCAAGCCGTAAATTAGAAAGTAAAATAATTAAGAAGCATATATAGGCCCTTCCATCTCGCAGGGTCCTAGAGCCCAGGCTCCAGCCTGAGCCTGCATGTGTACACAGTAATTCAACAGCTCCTTGGCTCTTAGCCTGAGCCCCACAAGCCCGAGACAGCTGACATTGGCCAGCTGCAGATTTTTAATTGCAGTGTAGACATTTCCTCTGTCAATCCAGTAACTTTCAAGCGCACCAAATTCATTTAAAACTATTGGAAAATATATTCCAGCACTGTTCCAATTTACTACAATCCAAGGAAAACTTATAGTCATTTAGAAATGTCATCAAGGAGATGAAAGGGTTGCACATTTTCTCTGCAGCATGGAGAGAGGAAGACAGAGCAGGGAAAAGAGAGCAGAGACAGACTCAGAGAGACTTTTTCTAAAGTCCACAAATGAATGCTAACAATTACAAAGAACAATGCAGATTTGATGAGCTTCTCCCAGAGCTATTGTTTGCGAAAGAAGCTGTTGAGACTTGATAAGCAGCTTATGCATGTCCTTAGCACTCATTTTCAATGTTCCTGTTGATTCAGATGCATTTTATTAATTTCTTCCAGATTTATTTTTCTTTCCTCTTTTCTTTGATGGGTGATTGGTTTTATAGAACTCATTGTTCTCTCTGAATAAGAGTGTGATTTTCTTTTAACATTTCATAATATTTCACACTGATATTTGTTTATTGGATCCAAGTGATTTGTGATCTAACTTAGGCCCTGATCTTGCAGAGACATATATGCAGGCTTAACTAAGCATGGTGTGTGTCCCTATTGAAATGAATGGTGTTACTCACAGTGTGTAAAACTTAGCATGTGCAAGCCTTTGCGTGACCAGAGCCTTTGCTTGGTATAGCCATGTTTCCAGAAGTGAGAGTATGATGAGCAATCCTCAGTTCAGCTGAGATAAGCTGCCAGAAGTCTGGATCCTTTTATATATTTTGTCTGCAAAACTGAACTGAAAAGCCAACAAGAACACATTTGCACGAGATACTATTCACAAACAATATTTCAGCATTTTTCTTTCAGTCCGGAGTAGAAATGAAACAGACCAGAAGCAGGAGAAAATGAAAAATAATGGGGTGAAACATTTATCTGAAATATTTGGCAGATGAGGCGGTTTATTTCAGTTCAGTGCAAACATTGCCAAAAGTTTGAGTCATCTCTCAGGTTAATTAGAACAGTTCAACAGTACCTAGTTAACAGGCTATTTAATAGTTGTGAGAAAAAAATCATGAAAATACTCCACACAAGATGGTTGCTTTCATATCAAAAGAAACGAGACTTTGAAAATAAATTTATCCATCAAAAAAGGAAAAAATCAAACAAATTTTCAAAATATTGATGTTTGTGCCGAACAGCAATACTATGTTTGTGTGAAATGGTTGCAATTAAAACCACAAACGACACAGCTCACTTGGTTGAGGATTTTGCTATAGAATCGAAAACAGAGACCATTTTTGTCTAGCTAGAGACTCTCCAAGGTTATGAATCTGGCTCAGTTTTAAGAGCACCTAAATTGATTTGGTTTTGCTTGGAAATTATAAGAGGTACATGAATTTTGTGTGAAATCAGGAGAAACTCTTGAGTTTTACATTGAGATACTGTGTACAAACTCTAGATTTAAAGTAAAACATAAGGGGTTTAAACCCATGCATCTCAAAAGAGAATGAAGTATACACACAAACATCTGCAAACTAAAACATCCCAGTTTCTACTGAAGCTCTTATTACTGGACCCTACCAGAAAGCATATACCTAGCTTTATAAGCCAGGGTCTGGTCCAGTATAGCAATTCTTGTATTCCTAACTTTCAAATGTCGCACCTGGTTAACAAAAGTCTGCAAGGACAGGGATAACTTGCATACAAAATTCCAATCCAATGTAAAGGGACAGAGACACGATATCTCGCCCCCTTACACAGACTCCAAATGCTCCCACTTCATGGTTTAAAATGAAAACATTGACAAAACCTTATTATACCTCCAATTCAGAAAAGCACTTAAGCACCAGATTAAGACTCAATGACAACAAACACTTTGCTGATCTGGGACCTAAAAGTACATCAATGGGTGCCATTAGGATATATTTACACCAACAAGGAAGGAGACTGCTAATGCCTTGAAGCAACAAGCTCCCAGACACAAAATGTTAGTTTTGAAAGAAAACAGCACAAGCAAAAACATTCAATTAAATGAGTTCAACTCTTCATTCTGTTTGAGCTGGAAAAAAGGAGACAAGTACAGCATGGAAGAGGAAATGCTTTGAAGCAAATAGCCAATAATTCTGTTAAACTTCATCTAAAGTATTTTTTCTTGTATCAGACAGTCCTGTTGGAGAGGGCAAAGGGACCTGAATGGGTTTAATGGGACAAGGGTTTTTAAATGCTGTTTCTGCAACCTCTACAGATTCAAAAAAAAAAAAAAAAAAACATAAAAGACAGTACTTGAACAGTATAGCATCTCAGATGTTCCAACTCTTTCTCCCTGACTCTCTTGAGACGTCTACAGTGGGGACTAATGCTGATTTGACATTCATTGATTAGAGTTTTCACATTATGTCTCATGACATTCTGTGGTGTCCCTGAGGTCTTTTGGAAAAGCTTCTCTAGATCATGTTATCTCACAGTAAACCTAAATATATTCATTGTGAAATTTCATAAGAGGAACAAAAAACTCCTGCCATCATCACTGTATGTTATTCAGCTACCATCTTCCCTTTCTGAGTGTCTTTTATAGACTTGGAACTGCACTAGTTTTGCTACCTACGTCAATTGAACACTACAGGGGAAGGGCAAAATTTGCCCCTAAAGTCTTAGGCAGCGATTTCATATCACATCCCTATGTAGCTCCAGGCTCAGACTTACAATAGTGTGAAAAGTAAGAGAAGGTAGGAAAAAATAAGATAACCAAGTCATGTTTAAAAAACACCCTCATTTATCCCAGGGGGCAAATATATATTTTCAATAGATTTCATAAAATATATTGTGTGAGATTTTATATACTGGCAGCTTTTCATGTTATACAGAATTATTTTGATTCACATCCAATGCGTATACTAGAGAGTGTGGAGGGCAGGATGGGACTAGAAGCATAGCCGTTTATGGAAGTAGTATGTTTCCATCTTTGGGGATAGGGAGAATAAGAACAGTCTACATAAAGGACTGTGTTTTTAAAAGGCATGCTCCACATCTTTTAAACATGCTCATTGCTGATGCTACTATATTCTACCCACCCAGGAATCCCTCCTCTACTACTGCCACTAACAGGTACAGATACCAGAATACAAAAGGGGGGAGTTAATTCTCCTCTCTCTCTGCTCTTGAAATGTTCCCATTGCTCCCATTTTCCTGTTAGTCATAGTTCATTTCTTACTCCTTTTATTTCCAGTTTGTTTGTCTTGATCCCAAAATCACCAAATGCAACAGGCCCTCTGAATTTGAATATCAGCCCATTTGCCCATCCTAAATTGCTGTGCCACAAGAAGTTTCAAAATAAGATTTCAGCAAATGACAAGTCACAGAGAAAGCAGGTTATTTTTCACTCCCTTTATCAAAGTGATTGGCAATTCCCATTTCAAAAAAGGTGAAACAAAAATAAAGTCTATGGGAAAATATTAATCTGTATCTGCCCTTAAAAACCAGTTCCGGTTGACTGTCACCTCCTCCCCTTAAAACTTGAGGATGGATACAATATGGAAAAAAAGACGAGTTGGACAACACAAGATAAAGATTTCAGTGCATAGAGGTGCATGCAGTGATTTTCTACTGGTGAGCAGAGAAATGAAGACCAAATGGTACACAGAACCCACCCGCACTGTTAGAAATAAATTGTCACAAATCTCCTTCCACGCCCACCTCTACTCAACCACGGGACTGACTCTTCCCATCCCATCTCCCACTCATCTTCCCATCCCAAATCCCATCTTTCCTCTGAAGAATCCTCCCCAATCTCTCCCCTTGATCTCCTCCAGGCCTTCCCCATTTCTCCTCTTCTTAACAGACCTCCCAGTTTCCCAGCATCTGTCCTTTCTACTGTTCCCCGGCTTCTCTCTTGGCATGGTCCCCTTGTTTCCCCTCCCACTTCTTGCAATCCCTCAGTGACCACTGTTCCCATAAAGCCTGGTGCTAACTCCATCTCTCAATCCACCACCACCACAAGATCTGAGTAGCTCCCTCTCTACGTAATGCTGATGTCAGCCTCTATAGTAATAAGCACAGCAGTAAAGAGGACTCAGTAGGCTCAGTACCCTCGGGGGGCAGGGGGAAGCATTCATTGGGTCTTTCAGGGACCATTAAAAACTGTGAGGAAGTAACCCCCACTGTGGCAGTACTTTCTGCCCCTTTCCCCTGTGTAGGAGAAAACAGAATTGAGATGAATAAGCTGGGCAGTGGGCTTGCACATTCTATTCACCAGGGGAAATTAAAGGGCCTCCTGTAGAGGTGGTGTCCAGACTGGTGCACTAGAGATGCACCCTTAATCCACCACTAAGTGAATCAAGTAAAGTGAATGCATCAGTCACCAGGAAATATGTTGGTGGCACATTTTGTTACTAGCTCATTAAGTAATTTGTTGTGACGAGTACTCATCATTCCCTTCAGTATTTGATTCTTGTTGAAAATGCAGAATAGTCATTTATTTTATATTGTGAAGCCTGGTTGGTTTCTCCCCATGCCTGTCAATCCCAACACTTGGAGGGAGAGAGGCAATCGATTTTACAGTGAGTAACTACAGTATCACTGGCTTGTTGTGGTTTGAATTAAAAAAAAAACAATGTACAGAAAGGAGTTTTCAATCTATTGATAAATGGATATTTGCCTTTTCCTTCTATTATTTTTTATTATACTCGACAACTCCAGAAGAAATGACAACTCTGTAAAGTTCACTAGCTGTTGGCCTTTAGCCATTTGAGTATCCAACTATTTGCACTCTGGTTAGAGTTCATTGGGGCTCGGTCTACACTTAACAGTGTTGCCTGCATTGCTATGTCGGTTATAAGTGTGTGGGGGAAAATCTTGCCCCTCAACATCATAGCTATGCCAGCAAAAACTCCAGCCTTTGTGCAGTTATATCAGTGACAAAGCCTCACAGCATAGCTTATTTCATCCAGAGAACTGGTATAAGTATAGCAGTAAAGGAACAATTTTGTTGATATAAATTACATCCTCACTAGGAGGATTTGCCAGTACAGCTCTACTGGCAAACCCTTTCTAGTGTAGACACAGATTAACATATATGGTCCAAATTAATTCCAGGTGTAATTGCATTGACTTCAGTAAGGCTACATCACATATGTCTATATTTTTAAAGCCCTTAAATATAATTAATTTTGTTATAAACAGCACCTTTAATTATTAAAATAAATCATTTTTAAACTTCTTTCATCTTTTCATGCTATTTGTTTGCTTTCTGTATTTCAGCTCAAACAAATATAGACTAATCAGTTTTCTTATTGTCTAGCTGACTAGTTCCCTGTCAATTTCACTTTCAGGTTCTCAGGCATCAGCATAATGCTGAAATGGGTTAAATGCACTGCAAAGGGAGCACTGATTTGCTTTTGCTTTTTTTAACAAAACTTACTTTTGGAATTAAAAACATATGGAAACACTCTGATTGGTCTTAGGTTTTATACAAACGTATTTGTACAAGAGGCACAGTGTATGGAGGGGACCGTGCTGCACTGTCCGAATTCCTGCAAGGGAAGGCACATACTCAAGCAGGAACTCTACAGCTGGAGGCCATGCTGGAAATTAGATCAATGGTGTGGAAGGCTTTTTTGAAGTCTGTTTGGAGTTCAGCTAAGGTACTTCGCACCACGTTGAAGTTTGCATTTGTAACTGTACTTAATTACATATTAGACCAGAAGAGGTGGCAGCCAGATTTTCAAGTGCTCATCGTCCAGAGTGCTGAACTCTTTTGCAAGTCTGGCCCCAATAAGGAGTGCTGAGCTCTTCTGATAATTCTGGAACTATCAAGGCAGGAAGGCACAAAGAGATGAAATCTAAATAAGTAAGTAGGTGCAGAAAGCACACACGGGGAGCCAGAGAATCCAGTCGGGACCACCCTTCCTCCCCAGCATCTCTCTGGACCCAGAACTGAGCTGAGATGCCTCCTCTACTCTGGGGGCACTAGGACCCAAGTGGTGCCTCTCCTCTTCTCCCCTCTTCTCCCTCCCCACATGTGTCCTTAGGGAACAACTGCTGAGAGGAACCAGCCAGAGTCTCCAGCTGGTAGGAACAGCTGCAGAAGCAGCTAATGCAGGGGCCTTCGGACATTCAGGGAATGTTCTACAGTTGAGTGGACTTCCTCTGCCTGCACTGACTGGCTGTTTGCTCCAACTCTCTCCTTCCCACTCCGTTCAACTCAGCTTCCATCTACATCAGCCCCTATTACCCTCTTGTCCCCTGCCCCGTCCCCCTTTCCTCAGGGAGCTCTCTTCCTTCATTTTCCTTTCCATTTAGCTGATCCCCTCCTAATTAAGCCCACCCCACTCCCCAAAAAAATGTGGAACTAACACGTTTGCTGCCATCACATTGTTCATTATGCTTTTGTTTAACCCCTTCCCCCATCCAGTGCTTGTCTTGTCCATTTAGACTGTAAGCTCTTTGGGGCAGGGACAGTCTGTAACTCTGGATTTGTACAGCACCTAGCACAATGGGCCCCCATTCTTGGTCAGTTCTTGGGCACTACCATGACAAACAGTTACTACTAATACCATCGCCCTGTATACCGTCCAACAGGGAAGGTAGTACCATCTACAGCACTAGTCTACTGCTGTGCCTGTGCTTCTGACCCACATCATAGTTGACCTCTCCCGATACTATGTGCCCATGCAGGTGCAGCCACAGTCTGTGATTAAATTATGCAGCAAATTTAACCTGCCAGTGCCTCTTCAAATTGCCTATTCCAGCCTACATAAAACACCCATCCTTCCCTCCCTAATGCGCCTAGAGACACGCTGCCTGTAATTTCTGTCCTCCTATCCAGTGTCCCACCAGTTCCACAGGTTGATGCACCATCAACCCATGGAACTCATTGCCAGGGGATGTGGTGAAGGCCAAAAGTATAAATGGATTAAAAAAAGAATTAGATAAGTTCATGGAGGATCAGTCCATCAATGGCTATTAGCCAAGATGGTCAGGGATGCAACCTTACATTCTGTCTGTCCCTAACTTGACTACTAGAAGCTGGGACTGGAGGGGGATGCATCACTAGATAAATTGCCCTATTCCGTTAATTCCTTCTGAAGCACCTGGCACCAGCCACCGTTGGAAGACCGGATACTGGGCTAGAAGGACCATTGCTCTGACCCAGTATGGCCAGTGTTATGTTCTGATGTATCATGTATTAAAACTATTATGACAATAGCCACAACTAGAATATAAGTGATAGGTTTACTTGTTGGCTTTAATTGCACAGACACAAAAATTTGCCTACTACTAGCTACACTCATGTCAGTGAATAATAAATCTCACACTGGAAATACCTATCATGATTCCCATTTAGATCTTGGAAATCTAAAACTTGCACCCTAAAAGTGATGTTTACTAGAGACTATGAACATTTAAGCCTGCACAGCTCTCAATGTACTGACCTTTTGATAGTAAATCAACAATGACCAGCTTTTGCCAATCGGCATCTTGTAAGGAAATAAAAAAATAACAAGCTATCTGTCATGTATAATCCCATCAGTTTATTTATTCTGCTGCTCCTAATGTTTTTTACTTTGAACATCGGCTGGAGACATTATGGCATTTGGAGGTTAACTATTAGTTTTTAAATAACTAACCTCTTTACTAAATGACTTTAAATCTAATAAAAATAAATGATGTGGTGAACAGTAAAGTATAACCACCCCAATATCACATATCAATGACCTCATGTGGTACATTCTAGCTATTCATGGGATTTTTCCCAGCAGTTTTGTCATTTCACAAATGCAAATATAACAAACTCTGCACAGGAATCATTTCATTCACCATGGATATGCAGCCAGTTGTGGCGTGGAACATAGCAACTAATTAACAGCACACAGTTACATAAAAGTTTAGGATAGGACATGAAGAACAGCTTATCTAAATTAAGATACAGGAGCAATGTAAAATGCAATGATCCACGGTGAGATTTGGCCGGATACCCCACCACCAAAAAGTGCCACGAGTTCTTTAACAGCCACTGTAATCAGGATCTTTGTTTTACATCTCTTTCAAAAGACAGCATTTTCACATTGGATCAAAGTATAATTAAGGAATAGAATAAAGCAAAGAAGAAACCTTGACTCTTTCTTTGAAAGCGATCTGTTCTGAGAATTGGTAGGTTTGTGAATATCTAGGAGGTTGAATAGATCTCAGAAAGAGACTTACATTTGACATAGCTAAAATCTTGCTTTATTTTTTAAAATGAATCAGTCAAAACTTGGCTTTGGACTGTCCGAGTTACCCGCGCTTTCCCAAAGAAGCTCTACCATCCACCCATCACCGTCATATTTCCATGGCTAAGTCAATTGGGTGCAGTAATACTTAGCCTTTTAAAGAAATAGCATCCTGTAATATTAAAGACTTACCACATCCATAATCTGCATGAGGCTAAGAGTGAAGTAGACAGTGAGCGGCTGGGAATCATTGGCCACAGGCCTCTCCAGAGGATTGTAATTCTTCAGCAACTCCTTGTAGAGCTTCCTCTGGAACTCTCCTTGCAGGGACACTTTAAACAAGTAAATTGTTTGAATAAGTAAATTGATAAATACTTAGGAATCTACTGCCAGCATCATGATGTAAAAGAATGCAGCGCTCAGAAATGCTTTCCACTCAGAATCTGCTCCTATTAGCCAAATCAGCTATTATGTTAGCTTTATTTTCTACTTCCTCCTTCCAAGAAATGCTACCATAATTCATGTATTACATCTATTCCATTAATTACCATAGCAAACTCTTATCCCAAAACTGCTACCACTCACCTCTTCTCTTCCCTGACTTAGTATGTAGAACTTCTGGTTGATGTGTCTCACCTTTCAGAATCTGCCACTCTGGCGAGTTCCCCTCTTTAGCCAGGGAGAGCAATTTCCAAATGTTAAGATCAATGTGTCAACATTTGCATCCTTTGTATCAGGGAGGAGAACTAGTGAGATGTAGCAGTTTTTAATGGATGAAATACACTGCTCATAATTTGATAGTTGCTGTAGCATAGCTATAACTAGAAAAACAGAAGAGTGTGATATACCTGAAAAGGACAAGACAAAGACAGAATAACTGGAGGTTACAAGGACAACCAAAGTACCCATATCTTGGATTGTAAACTCTCTGGGGCAGGGATAGTCTTCTTGCCCTGTGCTTGAACAGCACCTAGCACAATGGGGTCCTGGTCCATGACTAGGATTCCGAGGCATTACAGTAATACAAATACTAAATCACACCACTGGGGAAATTTTATCATCTTTGTGCACCTCAAAGCTCCATATCATTCTGTCATTTACTTTTGGTGAGAGAGAAATCATACCCCTGGGGTGGAGGGATGGAACAGCAAATACAGGAGAGAATTAGAGGACTGTGTACAGGTGGAAATCCACATCACTGTAGGAATCAGCCCTTTTTGTGTCTGACCTGTGTGTCTGTCTCCATCCCAAAGCAATGTCATCTGTTTCCCGCCCCACACCTTCACCCCAGCTTATTTCCTGATCACCAGCGCTGTCTTCCCCACACAAAGGAAGCCAGGGTCCTTACCCTGAGGAGCTTACTGTCTAAAAGCCAGGGGTATGTTCCCCCCCTCATCTTTTAGCCCCTACCCCTGCCAAGGGGGTAAAAACTATTGAGGCTGATCCCAGACAGTGATCTGGGCTAGGGAACAGTTTTCACTCCACTGATCTGAGCACCAATGCAACAGAGAGGACAATATGGGGGTGGGCGTCAGTCCACCCACCACTGCAGAAGAGTCCTGCAGAAGACTCTCCAAAAGGATTTAAAGGCAATTGCCTTTCTTCCTAACCCACATGGGTATCCCCCTTACATGCCAGCACATTAGGGGTCACATCCCCTCTTCTCAGCTTGCCAAACATTGCCCACAGCTACCTGTTGGGCTAGGGGCAGTTTGCAGAGCATCTGCACAGTGGCCTCATCACCAAGGCTACACCTGATGACTAAGAACCAGGAGAGTAAACTCCAGCCTGAGCCCTGTGGAGAGAAGGGGCTTAGCAAAGGATGCGTGGGCAAGCAGAGCCCTCCGATACACAGCCACAAGGGCAGAAAGGGAAAGAGGAGCACAAAAGTCCACTCACCATGTACGAGCGCCACAGCCACGATCAGCCAGACAGTCAGCTCCCGGAGTCCCATCCCAAGAGCCAGCCTCGCTGGGGAAGTGCAGCGGCTGCAGAGCCCCAAACCCAGAAGCAAAGTTAAGCTCGAGCCCCAAATCAGCCAGGCAGCTGCCGAGAACAGGCACTTGGAGCGGGGTAAAGAACGGGAAAGAGACGCAGAGCAGAGACTGAAAGGCGAGTGCTTGGTGGCACACAGGGCTGAGGGGTTCTGGGTGTCAGGAACCGGGCTCCAGCTCCTCTTCCTGGTCCCAGCTCCCTTCCTGGGCTGGCCCCGGATCTCTCCTTGAGATGCTGCCGGCTCAGGCACAGCACAGGAATGCTAATGACCGCCCCTCTCCCTCCACCTCCTCCTCCACGTGATGGATTTCCCTACTTTCCTTAATCCCTCGAGACCCTCAGGCAGGGCAGAGGGGAGGCAGAGACGTTTTCGCTGCTGCAGCAGCAGGAGAAATGCAGCCCGTTCAACAGAGCAGCCCTAGCTTTATAGGGCTGTGCGTGTGAGCTAAGAGCGGATTTCACTCTCCACCCCTTCCCTCCCTACTCAGCCCTGTGACAGTCACTCAGGCACAACTCCCCTCGGGCCCCATCCCACTGCCCGTCTCTGCAGTTCACTCCAAGAGGGACACTTCACTACCGCAGGATCCAGCTACTCTTGCTCACGTTTTAACAACCAAGCTGAGCTGGAGACTTCTCCTTTGGGGTGCGAAGCACCGAGGAGGCAGGAGCTCTGGCTCATCCCTGCCTGCAGAGACCCTCCTCTCTGCACAGCAGCCAGGCCCTGGGGCAGCCACAAATCCAGCAATTCCTAGTAAATGGAGCTGACTCCGCAGTATGGGGGCTCCTCTCCTGGGACAAATAAGGGCAAAGCAAAACTTGTGCCAAACTTGCATTTATTTATAAGGCAGGAATATACATTCTGGTGGTCCCTCAAGTGAGAGCACCTTATTGGAACCTGATTAGCTTTAAGTGCAATTAAAGGTCCAATCACTGGAAAACTGAGAATAAGAGCCCCCATTCCTACCTCACTCAACCCCCTGCGCGCTGGTCTTCAGCAACATAGCACCTGATTCTCTGGTGTGGTGCAGCAGCCAGCATGAATTAGACCTAAACCCAACTTAACTGGCCCCAGGAAGGATAACCCCATATAAGATACTCTGCTGGTGCAGAGGTGGCTTTATGCCTCTCTCACTCCAGGCTGCTGGGGTAGCAAGGAAAAAGAGAGTGTGGCTGGGACCCCCATGCTATACTGCTCCTCACCGGTGCCTTCGGCTCCAGGGGCCATTGCAGACTGGCCATGGCATGAACTTGCTGCTCTAACGTGACAAAGAAGGGCACTGGTCTATCCATAGCTGCAGCAGGATAGAGGACCGCAGAAGAGAACTATAAGTCACCTTTGCCCCCCTCCCCAACCCCGACTTGCACTGTGTGCACTGCAGCCATAGCCAAGGATCTGACCCCAGTCACATTTGTTTTGGGGGGGCAGGTGGACTCAGATAACGTTGTATATGCATGAACCACTTTGTGATCTTTAGATCCCAGCTGATGCACAGAGCTGGGAGCTCAGGTGTGAGATGGTTATTTTTCCAGTGTCTAGAATACCACAAAAAGAGTTGCAGGAGAAATCCATGGCCCCTGATTTATTGATTATGCTAAACACATTTTTTAAAGGACACCAGAAAGTCAGCCATATCCAATGATCTGGGACACAGCCCACAGCCTTAAACCCTCGCCATGCTACGCACCCAGTGAGATTCGGGTCTGTTTGCTCTTACACTGAAGCAACAAAAATATTAGTCTTCTGAGGTCTGGTTTCCTTTCCTTCAAAAAAAAATGGTCTTTACATGCAATTAATATTTTTATGCTCTTCCTTAAGAGTTTCAGTCCTCCTGGGTGCCAAACGCTGGATGTTCAGCATCCTTCACATCAATGGACTTCAACAGGCATTGAAGCCACTCAGCAGGATCAGGCTTCTAAAGCTGTTCAGGAGCATATTAAAATAGTGGATTACTTTATACCCAATAGTGTTTCTATATTTGCTTGTTTTTCAACCAAAGGATACTGAAGCACTTTAACAAACCTAAATTTACACACAAACCCCATACAGGGATCACTTAATCAACCAGTGAAATGTAATCATAACTCTGACAAGCCAGTGGTCAACAGCCACCCTTCTCCCCCGCCCCCATCCCCCCGCCATACACACCCTTGCTTAAACCTTCTGTGAAGCTCAGATTTGCAAAGAGACATCTTCATTTTGTTGGAGAGCTTTACGAATTGCTAATTCGTAGCTCAGCATCTGTGGGGCATTTTACAGTTCACTAAACCGTAACTTATAGTAAAAGCACATTTCCAGGGAAACAAACATTTAGGCTACTGCCTTAAAACCATAAATCCTAAGTAATCAGTGCTTAGGAGAAAAAAAATGTGCATTTGCCACAACTCTGTACTTTTGATTGGAACTGGCTAGAAATAGTCAAAATACAAATTTATTAATAGGGCTTTTTAATGTACCTATTTTGCCAGAAACTTTCACTTAGCCTGAAATCCATAGCCCAAGTGCAGAACCTGAGTAAATGGGTGAGGCTGGGGGGAGCTTGGGCATATGTAGATGAATTTTTTCTCCTAGCAGCAGAACACACAGTGGATCCCTGAAGTTCACAGATATACTGACTCTGCCTCTACCTCCTCAAGCTCTCACTCTCCCTCAGCTTAAGCACACATCCCTGGTCCCTACACAAACACAGATACTGATGTGGAGGAGTGCCACCATGAAGTTTAGGTCTGGTCTACATACTGTTTTGTACCAATTCAATTATTTCAGTTAGGGACTTGTTTTCCTATTGAAATAATTAACTCTGTACAATCCCTCCTGTGGCTGTAGCTATACTGTTAAACTTTATTCCCCTTACCTTATAAGAAGAAACTATACTAATTTAACTGTGTGTGCAGTAGAGGGGCTGTATCACTAACTATATGTGGTGCAATATTTGCGTAGACAGGTCCTCAGTCCCACAGTATGTAGAAAGATGCAGAGTCTCTCATGCATAGCCTCTTCTCTTCCGGGTCCCCTTGCACGCAGCACAGCCAGGGTGTTTCAGTTGCACTTGGGCCTTTCTGCAGCCATATTAAGGGAGCCAGTGAATTTCACTCCTAGGGATTGACTAAATCCTGCTAGGGCAGTAAAGTACAAACTGCAACTCCTTGCACTAGCAGATGCCAGTGCATTTCAAACCAAGGATTCAGTCTCAGGGAGGATGGCAATGTTTGCACTACCCTTGCTCATGAAGTGTGCTATCTTGTAGTTGAGACTCCACTGGATCTCCACCAGCAGGCATTGCATGTGAATCACACTCCCACTGGCTATCCCTGGCCACATTTTAGGTTGTGCTGGCTTACTGCGTACTCCCCTCTCCAACACCACAATGCAAGATTTAATGGTGTAAATCAACCCTCTCCATGCAGACTTTCTGTGGTCAGGAGCTCTATGACATGGGTTATACTGTGCAATGTCAAATGGAAAATTAACAGCAGAGCTGGAGGGGGAGGTGTCAGCGACTGAGCTGGTGACTGCTTGGAGTGTAGGATCCATTTCTGATTAGTTTTAGTTGTTAAAATGGCTTTAGGTAAGTTTAACCACCCCATAAATAGCTGTCACACTGTATTTCTGAGAAACATCAAAGTTTATTTCATGACAAACACATGACTGAATAGAAAAGATCTGATGCAATTCTAATATACAAAATTTGGAAAATCATCATGACACATGCAACATTTATTATGTATTTTAAATGATTTGACTGTGTTTCCCATTTACAATTTTAAAAGCATTTTAAGTCAATAAGTGGGTTGTTACTTTCGGTTCAAATCCCTGACCTCAGATTCTGTGCTTTTGCTACAATAGTTTAATGTCCTGGGTAACTGCATCGGAGCAGATATTTGCTATTGTTTTGCTTATCTGTGATAGACCACAGGGAGTGTTCATCAAATAATATAGAAAACAGCAGTTTATCAGTCACTGTTAGTTTAGAACTCTGAAGGGCCACTTACCCCAAACCCTAATTAGCTAAGATACTCACCTAAGTTACCTAGCATATCATCTGTTTAGTTATCTCTAAAGTAGGGTGACCAGATAGCAAGTGTGAAAAATCAGGACAGGGGGTGGGGCGTAATAGGATCCTATATAAGAAAAAGACCCCAAAATCGGGACTGTCCCTATAAAATCGGGACATCTGGTCACCCTATCTCTAAAGGGCCTGTCACTTGGTACCTAGGTGCCTGCATTCAGGACCAGGAACTAAAAGCAAACAGCTAAGTGTGCACAGCCTGAGCAGGGCAGAACATTTCTCCTTTTTCACATACAAGGTGGTGTATTTCCTGCAGCCTCTTCGGGACACTGGCCAATGAGATGCAAGCCGAGGCAATAGAAAAGCCAGGCTCGTTTGAAATCACACAGTACCCAAGGCGTGTCCGGTCATCAAGACCAATTCCCCGCCCCGGGGATATACTTTTCTGACAGGGTAACGCCTCAGCGGCTTCCTTTTAAATACTGAGGCTGTGACTGGAATCAGATCTCGGCCGCACTGAGGAGCTGGGAATCAGGGACAAACCCGCGGCTGACCGCGGCTTCACTGCAGCCAGAGCTCGGTAGCATTTCTCCGCCCCCATCACCCCTTTGCAACCCGCCCTCGCAGTGCCCGGCTCCAGAGGCTGCCCGCGCCCGCTCGGGTTCTGCCACAGGCCGCCTGCGGGAGCCGCCTGCGCACCTGTCCGGCGACCGCGTCCGCAGCTCAGCGCTGCCCTCTGCTGGCCGGCTGCGCTCCCGCCGCTCCGACCCTTCCCGCGCCTCGGCAACTTGAGGGCGCGGAGCCGGCCCGCGCTGGGAGGGGCTCGGCAGCCCCGGGGCAGAGGCTGCGCTGCAGTTTTTCACGTGCCTGCGCAGCGGGCCGTGCAGAGCAGGTCCTGGGCCCCCTGCGCTGCGTGACTCGGGGCAGTAGCCTCAGGCTGCCCCTGCAAGTGGGGGCGGGACGCGGGATGCCCATGCTGTTCCCCGCAGTCTGAAATGGGGGCAGGACAGTTACACTCAGGCCTGGGTGCACCCAAAGGTCCCTTCGCCCCCGGACTGTCAGCACTCACAGGAAGGAGCTAAGAGCAGCTTTGTCACAGCGCAATCAAGCGTCTCATGCTGTGCCCTTTATAGACTCACAGAACCACTTAGAGCAGTGGTTCTCAAGCGTTTGTACTGGTGACCCCTTTCACATAGCAAGCCTCTGAGTGTAGGGTGACCAGACAGCAAGTGTGAAAAATCAGGACAGGGGGTGGGGGGTAATAGGAGCCTATATAAGAAAAAGTCCCAAAAATCGGGACTGTCCCTATAAAATCGGGACATGTGGTCACCCTATCTGAGTGAGACCCCCCTATGAATCAATAAACACTTTTTAATATATTTAACATCATTATAAATGCTGGCAGCAAAGCGGGGTTTGGGGTGGAGACTGGCAGTTTACAACCCCCCATGTAATTACCTCGTGACCCCCTGAGGGGTCCTGACCCCAGTTTGAGAACCCCTGACTTAGAGGGACCCACTGGTCACCTAGTCTAAGGTGCAGGATTACAGCCCAGCAGTTTGGGTGATCTCCTCGGATCTGGGCGACTTACCGTCAAGTCTCTATTGCAAATTAGAAAGAAGAAATTTAAAAGTAGATCTCTTACATCCCAGCTGAGTGCCCTACCCACAGGACTATTGGCTATAAGGGCTCACACCACTTAACTCCAGAAGAGGGTTCAGAGCCATGAATGCTTAACGAAGAGGCACCTAAGTCCCTTTGTAGATCTAGGGTGACCAGATGTCCCGATTTTACAGGAACACTCCTGATTTTTGGGTCTTTTTCTTACATAGGCTCCTATTACCCCCCCACCCTGTCCCGATTTTTCACATTTGCTGTCTGGTCACCCTAGTAGATACAGGCCCTAAGTGCTCCCTTCACTCCTGACTAGCTTAGGCAGTTCCCTGCTCAGCTTGCTGGCTTCTGTGAATCCCTACAGTGCATGGGGTGCCTGGGCACCTAACTCGGAGCTATGAATTCCACTAGGTGACAGGGAACCGTTAGGTGTTGCAACACCCAAGAACCCTTTGCGAATCTTGCCCTATGCAGTCTAGACTGAGCTTCCATGCTAGAGCAATGCTCAAATCACCAACACATGCCAGTTAAAGACAAACACAACCACGTTATTTAGAACCATTTGGGGTCCTCAACATCTTTCCTTCTTAGTAATTAAAAGCAAACTCAGTTATAAAAATTCTGCTCTGTTTCCAACAATGAGCTCATTAACATTAATAAAGAATAAACTAACTAACACTTACCTATAGAAACTCAGGGTAAATCAGCAACTTAATTGTTTATTAGGAAAGGTTAAAAAGAAATGTCTGTTCTTCATGGATAATATGGAAGCCCAACCTCCAGTAGTATAAGAGTGTTGCCAGCACAGAGGCCCGAGGACAGCAACAGCGGCGTTCGTTACCCAGTGTGCTTCACGCCAATGAACACACCAGGGTGGAGAAGCAAACAAAGTTTATTTGAGATCTCAAAGTGGTGCAAGGAGACAGGCAAGTCTCAGATCAAGCACACCAGCAAAAACAGTTTTCCTCTCTTTATACATTTTACAACTAAACCCCCCCACTTCCCCCCTTCTCTACCCCTCCCTTTCCTCCCCCTCCGTTCTCTACCGAAGGCATGTTTATACATTTAAGACGTTAAATCATTCTGGGGCTATAAGTCTAGTTTGTTAGTAACTTCTCTCTAAACAGTTATCTGGTCCTGTTCCTCTTGATTTATTACCTCTTCTCCAGCTAAAAACATGCAAGCCTCATCATTATTGCTTGGTACCTGGTATGGGGGTGGGGAGTTGTAACTGATAATTGGCTGTTTACACATTCCATGCATCTAGCTTTCGAGGTCGATTAGAGTTAAACATTGAAGAACTTTGGTTCACATAGGCCTAATGACATCAACAGTTCCCTCCTTTGAGAATACTCAACAAGCTTTTGGCTGAGTTTTCTCATATTCTGTGGACAAGATACGATTGAGTGCCATGGAGCTGGGGTTCTCAATGAGAGGGTATGCCGGGACTTCTGGGGAACGGGAGGCACAAAGCTTACGGAGGAGCAATTTAAAACAAGCAATCAGGAGGAGGGTGACCAGGCACAGTACCACACCTGTGAGGAGGAAACGCACAAGACCATTTCCCAGTCCTCCCAGGTTGGGCAACCAACTCCAAAGGGAATCAAAAACTGTGGGTTCCCTTTCCTGAGCCTTCCACTGCTCAAAAGCCTGTTTGGCTGACAGGACGTGCTTGTTAATATCCTGTGAGTTTTCTGGGACATAAGTACAACATTCACTCCCAATAAGGACACACACCCCGCCCTGGGAGGCTAAAACATAATCTAAGGCCTGTCTGTTTTGCAGGGACAGCAACTGGAGCTGGTAAAGCTCTGAGTTAAGGCTTTTCTCTACGGCCAAGGTCTCATTGGCATACTTGGTGAGAAACACAGAGAGCCTACGATAAAATTGAGCCAGTCGTCCCACCCCATTGGATGGGAGAAAGATCATACCCAACCTGTCTCCTTCTGTAATTGGCTCTGGGGTGGCATACAAAGATCTACGCTGCCTGGGGCAGCCAGGGGGCAGTTTAGGGAGGACACGAAGGGGAGGGGCAAGATATCCTAGATAGCAGCTTCCATACCACCGATGCGGTAGCCACTTATAGGCAGAGGTACCGCAAATGTAAAAGGAGTGGCCATTCCCTACCACGCCATTATAACCGCTACTCTACCTATTTGTTTGGGTGACACTAAACGATCCGAACCGAGTGGTAGAGTCGGATTTGCCGTTAACATAGACAGGGATGCAAGCGTCACTGTCAGGGGATAAATAATACTGACAGGTGCTATTCCCAACAAACCAGGTGTGATTGCTGAACTTGAACTGTCGATAGCACACCAACCCAAGGGCCACTGACCGCAGCCTAATAGGGGAAGGGATATACGTTGAGTTGGCCTGCGGCTTCCAGGGGTCATCCCTTAACGCATACTGGGATTCAATGGTACATTTTTGCGACAAGGGGGTCCCCGAGGCATTTTTCCCCCTACTGAACCATCCCCAACAGATATCTGACCAATTTTGGGGAACTATCCTCCAGGGTAACTCTGCTGCGTGGTGTGGGATTTGGGAGCACACCCAGCAGTTAGAGAGGTTAAACTCTTGGGCAAAGCAAACCTTCAGGGACTCATATGTGTTTGTCTCTAAGTCAGCAGGGATTCCTTTCCATCCCGCATGTGCCTGGGGGGAAACGGGAGTTAACAAAAGGAGTGTCCCTATGGCAAAGAGCACCACTGTGACAGACCCTGGACCTGAACTCATACTGGGCAGGTGACCCTACAAATTCCCACAAAATAACAATTACCAATAGCAAGCAGATTAAAAACAAAAGGGACCAGGCCACCAGGTTAGGCCGGTCCTGTAAAAATAAACACAGCAAATACTCAAAGTTCTCATGAGGAGTGCGCTGCAACTGTCCAAAGAAATCACAGGGCATTCCCAGCAGACACTATTGTCGCCTGAATAACAGCTTAAGTCCCAGATCGTCACTGGCAGTCTTCTCTGCAGGCTGAACGGTCCACCGTTCAGGAGCGGGCACCGCTTTCAGACAAGAGTGATGAATCCAGTTTTTGTGTCCCTCAACCTTTGCTGCTGTATGGGAGACCAGCAGGATGGTGTGGGGTCCCTTCCACTTCTCTTGGAGAGGATCGTCCTTCCAGGTCCGGACGAGTACGGAATCGCCTGGCTGCAAGGAGTGGATCGGGGCATCCAGCGGGAGAGGTTGCAAATCTTTGGTATACCTGTGGAGAGAACAGCAGACAGAGAGCACATATACTGAGATAAGAAGCCACACCCCATTTCCCAGTCCCCTGCCAGAACCAGTGTACCATTCATAGGCCATGCCCTTCCAAACATAATCTCGAAGGGACTGAACCCTAATCTACCCTTTGGGAGAGCGCGAATGCGGAGCAAAACAAGGGGCAAAGCATCAGGCCACTTAAGGGAAGCCTCTTGGCAAACTTTTGAGAGGTGCCGCTTAAGTGTCTGATTTGTACGCTCCACTACCCCACTGGCCTGTGGTCACCATGGCGTGTGGAGTTTCCAGGAGATCTGTAGGGCATCCGATATCTTCTGAACGACTTGGGATGTGAAGTGTGTTCCGTGTCAGATTCCATCCACTGGGGGAGTCCGAAGCAAGGAATGATCTCCTGACAAATTTAAGAGCCACTGTTTTGGCAGTGTTGTTACGGCATGGGAAGGCCTCAGGCCATCCGCTGAATCGATCCACCAAGACGAGGAGGTATCTGAATGCTTGGGTTCGGGGAAACTCAGTAAAATCTATTTGCTAAACCAGTCCTGGGCCTGGGGTAGGCTCCAGAGTGGCTGGCAGCACTGACACTCCTGGTCAAGGGTTGTTCTTTTGGCAGACTAGACATTCAGCCTGCACCTGGGAGGCCAGAGGCCTAAGTCCAAAGGTTAGAAAATATTTAGCCATTAGCTGAGAGAGAGCCTCCCTCCCTGCGTGAGTGGACTGATGTAGCTTCTGTAGCACTGGCCGAATTAGGCCCTTTGGTAGTAGGATCTTTCCTTCCAGGGAGTGGAACCACCCCTCTTTTTCCTGGAGACCGAGCCTGTTGGCCTGGTTCCTTTCTTCGCCAGAGTACTGAGGGGTCGGGAGCTCCCCCACTGATGGGATGAGAGCATGCATATGGGCATTTTCAGCTTCCAGTGGTTCCAGGGTAGCAGCTCGCTTGGCCTCCCTATCCGCCCTAGCATTACCTCTAGCCACATCTTGATCTTCCTTTTGATGAGCCTTGCAGCGTACCACTGCTACCGCTGAGTGGAGCTGTACCGCTTCTAAAAGCCGGAGAATTTGAAGTCCGTGCTTAACTGGAGAGCTTTGAGCTGTCAACATTCCTCTTTGTTTCCATAGACCAGCATGGGCGTGTAGTACTCCAAAGGCATATCTGGAATCAGTAAAAATGTTAACTCTTTTCCCTTTTGACAGTTCAAGTGCATGGGTTAAGGCTATCAATTCAGCCAGCTGGGCTGATGTCCCAGCAGGTAAACCCTCTGCTTCCACGGTTTCGTGGAGATTTACAACAGCATAGCCAGCCCTCCTTTGCCCATTTACAACTGTACTACTGCCATCGGCATACCACTCATAATCAGCATTTGGGAGGGGTTGATCTTTTAAGTCTGGGCGGCTGGAGTATTGGGCATCTATGGTCTCCAAACAGTCGTGTTCCTGCTCCTCTGTCTCCGGTAACAGGGTAGCTGGGTTAAGGAAGGGACAGGTCTGTAGGGTAACTTCAGGATTTTCTACAAGCTTTGCCTGATACCGAGCAACCCGAGCCTGTGTAAGCCAGAGACCACCCTTAGTATCCAGCAGGGCTTGAACCATGTGAGGGGTATACACTTGCACAATTCCCTCCAGTGTCAGTTTCTCAGCTTCCCCAAGCACTAGGGCAGTTGCTGCGACCGCCCGCAAACATGCCGGCCATCCCTGGGCAACTTGATCCAGTTGTTTAGAGAAATATGCCATGGGACGTTTCCAGGTGCCTAATAACTGAGTAAGCACTCCCAGGGCCACCCCTTTCCTTTCATGCACATACAGTTGGAATGGCTTAGAGAGGTCTGGCAGACCCAGGGCTGGGGCTTCCATCAGTTTCCTTTTTAAAACCTTAAATGCCTTGTCGGCTTCTGGGGACCAGTGAAAGGGGTCATGATCCGCTCCCTTATCACATTCGTACAAGGGGTTAGCCCACAGTCCAAACTCTGGGATCCATATCCTGCAGAAGCCTGCCATACCCAGAAATGCCCTTAGCCGTTTACGATTGCTTGGGATAGGAATTTGGCAGATAGCTTCCTTCCTTTCGTTTGACAGCTGACGTTCCCCCTGCCTTATGTAAAACCCTAAGTATTGTACTTCTGGGAGAGCAATCTGAGCCTTACTGTGTGCCACTCGATATCCTCGGAGTCCAACAAAGTTCAGGAGGCTCACAGTGGCTTTAAGGCAAGAGGTTAGACCCATAGCAGCAATTAACAAGTCATCCACATATTGCAGGAGGAGGACTTTGTCCTTGTTGTCCCACTCCTCCAAGTCTCTGGCCAGGGTCTGGCTGAAAAGGGTGGGGGGAATTTTTAAATCCCTGGGCCAGCATTGTCCAGCAAAGCTGCTTTTTCACCCTCCTTTTGTCCTCTCACTCGAAGGAGAAAATCTCCTGAGATTGGTGTCGACCGGAATCGTGAAGAAAGCATCCTTTAAATCCAGGACCGAAAAATGGGTGTACTGCCCCCCTATAGAGGCCAACAGTGTATACGGGTTTGGAACGAGAGGGTGCAGAGTCTTAACCCGCTCATTAACCGCTCTCAGATCCTGGACAAGCCAGTATGTGCCACTGGGCTTTCGTACAGGCAAGATAGGAGTGTTCCAAGCTGACTGGCATTCTCGAAGTACCCCGCACTTTAAGAACTGGTCTATAGTTTCCTGCAGTCCCTCTCTGGCTTCCCTTTTGATCGGATACTGCTTGATTCGCACTGGACCTTTTCCTGGCAAGAGCTGAACAGTAACAGGGGTTTGATGGGCTGCCTTTCCTGGGATCCCTGATGCCCATACCAGAGGAAAAACCTGCTCCTCCCACTGGCTCCACTCTGGGGCTTGCATGGCTGAGGGCTCAATTGCAAGGGTCATTATCCAGGCATTCTCTGGAGGTAAGGTGAGGCTTATTTCATCTTGAGTGAAATGCAGGGTGGCACCTAAGCGACAAAGCAGGTCCCGTCCTAATAGTGGCGTTGGACAATCGGGGAGGTAAATAGAGATAGAGTTCTGTTTCCCAAAGCACATTCCGCTGGGGTATATACTGGGCACTTAGTTCCTTTCCTTGTGGCTCCCACCACAGTGAGGGAATCTGCCACGGGCAGCTGAAGGGGTTGGTTTACAGCGGCTTGTGCAGCTCCAGAGTCTATTAAAAAGTCTATGTCCGAATCTCCCACCCGCATTTTTACTCAGGGTTCCGGGGGCAGGATAGTCCGTCTCTCCTGACACCCCTATTCTTGATCCTCCGCTGCCATCATAGGGGTACCTTCCCTTTCGGGGCACTCATTTTTCCAATGTCCCTCCTTTCGGCATATGGCACACTGATTGCGACCCAGATGCCTTTCCTGTAAGCCAGGGCGCCCACGTCCACGTCCTCTCATTCCCCGGCCCCTTCCACCTTCCTGAAATCTTCCCCTGCCACCAGCCTGTACTGCTGCAACCATCATTTTCTCTTGCCTCTTTTCCTTTTCTCCCTCCCTAAGGCTGTAAGCCCTGTTTGCAGTTTCCAGAATCTGTGCCATTGTCATGCCCATCAAATCCTTTTTCTGCAGTTTCCTTTTAATATCAGGGGCGGCACGGCTGGTAAAGATACCCTTTATAATTGCCTCAGTTGCCTGATCATCGGGATTGGCATTAGTGGTTTGCCTGATGGTATCCCGAAACACTGCAGAAAAGCAACCGGACTCTCTTTTGGCTCCTGTACTAGCTCATACGGCTTAGCCCAATTGTTATGTTGGACAGCTGAGTGTCAGAGACCGTGTAATAGGAGCTCCTTGTATACAGTGAGATGGGTGAGATCCGCCGGCACATTGGGATTCCACTGGGGGTCTGCTGTAGGGACCTGGACTGCAGCAGCAGGGACGTTTACTGCATTTGCCTCATGTCTACGCTGTGCCTCCTCCCGTGCCTTAGATACAACCTGATTACGCTCCACCTCAGACAGCAGGGTCTGCATAAGGCCATTACAGTCATCCCAGTCAGGCTTATGACTAGCCAGACACCCCTCAAAGACCGAGATAAACTTGCTTGGATTCGTAGAGAATTCCCCTGCCTGTGCCTTAAAGGCTGCTAGGTCGACTGGGTTAAAAGACACCTGGGTGTAAATTGCACCGAGGGGGCAATTTCTGGGACCTGAGGCACCCTGTCTTTATATGGTGGGGTGTTGGAGCCGAAGGGGTCACCGACTCTGCCATCACAACCGGGGGAGGGTTCTGGGGATTAACAGTAGTTACTACCGAACCTGTCCGAGTCAAATTATCTTTGCAAAAGATCTGACCTATCTCTTAACAACATAAACAACTGTGCATACATATGTTCATTCCATTTACCCGTTCACTGACAAAACAGAAGCAATTGAAGGATCGTATTATAATTAAATGATCCCTCCTTTCCTGGTCCTCTAGCTAATATTGAGGCCAGTCTACTGTACAGAATCTTTTCAAGAGTAACAGCCGTGTTAGTCTGTATCCGCAAAAAGAAGAACAGGAGTACTTGTGGCACCTTAGAGACTAACAAATTTATTAGAGCATAAGCTTTCGTGGACTACAGCCCACTTCTTCGGATGCATATAGAATGGAACATATAATGAGGAGATATATATACACACATACAGAGAGCATAAAGATCTGTGAAAGATGATCCTTTACTCTCACAGATCTTGGGAGACAGACCTGTCCTCGCTTACAGACAACCCCCCAACCTAAAGCAAATACTCACCAGCAACCACACATCACTGAACAAAACCACTAACCCAGGAACCTATCCTTGTAACAAACCCCGATGCCAACTCTGTCCACATATCTATTCAAGTGACATCATCATAGGACCTAATCACATCAGCCATACCATCAGGGGCTCGTTCACCTGCACATCTACCAATGTGATCTATGCCATCATGTGCCAGCAATGCCCCTCTGCCATGTACATTGGCCAAACCGGACAGTCTCTACGCAAAAGAATTAATGGACACAAATCTGACATCAGGAATCAAAATACTCAAAAACCAGTGGGAGAACACTTTAACCTGTCTGGTCATTCAGTGACAGACCTGCGGGTGGCTATATTACAACAGAAAAACTTCAAAAACAGACTCCAAAGAGAGACTGCAGAGCTAGAATTGATATGCAAACTAGACACAATCAACTCCGGTTTGAATAAGGACTGGGAATGGCTGAGCCATTACAAACGTTGACTATCTCCCCTTGTAAGTACTCTCACACTTCTTATCACACTGTCTGTACTCGGCTAGCTTGATTATCACTTCAAAAGTTTTTTTTTTTTTTTCTCTTAATTAATTGGCCTCTCAGAGTTAGTAAGACAACTCCCACCTGTTTATGCTCTCTGTATGTGTGTATATATATCTCCTCATTATATGTTCCATTCTATATGCATCCGAAGAAGTGGGCTGTAGTCCACGAAAGCTTATGCTCTAATAAATTTGTTAGTCTCTAAGGTGCCACAAGTACTCCTGTTCTTCTTTTTGAGAATCTTTTCAATTTACTTTTAATCAACAGATCCGATCCAAACACTTTCCAGTTCACCAGAATGCATTCTAAGGGCATACGCCTTGCCCTGCCTGCAGTACTCTGTCCCTGCCCCATACTCTAGGGAGACACTGGGCGTCCCCAGGTCAAAACAGGTAAAGTCCCCACTGGACTGTTCCTACCTTATCCAAGGGTCCAGTTCTGCACCGTCGCCCGCAGCTGCTTCTCCACTACTCGAGCGCATTGCACCGTTCTACCCTCCGGGGTCGACCAAACCACATCTCCGCCAAGACCCCCGATGAAGTCACCGGTGCGCACTGGACATTGGTCGTCGCCACAATCCATCGACCTCCGAGAGGGGTCCGGGCAAGGCTAAATTTCAGCCTCGAGCCCACCCAGAGACGCCAAGACTGTGCTGGCAAGCAGGGACTTGCTCTGGAAGTCTCTGAAACTTGGGGAGGTTTGTCTACACCCAGTGACAGGCTAAAACCTCCTGCTTAGTGTGGTGCATCTCCCCCTCTAGTGGCAAGGCCGGCCAACTAGAGAGTGATGAGTCGGCTACAGCCTAAGCTAACTGACGTGTGTCTTGTAGCTCATGCAGTAAAGGCTCCTGCACTGAGGTTTCAGAGGCCCCAGGTTCAAACCTTGCTCTACTGGCAACAAGAGCTGAGAGAATAATTCATAAAAATAATTTCCTTGATAAATCTTATTTTTCTGTTTGTGGAATAGCTCACATTTGTTATTTGAAGTTATTAAATCCATTTTATATACTCCATAGTTTGCTATTAAATTCAAAATCCATAATGTGAACTCTGATACTTCGCTGTGAGTGGGCACATAAATCTTGTGGTATTATTTCTGTTCCCTCGCTGGACTTTAACTCTTATGAGATTTCTGGTGTGAATGCTCACAGGAAGTGGCTCAAGTTTAAAATATTATCATTAATATTCATAGTGAAAAGACATATGAAGCAAACAGAAAAGGCTGCAAACATGGTTGTACATTGCTGGGCTGTTTCACCAGCCTGGGCAGATAAGCAAACATCACATCCAGATCCTTTAAAGGCCCTTGACTCAGGGCTCCATTTATAATTTGTAAACAAAGGACATAAATAACACAAAAGAAAACAACTCTGCTGACAAATGCTCTCTCAGTCCCCCAAGGTTTTTCCCTTGCCCCCAACACCCAAGGAGAAAAATCCACTCAGTTCCAGTCAACCCTGTAGGTCCAGCTTCCTCTTTCTTACAGATGTCATCCAGCCATGTGATAGGCAGGGATCCATTAGCCCTTCCCAGGGAGCTGCTTCACCTTGTCACAATGGTCAAAGCAAACTCATTTAAAAATGCAAACAAATATCTGCAGAAAATCTTGTGCACCCACCTCCGGGTAGCATGTAGAATGCAGAACGATTAGCATACCAGAATACTGAATATAAATTTTGTTTTTCCAACATATTGATCCAGTTTTTCAAAATTAGAAAATACAGTTGTATCAATACACATCTGTGATTGCCTAATTTTAATGAGTGTGACTCAAACTGTGCATTTGGAGGTAAGATTGGGCGCAAGCAAATATCTGTGCACAAATTTATCTAACTTGAAAATGTGGCCTGTTTCTCTCTCTCTTATGCAGAAAGATAAATGTATCCCTGTGCAGCACATCATCCACGTATTGCATAGATCCCACTTAAACCCTATTTTGAGAACTTACATTAAATTATAATGGTGCAAAGGTCTCTTGGCCCTCTGCACGGAGGTAAATTCCACCCAAATAGCACAGAAAACTACTGTTGAAAAAGCTGCAAAATCCTGCACTAAAGCTTAAGTGAAACCCCCCACTCCAATTGTTACATAAACCATAGCTCATTTATACCTGAGAGCTCTTCTAGTTTCATATACAGTATAAGGAAGTTTAGTATTGTTGTCAATGCACAGGGGACAAGGATTAAAGACAATTCAAAGTGATTTGCCAGATGACTGCAGAATTATTAGGATTGTGCAGTGATTGCAATATGCTGCACTGGTTCAGTGACTGGTTCATATCTGTGAGTGAAGATCTTTTTCTCTCTGCAGAGGCCTAGGACATGCAAAGCAATTAACATGACAGAAAAATGATATGACAGTCCTGAGATTATATTATTGCAAAAGTGACTGTGATTTAGATGCAACTAGAAAGGGACTGTAGTGGTTTCTGACTTTGATATAATTATTGTATGACTGCAGTGACCCAGGACTTGCCATGTCATAGAAGATTTGATTTTGCAAGTCATGTAGAGCAGATACAATAGATGTAGAATAGGCTAGAAGAGTATGCCTTTTAGCTAAAAAAAAGTAAACTACAATATATGTGAGCAGTTCAGTTGCTAGCCCTACAAAAGAGGACTCATTCCTGAATATATTTAAATTTTCTAATTATTCAAATAAAAATATTTTACGTAACTGTTTAGTTACTTCCCATACATTCAGATCTTAAGGTGAGTCCTAGCAAGCACTTTCCATGTTCTTGGTGTTGTATTTACAGTACTCTAATTTGTTCAAACAGTGGCATCAGCCCTCTGAAAATGTAACCATGTATTGTACTTCTTGCACTTTCTTTTTCTTTCTGGGCTACTCTGACATTAAACGTATTGTCACCCCTTTGCCAAGAGGTTGCAGATCTTGGAGCCTTGCAGGTCAGGTTACGACTGGAGAAGAAGTCAGTGAGTTGGAGTCTAGGTATTTCCTTAGTGCAACTTGTTTATTTACAATACATCTCTACCCCGATATAATGTGGTCCTCGGGAGCCAAAAATCCCTACCGCATTATAGGTGAAACTCTGTTATATCGGGGTAGCGGCGGCAGGGCTCCAGCGGTGATTTAAAGGGCCCGGGGCTCCCCACAGCGGCCAGAGCTCAGAGCCCTTTAAAGCGCCACCGGAGCCCCGCTGCCGGAGTCCTGGGGTAACGGCGGCAGGGCTCCAGCAGTGATTTAAAGAGCTCAGGGCTCCGGCCGCTGTGGGGACCCCGGGCCCTTTACATCGTCGGCCGAGCCCCACTGCCGCAGCTCCAGGGTAGCGGCGACAGGGCTCCAGCAGTGATTTAAAGGGCCCAGGGCTCCCCGCAGCAGCCAGAGCCCCAGGCCCTTTAAAGCGCCGCCCGAGCCCTGCTGCCGGAGCCCTGGGGTTACCGCGCTATATGCGAACCTGTGTTATATCAGGTCGCGTTATATCGGGGTAGAGGTGTATTTAGAACACTTGTCAGGGATGGTCCAGATAATACTCAGTTCTGCCTTGAGTGCTAGAAGACCTCTCGAGGTCTTTTCCAGTCCTATGATTCTATAATATATATACACCAGTTCTTGAACGGAGGTGGACACAAACAGTGCACAGGCAATCTGTCCTTTTAGAAATCTCAGCTCCAACACCAATGTCAGAGAATCATAGGGCTACAAGGGATCACAAGGGTCATCTAGTCTAACCATCTGCCAAGATGCAGGATTTGTTGTGTCTAAACCATCCAAGTTTTTCCTGACATTTAATCTAAATCTGCTATACTGTAGTTTGAACCTATTGCCTCTTGTCCTGCCCTCTGTGGCAAGAGAGAACAACTTTTCTCCATCTTTTTTTATGGCAGTTTTTCAAGTATTTGAAGACCAATATCATGTCCCCTCTTAATCTCCTCTTTTCCAAACAAAATATAGCCAGTTCCTTCAGCCTTTGCTCATATGGGTTACATTCCACCCAATTGATCATCTTTGTCACTCACTTCTGGATTTTTTCCAGTTTCTCTACATCCTTTCTATACATTAGTGACCAAAATTGCACACAGTACTCCAGATGAGGCCTAACCAGAGTAGAGCAGTACTATCACCTCTCGTGACTTGCATGCTATGCCTCTGTTAATGCAATCTATAATTACATTTACTTTTTTTGCAACAGAATCACGTTGTTGACTCATGTTGAGGTTGTGATGCACCACAACTCCCACATCCTTTTCAGCAGTGCTGCTGCCAAGCCAATTATCCCCCATTCTGTATTTGTGCATTTTTTCCTCCCTCCCCAAGTGTAGCACCTTACATTTGTCTTTGTTGAATTTCATTTTGTTGGCTATAGCCCAGTTCTATGATTTATCAAGATCTAAAATTCAGAGGGCTCTATCGTCCAAAGTGTTGGCAACCTCTCCTGCAGCCCTCCCCCCCCCTCTCCCCCCAGAGTTGAGTCATATACAAATTTGTTCAGTATGCTCTCTATTCCTACATCCAGGTCATTAATAAAGAGGTCCCTTCCAACCCTGATATTCTATGATTCTATGTTAAACACTGGACCCAGAACTAATTCCCAGAAAGCAACTGCCCCCCAAAATTGACTATCGCTAGAGAGATGAAGGCAGAGAGTAAATTCTTTTGCTGTTTGCAACAATTTTCTAAAAAAAACCCAAACCCATAATCAAACAACAATGCTGTATTTCTTAAGACTTAACAGTGCTCACATGGTAAGAATAAAAACTTGTAAAATCATGGGTAACAGTACCATCTGGTCAATCCCGACATAACTATATCTTTTAAAGTTCCATCCTTTTGGCCTTTATATATATATTGTCTCCACCAAACAGTTATGCCAGAGATAAACTTTTGTATCTCTTATAATGGTAGGTCCAATTAAATAAAAGTGGGTCTCCCTGCTTCTGACAGCTGGAGCCTAGTCACTGGGTGTCACACAAGTAAGACTCAGAGATTTCCCAACAAATACCCCACAGGTGATTCCCCCGGTTGAAAGCTGTCCTGAGTTTTCATTCATATCACACCTGGCACATTTCCATTTTGACTTCTAGAGAAGTAATTACTTGGTGCTGTCATTTCAGCCTCTGTCAAGTCCTGGGGAGGCATTTTGTGGTTACAGGGCACTGCCGTCGCTTCTGACACTGCAATCACAGCATCACACCGTCACTTCGCCATTTCACTGTATCAATCTAGAAACTTGGCAAAACTCTTTTCTTTTCCCCAGTTAATTTTAAATTACCGAACATAAATTTTGGAGCCTTAAAAGACAATTAAGTTTGACACAAAATCTGCATGTTAGGCCTGCAGCTCTAACCGATCCTGATCTATAAGAATCTGAAAATCAACCTTTTTTTTCCCGCTGGAGCAAAACACTTGAAGGTCTCCTCTTTTACCATCTGCTACATTTTAAATAGCTAAGTGAATTCCTGCCCAAAATGACAATGTTGTGCACAGAGGCTAATGTTAATAAGGCCTCTGAAAATGAAGCTTAACTCTAATCCTTTCAAAGAAAGGATTGTTTGAAATTTGGTCTTTCACTGGCAGCCCTTCATAAAGGTGGGTTAAAACGGAAACTATTTATCCAAATTCACTCAAACTTTGGCAATCCAAACAAAGTAGGACCCAGATTTGAAATATCCGAGTTTTGCAAAGCTAAGCGTTGAGTGATGAGATTTGGCAAACACAAAAGCACCCTGGTTTTGATCTTCTCCACATCTTAAGAAGCACCATATTTTTCGTCCATGTGGCATTTTTATGATTAAGTTTTAATTTCCTCAATTAAATACATCTTCCATAAGGATGATATGAAAAAGAAGGGTTTTAAATGTTAAAGGTGTCTCTATTTGGTCTTGAGATGCAGGAGTTTGAAAAATTACAGGGATATTTTCCATCTTGCATGTAAGCAACACATTGTTACATTGCATGGTCTCCCCTCCCAACCTCTCACTCCCATGCTCTCAGTCTCATTTCCAGCTTCCATCAATCATGCAAGGACAGAAAGTCAGGCAAGTCTGCGTGTGATATTTTTAATTAATCCAGAAGTGATGGATATTTCAAGCATTTGGAACTAATTCAAATACTGTGTATCATCTGCTGCTTTTAAAATGATGTATGTATAATTATCTCCTTCCTACCACCTGTATCGCTCTCACTACAAGAAAGAGCAAATGTTGTGGTGTTACTATGAAGATAGAATAAGGAATTCATCACCATTAGTATTTTAGAATATATGCCAGTCATGTCTCAACAACACAACTGTTTTCTTGCTGATTGTCTTCAAGCATGTTGGCGATAACTTCTTCAAGGGATGTCTCACCAACTGTGAGCATTTCTTTAGAGAAATGAAGAACAAAACTGAGTCATTTTTGTAGTGGGAATACATCATCTTCAAAGGCCATGGGTCCTTCAGAGAAGGGAAAACTTTGAAAAGGAGATTCCCTAATAGCATGTCACATTAAAGGAACTCTCAAAGCAGCTATGAGATTGTCTCTTTGATAAACACTTATAGACTTACAGCTATGAAAGTGGTTAGTGAAACATCTCAGCATGTTCCGTTTATCGAAGCAGCCACTGGAATCTAAGCAATTACAACCTTTTGAGTATCAAAAGTGGTTATAGTAAGTTTTGACTAGCCGACTGTCTCTTGGAGCATTTGAATTACAAAAGTAGTTTTAACTATTTAACATTTTAGCTAGCTGTCAGAATGTTTTAGCTGTCAAAATATCTATAAGAGGATTCTAGCTTGCAAGTTATTTTTTCCTGTCACCTTAAGTTTTCAGACTGAAAATTCTTTCCTAAAAATAATAAGTTTGTGACAGAGGTATTTTCCATGGTATGTTCAAACAAGGGTCAATGACAATGAAATAAAACTCCCCTAATTAACTTAATATGCAAAATATGCATATTTTAAAGCAAATTTTCTCCAAAGTTACAGGGATAGATGATACTCAGTAAAAAGTGCAGATATAAAACATGATAGGCCTGATCCAGTTTCCAGGATCAGGCCCGCAGCTCATAGCATTCCAGTACGATAGTATCTTCAATTTAGCATGCTAGCGATGGGCCATAATTAAACTACTGAATTGAAACAGACATTTAGTTTACCATTAAAACAGGAATTGGTGGTTAATCACGTCTGTTTTTGGCCTTGGAAAACCAAACCCAAAGCTACTGTAGCAATCAAATGTCACATACATACATACAAGAAATATAGGTTCGGTAGTCATTAAAATACAATATGACAAAATGCTGTAGAGAAAATTAACCTACTGTGATCAGTCTGTTGTTGGTAATGAATGCAAGTACTTTAGTTTTAAATCATAACACTGTCAGGTGATCTGTGACTCATGTATCAAAGCTGTCTACGCCCATTGGTATTTTATAATGCATTCTGTATTTGGAATTTTTAATTTTCTAAAGTATATTCAAAGGTCCTTTGATGTTAGAGGTAAACGATTGGTGTTTAAGCAGTTTGTTTTAGTCAAAAAGCCTAAAATGAGGATATCAACACCTGCAGTTGTGTCTCAGCTGGTGGATGGAATCCTTTCTTATCCTGTCCAGTTAGTTGGTTCAGCTTGTCTCTCTCATTCTTGCTCCCCACTCATTCATTTCTCTGCACCTTTTTGACCACATGTAGTTAATTAGTTTGATAGTAAAATAAAAAGCAGCTATCGTGTACGTATTGAGGCAAATTCTGCTGTTGGTTGTAGGAGTGATGAGAGCAAGATTTGGCCAACTCTTTTTACTCTTGCAAGGAAGAATAGATTTCTCTACATGGATTAGATTACTGAGATTTTATTTTGACACTCGAAAAACATTGTCAAATGTAGCCAATAGAAAGCATCACTGTCTCCGAGCACCTTCCAGAAATGTCCAACCACATTAGAAGGAGGTGGTCCTCTCCCAACTCGACTTCTGATATTGCTATATGTGTTGAAGTGACAGGTATTTGACTTTACCCTGATCCTTCTTTGTAAAAATAGGCAGGCTGTGCTTGATCTTGACTGAGCTAGCCAACATGTGGGGTTGCCTGTGGCACGTGTCAATTGCATGAATCACGAAGCAGAAAAGTGCACACTAGCTATGCTAACTATGGTAAAGCAAAAAAAAAATAAGGCAACGTGTCCACTCCCAATAAAAATATTCATTTTTCAGTTTATCATTTCCTTTCCTAGGGAGAAGAGCCATGTGTGGCTCCCTTTACAGGAAGTGTTGCTGAGGTTCTGACTCACAGGCAGTAAATACTATTTCCTAACATTCCGGAGGAAAACCTTGTTCTTTTCCATAGCTTTGTAAGAAGTAGGAAGCCATGGAAGCCTTTCTTATCCATCCTTACAGCTAAAACTCATCCAGGCGCTCATCAACTTGCAGCTTAAATACTGCAATATCCTTGTCTCTGGCCTTGACGTATGTGATCTGGCCCTACTCATATGCATTCAAAGTGCCACTGCTGGAAAGATCATTTTCATAGCCCACCATTCTGACTATGTCACCCCTCCCTTTGAATCCCTTAACGGGCTCCCCCCTTCCCTGTTGTCTCTTGTCTTATACTTAGAGTGTAAGCTCCTTCAGGAAGGGACTAGCGATTTGTTCTGTGTTTATACAGCATCTATCACAATGGGGCCTGATCCATGAGTGGGGCTCCTAGAAGCTACAATAATACAAATGAATAATAAATAACAATAATGATAATCCCAACATAAGGATGTGAGCAAGTACGTTTATGGGCCACAAGGTAAGGGGCAATGAAATTACATAGGCATACCAAAAGGAAAGGCTGAAAATCTTTAAAGACGGTGGACCAGAGCTAATTCAGCAGCTTTACCGGCTTATCCTTAAAATCTGGATAAAGGAGGAGATGCCCAGTGAAATGAGGGATGCCCTGATTGTCACCCTCTTCAAGAAAGGGGATAAAGCGGATTGTGAAAATTATCGTGGTATCTCCCTCCTAGCCATTGCAAGCAAAGTTCTGGCGCAGATCCTTGCAACTCGCCTTCTGTCCCTGTCATAAGAAATGTTACCACCGTCACAGAGTGGTTTCCAACCATGTCATGGAACTGCGGATATGATCTTCACAGCACGGCAACTGCAAGAAAAGTGTCAGGAGCAAAACCAACCACTGTACATGTCTTTTATTGATTTAACTAAAGCCTTTGATTCTATGAATTGCCATGCCCTCTGGACTGTACTCTCTAAGATTGGATGTCCTGATAAATACATTAATGTTCTAAAATTGCTTCATGATAACATGAAAGCGACTGTTCTGAGCAGCACTGGCTCCCAGAGTGAACCTTTCAAAAGTACAAACAGGAGTAAAACAGGGCTGTATCATCGCTCTAACCATGTTTGCGGTTTTTATTGCCATCATTCTTTACCTAGTTGCTGAGAAGTTTACAGCTGGCGTTGAAATCATTTACAGAATGGACAGAAAGCTATTCAGGCTTAGCAGGCTGAAAGCCAAGAGTAAGATACTGAAGTATGCTGATGACAACGCAATCTTCGCCCACTCTGAGAAAGATCTTCAAACCATCTTGAATGTGTTTGCTGATGCTTACGCATGCCTTGGTCTCACTCTTAATATCAAGAAGACTAAAGTGCTCTATCAGCCCTCTCCAAATGAGTTATTACATGCCCCATCTACCAAAATCAATGGACTGGCACTGGAGAAGGTTGATCATTTCCTCTACCTTGGAAGTCATCTTTCATCCAAGGCAGATATTGATGCAGAAATTCAACATCGCCTGAGCTGTGCATGTAGCTTTTTCTCGTTTACGGCACAGGGTTTTTGAAGATCATAACATTCGAACAGACACCAAGCTTCTTGTTTATCAAACCGTTATTCTCCCAATACTGTTATGGGGGTCTGAAACTTGAACAATCTATAGACACCACTTGAAAGTCCTTGAGAGGCACCATCTGCGCTGCCTTCGTAAGATTCTGAAGATCAAATGGGAAGACAGGCGCAAGAATATTAGTGTCCTGGAAAAGGCAAAGACTACCAGTATTGAGGCAATGATCATCCATCAGCAATTCTGCTGGACTGGTCACATTGTCCAGATGCCAGACTATCACCTCCCAAAACAGATCCTGTTCTCTCAGCTGAAAAAAGGGTACCGTAACGTGGGTGGACAACGGAAGCGTTATAAGGACTTACTGAAGGACAACCTAAAAAAGTGTAATATTGACATTGACACTTGGGAGACACTTGCCCATGATCACTTAAAATGGAGTGAAGTCCTACGTGATGGTCCCCTGTATTTTGAACTTGCTTGCCGACAAGCTGAAGAGGAGAAGAGGCACAGAAGGAAGGAGAGCCTGGCTTCCAGTCATGGTCAACAACCTCCTGCTGAGCCTGAAAACATCTGCCCTCACTGCAATAGAACTTGTGGTTCAAGGATTGCCCTTATTAGCCACTTAGGGACCCATAACTCCCATGGAAGACGATCATACTCGGTAACTAGTGATCGCCCATCATCACAATGGGGCCTGATCCATGAGTGGGGATCCTAGAAGCTACAATAATACAAATAAATAATAAACATAACAGTAATGATAATCCCAACATAAGGATGTGAGCAAGTACATTTATGGGCCACCTGAAATTACATAGGCATACCCAAAGTAAAGGTTGCTCAACAATACGTGGGGCTTTGCTTTTAAAAATGGTGGCTAGCCTAGCACAAGTGCTCTTGTTTTTTTAATTTCTACCAAAAGATTTTGTTACACATGACTGAATTTAATTGCCCTCAAGGAGTGTTTCTTCAAACAGCTCATTAAAAAAAAATGAGGTATCTTTGTATAGTTACCATGGACAGATTAATGCTAGAACTTCCCTTTTTCTGTGGGAGAGAAGTTAGGTGAAACAGGGAAAGGAAGGGAGAATTAGGGAAAGAGGCGGAGATCCTGGAGGGCATATTTTTACTCAATTTAAATTTAACTCAGTGTAGATTTTCAGGCTTGAAGAGGCTTATGGGTTGTTTGTTTTAGAGTTTCTTCAGCAGGAGGAATTTCGGAGCTCTTGCCATTTTAATTACTAGACATAAGATCAAGGGCAGATGATCTGGTTAAAATAAAATAAAAACTGATCGAAACATTTGCCACAAACTCAGATCAATGTAACCTGCAACCTTCTGAGATTCATAGATGAGCTTGGTTCACATGGTTTGTTTGAACTTGTATGTGTTCTGCATTTCTTGACAGGAGAGACACAACTAGCCAGATTTATCCATTTTGTAATTCAGTATCCATAGAGTTTCCTTAAAATATTGAAAGAACATGAGAAATATCATGGTATTCCCAGACTGGCTGAAAGCAAGAGGTATGGGAGATCTCACTAGAAAGCCTGTTCTTGTAAGATTTCCGAGGTTGATTTTTCAACTATAAAAGTTTGAATACACAGGCTTATATGAATTAAACTGAATTTACAGAGATTTGTTTATCACTACATCCTCCTTATATGCAACTGGAATCTGTCACCTTATTAAAATAATGTTCCTACATTTACTGATTCACATAAATAATATCTTAATTCATAATTGAAGCTGTAGTTCCTAATGAATCCTCTGGGAATGCCTAAATAAAAAATGTCATTGACTTCTTTAATGGCTTTAATGCTAAGCTATCTTTTTATGATGAGTAGAACTCCTATTCTGAATTCCCATTTAATTAAGAAGATAATATGGCAGATCAATGGCAACAATAACATCTCTAATACCAGACTATAATCATAGTGTGTGAGTAGCTCAGATGGCTTTGAACGTTTAAGTCAATTAATTTCCTTATTCATTCCCTTTGGTACTGACACGGATAGGATTTCATTTTTTACTTGTTGAACAGTAGATTAAATATATTTACTAAAGGTAAATATTTCAGAAGTGACTAAGGGCTTGTCTATGGTACAGGGACTATGCCTGAATAGCTATAGCCCTGTAGCTATGCCAGCATAATCCTACATCATAGACACAACCTACAGCGATGGAAGGGGTTTTTCTGTTACTGCAGGAGCAATACTTCCCCAAGCGATGGTATCTAGGTCAACAGAAGAATGCTTCTTCCATCAAACAAGTTCCACGTACACTGGGGGTTAGGTTGGCATAGATGCATTGCTCAGGGGTGTGAAAAACATAGCTATATTGACCTAAAGTTTAAGGTTGAGACTAGATTAAAACAACATAGGAGCCAAAAGTGACTTAGGCATTTAGGAACCTAAGTCTCATTGAATGCTAATGGGTTTTAGGTGCCTAAAGGGAAGATTTTTCAAAGGCACAAGTAGGAGGCACCAAACTCTCATTGACTTTCAATGGGAGTTAGGGTAAAATTTTCCAAAGCACCCAAATTATTTAAGAGCCTAAGTCACATTTTCAAAAGTAATTTGAACACTTTAGTGCGATTGAAATCTCCCCCTTCATGTTTAAATTGTTTTTAAAATGGGACTTAGGCTCTTCAGTTATTTGGGTCGTTTTGGAAAATTTACCCTTAAGCTTTATCATTTGTGTGTATTTATCTTAATTTTTAGTGTTTAAAGTGATTTAGTACTTGTGAAATGTACTTGACTTAGAGAGCCCTGGAATCTGGAGACCTCAAACCAAAGAGGCAGGCTGTATCTATCCTGCAATCAAAAGGTATGATTGCAACTCAAAACAGACATGCCTGCATTAGCTTTAATCTAGCAACCACAGCTAAAAATAGAAGTGAAGCCACAGCACAGGCATTTCAGTGCAGGGTGTATGAGCCCACCCAGTCTCCTTGGGTATGTACTCACATTCCTAGACCCTGCTGAAGCCTATGCTGCCATGGCTTCACTGCTATTTTTAGACACACTAGCTGGATTAAAGCTGGGACATGTAAGTCTACCCCAGATGCAATCATGCCTTCGATTGCAGTGTAGACATACCCACAGTATGTCATAAAGCAATGATATCACAAGTTTCCTGATAAGCAGGTCCATTGTATATATGGCTTCTATTAAGACATAAGAATGGCCATACTGGGTCAGACCAGTGGTCCATCTAGCCTAGTATCCTGTCTTCCAACAATGGCCAATGCCAGCTGCTTTAGAGGAATGAACAAAACAGAATAAGTATAGAGTGATCCATCTCGTCATCCACTCCCAGCTTCTGGCAGTTAGAGGCTTATGACAAGTCCAGAGCATGGGGTTGCATCCCTGGTCAGCTTGGCTAATAGCCATTGATGGACCTATCCTTCATGAACTTAGCTAATTTTTTTTAACCCAGTTATAGTTTTCACCTTCAAAATATCCCCTGGCAACAAATTCCACAGATTGCCTGTGCATTGTATGAAGTAGAACTTCCTTTTGTTTGTTTTAAACCTGATGCTTATTAATTTCATTGGGTGACCCCTGATTCTTGTGTTATTTACCCCCTCCACATACCACTTTCCTATTCACTTTTGCCACACCATTCATGATTTTAGAGACTTCTATTATATCCCCCCTTAGGCGTCCCTTTTTCAAAATGAAAAGTCCCAATTTTTTTAACCCTCTCCTCATATGGGAGCTGTTCCATATCCTTAATCATTTTTGTCGCCCTTCTCTTTACCTTTTCCAGTTCTAATATATCTTCTTATGAAATGGGGTGACCAGAATCACATGCAGTATTCAAGGCAGGGGCATACCATGGATGTGTATAGTGGCATTATTTTGTCTCCCTTTCTTAATGGTTCCTAACAGTGTTAGCTTTTTTGCGTGCTGCTGCACACTGAAAACATCTCTCAGAGAACTATCCACAAGATATCCACAAACTATCTTTCTTGAGTGGTAACAGCTAGTTTGGACCCCATCATTTTGTATGTCTAGTAGGGATTATGTTTTCTAATGTCCATTACTTTGCATTTATCAACACTGAATTTCATCTGCCATTTTGGTGCCCAATCACCCAGTTTTGTGAAATCCCTTTGTAAGTCTTCACAATCTGCTTTGGACTTAAAATAGCAGAGAAGGGTGTTAAATTAGTTCCAATTCCATTAGGGTTGGGGGGGGAGGGGAATGTGTAACTGACATAATTTGGCAGCTTTAGCTGAGTTCAAATAGGTCACTGGACAGCAGTGGTGCAGTAGCACATTTTGATCACTGGCAAACTGGTTTGGAGTTGAACCATTCCATTGCATCCGTAGTATCTCTAGCATCTTCTGAATTGTTGTCGGTTTGTTCTTACTCCTTTTCTTGTTTGTAGCAGTTTGGTTATGATTTGTGTATCACATGGCCAAGATCTGAATCCCACCCCACACTAGGGTTCAGAGCCTGAGCCCAAATATCTACATAGCTATTCCTAGCACAAGCCCAAATCTTATACCCAAGCTCTGAGGCATGCTGCTGCAGGTTTCTGCTTGGCATGTATACACAGCTAGGAGCCTAGACTGAGGGTATGAGCAGTGATGAAACTGACAAGAATTTCGATTTCAGTCAGCAGCTGCAGGTTCCAGGAGCATATTGCATTTCAGAAACAGCATGTGCTGATGTTTCCAAAATAAATTTGGGGGATTTGCAAAAAATTCGGGGAGCGGGGGGAAGAGATGGTTTGTTCCAATTCAGAATGAAAAACTAAAATGTCTAAATTTCTCATGAACCAGAATTCCCAAATATCAGCCAGTTTGCTAATAATCCTCGTGGCACAGGGATATTATGAAGGTAAGTACATTACAAAGATTGCGAGGCACTCAAATGCTACAGTAATGTGGGCCAGATAAATACCCAAGATAGATAGCTAGAGTCCCAAATCAGGCTGGGGGAAAAGAGCCAACTAGATTTTTAATTTTTCCTCTTCTTTGAGCATCTTTTTTAGGCCAGATGCTCCTGGAGAGTTTGCCTTTGGGCAAAGTCAGCTGAATTCAAATGAAGGAGGCTTAAAAGAAAATATGATAAAATATTCCACAGAACACTGCTTCTGAAGATCCTGTCTCCTAGGCTGCAAAATAAGCTCCACCCCATCTTTCCAGTGTAACCTTGTACTGTATAAACTTACAAGAAAGTCCTGGCAAGTGAATGGAGATAGGAGGTTTATCTCTAAGCAGGGTGGATAAAAATCAATGCTTTAAAAAAATCTGATTTTTTGATAAAATGCTTTTTGAGGAACAAACCTATCTAAAGGTAGTTTTAATTAAGATACATTATAGTTCAAAGATATCTCATCATAGAATAGGGATTATAAATAGAATGAGACAATATATTCATGTAATGTTTAAGAAAAGTTTTGTAAATGAGTTCCAATAGTTCATGGATTAGGGACCCAATCTTATGGGGTTCCACGGGCTTCTGTATAGATTATTTTGGTTAATCTTTCTACCTACCTAATGGGACTCAGTGCTCAGTCTAGAAGATACTATCTGAGATGCTTAGTTTTGCAGTTCTCAAATTGTGGATGTGTCTCCAGAGATAACATAATTGTTAACAGCAAAAATGTTTGTTTATAACTAACTAACAGACCTCAACCCTATTGTCCCTCTGCAAATTTGTGTACACATAGAGTCAATCCCTTACCTCTCTCTAAAAGTGCAAAGTTTCAAAAAGTTCAATGAATAGAAGATTGTTGGGGGCGGACTAGATCTGGACAAGGAGAAGAAGGTTGGAGATAAATGTGAGAAGGGAGGGACAGGCAGTAGAAACAAAAGTGAAACTGTTTGAGCAGCTTATTCCAGAAGTCTTGAGGTCTTTCTGAGTGTAGCCTGCATTGATTTGAGATCTACCATACCATTCTCTCATTAGAAGGGAAAACCTATAATGGCAGCAGGCCATAAAAGAGACCCAGTTTGGGAATATTTTAATGAAGTTCATCTACCTGTGGGTAAGACAGGCATGCGTGCAAAATGCAAACAGTGCAACAAAGAAATGCAAGGTCTGGTTGCCCGAATGAAACAGCATCATGAGAAGTGTTCCTTCTCCGGAAGAAGCTGCGTTGAAGATGATGAAAGGAACATGTCTGAACATGCAGGATCTTCAGGTTCGTAAACTTTATTTCATACTTCTTAATTAAGGACTGCCTGTCTTCCTTCTGGACTATTCTTGAATTCTCATGTTTGAGAAAAAATATAGTTGTTACTCTATGGTACTATCATTTTAGATGCAGTTGTGATAAAAAATTAAGAGCTGAAATAGGCAGATCTTCCTTTTACAATTTCACCTTTAAAGTAGTACTGAGTGTCAGTGAATGCAATGAGTAATACTAAATGAGCAGTATGGTAATAATAATTAAATAACTGCATTGACTTATTTTGTTTAGGAGAATCCATCCTCAACATAAAGGATTCTGAAGACTATCCACCTTCAAGATCACCGTCATTATCTATAGTTTCAGAGCTATCTGCCAATGATAGTGTTTCAGTCACATCATGTAGGTCACATAGCCACAGTACATCACCTGTAGCAAAAAAAAAAAAAAAAATCTCCATCATCCAGAAACAACCATAGATAAATTTGTGATAAGAACCAGCAGATTACAAAAAGAGGAAATTGATGAAAAAATTGCCTGGTTTGCTTATGCAACAAACTCTCCTTTCCGTATGATTGAGAACCCACACTTCATTAACATGGTTCAGTCATTAAGACCAGGATACAGTCCACCCAACAGAGCAGATGTCGCAGGCAAGTTGCTGGAAAAAGTGCATGAAAGAGAAATTGAGCAATGTGCAAAAGGTCTAGCAGATGAAATTGTTAACCTGAGTCTTGATGGGTGGAGCAAGGTCCACAATGATCCTGTTGTATGTGCTTGTGTGACAACAGAAGAAGGGAATATCTTCCTTATAGAAACAATTGATACATCAGGAAATGCACACACAGCAGAATACTTACAAGAAGTAGCAGTAAAAGCGATAAACTGTGAAAAAAAATTCAAATGTCTAGTATGCAGACAATGGTGAAAATCTATCCAATATGAGAAGAAGTTATTTAGAAGAGAGTCCCAAGCTAATAACATACGGTTGCAATGCTCATTTGATGCACCTCCTAGCCAAAGACTTCAGTGTTCCAGAAATAAAGGCTAATGTTGTTGAAATTGCAAAATACTTCCGTAAGAACCACTTTGCAGCAGCTGCTCTGAAAAACGTAGGAGGAACCAAGCTAACTCTCCCACAAGACATGATATGGAACTCAGTAGTGGACTGTTTTGAACACTATATCAAGAACTGGCCTAATCTGATGACAGTTTGTGAACAAAATCGTGAAAAAATAGATGGCACTGTCACAGCCAAAGTTCTCAGCATTGGTCTTAAGAGAAATGTTGAACACATGCTGAGTACCCTGAAGCCTATTTCTGTAGCATTAAACAAAATGCAGGGAAATAGCTGTTTTATTGCTGATGCTGATGAAATTTGGAAGGAACTGAGTGAGATCTTAAAAAGAGAAATATTGAATGACAGAGTTAAAATACAAACATTAAAAAAAACAAATGGGACAAGCACTTTCTCCAGGTCATTTTCTTGCAAATATTCTCAATACTCTGTACCAGGGTCAAACCTTAACTGCTGAAAAAGAGTTGGCTATGACATGGACATCCAGCAATCATTCCTCCATAATGCCAACTATAATAAACTTCAGAGCTAAGGGTGAACCATTTAAGAAATAGGTTTGCTGATGATGTTTTAAACAAAGTCACACCAGTGAACTGGTGGAAGTCACTTAAGAACTTGGATTCAGAGACTGTAAAAGTGATAATCTCACTTTTAACAGAAGTAGCTTCTTCTGCCAGTGTAGAAAGAATATTTTTTTCCTTTGGACTAATTCATTCCGAATTGAGAAATCATTTGGGACCTGAAAAAGCAGGAAAACTTGTTTTTCTTTTCCAGATTATGAACAGACAGGAAAATGAAGGTGAAGACGACTGAGTTAGCTGCAGAAGCCAATATTTTATGTTTCTCATGTTGACCTGACTGACATAGTTGATTTAATTTTTGTGTTTTTTTAAATATTTCACGTAACTATTTTAGTTAAACACAATTTTAACAAAAACAAACCTGATTTTAAAAAAACTTTAATGTTTAAATTCAAAAATTCATGTGCTTGTTTTGTTAAAATATTAGATGTTTGCTGTTGAAGAAAAAAAATCCAGAATACATAACATTGTTGTTTTAGTTAATAAAACAATTGAAATGTCTGTCTGGTGATGTTCTCCTCCTAATACAGCATGGCAAGAAAATCCTCCAAATATTAATGATTAACCTGTTGAACTGGAGATATTTATGAAGTCATTGGGAGGTGAACTATCTGCTTCAATTACCTTTGGTAAATGAAATAACCAAACAATCCTTCATTTTCTGATATAGCTGTAAAACTAATCTGAAAAATTTTCAAAATAAATCACTTTAAAAATGTATAGTGTGTACCTTCTAAAAATTAAACCTACATCTATCTCTGAGTTGTGAAGAATATGTATTAAGGTTATAACCACCAACAAGAATGCACTTTTATTTAGAAATCCATGATTAAATCGAGTCTTCCTGACTAGTGATTTACATCAAATCCACCCTGACTAAGTACATAGGTAGTCCCATTGAAAGACACTGGGACTACTCACGTGCTTGAAGTTACACACATGCTTCAGAATATTGCAGGACTGAGGGCCTTAAAGAACCACAGAATAAAGCCATACAAGTTCAGCTGTAGTTGACATTTTGTGAATACCGTTTCAAGCACCTCATCCGTCTATAAGAGAAGCCCTTTTCTTCCCCCATGTATGGTAACTAGAAATGAACTTTTAAACACCCCTGAACAACCTTGTGGGGGGATTCAGAATTCAAACCGGGCCTGGATCTGAATTTCATGCCCTTAGGCCAGCTCCTCATCTGTGGGTATAACCCAGCTGGGGATCTCGCCCAATAGTTCTGCAATAATCACCCCAAAAACTCAGATCCACACAGCTTTGAATTTTAGGGAGAATCCAAATCCACAAACGGATCTAGAACTGAACTGTGAAGCTTGGACCCACCTCTAGTAATAATGGAGAGCCAGAAACTCAGTTCTTTGTTTTTAAATTGGTTGTTCACAGGGTCATTTCACTGGCATTTATAAAGACTTTTTGTAAGGTTTAGGAAACTGGGGCCTTGGCTACACTTACCAAGTAGTTCGACGGCTGGAAATCGAAGTTCTGGGTTCGACTTATCGCGTCTAGTCTGGACGCGATAAGTCGAACCCGGAAGCGCTCGCCGTCGACTGCGGTACTCCAGCTAGACGAGAGGAGTACCGCGGAGTCGACGGGGGAGCCTGCCTGCCGCGTGTGGACCAAGGTAAGTTCGAACTAAGGTACTTCGACTTCAGCTACGTTATTCACGTAGCTGAAGTTGCGTACCTTAGTTCGAATTGGGGGGGGTAGTGTAGACCAAGCCTTGGTCATTTCCCTTCCTGAATGCTCTGTTGCTGTTTATAAAAGAGACCAAAGGATCCACTGATTCCTGTAGGTAGAGAATATTACTGTCTTCAGGGACAATTCTTTTGTCCTTAACAGTTTTTTAACTACGAAAATGCATGACTTTTATAGAAATCTGTGAATCACTGGAAATACTTTATAAAATATCTGCAATAAGACCTGGCAATATTCTGAGGGAACAGTTATTTAAATATTAGATACTGCAGTACTTTTTCATAAAAAACATTTTAGCTGGAGAATTCTCTATAAATAGGATATTCTCCTGACATGGTAGAATTTAACACTCATTGTCAAGTTGTCCTACAGTGGCTCAAAAGCAGGAGTACCAACCTCAGGACTGACTGTTAGGAAGCAGGGCACAAACCCCAAATTGGCTGAGAGTTCAGAACTTAAAATTTCTTTCACCAATCAATTATCAAGTATAAACTGCTTAGGCACTAAGAGCCTTAACATGGAGTCACAGACAGCCCCCTTGGGTATTCCAGTCAGTCTTACCACCCAGGTAAGCTAACCTTTCTTACAGCAAAGATCACAGTAACATTCAGGTTACTTCCACAAAAAGGCACATGGAGAGCCAGGATTCAGTCACTGAGGATATTCAACAAGGATTGCACAGGGTCAACCTCCCCACAATCAAGTCCAAAACCAATTAACTTAATTCTTAACTACCAACTTTATCATTCTAAGATTTTATAAACATAATTTAATTTCTACAGCATAACATGGGTACTTTATAATCCACATACATTACCTTCAGTTATACATAAACATAAAGAAGAAAAATTGAATGTAAACAGGGTCAGTTCCCACAGTAATACAGTGAGAAGTAACTCAAAGTTCCCAAACACTTAGGTTGAGCTCTCCTCCGTCTCTGATCATCAAAATCTATACTGCTGAGTCAAAAGCACAGCAATACCTTCCCTCTCCTTATTTATAGAAATCTTCAGCTGGAATACATGCAGACTGTTCCCATTCTTCTACTGCAATCAGTTAGCTAACTAATTAACCAACCATGCAGTTTAAAAAACCTTGTTAGAAGAAAAAATACAAAACAGAGACTAGCAAAATATAAATGATTCTTTCCTCATCGTCACATTTAAATATGAGACAAGCTGGTGAATCATACTGGTTGAGGCAATTTAACTAAGATAGTTTGGCTAAAAGCAAACATTCAAAGTACAATATTAAAATAAAAAAATTGTGTTCCCTCCCAATTTCCCCTTTCTGTAATGAACACTGCCAATATCACTAGCCTGCTGCAAAATGCTTCAGAATTAGGGGGGGAAATAGCCTCCCTTCTGTTCCCATAGCTCAGCTTCTCCCAACTCATGCTGATACCCTTTTGCAAAACTGACCTCTTGCCCTCAATGGAGTCTGAGTCCAGAAACAGGGAACCTACTGAGCATGCCCAAAACTACCATACCCAAGTCCAGAAACTTCTGGGTGTGGAATGCTAAATCTGTATCTGCCTAGCAACAATGATCCAGACAACTCATTCCTCCCTCTTCCCCCTCTCTATAGATATCTTAAAGAGAAATCTCCCTATTACAAATCTGGGTTACATTTGCAGATGATATTCAGGGACTTACAACATGAACTGAGAATGAATCCCTGAATAGGCCTTCAGCCCCTTTCAGGCACTAATTATTTGTTCAGTGGCTTATACTCTCATGCAGTCAAACCCATCACACATAAAAAAGTAGAGTCGCACACAGGTTTAAGCATCAAACACAAACACAAGAAGAATATAGGGAACTTTGAAGACTTACCATTGCCACCACTGGGAGTCAGGCCATGAAGACTCCTGCAAACCAGGACTTTTGAATTGATTCCTTGGAATGTTTTCATAGGGTTACCATACGTCAGTATTTTCCCAGACATGTCCGGCTTTTGGGTTCTTAAATTGCCGTCCGGGAGGAATTTTTAAATATATAAAAATGTCTGGGATTTTGCCATTATTATTTTTCCCCAAAGAAGAGTTGATCATTCAAGAAAGAGAGGGAATGTTGATCATTTGAGAAAGAAAGTAAATGTTGATTACTTGAGAGTGTGCCCAGTTCCCCCCCTAGCTCCCAGTGCTTGCGCCGCGAAACAGCTGTTTCCTGTGGGTGGGAGGGAAGGGGGAAGAGGGGAAATGCAGCGTGCTCAGGGGAGGAGGCGGGACCAGGGCAGGGATTTGGGGAAGGGGTCAAATGGGGCAGGGAGGAGGCGGAGTTGGGGCACGGACTTTGGGGAAGGGGTTGGAACAGGGGCGGGGAAGGGGCAGAGTTGGGGCAGGGCCGGGGCCCCCATGAGTGTCCTCTTTTTTGAATGTTCAAATATGGTAACCCTAGTTTTTGGTAGCTGCTCTCCCTGGTGATATTATTCATCAACCAGTCAGTAAACACTATCATGCCTTCTTATTTCTTTCTTCTTATATTTCAACTCCTAAAACACCTTTTTTGAGGTAAATCCTGCAATTTCATCTTTGACATCTTAATACCCCATCATTCTTGGCAGATTTGTATAAAAGCACACTATATTAATATGATAGCGATTAATTCACATGTTCTCTGTTTATATTCTGTCTTTAATTCCTCAGTGGATACTTATCAGCTTGCTGAGGACTTTTTCGATGCCATGTGTCCAGTAGTTAAATCTTGCAGCATGTGATGAGAGGCTCTCCAGTATGTGATGTTTATCTTTCTTTTTCGGGCTGTTATTTTTTATTTCTCATTTGCAAGGCCAGAGCTCAGCATTAGCTCATTTCTGTGTTCATCAATGGGAAGAGGCCAAAGAATTTTAGAGCTGTAGAAAGTATGTATGTTTTGCTTCTATGCCACTGTATATATATTTTCATGTGTCCAGTAACTCCCAATGGATCAGTGTCTGACTTTGGTTCTCACAGCCTGTCAAATCCCCAATCTTCAGCATTTTTGGCATAGGCAAAAATCCCTTACTTCTGTAATCAAACATGCATCCGAATCCATATCTTTTTTGTTATTACCTCTGCTTCCTAGATATTAGTAGAAGAAATGGAAATCGCAATCTTTGCAACTAATATAAAAGATTCAGGGCCAGCTTCTCACCTAGTGTAAATCAGCATAGTTCTATTGAAGTTAATGGAGCTTCACTGATTGACATCTTCTGAGGATTACACTTGTTCCTATTGTCTACATTCCAGTGTTTTATGCCATTCAACTATAATGCTTCACCTGATCAGGGCCCTGTATGGCCTGAGAGCAGCCTTTCCTTCTAAAACTAGATACAGTTGACATATTAGGGGGCAAACATTTTGGATTTTGCTGGGACTTTTAAACCACAGCTTGTATTGGGATGTGATGGAGGGAAGGGAAAGGTCTGTACATAAGCAGCAGCTCCTGGAGGCATTTAAAGACATTAGCAGGCAGCTGTATGTTATTCCTTTACACCTTTGCTTTGTTTTAGAACTTGTCATTCAGGAGGCTGCTTTGCTAACTTTACTATTTCTACTGTTTTTACCTTGTTTTGTTATATTTTATAGTGACCCTGTCTCCACTGGTGGTGAGGGCAAAGGAAGGTTTGGTGCCAATTCAGTGAGTCAGGCATACACATAATTCCCATTTACTTCAATGGCAGTTCCATGCATAGAGGTCATGCAGGAGTAGGCCAAACCCAGCAGCCCTTACGCAGACTACAACAAGAATTTTCCTTGAGTGAGAATCTCCAAGTTTCACCCTTGATGATTTAATAACTGGTGTCTCTGGAACGTCCTCATTTGACTTTGTAAGATAACTTCCATGATTTGCCTGAGAACATGTGTTACAACTTTGGAAATTGTTTAGGCCGGTATCAACTCTGTCTTAGCAAAGATGTCATATACATATAATTTAACTTTCTTTCGTTTGTCTAGGGCAACAGTGACATCTGATGGCCACTTTCATTCAGGAGCAATAGTACAGTATTTCCATACCTCTCCTCTTTCAAACTCTAGTCATTTGAATTTAATGCACCTTTCAATCATATGTCTGTCATAAAGTAGATTCCATTGCTGACTGAACATTCTGCTCTTTCCACCCTGGAGAGAGAGGGAGATGCTTCCCCAGCAACAAAGAGAGGTGAATAATGAAAGATCCCTAATATGGTGCCTGCATATCTGAACTCTGTAAAGGGAATGGCCTCCCTTATGCCAGTTGTCCTGCAACATTCCCCCTATTCCCATCTAGGGAGGGGAAAAGGGGTCTGTGCAGTGAAGATATTAATACTGCATTATTGCATGGCAAAGTCTACCACTGCACATCAGTGGAAGGGATACAGTTGTCATCAGGGCTATACCATGGATTGTGATAGAGCCAGAATGGAGTCATCTGGGGAGGGAATGGAATACTGAGGGGCCCCCACCTACAGAGAAAATGACCGTATTCAACAATGGATCTTAAAAAGTAGCTTCAAAGAAAGGGCAAAGGAAGGTTTGGGCCCAATTCAGTGAGTCACCCATACATAATTCCTGCTGGACCAGCCAGATAGGGTGCAGTTCAATGCAAAAGAGTCAACTTCTGTTGAAAAGAAGCTTCATCATATTCTTATCTCTGTAGAGTGAGTCAGACCCCAGATGAGTCATTGAAAAATGAGAACTGTTTCAAAACCAGCAGGAAGCAGCAAAGCCAGCAGGAAGCAGCCGGTTACTAACACTTCAGCATGTTCTAGACAGGGCCGGCTCTAGGTTTTTTGCCGCCCCAAGCAAAAAATTTGCCATCCCAACCTCCGAGAGTGCAACTGCCTACGCAAAAAAAAAGGGGGGGGGGGCGGAATGCCACCCGTTGAAATGTGCCGCCCCCAAGCATGTGATTGGTTTGCTGGTGCCTAGAGTCGGTCCTGGTTCTAGAACCTCAGCCCATCACTGGAGCTCAAAACAGTTTAATACGGGGATCCAAGCATTAGCTTCGTTCAGATAGGAAAACCAAGACATGGAGGGAATCGATTTATAAAACCAAACTGTGCATTAGCAGCAAAGCCACAAAGATAACCCAGTTGTTCTGACTCCAAAGCCTCTGCACAACCACATTACTTTTGATTCTTCCATTTATTTAAATCCATTAATCTGTGAGGTGACCTGGGATTTCAGAGGGGGCCGGTTGGGCAGCCCATCTGGACATTCTTATCACAGGAGAAGTTGCAACGGGGCTGTCACATCACCAACTCATGGCCAGTTGCTGCTAGCAGACCCCATAATATATTGGCCCCAGGAAACAGCAGAGCAAGATGATGCTGGGGAAGCCAGTGTTCATTCAAGAACCAGACAGACCAGGGAGTATCATGCAGTGAGGACTGTCCAAGAAGGATTGAACAGGGAGAAAGATATGAGCATAGGGATCATGCACAGAGGAGAACTTGTGGATAGTCAATTTCACTATTTCTCTGGGATAGCCAATATCATCCTGTTTGTGTGGGTCTGTCCACCAACCAAAGGAAAGAAACATATAAAAATAAGAAAGTAATTGTGACACCAAGAGATGGACAGGGGAAGTTAATTTCACTTTTTAAACTGAAGAGTGACAATGCCTCACAATGGTTTGTCACAATGCTTCGTAAGAGTCTATGAACTCATTTGTTTGCTAGCACCATATGGCAGAGCATTGTGATGCACCTAATGACATTAGTGTTTGTTCATATATTTCAAGAGAACTTCAGGGCACTCAGTACTTTGCAGGATTAGGATCAGAATTATGGGCAACACATTTCTTCTTGTTTGTATGTCATTTAATACAGGTATAATTTTTTGTTTTCACGGGGCTATGCCCATACTTCTTGTAAAATGACAAGATTTACTTTAGAGAGACAAGGTGAGTAAGTAAGGTAATATCTATCATTGGACCAACTTCTGGTCCACTGAAAGACATTACCTCACCCATCTTGTCTCTCTAATATCCTAGGTCCAACACAGCTACAACACCACTGCATACAAGATTTACTTTATAGGCCAAATTAAACATCATTTGATTTTTCTTTTGTGTTTTTATGCTTTTTCCTTTTATAAATATAGGACATTTTCATTGGCATTAAATCAAATTTGTTTTAATTTTCTGAACAGATAATAGTCTTTACAATTACTATATGTTTTTTAAATTCAGTACACCATGTATAACATACTTTGTATAACATATTTATTGCCTATCTTAACATAACCTCTAGCCACCAGTAAACATGATACATATTTTCTGGTGATGAGATAATTCTGTCACCCAGAAGGGTTCATCCAGATTATTGGACTTGAACACTTCAATTGATGTAGAACATGGTCCTCTGCTGTAAGCACAGTGTGGTTTTGGCAACATTAGTAAGGTTATAAAATGGATCTTGTGCCATTAGTTATTAAAATAACTATGTACCCTGGCCTAAGTACGAAAATTGTTATATTACCTTAATGTTGTAACCAAAATGAGCAAGGACATTTGACTGGGATATGTCAATTTGTCTTTCACTTATTATCCCAAAACATTCAAAGATCTGAAGTACCAGTGGATAATTTTACAAAAGCTGTAGGTGAAATCCTAGCTCCCTGATGGCAAAACTTCCTTGGCAAAACAAGTACATTCAGTTGACCCAAGAATTCACTCTCTAGGAGCTGCACAATATGTGAGAATAGAGAAGTTCAAGGATGATGCTTCAGTCTTAACTTTGAATTTTCATTCATATCAAAATCATAATTCTAAAAAATATTTAAGAGAGAAGAATTGGCTCGTTTGGTCTATTGAGAAATTCCATCTCATAACACTGTAGCAACAGGAAGAGCTGAAGGAATGAAGCAGGACCGTGCTTTCTAAAACTCCAAACAAACTTTAATGCAGCTAGAGCCCTCACATTGCATCTACTGCCTACCTGGAGGTGACAAGAGGCAGCACCCCCTCCCCCCCTCTTAAAAAAACCACTTTGTTTAAATTACTAATCTCCCCGCCTTTCTCAAACCACAACCACCTGCAACACAGCCAACAGGAGAGGGGAAGCCCATTACAATATATGACTGAAATTAGCACATTTTGAAACTCTCTCCCACCCCTCAATGGACATGGACAGCCCAGGATGCAGCGTAACTGGTGGGGCTATGCTGCTTGTGCTGCTACGTTCCCTTTTATTTTACATTATAATAATCTTGCACCTACATAAGCCCCGATCCTGTGAACACTTAAGAATATGCTGAACTTCACACCTTGGAAATAGTCCCTTTCCCTTCAATTAAACTAACATGCTTAAAGTTAAGCATGTGCTTATGTATAAGCAAGATTGGGGCTATACACTTTACATATTCAAAAACCAATAAAAAGATGAATTGATTAACTCTCACAAGCCCTTCGTGAAGTGAATGAATATTAATATTGTCCATAGTAACAAACATGTCCCTGGATTCAGTTAACATTTACCTGCCAGCAAACTGAAACACTTTAACATCAATACTTTTAATCTAGTTGATTTGCAATTTTTTCAAAGCTTTATCTATAATATTACATACTACCACTGTTCCGTGGCTTTTATAAGCCCTCTTGCAATTCACTGGTATCGCATATACAAAGGCTAAAATAAACAAAAACAAAATAACATGGTACAATATGGAAATTAAAATCAGAGGCATAAAAATACATATCATGTTCTATTCTACTTAATGTATTGAGTCTGTTGTATTATTCTTAATGGCTATGATATCACCAGAAAGCTTTATTGTAAGTCTGTGACATCAAAGCAATACAATCTGTCTTCATTTAGGGTCTGATCCAGTTCCCACTACACTCAAAGGGAGTCTTAAGTTCTCCGTACCTAGGGTGACCAGCCATCCCAATATTAGGGGATTTTTCTTTCTACCCCCACCCCAAAAATACGGAGGCTAAAATAAACAAGAAAAAAAACCATTATACAATATGGAAATTAAAATCAGAGGCATAAAAACACATATCTTGTTCTATTCTACTTAATGTATTGTATTATTTCTAATGGATGTAGCAAAAATCTCAATGCCAGCTAGCAAAATGAATGCTTAACTTGTAGCTATGTTATCAGAAAGCTTTATTGCAAGGCTGTGACATCGAAGCAATACAATCTGTCTTCATTTAGGGTCTGATCCAGTTCCCACTACAGTTAAAGGGAGTCTTTTACTGACTTCAGTGACAGTTGGATATGATCCTTTGAGCACCAGAAAAATCTCAGTCACCTCTTATAGCACTGGAGGGCAACCTGCGGCACATCAGGGTAATCCGCTGGTGTGCCGCGAGACAGTGTTTACATTGATCGTCCGCAGGCACGGCCCCCGCACCGCTTCCTGCAGCTCTCATTGGCCAGGAACAGCGAATCGCAGTCACTGGCAGCTGCGGGCGGCCATGCCTGCAGACGGTCAATGTAAACACTGTCTCGTGGCCCGCCAGCAGATTACCCTGACAGGCTGTGTGCAGGCCGCAGGTTGCCCACCACTGTTTTATATTATTAACCATTTAGGATTAGGGGATTTTTCTTATATATGCAACTATATGCCTCCCCTCCCCCCGAAAAATAAAGTGTCCCAATTTTTCACACTTGCTATCTGGTCACCCTACCCAGACCAGCAAGGGATGGGAACACTACAAAGACACATAGGTGCTGGAACTAGAGGTGCATGGGGTGCTGCCACACCGCCTGGCTTGAAGTAGTAGTAGTTTCCATTATATACAGAGTTTACAGTTTGGTTCAATGGTGCTCAGCACCCTCACTATACAAATTGTTCCAGCACCCCTGCAAAGACATCCTATCTGAGCATCCAGAATGGACCCAACAGACTCTTGAAAGAGGATCACTTCACTCAGTGTCCAGATTTTGAGGTGGGCAGGGGAAAGTAAATGGAGAATATGGAAATTCCAGTGGACTGAAGATTTAAATATACACAGAGATACAACTATCCTCTCATCCTAGCTGAGGTTCCTCTCACCTTTGTGATGGCTAAAAAGGCTTATGTGAGGACACTGGCACTGCCATGATGTCAGTTGCCAGCACGTGGGCAGTCATGCCTAGTGGTTGGCACAGGCACCAGAGCCCAGGGTCAGAGCCTAGGTGTCAGAACTGAAATTAGGAATCAGATCCAAGGATCAGAAACAGGTTCCCTGAAGTGGGGCAGGGCTAGAACGAGCACACACAGGTGCTAGCTCAGCCATGAGTACATGATTTGAAGAGACACTGAACTGCTGCTGGACTTAAGTGCTGGGCTGCTGACTCTTCAAACCAATCAGGCGATCTAGTCAATCAGGCAGCCAACTACAGGCCAGCTGTTTTTGTTAGGTTCCTAGGAGCGTGGCTCTGCTGCAGGTCCTATTCCTGGAACATGGTTTGTGCTGTACCTTTTCTGGGGATACATAGAGGGCCCCAGTCTCCCTTCAGAACTTTATATCCAATGTGCCTGTTTTAAAGAAAAAAAACTTATGGTAGGGGCTAATAGTGTCCTTAATTGATTCTGCCTGCTCTAGTAATCACACCTGAGTGTCTAAGCTTCTGATCCTCCTCTCACTTAAACCAATGTAAAGCAGGAGTATCTCCAATGGAACAGAATTACACCAGTGTAAAACTGGAGGAAAATAAAGATCTTTGTTCCTAAAGCAATCGTTCATTTATAAAGGTTTATTACTCTAAGGATAAAGTTACATTAGATAGGATAAGATGTATGAGGGCTATAAAACCCTCTTGCTTCGGGGTATAGCCAATCTCCAGCTGATAGGTGTTGAGAAGAAACTTCTCCTGTGAACAAGTTGTGCCATAATTGTCCATTATGGGGATTCTTGCATCTACTTCTGACACATCTGGTGAAGGCCACTGCCAGAGACAGGATTCTGAATTAAATGAACCAATGGTCTGAGTGTGACAATTCCTATGTTCCTCTGGTGCAAACTAACATAGCTTCATAATGGAGCTCTGAGAATTTATATCAGTAGAGGATCTGCCCCATAATATTTTCTAAGATAGGGCATTGAATAGTCAAAATTGGGTAGTCAAGGCTACTAAGCTGGGTTTTTTCCCCTAAAATCAGCCAAAAATTCATAGTCATTTTCAAACCAACGTCCATTCTCCAGCTCCTTTAAAAGAAAAACAATTTTATGGTCAGTAGAGAACTTTTAAATATGGTTTTAGAGAAAGTCATATATTTCAGCATTCATTATACCTTCTGAATAACAATCTCACACTAATTTTCTTCTCAGGTGTCAGTTACACTGATATCAAAGCAATTGCATATGACAGGAAACTATGACCCTCTCAAAGTGATTTTTTTTTTATTACTGTAAAAAGGAGTGGTAGTGGGGATTTCCTGTCTGTTTTACAAAGGCGAATTAGTGCTCAAGAGAAATACAGGCCAGAACAATGGTACCAACAATCAAGAATACAACTTTGAGAATTCTGAGCTTAAATGAACCATAAAAGACCTTTCTATGTGTATTCAAAGCCATACATGACAAGAAAGCAATTTACCCACTGTCTCCTGGAACTCCCCTGCATTGCTGGCCAAGAACAGATGCTGAGCGTCCCCAAAGGAGAGTGTAAGGTGGAGCAGGTCGGGCCATGGCCATACCATCTCCCTTAGGGTTACCATATTTAACAAATAAAAAAAGAGGACCCTCCACGGGGCCTTGGCCCTGCCCATTTCCCACCCCCAGCCCCGCCCCAACTCCGCCCCTTCCCCGCCCCCTCCTCCCTCCCACTCCCAGCCACGCAAAAAGGGCTGCCCAAGCGCTACCGGCTTCACGGTTTGCCGGGCAGCCCCCAGACCCTGCGCCCCCGGCCGGCGCTTCCCCAGCGCAGCTGGAGCCCGGGAGGGGAAGCGCCCAGCCAGGGGCGCAGGGTCTGGAGGCTGCCCAGCAAACCGTGAAGCCAGTAGCGCTTGGGCTTCGGGCAGCCCCCATGCCTCCGGACCCTGCGCCCCCGGCCGGGCACTTCCCCTCCCGGGCTCCAGCGGCACAGGGTCCGGAGGCATGGGGGCTGCCCAAAGCCCGTAGCGCTCGGTTCTTAAACAGAGCCGAAGAGTCAGGGGAGGAGCAGAGCCGCCGCGGCCGGAGGCTCTGCTCCTCCCCTGACTCTTCGGCTCTGTTTAAGAGCCGAGCTGCCCGAGCGCTAACGGCTTCGGGCAGCCCCATGCCTCCGGACCCTGTGCTGCCGGAGCCCGGGAGGGGAAGTGCCCGGCCGGCGGCGCAGGGTCCGGAAGCATGGGGGCTGCCTGTGTGGATAAATCTCTGATAATTTTCATATGACTTTACATTGTGCCTCTTCATATAACCTTGTGGTGGGTCTACCCACGTGTGACCTCTGTTTTCATGGGACTTTGTATCAAAGCCTCATTTAGAAACTTTGCATTGCCCTTGGTATAATATTATAGCCCCTAAGGATAGAATAAGATAGAAGAAAAAATTCTTTTTGCTAGCAGTAGAACAAGAGCTCTCCCCCGCCCCACTCGTAATCAATTGCCCTGTTGAATAAATGAGGTGTGGATGAGCAAGGCATGGAAGGCAGCACCTCCAGACAGCCTCAACTGTTGGAGAGGGGCCGGAGCCAGACCCAAGGACAATAAAACGTGTCAAGTGGGCTCATTAAAGACAAGCAGACATACCCACAGCCTCGGGGGTTACAAGCAAGCACCTTCTTTTGGAAACACCCTCTTTGCAGCATTGGGACAACACTCAAAAGAAAGCAGCACAAAGGACCAATGGACACAGACACAGAGTTTGAATCTGGTCTAGATTTGCATAAGAAAAAAGCTGCTATAAAAGTGAGGTGTCTTACAGAGGACCCCGGGTCTCGTCTTGTCAACATGGGAGCATCGATCCGAATCGGCAGAAGCCCAGCTCCACCCCCTCCCCCATCTAACTCACCTGGCCAGTAAAGTTAAGGGGAGCAACTAATTGGTAACAACAAAACGGAGTGTGTTTGTATGTGTGTGTGAGTGTAAGTGTAATATATTATATGCATATGATACAGTGTTAATAAATTCATGTATTACTAATAAATGTGGCGTTTTGTCTTATTCCCCCTGAAAAAATCCTGTGCAGTACTTTAAGTACAACATTTTGGTGGAGAATGCGAAAGGGGCAGCAAGCATAGAATCCACAGTTATTATAAAACTGGTGTGCACACCGCCAGCTTTAGCAAGCCTGGCACTATAGGAAAAAGAGTGTAAACTTTCAGTTAATTAACCAAACTCTGAAGGATATAGGAGTTTAGGTTTAAATTGTGTTATAGAGGTACATACACCCTCAGCCGTAGGAAGACTGAGCTAAAAAGGAGAACTTAGTGTTTCTCACTCTGATCCGGGGAAGGATTTGTATAATTGGTGTATGAACCCTCGGTGTTAGCAGACCGAGCAATACAGAGGGAAGCTTAGCGTCTTTCCCTCTGGCCCAGAGTGGGTTAAAAACATAAGATACAGATCTTGTTCTGTTAAACCAAACTCTGAAGGATATACGAGTTTGGGCAGTGTAGTGTGGTTTATCTTTGTTTGTTTTGTTTTGTTTTGTTTTTTGTAAGTAATATTGTGGTAATTTCACAATTTTGAAGAAAATGTTTAAGAAACGGAACCAGGAAGGGTGGGGGCTAGTTAAAAAGCCCACCCTCCTTGCTAAATTGGTAGTGAAACAAGGCTTGTGCCCATGGAAAGAAACTGTTTATTGAAAAAAGCAGGATCGGGCCCAGGCAAGCAACAGATAGAGAAACTGAAAAACAGGTTGGGTACAGAGAGTTAATACAGCACTCTCAAATCTTACAGCAGCAGTAACATCAGGAAAAGAAACATTTGAGACCCCAGAAGGGGGCAAACCTTTGGGACCCCTCTGGAAATTGGGAAGGGGGATATTTGGGTAAATTCCTCCTCCCAGGGCCAAAATGCCTTTGAAACAGTTAACAACAGTGCCCGCTTCTGCCTCAGATCTCCAGGCCATGGCAAAATGGCTGGAAATTTTAAAACAGAAATTTTTTTCTAGATGGAGTGTTAACGCCCTTTTACTGAGAGAAAGGGAGGATTTACACTCACAAGAAATGCACCACTTAATTAGCATTTGTGCAGCCCCAAGTACCAAACACACTGTGGCAGAGACTAAGCAGGTTCTGCCATGGTGAAAGCACTGTGCAAATTTGTTTCCAAGCTTCTATCTTTCAGGATCTGAACCAGAACATCAGAAGAGCTGGTACCAGCTGAAAAGTTATAAAATACCATGGTTATAGTGTCATAACAAAGTCTGTGTTCAGTGTTCTGTGTTGCATGTTCTGTGTCTGTCTCTGGTGGTGTCCTGTGCTAGCATTGGGTCCAGAAAAAGAGGGGATACTACACTAGACAGGGCAAATGTCTTTTTCTCTCTCTACTTCCCCCATGTCCATCCAATTTATCAATCACCACTTGTGTCCAAAAAACTTTGGTCCCCAGTGCATCAGGTTTATTTTTTGTTAGGTTCTCTAATAGTCATTTTGTTGTTATTTTTTGTTATTAATACATTTGTATTGTTAGTTACATTTGCTTGTATTATTATTAATTCCACACTTTCCTCTATGCACTCTGATTCTATTTCCCCAAGCCCTAAAGGGTAGTTCTTGGGCCCCCATAACCTGTAAGACCTTGGCCCATAATTGTATGGCCCCATCTTTCAGGTCCCCAGAAACCTCTGAAAACAACTGTTAAAAATAGAAAATTCTACAACATTTTAGCAACTGAATGTTAGTTTAAGTCCAAATCAGCTTAACTTTGCATAACAACTGTGGTACTCCTACAAAATCTTATTTGTTGTGTGTGCTTAAGAAGGTCCTGACCTCAGTGACTTTTATTGTTTGATGACTATTGCAGCATCAAACCTGGGCCTCGTTTTGTTTGTCAATGTACCCAATTATTGTAATGGTAATGGTTTTGTTGTATTTCCAATTATTATAATTATAATTGTTTGCATTTGTGTTTATGTTATATCTGGTGTTTAGTCAATTGTAATGGTTTTAGTTATATTCACCTGGTTATAATTGTTTGGTTTGTTTGCAACAAATACAAAAGATTTATATGGTGACCACTCAAGAATTGTTCTTGAGAGGTCAAAAGGGGGACAATGTAAATAAATCTCTGATAATTTTCATATGACTTTACATTGTGCCTCTTCATATAACCTTGTGGTGGGTCTACCCACGTGTGACCTCTGTTTTCATGGGACTTTGTATCAAAGCCTCATTTAGAAACTTTGCATTGCCCTTGGTATAATATTATAGCCCCTAAGGATAGAATAAGATAGAAGAAAAAATTCTTTTTGCTAGCAGTAGAACAAGAGCTCTCCCCCGCCCCACTCTTAATCAAATGCCCTGTTGAATAAATTAGGTGTGAATGAGCAAGGCATGGAAGGCAGCACCTCCAGACAGCCTCAACTGTTGGAGAGGGGCCGGGAGCCAGACCCAAGGACAATAAAACGTGTCAAGTGGGCTCATTAAAGACAAGCAGACATACCCACGGCCTCGGGGGTTAGAAGCAAGCACCTTCTTTTGGAAACACCCTCTTTGCAGCATTGGGACAACACTCAAAAGAAAGCAGCACAAAGGACCAATGGACACAGACACAAAGTTTAAATCTGGTCTAGATTTGCATAAGAAAAAAGCTGCTATAAAAGTAAGGTGTCCTACAGAGGACCCCGGGTCTCGTCTTGTCATCATGGGAGCATCGATCCGAATCGGCAGAAGCCCGGCTCCACCCCCTCCCCATCTAACTCACCTGGCCAGTAAAGTTAAGGGAAGCAACTAATTGGTAACAACAAAACGGAGTGTGTTTGTGTGTGTGTGTAAGTGTAATATATTATATGCATATGATACAGTGTTAATAAATACATGTATTACTAATAAATGTGGCGTTTTGTCTTATTCCCCCTAAAAAAATCCTGTGCAGTACTTTAAGTACAACACCTGAAGCCCATAGCGCTCGGGCAGCTTGGCTCTTAAACAGAGCCGAAGAGTCAGGGGAGGAGCAGAGCAGCCACGGGAGGGGAAGTGCCCGGCCGGCATTTTCCCAGACATGTTCAGCTTTTTGGCAATTCCCCCCGGACGGGGGTTTGATTGCCGAAAAGCCGGACATGTCCGGGAAAAACTGGACGTATGGTAACCCTAATCTCCCTGCATCTTCTATTACACGTTTTGGGCAGCTTGTGTTCCAGGAAGCAGTTCCTGCACTCAGGAGAGCACAGAGATTGCAATTATAGCAAACGAATGCACTGCTCCTTGTGCCGTCTCCCTCATGCGTGTTCTGCACTAGCTGAAAGGTCACAGCTCTCCAATGTGTGTGATCAATTTGAGGTTTGCTCGGGCTAAAGAATTCCCTGATTAGCCTGTTCCTTTTACCACAAATTTGAAATTCCAACTCTACAGCTTACACAGTGCAAAAAGGGGAAGTTACAGGGGATAACTAAAGTTCCTTACTGCTGTAGTGAAAAACAGACCCCTGAGCAGATTCATACAACTGGAAGCATATTTCCCATTATTAGTACATATAGTAATTCCTCACTTAATGTCATCCCAGTTAACGTTGTTTTGTTGTTACGTTGCTGATCAATTAGGGAACATGCTCGTTTAGAGTTGCGCAATGCTCCCTTATAATGTTATTTGGCAGCTGCTTGCTTTGTCCACCGCTTTCAGAAAGAGCAGCCCATTGGAACTAGCTGGTGGGGGCTTGTAACCAGGGTGGACTGGCAGCCCCCCATCAGCTCCTCACTCCCCTAAGTTCCCTGTTCGGCAGCCGCCCCGCAGGCTATCAATTGCCAGGCAGTTTAGGTATCCCTCCCCACACTGCCCTGTGCTGCTCCTGCCTTCTGCCTTGGAGCTGCTCCCGGGAGCCTCCTGCTTGCTGTGCGGGGGAGGGGGAGGGAAGAGGGGTGCTAATGTCAGGGTACCCCATCTCCACAGAGCAAGGAGGGACACAACAGGGTTCAGGACGAAGGGAGCTTCCTGGCAGCAGCTACTGTCTCAACTTGCAGATCTACTTAATGAGGCAGTGTACTTAGAGTGGGGTCAGAGTACTTAAAGGGGCAATGTGCAACTCTCTCTCTCACACACACACAAACACACACACACGGTGTGTGTCTCTGTCTCTCCCTCTTTCTCTCTCTCTCTTTTTCATTCACACACACACACACAGAGTGTGTGTCTCTGGCTCTCTCCGCCTTGCTGTATCGCCTCCCTCCATTCGTGCTGCTTTGTAGAGTGTGAGGCTTAACAACATTAACAACAATGTGTTCAGCCTTGAGGGCTAAGCCGATTACTAGTTCATCATTTAGCAGTAAGGCATTCCCTGGGAAATATCCCACCTTCTAATTTCACCACTTCAACCAAGCTTCACAATCATCACTGCTGTGTACAGTATTAAATTGTTTGTTTAAAACTTATACAGGAACTCCTCACTTAACGTTGTAGTTATGTTCCTGAAAAATGCAACTTTAAGCGAAATGATGTTAAGCGAATCCAATTTCCCCATAAGAATTAATGTAAATGAGGGGGTTAGGTTCCAGGGAAATTTTTTTCACCAGACAAAAGACTATATTATATATATACACACACACACACAATATGAATTTTAAACAAACAATATAATACTGGTACACAGTGATGATGACTGTGAAGCTTAGTTGAGGTGGAGGAGTCAGAGGGTGGGATATTTCCCAGGGAATGCCTTACTGATAAATGAACTAGCAATTGACTGAGCCCTCAAGGGTTAACTCTCTCACTCTACAAGGCAGCAGGAAAGGAGGGAGGAGAGACAGAGACACACCCTGCGTGTGAGACAAAAAATGCACATTCCCCCTTTAAGTAGCTGACCCCGGGCTTAAGTACACTGCCTTGTTAATTAAATCAGCTTGCTGAGACTTGAGACCGCAGCTACTGCCTAGAAGCTACCTCTGTAGCGTGTCCCCCCTGCTCTATGGAAGATGGGGTAAGCAGGGTGCAGGAGCAGGGGAGAGGGGGAGACACCCTAACATTAGCCCCACTCTTTCCCCCTCCCCCCGTACAGCCAAGGCCGGCTCTAACTTTTTTGCCGCCCCAGGCAAAAAAGAAGAGTGCCGCCTCGCTGTACCCCCCCCGAGCGCCGCGCCGCCGTACCACCCCCCACGAGCACCGTGCAGCCGAACCCCCCCCCAGCACAGCGCCGCCAAAATCCCTGCCCCCCCAAGCACCACGCCGCCCAAAGCCCCACCCCCGAGCGCCGCACAAGCCCCTGCCCCCCAAGTGCCGCGCTGCCTGAAGCCCCGCCCCCCTCCAAGCGCCGCGCTGTGCCCCCGCCTCCCCTCCGAGCGCCGCACTGCCCCAAGCCCCAACCCCCTCCGAGCGCCATGCCACACCAGCCACCACCCCCCCAGCGCCGCGGCAAGCCCCCGCCCCCCTTAGCGCCATGCCGCCCGAAGCCCCGCCCCACTAAGCGCCGCGCTGCCGAAAGAAAAAAAAGCCCTCCAGTGCTGCCCTGATGAACCAATAAATAAATAAAAACCCGAGCGCCATCCCGCCCCAAGGTGCCGCCCCAAGCACATGCTTGGTCGGCTGGTGCCTGGAGCTGGCCCTGCATCCAGCAAGCAGGATTCTCTGGGAGCAGCTCCAAGGCAGAGGGCAGGAGCAGCACATGGTAGTGGGGAGGAGGGACAGCTGCTGCACAGGGAACTTAGGGAGGGGAGTGGGGAGCTAATGGGGGGGCTGTTGGTCCCCCCTGGTTCCAACCACCCACCAGCTAGCTGCAATGGGCTGCTCTTCCTGCAAGCAGTGAACGAAACAGGCGGCTGCCAAAGACGTTAGAAGGGAGCATTTCACAACTTTAAATGAGCATGTTCCCTAATTGATCAGCAACTTAACATCGAAACAACATTAACCGGGGTGACGTTAAGTGAGGAGTTCCTGTACTGTGTATATATAGAGAGAGAGACAGTCTTTTGTCTGGTGAAAAAAATTTCCCTGGAACCTAAGCCCCCCTATTTACATTAATTCTTCTGGGGAAATTGGATTCGCTTAACATCGTTTTGCTTAAAGTAGCGTTTTTCAGGAACATAACTACAACGTTAAGCGAGGAGTTACTGAACTCATATAGCCCCCTATGAGTTATACTAGTGTGACTAACCTGGGTGGTTCTATTTGCAATGTCATTTGTCAAAAATAACACTTCCTCTTACAAGTCACTTACAGGAACAGCTTTGTGACACCACTGCATAGACTGTCTGTATTTCATCTCCTGGCCCCTTGCCAGATGCTGCAGTGTTATCCACTGTACAATAGGCTGCATTTGGGTCCTCATATGGGCTCGTTGCAAGTGAATACAACACTTCATTTCTTTGCAAGTCTTTGCTGCCGCTCACTGCGTACGGGGAACCTGTAAAACAAGTACTCTGCATCAAAGAGTTTATGAATCTCACATAATTAAAATAAAACATCAACTAAAATAAATCAACTAAATAAAATAGTAACTAGATCCCTTTAAAAAGGACGTTAAATAAATTCTTCTCTCCTACCCCCAAATAATGGAATTTGACTCCATTCTATTCAGCACAGAATTAAGACCTGTGTTGGTTACTGTCTATAGTACCCGACCTCTAGTAGCTAGGAAAATGATTCAGAATCACTTAGCTGCTAGGTTCTTCTATGGCCCCAGCACTGTTCTGTCAGAACACACAAACACTGAGAACACATGACTCCATCTTAGCACCCCCGAGAGAGCAAGAAGCATTGTTCTATTCATTTTACTGAAGAGAAACTGAGACATAAACAGATTCTGTAGCTTGCCCAAAGTCATAGGGACAGGATGTATGTGAGAGAGCCAAGAATTTAACTCAGATCACCCATATCCTATTCCAGTGCCTTAATTGCAAGACCATCCTCCCTAAAGAACAACTGTCTACTTAACCCAAACTAATTTGATTAACAAAAAGTTACTTGTCAAAAAAAGCATTATTATCTGAAGTTTAAAAACTTAATAGTGTGCACAGACAGTCTAAGAAATCTATAGTACACAATTCTCAAAATGTGCTAAGTAGACAATCATTTCAAAAAGGTTTATCAAAAATGTAATGCTCACGTTCATCTCCTGGAATTTCAAGAGCAGCCTGAGCTCTAAAATAGGAAGATAAGGGAAGAATCAATTCAGTCATTTCTATCGGTTGGAAAAAACACTTTAAAAATGATACTACTATTTCATTGGTTATGTCCATTCAAGGCCGTACCTGGGAAGTTGTGCAGATGGCTTTCCTGTAACAGATAAATAAAACACACTGTAAAGTTTCAACAGTTATAATATTCCTGCAGATCTTACTTACTAATTTTAATTTTCCTACCTTTTGATTTGATTTTCTTTTTATAGATCAACCATGCTATCCCACTGATGATAATAATCCCTACGATCAATCCAGTGGTGGCATACAATGGAATGGAAGCAGAGGAAGCAGAGGCTAAAGAGAGGACCAGGGTTAGTGAATCTTGAAAAATTTAACCAGATGGTGGGAAAAACACTTTACCCTCACCTCCATTATACGGATAAAGAAGAACAGGAGTACTTGTATCAGAGGGGTAGCCGTGTTAGTCTGAATCTGTAAAAAGCAACAGAGGGTCCTGTGGCACCTTTGAGACTAACAGACTAACCTTCTGTTAGTCTCAAAGGTGCCACAGGACCCTCTGTTGCTTTTTAGGAGTACTTGTGGCACCCTAAAGACTAACAAATTTATTAGAGCATAAGCTTTCGTGGACTACAGCCCACTTCTTCGGATGCATATAGAATGCATATAGAGACTGTCTCTCTCTATATATATACACAGTACAGGAACTCCTCACTTAACGTCACCCCGGTTAATGTTGTTTCGATGTTAAGTTGCTGATCAATTAGGGAACATGCTCATTTAAAGTTGTGAAATGCTCCCTTCTAACGTCTTTGGCAGCCGCCTGTTTCGTTCACTGCTTGCAGGAAGAGCAGCCCAGTGCAGCTAGGTGGGTGGTTGGAACCAGGGTGGACCAGCAGCCCCCCCATTAGCTCCCCACTCCCCTCCCTAAGTTCCCTGTGCAGCAGCTGTCCCTCCCCCCACTACCATGTGCTGCTCCTGCCCTCTGCCTTGGAGCTGCTCCCAGAGAATCCTGCTTGCTGGATGCAGGGTCAGCTCCAGGCACCAGCTGACCAAGCATGTGCTTGGGGCGGCACCTTGGGGCGGGGTGGCGCTCGGGCTTTTATTTAATTTATTTATTTATTGGTTCGTCAGGGCAGCACTGGAGGGTTTTTTTTTTCTTTCGGCAGCACGGCGCTTAGGGTGGCGGGGCTTCGGGCGGCGTGGTGCTCAGGGGGGCGGGGGCTTGCCGCGGCGCTGTGGGGGCATAGAACTATATGCATCCGAAGAAGTGGGCTGTAGTCCACGAAAGCTTATGCTCTAATAAATTTCAGAGTAACAGCCGTGTTAGTCTGTATCCGCAAAAAGAAGAACAGGAGTACTTGTGGCACCTTAGAGACTAACAAATTTATTAGAGCATAAGCTTTCGTGGACTACAGCCCACTTCTTCGGATGCATCCGAAGAAGTGGGCTGTAGTCCACGAAAGCTTATGCTCTAATAAATTTGTTAGTCTCTAAGGTGCCACAAGTACTCCTGTTCTTCTAATAAATTTGTTAGTCTCTAAGGTGCCACAAGTACTCCTGTTCTTCTTTTTGCGGATACAGACTAACACGGCTGTTACTCTGAAACCTGTCATTATACGGATAGTGCTTTTCAAATGATCAAATAATGTTTAACAACTATGTGGATAATACACATTCAGCAACCCATTACTGTGGATGATTCCAGGATACAGTATGCTAGGATTGGTAATAAAAGCAGCACATAACTTGATTTCTGTAGGCTAATTTTTCTTATGAGAAAACATTGCAATATTCTACTGTAATGATGCAACACAATATATGTTACAGTAGCAATACTGTAGTGTCTTGTGAGATTACTGGAGAAAACTGTAGTATTTTAATGGGTTAATGCAGCACAACTGTAAAGTACAAATACGGAGGTTCACATTTTTAAAGGGGCTTAAAACTGTCCTCCATTTTTGAGTCCACAGTCATTTGCAGGTACCAATGTTGGACTCAACTGTGTTTTGCCATGAGCCCTGAGAAAGCCACAGTCTGCCTCCAGGTCTTCCCCTACCCCTGCACTAAGTCTACACCTGGTGCAGTGTATATCTTGCAGTTCACTGTCTAGTATAGCTAGCCAATGTGTTGGGGAGGCAGAGCCAAGAATATGTCCATTCCCTGCCCATTTTCATTCACCTGCTTACGGAGAGGGGACCGGGGACGGGGATGGGGTGAGTCTAGAAGCTCTACAGAGCCTTCTGTCGTCCCCACACTGCAATCCATGGCATGCCTTACATCCCTTTGCTGCTGTGCAAACCTGACCTTGATTTTGCCCCATAGCAATTAGGGGCGACATCCTCTCTCCATTGAAGTCAATTGGATATTTGCTCTTAACTTAATGAGACTAAGATTTCATGATCTCTGGCTACGTGTTATGCTGGCACAAGCCGGTGATAAGACCTTGAAATACTGTCATTTGTTCCTACAGTTAATCAGATTAATCCCTCAACCCAAGTCATATAAAAAAATGAAATCTAGACTGTAAACTCCTTTGGACAAATGGGGAACTGAGGTCAGAGAGATTAGAGTCTAAAAATCCACTAATTTTGCATCCCCCATTTGAGATGCTTAGGGCCTGCTATTGCGTAGAATTTAGCATTCTATAGCACTCTATATGTTCACTCCCACTGACTGAAGCTGCAGCTGCCAGTGCTCAGCACTTCTGCAAATCAGACCCCAGGGTCTCAAGTCAGCAACCTTAGTACTGGCATCTCCCAACTTTGGAGTGCTTGACTTTGCAACCTTAATGCTCTTTTAATGTGTGTGTGTTGGAGGGGGTTAATTTACTACTTTCTTAAGAAAGAAAACTGGAAAAAAAACAGAAATTCTATTATGTGACATCATATTGATACCCACTGGGTCATCGGCAGGGTTGGGACATTTAGATCCACCACAAAGACCTATGCCATGTAAGCTAACATTGGCTCTGATAGCAGTAGTAGGTTGTCATGTGGATCAGCACTAGAGGGGGATAGGACACCTTCCCTGTGAGTTTCACAGATATTTGCTGACAGCAGAGGAATGGTGAGACTCAGGAATCTTGACTTCCATGCCAGGCTCTGGAGGGGGTGGCTCAAGCAGGCATGGACTCTTCTGCCCAATCCCCTCCCAGCATGACCCCTTTTGCCCCATCCTCTCAAACCTGTCCTTGTCCCAGTCCTGTCTCTTCCCCATCCCAGTCCTATTCTCCTTGCCCACCCTAATTGCAGTCACCAGTCCTCAGGCTTCTCATCCCAGTCCCAGTCTCCTTGTCTCATCCCCTCCAAACTTCCAATCCTGGTTCCAATCTCCCCTTCACTACCAGGTCAAGCCTTTTTGCCAAGCAATGCCCAGTTTCTCCCTCTTCCGGCTCCTCATCCAACCTGTCTCTCTTCCCCATGTTTGCCTCCAGTCTCCCCCTCCCACACTCCTCTTCTCCATCCCCATTGGTTCCCAGTCCCGTTCTCCCTCCCTAGGCTCCTTGTCTAATCGCAGCACTTTCCCCACCCCATCCCGGCTCCTTAGAACACTATTTTTTGCCCAGCCATTTCCACTTCTCCCCCCTCCCACACACACATTATGGCTCATCAGATCTCTGCCCCTCCCCTTTCTTCCTCCCCCGAACCTACTGCTTCTCAGTCCCAGGTACCTTGCCCAGCCAATCCCAATCTCTTCCCAGTTCCTCATCTGACCTCAGTGTCCCCACACCTACTGACTTCTAGTGTCCTTTCCCTGCCACCACACACACGTTTCTGCCTCCTGTTCTCAGTCCCAGTCTCCCCCACCCCGGCTCCCAGTCCCAGTTTCCCTCTTCTACTGCCCCTATCCACTAGCCTCCTGCACTCCTCCCCATCCACTAGCCTCCTGCATTCAGTCTCCCCCCCCAAACTCCTTGTCACACTCTGCTCTCTCCACTGTCCCCCAATTGGCTGGCTGGCTTCTATCATCTCTTCATTCCTCCTCCTCCATGAAGCCTGGGCCCAGCAGGGATGTTACTGTGAGCACAGAAGTTCAGTCTCAGTTCAATTGCTTGGAACTGGACACAGCATGGCTCACAGCAGTCCAGACCTGCAATTGCAGGGAAAGTCCCACTCAGCACTGGGCTGGAGCATGGTGAATTTAGTGGGTGAAATCTAGGAAGTCTTTACTGAGCATCTGTGCACTGTGATTTTTAAAGATTTGGACAGACTTTCGTGGGAATGGTAACAGGGACACTGCTAACACGAAGGCTGCTCTCCTGCCAAAATGTCAAGTCCCTATTTCAAAGCATGGAGCATTAGATCTGTTCAAAGAAAATGTCACCAGAATTTTTAACATGGGCAAAACAGCATATTTTTCCATGGGTTGTTCTCAAAAATGGCTGAACCATTTTCGCTGAAGTTTTCCCAGCATGGAAAATTTTATCCCAAATAGCAAAAGTCTGGCAAAATTATAAGTAACTCTGGTACCAACCCCAACTACAAAACTTCTAACTTACATGGAATGGCTTGATTCCTCACTTCTATAGAAAGGTTATTTGCAATCTTCCACACGTGTTTACCTCTTGACCAGGCATTTACAACACATAAATAAGTTCCACTTTCAGAGTAAGTAACATTCAAGATGGTCATATTATGGACTACATGTCTCTTGTTTGAATCTAAGCTTGTATAGTTCAATAGTCGTCCTTTGATCATCTCATCAATACAGCAATTTGTATTATATGAGAAAGTATCTGGCTTTCTCTGAACAGAAGACAGGCATTTGCTTGTTTCTGTATATTTGATACAATATATAAGAAATGTTTGTCCTGAGGGCTTCATTTGAAATTCACAAGAGAGAGTGATGTTACTTCTTTCTTCTTGTACTAAATGATTATCGTGTGATTTTGCAGGAATGGTCTCAAATATCTCCTTATCTGCAATATATAGAATGAAACAAACACAAAAGATATGACAAACATGCACTGTAAAGTGTTATAACATGCTTTGCCTTTGAAAGGATTCTTACAAGTGTAAGCAGAGTCAGGATGAGCTCTACCTGACATTGGGTAGTGAATTATGGCGAGTTGCGGAAAAGAACTTCGGGGGCTGATCTTGTTTGCATAGGCACACCAACTCCGCCTAGCATGAGCCTACAGCAGCCCAAAATGGTCATGTGGGATCCCCAGTTTCTCTGTTATTGGAGCAGGAAGAATAAAGTGTTGTGACCATGATTATGTGAATCAAGGCCAGTGGAACTTTTTTATGACAGAGGGACTCATCATCAACTAAGTAGCACTCACTAGACAAGGGACATGGGTTCCAAAACCCAGTGAATAGAAAGAGGCTGGGGACAGGCATTTGTTCCTGATGGGTCTGGTCCCTTTTGAGGGCCTGAAACACCAATTGTACCTTCTCCACTATTGAATAATAGAGCTAATTTTGATTCTATTAAGAGTCTGAGTTCACTTTGGGCCAATAGTGCACCAGCACTAGGGCTCCTCTACTACATGCTGAATTCACTAAGAGCTAAGATCACTGAGTGCTGTGTTAACTAGTGGGGGAGCCTGAAGATATATTGCTAAATGGCTGACAGAAAGGAGCAGTTTGTGGGATGGTTGGAGTGGCCCACGGGACAGCTGGAGCGGCTCACGGGACAGCTGGTGGTGAAGACTGCAGCAGAACCCCACGGAAAGGCTGGGCAGTTGGCCTTGGACCACGTAAGGTGCCCCTTAACACCCCGCGTGCCCTTTCTCTCCTCCCCCACTTCCACCCAGGCTTGGGGGGTAAAACTCTGCAGATAAACTTTTGAACTCTGGGGCTGTACTGACCAAGGACAGAGACTTTTCGGGTGTTGGACTTTTGGGACTTTGGGGTGATCTTTTGGGTTGTTGGACTTAAGACCCTGAGGGAAAAAGGATACTGCCAAAATTTTACTTGGGGGTGGGTCTTTTCCTCATGGTTTGTGTTATGAATCCTGTTTGTGGTGTTTCCCCAATATAATGCCGTATTGTTTCCCTCCTTTATTAAAAGGATTTTGCTACACTCAAACTCCGTGCTTGCGAGAGGGGAAGTATTGCCCCTTAGAGATGCCCGGGGGGTGGTATGAAATTGTCCCAGGTCACTGGGTGGGGGCTCGAGCCGGTTTTGCATTGTGTTATTGAAACGGAACCCCTAGATACTGAACCCGGCCCTTGTTGCTGCCAGCTCAGATGGGCAGAAGGGTTACGCAAGTTTGAAAATTTTCCAATAAAAACACCATCAGATACAGAATTCAGTGCAAAAAAACTTTGTTTCATTTCTATCTAAAGCGGGGCGGAGGGTGTTTTATTTTAATGAACAATTTACAAGGTATTTTTACATTAACAGGTGCAAATACCTACTGTACTATGGCTACAAGTCAGCTATTTTAAATAGCCATTGGGGGCCCAATCCTGTGAGCAGGACTCACGGGGGTGGAGGAGAGCCGGTACAAATTACCGGGGCCTGGCGGTCCAGAAGGGGGCCCGGGGCCCGGCTTTCCCCCCTCCGCCCTCTTCGGCCCTCTTTAGCTGGTCCGCCCTTGCTGGGGGGCCCGAAAAAAATTTCAACTGGGCCCGAACCCACTCTCGGCCGCCCTGCCTGTGAGGTCTGAGTACCTTCTGCGAAGTTGCCAGCACTTGCACATTCCAATGAAGTTGAAGGTGCTCAGCTCCGCACAGAAGGTTATCAGCACTGCATGTTCAGTCCGTTGGTGGTTATCAAAATAATTCTGGGCTGGACCAGCTGTCTACTTGCACCACAAAAGTGGGACATGCTCTTAGGGGTACTAACTATGCTACTACTCCACAGATATATGTCCAGTTTCACTGAGAAAACATCTAGGACTTAGAAACACATGAAGGAATTCTTCCACTCTATTCTGCGCTGATAAGGCCTCAACTGAAGTATTGTGTCCAGTTCTGGGTGCCACATTTCAGGAAAGATGTGGACAAATTAGAGAAAGTCCAGAGAAGAGCAACAACGATTAAAGGTCTAGAAAACATGACCTATGAGGGAAGATTGAAAAAATTGGGTTTGTTTATTCTAAAGAAGAGAAGACTAAGAGGGGACATGATAATAGTTTTCAAGTACATAAAAGGTTGTTACAAGGAGGAGGCTGAAAAGCTGTTCTCTTTAACCTCTGAGGATAAGACAAGAAGCATGGGCTTAAATTACAACAAGGGTGGTTTAGTTTGGACATTAGGAAACACTTCCTAACTGTCCAGGTAGTTAAGCACTAGAACAAATTGCCAAGGGAGGCTGTGGTATCTCCGTCATTGGAGGTTTTTAAGAACAGGTTAGACAAACACCTGTCAGGAATGGTCTAGTTATTACTTAGTCCTGCCTTGAGTGCAGGGGACTGAACTAGATGATCTATTGAGGGCCCTTCAGTCCTACACATCTATAATTCTATGATAACATCTGGGAAACCACATTCTCACACTGCAGTAAACACATGTTGTCATTTCTGCTGCCTGGTTCAGGGTCTGCCCTGGCTTAAGTGCTGATAGTATCAACTACAAGATACATTAGACAAATGGCTGAAAAAAATGTGAAATTGTGAAACAGCTCTTAAAGATTAAATATTTTCTGGATAAAGTAGTTGAAGTTCAGTGTATATTAAACAGGACATTCAGAGAGCAGTCATTTTTAATATGTGCATGAACACATTTAAAAACAACAATGGCCTGTAGGGTAAGATTCTGTAGCATTTATAAGGTGAAATTTTCAACTAACCTCAAACCAGGCTCCAAATTACAGATACAACATTTAGCAAACACCTGTTATGGAAGCTCAACAAATATTTGCACACACAAATTTGTTATTTAGGTGCCTTGTCTGCACAAATAGTTGTTTGCGTGTGCAAAATAGGCACAAAACCAATTTTGTGAGTATGATCAATTGAAAGCTTAAAACTCTAGAGGTAAGATTCTGTGCTGTGCCTCTAGATGCACAGAACAAATCTCACAACCCAGGCGGAGAGGGGCTAAGGTGGCTTTAACCAGCCCTCAGTACAATTTAGGCAGCCCTGAGGGACAACTGCCCTGAATTTAAGCAGTGCTGCATTCTGCAGCCTGGCCCCAAGCCATACCTGCTATGTCAGGATTTGCAAGAGTGTTGCTGAAAGGACAGTCTGCTGCTGTCTTCCTTAGTTCCTATGCCAAGGGGGAATTCTACCCAGACCAGATGCTGATTTAGAGACCCTTTGACCGTTACCTGGCCAGAGCATGGTTGAGAATCTCACTCTAGGGGCAGAAATTCAAAAAGCAAGGCAGAAAACTGGGCATTAGCGTTTTACAATCTGTGAGCCAGATCCTCAGCTTGCATGACTCAGTGTAGTCCCACAGCCCACAGTGTACAAGGATCCCTTCGCCGACCAACTTTAAAGTAAAAAGGTGGCAGGTAAATTGTACCAGCATCACTACAAAAGAGTGTTTCTAGGGGGAAGTGAAGAGCAACTAATTCAGCTAAAATCAATGGGAATTTACCCAAAAAAGGGCTGAGCGAAAACGGACTAAAGACATCATGAGTAGGCCTTTGAGTTGGAATGTATCTAAATAACAGGGTAAGTAGACTTAGTATGGCAAAAAGTGCAGATTTTCAGTGACCACCCGCCAGATATTTGTTTTAATTTATTTTCTTTTTTAACAACTTCCACTTTTGTTCACCACTTTACTCAGCCTAGTTCAGATGCCTAATTCATTCAAAGCCAAATACAGTCACCCTCACTCATATAATACCTCCTCCATTAGTGTTCCTTATTAAAATCAAGAGAACACTGGTGGAGAATAGTATTATTCACTGTAAGTAAAAGGGCAGAATCTGGTTCTCAGTCCAGAATTCTCTAAATAAGCTTCTCTTAAACTCACTAACTTCCTTTCTGGCCTCTTTTCTCTAGAATTTATTGATAAAAATAAACCCTCCCCCTTCCCCCCTGCAAGAAAAGCACTCACCTGCAGTCAGGTTTATTATCACTACAATAAAAAAGTTATAATGTCTGCAGTGAGCCACACTGGTAAAAAGTGGGCAAGTCTGTGATGTTCCAGTATTTGTAAATTGCTCACATGCAAATACCCCACCACCTCTGGAAGTAGAATTTGATAATTGGTTTGTACACTTTGTTTTATCAGAGCATTTGTTTGGTCCGTTGATTACTTGATTACTTGGGCTGTTGATTACTGCAGTAGTTGATTACTTGGAATTTTTCCAGAGATTCTTCAATTTCATACCAAACTGTTTCCTTCTTCCCATTAGCCACTGTTTCATTGCACGTAAGTGTGAAATTTCCATTTTCATAATGATGAAAGAAAGTCTCACCTGTTAAAAATATGGAAATGGTTAATGATGCAAAATGATTCAGAAATCATCCTACAAATAATACTGTAAAGAAAGTGCTGCAGGTTAGAAGCATCATTAAGGGCCCAATCCTGCGAGCTTGTGTGCTTCTGGGATGCTCCTGTGTTCCTCCTGGGTCATGCTGAACATCCTCCCCTTGCCATCAGCAGAAGCTCGTGCCCTGAGCATTTCCTATTACACTCACAGCACATTGTAGGATCTAGCACTAAGAACACAGATCTGGAACTTTATACTTGGACCTTGCGGAATGAGCAGAATATTGCACAGTTCATAGTGAATGCTGATCAAATTACATAGCTTAAGCCTTGACATTGGCTTTGTTTTAAAGGGTGTTTTTGTGGCCATTTCTGACTATGAGAATGACACCAAAGAGATTTCAAAGGAAGAAAAGAGGGTACAAATATGTATTTTTGTACTAACAATTGCCATATTTATTAATTCCCTTGGCCAATAACCAATCACAAGCAGCCATGGCACAAAACTGCAGTTTTTACTTAGAAAATCTGGCCCTTGCTAATTAACTTTTAGCAAACTACATAAAAATTAAGTCCCTGATCCTGAGAACGTTTGTGCATATGAACAATTCCAAAATTCTATGGGACTATTCACATGCATAAAGTTACTCACATGCCATTACTGATTACAGAATTGGGGCCTACATGTGAATTACAAAGGCTTTGAGGCATGTGTCGAAGAGACACTGACATCACGATTATGCCTCCAATCCTCTTTCCTAAATTTTTTTAGAGTTCTTATAAAATATAGCCATTTTGGTGAAATGCAATGAAAAACTGCAGGAGCTCCTCTGGCTGGTCTGCTGCAAAAAATTAAGCATACTTAGAGCTATGTTAATATAAGCATATATGATGGTAAGTAAATTGACAAAGCATTTTAGCTTTTGTATTTTCACAGCTTTTTTAATACAGTACTGAATAAATTCGGGTTTAGAACCAGAACTGGTTGAAAGATAGGGAAATATAGTCCACTTTTTTTCAATCGAAATTTCATGTTCATTAGAACGTTGTGAAAATATTCATAACATTTTATTTCCAGTTCTTTTATCCATTGAAATTCAAAATTTTGAATTTTGTCAAATTTTGACCAGCAAAGTTGAGGACGTTTTGCCAGCCATGGAATCTAGAAGTTTCAATACTTGTCCAAACGACAAAAGCCCCAACAGGCTCTGCAGTCCTCTGTCCCCCCAGCATTCTTCTGCCATGAGCAGTCCCTGTGACAGACTCTCCCTTCAATAGACCATGAGCCTTCAAACCTCTTCTATTGTGCTGCTTCTGAACAGAGTGAAGGGCAGATGGACTTTTCAGGGCCTATTCTCTGCCTTCCACAACAGGATGGTGCCCCAACGGGACTTTTCCCCCCTTATAAAGCAGTTCCCTTTCATAGGAGAGTCCTTGCCACAAAGACCTAAGAAAATTACTTAGAATAGCTTCTGTTGAATCTCTTGGGGTAGATTTAGCCAATCGGGGTACGACTGATTTGATCCTGCCCTATGATATTTTATTGATGTTGAGTCTTGAACTGGTTATCGGGGTGTTTATTGTATGAATGTATTAATTTAGCTTAATAAGGGCGCTGTTAGAATACGTACTCAATAAGAAGAAAACAATGGCTCAAGACAGTCACATGTGTGCAATCACTTGAGGACTGTTAAGGGACAAAGCCAGAACTGTTTGCTTTGATGATTCTACCTGCACCTCAGGACAATCTACAAAACTGGTTCTGACTAGAAACTTTTCCAACATTACATGGTTTTACTATCAGCTGTGGACACATGATACACAATATATCCCATGTACACTTTTAAAAGCAAAACTAGAGGTTGACAGTTAATATATCTTTTTTCTCCTGCTCAGTTGTGGGTGAGACTTTGGCTAGCACAAAGCTGTGTTTGAAGCTCAGTTATGCACATACAGCTGGGGGGAGAAGGGGGAAATCTATACCCAAAAAAAAGAAAAGAAAGAGGAACCTATGGTCACAGTCACATTCAGAACTTCTGTGTATATTTTTAAGACCCAGTCCTGCTCCATTGGAAGTAGCAGGTTTGAGCCCATATTCAATTAAATAAATAAATAAATAATAGAGCTGAATGCAATTTCCAACTTTCTCTTTGAAAATTTCCTTAGAAATATGGAAATTGGTGACATGTAATATATTAGCACTGTGCGAGCTCACTGAGGGCCCGACTCTGTGACCCTTATCGCTGGGAGTAGCAAGTAAGGTCCTACTACTTCTGAGTAAGGGAGGCAAGATCTGGCCCCAAATATAGAGAAAATCGCTTCCCTAAAAAGTGACTCACTTTTGCTTAGTGCAATATTCTATGAAATACTACACCAAGTGCAATGTAAAATGTAATTGCCACTTGACAAAACCGAAAAAAAAGTTCATGCTGATATCTTTGCTTTTGTTGCTAAAGTGTTCCCACAGACTCTGGTGTAACCATAGATTCATTGCATCCCAATGCTGTTGCTGGATCTATTGCTCGGGAAGAGAGATCTGGGAACCACCAGTAAAAACTTCCCACTCCCAGTTAACTTTGCCACCAGCTACGTGCACTTTTAAAACATTCCCCTAACCCTTCCCCTCCGTATTTCACACAAATGCACTTTGCAGACATCTCTAATGACCCTCCGCACTCCCCAGTCCATGTATTGGTTGAGAAAATAACCTTTTATAACATTTCTAAGTCAGTAAATATAGCTTGCAATCAGGAATACTTCTTGTTGAATTATTAATAATATTAGAAATAATTGATATTAATATGGGAGACCACCAGACACTAATTTAACCATAAATTTCTTTATTAAGTCCAAAAGCCAAATAGTATTTTAACATGCCTCTAACCATGCCTGTCAGCCTTAAAATAAGCAGTCACTACGCCCAATACAGTAACAAAGTATTCATAAGCATGCGATCACTTACAAATAGGCCAGACCTAGGAAAACCATCTAGTCCAGGTGTGTACAAGCATGATCAGGTGGTAGGGTGTGACAAAGAACCCTCAAATTCATAACTCTTTTTGTATCCTTCAAAAAAACAAATGATGCCATAGCCAGTTATCACATTAGCTAATGGCTAATTTGAGACAGTTCACCCTAATTTTCACTTTTAATCCAGATAAGATTTATAACCTGCTTTCTCCCAAGATCTTTGCTCCTTATCTCTTCTCCTCCTCCCTAGTGTCCAACACCTTTTTCATTGCACTTGGGTTCACACAAGCTTTACCTTTAAGATCAAACTAGGTATATGGGGTGGAAAGGTCCAGGCTGGCTCCTTTGCTTTATTTAAAACCATCTGCAGTCAACCCTGTCAGTCAGAGGCATGCTTTTTAGAAATTTCCTTATCTCATTAATTATTTTTTGAACCAACCATCCTGCCTACTCCATTCCTTCTGGCCTTATTATTTTCAAGGCTTTCCTTCTATTTGCTATTCACCTGCTGTGGATGCTCTTCTAAGGCCTGCGAGCTTCCTTCAGGGAACATAACAATGGGCCTACTCATACCTCAAGCCCCTACATTAGTATCTGAAGTCAACCACATCAGGATTTAGTAAGTTCTCGCTGAGGCCTGTTGCTCTCTCTCTTTATGCGTAAAATGTATTCTGGATTTTCCAGCTCCCGTAGTCCTGAGAAATGCCAGGTTCCTCTTTTCCAACCTCTCCCCATTCATGCAAGATTAGTGGCCAGAAAAAAAAAATCTGCTTAATAATCCCATGGGCCTTTCAATTCACTAATTGTGTCACTCACCCCAGGGCAGAAGGCCTCATGTATGCTCTCTGCACCCATTAATCCACACATTAAGTGCCAGATCCGGAAGTCCTAATTTAGGTTAACTCAGTCAAAACTGTACTGATTTCTGTAGGACCAGGATCAAACCCAGTTTCCAGCCTAAGATACTGAGGTTGCTGGGGAGATCCATGATAGAGGGAAAGCTGGGGAGGAATCTTCCTTTGAAGGTCAAAGACTTGACCACTGTGGAAACTACTCTCTGGAAACCCTCCAGTTCAACCCTCACCCATCCCACTGCCTGTTACATTTCTAACTCCAAAAACCCGGACAGGGTTCTGTGCCAGAAGGAATAGTCCCTGCCTCCTACAACCTGCACTCACCAGAGGAACCACACTATTTCAACTGTCAGAACCTCTCTGCCGCTACAGAAAGGGATGCCCCCCTCCCCTCCCCGCCATTGAACAAAATGAAGGGATCACATGAGGGCAACATGACACTAAAAACCAGAAGGAGTCGCTCCATTATATAATGACTGAAGACTCTTCCTCTTGGTTTTACAGAGACTTTGTGAAGTCAATTTAGAAGCAAATTTCAGTTTTTCAAAAGCAAGCTTTTACAAAAACCTAGCATCAATAGGAATATCCCTGTGTCTGTATGTTTATTTCAATGGAGACAGGTTGTTAATGATTTCTTTCACCTTTCCATTACCTACTGGGCTTTCCAAACCCATTGAGAGAGTATGGGGGAGAGGGAGAACAGGATTTGTCCCAAATGCACACATTAATATTAGAGCTGTAGAAAGTATGTATGTTTTGGCTTCTATACCACTGTATATATATTTTCCTATGTCTCCAGTCACTCCCAATGGATCAGTGTCTGACTTTGGTTCTCACAGCCTAGTCAAATCCCCAATTTTCAGAATTTTTGGCATAGCCAAAAATGTGTCCCTTACTTCTGTAATCAAACATGCATCCGAATCCACATCTTTTTCTTTGTTACCTCTGCTTCCTAGATATTAGTAGAAGAAATGGAAATCGCAATCTTTGCAACTAATATAAAAGATTCAGGGCCAGCTTCTCACCTAGTGTAAATCAGCATAGTTCTATTGAAGTTAATGGAGCTTCACTGATTTACATCATCTGAGGATTACACTTGTTCCTACTGTCTACATTCCAGTGTTTTATGCCAGTCCACTATAATCCTTCACCTGATCAGGGCCCTATATGGCCTGAGAGCAGCCTTTCCTTCTAAAACTAGATACAGTTGACATATTAGGGGGTAAACATTTTGGATTATGCTGGGACTTTTAAACCACAGCTTGTATTGGGATGTGATGGAGGGAAGGGAAAGGTCTGTACATCAGCAGCAGCTCCTGGAGGCATTTAAAGACATTAGCAGGCAGCTGTATGTTATTCCTTTACACCTTTGCTTTGTTTTAGAACTTGTCATTCAGGAGGCTGCTTTGCTAACTTTACTATTTCTACTGTTTTTACCTTGTTTTGTTATATTTTATAGTGACCCTGTCTCCACTGGTGGTGAGGGCAAAGGAAGGTTTGGTGCCAATTCAGTGAGTCAGGCATACATGTAATTACCATTTAATTCAATGGCAGTTACATGCACAAAAAGAACAGGAGTACTTGCAGCACCTTAGAGATTAACGAATTTATTTGAGCATAAGCTTTCGTGGGCTACAGTCCACTTCTTCGGATGCATAGAATGGAACATATATTGAGGAGATATATACACACATACAGAGAGCATGAAAAGGTGGGAGTTGTCTTACCAACTCTGAGAGGCCAATTATGTAAGAAAAAAAAAACTTTTGAAGTAATAATCAAACTAGCCCAGTACAGACAGTTTGATAAGAAGTGTGAGAGTACTTACATGGGGAGATAGATTCAATGTTTGTAATGGCTCAGCCATTCCCAGCCTAAGTTGATCCTTCCATGCACAGAGGTCATGCAGGAGTAGGTCAAACCCAGCAGGCCTTACGCAGATACAACAAGAATTTTCCTTGAGTGAGATTCTCCAAGTTTGACCCTTAATGATTTAAAAACTAGTGTCTCTGGAACATCATCATTTGACTTTGTAAGATAACTTCCATGATTTGCCTGAGAGTATGTGTTACAACTCTGGAAATTGTTTAGGCCGATACCAACTCTGTCTTAGCAAAGATGTCATATACATGTAATTTAACTTTATTTTGTTTGTCTAGGGCAACAGTGACATCTGGTGCCCACTTTCATTCAGCAGGAATAGTACAGTATTTCCATACCTCTCCTCTTTCAAACTCTAGTGATTTGAATGGGGTTACCATATTTAAAAATTAAAAAGATAGGACACTCCACAGGGCCTGGGCCCCGCCCCTTCCCTACCCCCGACCCTGCCCCAACTCCGCCCCTTCCCCAAAGTCCCCGCCCCATCTCCGCCCCCTCCCCTGAGCACCCCGCATTCCCCCTCCTCCCTCCCAGCCGCGCAAAACAGCTGTCCGAGCGCTACCGGCTTCACAGTTTGCCGGGCAGCCCCCGGACCTCCAGACTCTGTGCCCCCGGCCGGGCACTTCCCCAGCACAGCCGGAGCCCGGGAGGGGAAGCGCCCGGCCGGGGGCGCAGGGTCTGGAGGTCTGGGGGCTGCCCGGCAAACTGTGAAGCCGGTAGCGCTCAGGCAGCTCAGCTCTTCAGCTACACAAAGCTGAGGTGTCTGGGGGGAGCAGCAGCAGCCGCTTCCGCGGGGGAATCCGCCTGCAGCTCGCAGCCTGCCGGAGCCGCTCTAAGATAAGCAGGGGACTAGTATTTTCCCGGACATGTTCAGCTTTTTGGCAATTCCCCCCTGGACGGGGATTTGAGGTCCAAAAAGCCGGACATGTCTGGGAAAATCCCGACGTATGGTAACCCTACATTTCAGTTTAATGCAAATTTCAATCATATGTCTGTCATAAAGTAGATTCCATTGCTGACTTGAACGTTCTGCCCTTTCCACCCTGGAGAGAGAGGGAGATGCTTCCCCAACAACAAAGAGAGGTGAATAATGAAAGATCCCTAATATGGTGCCTGCATATCTGAACTCTGTAAAGGGAATGGCCTCCCTTATGCCAGTTCTCCTGCAACACTCCCCCTGTTCCCATCCATGGAGGGGGAAAGGGGTCTGTGCAGTGAAGATATTAATACTGCATTATTGCATGGTAAAGTCTATCACTGCACATCCATGGAAGGGATATGGCTGTCATCAGGGTTATACCATGGATTGTGATAGAGCCAGAATGGGGTCATCTGGGGAGGGAATGGAATACTGAGGGGCCCCCACCTACAGAGAAATGACCGTATTCTGAATTCATTTCCAACAATGGATCTTAAAAAGTAGCTACAAAGAAAGGGCAAAGGAAGGTTTGGGCCCAATTCAGTGAGTCACCCATACACATAATTCCTGTTGGACCAGCCAGATAGGGTGCAGTTCAATGCAAAAGAGTCTTCAACTTTTGTTGAAACGAAGCTTCATCCTATTCTCATTTCTGTGGAGTGAGTCAGACCCCAGATGAGTCATTGAAAAATGAGAACTGTTTCAAAGCCAGCAGGACGCAGCCTTTTACTAACACTTCAGCATGTTCTAGAACCTCAGCCCATCACTGGAGCTCAAAACAGTTTAATATGGGGAGCCAAGCAGTAGCTTCTTGTTCAGATAAGAAAACCAAGACATGGAGGGAATCAATTTATAAAACCAAACTGTGCATTAGCAGCAAAGCCACAAAGAGAACCCAGTTGTTCTGACTCCCAGGCCTCTGCACAACCACATTGCTTTTGATTCTTCCATTTCTCTAAATCCATTAATCTGTGAGGTGAACTGGGATTTCAGAGAGGGCCGGTTGGGCAGCCCATCCGGACATTCTCATCACAGGAGAAGTTGCTAGCAGACCCCATAATATATTGGCCCCAGAAAACAGCAGGGGAAGATGATGCTGGGGAAGCCAGTGTTCATTCCAGAACCAGACAGACCATGGAGTATCATGCAGTGAGGACTGTCCACGGGGGATCGAAGAGAGAGAAAGATATGAGCATAGGGGTCATGCACTGAGGAGAACTTGTGGATAGTCAATTCACTGGTTCTCTGGCGTAGCCAATATCATCCTGTTTGTGTGGGTCTGTCCACCAGCCAAAGGAAAGAAACATGCACAGAGCATTGTGACTGCACCTAATGACATGAGAGTTTGCTCATATACTTCAAGAGAACTTCAGGGCACTCAGTACTTTGCAGGATTAGGATCAGAATTATGGGCAACACATTTCTTCTCGTTTCTATGTCATTTAAAACAGGTATAATTTTTCGTTTTCACAGGGCTATGCCCGTATTTCTTGTAAAATGCCAAGATTTACTTTAGAGAAACAAGGTGAGAAAGTAAGGTAATATCTATCATTGGACCAACTTCTGGTCCAATGAAAGACATTATCTCATCCATCTTGTCTCTCTAATATCCTAGCACAATAAAATAGAAATATCCCTGTGTCTGTGTGTTTATTTCAAAGGAGACGTTGCTGAGATTTTCAGAGCAATGGATTTGAAGTTGAAATGAACAGAATATGTGCGTCCCAAATACACTGCTTTGAAAATCTCAAGCATTATTTTGAAAGGATTAATATTCCCCTGCAGAGTTTGCAAACAAGCCATTCAGCACCTGCTTGTGCAGGAGAACCAGAAAGGGAAACTGACTGGAGAACAAGTGAAAACAACTCCTCTATGTCTCTTGTTCAAGCAGCATGAAATTCAGAGAACAAACAAGGAGTATAGATGATGACAAGTAAAATAGGTATGTAAATTTTTCTGTGTTAGTAATCCAACCCCCTAGCTCCCAGCTTTATTTTGTTCAAGTCCCTGTTGGGATGCATTAGCAGATCCCCTTCCATGAGTCCTCCCACCATGCCCCAAAATTGTTGCCATTGTATGTCCTTACTTCTGTCCATAGTCTCCTTCTCTGTTATCCTTTAGCCAGTTCCTTTCCCCTGCTCCCAGTCTTGTTTTTTCCCCCTTTGGCTCTCTCTTTTTTGCTGCACCTCCCTGCAGGCGCTTCCTCTCCACTCCCACACTAACCACAGACCACATCCTGCCTGGGGCTTGAAAAGGATATCCGTGGGGGTCTTGTGAGACTGAACTGCACATGTTGTTATGGCTGAGTTGAGTACCACAGCAGCAGGCAGGAGAACCATGGATCAGTGAACTACTGACTGAACCTGTAACTCTGTATACATCCGCTGCTCCCACAACTGGTTGCAGTAAGGGGCCATCATAGAAGAAAGAGGGAAAGGTGAGAGGGAAAGTTTCACCTGCATGGTTGCAGAGAGCAATGTAGATCCAGGTCAGGTAGCTTTCTCTCTCTGCCCACAGGGCTCTTGTTCTCTCATTCGTAGCTCCCTGGCACCCACCCCCTGAAGTCTGGAGACGCTGGTCTAATGTTGTTATTTAGTAACATGGATATGGATATTATTTTAGAAAGATATAATTTTTGACCTGAGAATGTCCCTTTATTCACCTTTAGGGAAAAAACTGTTTTCAAAAGCAAAAGTCAAGTAATCAGTTAGCACAGGGGTCGGCAATCTTTCAGAAGTGGTGTGCCGAGTCTTCATTTATTCACTCTAATTTATGGTTTCGCGTGCCAGTAATAAATTTTAACCTTTTTAGAAAGTCTCTTTCTGTAAGTCTATAATATATAACTAAACTATTGTTGTATGTAAAGTAAATAAGGTTTCAAAATGTTTAAGAAGCTTCATTTAAAATTAAATTAAAATGCAGAGCCCCCCGACTGGTGGCCAGGACCTGGGCAATGTGAGTGCCACTGAAAATCAGCTTGCGTGCCACCTTCGGCATGCGTGCCATAGGTTGCGTACCCCTGAGCTAGCATTTCCTGTGTTGTTTTATATATGGGCTGGATCACACAAGGTTTTACAAGAGAAACATTTTTATTAAAATCATATATAAATAGTTTCTCCGACTTACTGTATGCTTGTTAATTTCCTGTAAGATTCATTTTGTTACAGATTTGCTATTATAGGAGAAAAATGTCTTTTGTGGGAAGGGAAGAGGGTTACAAAATGCCAATGATTTCTTCTCCACCGCATATGGCTAAATATTGACTAGATCGGTATACAGACATCAAGAAAAGGAATTTTAAAAACAACTTTTAAGAAATACCTTAAATGTTTTAACCATCTCCTTCCAGTGAACAGGAATCTTATCTCTAGCTGCCATTTTAATTATATTTCACAGCAGGTGGACAACTGGGTGACACAAAGTGGACTAAAAGAGTTTTTTTGCCATTAGAGAGCATTGGAAATCAAAATTGTAAAGTTTTAAGGTAAGTTCTATAATATGTTAAAAACACTTTGGGCTATATTGGCAGCAAATGCTAATTTAGCCCTTGATCCAGCAAAGACTTTGCATTTGCTTAATGTTACACACTGGGCATTGTCCTACTGAAATCAATGGGTTTTAAGACCTTGCAGGATTGGGGCCTTAACTGTTGTACTATTTGTTCCACACCTTTGGCCTATAGAAGTCATTGGGAGTTTGCCACTGACAGTTCAATGGCACCAGCATTTGGCAATATGGGCCTGGGCAAAAGCCCACTGAAGCCATTGCAGACTCCTATTGACATCAATGGATTTTGGATCAGGCCATATATTCTGAGTGATGGCTTGATCCTGCACCACTTGATGATAAAGGGAGCAGGATTAGGCCCTGAATGAATATATAAAATATTTGTTTTCCCATCTAGATTACTACACAGTGCTGCTGCTAATTTTCATTGTGTAATCTATTGTGGAAATTGAAATAAGCACCAGTGTAATGTAAAGTACATTAAGAGATGAAAATATTCTTTGGAAATTTTGTAAATGCAATACTAATTCGAATCTATTTATCCATGCTAAATTATTAAAACCTACCTAAATAAATTAAATTTGAAGAGTCAGTTGTCTTACATCAGCAATAAAAATTCCTCGTAGTTCATAAAACATTTTAAGATACATCAAAATGCATCTTATTTTTATATCGTGTTCTCCAGAATTATTTGAATCATCACTTCCTCCACTGACAGCAAAACCCTCGACTTTTACACTGCCATCATGAAACAATGCACAAGAACACAACTGATATTAAAACTTACAATAAAATACTGTATACACTATCCTTCACCCCCATCTCAGCTCTACCTAGCTATTAATTAGAAAGGTCACGATAGAAAAGGACTTCGAACAACATGTTAAGTTACTCGTTTTGTTCAAATGGATTATTCTTAGCCAACAACTACAAAATATAATATTATATAGTTAACACGCACGCGCGCACACACACAATATTTTTTTAAATGAAGCAAAGGTGTCATTCTCTGATGGTATTTGGATTTTAAAAACTGGTCTGTTAGAAGCCAGTTCTGCTCCCAGTGAAGTTAATGGGAACATTTCCAGTAACTTCAATGGGAGAAAGATCTGGCAAGATGGTGAATTGCAAAGTGATATTGACCTGTTAAGGCTTGACTTTTATACAGAGCAATTCACTAAGGGTACAAATGCTAATATTTCAAAGCCCACAAAAGTGGAGGCAGCGCTGAGGCTCTTTTAAGAAATTTGGCATCACATTCACCAATGTGTTACTCCACTTTTAAACAGCTGTAACTCCACTGAAATCAACTGGAGTAAGACAATGGTGAGCTAGAGCTTTGCCCCATGAAAACTATTTATCAGCTTAGCTATTAAAAGCTTGCATTTACCGCTTACAGTAAACACACACCTGTGGAACAGAAGCATGTTATTTGGTACATGCACTTAATTACAAATTGGAATGAAGTTATAGCCTATTTAGACACATAAATGCTCTTCTCTCTGAATAAATCTTGTCATCAGTCATGGTATCAATTCTCCCTATGTCGGAACTTCCTGCTTCTTTTGGTGAATCTGCTTCTGTAGCTCATCCCTGTCAAGTTTCATTTTGACTTCTAGAACTTCCCATAGGGACCCAATGCTCTCATAGATAGCCGCAAGCCCTAATTACAGATAGAAATTGAATTAGTTTTATTAGTAAAACTAAATTACAACATATAACAGTGCATTTTTCATTATCACTAGAGCAAATGTCCCTAATAAAGACAGACACTGGGCCATATTCTCTGCTGGGGTAGATGTGTGAAACTCCATTGAAGTCAATGGAGCTGTGCCCAATACACATTATGGTAGCCAGGAGCTGTTGGCAAGCACAAGTCCACACCCTCTTGCCTGGCTGCTCCCTCAACAGACTATTGAATTCTTCTGTTTTCTAAAGACAAAGAAAACGACAACAAGAAATCTAAAGCTAATTGCGTTTCACTTCGTGCTTTGAAGTAATCTCACCCACATTGCAGATAACTGTGGATGCAACAGGTGCATGCATGGTTTTGAGGTGCATCCATTATGCACCTAGTTGAAAAATCGGGCCCAACGTTGGTAAAGAGCTTTGAGATCCTCAGATGAAACATACATTAATGCAAATTAGTATTATCATCATAGCTACATTATTGTTGCAGAATTCAGAGTACAGAGCTCGACAGTAGTGATCCTACCAGCATTAACTTCAGCTTTCATTTCTTTGATACCTTCATTAATCTCCATCTGAAGCTTGCTGATTCGAATATTTATCTTCTCTTCAGCCTGTTTTGTTCCATGTTCTTCCATGGTTATTTTTTGTATTTCTTCTATTTAATCAAGTTTCTCTGACATCTGGCTGAATCTCATCTCTATGGCCCTTTCACTCATTTCCTGGGATCAGTGAAAATAATTATATTTGGTTATTCTTTGAGTAATAAATTACCAAATTCTTTGGGTAATAAACTGTTCATTCCCTAGAGATGCAACAAGTGTCAATGCTTACTTATCATTTTCTATACAAGATTTAAACATTTAAGCAGTTATAAAATATAGTTAATAAAAATTTTCAAATTGGCTTGGTCACTGTAAGCTGCTTCTTCTTCATTTTATTTTTAAGATGGAATATTTCTAAATTTAAAAGTAATATTCAGGTTTATCTATCATTATAGGGTGGGTTTTCAAGAGCTCCCAATCAATGGGAATTTTATCATTGCATCAACAGGAGCGGACTTATGCCCATATTAAGCACTTCTGAAAATCCCACTAAATGCCAACTCAGCAACATTTTCTTGTATAAGACTCTAGAAGTATTTTCAGAACATTTTATTCTTTTATTACAGAAACCTACGGTCTTTTCCTTAAGGGACAAGGAAATCTTATCAATTTTCTGTAAAAGCTCTTTTTCAATCCGTTCATGTTCCTGTTCCAACCAGCTGCGAGCAGACAATATCTGGCTGCTGAGTTCCTCTACTCCATCTTTTAATCTAAGAGAATAAAATAAATGAGCATGTTTGCACATATACAAGAGCATCTCAGGTTCTTTGATCACTGGACTGTTGAGTTTTTATGACAATCAACATAAAAATCCCCTTTTTCCTCCATAGCATATTTGACAGCATATTCATGCAATTTTGTGAATTGTCACACAGCTGGGCTTGGTTTATGTTAATTGTTTCAGATAATCAAGGATGAGAGAATGTAATAGAACAGCAATTAGTTGCACAAAATATGGGTGCAGTATTTTCAAGCATATACGATGCAGACCCTTCAAGAAATAGAATACCATGGCCTAGAAACAAGTGTGACATCCCATTCACTTTACAGTCTTTGAAGACCATGAGAGTTTGGATTGGAAAGGACTGAGTAAAGATTTTAGGATTTGGATCTACATGTATAAATTTAAATGTGCTGTAATATTTGAAGTCCTATGCATTTGCCTCTCTCGTTTTGGCATGGTGCTGAGATAGTTGCAGTAACTGGGTCTGCAGATATATATTTGCAGCCAGTTTGAAACTGTTACACGTATTGAATTCTGTGTCTGGCCTGTCTGCACATGTATACATTCTTTTCCAGGTCTTAATACTCACATCTGGCACACACATTTTACAAATTTAGTTCAAAGTGGTTTGTGACCAGATTTACAGAAGTATTTAGGTGCCTAAAATACAGAAAGGTGCATAGTGGGGTTTACAAAAGCATCTACACAGGTTAGGAGCTGATCTCCCACTGCAAGTCAATAAGAGTGAGATGCTGAACTAACTTAGCTGCTTCTCTAAAATGCGCTAGGTGCCTCTCTGCATTTCTAGGTGCCGAATTATCTTTGCAAATCTGGCTCTTACTGAGTTCTATTACAGCAGTGAGCAAATGAACAAATTAATGTACCTTCATTTGGGTCCCAGTCCTTCAACACCTCATTCATGCAAAGATCCTCTCATAAGGATTATTCTGGGTTTGCAAGACTAGCCCCTTGATTTATAATTAGCATGATTTCCCAATAAGGTGAGTACTCACTTAACATCCAGAAGGTGGAGCTGTTGGTTGCTCTCTTTGTAGGCAATCTTCAGTTTTGCTTCTTGTTGCATTATTGACTGCTCTACTCTGCTCAGAAGGTAAGAAATCTGAAACAGAATTCTGAGTTTACTATTTTTCTCCTCAAACTCATCACACATTGGGCTTGGAACATAAATTCTTATAAGATTTTAAAGGGACGCTGCTCTAATTGATGGTCCTAAACTTTAACCTACTTGCAAATTTTCCTTTTAGTTTTTTAAACTGTCCTCATCATGCAAAATCTACTAACCCACACAACTGGAGTGGTAGCATTACTAAGATCACAATTTCTCAGCCAATAGGGTTACCATATTTTGTGCCTCCGAATGGAGGACACTCCACAGGACCCCGGCCCCGCCCACAGCCACGCCCCCGCCCCCGCCCCAACTCCGCCCCCTCCCCAAAGTCTCCGCCCCCTCCCCTGCTTCCCGCGAACATTTAATTCGCGGGAAGCCTGAAGCAGGTAAGGGGGGGTGTGGGGGGAGGAGGTGCGACCCAGGCTGGGTCGGCTCGGGCCCTGGGGTGCCGGCCCCGGCCGACCACCCCCGGCCCGCCCAGCACTGCCGGCCCCCGGCGGCCCGGCGCACCCCCCGGCGGCCCGGCTCCGGCCCGGCTCGGCCTCCCGGCCCCGCGGCCCAGCGCACCCCCCGGCCCAGCGCACCCCGCGACCCCGGACCGGCTCCTGGCCCCCGGCGGCCCGGCTCCCAGCGCACCCCCCGGCGGCCCGGCTCCCAGCCCCGCGACCCTGGAACAGCTCCCAGCGCACCCCCCGGCGGCCCGGCTCCCAGCGCACCCCCCGGCGGCCCGGCTCCCAGCCCCGCGGGCCCGGCCCGGCTCCTGGCCCCGCGGCCCAGCGCACCCCCCGGCGGCCCCGCGGCCCAGCGCACCCCCCGGCTCCCAGCACACCCCCCGGCGGCCCCGCGGCCCAGCGCACCCCCCCGGCGGCCCCACGGCCCAGCGCACCCCCCGGCGGCCCGGCTCCCAGCGCACCCCCCAGCGGCCCGGCTCCCAGCGCACCCCCCGGCGGCCCCGCGGCCCAGCGCACCCCCCCGGCGGCCCCACGGCCCAGCGCACCCCCCGGCGGCCCGGCTCCCAGCGCACCCCCCAGCGGCCTGGCTCCCAGCGCACCCCCCAGCGGCCCCGCGGCCCAGCGCACCCCCCGGCTCCCAGCGCACCCCCCGGCGGCCCCGCGGCCCAGCGCACCCCCCGGCGGCCCCGCGGCCCAGCGCACCCCCCGGCGGCCCGGCTCCCAGCACACCCCCCGGCGGCCCGGCTCCCAGCGCACCCCCCAGCGGCCCCGCGGCCCAGCGCACCCCCCGGCGGCCCTGCGGCCCAGCGCACCCCCGGCGGCCCGGCTCCCAGCGCACCCCCCAGCGGCCCGGCTCCCAGCGCACCCCCCGGCGGCCCGGCTCCCAGCCCCACGGGCCCGGCCCCCGGCTCCCCGCCCGGCCCCGCACCCAGCCCGGCCCGGCACCGCGCGCCCGGCCCGGCACCATGCCCCCGGCCCCGCACCGGCCCCGGCCAAAGAGGCCCCGCCGAGCCCTCCCTCCCTCCCTCCCGATTTTCCCGGACATGCCCGGCTTTTGGGGATTTCCCCCCGGACGGGGATTTGAGCTCCCAAAAGCCGGACATGTCCGGGAAAATCCGGACGTATGGTAACCCTATCAGCCAACAACAAACGGGCGGGGTGGCACGGAACTGTGTTTCCTTGCAGTAAGAGCATCTGCCTGGACCTTTTTTTTGTGATTACGTGAGGAATATCACTTAGCCGTACCCCACCTCCAAAACCTCCCTGTGTGAGGTAGCTCTCAGGAGTACTGTCCATGGTACACACCTCTTGGGCAGGCCCTCATTCTTCCTTCCATTACTTAGTGGGCTCTCCAAACCCATTGAGAGAGTATGGACTTTGTAACCAACCTGCAGAACACCCTCAAAGACTCTCTAGCCCTTGCTCAAGAATACCTACAGGATGCTCAAGAAGAGCAAAAGGCCTGGTATGATAAACATGCAAGAGAGCGTTCCTTCAAAGTAGGTGACCAACCCATGGTCCTGAAAGCGCTCCAGGCCAATAAAATGGAAGCGTCGTAGGAGGGGCCATTTATGGTCCGAGAGCACATGGGAGCTGTTAATTACCTCATAGCATTTCCAGACCCTACCCTAAAACCTAAAGTATTCCTTGTTCATTCTCTAAAGCCCTTTTATTCCCGAGAAATCAAGGTTCTCCAGTTTGAGTGGCCTGAAGGAGTCTACTATGAAGGAAAAAGCAATAGCGGCATAGAAGAGGTGAGTCTTTCCATCACCCTTGGGCATAAGCAGCGACAGCAAATGCAGGAGCTGTGCACCAGCTTTGCACCATGTTTTCAGCCACCCCAGGATGAACAGAATGGGCGTACCACTCCATTGACACAGGTGATGCTCGCCCAATTAGAGCCCAACCCTACCGGATGGCTCCACAAGCCAAAACCGCAATAGAAAGAGAGATCAAGGATATGTTACAGATGGGTGTAATCTGCCCCTCTGAGAGTGCATGGGCCTCTCCGGTGGTTCTGGTTCCCAAACCAGATGGGGAAATCCGCTTTTGTGTGGAATAAGCTAAATTCTGTAACTCGCCCAGAAAACTATCCAATGCCACACACAGATGAGCTATTGGAGAAACTGGGACATGCCCAGTTCATCTCCACCTTAGACTTAACTAAGGGATATGGGCAAGTGCCGCTAGATGACCCAGCCAAGGAAAGTTCAGCCTTCATCACCCATGTAGGGTTGTATGAATTTAATATGCTCCCTTTCAGACTGCGAAATGCACCCGCCACCTTCCAGAAACTGGTAGATAACCTTCTGGCTGGATTTGGGGAATTTGCAATCTCCTACCTTGACGATGTGGCTATATTCTCAAATTCATGGGTTGAATTCACAACCCTGCGTTTAGCAGGCCAATGCTCAAACCACTGAGTTATCCCTCCCCCTCCCAAGATATTGCCTATCTAGCCATAACCTCTAGCCACCAGTAAACATGATAAATATTTTCTGGTGATGAGATAAATCTACTTCAGGCTTTCAAAGAAATATGAGTTGTTAAAAATATTTAACAAAAAAATTCTTAATCTCTTCCAGGTGGCACATCATTATTAAGAGCTTGGAGTAAAGAGAAAGAAATAGGGCCAGATACCCAGCTCTTATATCCGGCCCATTATAACCACAACAATTTGCCTACAGCTAATAATTATTTAACTGTTCCAATAGTTGGATATTTTTACTGTGTACTCTGGAAATCCTCCTATCTTTGTTCAATTCTACTACATACATAAATAATATCAGTTTTGTTTGCTGAATATGTTCATAATGTAGTTTTAGTCCAGGCATTTCAAATTACTTGATGTTGCTTTGGCTTTAGGGCTTTGTCAGAAGATCACCACAAATTTTTTTGAAAATGCAAAATGAAATTCTGTCACCCAAAAGGGTTCATCCAGATTATTGGACTTGAACACTTAAATCGATGTAGAACATGGTCCTCTGCTGTAAACACAGTGTGGTTTTGGCAACATTAGTGAGGTTATAAAATGGATCTTGTGCCATTAGTTATTAAAATAACTATGTACCCTGGCCTAAGTACAAAAATCGTTACATTACCTTAATGTTGTAACCAAAAAGAGCAAGGACATTAGACTGGTATACTTATTATGCCAAAACATTCAAAGGTCTGAAGTACCAGTGGGTGATTTTACAAAAGCTGTAGGTGAAATCCTAGCTCCACTGATGGCAAAACTTCCTTGGCAAAACAAGTACATTCAATTGACCCAAGAATTCACTCTCTGGCAGCTGCATAATATGTGAGCACAGAAAAGCTCAAGGATGATGCTTCAGTCTTAACTTTGAATTTTCATTCATATCAAAATCATAATTCTAAAAAATATTTATGAGAGAAGAATTGGCTCCTTTGGTCTATTGAGAAATTCCATCTCATAACACTGTAGCAGCAGAAAGAGCTGAAGGAATGAAGCAGGACCATGCTTTCTAAAACTCCAAACAAACTTTAACGCAACTAGAGCCCTCACATTGAGTCTACTGCCTGCCTGGAGCTGACAAGAGGCAGCACCCCACCCCACCCCCCGCAAAAAAAAACCCACTTTGTTTAAATTACTAATCTCCCAGCCTTTCTCAACCCACACCCACCTGCAACACAGCCAACAGGAGAGGGGAAGCCCATTACAATATATGACTGAAATTAGCACATTTTGAAACTCTCCCACCCCTCCATGGACATGGACAGCCCAGGATGCAGCATAACTGGTGGGGCTATGCTGCTTGTGAGGAGCTCTTGTAGGGCCCTGCGTTCCCTTTTATTTACATCATCATAATCTTGCACCTACATAAGCCCCGATCCTGTGACCACTTAAGAATATGCTGAACTTCACACCTCGTAAATAGTCCCTTTCCCTTCAATGAAGCTAACATGCTTGAAGTTAAGTGTGTGCTTAAGTATAAGCAGGACTGCGGCTATAGACTTTACATATTCAAAGCCCAGTAAGAAGGTGAATTGATTACTCTCACAAGCCCTTTGTGAAGCGAATGAATATTAATATTGTCCACAGTAACAAACATGTCCCTGGATTCAGTTAATATTTACCTGCCAGCAACTTGAAACACTTTAACATTAATACTTTTAAGCTAGTTTGCAATTTTTTCAAAGCTTTATCTGTAATATTACATACTACCTCCGTTCCGTGTTTTTTATAAGCCCTCTTGCAATTCACTGGTATCACACATACGAAGGCTAAAATTAACAAAACAAAACAAAACAAAACATGGTACAATATGGAAACTAAAATCAGAGGCATAAAAATGCATATCATGTTCTATTCTACTTAATGTATTGAGTCTATTGTATTATTCTTAATGGATGTAGCAAAAATCCCAATGCCAGCTAGCAAAATGAATGACTATCTTGTAGCTATGTTATCATCTGAAAGCTTTATTACAAGGCTGTGACATCAAAGCAGTACAATCTGTCTTCATTTAGGGTCTCATCCAGTTCCCATTGCAGTCAAAGGGAGTCTTTTACCGACTTCAGTAACAGTTGGATATGATCCTTTGAGCACAAGAAAAATGTCAGTCACCTTTTATAGCAGTGGTGGGCAACCTGCGGCCCATCAGGATTATCCGATGGTGAGCTGAGAGACAGTGTTTACATTTGGATTTGGACTAAATTCAACCTATGATGTGTGACCAATTTACCCTGTCACCAAATACAAACACTCCTCATGGAGTTGGCACAATATCATTAGAGCCCCTTGGTTTGTATAGCCTTTATAGCTCAGTAGCCTGTGTCGTGCCCTTTATTTAAAGGAAAACAAAGGTAGAATACAAAGAAATATTAGTTTTCACCAACATGGTGTAGAATAATCCAGCTCACGTTGGTAGTGATGAAATAAATACAAATCCAAAGACTGCTTAATAGTCTAACATGAGAATTGTGGGTCACAGCCTATTTTATTCCAGAATGCACCATCAAAGCCATTTGGGTGAGCTTGTAGCTATGCAATGCACCATAGTGTCCAAGTTCAGGCCCCAAGTTCCCATAGGGTGACCAGACATCCCGATATTAGGGGATTATTATTATACATTTTTCTTTCTCCCTCCACCCCGAAAAATAAAGTGTCCCAATTTTTCACACTTGCTATCTGGTCACCCTACCCGGACCAGCAAGGGATGGGAACACTACAAAGACACATGGGTGCTGGAACCAGGGGTGCAGGGAGTGCTTGTACTCTCCCTGCCTTGAAGTAGTTTCTGTTATATACAGGGTTTACAGTTTGGTTCAATGGCTCTCAGTAACCCCCATACAAATTGTTCCAGCACCCCTGCAAAGACATCACACTCAACCCCTTGGAATGATCCCATCTGAGCATCCAGGATGGAGCCAACAGACCCTTGAAAGAGATGACTTCACTCAGTGTCAAGCTTTTGAGGTGGGCAGGGGGAAGTAAATGGAGAATGTGGAAATTCCAGTGGACTGAAGTTTTAAATATACACAGAGATACAACTATCCTCTCATCCTAGCTGAGGTTCCTCTCACCTTTGTGATAGCTAAAAAGGCTTATGTGAGGACACTGGCACTGCCATGATGTCAGTGGCCAGGACATGGGCAGTCATGCCTAGTGGTTGGCACAGGCACCAGAGCCCAGGGTCAGAGGCTAGGTGCCAGAACTGAAATTAGGAATCAGATCCAAGGATCAGAAACAGGTTCCCTGAAGTGGGGCAGGGCTAGAACAAGCACACACAGGTGCTAGCTCAGCCATGAGTACATGATTTGAAGAGACACTGAACTGCTGCTGGGCTTAAGTGCTGGGCTGCTGACTCTTCAAACCAATCAGGCGATCTAGTCAATCAGGCAGCCAACTACAGGCCAGCTGTTTTTGTTAGGTTCCTAGGAGCGTGGCTCTGCTGCAGGTCCTGACTCCTGGAACATGGTTTGTGCTGTACCTTTTCTGGGGATACATAAAGGACCCCAGTCTCCTTCACAACATTATATCCAATGTGGCCATTTTAAAGAAGAAAAACTTATGGTAGGGGCTAATAGTGTCCTTAATTGATTCTGCCTGCTCTAGCAATCACACCTGAGTGTCTAAGCTTCTGATCCTCCTCTCACTTACACCAATGTAAAGCAGGAGTATCTCCAATGGAGCCAACAGAATTACACCAGTGTAAAACTGGAGGAAAATAAAGATCTTTGTTCCTAAAGCAATCATTCATTTATATAGGTTTTCATACTCTAAGGCAGTGTTTCCCAACCTTGGGACGCCGCTTGCGTAGGGAAAGCCCCTGGCGGGCCGGGCCGGTTTGTTTACCTGCCATGTCCGCAGGTCCGGCCGATCACATATCCCACTGGCCACGGTTCGCTGCTCCAGGCCAATGGGAGCTGCTGGAAACAAACCGGCCCCGTCCGCCAGGGACTTTCCCTACACAAGCGGCGTCCCAAGTTTGGGAAACACTGGCCTAAGGATGATGTTACATTAGATAGGATAAGATGTATGAGGGCTATAAAACCCTCTCGCTTCAGGGGATAACCAATCTCTAGCTGATAGGTGTTGAGAAGAAACTTCTCCTGTGAGCGAGTTGTGCCATAATTGTCCAATATGGGGATTCTTGCATCTACTTCTGACACATCTGATAAAGGCCACTGCTGGAGACAGGATTCTGAACTAAATGAACCAATGGTCTGAGTGTGACAATTCCTATGTTTCTCTGGTGCAAATGGTCATAGCTTCATAATGGAGCTATGAGAATTTATATCAGCAGAGGATCTGCCCCATAATATTTTCTAAGATAGCTTATTGAATAGTCAAAATGGGTAGTCAAGGCTACTATGCTGAGTTTTTTCCCCTAAAATCAGCCAAAAGTTCATAGTTATTTTCAAACCAACGTCCATTCTCCAGCTCCTCTGCAAAGAAAAACAATGTAATGGTCAGTAGAGAACTTTTAGAAATGGTTTTAGAGAAAGTCGTATATGTCAGCATTCATTATATCTTCTGAATAACAATCTCACACTAATTTTCCTCTCAGGTTTCAGTTACACTGATATCAAAGCAATTGTATATGACAGGAAACTATGGCCCATTACTCTCAAAGTGATTTTTTTTTTTTTACTGTAAAAAGGAGTAGTAGTGGGGATTTCATGGCTGTTTTACAAAGGCAAATTAGTGCTCCAGAGAAATACGGGCCAGAGCAATGGTACCAACACTCAAGAATACAACTTTGAGAATTCTGAGCTTAAATGAACCATAAAAGGCCTTTCTATGTGTATTCATAGCCATATGTGACAGGAAAGCAATTTACCCACTGTCTCCTGGAACTCCCCTGCATTGGGGGGAGGGATAGCTCAGTGGTTTGAGCATTGGCTGGCTAAACCCAGGGTTGTGAGTTCAATCCTTGAGGGGGCCACTTAGGAATCTGGGGCAAAATCAGTACTTGGTCCTGCTAGTGAAGGCAGGGGGCTGGACTTGATGACCTTTCAAGGTCCCTTCCAGTTCTAGGAGATGGGATATCTCCATTATTATTATTGCTGGGCAAGAACAGATGCTGTGTGTCCCCAAAGGAAAGTGTAGGGTGGAGCGGGTCGGGCTATGGCCATACCATCTCCCTGCATCTTCTATTCCCCTTTTTGGGCAGCTTGGGTCCGAAGAAGCAGTTCCTGCACTCAGGAGATCACGGAGATTGCAGTTATGGCAAACCAATGCACTGCTCCTTGTGCCTTTTCCCTCATGCATTGTTTGCACTAGCTGAAAGCTCACAGCTGTCCAATGTGTGTGATCAATTTAAGGTTTGCTCGGGCTGAACAATTCCCTGATTAACCTGTTCCTTTTGCCACAGATTTGAAATTCCGAATCTACAGCTTACACCGCTCAAAGGGGAAGATACAGGGGATAACTAAAGTTCCTTATTGCTGTAGTGAGAAACAGACCCCTAAGCTGCTCCTGCCCACTGCTTTGAAGCTGCTCCCGGGAGCCTCCTGCTTGCTGTGCGGGCAGTCGGGGGAGGTCTGGCAAATAAAAAAATTCCCTGGAACCTATCCCCGCCTAATATACATTAATTCTTCTGGGGAAATTGGATTCGCTTAACATCATTTCACTTAAAATAGCATTTTCAGGAACATAACTACAACTTAAGCACAGAGTTACTGTACTCATATAGCCCCCTATGAGTTATACTAGTGTGACTAACCTGGGTGGTTCTATTTGCAATGTCATTTGTCAAAAATAACACTTCCTCTTACAAGTCATTTACAGGAACAGCTTTGTGATACCACTGCATAGACTGTCTGTATTTCATCTCCTGGCCCCTTGCCAGATGCTGCAGTGTTATCCACTGTACAATAGGCTGCATTTGGGTCCTCATATGGGCTCGTTGCAAGTGAATACAACACTTCATTTCCTTGCAAGTCTTTGCTGCTGCTCACTGCATACGGGGAACCTAGAAAACAATTACTCTGCATCAAAGAGTTTATGAATCTCACAGAATTAAAATAAAACATCCAACTAAAATAAATCAATCAACTAAATAAAATAGTAATTATCTCCCTTTGAAAAGGACGTTAAATAAATTCTTCTCTCCTACCCCCAAATAATGGAATTTGACTCCATTCTATTCAGCCCAGAATTAAGACTTGTGTTGGTTACTGTCTACAGTACCCCACCTCTAGTAGCTAGGAAAACGATTCAGAATCACTTAGCTGCTAGGTTCTTCTATGGCCCCAGAACTATTTTGTCAGTACACACAAACACTGAGAACACATGACTCAATTTTAGCACCCCCAAGAGAGCAAGAAGCATTGTTCTAATCATTTTACTGAGGAGAAACTGAGGCATAGACAGATTCTGTAATTTGCCCAAGGTCATAGGGACAGGATGTATGTGAGAGAGCCAAGAATTTAACTCAGATCACCCATATCCTATTCCAGTGCCTTAATTGCAAGACCATCCTCCCTAAAGAACAACTGTCTACTTAACCAAAACTAATTTGATAAACAAAAAGTTACTTGTCAAAAAAAACACTGATATTATCTGAAGTTTAAAAACTTAATAATGTGCACAGTCTAAGAAATCCATAGTACACAATTCTCAAAATGTGCTAAGTAGACAATCATTTCAAAAAGGTTTATCAAAAATTTAATGCTCACATTCATCTCCTGGAATTTCAAGAGCAGCCTGAGCTCTAAAATAGGAAGATTATGGAAGAATCAATTCAGTCATTTCTATCTGTTGGAAAAAACACTTTAAAAATGATACTAATATTTCATTGGTTATGTCCATTCAAGACCGTACCTGGGAAGTTGTGCAGATGCCTTTCCTGTAACAGATAAATAAAACACACTGTAAAGTTTCAGCAGTTATAATATTCCTGCAGATCTTACTTACTAATTTTAATTTTCCTACCTTTTGATTTGATTTTCTTTTTATAGATCAACCATGCTATCCCACTGATGATAATAATCCCTACGAAGAATCCAGTGGTTGCATACAATGGCACGGAAGCAGAGGCTAAAGAGAAGACCAGTGTTAGTGAATCTTGAAAAATTTAACCAGATGGTGGGAAAAACACTTTACCCTCACCTCCATTATATGGATAGTGCTTTTCAAATGATCAAATAATGTTTAACAACTATGTGGATAATACACATTCAGCAACCCATTAATGTGGATGATTCCAGGATACAGTATGCTAGGATTGGTAATAAAAGCAGCAGATAACTTGATTTCTGTAGGCTAATTTTTCTTATGATAAAACATTGCAATATTCTACTGTAATGATGCAACACAATATATGTTACAGTAGCAATACTGTAGTGTCTTGTGAGATTACTGGAGAAAACTGTAGTATTTTAATGGGTTAATGCAGCACAACTGTAAAGTACAAATACGGAGGTTCACATTTTTAAAGGGGCTTAAAACTGTCCTCCATTTTTGAGTCCACAGTCATTTGCAGGTACAAATGTTGGACTCAACTGTGTTTTGCCATGAGCCCTGAGAAAGCCACAGTCTGCCTCCAGGTCTTCCCCTACCCCTGCACTAAGTCTACACCTGGTGCAGTGTATATCTTGCAGTTCACTGTCTAGTACAGCTAGGCAATGTATTGGGGAGGGAGAGCCAAGAATCTGTCCATTCCCTGCCCATTTTCATTCACCTGCTTACGGAGAGAGGGCAGGGGGCGGGGATGGGGTGAGTCTAGAAACTCTACAGAGCCTTCTGTCGTCCTCACACTGCAATCCATGGTATGCTTTACATCCCTTTGCTGCTGTGCAAACTTGACCTTGATTTTGCCCCATAGCAATTAGGGGCGACATCCTCTCTCCATTGAAGTCAATTGGATATTTGCTATTAACTTAATGGGACTAAGATTTCATGATCCCTGGCTTCGTGTTATGCTGGCACAAGCTGGTGGTAAGACCTTGAAATACTGTCATTTGTTCCTACAGTTAATCAGATTAATCCCTCAATTCAAGTCATTTAAAAAAATGAAATCTAGACTGTAAACTCCTTTGGACAAATGGGGAACTGAGGTCAGAGAGATTAGAGTCTAAAAATCCACTAATTTTGCATCCCCCATTTGAGATGCCTAGGACCTGCTATTGCGTAGAATTTAGCATTCTATAGCACTCTATATGTTCACTCCCACTGACTGAATCTGCAGCTGCCAGTGCTCAGCACTTCTGCAAATCAGACCCCAGGGTCTCAAGTCAGCAACCTTAGTACTGGCATCTCCCAACTTTGGAGTGCTTGACTTTGCAACCTTAATGCTCTTTTAATGTGTGTGTTTTTTTGGGGAGGGGGGTTAATTTACTACTTTCTTAAGAAAGAAAACTGGGAAAAAAACAGAAATTCTATAATGTGACATCATATTGATACCCACTGGGTCATCGGCAGGGTTGGGACATTTAGATCCACCACAAAGACCTATGCCATGTAAGCTAATATTGGCTCTGATAGCAGTAGTAGTAGGTTGTCATGTGGATCAGCGCTGGGGGGGTGGGCAGGGGACAGGACACCTTCCCTGTGAGTTTCACAGATATTTGCTGACAGCAGAGGAATTGGTGAGACTCAGGAATCTTGACTTCCATGCCAGGCTCTGGAGGGGGTGGCTCAAGCAGGCATGGACTCTTCTGCCCAATCCCCTCCCAGCATGATCCCTTTTGCCCCATCCTCTCAAACCTGTCCTTGTCCCAGTCCTGTCTCTTCCCCATCCCAGTCCTATTCTCCTTGCCATCCTAATTGCAGTCACCAGTCCTCAGGCTTCTCATCCCAGTCCCAGTCTCCTTGTCTCACCCCCTCCAAACTTCCAATCCTGGTTCCAATCTCCCCTTCACTACCAGGTCAAGCCTTTTTGCCAAGCAATTCCCAGTTTCTCCCTCTTCCAGCTCCTCATCCAACCTGTCTCTCTTCCCCATGCTTCCCTCCAGTCTCCCGCTCCCGCACTCATCTTCTCCATCCCCACTGGTTCCCAGTCCCGTTCTCCCTCCCTAGGCTCCTTGTCTAATCGCAGCACTTTCCCCACCCCATCCCGGCTCCTTAGAACACTATTTTTTGCCCAGCCATTCCCACTTCTCCCCACACACACACACACACACATCCTGGCTCATCAGATCTCTGCCCCTCCCCTTTCTTCCTCCCCCGATCCTACTGCTTCTCAGTCCCAGGTACCTTGCCCAGCCAATCCCAATCTCTTCCCAGTTCCTCATCTGACCTCAGTTACCCCGCACCTACTGACTTCTAGTGTCCTTTCGCCCCCACCACACACACGTTTCTGCCTCCTGCTCTCAGTCCCAGTCTCCCCCACCCCGGCTCCCAGTCCCAGGTTCCCTCTTCTGCCGCCCCTATCCACTAGCCTCCTGCACTCCTCCCCATCCACTAGCCTCCTGCATTCAGTCTCCCCCACCAAACTCCTTGTCACACTCTGCTCTCTCCACTGTCCCCCAATTGGCTGGATGGCTTCTATCATCTCTTCATTCCTCCTCCTCCATGAAGGCTGGGCCCAGCAGGGATGTTACTGTGAGCACAGAAGTTAAGTCTCAGTTCAATTGCTTGGAACTGGACACAGCATGGCTCACAGCAGCCCAGACCTGCAATTGCAGGGAAAGTCCCACTCAGCACTAGGCTGGAGCATGGTGAATTTAGTGGGTGAAATCTAGGAAGTCTATACTGAGCATCTGTGCACTGTGATTTTTAAAGGCTTATAACTTGGCCAGATTTGGACAGACTTTCATGGGAATGGTAAAAGGGACACTGCTAACACGAAGGCTGCTCTCCTGCCAAAATGTCAAGTCCCTATTTCAAAGCATGGAGCATTAGATCTGTTCAAAGAAAATGTCACCAGAATTTTTAACATGGGCAAAACAGCATATTTTTCCATGGGTTGTTCTCAAAAATGGCTGAACCATTTTCGCTGAAGTTTTCCCAGCATGGAAAATTTTATCCCAAATAGCAAAAGTCTGGCAAAATTATAAGTAACTCTGGTACCAACCCCAACTACAAAACTTCTAACTTACATGGAATGGCTTGATTCCTCACTTCTATAGAAAGGTTATTTGCAATCTTCCACACGTGTTTACCTCTTGACCAGGCATTTACAACACATAAATAAGTTCCACTGTCAGAGTAAGTAACATTCAAGATGGTCATATTATGGACTACATGTCTCTCGGTTGAATCTAAGCTTGTATAGTTCAATAGTCGTTCTTTGATCATCTCATCAATACAGCAATGTGTATTATACGAGAAATTATGTTCCTTTCTCTGAACAGAAGACAGGCATTTGCTTGTTTCTGTATATTTGATCCAATATATAAGAAATGTTTGTCCTGAGGGCTTCATTTGAAATTCACAAGAGAGAGTGATGTTACTTCTTTCTTCTTGTACTAAATGATTATCATGTGATTTTGCAGGAATGGTCTCAAATATCTCCTTATCTGCAATATAGAATGAAACAAACACAAAAGATATGACAAACATGCACTGTAAAGTGTTATAACATGCTTTGCCTTTGAAAGGATTCTTACAAGTGTAAGCAGAGTCAGGATGAGCTCTACCTGACATTCGGTGGTGAATTGTGGCGAGTTGCGGAAAAGAACTTCAGGGGCTGATCTTGTTTGCATAGGCACACCCACTCCGCCTAGCATGAGCCTACAGCAGCCCAAAATGGTCATGTGGGATCCCCAGTTTCTCTGTTATTGGAGCAGGAAGAATAAAGTGTTCTGACCATGATTATGTGAATCAAGGCCAGTGGAACTTTTTTATGACAGAGGGACTCACCATCAACTAAGTAGCACTCACTAGACAAGGGACATGGGTTCCAAAACCCAGTGAATAGAGAGAGGCTGGGGATAGGCATTTGTTCCTGATGGGTCTGGTCCCTTTTGAGGGCCTGAAACACCAATTGTACCTTCTCCACTATTGAATAATAGAGCTAATTTTGATTCTATTAAGAGTCTGAGTTCACTTTGGGCCAATAGTGCACCAGCACTAGGGCTCCCCTACTACATGCTGAATTCACTAAGAGCTAAGATCACTGAGTGCTGTGTTAACTAGTGGGGGAGCCTGAAGATATATTGCTAAGTGGCTGACAGAAAGGAGCAGTTTGAGGGATGGTTGGAGTGGCCCACGGGACGGCTGGAGCGGCTCACGGGACAGCTGGTGGTGAAGACTGCAGCAGAACCCCACGGAAAGGCTGGGCAGTTGGCCTCGGACCACGTAAGGTGCCCCTTAACACCCCGCGTGCCCTTTCTCTCCTCCCCCACTTCCACCCAGGCTTGGGGGATAAAACTCTGCAGATAAACTTTTGAACTCTGGGGCTGTACTGACCAAGGACAGAGACTTTTGGGGTGTTGGACTTTTGGGACTTTGGGGTGATCTTTTGGGTTGTTGGACTTAAGACCCTGAGGGAAAAAGGATACTGCCAAACTTACTTGGGGGTGGGTCTTTTGCTCATGGTTTGTGTTATGAATCCTGTTTGTGGTGTTTCCCCAATATAATGCCGTATTGTTTCCCTCCTTTATTAAAAGGATTTTGCTACACTCAAACTCCGTGCTTGCGAGAGGGGAAGTATTGCCCCTTAGAGATGCCCGGGGGGTGGTATGAAATTGTCCCAGGTCACTGGGTGGGGGCTCGAGCCGGTTTTGCATTGTGTTATTGAAACGGAACCCCTAGATACTGAAGCCGGCCCTTATTGCTGCCAGCTCAGATGGGCAGAAGGGTTACACAAGTTTGCAAATTTTCCAATAAAAACACCATCAGATACAGAATTCAGTGCAAAAAAACATTGTTTCATTTCTATCTAAAGCGGGGGCGGAGGATGTTTTATTTTAATGAACAATTTACAAGGTATTTTTACATTAACAGGTGCAAATACCTACTGTACTATGGCTACAAGTCAGCTATTTTAAATAGCCATTTGGGGCCCAATCCTGTGAGCAGGACTCACGGGGGGGAGGGGAGCCGGTACAAATTACCGGGGCCTGGCGGTCCAGAAGGGGGCCCGGGGCCCGGCTTTCCCCCCTCCGCCCTCGTCGGCCCTCTTTAGCTGGTCCGCCCTTGCTGGGGGGCCCGAAAAAAAATTTCACCTGGGCCCGAACCCACTCTCGGCCACCCTGCCTGTGAGGGCTGAGTACCTTCTGCGAAGTTGCCAGCACTTGCACATTCCTCTGAAGTTGAAGGTGCTCAGCTCCGCATAGAAGGTTATCAGCACTGCATGTTCAGTCCGTTGGTGGTTATCAAAATAATTCTGGGCTGCACCACAAAAGTGGGACATGCTCTTAGGGGTACTAACTATGCTACTACTCCACAGATATATGTCCAGTTTCACTGAGAAAACCTCTAGGACTTAGAAACACATGAAGGAATTCTTCCACTCTACTCTGCGCTGATAAGGCCTCAACTGAAGTATTGTGTCCAGTTCTGGGTGCCACATTTCAGGAAAGATGTGGACAAATTAGAGAAAGTCCAGAGAAGAGCAACAACGATTAAAGGTCTGGAAAACATGACCTATGAGGGAAGATTGAAAAAATTGGGTTTCTTTAGTCTAAAGAAGAGAAGACTAAGAGGGGACATGATAATAGTTTTCAAGTACATAAAAGGTTGTTACAAGGAGGAGGCTGAAAAGCTGTTCTCTTTAACCTCTGAGGATAAGACAAGAAGCATGGGCTTAAATTACAGCAAGGGTGGTTTAGTTTGGACATTAGGAAACACTTCCTAAATGTCCAGGTAGTTAAGCACTAGAACAATTGCCAAGGGAGGCTGTGGTATCTCCGTCATTGGAGGTTTTTAAGAACAGGTTAGACAAATACCTGTCAGGAATGGTCTAGTTATTACTTAGTCCTGCCTTGAGTGCAGGAGACTGAACTAGATGATCTATTGAGGGCCCTTTGGTCCTACACATCTATAATTCTATGATAACATCTGGGAAACCACATTCTCACACTGCAGTAAACACATGTTGTCATTTCTGCTGCCTGGTTCAGGGTCTGCCCTGGCCTAAGTGCTGATAGTATCAAATACAAGTTATATTAGACAAATGGCTGAAAAAATGTGAAATTGTGAAACAGCTATTAAAGATTAAATATTTTCTGGATAAAGTAGTTGAAGTGCAGTGTACATTAAACAGGACATTCAGAGAGCAGTCATTTTTAATACGTGCATGAACACATTTAAAAACAACAATGGCCTGTAGAGTAAGATTCTGTAGCATTTATAAGGTCAAATTTTCAACTAACCTCAAACCAGGCTCCAAATTGCAGACACAACATTTAGCATACACCTGTTATGTGTGCTCAACAAATATTTGCACACACAAATTTGTTATTTAGGTGCCTTGTCTGCACAAATAGTTGTTTGCATGTGCAAAATAGGCACAAAACCAATTTTGTGACTATGATCGATTGAAAGCTTAAAACTCTAGAGGTAAGATTCTGTGCTGTGCCTCTAGATGCACAGAACAAATCTCACAACCCAGGCGGAGAGGGGCTAATGTGGCTTTAACCAGCCCCCAGTACAATTTAGGCAGCCCTGAGGGACAACTGCCCTGAATTTAAGCAGTGCTGCATTCTGCAGCCTGGCCCCAAGCCATACCTGCTATGTCAGGATTTGCAAGAGTGTTGCTGAAAGGACAGTCTGCTGCTGTCTGCCTTAGTTCCTGTGCCAAGGGGGAATTCTACCCAGACCAGATGCTGATTTTAGAGACCCTTTGACCGTTACCTGGCCAGAGCATGGTTGAGAATCTCACTCTAGGGGCAGAAATTCCAAGAGCAAGGCAGAAAACTGGGCATTAGTTTTTTACAATCTGTGAGCCAGATCCTCAGCTTGCATGACTCAGTGTAGTCCCACGGCCCACCACGTACAAGGATCCCTTCGCCTACCAACTTCAAAGTAGAAAGGTGGCAGGTAAACTGTACCAACATCACTACAAAAGAGTGTTTCTAGGGGGAAGTGAAAAGCAACTTATTCAGCTAAAATCAGTGGGGATTTACCCAAAAAAGGGCTGAGCGAAAACTTACTAAAGACATTATGAGTAGACCTTTGAGTTGGTATGTATCCAAATAACAGGGTAAGTAGACTTAGTATGACAAAAAGTGCAGATTTTCAATGACCACCCGCCAGATATTTGTTTTAATTTGTTTTCTTTTTTAACAACTTCCACATTTGTTCACCACTTTACTCAGCCTAGTTCAGATGCCTAATTCATTCAAAGCCAAATACAGTCACCCTCACTCATATAATACCTCCTCCATTAGTGTTCCTTATTAAAATCAAGAGAACACTGGTGGAGAATAGTATTATTCACTGTAAATAAAAGGGCAGAATCTGGTTCTCAGTCCAGAATTCTCTAAATAAGCTTCTCTTAAACTCACTAACTCCCTTTCTGGCCTCTCAGCTCTAGAATTTATTGATAAAAATAAACCCTCCCTCTTCCCCCCTACAAGAAAAGCACTCACCTGCAGTCATGTTTATTATCACTACAATAAAAAATTTATAATGTCTGCAGTGAGTCACATTGGTAAAAAGTGGGCAAGCCTGTGATGTTTCAGTATTCGGAAATTGCTCACATGCAAATACCCCACCACCTCTGGAAGCAGAATTTGATAATTGGTTTCTACACTTTGTTTTATCAGAGCATTTGTTTCGTCCGTTGGGCTGTTGATTACTGCAGTTGATTACTTGGAATTCATGCAGAGATTCTCGACTTTCATACCAAACTGTTTCCTTCTTCCCATTAGCCACTGTTTCATTGCACGTAAGTGTGAAATTTCCATTTTCATAATGATGAAAGAAAGTCTCACCTGTTAAAAATATGTAAATGGTTAATGATGCAAAATGATTCAGAAATCATCCTACAAATAATACTGTAAAGAAAGTGCTGCAGGTTAGAAGCATCATTAAGGGCCCAATCCTGCGAGCTTGTGTGCTTCTGGGATGCTGCTGTGTTCCTCCTGGATCATGCTGAACATGCTCCCCTTTTCCTCAGGAGAAGCTCATGCGCTGAGCATTTCCTATTACACCCACAGCACGTTGTAGGATCTAGCACTAAGAACACAGATCTGGAACTTTATACTTGGACCTTGCAGAATGAGCAGAATATTGCACAGTTCATAGTGAATGCTGATCAAATTACATAGCTTAAGCCTTGACATTGGCTTTGTTTTAAAGGGTGTTTTTGTGGCCATTTCTGACCATGAGAATGACACCAAAGAGATTTCAAAGGAAGAAAAGAGGGTACAAATATGTATTTTTGTATTAACAATTGCCATATTTATTAATTCCCTTGGCTAATAACCAATCACAAGCAGCCATGGCACAAAACTACAGTTTTTACTTAGAAAATCTGGCCCTTGCTAGTTAATTTTTATGTAGTTTGCTAAAAGTTAAGTCCCTGATCCTGAGAACGTTTGTGCATATGAACAGTTCCAAAATTCTATGGGACTATTCACATGCATAAAGTTACTCACATGCCATTACTGATTACAGAATTGGGGCCTACATGTGAATTACAAAGGCTTTATGAGGCATGTGTCTAAGAGACACTGTCATCATGATTATGCCTCCAATCCTCTTTCCTAAATTTTTTTATAGTTCTTATAAAATATAGCTATTTTGGTGAAATGCAATGAAAAACTGTGCATGAGCTCCTCCGGCTGGTCTGCTGCAAAAAATTAAGCATACTTAGAGCTTTGTTAATATAAGCATTTTAGCTTTTGTATTTTCACAGCTTTTTTAATACAGTACTGAATAAATTCGAGTTTAGAACCAGAGCTGGTTGAAAGATAGGGAAATATAGTCCACTTTTTTTCAATCAAAATTTCATGTTTTGATTAGATCGTTGTGAAAATATTCATAACATTTTATTTCCAGTTCTTTTATCCATTAAAATTCAAAATTTTGAATTTTGTCAAATTTTGACCAGCAAAGTTGAGGACGTTTTGCCAGCCATGGAATCTAGAAGTTTCAATACTTGTCCAAACTACAAAAGCCCCAACAGGCCCTGCAGTCCTCTGTCCCCCCAGCATTCTTCTGCCATGAGCAGACCCTGTGACAGACTCTCCCTTCAATAAAAAGAACAGGAGTACTTGTGGCACCTTAGAGACTAACAAATTTATTAGAGCATAAGCTTTCGTGGACTACAGCCCACTTCTTCAGATGCAATTGAAGAAGTGGGCTGTAGTCCACGAAAGCTTATCCTCTAATAAATTTGTTAGTCTCTAAGGTGCCACAAGTACTCCTGTTCTTTTTGCGGATACAGACTAACACGGCTGCTACTCTGAAATCTCCCTTCAATAGAACATGAGCCTTCCAACCTGTTCCATTGTGCTCTTTCGGAACAGAGTGAAGGGCACATGGACTTTTCAGGGCCTATTCTCTGCCTTCCACAACAGGATGGTGCCCCAACGGGACTTTTCCCTTTCATAGGAGAGTCCTTGCCACAAAGACCTAAGAAAATTACTTAAAATAGCTTCTGTTGAATCTCTTGGGGTAGATTTAGCCAATCGGGGTATGACTGATTTGATCCTGCCCTATGATATTTTATTGATGCTGTGTCTTTAACTGGTTATCGGGGTGTTTATTGTATGAATATATTAATTTAGCTTAATAAAGGCGCTGTTAGGATACGTACTCAATAAGAAGAAAACAATGGCTCAAGACAGTCACATGTGTGCAATCACTTGAGAACTGTTAAAGGACAAAGCTAGAACTGTTTGCTTTGATGATTCTACCTCCACCTCAGGACAATCTACAAAACTGATTCTGTCTAGAAACTTTTCCAACATTACATGGTTTTACTATCAGCTGTGGACACATGATACACAATATATCCCTTGTACACTTTCAAAAGCAAAATTAGAGGTTGACAGTTAATATATCTTTTTTCTCCTGCTCAGCTGTGGGTGAGACTTTGGCTAGCACAAAGCTGTGTTTGAAGCTCAGTTATGCACATACAGCTGGGGGGAGAAGGGAGAAATCTATACCAAAAAAAAAGAAAAGAAAAAGGAACCTATGGTCACATTCAGAATTTCTGTGTATATTTTTAAGACCCAGTCCTGCTCCATTGGAAGTAGCAGGTTTGAGCCCATATTCAATGAAATAAATAAATAAATAAATAATAGAGCTGAATGCAATTTCTAACTTTCTCTTTGAAAATTTCCTTAGAAAAATGGAAATTGGTGACATGTAATATATTTCCAATATGCAAGCTCACTGAGGGCCAGACTCTGTGACCCTTATCGCTGGGAGTAGCAAGTAAGGTCCTACTACTTCTGAGTAAGGGAGGCAAGATCTGGCCCCAAATATAGAGAAAATCGCTTCCCTAAAAAGTGACTCACTTTTGCTTAGTGCAATATTCTATGAAATACTACACTACATGCAATGTAAAATGTCATTGCCACTTGACGAAACCGAAGAAAGAGTTCATGCTGATATTTTTGCTTTTGTTGCAAAAGTGTTCTCACAGATCCTGGTGTAGCCATAGATTCATTGCATCCCAGCGCTGTTGCTGGATCTATTGCTCGGGAAGAGAGATCTGGGAACCACCAGTAAAAACTTCCCACTCCCAGTTAACTTTGCCACCAGCTACGTGCACTTTTAAAACATTCCCCTAACCCTCCCCCTCCGTATTTCACACAAATGCACTTTGCAGACATCTCTAATGACCCTCCCCACTCCACAGTCCATGTATTGGTTGAGAAAATAACCTTTTATAACATTTTTAAGTCAGTAAATATAGCTTGCAATCAGGAATACTTCTTGTTGAATTATTAATAATATTAGAAATAATTAATATTAATATGGAAGACCACCAGACACTAATTTAACCATAAATTCCTTTATTAAGTCCAAAGGCCAAATAGTATTTTAACATGCCTCTAAACATGCCTGTCAGCCTTAAAATAAGCAGTCACTATTTCCAATACAGTAACAAAGTATTCATAAGCTTGCGATCACTTACAAATAGGCCAGATCTAGGGAAAACCATCTAGTCCTGGTGTGCACAAGCATGATCAGGTGGTAGGGTGTGACAAAGAACCCTCAAATTCATAACTCTTTTTATATCCTTCAAAAAAACAAATGATGCCATAGCCAGTTATCACATTAGCTAATGGCTAATTTGAGACAGTTCACCATAATTTTCAGTTTTAATCCAGATAAGATTTACAACCTGCTTTCTCCCAAGATCTTTGCTCCTTATCTCTTCTCCTCCTCCCTAATGTCCAACAGCTTTTTCATTGCACTTGGCTTCACACAGGCTTCACTTTTAAGATCAAACTGGTATGTGGGGTGGAAAGGTCCAGGCTGGCTCCTTTGCCATTTGATCATAAAACCATCTGCAGTCAATGCTGTCAGTCAGAGGCATGCTTTTTAGAAATTTCCTTATCTCATTAATTATTTTTGAACCAGCCATCCTCCGTACTCCATGTCCTCTGGCCTTATTATTTTCAAGACTTTCCTTCTATTTGCTAGTCAGGGCCTTTCTTTATAACATAATCTATTCTTAACCAAATTTAAACCAACTCTAATTCTTTAATTTCATATTTATGCTACACTTCAGTACGTGTTTAGATTAAACATCCCAGAAAATGAACTTGACACAAAATACACTTAAGAATTAAGAAAGTGAGATATGCATAGAAACGAGCAATTTTTCATAATAGGAAACATACCAGTAATTCGTCCTAGAAAAGCCAGGATCACCAAAAAATACATTCTTCTGTGAGGAAGGGTTGCAAAGGTTTCCTCTTCTTGGTTTTGTCTCTAATTCTAAAAAATTTCTTGTGAAGAGAGAGGAAAGCGGAAGTTCAGTGATCACAAGAAAAAGTAACAGGAAACAGATAATGAGAATTACAGCACTGCCCAACTGCAACTGCCCAACTGTTTATTTTAGAGTCGGAGACACTTCCATCACAAACAAGCATACTGTCATTCAGTGATGACAGAGGAAATGTATACCTTGGGAAATAGAGTCCAAAGACTAGAGGCTCTTAGGCAGTAGGAGAAAGTCTTCCCTAGAAAAGAAAGTCTGAGGTGCCCACAGTAATTTGCTATCCCTGCCCATATCAGTTGTGTGACTCCTGCAGTGTACCAGGATAGTGTAGGCCTCACTCAGTGGACAAATGTCAGGTGATTACCAGGGATTCCTTTGGGCCTGAGCCATCATCTGAAAAGCAGCCCCCTAAGATATCTGGGTCAAAGATGCAGCAGTCACTGAGTCACTAGCTAGTTCTTCTGCCATGCCTCAAGGAAGACATCCAGACAGAAAACACCATTTGGAGAACAGAGAATACACGAGTGCAGAAAGACTCCTTCATAAACCTCCACTATTTCCACAAGGGTAGTGGGTGTGAAAATCAGAGGAGGTGAGTAGGGCCTGTGAACAGGTGGTATATGCCACTTCAGCTCATTTTGTATATAAGTGTATTTTGCTTCATTGGTTCTTTCACATTTAAGCTGCAAGGTGATACCACCAGTTTTTGAGAAGTAACATGACTTTATTCCCCTCCAATAAATGGAATTAACTCTTCTAATTAAAAATCTGTTTTATGATTTTTGATTAGAAGAGTTAATTGCTAGCTCTTCGGGGGGAGCTAGAAAAACCACAGTCTGTCTGACCAAGTTGTGCTGAGGGTAGGAGGACATCACAGGTAGTTCCCTAACCCACTCTCAGTGAGTATGGCAGCTTGTCTGGGCAGTAGGGATGGCTGGGAAGTCTTGCCAAGGTCCCCTGGAGTTCTGTTGGAGGTTGTCTTACACATGGGTTTTGTTGGAGCTTGAAGCCTAAAGAAGCAGCCAAGAAGCAGCAGGCTGAAGCTGAAGAATGGAAGCTGCTGGAAAAGAAGACTGGAACATCCTGGAAAGCAGCTACCTGAAAGAGCAGCAGCAGCAGAATTCCGAGGTTGCCTTGGCAATGAGAAGCTACCTTGCCAGCAGCAACAGAAGAGCAGTAACCACCACTGCATCCGCGGCAGAAGAGCAACAGCGCAGCTGTGGCAGCCACACTCTGGGGATCAGACAGGACAGAAGGACCAGTAGATGAATCGGAGGAAAATGTAAATAAGGAGTGTAAGTCTGATCTTCTTTCTATCTATTATTTAAGAGTGTATGGGTTTGTCTGTGAATAAAGCTGGATGCCTGCTTCTTGAATGAGATCTCCGCTACCCATCCTGCGACTGGCTGATCACCACTCACAGGATGTTAAATGTCAGGTGTTAAATGTTAAAAGTTCAATGTCAAGTGTTAAGTATTTATGTTGATGTTAAGTAAATGTTTTAATCTATGAATGCAGTAATGGTTTCTCATATGTATATATAGGGGCTGCGTATACTGCACTGTATTAAGTACGAGGTTAAATTATATCATTAAGACTAAAAGCCTTTATGGATACAGGACCTCTATATGCTTGTTACATTGAAACCGCTGTATTTCTTCTATGTGTTAAGATATCCTGTGTTATCTGTATCTTTTATTTTATTGCACTGCTCTAATTCTTTAACGTAATTCTATTGCATTTTACTATGCTCTATGTATCCTTTCTTGCTTCATTTACTACATTGTAACCACTTATTTCCTTTAAATAAATAATTCTTTTGTTTTCGAACAGTTACTGCTTGTGTGTCCATCCTTGAGCGGAAGGCTGTATCCCTGTCCTTTCAGAGGTCAGCAAGACTAGCCTGCTCTGGGGAGCCCTCTGCGGGTCAGAGACAAGCCCCCTGTTAACACTCTGGCAATTCCTTTAGGGCAAGCCACAATCTTGTTTACCCCTTTTGTTAAAATTAGACAAACTTGTAGGTGACTTAATTAGTGTCTAAAGTTTTGGGTAACAAAGCCTCCCCATGCTGCCGGAAGTCCTGTAGTGCTATGAAAACCTCCCCGTACTCCCAGAAGACATTGTAGCACTATGGAAGCTTCCCCAGACCTCCACACGCCATCATAGTGATAGAAAAATGTCCCTGTGCCACCAGGAGCCATCAGAGCACTGTGAAAGCCTCCCAGGCCCGTCCTTAAGCATACACAGTATATGCAGCTGTGTAGAGCACCCCAAAATTGGGGGCACCATTCCCCTCACTGGAATCCTCTCTTTCTCCGGCCCCTCCCCTGCACTGGGCTGGCGGGCTTCTCCCTGCCCCCAACCCGGCCCCCTCCTTCCCTCCCTCCCTCCTCAGCTGGCTGGCTGAGGGCTCCAGCCTCCGGCTCTGCTGTCCCAGCCCCAGGGAGCCCAGAGCAGCGCGGCCAGTTACTGGTGGCGCAGCGGCCTGGCCCACTGCGCCACTCGGTCTCCGGCAGGTGCCAGGCCGGGGCCAGGACAGGAGAAGCGAAACTTCCATGTGGGTCAGCGGGGGGAGGAGGGGAAGCCAGGCCAAGCGGGGGAAGGGACTTAAAGTGCCAGTGCACTGTCTCTGACACTTCCCTCACACACACACACACAGGCTCTCTCACACACACACTGGCTCTCACACTAGGGTGACCAGATGTCCTGATTTTACCCCCCAACCCTTGTCCTGATTTTTCACACTTGCTATCTGGTCACCCTATCTCACACTCACATACACTCTGCCTCTCACAAATGACAGTCCCCCAACACAGATTCTCACACACACACAGAGTCTCACACTTCCCAACACACACTCTGTCACACAGTCCCCCAACACACAATCACACACACTGGCACGCTCTCTCTCTCTCTCTCTCTCACACACACACACACACTTGTAGTATTGTAATTGTTATTACTGCTTGGTACTTCCTGTCAAAATGCTCGTGATGAGCCAGGAGTGGCTAGGGGCTGCAGGAGGGCCGTGGGCTCTGGCAAGATTCAGGCCCCGTGTGACAGCGTGAAGCCTGCCTTGAGCCACTGCCGGTGTGTGTCAGCAATGGGGGGGGAGAGTTCTGGAGGTCCATGGGCGGGAGTGGTGGCTGTGCCCCCTCGACACACTAGGGTCAGCAGCGCCAGCTTATCCTGGACCAAACTATTTCCAAAGTTAGAAAATATCTGGTTCCTACAGGCCGTGAGATGGTAACTATACGTCCATCTAATCTCTCCCCCCAATTCACCTGCTGTGGATGCTCTTCTAAGGCCTGCGAGCTTCCTTCAGGGAACATAACGATGGGCCTACTCATACCTCAAGCCCCTACATTAGTATCTGAAGTCAACCACATCAGGATTCAGCAAGTTCTCGCTGAGGCCTGCTGCTCTCTCTCTCTATGCGTAAAACGTATTCTGGATTTTCCAGCTCACATAGTCCTGAGAAATGCCAGGTTCCTCTTTTCCAACCTCTCCCCATTCATGCAAGATTAGTGGCCAGAAAAAAAAATCTGCTTAATAATCCCATGGACCTTTCAATTCACTAATTGTGTCACTCACCCCAGGGCAGAAGGCCTCATGTATGCCCTCTGCACCCGTTAATCCACACATTAAGAGCCAGATCCTGACGTCCTAATTTAGGTTAACTCAGTCAAAACTGTACTGATTTCTGTAGGACCAGGATCAAACCCAGTTTCCAGCCTAAGATACTCAGGCTGGTTGCTGGGGAGATCCATGATAGAGGGAAAGCTGGGGAGGAATCTTCCTTTGAAGGTCAAAGACTTGACTACTGTGGAAACTACTCTCTGGAAACCCTCCAGTTCAACCCTCACCCATCCCACTGCCTGTTACATTTCTAACTCCAAAAACCCTGACAGGGTTCTGTGCCAGAAGGAATAGTCCCTGCCTCCTACAACCTGCACTCACCAGAGGAACCACACTATTTCAACTGTCAGAACCTCTCTGCCGCTACAGAAAGGGATGCCCCCCCCCCCCCATTGAACAAAATGAAGGGATCACGTGAGGGCAACATGACACTAAAAACCAGAAGGAGTCGCTCCATTATATAATGACTGAAGACTCTTCCTCTTGGTTTTACAGAGACTTTGTGAAGTCAATTTAGAAGCAAATTTCAGTTTTTCAAAAGCAAGCTTTTACAAAAACCTAGCATCACTAGGAATATCCCTGTGTCTGTGTGTTTATTTCAATGGAGACAGGTTGTTAATGATTTCTTTCACCTTTCCATTACCTACTGGGCTTTCCAAACCCATTGAGAGAGTATGGGGGAGAGGGAGAATAGGATTTGTACCAAATGCACACATTAATTTTAGAGCTGTAGAAAGTACCCTGTTTCCCCGAAAATAAGACATCCTCCGAAAATAAGGCCTACTTACAGTTTTGCGTCTCGTTGTAATAGAAGGCATCCCCCCGATAATAAGACCTCCCCGATAATAAGGCATTTTTCATTTCTGAAAAATAAGACATCCCCTGAAAATAAGACCTAGCGCATCTTTGGGAGCAAAAATTAATATAAGACACTGTCTTATTTTCGGGGAAACAGGGGGGGTATGTATGTTTTGGCTTCTATACCACTGTATATATATTTTTGTATGTGTCCAGTCACTCCCAATGGATCAGTGTCTGATTTTGGTTCTCACAGCCTAGTCAAATCCCCAATCTTGTGTGTGTGTGTGTGTTTTGCCACCCCACCCCATGCCAACCCCTGCCCCCCCCCCGAACGCCGCGCCGGGTTGGCAAAACCCCCGGCCCCCCTCCGAGCGCCGGGCCGCCCAAACCCCCACTCCCCTGAGCGCTCCGCCAGGCCGCCGAACCCCCCGACTGCCACGCCGACCTCCGCCCCCCCAGCGCTGCACCGGCCGGGCCGCTGAAACCCCCACCCGCCCTCCGAGAGCCGGGCCGGAACTCCCAAACCCTCGCCCCCACCCCCACCCCCCCCGAGCGCCAGGACGGGCCGCCGAACCCCCCCGCCCCCCGAGCGCCGGGCCGCCGAAACCCCCGCCCCCCGAGTGCCGGGCCGCCGAACCCTCCCGGCCCCCGAGCCGGGCCGCCGAAACTCCCGCCCCCCCGAGCGCCGGGCCGCCAAAACTCCCGCCCCCCCCGAGCGCCACCCCACCCCATGCCAACCCTTCCCCCCCACCCCCCGAATGCCGCGCCGGGCTGGCAAAACCCCCGACCCCCCTCCGAGCGCCGGGCCGCCCAAACCCCCACTCCCCTGAGCGCTCCGCCAGGCCGCCGAACCCCCCGACTGCCACGCCGACCTCCGCCCCCCCAGCGCTGCACCGGCCGGGCCGCCGAAACCCCCACCCGCCCTCCAAGCGCCGGGCTGGGACTCCCAAACCCTCGCCCCCACCCCGAGCGCCGGGCCGGGCCAGGACGGGCCACCAAAACCCCCGCCTGCCGTCTGAGCGCTGGGCCGGGCCGCTGAAACTCCCACCCCCCCGAGCACCGGGCCGCTAAAACACCTGCCCCCCCCCCCCAAGCACCCGGGCTGGCCCTCCAAAACCCCCGCCCCCCCCAAGCGCCAGGCCGGATCAGGCTGGGCAACCCAACCCCCCCCGCCGCCGCCGCCGCCGCCGCCTCCCTGAGCGCTACGCCGGGCCGCCCAAACCCCCGAGCGCCAGGCTGTGCCAACCCCCGCCCCCCAAGGCCGCGCCGCCGAAGCCCCCTAGCGCCAGGCCGGGCTGCCGTAACCCCCAGCCCCCTGAGCGCTGCGCCGCACAGCCCAAACTCCCGAGCGCCACTCCAGCCCCTGCTACCACTGTGCCGTGCCGCTGAAACAAAAACAAAAAACCCCGAGCGCCCCCCGCCACCCCAAGATTGGCCGCCCCTTCCGAGGTGCTGCCCCAAGCACGTGCTTCGTCGACTGGTGCCTGGAGCCGGCCCTGACCCTGTCTCCACTGGTGGTGAGGGCAAAGGAAGGTTTGGTGCTAATTCAGTGAGTCAGGCATATCCCTAATTCCCATTTAATTCAATGGCAGGTCCATGCACAGAGGTCATGCAGGAGTAGGCCAAACCCAGCAGGCCTTACGCAGATACAACAAGAATTTTCCTTGAGTGAGATTCTCCAAGTTTGACCCTTAATGAATTAATAACTAGTGTCTCTGTAACATCATCATTTGACTTTGTAAGATAACTTCCATGATTTGCCTGAGAGTATGTGTTACAACTCTGGAAATTGTTTAGGCCGATATCAACTCTGTCTTAGCAAAGATGTCATATACATATAATTTAACTTTCTTTTGTTTGTCTAGGGCAACAGTGACATCTGGTTGTCACTTTCATTCAGCAGGAATAGTACAGTATTTCCATACCTCTCCTCTTTCAAACTCTAGTCATTTGAATTTAATACACCTTTCAATCATATGTCTGTCATAAAGTAGATTCCATTGCTGACTGAACATTCTGCCCTTTCCACCCTGGAGAGAGAGGGAGATGCTTCCCCAACAACAAAGAGAGGTGAATAATGAAAGATCCCTAATATGGTGCCTGCATATCTGAACTCTGTAAAGGGAATGACCTCCCTTATGCCAGTTGTCCTGCAACACTCCCCCTGTTCCCATCCATGGAGGGGGAAAGGGGTCTGTGCAGTGAAGATATTAATACTGCACTATTGCATGGTAAAGTCTATCACTGCACATCCGTGGAAGGGCTACGGCTGTCATCAGGGTTATACCATGGAATGTGATAGAGCCAGAATGGGGTCATCTGGGGAGGGAATGGAATACTGAGGGGCCCCCACCTACAGAGCAAATGATTGTATTCTGAATTAATTTCCAACGATGGATCTTAAAAAGTAGCTTCAAAGGAAGGGCAAAGGGAGGTTTGGGCCCAATTCAGTGAGTCACCCATACACATAATTCCTGATGGACCAGCCAGATAGGGTGCAGTTCAATGCAAAAGAGTCTTCAACTTCTGTTGAAAAGAAGCTTCATCCTATTCTCATATCTGTGGAGTGAGTGAGACCCCAGATGAGTCATTGAAAAATGAGAACTGTTTCAAAACCAGCAGGAAGCAGCAAAGCGAGCAGGAAGTGGCCAGTTACTAACACTTCAGCATGTTCTAGAACCTCAGCCCATCACTGGAGCGCAAAACAGTTTAATACGGGGAGCCAAGCATTAGCTTCATGTTCAGATAGGAAAACCAAGACATGGAGGGAATCCATTTATAAAACCAAATTGTGCATTAGCAGCAAAGCCACAAAGAGAACCCAGTTGTTCTGACTCCCAGGCCTCTGCACAACCACATTGCTTTTGATTCTTCCATTTCTCTGAATCCATTAATCTGTGAGGTGACCTGGGATTTCAGAGGGGGCCGGTTGGGCAGCCCATCCGGACATTCTCATCACAGGAGAAGTTGCAACGGGACTGTCACATCACCAACTCATGGCCAGTTGCTGCTAGCAGACCCCATAATATATTGGCCCCAGAAAACAGCAGGGGAAGATGATGCTGTGGAAGCCAGTGTTCATTCAAGAACCAGACAGACCATGGAGTATTATGCAGTGAAGACTCTCCAAGGGGGATCAAACAGGGAGAAAGACATGAGCATAGGGGTCATGCACAGAGGAGAACTTGTGAATAGTCAATTTCACTGGTTCCCTGGCATAGCCAATATCATCCTGTTTGTGTGGGTCTGTCCTCCATCCAAAGGAAAGAAACATGTACAAATAAGAAAGTAATTGTGACACCAGGAGACAGACAGGGGAAGTTAATTTCACTTTTTAAGCTGAAGAGTGACTGTGCCTCACAATGGTTTGTCACAATGCTTCTTAAGAGCCTCTGAACTTGTTTGTTAACTAGCACCATATGGCAGAGCATTGTGACTGCACCTAATGACATGAGAGTTTGCTCATATACTTCAAGAGAACTTCAGGGCACTCAGTACTGTCAAAGTTAGACTCAGGACTCATAGTTTGTCAGACCACTCTGTTTTATTAGCACAGCGCTCTGCTAATACATTCAGATAATGTGAGCCCCCCTGCAAGATTCAAACAGTCTTATTTATACAGATAAAAGGGCGCGAACTAAACAAAGGGACAGAGAGAGCAAAACTGTAAAATTTGCATGGGGCACAATATGCATATCCTGCTTCCTTATTAAGAAGAACAGGAGTACTTGTGGCACTTTAGAGACTAACAAATTTAGCCGTATGGAGTGGAAATCCATCAACCTCATAAAATTTGTTAGTCTCTAAGGTGCCACAAGTACTCCTGTTCTTCTTTTTGAGGATACAGACTAACACGGCTGCTACTCTGAAACCTGCTTCCTTATTAACTCTTATCCATCTAAGGCTAATGCTTCACCAATTGCCCTTAAGTGGGGCAATTCATTAAGCAGTTAATGTCTGCTTTCCTGCCCCCTGGCTTGCAGCATTTCTCATTTCTACTTAAAGGCACATACAGCATTCTTTAATTCATTCTAATTCATTTCACTTTCACAATCCCTCCTTTTGGTCAAGCTTACGCAAAAACCAACAATTACTGGGTTCCACATATTAATCGTTCTTTATCTCTTCATTCATCCATGATATTTTAAAATCATCATATTAGCACTCTGTTTTGGGGCAGTCACCTGGGTGGCATACCTTACACAATTCTGGATACAACAGGAGATTAACTGAAAACATACAAAAATCATTAGGATTCCAAACAGGATAGTCGGGGCTCCCTGAAACAACCAGTTTTCTATGCCAGAGAAATTGAACAGGTTACTTAGCCACTTCCATAAAGAACTTGGCTCTTCATGGGGAAGATATGCGATTTGTTCTAAGTGACTAGCGCAATCTATTACCTCATTGGTGTCGTCAGGTATGAACACACAACATTATTTTCCAGTGAGAGCACAGGTCCCTCCTTTGGCCGCCAGCACTATGTCCAATGCCTGATGGTTTTGGAGGGCCATCTGTCGGATCGCCCCTGTTTCTTTGGCCAGGGCTCTTAAACTTTCTCTGGTTTCATTTGCCATTATTTCAACTACTGCTTGTAACCTCAGGAGCTTTTTGCATGGTGTTGAAAGATTGTATTGTTTTCACTAAGGTTACTGTAGGGGGAACATGAAATTGATTTTTCTGTTTGATCCTCAGGTCAAGAAAAAAATTCATATTCCCATACCCAGCCCGCCACTTTTTAGTTTTGTTCGAATAATCCCATACACCATTGGCCACAATATGCTGAAGGCAATGGCTTTTTCCCAGATCCAGCCCTGTCCCATTACACACCCAACACCAATGACCTTTTCCCTCCACCACACTTATCCATTTAGATACATTTATTCCCACCGCTTCCCAAGTGTCATTGCTGTTCCATGTTTTGTTAAACGGATGAGATCCTCCAGTGAGGTCTAGGGAATTGAGTGGGATTGCCAGGACAGGAACACCAGCTTGAGAGTGGGCTGGGATGTGGCTACAGACCCAGCAATTAGAGATATTAAGGGTCTGAGCTATCCACACTTACTGCTGGATAAAAGAATTGTCATTGTGGACTCCCCAGACCTTAAGACACCAGCAGCCGAGGAACAGGAGCCACCAGAGGCGCATGTTGGAGGCAAGGCCATTCTGGTTCTGACAACCTCAACTGAGGGAACCGCCATCATGGTTTTACATCCATCAGGCAGCAGGCGCTAGGCTCACTACTGCTTCTTTTTGGGCCTTGCTTTAGGTCGTCGTCTGCTTCTGGCAACCCTTACGAGAGCATAGATGGTAAGGTATTGCAGGCTGTTCCTCTACGTCTTCTTCTGGAGTCAAAATTGACTCTGTGTGGTCCTGAGGTGATGATTGGTTTGCTGGGGGTGGTGCCTTCTTACACTGCACAGCATGTATCCACGCTGTGATGCCAGACAGTTTAACAGCCGTCTGGATAGTAAGCAGTACCTGATGATTCTTTGATGTCCTTTAAGTCTCTTTACTTCTTTTTCCTTGACTCTGGCTATAACAATGGCCTTCACACCTTATCTTTTCCTGATGCATACATTCCTTATTCACACAGATTGAGAATACAAACAGTAGTATTTTATATCGAGCAAAAAGGCATTGCAAATTAAAACCTTGCTAAGTTTTACAATCAATAACCAAGACAATTTACATTGAGACCCAGGCCTTTAATGTTCCTCTAATCTACTTAACATAGACACAATAGAGAATCCTGTTTCTTACTTACTAAACCTTAAAACAAAGAAATGTATATATAACTAGAGTGCCTACTTTGTAATACATATAGGAAACCATAGTAGACATTATAACTTATTCTAAAACAAAAGGGTGACCATAATCAGTCATAAGGATTGTTCTAGACTGTCATTTGATTACTTTTAACTCTTGCTTCCAAAACACACACAGATCTGAAAAAGAAAACACAGTCTATTGTGGCTCCTTTGGAGCCCTAATAGGATTTTAATTAAGTAGCATGTTTCATTTGCATTTCTTTTACCCCCCTCTATAATATACACTGCACATGTCTGCACATTCCTTCTATACTTTAACTTTTAAAACATTAGCCATATTAATTTTTACATAAGGTGTAACTGTTTCTTTTGTTCTTACAGAGTTTTATGTACCCTTATCAAAGTGACAGTCTGATTACACAGAGCCATTTTAAGGCTCAGTGTTTCTAACATTGCTTCGTTTTGTTTTGTGCACCTCACCCCTGCTGTTGCGTCACAGGGGCACTGTCTTTATTCTTTTACTACAGCTTTCATTTGCTATTTTGTTATAAAAACAAACAAACAAACAAAAAGAATCCAGAATCTCTTCCTATTTTTCTGATTTTGATTGCCCTGCTGCAGCCATGACTTGGTCTTTATTTGAAAACATTTTAAATTTTGTAAAGAATCAAGTTACCCCTTAAGGGTTAACTACCAAATCCCAAAACCAACCAACACTGATTATCTGTGTCTGGCAAAAAGGTCTGTCAGTTTTACAACTTTGAATTAAAGAGTCAAATGGATTTTTAGTGGCATTATAAACAAAACAAAACCAATTTATCTTAAACCTACAAAACAGGAGTTTTACAAACCTCACATATTCCCACAGACAGACGGATACATACACATTTTCTTTTCCTTAACATCCCTTTTACACTGCTTTGTTTTTACATAGCTGTACATAGATTACATTAACTTTATACATTTGGGGCAGTTAAGTTCCAATAGAACCACCCCCCCATGTTCTTTTAGCAAATTTGACTCAATTGTCCATAGTCAAATAATTTTAATTAGATAGTCTCTTTACCTGGATTATTTACAGTCATTCTTTTGGAAAAGGGCCCATTTTTCCTTCAGAATGGCGGCAAAGAAACCAAGAATTCTTTTAACAAGGTCCTTTTTAACATTTTTACAAGGTTTAACTGCTTAATTCTTTTCAGCCTCTGTAGAGTTAACTTTTCACTCTCTTTCCTTAAATCACTTGTTTATTTCCCAAAATGACACCTTTATCAACTCAGATTTCACCATTTTAAGTATTGTTCCAGGGATTCATGCTTGCACTTACTGCTTTTCTTACTCCTGACACTATGCCCTTAGGGCTTCCAACCTGTTTTTCAGTTTCTTTATCTGTTGCTTACCTGCTTGTCTGGGCCCGATCCTGTTTTTTTCAATGAACCGTTTTTGTGAGTGATATTGTGGTCATTTCACAATTTTGAAAGAAATGTTTAAGGAAAGGGATCAGGAAGAGTGGGGGCTAGTTGAGGAGCCCATCCTCCTTGCTGAATTGGTAGTGGAACACTAAAGAATCAGTTTCTGAGACAGACAATGAAGGGGAACAGAACAAGGGGCTTTTTGTCCTTTTAACAATGAGATGGGAATATGGAGGGGGTTGGGATTGATCTGGGGTTGTTGTTTTTTTTTCTGAAGAACGGGGTAAAGGAGAGCGCTCGGTCTGGTGGTGGGAGGGGAGACTTTTAATAAAGCTTTTAACTTATTATTTGAATATTTGAGAGAGGCGAGTTTTGATTTTGTCCACCTACGATTTGCCTCTTCCCACCACTGCATGAAACAATTAACCTCTCCTTTTCCAATTTAGTTTTAGATTGGCTGAGTTTGTCTTTTAAGATGTCCACTCGGTCCTTGTTCCAAGATTTTAACAGTGGCCACTGAGTTTTGGGATCTCCCTGAGTTAGCCTCGACCATTTTTCCAGAAATTTACAGGAGTCCGGACCCTTCCTAAAACTGAGCTGGCGTTCCTTTAGGGAACTGTCCCGACTTAGACGTCTGGTTACCAATACAGGAGGACTTCACACACACCAATCACACAAGAAGGAAATTCGGGTTCATCAGAGCGATGCCCGGTGCAACACACACAAAAAAAGGAGCCCACAGGCTACTGCCTCAATCGCCCTTGCTTTCACACCAAGGGTTTTACCCAAGGTGCGGTGCAGCTGCGATTGTGCAGATTTCACTCACTCAGACCACGGAGACAGGAACCCCTTGGTCGGCCGATCCCCGGATGGAGATGGCACCCAGACTCAAACACTCCACAGGCGGACGGATAGACACAGAGACAGGACAGTCCTCAATCCAGACAAAACACAGAAATAATTACCTGACCAGATTCCTGATGTCAGATCCTGGGATCCCTACCAGAACAGAGTGGGAATCAACAGGTTCGATGGCGTAGACCTCACTGTGGTCATGCGCCCTTCCGTTCAGGAGGAGGACCGCTTGGGCCAAATGCCCAGGTGCCGGCTGCCACGGTCATCCTACAAAAATGGTCAGGAATCACACGGCCCCAGTGAAGACGGTTGGACTCAGGAAGACTCAGGACTCATAGTTTGTCAGACCACTCTGTTTTATTAGCACAGCGCTCTGCTAATACATTCAGATAATGTGAGCCCCCCTGCAAGATTCAAACAGTCTTATTTATATAGATAAAAGAGTGCAAACTAAACAAAGGGACAGAGAGAGCAAAACTGTAAAATTTGCATGGGGCACAATATCCATATTCTGCTTCCTTATTAACTCTTATCCATCTAAGGCTAATGCTTCACCAATTGCCCTTAAGTGGGGCAATTCATTAAGCAGTTAATGTCTGTTTTCCTGCCCCCTGGCTTGCAGCATTTCTCATTTCTATTTAAAGGCACATACAGCATTCTTTAATTCATTCTATTTAATATAATTCATTTCACTTTCACAGTACTTTGCAGGATTAGGATCAGAATTATGGGCAACACATTTCTTCTGGTTTGTATGTCATTTAATACAGGTATAATTTTTCATTTTCACAGGGCTATGCCCATATTTCTTGCAAAATGACAACATTTACTTTAGAGAGACAAGGTGAGTAAGTACGGTAATATCTATCACTGGACCAACTTCTCATCCAGTGAAAGATATTACCTCACCCATCTTGTCTCTCGAATATCCAAGGACTAACACAGCTACAACACCACTGCATACAAGATTTACTTTATAGACCAAATTAAAAATCCTCTGATTTTTCTTTTGTGTTTTTATGCTTTTTCCTTTTATAAATATAGGACATTTTCATTGGCATTAAATCAAATTTGTTTTAATTTTCCGAACAGATAATATTCCTTACATTTACTATATGATTTTTGAATTCAGTACACCATGTATAATATACTTTGTATAACGTATTTATTGCCTATCTTGCCATAACCTCTAGCCGCCGGTAAACATGATACATATTTTCTGGTGATGAGATAAATCTACTTCAGGCTTTCAAAGAAATATGAGTTGTTAAAAATATTTAACAAAAAAATTCCAGTCTCTTCCAGGTGGCACATCATTATTAAGAGCTTGGAGTACAGAGAAAGAAATAGAGCCAGATACCCAGCAATTATATCCGGCCCATTATAACCACGACAATTTGCCTACAGCTAATAATTATTTTACTGTTCCAATAGTTAGATATTTTTATTGTGTACTCTGGAAATCCTCCTATCTTTGTTCAATTCTGCTACATACATAGATGATATCAGTTTTGTTTGTTGAATATGTTCATAATGTAGTTTTAGTCCAGGCATTTCAGATTACTTGATGTTGCTTTGGCTTTAGGGCTTTGTCAGAAGATCACCACAAATTATTTGGAAATGCAAAATGAAATTCTGTCACCCAGAAAGGTTCATCCAGATTATTGTACCCTGGCCTAGGTATAAAAATTGTTACATTACCTTAATGTCGTAACCAAAAAGAGCACGGACGTTTGACTGGAATACTTATTATGCCAAAACATTCAAAGGTCTGAAGTACCAGTGGGTGATTTTACAAAAGCTGTAGGTGAAATCCTAGCTCCACTGATGGCAAAACTTCCTTGGCAAAACAAGTACATTTAATTGAACCAAGAATTCACTCTTTGGCAGCTGCATAATATGTGAGCACAGAGAAGTTCAAGGATGATGCTTCAGTCTTAACTTTGAATTTTCATTCATATCAAAATCATAATTCTAAAAAATATTTAAGAGAGAAGATTTGGCTCCTTTGCTGTATTGAGAAATTCCATCTCATAACACTGTAGCAGCAGGAAGAGCTGAAGGAATGTAAGGTTACCGTATTTTCAGTGTCCAAAAGGAGGACACTCCACGGGGACCCGGCCCCGGCCCCAGCCCCGCCCACGCCCCGCCCCAACTCCGCCCCCTCCCCTGCTTCCTGCGAACATTTGATTCGCAGGAAGCCTGAAGCAGGTAAAGAGGGAGGGGTGGGGGGAGGAGGCACGGCCCAGTCTGGCCCCCCCGGAGTCTCCAGCCTGGGTCGGCTCGGGCCCTGGGGTGCCGGCCCCGGGCCAGCCCCCGGCCCGCCCAGCACTGCAGGTCCCCGGCCCAGCCCTCGGCTCTGCACCGCCGGCGCGACCTCCGGCCCCCGGCTCGGCACCACTGGCCCGACCCCCGGCTCCCGGCTCGGCACCCCCAGCCGAGCACCCCCGGCCCGCCCAGCACTGCCGGTCCCCGGCTGGCCCGGCCCTCGGCTCGGCCCCGCCGGCCCGGCCCCGGCCCCCGGCTTGGCACCCCCCGCCCCCAGCTCGGTCCACCCGGCTCGGCACCCCCGGCCCCCAGTTCGGCACCGCCAGCCCGGCCCCCAGCTCGGCACCGCCGGCCCGGCCCCGGCCCCCGGCCCAGCAAAGCTGGCCCGCATGTCCCGATTTTCCCGGACATGTCCGGCTTTTTGGGATTTCCCCCCAGATGGGGATTTGGAGCCCAAAAAGCCGGACATGTCCGGGAAAATCCGGACGTATGGTAACCCTAAAGGAATGAAACAAACTTTAATGCAACTAGAGCCCTCACATTACATCTACTACCTGCCTGGAGCTGACAAGAGGCAGCACCTTCATCCTTCCCCCAAAACCCACTTTGTTTAAATTACCAATCTCCCAGCCTTTCTCAAACGACACTCACCTGCAACCTAGCCAACAGGAGAGGGGAAGCCCATTACAATATATGACTGAAATTAGCACATTTTGAAACTCTCTCCCACCCCTCCATGGACATGGACAGCCCAGGATGCAGCGTAACTGGTGGGGCTATGCTGCTTGTGAGGAGCTCTTGTAGGGCCCTGCGTTCCCTTTTATTTTACATTATATACTCTTGCACTTACATAAGCCCCAATCCTATGAACACTTAGGAATATGCTGAACTTCACACCTTGGAAATAGTCCCTTTCCCTTCAATGAAGCTAACATTCTTAAAGTTAAGCGCGTGCTTAAGTATAAGCAGGATTGGGGGTATAGACTTTACATATTCAAAGCCCAGTAAAAAGAGGAATTGATTAACTCTCATAAGCCCTTTGTGAAGTGAATGAATATTAATATTGTCCACAATAACAAACATGTCCCTGGATTCAGTTAACATTTACGTGCCAGCAACTTGAAAAACTTTAGCATCAATAGTTTTAAGCTAGTTTATTTGCAATTTTTTCAAAGCTTTATCTGTATTACTACATACTACCACCATTCCGTGGCTTTTATAAGCCCTCTTGCAATTCACTGGTATCGCATATACAAAGGCTAAAATAAACAAAAACAAAATAACATGGTACAATATGGAAATTAAAATCAGAGGCATAAAAATGCATATCATGTTCTAATCTACTTAATGTATTGAGTCTATTGTATTATTCTTAATGGCTATGATATCACCAGAAAGCTTTATTGCAAGGCTGTGATATCAAAGCAATACAATCTGTCTTCATTTAGAGTCTGATCCAGTTCCCATTACATTCAAAGGGAGTCTTAAGTTCCCTGTACCTAGGGTGACCAGCCATCCCAATATTAGGGGATTTTTCTTTCTCCCCCCACCCCAAAAATAAAGTGTCCAATTTTTTCACACTTGCTATCTGGTCATCCTACCCGGACCAGCAAGGGATGAGAACACTACAAAGACACATAAGTACTAGAACTAGGGGTGCAGGGACTGCTGCCACACCCCCTGGTTTGAAGTAGTTTCCATTATATACAGGGTTTACAGTTTGGTTCAATGGCTCTCAGCACCAACACAAAACAAATTGTTCCAGCACCCCTGCAAAGACTCCTTGGAGTGAACCCATCTGAGCATCCAGAATGAAGCCAACAGACCCTTGAAAGAGGATCACTTCACACAGTGTCAAGCTTTTGAGGCAGGCTGGGGAAAGTAAATGGAGAATATGGAAATTCCAGTGGACTGAAGATTTAAATATGAACAGAGATACACCTATCCTCTCATCCTAGCTTAGGTTCCTCTCACCTTTGTGATGGCTAAAAAGGCTTATGTGAGGACACTGGCACTGCCATGATGTCAGTGGCCAGGACATGGGCAGTCAGGCCTAGTGGTTGGCACAGGCACCAGAGCCCAGGGTCAGAGCCACAGTCAGAGGCTAGGTGTCAGAACTGAAATTAGGAATCAGATCCGAGGGTCAGAAACAGGTTCCCTGAAGTGGGGCAGGGCTGGAACAAGCACACACAGGAGCTAGCTCAGACATGAGTACATGATTTGAAGAGACACTGAACTGCTGCTGGGCTTAAGTGCTGGGCTGCTGACACTTCAAACCAATCAGGTGATCTAGTCAATCAGGCAGCCAACTACAGGTCAGCTGTTTTTGTTAGGTTCCTAGGAGAGTGGCTCTGCTGCAGGCCCTGATTCCTGGAACATGGTTTGTGGTGTACCTTTTCTGGGGATACATAGAGGGCCCCAGTCTCCCTTCAGAACATTATATCCAATGTACCTGTTTTAAAGAAAAAAAACTTATGGTAGGGGCTAATAGTGTCCTTAATTGATTCTGCCTGCTCTAGTAATCACACCTGAGTGTCTAAGTTTCTGATCCTCCTCTCACTTACGCCAGTGTAAAGCAGGAGTATCTCCAACGGAGCCAACAGAATTACACCAGTGTAAAACTGGAGGAAAATAAAGATCTTTGTTCCTAAAGCAATCATTCATTTATATAGGTTTTCATACACTAAGGATAAAGTTACATTAGATAGGATAAGATGTATGACGGCTATAACACCCTCTTGCTTCAGGTATAGCCAATCTCCAGCTGATAGGTGTTGAAAAGAAACTTCCCCTGAGAGCAGGTTGTGCCATAATTGTCCATTATGGAGATTTTTGCATCTACTTCTGACACATCTGGTGAAGGCCACTGCTGGAGACAGGATTCTGAACTAAATGAACCAATGGTCTGAGTGTGACAATTCCTATATTCCCCTGGTGCAAACTGTCATAGCTTCATAATGGAGCTATGAGAATTTATATCAGCAGAGGATCTGCCCCATAATATTTTGTAAGATAGCTTATTGAATAGTCAAAATTGGGTAGTCAAGGCTACTATGCTGGGTTTTTTCCCCTAAAATCAGCCACAAGTTCAGAGTCGTTTTCAAACCGACGTCCATTCTCCAGCTCCTCTGCAAAGAAAAACAATTTCATGGTCAGTAGAGAACTTTTAAATATGGTTTTACAGAAAGTCATATATTTCAGCATTCATTATACCTTCTGAATAACTATCTCACACTAATTTTCTTCTCAGGTGTCAGTTACATTGATATCAAAGCAATTGTATATGACAGTAAACTATGGCCCATTACTGTCAAAGTGATTTTTTTTTTATTACTGTAAAAAGGAGTAGTAGTGGGGATTTCGTGTCTGTTTTACAAAGGCAAATTAGTGCTCCAGAGAAATACGGGCCAGAGCAATGGTACCAACACTCAAGAATACGACTTTGAGAATTCTGAGCTTAAATGCACCATAAAAGGCCTTTCTATGTGTATTCAAAGCCATATGTGACAGGAAAGCAATTTACCCACTGTCTCCTCGAACTCCCCTGCATTGCTGGGCAAGAACAGATGCTGTGTGTCCCCAAAGGAGAGTGTAGGGTGGAGCGGGTCGGGCCATGGCCATACCATCTCCCTGCATCTTCTATTCCACTTTTTGGGCAGCTTGTGTCCCAGGAAGCAGTTCCTGCACTCAGAAGAGCACAGAGATTGCAGTTATGGCAAACCAATGCACTGCTCCTTGTGCCTTCTCCCTCATGCATGTTTTGCACTAGCTGAAAGGTCACAGCTGTCCAATGTGTGTGATCAATTTAAGGTTTGCTTGGGCTGAACAATTCCCTGATTAGCTTGTTCCTTTTGCCATAAATTTGAAATTCCGAATCTACAGCTTACACCACTCAAAAAGGGGAAGATACAGGTAATAACTGAAGTTCCTTACTGCTGTAGTGAGAAACAGACCCCAGAGCAGATTCATACAACTAGAAGAATATTTCCCATTATTAGTGCATACAGTAATTCCTCACTTAACGTCATCCTAGTTAACGTCGTTTCGTTGTTACATTGCTGATCAATTAGAGAACATGCTCGTTTAAAGTTATGCAATGCTCCCTTATAACGTTATTTGGCAGCCGCCTGCTTTGTCCACTGCTTGCAGGAAGAGCAGCCTGTTGGAGCTAGCTGGTGGGGGCTTGGAACCAGGGTGGACTGGCAGCCCCCCATCAGCTCCCCTAAGTTCCTTGTGCGGCAGCCACCCAGCAGGCTATCAATTGCCAACAGTTCAGGTATCCCTCCTCCCACTGCCATGTGCTGCTCCTGCCCTCTGCCTTGTAGCTGCTGCCAAGATCCTCCTGTTTGCTCTGCTGGGGAGAGGGGCATGGGGGAAGAGGGGTGCTAATGTCAGGGTGTCCCCCTCCCCCCGCTCCTGCTCCCCGCTCCTGTCTCAACTTGCTGATCTACTTAAAAAGGCAATGTACTTAGAATGGCGTCAGCGTTCTTAAAGGGGCAATGCATGTCTCTCTCTCTCTCTCTCTCACACACACACACACACACACACACACACACACACAGAGTGTGTGTGTCTCTGTCTCTCTCTTCCATGCTGTGTCTCCTCCCTCCATTCGTGCTGCCTTGTAGAGTGTGAGGCTACATTAACAACAATGTGTTAACCCTTGAGGGCTCAGCCATGTGCTAGTTCATCATTTAGCAGTAAGACATTCCCTGGGAAATATCCCAACCTCTTCCACCCTCTGACTCCACCACCTCAACCAAGCTTCACAATCATCATTGCTGTGTACAGTATTAAATTGTTTGTTTAAGACTTATACTGAGAGAGCGAGAGAAAGAGAGAGAGTTTTGTCTGGCGAAAAAAATTTCCCTGGAACCTACCCCCCCCTTCCCCCCCATTTACATTAATTCTTCTGGGGAAATTGGATTCACTTAACATTGTTTCACTTAAAGTAGCATTTTTCAGGAACATAACTACAATGTTAAGGGATGAGTTATTGTACTCACATAGCCCCCTATTAGTTATACTAGTGTGACTAACCTGGGAGATTGTATTTGCAATGTCATTTGTCAAAAAGAACACTTCCTCTTACAAGTCACTTACAGGAACAGCTACTGTGGCACCACTTCATAGGCTATATCATAGACCTCATCTCCTGGCCCCTTGCCAGATGTTGCAGTATTATCCAACGTACAATAGGCTGCATTTGGGTCCTCATATGGGCTTGAACACAACACTTCATATGTTTGCAAGTCTTTGTTGCTGCTCATTCTGTACGGGGAACCTGTAAAACAATTACTCTGCATCAAAGAGTTTATGAATCTCACAGAAATAAAATAAAACATCAACTAAAATACATCAACTAAATAAAATAATAACTATCTCCCTTTGAAAGGGATGTTAAATAAATTCTTCTCTCCTACCCCCAGAATTAAGACTTGTGTTGGTTACTGTCTACAGTACCTCACCTCTAGTAGCTAGGAAAATGATTCAGAATCACTTAGCTGCTAGGCTCTAAGCTAAGTAGACAATCATTTCAAAAAGGTTTATCAAAAATTTAATGCTCACATTCATCTCCTGGAATTTCAAGAGCAGCCTGAGCTCTAAAATAAAAAGATAAGGGAAGAATCTCTTTAGTTATTTCTATCGGTTGGAAAAAACATTTTAAAAATGATACTGTACTAATATTTCATTGGTTATGTCCATTCAAGGCCGTACCTGGGAAGTTGTGCAGATGGCTTTCCTGTAACAGATAAATAAAACACACTGCAAAGTTTCAATGGTTAAAATATTCCTGCAGATCTTACTTACTAATTTTACTTTTCCTACCTTTTGATTTGATTTTCTTTTTATAGATCAACCATGCTATCCCACTGATGATAATAATCCCTACGATCAATCCAGTGGTGGCATACAATGGAATGGAAGCAGAGGAAGCAGAGGCTAAAGAGAGGACCAGGGTTAGTGAATCTTGAAAAATTTAACCAGATGGTGGGAAAAACACTTTACCCTCACCTCCATAAGCACGGATAGTGCTTTTCAAGTGATCAAATAATGTTTAACAACTATGTTGATAATACACATTCAGCAACCCATTACTGTGGACGATTCCAGGATACAGTATGCTAGGATTGGTAATAAAGACAGCAGATAAATTAGCTTACAGAAATCAAGTTTTCTTATGAGAAAATATTGCAATACTCTACTGTAATGATGCAACACAATATATGTTACAGTAGCAATACTGCACTGTCTTGTGAGATTACTGGAGAATACTGTAGTATTTTAATGGGTTAATGCAGCACAACTGTAAAGCATAAATACTGAGGTTCACATTTTTAAAGGGGCTTAAAACTGTCCTCCATTTTTGAGTCCATGGTCATTTGCAGGTACAAATGTTGGACTCAACTGTGTTTTGCCACGAGCCCTGAAAAAGCCACAGTCCGCCTCCAGGTCTTCCCCTACTCCTGCACTAAGTCTACACCTGGTGCAGTGTATTTCTTGCAGTTCACTGTCTAGTATAGCTAGCCAATGTGTTGAGAAGGCAGAGCCAAGAATCTATCCATTCTCTGCCCATTTTCATTCACTTGCTTACGGAGAGGAGCCCAGGGTGGGGCGAAGGGGGGGAGGGAGCGTAGAAGCTCTACAGAGCCTTCTGTCGTCCCCACACTGCAATCCATGGTATGCCTTACATCCCCTACTGCTGTGCAAACCTGACCTTGATTTTGCCCTATAGCAATTAGGGTGACATCCTGTCTCCATTGAAGTCAACGGGATATTTGCTATTAACTTAATGGGGCTAAGATTTCATGACCTCTGGCTATGTGTTATGCTGGCACAAGCCGGTGGTAAAACCTTGAAATACTGTCATTTGTTCCTACAGTTAATCAGATTAATCCCTCAAACCAAGTCATTTAAAAAAATGAAATCTAGACTGTAAACTCCTTTGGACAAATGGGGAACTGAGGTCAGCGAGATTAGGGTCTAAAAATCCACTAATTTTGCATCCCCCATTTGAGATGCCTAGGACCTGCTATTGCATAGAACTTAGCATTCTATAACACTTTATATGTTCACTCCCACTGACTGAAGCTGCAGATCAGGGAACATTTGTACTGGCATCTCCCAACTTTGGAGTGTTTGACTTTGCAGCCTTAATGCTCTTTTAATGTGTGTGTGTATTGGGGTGGTTAATTTACTACTTTCTTAACAAAGCAAACTGAAAAAACAGAAATTCTATGATGTGACATCATATTGATACTCACCAGGTCATCAGCAGGGCTGGGACATTTAGATCCACCACAAAGACCTATGCCACTTAAGCTAACTTTGGCACTGATAGCAGTAGTAGTAGGTTGTCATGTGGATCAGCGCTGAGGGGGGGGAGGGACAGGACACCTTCCCCGTGAGTTACACAGATATTTGCTGACAGCAGAGGAATGGTGAGACACAGGAATCTTTACTTCCATGCCAGGCTCTGGAGAAGGTGGCTCTAGGAGGCATGGACTCTTCTGCCCAATCCCCTCCCAGCATGATCCCTTTTGCCCCATCCTCTCAAACCTGTCCTTGTCCCAGTCCTGTCGCTTCTCCATCCCAGTCCTATTCTCCATGCCCACCCTCATTGCAGCCAACAGGTTTCTCATCCCAGTCCCAGTCTCCTTGTCTCACACCCTCCAAAATTCCAATCCCAATCTCCCTTCGCTCCCAGGTCCAGCCTTTTTGCCAAGTAATTCCTCGTTCCTCCCTCTTCCAGCTCCTCATCCAACCTTTCTCTCTTCCCAATGCTTGCTCCAGTCTCCCCCTCCCGCACTCATCTTCTCCATCCCCACTTGTTCAAGGATGGCCAGATAGCAAGTGTGAAAAATCGGGATGAGGATGGGTGGGGGGGTAATAGGAGCCCATATAAAAAAAGCCCCAAATATCTGGACTGTCCCTATAAAATCGGGATATCTGGTCACTCTAACTGGTTCCCAGTCCCACTCTCCCTCCCTGGGCTCCTTGTCTAATCGCAACACTTTCTCCCTCCCCATCCCGGCTCCTTAGCCCACCAGTTTTTGCCCAGCCATTCCCACTTCTCCACACACACACACACATATCCTGGCTCATCAGATCTCTACCCCTCCCCTTTCCTCCTCCCACCATCCCACTGTTTCTCAGTCAGAGGCAACTTGCTCAGCCAATCCCAATCTCTTCCCAGTTCTAGTGTCCTTCCCAACACCACGCACATACATTTCTGTCTCCATCTCTCAGTCCCAGTCTCCCCCACCCCAGCTCCCAGTCCCAGTCTCCCTCTTCTGCTGCCCCTATCCACCAGCCTCCTGCATTCAGTCTCCCCCACCAAACTCCTTGTCACACTCTGCTCTCTCCACCCTCCCACCACTGGCTGGCTAGCTTCTATCATCTCTTCATTCCTCCTCCTACATGAAGCCTGGGCCCAGCAGGGATGTCACTGAGAGCACAGAAGTTCAGTCTCAGTTCAATTGCTTGGAACTGGACGCAGCATGGCTTAGAGCAGCCCAGACCTGCAATTGCAGGGAAAGTCCCACTCAGCACTGGGGAATTTAGTGGCTGAAATCTAAGAAGTCTTTACTGAGCACCTGTGCACTGTGACTTTTAAAGGCTTATAATTTGGCCAAATTTGGGCAGACTTTCATGACAATGGTCAAAGGGACACCGCTAACACGAAGGCTGCTCTCCTGCCAAATGTCAAGTCCCTATTCCAAAGCATGGGGCACTAGATCTCTTCAAAGAAAATGTCACCAGAATTTTTAACATGGGTAAAACTGCATGTTTTTCCATGTGTAGTTCTCAAAAATGGCTGAATCATTTTCGCTGAAGTTTTCCCAGCAAGAAAATTTTATCCCAAATAGCAAAAGTTATAATTATATATAATTATAAGCAACTCTGGTACCAACCACAACTACAAAACTTCTAACTTACATGGAATGGCTTGATTCCTCACTTCTATAGAAAGGTTATTTGCAATCTTCCACACATGTTTACCTCTTGACCAGGCATTTACAACACATAAATAAGTTCCACTGTCAGAGTAAGTAACATTCAAGATGGTCATATTATGGACTACATGTCTCTCATTTGAATCTAAGCTTGTATAGGTCAATAGTCGTCCTTTGATCATCTCATCAATACAGCAATGTGTATTATACGAGAAATTATGTTCCTTTCTCTGAACAGAAGACAGGCATTTGCTTGTTTCTGTATATTTGATCCAATATATAAGAAATGTTTGTCCTGAGGGCTTCATTTGAAATTCACAAGAGAGAGTGATGTTACTTCTTTCTTCTTGTACTAAATGATTTATCGTGTGATTTTGCAGGAATGGTCTCAAATATCTCCTTATCTGCAATACAGAATGAAACAAACACAAAAGATATAACAAACATGCACTGTAAAGTGTTATAACATGATTTGCCTTTGAAAGGATTCTTACAAGTGTAAGCAGAGTCAGGATGAGTTCTACCCTGACATTGGGTGGTGAATTGTGGCGAGTTGCGGAAAAGAACTTCGGGGGCTGATCTTGTTTGCATAGGCACACCCACTCCGCCTAGCATGAGCCTACAGCAGCCCAAAATGGTCACTTTGGCTGCTGTGGGATCCCCAGTTTCTCTGTTATTGGGGCAGGAAGAATAAAGTGTTGTGACCATGATTATGTGAATCAAGGCCAGTGGAACTGTTTTATGACAGAGGGACTCACCATCAACTAAGTAGCACTCGCTAGACAAGGGACATGGGTTCCAAAACCCAGTGAATAGAGAGAGGCTGGGGACAGGCATTTGTTCCTGATGGGTCTGGTCCCTTTTGAGGGCCTGAAACACCAATTGCACCTTCTCCACTATTGAATAACAGAGCTAATTTTGATTCTATTAAGAGTCTGAGTTCACTTTGGGCCAATAGTGCACCAGCTCTAGGGCTCCCCTACTACATGCTGAATTCACTGAGTGCTGTGTTAACTAGTGGGGGAGCCTGAAGATATATTGCTAAGTGGCTAGCAGAAAGGAGCAGTTTGTGGGATGGTTAGAGCGGCCCATGGGACGGCTGGAGCGGCTCACGGGACAGCTGGTGGTGAAGGCTGCAGCAGAACCCCACGGAGAGACTGGGCAGTCGGCCTCAGACCATGTAAGGTGCCCCTTAACACACCACGTGCCCTTTCTCTCCCCCCCCCCCACTTCCACCCAGGCTTGGGGGGTAAAACTCTGCAGATAAACTTTTGAACTCTGGGGCTGTACTGACCAAGGACAGAGACTTTTCGGGTGTTGGACTTTTGGGACTTTGGGGTGATCTTTTGGGTTGTTGGACTTAAGACCCTGAGGGAAAAAGGATACTGCCAAACGTACTTGGGGGTGGGTCTTTTGCTCATGGTTTGTGCTATGAATCCTGTTTGTGGTGTTTCCCCAATATAATGCCGTATTGTTTCCCTCCTTTATTAAAAGGATTTTGCTACACTCGAACTCTGTGCTTGCAAGAGGGGAAGTATTGCCCCTTAGAGACGCCCGGGGGGTGGTATGAAATTGTCCCAGGTCACTGGGTGGGGGCTCGAGCCAGTTTTGCATTGTGTTATTGAAACGGAACCCCTAGATACTGAACCTGGCCCTTGTTGCTGCCAACTCAGATGGGCAGAAGGGTTACACAAGTTTGAAAATTTTCCAATAAAAACACCATCAGATATAGAATTCAGTGCAAAAAACATTGTTTCATTTCTATTTAAAGCGGGGGGGAGGGTGTTTTATTTTAATGGACAATTTACAAGGTATTTTTACATTAACAGGTGCAAATACCTACTGTACTATGGCTACAAGTCAGCTATTTTAAATAGCCATTTGGGGCCCAATCCTGTGAGCAGGGCTGACGAAGGGGGAGAAGCCGGTACAAATTACTGGGGCCTGGCGGTCCAGAAGGGGGCCCAGGGCCCGGCTTTCCCCCCTCCGCCCTCGTCGGCCCTCTTTAGCCTGTCCACCCTTGCTGGGGGGCCCGAAAAAAAATTTCACCTGGGCCCAAACCCGCTCTCAGCGGCCCTGCCTGTGAGGTCTGAGTACCTTCTGCGAAGTTGCCAGCACTTGCACATTCCACTGAAATTGAAGGTGCTCAGCTCTGCACAGAAGGTTATCAGCACTGCATGTTCAGTCCGTTGGTGGTTATCAAAATAATTCTGGGCTGGACCAGCTGTCTACTGGCACCACAAAAGTGGGACATGCTCTTAGGGGTACTAACTATGCTACTCCTCCACAGATATATGTCCAGTTTCACTGAGAAAACCTCTAGGACTTAGAAACACATGAAGGAATTCTTCCACTCTACTCTGCGCTGATAAGGCCTCAACTGAAGTATTGTGTCCAGTTCTGGGTTCCACATTTCAGGAAAATGTGGACAAATTAGAGAAAGTCCAGAGAAGAGCAACAATGATTAAAGGTCTAGAAAACATGACCTATGAGGGAAGATTGAAAAAATTGGGTTTGTTTAGTCTGAAGAAGAGAAGACTAAGAGGGGACATGATAAGTACATAAAAGGTTGTTGCAAGGAGGAGGATGAAAAGCTGTTCTCCTTAATCTCGGAGGATAAAACAAGAAGCATGGGCTTAAATTACAGCAAGAGTGGTTTAGTTTGGACATTAGGAAAAACTTCCTAACTGTCCACGTAGTTAAGCACTAGAACAAATTGCCAACGGAGGCTGTGGTATCTCCGTCATTGGAGGTTTTTAAGAACAGGTTAGACAAACACCTGTCAGGAATGGTCTAGTTATTACTTAGTCCTGCCTTGAGTGCAGGGGACTGAACTAGATGATCTATTGAGGGCCCTTTGGTCCTACACATCTATAATTCTATGATAACATCTGGGAAACCACATTCTCACACTGCAGTAAACACATGTTGTCATTTCTGCTGCCTGGTTCAGGGTCTGCCCTGGCCTAAGTGCTGATAGTATCAACTACAAGATACATTATTAGACAAATGCCTGAAAAAATGTGAAATTATGGAACAGCTATTAAAGATTAAAGATTTTCTGGATAAAGTAGTTGAAGTGCATTCAGAGAGCAGTCATTTTTAATATGTGCATGAACACCTTTAAAAAAAAATGGCCTGTAGAGTAAGATTCTGCAGCATTTATAAGGTCAAATTTTCAGCTAACCTCAAACCAGACTCCAAATTGCAGACACAACATTTAGCAAACACCTGTTATGTGTGCTCAACAAATATTTGCACACACAAATTTGTTATTTAGGTGCCTTGTCTGCACAAATAGTTGTTTGCATGTGCAAAATAGGCACAAAGCCAATTTTGTGAGCACGATCGATTGAAAGCTTAAAACACTAGAGGTAAGATTCTGTGCTGTGCCTCTAGATGCACAGAACAAATCTCACAACCCAGGTGCAGAGGGGCTAATGTGGTTTTAAGCAGCCCCCAGTACAATTTAGGCAGCCCTGTGGGACAACTGCCCTGAATTTAAGCAGTGCTGCATTCTGCAGCCTGGCCCCAAGCCATACCTGCTATGTCAGGATTTGCAAGAGTGTTGCTGAAAGGACAGTCTGCTGCTGTCTTCCTTAGTTCCTGTGCTAAGGGGGAATTCTACCCAGACCAGATGCTGATTTTAGAGACCCTTTGACCGTTACCTGGCCAGAGCATGGTTGAGAATCTCACTCTAGGGGCAGAAATTCAAAGAGCAAAGCAGAAAACTGGGCATTAGCGTTTTACAATCTCTGAGCTAGATCCTCAGCTTGCATGAATCAGTGTAGTCCCACAGCCCACCATGTACAAGGATCCCTTCGCCGACCAACTTCAAAGTAGAAAGGTGGCAGGTAAGCTGTACCAGCATCACTACAAAACAGTGTTTCTAGGGGGAAGTGAAAAGCAACTTATTCAGCTAAAATCAGTGAGGATTTACCCAAAAAAGGGCTGAGCGAAAACTGACTAAAGACATTATGAGTAGACCTTTGAGTTGGAATGCATCTAACTAACAGGGTAAGTAGACTTAGTATGGCAAAAAGTGCAGATTTTCAATGACCACCCGCCAGATATTTGTTTTAATTTATTTTCTTTTTCAACAACTTCCACTTTTGTTCACCACTTTACTCAGCCTAGTTCAGATGCCTAATTCATTCAAAGCCAAATTCAGTCACGCTCACTCATATAATACCTCCTCCATTAGTGTTCCTTATTAAAATCAAGAGAACACTGGTGGAGAATAGTATTATTCACTGTAAGTAAAAGGGGCAGAATCTGGTACTCAGTCCTGAATTCTCTAAATAAGCTTCTCTTAAACTCACTAACTCCCTTTCTGGCCTCTGAGTTCTAGAATTTATTGATATAAATTACCCCTCCCCACACCCCATAAGAAAAGCACTCACCTGCAGTCAGGTTTACTATCACCACAATAAAAAAGTTATAATGTCTGCAGTCAGTCACACTGGTAAAATGTGGGCAAGTCTGTGATGTTCCAGTATTTGTAAATTGCTCACATGCAAATACCCCACCACCTCTGGAAGCAGAATTTGATAATTGGTTTGTACACTTTGTTTTATCAGAGCATTTGTTTGGTCCGTTGGGCTGTTGATTACTGCAGTTGATTACTTGGAATTCATGCAGAGATTCTCGACTTTCATACCAAACTGTTTCCTTCTTCCCATTAGCCACTGTTTCATTGCACGTAAGTGTGAAATTTCCATTTTCATAATGATGAAAGAAAGTCTCACCTGTTAAAAATATGTAAATGGTTAATGATGCAAAATGATTAAAAAACCATCTTACAAATAATACTGTAAAGAAAGTGCTGCAGGTTACAAGCATCATTAAGGGCCCAATCCTGCGAGCTTGTGTGCTTCTGGGATGCTCCTGTGTTCCTCCTGGGTCATGCTGAACATCCTCCGCTTGCCATCAGCAGAAGCTCAGTGCTCTGAGCACTTCCTATGACCCCCACAGCACTTTGTAGGATCTAGCACTAAGAACACAGATCCGGAATTTTATACTTGGACCATGCAGAATGAGCAGAATATCGCACAGTTCATAGTGAACGCTGATTAAATTACATAGCTTAAGCCTTGACATTGGCTTTGTTTTAAAGGGTGTTTTTGTGGCCATTTCTGACCATGAGAATGACACCAAAGAGATTTCAAAGGAAGAAAAGAGGGTACAATATGTATTTTTCTATTAACAATTGCCATATTTATTAATTCCCTTGGCTAATAACCAATCACAAGCAGCCATGGCACAAAACTGCAGTTGTCACTGAGAAAATCTGGCCCTTGCTAGTTAACTTTTAGCACACTACATAAAGATTAAGTCCCTGATCCTGAGAACGTTTGTGCATATGAACAGTTCCAAAATTCAATGGGACTATTCACATGCATAAAGTTTCTCACATGCCATTACTGATTACAGAATTGGGGACTACATGTGAATTACAAAGACTTTAGGAGGCATGTGTCTAACAGACACTGTCATCATGATTATGCCTCCAATCCTCTTTCCTAAATTTTTTTAGAGTTCTTATAAAATATCATTTTGGTGAAATGCAACAAAAAACTGTGCATGAGCTCCTCTGGCTGGTCTACTGCAAAAAATTAAGCATACTTAGAGCTATGTTAATATAAGCATTGATGATAGTAAGTAAATCGACAAAGCATTTTAGCTTTTGTATTTTCACAGCTTTTTAAATAAATTACTGAATAAATTGGGGTTTAGAACCACAGCTGGTTGAAAGATAGGGAAATATAGTCCACTTTTTTTCAGTCGAAATTTCATGTTTTGATTAGAACGTTGTGAAAATATTCATAAAATTTTATTTCCGGTTTTTTTATCCATTGAAATTCAAAATTTTGGTGTAAAATTTTATCAGAATTTGAATTTTGTCAAATTTTGACCAGCAAAGTTGAGGACGTTTTGCCAGCCATGGAATCTAGAAGTTTCAATACTTGTCCAAACTTCAAAAGCCCCAACAGGCCCTGCAGTCCTCTGTCCCCGCAGTATTCTTCTGCCATGAGCAGTCCCTGTGAAAGACTCTACCTTCAATAGACCATGAGCCTTCCAACCTGTTCTATTGTGCTCCTTCTGAACAGAGTGAAGGCAGATGGACTTTTCAGGGCCTATTCTCTGCTTTCCACAACAGGATGGTGCCCGAATGGGACTTTTCCGCCCTTATAAAGCATTTCCCTTTCATAGAAGAGTCCTTGCCACAAAAACCTAAGAAAATTACTTAAAATAGCTTCTGTTGGATCTCTTGGGGTAGATTTAGCCAATCGGGGTATGACTGATTTGATCCTGCCCTATGATATTTTATTGATACTGTATCTTGAACTGGTTATTGGGGTGTTTATTGTATGAATGTATTAATTTAGCTTAATAAGGGCGCTGTTAGGATACACACTCAATAAGAAGAAAACAATGGCTCAAGACAGTCACATGTGTGCAATCACTTGAGAACTGTTAAAGGACAAAGCCAGAACTGTTTGCTTTGATGATTCTACCTCCACCTCAGGACAATCTACAAAACTGGTTTTGACTAGAAACTTCTCCAACATTACATGGTTTTACTATCAGCTGTGGACACATGATACACAATATATCCCATGTACACTTTCAAAAGCAAAATTAGAGGTTGACAGTTAATATATCTTTTTTCTCCTGCTCAGCTGTGGGTGAGACTTTGGCTAGCACAAAGCTGTGTTCGAAGCTCAGTTATGCACATACAGCTGGGGAAAAAACACTTTTGTACAAAAAAAAAGGAAGCACTGGTCACAGTCACATTCAGAACTTCTGTGTCTATTTTAAGACCCAGTCCTGCTCCCTTAGAAGTCTATGGGACTGTTTGATTTCACCAGTAGCAGATTTGAGCCCATATTCAATGAAATAAATAAATAGAGCTGAATGCAATTTCTAACTTTCTCTCTGAAAATTTCCCTAGCAAAATGGAAATTGGTGACATGTAATATATTAGCACTGTGCGATTTCACTGAAGGCCAGACTCTGTGACCCTTATCGCCGGGAGTAGCAAGTAAGGTGCTACTCCTTCTGAGTAAGGGAGGCAAGATCTGGCCCCAAATATAGAGAAAATCGCTTCCTTAAAAAGTGACTCCATTTTGCTTAGTGTAATATTCTATGAAATACTACACCAAGTGCAATGTAAAATGTAATTGCCATTTGACAAAACCGAAGAAAGAGTTCACGCTGATATCTTTGCTTTTGTTGCAAAAGTGTTCCCACAGACCCTAGTGTAGCCATAGATTCACTGCATCCCACGGCTGTTGCTGGATCTATTGCTTGGGAAGAGAGATCTGGGAACCACCAGTAAAAATTCCCCATTCCCAGTTAACTTTGCCACCAGCTACGTGCACTTCTGAAACATTCCCCTAACCCTCCCACTCCGTATTTCACACAAATGCACTGTGCAGACATCTCTAATGACCCTCCCCACTCCCCAGTCCATGTATTGGTTGAGAAAATAACCTTTTACAACATTTTTAAAGTCAGTAGATATAGCTTGCAATCAGGAATACTTCTTGTTTAATTATTAATAATATTAGAAATAATTAATATGAATATGGAAGACCACCAGACACTAATTTAACCATAAATTCTTTTATTAAGTCCAAAGACCAAATAGTATTTTAACATGCTTCTAAACATGCCTGTCAGCCTTAAAATAAGCAGTCACTACACCCAATACAGTAACAAAGTATTTTTAAGCATGTGATCACTTACAAATAGGCCAAACCTAGGGAAAACCAACTAGTCCTGGTGTGAACATGCATGATCAGGTGGTAGGGTGTGACAAAGAACTCTCAAATTCATAACTCTTTTTATACCCTTCAAAAAAACAAATGATGCCAGAGCCAGTTGTCACTTTAGCTAATGGCTAATTTGAGACAGTTCACCCTAATTTTCAGTTTTAATCCAGATAAGATTTATAACCTGCTTTCTCCCAAGATCTTTGCTCATTATTTCTTCTCCTCCTCCCTACTGTCCAACAGGTTTTTCATTGCACTTGGGTTCACCCAAGCTTTACTTTTAAGATCATACAGGTATGTGGGGTGGAAAGGTCCAAGCTGGCTCCTTTTAAGACAGATTCTCTTTGCCTTATTTAAAACCATCTGCAGTCAACCCTGTCAGTCAGAGGCATTCCATTTAGAAATTTCCTTATCTCATTAATATTTTGAACCAGCCATCCTGCCTACTCCATTCCTTCTGGCCTTATTATTTTCAAGGCTTTCCTTCTACTTGCTAGTCAGGGCCTTTATAACACAATCTATTCTTAACCAAACTTAAACCAACTCTAATTCAATTTCATATTTATTCCACACTTCAGTACGTGTTTGGATTAAACATCCCAGAAAATGAACTTGACACAAAATTCACTTAAGAATTAAGAAAGTGAGATATGCATAGAAATGAGCAATTTTTCTTAATAGGAAACATACCAGTAATTCGTCCTAGAAAAGTCAGGATCACCAAAAAATACATTCTTCTGAGAGGAAGGGTTGCAAAGGTTTCCTCTTCTTGGTTTTGGCTCTAATTCTAAAAAATTTCTTGTGAAGAGAGAGGAAAGCGGAAGTTCAGTGATCACAACAAAAAGTAACAGGAAACAGATAATGAGAATTACAACACTGCCCAACTGCAAGATATGCTGTTTATTTTAGAATTGGAGACACTTCCATCACAAACAAGCCTACTGTCATTCAATGATGACAGAGGTAAGTTATACCTTGGGAAATAAAGTGCAAAGACTAGAGGTTCTTAGGCAGTAGGAGAAAGTCTTCCCTAGAAAAGAAAGTCTGAGGTGCCCCCAGTAATTTGCTATCCCTGCCCATATCAGTTGTGTGACTCCTGTAGTGTACCAGGATAGTGTAGGCCTCACTCAGTGGACAAATGTCAGGTGAAATGGAAGCTAGTTTAGCTTCCCACTTACCAGGGATTCCATTGGGCCTGAGCCATCATCTGAAAAGCAGCCCCATAAGGTATGTGAATCAAAGATGCAGCAGTCACTGACTCACTAGCTGGTTCTTCTTCCCTGCCCCAAGGAAGACATCCAGACAGAAAACACCATTTGGGGAACAGAGACCACGTGAGGGCAGAAAGACTCCTTCATAAACCTCCACTACATCCACAAGGGTAGTGGGTGTGAAAATCAGAAGAGAAGGTGAGTAGGGCCTGTGAACAGGTGGTATATGCCACTCCAGATCATTTTGCACAAACTGCTGCATTGGTCCTTTCACATTTAAGGGGCAAGGTGATACCACCCGTTTGTGAGAAGTAACATGACTTCATTCCCCTCCAATAAATGGAATTAACTCTCTGAAATCAAAAATCTGTTTGTCTTGTCTTCAGAAATGCGAGCTCTTTGGGGGGAGCTAGAAAAACCACAGTCGGTCTGACCAAGTTGTGCTGAGGGTAGGAGGACATCAGAGGTAGTTCCCTAATCCACTGTCAGTGGGTATGGCAGCTTGTCTGGGCAGTAGGGGATGGCTGGGAAGTCTTGCCAAGGTCCCCTGGAGTTCTGTTGGGGGTTGTCTTAGACATGGGTATTTTTGGAGCTTGAAGCCTCAAGAAGCAGCCAAGAAGCAGCAGGCTGAAGCTGAAGAATGGAAGCTGCTGGAAAAGAAGACTGGAACATCCTGGAAAGCAGCTACCTGAAAGAGCAGCAGCAGCAACAGAATTCCGAGGTTGCCTTGGCAATGAGGAGCTACCTTGACAGCAGCAACAAAAGAGCAGTAACCACCACTGTATCCGTGGCAGAAGAGCAACAGCACAGCTGTGGCAGCCACACTCTGGGGATTAGACAGGACAGAAGGACCAATAGACGATTTGGAGGAAAATTTAAATAAGGAGTGTAAGGCCTGGTCTACAAAAGGAGATTATGTCGAATTTAGCAGGGTTAATTCGAATTAACCCTGCACCCGTCCACACAACGAAGCTATTTATTTCGACATAGAGGTCTCTTTAAATCGATTTCTGTACTCCTCCCCGACAAGGGGAGTAGCACTAAATTCGACATGGCCATATCAAATTAGGGTTAGTGTGGATGGAATTTGACGCTAATAGCTCCGGGAGCTATCCCACAGTGCACCACTCTGCTGATGCTCTGGACAGCAGTCTGAGCTCAGATGCTCTGACCAGCCACACAGGAAAAGCCCCGGGAAAATTTGAATTCCTTTTCCTGTCTGGCCAGTTTGAATCTCATTTCCTGTTTGGACATCGTGGCGAGCTCAGCAGCACTGGCAACGATGCAGAGCTCTCCAGCAGAGGTGACCATGCAATCGCAGAATAGAAAGAGGGCCCCAGCATGGACTGATCGGGAAGTCTTGGATCTGATCGCTGTGTGGGGCGATGAGTCCGTGCTTTCGGAGCTGCGATCGAAAAGACGGAATGCGAAGATCTACTAGAAGATCTCAAAAGCCATGACGGAGAGAGGATACAGTCAGGATGCAACGCAGTGCCGCGTGAAAATCAAGGAGCTGAGACAAGCGTACCAGAAGACCAAAGAGTCAAACGGACGCTCCGGATCCCAGCCCCAGACATGCCGTTTCTACGAGGCACTGCATTCCATTCTAGGTGCGGCTACCACCACTACCCCACCACTGTCCGTGGACTCTGACGATGGGGTATTGTCGACAGCCGCTTCCTCGGAGATGTTCGCAGATGGGGAAGATGAGGAAGGAGATGAGGAGGACGAGGCAGTCAACAGCGCTTTCAACACTGATTTCCCCGACAGCCAGGATCTCTTCATCACCATCTTGCAGATCCCCTACCAACCCTCCCAAAGCGGTAACCCGGACCGTGAATCAGGGGAAGGATCAGTAGGTAAGTGTTTTAAACATTTATTTTTAATAGAATAGGCATGGTATGTTAGCAATGGGTTTTTAATGATTAGTTTGCCCTAGGCGCTTAACTTTTTAGTCCTTGCCAATGCAGCTACTGGAAAAGTCTGTTAACATGTCTGGGGATAGAGTAGAAATCCTCCTGGGACATCTCCACGAAGCTCTCCTGGAGGTAATGTGAAGCCTTTGCATCAGGTTCCTGGGGAGAGCGGCCTTATTGCGTCCTCCATGGTAGGAAACTTTTTCGCGCCAGGCTAGCAGCAGGTACTCCGGTATCATTGCCTGGCAAAGCATGGCAGCATACAGCCCTGGTGTTTGCTGGCATTCACGCAGCATGCGTTCTTTCTCTGTCTCCGTAATCCTCATCAGAGTGATATCACTCATGGTGACCTGCTTTGAATTAGGGGAATTTTAGTATGGGGACTGATTGCCTGTTCCTTTAAATAACTGTAACTGGTGGTTTACAGTCACGCGGTGGGGGCGGGGAGGCGAACCGTTCATGCTGAGCGGGTCACCAGCAGCATGCAGGTATCTTTCCCAGGGACAGCCGTGATGGGGGTGGGCCAGGGGCAGAGTTCATGCTGGCCGGATCGCCGGCAGCAGGAACTGACCAACGCTAGGAGCATTGCTTGGAACGTGAAAGGAGGGCACTGTTGTAAATTAAGCTTTAAGCAGTCAAAAGTCTACGGCTTACCATGGCCGCCTGCTAGCAGAATTCCATTGTCCGGCCCCGTTTGTGTGATCTGTACAGCAAGACCCCAGGCACTCAATGTGAAGACAGAAAATTCAACCTTGTATTGAGTGCACATGTGATAGGTACTGTGCATGGTCTTGTTCACAGACAAAGACTATATTCATTGTTTGCAAAAATGTATCTTTTTGAGGAATTCACTCCCTTTTTCCCATCCCACAGCTGCGAGTGTCTCCTGAGCTACCCCGGCATCCCCCTCCCAGAGGCTGGCGCAGATCAGGCGGCAAAAGAAAAGGACACGGGATGAGATGTTCTCAGAACTTATGGTCTGTTCCCGAGCCGAGGCGGCACACCAGACCCAGTGGAGGGAGAACATGTCGCAATACCAGCGATCACACAGCAAACAGGAGGACAGGTGGTGGCAGGAAGACCAGCAGGCGACTCAAACGCTGCTTGGACTAATGAGGGAGCAAACGGACACGCTCCGGCGCCTTGTAGATGTTCTGCAGGACCGGAGGCAGGAGGACAGAGCCCTGCTGCATTCTATCTCTAACCGCCCTCCCCCGCCACAAAGTCCCATCCCCCCCTCACCCAAAGTCCCAAGAAGGAGGGGCGGCAGGGGCCATGAAAACAGTCACTCCACCCCTGCAGACTGCTCAAATTGCAGAAGGCTCTCATTCCCAAAGATTTGATAAGTCCTTTCCTTCCCTCCAAATGCACCTCACCCAAGCCCCCGTCCCAGTTTCTTCCCCTAACTGTGTAGTTCTTAATAAAAAATACGTTTCTGTTAATTACTGTTTCCGTCATGTTCTTTTAGAGGACAGTGTGTTTGAAGGAGTGGAAGGGGGTTGGTAATTGGAGAGGACAGTCACCTTTACCAGGGTACAGACACGGGGGCAGGTTCAGCAGAAGTTCACACACACATTGCAGTCACTAGGCACACTGGTCAGTCTGAGAGGTGGTTTTCATGTTCTGTGGGGGGGGGGGCTATGTGAGTTTGTGGCGGGGGAGGGCGGTTACAGATCTTATGCAGCGGTCCTTAGCCTGGATGACAGAGCCACACAGCAGGGGATCTGTAACCGCCCTCCCCCGCCACAAAGTCACATAGCCCCCACACACAGAGTCCCGAAAAGGAGGGGTGGCAGGCTCCATTGAAACAACCAGTGCACCACTGCGGACCGCTCTAGGAGCAGGAGCCTGTCATTCCTCGAGTTTAGAAGCGTCCTTTCCATCACTATACCCGCTCCCCACCACAGACTGCGTCCCAGTTTCAACCCTTTACCACGAAATCCTTAATAAAGAAAACAGTGTTAATGAACAAAGTTTCATTTATTTTATTTTTAAAGGTGTATTGGAAGGGGGGAAGGGGGTTAGTAACTGGAGAGGATAGTCAACATTAACTGGGTAAAGAAACGGGGCAGGTTCAGCTTCTGTTTAAAAAAACGTAATAGTCACAGGTTACCCTGGTCACTCTGGAACCTAGGTTTCAAAGCTTCCCGGATGCACAGCGCGTCCCGCTGGGCTCTTCTAATCGCCTAGGTGTCTGGCTGGGCGTAATCAGCAGCCAGGCGATTTGCCTCAACCTCCCACCCCGTCATAAACGTCTCCCCCTTGCTCTCACAGAGATTGTGGAGCACACAGCAAGCTGCTATAACAATGGGGATATTGGTTTCGCTGAGATCAGAGCAAGTCAGTAAGCTTCTCCATCTCCCCTTCAGACATCCAAAAGCACACTCCACCACCATTCTGCACTTGCTCAGCCGGTAGTTGAAGAGTTCTTTTTCACTGTCCAGGGCGCCTGTATAGGGCTTCATGAGCCAGGGCATTGCGGGTAGGCTGGGTCCCCGAGGATCACTATAGGCATCTCCACATCCCCAACAGTTATTTTCTGGTCCAGGAAGTAAAATACCTTCCTGCAGCCGTCTAAACAGACCAGAGTTCCTGAAAACGCGAGCGTCATGAACCTTGCCCGGCCATCCGACGTTGATGTTGGTAAAATGTCCCCTATGGTCCACCAGTGCTTACAGCACCATTGAAAAGTAGCCCTTTTGGTTAACGTACTGGCTGGCCTGGTGGTCTGGTCCCAGGATAGGGATGTGAGTTCCATCTATAGCCCCACCGCAGTTTGGGAATCCCATCGCAGCGAAGCCATCTATGATCACCTGCACATTTCCCAGGGTCACTACCTTTGAGAGCAGTAGCTCAACGATTGCATTGGCTACTTGCATCACAGCAACCCCCACGGTAGATTTGCCCACTCCAAATTGATTCGCGACTGACCGGTAGCTGTCTGGCGTTGCAAGCTTCCAGAGAGCTATGGCCACTCGCTTCTGGATAGTCAGGGCTGCTCGCATCCGGGTGTCCTTGCACTTCAGGGCAGGGGACAGCAACTCACAAAGTTCCAGGAAAGTTCCCTTACACATCCGAAAGTTTCACAGCCACTGTGATTCATCCCAGACCTGCAGCACTATGTGGTTCCACCAGTCCGTGCTTTCCTGGGCCCAGAATCGCCGTTCCACAGCATCAACATGACCCATTGCCACCATGATGTCCACAGCGCGGGGTCCCGTGCTTTGTGAGAGGTCTGTGCCCCTCTCAGACTTAATGTCCTCACCACACTGCCGTAGCCTCCTCACCCGATTTCTCATTATCTGCCTCTGGAAAAGGTGGATGATAAGGCACGAGGTGTTGCCAACGGCCATAACTGCAGCGATGATCGCAGCGGGCTTCATGCTCGCGGTGCTGTGGCGTCCGTGCTGTCAATCACCAGAAAAGTGCGCGAAATGATTGCCCGCCGGTGCTTTCACGGAGGGAGAGCGGGAGTGAGGGTTGAATGACGACAGTTACCCAAAACCACCCTCGACACATTTTTTGCCCCAGCAGGCATTGGGGGCTCGACCAAGAATTCCAATGGGCAGCGGGGACTGTGGGAACTGTGGGATAGCTACCCATAGTGCACCGCTTTCAATGTCGACGCTTGCCCCGTTAGTGTGGACTCACAAAGTCAAATTACTGTCCTTAGTGTGAATACACACGTTCGACTTTGTAATATCAGTTCCACAAATTCGCTTTAAGTAAAATCGAACTACTCTCGTAGTGTAGACATACCCTCAGTCTGATCTTCTTTTCTCTCTATTATTTAAGAGTGTATGGGTTTGTCTGAATAAAGCTGGATGCCTGCTTCTTGAATGAGATCTCCGCTACCCATCCTGCGACTGGCTGATCACTGGATGTTACAACTCACAAGATATTAAATGTCAGGTGTTAAATGTTAAATGTGAGTCAGGATTGTGAGTTCAATCCTTGAAGGGGCCACTTAGGGATCTGGGGCAAAATCAGTACTTGGTCCTGCTAGTGAAGGCAGGGGACTGGACTCGATGACCTTTCAAGGTCCCTTCCAGTTCTAGGAGATGGGATATCTCCATTAATTTAATTTAAATTTTTAAATGTCAAGTGTTAAGTTTTAATGTTCATGTTAAGTAAATGTTTTAATCTGTGAATGCAGTAATGGTTTCTCAGATGTGTATATAGGGGTTGCGTATATCGCACTGTATTAAGTACGAGGTGAAATTATATCATTAAGACTAAAAGCCTTTATGGATACAGGACCTCTATATGCTTGTTACATTGAAACCGCTGTATTTCTTCTATGTGTTAAGATGTCTTATGTAGTCTGTGTCTTTTATTTTATTGCACTGCTTTAATTCTTTATGTAATTCTATTGCATTTTACTATGCTCTATGTATCCTTTCTTGCTTCATTTACTACATTGTAACCACTTATTTCCTTTAAATAAATAATTCTTTTGTTTTTGAAGAGTTACTGCTTGTGTGTCCATCCTTGAGCGGAAGGCTGTATCCCTGTCCTTTCAGAGGTCAGCAAGACTCGCCTGCTCTGGGGAGCCCTCTGTAAGTCAGAAACAAGCCCCCTGGTAACACTCTGGCAATTCCTTTAGGGTGAGCCACAATCTTGTTTACCCCTTTTGTTAAAATTAGACAAACTTATAGGTAAGTTAATTAGTGTCTAAAGTTTTGGGTAACAAATCCTCCCCATGCTGCCGGAAGTCCTATAGTGCTATGAAAACCTCCCTGTACTCCCAGAAGTCATTGTAGCGCTATGGAAGCTTCCCCAGACCTCTACATGCCATCATACTGATAGGAAAACCTCCCTGCACTGCCAGAAGGCACCACAGCACTGTGAAAGCCTCCCAGGGCCGTCCTTAGGCATACACAGCATACACAGCTACGTAGGGCACCTCAAAATTGGGGGCACCATTCCCCTCACTGGAATCCTCTCTTCTCCGGCTCCTCCCCTGCCCTGGGCCGGTGGGCTTCTCCCTGCCCCCAACCCAGCCCTCTCCGCCCACCCACCTTCCCTCCTCAGCTGGCCAGCTGAGGGCTCCAGCCTCCGGCTCTGCTGCCCCAGCCTCGGGGAGCCCAGAGCGGCGTGGCTGGTCACTTGCAGTGTGGCGGCCCGGGCCACACCACCTGGAGCGGAGCCCCTCCATGGACCCTGCCTGCCTGTGTCACTCAGTCTCCAGCGGGGGTCAGGCCGGAGCCAGGACAGGAGAAGCGAAACTTCCACATCAGCAGGGGGGAGCCGGGCCGAGCAGGGGGGGCTGGGGGAGGAAGGAACTTAAATTGCCAGTACGCTCAGTCTCTCACACTTCCCTCACACACACACATGCCCGCCCGCACACACACTTGTATTATTATTGTCCTTGTTACTACTGCTTGGTACTTCCTGTCAAAATGCTTATGGTGAGCCAGGAGTGGCTAGGGGCTGCAGGAGGCCCCTGGGCTCTGGCAAGCTGCAGCCCGCGTGTGACCGCGCAAAGCCTGCCTTGAGCCACTGCCGGTGTGTGTCAGCAATGGGGGGGAATTCTGGGGGTCTGTGGACAGGGGTGTTGGCTTTGCCCCCTCGACACCCTGGGGTAAGCAGTGCCAGTTGGGGACCACCTTCAGTGGAGCTTAGGGGCACCAATTTAATAATACTGCGTAGGGCCCCATAAATCCTAAGGACAGCCCTGAAGCCTCCCATACTTCCAGAAGCATCATAGCGCTCTGATAGCCTTCCCCTACTGCCACAAGCCATCGTAACACTATGATAGCCTCCTTGTACTGCCACAAGCCATTGTATCACTCTGAAAACCTCCCCATACTTCCAGAAGCACTCCTAGGGCTATGAAAACCTCCCTGTACCACCAAAAAACATCATAGAACTATGAAAGCCTTCCCCTAGTGCAGGGCCGGTGCAACCCATTAGGTGACCTAGGCGGTTGCTTGGGGCACTAACATTTGGGGGGCGGCAACCACAGCGGCCAGATCTTCAGCCACCCCAGTTGTCGTCAGTATTTCGGGGGTAGGACCTTCCGCTGCCTCTGTCGGGGGCAGCATTTTGGGGGCGGGACCTTCCGCCGCCTCTGTCGGGGGCGGCATTTCGGGGCGGGACCTTCCACCGCCTAGGGCGGCAAAAAAGCTGGTGGCACTCCTGCCCTAGTGCCACAAGCCATTATAGAGCTATAAACGTTTCCCTGGAAACCTTCCTTGGAAGGTCATAGAGTTGAGCGACGGTGGAAACTACTGTCTGGAAATCCTGCAGTTCAACCCTAACCCATCCCACTGCATGACAGGGTTCTGTGCCATACAGAAGGAATAGTCCCTGCCTCCTAAAACCTGCACTCACCATAGGAACCACACTATTTCAACTGCCAGAACCTCTCTGCCGCTACAGAAAGGGATGTCCGCCCTTCCCCCCAATGAGCAGGAGAACCAGAAAGGGAAAATGCAAAAACAACTCCTCTATTTCTCTTCTTCAAGCAGCGTGAAATGCAGGAACAAACAAGGAGTATAAATGATGACAAGTAAATTGGTGTGTATATTTTTCTATGTTAGTAATCCAACCCCGTAGCTCCCAGCTTTATTTTGTTGAAACCCCTGTTGCGATGCATCAGCAGATCTCCTTCCATGAGTCCTCCCACCATGCCCCAAAACTGTTGCTATTGTATGTCCTTACTTCTGTCCATTGTCTCCTCTTCTATCCTTTCAGCCAGTTCCTTCCACCAGCTCCCATTCTTGTTTTTTCCCCCTTTGGCTTTCTCTTTTATACTGCACATCCCTGCAGGCTCTTCCTCTCCACTCCCACACTAACCACAGACCACATCCTGCCTGGGGCTTGAAAAAGACTGAACTGCACATGTTGTTATGGCTGAGTTGAGTACCACAGCAGCAGGCAGGAGAAACATGGATCAGTGGACTACTGACTGAACCTGTAACCCTGTACATGTCCGCTGCTCTCAGAACTGGTTGCAGTAAGGAGCCACCATAGAAGAAAGAGGGAAAGCTGAGAGGGAGAGTTTTACTTGCATGGTTGCAGAGAGCAATGTAGATCCAGGCCAGGTAGCTTTCTCTCTCTGCCCACAAGGCTCTTGTTCTCTCACTCATACCTGCCTGGCACCAACCCCTGAAGTTTGGAGACACTGGTCTAATGTTGTTATTTAGTAACATGGGTATGGATATTATTTTAGAAAGATATAATTTTTGACCTGACAATGTCCCTTTATTCACCTTTAGGGAAGAAACATTTTTCAAAAGCAAAAGTCAAGTAATCAGCTAGCATTTCCTGTATTGTTTTATATATGGGCTGGATCATACAACGTTTTACAAGAGAAACATTTTTATTAAAATCATATATAAATTGTTTCTCTGACTTACTGTATGCTTGTTCATTTCCTGTAAGATTCACTTTGTTATAGATTTGCTATTATAGGAGAAAAATATCTTTTACAGGGAGGCAGGGGGAAGAGGGTTACAAAATGTCAATGATTTCTTCTCCACCGCACATGGCTAAATACAGTATTGACTAGATCGGTATACAGACATCAAGAAAAGGAATTTTTAAAACAACTTTTAAGAAATACCTATAAATGTTTTAACCATCTCCTTCCAGTGAACAGGAATCTTGTCTCTAGTTACCATTTTAATTATATTTCATAGAATGTGGCCAACTGGGTGATACAAAGTAAGACTAAAAGAGTAATTTTTGCCATTAGAGAGCATTGGAAATCAAAGTTGTAAAGTTTTACGGTATGTTCCATAATATGTTAAAAACACTTTGGGCTATATTGGCAGCAAATGCTAATTTAGCCCTTGATCCAGCAAAGACTTATGCATTTGCTTAATGTTACACACTGGGCGATGTCCTACTGAAATCAATGGGTTTTAAGACTGTCAAGGCTGTATCCCCACTTTGAACTTTAGGGTACAAATGTAGGGGCCTGCATGAAAACTTCTAAGCTTAACTACCAGCTTAGCTCTGGTCCCGCTGCCACCATCCCCAATGGATTCCCTCCCTGGGAAGCCTTGAGAAACCTTTCACCAATTCCCTGGTGAATACAGATCCAAACCCCTTGGATCTAAAACAAGGAGAAATTAACCATTCCCCCTCCTTCCTCCCACCAACTCCTGGTGAATACAGTTCCAACCCCCCTGGGATCTAAAACAAGGAGAAATTAACCATTCCCCCTCCTTCCTCCCACCAACTCCTGGTGAATACAGTTCCAACCCCCCTGGGATCTAAAACAAGGAGAAATTAACCATTCCCCCTCCTTCCTCCCACCAACTCCTGGTGAATCAAGATCCAAACCCCTTGGATCTTAAAACAAGGAAAAATCAATCAGGTTCTTAAAAAGAAGGCTTTTAATTCAAGAAAAAAAGTAAAAATCATCTCTGTAAAATCAGTATGGAAATTAACCTTACAGGGTAATCAAACTTAAAGAGCTCAGAGGACTCCCCTCTAGTCTTAGGTTCAAAGTACAGCAAACAAAGATAAACACTCTAGTAAAAGGTACATTTACAAGTTGAGAAAACAAAGTAAAACTAAGACGCCTTGCCTGGCTTTTTACTTACAAGTTTGAAATAGGAGAGACTTGTTTAGAAAGATGGGGAGAACCTGGATTGATGTCTGGTCCCTCTCAGTCCCGAGAGCGAACGCACTCTCAAAAACAAAGAGCACAAACAAAAGCCTTCCCCCCCCAAGATTTGAAAGTATCTTGTCCCCTTATTGGTCCTTTGGTCAGATGCCAGCCAGGTTACCTGAGCTTCTTAACCCTTTACAGGGAAAAGGATTTTGGAGTCTCTGGCCAGGAGGGATTTTATAGTACTGTACACAGGACAGCTGTTACCCTTCAGACCTTGCAGGATTGGGGCCTTAACTGTTGTACTATTTGTTCCTCATCTTTGGCCCACAGAAGTCATTGGGAGTTTGCCACTGACAGTTCAATGGCACCAGCATTTGGCAATATGGGCCTGGGCAAAAGCCCATTGAAGCCATTGCAGACTCCTATTGACTTCAATGGATTTTGGATCAGGCCATATATTCTGAGTGATGGCTTGATCCTGCACCACTGGACGACAATGGGAGCAGGATTAGGCCCTGAATGAATATATAAAATATTTGACAAGTTTCAGAGTAACAGCCGTGTTAGTCTGTATCCGCAAAAAGAAGAACAGGAGTACTTGTGGCACCTTAGAGACTAACAAATTTATTAGAGCATAAGCTTTCGTGGACTACAGCCCACTTCTTCGGATGTTTTCCCATCTAGATTACTACACCTAGCCCTGGTGCTAATTTTCATTGTGTAATCTATTATGGAAATTGAAATAAGCACCAGTGTAATATAAAGTACATTAAGAGATGAAAATATTCTTTGGAAATTTTGTAAATGCAATACTAATTCAAATCTACTTATCCATGCTAAATTATTAAAACCTACCTAAATAAATTAAATTTGAAGAGTCAGTTGTCTTACATCAGCAATAAAAATTCCTCGTAGTTCATAAACCATTTTAAGATACATCAAAATGCATCTTATTTTTACATCATATTCTCCAGAATTACTTGAATTATCACTTCTCCACTGACAGCAAAATCCTCAAAGTTTACACTGACATAATGAAATAATGCACAAGAACACAACTGATATTAAAACTTACAATAAAATACTGTATACACTATCCTTCACCCCATCTCAGCCCTATCTAGATATTAATTAGAAAGATCACAATATCTAAGACTTCGAACGACATGTTAAGTTGCTTGTGTTGCTCAAATGGATTATTATTAGCCTACAACTACAAAATATAATGCTATATAATTAACACACACGCGAACACACAATATTTTTTTAAATGAAGCGAAGGTGTCATCCTCTGATGGCATTTGGATTTTAAAAACTGGTCAGTTCGGCTCCCATTGAAGTTAATGGGAATATTTCCAGTGACTTCAATGGGAGAAAGATCTGGCAAAGTGGTGAATTGCAAAGTGACATTGACCTGTTAAGGCTTGACTTTTCAACAGAGCAATTAACTATGGGTACAAGTGCTAATATTTCAAAACCCACAAAAGCGGAGGCAGCACTGAGGCTCCTTTAACAAATTTGGCATCACATTCACCAATGCGTTACTCCAGTTTTAAACAGCTGTAACTCCACTGAAATCAACTGGAGTAAGACAATGGTGAGCTAGAGCTTTGCCCCATAAAAACTATTTATCAGCTTAGCTATTAAAAGCTTGCATTTACCGCTTACAGTAAACACACACCTGTGGAATAGAAGCATGTTGTTTGGTACATGCTCTTAATTACATATTGGAATGAGGTTATAGCCTATTTAGACATATATATGCTCTTCTCTCTGAATAAATCTTGTCATCAGTCATGGTCTCGACTCTCCCTATGTGAGAACTTCCTGATTCTTTTGGGGAATCTGCTTCTGTAGCTCATCCCTGTCAAGTTTCATTTTGACTTCTAGAACTTCCCATAGGGACCCAATGCTCTCGTAGATAGCCGCAAACCCTAATTACAGATAAAGCTAATTCAATTTCTATTATTAAAACTAAAGAACATTTGAAAGCAAAATTCAAGATTACAACATATAACAGTGCATTTTTCATGATCAGTAGAGCAAATGTCCCTAATAAAGACAGACACTGGGCCATATTCTCTGCTGGTGTAGATGTGTGAAACTCCATTGAAGTCAATGGAGCTGTGCCCATATACACATTATGGCAGCCAGGAGCTGTTGGCAAGCACAAGTCCACACCTGCTTGCTTCTCTTCAGCCTGTTTTGTTCCATGTTCTTCCATGGTTATTTTTTGTATTTCTTCTATTTTATCAAGTTTCTCTGACATCTGGCTGAATCTCATCTCTATGGCCCTTTCACTCATTTCCTGGGATCAGTGAAAATAATTATGTTTGGTTATTCTTTGGGTAATAAATTACCAAATTCTTTGGGTAATAAACTGTTCATTCCCTAGAGATGCAACAAGTGTCAATGTTTACTTATCATTTTCTATTCAAGATATAATGTTTAAGCAGTTATAAAATATAGTTAATAAAAATTCTCAAATTGGCTTGGTCACTATAAGCTGCTGCTGCTGCTTCTTCTTCATTTTATTTTTAAGATGGAATATTTGTAAATTTAAAAGTAATGTTCAGATTTATCTGTCACTATAGGGTGGGTTTTCAAAAGCTCCCAATCAATGGGAATTTTATCATTGCATCAACAGCTGAGGACTTATGCCCATTTTGAGCACTTCTGAAAATCCCACTAAATGCCAACTCAGCAACATTTGCTTGTATACATCTGTAGAAGTATTTTCAGAGCTTTTTATTCTTTTATTGCAGAAACCTACGGTCTTTTCCTTAAGGGCCAACGAAACTGATCAATTTTCTGTAACAGCTCTTTTTCAATCTGTTCATATTCCTGTTCCAACCAGCTGCGGGCAGACAATATCTGGCTGCTGAGTTCCTCTACTGCACCTTTTAATCTAAGAAAATAAAATAAATGAGCACGTTTGGTAATATACAAGAGCAGGAGTGGCCTACATTAGCCTGAGAAGGAGCCAGAATTTACCAATGTACATTGTCAAAAGCCACAGTAATACGTCAGCAGCCCTCTATCAACTCCCCTCCCACCCTCCACCTCCCCGGTCCCAGCACCTCCCACCCACCGGCAGCCCTGCCGATCAGCAGCTCTCCATCCTTGCACCTCCTGATCAGCTGTTTCATGGCGTGCAGGAGGATAGCGGGGAGAGGAGGAGGACCGAGGGCATGGCAGGCTCAGGGGAGGAGGCAGGAAGGGGTGGAGTGGGGGCAGAGCCCGTGGCAGAGCCAGGGGTTGAGCAATGAGCACCCCCCGGGTACACTGGAAAGTTGGTGCCTGTAGCTCCAGCCACGGAATCGGTGACTGTACAAGGAGCCGCATATTAACTTCTGAAGAGCCGCAGGTTGGCCACCCCTGTATTAAATCATCAAGGGTCAAACTTGGAGATTCTCACTCAAGGAAAATCTATTTATTTTATTTTATTTTATTTTATTTCTTGTTGTATCTGTGTAAGGCCTGCTGGGTTTGGCCTACTCCTGCATGACCTCTGTGCATGGAACTGCCATTGAAGTAAATGGGAATTACGTGTAAGCCTGACTCACTGAATTGGCACCAAACCTTCCTTTGTCCTCACCACCAGTGGAGACAGGGTCACTATAAAATATAACAAAACAAGAAATAGTAAAAATAGTAAAGTTAGCAAAGCAGCCTCCTAAATGACAAGTTCTAACACAAAGCAAAGGTGTAAAGGAATAACATACAGCTGCCTGCTAATGTCTTTAAATGCCTCTAGGAGCTGCTGCTGATGTACAGGTCTTTCCTCCCCTCCATCACATCCCAATACAGGCTGTGGTTTACAAGTCCCAGCATAATCCAAAATGGTTATCCCCTAATATGTCAACTGTATCTAGTTTTAGAAGGAAAGGCTGCTCTCAGGCCATCTAGGGCCCTGATCAGGTGAAGCATTATAGTTGAATGGCATAAAACACTGGAATGTAGACAGTAGGAACAAGTGTAATCCTCAGAAGATGTAAATCAGTGAAGCTCCATTAACTTCAATAGAACTATGCTGATTTACACTAGGTGAGAAGCTGGCCCTGAATCTTTTATATCAGTTGCAAAGATTGCTATTTCCATTTCTTCTATTAATATCTAGGAAGCAGAGGTAACAAAGAAAAAGATGTGGATTAGGATGCATGTTTGATTACAGAAGTAAGGGACACATTTTTGGCTCTGCCAAAAATGCTGAAGACTGGGTATTCGACGGGCTGCGAGAACCAAAGTCAGACACTGATCCATTGGGAGTGACTGGACACATGAACAGGGCCAGTGCTACCATTTAGGCAAACTTGGCAGTTGCCGAGGGCGCCAAGATTTGGAGGCACCAAAAAGCGGTGCCCCCAATTTATTTTTTACATCATTCCTACCCTCCGTCCCCGAGCGCGCGGTCGTTGCTCCACTTCTCCCGCCTCCCAGGAGCTGTTTGGCGCCGCAAGCCTGGGAGAGGAGGAGAATTAGAGCGGAGGCGGCGTGTTCGTGGAGGAGGCGGAGCAGAGGTGAGCTGGGGTGGGGAGCTGCCGCATGGCTCCCCGGGGGAGGGGAACTGCCGCGGGCGGGGCGCCTCAGAGTGGTGGGGGGGGGCGGGGAGCTGTCGCAGGGCTGCGGGGCGGGGCTGCGGGGGGGGATGCAAGGTGGAAGTTTTGCCTAGGGCGCAAAACTTCCTTGCACCGGCCCTGCACATGAACATATATATACAGTGGTATAGAAGCCAAAACATACATGCTTTCTACAGCTCTAAAATTCTTTGGCCTCTGCCCATTGATGGACACACAATTGAGCTAATGCTGAGCTCTGGCCTTGCAAATGAGAAATAATAGAAATAACTAAGACTGAAAAAGCAAGATAAATGTCACATACTGGAGAACAGTGCCATGACAAGGGCGAGGGGAGTGAGGCACTTGCCTCAGGCGCACAAAGCGGGGGGGGGGAGAGAAAAAAAAAGCTGCTGGCACGGAGATATTTATCCCCCTCCCCCCGCCTCACCTGCCACCCCCCTCCCGTGCCTCCCCCAAGTGTCTCCCGGCCCCGACTTGCCCCCTCTTCCTCAGCCCCGAGGAGCAGAGTCCCTGTCTTTCCCCTGTAGCAACTGCTGCCGCAGGGTCCTAGTGCCCCCCATCTCGACTGCCAGGGCAGACTGACTGTGAGCCTGCCCTTCCCCCTCAGACCCTTCCCTTTTCCAATGGGACCCTCCAGCAGCACAGCCCCCCCCCCCAGTTACCGCTCCTGCCCCACGCTGGGCAAGGAGGCAGCCCCATCCCTCACCCCCAGTGAGCCTACAGTCAGGAGCAACAGCAGGGGAGGAGGCGCACGCAGCACCGGCCACGGGGGAGGCGAGGGAGATTCCTGGACCTGAGAGGGGCCCTAGGAGCACCTACAGTGACAGTGGTGGGGGTGAGTGTGCTGCTGGGGGGGGGCGGGAAAAGGGGGCTCCTCCCCCAGAGCTTGCTGCTGCCAGCAGGGAAAAGGCTAGGGGGAGTCCTCCTCTCTGGCCCCTGTCCCAGAGCCTGCCTGCACCCCAAACTCATCCCCAGCCCTGCCCCACCCCAGAGCCCACATCCTCAGTCAGAGCTTTCACCCCCACACCGCACCCTCAACTCTCTGCCCGAGCCCCTCCAGCACCCCAAACACCTTATCCCCAGTCCCAGCCAGAGCCCTCATCCCCCCGCACCCTGACCCTCTGCCCCAGTCCTGAGCCCCTCCCACACCTCAAACCTCCCACTCCCAGCCCCAGACAGAGCCCTCACCCCAATCTCGCCCTCAGCCCCTCCCACACTCCAAACCCCTCATCTGCAGCCAGAACCCACAGCCCTCACCCCTGCACCCCATCCCTCTGCACCCCTCCCATCCCCAAACTCCTGCCCAGAACCTGCACCCCAATCCCCTGCCCCTGCCCCAGCCTAGGGCCTGCACCCCAGATCTCCTCCCTCACCAAAACTCCCTCCCAGAGCCTTGGGTGGGGGAAGGGGGTGGAGTTCTGGGCACCACCAAAATGTCTACAAACCTGCCACCCCTGCACACGGGCGGGCGGCAGGTTATATGGCCTCCTGGTGCCCGAGCACCAGGAATATTGCAGTCTGGGGGCTGTGCTCCACCAACATCTGGAGCTAGGTTTCTGCCTGGAGCAGGCCCCGGCCCCTGCCGCCATCCCCCCCCCACCCACCCCGGAGCATCACCCCCCCCTCCCCCACCCAGTAGTGTAGCTGGGGGGGAGCGGCCGCTCCCCTCTGTGCACATTTTCCAAATGCGGTACCTTTCCAGTTTCCAGGCAGCCAGCACTGGGCTCCGGACTCAGAGTCTGGAGCTGGGTTTTGCGTGTGGTCGCTGGCTGGCTCTGGGCTCTGCACCGGCCCCCCTGAATCCCCAGCCCAGCTCCCTAGTTCTGGGGCTGCAGGCAGCATCGGCTGGTTGCCAGGCTCCCTGGGAGGATTAGGAGGAGGAGGAGGCCAGGGCCGCTCTAGGCACCAGCCCTCCAAGCACGTGTTTGGGGCAGCACTTTCTAAGAGGCGGCATTCCGGCCTCCATTTTTTATTTTTATTTTTTATTTTTTTGCTTGGGGTGGCATTGCCGGGAGCCGGCCCTGGCCCAGCCACTCGCCCTGCCAGCGGGAGCTGGGATCCGCGCCCCCTGCCCAGCCCGGCGGCACCCTGTACAGCACTGCCCTGGGGAGACTCGGCGCGGCAGCGGCAGCAGGACCCCATCTCCCTCCCTGCATCCCGGGCGCTGCTTCCCTTCCCCCCCCCACTCTGGGAGCCCCTCTCACGGCTGCTGCAGCCCAGGCTGCGGCGGTGGCTAGAGGGGCTCCCGGAGTGTGTGAGGAGTGGCTGGGGGGGGAAGGGGAGCGGCACCCGGGATGCAGGGAGGGAGATGGGGTCCTGCTGCCCCTGCCGCGCCGAGTCTTCCCTTCCCTTTTCCCCCCTCCTCCCGCCGCTCCTCACACACTCCGGGAGCCACTCTAGCCACCACCACAGCCCGGGCTGCAGCGGCCGCGAGAGGGGCTCCCAGAGTGTGTGAGGAGCATGGAGGGAGAGAAGCGGCACCCTCTGGAGCCGAGCCTGGGCTGCGGTGGAGGCGAGAGGGGCTCCCAGAGTCAGGGCCGCCTGGGGGGGGCAAGTGGGGCAATTTGCCCCAGGCCCCGGGTATGTCCAAGGCTTCCCCCGCCTCCGTCTTCCCCCATCCCCCGGTATCTCAGCCAGTAAGGGGGTGGGGCTGCAAGCTGCGGCCGAGCGGCGGGAACTCAGGCCCCGCTGGAGACACCAGGTGGCTGCAGCGATGTTTGGGAGAGGGATAAGCAGCATGGTAAGGGGCCGGGGCACCCCCGACCCCATCCCCCACAGCCCTGACCCCCAGCTCTGAGCCCAGCCCCTCTAAGCCAGATACCCCCCGACCCCATCCCCCACAACCTTGACCCCCAGCTCCGAGCCCAGCCCCTCTGAGCCGGACATCCCCCGACCCCATCCCCCCCACAGCCCTGACCCCCAGCGCCGAGCCCAGCCCCTCTGAGCCGGACACCCCCCGACCCCATCTCCCCACAGCCCTGAGCCCAGCCCCTGTGAGCTGGGTATCCCCCAACGCAGAGCCCAGCTCCCCACCCAGCCCTGGGCAACAGCAGCACCACCCCCAGGCAGCGACAGTCCATTGGCACCAACCATCACCATCACCCAGCAACAGCCCATTATGTAATTGCAAATGTAGACATACTATTAAAGCATTTAATGTTTTTAAATAATGTATTTAGTGTATTTTCAAATTATTACAAATTAATTTTTGAATCTATTTCACTAGTTATTTTTTACATTTCCAAATACATGTTACTATAGTATTGCAACTTTTTTTTATGGAAGGGGCCCCCAAAATTGCTTTGCCCCAGGCCCCCTGAATTTTCTGGGCAGCCTGCCCAGAGTGTGTGAGGAGCCGGGGAGGGAGGGAAGTGGGGTCCCCTGGAGCCAAGCCCAGGCTGCGGCGGCGGCGAGAGGAGCTCCCGGAGTGTGTGAAGAGGTGAGCGGCCAGCTGCGCTCGTCAGTGCTGAGCAGGTAGCCCCGCAGCCGGAGATCCTCGCCTTCCCACCTGCTGGGGCTGGGCCAGGGTGCGGTGAGGCTGAAGAGCAGCAGGTCCGGGGTGCTCTCCAGGTCCTCGGCTGCCAGCCTGTCGGCGATGAGGGCGGTGAGCACAAACTGATCCACCTTGGCCACCAGCAGCGCCGCAAAGCCCAGGGAGGGGCTGTGTTCTCCGCGCCGCCCCGCAGCCGCACTGCTACCTGGAAGTACTCCCATTCCGCGCCACCCAGCAGCTCCACCCGCATGGGGACAGAGTCACGGCTGGGCCAGGACTTGGCTGCCGTGTGCTGGTAGCGGATCCCACATTTGGGGGGGAACCCAGTGCTGGGGTGGTAGGAGGTGCAGGGGGGGAAGAGAGAGCCCAGTGCTGGGGCAGCAGGGGGTGTGGGTGGGGGAGGCCACTGGTGGGCTGGGTGGGGGGGCAGCCAAAAAATTTTTTGCTTGGGGCAGCAAAAAACCTAGAGCCGGCCCTGGAGGAGGCTCCCTAAGCCAGGGTGGGCTCTGCCGGGAAGGGGTGGCAGCGCAGCCCCCCCTGTGCAGCGGGAGGCTGAGGAGCAGCAGCCCCCGGTCCCCGGCAGCCCCATGCAGAGCGAGGCAGCCGCGCGGCAGGGAAGGGGGCTCTGAAGCCCAGCTGGTGCCAGTGGAGAAGGAAGGCAAAGGGGGGGATGTTTTTCCTCGTGGTTTCTCTCCAGCGGAGGGGGCTGAGGAAGCGGCAGGACCAGGAGGCAAAGGAGCAACTTTGGGTTATTGCCCCCACTCCTGTACTTACCCCCCCAATGCTGCGCCCCGGCCTGTGAAACTGTGCTTACTGCAGCTTGTGAATGAAAGAGGAGTAAATGTGCTTTAAGGTGCCAGTTAAGTCTCCTCAGTCTCACTGCTGACTAGCTGCAGCCCCAGTGCTCAGAATGAAGCAGTGTTCTCAGGGACTACACAGACTCTATACTAGTTTTCAATTGCCTGCTAAATTCTTCAGCCATGCCACCTTTTCACTTAGCTATCTCCTGAATAGTGGTGACTGGGAATGGGGGGGAGGGGAGGGTGTAGCAGATGCCAATTTGAGGTGAATAGTCTCTTGGCCAGATTCTACTGGGTTTATGGTGCTTTGTGCTATGGACTGGAGCAAAGTGGCTGGAGAATAACCAGAAATCTGGTTAATAATTGTTCTCTAAATTCAGCTTTCTTCTTTCTCTCTCTGTGAATTATCACTAATTCAAAATAGTAGTGTGCAAGTTGACTGGATAATGGTAATAGCATCATCTCTTGTTATAACATTGTAAACCCTACTACCTGATTAGTAATTTGATATGTCGGGGGCGCCTTTTTTTTATGTGTTCACTCCCCCTGATGTTAGAAGCTGGCTATGCCACTGGGGAAGGGGGCTTCCTTGACCTGAGCAGCTGGGGCTTGGGTGAATTTTGTGACATCCTGCCTCCCCGCACAGCCACCACCCTGCAGTCCCCACCCCTCCATGAACGTGGATAGCCCAGGATGCAGAGTAACTGGGGGTCTATGCTGCTTGTGAGGAACTCTTGTAAGGCCCTGCGTTCCCTTTTATTTACATCATAATAATCTTGCACCTACATAAATCCCAATCCTGTGACCACTTAAGAATATGCTGAACTTCACACCTTGGAAATAGTCCCTTTCCCTTCAATGAAGCTAACATGCTTAAAGTTAAGCATGTGCTTAAGTATAAGCAGGACTGGGGCTATAGACTTTACATATTCAAAGCCCAGTAAGAAGATGAATTGATTACTCTCACAAGCCCTTTGTGAAGTGAATGAATATTAATATTGTCCACAATAACAAACATGTCCCTGGATTCAGTTAATATTTACCTGCCAGCAACTTGAAACACTTTAACATTAATACTTTTAAGCTAGTTTGCAATTTTTTCAAAGCTTTATCTGTAATATTACATACTACCTCCGTTCCATGGTTTTTATAAGCCCTCTTGCAATTCACTGGTATTACATATACGAAGGCTAAAATTAACAAAACAAAACATGGTACAATATGGAAACTAAAATCAGAGGCATAAAAATGCATATCATGTTCTATTCTACTTAATGTATCGAGTCTATTGTATTATTCTTAATGGATGTAGCAAAAATCCCAATGCCAGCTAGCAAAATGAATGCTTATCTTATAGCTATGTTATCATCAGAAAGCTTTATTACAAGGCTGTGACATCAAAGCAGTACAATCTGTCTTCATTTAGGGTCTGATCCACTTCCCATTACATTTAAAGGGAGTCTTTTACCGACTTCAGTGACAGTGGGATATGATCCTTCGAGCACAAGAAAAATGCCAGTCACCTTTTATAGCAATGGGGGGCAACCTGCAGCACAGGATTATCTGATGGCGAGCCACGAGACAGTGTTTACATTTGGATTTGGACTAAATTCAACCTATGATGTGTGACCAATTACAAATACAAACTATTAACAGTTGTTTAAAAAGCAAACTGGAAGTTAGAAAAACATGTAACGTTTTCCTCCTGTTTTACTTTTCTTTCTTTCAGAATTTTTTTTATAAAATTGCAGAAGGGAAGACATATTTTATATATGATTTTTTTAGAAAAAGCCATGATATTCCTGTTAATATCCTTCTCAACTAGGTAAAAAACACGAGACAGGAAGTTGGTGAATAATGCTAAAAATTACACACAAACTTCTGGGTTCCTATCCCAGCATGAGCTACTCAGCCTTCCCTCATGTGGTTAGCACAATATCATTAAAGTCCCTAGGTATGTATAGCCTTTATAGCTCAGTAGCCTGTGTCGTGCCCTTTATATAGTCTAATATGAGAATTGTGGGTCACAGCCTATTTTATTCCAGAATGCACCATCAAAGCCATCTGGGTGAGCTTGTAGCTATGCAATGCACCGTGTCCAAGTTCAGGCCCCAAGTTCCCCATACCTAGGGTGACCAGACATCCTGATATTAAGGGGATTATTCTTATACATTTTTCTTTCTCCACCCCGAAAAATAAAGTGTCCCAATTTTTCACACTTGCTATCTGGTCACCCTACCCGGACCAGCAAGAGATGGGAACACTACAAAGACACATGGGTGCTGGAACTAGGGGTACAGGCAGTGTTGCTACTCTCCCTGCCTTGAAGTAGTTTCCGTTATATACAGGGTTTACAGTTTGGTTCAATGGCTCTCAGCAACCCCCATACAAATTGTTCCAGCACCCCTGCAAAGACATCACACTCAACCCCTTGGAGTGATCCCATCTGAGCATCCAGGATGGAGCCAACGGACCCTTGAAAGAGATCACTTCACTCAGTGTCAAGCTTTTGAGGTGGGCAGGGGAAAGTAAATGGAGAATATGGAAATTCCAGTGGACTGAAGATTTAAATATACACAGAGATACAACTATCCTCTCATCCTAGCTGAGGTTCCTCTCACCTTTGTGATAACTAAAAAGGCTTATGTGAGGACACTGGCACTGCCATGATGTCAGTGGCCAGGACACGGACAGTCATGCCTAGTGGTTGGCACAGGCACCAGAGCCCAGAGTCAGAGCCTACGTGCCAGAACTGAAATTAGGAATCAGATCCAAGGATCAGACATAGGTTAACTGAAGTGTAGCAGGGCTAGAACAAGCACACACAGGAGCTAGCTCAGACATGAGTACACGATTTGAAGAGACACAGAACTGCTGCTGGGCTTAAGTGCTGGGCTGCTGACTCTTCAAACCAATCAGGTGATCTAGTCAATCAGGCAGCCAACTACAGGCCAGCTGTTTTTGTTAGGTTAGAGACTCCAAAATCCTTTTCCCTGTAAAGGGTTAAGAAGCTCAGGTAACCTGGCTGGCATCTGACCTAAAGGACCAATAAGGGGACAAGATACTTTCAAATCTTGGAGGGGGGAAGGCTTTTGTTTGTGTTCTTTGTTTTGGGAGTGTGTTCGTTCTCGGGACTGAGAGGGACCAGACATCAATCCAGGTTCTCCACATCTTTCTAAACAAGTCTCTCCTATTTCAGATTTGTAAGTAAATAGCTAGGCAAGGCGTGTTAGTTTTCCTTTGTTTTCTCAACTTGTAAATGTACCTTTTACTTGAGTGTTTATCTTTGTTTGCTGTACTTTGAACCTAAGACTAGAGGGGAGTCCTCTGAGCTCTTTAAGTTTGATTACCCTGTAAGGTTAATTTCCATACTGATTTTACAGAGATGATTTTTACTTTTTTTCTTGAATTAAAAGCCTTCTTTTTAAAAACCTGATTGATTTTTTCTTGTTTTAAGATCCAAGGGGTTTGGATCTTGATTCACCAGGAGTTGGTGGGAGGAAGGAGGGGGAATGGTTAATTTCTCCTTGGTTTAAAATCCAAGGGGTTTGGATCTGTATTCACCAGGGAATTGGTGAAGGTTTTTCAAGGCTTCCCAGGAAGGGAATCCATTGAAATGGTGGCAGCGGAACCAGAGCTAAGCTGGTAGTTAAGCTTAGAAGTTTCCATGCAGGCCCCTACATTTGTACCCTAAAGTTCAAAGTGGGGATACAGCCTTGACAGGGCATAAGCTTTCGTGGGCTAAAACCCACTTCATCAGATGCATACAGTGGAAAATACTGTAGGAAGATATATATATACACAGAGAACATGAAAAATGGGTATTGCCATACCAACTCTAACAAGACTAATCAATTAAGGTGGGCTGTTATCAGCAGGAGAAAAAAAAACTTTTGTATATAGGTTTTCACACACTAAGGATAGTTACATTAGATAGGATAAGAGGTATGAGGGCCAGGCCAGCTCCAGGCACCAGCTTGTCAAGCAGGTGCTTGAGGCGGCCGCTCCGGAGAGGGGCGGCACGTCCAGGTATTCGGCGGCAATTCGGCGGACGGTCCCTCACTCCACCTTGGAGTGAAGGACCTCCCGCCAAATTGCCGCCGCAGATCGCGATTGTGATCACGGCTTTTTTTTTTTTTTTTGGCTGCTTGGGGCGGCCAAAACCCTGGAGCCGGCCCTGATGGGGGCTATAAAACCCTCTTGCTTCAGGATACAGCCAATCTCTAGCTGATAGGTGTTGAGAAGAAACTTCCCCTATGAGCAAGTTGTGCCATAATTGTCCATTATGGGGATTCTTGCATCTACTTCTTACACACCTGGTGAAGGCCACTGCCGGAGACAGGATTCTGAACTAAATGAACCAATGGTCTGAGTGTGACAATTCCTATGTTCCCCTGGTGCAAACTGTTACAGCTTCATAATGGAGCTATGAGAATTTATATCAGTAGAGGATCTGCCCCATAATATTTTGTAAGATAGCTCATTGAATAGTCAAAATTGGGTAATCAAGGCGACTATGCTGGGTTTTCTCCATAAAATCAGACAAAAGATAGTCATTTTCAAACCGACTTCTATTCTCCAGGTCCTTTCAAAGAAAAACAATGTAATGGTCAATAGAGATCTTTTAGAAATGGTTTTAGAGAAAGTCGTATATGTCAGCATTCATTATACCTTCTGAATAACAATCTCACACAATTTTCCTCCCAGATGTCAGTTACACTGATATCAAAGCAATTGCATTTGAGAGGAAACTATGGCCCATTACTCATAAAGTGATTTTTTTTTATTGTAAAAAGGAGTAGTAGTGGGGATTTCGTGTCTGTTTTACAAAGGCAAATTAGTGCTCAAGAGAAATACAGGCCAGAACAATGGTACCAACACTCAAGAATACGACTTTGAGAATTCTGAGCTTAAATGAACCATAAAAGGCCTTTCTATGTGTATTCAAAGCCATACGTGACAGGAAAGCAATTTACTCACTGTCTCCTGGAACTCCCCTGCATTGCTGGGCAAGAACAGATGCTGTGCTTCCCCAAAGGAGAGTGTAGGGTGGAGCGGGTCAGGCCATGGCCATACCATCTCCCTGCATCTTCTATTCCACTTTTTAGGCATCTTGTGTCCCTGGAAGCAGTTTCTGCACTCAGGAGATCGCAGAGATTGCAGTTATGGCAAACCAATGTGTTAGGTAAAAAAGCAAGTCCTCACTCACCTCTCCAGCACCCGAGTTCGTGCGGAGTTGGTATGGGCTCACAATCTGTCAGAGACCAGACACCAATTCGTTGATCAACGGGCTCACACTATCCTTAGCTTGAAAGGCTTCAGAGTAAGTGTGGCAAGTTTATTAGGGGTGAGCATCAATATTTATACACAGAAGTAAACAAAGTGATTAACAGATCATAATGGACATGCATAATCAAACAAGATTCTACAGGATAAAACAGGTTAAAATGTAAATTCAAAAAGAGATAAGGGGAGATGGCTACTTAAGGGGAGGGGGGTGTCATGAGTAGTTCGCAGGTCAGAGCTTTGGTTAAAAGTTCAGACAGAGGCATCAAGTCTGGGTTAAGTTTAAGCTCATCAAAAGTTCAGACTCAACATTCCTCCATTTGTAGCTTTGGGATAACTATTTACCAAAAGCTACACCCCATTTTAAGGAGCCAAGGGCCGCTTGGCAATTTCAGCCTGGGCCAACTCGAAGAGAGTAAGGCCCTTGGCTGAAGTAGGAAAAGAATAAACTGACCCACATGAGCCTATGAGGGAGGGGACACACTGAATACAGCAACACAGTATTATAAGGATTACTATGGCCCCAACAATACCCACCAAGAGTTTTTTTAACCCACCCAAATCCAGGCAGCCAATTCCATAAGGCTCCCCACCAATCATAAGGTGGCTGGCCAGAGGAGTAGTTCTTAGCCATTTCCCTTAGATGTTTGGTACGTTGAAAAGTGTCAGAGTAGGTGTCATTTACAAAAACACAGCATTCTTCATTTATGAGGGCACAAGTTCCTCCCTGGGCTGCTAACATTATGTCTAAAGCCATTCGGTTTTGCAAAGCTAACTGGCGCAGCTGGGACATTTCCCCGGCCTGATTCTCAAATAGGGTCGCAGTTTCATTGGTTAAAGATTCTAGTAGTCCCTGTAGACGGATGACACCACCCCTCAAGCTAATGAGACCAGCCCACCACTGCCACGACAAACCATCACGGATATTAATATCTCTGAAGGTTTCACGGATGTTACGAATGTGGGGAAAATGAGGGGGAGTGAGGGAGATGCGAGAAGGTGGTGTTAGCCACGCCAAATAACATGACCCTGCCCAATCAGGGGAGAGAAAGTAATAAGCTTTGGGCCCGCACACCCAGTATGTTCCATACAATGCGTTTCGGGTATTCCATTTCTCAAAGTAGGAGGTAACCCACCACCCGTTGGACCACTGTTCCCCTGGTAATGCAGAGGGGTCGTTGTGCGAACTGCAGAGGCACAATTTGGTAGTGGTGTTTTCAAAGGGCAGTGTAGTACTGCTTGAGCAGTTGTAGAAGGCAATCGTATGTCCCTTAGCAATTAGTTGGACACCCTTGTGATCTGAGCAGGGCTTCTTAAAAGCTGACTCTGAAGGCCTGCCCACCCATGAAAAAGTTGGATTGGGGTGAGGGATCCACATGTGGGATAAGTGGGATGCGCAAGGCTTGAAGCCAAGATTTTTACTAAAGGCGGTGCCATTAAAATACATGTTGCATTTACTTGTTCCCACAAAAGTTGACCCCTTTTCTTTAACAAAACACAGTGATCCTGCCTGATTGGTTACCCTGAGATATCTGTTAATTGGCACTCCTGTTTTGTCCCATGTAAGATTGTGTTGGACTGGATCTTTTACTCTAGCCGGTGGCATCCAAGTCATATTAGCAGTGGTCAGGGGAATGGGTGTGAAGGGGAGTCCCTGTTCTACATTTACTGGAAATTGAGTACATACCCAGCAATTACTTCTATTTCCTAAAATACGAGTTTTAACCTCGTGGGAATATCTAATAAAAGCATTATCTTCATAAGCAGAAAATAAACGAAAAAGGCACAATAAAAAACATACAGTTGTCAGAATAAAAGGTCCTCTCATTTTTTCCGAGTCAATTTAAGTCTGATGTCTGAAAGAGGTAAGCTGGTCCACTGGTCGGAGGCAGTGTCCTCAGTGGTGGCAAGAGCTGCTGGTCCGTCACTGTGGTCCACTACGGCTCGCTTGACGTGGGAGTGGTGGATCCAGGATTTGCGTCCTTCCAGGAACACTGCAGTCTGGGTTGTTAAAAGAACCTGGTGGGGTCCAGTAAACCTCGGCTGGAGGGTGTCGCCACGAATGAACTTTTTGGCCCAGACGAAGTCCCCTGGTTGGAATGGGTGGATCTGTTCTTCCAGCGGCACGGTCTGGGAAAACTGCGAGGCTTTCCAAAGGGTACGGAGGCGAGCCTGTAGGGAGAGAAACTGGCACGCGGTCATATGATCCCCTCCCAATAGTGAAACATCAGCACATGGTAGCTCCCCGCCTTTGAAAGGGGGGTGTCCATAGAGCAGTTCAAAGGGGGATAATCCCAATACACGGGTTGGGCGAGTACGAAGGTGAAACAGGACCAAGGGAAGTACCTGAGGCCACTTTAATCCTGTTTCCTGACAGTATTTAGCCAATGTAAACTTAAGCTCCCTATTCATACGCTCAACTTTTCCGCTAGACTGAGGGTGGTAGGGTGTATGAAAGGAGTGTGAAATGCCCAGTCCTTGTTTTAAACGGCCAAGGACATGACCAGTAAAGTGAGGTCCGCAATCTGAGTCAAGCACGAGAGGGATGCCAAAACGGGGTACAATGTCTTTAAGGAGAATCTTCGCCACTGTGGCAGCAGTACAATTAGCAGTAGGAAAAGCTTCGACCCAGGAAGTCAGAGGGCAAACCAAAGCAAGGAGGTGCTTTTTCCCAAAAGCCTTTGGCATATCTGCAAAGTCAATTTGAAGATGTTGAAATGGAGCAGCAGGCGGAGGTCTTCCACCCTTAATTTTTTTAAGAGGCGGAGCAGGTCCATTACGCTGACATGTGCTGCATGCTTTCACTATTGACAGGCAGTAGGGTTGAATGCCTGGAGCATACCAAAAGCGAGCGATGGTGTCCACAAGGGCGTGCGTGCCGTAGTGACCCCCCTTATCATGGTGCCAGCGAACTGCCACGGGGTATGTGGAGCGAGGGAGGCAGGCTCGGCCATCCGGCATAAGCCAGGTCTCTTTGACCAGAGTGGCTCCGAGGCTCTCCCACGACTGTAGTTTAGCAGCGGGTACTGGTACGGGGTACGGTGGAGTAAAGGAGGAGGCTGCAATAGCCAACATAGGCATGGCTAAGGGTAAGACGGCAGCCGTCTTGGCGGAGGCGTCAGCCAGGGCATTCCCACGGGTGACGGGGCTATCATCTTTAGTATGGGCCCGGCAGTGAACTACAGCCAGGACCGAGGGTTCTTGGAGGGCGTCCAAAAGCTTGTGGATGAGGGGGAGGTGCTGAATGGGTTTACCGGCAGCTGTCTGGAAACCTCGAAACTTCCAGAGGTGGATGTGACAATGCACAACTCCAAAAGCATACTTGCTATCAGTAAAAATGGTAACGGTCTTACCAGCGGCCAACTGGCAAGCTCGGGCCAGGGCATAGAGTTCGGCGGCTTGGGCTCCCCAGTTGCCTGGCAGTGAGGCGGCCTCTTGAATGTCCCATTCAGAGGTGACTGCATAACCGGTGAAACGCTTGCCATTAACATAGAAGGAGCTTCCATCCGAGAAGAGGATGCAATCAGGGTTGTCCAGTGGCACGTCAAACAGGTTGTCCCTTATCTGTAAGATGCTATAAACTACTTCCACACAGTCGTGCTGATCCTGGAGGACTGGCAGGTCAGGAAGCCAGGTAGCTGGATTAAGGGGCCCACACCTTTCAAAAATTAGGTTAGTGTCTTCTAAGAGTTCAGCCTCTAGCTGTTGCTGACGATGGGCCGAAAAGACTTGGGTTGTGCCCCTACGCAGAAGGGCTGACAAGGCATGAGAGGTCCAAACCGTGGTAAAATGACCCAGGGTCAGGCTCTTTGCCTTTGTGATCAGCAGGGCAGCTGCTGCCAGAGTCCGGGTGCAGGATGGGGTTCCCTGAGTGACAGGGTCGATCTGCTGAGAGTAAAAAGCAAGCGGGAAATGGTGGGGCCCGCTCAGCTGGGTAAGGACACCACTAGCAATTCCGCCCCTCTCGTGGACAAAAAGGTGAAAGGGTTTGCTATAATTGGGGGGGCGGAGAGACATGGAGGAGGCCACACTGTCCTTGAGTAACTGAAAGGCTTGGATTGTGTCCGGGGACCACTGCAAAGGGTCAGGAGCAAGGTTAGCAGTGAGTCGGTGGAGCAGTTTGCTTAACTCCCCGCAGGACGGCAACCAGGGGCGACAGAAGCCAATTAATCCTAAGAAACCTCGAAGTTGTTTCTTGGTGTTTGGCAGAGGGCAGTTTTGGATAGTCTTTATGCGGACTGGGTCCATTTGTCTTCCCTCTGGGGTTAACAGGAAGCCCAGATATCGGACCTTCTGTGAGACCCACTGAATCTTGTTAGGGTCTACCTTGTGGCCTCTGGTGTGTAGGTATAATAAAAGTGCCTTACCATCGATGCGGAGGGCAGCTTCTTCGCGATTACCTAATAGGATGTCATCTACGTATAGGACTAACGTGGATCCCTGCGGACTGGTGAAACCTTCCAAGTCGTGGCGGAGGCATTGGCTGAAAATCGTGGGGCTGTCTCTGTAGCCTTGAGGAAGTCGTTGCCAGACATAACTTTGTCCCTCCCAGGTGAAACCAAAGAGATACTGAGAGTCTGGGTGCACAGGAATGCTGAAAAAGGCTGATTTTAAGTCAATAACAGTGAACCACTCAGCATCCCAGGGGATTTGGCTGATGACAGTAGCTGGATCAGGAACTACTGCATGAAGAGGGACCACATACTGATTAACAACCCGTAGATCCTGTACAAAGCGCCAACGAATAGGGTCTCCGTCCTTTTTAGGAGGCTTTTTGACAGGCAGTATAGGGGTGTTACAGGGGGTGCGCTGAGGGCGGACTAGCTTTTGTGCAATGAATCCCTCAATAATGGGGCAGATGCCCTCCTGGGCTTCCAACGACAGGGGATATTGAGGGACTGACGGGGGGGTTAAGGAGGGCTTCACTTGAATCCTTACTGGCTCTGCCGAAAGGAGCAGGCCAACATCAGTGTCAGAAATTCCCCAGAGGGTTAAAGGCAAGTCAGTGAGGTCAGGGGAGAGAGATGGGGGGGTTTCCCAATTACCCTGAGTTGGGGCCGAATCTCCTAACACTGTCATCAATAATCCTACCCCTTCAGGAGTGCAGGTTAAAGTAGCCTCAAGCTTACAGAGTAAGTCCCGGCCCATCAAAGGGATCGGACAAGCTGGGGAAAAAAGAAAACGGTGAGAAAAACATTTATCAGCATAAATAACATTTAGAGGCAAAGTGAGTCCCAGAGACTGTGGGTTGCCCTCCACCCCAGTTGCAGTTTTAACCTCAGAGGATAGCCAGGGAGAGGGGGCATGATTTAAAAGAGAGAAAGTAGCTCCAGTATCAATGAGGAAGGAGACAGGCAGTCCCTGGACTGAAAGGGTTAGACGAGGCTCTTTGCTGGGAGGGGAGAAAGTGAGGAAGGAGCCGGCTAAAGACATTAAGGAAATAAGACCATCACATTGTTTGCCTTCGCCCCCGGGGTACCGTCATTGAGGAGGCTGAGTTTGCTGCAGCTGCTGCTGTTGCCCGTAGTTGATCCAGGCCTGGGGAACGGGCTGAGCTAGTGGTGCAGGGGTGTATTCGTCCCTGGTGTAAGTATCTGCGGATGCAACCGGACCCTCTGGGCGTCCCCAGGGGAGGGGTATGCAGCCTGCTGCATCTGCTTGATCTTTTGCCTAGTAATTACTCCTCCCGAGGTGTGCCCTTCCATTTCCCCCTTATCCCTCTGCAGAGATTCCGATCTGGAGTCCTGCAGATTCCCCTCTGCGCCCTGGAGAGAGTCCCCCTGCGGAGGAATAGGGGCAGGTGCAGTGGGGACCAACTGACGAGTCAAAACACGCCGTGGTTTACACCCTTCATCGAAATAACATGGAGGGGGTTCACTCTCGGGAGAATACCTGACTGCCATAATTTTTAAAGATCTCCACAGCTCTGCTGCTGTGTCCCAACAAAACCAGTAACATAACTGTCCCGGATGGTCTTTTTCGATCTGGCTCCTTACTCCTCTTAAGGCAGCCTGTTCGAAAGAGCCATACGAAGGCCACCTCATCTCCGGGTTGGCCAATACCGCGGTATACCCAGTCCAATTCCTTACACACAGTGTGTACAACTTTCTCCTAGACATTCCTGTCTGTACTGGGAGTTTCCCTTCGTTCCATAACTTATTTACAATCCCCAACGGACTCTCAAGAGGCACGCTAGTCCCTTGACTCATGGTGTCTGACAGGAGCCCTCCAACTGGCGTTTACCCTGCTGTCCAGTACACGACCCCTCAATATTGAATTGGCTGGGAGAAATCTCCCGTGGCGCCTGCCAATTCATATATGAGTGGTCTGACCACTGGACAGAGGCACCGCACCAGAAGGAAATCCCGGACGAGCCCCCAAATTGTTAGGTAAAAAAGCAAGTCCTCACTCACCTCTCCAGCACCCGAGTTCGTGCGGAGTTGGTATGGGCTCACAATCTGTCAGAGACCAGACACCAATTCGTTGATCAACGGGCTCACACTATCCTTAGCTTGAAAGGCTTCAGAGTAAGTGTGGCAAGTTTATTAGGGGTGAGCATCAATATTTATACACAGAAGTAAACAAAGTGATTAACAGATCATAATGGACATGCATAATCAAACAAGATTCTACAGGATAAAACAGGTTAAAATGTAAATTCAAAAAGAGATAAGGGGAGATGGCTACTTAAGGGGAGGGGGGTGTCATGAGTAGTTCGCAGGTCAGAGCTTTGGTTAAAAGTTCAGACAGAGGCATCAAGTCTGGGTTAAGTTTAAGCTCATCAAAAGTTCAGACTCAACAAATGCACTGCTCCTTGTGCCTTCTCCCTCATGCATGTTTTGTACTAGCTGAAAGGTCACAGCTGTCCAATGTGGTCACAGTTGTCCCAGCTACCGCAGCGGATCCACTGGCCCTTTAAATCACCGCCGGAGCCCTGCCGCCACTACCCGGGGGCTCCAGCAGTGGGGCTTGGGCAGCTCATTAAAGGGCCCGGGGCTCCCTGCAACAGCCAGAGCCCCAGCCTCTTTAAATCACTGCTGGAACCCTACCGCCGCTACCCCAAGGCTCCAGCACTGGGGTTTGAGAGGCGATTTAAAGGGCCTGGGGCTCTGGCCGCTGCAGGGAGCCCCGGGCCCTTTAAATTGCCAGCCTGGGGAAGCCGGTCTGGTCCGGCACGGCATACTGGCTCTTCTCAGTACACTGGACTGGACTGGACTGGACTGGATCCATTTACTTTCACCTCTGTCGCCATCCCAGTCCTATTCTCCTTGCCTACCCTAATTGCAGTCACCAGTCCTCTTCTCAATGCTTGCCTCCAGTCTCCCCCTCCCACACTCATCTTCCACATCCCCACGGGTTCCCAGTCCCATTCTCCCTCCCTAGACTCCTTGTCTAATCACAGCACTTTCCCCACCCCATCCCGGCTCCTTAGAACACTATTTTTTGCCCAGCCATTTCCACTTCTCCCCACACACACACACATCCCGGCTCATCAGATCTCTGACCCTTCCCTTTCCTCCTCCCCCATCCCACTGCTTCTCAGTCCCAGGCACCTTGCCCAGCCAATCCCAATCTCTTCCCAGTTCCTCATCTGACCTCAGTCTCCCCCCACCTACTGGCTTCTAGTGTCTTCCTCCCACATACACACACACACATTTCTGTCTCCAGCTCTCAGTCCCAGTCTCCCCCACCCCAGCTCCCAGTCCCCATTTCCCTCTTCTGCCGCCCCTATCTACTAGCCTCCTGCATTCAGTCTTCCACAAACTCCTTGTCACACTCTGCTCTCTCCACCCTCCCACCACTGGCTGGCTAGCTTCTATCATCTCTTCATTCTTCCTCCTACATGAAGCCTGGGCCCAGCAGGGATGTCACTGAGAGCACAGAAGTTCAGTCTCTGTTCAATTGCTTGGAACTGGATGCAGCATGGCTCACAGCAGCCCAGACCTGCAAATGCAGGGAAAGTCCCACTCAGCATTGGGCTGGAGCATTGGGGAATTCAGTGGGTGAAATCTAAGAAGTCTCTACTGAGCATCTGTGCACTGTGACTTTTAAAGGCTTATAACTTTGCCAAATGTGGGCAGACTTTCATGGTAATGGTAAAAGGGACACTGCTAACACGAAGGCTGCTCTCCTGCCAAATGCCAAGTCCCTATTCCAAAGCATGGGGCACTAGATCTGCTCAAAGAAAATGTCACCAGAATCTTTAACATGGGCAATACAGCATATTTTTCCATGGATTGTTCTCAAAAATGGCCGAACCATTTTCACTGAAGTTTTCCCAGCATGGAACATTTTATCCCAAATAGCAAAAGTTTGGCAAAATTATAGGCAACTCTGGTATCGAGAGCAACTACAAAACTTCTAACTTACATGGAATGGCTTGAGTCCTCACTTCTATAGAAAGGTTATTTGCAATCTTCCACACATGTTTACCTCTTGACCAGGCATTTACAACACATAAATAAGTTCCACTGTCAGAGTCATTAACATTCAAGATGGTCATATTATGGACTACATGTGTCTTGTCTGAATCTAAGCTTGTATAGTTCAATAGTCGTCCTTTGATCATCTCATCAATACAGCAATGTGTATTATATGAGAAAGTATATAGCTCTCTCTCAACAGAAATCAGGCATTTGCTTGTTTCTGTATATTTGATCCAATATATAATAAATGGTTGTCCTGAGCGCTTCATTTGAAATTCACAAGAGAGAGTGATGTTACTTTCTTCTTGTACTAACTGATTACTGTGTGATTTTGCAGGAATGGTCTCAAATGTCTCCTTATCTGCAATACAGAATGAAACAAACACAAAAGATATGACAAACATGCAATGTGACATATTATAACATGCTTTGCCTTTGAAAAGATTCTTTGAAGTTTGAAAAATTTCCCAATGAAAACACAATCTCAGATACAGAATTCAGTGCAAAAACATTGTTTCATTTCTATTTAGAGTGGGGGGGAAGTAATAATGAACAATTTACAAGGCATTTTTACATTAACAGGTGCAAATACCTACTGTACTATGACTAGAAGTCAGCTATTTTAAATAGTCATTTGGGGCCCAATCCTGTGAGGTCTGAGTACCTTCTGCAAAGTTGCCAGCACTTGCACATTCCACTGAAGTTGAAGGTGCTCAGCTCTGCACAGAAAGTTCTCAGCACTGCATGTTCAGTCCATTGGTGGTCATCAAAATAATAATTCATGGGATGGACCGGCTGTCTACTGGCACCACAAAACTATGCTACCCCTCCACAGATATATGTCCAGTTTCACTGAGAAAACCTCTGGGACTTAGGAACACATGAAGGAATTCTTCCACTCTACTCAACGCTGATAAGGCCTCAACTGAAGTATTGTGTCCAGTTCTGGGTGCCACATTTCAAGAGAGATGTGGACAAATTGGAGAAACAAAATGATTAAAGGTCTAGAAAACATGACCTATGAGGGAAGGTTGAAAAAATTGGGTTTGTTTAGTCTGAAGAAGAGAAGACTAAGAGGGGGCATGATAATAGTTTTCAAGTGCATAAAAGGTTGTTACAAAGAGGAGGCTGAAAAGTTGTTCTGAGGATAAGACAAGAAGCATGGGCTTAAATTACAGCAAGGGAGGTTTAGGTTGGAGATTAGGAAAAACTTCCTAACTGTTCGGGTACTTAAGCACTAGAACAAATTGCCAAGGGAGGCTGTGGTATCTCCGTCATTGGAGGTTTTTAAGAACAGGTTAGACAAACACCTGTCAGGAATGGTCTAGTTATTACTTAGTCCTGCCTTGAGTGCAGGGGACTGAACTAGATGATCTATTGCGGGCCCTTCAGTCCTACACATCTATAATTCTATGATAACATCTGGGAAACCACATTCTCACACTGCAGTAAACACATGTTGTCATTTCTGCTGCCTGGTTCAAGGTCTGCCCTGGCCTAAGTAATGATAGTATCAACTACAAGATACATTATTAGATAAATGGCTGAAAAAATGTGAAATTGTGAAACAGCTATTAAAGATTAAATATTTTCTGGATAAAGTAGTTGAAGTGCAGTGTATATTAAACAGGACATTCAGAGAGCAGTCGTTTTTAATATGTGCATGAACACATTTAAAAACAACGATGGCCTGTAGAGTGAGATTCTGCAGCATTTATAAGGTCAAATTTTCAACTAACCTCAAACCAGGCTCCAAATTGCAGACACAACATTTAGCAAACACCTGTTATGTGTGCTCAACAAATATTTGCACACACAAATTTGATACTTAGGTGCCTTGTCTGCACAAATAGTTGTTTGCATGTGCAAAATAGGCACAAAACCAATTTTGTGAATATGATCGATTGAAAGCTTAAAACACTAGAGGTAAGATTCTGTGCTGTGCCTTTAAATGCACAGAACAAAACTGACTACCCAGGCAGAGAAGGGCTAAGGTGGCTTTAAGCAGCCCTCAGTACAATTTAGGCAGCCCTGAGGGACAACTGCCCTGAATTTAAGCAGTGCTGTATTCTGCAGCCTGGCCCCAAGCCATACCTGCTATGTCAGGATTTGCAAGAGTGTTGCTGAAAGGACAGTCTGCCGCTGTCTTCCTTAGTTCCTGTGCCAAGGGGGAATTCTACCCAGACCAGATGCTGATTTTAGAGACCCTTTAGCCCGTTTACCTGGCCAGAGCATGGTTGAGAATCTCACTCTAGGGGCAGAAATTCCAAGAGCAAGGCAGAAAACTGGGCATTAGAGTTTTACAGTCTGTGAGCTAGATCCTCAGCTTGCATGAATAAGTGTAGTCCCACAGCCCACCATGTAGAAGGATCCCTTCGCCTACCAACTTTAAAGTAGAAAGGTGGCAGATAAACTGTACCAACATGTAGGGTTACCATACGTCCGGTTTTTCCCAGACATATCCAGCTTTTCGGCAATCAAATCCCCGTCCGGGGGGAATTGCGAAAAAGCCGAACATGTCCGGGAAAATGCCGGCAGGGCACTTCCCCTCCCGCGGCTGCTCTGCTCCTTCCCTGACTCTTCGGCTCTGTTTAAGAGCCGAACTGCCCGAGCGCTATGGGCTTCAGGCATCCCCCTTGCCTCCGGACCCCAGCCGCTGGCCGGGCACTTCCCCTCCCGGGCTCCGGCGGCGCAGGGTCCGGAGGTATGGGGAGCTGCCCAAAGCTGATAGCGCTCGGGCAGCCCGGCTCTTAAACAGAGCCGAAGAGTCAGGGGAGGAGCAGAGCCTCCAGCCGCGGTGGCTCTGCTCCTCCCCTGACTCTTCGGTTCTGTTTAAGAGCCGAGCGCTACGGGCTTCGGGCAGCCCCCATGCCTCCGGACCCTGCGCCGCTGGAGCCCGGGAGGGGAAGTGCCCTGCCGGGGGCGCAGGGTCCGGAGGCATAGGGGCTGCCCGAAGCCCAAGCGTTACCGGCTTCATGGTTTGCCGGACAACCTCCAGACCCTGCGCCCCTGGCTGGGCGCTTCCCTTCCCGGGCTCCAGCTGCGCTGCGGAAGCGCCAGCCGGGGGCGCAGGGTCTGGGGGCAGCCCGGCAAACCGTGAAGCCGGTAGCGCTCGGGCAGCCCTTTTCGCGTGGCTGGGAGTGGGAGGGAGGAGGGGGTGGAGTTAGGGCAGGGAAGGGGCGGAGCTGGGGTGGGAAATGGGTGGGGCCAGGGCCCTGTGGAGGGTCCTCTTTTTTTATTTGTTAACTATGGTAACCCTACCAACATGACTACAAAAGAGTGTTTCTAGGCACGGCTGGCTCTAGGTTTTTTGCCGCCCCAAGCAAAACAAATTTTGGCTGCCCCCCACCCCAGCCCTGGGCTCCCCCCGCACCTCCCTGCCGCCCCAGCCCTGGGCTCTCCCCCCCCACTCCACCTGCACCCCCTGCCGCCCCAGCGCTGGGCTCTCCCCCACCAGGGCCGCCCAGAGGATTCAGGGGGCCTGGCAAAGTGGGGGAGCTGCAGCTCTTGTAATCAGCCGGCGGCAGTCTGGGTCTTCAGCAGCATTTCGGTGGCAGGGGGCCCTTCAGTCGCGCTGCGTCTTTGGCAGCACTGAAGGGCCCCCCGCCGCCGAAATGCTGCTGAAGACCCAGACCTCTGCCGGGCCAGGGCTCGTGGGGCCCCTGAAGGGCCCGGGGCCTGGGGCAAATTGCCCCACTTGCCCCTCCCTCTGGGCGGCCCAGCTTCTCCCCACCCTACCCTCCCCCACCCGCACCCCCTGCCACTCCAACCCTGGGTTCTCCCCCACCAGTGCTGACTCCGCCCGCTCCCCCCCTCACCTCCAGCTGGTCCGGCCCTGGCGGGTAGGGTAAGCAGCGGGGCTCCTGGGCCACGCCTCAGCTCAGGGTCCCTCCAGCCAGGGCTCCTGCCTCCAGGACCAGCCAGGACCCGGGAGGGCAGAGCCAGGGGACTGCCTGGCAGGGGGCTGAGGAGCTGGGGCAGGGCAGCCCCAGAGGGAGCGGAGCCCCGTAGAGCGGGACACAGGCCCCGCACGGCAGCACCCCGCCCTCTATGGCCCCGCTCCTGCTGCTGCTCCTGGCCGCCCTGCCACAGTCCCTGGGTGGCTTGGGCCACTTCACCCAGCCCCGGCTGCGGTGCTGGGGGGCATCTGCCCTGTGGCACCTGCAGGCGGCTCCGTGTGCCCCGCGGGGCAGCCCCCAGCTCCAGTGTCCCACACTTGGAGCCCACCCGGCCATAAGGTGCAGGTGCTGCTCCCCGACACAAACTGCAGCAGCCCCAGAGCGCCGCCCGTGCAGGATGCACTGCTGCTGCCAGGGCCGGTTCTAGGCTTTTGCCACTCCAAGCAAAAAAAAAGGCTGGCTGGAATGCCGCCTCTGAAAATGTGCTGCCCCCAACCTGCTTGGTTTGCTGGTGCCTGGAGCCGGCCCTGTTTCTAGGGGGAAGTGAAGAGCAACTTGTGACGGTACCTCCCATAAGGCTATATGGAAATATGCTTAGAATGTGTTTTATGCTACATATGCCATGTAACATATCTCAAAGGTTATGATCTACTGAATGTATTAATCCTATTTGTATGCATGTATCATCTTTGTATTCGAAGTTATGAATGTTGGCTGTGTACTGGCTTGATTTCTAAATAACCTTAGTAGAGCATTTGGTCAGTTCCTGGAGAAAGGAATGTTGAAATTAAGTACCTAATCAAGAAACACTTAAAGGACAATGAATCTTGGAATGCTCCAATCCACATAAGAAGTCTATTTGAGGACGTTCAAGGGAGCATGTAAACAATGGATGCTACCTGTAAAAACTGTGAGTCATGCATGGACATGTGACTTGCCCAGGTGACTCCTAAACTCCATCTTGGAGCTGGACTTTGCATAGGAGTGAGGAGGGGGTCTCCACCCACAAGAGAAAGTCTATTTAAACCCCTGGGAAACCCCTCCATTTTGTCTTCAGCTGGCAAAAGAGAGAGCCTCTGCACCCTCCACCCCCACCGGGATTCCTGAAAGAAATTGGAACAAAGGACAGTGAGTGCAAGGGGTGTGAGTGATTGCTGGACCCAGGCTAAAAGGAGATTAGTCTGTAAAAGGGAGCATTCTGGAATTGGTGAGGATCTTATCTGTATTCAGTTTAATTAGATATAGATTTGCGCATTTTATTTTATTTTGCTTGGTGACTTACTTCGTTCTGTCTGTTACTACTTGGAACAACTTAAATCCTACATTCTGTATTTAATAAAGTCACTTTTTACTGATTAATTAACCCAGAGTATGAATTAATACCTGGGGGAGCAAACAACTGTGCATATCTCTCTATCAGTGTTATAGAGGGCGAACAATTTATGAGTTTACCCTGTATAAGCTTTATACAGGGTAAAATGGATTTATTTGGGTTTAGATCCCATTGGGAGTTGCACATCTGAGTGTTAAAGACAGGAACACTTCAGTTAGCTGCTTTCAGGTAAACCTGCAGCTTTGGGGCAAGTAATTCAGACCCTGGGTCCTTGTGGGAGCAAATGGGAGTGTCTGGCTCAGCAAGACAGGGTGCTGGAGTCCTGAGCTGGCAGGGAAAGCAGGGGTAGAAGTAGTCTTGGCACAGCGGGTGGCAACTCCCAAGGGGGTTTCTGTGATCCAACCTGTCACACAACTTATTCAGCTAAAATCAGTGGGACTTTACCAAAAAAGGACTGAGCGAAAACTGAATAAAGACATCATGAGTAGGCCTTTGAGTTGGAATGCATCTAAATAACAGGGTAAGTAGACTTAGTATGGCAAAAAGTTTCAATGACCACCCACCCAATATTTGTTTTAATTTTTTTTTTAACAACTTCCACTTTTGTTCACCATTTTACTAGTTCAGTTGCCTAATTCATTTCAAAGTCAAATTCAGTCACCCTCACTCATAGAACACCTCCTCCATAAGTGTTCCTTATTTAAGTCAAGGGAACACTGGTGGAGAATAGTACTATTCACTGTAAGTAAAAGGGGGAGAATCTGGTCCTCAGTCCTGAATTCTCTAAATAAGCTCCTCTTAAACTCACTAACTCCCTTTCTGGCCTCTCAGCTCTAGAATTTATTGATAAAAATAAACCCTCCCTCCCCCACCCCCACCCCCACCAGAAAAGCACTCACCTGCAGTCAGGTTTATTATCACCACAATAAAAAAGTTATAATGTCTGCAGTGAGTCACATTGGTAAAAAGTGAGCAAGTCTGTGATGTTCCAGTATTTGTAAATTGCTCACATGCAAATACCCCACCGCCTCTGGAAGCAGAATTTGATAATTGGTTTGTACACTTTGTTTTATCAGAGCATTTGTTTGGTCCATTGATTACTTTGGGCTGTTGATTACTGCATTTGATTACTTGGAATTTTTGCAGAGTTTCTTCAGTTTCATACCAAACTGTTTCCTTCTTCCCATTAGCCACTGTTTCATTGCACGTAAGTGTGAAATTTCCATTTTCATAATGATGAAAGAAAGTCTCACCTGTTAAAAATATGTAAATGGTTAATGATGCAAAATGATTTAGAAATCATCCTACAAATAATACTGTAAAGAAAGTGCTGCAGGTTATAAGCACCAATCCTGCGAGCTTGTGTGCTTCTGGGATGCTCCTGGTTTCCTCCTGGGTCATGTTGAACATCCTCCCCTTGCCATCAGCAGAAGCTCGGGGCTCTGAGCACTTCCTATGACCCCCCACAGTACTTTGTAGGATCTAGCACTAAGAACACAGATCTGGAATTTTATACTTGGACCATGCGGAATGAGCAGAATATTGCACAGTTCATAGTGAATGTTCATCAAATTATATAGCTTAAGTCTTGACATTGGCTTTGTTTTAAAGGGTGTTTTTGTGGCCAGTTCTGACCATGAGAATGACACCAAAGAGAGTTCAAAAGAAGAAAATAGGGTACAAATATGTATTGTGACAGACCCAGACCAGTGGGGTACAGGAGTCTGGTAGAGGGCAAATATACTGGTCACTGGATGAGTAGTTTTCTGTTCCCTGAGTGACCAGAGCAGGGGCTGCACTAGAGTAATCAGGAACCTGCTAGAACCAGTTAAGGCAGACAGGCTAATTAGGACACCTGGAGCCAATTAAGAAGAAGCTGCTAGAATCAATTAAGGCAGGCTAATCAGGGCACCTGGGTTTTATAAGGAGCTCACTACAGTTTGTGGGGGGAATCTGAGGAGCTGGGAGCAAGAGGCATAAGAAGCTGAGAGTGAGAGGGTGTGCTGCTGGAGGACTGAGGAGTACAAGCGTTATCAGACACCAGGAGGAAGGTCCTGTGGTGAGAATAAGGGAGGTGTTTGGAGGAGGCCATGGGGAAGTAGCCCAGGGAGTTGTAGCTGTCATGCAGCAGTTACAGGAGGCACTATAGACAGCTGCAGTCCACAGGGCCCTGGGCTGGAACCCAGAGTAGAGGGTGGGCCCGAGTTCCCCCCAAACCTCCCAATTGACCTGGACTGTGGGTTCTCCCAGAGGGGAAGGTCTCTGGGCTGTTCCCCAACCCACATGGTGAATCTCTGAGGCAGGAAAATCCGCCAATAAGCACAGGACCCACCAAGATAGAGAGGAACTTTGTCACAACTGGTGTCAGGGGATCTTGGTGTGCACAGCATGGTGGAAGAAGGAGGGTGATTTAAAAAAAAAAAAAAAAAAAAAGGAGAGGGTTTATTTATTTATTTATTTTCAATCACAATGGATGACGTAGTGCGGGCACTGATACAAGCCACAGTGGCCCAGCAGGAGGCTACCCGTGTCCAGGCAGCCGCCCAACAGGAGGCAGTGCGGCTGCAGCAAGAGACTAATCGCCTGCTGATGGACCAGGCTGCCCAACACCGAGCTATGTTGCGGGAACTGGTAAACCACGTAAAGACCCTTACAGAGCTGAACCGCGGCAATGATGGGACGCAGCTCATACGGGCCAGCCACTGGCTGCAGGAAATGACACGGGAGGATGATGTAGAGGCATACCTTCTGGCTTTTGAGAGGACAGCCCTACGGGAGGCCTGGCCTCGAGATCAGTGGTCTGGCATCCTTGCCCCATTCCTGTGTGGGGAGGCCCAGAAGGCCTACCATGATCTGCCTGAAGAGGCTGCAGCAGACTACCCCCAGCTGAAAGCAGAGATCCTGGCCAGATCTGGGGTAACGACCGCAGTGCGGGCCCAGTGGTATCACGGTTGGCGGTACCAGGAAGACAAAACCCCGCGGTCCCAATTGTATAACCTCATCCATCTCGCACGAAAGTGGTTGCAAACAGAGTCCCGGAGTCCGGAAGAGATACTAGAGGATCTGGTCATCGACTGATACATGAGGGGACTACTGCCAGACCTTCGTGCCTGGGTAAGCCAGAACGAACCTGCCACCTATGATGAGGTTGTTGCCCTGGTAGAGAGGCGAAGGACAGCGAGGGAGCTGACCCAACCAGTTAAGGAAGAGGCACCCCAGGTTAAACTAGCAGCACCAAGCCCTAAAGTTCGGGTGACTGGGCCACCAGGAGGGCCCAGGTGGAAAAAGAGAGAGGCTGAAGGCCCATCAGAGGCCACAAAGAGTCGGAGCACTGAGGGAGAAGAGGATCGTGATGTTAGATTGCCCAAACCAAGAGACTGGGGAACGCCTAGGGCTCCATACAGATGTTATGCCTGCGGGGAGTGGGGACACATAGGTGCACAATGTCCCTATGCTGAGGAGCCTATGCAGTGTAACCTGGGGAACTGGGCAGATCCATGCTCCCTAATCCCCCTTGTGGGGGTCTCACTAACCTCACATATGTATACCAGACCAGTGAAACTAAATGGGGTAGGGACCACGGCACTGGTTGATTCGGGGAGTGCTACCACGCTTATCTCAGGGAAGCTCGTGAAGCGTAGTCAGCTGCTACAGGCTAAACGTACGGGGATAACATGTGTCCATGGGACAGTTAATTACTACCCCACCATCCCAGTAAAAATCGAGATCCAAGGGAACACTACTGAGGTAGCAGCAGGTGTAGTCCCTAAACTCCCATACCCGGTGCTCATAGGGAGGGACTTCCCAGGGTTTAGAAACTTACTCCCAGTAGGGGGATTGGAGAAAGATGGGGACCTTAAAATTGGTGAGGCATCCACAGCAGACTGTCAACCCCCAATCTTCTCTGAAATATCCCCAGATTTGTTCTCCACTCCCAGACAGGGTAGAAAGACAGAAAGGGAAAGAAGGGCAGCTAAGGCCTTAGGAACCTGAATACTGACCCAAAGCCAGAGGGTCGCTCTTGTAGGTAGGCGGACCTGCGCAGCTGAAAAGGAGGCCACGCAGGAGGGAGAAGCACCTGAGTCTGACCCCCACCCTAATGCTTCTGAACCAGTAGAGGCAACAGAGACTGGGCCCCTAGATCTTGGGCAGATTAGCCCCGGGAGAGGAAATTTTGGACGGGACCAGGCAGAAGACCCAAGGTATGACAACATTAGGAAGGAGGTGACTGAAATAGATGGGGTCCCCGTGGAAGGGAAAACCCAGGGACCAGGACTCTACTTCATAATGAAGAAGGATCTCTTATCCGGGTTGCACCAGTACAGGGGCAGAAGGTACAGCAGATCCTAGTACCTCAAAAACACCAGAACGCTGTATTAAGTCTTGCTCATAGTCATCTTTTTGGGGGGCATTTGGGGGTAGAGAAGACCCTGGCACGAGTCCTACGACGGTTCTTCTGGCCCTCATTACATGAAGAAGTGCGTAGATACTGTGCCTCCTGCCCGGAGTGTCAGCTGCACAGTCCCCGTCCCCACTTGAGGGCACCTTTAGTACCCCTTCCCATCATAGAGGTCCCCTTTGAGCGAATAGCCATGGACCTAGTGGGACCCCTGGAGAAGACGGCTCGGGGCCACCAATATATACTTGTTGTTTTGGACTATGCTACTCGCTACCCAGAAGCTGTCCCCCTGCGGAACACTGCCTCTAAAACTATAGCCAAAGAGCTGGTGGGGACCTTTGCCCGAATGGGGCTACCGAAGAAGATATTAACCGACCAAGGAACCCCATTTATGTCGAAGCTAATGAAGGACCTCTGTACGCTGCTCCATATACATACCCTGAGAACTTCGGTCTACCATCCGCAGACTGATGGGTTGGTAGAAAGGTTTAACCAAACCCTCAAGGCTATGATAAGGAAGGTGGTAAGTCGGGACGGGAAGGATTGAGACACCCTACTATCCTACCTTATGTTCGCTGTCCGGGAGGTACCTCAGGCCTCAACTGGGTTTTCCCCCTTCGAGTTATTATACAGGCGTCATCCCCGTGGCATACTAGATATCGCCAAAGAGATCTGGGAAGAGGAACCCAATGAGGGGAGAAATATAATAGAGCATGTAATGCAGATGTGAGACCGGATAGCCCGGGTTACCCCTATTGTACAGGAACATTTGGAGAAGGCACAGGAGGCCCAGCAAACCCATTACAATCGCCAGGCAAAAGTGCGACAGTTCCAACCAGGGGATCGGGTTATGGTGTTGGTACCCACGGCAGAAAGCAAGCTTCTGGCCCAATGGCAGGAGACCTATGAGGTGGTTGAACCCATGGGGGAAGTAACCTACAAGGTGCGGCAGCCAGGACGCAGAAAACAAGAACAGATTTATCACATTAACCTTCTGAAATGCTGGCTTGAACAAGAGGCATGCACAACGGTCCAAAAAAGACCTAACCCAGGAAAACAAGCCTTCCAAACAGGTGAGAGTGTCTCCCGATTTAACCCCAGACCAGAAGAATGAGGTGTCTGAGATGATCTTCCAGAACTAAGAAGTGTTCTTGACAAAACCGGGTTGAACAACCGAGACATATCACCACATCGTCACGAACCCTGGGGCCAGAGTAACAATGAGGCCCTATCGGGTGCCAGCGGCAAAAAGGGAGGAAATAAAAGCAGAAGTAAAAAAAATGCTGGAATTGGGGATCATCGAAGAATCCCACAGTCAGTGGTCCAGCCCAATCATGCTGGTGCCCAAACCTGATGGCACCACAAGATTTTGCAACGACTTCCGGCGACTAAACGAAGTATCCCAGTTCGACACGTACCCCATACCTCGCATAGATGAGCTAGTGGACTGTCTGGGTAATGCCCAGTACTTGACTACCCTAGACTTGACAAAGGGGTACTGGCAGATTCCCCTTGCAGAAGACGCAAAGGAAAAGACTGCGTTCTCTACACCAGAGGGTCTTTTTCAATATACTGTCCTCCCTTTTGGACTACATGGGGCCCCAGCTACCTTCCAGCGCCTCATAGACAAGTTATTACGCCCACATAACAGTTATGCTGCTGCCTCCTTGGACGATGTGGTCATTCATACCCCAGACTGGGAAACCCACCTGGAGAAGATGGAGGCAGTCCTCGATACCTTCAGGCGAGCTGGCCTTACAGCAAACCTGCCAAGTGCACTGTAGGGTTTACAGAGGCCAAATATCTTGGCTACATTGTGGGAAAAAGTTTGGTAAAACCCCAAGTGAACAAGTTAGAGGCCATCCAAAATTGGCCCCGACCAAGTCGCAAGAAACAAGTCCAGGCGTTCCTAGGTGTGGTGGGGTATTACCGACAATTTATCCCCCACTTTGCCACAAGGGCAAGCCACCTGACAGACCTAGTGAAAGCCCGTGGACCTGATCTGGTGAGATGGTCTGACGCAGCAGAGGAAGCATTCACAGACCTACGGACTGCCCCCTGCAGTAACCCTGTACTGATAGCCCCTGATTTCACCAAGCAGACAGATGCATCGGAAGTAGGGTTGGGGGCTGTTCTATCACAGATGGTCGGGGAGGAGGAACACCCAATTCTATACCTCAGTCGGAAACTCCTTCCAAGGGAACAAAAATATGCAGTGGAGGAGAGAGAATGCCTTGCTGTAAAATGGGCCATGGAAAGATTGCGCTACTACCTGCTCGGGCGCAGATTTGTCCTCGTCACCGACCGTGCCCCTCTTCAATGGATGCAGTGGAACAAGGAGAAGAACACAAGGGTGACCAGATGGTTCTTATCCCTCCAACCTTTCCAGTTCCGTGTGCAACACAGATCAGGGAGCCATCATGGCAACGCCGATGGCTTGTCACGTGTGCACTGTCTGGCGTCCCAAGCTGCCCAACCCCTTGGCGTTGAGCAGGGGAGAGGGATATGTGACAGACCCAGACCAGTGGTGTACAGGAGTCTGGTAGAGGGCAAATATTCTGGTCACTGGATGAGTAGTTTTCTGTTACCTGAGTGACAAGAGCAGGGGCTGCACTAGGGTAATCAGGAACCCACTAGAACCAGTTAAGGCAGGCAGGCTAATTTAGGACACCTGAAGCCAATTAAGAATGCTAGAATCAATTAAGGCAGGCTAATCAGGGCACCTGGGTTTTAAAAGGAGCTCACTTCAGTTTGTGGGGGGAGTGTGAGGAGCTGGGAGCAAGAGGAGTAAGAAGCTGAGTGAGAGAGGGTGTGCTGCTGGAGGACTGAGGAGCACAAGTGTTATCAGACACCAGGAGGAAGGTCCTGTGGTGAGAATAAGGAAGGTGTTTAGAGGAGGCCATGGGGAAGTAGCCCAGGGAGTTGTAGCTGTCATGCAGCAGTTACAGGAGGCACTATAGACAGCTGCAGTCCACAGGGCCCTGGGCTGGAACCCGGAGTAGAGGGTGGGCCCGGGTTCCCTCCAAACCTCCCAATTGACCTGGACTGTGGGTTCTTCCAGAGGGGAAGGTCTCTGGGCTGTTCCCCAACCCACGTGGTGAATCTCTGAGGCAGGATAATCCGCCAATCAGCGCAGGACCCACCAAGATAGAGGAGGAACTTTGTCACAGTATTCTTATACTAACAATTTCCATATTTATTAATTCCCTTGACCAATGGCCAATCACAAGCAGCCATGGCACAAAACTGCATTTTTCACTTAGAAAATCTGGCCCTTGCTAGTTAACTTTTAGCAAGCTACATAGAGATTAAGTCCCTGATCCTGAGAACCTTTTTGCATATGAACAGTTCCAAAATTCAGTGGGACTATTCACATGCATAAAGTTACTCACCTGCCATTACTGATTACAGAATTGGGGCCTACATGTGAATTACAAAGGCTTTGAGGCATGTGTCGAAGAGGCACTGTCGTCACGATTATGCCTCCAATCCTCTTTCCTAAATTTTTTTTAGAGTTATTATAAAATATAGCCATTTTGGTGAAATGCAACAAAAAACTGTGCATGAGCTCCTCCGGCTGGTCTGCTGCAAAAAATTAAGCATACTTAGAGCTATGTTAATATAAGCATAGATGATGGTAAGTAAATCGACAAAGCATTTTAGCTTTTGTATTTTCACAGCTTTTTAAATACAGTACTGAATAAATTGGGGTTTAGAACCACAGCTGGTTGAAAGATAGGGAAATATATTCCCCTTTTTTTTCATTGAAATTTCATGTTTTGATTAGAAGGTTGTGAAAATATTCATAACATTTTTTTTCCAGTTTTTTATCCATTGAAATTCAAAAATTTTATCAGAATTTGAATTTTGTTAAATTTTGACCAGCAAAGTTGAGGACGTTTTGCCAGCCATGGAGTCTAAAAGGTCAATACTTGTCCAAACTACAAAAGCCCCAACAGGCCCTGCATTCCTCTCTCCCCGCAGCATCCTTCTGCCATGAGCAGACGCTGTGACAGACTCTTCCTGCACTAGACCATGAGCCCTCCAATCTCCTCTATTGTGCTCTTTCTGAACAGAGTGAAAGGCAGATTGACTTTTCAGGGCCTATTCTCTGCCCCCCACAACAGGATGGTGCCCCAGTGGGACTTTTCCCCCCTTATAAAGCAGTTCCCTTTCATAGGAGAGTCCTTGCCACAAAGACCTAAGAAAATTACTTAAAATAGCTTCTGTTGGATCTCTTGGGGGTAGATTTAGCCAATCGGGGTATGACTGATTTGATCCTGCCCTATGATATTTTATTGATGCTGTGTCTTGAACTGGTTATTGGGGTGTTTATTGTATGAATGTATTAATTTAGCTTAATAAGGGCGTGGTTAGGAAACGTACTCAATAAGAAGAAAACAATGGCTCAAGACAGTCACATGTCTGCAATCACTTGAAAACTATTAAGGGACAAGACCATAACTGTTTGCTTTGATTCTATCTCCACCTCAGGACAATCTACAAAACTGGTTCTGAACAGAAACTTTTCCAACATTACATGGTTTTACTATCAGCTGTGGACACATGATACACAATATATCCCATGTATACTTTCAAAAGCAAAATTAGAGGTTGACAGTTAATATATCTTTTCTCTCCTCCTCAGCTGTGGGTGTGACTTTGGCTAGCACAAAGCTGTGTTTGAAGCTCAGTTATGCACATACAGCTGGGGAAAAAATATTTTTGTACCAAAAAAAAAAAGGAAGCACTGGTCAGTCACATTCAGAACTTGTGTATTTTTAAGACCCAGTCCTGCTTCCTTAGAAGTCTATGGGACTCTTTGATTTCACAAGTAGCAGGTTTGAGCCCATATTCAATGAAATAAATAAATAGGGCTGAATGCAATTTCTAACTCTCTTTGAAAATTTCCTTAGCAAAATGGTAATTGGTGACATGTAATATATTAGCACTCTGTAGGCTCACTGAGGGCCAGACTCTGTGACCTTTATCGCTGGGAGTAGCAAGAAAGGTGCTACTCCTTCTGAGTAAGGGAGGCAAGATCTGACCCAAATATAGAGATATCGCTTCCCTAAAAAGTGACTCACTTTTGCTTAGTGCAATATAAAATGTCATTGCCACTTGACAAAACCGAAGAAAGAGTTCACACTGATATCTTTGCTTTTGTTGCACAAGTGTTCCCACAGACCCTGGTGTAGCCATAGATTCACTGCATCTCACAGCTGTTGCTGGATCTATTGCTAAGGAAAAGAGATCTGGGAACCACCAGTAAAAACTCCCCATTCCCATTTAACTTTGCCACCTGCTATGTGCACTTTTGAAACATTTCCCTAAGCCTCCCCCTCCGTATATCAAACAAATGCACTTTCCAGACATCTCTAATGCCCTCCCCACTCCCCAGTCCATGTATTGGTTGAGAAAATAACCTTTTACAACATTTTTAAGTCAGTAAATATAGCTTGCAATCGGAAATACTTTGTTGAATTATTATTTATTAATATGGGAGACCACCAGACACTAATTTAACCATAAATTTTTATTCAGTCCAAAGACCAAACAGTATTTTAACATGCCTCTAAACATGCCTGTCAGCCTTAAAATAAGCAGTCACTACATTCAGTACAGTAACAAAGTATTCATAAGCATGTGATCACTTACAAATAGGCCAGACCTAGGGAAAACCATCTAGTCCTGCTGTGCACAAACATGATCAGGTAGTAGGGTGTGACAACCCTCAAATTCATAACTTTTTATGCCCTTCAAAAAATTAGCTAATGGATAATTAGAGACAGTTCACCCTAATTTTCAGTTTTAATCCAGATAAGGTTTATAACCTGCTTTCTCCCAAGATCTTTGCTCCTTATCTCTTCTCCTTCTCCCTACTGTCCAACAGATTTTCATTGCACTCGGGTTCACCCAGGCTTTACTTTTAAGATCATACAGGTATGTGGGGTGGAAAGGTCCAAGCTGGCTCCTTTTAAGACAGATTCTCTCTGCCTTATTTAAAACCATCTGCAGACAACCCTGTCAGTCAGAGGCATTCTTTTTAGAAATTTCCTTATCTCATTAATTATATTTTGAACCAGCCATCCTCCCTACTCCATGTCTTTTGGCCTTATTATTTTCAAGGCTTTCCTTCTATTTGCTAGTCAGGGCCTTTCTTTATAACACAATCTATTCTTCACCAAACTTAAACCAACTCTAATTCTTTAATTTCATATTTATGCTACACTTCAGTACGTGTTTAGATTAAACATCCCAGAAAATGAACTTGACACAAAATACTCTTAAGAATTAAGAAAGTGAGATATGCATAGAAATGAGCAATTTTTCTTAATAGGAAACATACCAGTAATTCGTCCTAGAAAAGTCAGGATCACCAAAAAATACATTCTTCTGTGAGGAAGGGTTGCAAAGGTTTCCTCTTCTTGGTTTTGTCTCCAATTCTAAAAAATTTCTTGTGAAGAGAGAGGAAAGCAGAAGTTGAGTGATCACAAGAAAAAGTAACAGGAAACAGATAAATTCACAACTGCAAGATATGCTGTTTATTTTAGATGACAGAGGTAGTTTATACCTCAGGAAATAGAGTCCCAAGACTAGAGGCTCTTAGGCAGTAGGAGAAAGTCTTCCTTAGAAAAGACAACCTGAGGTGCCCACAGAATTTGCTATCCCTGCCCATATCAGTGGTGTGACTCCTGCAGTGTACCAGGATAGTGTAGGCCTCACTCAGTGGACAAATGTCAGGTGAAATGGAAGCTAGTTTAGCCTCCCACTTACCAAGGATTCCATTGGGCCTGAGCCATCATCTGAAAAGCAGCCCCCTAAGGTATCTGGGTCAAAGATGCAGCAGTCGCTGAGTCACTAGCTGGTTCTTCTTCCCTGTCCCAAGGAAGACATCCATGTAGAAAACACCATTTGGGGAACAGAGACCACCTGAGGGCAGAAAGACTCCTTCATAAGCCTCCACTACCTCCACAAGGGTAGTGGGTGTGAAAATCAGAAGAGAAGGTGAGTAGGGCCTGTGAACAAGCGGCGTATGCCACTCCAACTCATTTTGCACAAACTGCTGCATTGGTCCTTTCACATTTAAGGGGCAAGGTGATACTTTTCACAAACTGGTGGTAACATGACTTTATTCCCCTCCAATAAATGGAGTTGACTCTTCTAATCAAAAATCTGTTTGTCTTGTCTTCAGAAATGCGAGCTCTTCGGGGGAGCTAGAAAAACCACTGTCGATCTGACCAAGTTGGGCTGAGGGTAGGAGGACATCACAGGTAGTTCCCTAATCCACTGTCAGTGAGTATGGCAGGTTGTCTGGGCAGTAGGGGTGGCTGGGAAGTCTTGCCAAGGTCCCCTGGAGTTCTGTTGGAGGTTGTCTTACACATGGGTATTTTTGGAGCTTGAAGCCTCAAGAAGCAGCCAAGAAGCAGCAGGCTGAAGCTGAAGAATGGAAGCTGCTGGAAAAGAAGACTGGAACATCCTGGAAAGCAGCTACCTGAAAAAGCAGCAACAGTAGAATTCCAAGGTTGCCTTGGCAACAAGGAGCTACCTTGCCAGCAGCAACAGAAGAGCAGTAACCACCACTGCATCCGTGGCAGAAGAGCAACAGCACAGCTGTGGCAGCCACAATCTGGGGACGAATAGACAAATTGGAGAAAAATGTAAATAAGGAGTGTAAGTCTGATCTTTTTTTCTATCTGTTATTTAAGAGTGTATGGGTTTGTCTGTGAATAAAGCTGGATGCCTGCTTCTTGAATGAGATCTCCACTATCCATCCTGCAACTGTCTGATCACCACTCCCAGGATGTTAAATGGCAGGTGTTAAATGTTAAAAGCTCAATTCAAGTGTTAAGTATTAATGTTGATGTTAAGTAAATGTTTTAATCTGTGAATACAGTAATGGTTTCTCATAGGTGAAGGCCTCCCATACTTCCAGAAGCCATCATAGCGCTATGAAAGCCTTCCCCTACTGCCACAAGCTATTACAGAGCTATAAACGTTTCCCTGGACCACCACAAGCCATCGTAGTGCTATGAAAGCCTCCCTCTACCACCAGAAGCCATTGTAGCACTATGAGAACCTCCCCATAAGGCCAGAAGCCTCAAAGTGCTACGAAAGTCTCCCTGTACTGCCATAAGCCACCACAGCAGCATGAAACACAAACTCAAACATATTGAAATGGGCGACTCCTAAGGGAGAACATTTATGGTCAAGGCCATCATTGGCATTTCTGTTTCTGTAAATTCAGCAGGAAGGAAGGGTGAACCAGTTTGGAAAAAGTTACCAAAAACTCCCACCTCCCAACCTTTGCCCATCCCTGAGCTTATCCTGGACCAAACTATTTCCAAAGTTAGAAAATATCTGGTTCCTACAGGCCGTGAGATGGTAAGTATACGTCCACCTAATCTCTCCCCCCAATTCACCTGCTGTGGATGCTCTTCTAAGACCTGTGAGCTTCCTTCAGGGGACATAATGGGCCTACTCATACCTCAAGCACCTACATTAGTATCTGGAGTCAACTACATCAGGATTTAGTAAGTTCTCGCTGAGGCCTGCTGCTCTCTCTTTTTATGGGTAAAAAGTAGTCTGGAATTTGCAGCTCACATAGTCCTGAGAAATGCCAGGTTCTTCTTTTCCAATCTCTCCCCATTCATGCAAGATTAGTGGCCTGAAAAAAATTCTTAATAATCCCATGGGCCTTTCAATTCACTAACTGTCACTCAAGCCAGGGCAGAAGGCCTCATGTATGCCCTCTGCACCCCTTAATCCTCACATTAAGAGCCAAATTCTGAAGTCCCAATTTAGGTTAACTCAGTCAAAACTGTACTGATTTCTGTAGGACCAGGATCAAGCTGTATGGGGCAAACCCAGTTTCCAGCCTAAGATACTCAGGCTGGTTGCTGGAGAGATCCATGGTAGAGGGAAAGCTGGGGAGGAATCTTCCTCGGAAAGTCATAGAGTTGAGCCACTGTGGAAACTACTATCTGGAAACCATCCAGTTCAACCCTAACTCATCCCACTGCCTGTTCCATTCCTAACTCCAATTCCTGACAGGGTTCTGTGCCATACAGAAGGAATAGTCCCTGCCTCCTAAAACCTGCACTCAGAGGAACCACAGTATTTCAACTGTCAGAACCACTCTGCTACTACAGAAAGGGATCCCCCTCCTCTCTTCCCCCACCCCATTGAGCAAAATGAAGGGACCACATGATGGCAGAATGACACTAGAAACCAGAAGGGGCTGCTCCATTGTATAATGACTGAAACCTCTTCCTCTTGGTTTTACAGAGACTTTGTAAAGTCAATTTAGAAGCAAATTTTAGTTTTGCAAAAGCAAGCTTTTAGAATACCTAGCAGCATCAATAGAAATATTCCTGTGTCTGTGTTTATTTCAAAGAGACAGGTTGCTGAGGGTATGTCTACACTACGGGATTAATCCGAATTTATATAATTCGGATTTGAAAAACAGGTTGTATAAAGTCGAAATGTATGCGGCCACACTAAGCACATTAATTCGGTGGTGTGCGTCCAAGTACCGGGGCTAGCGTCGATTTCTGCACCGTTGCACTGTGGGTAGCTATCCCACAGCTATCCCATAGTTCCCGCAATCTCCCGCGCCCATTGGGATTGTGGGTTAAGATCCCAGTGCCTGATGGGACAAAAAACATTGTCGCAGGTGGTTCTGGGTACAGCCTCACCTCCTCCCTCCCTCCTCCCTCCCTGCATGAAAGCAACGGACGGCAGACAACCATTTTCGCGCCTTTTTTCCTGGGTGAGTGAACACTGCAGACTCCATACCACGGCAAGCATGGAGCCCGCTGAGCTCAAGACAGCAGTCATGAACATTGTAAACATCTCGCGCGTTCTCGTGGAGTTTATGCTCAGCCAGGACCAGAAAAACGAGGCGAGGAGGCAGCGGCGGCGGCAACGCAGCGACAAGCATGATGAGGACATTGACATGGACATGGACACGGACACGGATACAGAATTCTGTGAAACCACGGGCCCCGGTGCTTTGGAGATCATGTTGTTAATGGGGCAGATTCTATCCATGGAATGCCGATTCTGGGCAAGGGAAACAAGCACAGACTGGTGGGACCGCATAGTGTTGCAGGTCTGGGACGATTCCCAGTGGCTGCGGAACTTTCGCATGCGTAAGGGCACTTTCATGGAACTTTGTGACTTGCTGTCCCCTGCCCTGAAACGCCAGAATACGAAGATGAGAGCAGCCCTCACAGTTGAGAAGCGCGTGGCGATAGCCCTGTGGAAGCTTGCAACGCCAGACAGCTACCGGTCAGTCGGGAATCAATTTGGAGTGGGCAAATCTATGGTGGGGGCTGCTGTGATGCAAGTAGCCAAAGCAATCACTCAGGTGCTGCTACGAAAGTTAGTGACTCTGGGAAATGTGCAGGCTATAGTGGATGGTTTTGCTGCAATGGGATTCCCTAACTGTGGTGGGGCGATAGACGGAACCCATATCCCTATCTTGGCACCGGAGCACCAAGCCACCGAGTACATAAACTGCAAGGGGTACTTTTCAATGGTGCTGCAAGCACTTGTGGATCACAAGGGACGTTTCACTAACATCAACGCGAGCTGGGCGGGAAGGGTTCATGACGCTCGCGTTTTCAGGAACACTACTCTGTTTAAAGGGCTGCAGCAAGGGACTTACTTTCCGGACCAGAAAATAACCGTTGGGGATGTTGAAATGCCAATAGTTATTCTTGGGGACCCCGCCTACCCCTTAATGCCATGGCTCATGAAGCTGTACACAGGCAGCCTGGACAGGAGTCAGGAGCTGTTTAACTACAGGCTAAGCAAGTGCAGAATGGTGGTAGAATGTGCATTTGGCCGTTTAAAAGGTCGCTGGCGATCATTATTGACTCGCTCTGACCTCAGCCAAAGAAATCTCCCCATTGTTATTTCTGCTTGCTGTGTGCTCCACAATCTCTGTGAAAGTAAGGGGGAGACCTTTATGGCGGGGTGGGAGGCTGAGGCAAATCGCCTGGCTGCTGATTACGCGCAGCCAGATACCAGGGCGATTAGAAGAGCACACCAGGAAGCGCTGTGCATCAGAGAAGCTTTAAAAACCAGTTTCATGACTGGCCAGGCTACAGTGTGAAATATCTGTTTGTTTCTCCTTCATGAAAACCCGCCCCCTTTATTGACTCATTTTCTGTAAGGAACCCACCCTCCCCCTTCCCCCAGCTTTCTTTCAAACCAAATAAAGTCACTATCATTTAAAAATCATTTATTCTTTATTAATAGATTAGAGAAAGAGGGAGGGAACCCGGGTGGTATTTGAGAGGAGGATTGCTGGGAAGGAAAAAGCCACAAAGAAAAGGTTAAAAAAATGACAGCCTTTTGCTTGGGCTGTCTACTGGGGTGGAATGGGAAGGTGTACGGAGCCTCCCCCCCCCCCGTGTTCTTACACGTCTGGGTGAGGAGGATACGGAACATGGGGAGGGGGGAGGGTGGAACAGGGGCTGAAGCGGCAGTCTGTTTTCCAGCAGCCATTCCTGAAGCTCCACCAGACGCCGGAGCATGTCTGTTTGCTCACGCAGCAGCCCCAGCATTGCATCCTGCCTCCTCTGGTCTTCCTGCCGCCACCTCTCATCTCAAGCGTCTCTCCTCTCCTCACGTTGGTCCCTCCTGTCCTCACGTTGGTCCCTCCTGTCCTCACGTTCACTGGCTTCTTTCCTATACTTTGAAACTGTTTCCTTCCACTCATTCAGATGAGCTCTGTCACTGCGGCTGGATTCCATAATTTCAGAAAACATCTCGTCTCGCGTTCTCTTCTTACGACGCCTTATCTGTGATAACCTTCGGGATGGAGGAGGGAGGCTTGAGGAATTTGCAGCTGCTGTAGGGAGGGGAAAAAAGAGAGAATTGTTTAAAAAGCTACATTTTGCAGAACAATGCTTATACTCTTTCACGGTGACCAACACTATTCACATTACATAGCACATGTGATTTCTGTGCAAGGTCGCATTTTGCCTCTTAATGCTGAGTGCCTGTGGCTTTGCTGCTAGAGATCACAGGTCTGGGCAACAGAATTCGGCTTGCATGCGGCCATGGTAAGCCATTGTCTTACAGCTTCTGCGCCCTCCTTTCCCACATACCAAGCATAGCCTGTAGAGTGCTGCGGTTTTTCTGTTAACATTCAGCAGCAGCAGCAGAAAACAAACTAACCACCCCCCCTCTCGCCATGAATTCTCTGGGATGATCGCTGTACCCCTCCCCCCCACCGCGTGGCTGGTATCAGGGAAGATCCCTGCAGGCACCAAACTAACCACCCCCCCCCCGCCGCCGCCCCCCTCCCGCCATGAATTCTCTGGGATGATCGCTGTACCCCTCCCCCCCACCGCGTGGCTGGTATCAGGGAAGATCCCTGCAGGCACCAAACTAACCACCCCACCCCACCCCCCGCCGCCGCCCCCCTCCCGCCATGAATTCTCTGGGATGATCACGGTACCCCCCCCCACCGCGTGGCTGGTAACAGGGAAGATCCCTGCTAGCCAAACGCGAAAAACTCAGGGCCAATTTCCCATCTGCGCTTGGCTAACTGCAGGGAAGGATTTATTTTCCGCCACAGGCAAACAGCCCAGTAGGAACGGCCACCTCTGTCCCCTTAATTAAGTTCCCGTATTTCAACCAGGTTACCAGGAGTGATATCACTCTCCTGAGGATTACACAACAAGATAAAGAACGGATGTTGCTTGAATGCCAGCAAACACCGGGACCATACGCTGCCAGGCTTTGTCAGGCAATGATACCAGATTACTTGCTGCAAGCATGGCGTGGTCAAGTGTCCTACCATGGAGGAGGGAATAAGGATGCACTGCCCAGAAACCTTCTGGCAAGGCTTTCGGAGTACCTCCAGGAGAGCTTCATGGAGATGTCCCTGGAGGATTTCCGCTCCATCCCCAGACACGTTAACAGACTTTTCCAGTAGCTGAACTGACCGCGAATGCATCCCAAGTCTTCAGGGCAAAGTAATCATTAAAAACCGTTTGCTTTTACAACAAGTTTTATATTTTAAAAGGTAAACTCACCTGAGGTCCCTTCCATGGGGTCAGAGTCTTGGGTACTGGCTTGGGAGGCTTGGGAGGGTACTTCAGTCAGGGTGAGAAAAAGATCCTGGCTGTTGGGGAGAACGGAGTGCTGTGTGCTCTCTGCAAGCTCATCCTCATCCTCCTCCTCTCCCCCATCGGCAGAATCCTCAGGCGTCGCTGATGAGACTATCCCCGACCCAGAATCCACGATCACAGGTGGGGTAGTGGTGGCAGCCCCCCCTAGAATTGCATGCAGCTCGGCGTAGAAGCGGCATGTCCGCGGCTCTGACCCGGAGCGACCGTTTGCCTCCTTTGTTTTTTGATACGCTTGTCTGAGCTCCTTGACTTTCACGCGGCACTGCTCAGAGTCCCTATTGTGGCCTCTCTCCATCATGCCCTTGGAGATTTTTTCAAAAGTTTTTGCATTTTGTCTTTTAGAACGAAGTTCTGCAAGCACTGAATCCTCTCCCCATACAGCGATCAGATCCAGTACCTCCCTCACGGTCCATGCTGGTGCTCTTTTTCGATTATCAGCCTGCATGGTTACCTGTGCTGATTAGCTATCTGTGGTCACCTGTGCTCTCCACGCTGGGCAAACAGGAAATGAAATTCAAATGTTCGCGGGGCTTTTCCTGTCTACCTGGCCAGTGCATCCGAGTTTAGATTGCTGTCCAGAGCGGTCACAATGATGCACTGTGGGATAGCTTCCGGAGGCCAATACCATCGAATTGCGGCCACACTATCCCTAATTCGAAATGTTAAAATCGATTTTGGCGCTACTCCGCTCGTCGGGGTGGAGTACAGAAATCGATTTAAAGGGCCCTTTACATCGAAATAAATAGCGTCGTTGTGTGGACGGTTACAGGGTAAATTCGAATTAAAGCTGATAAATCCGAATTAAAGTCGTAGTGTAGACCAGGCCTGAGATTTTCAGAGAAGTGGATTTCACCACACATCTTCAGTTGAAATAAACAGAAGATGTGCGTCCCAAATACACTGCTTTGAAAATCTCAAACAACTCTTCTATTTCTCTTGTTCAAGCAGCATGAAATGCAGAGAACAAACACGGAGTATAAATGATGACAAGTAAATTAGGTGTATACATTTTTCTGTGTTAGTAACACAACCCTGTAGTTGCCAGCTTTATTTTGTTGAAACCCCTGTTGCAATGCTTCAGCAGATCCCCCTTCCATGAGTCCTCCCACCATGCCCCAAAACCAGGGCTGGCACTTCCACTAGGCGACCCAAGGCGGTCGCCTAGGGTGGCAGGATTTTGGGGGCGGCATTTTGCCGCCCTCAGCGGAAATTCGGTGGCAGGTGGTCCTTCCGCTCTGGGTCTTTGGAGGAAATCCGGCGACGGGTCCTTCACTCCCTCCAGGATCCGCCACTGAAGTGCCCCGAAGACACAGAGCAGAAGGACTCCCCCGCCGCCGAATGCTCAGAGGAGGAGCGCTGCTGCCTAGTGTGGCAAAAACCCTGGCGCAGCTCCTGCCCAAAACTGTTGCCATTGTATGTCCTTACTTCTGTCCATTGTCTCCTTCTCTGCTATCCTTTCAGCCAGTTCCTTCCCCGTGCTCCCAGTCTTGTTTTTTCCCCCTTTGGCTCTCTCTTTTTTTGCTGCACATCCCTGCAGGCTCTTCCTTTCCACTCCCACACTAACCACAGACCACATCCTGCCTGGGGCTTGAAAAAGACATCCGTGGGGGTCTTGTGAGACTGAACTGCACATGTTGTTATGGCTGAGTTGAGTCTCCAGCAAGCAGGAGACACTTGCATCAGTGGACTACTGACTGAACCTGTAACCCTGTACACATCCACTGCTCCCAGAACTGGTTGCAGTAAGGAGCCACCATAGAAGAAAGAAGGAAAGGTGTGTGGGAGACTTTTACCTGCATGGTTGTAGAGAGCAATGTAGATCCAGGTCAGGTAGCTTTCTCTCTGCCCACAGGGCTCTTGTTCTCTCACTCATATCTCCCTGGAACCCACCCCTGAAGTTTGGAGACACTGGTCTAATGTTATTTAGTAACATGGATATGGATATTATTTTAGAAAGATATAGTTTTTGACCTGACAATGTCCCTTTATTCACCTTTAGGGAAAAAAACTGTTTTCAAAAGCAAAAGTCAAGTAATCAGCTGTTTTATATATGGGCTGGATCACAGAAGGTTTTACAAGAGAAACATTTTTATTAAAATCATGTATAAATTGTTTCTCTGACTTACTGTATGCTTGTTCTTTTTGTGTAAGATTCACTTTGTTACAGATTTGCTATTATAGGAGAAAAATATCTTTTGTGGGGAGGCAGGGGGGAGGGAGAAGAGGGTTACAAAATTCCAATGATTTCTTCTCCACCGCATATGGCTAAATAGTGACTAGATCAGTATACAGACATCAAGAAAAGGAATTTTAAAAACTTTTAAGAAATACCTGTAAATGTTTTAACCATCTCCTTCCAGTGAACATGAATCTTATCTCTAGCTCGTTGCTCACTGCTCCGCAGTTCGGTGGAAAAAAATCTAGATGAGAGTGCAAAAAATGTATCTTTAGTGACATTTTGCAACCAAGGCTTTTGTGTGCCTTGAGGAGGTTTTCCACCAACAACCTGTAGTTGTCTGCCTTGTTGTTTCCAAGAAAATTTATTGCCACTAACTGGAAGGCTTTCCATGCCGTCTTTTCCTTGCCACGCAGTGCATGGTCAAATGCATCATCTTGAAGAAGTTCACGAATCTGAGGACCAACAAAGACACCTTCCTTTATCTTAGCTTCACTTAACCTTGGAAATTTTCCACGGAGGTACTTGAAAACTGCTTGTGTTTTGTCAATGGCCTTGACAAAGTTCTTCATCAGACCTAGCTTGATGTGTAAAGGTGGTAACAAAATCTTCCTTGATTCAACAAGTGGTGGATGCTGAACACTTTTCCTCCCAGGCTCCAATGACTGTCAGAGTGGCCAATCTTTCTTGATGTAGTGGGAATCTCTTGCTATCCCATTCGCAGAGAAAACAGCAGTACTTTGTGTATCCAGTCTGCAGACCAAGCAAGAGAGCAACAACCTTCAAATCGCCACAAAGCTGCCACTGATATTGGTCATAGTTTATGCACCTCAAAAGTTGTTTCATGTTGTCATAGATTTCCTTCATATAGACTGCATGACCAACTGGAATTGATGGCAAAACATTGCCATTATGCAGTAAAACAGCTTTAAGACTCGTCTTCGATGAATCAATGAACAGTCTCCACTCATCTGGATCGTGAACGATGTTGAGGGCTGCCATCACACCATCGATGTTGTTGCAGGCCACAAGATCACCTTCCATGAAGAAGAATGGGACAAGATCTTTTTGACGGTCACAGAACATGGAAAGCCTAACATCACCTGCCAGTAGATTCCACTGCTGTAGTCTGGAGCCCAACAGCTCTGCCTTACTCTTGGGTAGTTCCAAATCCCTCACAAGGTCATTCAGTTCACCTTGTGTTATGAGGTGTGGTTCAGAGGAGGAGGATGGGAGAAAATGTGGGTCCTATGACATTGATGGTTCAGGACCAGAAGTTTCATTCTCTTCCTCATCTGACTCAAGTGAGAATGATTCTGGTGCATCAGGAACCGGCAGTCCTTCTCCGTGGGGTTCTGGGCGTATAGCTGATGGAATGTTTGGATAATGCACAGTCCACTTTTTCTTCTTTGACACACCTTTCCCAACTGGAGGCACCATGCAGAAGTAACAATTGCTGGTATGATCTGTTGGCTCTCTCCAAATCATTGGCACTGCAAAAGGCAGAGATTTCCTTTTTCTGTTCAACCACTGGCGAAGATTTGTTGCACAAGTGTTGCAGCATATGTGTGGGGCACACCTCTTGTCCTGATCTCCAATTTTGCAGCCAAAATAAAGGCGATAGGCTTTCTTAACCATAGTGGTTATACTGTGCTTTTGTGATGCAAAAGTCACTTCACCACAAACATAGCAGAAGTTATCTGCACTGTTCACACAAGTACGAGGCATCTCTGCTCACTTTGGCTAAACAGAAATGTGTCCCTTTGCAAAATCAAACACTGACAAATAAGAGAGCACGACACTGTATGATTTCTAGAGCTGATATAGGGCAATTTGTTCAGCAGAGTGATGTAAGCTTCATTATGATTGCATCATCCATGACTTCTAGGAATAACATGATGCAATTCATATCATGCATGACGCAATACCAGCTTCGGATTGCATCATTCATTGTTTTACCTAAAAAGCAAGTACTGTCCAAACCCAGTCATAGATTTATTCATTTCTGGTTTAAATTGAGATCCCTTCCCTTTATAACTCACTTATCCTCCGCCATTCCCAAGTCAAGGGTCGTATGTACTGATCCAATAGCATATCTTGAAAACTAGAGCCAATCAACAATTTTAAGTATCATTTTCGTTCTCAGTGACCCAGAATTAGTAAAGTTTGACTACATTTATTTCAGAAGCATTTTGGCTGTAGAGCAGTGTTATCTGAAACAATTAACATAAACCAAGCCTAGCAGTGTGAAATTTCAAAACATTGCATGAATATGCTGTCAAACATGCTATGGAGGAAAAAGGGGATTTTTATGTTGATTGTCGTAAAAACTCCACAGCTCAGTGGTGGTCAACCTATGGCTCCAGAGCCACCTGCGGCTCTTCAGAAGTTAATATGCGGCTCCTTGTACAGACACCGACTCCGGGGCTGGAGCTACAGGTGCCAACTTTCCAATGTGCCGGGGGGTGCTCACTGCTCAACCCCTGGCTTCGTCACAGGCCTTGCCTCCACTCCACCCCTTCCCGCCCTCTCCCCTGAGCCTGCCATGCCCTCACTCCCCCCCAGAGCTCCCTGCATGCCATGAAACAACTGATCGTGAGGTGTGAGGAGGGAGGGGGAGGCGCTGATCGGCAGGGCTGCCGGTGGGTGGGAGGCGCTGGAGGGGGGTTGGGGGCAGTGAGCTCATGGGGGGGCTGCTGACGTATTACTGTGGCTCTTTGACAATGTACATCGGTAAATTCTGGCTCCTTCTCAAGCTCAGGTTGGCCACCCCTGATTTAATAACTGGTGTCTCTGGAACATCATCATTTGACTTTGTAAGATAACTTCCATGATTTGCCAGAGAGCATGTGTTTTAAACCTGGAAATTGTTTAGGCCGGTATCCAGGGCCGGCTCCAGACACCAGCGAAGGAAGCAGGTGCTTGGGGCAGCCAATACAAAGGGGTAGCACTCCGTCCAGCATCGGGGCAGCACCTCTGGGTCTTTGGCAGGAATTCGGCGGTGGGTCCCTCAGTCCCTCTCTTCCTCTTTGAGCTGCCGCCGAATTGCCACCAAAGAATGAAGCGGCATGATTATTGAGCTGCCGCCGATCGGCTTTTTTTTCTTTTGGCCGCTTGGTGCTGCAGAAAAGCTGGAGCCGGCCTTGCCAGTATCAGCTCTGTCTTAGCAAAGATGTTGTATACATGTAATATAACTTTCTTTCGTTTGTCTAGGGCAACAGCGACATCTGGTGGCCACTTTCATTCAGCAGCAATAGTACAGTATTTCCATACCTCTCCTCTTTCAAACTCTAGTAATTTGAATTTAATGCACCTTTCAATCATATGTCTGTCATAAAGTAGATTCTATTGCTCACTGAACATTCTGCCCTTTCCATCCTGGAGAGAGAGGGAGATGCTTCCCCAGCAACAAAGAGAGGTGAATAATGAAAGATCCCTAATATGGTGCCTTCATATCTGAACTCTGTAAAGGGAATGGCCTCCCTTATGCCAGTTGTCCTGCAACATTCCCCCTATTCCCATCCATGGAGGGGGAAAGGGGTCTGTGCAGTGAAGATATTAATACTGCATTATTGCATGGTAAAGTCTATCACTGCACATCTGTGGAAGGGATATGGCTGTCATCAGGGTTATACCATGGATTGTGATGGAGCCAGAATGGGGTCATCTGGGGAGGGAATGGTATTTTGATGGGAATACTGAGGAGCCCCCACCTACAGAGAAAATGATCGTATTCTGAATTAATTTCCAACAATGGATCTTAAAAAGTAGCTTCAAAGGAAGGGCAAAGGGAGGTTTGGGCCCAATTCAGTGAGTCACCCATACATATAATTCCTGATGGACCAGCCAGATAGGGTGCAGTTCAATGCAAAAGAGTCTTCAAATTCTGTTGAAAAGAAGCTTCATCCTATTTTCATCTCTGTGGAGTGAGTCAGACCCAGATGAGTCATTGAAACAGTTCTCATTTTTCAAAGCCAGCAGGAAGCAACCGGTTACTAACATTTCAGCATGTTCTAGAACCTCAGCCCATCACTGGAGCTCAAAACAGTTTAATATGGGGAGCCAAGCAGTAGCTTCCTGTTCAGATAGGAAAACCAAGATATGGAGGGAATCAATTTATAAAACCAAACTGTGCATTAGCAGCAAAGCCACAAAGAGAACCCAGTTGTTCTGACTCCCAGGCCTCTGCACAACCACATTGCTTTTGATTCTTCCATTTCTCTAAATCCATTAATCTGTGAGGTGACCTGGGATTTCAGAGGGGGCCGGTTGGGCAGCCCATCCAGACAGTCTCATCACAGGAGAAGTTGCAACGGGGCTGTCACATCACCAACTCATGGCCAGTTGCTGCTAGCAGACCCCATAATATATTGGCCCCAGAAAACAGCAGAGCAAGATGATGCTGGGGAAGCCAGCGTTCATTCAAGAACCAGACAGACTATGGAGTATCATGCAGTGAGGACTCTCCAAGGGGGGATTGAACAGGGAGAAAGACATGAGCATAGGAGTCATGCACCCACGAGAACTTGTGTATAGTCAATTTCACTGTTTCTCTGGCATAGCCAATATCATCCTGTCTGTCCATCAGCCAAAGGAAAGAAAAATGTACAAATAAAAAGTAATTGTGACACGAGGAGATGGACAGGGGAAGTTAATTTCGCTTTTTAAGCTGAAGAGTGACGGTGCCTGTAGCGGGCCTGGCACCGCTCTGTGGCAGGGATGGGATGGGGTGTCAGCACCTCACCACTCTCCAGTCCTTGCGACCGCCTCCCTGCAGGCGGTCGGTTACAGCCTCTCGACCTTCTTCCCCAATATCACCTCTTTCTGCCCCAATATCACCTCTTTCTGGTGGGACAGTGTGGCCTAGTGGCCTGAGTTCATACAAAGCTCCCCCCCCCCACGAGCAGGGTAGCGTGGCCTAGGGGCCAGAGTCCATACAACCCCCCCCCCCCATGAATGGGGTAGGGCGGCCTAGCGGCCAGAGTCCATACACCCCTCCTTACGAGCGGGATAGCGCGGCCTAGCGGCCGGAATCTCTAGGATTCCTCATGGTTCGGGGGTAGGGGGACTCGGGCCCACCGTCTCCACTGAGCCCAGACCAAGGGCCCTGGTAGTAGCAAGCTCTCCTTGCCACTCGCTCGGCGGGGATCTGCCCGCAACACGCCGAGCGTCAATGCAGTGCTAACGCTGTGTCTCTAGAGTTCCCCTGGGTCACTTCCTACCATGAATACCAGTTTGTCTGTGGTGGGGGGTCCTCCGGTCTTTTCCTCCCCTGTGACATCCTCTGTTGGGGTCTCAGGTAGTGCCTCAGCTTGGCTGACTCCTGGATCCTGGATCCTGGCACGCAGGCCCTCCCTCTTATATGGCAGCTTCAGCAGGCTCCCCGCCTCTTTGCTGCCTTGGCTCCTCCTCGGTCCCTCTCAGGTCCCACCCTTCCACTAGGGCGGATCTGGACCCTCTGACTTGGGCCTGGGCATGCCCACCTCATGTGGCCCTTCTGCCCACAGGCCCAACATATTGGCAGCCACCCGGGTTCCCTCACCCAGCGGACTGTCCCCGGGACTTGCCCTGTCTCTCTCCTGGGTGAGGCGCCCGGCCCCCACCCCAGTAGGGAGATTCCCGCTTTATATGTCCTCGCCTTAAACAGGCATAACATGTCTGGCGCTCAGCCGCGGGCCTCCTGGTCCCAGCTCTCTGCCTCTTCCATCCGTCTCCACCACTCCTCTGGAAGTCCTTCCTGAGGAGGTTTACCGGGGCCCGCTGTTCCAGTACCAGCTGGCCCAACTGTTCCTGGAGGGCCTCTTGCACCTCCCACAATCCCTCCTAAGCCTCCTGGATTCCCTGCAAGTTGTCAGCCCCCTTCATCTGGGGCGCTGACACCGGGGCCCAGCCTGGGATGGCACCTGGGTTCTCGGCATAAAACACCCCAGCATACCCAGGATCCATCATCCCTCCTTGCAGCTGCAGTGTCCAGGCAATAGTCCCACAGTTCTTTGCCCTGCCCCTTGTATCAGGGTGGACCATCCGTGCCTGCATTCTCCACCGCTAATGTAATGGGGCAGCGACTCACCCCTGCGGCGCCTCCTGTCAGTCATCCTGAGAATTAGCTCTTCGACCCAGGAGCACCCTCTGCAGGCCAGTGTCCCACTTTCCGCTGAGTCCCAAGCAGTGGCGGCTCCAGGCACCAGAGCTCCAAGCGTGTGCCTGGGGCGGCAAGCTGCGGGGGGTGCCCTGCTGGTCCCTGTGAGGGCGGCAGTCAGGCAGCCTTCGGCGGCTTGCCTGCAGGAGGTCCACTGGTCCCGCGGATTTGGTGGTAATTTGGCGGCGGGTATGCCAAAGCCGCGGGACCAGAGGACCTCCTGCAGGCATGCCACCGAATGGAGCCTGCCTGCCGTGCTTGAGGTGGCAAAAAATCTAGAGCCGCCCCAGTCCCAAGTCCCTCTTGGACCCCGGTGCCCCTTTCAGACCAGGGTGCTGCCCCCTGCAGTACCCTGCAGTCTCACTGGGTCTCCCCTCCCCAGGGAACCCCCACCACCTATCCCCACCTCGCCTTAGTTGTAGGCTACAAACACCATTTGGGGAACAGAGCACATGAGGGCAGAAATACTCCTTCATAAGCCTCCACTACCTCCACAAGGGAAGTGGGTGTGAAAATCAGAAGAGAAGATGAGTAGGACCTGTGAACAGGTAGTGTATACCAGCAGGGGTGGCAGGTTTGTATATTTTTTGGTGGTACTTAGAATGTATCCAAGTCCCACCCACACACACACACACATCTGCCTAAGATTCTGGGAGGGAGTTTGGATGCTGGGTGCAGGCTCTGGGCTGGGGCAGGGGGATGGGGTGCAGGAGGGTGTACAGGGTGCAGGCTCTGGGAGGGAGTTGGGATGTTTGGGGTGCAGGCTCTGGGAGGGAGTTTGGGTGCTGGGTGCAGGCTCTGAGCTCAGAAAGGGGTTGGGATGCAGGAGGGGGTGCGGGACAGGGGTTGGGGTGCTGGGTGCAGGCTTTGGGGGGGTTGGGTGCTGGGTGTGGGCTCCGGGCTGGGACAGAGGGTTGGGTGCAGGAGGGGTGCAGGTCATGGGGCTGGGCCAGGGATGAGGAGTTTGGGATGCAGCAGGCAGGCTGCCCTGGGGCTGGGGTGGGAGGCCAGAGAGGAGGACTCCCCCCAGCCCTCTCCCAGCGGGCAGAGGCAAGCTCAAGAGAAGGAGAGAGGGGGGCCCCTCCCCGGTCCCCCCCGCCGGTCCCTCTCCCAGCATGATACTCACCTAAGCCCGCCCAGGCTGCTGCTCAGAAGGTCCAGCCAGGATAAGCCCACCACCAAGCCCGGGGGGGCTTCTGCAAGGTGTCTCCTCCCCTCCTCCTTTTGCAGGCGCAGCAGTCGCCTCAGCCTGCCCCCGGTGCCACTCCATTGTAGCTGGCTGTGGCAGCGGCTGGTGAGGGAGCACAGCACAGAGCTGCAGGGGGAAGCTGCCCATGACAGGCAGCGATGCTCAAGGGAAGCGCGGGGGGGGCAGCAGGCGGGGCCGGAGGATGCTCTGGGGGAGGATCGCGGGGCAGCAGGCAGGGCCTGGGGAGAGACGCAGCCCTGAACATTGGTAGAACTGGGCTCCCCGGGCCCTGAATTTGCTGGAGCCTGGGCACCACGAACCCACACAACTCGCCGCCCCTGTATGCCAGCTCATTTTGCACAAACTGCTGCATTGGTCCTTTCATATTTAAGGAGCAAGGTGATACCACCAGATTGTGAGAAGTAACATGACTTTATTCCTCTCCAATAAATGGAATTGTTACAGTAATAAAATAATACCAACAGGATCTTAGAAGAGGAACGAGGCAAAATGCCAGGTTTATTGTAAATACAGAGAAAGAGTGAGAAATCAGGATATGCAATTCAATATTATTTCACTACCATTCCTTATTCATTCACACACTCATTCATACAAGTTCTGCAGAGTGGTTATAGTTACCAGCCTAGAAGTTGCTCATGGCAGAGTACTGGCCAGTTAGCCTGCACACGAGGGTGGAGCCGAGTCCTTGTCAGATGCGCATCCGATGCTCCTGGAGGGTGGTTGCAGAACCAGACTCAAAGTTTTCAGTCTTTAGAGTCTGTTTTTATAAGATTTTTATTCCTATGCCAGTCTGTGGGAATTGTTTCATCATGCTGTTACTGCATTTGAAGTGTTAATCACTCACTATTCTCATGTTTGAAATGATAAGTCCATCTTATAGATGGCACAGCCAGGGCCGGCACAACCCATTAGGCGACCTAAGTGGTGGCCTAGGGCGCTAACACTTGGGGGGCGGTGACCGCGGCGGCTGGATCTTCGGCCGTCCTGGTTGTCGTCGGCATTTTGGGGGCAGGGCCTTCCGCCGCCTAGGGCAGCAAAAAAGCTGGCGGCACTCCTGGGCACAGCAGTGATGGCTCCATGACGGCTGTCAAGTGTTTATCTTGTTCTTTGATTCTTTCATCCTTGGGATCGTTGGGTGGGTTTCAGTTTGCCCTCCGGGGATCATCCGGTTATCTCCACTCTGCGCATTCTTCGGCCGATCGAGACTGAAGTTGTAATTCTTAGGCTGGCACTTCCCTGACCATTCATCCTTTATCTAAATCAAGCATCCATCCACATACATTCTCTATTTTAACATTCATTTATCACTTATTACTTCACTATCTCTTAACTTCTAAATAACTCTCAGGATGTTGCAAATCTACTTAAACTTTAACATACATAGCAAACAAGTTAAAAGTTACCAAGAGTGGGAAGCTGTGTTCTGTTTTGAAGAACAATTACAATTGTTTTTGCAAAGCCTTATCACTCTTTGAGAACAGACTTTCTGTCTTAGGATGTGTTAACACAATTAGCAGTTTGGCCTTGCATGCTTCTCAGAGAGAGAGAGACAGAAATAAGAAAGCAAGAGGCCTATTCTGTTACCAATAACTTGGAGTTTAAGCTGTGGGGAATTCAATCTTACCCCTTGTCTCTCTTGGCCTCAGACTTGTTTTACACATACACTTTATGGTTCTAATACAGAAATTCCCTGATATGGTCCAACAGAATGAACTCTTCTAATCAAAAAGCTGTTCATCTTGTCTTCAGAAATGCGAGCTCTTTGGGGGAGCTAGAAAAAAGACAGTCGATCTGACCAAGTTGTGCTGAAGGTAGGAGGACATCACAGGTAGTTCCCTAATCCACCCTCAGTGAGTATGGCAGCTTGTCTGGGCAGTAGAGATGGCTGGGAAGTCTTGCCAAAGTCCCCTGGAGTTCTGTTGAAGATTGTCATGGGGTTTTGTTGGAGCTTGAAGCCTCAAGAAGCAGCAGGCTGAAGCTGAAGAATGGAAGCTGCTGGAAAAGAAGACTGGAACATCCTGGAAAGCAGCTACCTGAAAAAGCAGCAGCAGCAGAATTCCGAGGTTGCCTTGGCAATGAGAAGCTACCTTGCCAGCAGCAACAGAAGAGCAGTAACCACCACTGCATCCGCGGCAGAAGAGCAACAGCGCAGCTGTGGCAGCCACACTCTGGGGATCAGACAGGACAGAAGGACCAGTAGATGAATCGGAGGAAAATGTAAATAAGGAGTGTAAGTCTGATCTTCTTTCTATCTATTATTTAAGAGTGTATGGGTTTGTCTGTGAATAAAGCTGGATGCCTGCTTCTTGAATGAGATCTCCACTATCCATCCTGCGACTGGCTGATCACCACTCACAGGATGTTAAATGTCAGGTGTTAAATGTTAAAAGTTCAATGTCAAGTGTTAAGTATTTATGTTGATGTTAAGTAAATGTTTTAATCTATGAATGCAGTAATGGTTTCTCATATGTATATATAGGGGCTGCGTATACTGCACTGTATTAAGTACGAGGTGAAATTATATCATTAAGACTAAAAGCCTTTATGGATACAGGACCTCTATATGCTTGTTACATTGAAACCGCTGTATTTCTTGTGTGTGTTAAGAAATCTTATGTAATCTGTGTCTTTTATTTTATTGCACTGCTTTAATTCTTTAATGCAATTCTATTGCATTTTACTATGCTCTATGTATCCTTTCTTGCTTCATTTACTACATTGTAACCACTTATTTCCTCTAAATAAATAATTCCTTTGTTTTCGAACAGTTACTGCTTGTGTGTCCATCCTTGAGCGGAAGGCTGTATCCCTGTCCTTTCAGAGGTCAGCAAGACTAGCCTGCTCTGGGGAGCCCTCTCCGGGTCAGAGACAAGCCCCCTGGTAACACTCTGGCAATTCCTTTAGGGTGAGCCACAATCTTATTTACCCCTTTTGTTAAAATTAGACAAATTTGTAGGTAACTTAATTAGCGTCTAAAGTTTTGGTTAACAAAGCCTCCCCATGCTGCCGGAAGTCCTGCAGTGCTATGAAAACCTCCCCGTACTGCCAGAAGCCATCGTAGGGCTATGGAAGCTTCGCCAGAACTCCACACAGGGCCGCCCGGGGGGGGGGGAAATGGGGCAATTTGCCCCGGGCCCCACAGGGGCCCCCACGAGAGTTTTTCAGGGCCCCTGGAGCGGGGTCCTTCACTCGCTCCAGGGGCCCCGGAAAACTCTCGCAGGGCCTGGGCCCCCGTAGCTTCTTCTGCTCCGGGTCTTCAGCTGCAATTCGGCGGCGGGGGGGTCCTTCCACTCCGGGACCCGCTGCCAAAGTGCCCTGAAGACCCGCGGCAGGGGGATCTTTCTGCCCCAGGACCGGCCGCCGAAGTGCTGGGTCTTTGGTGGCAATTCGGCGGCGGGGGCCCCCCGCCGCTGAAGCCCCTAGGCCCCCTGAATCCTCTGGGCGGCCCTACCTCCACACGCCATCATAGAGATAGGAAATCCTCCCTGTATTATCAGAAGCCATCACAGCACTGTGAAAGCCTCCCATATTTCCAGAAGCCATCATAGTGCTATGATAGCCTTCCCCGACTGCCACAAGCCATTACAAAGCTATAAAAGTTTCCCTGGACCACCAGAAGCCATTGTAGTGCTATGAAAGCCTCCCCGTACCACCAGAAGCCATTGTAGCACTATGAGAACCTCCCCATATGGCCAGAAGCCCTCATAGTGCTATGAAAGCCTCCCTGTACTGCCATAAGCAATCATAGCAGCATGAAACACAAACACAAACATACTGAAATGGGCAACTCCTAAGGGAGAACATTTGTGGTCACGGCCATCATTGGCATTTCTGTAAATTCGGCAGGAAGGAAGGGTGAACCAGTTTGGAAAAAGTTACCAAAAACTCCCACCTCCCAACCTTTGCCCATCCCTGAGCTTATCCTGGACCAAACTATTTCCAAAGTTAGAAAAGATCTGGTTCCTACAGGCCGTGAGATGGTAAATATACGTCCACCTAATCTCTCCCCACAATTCACCTGCTGTGGATGCTCTTCTAAGGCCTGTGAGCTTCCTTCAGGGGACATAACGATGGGCCTACTCATACCTCAGGCCCCTACATTAGTATCTGGAGTCAACTACATCAGGATTTAGTAAGTTCTCTCTGAGGCCTGCTGCTCTCTCTCTTTATGGGTAAAAAGTATTCTGGCTTTTGCAGCTCACATAGTCCTGAGAAATGCCAGGTTCCTCTTTTCCAACCTCTCCCCATTCATGCAAGATTAATGGCCAGAAAAAAAATCTTCTTAATAATCCTATGGACCTTTCAATTCACTAACTGTGTCATTTACCCCAGGGCAGAAGGCCTCATGTATGCCCTCTGCTGTTAATCCTCACATTAAGAGCCAAATCCTGAAGTCCCAATTTAGGTTAGCTCAGTCAAAACTGTACTGATTTCTGTAGGACCAGGATCAAGCTCTATGGGGCAATCCCAGTTTCCAGCCTAAGATACTCAGGCTGGTTGCTGGAGAGATCCATGGTAGAGGGAAAGCTGGGGAGGAATCTTCCTTGGAAAGTCATACTCCAGGATCATGCGCGTGGTGTTTAATGTGCTCAGAATTGCCGCGGTGATCTGAGCAGGCTCCATGATTCCAGTGCTATGGCATCTGGGCTGAAAAAAGGCGCAAAACGATTGTCTGCCGTTGCTCTATTATTATTTAGAGGGGGGGCGACTGACGACCTGGTTTACAGGGAATTAAAATCAACAAAGGGGGTGGCTTTGCATCAAGGAGAAACACAAACAACTGTCACACAGAATGGCCCCCTCAAGGATTGAACTCAAAACCCTGGGTTTAGCAGGCCGTTGATTTCACGGAGGGAGGGAGGAAGCAAATGAATACAAAACAAATCAGGTCTATTTCTTGTTTTGATCCACTCCATCTATCTTTTACATCTTAGGCTGGCAGCAGATGGTGCAGTAAGACTGCTAGCCATCATCATCTCCTGGGTGCTCAGCAGAAGATGCTGCATTACGATTGCTAGCCATCTTCATCTCCTGGCTGCTCGCCAGAAGACGGTGCAGTAGGACTGCTAGCCATCGTCATCTCCTGGATGATCGGCAGAAGATGGGAATGACCTGGCTGAGTCACTCCCACGTTTGCCCAGGCGCCCCTGACCGACCTCATCGAGGTTGGCTAAAAGAGCACCCAGGAATATGACGACGACAGCTACCAATCGTAATGCACTGTCTGCTGCCAAAAGGTAATGAGCTGCTGCTGTGTAGCAATGCAGTCCCACATCTGCCAACACCCAGGAGACGTATGGTGACGGTGAGCTGAGCAGGCTCCATGCTTGCCATGGTATGGCATCTGCACAGGTAACCCAGGAAAAAAGGTGCAAAACGATTGTCTGTCGTTGCTTTCACGGCAGGGGGGAGTGAGGGGCGGCCTGACGACGAATCACTCGTGATGCTGTTTTTGCCCCATCAGGCATTGGGATCTCAACCCAGAAATTCCAATGGGTGGCAGAGACTGTGGAAACTGTGGGATAGCGCAGTGCAACAGTGCAACAGTGCAACGCTCTGGAAGTTGATGCTAGCCTCAGTACTGTGGACGCAGTCCGCTGACTTAATGCACTTAGAGCATTTTGTGTGGGGACACACACAATCGACTGTATAAAAACTATTTCTAAAAAACCGACTGATATAAATTTGACCTAATTTCGTAGTGTAGACATACCCATAGAGTTGAGCCACTGAGGAAAAGCTACTCTCTGGAAACCCCTCCAGTTCAACCCTAACCCATCCCACTACCTGTTCCATTCCTAACTCCAACTCCTGACAGGGTTCTGTGCCATACAGAAGGAATAGTTCCTGCCTCCTAAAACCTGCACTCACCAGAGGAACAACACTATTTCAACTGTCAGAACCTCTCTGCTGCTACAGAAAGGGATGTCCCCCCATTGAGCAAAATGAAGGGGCCACATGATGGCAGAATGACACTAAAAACCAGAAGGAGTCGCTCCATTGTATAATGACTGCAGCCTCTTCCTCTTGGTTTTACAGAGACTTTGTAAAGTCAATTTAGAAGCAAATTTTAGTTTTGCAAAAGCATGCTTTTAGAATACCTAGCAGCATCAATAGAAATATCCCTGTGTCTGTGTATTTATTTCAAAGGAGACAGGTTGCTGAGATTTTCAGAGAAGTGGATTTCACCAAACATCTTCAGTTGAAATGAACAGAAGATGTGCGTCCCAAATACACTGCTTTGAAAATCTCAAACATTATTTTGAAAGGATTAATATTCCCCTGCAGAGTTTGCAAACAAGCTGTTCAGCACCTGCTTGTGCAGGAGAACCAGAAAGGGAAGCTGACTGGAGAAAAAGTAAAAACAACTTCTCTATTTCTCTTCTTCAAGCAGCATGAAATACAGAGAACAAACAAGGAGTATAAATGATAAATTAATTTGGTTTGTACATTTTCTGTGTTAGTAATCCAACCCCGTAGCTCCCAGCTTTATTTTGTTGAAACCCCTGTTGCGATGCATCAGCAGATCCCCTTCCATGAGTCCTCCCACCATGCCCCAAAACTGTTGCCATTGTATGTCCTTACTTCTGTCCATTGTCTTCTTCTCTGCTATCCTTTCAGCCAGTTCCTCCCCCCTGCTCCAGTCTTGTTTTTTCCCTCTTTGGCTCTCTCTTTTTTGCTGCACATCCCTGCAAGCTCTTCCTCTCCTCTCCCACACTAATCACAGACCACATCCTGCCTGAACTGAACTGCACATGTTGTTATGGCTGAGTTGAGTACCACAGCAGCAGGCAGGAGAAACATGGATCAGTGGACTACTGACTGAACCTGTAACCCTGTACATGTCCGCTGCTCCCAGAACTGGTTGCAGTAAGGAGCAATCATAGAAGAAAGAGGGAAAGGTGAGAGGGAGAGTTTTACTTGCATGGTTGCAGAGGGCAATGTAGATCCAGGTCAGGTAGCTTTCTCTCTCTGCCCACAGGGTTCTTGTTCTCTCACTCATACCTGCCTGGCACCCACCCCTGAAGTTTGGAGACACTGGTCTAATGTTATTATTTAGTAACATGGATATGGATATTATTTTAGAAAGATATAATTTTTGCCCTGACAATGTCCCTTTATTCACCTTTAGGGAAAAAACTGTTTTCAAAAGCAAAAGTCAAGTAATCAGCTGTTGTTTGTATGGGCTGGATCACACAAGGTTTTACAAGAGAAACATTTTTATTAAAATCATATATAAATTGTTTCTCTGACTTACCGTATGATTGTTCATTTCCTGTAAGATTCATTTTGTTACAGGTTTGCTATTATAGAAGAAAAATATCTTTTGTGGGGAAGAGGGTTACAAAACGAAATGATTTCTTCTCCACCGCATATGGCTAAATATTTACTAGATAGGTAAACGGACATCAAGAAAAGGAATTTTAAAAACAACTTTTAAGAAATACCTTAAATGTTTTAACCATCTCCTTCCAGTGAACAGGAATCTTATCTCTAGCTGCCATTTTAATTATATTTCACAGCAGGTGGCCAACTGGGTGACACAAAGTGGGACTAAAAGAGTCTTTTTTGCCATTAGAGAGCATTGGAAATCAAAGTTGTAAAGTTTTAAGGTTCTATAATATGTTAAAAACACTTTTGGCTATATTGGCAGCAAATGCTAATTTAGCCCTTGATCCAGCAAAGACTTACGCATTTACTTACTGTTACACACTGGGCATTGTCCTACTGAAATCAATGGGTTTTAAGACCTTGCAGGATTGGGGCCTTAAATGTTGTACTATTTGTTCCTCATCTTTGGCCCACAGAAGTCATTGGGAGTTTGCCACTGACAGTTCAATGGCACCAGCATTTGGCAATATGGGCCTGGGCAAAAGCCCATTGAAGCCATTGCAGACTCCTATTGACTTCAATGGATTTTGGATCAGGCCATATATTCTGAGTGATGGCTTGATCCTGCACCACTTGATGATAAAGGGAGCAGGATTAGGCCCTGAATGAATATATAAAATACTTGTTTTCCCATCTAGATTACTACACAGTGCTGGTGCTAATTTTCATTGTGTAATCTATTGTGGAAATTGAAATAAGCACCAGTGTAATATAAAGTACATTAAGAGATGAAAATATTCTTTGGAAATTTTGTAAATGCAATACTAATTCAAATCTACTTATCCATGCTAAATTATTAAAACCTACCTAAATAAATTAAATTTGAAGAGTCAGTTGTCTTACATCAGCAATAAAAATTCCTAGTAGACCATAAAACATTTGAAGATACATCAAAATGCATCTTATTTTTACATCATGTTCTCCAGAATTATTTGAATGATCACTTTCTCCACTGACAGCAAAACCCTCAAAGTTTACACTGACATAATGAAATAATGCACAAGAACACAACTGATATTAAAACTTACAATAAAATACTGTATACACTATCCTTCACCCCATCTCAGCCCTATCTAGATATTAATTAGAAAGATCACAATATCTAAGACTTCGAACGAAATGTTAAGTTGCTTGTGTTGCTCAAATGGATTATTGTTAGCCTACAACTACAAAATATAATACTATATAGTTAACACACATGCAGGCATACACACAAGATTTATTTTAATGAAGCAAAGGTGTCATTCTCTGATGGTATTGGATTTTAAAAACTGTTCTGTTAGAAGCCAGTTCTGCTCCCATTGAAGTTAATGGGAATATTTCCAGTGACTTCAATGGGAGAAACATCTGGCAATGTGGTGAATTGCAAAGTGACATTGACCTGTTAAGGCTTGACTTTTGAACAGAGCAATTAACTATGGGTACAAGTGCTAATATTTCAAAACCCACAAAAGTGGAGGTAGCACTGAGGCTCCTTTAACAAATTTGGCATCACATTCACCAATGCGTTACTCCACTTTTAAACAGCTGTAACTCCACGGAAATCAACTGGAGTAAGACAATGGTGAGCTAGAGCTTTGCCCCATAAAAACTATTTATCAACTTAGCTATTAAAAGCTTGCATTTACCGCTTACAGTAAACACACACCTGTGGAACAGAAGCATGTTGTTTGGTACATGCACTTAATTACAAATTGGAATGAGGTTATAGCCTATTTAGACATATATATGCTCTTCTCTCTGAATAAATCTTGTCACCAGTCATGGTCTCGACTCTCCCTATGTCGGAACTTCCTGATTCTTTTGGTGAATCTGCTTCTGTAGCTCATCCCTGTCAAGTTTCATTTTGGCTTCTAGAACTTCCTGTAGGGACCCAATGTTCTCGTAGATAGCCGCAAACCCTAATTACAGATAAAAAATTGAATTAGCTTTATTAAAACTAAAGAACATTAGAAAGCAAAATTCAAGATTACAACATATAACAGTGCATTTTTCATTATCAGTAGAGCAAATGTCCCTAATAAAGACAGACACTGGGCCATATTCTCTGCTGGTGTAGATGTGTGAAATTCCATTGAAGTCAACGGAGCTGTGCCCATATACGCATTATGGCAGCCAGGAGCTGTTGGCAAGCACAAGTCCACACCCTCTTCCCTTGCTACTCCCTCAACAGACTATTGAATTCTTCTGTTTTCTAAAGACAAAGAAAACGACAACAAGAAATCTAAAGCTAATTGGGTTTCACTCTGGGCTTTCTCACCATAGGGGAATCTCACCCACAGTGCAGATAACTGTGGATGCAACAGGTACATGCACAGTTTTGTAGGTACATCTGTTATGCACCCAGTTGAAAAATCGGTCCCAACGTTGGTAAAGAGCTTTGAGATCATCCTCAGATGAAACATACATTAATGCAAATTAGTATTATTATTATAGCTAAATTATGGTAGCAGAATTCAGAGTACAGAACTCAACAGTCGTGGTCCTACCAGCATTAACTTCAGCTTTCATTTCTTTTATATCTTCATTAATCTCCATCTGAAGCTTGCTGATTCGAATATTTATCTTCTCTTCAGCCTGTTTTGTTCCATGTTCTTCCACGCTTATTTTTTGTATTTCTTCTATTTTATCAAGTTTCTCTGACATCTGGCTGAATCTCATCTCTATGGCCCTTTCACTCATTTCCTGGGATCAATGAAAATAATTATGTTTGGTTATTCTTTGAGTAATAAATTACCAAATTCTTTGGGTAATAAACTGTTCATTCCTAGAGATGCAACAAGTGGCAATGCTTACTTATCATTTTCTATACAAGATTTAAAATCTTATGCAGTTATAAAATATAGCTAATAAAAATTCTCAAATTGGCTTGGTCACTGTAAGCTGCTTTTTCTTCGTTTTATTTGTAAGATACAATATTTGTAAATTTAAAAGTAGTGTTCAGATTTATCTATCATTATAGGGTGGGTTTCAAAAGTTTGCAATCAATGGGAATTTTATCATTGCATCAACAGCAGCAGACTTATGCCCATATTGAGCACTTCTGAAAATCCCACCAAATGCCAACTCAGCAACATTTGCTTGTATACATCTCTAGAAGTATTTTCAGAACATTTATTCTTTTATTACAGAAACCTACGGTCTTTTCCTTAAGGGCCAAGGAAATCTGATCAATTTTCTGTAAAAGCTCTTTTTCAATCCGTTCATGTTCCTGTTCCAACCAGCTGCGAGCAGACAATATCTGGCTGCTGAGTTCCTCTACTGCACCTTTTAATCTAAGAAAATAAAATAAATGAGCATGTCTGGAAATATACAAGAGCATCTCATGTTTTTTGATCATTGGACTGTGGAGTTTTTATGACAATCAACATAAAAATCCCCTTTTTCCTCCATAGCACGTTTGACAGCATATTCATGCAATGTTTTGAAATTTCACATTGCTGGGCTTGGTTTATGTTAATTGTTTCAGATACTCAAGGATGATAGACTGTAATAGAACAGCAATTAATTGCACAAAATATAGTTGCAGTATTTTCAGGCATATACGATGCAGACCCATCAAGAAATAGAATGCCATAGCCTAGAAACAAGTGTGACATCCCATTCACTTTACAGTCTTTGAAGCTCATGAGAGTTTGGATTGGAAAGGACTGAGTAAAGATTTTAGTATTTGGATCTACATGTATATATTTAAATGTGCTGTAGTATTTGAAGTCCTATGCATTTGCCTCTCTCGTTTTGGCATGGTGCTGAGATAGTTGCAGTAACTGGATGTGCACATATATATTTACAGCCAGTTTGAAACTGTTACACCTATTGAATTCCGTGTCTGGCTGTCTGCACGTGTATACACAGTATACATTCTTTTCCAGGTCTTAATACTTACATCTGGCCCACAATGTTTTACAAATTTAGTTCAAAGTGATTTATGACCAGATTTACAGAAGCATTTAGGTGCCTAAAATACAGAAAGGTGCATAGTGGGGTTTACAAAAGCATCTACACAGGTTAGGAGCTGAACTCCCACTGCAAGTCAATAAGAGTGAGATGCTGAAGTAACTTAGCTGCTTCTGTAAAATCCACTGGGCGCCTCTCTGCATTTCTAGGAGCCAAATTATCTTTGCAAATCTGGCTCTTACTGAGTACTATTACAGCAGTGAGCAAATGTACAAATTAATGTACCTTCATTTGGGTCCCAGTCCAACACCTCATTCATGCAAAGATCCTCTCATAAGGATTACTCCGGGTTTGCAAGTCTAGCCCCCTGATTTAATTTCCCAATAAGGTGAGTACTCACTTAACATCCAGAAGGTGGAGCTGTTGGTTGCTCTCTTTGTAGGCAATCTTCAGTTTTGCTTCTTGTTGCATTATTGACTGCTCTACTCTGCTCAGAAGGTAAGAAATCTGAAGCAGAATTCTGAGTTTAGTATTTTTCTCCTCAAACTCGTCACACATTGTGCTTAGAACATAAATTCTTATAAGATTTTAAAGGGACGCTGCTCTAATTGATGGTCCCAAACTTTAACCTACTTGCCAATTTTCCATTTAATTTTTTAAACTGTCCTCATCATGCAAAATCTACTAACCCACACAACTGGAGTGGCAGCATTACTAAGATCATAATTTCTCAGCCAACAACAACTGGGGGGAGCTGTGTCTTTGCAGTCAGAGCATCTGCCTGGACTTTTTTTTGTGAGCAGGTGAGGAATATCAAGTAGCCGTACCCCACTCCAAAACGTCCCTGTGTGAGGTAGCTCCCAGGCGTACTATCCATGGTACACATCTCTTGGGCAGGCCTGCATTCTTCCTTCCATTACCTACTGGGCTTTCCAAACCCATTGAGAGAGTATGGGGGAGGGGGAGAATAGGATTTGTCCCAAAGGCACACTTCAATTCCTACTATTGTCCATGTGCACACATCAGGTCATGTTACAACCTCATTCCAGTGCTGAATTCTCATTGACAACAATGGTAGTTACGCACAAAGACTGAAGGTAACATGTGGCCCATCCAGAGAACAGGCCCTGTACCAGCAGTCAGTGTGCTGGCAATCTCGGTGAAACTGTAATTTTAAAAGTTACTGCTTAAGAGCTGTACACCTCACTACCTGCATTACTCAATACATGGGAAATCTGAGTTTATAAATTAAAGCAATATTTTAATTATATAGGTGTAGAAAATGCATCTTAAACCAATCTATTTCTATAAATCAGCTTCTATATTTGAGGCATTCATTAAAATGGAACAGATTGTTTTAAAAAAGTGGAAAAGGGAAAAAAGTGAATTATCAGACTGCTCTTGTGTGCCAAGCTTTAGATCGGTGTGAAATTTTTATTGCATACAATGGAAATGCTAATGTTCAACTACAGTAACATGAAGAGTGAGACTGTATTAGTAGGTTACAGAATATAGATTTTTTCCCATGTTTTAAAATTGTAAGTGTAACCTACTTGAATCATGGAAAATGTCTTTATTGAGCTCTTTTCTGATCAGGGTTTAAATACAGAAGTTGGAAGTCTCATGGGACTGATTTTCCTCTGTGACTAATACACCTACAGTACCACTGGCTAACTCAATGGGATTACTTGATGTGTTTGACAGAATTATTACTGCACAGATATAGGTTTTGATTGTGAGTGGCCCCTATGAGGTCACACTAGTGCACAGGAACAAGCAAGAAGCTTGTCCCTCACTTGCATGTCTGCTGTAAAACAGATAGAGACTTGGCAACACCCCCTCCATACTCGCCCATGGAATCAGCTGGTGCATCATGGTATTCTGTATAACTATTTTCTTATATGCAGCATTTTGTATAACCCAAATGGCTCGTGAAAAATGCACAAGGAGCAGCAACCATGGAAACTGTGCCTGCATGGTGCAAAATGTTCCTGGTGCTCTTGCAGGGGCTCTGCATCACTCCTGGTTTGTGGCTGAATGCCACAGACTAACCCAGAGGGAACCCCTTCTGAAATGCATCCATTACTGGGGTTGCTCACAGAAGGCATTAGAACAATACTAGCAACCACTAAACAACATTTTAGGGACAGGAAATTACGAATACTTTATCCAGTTAGAGCAACAGAAGAATGTAAATAGATGAAATGGATGTACCAATTCAGATTTGGTCTGGATTCCAGAGAAGACATATTTGCATCTACATTTGCACAGTGTCATGGGATCTTTAATGAGTAAAAATGGTCAGGACCTTGATTATGTTTCTTCTGAAAGCCAGCAACTCCAGTGGCATTAGCTTAACAATATGGTGTTTTTGTTCATGAAGTTAAACTCTCCCTCTTATGAAGATCACTTGTTTTATACAACATACCTGTATTTCTGCCTCTTTGATTTTAGATTCCAAGATCATTTTAGAAGCTTGTTGGTCTTTGCTTAGGTTTTGAAGTCTTTCATACGTAATTTTGTGCTCTGCAGACAATCTGGCTAAACCGGCATCGCACCTGTTCAGATAAATAAATACCAAAGCAATGGATGACTGTAGCTGAACACAATGTATAGGCCAAACTTTTAAAAATACACCTCTACCCCGATATAACGCTGTCCTCGGGAGCCAAAAAATCTTACCGCATTATAGGTGAAACTGCGTTATATCGAACTTGCTTTGATCTGCCGGAGTGCACAGCCCCGCGCCCCCGGAGCACTGCTTTACCACATTATATCCGAATTTGTGTTATATCGGGTCACGTTATATCGGGGTAGAGGTGTATATCTATTTTAGAATGGACGTTTCTATGAAGGTATCAGTCTTTCCTGCAAAACATTTCTATGAGATTCAAAGAAATATTGATGTCTCATAACAGCCACCCAATTGCCCCATAACTGGTATAAGTCTCCATATTGTAGTAGGTGCAATCCTGCAGTAGATCTCAGCGCTGAGATCATATAGACAAAAGGCGTGCTTATGGAAATCACATTACAAATTCAAGGATGTACAATTTCAATACCTTATGCTATTCCTTATGATCCATCAGACATCTCTTAAGGTGTGTGTAACTGGCCATTAGTCTGATACACAGGCAGCCACTCACACAGTTTACTTATTAGAAGCAATTAGAAAGTAATTATAAAGAGCATATTTAAATTATTGCACCCAAGCTGCTTTGGGTTTTACATGCTTATTTATATTTCTATTCACAAAATAATAGCGTGCAACCATATTAACTACTCCAGGGCCAAATTCTGCAGTCCTTAGTTTTTTGAGGATTTTTTTCTCCAGGTAAAGTTCCCATTAAAGGCAATGGGAGTTTTGCCTTATGAATGGCAGAACTGGGCCATAAGATTGATCATTTCCCTTCTGCACATTGGAATACTTCTGTAATTCCACCATATTTTCAGGACAAATGGTGTGTTAAAGTACATGCCTGTGTTTTTTCTCCCACTTTTCAGAAATATTTTTGACTGATAGATTTCATCTACAATAATACAATAAGTGCATTAACTGAGTTGTAAAAATATAGGTACTGTAGGTTCAGGAGAAAGACCTCTCAAAAGTATGAGTAATGTGTATTTTTGTTAAGGGAAATATGTAACTGTCATAGTTACATAATCTAATATATGGAACTGATTAAGAGCAGATAGCAGTTAAGGTTTTGGAAGGAGCAGGCAGTGGAATGTGACAAGCAACAGCAAGCTAACCCATTATCCAAATTAATCTCACATTTTAATAATTTTTCGTATCTTTTCAGTTGGAAAGCATTCACTCCGGGATGCACTTTCATCATCTGAATTATAGAAAGTACCACTGTTACCTTTCAAGCACAAAGGGAAAGTAACAACTCAAATGGCAAACAGAAGAGAAGCCACTTAGCAATATGGTAGAACTACAATATGAAAATAATAAGAGAAGCAAAATAACATAGAGAAGTGAAAACACATTAGAAAGTCATCATTTAGCAACTCAGTGTTCTGGAGCAAACATGTGATATGGGCAGCAAGAGCAACTTAAGTCGGATGTTTTTCTAGATCTGCTCTAAGAATTATTTTGGGGACGTGCAGGCCAGTGTTATACAGGAGGTCAGACTAGATAATCATAGTGGTCCCTTCTGGCCTTAGAATCTATGAAAAAAGTCAACATAGGACTAAAGATGTACCACCAGACCAGGGTATCTGTGGAGTGTTTGGAGAAAGAACAGAGGCTAAAGTCCTCTATGTTGTTACCATAAATGGAAACCAGAGACATGAAATTATCCTGTGTCTATTCACCAATAGCACATGGACTCCAAGAAGTGGTTAGTCTTGTGTCTGAGTTCTCATAGAAAAGTATAAAAAGCAATTGCTTTGAAACTACTGTAGCAAATGTATGCAACAGGCTTCTATACTTTTTAAGGCACGTTGTTATTTTTGGCTCATATGATCAGGGCCGGTGCAAGGAAGTTTCGTGTCCTAGGCGAAACTTCCACCTTGCGCCACCCCCTCACCCCATTAACCCCGCCCCCTCATGGCAGCTAACCACTCCCACCCACCCCCACCAGAAGAGCCCCCCACCCTGCGGCAGCTAATTCCGCCCGACGCGACAGCTAACCCAGCCCGCCACCCCCACCCGGGGAGCTCGCCGCCCCCCTGCCTGGGGAGCCCCCCCCACAGCAGCTACCCCCTCCTGCAGCTAACCCCGCCTGGGGAGCCTCCCTCCCCCCCCGCACAAGCTAACCCCGCCCAGGGAGCCCGCCCCAGCTCACCTCCGCTCTGCCTCCTCCGCTGAGCTCGCTGGTGCCGCTCTAATTCTCCTCCCCTCCCAGGCTTGCGGCGCCGATTGGAGGAGAATTAGAGCAGGGGCTGTGTGCTCAGCGGAGGAGGCAGAGTGGAGGTGGGGCGGGGAGCGGTTTCCCCGTGCAGCCCCGCCCCCCGTTACTGCAGGCGGCCTTCCCCGCGCCCCCGCTCACCTCCACTCCACATCCTCGCCTGAGCGGGCTTTTAGGCACCCTCAACCACTAGGCGCCCTAGGCGGCTGCCTAGTTCGCCTAGTGGTTGCACCGGCCCTGCGTATGATCATGGTGGATCTTTGTTGTTTGTGTAATTGAGTACATTTGGTAGGGGGCAGCTGGTTGTATGGTATAGAACATAAGGGATTTCAAAACTATCCCATATTCTGATCTCAGTTACACTGATGTAAATCTGGAATAAACTGAACATATTATTTTATATTTTTCCAGGTATATTTTGGTTGGTACCATATGAAAAGCTGTGGAGGCATAAACTCAAAGTGTTAAGACATCAGCATGCTCTTAATGTTCGTTTTACTAGGATTTTCTTTAAATTTTATTCAGTACTCTAGTATGGTCAAAAGAGAGAATATCTCTCTGCTGTACATTCAAACATGTGGTTGGTATCTGCCCAGAAGAAAGTACAGATATGCTGCAACTATGGGGCCAGATTCTGACCTCCGTTACACTAGTGTAAATCTGTAGTTAAAGGTTTGTAATGATAAAAGAATGTTTAATGAATGTCTCCACTGGTTTTCAAATGGTACCAACCAAAATGGAGAAAAATAAGATAGCATGATTTACAATTTGAGTAATACCTGTTTCTTAAAATAACTCTGGTTCAGGTTTATGCTAGGCCTCAGGTTTGAAGACAAACTAACAATCTCAAGAGACTTCAACTCTATTGGGCCAAAATCTCATTACAGTGACTATTCTAATGAGATTTTGACCACATCCAAATTAGAATAAAAATAGAACCTCTTTATGGTTTTGAATTTTACTCTGTAACAAAACCCTGAGGATGGCGTACAAATCCAACACCGCTCCAGTCATACTCCTCTGAAATCTGAACGAGTTCTGGTTTCAGGTTCTTTTTTGGCCAATCTCTAATGTGATTATAAAGTTCTTTTAAATAAAAATGTACCAAAGTCCAACCTGCAGTATTAATTAATTCCTTGTGCTGTTATCTGTAACAAAATCGTGTTGCCAAGCCCAGACACCTAGCCAAAAGCATGCTTGTGGGACATAAAGACGAAAGAGAAAAAGTAACTTTTTTGTACCCTAACAGATTTTCAAAGGCCAAATAAAAAATATTTGGCACATATTTACCTGAAGTGAGCTCATTTCAAAATATGAAGATACAAATGAGAGGGATTAGAAGAAGTCCCAGAAGAAATTTTGTTACTTGAAATCTAAGTGCTGAGTTTACAAGACATATTTGGATTTGGATTTTCAAAAAGGTGGATGCAAAAATACACATCCAGTCACCCACCTAATTTGTTTGTGTAGTTACTAGGGTTATACAAGCAATTAGAATTTTGTGCAAACAAATATGTAAATACATAGTGTACATTTGCATGCTTAATATGCCCATTTTGGCCATACAAATAATCACTTAGTTTCACAGGCATTTTTCCATGTGCAATTGCAAGCACACATTTTTGGAGATTAGACCAAAGGTATATTTTGTTGTTTGTTTGTTTTGTTTTTTAAGAATGTTTACTGCAAGATCCCTTTACTAACTTCTGTACTTATGTGCACTCAGTAAATAAAAAATAACATGGAAGGACCTGACTTTGTAAACCAAGTATTCTGGGTTTCAGTATACAGTATAATTGCAGAAATCAGTGGTGTTTAAGATAAACTGCACAATTATGGAGCAGCTGCCTTCCAAATCTCAGTAAGCAAAAGGAGTATTTAGTTTTATGAATCACTGAAAAGTGTTTTTGTTGCTAAGAAATCATTGGACAATATGAGGAGAGTCTGCTATTCTATTACTTCTGAGGTTATGCCTAGAGTCGGAGTTAGGGGTGTGATTCCCAGCTCGCATAGACATACTCACACTTGCTCTCATTGAGCTAGCATGCTAAAAACAGTAGTGCAGCCAGGGTAACAGTGAGCAGCAACATAGAGTAGCTGAGTGGCATATGTACCCACAGGTTTCAGTCAGGTTTGTACTTGGCTAGCTTGTGCACTCGCTGCTGCTGGGGCACCCCAGCTACACTTCTATTTTTAGTGCGCTACCTCAATGAGAGCTAGTGCAAGTATGTCTATGCAAGCTGGGAATCACACCAAGAGCTCCAAGTGTAGACATACCCTCACTGTAGCTAGTGGCTACATGCATATGGGCACCAAACAAAGAACTATACAGCAGGAGGTACATAGAAGTACAAAAATGGTTTACTTAAGACTAAATCCCGTACAACACTCATGTGACTTGTAGTAGCATGATGTATATTCAAATGTGCAAGATAGCTACTCAGGGTAGCAGTGGTTACACATTACACTGTTCTGCCTCACAAGCAAAGGATGTATTAGTGATGGGACGGTTGTGTGTCAGGAACAGTCAGCATGTGTCAGTCCCTGCCCCTCCCCATCTGCCTGCTCAGGGGAAAAGGGAGTAAGCAAGCACACAATGCTTGTTTACTCCTATGTGCCTGGAACCAAAGAATTTAACAGTATATCATTTTACTGAAGAATCTACAAGCACCAGGGCCGGTGCAAGGAAGTTTCATGCCCTAGGCGAAACTTCCACCTTGCGCCACCCCCCCCACACCCCGCTAACCCCGCCCCCCCGCGACAGCTAACCATGGCCCCCCACCCCCCACCAGAGGAGCCCCCCCGCGGCAGCTAACCCCACCCACTGTGGCAGGTAACCCAGTCCGCCACCCCCACCCAGGGAGCCCGCCACCCCCCCACCCAGGGAGCCCCCCCTGCAGCAGCTACCCCCCCTCTGCAGCTAACCCCGCCCAGGGAGCCCCCCTCCATGGCAGCTAACCCCGCCCGCTGCCCCTGCCTGGGGAGTCCCCCGGCACCCCCCCCGTGGAAGCTAACCCCGCCCGGGGAGCCCACTCCAGATCACCTCCGCTCCGCCTCCTCCACTGAGCCTGCCGGTGCCGCTCTAATTCTCCTCCCCTCCCAGGCCTGCGGCGCCGATTGGAGGAGAATTAGAGCGGGGGCTGTGTGCTCAGCGGAGGAGGCAGAGTGGAGGTGATCTGGGGTGGGAAGCGGTTCCCCTGTGTGCCCCCCCCGCCATTACTGCGGGTGACCCTCCCCGCGCCTCCCCGCCCCAGCTCACCTCCACTCCACCTCTTCGCCTGAGTGGGCTTTTAGGCGCCCGCCTAGTTCGCCTAGTAGTTGCACCGGCCCTGACAAGCACAGTAACATTTCAGTGAGTTTTCTTACTGCAAATGCCATAGGCACCAGCATGCTTTTATTTATTTATTTTGGTGCCTTTATGGGAACTGAGCTCTCTTTTAGAAATCTGGCCCCAATTGTGGGTTCTGAGCCCTTCTAAAAATTCTGGCCATAATGACATGGAAGGTTAAAAGAGACTGGTCAAGCCAGAAGCAAGAGGGAAGTTCAAACTGCATTTCCAAGTACCAGATCAAAAGAAGACCAAGATTTTTTTAAACTTTAAAATAGTTTTAAAGAATAATCTTTATGCTGCTAGATGCAAGATAAAATCTTCACTCTGTAAAGCATGCTGCAGTTCTGGGCTTTTGCATTCCTTTGTGTCTTATGATACAAATCTCAAGATGTTGTTGGAATTACACCCACAATTCACCAAGGAGCAAACGTTATAGGGACAAAAGAATAATATTCAAGAGCAGCTAGTTGTAATAAGCATAAAAAAGCATTCCAGTCCACCCATGATGGCTTATCAGTTTTTTTAAAGTATTTCTTGATTTTTATGCTTTTTGTGAAAAAACATAATGAACATAATTCACTGTGCACAGAAGTTTTAACAGCTGTTCCATTCATATAGCAAGGAAATGCACCCCAGTGCAGAGGGGCCAATGCAAGGCAAAACTTAAACGTTTATGCATTTATGCATAACTTACAACCATTGAAGCCCATAACAGTGGGCTTCACTGGTGTGTTGGACCTTGGATGTACCGTCTGAACATGTGTGCTACAGTATATCAGTTTACTGCTAAGACACTTTGAAAAGATCATCCAGTTTTGTAATAACAAAGATTTAAAAAAAATAATTTTGGAAGAAATATAATCTTTCGTATTCTTCAGGGCATAAATCAACCTCTCATTACTGCGGATAAAGAAGAAACTTTCCCTGTGGGCATGTTATTCACTATACCTGCCTTCTGCAGGGCTTCTATTAACTTCCTTTGACAGTAGCCAGGACCAGGTACTTCAGAGACAAAATGCTGGATTAGATGGAGAACTAGTCTGATCTAGTATGGCAATTCTCATGTTCCTAAATCTTTCAAAAAAGTTCACTTAGCTTAATGATGCTGATTATTTATTATTAATATTAATAATTTATGGTGAACTTGTACAGCATCTTTCATGCTGAACAATTTCAAAGTGTTTTACAAAATGATCAGCAAATTATACGTAAGTAGAGATAGGCATGAGGCACAAGCTAGAATCTGAATTTAAACTTTCCCAGAGTTTGGAGGGTATTCAGCTGTAGAGATTTAGGCTCATCCCTTTATAGAGATGAGAACACCTGTGAAGTTCAGATTCAGGGATATGATTGCTCTCTTTAAATATATCAGAGGGATAAATACCAGGGAGGGAGAGGAATTATTTCAGCTCAATACTAATGTTGACACGAGAACGAATGGATATAAACTGGCCGTGGGGAAGTTTAGGCTTGAAATTAGACGAAGGTTTCTAACCATCAGAGGGGTGAAATATTGGAACAGCCTTCCGAGGGAAACAGTGGGGGCGAAGGACCTGTCTGGCTTTAAGATTAAGCTAGATACGTTTATGGAGGGAATGGTTTAATGGGATAACGTGATTTTAGTCAAATCAACAGTGTGCCATCGCTGGTAAATAGTATCAATGGCCAATGAGGGTCTGGCTAGAGAATCTTGCCTACATGCTCGGGGTTATACTGATCGCCATATTTGGGGTCAGGAAGGAATTTTCCTCCAGGGTAGATTGGCAGAGGCCCTGGAGGTTTTTCGCCTTCCTCCGGAACATGGGGCGGGGGTCGCTAGCTGGAGGATTCTCTGCGACTTGAAGTCTTTAAATCACAGAATTTGGGGACTTCAACAACAGAGTCAAGGGAAAGGGGTTGGGTCAGCTTTTGTGGCCTGCATCATGCGGGAGGTCAGACTAGATGATCACAATGGTCCCTTCTGACCTTAAAGTCTATGAGTCTATGAGGTCTGAACTTCTTCAGAATTTGGGGGAGTTTGGATTTGGGTTATACTTCTGTCTATAAGGATAATACTACACTCACCGAGAAATGCAGCTACCTGGAAGAAGAAACAGAATAGCTGTTCAACACTGTACAGATGAGATGAACTACAGAATGGGTTATGATAGTCAAGAAATAATACCATATCCATTTGAAATTGCAAGGGGAATTTAGATAGGCAGAATGTAATCACCCAAGTTGATATTTGGCCAGAACCCTGGATTAACACTCAAATTCTTACAAAAGCTGGTCAAAAGTTAACTCATAGATCTAGCCTGATAGCCAGCAAGCCAGACTCACCTTTGGATTCTCCTGGTGGAACAGTTTGGGTGAAATTATACACGTGAGTTAATTTCAAATTATTGATTAAATAACTGCAAACAATTTAGGACAGTCTCCCACTACGTATTTGTATAGCACCTAGCACAATGAGGTTGCAGTCTCAGTTGGGATCTTTAGGCACTACTGTAATACAAATGATAATAATTATAATCAGGAGTTGTGGGAATTTTTACAGCAAAATGTGCTTGTAACTGAAGGCAGTTAATTCACTGTCACAGAACAGTGTTCTAATTGAATTCAGCATTGTACAAGTAAAACAAGTTTTCTTCCCTCCCAGGGGAAGATTTTAACAAAATGCCTGATGGGAAAGCACGAGACAGCAAATAACAAGAGAAAATAAACTGGTTCTGTCTCAATAATGAACATGAATTTCCAGCCCCCGAGGCACTCTGATGACTGACCTTGAGCATTGCACTTTGTGTAATAGCTGTCATGTAGTTATAATTATCAGGGGAAAAGTGTGAACTTCCCTGAGTAAACATATCAAGAAGAAATAATGGTCTAAGTGCTGATAGCCCACCATCATCCCCCATTTTAAGCGCTTTGCCATTTAGGGCCACATTTTGGCAAGTTCTCATTCATGTGAGTACTCTCATTGAATTCAATGGCACTACTTGCATGAATGTGCACTCACCAATGTGAATAAAGACTGTACAAGCTGGCACTAATTGTATTGCTCCAAACATGGGATCTTGTAAAATCTCACTGTGAATCCTTTATATGAAAGGGAGCTATGCAGGAAGACTCATGCAGATGAATTTGGCAGTGACCCTTCAGTGATAAATAAATATTGTTCAATTGTTTGTCTGACTTGAAGACAACAAAGCAAGAGTTGGTTTTGTTCTTTCCTGCTGTACTTAAAAGAACTGACTGAATGTCTGAAAAATCAGTCCTCTATAATCCTGTTTAAACCACTCCTTGGAAATTGGGCTAACAAGTCAATGTGGAAACTATATGCTGCCCAATATAGACACCAGGAAATCTTACGGAAACTTTTAACCTTTCTCCTCCCTCAGCTGAGTTTTTCCAACCTGTTGAAGGTATCAGTAAATCATTTCAGATGAAAGCAGTCAACTAACTAAACTGGTCCAGCAAAAAAGAATGGAATGTATTCAGAAATCCAGATAATGGGACAAATTCATCCCTGGTGTAATTCAGCAGAAGTAATCAATCAAGATTCTGTATACGATATTAAGTCCTCATCTACAGCTGTGCAACCCCACTACCTTCCGATTGTGTCTTCATTGTCATCGGTGCCAGCTGTAAGTAGGTTTGCCCAGGTGTCATTGAGAGTATAATCTAAAAACAAAATGTAAGGGCTTGTCGACACTTAAAATGCTGCAGCAGGTAAACTGCACCAATGCTGCTGCACCACTGCAGCATTTCAGTGAAGAGGCTACCTGCACTGATGGGACGGCTTCTCCTGGCAGCATAGTTAATCCACCTCCTCGAGAGGTGGTAGCTATGTCAACAGGAGAAGCCCTCCCGTCGAGATAGCCCTGTCTACACCAGCTGTTAGCCCCACACCCCTGAGCAACATAGTTCTACCAACATAAGTTGCTAGTGTAGACCAGGCCTACGTGAGGGCTTAATTTGGCCTGTAGAATCTCTATCACTCTATGTTTTCCTCCACTCCCCTTTACTTTAAACCCTGGGAATAACATGTAGTTTATCTACTGTTTAATAAGATTAACCAGTTTGTTTCTACTTCTTAAAATACATTCAAAAGCAATATATAATTTTATATTGCTCCCTGGAAACGCAAACTGTTCCATGGTATCTTTATTACAGGTGAGTTAATGAGTTAGTTCCATAAAAACCCCAGCCTGAACCTCAGTCCTTTCTAAAACTGAACCAAACTGAAGCATTTTTAGAATTCAAGCCCATTTACTGAAATCTAATTTTGAGAATTAACAGTCATGTGACTAGTTTTAATATTTGATACTGGAATGCAGATTATTGTGCATTGCCATGAAAACATTGAGCCAAATTCATTCTGGGAGTTAGGCCAAGGTTAAATTTGGGCCACTGTCATTAAATGTAAAAGGCATACTTCAAGATTAATAGAAAATCAGCTGATTGCAAAAAATATCCCCAAAACTGACACTTACCTTGCAACTCTCCCCCGAAGATCTCCCAAACCAGACAACTGCCGCATTTCCAGGCTCTTTAAGGTAGAATTAGTTCCATAACTGAGGTTATCCCTGACACGTATCTGTTCCTGCAGCGTCTATAAGGCATTAATATGCAAATAGGAGTTCAATAAGTCACTTATTATACATTCAATAGGCCACTTGTTATATTTTGCTAATCCAAATAAAATATAAAATCTATTTTTTAATTTAATAACAATTGTTTTTATAGGCATGCAGAATGTGGTGCATTATACTCATATATGGTTTCTCCTGATTTTCAGGGCCCAATCTACACACACAACTCTCACTGAAGTCACACTGGAAGCAGAATTGGGCCCTGAAATACTAACCTATATTTGTCCATCTACCACTACCCTGCTAATTTCTGCAGAGGTCAGGCTTAAGGTTGCATATTTGACTGTGACTGGATCACCTGGATGTGTGCATTGTGGGTGGTGCATGTGGAAAGTGAAAGGGAGTTTTTATTGCAGGGGTGAGGAGTCTGTGAGTATGTTTAGGGGGTAGGGCCTTTAAACTTAGGTTGAAATGCATGTTAGCTCTGCATTAACTGATGATTTCCTAGGTTTTCTAGTTTTGTGCTGAAAGGAAATAGATTAGCACCACAAAACTGTTTGTGTAGAATTTATATTTAAAGTCCTGCCACCCCGTACTGTTTTTTTATTGCCACAAAAAGAACTACATACTCTGCATGCACTTTGTAAGGATGTACACACAGTTTATAAACTCTTCAGATCTTATACTTACATCACATATTAAATCTTACTAAATTTTCTTATTAAACTTGGAGTCAATAGCAGAGATGGTGTCAGCCCCAGGAAAGAATCAGAACATACCTCAATGTCCCGGTTAAGCTGCCTCACTATTGCTGTTATGTTTCGGATGTGTTCTTCTAAGAGTTGCCTAGCCAACCGATCTCCTCCCCCTTTGTTCTGCATTCTATGCAAAGTGGAAACAATGTCCTCCTTAATGCGAAAAGCGTGTTCCACAAGGGCAGCAGTTGTTTTCTCATGGCTTAGAATTCTGTCTTCTAGCTGATCCACAAGACTTGCAGATGCTAATGGGACCGCGGTCAAAGCTTGGCTGTGTAGTGGTATATTTCGAATCCGTCTAACAAAAGAAATATATTCAAACAAATGTATTATTAATGCGTTGCTAAATATTGAGGACCTTACTCAAAACTCTATTGTAGCTTTTAACCACACCCATCTATGTGAGATTGATACCACTTTAGTAGAAGCACTGGGAGGTAGAGTGCCTCCAGAAAGAATACTACCTCCCAGAAATCCTGAACACTTCCAGGGAGAGGCCCACTGCTGTACATAAGCAGGTGCAGCATTTGCTGCCATGAGTGGTAGGTGTAAAGGGAAGTCATGGCCTCCTCCCCATCTCACTTAGGGTGACTAACCCAGGCATATGCACTTAACAAAAGGATATTGGTGTGTTTTGGGATGAATTAAGACAGACAAAGCAGTTTGGCTGGGAACATGAACTCAGCATGTTTTTGATTAAATTTTGCAAGTATTACTACACATATGCAAACTTTGCAGCTGCTTTTTTTCCATCCTTGTTCAAAGCAATAACTGCAATAAAGTTAAATAAAAATAGACTAGGAATATCTTGAGTCTGCATCCATTCTTTTCTCTTCCAATAAGGCTACTCCTGGAGTATGCATCCAAAAACTTCTCCTCTTGGAGCTGAATAAATACATGCTAAAGCTTTGGAAATCCAGGAAGGACAAAATCCAAGCTACTCACAGTCTCTAAGGCAACTTTTCAAAAAAGGTCAGCTCCCATTTAGGCACCTAAATAATTGTGCAGATTTTTCAAAAGAGCTCCGCGCTGAGCAGCTTCTATTGAAAGCAATAGTTGCTGCTGAGGTGCTGAGACTTTTGAAAATCTGGCCATCGATGAACACAGTCTTTCACAGAGGCTAAGTTTTGTAATCCTTTGGGGGAAAGATTTTCAAAGGCACAAAGAGAAAATAGGTATTCAACTCCCATTGAAAGTCAATGAGCATTGGTGCCTAATTCCCCTTTGTGCCTTTAAACAGCTCTTATTTATTTTCTTTATACACCTTAGTTATTTTTTTTTCTTGTATGCTGTATTTATCTGATATTCATAGGGGCCGAATCATGAAGTGAAGGCTAAATTCTGTTTTCACTTACATTGTGCTGTAATTTCACTGAAGTTAATGGAGATTCAACCAGAGTGTAAATGAAGGTAGAATTTGGCCCTACATTTTTACATTCACTCCTTACTCATGAAAGACTTCCACTGGGACAAGTTCTGATGTCCTCGGTTTTCACTCTGTCACAGCTGAAGCCACTAGAAGTTTTCCTTGAGAAAGGACTGAATAAAAGCTAAGGGCTTCAGGATTGGCCCATGATTTGGATAAGCAGAGTATATGTCTACAATATTTAATTTAGTTTAGTTGTTGCATTAAGTACAAAAGCTACAACGTTAAGCATGATTGTAAATAGAGAATTAAAGGAGAAGCACAGATACTCCTGCACTCTGTAGATTCTAGATTTCTAACATGCCAGACTGTACCTTTCAGTAGGGGCAAGTGTCGGAAAGATTGGGCTTCGTTGTGCCATTTTCTTTTCAATAATTTATGTCTGTTGAGAAAATATACATTAAATTATTTAACAGTTGTTTATATCTGGCACTGAAATGACTTCGTGTATCTGTTTAAAGTGAACCTTAAGATTATGCTAACAACTCTGACATTGGAAGACATTTTATATATTGCCCATGATTTTGCTTTCAGACTACTTGCATCCAAAATTTGATATAACACAACAAAACAGGGTGGAGAATTAGATGACTAACAACAACTAAAAAGCTTTTTCAAGTGAATGCAGCACGCATGAAAGCTGCTAGATTGACAAGCCTGGAGGCTGTAGTCCTCTGTTTATCCACAGAACTAATAATAGTAAAGCCTCTCTCTCATATAGCACTTTTCATCAGTCGACCTCAAAGCGCTTTACAGTCTCTAACGTGTTTAGCCTCACAACCCTGTTCTGAAATAGGGAAGCATTATTACCCCAATTTTTTACAGTTGGGGAATTGAGGCATAGTGAGGCTAAATGCTTTGTCCAGAGTCACACAAGAGGTCGGTTCTTGGTGGAGCAAGGAATTGAATCTGGCTTCCCATGTCTTAAGCCAGTGCCCTCATCACTGGACCATCCTTCCTCCCAGAACAGGGTTGGCACAGGCAGTGGCAAAGTGAACTTCTTAACACCAGTCCGTGAACAGGGCCACCACTAGGGGTGAGAGGATATTATTATGTCAGGGCTTAGGCCAGGGGAAATTTGCCCCGTGAAAGGCCTATAAGGAACTCAAGTGGTTCAGAAGCCTAGCGTTTGTCTTCTGCACAGGGATGAATTTGACATTCAGTTCTTGGCCTCTCACATTAGAGAGAAAAGTGTCAGTTAGTGCCTCGGGTGGCTTTGTGATGTGGACATAAAAGCTTGTTGGAAATTTTCCAACGGAACATTTTTTTGTCAGAAAATGCTGATTCGTTGAAAACTACATCTTTCATGGAAATATGTTGATTTTGGTGGAATTCTCTTTCAGGAGAAGAATGGAACAGAGTATCCTGATAAGGCTGACGTGTTCCATTTTGATATTTTCAGAATGGAATGTTTTGTTTCCAAACAGCTTTTCAGGGTTTTAAAAAATGTTATGTAATATAATACAATTTTTTAAGAAGTTGAAATCAGAATGAAACATTTGTATTTTATTTAATTTTTTTTTTATTTCATGTCATGGGAAATTTCAATTTTTTTGGTTTTGTTGTGTCTCAGAACAGAAAAAAATTCTAAATTATGGAATATCTCATGAAACAGAAAATCTGGTTCCCACCCAGCTCTAGCAGATACCTCTCTACTGTGAACTGGACTGAGACTCACCAAAGTATTTCATACAGGTCACCACAAAGCCACAAGATGATAACTTTCAGCCATTATTGACCTAGTGAGCACAGTGGCAATTATCTATACTACTCCTATTTCCCATTCTAAGTATTGGTAAATTTGGTGGCATCTCAAATATTACTATATGGTACCCAAGGGTAAATATAAATTGTGTAACAGTGACCACACAGTGATGTGAAGTTGAATGACTTTGCAACTCATTATCAATCCTCCTGGCACTGAGGCTGCATGTCTTTGATATTTTTCAAGTATCTACCAGTATGGGAGAAGAATTTGCAACACAAGGATTGTTTGGTAATTTGCCTCAAAAATGTTCAGATCATAATTAATATTAATTGTGCTATTTTAAAATTTTAGTTTAGTGGGAAATATTCACAAATACATTTCAATTAGAGTGACTTCAGCACGCGTAGTCACAACTGGAGTAGCTTTGATCTAGCTAGATCAAATAACAATATCACTGAAGCCAAGGAAGCAGCATTCGGACTAGACACTCAAGTACATAACCCAGGGTCTGTGCTGCTGCCCCAGCTGCTGCAGCTTCACAGCTATTGTTATTCAAGCTAGCTCTAGTAGCCATTTGTCTAATTTTAGAAATTAACTAAATTGCTCAGGTGATGTACACACCACACTTTGTCAGGACAGTCAGCAGGATCTGCTTAAACCAGATTCCATGCAGACCACTCCCATTTGGCGTAAACTATACTCAAACTATGGCCTTGCTTTTCATTTCAGATAAAAAGATGGATGCATGAACTGGTTTAGATTTTTTACAAATATATTATTGGGACTATGGGAGATTTTCAAAAAACAAAAAGGGCTGTTATGGAAAACAAATCCGACCGACAATGAATGGACGTTAGGCACCTAATTCCCATTTATGCCTTTGAAAATTTTCCCCATTATTATTGCTCTCTATTATGAATAGTTCCATTAATTTCAACAGTACATGTTTGCAGGATTGGGCCTGTGGCCTAGCTCGAAGCTATGGCAATTTACACCAGCGGAGGATCTGCCCCCATGATTCTAAGGTCTTGTCTATATGAATATTTAGTTCACAGCAAGCCAGGGTGTAAATCTACCTCGCTCTAGCCTGCCATGGAATAAGTGTCCGTGTGGACCCTGCTGCCATGCATTAAAATTCCATAATGTGCTTTGATCTACTCCAGGGATCGGCAACCTTTGGCACGCAGCTCGCCAGGGTAAGCACCCTGGTGGGCCGGGCTGGTTTGTTTACCTGCCGCATCCGCAGGTTCAGCCGATCGCGGCTCCCACAGGCCGCAGTTCGCCACTCCAGGCCAATGGGGGCGGCGCACCTCGGCCCGCGCCGTTTCCCGCAGCCCCCATTGGCCTGGGACGGCAAACCACAGCTAGTGGGAGCTGCGATAGGCTGAACCTGCAGACGCAGCAGGTAAACAAACCGTCTCGGTCTGCCAGGGTGCTTACCCTGGTGAGCCGCGTGCCAAAGGTTGCCGATCCCTGATCTACTCCCATTTTGAAGCAACATAATTTAAGTGCACTTCGGAACTTTCAGTGTGCAGCAGCAGGGTCCACACAGACACTTTAGTGCACAGCAGGCTAGTGTGGGGTAGATTTACACTCCAGCTTGCCAAGTGTTAAGTGTTCGTATGGACCAGCTTGCCAAGTGCTAAGTGTTCGTATGGACAATCCATATACATTGACATCTGTGGTCATCTAAACAAACCCAATATTCACGGGCACCTGCAACTTTCTAAATCGCTATATCTTTCTGATCCAACTTGATATACAAAAATTACATAGAAATAATTCTAACTGTGATTAAAAAAGCAGTAAAAGCAAGAAAATTCAGTGAAAGCTGACACTCCCCTCTCAGTTATGGTTAACTTTTGCATGGATCAATTAATAGTGAGTGTCTGGTTGTTAGCATCTACAGTTGTACCCCAGAATTACCAATCTCCAGACAATTGTAAAATATCCCAAGTTAAGAGACATATTCCCAGCTGAAATATTCATTAAATCAGTAATTTAAAACCAAAAATCCTTACAAGAAAGATTTATAGTTAGCCAAATGAACCCCACTCACTTCATAGCTAAGCTGTGATACTCTTGCTCCTATCGAGTAGTATCTCTTATAGAGTAGACATATTCATGGTGTAATGTACTATTCAGTATAGGTAAGTGTATCACAATGTGGCCATTAGTATTACATTTAAGTAACCCAGCCATTTGAAAGCTTGTTTTGAAAGACAAATAGATTCTACAACACTGTACTCTGTGGAGCAGACCTAACTGTGTTTCCGATATAATAGACTTTCCAATTTAATAATGGAAATGTTAACCCTAGTGTACTGGGTCAGGAGCCCAGGGCCGGCTCCAGGCACCAGCCCACCAAGCTTATGCTTGGGGCGGCACCTGGAGGGGGGTGGCACGGCACGGTGCTCCAGCTCCGGCCACCGGGGAGAGCGGAGCCACAGTGGGCTTGCCGCCCTCCCCAGCACTCTGGGCCGCCGGGGAGAGCGGTGCCGCGACTGGGCTCGCCGCCCTCCCCGCAGCGCTCCGGCCGCTGGGGACAACGGAGCCGCAGCAGGCTCGCCACCCTCCCCCGGCACTCTGGCCGCCGGAGAGAGCAGAGCCGTGACTGAGCTTGCCGCCCTCCCCGCGGCGCTCCGGCCGCTGGGGACAGCGGAGCTGCAGCAGGCTCGCCGCCCTCCCCCGGTGCTCTGGCCGCCGGGGAGAGCGGAGCCGCGGCGGGCACTCCGCCCTCCCTCCGGTGCTCTGGCCGCCGCGGAGAGCGGAGCCCCGGCCAGGCTCTCTGCCCTCCTCCCGGGGGTCTGGCCGCCAGCGGAGCCGCGGCGGGCTCGCCGCCCTCCCCCCGGTGCTCCGGCTGGTCGGGGAGAGCGGCCTGTGGCCGGGCTCGGCGCCCTCCCCTGCTGCACTGGGGGGGGTGGGGGGGTGGGAGGCTTTTTTGCCTGGGGCGGCAAAAAAGCCAGAGCCAGCCCTGCAGGAGCCAGCCACGTTTTAACCAGGTCCTCTGACTCAGTTGTAGTTGGGTAGAGCAGCCTTAAGGAAGAGAGGAAACCCCCCACACACACAAAAATAAACAAAGTCTGTTGGCTAATGCATCTCGAGCATCAGAAACTGGGAAATCACCAACTAAGTTCGACACTGCTAACCTATGGCACTGAAGGGAAACAATAGAATATTCCTAGTAATAGGAAATGTTTTAGCATCAATGGTTAATACAAAAATAAAACAATCAGGATGATAAATAATGTTAAGGATGTATTTGCTGAAGAATGGAACAAAAATGTTTAAGAGACAGTACATTATATGGGATAATATGTTATGCAGATTCAAATATTGGCAGTAAGACATCTAACTAACTTGTGCCTGTAGAAACAGAGGTCACTGAAAATCTAGTTCAAATTTAGTCTTTTAACCATTTGTTTTCTATTTCAAACAGCCATAATACATATGGTAATAACCACAGATTCTGATATCACTTGCACCCGTGTAACTCTACTAACTTCAGTGCAGCAACTCTGGATTTATACCAGTGTAAATGAGATCAGAATTTGGCTCAGTAGGTTATTTGTAAAAAGGAGTGGTAGCCGTAACCAAATCCATCTACTCTATGCTATCTAAAAAGAAATGTTTTTGACATTGTAGTGGGGTATACAAACCTCACACTGGGCTGGAAGGGGTTAAAGGGCAGTACTGGGCCCAGCTAGCCCCACCCTCCAACCCTGCAGAGCATGCTCCATCTGGAGACAGGGGTGAAAAGGGAGCAACCAAGCTCCGAAGGGGGAGGTTGGGGAGGAGTGCAGACCAATCCTGAAGGCGGGCTGGAGAAGCCTCCCTGAAGGAACAGGACTGTATGCAGAGCCCATCTGTGCTGGCAATTGGGTTTCCTTTTCATTTTTCTTTTCTCCTTATCTGGGACCAGAAGCTGAGGGAGTGAAGCAGTGGTAGGAAGTGACCCAGGGAAAGTAGCTCAGAGAGCCCCTCCCTGCAGGCAAATACTGCTGACCCTTCTCAGGCCTTGGGTCAGAGCCCAGTGGAGTGGGTGGGTCCAGGCTACCCTACCACTGCCCCATGAATGAGTGGACACTAACCACTAGGCCCTTCAGCCCACCAAAAATCCTATAACAGACGTAGCAATGATCGCTCCTTTTTCACATTGGGCCTGATCCTGAATTCCATGTGAACTTAGAATTGCTACAGAAAACTAAGAGATCTGATCTATGAAAACAGTTTTGCAATTGCTGATGAAACTTGGTGCAATATGGTGAACAGATGGAAGGAGAAAACAGGTTATTTTAATACAAGTGTCAACTTTTGAAGTTCAAAAAACCTGTGAGGGATATCCTGAAAAAGTATCAAAATACACCTCATGTTCATGCATTAGAACATGTTTCAAGGCACTGCTTAGAAAACAGAGCATTTTTGTAGCAGTATGTGTGTTCCACTTACAGCATAGCTTTCCATGAATAAGATTTTTTTTTTTTTAAAGATAGACCCATTTTAATGAGAAACACTGTAGTAAGTGGCCAGGGCACTGACTGGGACTGAGGAGACATGACTTCAATTCCCTGCTCTGCTTCTGCTTTGCTGGGTGCCCCTGAGCAAATCTCTGTGCCTCAGTTTCTCCATCTGTAAAATGGGGATAATGATTCAGACCTTCTTTGTAAAGTGCTTGGAGATCTACGATGAAAAGCATTATATTAGAGATAGATATTATTATTATTTACACATTCTGACACTGTACAGATTCCAAGGGCCGAATCCTACAAACTGTTCCTCACAAAAGTCATCTCCATTAAGACTATGTTTACGCTACTGCGGCAAGTTGATCTACGCTACACAACTCCAGCTACGTGAATAACGTAGCTGGAGTCAACATACCTTAGGTCGAGTTACCACAAGGTCTACACCACGGGGGGTCGATGGGAGAAAATCTCCCATCGACTTACCTTACTATTTTCACTGGGAGTAGAGTACAGGGGTCGACTGGAGAGCGATCTGCTGTCGATTTGGTGAGTCTTTACTAGACCCACTAAATCAACCGCCGGTGGATCGATCACAGAGTATCGATCCCTGCGGTAGTGTAGACCTACCCTAAGTGTCATTAAGACACTGGATTACTCATCTGAGGGCTATCCTCACAACAGTCTGTGAGGTAGGTTTGGTTAACACTATTATCACAATTGGGGAAATTTAGCCAGTGAAGTTAAATGACTTCCAAAGAGGTCATACAGTGAATCAGTGGCAAAGCCTGGATCTATGCTCATTCCACTAGGTCAAACTGCATGTTAATGGCCCTGACGCAGCAAACCATTTAAGCACAGTTTAATTTTAAATATGTGAATAGTCTCATTGACTTCAATGGCTCTATCCCTGATTTATATCACTAAGGACCTGGATATTGTTCCAAAAACTCAAAACAAAATATTAAACTATTTTAAAACATAATTGACAGTATATCTTAAATGTGGTTTGTTTTTTTACCTCAGCTCACAATGGCTTCATCCTGCCATACTTGTGCATCTGTAACTCCCACTGAAGCCAATGTCTGGGTGCAGAAAGACTGCAGGATTAGTCACAGATGTACATTCAAATACAAATTGTCCTAAAAGCCACCAAAGGCACTGATTCATCTGAAACAATATTTCCGAATATGAAATATTCAGTTATTTGTCATTTTTAATTTGAACACATCACTCCGTAGACCAGTGGTGGTGGTAGGCCATTGCCGGCCCTAAGCAGAAATACTTGGCCCCCCCAACACACACAACACATACTAATAATTAATAGGGTGTCCTCTTGAAATGCTCAGGGTCCTAACCAATTGCTTATTCTGCTTATACCTAGTGCTGGCTTTGCAGTACACAGTCAGATCTCTCTGATGCTGAGACCTCATACACCTCCAATGACATTCTGAGGCAGTTATCTCATCCTGAATGATACTGGGGGCATGTCTACATTGCCCCACAGTTCCGACTAAGAGTCTGAATGGCAGTGCACACCAAAATGCTGCATTGTAACTCCCTGTGTGGATGCTGCAGGTATGAACTTAAAAGGTCCCCAGAGGGAATATACCTATTAGATCTGGTACGTAACTGTTATTGGTTACAGAGAACTCATGACCTGTATGTCCTTACCTGCAGCACCCACAAGGGGGAGTTACAGCACAGCACTTTGGTGCCCACAGCTATGCACGCCCCCTTGGTCCGAACTGTGGGGCAATGTAGACATGCCCTACAGGGCTGTGAAATTGCTGTGAGGACATTCACAAGACCCCAAAAGAGGGGGAGGGTCCCAGAGCCCAGGTTCCAGCCTGAGCCTGAACGTCTAGACCACAATTTTAGAATCCCGCAGCCTGAGCCGTGCGAGCCCGAGGCAGCTGACAGTGGCCAGCCACGGGTGTTTAATTCCAGCATAGACATACCCTGGGATTTTGCTCTACTATGTACTGAATATGCACTGGGTAAGGACCTCAGGATTTGGCTCTGTTTGTCTAACAGGCAAGCCTCAGTAAAGGCCCGATCCAAAGCCCATTCAAGTCAATGGAAATATTCCCACTAACTTGATCAAGCCCTAAATTCAGCATTTTTTCAGGGACCAAGTCTCCAGCATCTTGTCCACCAGCATTTAAATTCCACGCAGCTCTCTGCAATTCTGGAAGTGTATATATGTCCTGTAAATAATAATAGCTACATGTCAGAACTAATAGTTATATTCCCTCTCTATGTATGTGTGTAATATCCATTAATGTTAACAAGTGTGCAGCAAAAGAAAAATATAACTCTCAGGATCAGATCCTGACCTGGTGTAAATTGACATAGTTCCACTGAACCTAATAGAGGTCCAGGCCCCAAATAATTTTACTGCTGTTTGATACGATACAAGTAACTTAAAGCACAAGACAGTAAGTCAATATTATCAGATTTACGAGAGTATTATTTCAAGAGTTCTTTTCTAAATATTCTACATTTGTCCTATTGCAGCTACATGGATATCTCACAACTGTAAGTTCCATACCTGATTGTAAAGATACTCACTCACTTGAGGCCTACCACAATTTCTGTCTCATATGAACCTGGAATACCTCACTGTTATTCCTATAAATCATTGACGTCAGAAATGCAAAACTTGAAACTAAAGATGAAGCTGCATGCAAGATTAAGGAAACAGACATACATAAATTCAGGTTTGATCCTGTTTTGTTGTTGCATACCTCTCCCTCTGCCACACATTGAAAGCACCCATTGCCCTGCACATTTGATTTCTGTGGGGATGAGAAGAAGGATGTTCCAATGATTTAGGCACTAGCTTAGGACTTGGGAGACTGGGCTCAATTCCCTGCTCTGGGATAGTTTTCTTGTGTGACCTTGAACAAGTCACTTAGTTCTCTGTGCTTCAGATACCCATCAGTAAATTGGGGACAATAGCACTGCTCTACCTCACTGGGGTGTTGTGAGGATAAATAGATTACAGATTTTGAGGTGCTCAGATTCTATGACAATGAGGGCCGTACAAGTACCATACACAGTTTTCCACTTGCCCCTTCTTTTAAGTCACAATGGTAGCAGTTCTGTTCTGTAACTTCCATAACATTGAAATCTACCTAAGGTACATACAATAGAATCCAAGTACCTCAGAGTCTGCAATGGATTTATCTTCACAACACCTCTGTGAGGTAGGAAAGTGCTATTATCCCCATTTTAGAGTCAGGGAACTCAGGCGCAGAGAAGCTAAGTGATTTGTCTTAAATCCACACAAGAAGTTGATGGCAGAGCAAGGACTCTAAGGGCCTCCCAAGTCCTAGGCTAATGCCCAAACCACTGGACCATCCTTCCTGTCTCAAAACAGTCCAGGAATACCTCTGGAGGCGACACAATGTTGTGACCAGGGGCCCTTTGAGAGTGCGTGGCTGGGACAAACTCAGGAATCACAATGTTGCACTGGAGCATTGCAACATACCAGGATGGTGTTTTGGAGTGAATAGAAATGTTATTGTGTCATGACTCAGTGTGAGGATGGGTCAAAAAACAAAAAGCCCATCACTTTGCTACATCAAACAAGCCCTTACACTACATACACTGCATTGCCACATTAGGAAGTTTTACAGGTCCCCTAAAATGACTGCAGCACACTTCCACGAGGGATCGTCTGAGAATATGGGGATGATTGTGGAAATGCTATGATGGGGGGAAATTGACATAACAGCACAACACAAACATCACCATATTGTCATGCGACAGAGAGGGGCAAAGTTCAGACAGACTCTTAGTCGTATTAAAGCTGCTGTATTCACTCACCAGTGTTGGATTAGGGCAGGACATGGCTGCCCATCCTTCCCTTGCATCCTAGCAACCTCTCTGCTGGATGTCTCTGCTCGGCTTTTTAATATGTTTTTACTTCTGGGATAGCTGTATGCAAAGATTCATAGAGCGCAGCTAGACAGCCTGGATGTCCATCCGTCCCTTCCTGCTGCTAGTGGCAGCCAGGTCCTCTCCCTCTCCGCGGGGCCTGCTGCCACCAGGCCTGGTAGATGGGAAGAAAACGGCTGCTGAGAGTTGTTGCCAGGACGCTGTCTCCATAGAAACCTGCAGCTCAATCAGAGGGAGCCAGGGTTCTCCTAATAAACAGAGAGAGAGAGAGAGAGAGGGAGAGACTTATTTATAGGAGGCAAATATTCACACGCCGTCCAGCAACCAGAACAAATCCCTTCTTATCACCGTTTCCTCACAATCTATTTCATAGCAGTGTCAACATGTTGCAGAACTGGGAGGGGAAAGACCCAGCAAATAAAAACCTTATTCCATATGTTACAGCATGAATGACTAACGGTGACAGATTCTAGACACAGTATTGGGCCAAGTATAAATGCAGTGGCTGTGAATAGCCTGCATTCTGTTCAATGCAGTCTTCTGAAACTTTGCTCTAATCAATCTCTTGCTTGAGAAAGGTGATTGATTTAATTGGAGTTACTTCGAATTCCTAATGGTGTAAACGAGATGAGAATCTGGACTATAGGGGATTTTTCCCACAGTGTATGGAAAATCCTGGTAGAATACAGGGCTGTCAAACTGTGCCAATTTGAATCAGTGAGAAGTTAAAAAAATTACTTACATTTTCTGTTGGTCTCAAAGCCAGCGTATTATTTTGTGCCTGTAAAAGTAAGTGTGAGTGTGTGTGTGTGTTAGAGCCCATAAAGTGTACATTGACCTAAATTTGCAAGCACAAATCAGATATATAAGCTATGGGAAAGAGTAGCCAGCAAAACTGGTGAACATTGGGTCTGCTTCTGCTCTCATGCTGGTGTGATTCTGTTGACATCATTAGAGTTTCAGTGGCACAAACCAAAAGTAAGTAAAATCAGATCTGTTGCAGCAATCCCAAAAGTAGAGCCTAAACTGCATTTGCTTTTGGCTGAAATAGATATCAAATCCCACTACTGCTGCCAACACAAATCATCACAATGCTAACCATCTGGTATGTCTGAAGGTTAAATAGCATCCTGACATGCACATACTTTTAAATAAAAGTAACTAAGGGTCTGAACCTATAGGGCATTGATTGCCCTCTGTTTATATTAAAGTCAACTGCACCTCAGAGAATCAGGTCTGAAATGAAACAGTAACTCATTTCTGACAATCGTTGGACCTAATTACAAATTTATTCCCTGATCCTAACACAACAGTACATGCTTACTTTATGCACATGAGTAGCCCTCTTGATTACAAAAGGACTACTCAGGTGCCTAAAGTTACTCATGTGTATCATTATTTCCAGGATTGGGGTTTAAAAGTGTCAAACATAAAAGTAAAATTGACTTGTTTGTTTCTTCTTTTTTCAAAGTGTGTGTGTGCGTGTGTGTGTACAAAAATAAGGGGCAAATATTGCATCCGTTGTGCAACTCAAATTCCCATTTATTTGATGAGTCCACTCATTTTGATGAGTTTCTGGTATGCAAAGAATGCAGAGCACTATAGTTATAGCCATACATACATGATATCTCTATTAGTCTTCTCAAGCCTCTATCAACCTGGCCATCTCTGGTCCCACTACCATCCAGAGCCAAAGGGCTTCCGTATTTTGTGTTAGACCAACAGCTCCACCATCCCTTTTGATTATGGTATGATTTTGCTCATGAGGCTGGTCAAGCATGACGGCAGAGAAAACATGTTGTGTCTTGCAAACTGTGATGTTTCCTTTTAGGAACTCTCTAATTGTGTCTGGATGCACTGTGTGAAGGCTTACCTTATCTTGAAGGTGAACAGGCACCCAACGTGCATAATTAGTATGATCTAACACAAAGAATGAGGGTGAGAGCTTTCCAAGGCATTCACTGTAGAGAGCAAAGTTTGCCTGGTGGATTTACAGCACACAGGTCAATACAAGTAGATCCAAATGAAGTGTGGTATGCCAGAAGTAGAACACTGGGTTTTCTAATTTTCACTTGTCACACCATTTATACCTCATGAGGACCTCATCTTCCTTGAGACGTTGGGTATACGGTATGTGTGCATTTTGGAGCAAGATGCACAGACTGTTGGCAGTTACTCGATGGGCATGCCTAGTACGTATGACATGACACACTTTCAAGAAGTCAGCCATTCCTAGGGAGGCCACTTTGGCCTGAACAAGGGCTTCTATCTGTCCACTATCTTCTAGCCAATCTCCAGTTAAACTTGACATTTCCAGATGAAGACCACATAATAACAGATTTGTCCTCGCCATACCTAGCAGGCCAGGTCCACTGTATCTGTTTGTTTATGGTGAGAAGGGGTTAGTCCTCAGTGATCACTGGCACTTCATACAGATTTAGGTGGAGTATAGCGTTCCTCATCACATCCATGACATGATGAATCATTGCCACAGACTTGGAGTCATCTGGAAAGATGGGAAGAAGCACATTGATGACTGGAGCGAAGTCTGGCACTGGCTGCTTGCTGGCATGATAAGTTGCCCAGGAAATGTCTTCATCTCCATTGAAGTTATCCAGACTTGCTGCTTGCCTAACTTGTTCAAGCCACCTGCATTCTTCTTGCAGGGCTTGGGTAATCAGTAGGCAGTCAGTCTTGATTTCAACATTTGTGACAGGGATGGGAGTATTCATTTTCTTAAGATCACTGGAGGGACAATTGTGTAAGACTCAGAAAGTGACGATAAAATCTTCTTCACTGATACTACAGTCTCACAGTCAGGGGTGGGAATTCCATGGACATCTCCCTCCACTTACGTACTGGGAGGCTGAAAAAGTGGTATCCTAGTTCTACGGAAGGAGTCTGTTGCTGTGGTGGGGCTGGGATTGTGGTCTGTGATGTCTATGGCCACAGTAGTGAACAATACATCACAAAGCTTTAGAGGACAGACTACATTCTCATCCTCCAAGTGCTGGAATGCACTGTTTGCTGGTAGAGATGGCCAACACTCTGCCATAGGAGATGGCCAATCCGAGCTTAAAGAAGGTATCTGGTAGCTCACTTTTTCATGTCTGTACACGAAGTGTTAAACCAACATAGATAGGTAAATGCATTTCTCATGCTTTGTTGTGGTATAAACTTTCTGTTCCTTCATGGTGACAGATATTACTGTTGTACTGCAACAGGTGTGCCAAAGTAAAGGTAGCTGGATGAATGGAAACTTGCTCTGAGTGAGTTTTAATGTTTGGACCATCCAATATCATGGACATCAGTGCCAATAGTGACATGGGAACAAATGTTTCTTGGCATCCTGGGTCAAATTGTCCATGAAATTCTGTTTTCATTTGAAACATGTCCCTTTGAATAATTGTTGCTGTTTGGGATAGGTAAAGAGCTTCTTCCTCACATGCTTTTTGGCGTGCATGTCCAATATCCTGGTTGAAGGCAAGGAGCACATCATGTGTGCTTGGAGATCTGGAGTATGTGAAATTATACGGGATTTTAGTTCAGTGCTGTGAATGCGCCCTGCCAGTGTCATCCCCAGCTGTTCTAGTCTAGCTGTATAGAGCCTTTTGAGGTCTGCTAGTTTAAAGAATGGAGCCACGTCTTCATTCAGTCTTGTCTCGTCAATGTATGCTATCAGTTCAGCAAAGGCAATCCCACGTGATGTCTTCTCTGTGTTGCTTTGCTCAGTTTTCTTCTCCCTGGCTTTGTTGTAGAGAGACACCAAACATCTTGCATGATACTTTGCCTCTTGGGCCTCTAAATCCCCTCCACTTAGTTGTGCAACCAAGTGCTGGTTTTGCAGATGAAGTGCACTCTTGTGGACTCGACTATCAATGCTGAGGGTAGAAGCTTCATGGAGGTCTTCTGATGGTAAGCTCATTTCACAAATAAAGCAGACTTCTTTTTCTGGAGGCCCTTTGTGTTCATCACTTAAACGTATGTATTTCCTCTGCAGTTCATCAAGGTGATCCACAGCTTACTCAGTTCTTTTTTTTTTCTCCTCAGTCCCTTTAAGTTTGGTCCTGTTAAATTTGATGTAGCAAGATTTGTGCTACATTGTTCTTGTTCAAACTCTTTTCAATACCATCACCATCATCTAATATGCGTATGTTTATGAATATAGGAAGTGCTTTCACTTTATGGAAATGTCTTATATTTTCTGCTAGAGTTCGATAGCCAGATCCAGCATGTTCTCTTTTCAATTCTGCTAGATTAACTAACTCTGCACCTGTATCTTCCTGACAAAGACATACTTCAGTCAGTAGAGGAATCGGATGTCTGTGTTGATGGACCTGGCTCTCAAACAAGTTTGTGTCTTTTCGAGATGAGTGAAGCACTAGTAGTAGCCAATGGTAATCTAATATTTTTTACTACAGTGTACAGCTAATATTACTCAATCACCAAGCAGCTTTCACACAACCAAAGTAGCATCTGAAAGAAAAAGAGAAATGTGATTAAATTCTGCCAAGAACACACTGGCAATCAAAATTAGAACAAAATGTCTCCTTACTGCAATTTTAAGATCACGCTGAAACAAAACCAAGAATACATCCCTTGTGTGTCCAACTGTAAAACAATGTAATTTGCCAATAATGACAATGATGTTAAAATGTCTGCCACAGCCAACATGGCATGAGCTGGTGATGTCTCTATATCTGAAAATCTTTATTAGGTCATGCCCTAAGACAAATTTCATGCTTTTACATAAAATGCACAATTCCATCTTTTTTTTGCACAGATCTGATCAGCTAAATATATAGGGGCAAAATTCAACCTTTGGAGGGCCCCGCATGCCCCAGAAGCCCGGTGGTAGCCTTCCACAAGGGTCACAGGAGTAGCCATCCTCCCCAACACCCACTTGTTTGCTTTATTACTCAGGCTTGGTGCAGGGAGAAGTATATTTAAAACTAAATGTATATTCAAGGCATTTTTAGTTTAAAAGAAAATTCTTCTTAATTTTTGTACTCTTCTTAGAATCATGACTTACCATTAAAATTTATTTCCACATTGGTTTTCTTGTACTCTTTCTGACACACAATGCTCCCCTGATTCTTTGTAACAGAATTTAAACTTAACATGGTTATTGAATTCACTTCTTCTTTAGTGCGCCATCAACATCTTCAAAGCACTTGGTGTTTGTCAATTAACTGCTGCTGTAGAGGGAGCACCAAAGGAGAAATTGTTTTTGTGGAAGACCAATTAAAATGTTGCATATTTTTATTGTGTATTTAGTTATTTATTTATACTACTTCCTACTGATAAGGTTCATGGTCCTGCAGTCCTGACTTAGGTGAATATCTAATTCAGTTCAGTCAAGAGTTTCCGGGCAAGAGTTTGGGGCAAGTTTCAGGCCCAAAGAAGTAGTTTGTGGGAGTTAGTTTGTTTATTTAAGAGGGAAAATGAAGAGGATGTTCTCCACCATCTTAGAATAATTTTAACCTAGGTCAGAGTTGGAGCATACACAATGATATTCCTTTTCAAAGTGTCTCAATAAATGCAAAGCAATTGACCACATTTAAGGATCATTTTCAAGTACAGGTTGAACCTCTCTAGTCTGGCACCCTTGGGACCTGACGGGTGCCGAACCAGAAAATTTGCCAAACCACGGGAGGTCAATATTGTTGTGAGCGGTTCTCTTTTTATCTCACCGAGGCGAATAAACAGAATAATGTTTGCAACGCTGCTTAGCCAAGGCTTACCAGCTCTCTTCATAACAAAGTGTTAGTGTTGTTATACAATTTTACTGTATTGGCACAAGGAAATAAGTAGATAAAGTATAAAAAAACATAAAATAAAATCATGCCGGACCACGGATGTTGCCGGACCAGCAATGCCGGACTAGAGAGGTTCAACATGTAATTGTTTAGGGGTTTTTATTTTTTTGTTGGTCATATCATATTAGAAATTAGAAAGACAATTGTTTTCCTTTGACATTGTGAAAATATTGATTAATTTTTTTGTCTGAGTAAAAATTAGCTCATTAAACAACTCCACCTTATAAAGAATGCTACCTTGCCAAACATCATTGTTGTTGTACCTGTAACCATATTTGTTTGATGTTCCCAACAGAGAGCATGAAAATATTTGTGTGTGCTCCCACAATATATTTATTTTCTGATAATGAAGAGATAGATTGCATTCTTAAAAGATACATTTAGCAACATTCCCTGTTGAGATTAATAACATAAACAATAATAACCATTAATGAAATGATACTGACCAAAGATTTCAGTCAGAAGTGAAAACTCAGTTTAAATAGTGGCAATATAGGTACAATTTTTAGCTTAAAAACTTTGAATTGATACTCATGAATGTTTCCACTGTGGACAAAAGGGCAAATTGTATTCTTATTTACTCTGGAGTGACTCAGGTTCACACCATGGAAATCAATGGAGTTGCTTGCGTTTTATACCAGTGTAAGTGAAAGCAAAATTTTGTATAAATGGAATTCTGCAACTAATTTCAATGGGAGCAGGAAAGAGCTCTCTGGCCCTAGGGTGATCAGATGTCCTGATATTTGGGGCTTTTTTGAATACGGGTTCCTATTACTCCCAACCCTCGTCCTGATTTTTTACACTTGCTGTCTGGTCACCCTATCTAGGCCTAAGTTTGAGATATCCCTTAATCAAGTCCAAAGTCTCTTTAAGTGGAGATCCACACGATTATGCTCTCAGTTATACCGAGTATAGTCAGAGGAACTCAGTTGACTTTGTTATTATTGTTACTTATTGTTCCAGTAACACCCAAAGGCCCTATTTTGCTAGGCAATTTATAAATGCATATGGAGGAATGTGAAAGCTAAGCATGTGTTTAAGCATGCTTCCTGAATAGGTGTGCTTTCCTTTAAGGCCAATAGTAGGGAACAGGGGACGAAGGTGTCAGATTCAGAGGATGACAGTAATAAGGTCACATGGTTACACTGACTTACAATGTGGACTACATTTACATCTACACTACATTTATTCCTATGTAACTGAAAATAGAATTTAGCCATCTGTTTTTTAGCAAGAAAAGTTTAAGGGTATTAAAGTATATAATTATTCTTTGAAAAGCAAAAAATACTCTCTAAAGTTTGCTTAATTTATACCATTTGTTTTTTCTATGATATAATATATACATCTCTCTAAGAAATACCAAAATGTGTGGTTTGCAAACTGAAAATTTTACATTTTTGTTAATGATTATAAGCCCTATTTTAGCAGTTTTCAAGCATTTGAATATTAACAAAATGAGTCTAATTAATAAAACACAAACCTGTGGTCTGTGCATAGTAGAAAATTTGTTCTAAATATATTTCAGGAACTTCTAACAAAAAAGCAGCAGTGCATATTTTTTTTACTGTCAGCTTTAACCAATTAAAAAGCAGACAGAGCAGTGCCTATTTCATGAAAACTTCAAATCTTTTCCAGATTCACAGAGTTCCTATAAGAATGTTATCCTTTGAAACTTCAATACATTTTGAGATTGAAGGTAAAGTGAAAGTTTATTCTGTAAGGTTTTCAAACATTTAGAAATATGTTCTTGGCAAAAACTGTTAAAGCCCTAGATATTTCAGGGCGCGATCCTGCTAGGTGTTGAACATCCTCGCTCTTTTGTAGCAAAGCAGTTAAATGTGTGCTTAACATTAAGTCAATGAGACTACTCATGCACTTAAAGTTAAGCTCATGCTTAAGTGTTTTGTTGGATCAGGGCAACAGCACTCAGCAGCTGGCACATACCAACCGCACAGTGTTTAAGTCAAGAAAATGTCTCTTGTATAGAGATCACATTATTTCATGGGGGGATATGAAATACAGATTTGTATGATAATGTATAAGGATGTAAATTCACTTTTGAATCCTACTTTCATACGTTCATTTGGATAGGAAAACACTCCTTTCCGCCGCCGAATTGCTGCCGAAGACCCGGAGCGGAAGAAGGGGCCCGTGCACCACGAGAGTTTTCCGGGGGCCCCGGCGCGAGTGAAGGACCCCACTCCAGGGGCCCCAAAAAACTCTCATGGGGGCCCCTGCAGGGCCCGGAGCCTGGGGCAAATTGCCCCACTTGCCCCACCCTCTGGGTGGCCCTGCAGTTGACCCATGCTCTGAGATGTTTTCTTTTTTTGCAATGCAAGCCAGGGTTAGTGGGACTCGAATCAGTGGATCCTGGGTTTGTAAGCCCATAGTTTGAGCATCCACACTCATTGGTGACTCTAGGTTTAGAATTTCTGGACCTTAGCACCAAACCCGGGCTCCAGTGTCCACACTGCAGTATGCAGACCCGAGTGAAACCATCATATCCCAGGCTTCCTAGCACCCCCATCACCTGTCACCGCTCTCATTCATTGTGCAGCTTAAGAAAACTTGACTATCACCTCCCACATTACAGACAGTTGTCACAGTCTCCGAATACATCCTGCTGAGCCATCTTTTAGGTCTGCATGCTCCCAGCATCCAGAGCCAGCAATATGGAGGAGTGACTGACATTCTATACCTTGGGGGAGCATACTGTAACCCCCCATATTCCTCATTTTCATAATCGTGATCTCACATATAAAGCATGCCTTGTAAGGTATCAGAGGAAAGATTATGATCTGCTGAAAGTCATTTCTCTATCCATATATGTATATCATTGATGCATATGAAATTATGAGAATTGTGTTGTATGGCGGTCACTAAAATATGCTGTAAATTGGGGAATCAGACAGATATTAGCTCCCCAGAGGCAAGAGCAAGAAAAAAAATCAACACCCGGGCAGGTCTGTTCCACACCAGGGGAATTGTTCAACCTTGCTTGGAGAGACTCAGCAATGCCCCCCCAGATGCGCCTGGACTTGTGCTCCCCAAGCACATGGACTGAGGGTATAAAACAGACAGAGTGGACACTTACTGGGCCCTTCTCATGCCCACACCTTCGCTGCAAGCAGCTAAGACACTGAGAAGAAGACAAGACTCCAACAGGGGAGCTTGATCCAGGTTTAAGGAACAAACCTGTATATTAAGTACTGCAATATCCAGTGGGTGAGAAAAAACTGCTTAATCTAGATGTTGCCCAGTCTAATAGGGTTGAAAGTTTAGAGCGCGTGCTTATATTTTCTTTTCTTTTGGTAACCACTCTGACTTTCTGCCTATCACTTAATATCACTTAAAATCTATCTTTGTAGTTAATAAATGTATTTGTTTATTCTACCTGAAGCAGTGTGTTTGGTTTGAAGCATGTCAGAGACTCCCCTTGGGATAACAAGCCTGGTACATATAAATTTATTTGTTAAATTGATGAACTCATATAAGCTTGCAGCATGCAGCAGGCATAACTGGACACTGCAAGATGGAGGTTCTTAGGGTTGTGTTTGGGACTGCAGATATTGGCTAGTGTCATTCGGGTTTCACAATCTAAAGAGCAGCTTACATGCCAGAGGCTGTGCGTGAACAGCCCAGGAGTGGGGGTTCTCATAGCGGAGCAGGGTAAGGCCGGCTCCCAGATTGGATCACTCCAAGGATTGGAGTGACCTAGCAGATCACTGGTCCAGATAACACCAGAGGGGAACGTCACAGTGACCATTTGAAGAATTTCTCTTGCTAAGGCTTTCATGAAACAGGCAGAGCATCCATGAGATGCTGGTGGCCATTCCAGCAGCATTTTCTGACATACTAAAGACCTACTGAAGACTCGAATTGGCTGATGCTGCTCACAACTCTCAGTATAGCTGCTGCTATGCCCTATGTAGACTGATGCTTCTGGAGCAGGGCCACAAGCACAGACTGGTGGATCACATCATCCTGAGGACCTGGTATGACCAGCAGTGGGTCCAGAATTTTCACATGAAGAAAGCTACATTTCTGAAGCTTTGAGAGCAACTTTCAGTCAGAAAGTATGCCTATCACAAGACAGAATGTACCCAAGGAACACAAATCAGGGTGCTCTGTGCTCCCACATTATGGACTTGCCGGGGCCAATTGAAGAGGGATATGTTTATAAATGTGTTTGTATCATGTTTACAGTAAATGAGCTACTATCACATCATGCAGAAATGGAGGGATTGATCGCCATGCATTGTACTTATGGGTGACATGACTGATTATGAACTGCGGAAGGACTGATTACTGTGCATTATACTTATGAGTGCAGTGACTGACTATAAACTGGGGAGGAGAGTGTCTGGCACGAACTGTGGATTTACAATATGGACTGATGTAGAAAAAATATTGAGTAATTGTGTTAATACAACTTCCCAGTTGTCCCTTATCATGTGTTTATCTTTATTATTTGAACTACACATTATATGATGCAATACAGTGATGGTAATCAATCAACATTCTTAATAAAATAAAAGCCTTTTTTGTGAACATGGATGTTCACATTATTATTCATTATTAAACCATTGCCAGGCAGGGCAGTTACCTAATAGCATACCAACATACCAGCAATAAACCAACACCAAAGTAAACAATTTTCAAATAAAACAAAGTGGATAAACCAAACATTGAACAGCACAAACAGCAAACAGAGGGCCAACAAATAAATTCCCTAAGTTTGCGTGTCCACTGGCCCCCCATTCTCCTTTCCCTTTCTTCCACATTTAGCGTGAATTTGATGCCACTGCATGGAGGTGGAGGCCTTCACAGGGGTTGGACCCCTGCAGGGGAGGGGGTCATCACGGGAGTGAAAGCTAGCAGGGGGGAGGGCATCATCACAGGGGTGGGCATATGCAGCAGGGAAGGGACCCGCATGGGGGTGGAGAACTGCATGGGTAGATTTGCCCTGTCCAGCTGCTGTTAAGTCCTGGTTGTATGGACAACCCAAGCACTGTTCCTGGTCTACAGAACATGGTACTGTGGAGGGGACTCAGGATGTGCTGGGGATGCAGCAGTAGCCTGTACTCTCGTGGCCATAAGCGTAGGCAGCCTCTCGAACAGATCTTTCCGCTGCACTCTATCTTCCTCCCTCAGCCAACATTCCTGCTGCAAAACCTGCACTGCAAAACTCTCCTTGCGCACCGCAATTCTGTCCTCTTGCTCTGCCGCCTGTCTGTGCTGTTTCACTTGCTGTGAATCTTTCTCCCTCTGTTATTGCACCCCATGGGACTCAGGCTCAACACCCCCCGCCCCCAGCAGGTACCTAGGCCCAGAGGCCTTGCTGGCCCATGTCAGATAGAACTGTGTGTACAGACAGGGGGGTCTGGGCTCAAGCCTGAGTCTGACCCCAAGCTTACACTGCAGTAGGCATACCCATAGTTTTCAAATTTACAGTATTCTTTTAAATGTACTCAGATTCCTTTCTATTGTGCTGGAGCTTCACAGACATCTTGCTCATACCTTATTATTAGACTGAGAATCTCAAGTGTTCGTAATTTTCACACACAGTGCAGTGAACTGACATTTGAAAGGAAATGCCTTCCTTTGGATCCCTGCACAGCCACTGAATACGTATCATTCAGTTAATATGATCGGCTGGGGAATTAGATGTTTATCCTTAATGTAAGCTAAATTAAACCACTGTGTTTAAAGGCATGAAAAGGGCTAAACTATGCCTTGTACACATGCCCCACAGCAAACGGCAGTGCAAAGCCGCACTGCTCTGATGGAAGACCAGGAGGCATTTAGCCCAGAGAAGGGAAAACTCCTCCCAGAGTGATAGGGTGCAAGTGTCTGCTATTGTACCCCTTTGTGAGGTGCAACTTGCTGCTCTCTGTACCACTGTCCATTAACTGGTATGCCATTCCATTGGCCACTGTATTGGTGGGGCCAAAGGCATAGCTCTACTCCCTTCCAGGCTATGTCTGCACTTCTCAGAACTCAGAAGGTGCAATTCTGCCGGGCCCTTACATGAGCTAAGCAATGAGGTACAGGGGAGAGTCCTTATATCTTTTGTCCTCACCGCAGGCTGTGCAGAGGTAAGGCAGAATCTGGCCCTGTGTGACTTAGGCACTGTGTACAGGGGGAAGCTTTATGAGTTATACCCTACTTGAATTGTGGGAAGATTGTGAAAAAAATGTGGCTGAGTTGCTGACAAGCCATGGAAAATGGCAGAAAATAATAATGGACCTTATTATATGCATTAATAAAGTTAGGGTTACCATACGTCCTCTTTTTCCCGGACGTGTCCGGCTTTTCGGCAGTCAAACCCCCATCCGGGGGGAATTGCCAAAAAGCCGAACATGTCCGGGAAAATGGCGGCTCTGCTCCTCCCTGACTCTTCAGCTCTGTTTAAGAGCCGGGCTGCCCGAGCGCTACCGGCTTCGGGCAGCCCCGTGCCTCCAGACCCTGCGCCGCCGGAGCCCGGGAGGGGAAGTGCCCGGCTGGGGGCGCAGGGTCTGGAGGCACGGGGGCTGCCCGAAGCTGGTAGCGCTCGGGCAGCCCGGCTCTTAAACAGAGCCGAAGAGTCGGGGAGGAGCAGAGCTGCCGTGGCTGGAGGCTCTGCTCCTCTTCGGCTTTGTTTAAGAGCCGGGCTGTCCGAGAGCTACCGGCTTCGGGCAGCCCCCGTGCCTCCAGACCCTGCGCCCCCAGCCGGGCACTTCCCCGCCCGGGCTCCGGAGGTGCAGGGTCCGGAGGAATGGGGGCTGCCCGAAGCCGGTAGCGCACACAGAGCCGAAGAGGAGCGGAGCCTCCAGCTGCGGCGGCTCTGCTCCTCTTCGGCTCTGTGTAACTTACACAGTGTAAGTTACGCAGAGCCGCCACGGCTGGAGGCTCTGCTCCTCTTCGGCTCTGTGTAACTTACACAGTGTAAGTTACGCAGAGCCGCCGCGGCTGGAGGCTCTGCTCCTCTTCGGCTCTGTTTAAGAGCCGGGCTGCCCGAGCGCTACCGGCTTCGGGCAGCCCCCGTGCCTCCGGACCCTGCGCCGCCGGAGCCCGGGAGGGGAAGTGCCCGGCTGGGGGCGCAGGGTCCGGAGGCATAGGGGTTGCCCAAAGCCCGAGTGCTACCGGCTTCACAGTTTGCCAGGCAGCCTCCAGACCCTGCGCCCCCGGCTGGGCGCTTCCCCTCCTGGGCTCCAGCTGCGCTGGGGAAGTGCCGGCTGGGGGCGTAGGGTCTGGGGGCTGCCCGGCAAACCCTGAAGCCGGTAGCACTGGGGCAGCCCTTTCCCCCTGGCTGGGAGTGGGAGGAAGGAGGGGGCGGGGTTAGGGTGGAGAAGGGGCGGAGTTGGGGCGGGGCTAGGGGTGGGGAAATGGGCGGGGTCAGGGCCCGTGGAGGGTCCTCTTTTTTTATTTAGGAGATATGGTAACCCTAAATAAAGTCCATTATTACTTATCCATGATTTTCTGCTGTCGGCCACCTGGGGCTCAGATCAGGGGCTCCTGCTCTCAGCCCCAGGGCAGCCGGGGCTCCCACTGTCAAAACTGCAGTCAAAGGCTAATATTGTGGAATCTGCAATTTCTGCAATATTGCAAGCTAAGTTGGGCATTAATTGTACTGGTATAGTTATACTATGGTTATCAAATGATTTTAAAAAAATTTCAATTAATCGCGAGATTAAAAAAATTTGTTGTGATTTATCGCTGTTTAGTTTACATTTATGGGAGATAATGCTGCCTGCTTCTTATTTACAATATCACCTGAAGGTGAGAGCAGGTGTTCGCATGGCACTGTTGTAGCCGGCGTTGCAAGGTATGTATATGAAAGATATGCTAAACATTCACAACATGCCCCTTCATGTTTCAACTTGCAAACTCTAAAGTTTTACATTGTTTTGTTTTTGAATGCAGTTATGTAAAAAAAAAAAATTCTACATTTGTAAGGCGCACTTTCACAATAAAGAGATTGCACTACAGTACAGTATGAGGTGAATTGAAAAATACTATTTCTTTTGTTTATCTTTTTTACAGTGCAAATATTTGTAATAAAAATAATAATATAAAGTGAGCACTGTCCACTTAGTATTTGGTGTTATAATTGAAATCAATGTATTTGAAAATGTAGAAAACATCCAAAAATATTTATAATCAATTTAAAATGGCATTCTATTATTGTTTAAGAGTGCAATTAAAACTGTGATTAATAGTGACTTTTTTTAATCTAGTTAATTTGTTTTGTGTTAATTGCATGCCCTAAGTTATACCAAAATACCCTGCAACATTTCTTGTGTAGACTAGGCCTTAGCTAATGCAGCTATCAGCTTCATTGCAGGACACATTCATTGGCTCTGATTCTCATTAACATTAAGGCCCCTTTACATCACTCTGACAGCGTACAGGGGCCTTAAAGTGACACAATGTAAAGGCCCCTTTACACCGGTAGGATAGTGTAAAGCAATCTTAGGCCTTGTCTACGTGGGAAAGATTTTGTGGTATAAACTAAGGAGTGAATTTAAACTAATATAGTTATACAGCTATAACCTACTAGAGTGGACACTCTTAGTACAGTATAACAGTGCCTTTTTCAATTTAGTTTGTGTCACATGGGAAAGGTTTTCAGCTGAACCAAAAAAGAACATTCTTATACCACAACAAGAATATCCAGATGGGGATTTATGCCTGCACAGTTATAACTGTATAACTATATTAATATAGTATAACTCGTAAAACTTTGCCATGTAGAAAATTCCACACTGTAAATGAGAATCAGGCCCATTGTGTATAAATAAAATATGCCTAGGCATATTTCAGACAGTGATTTTAAGATATCCCTTCTATTCACATTGCTCACAAAGAACTGAATCTCATAAGATCCACATTTCTCTTGTGCCTCCATTATTTTTTCATTAAGTAGTAAGAAGAGAAAGAAAAATAAATATTCTGTGCTGCAAAACACCCCCCCCACACACCCCACCCCAAAGCTGGCAGGTTGTAATTCTCAGAGAAAATATGTTCACAAATTCTAAAGACTTTACATTTATTGTCAAAAAGAGTATTTTCTTTTTTCTCAGACACTCTGTAATTTTGCTCTGCTGATCTCCTCTTTTTCTGACTTAATTTCTGCAGTAAACCTTGCTGTGGGGTTACTGTTCAATCTATTACATAGCTACCTTAGATATAAGACCATATCACATTTCCTCTGTAATGGTTAGAAATATCTTTTTTATAATGTAACAATCATCTCATGTAGCACTATAATAAAGCCTTACTTCCTAGAAGTTTGATATACAATAGTTTGCTCTCCTAATACCTAAGGCTGTGTCAGCATTTGAATCTTAAACAGACCTTCACCAGAGTTTAGAAATCTGCTGTAAAAATTCCTTCTGTGCTGAAACTCAGCCAGATTTGTTTTCCCTGTACTGCTCAAGGTGAAGAGAAAAAATATAGAAGTCTTGTGGATTCAAAGCTGTTTTTAACTCAGCCTAAAATAGCAAATTTTATTATGCATATCATCTATCCACTTGAAGGTAATATTAAAAATAACAGAAATATTTCACTTTTTAAAGCAGTTATTAAACTATGATTTTTGTATCTAGGATCCAATTTATTCTTAATATTATTACTTGCATGGCACTAGCACCTAGAAGCCTGAATCAGGGATTGAGGCCCTATTGTGCTAGGCACCGTACACACACAAAGACCCTGCACAAAAGAGCTCACAATCTTAGGCCCCAATCCTGCAAAGTCTTATTCATGTGCTTAACTTCACACACTGAGCCCCACAGTGTGTACGTCTAATCACGTGTGTAGGTTTTTGCAGAATCAGGGCCTCAGTGCATGATGAGAGACAAGAGATGGGTACAACAATCGGACAGGTGGAGCACGAAGTCACAGGAAGATGATTCTAATTAGTGTAATGAGCAATGGTCACAGTTTCTGATTGCTGTCAAATCTGTTTTTATCATAAATGAAAATGAGTTAGTCCACAGCACAGATGAATGATCTTTACCATGTATCTGGAATTAAACTAGAACCAGAAATCCCACACCTCTCAGTTTCCCTTGGTCTCTGAGGCCTGGTCTACACTACGAGTTTAGGTCGACTTTAGCAGCGTTAAACCGAATTAAGCCTGGACACGTCCACACAACGAAGCCCTTTCTTTCGACTTAAAGGGTCCTTTAAACCGGTTTCTTTACACCACCTCCGACGAGGGGATTAGCGATAAAACCGGCCTTTGCGGGTCGGAATTGGGGTAGTGTGGACGGAAATCGACGTTATTGGCCTCTGGGAGCTATCCCACAGTGCTTCATTGTGACCGCTCTGGACAGCACTCTCAACTCAGATGCACTGACCAGGTAGACAGGAAAAGACCTGTGAATGTTTGAATTTCATTTCCTGTTTGCTCAGCGTGGAGAGCACAGGTGACCACGCAGAGCTCATCAGCACAGGTAACCGTGATGGAGTCCCAGGATCGCAAAAGAGCTCCAGCATGGACCGAACGGGAGGTACGAGATCTGCTCGCCATATGGGGAGATGAAGCAGTGATAGCTGAACTCCGTAGCAGTAAAAGAAATGGAAAAGTATTAGAAAAGATCTCCAAGGCCATGAAGGACCGAGGCCATAACAGGGACACACAGCAGTGCCGCGTGAAAATTAAGGAGCTACGGCAAGCTTACCACAAAGCCAGAGAAGCAAACGGAAGGTCCGGGGCAGAGCCGCAAACTTGCCGCTACTACGCGGAGCTGCATGCGATCCTAGGGGGTGCAGCCACCACTACCCCAACCATGTGCTATGACTCTCTCACTGGAGAAACACACAGGGAAGACGGTTCGGGGAACGAGGAAGATGACGATGGAGGTACTGTAGGTAGCTCACAGCAGCAAGGAAGTGGAGAAACCGGTTTCCCCAACAGCCAGGATATGTTTGTGACCCTGGACCTGGAATCAGTAACCCCCGAACTCACCCAAGACCCTCAGGGCACACAGGAGTCCTCTGGTGAGTGTAACTTTGTAACTATTTGTAAACATTACAAAAAAAAAAGCAAGCGTGTTTAATGATTAATTTGCCCTGGCAATCGCGGCCAGTACATCTACTGGAAAAGTCTGTTAACGTGTATGGGGATGGAGCGGAAATCCTCCAGGGACATCTCCAGAAAGCTCTCCTGGTTGAAATGGGGTGATTTTATTAAGGGGACATTCAGAGGCGCCCGTTCCTGCTCTTCTGACCAGAAATGTTCCCCACTGTTAACCACGCGGTGGGGGGGAGGAGTGAAGTGATCATCCCAGAGAATCGTGTGTGTGTGTGGGGGGGGGGTTTACTTGTGTTTGTGCCGCATGTTAACCGGGAAACCGCAGCCCCCTCCTTTTACATTGAAACCCCATTTTAAATGGACAGCCCAATTCATCCTTGATATGGGAAATGCGCTGCTGTTTGCAACCTTTCCCGCATGTTAAGAAGGTTAAAAAAGCCAAAACACTGTGGCCTACCATGGCTGCCTGCAAGCCAAAATATGCGACCTTGTAATGAAAGAGTGTACCCATTGTTCTCTAAAATGTGTCTTTTTTAACCACCTCTCCCTTCTCCTCCACCAGCTGCAAATGTTTCTCCTTCGCAGAGGCTCGTGAACATTAGAAAGAGAAAACGTAGGACGAGGGACGATATGTTCACGGAGCTGCAGATGTCCTCCCACGCTGATAGAGCACAGCAGAATGCGTGGAGGCAGTCAATGTCGGAGATGAGAAAAGCCCAATATGAACGAGAGGAGAGGTGGCGGGCTGAATCGCGGGATGAACAGAGCAAGTGGCGGGCTGAAGACGATAGGTGGCGTCAGCTTGCAGACAGACGGCAAGAGGCAATGCTCCGTCTGCTGGAGCATCAAACTGATATGCTCGAGCGTATGGTTGAGTTGCAGGAAAGGCAGCAGGAGCAGAGACCACCGCTACAGCCCCTGTGTAACCAACAGCCCTCCTCCCCAAGTTCCATAGCCTCCTCACCAAGACGCCCAAGAACACGGTGGGGGGGCCTCCGTCCACCCAGTCACTCCACCCCAGATGATCACCCAAGCATCAGAAGGCTGGCCTTCAATAAGAGTTAAAGTTTTAAAATGCAGTGTGTCCTTTTCCATCCCTCCTCCCCCACCCATCCCAGGCTACCTTGGCAATTATCCCCCTACCTCTGTAAGGAACTAATAAAGAATGCATGAATGTGAAAAAACAATGACTTTATTGCCTCTGCAAGCGGGAGGGGAGGGTGGGGTGGTTGGTTTACAGGGAAGTAGAGTGAACTGGGTCGGGGGGGGTTGGAGGGTTCATCAAGGAGAAACAAACAGAAGTTTCACACAGTAGCCTGGCCAGTCACAAAAGCTTCTCTGATGCGCACCGCGCCCTGCTGTGCTCCGCTAACCGCCCTGGTGTCTGGCTGCGCGTAATCAGCGGCCAGGCGAGTTGCCTCAACCTCCCACCCCACCATAAATGTCTCCCCCTTACTCTCACAGATATTGTGGAGAGCACAGCAAGCAGCAATAACAATGGGGATATTCTTTTCGCTGAGGTCTGAGCGAGTCAGTAAGCTGCGCCAGCGCGCTTTTAAACGTCCAAATGCACATTCCACCACCATTCGGCACTTGCTCAGCCTGTAGTTGAACAGGTCCTGACTACTGTCCAGGCTGCCTGTGTACGGCTTCATGAGCCATGGCATTAAGGGGTAGGCTGGGTCCCCAAGGATCACGATAGGCATTTCAACATCCCCAGCGGTCACTTTCTGGTCCGGGAAGAAAGTCCCTTCCTCCAGCTTTCGAAACAGAGCAGAGTTCCTGAAGACGCGAGCATCATGTACCTTTCCCGGCCATCCCACGTTGATGTTGGTGAAACGTCCCTTGTGATCCACCAGGGCTTGCAGCAGCATTGAAAAGTACCCCTTGCGGTTTATGTAGTCGGTGGCTTGGTGCTCCGGTGACAAGATAGGGATATGGGTTCCGTCTATGGCCCCGCCACAGTTTGGGAATCCCATTTCAGCAAAACCATCCACTATTGACTGCACGTTGCCCAGAGTCACTACCCTTGCTATCACCAGGTCTTTCATTGCCCTGGCAAATTGGATCACAGCAGCCCCCACCGTAGATTTGCCCACTCCAAATTGATTCCCGACTGACCAGTAGCTGTCTGGCGTTGCAAGCTTCCACAGGGCTATCGCCACTCGCTTCTCAACTGGGAGGGCTGCTCTCATCTTGGTATCCTGGCGTTTCAGGGCAGGGGAAAGCAAGTCACAAAGTTCCATGAAAGTGCCCTTACGCATGCGAAAGTTTCGCAGCCACTGGGAATCGTCCCATACCTGCAGCACGATGCGGTCCCACCAGTCTGTGCTTGTTTCCCGGGCCCAGAATCGGCGTTCCACGGCATGAACCTGCCCCAGTGACACCATGATTTCCACATTGCTGGGGCCTGTGCCTTGTGAGAGGTCTATGTCCATGTCAATTTCCTCATCACTCTCGTCGCCGCGCTGCAATCGCCTCCTCGCCTGGTCCGGGTTTCGCCTTGGCATGTCCTGGATCTGCATATACTCCAGGACAATGCGCGTGGTGTTCATAGTGCTCATAATTGCCGCGGTGATCTGAGCGGGCTCCATGATCCCAGTGCTAGCTATGGCGCCTGGTCTGAAAAAAGGCGCGAAAGTAGTATCTGATGGACCAGGAGAAGGAGGAAGGGCGGGAGGGAGGGAGGGCCGAGTGACGACATGGCGTACAGGTACAGGAACAGGGAGAAACACAAACAACTGTCACACAGAATGGTCCCCCCAAAGATTAAACTGAAAACCGTGGGCTTAGCAGGCCATTGATTTCACGGAGGAAGGGGAAGCAAATGAATACAGAACAAATCTATTTTTTACATCTTAAGCTGGCAGCCGACGGTGCAGCATGAGTGATAGCCTCTCCAGTATGATGACGATGGGTACCAATCATAATATACCATCATCTGCCAAAAGGCAAGGGGCTGCTGCTGTGTAGCAATGCAGCCCCACGTCTGCCAGCCCCACGTCCGCCAGCACCTAGCATCGCCCTCGGCCTCTTCTGGGTGCTTAGCAGACAATACTGGGCAATTGGCAGGAAATAGTATATTACGACTGGTAACCATCATCATCGAAACAGTAGCATGTCTGCCCAGGTGGCCATGATTGACAGCCACACCAGTACGACGACGATGGGTACCAGTCATAATATACCATCGCCTGGCAAGGGGCTGGTGCAATGCAGCCCTACGGCTGCCAGCCCCACGGCTATCACTCATGCTACACCGTCTACCGCCAAAAGGCAATTAGCAGCTGCTGCTGTGTAGCAATGCAGTCCCACGTCTGCCGGCACCCAGAGGACATATGGTGACGGTGAGCTCAGCTGAGCTGAGCGGGCTCCATGCTTGCCGTGGTATGTTGTCTGCACAGGTAACCCAGGTAAAAAGGCGCGAATCTATTGTCTGCCGTTGCTGTGACGAGGGGGGAGGGGCCTGACGACATGTACCCAGAACCGCCCGCGACACTGTTTTGCATCATCCGGGCATTGGGATCTCAACCCAGAATTCAAAGAAAAGGCGCGAAAGGCGCTTCTCGGCTCTCTGACCTGTGGCGCAAACGTAGTATCTGACGGACTAGGGGAAGGAGGGAGGGCGGGCCGAGTGACGACATGGCGTACAGGTACAGGTACAGGGAATTAAAATCAAGAAAGGTGGCTGTGCATCAGGGAGAAACACAAACAACTGTCACACAGAATGGTCCCCCCAAAGATTAAACTGAAAACCCTGGGCTTAGCAGGCCGTTGATTTGACGGAGGGAGGGGGAAGCAAATGAATACAGAGCAAATCTATTTTTTACATCTTAAGACGACGGTGCAGCGTGACTGATAGCCCTCGGCATCTTTCTGGGTGCTTGGCAGCAAATACGGGGCGGTGTATGACGATGGTCTTCAGGCCTATTGCATAATCGGCTGCTCAGGGAAGACTCTGCTAACGTACTAAGACCCGACTTGCAATAGGACGGCTAACAGTCGTAATACACCATTTACTGCCAAAAGGCAAGCCCCACGGCTGCCAGCACCCAGATCGCCGATGAAGGCTACCAGTCTACTGCACCGTCTACCGCCAAAAGGCAGTTAGCAGCTGCTGCTGTGTAGCAATGCAGTCCCACGTCTGCCGGCACCCAGAGGACATATGGTGACGGTGAGCTCAGCTGAGCTGAGCGGGCTCCATGTTGTCTGCACAGGTAACCCAGGTAACCCAGGTAAAAAGGCGCGAATCTATTGTCTGCCATTGCTGTGACGGGGGAGGGAGGGGCCTGACGACATGTACCCAGAACCGCCCGCGACACTGTTTTGCATCATCCGGGCATTGGGATCTCAACCCAGAATTCCAAGGGGCGGCGGAGACTGCGGGAACTGTGGGATAGCTGTGGGATAGCTACCCATAGTGCAATGCTCCGGAAGTCGACACTAGCCTTGTACTGTGGACGCGGTCCGCCGACTAGAGCACCTAGAGCATTTTATTGTGTGGACACACACAATCGGCTGTATACAACCGATTTCAATAAAACCGGCTTCTATAAATTCGAACTAATTTCGTAGTGTAGACATACCCTGAGTTTAACTTTTAGACAAGGGATTGTCCCTGGGTGTATTATGAAATTCCACGAAGCCTGTAGGCTCTTAATTAATTAATAATTAGAACAGGTGTGTGGCAGCCACATTAGAGTCAAGGCAATAATATTCTATTAGGTCAACAATATACATTTTATACTCCCTAACTACCAAGAAAAATGATCAGTTGGGTCAAGACCAGTGGTATACGTTGCCTGATACTTTGTTTCCAACAACAGCCAGTACTAAATGATTCAGAATGTAAAAACAAAAACAAAAAAAAACCCACACAAAACCCCATCACATAATAGGCAAATATTTAATTACCTACTCATATGGGAAGTTTCTTCCTAATCTATATCAATTTGTGGTCGGTTTAGGCCCGGAAGCAAGAGGGTGTATAAAGCTGTGGATGTTCTTAATAATAATGTAAAAGTCTAATCACTTGGAATCCTATTAAGCACATAGCCTCCTTGATATCTTGTGGCAGGTTAATTATGTACTGCATAAAACAAAATATTTTATTTTATCAGTTTTAAATTTGTTGTTTAATTGAATGACCCTATGTTTTATATTATGAGAAATGGTAAACAGGATCATATGACTTACCTTCTCTGTACCCATAGTTATTTTTTAGACTCTATGTCCTTTCTTATATATCTTCTCTCTAAACTAAATAGCCCTAATCTTTTCATTCACCCCTATATGGAAGTTTCTCCAGGCCTTTGATCATCATAAACAAACAGCTCCAGACTGTCAGTCAATTCAGTTTTGTAATGGTGTTGAAAACAGTTGGGTCCCATCTACACTGATGGTAGTTTGGGCTATCTAGAGTAAGGAAGGTGTGTGTACAGGAAAGGATTGTACCTGAGCTCCTTGGTGCACATGCAGTCCCCATGGTGAGTGCATGGAGGGAGAAGTCCCTGTGTTTCCTCAAGTTCAGGGGAACTTGTGCCTTTCTCCCCTGTACATTACACAAAGGACAGAGAGTCTGGCTCTAGCAATTAAACCATTTTCAACATCATTTCAGGTGTGCCTATTCCTGACAACTATTGTCAGCAATGGGTCAGTGTTCTAGTGTAAATGGAGGCTAGAAGTACTGATAAAACAGAACTGAGCACAACAGGTCTGAGTAGCCCCTCAAATTAAGTGTCCAACAGGAACAGGATTTTCCTTACTCTTCCCTAACCCAGTGTCTCTCTCTTCTTTATTTATGTAATTTATATTAAGATTATTTTAAGGAAATAAGTTTTAATATTAACACAAATGCCAAGTACAAACAGGGCCGGCTCCAGGCACCAGCCCAGCAAGTAGGTGCTTGGAGCGGCCAAGGGGAAGGGGTGACACATCGGGCTCTTCAGCAGCAATTCGACGGCGGGTCCTACGGTCCCTCTCAGAGGGAAGGACCTGCCGCCAAATTGCCACCGAAGAAGAAAGCAGCGCGGTGGAGCTGATCGCGATCGTGGCTTTTTTTTTTTCGCCGCTTGGGGCGGCAAAAACTCTGGAGCCGGTCCTGAGTACAAAGTAGGTACAGAAACATGTACATATAAAACCTAGATACATTACCGATATATTTTATTGCTTACATTTGTGAGTATAATATATCCATAACAGGTTCCCTCTCTGGATTGATTTCTATTTTTTGCTTTTCTTTAACTTTTTCTCTCTCTGTGTCTTACAAGGTTTACATAACTTTTTCCAAGTTCAAGTGAAACACTGAGCAAACTATTTTTTCCAGTTCCAATAAAACTGCTGCTACTCACCTTCTGATGGAGAATAAAGCATGAAGCTCAGCTCTTACAAACTCCAGCTCACTTTTAGCACTATCAGATAAATTTGTGTTAATAGTAGTCTGTGGTTATATTTTCTATCCAACTTCTTTTTCAATTAAACTGTTTTTCCATAAAATCACTATCAAATAGTGCCCAGCCTCCAATGCAAATCATAAGTTTTACTTGGTCAGTAATGTAAGCAGAGTTGAGCTGAGGAGGCGATGTTTTGATTTTTCAAAACCAAAACCAAGCATGGCTCAGATCCAAGGGAGCTGTTCTATTTTATGCAAACCACTAAAGTTTGTGGGACTAAAGGGGAGGCCAGATAAATTGTGTTTGTTCCTTTTCTATAATGAACAAACCAGGGTGGTCTGGATATTGCAATACCTCATCAATCAGGTTTTATGTTTGCAAATCAAATCAGGTCTGGTTCTTCAGATCCAGTTTGAGAACCAAAGCAAGAATGGCTCAGACCCACTTTGCATACCAGCACCCGAATTCTGCCCTCAGATCCATGAAGGCAGACCCATTTATCTCTAGAGAACTCCACTGACTTTCTTCTACCTACACAAGTCCAATTGCAGGACTAGGACACATCCCAGGAGTGGTTCAGACCTCTGTTCTATTTTATCCAGACCACCAAAGTTTCAGGAAGGCCCGTTGAATAAAAAGATTCCAATTATGACTAATCTCTAAATTATTGTAGAGGTGAGTCTTTGTCTGCTTGGAGCTTTTTTCTTTTCTTTTTTTTTTAAATTAACCACAGCCTGTTTCCACTTTTTCTGTTAATCATTGTCCTTAACAGTCAGTCATTAACTGGAAAAAAAAAGAAAGAAAAAAATATAATTTGCAGTGGTTAACAAATAAATAATAGCTATGGGCAGTGGTTTTTAGAAATTGTTTGGAAGGAACACAATCATATTATTATGTCTCTAATTGTAAGATTATTATTTATTTTTGTTTTCTATATTATGTTCTGATGGTGCTTATATGCCCCAGTTGGGATCCCATTGAAGCCAATGTAATTACTCCTAAGCTTAAAGCACATTCAGAAGTATTTTCAGGATCAGGGCCCTAGATCTTAAACTTTTGGGGACAGAGATTGTGTCTTCTTAGGACCTGAATACCTAGAAAAGTTGTAGTTTGAATTATTCTTAAACCAGGATAACCTAACTGGTATGGATACCTAACCTGGATACTGGTATAAAGATGCTTTGTCCTCTTCCTTAGCAGTATAATGTGCTTTATATTGATATAGCTATTCTCATACTGGAAGGGAAATACACTTTTGTGTAGCCATGCCTATGCTATAAAGTTTTGTCAGTATAACTACATCAGCCAGGGGTGTGAAAAAAATCACATACACCCCTAGCCGACAGCTTTGTCACCGATAGCTATGCCAGGAAAACCCCAGTGCAGAGGGCAAAACAGTGCATTTGGAGAGGTAGAGTAGCTATGCCAGCGGAAGAACTATCAGCATATCATGCTGCATCTACTCTAGGGAGCTCTGGGGCATAGCTACGGTGACAAAGCCTCTGTCGTGTAGACGAGGCCTCGGGAACAGCACTGAAGCTGTTGGTCATGGCTGCTGTTGAGCAAGTGCTCCGGCTGGCTGTGGCTTGTTCTGGACAGGAGCACTGGGACACTGCCAAGGACACGCCCAGGGACAAAAAACAAACTCAAGAAGTTGCAGGGGGCAGACAAAGACTACAAAATCCAGAGGCCCTTGTGGCTGCTCCAGCAGCAGCAGCTCCACGCGGCCAGCTGCTAGGATCTCCCTCAGGAATGACGCTATAAAAACAAACCGTGATTGGCTAGGTCCGAGCTGAATTCTCCATTTATGGACAGAGTGGCTGGTGCTGGGCATCGGCTGCACAGGCGGAGCGGCGGCGGGGGGCTCTCGCTCCCACTCCCGGGCCGGGCACGGCACACACTCCGCTGAGGAGTCGAGTCCCCGTCAGAGCATGAGAGGAGCCTCCAGCCTGTGAGGCGCTGACACCCGCCAGCCCGCATGGGCTCCGCGCTGGCCTCCCCTCTGCGCCGCTGAACTTGGGTCTCTTTCCCCGCTTGGCGGACTTCGGAGGCTACCGAGGGGGAGGAAACCAGCCCCGTCCCCGCCTCCCGGATCCCCGGGCAGCCTGTGCGGAGCAGCAGCGGCAGACAGGGCAGCCACCGCCGCCGCGGCAGCACAGCGCGATGGTGAGTGACCGAGCCGGGCTGGCAGGCGGAGACCGGACCGGGCGAGTGGCTCAGCCCGCGGGACGGGGGGTGGAGCAGGGGGACAGATCCCCCCTGTGCCCTGCCTGTGGGGGGCACCGCGGGACGGGTGGAGGCGGCGGGACTGTCCCAGGCTGGTTACCCCGTGCCGGGGGACCTGCATTGCAGTCCCGTCCCCCCCTCCCCGCGGCGTGGTACTGGGGTTACCGTGCCAGCCCTGTCGGTGGTGCTGAGCGGGCTTTCAGGGCACACACCCCGCTCCAGCCGCGGGGCCCTCCTGCATCGTGTGCCTGGCGCCCCCTTCGCTCATCCTGGAGCGCCCGTCCACAGCCCCCTGCTCTGGCCAGCTCTCGGGGGCAGCAAGTTACTGCCGGGCGGCCCGGGCCTGTTTCTTGTCCCGAGAACAGCAGGTACCGTCCCCCGCGGGCTCCGAGCCAGCCGCCTCCGTCCTGCTGGTGGCACTTCGCGGTGAGGATGGAGTAGCTCTGCCAAGCAGCCGGTTGCTGGCTGCCCCGAAAGCGGGACTCTGGTTTGCTAGGTGCCAGCACTAAGCCGGGCAAGAACAAGCAGCGCCTGAGGTGGGCAGATCACCCGGGGTGAGAGCTGTGTGCACCGTGTGAAGGCTTCAAGGGAAAGCGTCAGGGAGCAGCAGCCTCCCGAGCCGAGCTGGGGTAGGGAGAGCTGGCAGGGCCCGGGGAACCGACAGGGACATCGCTTTAGGTTCCCTCGCTCAAATAAATGCTCTCGATTAGCACTGGCTGCCCTAGCAAGGTGAGCCTAGCTGCCCACTTTGTATCAGGCGGAACTGAGAGTGGCAGAAACATGGCACATGCGGAATGAAAACGTTTTTTCTCCTGCTGTTCTTCCTGGTTTGTGAGAGAAGTACCTGTTGTATGCTCTTCTCTCTACACCGGAGTGCCCAATGGTGTTTTAACTCTTGTTAGTACAGAATGTGTATAATGACTATAACCACAGGGTTTGGAAAGAAGTTAAGAGAAGGGCCACACCAAAAAAAGTCTCACTCATTTGCTGTATATGGCTGGTTGAAAATGTCCACACACAAAAAAATCTGTTTAAAAAAACTGGATGTTTCCCAATTTCAACAAAATGAATTTTTTAATGGGAGGTACCTGGTTTTGATTCCCACCCACCCCCACCCACCCCCAAAAAACACTGAAAACCCTCAAATTGAATTTTTTTTGTTGGTTGTTTTTTCAACCATTTTCCTGATGTTCTTGGGGTTTTTTTACTTTTTGATGGAAAGTTTAAACTTTCTATTGAAAAGGTCATTTTCCAGCAACCTCTCCTGTAAACATTAATCTGGGCACTATATACGCATACGCTGACATAGTGATATAGTAAACACTGTCTTGCTTGAATTTAAAGTTATGTAAAGGACCAGTCAAAGTTAGAAACACAATGGGCGAAATTCATCCTTAGTGTTATTCCTTTGAACCCAGAGGTGAATATCGCCCAGTACATTTCTGGTAAATAATAAAAGTTGTGAATTCCGCTGTGGTTTCTGAGAAAGAACATTTGATTTAGTTGTTTGTTGTTCACAACAATTATGTAATTTTCTACTTTGTTACAAGTGTGGGAACACAACTCCAGAACAGGCATAGATATTTTATGATGACGCCTGACCATAGACTCTGTTAAGAAACTTACATTTAGCAATTAGCACTTTCCGTGTTGCTCTTGTGAGGATCCCAAGTCAAATGGAATTGCTGCCACAGAGCTGGGCCTTCTAAACAACCTTCTCAAGCAGAATGGAACAATTAGTCACATCTCCCCAAACTACCACTGCTATTTTTATAGCTCTGTCATTGTGCACACAGCTATACAGAAGATGATGACACTGTTCCCGCCCCAAGAATTTTCTGAATTAGTCATACTGAAGAAAGATTTGGATTCCATCTGATCTAAGATTCTATCCTGCAAAGGTGCTGAACATGGTGCTGATGCAATATAGAACTTAAGGACATGTATAACTTTAAACATCTGATTCGTTCCACAAAGAGTATATCTGAAGACAGTCCTTTCCTGTTATATATTTTGCCACCCTAATTTGTCCCCATGAGTTTCACATGCCTGTTGCACTATAATCTATTTTGGTGGCAGTCAGAATTGCTTAATATTGTGCCTTTCTGTTCTCCTTTTTGGATTTATTTTATTTACTGTATATCAGTGTGATGAAGGGCAAAGACGCTTTTGGAATGTAGCAACATGGCAATGATGTCACAGATTAGATCAAGGGTGGGCAAACTTTTTGGCCCGAGGACCACATCCCCGCCCTCTATCTGCCCCCTCCCACTTCCTGCCCCCTGACTGCCCCCCTCAGAACCCTTAACCCATCCAAACCCCCTGCTCCTTGTTCCCTGACCGCCCCCTTCCGGGACCCTTGTCCCCTATCCAACCCCCCTGCTTCTTGTCCCCTGACTGCCCCGACCCCTATCCACACTCCCACCCCCTATCCAACCGCCCTCTGCTCCTCGTCCCCTGACCATCCCCTCCCAGGAGCCCCCACCCCTAACTGCTCCCCGGGATCCCACCCTCTTATCCAACCCCCCCTGCTCCCTGTCCCCTGACTGCCCTCCTGACCCCATCCACATCCCCGCCCCCTGAGACTCCCACTCCCAACCCTCCCTGTTCCCCATCCTCTGACCGCCCCCCCCAGAACCTCCGCCCTACCCAACTGCCCCCTCCTCCCTGACTGCCTCCCAGAACCTCCTTCTCCCTTACCCAACCCCCCTTTCCCCGCCCCCTTACCAGCAGCAGGAGCTCACAGCCACGACACCCGGCCAGAGCCAGCTGCATTCCCCTTGCTACCCAGCAGGAGCGGCAAGCCAGAGGGCGGCTTGCATGGCAGCATGGCTGCGGGGGAGGGGAGACAGCGGGGAAGGGGCCGGGGACTATCCCACGGTCCTAGAGCTCAGGGGCCGGGCAGGACGGTCCCGTGGGCCAGATGTGGCCCGTGGGCCGTAGTTTGCCCACGTCTGGATTAGATGGTACTTGCAGTGTTCTTCAGGCTACATCTCTAAACCCATCATTGTCTAGCACCCATGTCTTAGGGCAAGTGTCTGGGCCAACTTGTGAGCAAATGGACATAATGACAGGCAGCCAAAAGACTATGTATGTGCAGCAGATGTGATTGTTAAGGCCAAGATTCTTAGCTAGGAACTTTGAAACAGCTGGCTCTGCTGAATGTCCACTATGAATAAGGAGATGCACCATCACTAAACCAGCTCTGAGTTGGATTAACTGTGAAAAAACTATCGGTTCTGCAGCTAAATTTTTGGCTGTAATGAACAGTGTTGAATGGTAGGCATTAATTACAAAGACGTCTCCTGCTGAATAGCAATAGCTTGTGTTTATACAGCATCTTTGATGCCAAAGTATTCCAGATAATTTTTCAGCTACCTGTGGAGTGGAATGTTGTAACATTACTCATTAGTTTAGGATGGGAAGTGGAAAAAGAATTCTATATCCTGGGAGAATGGGCCAAATCCTGTAAGCCCTGAATCCGAAACATTTCGCTGATTTGCCAAAAAACTTATTTCTGAAATGCAGTGGGCAAAAACCCTTGACTTATGAATTCCAAAATGTTTTTATTTTCCAAGGATTCACTCTGAAACTTGTTAAGATTTAGTTTGTGCAAGGCATGAGATCATAATAATCAAAACTTCTGAAGATTTCAGTGGAAAATGTGAGAGTGCAAGGAACATAAGATTGGGCTGTTAGCTTGCAACACATTTTAAAGGACATCCACTTTGATTCAGTTTCTAAGCCCCTGTTTTATATAAGATGCATGAGAGGTCTTTTAAGAAGATATTAGGCTAGCAATCAGCAGAGATAGCTAATGCAAGGCTTTATTATAGCACTGAATTGAGTCATTTAGCTTCCAATAGCCACCTGCAGTTCACATAGTATTGATTAACATGAGTAAATATGTTTTAAAAATCACAATATGAAGCTTGTTCTGTTAATTTCATAATGATTGGAGACACATTTTCATAAAAAATTTTGAAAAGACTTTTCATCAGAATACCGGTTTTGACCCGAACTATGAATATTCTGCTACTTTCATAAAGCATCTATCATTACTGTACCTTTAATTTCAGTTATTAATGCTTTCTTTGCGAGTTACCTTTCTGAATATTGTTTTAGTTGCCTTATTAATTTTGATGACAGAGCTTTGACACTTACATAACACAGAAAGGGTGTTATTATAAAGGTTAAATGTCTTAGAAATTGAAAAATTAAAGATTTCAGCAGCTAATCATATTCAGTATTTCAAACAAATTATCTTACAGATTAAAGTTCTAATGAATGCTTATTTCAGTTAGAGGGTCTGTCATTTTGAAAGAGTCTGTTACATGACCTATGTAGGTCTCAAAACAAATTTAACATGTATTACTTTTCATGTATTACATCCTACTAAAATTGTCATGATAAAGGATGAACTTACTGTTGGTAGTAAACCTAAATAAAATAGTTTTTGAATGCTCTCCAGTGGAAAATTGAGAAACTTTATTGAAGAATCCTGTAGCCACTAAAAACTGATCAATACTGTACTTCTAACATAGAGTCATTTCTATGCTTTGTTACAAACTCCATTGGTTATCTGCAAAGAATGGATGTCATATATCATTGCTGTATATTGTTGCTTTAACATTCTATTAGTTTACATACAGCCAGCCAGCCCTAGTCTGAAAAGACTTATTTCCTGTGTAATGGCCACTATGCCAATAATTTAGACTATGCAGCCAACATGTAATTTATATGATATTAAATATGCCTAGCTCCATTTGTTTCCAGATCTTAAATGGATCCCTCCCACTTCTGTCTTGAATTTATTAGTCTTTAGTTAAAACAAAAAACAAAAAAAGATTTGTTATATAGAGTTAATTTAATAGTAATAAATGGCATTTTTACATAAAGTACCTTAGATTTAGACCATGGCAATACATTTAATACCTGCTTTTATTCCTGCAGTTGTGTGTGTGTGTGTATATATATATATGAGAAACAAATTGGGCATATCTCATTCTTGTCATATATATGTTCATCATACTTTTAAGTTACCTTAAAAATTAAAGAACAAGATCTCAGTCCTGTGTATTGCCTTAAAGAGATCACCATATCTCCATATGTAGATGGAGGAGATTCTTGTCTGCATCCCTTCTTTTCATACTCAAAATATGTGGAAGGTCTTGATTTTAAGATCAGATGACACCTTTGTTTTTACTTTGCTTTTGCTTTAATGTTTTTGGGGCCGGTTTCAAAGCCCCCTGAATCAATGGAAGTTTTCCCATTAATTTCAGTTGACTTTGGTTAAATCTCTTGGTGAAGCTACACTATTTGCCATACATCAGTGGATGTTATTTTCAACTGCATTCAAATGCATTTTTGTACCTCGTAAAATTTGTTTATTGTAGAACTTTTTCTTTTTATTTTGATTTAGAACCAGAAATGATAGTGCTAGGAGTGTCAATGGAAATTGGTGGTCCTGAATTTCTTTTCCCATACTTTGCTGTTGAACCACTGGAAAGCTGAGTCTTTGTTTAAGAGTGAAGTGTAAAGAACCAATATGGCCTCTCACTTATTCCTTTTTTCTCCCACCCAAAAAACTCTTAACAAAAAATGTTTTCCCCCATAGAAACATTTGAAATTGTTGTAGTCTAAATAGCCTGTGATTTGTTAAGTTAATAATTTTTTAAATTATTAGATCAGTGGAACATGACTTTTAAAAACTTATTTTCAAATAGTACCGCAAGAAAGTCTGTTTTGTCAGGTATTTTTTGACTTGAGTAAAATCAGTGTGAGCTCCCAACTATGAGGAGTGGTAGTTTTAAGATTGTCTACATTCAGATCAAAGCCATACTTTAAAAGTTTTAGCACTGTTTTCCTGAAACCCTGAAAAGGGATTTTCCCTGTCCCCTCCCCCTCACAATTACTTTGCTAGCCAATTTGTCTATAGACAATCCGCATATGAATTATTTTACTTCTTAGAAAGCTTGTAGGCTAGTCTACATTTATAATGGCTACTTAAAAGTGTTAATTAAAAAAATTAACTAACAATGTGCTGAAACTTAAATCACATTCCCCAGGTACTATATTAAATTCCTATAGGTTTTCATAACTGTTTTTATTTATTTTGCTATTGTGATATTTATAAATGAGAAGATGGAGATTTGTGAGGTTTTTTTATTATTTGTAGTCTTGCTCATTGTACATCCTTCTTTATAATTAAACGTCCCCAGAATGCACAGGGCCTGACCCTGTAAGATGCTGAGATTTCAATTACAGCTGAGATACCTCAGTACCTCTCATGAAGCACTCAGCACCTTTTAAGGATCTTGAAGTTGTTTTACTTAGTGTTAAAATCAGTCCTGCTGCTCTTTCCCCATGTAATGTTATGAAACATTCCAAGAAACTGATGATAAATGAGATGTTACAAGTCTGAATTTAAGACCAAAGTGTATTGGGATGTTTATTGCAGATATTTCTTGCCCAGATCTGTTTATCAAGTTAGGGTATACTGTATTTTAAACAGCAATAAGAGTTAATTGATTTTCTTTGCTATCCTTTCTTTTGTGAAGAAAAGGCTACAGAAATTGTTAGTAGTTCATTCAGTAGGAAAGACCCAGTCTTGCAAAACCTTATTCATCTGAATGGTGCTCACAGGCAGATCCATTGACCCTACTCTTCTGATTCAATTCCATTGATTCGTTTTGCCAACTTTCCATTTTAAATTTTTCATTCAAAATGAAGTAAAACCTCAGGAAATTCATCTGCAACTGTGAAGTCTGCATGGCTTCATCACAAAAGCTTAAAGTGGCCCAGCAAAGTTCTCAACAAAACTGGGCTGAGGTATGTTTGCAATAAAACGTCTAGACCTGGTCTGCATGGTGCAACTAAACTGGCCCACATAATCACAATGCAGAGACTTCCATAGCCTGACCAGTTTTGGAGGTCAGATACAGAGCCTGTTGACTCATGAGCTGGAAAAAGAAAAATCTTTTTGAATTAATAATATGCTGTCTTTCACCCCTCACTTGCAGTAGTTCCATAGTCTTAAACAGCTTTAAATGGAAGATTGCTCCCATGAGTATGGTAAACTGGATTTGGCTCTATATAATCTGAGAGTAACATATTTGACATTCACAGGCAGATGTAGTGCAATTTTAACTAAAATAAAAAAGTTTCTATATTTCTAAAAAATACAAACCCAAAGACCCCAACAAAGACTTTATTTGCCTCCCCTGGCAGTTTCTACTATAGATTATTTCTGCTGAAATTACTGTGTATCATTCTTTTGTCTTTGTGTGTGAGGTTTTCCCAAAGAACACTGACAGGATAAATAATATGTTGCTTTTTATCTAGAATCATTTACAAATCCTGGAACCAGACAAAATCAAGTTCGCTCATGTCAAATGAAAACATGTGTGTTCATATACTGCCATTCTGAAAAAAACTTTGCAGTGCTAATCATTTTATCCTACTGTAGGTGTCAGAATTTGCCTCTCCTCTTTGGCATTGCTGTCATCCTCCTTTCCTCTATTTCCCCCACCCTCCCCTTCTTAACATAGATGTGGGTGGCCTGGTTTGGATTTTTAAAAAAGTAAGAAATAACAACACTTTTTTTCTGTACGGAGATTGAATTATACTTAGTGGCAATAGAGCTAAATACGTGGGGCCTAATCCTGAAAGGTGCTGAGAATGTCCTGAATGGTGTTGAGTGCCTTCAGCCCCCATGGAAGTCAATGGGCGTGAAAACATCTCAATGAGCCTTTGAAGGTGCTCGGTACTTTGCAGGAGTGGGCCCTAAAATAGCTAACGTATGAAGCAAATTGTGACCTTGTACCATAAGTTTCTCCCTTACCTATAAGAAATTTATAAGCAAAATATTTTATGCTTTTGTACTTGAAGGGTGCTTTTTTTGACTGTAGACAGTAGCATTAGCCATAACCTTGTCCTCTGCCAAATGTGGAATAGTAGAGCAGAATAACAGCATGTGCTTTGCATTATGTGAACTCTGTGTCTAGAGGTGCATGCATGGAAAAATTTCCTAGCTACATGGTGTTCATGTCTGGCCGATATATAAGACTAAAGTGCAGTAGTGTATTCAACAGCGAAACTAATAATTTGTAATGCATGTGTAGGTTTTGTTTGTGTTTATTTTCTTTCTGGTACAGGTTGTACTTTCTTTCCCCCTTGTGTAATTTTTCTTTACCTCTTTCTAGAGCAGTGATTTCAGCCTTTTTTAAAAGTGATTTTATAGATACATTGTGTGTTATGCATCAATTTTTCTTTTAAAAGTAGAGGCTCACTTTCAAGGCTAAACAATGCACATAGAATGTTGTGGTTGTATTTGCATTCATAATTACCACAACTGTACATACAAATCAGGAATTGCACATGCAATTTGGACATGTCATGCGTGACTTTGTGTGTAGTTAGTTTTGCACACACTTTTTGTATAGGGGTCTCTGCCCTCTGATTTTTGGTTTGTTTGTTTTTTCATATATGTCTAGTTTGCTAAATATTACATTTTTTTACTGATGCAGAAGGAAGTAGAGCAAAAATGTTGTCAATGAATTGTTTGCGGTTATTCATTCCACGGATAGCTTTCTCTTGAGATTAATTAAATCAAGGGATAATTTGCAGCAGTGTTATACCATTGGTTATGCAGAAAATCTCTGATTTAAATAAGCTCCTCTGAAGCAAAAAGATTGTATGGTAAAATGTCAAGACAAGATAATCATCTGCTCCCATATAAGTAGTAATATCCCCAAAGGAAACAATTTGCTTCCCAGCTCTTAACAGAAGTTTTAGTAAAATAAATTACACTGAGAATCAATGTATTTTCTTGCAGAAATATAATTTCAACTATTTTTCCTAGAAATAAAAATCATATTGAAAAACAGACTGTAAAAATGATATTAAAGGCCAGTGTTGTACTTTGGTATTGTCTATCCCCAACTTTAACAAAGAATCAGGAGTACTTCAAAATAAACACATATATAGGCTTGGCAGAATTTGATTTTCCTTTTTTTATATATATAATTTTGACAAATAATATTGATTACTTTTAAGCTTTTTAAAATATTTTTATTGATTTTAAATTAACACAGTTTTGGAAAATTATGGGGGAGGTTTCAGACTACTTATTTAATGAGTGGACATTGAGATTCAAAAAGTCAAAGCTTTACAGCCATTAAAATGCAAATAATCGACCTAACATGTCAAAATATACAAAGTAAATATCCTTAAATCAAACTCTAGTAAGTTCTGAAGCAGCATTTTTCTCACTTTCCTAGCTGTAAATTTTGATTATTATCAATGGAAATAGTTTTCCTTGGTTTGTGGCTGTATGGTGAAATTGACATTTATCGTCATTTACCAGTAAAAATCCAAACCTTCCAAGTCAACTTTTGTACAAGAATTCTGAACAGATTTCCTCAATCTTCAATATTGTAGCTATTGTCATGTAGTAAAATATGGATGTGACACTGCTGTGTGTGTATGTAGGGAATATGTAAGTAAGTATATTTTTAAATTTACAAGGTTAATCCAGTGCAGCAACAATTTTTTTTTTTTTGCATCAGCTAACCCTAATTACAATCCTAATCATTGCATTTGGCAGAAAAACCTATAGGAGGGGGGAAAGTCTGCTGGAAATAGTGTTATGTTTACTTCATAGAGTTTTCGTCATCTTCTCTCATCAGGGAGGAAGGGTTTCTGGCTTTCACATAGAATCATAGAATTCATCTTGCTTTGCATATCACCATGGATAACTTAGGGATGACCTTACTAAACTTAAATGGAAATATCCTTACTTGGACGGATTTTCAGCTGGTGTCAATCAGTATAGCTTTGTTGAATTTAGTAGTGGTGACTTAAATGGAACTATACTAATTTACATCAGCCTATGATCCAGTTCACTGTGTCAGCCTGTTTAACCATATGATATGGCTTCATTGTTTTTACCTCTCACCTTGCATTCTGGTTGCTGCCACACTGGTACTTAAGTGACACATGTGGCTTTAAATCAGTCTGAAGCCATAGAGAAGGAAAACCAAAGTAGTAATTCTCAGAACTGAGGAGAGAGAATGTTTACTTTACAGAAATAAGTATTTGGAAAATACTCCAGATCCTCTACAAACACAGACAAATCAACAGGCTTCGGCTTTGGCAGATAGAATGTTATCTTACCTTATAGCTAACTTTCCAAATGGAACCATTTCAGCCCATTGGAATAGCCAATTAAAGTCTCATTTTGAAATGCATAATACAGAGTGTGGTTATTGGAGCTGAGGCTTTACAAACATACAGAACTAAATAATCTTTTAGAGAAAAATCATATTAAGGTAAATGGAGCCTAAATTAATAACTTTTTCTTGGGATTTTAAAGCTTTTAGGGGGAGATTTTCAAAGGCAAAAATGAGAACATCTAACTCCCATTGAAATCCTTTGGGATTTGGGTGTGCAACTGTCCTTTGTGCCTTTGAAAGTCTCCTCTTATTTACCATGATGTTCTCATACTGTAGACTTGTAATCTCAGCTAAACATCTTTGGCGCTAGGTTCCTAGAGCAATTATGCATTACAGGGGAAAAAATGCCATCTAAGTATTGTACAGAACAAATTACACATGAAAGCTATATTAAAAGAACATTAAGGTTGAAAAGTTAAGCATTCAGAAGTAAGGAAATGACAGAATTAAGGTTGTCTGTGCAAACTTAATTCAGCTCTCTTGTGCATATGCATTATGATAGCCTTTGATTACATGATCACCAGGGCCAGCTCTAGGTTTTTTGCTGCCCCAAGCAAAAAAATTTTTGGCTGCCCCCCGCCAGCTCTGGGCTCTCTCTCTCCCCCCCCGCCCCAACTGCACCCTCCTGCCGCCCCAGCCCTGGGTCACTGGTAACTTGCTCCCAGGGCGGGTCATTCAGCAGGAATTTTGGATGTGCACAGAACACAGACAGGATTGGATCCCATATGGTTACAGAACTGCAGTAAAGTGGAACAATTTTCAGCTTGTGTGATTGAAGGATATCTGGATGCATATTATAAGACTGTCCTACATAAATGAGGAAAAGTTGAGGTACCTTTATTATTCTTTTGTTCCATTCTTTGTTTCTATGGGGAATTTGCCAATGCAATATCACCGTCTTCCTTTTAAACAAATAAAACTAAAACTCTAAAAAAAAAAAAAAAAAAAAAAGCAATGGCTGTTGAAAATAGCAATTCCAGTCCTAATAACCACTGGGAAGCATTTCTTGCTTAATTTATTCTACTTTTTCTACAGCAAGTTACAGTGGATCAGTATATTTGATTTGGGAGAGATGAAGTAACAGCTGCCCAAACTGAGCTTGAGCACCCCTGAATTTTGAGGGTGTTCAAATCTGGAAGGCAGGTGCTGGATTCCCTTTCTGAATATTAGCTAAATCTAGAAAAGAAAAGTCAATTTCTGCTTCCATGGCTCAAAAGTGTAAATCCCCCTACGTGCCTGGTACTGTATCTAAAGCTGCCCAGGTCCTAGTAGAGCCTCCCCTCCCGTACTTTTCATTTTAAATTCTAGTGGGATCCACGTACCTCCCGTGCTAGGCTTCAGAAAGTGAGGTGCACTGTCCATTTAGTCCACCCAATTCTTTCTTTGGGGGAGAGCCCAGGGCTGGGGCAGCAGGAGGTGATGAGCCCAGGGCTGGGGCAGCAGGGGGGTGTAGGTGGGGGCCAGAGCTGGGGCAGCAGGAGGTGTGGGCAGGGGAGAGTCCATGGCTGGGGCAACATGGGAGTGCGGGGGGAGCCCAGGGCTGGGATGGGGGACGGCAAAAAACCTAGAGCTGGCTTTGTCCCTACCATTCACTGCAAGCTGCAGCATGAGGTTTCAGTTCCACACTCCTTCCCCCTCCCTTTCCTGTTAATTGCGTCCAAGGGAATGCTGGGAAATGTAGTTCTTTCCCTGCTCCAGGGCTGGCTCTATAGGCAGGTAGCTAACAAAGGAACTATAGCTCCCAGGGCCCCCTGTTGGTTCTCAACTCCCATGCTGGATTCTTGCTCCCCTGCAAATTTGCCGCCCCAAGCAACTGCTTGCTTTGCTGGTGCCTAGAGCCGGCCCTGATGATCACATATCCTTTTCCCACAAGACCAGAATGGATGGCAATCACTTAATAGGAAGCTATTCAACATTTTGTTTTCTCCTCATTGTTCAGTTTGTGGCCCCATGCCTTATTTACTGCACATGAGTCAACCCCTGCTCTAAAGACAGAATTATTAATTCCCTTATGGGCTTTTCTGTGGCGCTTATTGCTATAGTATCTGAGTGCTTCACAAATATTAATGAATTTATTTTTACAACACCTTGTGAGATGAAAGGCTGGTATTATCCCCATTTTATAGATGGGGAACCAACGCACAGAGGGAACAGCACTTCTGCAAATCAGATCCTAGGATCTCAAGTCAACCACCCAGAAAATGAGGAAAACACAATTAGTGACCAGGGTTAAAAGTTTGGTTCAAGTGACTTGCCTCATATCAAACAGGAACTCTGTGATAGAAATAATCCAGTTCTGCAGTGCAACATTCCACTGCCTTAACCATAAGACCATCCTTTCTCTACATGCAATTCCCTGTCTTGTTCACTACACACTTTACACTGTATGCACTAAATGAGGCAGGGATTCTATAGACAACAGTCAGTGTCACTACACAACACTAATTAATCCCCTAACCCCAGGTCCATCCGGTACACTGACTGAGGCAGGGGTCATGTGAAAAAAGGATATGTGATTAAGTAATTAAAGACTGTATCTTAATGCATATATTCCCAAGGGAGCTGTATTAAGATTGTACAGACAATCTTAATTCTGGCATTTTCTAATTTTTGACTGTTTGATGGATTTTCACAGGGATGGCAAAAGGCACATCTCTGACACAAAGGCTGCTCCCCTACCACATTTCAACTCCCTGCTCCAAAGCCTGGGAATACTAGAACTTCTAATAGACAAGGCTGTCAGGCAACCATATTAATAAATAGTGCAACCAGTCCTACCTGTAATATAGTGAAGCCTCCATACTAATATGTGCAAATGAAAAATCTGGTAAGCAAAAATTATGTTTAATTCTTTTAAAAATTGTTGAAATAATGTGAAAAATGTGTCCAAGTTCTCTGCAAAGTCCAGATAAATCATTGTCCTCAATAGAGTTAGTCTGGATTTACACTGGAATAGTTGTAATGCTAACTTAGCTCTTGAGATCCGAAGATCTCAAAATGGTTTACAAAGGTGGGTATGTATCATTACCCCCTTTTCACAGATTAGGGAATTTGAGGCACAGAGAGGTTAAGTGATTTGCCTGAGGTCACAAAGCAAGTGGCAGAGTTGGGAATGGAATTCAGGTTAGTAGCAAAAAGAACATAGCCCAACAAGGGCAACCGTCCAGATGGGAGCATCATTGCTAAAAGTAATGATACTACTTGTTGGAAAGTGCCTAAAACCAAAAAATTGCTTGGTAAATTTATAAATCACTCTCTTCCTGAAAGTGTACTAATTGAATGTAAATCTTCCAGAGTGGTGCAAAGGGGCCATATATTAACTAAGAGCTTGTCTCCACGGTGCAGCAGTGTGCATTAGAGGAGTATGAATTCTAAAGTGCACCAGTGTATAACACTAACTGTCTCCTATTGGTGCTGTTAGAAGCAGGTGCAAGTTAGAGCAGCACCACAGCTTCTATAATTTGCACCAGGATCACGAGTGGCACACTGGCAGTTCACAGGATCAAGAGAGTGCAAAGATTGCCGCCTTTTCCCCAGTCCATTAAGGCTCCATGCTGAGTGGAGTTCAGCCAGACCCAAGGTTTGGGGCCTTAGCGATCACAATATACCATCATAAAATTGGCATGTTATGCAGAGCTCATTGTAGGCTCATGTAAAAGTGGTTATTTTAACCTAGTTTCTCACTGGCAAAATTGGAAAGGGATGATTTAAGCAAAACTGTGCGTCTCCAGAAGTTATTTTGATGTTTAGTTCAGCAGACTGAAGTCTAAATGAGACATTTTGGCATCCTGCATGTAGGACTTACAGCCTTATAATGATTAGCTGCACACATTCCTACACAGGAAGTGTGAGGGCAGCTTTTGTAGCCAGCTCAGAGTCATTCGCTGAATCACCTTAGTCAGCTGAGCTCAAATCTATAAATTGTTTGCTACTGTCACCCTTGTGGTTAATTTAAGTATCTAAGCCCTGTTCATGTCAGAACTGTACAGCCTCATTTATAACAGTAACAAAGCATGGCCTCTCCATTTTGGCACATGTTCTTCACACTCAGAGTTAAATCTCTTACAAGTGTCTCTTATTATGAACAAATAGTACGTGCTGCCAGATCTTTGAGCCAGCACCTTTACAGGTTAACTGTTTGAATGTTGAGATTCCACTTTATTCATGAGACTTGAGATTCTATGCAGTTTGGCAATGCTATTATTGTTTATTATTTTTTGGCAATTAATGTCAACCTCCATGCCTTTTCTAACTTGCATCTTACTATTAGCAGAAATATAGAAAAAAGAGATTAGGATTATTTTGTTATCATTTGTTTTTTTGCAATGCCAAGCAGCAGATAAGTATTTTATTTATTTTTTACTTGGATAACAAATTTATAGAAAGTATCAGTGCTTCCGATATTTGCCATGACAGTACCTCACAATTTAATATTTTTACCTTAACACTGATATAAGAACCCTCATCCCTCCCTGTACTAACAGAGGTCTGAATGACTATGCTAACAAAATATTTGAATGTCCGCAATATTTATCTACATGAAAAATTTTAAATCACATAAAAGTAGTTTGCTGGGTTACAAGGCCTGTTCATTTTATAGGGTACATACTTGCATACTCAAAAAATTAACAAATGTTTTGGTATGAAATTACCACCACCATTTTTCTGTAATATTCCATAGCAAAAATTGACATATAAAATATTTTTCATGCTCTGTATTCTTCCTGAATGTTTCACAGCATTAATATTCCATTAGTTCTGGGGTCTTTGAGCTATAATGGTTCTTTTGGTATCTTATGGACACATTTACCTACAATAATCCCTCTGCTATCTTTCTGCCCATCAAATGGTAGATTTACGATGAGGTGGAAAATATTTTGACATTTCATCCATAAACTAGAAGCCATGTGATCCTTTCAATATGAACTCAAACCCAAATGAAAAATATAAGGAACATTTCTAGAAACCTAATCTCAAAGCCATTTTGTGGTACTTAAAGGTGACATTAATATGTGAATATCTTTTAGTCTTTCATGGAGAAGAATGATTCAAACTGTATAAATGTAGATTTCATATGTTTAATAAAAAAACCCTGCACCCTGAAATAAGTCTGTTTTTAGTGCACATCTGCTGAAAGGGAAAAAATTGTGCAATAAACGTATATAAGAATGATTTATAGAAAAACATTTAGAAAGAAATGTCTTTCACTAGAAACATCCCCTTCCAAAATCATGGGAGCTTTATTTTTGTTAATTACAGCATAGTCTACTTGATTTTGTTGTTCATGGAAAAATACAGAGTAAGAATTCCAAAACTACGTATCCTCCCTTGCTTTTTAAACCCTTGATTTTCCACATACTGGCTACTACACACTCGAGACCTGAATTATAAAACAGTTACACACAATTTGCATGTTTCCTGTGGGTTTATTTCCCAGAAGATTGCATGAGGCATGGTTTCTTCAGATAAATGTCTTGGTTTTCCTATTTATTAACTTCCTTTCCATTTGGACATGAATCAGAATTTCTAAGTTAATCAGAGAGCTTTGAAAAACTAGAGATGGGGGCAAAGTTAGCAAGACAACATATGTGCAAATTACTCATCAAGAAAATAATCCACCAATGAATGAGACCCTGTATTAGTATGAGCTCCATAGTCTTATTCATGTGTTGACCTTTTTCTTAATGATACAGCTTAGATACTTACTTTCACTGCAATAATTTGTTATGGACCAATCCTCACCTAGGGAAAACTTCCTTTGAAGTATAGGTTTGCTGCAATCTGAATTAAAATTTTGCATATTGCAATATAGCTAAACAATTTAATTATCTGTACATAACATTTCTGTGGAATATAAGCAACGCTGGTGTAAAAACGGTACTCCATACATTTTTATTACTTTGAGTATCTTGTCCCTAAAACAGGCCTACTTACTTGACTCTAACCATTAAAATACAGTAGTCACTCTGGGCTCAGTCCAGAAAATATTACCATGCATAAACCAATGAAACTACTCAAGATGTCTTCCCATTGACTTCAGCAGGAGTAGGATTGTGCCTTATGCCTTGTAGTGTTTCCAGGAGTGGGCTCTATTGTGGTGACTCCAAAGCAATTTTTCAAAAATTGAAATGTGGAGACAGTGAGCGCATAATGCAGTATGTACTTGTTACTGCCATTGAAATCTTACTCAAATATTATTTGTTGTATTTGAAGACTAAAACAAAAATGTAACAATCAATAACCAACAAAGGAAACCTAGTTTCATGAATGCTAATTGTGAAAGTTTAAAAAAAATGAAAGTTTAAACAGTAGGCCTTGGGAGGGGAATGGGAGGGAAGACTGCAGTACTAAATGTAATTTTGAATTGTGGCTGGTAATTTGGTACTTGCTGATCAAGTTAATATGACACATTGTAGACTGATGAATGACAGCTGGGAAAATCTAGGCCAAAACTGGACAAAAATCTAAGAATAGATAGAATAGCATAGTGGAATGCACGTAATGATCAGTTTCTTCAAAGCGTCAGTATATGCAAATTTTTTTGGCATTAATGTCACAATCAAACTGACTTTGTTTTAATCATTTTCAGTTACATTGTTATTTGTATTGCAGTAGCACCTGTCAGCCACAACTAAGATTGTGGCCCCATTGTCCTACACACTATACAGACGTATAGTAAAAGACAGCGTCTACCCCAGAGAGTTTACAGTCAATAGACAAGACCGATAAAGATGGGGAAATTGTAACTATCCACATTTTACAGATGGGCTCCAGAGGGACAGATTTTTAAAGCTATTTAGCCTCCTAAAGATGCCTAGTGGGATTTTCAGAAGTGCCTAAGCACCTAGCTCCCATTGATTTCAGTGAGAATTAAGTGTGTAGATTCTTTAGAATACCTCAGTAGGCTCCTGTCTGATTTAAAAAAAAAATTTTTTTTCCCATAGAGATTAAGATTGGGATTTTCAAATGAGCCAAATACATTTGGAGTTGGTCACCTAACTCCCTTAGGTTCTTTTGAAAATCTCAGCCCTGGTGACTTGTGCGTACACACAAAGGAAGTCTATGGCAGAGCCAGGAATTGATCCTACATCCAGTGCCTTCAACAAAAGATTATCCTTTACCCTTTTTATTACAATCATACATTAATAATAACAACATGAATTTATGCTTTCATTGAAAATTTTTATGGGAAAAATAACATTTTTGCAGGATACACAGATGTCGATCTACATGACTAGAGAGGTCTCTTTTAGTTACCATCTGTTACTTCTTAAAATCATATTCTGAACTTTTGGCACTATCTGTGCATGCAGAATGCTGAGGTGAGTTGTAGCATCTCCACAATGGCTGTCTAGTGTACATTTACCCTCAGACTGTTTGGCGTTGTTTTACAAAAGAAGCAGCTACAGCTCTGTTTCTTAGAGGAATTCACATTTTACATAGAATTTAGATGTTACTACTGATTCCAAAGTCAGACAGAGGGTAATGCTTAATCTCTCCTTTGGATGGCGAAACTACAACTGGAGAGTGTCTTTTATAAGTGCTTTTTTTTGTTCCCTTGTAAAATATGCACCGGAAGCTACTTTGTTAGCCAAAGACTGTTGGATTCAGCAAACAGAAGACTCCTACAAAAATCGACTGATCTTTAGTGCAGAGTCATTATGATACTTTTTCAGTTCTTACGTGTATTTATTTTTGCCTATCTTTTATTGAATTAGAAATAGCTTTAACTTACATTTGATTGTTTGGAATAAGTTTGTGGTTTTTTTTGTAACATATTGGTGGGATGATGGGAACATGCGTGATCATAGTAACAGCTTAAATTACAGCTGTGCTTTAGGAGAGGAAGGCAGGAATACAGGGGGAGGTGCTTATAGTGAAAAAGAATCAATACCCCATTTGTAGAACCAAATTCTGGCCTAAGCAACATGCTCAGTGTAGAACTCCCATCAGGTTCATGCCACCATTGGGCTCCACAGCCAGGAATGCTTAAGCAGAACAGGAGGCTCTTTTCCCATCTGTTCTTGAGGCAATTGGGTAGATCTTTATACAAATGCCCAATCCCTTCCCAGGGTGACTTTGCCTAACTTCTGTATATGCCACTTGGTTCCTAAGGGATAATGTCAGGAGATGCATTTACTTTCATCCCATGTGGAGGTATATGTTCTTCCTCAGCTAAGTGACAGCCAGAGAGATTGAATGGGCCCATTAGGGTGAATATATACACCCCTTTCTAGGCAATCGAGGGCAGAGCCTTCTCAGTGACAGCTTCTCAATACAATGTAAGGACTCAGTTTCCAGCTTTGTTCAGTTCAGATTCTTATTCCTTATTCAGATTTCTTATACCCATCAGTGTGGCATATCGGACCTTTCTTTGCTGATGGAATTGTGCAGTAGTCAGAGCTGCCATAGCTCCCGCAGGCCCAGCTGGATGTGGTGGAGTTAGTAGGTGGGATTGGGCTCCGTATAGAATTACTGACGGGCTAAGAGGAATGGGAAGTCATAAGTGTCCTCAAATTTTGCATACATCACTGACATGTAAAACTGGGCCAGGAGTTGGCCCTTAGTGAATTACAATTTGAGTTCCAACTATAGTAGAGTAGTGTGGGGAAAAATGACTTCAATATAGGAAATAGGATTGTGCCTCTGTAGTTTTTGTTGGCCAAGTTACACTTGTTTTCTCTCTTTATATAGCCATTCTCTTTTGGGTTGCAACACAGAGGTCAAGACACATGGTGATTTTCAGATAGGAGGATATGAATGTATCCTCATTGACGCAAATGAGCCAATTTACATTATCTTACTGAAGCAATAGAAAAATTGGTAGTTCAGTATATGACATAGGGAATCCTAGTGCTACATCCTGGATTCCCAAAGTATCAATACTGAACTACACTTGTCTAGTTACTAAGATATATTTAGCCTGGTTCTCTGCTGTCTTGCACTTTGTGTGGTTGATTACACTTTTGGCTGTTCTGATTTGCACAGGTGTAAATAAATAAAGAATGTGTATGGCAGTGGAGACTTAGGCCCATCATATCAGAGGAATGAGGACTTTTCCTAGCTTGATACTGTACTTTGCATAATTAAGTCTGCATGTGTGCGACGTCTGCAATTAATGCTGCAACCTGATATGTGGTTCTACTTACTACTTTTTGTGTTTGTGTTTTTTTTTTTTTAAGTGCAATGTTTTCATTAGTGATAATGGAGATGAATTCATTTCCCGAGTTTAAGCTATCTCCAGATATATGGAATATGTATTTCCTCTGAGGAGTTTGCTGTGGTTTTCATTGATCCTGACCTCGGCGTCAAGAATATATATATTAATTTAGCAAAGTGCAGGAACCTATACTCAGGCTATAGAGTGGTTAAAGTAGCATACAGTAGTAGAGGATGGATTAATGTGACCTTATGTATGTAGTACTGCCACATTAATAGATAGATTTAGTATTAAAGAAATATTTAGCTTTCCAATTTTAAGTGTCAGTTACCCATCTGACTTTTCCAGAAATCTTAAAGCTGTTCCCATGAATACTAACCTTTAAAGTTTTCCTAGTGGTTAAATAGGAATTCTAGTTCTAGGGCTTTTAATGTCTGAAATACCAGCACACCCAGTCCAGAGAGACTTGATCTCAATATGCTGAATTGGTTTATTTCCAACAGCAGTTTCTTGGAAGTGGGAATGGTAGTGGCTTGCTTTGTGTTTTTGTATCCCTAGTTGATTATAGGAACGCTGGAGGGAGAACTGAAGAGCAGTGGATAGCTAATTCCTGTATTTCATAACTGCTATTGTTTAATAGATTTCCAGATGAAACATATAGTACCATCCATGAAAAGTAGGAGTGACTTAGATGTCTAGCCATTGGTTTTGCAAAACCTAACCTTCCTAGAACCACAAGCTCAAATCCTGGTAGGGTTGTATTACGCTTAGGTTTTATTATTTCCATAGCACCATTAAAAATAAAGGATTGCATTAGAATAGAATATGGCTATCTGAGGATTTTTACACCAGAGAGCTAAATCCTGGCCTCCTAAGTCTTCCTCACCCACAAGATCTCTCCAAGATCATCAAAGGGAGGAGAACCCTGCCTTCCCCACTCTAAATCCTGGGGAACCTGCACAGTCACTCCAGAATTGGTAATGCAACTTAGGCACTATTGACTGTGAAGCATGGCTGCTGTGCTCTGTTCTGCAGGAGACGTTGGTGAAGCCACCCTTTGCCCCCACCCATGTATATTCAAAATATGGTGGTCCCAGTTATTTGAGCCCTGTTCATATGCAAGAGAGGGAAGAGGGTAGGACTTTTCCTTTAGTAAAAGCCAAAAGATAATTTGTTACACTTTATCCTTTTTATAGAATCATAGGACTGGAAGGGACCTTGAGATGTCATCTAGTCCAGTCCCCTGCACTCATGGCAGGACTAAGTATTATCTAGACCGGGGTGGCCAACCTGTGGCTCTGGACCCACATGTGACTCTTCAGAAGTTAATGTGCGGCTCCTTGTATGGCCACCGACTCTGGGGCTGGAGCTATAGGTGCCAACTTTCCAATGTGCCAGAGGGTGCTCACTGCTCAACCCCTGGCTCTGCCACAGGCCCTGCCCCCACTCAACCCCTTCCTGCCTCCTCCCCTGAGCCTGTTATGCCCTTGCTCCTCCCCCTTTGAGCCTCCTGCACAACACAAAACAGCTGATCGGGAGGTGTGGGGAGGGAGGGGGAGGCGCTGGTCGGCAGGGCTGCCAGTGGGTGGGAGGCGCTGGGAGTGGGGCGGTGAGCTGATGGGGGGGCTGCTGACGTATTACTGTGGCTCTTTGGCAATGTACATTGGTAAAGTCTGGCTCTTTCTCAGGCTCAGGTGAGCCACCCCTGATCTAGACCATCCCTTACAGGTGTTTGTCTAACCTGCTCTTAAAAATCTCCAATGATGGGGGTTCCACAACCTCCCTAGGCAATTTATTCCAGTGCTTAACCACCCTGACAGGAAGTTTTTCCTAATGTCCAACCTAAACCTCCCTTTTTATATGATTCTGTCTCTATACCAAGGAACAGGAAGGTCAACTTAGATCTCCATGTGATTATATCATCACCGCTGAGCAAACACCATATATTCAAGGAGAGGAGTCATAGTGTTTTTAAGAAATGCACCTTCTGCCTTATATTGCACCAATAAGTAAATAAAATATATAATTGAATTAGGCATTTAAAAAATAGAATTCAAGAAGAAAATTGGAATAAATAGATTTGTAATTACTTGGATAGCTTAATATGCTCAATATATGGAATTGCTGAAGCGACTGTTAAGCATGGTGGTTTTTTTTTTTTTCAAAGTCATCAGCTAAAAGAACCACATTCTGAAAGAAATAAATGTAAGATGCTTCCCTAACACCAGAAAAAACACACATTGACTTCATTGGCAGTTTTGCCTGCTCCCCTTTAACTCAATGACAGAAGTTCCCTTGACTTCAGTGGGAGCAGATGTGTCCTTACTTTTGGATCTCCTGGGGATGATCTTTTCTTTTCCTTCTAAAACACTCCAGTCCCAATTAAATAAAAAATTAGTCTGATAAAGACTAAATTGTAAGAGTCTAATTCAGCTACAGTATGAGGCAAGATGTCTTATAACTGAGACTTCCACCATGTATTAAGACTATCTAAAATTTTATCCACAATGGGCAATTGCTTGAATTTGAGACAATTCATTACTTTATTTAAATAATAATTTTAGAATAAATGCACCAAAGGAACTTCTCTTAAAAGCACAAAACACAGTAGGAACTTTTTTCTAAGAAGTCCTATTGCAGTAATGTGGGATAGCCTTAGTATTTTCTAAGGCCTGGTCTACACTAGGGGGGTGGGGATCAATCTAAGTTACACAACTTCAGCTACATGAATAACGTAGCTGAAGTCGACATACTTAGACCTACTCATCGTGGTGTCTTCACTGCGGTGAGTCAACTGCTGCCGCTCCCCCGTCAACTCTGCCTGCGCCTCTCGCGGCGCTGGAGTACAGGAGTCGACAGAGCGCTCGGGGGTCAATTTATTGTGTCTAGACTAGACGTGATAAATTGACCCCTGCTGGATCGATCGCTGCCTGCCGATCCAGCCAACAGCTTATGTTGGCCTAATTTATGTTGCTCAAGGGCCTGAATAAATCACCATCCTGAGCGACATAAGTTACACCAACATACGCACCAGTGTGGACAGTGCTACATTGGCAGGAGAACTTCTCCCACTGACATAGCTTCTGCTGCTTGCAGGGACTGGAGTACTCAACTAAGAGCGTCTTCCATTGGCATCAGTGCAGCTGCACCGCTGTAAACTCTCTAGCGTACTTATGCCCTTAGTTTTCGTCCATAAAACCTCCTTTCCTTAGTTAAAGAGAAGAATCTAATCAGAGGCACTGACTTTCTAATGTGCTGGGGGATTCTCGACCCCCCCCAGCTCTGCCCCAGGCCCTGCCCCCACTCCACCCCCTCTCCCAAGCCCCCGCCCTGCCTCTTCCCACCACTGCTCTGTCCCCATCCCGCCTCTTCCCGCTCCATTCCACCCCCTCCCCTGAGCACACCCAGCCCGCACTCTTCCCCTCCCCCCCAGCGCCTCTTGCACACCACAGAACAGCAGATCCGCAGTGGGCAGGAGGCGCTGGGGGTGATTGGCGGGACCACCGGTAGGTGGGAGGCGCGGGGGGAGAGGGTATGGGGAAGCTGTCTGCCAGTGGGTGCCGTGGGTCTGCCAGTTCCCAGATAGCCTAAGCTGGAGCACCCATGGAATCAGCGCCTATGAATCTTATGTCACAGTTGACAGCTATTCTGGGAACAGTCTCACTTCATGTGGAAAAAGACAAGCACTGAAGTAGTTTGCACACACATTTAGATTGTCAATGTACTCTTTAGAGTACATATACATACATTCATAAACTTACTGCAGTCATTAATGACATTTCAATGAGCCTGTTCTGAATCCAGTAGCTTAAATGTAATACAGAGAAGCATGTTGTTTTCAGAACTAATGACCTCAGTGATCACAGAAAAGCTATTTACTCTGACACACCTTTAGGGTGTTCAGCTGTGGCTGAAATCAGTTTGTATTTCCTTTATCTAGTTAATTTGTTAATGAAAGAAACACAGTACTTTTCATATCAGTCCATTATTCAGTTCCTCACTTGTCATATTCACTCTTCCAGTACATTTATCTGTAATCCGCATAGGGTGTGTTTAAAAAGCTGTGGGCAAGAGGCTGTCCCACAAATGCCGTTAACGCATGATGACATTTTTATTTTGTTTTTTAGCTGGGGTATTGAGGCTCAGACACTAAGGCCTTGTCTACACTGCCACTTTATAGCGCAGCAACTTTCTCGCTCTGGGTGTGAAAAAACACACTCCTGAGCGCTGCAAGTTTCAGCACTATAAAGTGGCAGTGTAGACTGTGCACCAGTGTTGGTAGCCACCCTCCCAGTGCTGGTAGCTACTTCCCTTGTGGAGGTGGTTTTTTTTTTTTAACAATGCTGGGAGAGCTCTCTCCCAGCGCTGGTGCCGCGACTACACAGCCACGTTAAGCCGCTGCTGTGCCAGCGCTTTAACATTGCTAGTGAAGACATGCCCTAAGGCAAACAATACAATCAGTTAGCCTCCCTCATGTTGAAACATTAGCAATAACAGTTGGCTGAAGGTGTTATTTACACCTAGCTGATATTGGGTAACTATGATTCACCTTGTGTGTTCATTTTCAATAAGTCTGAGGACCTCATGTGCATCGTACAAAGGTGATATGTACCAAAGTTGTATGTCAATGTTTAATTTCTGTCACCTGTCAATAAATAATGTTCTAGGCACTTTACATGAAACAAGATATCAGATTAAAATATCAGAGGCATAACATTAAATCAGAGTACTATGTGTGAAGATCTTCTGAAATAAGGGCTTTACAGACCATTAAAAGTCCTTGCTCTGAAGTTCTTCTCAGAACAGGGGGGCTTGCACTGAAAAATCAAGGCCAAAAAGACAAGTATACAGTATCCTTTCCAGTACTACATCCAGAAGCTCAGCAAGTTACCTGGTATCCAGTCGATTAAATGCTGAAACTAGAGATGAGCCTGAACCAAAATTGTGGATCCAAACCCCAGATGTGGGTCAAGGCCTGAGTCTGCAGCTCAGATTTACCTCTCTAGTGGTCTGAATCTGAGCAGACTCCAACCAACCTGGGAGTCTTCTGTCCAGTCAGTTCTTTTCTAGAGCTTTTGGCACCCATAGTTCCCAATTTACCAGTTTCATTATATCCAGCTTTCCTGCATACTCCAGTCTGGGCTTCCATTCCCCCTGGCAGGGTCTTGGGCTACCTTTTTCCCTCCTAGCATATGCCACACAAACAAATATAAAAGGTGCCCTGCTTTCAGAGGCCTACATGGGAAAAGGACAAAACATAGAAAGCTCCCCAGAGAACGTGAAATTCCTCGAGCCCCAGCATATATCAAACAAAAGCCTCTCTTCTTAATGTTTGTAGAGCAGGTTTTTAGCTGGCTAGAGTCCAGTCTGAATGACTGCAAGGGACAAAGCAAGTTAGAGTGTTCCAGTCAGCCAGGGTGTAACCCAGTTATTATAGTTTCTACTGGATCTCTAATACACAGGAACAATTAAGTCACTCCTAATTTAGTGTGGTACAGAAAGTCTTCAGCCAAAAATACCAATGGTAACTTCCTACGTTTAGAATTCTGTGAAAACGTCAGAAGATTTTTTTTTCCCAGTCTCCTTATGTTTCTTTTTTAAACATAGCTGGAGATGGATTGAATGAGTAGTACTCAGGATATTTAAAAGTGATGCTGTCAAGTCAATAAGGTCCCAATATTTATTTTACCTTTTGAAATGGCCCTCATCTGGTACTAAAATATCCTCCAGATTTGATTTCTATATGAGAAATACAGATGAGGATCAAAAATCCACAGCTTGTCACTGAAAAAATAATGTGTTAAAAAAAAAAAAAAGAGAGAGAGAGAAGGAAAAAAAAAAAAAAAGCAACTGCAGCTTCCCTGGGGCTTTCAAAAAAACCAACAACCAACATAATGCCCTCTTCTTGTATCATCCTCCTCTTTTTGGATTTATAGTAGCCTGTAAACCAATAAACACTATTCCTGGAGTTGTCTGTCATCATCGAGAATGCAGGTGCACAAATAAGGAAGAAAAAGAAAGGGAAGTTAATATCAGCTTAGTGCATTTGCCAAGCAAAAAGGCACAAAATCAGTAGCTAAAGAAATGTTACATTCATGCTGTTAACAGGATATTGCAAACAATGAAAATGTTAAGTATTTAGATGAATGTGTCTTTAAGTGTCTCTTTGTGGCTTATAATAAGCCAATTGAAATGCTTTGAGAAAAAGGAAGTTCTGTCTAATTATAATGGAGCCATGAGCTTTTATGGGCATAGACCTTTGGCAGGACTTTACCATGGGAATTTTGTAACAATTAAAGTAATTTCTCACCCCTAACACTTCCACACCTTTCTCAAAGATTAAAGGAGTGGCTTTATTTGGTTCAGTAAGGGCAAGTCAGGATCATAACTACACTAGTAGGAGGGATATTTTCTTTTTCTTCTAATCCATTTACTATAGCTGTAGCTATAATAACACAAAAATCTCACTTTTCCCCCCAATCCTGACCCCTTTTTCTTGTCTGAGTAACTTGGCTGAGCACTGAAAAACTGCTGTGGCAAGAGTCAAGGAAAAATCTCACACCCAGGCTGTGGAGTGGCAGCAGAGCCACTCTGGGTATGTCTACACAGCAATTTAAGCCCAAGCTCAAGCCAAACCCTTTTTGTGTCTGCACTGCAAATGTGCTAACCTAGGGCTAGGGGAGACCCAGGGTCCCAGGACCCTGCAGGTCTGGAGGGTCCTAGCCTATATTAAGCTGGGACCTAGGGACTAAGCCCTATTTGTTTCCTGTGCGCATGCAGCCCCAGCTTGACTCAAGTCCCGAAAGTTCTCAGGATGTATCCCAGAGTTTCTGGCAGCCAGCGCAGCAGCTGGGGGCGTCATTACTGTCTGGCTGAGCACACACTCTCTCTTCCTGCTCTTCTCACGGCGGTGGTGGTGGCTGTGGCTCCACCTTGCCACTGCACAGGGAGCAAAGTTGACAGGCGGGAGGCGGCTCCCAGCTGCCAGGATGATGAGGGTTATTTCCTTCCTAGGCCACGCTGAGCCAGGCGCCCTGCCGATCCTGCTTCCTGCAGGGCCGCCACTTGGTCCCGCTCCACTCTCTGGCCCTTGCTCCCCTCCATGGGGACAGAGGCACCCAGGCAGCATGCACTTTGAAGCAGTGAGTGGGAGCCAGCCTGCAAAATTCCCTGCAGACTCCTGGGGATCTGTTATCCCTACCTCGTGGGGTGTGGCAGGGCAGGGATAAGGGATCCCTGGAGGGATGCTGGAGCACACTGCACCCCTTGCAAGCCCTGGGGATGCACGGGGTGGGGGTGTTCTTCTGATACCTTCACTTTATATCAAACTTCAAAACAGACAGAAATAAACACACACTTTCACTGAATATCCCATTTTAAATATTAAGAATTGCAGAGTTTTATTTTAATAATTTCCCAGCCCTGGAGACTGATGTACTAATTATTCTCCGAACAGGTGCACATGGGCATTTTCCTGCTAGTGTGACTCCACCTAGACCTGGAAAGCCCAGTTCTCAGATTAGATGGCAATTCAGCATAAAGCCTTCTCCAACTGCAGTCATTCTCCTGAGACCAAAGACACTAATTATGCAGTTTACGTACTCACATGCTGCTTATGGGCACACAAGTCCCATCAATAGCACGGCCACAGTTAGGAAATAGAGTGGGCAGTAGAATCTTCCCACAGTGCACCACATTCCTAGGGCTCTGCAGTGGTTCTCAACCTTTCCAGATTACTGTGCCCCTTTCAGCAGTATGACTTGTCTTGCATACCCCCAAGCTTCACCTCACTTAAAAACTACTTGCTTACAAAATCAGACATAAAAATACAAGTGTCACAACACACTATTACTGACAAATTGCTTATTTGCTCCTTTTTACCATGTAATTATAAAATAAATCAATTAGAATATAAATATTGTATTTACATTTCAGTGCATAGTATATAGAGCAGTATAAACAAGTCATTGTATGAAATTTTAGTTTGCACTGGCTGCAGTAGTGCTTTTTATGTAGCTTGTTGTAAAACTAAGCAGCTATCTAGATGACTTTATGTACCCCCTGGAAGACCTCTGCATACCCGTGGTTGAGAACCACTGGGCTAGAGTGTCGACATGGGGGTGGAGAGCGCTAGGCGCTTTGGGATAGGGTTACTTTGACTAAAGTCTATACACTGCAGTGTGGATGTAAGAGCCCTTGGTTTGAGCACGGGTTGGAAAATTCTTAACCTAGTGTTAAAATGCAGTGTAGAGGCTCAAGCTCAGCGTTCCCTTTCACAAGTCAGCTGACTCGAGTCCCACTAACCCTAGGCTTACATTGATGTGTAGACATAGCCTCTGTGGCCACTACTCCACCACAACTCTTGCTGTGCCCAGTGCTCTTCTACAGGAGGCAGGATTGGGCGATATGCATAGCAACAGATCCTCTGAACCTGCCACAGCCCCTGTCCCCAGATGTGGAGCTGTACTAAGAGCCTTTCTAAGCTGGGCTCTACAGTGTGAAGGGGGGTGGGATCTTCTGTCCATTCTGGCAACTTTCCACACACCCTTGCCCCTCTGGCATATTTGAACGGTAGCACATCTGCTTTGTCAGGGCCCACTTCACCTGCACGTATGGGAGATTGGAGACTAAAGTCCAAATCCTTACTATAGTCCGTTTACTTGGGCTAAATGACACTGTATGTGTGTGTCTCTCTCAGACAGAACGGGGAACAACAATTAAGTAAATGTTTTCATAAGAAACAAAGGTCAAATAGCCTAGACTGGACTTTAGGGTCAGAGTGGAAGGCTGGTCTAGTGGTTAGGGTGCTAGCCTGAGACCTGGATTCAATTCCCTGTTCTTCACACACTTTCTGGGTGACCTTGGGCAAGACTCTTAGGCCTTGCTTCACTAGAAAGAAGGTGTTTGTTACTACTGTAATACTACATGTTAAAACCCTAGTGTAGGTAGGGTATGTGGTATCAACCCTATGCAGCAACCTAGGCGTTACCTTACCCAGCAATGTGTTAAAACTACACCTGAGTGTAATGTCTAAGTGCTGAATAATTTACAGTAATTTCCTTGACTCTTACACATACATAAAACTGCCGTGAGATGAGAGGGAAAGGAGTCACATTCAGTCCCCATTACTTTACCCAACAAGGAGTTATGTGGTTCATGTTACTCTTTGGGATGACTATGTGCTCAAGCAGGAGACACCTGTAATATTACTCCATTCAGCAGCCTTCCAATAGAGTGTAAGAGATTTTACTTTTGCAATACTTAGTTGCCATTGGCTAATGGAGCAAGAATTTCAAGTATTGCAATTAAGTGTAATGTGCTGCTAGAGCAGTGCATCACCACATAATCAGCAAAATGCATCATTAATTACTCTTACAAATTAGATGCACTATAAGTTGCAGATAGGAGTATTGCAATAACAAAACTGGAATAGTCATAAAAGGGGTCAGATAGTTCCTGGTCCTATGTGGGTGTACCAAAAGAGAGGCCACAGGAAACCCTTTCCTCTCCACCACGCCTGCACGGGAGGCGGTCTCAATATGGCATCTGATAAAGAATATCTTTTGAAACTACACAGAATATTTTAGCTCAGAAGAATATAATCACTCTAGCATTTGACTCTGGGGTTAAAACCCCTACTCCTGCAAAACATTTGGTGATATCTTGAGTGATCACAAGTGGTCAGGACCTTTGTGTTACATTTCATTTGAAAGACTGTGCCCTTCAGTGATACATTACTGGGGCATTGGCTCAGTACTGACTCAAAGAGAAGAGCACCAATTATTAACTTATCAACATCACTTCCTGCAGAATCCTAGGTTTTTTTAGATGCTCTCCCATGCACACTCTGATCAGACACAGCCCTGCTCACTTCTATGAGATCAGACAAGAACAGAGCCTGAAGTGAAATGGCTTCAAATAATGGTTATCAAGTTGTTTCTTATCCCTTCTCGGTGTGAATGAAGTGAAGCTAAGTGGTCGTGGCACTCAGAGATTGCACAAGGAGTATGCCAAACACACCTGCAACCTTCTCTAATTAATTAAAATACATATTTTTAGAGTCTTCTATTAACCAGATTAGGCACACACTGCAACATACACAGATTTTAACATACATGGCTCTTTGCATTTACATGCTTTACAGGAAAAGTAATGAGATATGACCAGATGGGTAGAATGTTTATAAATAGTGTTCAGGGAATGATATTTTCCCCGCCATATCTCATTAGATGCAATAATGAGATTATAACATAGAACACTGCATGTTAGAGAAACTCTTTAGTAAAGGTTTATTATTTTGTTTAATGAATTTTAGTAGTAAAATAAGGTGTAGAATGGCATCAGAAAAAGGTAGAAAAGAATGAGTAGCATTAGTAGAGATGGGGGAGAATCCAAGGGCCATTGAAATGAACAGAAAAGATTCCTGTTGTCTTAAGCAGGCTTTACATCAGGCGTGTGGAGCACAAAAGGCGCTAAAATGGCATTTGAGCATACTGAGACTCTGGCCTCAGCCTTACCTTACTTTTCTTCTCTTTCCTAATGTGACTCAACCAAATTCATTAGAGCCGTCCTGTGGTGGTGAAATGTTGAAGGAAGGTTCTGTCTCGACAGTCTAGTCAACATTCCCTTCCCTTCTTTCAACTCTTCTTCCTTCTCCCAGTCACAGAAGTTTCTGCTCTCCTCCTCTAACCCCTCCACTTACCCTAGTGAGCCTATCTCATTTCTTGATCTCCCCCACACCCACTCTTATCCCCTCCTTGATTCTTTTGCATAACCTCTCACTCTCCTACGGCTCTTTCTCCTCACATTACCTTGGGGTAACTAACAAGCATGAGCTATCCTGGGGCTCACAATGAAGATCAGGCATTTTAGTTTTCCTGCTCGGTAAACTCACTAAAAATGAAAAATTAGATTCTGCAGAAGTTGATGGATAATTCCCTCAAACTCGCCAGGAAAAGCCTCCTACTAATTTCTGCTCTCAAAAAAGCAAAACAGGTAATATACAATCACCTATCAAATAAAACACATCTGAAAATCTGGCCTTGTTGAATGAAAACATCAGAAATTTGTTGCAACTGTAATGTCACTACCATAATTAGTTGAGAACTCACAGCTGTGAACATTCTTTGATCCAAATGGCTAATCAAAAGACTGGATGATCTTCAGCCCATTTTTAAAAATTGGAATAAATAGTTTTTTAGATAATGCCATATAAAAAGTTTTCAAAGAATAAAAAGCACACAAATACTAACATTAAAAAAATAATGATGTTTGGAGACTTATGGGAAAATTTGTTTACCTCTATCATCACTGCCACCTTTGTTGTGAATAAACTTATTCTATGTTCAAGTTAAACACAGCTCATTTTGTACTGTTTGTACTTGGCAATAATGTTCACACCAAACTGAAACCAAAGAAAGGCACCTTAGTAAAAACCAAGAGCCAGACCGGAAGCAAACTTTAAAAAAAAAAAAAAAATCAGTTTGGAACATTTATTTTTCATGGAATGTAGAAGGGAATAATACAAGAAAAAAAGAGAGAGGTTCAGGGGGCCCTTGAAACATAATATTAACACTGGGCATAGTGCCAGTCCTCAAGTAAATGTAGGAAAGAGTTTGCCCAGAAGGCATTTGTGGCTAATCCTAGTTATTAATGAACAGTATACGCTGCCAATAAAGGAATGCGGCCTATAAGTCTCCTTTTTATCATTCATTTAAAGTTCTTTACTGGCATAAGCAATAAATAAACAAACCTGAATGTGAATAATGCAACAGCTAGAACATTTGGACTCTGGTTGTTAACTATTCTTTTAATTATTGAAGAAATAATTAGAAAGGAACATCACCATGAGATGTCCAGACATTTGAAACAACACGTCAACATTTTTTGCCACTTTTATGTATGCCTAATTAGGTTTCACTGTAAACCAAGTCTTTCCCCTTCACTCTTTTCAAAAAAATGTGACTGATTATGGGTGTGACTGGAAGAGCAAGTATCAGAGGGGTAGCCATGTTAGTCTGAATCTGTAAAAAGCAACAGAGGGTCCTGTGGCACCTTTAAGACTAACAGAAGTATTGGGAGCATAAGCTTTCGTGGGTAAGAACCTCACTTCAGATGCAAGTAATGGGAGAGCAAAGAGTTTTCAGCCTCTCTATTTTAAAGGATTAAGTTTTCTGCCCAGAAAATATCTTCACAATGCACGAATCATGCATTTATCTCTTTGTACATGTGTCCTAGAAAGACTAGTGAAAATTTAAATTGAGGATTCTATTTTAGTCTGATATATAATGAAAGATGTTAATTACATTAACACTGACATCAAAGCTCCACATTGCCTCATTGGCACCACTAGGGAGGGAGCAAGGGACATGAGGGAAAGACACTGACATCCGTGGGGCCATGATTTCATCCAGAGTCTTAAATATTAAAAGTGTAGAGATCAGTTTACTGTACAGATAAAGATTCATTTATAAGAGAGCAGTTCACTATAAAGAGAGGCTGTGCCTTTATTAACTGAACAAATAGGTAATCTTTGTTCTAATAATTGTTCAGTATTCTCTGAAAATTCCCAAAACATTTCGAGACAGCAAGTGACCACAACAGGAATAATGTCCAAATGCCGTCTGGGATCACGGATCTTCAGACAAGATTATCCGTGCCCTCATGTAGGACTCTCCAGAGGCAACAGCATAGCTATGTGAGTTGGGATAACTTAATAATTATAAACACATACACTAGAACAGGGGCGGGCAAACTTTTTGGCCTGAGGGTCGCATTGGGTTTCAGAAATTGTATGGAGGGCTGGTTAGGGGAGCCCTAACCTGGCTCCCCTCCCTGCTTCTTGCCCCCAACGCCCCCCCCCCCACCCTGGGACTCCTGTCCCATCCAACCCACGCTGTTTCCTGACCGCCCCCGGAACCCCCGCCCTGACTATCCCCCACTGCCCCCATCCAACTCCTCCTCTCATTCCTGATGGCCCCCTCAGGATCCTTGCCCCATCCAACCACCCCTTTTCCCTGGCCCCTGACTGCCCCTGGAACCCCTGCCCCTGGCTGCCCCCCACCGCCGCATCCAACCCCCCCTCCTTCCTGACTGCCTCCCCTGGGACCCATGCCCCCATTCAACCCTCCTCTGATCACACCCTTGGCCCTGGGTACACACTTAATATGCCACCCCTGTTGTTAGAAATCGGTGGTATGAAGATGACTAGGCCACTTGGGGATTCCCTTACATCAGCAGAATCCTTTGCTATCCCATTAGGGCAGCTTTATGGTTCCTTTGTGCAACTGGATTTGGGAGTGAGCAGGGGCCACATCGTCTCTAAAGTTCCATAGCAAGAGTCACAGAAGAAAACACGCAGACAGAAATTAAACTAAACACAAAAGTGACTGAATCCATGTATAAATCTAAGAAGCAATGCTTATTCAGCAAAACATGGAATATCTGTACTGTTTGGAAACTACTGCATGCCACCAACCTTGCAAGATTTATGCATTGTCTACAGGGACACTACGTCGACCTAACTACACCGACGTAAGCCCTTTGCCTCTTGTGGAGGTGGAGTTATGTCAGTGTAGTAGGGCACTTACATCGTCGGGAGCAAGGCTGTAGTGTGTACACTGACATAATAAGGTCGACATAAGCTGCCTTATGTCAACCTAATACTGTAGTGTAGTCCAGGCCTTAGTTTAGCTTCAAAAATAGAAGCGACTAGCAAAATATCTGTCTAGTTAAGAATGTGATTTTAAGCTACTGTTTAAGGACTCTAAGGATTATTCTGTGAACTAGTATTCTGCTGAAACAATACTACAGTTTTATGACTCTGCCATTTTTCTTGCATAATAAGGAATCTATAAAGATCATATGATTTTGCAGACAGAAGTGATGCAGGTTAGCTTTCCTATATATTTTTTTAAGTATGAAAACAAGCTAAACTAGATCACTGGCAAAACAGATGAGCTAGCAGCATTTGGTGACTGCTGGAACTTTCAGGTTTTCTCAAGAGTTGATTACAAAACAGAAGGCAGCTCTAAAGCTCTTTAATGTGACTTGCAATTGAAAGTGTTTACAAAATTTTAATAACCTAAAATACTGAACACTTTTTAACACCTTCTTTAGTTCCATGTTCTAACAACAGCTATCCACTCCAAAAGCAGGTTTCCTCCAATCATGCATCCGTGCCTTCATCTCAGGTACTACATTAATTCACTTTGCGATTTTCATGATGTCAAAGAGCCAGAAACTGAAGTGGACTATTCTGGAAACAATATGCTGCCCGCTGTTGCACTGGTGTGCAGGGATGAGGGGAAAGAGGCAACATATTTACCCCTATAAGCAGTCAGGCAGGATACTTCCATACAGCACAGGCATGCATTGGGAGTTACAGCTGACTAACATGGTATTGGGTATGTTTATGCTCTCTCCTAACTGGGTTGTGCGTATGTTGCTGTCACGGAGTATGGGGGGACACAAGGCCCTGCACCCCCGGCTTCCTGCGATTCACCATGACTCTCAGCCAGCCAGTAAAGCAGAAGGTTTATTTAGACGACAGGAATACAGTTCAAGACAGGTCTTGAAGGCACAGACAACAGGACCCCCCTCAGTTAGGTCCATCTTGGGGTCCCAGGGCGCCCCAGCCTCCTTGCGAGGTCAGAGCCCCGTCTGCCTCCCAGCCAGCTCCTGAAACTCTGCCTTCAGCGACCCCTCCCACAGCCTTTGTTCAGTTTCCCGGGCAAAGGTGTTACCTGGCCTCTAACCCCTTCCTGGGTTCTCATGTTACATGCTCAGGTATTCTCCGTCGGTCAGTCTCCCATCCCCCAATGCAGACTATCCTAGCCACACTCCCCTGTCAGCATTCAAAGACCACAGTAAGAACAGTCCCAGTTCATCACAGTTGCCACCAGCTGTAAGTGGTGTGGTAGCTAGGCTGACCAGATAGCAAGTGTGAAAAATCGGGACGGGGGTGGGGGGATAATAGGCACCTAAATAAGCAAAAGCCCCAAATTTCAGGACTGTCCCTATAAAATTGGGACATCTGGTCACCCTAATGGTAGATGATGGGAGGGCTCAGAGGATCAGTGAGGTGCACTGCACAGTATGTTGCCCTGAACTGTCTGTCTGGATTCCTGTAGCATAGGAATCCAGCAGCGACCATAACATTGGTTGCTAACTCCAATAATAAACAAAATAAAAAGTTAATAGCTCATGTTAGTGACACATAAAACCTTCAGGAAACAGATCAAAATTCATAGTGTCTGTTTTATTCTATTTAAAAAAAAATTATGTCTTGTTGTAGTTCTAGAATCAAAAAAACTCCCCACTTGAAAGACAAGGGTTTCAACGCTGCTAGATGTGAAAGATAATAATGCCTTTAATGTTCTGTAGCACCTCATCAGAAATGTGCTTTATCTGCAGATGAGATCTTAACTCAATTAACTCAACCTGAAATCCACAAAAAACTCGGAGAATTTATCTTTCACTGACTTTGCTGGATCTCTTTCATAATGGGGGTGGGGGAACTTGTTCAATATATTGGAAGGAGGGTAATTTTGAAAGCATTCTGCCAAAACCCTAATGGCAAATGGAAGGACTATTATACATTCATTACTTTGAAAATGAAACCTTTTGAAGGCTAGCTATTGAAGAAGTGGGACTGCAGAAATTTGACAGGAGAGAATATTATTTTTATTGTTAATAAACATTTTGGGGGAGACTCCGCCGTTGATACCTGTAACAGGATGGCAGACTCTGTGAAGCTAAATAAGGAAGCAGAGCTTTTCTGTTGTGTCTTTGAGATGACAGGTATAATCAGAGCTGAATCATACTATTAGGTGGATTTTGTTAGCTCCAAGTAGGATATGAAGGGTTGGAGAACACTAGGTTCTGGGATAGAAATCCCGTGGGGGAAAACACTAGGAACATTCTGGCTCAGGGACAGTAGCTTAGGCTAAGGTTTGATTGATTGGTTAGTGTCTGAGTTAACAATGAAATCAAAACCTAAAGAGAGAAAGTTTTAACTATACAGAGAACATATATATTACATTCAGTGTAGGGTGGGAACTCTCCTGATGAAAACATCTAATCAAAGATCTAACTAGTATCATTCTTAGGCCTACTTCAGCCTTAAACAACTTTTGTGCTATGCTTTATACCAAGTGGAAGCTCTGCAGATATATTGATTTCCACAGCTACAGCTACAGAGGAGGTAAAAACACAATGGCTCCTGTGGCTGGCAGCAAGAGCCCCAGGTGCCTGGGGCTGTCAGCGGGAACCCCTCTTTGCAGGGCTCCCGCAAGGAGAGGCTCCTTCTGTCAGCCTACCCTGGGCAGCTGGGGCTCCTGCTGTCAACCTGCCCCGGGCAACTGGAGCTCCCACTGTCAGCCAGATGTGTGACCTGAGAGCACCTTAAAGGCTCAGAAACCGGAAGGGAAATAAAGAGAACTCACATTTCATTTAAAAAAAAATCCTCATGATTTTTAAGCCAATCTCATGATTTTGGGGGGTCTGACTCATGATTTTCTAATGGTGAGGGATGGCAACACTGAGTTACTTTGCAGAGGGGTAGTAGAGGAGTGAAATTAGTAGGACACTAATCTAGCTCATAGATGATAGTTAGAACCCTCTGGGCAGGAGCAAAATTGTCAAGAACCATGCCAGTTCTCCACTCTTGCTGCAGCTGAGAGCAGCACCAGAGAAAAACGCTAGAGTTAATAGGGGAAAAGACTAAAAATTGGAGGATGTGGGAGGCTCTGGAGAGGGAGAAGAGACATAAAGCTCTCTGTCCCTTCTAACATCAAGAGGAGAAGCAGGTGGGGTGAGATAAGTTTATAAGATACCAACTTGTCAGAGTCTGAAACAAAAGATGAAACCCCAAGGAAGCCACAGGGGCAGCACTATGGTAGAAATCCCATTGCCCTCCCTCCTCACATCAATTTGGAGTTGCAGGGCCGGCTCCAGCTTTTTTGCTGCCCCAAGCGGCCAAGAAAAATAAATAAAGCCACAATCGGCAGCACTTCGGCGGCAGCTCTACCGCGCCGCTTCATTCTTCAGCGGCAATTCGGCAGCCGGTCCTTCCCTCCGAGAGGGACTGAGGGACGTGCTGCCCCTTTCCACTGGCTGCCCCAAGCACCTGCTTCCTGCGCTGGTGCCTGGAGCCAGCGCTGGCAGGGAGTGTTGAGCATCTCACTATGCAGTTGCTTATGAGCCTAGATGCTGAGGCACCCTTCTCCAACTGTCTTCTTTCATCTCTGCCTCTGGCTAGTTAGATGTCTGGTAAATGTTGTAAGCTCAGTTATGAAGGAAGGCAGAGGGATTAATGTAGAAGGAGAAGATTAATAAAGTACATTGAATGGCATTTTCATAGTTAATGATAGCCCTGTACAGGGTAAATAAAGAGAACACTTCATTTAAGTATTTATAGTTCTAAAGTGTATACACTGAAGATGAAGCATCTACTCTGCCCTAGAGACCTGCGTGGGAGTATATTTTTAATCCTGCTCCTGTCTCTCCCAACAATACCCACTCCCACCGGCTCTTGCATTCTTTCTTGCATTTTTATCCTGCTCCCATCCACAAAAACCTGATCCTGGAAATCCTGCAAGAGAGACAGATTCCCCCATGCTACTAAAAAAAAAAAAAGAAAAGTTGGTTAATATATTATATATAGAAATGGAATTCAGACAATTTTTACCACTAAAATAATAAAACAAATCTTGCTTAAACCATGTAAAAAATTCTTTAACTCCTGTTATGATAGACATCAGATCTTTCTATCCCTCGCTTAAATTTAAGTATTAAAACCTTTATTTAAAAAAAGAAGAAAAAGAAAAACTTGCTTTACATTGCTGAAATTCTATTTATGACAAACTGATAAGAGATTTAGTGTTTTTCCGCAAATTCCTGAAGCCCTTTTCTTTGCCCACCCAGTCCCTCCCACAACAAACTACATTTTACCTGCTCCAGCTATCATGGCAGTGGGTCCTGTGGGACCCGTGTGATTTTAGTTTTGCTGTAGGGCTCTACTCTGCCCTTCCCACCCTGGCACCTCATTTGCTCCTCAGATGTATGGAGATTAAAGCAGTTTGAAAAGTGGATTCAGGAGTTACAACTCCAAGCTCTTCATAATTTGGGATAGCTGTTTGGTCACTCACACAGCTCATCTTTTTAGCTGGTGGGTATCGGGGCAGCTTCCATTGCTGCCTTTGGGACAAATCTTCAAGGAGGTTGTACACATTTTAAATGTACTGGTTGTTTTCAACAACGAGTGGAGTCAATGGCAACATTTATGGCACACTTGGAACACCTGAACCAACTCTGTGATTATAATGGGTGATATAAGGGATATGCTCTATAATAGGCTGACGTGAGTTTACAAGGGAGTGGACTCAGTGCAGATTGTTTGTAGAGCCAATATTTGTTTTTTAAGAGGACCATAAACCTTGTCTTAACAATAGAACCCACAACAAAAATCTGAAGTTTCTGAGTGCTTTAGCACAGGGCAATGTAATGTAGCAGCTAAAAATAAAAAACAGATGCCAATAAAACCAAGCACCTGCCTTGTTTCTGGTGTGTCTGCTGGTGGGGGAAGGGAAAGCAGAATTACTCTCCCAACAGCAGCTCTTTCTTTTTTCTAAATGCAGAATGCAAATCCTACATGAAAAGTGGGTTACGTTACCTGAGAGTTTTACAGTAAAGTTTATAGTGCTGTGTGAAATTCATCTGGTTTTGGTTTGCAAGGTTTGCAGACCCCTAACTTTCACTCTGAGTTTTGGGCTTGAATGAACCCAAAAGCTGAAAGCAATATTCAACCAAGCCAGATAAGTTTTACATGGTTTCACGTTAAAACCCTACAAAACACAGGCTTCAGCCACAATTTACACCTGGGACTATAAACTGAACGGGTATGACCAAATATCCATGAACCTAGCCTGTAATTTGAGTTTATAATAAAACTCCAAATCATTTGAGTTTCACCTGTTCTAAGCTTTCATTATGAAAGTTTTGCACTCAGTTAGCAAGGTAAAAGATGGTTGGTGTGATTTCTGTTAGGTTAGGTAACACACCTAACGACATTTACAATAAAGGAAGATGAAGAAGCTTATGGTTATTCACTGCATAAAGTCAGACAACACAGAGAGAAAAAGTTACTGGCTACTTAGGAGATGATCAAGTTCTTGATGAGGCATATAGACACAACCATGGATGAGACCTAGCATAAAATGTGGAAACTGGTGCAGGCTCCAGACCTATTTGCATAACAAATACAACATTTCTTTTAGGTTGTTTAGGTTGGGTTTTACTGGTTTTAGATACTGCTTTTAGATTTTAGTACCAGACCCAAGTATTTAATAAGGATTAACTTTTATATAAATGAGCTGTCTTCAACAAAATGTTAATAGTCCTGGAAGCTGTATTGGCAAGAAACCAATATCTCACACAGTGCTGGAAAACCAGAGGGAAAAGACAAAAGCGCATCATATTGCTCCAGTAAATTTCAAGACATAACAGGCATTTAGATTTGGTATTCTGCCATAGTTCTAAGATATTAACAATAAAATGATTGGCTGTGTGAAGTAACACATTGCATATAGTCTTTTAAATCTCTTTGGGTACAGATATCTTATTTAGCTGGCATGTCTGCCAGAGATACAGTTGTTTAATACAACATTTGCAAAATTGCTACTAATGTATGTTCTGATAGTATCCGTTTCTTATAGCAATAGTGTGAAGAAGGCCCATTTACAAATGAAATCTGTTGTTGGCACATCTGGTAAAAAAGTTTTCAGCTATAAAAGATAGCTAATTCAGACATCTGGTTTTCAGTTAGTTTTCTTGCTGCAATAACACTCAATTTGCACATTGTAATATGTACATTAAACATTCTAAAATAATTCTAAAAACAATTTAGAGGAAAAAGTAGGGTTACCATACGTCCGGATTTTCCCGGACATGTCCGGCTTTTGGGGGCTCAAATCCCCGTCCGGGGGGAAATCCCCAAAAGCCGGGCATGTCCGGGAAAATCGGGAGGCTCGGCCGGGGCCTCTTTGTCCGGGGCCGGGGGCATGGTGCCGGGCCGGGGGGGCGCGGGGCCGGGGTCCGGGCCGGGAGCCGGGCCCGCGGGGCCGGGAGCCGGGGGCGCGGTGCCGGTCCGGGCCCGCGGAGCCGGGTCGGGGAGCCGGGCCGGGGTCGGGGGGTGTGCCGGGCCGGGAGCCCGGGTCGGGGAGCCGGGGGGTGCGCCGGGGTCAGGGAGCCCGGGTCGGGGTCAGGGAGCCGGGGGGTGCGCCGGGGAGCCGGGCAGTGCGCCGGGGTCGGGGAGCCGGGGAGTGCGCCGGGGTCGGGGAGCCCGGGTCGGGGAGCCGGGGAGTGCGCCGGGCCGGGAGCCGGGGTCGGGGAGCCGGGGAGTGCGCCGGGGTTGGGGAGCCGGGGAGTGCGCCGGGCCGGGAGCCCGGGTCGGGGAGCCGGGGAGCGCGCCGGGCCAGGAGCCGGGGTCGGGGAGCCGGGGAGCGCGCCGGGGTCGGGGAGCCGGGGAGCGCGCCGGGGTCGGGGAGCCGGGGCTGGGGAGTGCGCCGGGGTCGGGGAGCCGGGGAGTGCGCCGGGGAGCCGGGGTCGGGGGGGGAGCCGGGGAGTGCGCCGGGGAGTGCGCCGGGGTCGGGGAGCCAGGGAGTGCGCCGGGCCGGGAGCCGGAGCCGGGGAGTGCGCCGGGGTCGGGGAGCCGGAGCCGGGGAGTGCACCGGGGTCGGGGAGCCGGGGCCTCTTTGTCCGGGGCCGGGGGCATGGTGCCGGGCCGGGCTGGGCGCGGGGCCGGGGTCCGGGCCGGGAGCCGGGCCCGCGGGGCCGGGAGCCGGGGGCGCGGTGCCGGTCCGGGCCCGCGGAGCCGGGTCGGGGAGCCGGGCTGGGGTCGGGGAGCCGGGGAGTGCGCCGGGCCGGGAGCCGGGGTCGGGGAGCCGGGGAGTGCGCCGGGGTCGGGGAGCCCGGGTCGGGGAGCTGGGGAGCGCGCCGGGCCGGGAGCCGGGGTCGGGGAGCCGGGGAGTGCGCCGGGGTGTGCGCCGGGGTCGGGGAGCCGGAGCCGGGGAGCCGGAGCCGGGGAGTGCGCCGGGGTCGGGGAGCCGGGGAGTGCGCCGGGGAGTGCGCCGGGGTCGGGGAGCCGGGGTCGTGGAGCCGGAGCCGGGGAGTGCGCCGGGGTCGGGGAGCCGGGGAGTGCGCCGGGGTCGGGGAGCCCGGGTCGGGGAGCCGGGGAGTGCGCCGGGGTCGGGGAGCCGGGGAGCGGGCCGGGAGCCGGGGTCGGGGAGCCGGGGAGTGCGCCGGGGTCGGGGAGCCGGAGCCGGGGAGTGCGCCGGGGTCGGGGAGCCGGGGGGTGCGCCGGGCCTGCGGGGCTGGGAGCCGGGGGGTGGTCGGTCGGGGCCGGCACCCCAGGGCCCGAGCCGACCCAGGCTGGAGCCGCGGGGGGACCAGCCTGGGCCGCGCCTCCTCCCCCCGCCCCCCTTGCCTGCTTCAGGCTTCCCGCGAATTAAATGTTCGCGGGAAGCAGGGGAGGGGGCGGAGACTTTCGGAGGGGGCGGAGACTTTCGGAGGGGGCGGAGTTGGGGGCGGGGCTGGGGGCGGGGGTGGGGCCCCGGGGAGTGTCCTCCATTTGGAGGCACAAAATATGGTAACCCTAGAAAAAGTGATGTTGCTATTGTGCTTTTCCAGACTAATATAAACTATATCACTTCAAAACATTCGCTGAAATTCTGCCCTCAATCAGTTATGCAAGCCTACTGCAGTTACTGGGCTGATAGATATGTAACTTAGGCCCAGAGCCCATTAAATATAATCACAACCATAAAAACCTGTCTCCATATAGTTTGCAGTGTTGTTGTAGCCATGTTGGTCCCTAGATATTAGAGGGACAAGGTGGATGATGTAATATCTTTTATTGGAACTTCTGTTGGTGAGAGAGACAAGCTTTCAAGCTACATGGATATCTTGTCTCTCTCACCAACAGAAGTTGTTCCAATAAAAAATATTACCTCACCCAACCTTGTTTCCTTATAGGTCAGTTGTATCCCAGTATTGTAACCTTTGGGGGGTCAAATTAATCCCTAGGGAAGAATTTAGCCCTTTATGTTATCAGTAGCGTCTCCTATTATTTTCGGGTTTTTTATTGTGGACCACGATTTCAGTAGCAAGATGTAGTGAATTCTATTTACCAGATGCTGTGCCAATGGAGATTAGGTATATTTATTTTGTTTTACTTTGTGAATTGTATGATTAATGTGGGAAATTTGAAGCTCTTTGGAACACAGATATGATCTAACCAGTACAAATTAGAGTAAATCCTTTGAGGTAGAAGATATGACAGGAAGAAGATGCCACAACAGCTTTACAAAATTTCAGGCAGGCAGAGCTATATTGTAAAGTGTTAACAGAATAGCCCCTTTCCCACCCCCAGCCCCGCCCCAACTCCACCCTTTCCCCGCCCCTTCCCCAAAGTCCCCGCCCTAACTCCCCCTCCTCCCTCCCAGCCACGTGAAAAGGGCTGCTCGAGCACTACCGGCTTTACGGTTTGCCGGGCAGCCTCCAGACCCTGCGCCCCCGGCCGGCGCTTCCCCAGCGCAGCTGGAGCCCGGGAGGGGAAGCGCCCAGCCGGGGGCGCAGGGTCTGGAGGCTGCCCGGCAAACCATGAAGCCGGTAGCACTCGGGCTTCGGGCAGCTCCTATGCCTCCGGACCCTGCGCCCCCGGCCGGGCACTTCCCCTCCCCGGCTCCAGCTGCTCTGCTCCTCCCCGGACTCAGACTTCGGCTCTGTTTAAAAGCCAAGCTGCCCGAGCCAGCACTACCGGCTTCGGGCAGCCCCCTTGACTCTGGACCCCAGCCGCTGGCTGGGCACTTCTCCTCCCCGGCTCCAGCTGCTCTGCTCCGGCGGCACAGGGTCCTGCGCAGATACAAAATTTGTATCCACATCCGATCCACCATGTGCAAACACAGTCTGCAGATATAAATCAGATATCCGCAGATTTACAAGCCTGTATACATGACCACTCAGGATTTGGCCCTTAAGAAATATGTATGTATACCGTAAATATTTAATTTTTGAAATGGAAGGTATTTGCAAAGAGCTACAGTTGTACGTTGTATAATACTATATGCTGCTGAAACAAGGCAGCATGTGCATTTGTGTATATGTTAAAAAAAAAAAGATATGTTCTTTTAAAGAGATAATTCTGCTACGAATGCACAGTGGTTCCATCATAATCCCCAGATTCAGCTCTGATTCTTTGGTCTGGAGGACAAAATTCCATAATGCTAATGAGAGAGAAAAATATGAACTCCTTTACTAGGGCCCAGATCCTCAAAAGTATTTAGATGCCTGACTCCAAAAGCCTGATCCTGGATCTCACATCATTGTAAACTGGTGCAGGAGCCTCATTAACTTCAGGGGAATCACTGCTGATTTGCAGCATAGGTGAGATCAGAATCAATCCCCAGAATCTTTAACCTAGCATGCTGATTTAGTATTGGAGAGGTAAACAGGAAGCATCTGTAGTCCTGAAGAATTTATAGTGCATTTGTTCAGCATTTTGTGAAATTAAACAAACAAAAAGCTGTACATTAAAACTTCCCCCACTAAGCTAGAACTCCCCTCCCCGAACGAGTAATGGAGAAACATCAATCACCCTGTTAGTCATGAGAGGAGACTCTGCAGATATGGAATGCTGACTTTTAAGAAATCTCCTGTCTGACACTTAAAGAAAAAAAGCTACAGTTTGCATTTTACTTCTCTGCTCACAGTTGCAGCCTAGTAATGCCTTAGTCACTCCAGTGCTGCTGTATTGAGTTTACGAGAGACGTGACTACTTTAATCAGAGAGAAATCTTCATTAGCCATATTTTTAAAGTGACTATCCAAGGCACAGATGAGAAAAGTAATCTTGGCCACAGCTGCTGCCCAGTGTTAAAAATTCTCATGAATCTTGTGATGATTTGGTGGGGTTTTTTAAAAGCTCCAGTTCCTGGAGGCATGTGAGTACATGCAAATTTAAGTTTTAATTTTTAATGTAAGTTTCCACCCTTATGGTTGTGGAGAAAAATATGAAAGTATGACTGTAGTGTACCCTGAAGATTAAAAAACCAGAAGGCAAAAATAAAAGAACCACCAAATGTATTTTTTAATCAATCATGATTTTTTGCATGCTGACTCATTTTTTTGAGCTTTTGGTTGTTGGCAGTACTGATGATGTGCATGTAAGCTGCTGGGGCATGGGCGGTCTACCAAGTTGGGCCCCACATAGGTGCAAGAACTCATACTTTTAAAAAAGGTTATTTTTTAACTTTTTATTTTACTTATTTTGTGAATAAATATAAAACAAACAAACAAAAACCCACAGCCTGAGACAGACACCTGGCATAGAAAATTTCAGCCCAAATGGTGAAAGTTAGGCAAAGTTGTAAACAAATGAAAATTGGATCTTGTAATGGAAATTATCTGGCAACATTAAGTGTAGGTTACAGAGGTGATAGACACTTCCTAACAGTGTGATGGTGCAGGAGTGTGGGGGGAGGGGCACTGGTGCCCAAACCGTGGCCCCACACTCCTGCACCACCTCTTCCCCATCGCTCGTTCTTACGGACAGTAAAAAATGGTTGTGCCATGGCCCTCTCCCCCCGTTCCGGCGCCCCGATATAGGTGAAGCTGGCAGCACAACCTAATTATGTAGCCTATCTTACTGTTAGTCTGGATGGGTAACATTCTTTTCAGTGCAGAGGCCCACACTAGACCTAAGGGTCAAATTTCACCCATTATGCCGAGTTCCATTAAAATAGTCAATGTATATGCCCTGTATTATATATATGCCATTATATAGAAAAATAATGCAACCCTAATGCAAAAATCAAAGCAAAGTTGCTGCTGATAGAATGCATACTTACTCCAAAGAACCTTCCATGCATTGGTTTTATTATGTAAAATCCCTGTGAAAGCAGTGGTAAATTTGAGATGAAATTTGCTTTAATTAAAATACCTGGTGGAAAGTAAATATTTAATGTTAAAAGGATAATTCCATGGTAACAGTTTAATATTAAATGCACAGATGTTAATTATCAAAATGTAAATGGTTAGGCAATTTAAAAAACAAAACTTTCTTCCCCCCTCCAACGGCCATTGGCAGGGACACCATCATGCACTTTAAAGACTAACTTCTTCCATATTAAGAAGAACAGGAGTACTTGTGGCACCTTAGAGACTAACAAATTTATTAGAGCATAAGCTTTCGTGGACTACAGCCCACTTCTTCGGATGCATATAGAATGGAACATATAATGAGGAGATATATATACACACATACAGAGAGCATAAACAGGTGGGAGTTGTCTTACCAACTCTGAGAGGCCAATTAATTAAGAGAAAAAAAACTTTTGAAGTGATAATCAAATCTTCCATATTTTTATTTTTCAAACTTAAGCCACCTTCAATTGTGAAGTTAACTAAGATAGTTTACGAAGCTGCAAGAACTCTCTTTTGGGACCTAGTGCCTTTCTGTTAAAAAATAAGAGAGCTGAACTGATTAAAATAATTATGTAAAAAAAATCGATTTGGAATGAAATAGCACTAACTTTGATCTTAATGCAGTTTGAAGCAGCAGAGACATAAAACCTGAAGTACTAGATCTATAATGTAAACGTAGACAGACTGATGTTCTTCAGCTATAACAAAGCTATCAGGCATTTCTATAATGGGAACATTTTTGTTCCCTGGGAATAGTAAAATGAAAAGCAAAATATTAATGCTTTAACACGGATGAAGATGCCTTGGGTTTATCCTCTGATGCTTATGTCTCATTTTGCTGATCTAACAATTTAAATCTCATTTGTAAGCAAGTCCTGTAGAAATCTTGCCATCTTCTGCTCACATACTGTATTCTCTGTAAGGAAAAGGAAGCAGAACCTGCAGCTGATATTAGGCTTTAACTAGAAAGCCAGTGGGTGCACATTCTCCCTGTAGAGCGTGCTGCTACACATAATTCCCATTCACTTTTATTACACACCTGCAGCAAAGGAAGAAAGTGGTAAAAAGAAACTCAAAAAATTGTTAGCACTGGGTCCAGCCAGAGGTCATGCCCTTAACAGCATACATAGGCTGCTGTCCAGGCAACAGTGGCCACCCACTGGCCAAAGGAATAGCTACTGGTCCTGTCTGCAGGCAACTGCAGAATGCCTGGCTAATATAAATCAAGTTGTAACCATTGACAATTGATCTTTACAGAGCAATATTAGCCACATGACTGGCGTCAGAAAAGCAGACCTAAAGCATTGTGTGCACACCCCCTCTTGATATTCAAGTCTGTACCAGGGATTCAGAGGAGTCAGCTGTGACTCTTGGCAGACACCCACTGACCATGCCACTAAACACAAACAGCTAGCCAGAGGGTTGCAGTTGGTTCAGGAGGATGCTGTAGGCATCCATAACGCCCCCCCTCCAAGAGGAGGTCTGCAGCCAGATGCACTGCTGCAAAATGAGGTAGCACTTCACTGTAAAGATGCCCTTATCCAGGAGTGGGTCTGCTGCTATGAAGAACCACCAGCCAAACCCTATTGTAGAAGGGGGATCAGCACCAGAGCTTCTGGAGCTGCAGTAATAGCCTGGAGGCAGCCTACAGGGAGGAATTCTGTCCCCGTGGAAGTCTTCAGCACATGGTGTCTACTTGGGGCAGGTACTAGTAAAAGAATTTGTCCTCAGTTCCTTGTGATACTACATCTCAACAGCTGTGAGCATCAATCTTGTGAGAAAACAAATTGGTTTCATCAAAGAAAAGATTGTCAGTTGGCAAAAAGAACAACTTCCAATTGTGGTTTATTTCCAGCAATGCAAACAGGGCAATGTCTGAATGGAAAGAAATTTACTAGGTTAAATTTTGGCCTGTGAAAATGATTTGGTGCTTGAGATTCCAAAGCCCTGAAAGATAGAGGCAGGGAAGAGAGGGGAAAGTCAATTCAAACAGGAAATCGCTGTACCCTTAATTACGCTAATGTTTCACTGGCTTTGGTTTCAGGTGGCACCAATATACAACATGTGCTGCACAGCATCAAAATGCTGTCTTCTGACAGTGCATGTGAGAGACACTGGTCCACTGTACCTCATATGAGCCATATGGCAGGTTTAGAGGTCAGTTTTGGTCTTTATTTGGTTTTAGAATGACCAGGTGAAAAAAATTTCAGACAACATGACTAATGCTGAGGCAATCAGTGGCAGCTTATACTAATTTACGAATTAAATTTTCAAATGGAATGGAATCCATTTAAACTGAAGCCATATTATAAACTTTTTGTGACCATGACATACAGTAGCTGAAGCAGAATAAATTCATCCTCTATAATCACATTAATGACTGCAGGAAGTTGTAGGAGAAATGGTAATTCTTCTGAATATTTTAGGAGAATTTATCTTTTGCAACACACACATATTGGAGGCATGTAAATAGAAGAAATTAAGTCATGACATTCTCAACCAGTGCAGATTCCCCACAACTAACAACAGTGGAAGCTGTAGTGTAGACAAGGCTCAGGCAGTTTTACCATCCTGACATCTAACCTTGTTCAAAACTTACTCAACGGTGCAACATAAACTCTACTATCCGTTAGAACAGTGCTTCTCAAAGCTGGTCCGCTACTTGTTCAGGAAAAGCTCCTGGTGGTCCGGAACAGTTTGTTTACCTGCTCTGTCCGCAGGTTCGGCCGATTGCGGCTCCCACTGGCAGTGGTTCACTGCTCCAGGCCAATGGGGGCTGCAGGAAGGGCGGCCAGCACATCCCTCAGCCCACGCCGCTTCCCGCAGCCCCCATTGGCCTGGAGCGCCGAACTGCGGCCAGTGGGAGCCGCGATCGGCTGATCCTGCGGACACGGCAGGTAAACAAACCGGCCCGGACTCCCAGGGGCTTTCCCTGAACAAGCGGTGGGCCGGCTTTGAGAAGCATTGCATTAGAAGACATGCTGGAAAAAATGCCACCAATATGACCGCTTCCACCAGTTATGGTAGGCATCGCCAAGTGATGCTGTTTTACGGCCTTCAAAGTTGTTGTTCTCAGTGAACAAACGTTCAGTTGTGAGAAGACGTGCTGTGTTTTTAGTTTTTTTGTGCAAGGTTCCTAAGGGGAGCTGTATGACCAGCAGGAGGGTAATTTGCTGTCTGCCTTGATCTCTGATTAGAGTAAATTCTTGAGGCAGAGTTTCTCTCTGGCAATCAGTTATTGGTGTTGGCCTGAGGTTTTGGAAAGAAGGAATTGCCTGGATGCTGTTTGACTGCCTGTATTCCACCACAGCTGCATAGGTGTAAATAAAGTTACACTAAGGCCTTGTCCTCACTGCTAAAAGAGGTGTGTTCTTTACTTCAGGGTAACTAATGCACAAAAATGCTCATGAGCTATCAGAGGTAAAAACATAGTGAAGACCATTCCCGAGTTGTTTGTAACTCAGAGGTTCTACTGTAAGTGCTATTGAATAGAAGATACAGGAAAACAAGAAAATTGCAGGCATGAATGGGCAGAGAAAGCCCTCAGATTCTACCAGATGAGCCAGTGTGACAGGGAAGTCCTGCTTTGAAAAAATGAGTATGCACTAAGCCTGCCATAGAAGAAGAGGAGGAAGGAAAGTACACAGACTTTGACCATTTAAAACATAGGGACTGCCTCTAAGCATATGTTTCTTAGACTGCTGGGCTTAATAATGGCAGCATTTTAAGTGGCCTAGGCCTGGCTTTGAAGGTAAAACCTCACTGGATGCAGGGAAATACCTCTGCTGCTGGACAAATGCAATGTTGTGTCAGCCAATAGTAGTTCATGGATTTATTAGGCCTGGTTGAAAATAAATTATATTTTGATGATCAGATTTAGGGATTTTAAAAAATGGATCCCTTAAAATGAATAGTGTGATTCACCCACACCCTAGCTGGGGCTCCCCTTCCTTTACAACTTGCAGGCCGCTTTTGCCTGCACAACTGCAGTAGCTCCTCTCTGACCCTCAGCACATACAACCTTTTGCAATGCTGCATTATGGTTGAATTTTTAATTACGCCAGTCAAGAAGTGTGTGTGTGTGTGTGTGTGTGTGTGTGTGTGTGTGTGTGTTACGATAGAGTCCTTTCACTACATGACCACCCAACACTGGACAAAATGACACACTGTTCAGCAAATAATGCACTATTTAATGGAAAATATCTGCACATTCTTGGTAAACATCGACTCACCTATACGCTAAATTAATTTTAATACTGTGCCCCCGATTAGACTGTAGATATATGGAATTATGTGCTGGTGAGTTATGTTTAAAATGTACCCTTCTACTACTATATACATGTTTTGTATTGTTGAATAGATATATTTGTACAGTCATGTAAAATTATTTTGTAAGGCATATATACAAGAGGTCAGAGAAAGGTCACAGTGTGTAGATAAGGTATTTCTATAGCTATACAGCAAAAGAGGATGAGGAACCGTGTTGTTTTTTCCTGTATGTTCATAATTTGTACAATGTGTAGCTACACGTATACTACAGAGACAGCCAAATTGATCCTTGGTGTAAATGGTGCCACTTAACTGAAAACAGTGGAGTTGTATCTGCATATACCAGGATTGAATTTTGCCTAAGCCTGTCCCACTGAAGTCAATGGGAGTTTTGCCATCGATTGATTTCGTTGGGAGCAGGATCCCGCCCATAATGCATTATGGAGGCACCAGAGTAGCCCTGTTGTCAAGTTGAAATTAACACTTCAAGTATTTTAAATTCTCACAATATTGCACTCCTTTGAGAAGAGTATTCTTTGGAAACTTTCTAAATAGTCTCTGCTAAAAAAAAAAAAAGGTAAATATTCCAAACAATACAATATGTAATCCCCAGTCACCAGGCAGAAACAGTGATGTAGCCATTTATTTTGGCTTTTACATACATTTTTTCACATTGGTAACATTTTATTTATTTATTTTACCTTATAAGAATTCCTGCTGTTTTTGGTATTGTTCCCTGACTCACTAAAGTGTGATGTAAGATATGCAGTCTATGGATGCCTCACACTCATAACCAAGATTGGGGAAACAACCTTCACAAAGTAGAAGTGCTATTCAAAACAGCAGTTGCCGCAATGCAAGAAGATAACGTTACCCATCACAGAAATTTCCTTTTTTCTATTTTCTATCCCTAATTGTGATGTTTAGGCTGTGAGTTTTCTGGCTTCCTTTTTCTTATTTTGTTCTTCAATGCATTTATGGTGTTTTTATTTTCCTCCTTGGTTCAAGCTGCCTGTCCTACAACTAAAAACTAAATACCTTTTCGTTGTCATTTCCTCAGATTTTCAGCACTGCTTTTTGTCTTCCTTTCTTAATGTTTCCCTCATGTTTAATTTAAAGCATTTGCCTTTTATCTTGGTCAGTCTCTTTAACTGCTTTTGCTCTCTTTCCTTTCATTTTCTCTTTCAAATATTCTCTTACTGTTACAGCAATATTCCTATTTTTCTTCTTAACCTACATATATAGCAGCTGTTTTAAGCACTTTTCTCTCTTGTTGTTGTTCCCTTTTGATTTTTGATCACCACAACCTGGGATTGAAATTCACATTAAAGTTTCCAGAGTATTTTTCTACTGATAACATATCTTTTCATGCTGGGGAAATATGTGAAAGACTACTATAAATAGATTGTAAATTATAAGTATTTTGATAGCTGATATCACTGCTGAGAAGCTGTGTGCTTATTTTGGTCCCAACATAATTCTTTAGATTAAAAAAAAGAGAGGAAAAAAAAAGGTCTGGAGCACACAAATAAGGTTAGATCTTTTTTAAAAAAGATAAAACAATGAGTACAACCCATGTTTATAAATAAATGGATTCATTGCTTAGCATACAGAGATGTTTTAAAATGAGGATTTCACAAAGAATGGTTCTAAATAAAGATTGGGTTGAAGGGAGCCCTGATAACCAAAACTCCTTTTTGGTTTAGGTTTTGAGGCTAATTATCTTAATTGTGAGCCTAACTATGGGAAAGTGGATAAAAGTTGAGGCATCTTTTGGGATCGCTGTGTTTTCTATTCCTCTTTCCCTCTCAGAAGCACACCCTAAAAGACCTTATATGTGCCAAGGGAAAAAATGAGATGCATGATTCCCTACTGGTATAGCTCTGATGGGTTAGCAGTGGTGGAAACTGTAGTGTAGATGGGGTGCAGGCGGTTTTACCCCCATAACATCTTGTGTTACCATGGCAGCTGTAAGCTCATATTTCTGATCTGGTTGGGAGGGGAACACAGATGCTGCACCTGCAAGTATTTGTTGTGACTAGAAAAAAAAAATTGAGTCACACCTTTAACTGCGGAAAGTAAATAACTTGTGCCCTCTTTGGAGCTGTGAATCACCTTTTGCTGGAGAGAAGGTTGCCATGATCTGGAGCAGCACTGATGATGAATTACAGGTCCATTTCTTCCATTGTAGATGCAGCTAAAGGCTCTGGTGACCATCCCTCTGGCAAAAGCTCTTACAAATTCTGCTCATTCAGATGGCTAGAGAGAGTTGCTGCAGAGAGACATTAGGCATGCCTAGCCCTTCCTTCAGATTTCTTGTTTTAAATGTTATATTTTTAGACAAAGCACTTTAAAATGGTCAGAACTACAAAATATTTGCTTTCCTCAGTTAAAGAAAACTCTGTGGTGTGTCCCAGCATGACCCAACCTTTTTATAGCTACATCAAATAGTTGTAGAGTAGGATGTTGTCATTTCTTGTTCTTTTTCACAATAAGGACAGAAATAAAAACACAGACAGTTGCCATTGTAACACAAGGTGGAGTCTGACATCCAAACTTCTGTAAATAAAAATCCAGCTGCAGCATTTGATCCATCTGCTTACATTCTGAAGAAAACAAACAATAATGATGTGCTTGTAACCCATAATTTGTGGAATTTTGTAAGCAGAGAATTTATCTTACGTATTCAGCATTTCAATTATGCTGTACAAGTGACAACAGTTATAAAATTTTGGGCTTCAGTGCTTTACTATCTTTGCCGCCCTTCTGTCTTCTTCAAGATTCAAATAGCCTTATCTGTTTGTTTTTAATTAACAGTTGACTTGTACTATTAGAAGATACACTACTGGGTACATGGACTAGTCCAAAGTGTCTGTAAAATGATCTTGTTGTCTGCTGCTAGGGTGACCAGATGTCCCGATTTTATAGGGACAGTCCCGATTTTTGGGTCTTTTTCTTATATAGGCTCCTATTACCCCCTCACCCCCGTCCCAATTTTTCACACTTGCTGTCTGGTCACCCTATCTGTTGCTGAGACTTGAGAGATCAGAAAAATGGAAACTGCATCTTAATCTTAATTTCTAGCTTGTTTACAGTTTTGATTGTGTCAAAGCATTTATAACAGGAATAACAGAATACAACTGAGCAGAAGACTATAATCGTGATCAATATCTGCTGGTGTTGTCGGTTGTCAGATTTCAATCTTACAATTGAGTTGAATGTGCTAGCTATTCCATTGGCATTCCTAAAGTGTGGTAGCTCTAACAGCAGAACATTAGCACACAGGAAGTCATTATATGACCCCCAAATATTCTTGTCAGAATGAAAAGTGGGTCTGATCATAAGCATGGAACAGCAACAAAATGAAAAATAAAAGCTGACAACAATGCACTACACACCTTTATTCCTGTTTCCTTGCCCTGCCACAGTTCCTAAGGCTATGTCTACACTACACAGCTTTTAGCGACATGGCTGTGTCTCCATAGCCATGCTGCTAAAAGTTGCGCAGTGTAGCCGATGTTTATCAGCTCTCCTGCCAACAAAAAACTTCTACCCGCAATGAGTGGCATTTGCGGTGTCGGCAGGGCTCCTGATGACAACGTGCTGTTCACACTGGCACTTGTTGCAGCAAAATTTTTGTCTTTCAGGGTGTTTTTTTTTTTTTTTAAACACCTCTGAAAGACAAAAGTTTTGTCATTCAATTGCTAGTGTAGACATACCCTAAATCTACTCCAAACAGGGGCGGCTCCAGGCACCAGCACACCAAGTGCATGCCTGGGGTGGCAAGCCTCGGGGGGGTGGCCTGCCAGTCGCTGTGGGGACAGCAGTCAGGGAGCCTTCGGCGGCGTGCCTGCAGGAGGTCCGCTGGTCCCGCGGCTTCGGCGGCAATTCGGCAGCGGGTGCGCCGAAGCCGCGGCACCGGCGGACCTCCCGCAGGCATGTCGCCAAATCTGCATTACCAGCGGACCTCCCACATGTGCGCCACCGAATGCCGCCTGACTGCCGTGCTTGGGGCGGCAAAATACATAGAGCCGCCCCTAACTCCAAACATTGGTTTTAGAGCAGTGGCTCTCAAACTAGAGCTACCGCTTGTTCAGGAAAAGCCCCTGGTGGGCTGGGCTGGTTTGTTTACCTGCCGCATCCGCAAGTTCGGCCGATTGCGGCTCCCACTGGCAGTGGTTCGCTGCTCCAGGCCAATGGGGGCTGCAGGAAGGGCGGCCAGCATGTCCCTCGGCCCACGCCGCTTCCTGCAGCCCCCATTGGCCTGGAGCGGCGAACCACTGCCAGTGGGAGCCGCAATCGGCCGAACTTGCGGATGCGGCAGGTAAACAAACCGGCCCGGCCCGCCAGCGACTTTCCCTGAACAAGTGGCGGCCCTAGTTTGAGAACCACTGTTTTAGAGAACATCAACCGAGTTGCTGAGGGACCCCTGGCATTCTGACCCACTGGGGCTCTCTTCCAGCCTGTGTTTTTGAGAACTCAGTGCAGGCTGAGGTTTGTTTAAATCTGCCAAGCTCCTCTTTTTACAACTACTTAGGCTTGTGGGCTTTGTCTTCACTGACAATGTTATCTTGCTGTAAAATCCTAAGGGGAGACAAAGCATTTGTAGTGTTTACTGCAAGATAGCTAGGTGAGGTCATACCCATACTCACATCATGGTTCTTGACTTTGTCAAGTTTACCTCTCTAAAACTGATGTGCCTTATCTTCGCTAACTTAGGCCTTGGCTACACTTGCAGATGTACAGCGCTGTGAGTTAAACCTGACTTTGTGCAGCTGAGAAGGGAAAGCGCTGCAGTCTGTCCACACTGACAGCTGCCCAGCGCACTGTCGTGGCCACATTTGCGGCAATTGCAGTGCTATTGGGAGCGGTGCATTATGGGCAGCTATCCCACAGAGCACCTTTTCCCATTCTGGTGCCGTGGGTTGTGGGAAGGGGGCGTGGGTGCGGGAGATTCTGGGTCCTGTCCCAATGCCCCGTGATGCATCGCTTCGCATCCCAGAAATCCCTTTGTTTCCGTCCACCTTTGGTGCCATCTTTCAACGGTTTCTGTGCAGCGCGATCTGTCTGCGGGAAATAGAGTCCAAACTGCTGAGGCGTATGCTGATGACTCTCGCCAGCACGTCACGTTTGGCTGTCGAACTATTCCTTAAGATCCAAAGTGAGAGTGAGGGTGAGGAGTCGGACGATGCTATCGAGCCGTGTAACGCGTACGACACGAAATTGCTTGTGGCATTCACGGACATGCTCAGCACCATGGAACGCTGCTTTTGGGCTCGGGAAACAAGCACCGAGTGGTGGGATCACATCATCATGGAAGTCTGGGATGACGAGCAGTGGCTGCAGAACGTTCGGATGAGAAAAGCCACTTTCATGGGACTGTGTGAGGAGCTTGCCCCACCCTGTGGCGCAAGGACACGAGATTGAGAGCTGCCCTGCCAGTGGAGAAGCAGGTGGCTATTGCAATCTGGAAGCTGGCAACTCCAGACAGCTACCGGTTGGTCACAAACCAGTTTGGAGTGGGAAAGTTGACCGTTGGAATCAGGACCTGAGCCGCGCCGCGGGGGGGGACAGCGGGACGGCGGGACCCGAGCCGCGCCGCGCACGGGGACGGGGCGACCCGAGCCGCGCCACGGGGGGCGGGACCCGAGCCGTGCTGTGGGGGGGGGACCCAAGCTGCGCCGCGGAGGGGGGGACCCGAGCCGAGCCGCGGAGGGGGGAGACCCGCGCCGCAGGGGGAGGACTCGAGCCGCGCCGCGGGGGCCCCCTGAGCCGCACCGCGCCGCGGAAGCCACGCCGGGGGGGGGGGAATCCCAGCCGCGCCGGGGGGGGGGACCCGAGCCGCGGGGACCGGGCCGGGCCGGAGCCGGGCCGCGGGGGCTGGGCTGGAGACAAGCCGGGCCAGAGCCGCTGGGGCCTGCGGGAACGGGCCGCGCCTCCCCGAGCCCTTCTCCCGCCTCCCCCCAGCTTACCTTGTGCTGTTGGCCCGCCCCTGCTTCGTCTCAGACTTCCCGCGAATCTCTGATTCGCGGGAAGCAGGGGAGGGGGCGGGGCGTTCAGGGGAGGGGAGGAGGGGCCGGGGAAGTGAGCTGGGGGAGGGGTTGATAGCTGCAGCGCGGGGCCCTCTTGGCGTGGGGCCCAATTCAGCTGAATTGGCTGAATCGGCCTAAAGCCGGCCCTGGTTGGAATCGTGTTGATGCAAGTTTGCAAGGCCATTAATCGCATTCTACCCAGAAGAACCATGACTCTGGGTAACGTGCAGGAAATAGTGGATGGCTTTGCACAAATGGGGTTCCCTAACTGTGGAGGGGCGACAGATGGGACGCACATTCCTATTCTGGCACCACCGCACCTAGGATCCAAGTACGTTAATCGGAAGGGGTATTTCTCTATGGTTCTCCAGGCGCTTGTGGATCACCGTGGGCGTTTCATTGACATTAACACAGGCTGGCCCGGAAAGGTGCATGACGCACGCATCTTTCGGAACACTTGGCTGTTCAGGAAGATGCAGGACGGGACTTTTTTCCCAGAGCGGAAGATCACGGTAGGGGAAGTTGAAATGCCCATTGTGATCCTTGGAGATCCCGCTTACCTGTTAATGCCGTGGCTCATGAAACCCTACAGAGGGAGCCTTGACAGCAGCAAGGAATGGTTCAACTACAGGCTGAGCCGGTGCCGAATGACTGTGGAGTGTGCCTTTGGCCGTTTAAAGGGCCGCTGGCGATCTCTGTATGGGAAGCTGGACTTGGCCGAAAACAGCATCCCTGCGGTTATATCCGCGTGCTGTGCCCTCCATAATATTTGTGAAGGGAATGGTGAAAGCTTCACTCAGGCATGGACCTCCGAGGTTCAACACCTGGAGGCTGAATTTGCACAGCCAGAGAGCAGGGCTACTACAGGGGTCCAGCGCGGGGCTGCAAGGATTAGGGATGCCTTGAGGGAGCAATCTGAGGCTGAAAACCAGCAGTGATATCTGGTGCCCTGCACAGGAGTGAAGTGCAGTAGTTCCAATCTTTAGGAATCAGTGTCTGCTTAGCAGACAAGCAGACTTGCCGTGCCTGTTTATTTCCTGGGCTAAGGAGTCTTTGGCTTTGAAAACAATCTTTATTATTGCATAAAGTAAAAGAATCCATTTATTGAAAAGAAACAAGGGGGTGGAGTGGGGAACAGTACAATCACAGATTCGCGTATGTCCTGTCTGGTGTGCTGTGCAGTGAGTGCTGCACTTCAGGACAGCTATACTGCATGGTGATGGGGGTTGAGTGCAGAGGGTAAGAGTCGTGGTTTTCAGGGCTGGGTGGTGAAGATACTGGTGTTGGAGGCAGCAGGTGGCATGAAGAACACAGAACTTGGGGAAAGTGGGTTGGAGGTGACAGTGGGGCACAACGGAAAGAGTTTTGGGACAAGGGCGTTTGTGTTTGTGGTACTGCTCCTCTTTCTGCATGGCTACCAGCTCCTGGATAGCATCTGCTTGGCACTCCAGGATGCTTATGAGCCTATCAGTGCTTTGCTGCTAGTGCGCGGTGTTTTGCCGATGGTGCACTGCGTTTTCCTGGTGGATCCTGCTTTCTCTCTCCCTCCAGTTCTGTGCTTTCTCATTCTCTTTAATAGATTGCCGCATCACTTCTTGCAGCATGTCTTCTTTGCTTTTTTGCGGTCTCTTCTTGAGTCTTTGCAGTCTCTGAGCAGGCGATAAGAGGGACGGCTGAAGTCTCAAGGTTGATGTAGCTGTATAGGCAAAATGCAACATTTAACAGAGGCAGCATTGATTATACCAGATAGAGTAATGATTCCCCCCGCACTTAAGGAGTAGAAAACACACAGGGTCTACACATAATTTTCCCGTCCAAAACAGAGCACACATATCCCACGGGAGCCTCAAAATGGTGAGTAAGGGGGACTGATTGTTTCAGGGCTGCACTGTCCTCTGGGTTTCTGTGCCTTGGGGAGAGCCAACAGCTTCAGGGGGCACCTACACTGAACACTTTTCCACAGGAGTTCATCCTGGACGATATCTCGCTGCTGAGGGTGACCTGGGAAGCAAGGGAGGGTCTTCTACTGCAATGCGGCTTCCGCCCTGGCCCATATGCAGCTTGCTTGTGTGCAGCAATGGTTCCCCCCCTGCCCCTCGCGGTACAGTGATGCAGACACGTTAGCCTGGCAGGGACAAGGACCACGGTGGCTCTCCCAATAAACCTGCGCAAGCGCATTGCACACATTCTGGATGAGACATTCGAGAAGATTACCGCCGCCGATTACCACGATGTGATAAACCACATCAATGCACTATTCCGCATCTAGGCATGCATGCTTAACCCTCCCCTCCCAAAGAGCCTGCACCGAAAAAATTCCTTCCCCAAAAAAAAACCCCGCTTACCGGGAACCTGCTTTTCTGTTTGTCCTCCACCAAGTACCGGCCGCTGCGACTGGCGACCTTCCTCCTGGCTTGAGAAGAGCTCCTGGCTGCATGGCTCCAGGGATTTCGGAGTGTCTCCATCCGGCCCACCACCATCACTCCCGTTTTCCTCCTCCTCCCTCCCCCCTCCCTCCCGACACCGGCTCTGAAGTGTCCATGGTGGTGCTCGGAGTGGAGGTGGGGTTAACCCCAAGTATCACCTCCAGCTCTTTGTAGAATCGGCAGGTCGCGGGGGGGAGCACCCGAGTGGCCGTTTGCATCGCGGGCTTTGCAGTAGGCACTCCACAGCTCCTTCACTTTAATCCTGCACTGCAGGGCCTCCTGGTCATGGCCCCTTTCCATCATGTCCTTTGATACCTTCCTGAAGGTATCGTAATTCCTACGGCTGGAGCGCAGCCGGGACTGTACAGCTTCCTCCCCCCAAACACTGATGAGGTCCAGCAACTCGCCATTGCTCCATGCTGGGGCTCGCTTGGCGCGTGGAGGCATGGTCACCTGGAAAGATTCGCTGATAGCACTCCACGCCACGCTGGGCTGAGCAAACAGGAAGGGGATTTTTAAAATTCCCGGGGAACGTAAAAGGTCGGTCACATGGTTGGTTACCTGAGGCCAGGGCAGTAGAGTTTGAACTGATGACCAGAGTGGCTAGAACAGGCATTGTGGGATACTGCCGAATAATTCTGGAGGCCATTCACAGTGCATTGGGCAGCCACACTGGCGCCGCAGCGCTGCAGCGGCAGCGCAATACTCGCTATTCCTCTCGGAGAGGTGGAGTACATGCAGTGCTGCAACCACGGAGATACAGCGCTGCAAATGCCTCGCCAGTGTGGACAGGGAGTGAGTTACAGCGCTGCAGGAGCCTTTACAGCGCTGTAACTCGCAAGTGTAGCCAAGGCCTTAGCTAACTCAGTGGCTCACAAACTTGTATTGGTTCACATACCACCCAGTGGCAGATTTAGAGTTAGTGCGGCCCTGTGCACAGCTTCATTTCCCCTCCCATTCCTCCGGGGACCCAGCCAAGAAAAAGAGAACATTCTCACTTATCTCTCCTGCTGTTTTTCATTCTTTTTTTCTTCATCCTCCTCCTATATTATAAGTAAAAGGAAGTAAATGAAAATAAAGTGAGGCACCTTGATTGTTTTTGTAATCTTTTTTTTCCCCCCACAGACCACTTAAAAATTGCTGAGGGTCTCAGCAGACCACTTAATGATCTTTCCAAATGTTGTTTGTACTGTTAGCTAACTATTGTAAAGTGCTTTGGATAAGAGCGCTTTATAAAAAAAATGTAATAACCTTTTCTCGGTCCACCTGAATGGAGTTCTTGGACCACAGTTTGAAAACTTATGGTCTAGATGAAAGCCTGCATTTGCATTATGCTAACATAAAAAATGGGTAAAAATAAAAATGATAGATGATGCATGAAGGGAAAAATAAAAGTTAACTTCCTCTGAAGAAACATATTCAATTTGAAAAACAATATATTTATTCAGGTAGCTTTTTTTCCTACACTTTTTCTTTACAAAATCGTCAATTAAGTCATTGTAAGTAATATTTTGTAAAGAAGCACTTTCAATTGTCAATATTGCCGAACTTGTCAAATGTTCCTGGCTCATCGTATTACACAATCCATAAAATGTCACCCAATAATTTCTGCATCAAATTAATAACTTCTGTTTGAGTTATAGTATATTCATTTAGAAAAATATCCAGTCGTGACTTAAAGACTGCAAGTAATAGAGAATCCACCGTATCCCTAATTAGTCGTTCCAATGCTTAATTATTTTTTTGAGCTTCAGTTTCCAATCATTGAATCTCATTATGCCTTTCTTTGCTAGATTAAAGAGCTGTGTATTATTGGAAATCTCTCCCCATGTAGGTTCTTGTAGACCAGGATCAAATCACCTCCTAATCTTCTCTTTGATAAACTAAATAGATTGACGCGTGACTGATACTTCAGCTGTTAACTGAAAATTTTGAAGTTAACATTAGTTGTGTGTAAAGAGATGCCTTTTTATTTGTCTCTGAGTCTAAGCAAGAGATGGGGGATGCTGTTTAATGTGAGAAAATAATTTGGGGATCAGCATATATGAATGAACTGAGTCTTCAATTTTTAAAGCTAATGAGAAATCTGTATCTCTTCCATACATATTACATTATATTACAGGGCAGCAAGGGGCACTACCGATATCACTGGCAGAGTCACAATGTCAAACACAGCGGAGTGGATGATATGGTCCTTCTCTCCAAAATCACAGAGGATTCCATAGTGGAGAATCTAAAGAAACGATATATGGATGATTACATCTTTGTATCCTTTATGGACATGTTTTTACTGGGGCAATGTGGGCTTGCTGCTATAGAGTATAAGACTAATTAATATATATTATATATATCTCCGTCCATCCATCCATCCATCCATGAAAGCAGATCACTGAAAGATGCTGAGCATTTTATATGAAAGTTCATGTGGGATTTAGCAAAATACTTTACACACTGAGCAAAAAGTTGCGGCCAGGAGATAATACTCTTCCATTTAGTAGCACAAAACACCTTTGTTCCTTTGGAGCTTTATCTCTCCTGGGTTATACTTGCGAAGTTTTTAGTCCTGTCTTTTGCACTGCTGAAAGCATGTCTGATACTTCATTTTCTCCCTATAAAAATGTGGCGTTTGTATTAAAATTATCTGTCTAACAAAGTGGTATTAAGTGTTTTTCAGAAGAATTCATGGTTAAATCAGACACGTTAGATTTTAGATTCTTGTTGTAAATACTATTATTACTTTTTTATCCCTCTACAGTTTGTGCAGGTGTGTGTTTATTTATTTATTTATTTTTAATCTAGAGATCAGCTCCTGAATTTTCAGTTGTTAATGTGTCCGTCTGTGCCACTTGGGGCAGAGATTACTGAATCTTTCCACTAAATGCTGACATAGTTTTTCATCAGAAAACAATCATTTCATATGTTTATACTGACATAATGAGTATATGGTTTACCATATTGGTACCCTGGATGTTGTCATTCGTCTTTGAATTAAATCCAAAAATGTATGAGGGGAGCATTGCAAATTCACAATACAGAAATTATGTGCAGTGGCTTTTATTTCCTTGCTGGCTAACATGACATCATTTTGCAGCTATTATTCTGTAACAATAGATTCTTATGTAGGGCACTAAATGCTAATTCTGTATTACACATGCATAGAGGAATTACTTCATCCATCTGTTAAATTCTCTGCAGTAAAACTCTGCAGCTATGTAAAAGCGCACAGCGCAACTATATAACAATTGAGAGGAAGTGAAGTACAGTAGATTCCACTTAATAGCAATCCTGATATTAGCAACTTCCAGTTAATGGCAATATATTGCCAGGAACTAATCCCATCTCATTAAACATAATTGTTACTAGGATTTGGATATTAGCAATAGCATGTGGCTTACCACCACCTCTTTTTGGAAGAAAGGCACCACCTGCAGGCAGTTTGCCAGGCTGCTGCCCCAGAAGGAAGCGCTGGGATGTGCTGAGCATCCCCTACAGGCAGGTTTTTGGGGCTGCAACTAGAGAAGGAAGTGCTGAGACTTGCCTTCTCTGGCTGCAGCTGAATAAACCAGTCTGGGGCCAGCACTCAGCACTTCTCAGCACCCAGTGCTTCCTTCTGGGGCCACAGCCCTGCAAGGGACCACACAGGAGCTGTGCGGCTGTGAGAGGAGGCTGTGGGCCACACAGTAGCAGGGAGAGGGGCTGCAGCCCAGATGCTGGAGCTGCCCAGTAGCTCTCCCTGCACTCTCTGGGCTGCACCCAGCTGTGGGACTGTGCACAGGGAAGGAAGTGTTGGGACGTGCTGAGCCCCAACTCCTGGAGAGCGCAGGGAGAGGTAGTATGTGGGCTCCTGCACCCCCACTCACCAGGGATAGCCCCAATATCTGGGCTGCAGCCCCCCACCCTGCTGCTACCCTGCTCTCAGACAGGTTTGTAGGGCTGCAGCCAGGGAAGGCACATTCCAGTGCTTCCTTTCCTGGCTGTTGCCTCACAAACCTGCTTTCCGCTTATTAGCAACTGCAGATAATAGCAACTTTTTGCTGGCAGCTGAGAGGTTGCTAGTTAGCTGAATCTACGGAATTCCATATTCATGGAATCTGCAGGAGCATTTCAGGTATCAGAATGTAATTACCGAAAGCAGAATTTAACCAGGACACCAGAATAGCCTCCTAAATCTTTGAAAAAATTCATGGTATTTATAATGGCCAGAAATAGTTCGGGTTTCCATGTTATATCTCCTCCAGTAGCATGCTGCCCTGTAAAAGTGGTTCTCAACCAGGGGTATGTGCACCCCTAGGGGTACCCAGAGGTCTTCCAGAGGGTACATCAACTCATCTAGATATTTGCCTGGTTTTACAACTGGCTACATAAAAAGCACTAGTGAAGTCAATACAAACTAAAATTTCATTCAGACAATGACTTGTTTATACTCCTGTATATACTATACACTGAAATGTAAATCTAATATTTATATATCAATTGATTTATTTTATAATTATATGGTAAAAATGAGAAAATAAGCAATTTTTCAACAATAGTGTACTGTGACACTTTTGTATTTTTGTCTGATTTTGTAAGCAAGTAGTTTTTAAGTGAGGTGAAACTTTGGGGTACGCAAGACAAATCAGACTCCTGAAAGGGGTACAGTATGACTCTTGAGAGCCACTGCCCTACAACACCATTCTGGGGCACTGCTTTCACAGTAACTTGCCTAGAACAGTGCCACCTACTGAATCACCAACACCACTTCCTGCAGCATCCTTAGTAAGTCTCTCATCAGAGAACTGACCCAACCTGAGAGTACGCTGCTTAACATCTGTACATCAGGTAGCTCCACTGAAGGTTACACCACTGAGAGTTCAGACGGTCCCTTTAAAATGCTGGTTTTTGTCATGTTCACAGCAGCTAGTCCTTCTCAAACTGTCAATAAGACACTACAGAAGAGGCTAAACAGTTCAAATATATCATTTCCTTTTTTGTATTTTTACTGAAAGTATCTTTTTTTTTTGTCCTCAGATACATGCTCCTGAGTTCCACACTTAACTTAAAAAAATTAAAATAAATATTTTCTGAATCATATGCGATATGTTTGTATTTGTAAGCCTCAGTAATATCATTCTTACTATTAAGGATTTTAGAAAGTTATTGTTATTTAACAACATTGATGGGAAACCCAATTGTTTTTGTAAAGCTTTGTTTTATTGATAGATATTTATAGCTCAAAATATTATATAATACATCACCAGTAATAAGGTAATGCTTTACGAAATTATAGCCACTGAGGAAGTCTCATGAACCTTAACTGCTCTTGAATACAGACATATATTGGATCTGTGTTAATCTCCGTGAATCCTTTCAAACAGATGCCATACTTTGGAGAAAAGGAAATTGAAATGTACCAGGGAGCTGTAAGTAAAGTTTCTTATAAGATATTGCAGATATTCAATTGTATGTAAAGGTTCTTCTCTCTTTGTTTGAACTAATGTGAGTATATGTTGTCTGGTTTTGGTGGTGGTGGAACTTACTGGCCTAGAAGAACTTAATTTGAATGCAGCATCTAATTTTAATGAGATCCTGCTTCTTCTTTTCCTTCCATTTACATGTTGGATTCACTGAGACAGAGTTAAGCTTGCAAAACAGATTCATTTATTGATTTAAGTTTGACCAAAATTAGTTTTCCGACAGCAGACAGTTCCCCTATACAAGAGGAATTTTTCACTAGCTTACCTACACCTTAGATCTCTAAAGCTGGACACCAAAACACAGAGGCACACAAAATTAGAGGCCAGTTTTGAAAATGGGCTGTAAGTATGGGGCAGAGGGAGGGCACTAGGACATAGGTAACTCAATCTGCTGCACTGGAATCAGGCATGTCCATAGACTGAAAACTACATATACTATTCAGTCTGAATGGGCTCAGGGGTCCGATGTGGCCAATCAGCCTGAGGCTCTCTGCAGTGGTATAGCCTGTTTATTTGTTATCTTAAGGCCACTTCTGAAAGGGGCATAAATTATGTGAGTTTCTCTTGGACAAGTATGTATTTAAGTATTCTACATTTTTAAAATAGGGTATTTACATATCTCAGCCAGGACAAAAATTATGGTTGAGAGATCAATAACAAATCTCAACAGTGACAATGATTATTGGTTTGCTTTCATGAAAAAGGCTCCTTAGAAAGAACTTGTACTGATTTTAATATGTAACTGCTGAAGTCTGAGGCTCAATTTAAGATGCAAAATTTTCTGTCCTAGCAAGAAACTCTTCCATGCTAAATACTTATATTATTTTTTTCTGTGGTATTTAATGTTCTGTCTGAAATGTACATTATATTCCCCAACCCTCTCCCATAGGCTCAGTATGAAAATCCACCACATATCTATGCTCTAGCGGACAACATGTACAGAAACATGATTATTGACAGAGAAAACCAATGTGTCATTATCAGGTAAGAATCAGCTGTTCGCCTATTAGAGCTGCTAGTTTAAAGCTTTCTCAGAAGAAAGGAGGATCTCATTTTATTGCTAGATTCCCTTAATTAAATAGAATTATCCATTTGTGTGTGTGTTGTGGGGGATCTCAGATAATATTGATGATGTATTATTTATTTTGGAACTTTAGAACACTGGGAGCATTATGGAGCTTTCTAATTGGCCACAAGTGATGTTATAGCTATGTTTAATAATGCCCAGTAAATGTACAAGCCGAATGCTTTCCCTTATTTTTATGTTAAAAATTCAATTTCAGAAAAGCAGCAAGATACTCAAGCAAGGAATTTTTGCATTTCTCATGTGCTTAAAGTCACTTGCTCTTTGACCTTGTGCCTTGTAACACCCCCACAAATATACTATAATCACCCACAAATAGGCCCCCTGTCATTTCTTACTGCAAAATTATAGTTCACTGTACACTCGCAGTCAACTGCATTCAAGCACAAATGCAATCTTCCAGCACGTCGTCTGGTAAAAGAGGTTGAGTCTTGTAAATTCTTTGAGGGCATTACCATGCATCTTTTTCTCTTACATCAATTTTATATTAGTAGTATTAATACAAATCTTTTGTGTCACTGAAAATAGACTATTTCAGGATTTTTCAGATCCTCATTTTTGTTTTATAATGTTACCTTCGTTTGTAGCTTAACAAAAAGAACCCTTTCCCTCCTCAATGGCTCTGGAGAACGTATATGAAAGGGACATGGTTACAAATGAAACCATGCTAGACGGTTTAAAAACTGGCTTTTCATAATTTCCCAATCAGCTCTATTCAGGACTTCCTTTCTACTTCATTCCCACAGGGGTTTTGCTATATATGAGGTCATTGTTAGTGGGTTCTACTGTATGTGAGGTTGCTACTCTGGTGTCACCTTTTAAAGCTGCCCTGAACCTTACTTAGTTTGTTATAAAGTCATCACTAAATCAAACAGTATGTCTATAACTTCCGGTCTGAACCAAAAAAGTATTTGGAATGACTCCTCAGCTATGCCCAGGAAGTCTTCCACTGTCCCTGTCCCCACCTTAGTTTAGATCAGCAGAAAGATATTTTAAATTTGTATCAGCCCCCAAAGAGCCATCTGGCTTGTGGGGATAACCAGAGAGTTCAGTCTACTCTGGCCACTCCTCCTATGCCAGGGGCTTTCAGGGGTGGCAAAGAGCTAGCTGTGTCAGCCAACGTTTCCTCAGACCAAGGAAACTTACAGGCACCTGGGAAACTTTTTGGCCTCTTTGTGTCACTGGAGTGTTGCAAAGGAGCCAGAGCAGGGGCCAGGATCTGAGTCTTTGTATCTGAAGGTGTTCCTCATACAAGGTTTTCTGCCATCATATTGAAGGCCATAGTGTGAAAGCAGAGATCATCTTCATATGTTGCACAGATGAGCTGCACTTGAAAGCCTACCAGGAGGAGTCGTGTGAAAATTCTTCCTACTTGTGGAATTTCTTTTTGAGCTGTGACTCATAGTCCTGGCCAAGCTCCCAAGGGTGACATCCCACAATAGAAAAGTGTATGGGTGCTCCTAGTACTGGAAAACAGGAGCATGTAGCTTCTTGGAAATAATTGATTACACATGTGCTCAGCCTTCCCCCACTCCTCTGCCTTCTTTTTAGCAATACTAGAGTTATTTGGTCCCATTTCTATGTATGGTTTATAGTTGTTAGAAACAAGTAAATTTTGTTTTGCTTTGAGCTTTGGGCCTTCAAATCCAGAGCTTGGGGTAGTTCATATGCAGGTCCAATTGATCTGAATCCCCAAAATTTGAGGGTTCAGAGAAACAATTCTGGATTTGACCTCCATAAGGGCCAGGCTTTCAAACATGCCTAGCACCCAGAATATCAAGGCCTTTGGAAAATCTGGCCAGTTATTTAGGTGCCTTAATTGTGATAGCTGAGTTCTTTTATAAAAGCCAGACCCTGATTGTGTGTAATGAGCTCTTCTGAAAGTTTGGCCCATACTGTAAATAAAGGATGGTTTGTGGTCCCTGAGACGTGTGCACAGCCTCATCACACTCTTCCTGTGTTGTGCTTGATACATTTGAAGGGTATAACAAGAAGGAAAGAAGAAAATCATTTTCATTGATATTATATACAAAATGTTCCTCTTCCTTGATGCATGTTTATTTTTCGTAAGATTATTTTTGTGAGATAAACACAGGAAAAGCAGGAGACTGCGTTTCCATATGCTTTTTATGTTGGTTTTTGATTTTGGGAACAACTCTGAATGCTTCATTGCTGGGTTGTTAGATTTGTCAAATCAAAGAATTCAGCTGGTCGTACGGTTCGTTTTAGTTCATTTTATATTTTTGTCCTCTTGATCAAATTCCATGTACATTGCTTTGGATTACTCAAAGATTCTTCTGATTATAACATCATAGCTCCTAATAGTTACATAGTTACAAGATGCAAAGCTGATCCACCTCTCATTCACCAGTCTGAATTTGGAGTGACTCTACTGAAGTCGATGAAGTTATATTGATGTAAAGGCACACCAGTCTCTTGCTCTGGCATTGCCAGAGAAATGCTTCTGTGGGTAGCCTATTAGTGAGCATTCTTAAAAGATATCCAAAATAGATCCATCTCTTCTTCTGTACCACTTGTTATAGGTAGCTGTGCCCATTCTAGGACTTCTTTATTACTGATTATATCAGGCCATTTTACTTTGAACATTCTCTGCAGACACCTGTAATGAAAGCTGTTCAGTTTGCATTGGATGGACTTACTATTTTCCAGGACTCTGCTCCATAGAAGAGGACACTTAGGACAGTGTTTCTAAAGATCTTAAGTTTGGTGGTTTTGTTAATCACATTGGACTTCTCTACTGTATTGAGTTTTTGAAATACAGCAGTTGCTTTACCTATTCTGGACTTTACATCAAACATGAAATCACCAGAATTGTGAATGATACTACCCACCTAAGTACATTTAGTAATGGTTTTCAAGGCTTTACCTTCCAAGTAGATAAAATCATTGGTAGGTAAATTAATTTTCATAACTTCATCTTTGATTTATTAATAATATCTAATGGCTTGGCAGAATTTGCAAGACCATTTGTCTTTTGCTGCATATCTTTAACTGATTTATGCATAAGACAGATGATGTCTGCAAAGTCTAAACCTCCAAGCTTCCAGTCTATTCATGCAGTATCCATTTCCATACTGACAATCTGTCACATAACAAAGTCTATAGCAATGACAAACAAGATGGGGGATAAGATGCAACTTCACCTGACACTACTGTTAACATTAAACCAGTCCATTAGCTTCTGGTTTATCTTTACTGCACATTGAATGTTCTGATACAAATTTTTAATAATTTGAATGAATTTGAATGATTTTTGTTGTTTTATATTATCTGTCACAGTGATTCTCTATCTACATTGTGGAAATCCACAAAGTTTAGGACTACTGGGGGCAGCCATTCATTGCTTTGCTCTACAATATTACACAGGATGAAGAGCTGGTCTACACAAGATCAATTTGGCAAAAACCAACTTGTTTGTCTCTAAATCTGCTTAGGGTGATTGCATAGAAGACTTTCCCCTGGGACTGAAAGCGGCATAATCCCATGCCACTTGTTACAAAACTCAAATATCCTCTTCGGGGGAGTTTGATTATAATCCCTCTTTTCCATTCTTCTGTGGTGTATTCTTTCTCCCAGACCAAATTGAAGAGGCATAGCAGGATTTTCATACTGTCCCTTCCACTTGCTTTAAGCAGTTCTGCAATTTGATCTTTACCTGGCAATTTATTGTTCTTTCGTCTTTCAGTAGCTGCTTTAAATTCATCCAGAGTAATTTCCTCACAGCAAACATCAAGCGCTTCTGTCTTCTCTACATTACTGAAGTTAAATGTTATTTTTGGTGAGAGTATAATAAGAATGCCATGGAAATGTTCTGCTCTGGTTTTCTTTTATTCATCTAAGGTAGTAAGGGTTTTCCCTTGTTTATCTTTTATTGGACCTTCCCTTCTGCAGCTAAAATCTCAAGCTATTCATTTACTGTTTTGAAAAAAAGGGTTCCCCTCTCCTTTCACTGATGCCATTTCTGCTTCCAGTGCCTGTCTATCGATATATGCTCTTTTATCCTTCCTGGCTGATAGAAGGGTGAGGCAGCCAGTTTCATCTAGTTAGAAAATACTGAGTCTTGTCATATATCTTTCAAGGGAGAGACAAGCCTGTTTTATTTGTGGAATAATTACCATGTGTGTTAAGAAAACTGTACATGTTTCTAATTATAGCTGAAGAACACTGCGCTATTATGAATGATTGTGAACAATGTAAACAATGAGGCTATTCAAGGGTTGGATTCTTCCTGGCCTGGATGCAGGTGCACAGTGTGTGTGTATCCAGGTGGAAGGGGGAAGGGTGCAAGGAGCCTTCCTTAGCACCATTTGTGTGGCCCTCGTAGGTGCTAGGCAGAATCGCAGAGGCCCTGTGATCAGGAGAAACAGGGATTGCTCTATCCCTCTTTTCCCAGGGCTGTGCAGTGCTGTTTGGAGGAAAGAGGGCAGGAGGGGCAGAATGTCACAAAAACGTGGTTTGCATCTCCGTGAAAGGCAAGAATGACGTTGAACCAGCTGTTCACAAAGATATGTTTGCAATGGAATATTAATTTATAAACATGAGACAGTTCTCTATTGTCTGAGCCATGCAGATGATGGGCAAGTCCTTTACTCCGCTTGTCCATGGCAATTGAGTGGTTAAAGAGTTTGGATATTTGACAATTTTAGTTGCTACTGCATGCATCTGAAATTCACAAGAGGCAGCAGATCTGTCTGTGCACTTGTTCCCATATATGGAGGAGAGTGTGGTTTGAAGTGATTTGCCGTGTAGCCATAAAGGCCAAAATGTTATTCACATTAAGCGGTTTAGGCTTCAGCAGCGGTTTGACATTTCATTTCATTTCATTTCATTTCACTGAGTTTTGCTAAGGCATATGCATGGTGATTTATTTAAGTGCATCTTATTGGATCTGGTTTCTGTATCCCACTCTAATAGCCTGCTGAGCTGTTCCTCCCCCCCGTCCCAAAGAAAAAAATGCCTGCCCTTCAATGGATACCTAAGAACTGCCAAAAAAACACAAAAACGATTCACTCGGCTGAGACTTGAACTATGAAGGGTTGTCTGGAGACTTGTTTTGATGTGGTTTTTAATTCCCTCTAGAGCATCATTGTCTTGTGATCAAGGCAGTGGATGTTATGATTAGTAATTTCCTGTTTTGTGTGAGATAATAGATATTTTCTTCAGATTATCCTTAAAGGGGTATGTTTCTGCAAAGGTGGAAGGTTTATTTCCCTTTATTATCAGTTCGGGCAACTTCTTCCATGAGGTGTTTTAATGTGCTATGAAGAAATTTCTCAATTCAAGTCTCTCTTCCGTTCTTAATATCAGCTTAGTTTTCATCTGCATCTGGTAATGTTTTCTTACAAGAAGGCTACCTATCATCACCTTAGGATGGTACAACAACTTTACTGATATTAGTTTACTTTAATAGAGACTTCTTTCCACTTTACCCCTTTCAGTAAAACAATCTAACTCTTTATCTTAAATTGATTGAAGTTAATTTAAAAAAAATCTGGTCCTGCTGCTGCATTGTAAAGCCCATGCAAGCCTCAAACAATTGATTTTTTGAAACTTGTGCAGCGGAGAATGCCGCTGGAGACGTGATTGAATCTTACCAATAGCAGCCACTCAGGAAAGGGCATTCCCACACAAATCTTCAACGTGTTAAGGAACCCTGGCAAAAGCCACCAGCAGTACGGGGGAGAAATATTTGTATAAGGCAAAGCTGATGGGGATGCTTTGAACAAAACTAAAGAAATGAAACTTTACATGTAGACTTCTCCAAACACAGCAGAATAATATTTTACATCTGCAGTGTCCTTGGTTGGTAGATCTAAGAGTGCTTTGTGTACATTAACTAATAAAGTTCCTCAATGTCCCAATCATGTAGATAAGTATTATCCCTCCCATTCTGCAGATGGGGAAATTTGTGCACAGGGTTTTAAGTGACTTCCCTTAAGTCACACAACAAATTAGTGTCAGAGGGGGGCATAGGAGTCAGAAGTCTTGACTCGTAATCCCCTACTTTAATCACTAAATTACCCTTCCTCTCAACGATGAAGAAGTGGAAATAAGTTTCTACATAATTCTTGAATTTTATTCTGAGTTCAGTGAAGTTTTAAGAGACTGTGTTGTGCAAATTTTGACTCTTTCAAAGTAGCAACTACTACTGGAAAAAATTTGTGTAAACCTATAAAGTATTTTTTAATTATTAGGAACATATCAAGAAAGTGAATTTGATTTCCAGTAAGGAAAGACTACAGGTTGAAAATTAATTATGTCAGTGCCATTAACAATTTATTTTCCATAATCCATTTTCTTCCTTTTTCTTTTAGAATGTATACCATGTTTTCTCTCCTGTTTCATTTGACTCTCTTTAAAGAGTGAGATACAATATGAGCTTAGATACAGCTTGGTTCTTATTGATAATATAACATGGAACAATCAGTTGCACACATACAAAATGGGAAATGACCGCCTATGAAGGAGTACTGCAGAAAGGGATCTGGGGGTCATAGTGGATCACAAGCTAAATATGAGTCAACAGTGTAACTCTGTTGCAAAAAAAGCAAAATATCATTCTGGGATGTATTAGCAGGAGCATTGTAAGCAAAACACGATAAGTAATTCTTCCACTCTACTCCACGCTGATTAGGCCTCAACTGGAGTATTGTGTCCAGTTCTGGGCACCACATTTCAGGAAAGATGTGGACAAACTGGAGAAAGTCCAGAGCAACAAAAATGATTGAAGGTCTAGAAAGCATGACCTATGAGGGAAGATTGAAAAAACTGGGTTTGTTTAGTCTGAAGAAGAGAAGACTAAGAGGGGACCTGATAACAGTTTTCAAGTACATAAAAGGTTTTTACAAGGAGGAGGGAGAAAAGTTGTTGTTCTTAACCTTTGAGGATAGGACAAATTGCAGCAAATGTGATTTAGGTAGGACATTATGAAAAACTTCCTAACTGTCAGAGTGATTAAGCACTGGAATAAATTGTCTAGGGAGGTTGTAGAATCTCCATCATTGGGGATTTCTAAGAGCAGGTTGGACAAACATCTGTCAGGGATGGTCTAGATAATACTTAGTCCTGCCTTGAGTGCAGGGAACTGGACTAGATGGCCTCTTGAGGTCCTTTCCAGTCCTATGATTCTGTGATCCTGTAGGGAACTGTTTTAATTCTTCTCATGTCTCCATACTTTTAAAAAATAGCTGATCCATACATACTGCTTTCTTTCTTCCTGCTTACTCAGCCAATGTCCCTCATTTTAGTCCCGAAATTACCTGTGCTCCACACAAATTGGGAGCCTTCTCATTCTTATTGTTGAAGTTTGTTTATATCAGAAATAAGAAATCATGTAACTGAGGTTACAAAGTAGTTTGAATAATTTTTTGTGTATCCCTTACTTTGAATATTTGTTACACATTGTGGTTCCCCACTGGGGCCCTGGTAGGTTGAGAGGTATGACTCCCAGTAATCTCCTAACTAGGTAAAAACAGTATCCAAATAGGGTCAGCTGTTACTGGAGAAAATAGATAGCACTACAGAAATGCCTGCGTTACAGAAATAAATACACCTCTACCCCGATATAATGCAACTCAATATAACATGAATTTGGATATAACGCGATAAAGCAGCGCTCTGGGGGGGGGGGGGGGGGGGGGGGGGGGGGGCTACGCACTCCAGCGAATCAAAGCAAGTTCGATATAACGCGGCTTCACCTATAAAGCAGTAAGATTTTTTGGCTCCGGAGGACAGCGTTATATTGGGGTAGAGGTGTAACTAAACTTTAGGTCACGTTGCAAAAACTTCCCTCTTTGATATAGTTTTTCCACCAGAATCAGAATATTCCCCTGTTTAAAGAAAAAAAACCAAAGTTTTCTTTAATCTAAGAAAGGGCCAGAGCAGACGATTTAATTAAGTCCACTGTGGACCTAGCTTTGCTAAGCTGTTTAACATGGACACACTCAGACACCATGGTGATGGGTGCTAATATAAACCCCAAGATAGATAGAATATTCTCATAATGGGCAAAATTCATCTCTAGTGGAACTGCACTGACCTAATGGGAGTTAAACCAGAGATGAATTTGGGTCCATTGATATTTGTTTCCTATGGTTTCCACAATGTGCTAGGTACTACACAAAGAGAAAAAAGGGACAGACCATCCCTGCCCCTATAATATGTTTGCATATTTATTTTAGACTTGCAGGATCCTCATTCATCTGCTTTTCCAACCTCCTTCGTCTATTTCTAGGTGTTTAAGCGTTTCAGTCTCCAAAGTCATACAGTTGCAGGGAAGACAATGCTGAAACTTGGCTCAGGTCAAACTCAAAAGTGAACTGCACCCATTTTGTGCCACACAGCAAAATGTAGGCTCACATGATGAAAGGCAGCTGTTAGCCTTCTGTCAATGGCAATCCTCATGCTGAAAAGTGACTTGGAGCCCAGTCCTGCACTCCATACCAAAGAAGAGCTTCCATTTCCTCAAATCCTGATCTCAGTTATAGCATCAGGCTTCTTAAGTTGCACCCAGCAGCAGTGGTCCTTAAGAGCTATTCTAACAAATGGATATCCGTCATCGTTCTCTCGCTGCCCTAAAACTGGCAGGGGAAGTGGTGTCAGGGGCATGAAGGAAAGAGTCCTTATATCTCCAAATCCTGATAGCTGGTTATTCTGGCTACTGGCTGTTCTGCACTGATGGAGCAATGCAAAGCATTTGGTGGGTCGGGAAAGGACCTGACTCTTGTATCAGCACAAATTGGGCCCACAAAATAGGAGGAAACATTTCAAGGTTTACTGCTTCATGTTAATGCAACAAAATGTTTTAAGAGATGTTTAACCAATGTTTGAGCAGTTTGGAAACAGGTATCTCTAGAAAAAGCTGATGCTGCAATTACGTAATTCAGATTGCTTGTGACTGATTTGAAATGGTTTGAGGATTTGAATACCGTATTATAGACATGAAGTTTCTTCCTAGATTTTACTAGTGTTGCGTTGAGTTTCTGTGTACCAGTTCTCTCAAAAGTTTGCTTCACATTAGAAATATTTAGTAGAAACCTATCAAAATCTGTTACTACTCTCTCCAATAGGAAATTGGAAAAGGAAAATATAAATCAGTGCTGTTCACTTCAATTTTAACTTTTAGTTTCTTTTTATATTTGCTTGAGGTTTACATTAGACCAGGGGTTCTCAAACTGGGGGTCGTGAGGTTATTACATGGGGGGGTCGTGAGCTGTCAGCCTCCACCCCAAACCCTGCTTTGCCTCCAGCATTTATAATGGTATTAAATATATAAACAAGTGTTTTTAATGTATGGGGGGGGGGGTCGCACTCAGAGGCTTGCTGTGTGAAAGGGGTCACCGGTACAAAAGTCTGAGAACCCCTGCATTAGACACTAGCTCAGGTATCTGATTCAGGTTGGATGGATTTATCCTTCCAGCTTTTAAAATTGAGTATCCACTCAGGCCAGACTTTGCAGTGAAGAACTGCACTTTTGCTATTTTTAGCTTTCGGACTGTCTGTTGATGTAGACTTCTAAATGCAGAGATTACCCTCCCTGCTGTAGTAAATGTAGCTGTAATTCAGATTTTTCCAGAGGATAAAGCCAAATGGCTGCATTCTCTTCTTCATGCTGATTAGGGTTAGATGAAGTGATTCAAATAATAAAATAACTGACCCAAGCCTTCACCCAGAACTCAAACTGAATTCAGAAAAAAAACTGTTGAGCGGTTCAAAAATTATTCAGCTTTTTAAAAATTGTTTCATATTTGATCTGTGCTTCCTGGTTGTTATCAGGATGAGAAACCAATGTGGTGACATTTCTGATGGCTCTTCTTGCAATATTTTTACATTGACTGGAAGCCCAAAGGATGAGGCATCTTGTGAGAATTCCAGCCTGGTTTTACAGACCCAAGAGGTCTGGATAAGCATCTGAATTTTTGAGTGCTTATCAGAACTGAACCTATGGTAATTTGGCCATGGTTGATGCTAATGGGGATTTACACATTGGCAACAACTGGCAAATCCATTCTCCTTTCCAACAGAGGTGGAGGTTATCTTGGGAAACATGGGGCAGGATTTGAGCAGGACATGCATTTGGTCCACACCCAGGCACAACTGAGCATAGTCTGACCCATGGTATCAAAATGTGTTGAATTTGTTCAGAGACTTGAGGATCACTCAGACTTTTATGCATGAGGACAAAAGATTTCAAAATACAACATTGTGCTCTCTCACCACCATCTGTATGGGACCTGATTTGTCTCATCAAAAGTGGTGTAAGCTGGGTTAACTGCACTGAATATGAGGACTAATGTGACTTGCACCAACACCAGTGTAAATTAGGACTAATTTCATTGAAATCACAATTTTCAAGTGTGAGATCAGAATCATTCCCCATATGTAGTATCATCTTAACCCATTCCAGTTCAAACACAGAACCTTTTATTTCCCCTTGAGAGGTCCTGTGATCTTTGTCCAACAGCTAGCAGTAGATGAAAGGGACTCCTAATCTGTTGCAAGATGTATCCTAATGTTACCACTGAAGTGAAATATTTTAAAGGAAGAAATTGTGAAAAGTTAGAGTGGAGTATTAAGCCTTCTCGTAGCCTGTGTCAAGAGGCATAAGACCAGAAAGATAGTTCTCAGTGAGTCATTATTAATCACATCCTGAATGACTATTTCATCTAGGAATGCCTAAAAAAAAAAGACTCCTGTGGAATCTAGGCAGATGGCTTCCCTTAAAACATAAGGCTGGGATTTTCAACTGAACCTAAGGGAATTAGGCACACAAATCCCACTAAAATCCAATGGGAATTGGGTTCTTAGCCCCTTGAAAAATTTGAACTTAAGTATATTAATTTCTCTGTTTTAATACTTTCCCTTTTTATATGTCTGGTGGAGATTTTGTGAGTGTGTATGTAACATTATTTATGCTATGTCATTCAGTGACAAACATGCCCCAGAAGTATCATATTAGAATGTTATGTCATATTCTATATGCTGTTAAATCACCTGATTTAAATTTGGGGCATATTTATTATTGTGGTAGCTCTTCTTGGTTAAACAAGGTAAATCTCAAGCAGCTCCAGTAGAAACCTGAGTTACTCTGTATTTATACTTGTCTTCACTAGAGTTATTCCCGATTTAGTGTAGAATTTGGACCTGTGTTGGAAAACCTTTCAGTAGGAGGGACAATTTATCTTTCTTCTTTCAGTTACATTTTCCTCAGTGTTTCCTTAGAAAACTAAATCATGAAGGTCTAACTATCATTAAACTTTTATTTTGGGGTAATCTCTCTATCTACACAGTTTTAGTGCTGCTGAGCATGGTGGTATCCCACATATTATCAAGTTCCATGTTGTTTTCAGGTCTGAACCATTTAACAGATGTGTATTTGTGTTCCCCTCCTCCTAGTGGTGAAAGCGGTGCTGGAAAGACTGTAGCTGCTAAATATATAATGAGTTACATCTCTAAAATATCGGGAGGTGGCCCCAAGGTACAGGTGAGTTGATATAGTGTAATGTTGCTGTAAAGAAACCATGTCAAATCTTATTGTATAGCCATAGTGCCAGAGATGACATTTATGAGGTAAATGGCTGAGCACACATGTACAGCCAACATAGATCCCCTAGCATAGAAACTGGTGTGGCTCTACTGCACAAACAGGTCTTCCAAAGTTCAGGTATCCCTGAATTGTACTCTGTAGGGGACGGATGAATGGGGGCCAGGGATTCACAGATCTGCTGGTCCTCCACCTGTGGATGGGGAGTTGATAAGATGAAAACCCACTAGTCTGAACAGACTCCTGTGGAACAACTTCAGTGTTGATGCTGAATTATTTAAAGGTTAAAGATTTTTGGGAAAAAACATTCTTTAATGGAATTTGTGACCTCAAGATGTAGGGAGAGAAGTTTAATTTGTAGCAACCAAACATTTTTTAACAAAAATCTCAGAAAATCTGCTTTTTCTACAATGTCAAATATGAATTTGTACTAGACCTTTCAGATCCAGAGAGAATTGAACTGTGTCTCAGTGGTTCATATCTCCCATTAAATCATGGATTTGTGTTCACACATTAAAGAGAAAAGAGAAGGACTTTTATTAAACATCACTTTAAACAAATTCTCTAGTAGGAAATGTAATTTCTGGGAGCTAGCTAGAATGGTGAATAGTTGCTTGTTAATAATTCTGACACCTGTCTGCACTATCTACACAAGCATTTTAACTAACGCTAATGCAGTAAATGAGCCATAAAATTCCACTAATGGAGTTCTATGAGATCATCAGCTGATTAACAGACAACTATTCTAGGTAAGTAGTGGCTACCCTTTACCAGTATGCTTTTTTTTTTTTCCTGCTTACCATAATACATTGGCCTTAGTACAAGCTCTGATGATGATTATGTTCTTCCTGTTTTTTTGGGAGACAATGATACAGGGAACATTGCACAGTCATTCAATAGCAAAGGGAAAATATGCATTGTGTTATTTTTGGAGTGGACTTAATCACATTACAAATAATTGTTTCAATTATTTTAAGTAAATCCCAGCTGTTCCTACAAGATGCAAAATAAACTCAGCAGTTACAAGTCATAGCTGATTAAACTGATACATTTCCTTGAGTAGTGTATTATTTTTGTGTGAAGTTCAACCCTCCCTACACAAACCTGAATATAGAAAATCATAGAATCATAGAATATCAGGGTTGGAAAGGACCTCAGGAAGTCATCTAGTCCAACCCCCTGCTCAAAGCAGGACCAATCCCCAACTAAATCATCCCAGCCAAGGCTTTGTCAAGCCTGACCTTAAAAACCTCTAAGGAAGGAGATTCCACCACCTCCCTAGGTAATCCATTCCAGTGCTTCACCACCCTCCTAGTGAAAAAGTTTTTCCTAATACCCAACCTAAACCTCCCCCACTGCAACTTGAGACCATTACTCCTTGTTCTGTCATCTGGTACCACTGAGAACAGTCTAGGTCCATCTTCTTTGGAACTCCCTTTCAGGTAGTTGAAAGCAGCTATCAAATCCCCCCTCATTCTTCTCTTCTGCAGACTAAACAATCCCAGTTCCCTCAGCCTCTCCTCATAAGTCACGTACTCCAGACCCCTAATCATTTTTGTGGCCCTCCGCTGGACTCTTTCCAATTTTTCCACATCCTTCTTGTAGTGTGGGGCCCAAAACTGGACACAGTACTCCAGATGAGGCCTCACCAATGTCGAATAGAGGGAATGATCACGTCCCTCGATCTGCTGGCAATGCCCCTACTTATATAGCCCAAAATGCCGTTAGTCTTCTTGGCAACAAGGGCACACTGTTGACTCATATCCAGCTTCTCATCCACTGTAACCCCAGGTCCTTTTCTGCAGAACTGCTTCCTAGCCATTTGGTCCCTAGTCTGTAATAGTGAATGGGATTCTTCCGTCCTAAGTGCAGGACCCTGCACTTGTCCTTGTTGAACCTCATCAGGTTTCTTTAGGCCCAATCCTCTAATTTGTCTAGGTCCCTCTGTATCCTATCCCTACCCTCCAGCATATCTATCACTCCTCCCAGTTTAGTGTCATTTGCAAACTTGCTGAGAGTGCAGTCCACTCCATCCTCCAGATCATTAATGAAGATATTGAACAAAACCGGCCCCAGGACTGACCCGTGGGGCACTCCGCTTGAAACTGGCTGCCAACTAGACATGGAGCCATTGATCACTACCTTTTGAGCCCGACGATCTAGGCAGCTTTCTATCCACCTTATAGTCCATTCATTCAGCCCATACTTCTTTAACTTGCTGGCAAGAATACTGTGGGAGACCGTATCAAAAGCTTTGCTAAAGTCAAGGAATTACACATCCACTGCTTTCCCCTCATCCACAGACCCAGTAATCTCCTCATAGAAGGCAATTAGGTTAGTCAGGCATGACTTGCCCTTGGTGAATCCATGCTGACTGTTCCTGATCACTTTCATCTCCTCTAAGTGCTAGTACACTAGTTTTGAGCAAGAAACTAACACCCTGATCCTACTCCCATTAAAGCAAATGGCCCTTCCATAGCCAATGCTTCAAACTACGGGCTGATGCCTCTCTGCACCTGCTAGGCTGAGTTTTATGATCATTGAATCTGGGTAAGCGAGAATCCAGTGGCCCCCTTGTGGTCTGCTCCCAGCACTTCTCTCCTTGCTGTCTGATTCGGGGCTCTTACAGAGCTACCACTAGCCCATTTGCAGTCTTGAGCTAGCATTCCTTATGCAGGCAAAACTCCCATTGACTTGAGGAGTTTTGCTTGTTTTAAAGAATTGCAAGATTGGGCTCCAAGGTTATAGGTTGAATTAGTAAGCAGTTATTTCATAACAGGACATAAATACTTTGAAACCGAGTGATGATGTGTATAGTGTTAAATATTGTTCCCCATCCTAATCACCAGATGCTTTGCACCATTCAAACATAGCCTATGTTTTTTGTCTCAATTTTTAATTATTCAGCAGAGTTCTCAATCTGCTTTTGAAGCCCTACATTTTCCAAATTCTCTACCTTCTTCCATTTTATCTATTTGCCATTGTCCTCAATATTCCAGTTTCCCTCTCTACTTGTTTCATTATTTCTTTTTTGGACAGTAGGCCTTATTTAGAAGGGAAGTTAAAGGCAAAAAGGATAAAATGTGGCCAGAAATGTTGCAATCTTGGGCCAGATTGTGCCCCCAGATACACTTGGTAAAAACCTGGAATAACTGTTGATTTAATGTAGATTTATATGCAGTAGTTCAGGGTAGAATATTATCCTCAAGGTTTTTTGTCCAACTCAGTCTAGCCATAATCCAGAAGTTTCTCAGATAAATGTACTTAGTGAAACAGAGGAACATAGGATTCACTATACAGGATCCAGACTATAGTCCATCAAGTCTGGTAGCCTCCTCCCAGTGCTCCAGCAGAAAACTAACCCCTTTCTCTCTGGTCCTCCTTCCACTCCAATAAATCACTTTAGTAAATTCACTAAATTGTGAACTGTTCTACATGGATATTTGTTATGTTTTAATGTTCCCTAGAAACGGGGTTTTAAAAATTGCAAGCTACCTACTAACAAGGGGAGAAACTCTACCAGTTCAGGGGTAGGAGGACTCTACCAGCAAGGCCAGTGGTAGTGGCTTACTGGTACTAAGGGGTGGGGATCTGCACCACTTTGCTTTTCTACCTCCTATATTCTTGTCCATCCCCCCACCTTCCTGGCTGCTGCGAGAGAGTGAGAGAAAAAGTTTCTGTTACTTTATCCCTGACCAGAGTCTGCCTCTGCTTCAAACCCTGTGAGCAGCAATGAAACTGTCAAGAAACAGGTCAGTTTCATTGTGCTCCTTCTTGTCATAGATATGAGCAGCAGCACTGGCTATCTGCAAGTTCAGGAAGATGACTGCATCAGTTTATGTTCTGCTTACGTTTGGATGATTGTAAAGAAAATCATAAGAACCAGAATTTAGAAAATAAAAAATAACTTGCATTCTGCAGACATGATGGTGTAGATTTCCCCTCACCTGGCCAAGAGGATATTCTAAAGCCTGCTTGTAGAGACAGGCATCCTTGCACCTTATATATATGTCAAGTTTACAAATCATGGCTTGTATGAATGCTCCAAGACCTTGATAAAGAACCCAAAGCAAATTTTGTTGTTGTTTAAAAAAATTTCAGCATGTGAAGGACATTATTCTGCAGTCAAACCCTTTACTGGAAGCCTTTGGGAATGCGAAGACTGTACGGAACAATAACTCCAGCAGATTTGTAAGTTCCTCTTGCAAAAAATTGCTTTTGCTCCTAATATCTGTGGGTTTGATTTGGGCATCTTTGTGAAGTAAAATGCTGGTTTTTATATAAACAGAGAGGCACACATTTCCAGGTCTCCTAGATGTTGTTGCAAATGTTTGTTTCTACTGTTTGGACAAAGCTATTTGTAAGTAGTCTGATGTGTAAACAAGACAATTAGCAACTTAACTGGGGCCTAATCTGCACTGAACTGGAAGGTATGAGCATATCTATTTTCCAGCCCATGTAATAATTAGCTGTGATTTTTTTTTTTTTTAAATGGGATGGAACAATTCCTAGGCTTCACTGCTGGGCACGAAGGTTATTCATCTTTCCAAAAAGCAATAAGGAATTGTTTTCAGCATTTGATCATAAATGTTATATATACTAATGGGAACTAACAACTACATATGCAGAATAATGGTCTGATATTGTACCCTAAATTCAGTTTTAAGTAATGTAGCCCTTACAACATTTAATTGGGAAGAACCACCATGTATTTATAAAATATAGTAAAGAGAGAATGGGAGCAAAATTACTGTACATATGTGGGACCAACTACCCTGCTTGTGTAAATGGGCACAGCTCTATTTAATTAAAATGGAGTTTTACCTTTTTATACCAGCATGGATTTTGAACTGTGCTTTTCAAATGTTAGGCCCGTGTTGAAAATATATATAGATATATATCTGGATATAATAGAATATAAATGTCTTGACAGACATTCAGATATAAAGTGAAATAAAATATACAACGAGGTTATCTGACACCTCCTGCAAGGGGGGAAAAAAGTCAAAATTGTAGATATCCTTATTGTTTTCCGATGTATTTCCCCTGCTATGACTATCTATATTAGCAGTGAGCCTTGCTTGACAAACTTCTTCCCCTTTTGCTCCCCTTAGTTATCAGACCTTTCACAAAATAGAAGTAAAGGGTTGACATGGGTTACTAATGCATTTCCTCAGTCCACCAAGATAAAAGGATCATTGATATACATCACCTGGAAACAGAAGGCTGTATTAACCATATGGTTTATGGAGTTGTAAATCTACTACACTGGAGTAGTTCCCACCTACGTCGTAGTAAATTTAGCCATCGGTGTTTCATTTCTGCAATTTGCCTAATTTACACCAACCAAGTAATGCAGAAGAAAGAAATCCCCCAGTTAGTCCTTACATATGGGTTAGTGTACATCTTTGTTCTAATGCACTACAGAATTATTATGTTGAGTTTAGAATTAGGTAACTGGACATGGAAAAGTGGGGAAGAAAGTAATTGTTTCTTAAGAGTCAAGGCCTAATTTAACCTTGAAAGATTGAAGTAATACAGAATAAATATTCGAGTTAGTTTCCTTGAGTTATACTGCAACAGGTGTCTGCTTTAAGCTTAGTTTTTATTAATTCAAAAACCTCTATAATTATTTGTTACAGGGGAAATACTTTGAAATCCAGTTTAGCCCAGGTGGGGAGCCTGATGGTGGAAAGATCTCCAACTTTCTCCTGGAAAAGTCTCGGGTGGTAATGAGGAATCCTGGAGAGAGGAGTTTTCACATTTTTTACCAGGTCCGAAATGTACAGTTCCTTTCGCAGTTATTTAAAAAAATACTACTTCCATTTCCAGTTTTTCCTTTATATTGGTACATCTTTCAATGAAGTCATGCTATTGATTGTATGTTTAAAAGGGCAGTCTGAATATTGCTAGGTACCTTCAGTGCACACTAAGGCATTGTCTAACATAGACCCATTCAGTGGCTTGAGTCTCTTTCCAAATCCAAAAAACAGTAGACTCTCAGTGAAGTAACAACATGATGTATTTCTAAGGGCCAGCTTGAAAATTCACTGTTGCCTCCCACATGGAAGAGTTTAACAGAATATAGTAGATAATTTCCCTGCAGATTTTTTAAAACTGTCCTGTAGAGAATGATCACTTCTGTCTTCTCTGACATTACAGCGTCAGTCACCTGTTCGAGAGCTGTCCCTCCCCAGTTGGAGAGAGTTAGCTGTGTAATGCAATCATATCTGATTTCTGGTGTTTTTCTTTTGCAGCTTATTGAAGGTGCCTCCTCAGAGCAAAAACACAGCCTGGGCATTACCAGTATGGATTACTATTACTATCTGAGCCTCTCTGGATCCTACAAAGTAGATGACATAAATGACAAATCTGATTTTCAGGAAACTCTGGTGTGTTTTTAAAATCAGTGCTCCATGTGTGTATATTCATTCAGATATGCCTTTTAAGGCAAACCGGTTAAAGTTTCATATTTACAGACAAAAGAAATGTGGGAAGGAAAAACCACATGCTGCAAATTCTTGTAGATAAAAACGCACCCATATAATTTTAATTACCCCTTTATTATGAATGGATGTTCTTTCTGGGTAGCACTCTGATACATAGGCGCTGACTCCGTGGGTGCTCTGGGGCTGGAGCACCCACGGGGAAAAATTAGCAGGAGCTCCTCACCCACCGGCAGCCAGCTTCCCCTGCCCTGCCCGAGTGCGCCGTGTTCCTGCTCCTTCCCCTCCCTCCCAGCACTTCCTCCGCTGCCTAACAGTTGTTTGACAGCACTTAGGACTTTCCGGGAGGGAGGGGGAGGAGTGGGGATGCGGCGTGCTAGGGTGAGGAGGCGGAGAAGAGATGGGGCAGGGGTGGGGACTTGAGGGAAGGGGGTGGAATGAGGGGGCGAGGCTGGGGTGGGAAAAGGTGGGACAGGGACTTTGGGGAAGGGGGTGGAATTGAGGTGGGGCAAGGGCAGTGCAGGGGTGGGGCTGGGGAGGGGGGCATCAAACTCCCATGGGGCAGAGGGGAAGTCAGTGCCTATGCTCTGATGACTGTGCTAAGATAGCCACATAGGAGACAGTACTTTTTGTCAGGGATTTGTTGGAAATTTATTTTAGAGGTACAGATTCAATAGAAAAGGAAATCAGCCAGTGAGCAGCAGGTGGAGAAAGTGCATTATAAAAAATATTAAAATACAGCACAATGATTAGCTTCCACTGAAAAGTGAAAATTGAAAAAAAGAAAGCTCTCTCCTGTATATAGTAGCATGCGCTGAAGGAAGGGACTGAGGGCTTGTCTACATGTACAGCGCAATGTAGCGCTTTAGTGGAGACGCTACTACGCCTCTCCTGTTGGCATAGTTAATCCGCCTCTGTGAGAAGCGGTAGCTGTTTTGATGAGAGAAGCTCTCCCGTCGCCATAGTGCTGTCTACACCAGGGGTTAGGTCAGTATAACTGTGTTGCTCAGGGATGTGGATTTTTCACACTGCTAAACAACGTAGTGATACTAAAGTAATTTTGCAGTGTAGACCTGGCCTGAGAATCCGGCTCTGCATCCAGCTCTGATATTGACTTGCTGTGTGACCTGTGGCTAGCTATGTGGATGCCTCTGCCACTTCCGGTGCAAAACATTATCTAAGTGCCAAGAATCATCATTATTACTGTACCAGCCTATGTGGGACTTTGGCAAAAATTACAGATTAGGAATCAGATTTGTAAAAGAACCATTTACTACACTTCGTAAAAAACTATTCTGCAGATCAGTTATTTTGTGACTGGCTGAAGTGCACAGCCTAAGCCAGCCAAAATGTAACTATTCTAGAATCATGCAGTATGCAGTTTTCACTTTTGTTAGGTCTAAATCATCTATTTGTGTAACAGGAATAATATTTTTATAATACAACATTGTCTTAGAATCTGTGTCTCCTTCTTTAGCGCCTCAGCTTCATTTTAGCATATATGATGAGGTCAGCTAGATCTCACATCCTGTTGATGAAATTCGGTGGAAACTTTAGTGGGATTTAGATACCTGATTGCTTTAAATTCTTTTGAAAATCCCAGACTTAATTTTTTTATTCCAATTAATTATTCATGGTTTGTGAAAAATATGGTGAGTGAATGTTAGTAACTTGATGTCTTTCTTTTCCCAGCATGCAATGAATGTGATTGGCATCTTTGCAGAGGAGCAAACATTGGTACTACAGATCGTGGCAGGAGTGCTGCACTTGGGAAACATCAGCTTTAAAGAAGTTGGCAACTATGCTGCAGTGGAGAGTGAGGAGTGTAGGTAGTTCTGGAAACAATTACAAGATTAATGATGATGCAACAGGCTGAGGCCCAGATGTTGCAAGGTGAACTGAGTAGTGAGCTGCTTATCCAAATACAGTAAATCATTTCTCATGCTCTGGGATTGCTAATTCAGTTTCTCTTTCAAAAACAATATGGGGCCATAGCCCCTAGTTACACCCATGCAATTTTATCGACTTAATTAATGAGAGGTGGAGCAGCAACTCCCTCCAGAGCTGGCCTGGGTAGCCAGAGCATAGATGCTTGGGGCAGGGCCGGCTCAAGGCACCAGCCGAGCAAGCTGGTGCTTGGGGCGGCAGCTTGTAGGAGGCGGCATTCTGCCGAATCCTAGGGCGGCACGGCCGCTTTTTTGTTGTTGTTGTTCCGCTCCGGCCGCCCTGTAGGGGGCAGCGGCGTGGAGGAGGGGAGCGCCCTGCAGCAAGCCCGGCAGGACAGCCCACGTCCTTCCCTCCCAGCCGACCGGAGCAGTGTAGGGCCCTCCCGGCAGGGGGCATGGTGGAAGGGGCTGCGTGGCAGCGCCCCGCTGAAGGCCTGGCTGTCCCCCTTCTCTCTCTCCCTCCGTTCCCTCCCCCTCCCCCCACTAGCTGGGGCACATCTGCGCCGCAGGTTTTTTTTTTTTTTTTTTTGCTTGGGGCGGCCAGAAAGCCAGTCCATATTCTTACCCTATCCAGACATTAGATAAAAACACCTGCTGTCTTTTAAAAACTGTCTTATATGTTCTAAGGTTTGAGGTAAACAGCTGAAGAACTTTTTTGGGATGGGGTGCAATTTATTTAAGATACATCTGAGTGTAAAGATTTGAATCATTTCTTGGAAGATTTAGAGAAGGTTTTGAGCCAGAAGTCCCATTTTTACCACATCCCACCAGGTTTATTTCTGCTGACTGCTACTTGAGATACTTGTGGGTTTTCTTGGGTTTTTTTTGTTTTTGTTTTGTTTGTTTGTTTTGTTTTAAATCTTTAAAACACCATCCGTTGGTTTAGTTCAAAAACAACAACCCTGGTTGTTCTTGCAGTTTTGGCTTTCCCTGCTTTCCTCCTGGGAATTAACCAAAGCCGCCTGAAAGAGAAACTGACCAGCAGGCAGATGGACAGTAAGTGGGGAGGCAAATCAGAGTCCATTAATGTGACGCTTAATGTGGAACAGGCCTGCTACACCAGAGATGCTCTAGCCAAAGCCCTTCATGCCCGCATCTTTGACTACCTGGTGGATGTAAGTTGAATTTTTTCTGATTATGTCACTAGGGTTAAATGTTGAAAGGAATAAATATCCCATGTGGGCTTTCCCCATAATTCTCTGCTTTTCACCATTGTACCCTTCCCCCACTGCACTACATTTCCTCAAGCCTTAAACAGCTGTTAATTGCTAACCACTGCTGTACAGCCCTCTCCATGCCCTCCCCCCTCCACACACACAAGCAGGGCCCCCTGGTGGCTGTCCTAGAGCAGAAATGCTGAGGGAAGGAAAAGGGGTGCAGGGAGGCTCTTCCATGCAGTACTCCTGCACTGGAGGCATCCTTAACTTGCTTGCGTTCCTAGAGCATTTAGCTGGGAACATTATAATGATAGTGGCAGCACTGGATGGCACAACAAGGGCATGGCCATGGAACTCGAGACAGTGGCTAGAAGGCCCATGCTACATCTTTTCAAAAGGTTTAACTGGCTGGTGAGTGCACCGTCTCCAGCACTGTTAGAGGCATTATGCCTCTCTCAGCCTCCAGTCACTGCTGCCCAAGTGGTGTACCATGTTCTCCTCGGCCGCCTGCCCTCCCCCCATCCCCAAAATACAGCTCACGCTTTCAGAGCCTTAATGTGACCTATAGTGTGGGGCACTCTCAGGAAAGAAGAACAATCAGGTAATGAAACTCCCAGGGGGAGTGGTCACAGCCTTCCTTCATTGTCCCATTCTTGCTGCTTTCCAGCCTTTCCCTTCCTCACGTGCAAGGTAGTCTCTTTTCAGGAGGAGACTCTAGGCTGAAATGGGAAGGGAGAAAGATCAGATATTGGACAAGATACTGGGCTAGCTGGAGCAAAGGTTTGTTCCAGAGAGGCATTCCTATTTTCTTATAACTGCCTCACCATGGCAGCTCCCACTGCCTATAGCAGGTGTCACTGGTGCCAGCAGCTTAAAAGAGCAAAACAAGGAAAAGCAGAAATTTAAAAAGTTTAATGGGAAGAATCAGGTTGCATATCAGCAGAACTCTAACTATTGAGCTTTTATAGAAGTTCCTTTTATTTCTTGTTTGCCTGTTTTATTTCTCTTTTTAAATGGCCAGTAACTCTTTCTAATGAGAAACAGATTTACAGGTAGTAGCTCTGAAGGCTCACTTGCGTGGAAAACAGGCTAATGTAATACTCATTTGCTCGCTGATGACAGAGTTTACCTTTTTAAATAAAGTGAAATACGCTTGCGGGGAGAAAAGGGGAGTTTCATGCTTCATTTTTTTAGTTCAAACTTGCTTAAGGGTTTAAACTGTAGTTTGTTTTGTAAAAAACATCTTTTTTCTCTGTTTTTTATTAGTCCATTAATAAGGCTATGGAGAAGGACTACGAAGAGTATAACATTGGTGTCTTAGACATTTATGGCTTTGAAATATTCCAGGTAAGAGTGCAAAATTCAGGATCTGAATTGACCTGATGTTGAGAGGATTTTTTTTAAACTGTGTTCAAAAGAAAGTAAGGAAACTGTCAGCTTCCTGGGCATTCATACTAACTACAGTGCCCGGTGGTAATAACTCACATAATAAAAATGAAGTACTGAAAACAGCTTCAGAGAATCTAGGTCACTAACCTTTACACTGAGGTGCTGACAATACACAGAATAACTAAAATCAGCTGCCAGCACATCACTGAATATGTTCATTAAAACCTCTCCAAAAGTTGCTTATTATAAAAAAAATCAAAAGCTGTTGAATGTGGAGCATGAGACTAACATTGTTAATATTTTTCTTTATTTTACTATAGAAAAATGGTTTTGAACAGTTCTGCATCAACTTTGTTAATGAAAAACTGCAGCAGATTTTTATTGAACTGACACTGAAGGCAGAACAGGTACCTCTACACATGCATAATCTCTGATTTAAAAATTCACAGAGTTAGCTGTCACCCTTTTGTTTGGTGCTGGACTGAGGTTTCAGACAAAAATTTGCCTTTTTGTAAAGTAAGACAACAAAAAATCATTGCAGTTGGCTAACCTTGAAAATGTAAATAGCGTCAGTTGCAGACACATTTATCTTCCAATACAATGATACAAAGGTGAGTCTCTTGCACACAGGGCCGGCTCTGTGTGCAAGAGACTCACCTTTGTATCATTGTATTGGAAGATAAATGTGTCTGCAACTGACGCTATTTTTTTGGCCGCCCCAAGCAAAAAAAAAAAAAAACCGGGGCGGCCAGAATGGCAAAGCAAAAAAAAAAAAAAACTGGAGCCAGGGTGTAGGGGGACTCCCTGTGCTGCACACGTGCCCTGGCTAGCAGTGGGGGGGGAAGAGGGAGCGGGAGGGAGAGAGAGAGAAGGGGGGCAGCCAGGGCTTCAGCGGGGCGCTACCACGCGGCCCCGACCAGTGCGCCACCTGCCGGGAGGCTCCGCGCCGCTCCCGTCGTTTGGGAGGGAAGGACGCGGACTGCCCTCCCGAGCTTGCTGCAGGGCGCTCCCGTCCTCTGTGCTGCCGCCTCCTACAGGGCGGCCAGAGCGGCACAACAAACAAACAAACAAAACAAAACAAAAAAACCCAAAAAAGCGGCCGTGCCGCCCTAGGATTGGGCGGAATGCCGCCTCGAACAATCTGCCGCCCCAAGCACCAGCTTGCTCGGCTGGTGCCTGGAGCCGGCCCTGCTTGCACAGTGTATTTATGCAGTCATATGACTTTCTGACCACATATGCTGTGTGCTCTGACTCACTGACAGAAGTGGAAAACTGCAGCCTGGATCCATCCCTCCATTTTTGTGGAAATGGCACTAAAAGTTAAATGCAAAAACAGTTTGTCTCGCCCATTTTTCTCTATTTTTTAATGAAATAGATAATTCAGTTAATTTGACTGTACATTTATTTTTACTCTACCCATTCCTCACTTCTCCACCCTTTTAAAACCATGTGCCTTTCTCTGCCCTGGAATGTTCTTACCAAGTTTCTCCTTACATGAGCATCAAATTCTACATGGGAAAACAATAATAGCATGCAATATGCCCAGAGAGGTGTGGCCTAGTAGTGCAAGTATAAACCTGGCACCCAAGGACTCCAGACTCAGCAGCTAAGTGTTCTTGGGCCAATTACTTGGGGTCAGTATTTCCAGAAGTGTACATACACAATTGCACTTCCACAGAAGTGCGCACAAATGACTAGTTAAGCATCTAGCTGGACATTTATGTATGTAATTGTTACAACTAGAGCTGGTCAAAAAACATTTGTGACATTTTCTTCTATAAAAAATTTTTGAATTAAAATGTTTTTGACCATCTGTAGAGTTGGTTGCACTCACAATCGCAGGAATTGCGCACAGAAAGAGGGAGCATAGGTGGTCCTGGATTTTTGCATGTGCAGTTCTGAACATGCTGTTGTGGAGATCTGTTCCTTAGCCTCTCTCTCTCAGTTTCTCCATCTATAAATTAACCTTGAGAATATCGATAATCACCTGCGTCTCAGGTATTGTGAAGCTAGTTTTGTTAGTGTTTGTAAAGCGGGTTGAAGATAACATGTTAATTGAAAATCCTACTCTGATTAGTAACTGCTCAAGTCTTGGGTGAGGAGAGTGGAAGGACTCTGAGGCATCTGAACAGTACAAGGTGCACTGGATGAAGGGGGAGGATTTTATCCTCTGCAGTGTCAGTGTCGTGTAATACAGAGCTGAATTGTACCCCAGTATTATTTTTCACAAAGTAACTGTAAATCTGACATTGGAAGACATATGAGATCAGAACAGGGGAGAGGTATGTTGTAGTTGGTGTTTTGGTCACAGGTATTACCACTAAGTTATTGAACTTATATTCAAAGGGCCAGATTCATCCCTGTGCTAACTTTGTGGACCCAAAGAGATGAATTTGCCTCAGAATTCCTGTATTCATTTAGGACACGGTGCTGTGAATCCTCCACGCGATCCCATAGAAATTATCCAGTAGGAATTATTGTCAGTGCTTTTGGCAAGATCACCGAAATGAAGCTCCCAATCACCTGTATAGACAGGTCTTTTAAAACCATTTGAATGGTACAGAATTTATCTGTGTGTGGACTATCCTAAATCTACTACTAAACCTATAAGGTGAATAAATATTTGGGTCTTTCTTTCTGTCTCACAGGAAGAATATGTGCAAGAAGGAATTAGGTGGACACCTATAGAATATTTCAACAACAAAATAGTATGTGACCTCATTGAGAATAAAGTGGTAAGTTTTTGTCACAAATACGGATGCATGAAACTGAGACAACATTTTTCTCCAAACTAATTGTTAGGACTGCCTTGCTGTCAAGAGTAGCCCAGGGTTGTGCAGCAAGTGGGACACCCTAATTCCATATCGGTAACATGTATTAGAGATGGACCGAAATTAGTGCTGGTCAGAAGAAGAAAAAAACACCGCATTTTTCTGCTGCAAAATGGAGTTTCATAAAAAACTAAATTTTCCGTGAACTCCACGCTGCACTGAGGTGGCTCAGTCACAGGGAGAGACCACGCTGAATCATGGGAAATGTCGACCAGTTGGGGAGCTGACCCCCTGGGGAGAATGGGACATGAGGGAGCGACAAATTCAACTGCCATGATGCACTGTTGCAGCTCAGGCAAAAGCAGAGAATAATGTCCACCCAATAGACATTTTGACATTTCCAGGCAGAATTTTTTCAGAACTTTTTTTTCGATGAAAACTTTTACTATTTATACTTTTCATCCTGACTTGGGATGAAAATAAACGTCAAAATATCAGAATTTCCCATGGAACAGAAATTCTGGTTTGTTTGAGCAGCTCTACTATTTACCCCCACACAAAGCCCCAAACTTTGGTCTTGGTTCAGAGGAAATGGTGAACCGTATGCATAGCATTCCCAGTGTTGCTTCTCTTATCTGTATGTAAAGAGACATATGGGTAGGATAATGTTATATGTGTCACACTACAATTTTAGACATTTGATTCCGAGTTCGTCAGGTTGCAGGAAGAGAGATTAATAATATTTATCTGAAATGTGGGTTAGTTTTTGGTGGTGGGGGAAGAAAATTGTCTAACTATTTGTGACAGCTTTAAGCTAAAAGAAATAGATTTTCTCCTTGTCATTAGAGCTGTCTGGTCAATCCTAGGACTTCCAGTTCTTCCTTACCTTTTCTTTCATGCTAATGGACAAATTAATCCTCAGTATAACTTCATTGGCTGTGGGGAAATTACACCTGAGATGAATTTGCTCTAGTGTTTTACTCTATCAATCTTGAAACCATATCACATGTTTCTTTTCTTTTCTTCCCCCTCTTCCCAATTTACTTTTGCCCTGTCAGAATCCCCCAGGAATTATGAGCATTCTGGATGATGTGTGTGCAACAATGCATGCAGTGGGAGAGGGAGCTGACCAGACGCTGCTCCAGAAACTCCAGATGCAGATTGGGACTCATGAACATTTCAACAGCTGGAACCAGGGATTTATCATCCACCATTATGCAGGAAAGGTGCTACAGAAAAACGTTTTTTAAAAGGAAAAAAGCCCTATTATTTTAAATGCTAATTTCTTTTAAATAAAAGCACAGTAACCAAATGGAGGGGAAATAGTTTTAACCCCTGATTAAAACTAAATTATCAGTTGCACAACTATCAAATTTAGAGAGTCTGACCCTCTGACTGCCATCAATTTTCCACTGATATAACTCCATTGATTTCAAAGGAATTACTCGTTTTACACAAGTGTAAGTGAGAGGAGTGTCAGGCCCCATGTTCTCAAAGGGCAAGTCTACACTTGAAATTTTTGCCAGTATTGTAATGTCTGGTAGGGTTATGACTTTTTAATGACATTTTTATATAGGCAAAAGCACTAGTGCAGCTGCAGTTGTACTAGCCAAACAGTGCTTTTGCCAGTACTGTTTATTTCATTTAGGAAAAATCAAATAATGTTGGCAAAAATACTCTTTTTCCAGTGTAAAGTCCATCTACACTAGGAAGGTTTACTTTTATAGCTATACTGGCAAGCCTTTTCTAGTATAGACTGGGTTAAATCTGGGGCTCTGCTGTATTTCTTCTCTACAGAATTTGGGTTTTTAAAAAAAAAAATTCATTTCACACTAGGACAACAGTCCTAGAGTCAGATTAGCAATTTACATCTGTGATAAAATAGTTACAACAAAACCACTAGTTAGAAATGTTATCAATTTGTATACTTACAGATGTGCAGTATCATTCAAGGTCAAAAATTTTGCTGCATGTCAGAGAGAGATTAGGTTAAAAAAATAAAATTATATTAAGGACATACTTTAATTGATAAGACAAGGAAGAAGCCTGCCAGATTGTCATTTCTTCCTTAGGCCACCCTTACTCACACTGAGTAGACCCTTAACACTGTAATAAGTTCTGTTGAAATCCGTGGGACTGCTTGTGGAGTAACATACTGCTTAACAAGAGTAGGAGTATCAGATTCTGGCCCAGAACTTGTACTGTGGCTGCATACTGCAGGGATTTCAGAAAGTGTGTTATCTTATATATCAAATGTGCACACAACAGGAGTAAGTTATAAACAAATTTGCAGCCATAGCTCTAAATTTCCTTGATTTGTTGATTACATTTAGGTCCTTTGCATTAGTTTCATTTGATCAGTTATTAAAAATACAAAATAAAAATAAGAAACCCATATAAGTATCAGTCAATAGCATATATGTGTACATTTTAAAAAAGGACCATAGAAAGTATTGGGTCATACCTGTTCTGTTTCTAAGAGAATGTCATTGGAAACCTCAGAGTTAATTGAGAACTAAAATTAGAATTAGAATCATAACTGAGTATGAAACATAGATATACAGGAAAAGGTGTTATGAAAAGTAACTAGTTGTATGTACATAGATACTTTTCACATATGAATATCCTTCCTAATTGCAAAAGCAATCATTATGTCTAAGGACTAACTGTTTGCAAAACTAGAAGGTGTGAAGAAAAAGCAAAAAATATTAAAATATTTCTTGGAAGAGAAGAAAAAGTTTGACATGTGACTGACAGCTTGTTGCCAGAATTTAGACCAATATGAATAAAAACAGTTGAATTATAAGCCTCTGAAAAGTGATGTTTCCAATGGAAACCACAAAAACCCTTAACAGTTAAATTAAAGTCATTTTCTAATAAAATATAGTCCAGCTGTTTATCATGACATACTATGTGTGACTGGCTAGAAGATCAGCAATCAACCATCAGCTGTAAGGCAATTGAAAAGAACACAACATAACCTTCTGAGTGAAGCCATGGACTTCAATGAGATCAAGATTTCACGCAGTATTTTCTTATTGTAGTAGCATGTGCAGAATATTCCGTGTATTTTGGTTGACATAGGTTATTACTACAGGGGTTTCGGTATCAGTCTACCGTACATATCTCTTGACATGGCACTAAGACTAGCAGAACTTTGACATGCAGAAACACTCATTTCCTATTTCTTTCTCCTACCGACAGCAACAACTGTTTCCATTATGGACAGCAGTGCTAAGATACCATCAAGAGAGTCTTTTTTCCTTTTTCTTTTTTTAAAGAGTGAAATAAAGGAACTTCGTCAACTTGAAATCTAGTCAGTTTAAAAAAAACAAGTTAAAATCACTTTTGGGTATCGCATCTGTTCCCAAGTATGTCTGCCAATTTCTGTGGTTTTTACAAATGACATTATCTGTGGCAGTGTGAGATACCCACTGAAACCAGAGAGGAAGTGAATTACACAGGAGAAACAGTGAAACTGACTGCATATGAAGTGCTGTCAAATGATGGTGTCCCCTTAAATTTGGAATAAATGTGCAGGTGTTCTGTTTATTATTTTGTAGCTAAGTCCTGCTGTATTGCTGCTATTTGTTCATGATTTTTTTTGAACACTGCAGTACTTATTGATCTTATTTAATTACAGAAAACCCTGATTATGCAGAACTTTTGTTGTTGTTTTTCCCTATATGAGATTAAATTTATTGCCAGGCTGTTGCATCTCATTACCCAGCTGCATGGTATTCTTTTTTATTATAATCTAAATATATATCTGACATCAGCTAAGTCTTACATGACAAACTCATGAGGCAAATTATATTCAGGGATTTATTGGTTACCATGAATCAGATCAACAGAAAAATCGTGGGGGTTTTAAAATATTGTTTAATTATCAGGTTCTCTACTAAACATCAACATTTGATTTCCACCTTGGCCCAGGTGTCCTATGATATGGATGGATTCTGTGAGAGGAATCGGGATGTTCTTTTCATGGACTTGATTGAACTCATGCAGAGCAGTGAACTGTACGTAGACAAAACTTGTTTAACACTTACACTTTTGGTGACTAGAATGTTGGTTCAAGAAGATGCCGGGGGCCTGATTCTCCACTGCTTTGCACCATGTGTAGCCATTTACACCTGCGCAAAGTGGGTATAAAACACGACCAAATCAAAATGGTAGCATTTTGTAGCCAGTTTGCACAGATGTGAATGACTATACACTGTGCACGGTGCAATGGGGGATCAGGCCAAAGGTAGACTAGATATGATCAGTGGACAGGCTAGATATGGTCCTGAATAAAGGCTTCAGGATCTAGTCCAGTGATTTATAAAGTGCTTTGAAATCAACAGAAGAAAGATTCTTGGTTAAAGGTACAAAATAGCATTTTTAAATATTGTATGTTTTTATTAATAATGTTGATATGTTAACCTTTTTTAAAAAATTAAAGCTATCCACATAATATTCTTTTGAATCTGGGATTTTGTGACCCTTCAAAATTCACGTGTCAGCGAAAGGGATCGCTGAAAAGGGATCACTGTCTGCAGATAAAACTGTTGGAAAATGTTGATCTTAGATTGATTTGGTATGGCTGCAATCACAAATTCCTGTAAATAATCATGCATAGTCTACTAAACCACCAGTTTCTACCATGTATCCCTTGATATGCTGCAGTGTGCACAATGGATGGTTGTCCTGTCCTCATACACCAAGGTTCAGAAAAGGGCAACTAAAATGATTAGGGGTTTGGAACGGGTCCCATATGAGGAGAGATTAAAGAGACTAGGACTTTTCAGCTTGGAAAAGATGAGACTAGGTGGGGATATGATAGAGGTATATAAAATCATGAGTGATGTGGAGAAAGTAGATAAGGAAAAGTTATTTACTTATTCCCATAATACAAGAACTAGGGGCCACCAAATGAAATTAATAGGCAGCAAGTTTAAAACAAATAAAAGGAAGTTATTCTTCACACAGCGCACAGTCAACTTGTGGAACTCCTTGCCTGAGGAGGTTGTGAAGGCTAGGACTATAACAGCATTTAAAAGAGAACTGGATAAATTCATGGAGGTTAAGTCCATTAATGGCTATTAGCCAGGATGGGTAAGGAATGGTGTCCCTAGCCTCTGTTTGTCAGAGGGTGGAGATGGATGGCAGGAGAGAGATCACTTGATCATTACCTGTTAGATTCACTCCCTCTGGGACACTTGGCATTGGCTACTGTTGGTAGACAGGATACTGGGCTAGATGGACCTTTGGTCTGACCCAGTACAGCCATTCTTATGTTCTTATGTTCATTCTTTTCCAGACCTTTTATAAAGGCTCTATTTCCTGAAAACCTCCAAGCAGACAAGAAAGGCCGCCCAACCACTGCTGGCAGTAAAATTAAGGTATGTTCAGTTTATGCCTCTTGGATATAACTGGTGGAAAGGGTGAGAACAATTTTTCTTGGAGTTAGTATTTTTATCTTTGAAAACTTTCCTTTTACAGTAACGGGATCAGCTCAAAGGGGTCTGATGCCCTAGCCTAGATAGAAGGACAAAACAAAAAAAAGCCAATTTCCCTTCTCAGAGACACCTATACAAACAGTCACTAAACATATTTCTACCCTGTGTGACATCTGTTTTAACTGAATTGATGAGCTAGACCTTGTGACCTCGTCATACTTAATATTTGCATAGTGCTGGAAAATAAATTAGTTGTATGAGTGGTAAATACTTTTATTATGGTTATTTAGTAAATTTTTCTATTGAGAACAAGCCCAACTACACTGTATCCAAAATAAGAAATGTGCCTGTACTTCAAAGATAACAGTCCAAATTCCTTATTGGTAAATCGGTACAGCTCTATTGACATCAGTGGAGGTACACCATTTTATGCCAGCCAAGCGTCGGGCTCAGAGTGTTTTGTTTAAAGGTGAATATTGCATTTGGAAAATATATACAGGTTTTTGCATTGTAACCATTTCAGAATGAAAGTGAAAATTCAGTCAACTTCAGTATTTCAATAAATGTCAAAAAACAAAACAAAAATACCCCAGCAGATTCTGCACAACTAACAAGCAATGGAGTAACTTCAAATTAGCAACATTCCTGGGTTTTATGAATGGATAGGGAAGGAGTGCTGGAACTTCGCATACACATTGTTTACAAAATTACTTTACAACCAGGCCAACTTCTTAATTTTCCTCAAAAATAGGAGTTTTGGACAGTGAAAAAGAGTGAAAACCACTTTTTTCATTAAATACTGTATATACATACCCACACATGCTTATACATTGCATTTGAAAAATATTTTTTTCCCCAAATACTGTATATAATATGGGTGTGTGTATTTAATGAAAAAAGTGGTTTTCACTGTTTTTCATTGTCCAAAACTCCTAATTTGATTATGAAGAAATTTACAAATCTGGCTCAGTTGTAAAGTAATTTGTTTCAGCCATCACAACATTATATTTTGCCAGTTTCACTTTAAGTGAATTTTTTTGTCCAGCTTTAGTTTGAATTTCCAAAGTGGCAATTGGTGGCAGTGATAGCAGCACTGGCATGTGCATAATGAATGAGCCCCTTCACACAGCTGCTTGGTGTCCTACAATTAACTACAGATAACTTGTCTCTTTACAGCCCAGAAAGACACCAGGGCCTGATCCAGTGCTCACTGTAATCAATAAAAAGTCTCCTGTTGACTTCAGTGGACATTGAGTCAGGCTTCAGTGTTCAGATTTCTAGCATATTATTTGAAGATTGGCTTGAACCTATGCCCCCCAGATCCCAAAGTCCCCAAAACTTGGAAGAGTTTAGATCCTAAATGGAATTTAGCAATCTTTTGTTAGTATTACTACAAGAAGTCTATTAATAATTTGAATTCTCACTTCCGTCAAATAGATCTTAGCACTTTTGTCTAGAAAGCAATATCAGTCTAATGACACTGCCCCTTTTGTCATATTTCACCTTGACTGTCGAGATCAGCTGAAGCATTCACATTAACAGCCCCCCGATTTAAATGTCAGGGGCTGGAGACAGGGTGATTTCTTTTAAAAGCCATCAACTCTCAACTCACTCCCCACCCTCTGGGCATTCTACCATGGCAGTATATCTACTAAAGCCTTTTCTTAGGAGGTGGCTTGGCATGGGGATTGAGTTTCACTGTAGTGGGAGTTGGTGGACTCTGTCAGTGGATGTAAAGTCAGTCTGGTTGTATTAATTTATTGTATTAATAATGCATTCAATGTGTACATGTGCCTAGAGATTACAATGGGTATATTTTACAAATCAAATCAATAAGATGGAAGAGTTATCTTTGCTCCACCAAAAAAGGAGAGTTATACAACATAAGAGTGAGAAATAGAAAGATAAAAGTCCAGTAATGTAAAAATAACTGATAGCTTCCTTGCTAATGACAGCTGGCCTTCAATTTTTGAGATTTTTAATGCAACTCCTTGTGAATTGTGACTTTTTTTCCATGTATGTGACTATTTCCATGTAGCCCTTTTACAGGGTCAAATTGAGTCTTTCTCTAGACCATGGGTTCTCAAACTGGGGGTCGGGACCCCTCTGGGGGTCTTGAGCTGTCAACCTCCACCCCAAATCCCGCTTTGCCTCCAGCATTTATAATGGTGTTAAATGTATAAAAAAGTGTTTCTAATTTATAAGGGGGGTCGCACTCAGAGGCTTGCTATGTGAAAGGGGTCACCAATAAAAAAAGTTTGAGAGCCAGTGCTCTAGACAACCACGCATGTGGCTACTTGCTGACTCTTGCTGCATATTATCCAAAGATACTGTGGTGGTCAGCAGCGCAGTAGACAACTGACACTTTGAAGAAATATCCTATATAACTTACCTGAATCAGCTCATATCTAAGTGTTGTTCCTCATTTCACAGAAACAAGCAAATGATCTTGTTGGTACCCTGATGAAATGTACACCTCACTATATCCGCTGCATCAAGCCCAATGAAACAAAGAAGCCTCGAGATTGGGAGGAGAGCAGGTATGAGTTAGCCAAGTATGGGATGGGCAGAGCCAAAGTAATAGTCCAAACAAGGCTTCCTTTGAGCGGCATTTGTAATCACCCTGCATGCCAGCAAACAGAACTGGGTACTCTAGACACAGGACTCAAGAGAATCCTTCAGACGTGGCATATAACCACTTACTCTCTGGCCTCTCCTAAACTCTGAGGAAAAACAGTGGTTTCATTTGATTTAGCATTAGTAATTAATGTGGTTAATCTTAGTCTTTCCCTAGCCAATCATGGGTAATCACAATTTACAGGATGTATTTGAGTAACTCCCTTAGTAATTAAGGGCTAAATTTTCAGAACAGTACAATAGGATTTACACAACCAAATCCTGTTACACACAAACGGGATGTAGCTTGTAACTTTTGTTTGCTGCTTTGAAAAACAGCTTTTACTAGGTGGTTAAAAACCTAGCAGTCTAAGCAGAAGTCACTCTGGGCATGTCTACACTGCGATAAAAGGCCTGTGGCATGGCCACAGCTGGCCCGGGTCAGTGGGCTCAGGCCACAGGACTATAAAATTGTAGTGTAGATATTTGGGCTCAGGCTGGAGCTCAGGCTCTGAGACCCCGTTTTCCAAAGATATGTTTTGTTTTGCCATTGCTGAGGTAATTGACAATGAAGTACAGGTAAATAGAATACAACACATTGTGTGGTACCAACCCCAGAAGTAAATTGACATTATCTAGCCTTATAACTATGAGCAGTTTTTCCCAGTTTTTAAAAGGAATGATCTCTCATTCATTAAACTGGATTTTATTTTTATATTCTATCTGTAGTGGTAAAGCCTCAAACACGCAGAAATTCTTCATAGTTGTTAGTGATGTCCCCAAGGAAGGGCAGATCTGCTCATATGCATATCCCTAAGTAAAACTGTAGTCTGCAGTTTTTCTGTAGTGAAGATTCATGGGACTGACCAAAGGGATTTTTTAGTTTTGCTGTTTTCCTTACATAGTCTTGTGATCTTACTGCTGTGGGAAAGTTCAGTGACACTGGAAATGCAACATCTAAATGGGTTGAAAGAGCCACAGTGATATTTTGGTGAACAATATTGGTTTGACCTTTGAAAGGAATATCTTCCTGGGGTCATTTAGTCTCATGCACCACACTGATGCACACATATTTGAAAAATTGTTGTGGCTGCATATCTGATCTGCTTACAATTAGCATGTTAATGGACTTCAAAAATATTGTTGTCTTGCTAAAGAAAAAACTGTATCCAGGGAAGTCTGTGTTACTCTGTGCTACACAAACCCATGTCGCTCCAGGTTTGTACTTCAGTCAAATAGTTTCAGAAACTGTAGCACTCTGCTTAAGATAGACCTTGTATCAAATCTAAGCTTTAGCAGGATTATTTGCTTATTCCAAAATTTGTGGTGTTTCTTGAAAATGTGTTTTTGTTTCGATTCTGGTACAACTGCTTGGCCTGAAATTTTTCTGTATTAGCAGAATTCCTAGACCTTAGCCCTGCTTGAGGTTGATGCCTGAAGAGAGATTTTAGGAGTGTCTTTTTCCCAGGAAAAAAAAAAAAGGACAAAAAAGAAATGTTTAAGAAATGTTGTGTTGCTGGGCACTGGTACTGGCAGAGTAGTAAGAAAAAGGGAGTTGTATTGTTGTTCCACTGCATTATTCCAGATGTGAACAGGAGGGAAAGCTATAAACAGGAAAATATATTTTTGAACATCATCTCTCTACTGTTACTGCACCAGAAGCCTTGGAATGGGTACAAAACCTACTTTGGTTCCTTGAACACTAAGATTAAAATATGCAGCACTTTTTACTGTGAGTTTGAAGTCCAAAAAGCAACTTACATTGCTTAAGGAAACCATTTTTATAAACGTTCATTACAAATAAAAAATAACTAGAGGGTTTTGTCATTGACAGCATGGGATTTTAAAAATGAGAAATTATCCCCCTTTATAGTGTGAGTCATGGAAAAGGAATGTCTTGATTTAATAAAATCAATGGGCAAAACATCCTGTACTTTAGAGGCTTGGAATGAAGCTAAACTTAGAAAATAACTCCAATGAAGCAACAATTGAGAGCAGTACTTAATTTGTGCAGGGCACCTCTAGACTTGGCAGTTCATAGCCCGGCACCTTTGGGCTTGTTTCATCAGTTATGAATGTAAAAAAATTGCTTGAGCCCCAGCACCTCTTTCACTACAAATTAAGCACTGATTGAGAGGTACCAGAATTTGAAATAGGTCTTTGTAAAGAATGGAAAGATGGTAAGCAAAAGATTTTAAAAAATTATATACATAATTTAAAGAAGCATTTTTTTTAATGCGGTGATTTGTTAAATTCACTTTAAAACTTTAGCAGCCCTGTTGTTTCTTATTGCAAGCTATTGAGATTTGGACCTTAAAAAAAATAATCAGTCATTTTAATACACACCCCCTTCAGCTCTCCAATGTGAATTATAAACATTCAGTAAATTAAGGAAATGCAGAGCAGTAAAGCAGGACTCATACAACAGCAACAAAAGTTCACTGAAAGATAGTCCCTTATTCTGAGTTAATGTCTAAGCTTTAAAAAAAAAGGTCTATATACTTTTGTTTTTAAATTTAGAAAAATGTAAAATATGCTCCCAAGCTCCAGAAAGGTAGAACGAAGTCCCAAAGAGAAGCCCCTTCTTTTACGTTCTTTTTCCCCTTTGAGATTTAAGATGAAATCCTCAGCTCCTACGGAGAACTGAAGTAAAAGGGATTTTCAAAGAGGAACTGTAGAGCTGTCAGAAGAATGGAGTCTTCCCCTTCAGCCCACAGACAAGATACAGAGCACCTCCACAGCCTGCCTACAGCTGTTAGTTCAGCCTCTGGGACTGGTGCCAGCCTACAGGGCTTGTGGCCATTAGAAATATGCAGCGTTCGGATTGCTGAGCATGCTCCAGCCACTCTTCCAGCCTGCACAAATCTTCTCTCTGTAATATGGCGGCGATAGGAGCCATGGTACCCAGGACACACTGCTCAGCCTCTGCTTTCCAGCCCCTAGTACTCCAGAAGTGTGCTACTTTGGACCTTTGACCATCGAACTTGGCCTTTCTTGCATAGTATTGAGTCTGAATAGCCAAATATAAGATATTATGTTTAATTTTGAGCTATGTAAAGTGCAGGTGAAAATTAAAAATTTACAATAAAAGAAAATAGGCTCGTCTCCCATTTTGCCTTCCAATGTCATCTCAGTATTTGGGGCATTTGTGTAGATCAGCATTTACTTGGCTTTTTTTATGGCCAAGTATTGGAGCCAAGAACTGTGGACTAATCAAGTCTTGAATTATTCATTAGAACTTTAAACAGAAGGGAAAAAAGAATATCAAAGTAAAATTGGAAAGTTAAAGTTCTGGTTAAGGGACCTCTAAACAAATGAGAACAGGCTTAATTAAGTGCTCATCTTTCCCTAACTAGGAAAAACTGTAATGAGATAAACTTACAAGGCAAAGGAACAGAACAGCTACAATAACTCCATCCCAGTCTTGCTGGGATCCACATTTCATCCCACCATATAGTGATGTACAGTTTGACTAGTATTCCCGCTATACTTTGTGTGAGTGAGCACACACACACATATGCATGTGGTTCAGAACTAGAGACTTTAAACAGAATATAGAATTGGAAGGATACATACGTTCATAAACAGGCTGAAAAGAAAGGGATTATAAATCTCACTGTGTTTTTCCCCACAGGGTAAAGCATCAAGTGGAATACCTAGGGCTGAAAGAAAATATTCGAGTAAGGAGAGCAGGCTATGCGTACAGACGGGTTTTCAAAAAGTTTTTGCAGAGGTACAGTATTACAGGCATTGCAGTATTGCTGTACAGTGGTTTGCTACATGGGTGGGGAAAAGAGGAGGAAAGAAAAGCCACAAGCCCTGAAAAAGTTTCTAGTTTCTCCATTAGCTTTAACTGTGCAATATACAGTTTATATAGAGATTTAAAGGAACAAAGGCTTTTAAAGCCAACTTTTTGCCACTGAGAATTATCATGTTCTTCTCTCAACTTACCTAAAGTATCAATTCCTACTGCACTGCTATGGATCCCTCAGAGGTAAGAGTAAAAGTCTATGGGAATAGAGAACTAGCAAAGTGTTCAGCAGAATATGCTCCAGTCTATGAAACCCACACTCCTTTGAATGCCTTATTGTGGGGCTAGCACTGTATTTGTACATTAACATCTATCTCTTTGCTGGCCGAGACTCTCTTAAATTAAAATAAATTCAACTAGCCTTTGGTGGAATAATTGACACACAGCTACCCAGGATCAAATTGAGCCATCCTATGATAGATCAGCAAGCTGGTACCTTTTTTTTTTTTTTTTTTTTTTTTTAACTTCCATCTTGTATTTGAGTATCCAAGCTTTAATTCTAAAATAATAGTTATTGTTGCAAAGGCTGAGATAAGCAGATCACCCAACATTTCCCTCAGTGTCCCTCACAGAGAAAGGAACAGATAGTGGATAGATCTAAAATAATGAGCATGGGCATCTTATTTTCATCCATCATCATGAAAGCCTCAGCCTAGAAGGACCGGTCAGTCTCAGTACCATACTCTGGTGCAAAACCAGATTTGCTGGGATCAAGAACATCCAAGGAATGATGCAGCAAGATACAAAATGATGCTTTCTTTTCGGAAGCAACATTCTTAGTGACAGTGCCCCTGGCATGAAACAGAGTCCTGCCCAGAAACTTCATGATTTTTAGCAGGTGTGTCCTCTTTTTTGAAAACAGTGGGCAAAAATTAATTGGTGATGTAGCTCCAGAGAAGTCATTAGAGTATTTCCAGGGATTAATTTAGCCCCTTTTCTGGGATAATTCATCGTGGAACAATCCTTCACATGATTTAATCTGCTCCCAGTCTTCCAGTAAAATATAAATGTACTTCATATTGTGTTAGCCCACTTCAGAATGTTATGCTGAAGAAATACAACTTGGAGAATGAAGCACTTTCTGCTTGCTAGATAGAATAAGCAACCAATAATGCATGTTAAATCTAGTGTCGGCTAGATGATAGCTGAACATTGACCACGTATTGGGCCCATGCAGATTCAAAAATCTCTCTGAATGAGAGATCTGCACAGTGAAAGCCACATGGCACTTAGGGAAGAAGGTGAACAGATTTCTACTCTTACAGGCAGAGATCCACAGGCAGTCTTAGTCCATGAAACTCCCCTGCAGTAGAATTTAGCTCTTGGCTTTAGTGCAGTTTGGTAAAGTTTAACTTCTTGTTATGAGTAAAAATCTTCCTGCACCCTTTCCATTCACAGTTACCTAACATCCAGAACAAGCTCTGTTCTGACACCATGAGTCAGTGTGAGTAAAAGTGGGCTGAGGCATGGGATGGACAGGAAATGCATGTTTGTGCAGTTGTTTTCATTGGGAGCTCCTTGGCAGCTCTGTGTAAGTGGAGATTTCTGGGCTGAATGGACTTTTATGTCTGAAATTTTCATTTGCATGCAAAAAGCCAAAGTCACTGAAAAGGCCTGTGTGTTTTAAAGCATAACCAACCCAAGAGCTAAACCCCATACTCCCATATTTAGACATATGACCTAACTGCTTATTGTGCATTTATAATGGATTTTTTTTTTTTTGGCAGTCATGATTTGGCATTTTTTCAAAGGCATTTTAAACACAGGCTCAGCACTTGTGCCTGAATCACTCTTCCACCTCATATTGCATTAGCTCGAAAAGCTCAGATAGAAGGACATGAATACTACTAATTGAAATGGACAGCATTATAAAATACACAGAGATGTGTTTGAGGAGAGTGCTATGCCACATGGTGATGCACAATATACCACCACCATATATCATTACATATTATAGAATAATGTGGCTGTCCTGAAACTTAGACACTTCACAGCATTCAGTGTGTGAAGTGATCATGATGGCTATACCTGGGAGCAAAAAAAAGAGTTTCAAAGTTTTTTTAATATAGCTTTGAAGATTACTATTTATATTAAAAGTATTTTATTCTCCGATTTCCACCCCACTACTCCCCCCAAAAAATGGCTAGAATTTGTGAATGAAACATGTGTAAGACAAATTCAGAGGGAATATGCAAGATAATATAACTTAGTTTTTCTTACACTGACTTAGACTCCCCTATATTAAGATTCCTTACGCCTTCTTAAACCCACAGTACTGATGAAATTACATGCTGAACAGCTAGAAGAAACTGGAAATTAAGCAGGGTAGGAACCTCTTTAACTTACAGCTTTTCTTGCTCCTCCATATAAATTACACTAATGTTAGACTCCCTGCTGCATCAGGATGGGTGTACCTAGGTCTAAGAGTTTTAGAGGGACCTAGTATTGTCCAAGTTACACCATCTTGCATATTACTTCAGCATTTGACCCTTAAACATTTATAAATAGAGCTGGTCAAGTTAGTCATTACAGATGTAGTTCCTTTTGTTGTTCACAAATTCTCCCAGTTTTCTTCTAGTATGTTTGCTGTTCATGAATTTTTTCTGAAGTTTGGACAAGTACTTTGCATACTTTGGGTTGTTCACAGTCTGTTGCCTGTCACTGTTATTTGTGTTGTGTCGTTTGTCATCTACGTCGCATGGCATCTGATCCCTGTCTGGGAAATGTTTTATACAGAAGAACAATGAAAAATGAGCTTTTCTAATAAATAACCATTTGTGCAGTTTCAGGGTCTGGAAACATTGTCACTAACACCCAGAAGCTGCCTCAAGGAACTCAGGAATCATAGTGAACCAAACTCAACACTTTATCACTGATTTTTCTCCCCCTCACTATTCAAATAGTTCAACTAATAAACATGGGTTTACACTGTACCCCAGCATGCCTGGCAGGCCTCAGGAAAACAAAGTTGTGATAAGGTGCCCAAAATGGAGATGAATATAAGATTGATTTTGGGGGGCAATTTTTGCAGCTCTAGCTTCCAGTCTAGTTCACAAAGCAGCCCAAAAGTGCTTCAAAAGTTACTTATCCACAGGCATGCTGAGACATATAAAGCCTAGCCCATCGGTGGGCAGTAATACAGGAAAGCATTATGACTCTGACCCCGTCAGTTCCAAACCCCAAGTTCCTATCTAGTTAACCCTTAGAAAACTGGGCAGTTCCCACATTGTTATAACTGGGAATTAGCTAATTTCCAAGGTTTAAGGAGGATGCTATGGGTCTTCATGCCATGGGGAAGAGAGGCCAGCAGTGAATCCCACCCTGTCCTGCCTCTTTCGTTCCATGAACCACCACTTCTCCTGTGGCTGGCTCTCTCAGGCAGGAGCTGCCTGTCCCTGTTACTGGGATCCGTGTTCTCCCTCACTCAACAAAACAGCAGGGTGGTACTGAGATACTCATCCAAGGAACATCATTCCCCACCTGCCATATGCCTGGTCTGTTCCCTATTACAGCACTTCCCTCCCACCTCATATTCTTGTTGTGGCCAATTACAAAGCACCCCAATCCTGAGCAGGTGGCCATCATCACAGTCCCTCCCCACCTTCCTGAAGGGCTCTCTGCTGGAGAGCGGGCCAGCTGCTGACAATAGCTGGGCTGGGAGAGTGAGGCTGGCTACTAGCTTAGAAATTAGGTTCTTCACAAATAGCCATAACAAGGATTAGAAGATGGGGACAGAGAAGGGTTGGAATGGGAAACAGGCCATGTGTTTGGGAAGGAATCAGTGAGGTGCCAAGGATGAGTTACTGATTACCTCAGTATAAATACTGCTGATGAACCTATTTGTCCTGAGATTGTCAAGGGTTAAGGAAGCAAAGCTTGATGTATGTGTTTTAGTCACCTACTATTGGTTTAGGGAGACTGGAAAAGTTGAGACCAAAGACATTCAGACTGGACAGTACCACCTTCGTTAAAGTGAAAACCTACAAATTTGTGCGTCCTTCCACAATCCCTTTCATAAGCACTGTGACCACACAGAACAGAGGGGCCAAACCTAGGGGCAGTACTGGTTGCGAGCCAGTGGCATTCTTCTCCTGCTGTGTGTGGGATGCCAAGTCTTAATATTTTTCTTCTCTCTTACTGCTGTCTCAGATATGCCATTCTGACCAAAGCAACCTGGCCTTCCTGGAAAGGAGATGAGAAAAAGGGGGTTCTCCACCTGCTCCACTCAGTCAATATGGACCCTGATCAATACCAGCTTGGGAAAACTAAGATCTTCATCAAAGCTCCAGAGTCTGTGAGTCTGACTGATCCGGAGTCTTTGTGCACGGCACAGTTTGGTTGGTATAGGTACAGTTCTGCCTTCTCCAGCTGTGCAAGAGGCCTGTGCAGGCAGGACCTGAGAGGGCTGGAATAATATCATTCTAGCCGAGCGCGATAGGTCACACAGGTCTGCTCTGACGTAGGGTGACCAGATGTCCTGATTTTATAGGGACAGTCCCGATTTTTGGGTCTTTTTCTTATATAGGCTCCTATTACCCCCCACCCTCTGTCCCAGTTTTTCACACTTGCTGTCTGGTCACCCTAGCTCTGAGGATGGAGGCAAGATTTACAGGTGCATTTATAGTGGGTGCAATATGTAATAAGGCTGCTGCATGACAGTGAGCATGTGAGCATGAGAAAGTCTTCCTAAGGAAGGCAAGGTAGGATGCAAGGATACTTTGGAAAGGGGGTTCCGTTACATAGCACACGAGGGTTTCATGGGACATGGCTTACACTTAGTTGGTTGTATGAGAAATTGTAATATGCAGGGGAGTAATGCTATGAAAGCATATGTGTAACCATTAGAACAAGAAATAAAACAAGTATTATTTGATCAATCACAAACTTAACTAATGAGGAGTAGAATCAGCACAGAGAAAATGCCCAAAATATTGTGGAGAAGAAATTGTTTTGTATTTACTAGACCAGCATCAAATGTTCTGGCATAACTAAGATTTGAGAGATACCATGTGAGCATTAGGGAGCTGGACTATTTATCCCAATACTTGCTGAACTCTTGTTGAAAAAAAATCAAGTTCAACAACTTCTGCTGAAAATTTTTTTCTTCTTTTTTACATTTGTTATTCAAAAAAGATCCTTCTTAGTGGGAAAACATATCCCATTCAGCATCATGTAGTCCTTTTCAGTCTTGAGACAATCAGACTTTTGGAACAGAGTCACATTAATTAGGGATGGAAAAAGACCTATTGGCTCACTTAGAGCCTGATCCAACACCCATTGAAGTCAAGTGAAGCTTTAGATGAATCATGTAGGCTTATATTTTGTTTCTCTCAAAATATAAGGAAGCATGTGATTGTTACGGGGGGGGAAACATTTGATTTGCTATGAGGGAGTGTGAAAGGAACTGACCATGTAATTAATACCTTCATTTTTTATTAAAGAATTTATCTTGTATTTTTGTTTCACAACTTATCTTACAGTGCCCAGCACTTTTTTTTAATCTTAACGTTTTTATTAGATGAGGGAGAGTGTGACTTTGATGGCCTTAAATTACAGCTGTTGGGCTTTGCTATACTACAATTAGTATGACTGCAAAAAAAAAAAAAAAAAAAAAGTGGTATGTGCTGACAGGATGCAACATCAGTAATGTTGCTATAACCTAAAGTGCACCGATTAAGGGTGTGACCATGCCCCCATTGAAGTTGATTGAAGTTTTGCTATTGACATAAGCAGAAGTCCTAGAGCCTGTGTGCCAAAATCCTATCTAGTACTTGCATCATTGTGAAGGGACTTTTATAAGCTTTCTGTAGATGGAGAGTTGCCAGCTAACTGTGAAGTAAGGTTTTATGAATGGCAGACAGGAGGCTATTTCCATTACACACCTGAATAAATAACTGTCTTCACGTATAAGGGAAAGTGAGACCCAGAGAAAATGGCTTGTATTAGATTGTGGTTTTCTTTGTTTAATATCAATATGTACGACACCCCATTTTTATAGCATTTCTAAATCTTTGGAAGATTTCAGGGGCCAAACTGAGCAAAGGGTTTCTTAAAGTCTGAGTCTGCTGCTTGATCTCATGGTTTTTCTGTTTTTCTATTATTGGCTGCTTGAAACAAACTGCTCATGGCAGTTTAACAAACAACAGCAAGAGACAGTAAGCACCAATCTGGACAATATTTTTGTGATTTAATTATGCTATAGTTAGCTGGGTAGTCATGCTGATGATAAAACCAGCACTAACAAAGGAGAATTTTTCTCCTATAAAAAAGGCAGCCTTCTAACAACGAAATTTACAGTGCCATAAATGAATGCAGTGAAATATGTTATATTCCATGGCAATTAAGAAAATTACTCTACTGAACAATTTTGTAAATCTGGCTGGGTTAAAATAAATACTCTTTCAGCCTCTTATGACCATTATCCAGAATCTCATTAACTGATTAAAAAAAAATAATTTCTGAGCCTATGATGGGTGTTTCCTCTGAGCGCCAGTAAGAAAAAGGAACCATCCCAAGGATTTTGGTTTATGCCCGTTTCACTCATATGCTTTCATTTATTCTTCTGGTTCCTGAATTAGCCAATCTAGAATATGCCATAAGAATCCAATTTTGTGGGTGACTGGTGCATGGTTATTTCCGGGTTTTGCACTTGCATAAGGGATAGGATAACCAGATATCAAGTGTGAAAAATTGGGATTGGTTGAGGCAGGAGGTAAAAGGGTCCTATATAAGACAAAGTCCCTAATATCAGGATAGTTCCAATAATATTGGGACATCTGATCACCCTAAGAAGGGGACATACATTTCTGACAGGATAGCGCCCAAGGTACCAACTACTACATCTTCTGTAATTATTTTTTGTAATGTCACCTCTTGTGTTGTTACGTTATACCATGAATGGTTCACGACATAGCACTGACATTTACAACTGTAATTTAGCAGGCTACATTAGGTTACCCACACATCATACATGGAGAGAGAAAAAAAGGAGAGAAACTATAATTCCTCACAGTATGTATCAAAATGTAAATGTCACTGTCAGCTTTTATATCCTCTTCTATTTATAGCTATATACATAGAGTTGAGGAGGTATTTTTTATGTTTATGGGCACGATCCAATACAGAATAATCAATCGCAGGGGCCGTCTGTTCTTTATTAAAACTATCAGGTTAATGCATTTTAGTGTGAGTTCAGTGTTTTTTAATTTCACACACACAGCTTTGAGGCACTAAATAGTTAAGACACACAGAAGTAAAACTCATTTCTAAAAGGAGTGTGGCAGTATTTCCGTATTTTTTTGTATTGAAGCGCCACATTAACTTACCTCATTTCTACATATAAATTGAAAAATTTTCTTTTCTGCCCACATCATTTCAGTACCCACAAAACAAACATTGACTGCACTCGCTAAAAAGGATTTAGTGTTTGTGTTTTTAAAGCACAGCACTCCCTGTGTTACATGTCAGAAGTTTGGGGGAAGAGATGGTGTTTTAATATTTTAAATGCGCTTCTTTAACATTTCACTAACATTAATTGTCATCACCACAGGAACCTCTTGACATTATCCTGGTGTGTCCATAATGGTCCCAAATGCAAAATCTCTGTCAGGCTTGAGTGTAATCCATAATACATGATCTCACAATTGCATTTTATCTTGACAAGTGGGCAATTGTCCGAATCTCTGCTTGGAGTCAAACCCAAGACTTGCTCTGTGTCAGCAGCAATGGTAGTATGTCAAATATTAATTCTGACAATGAAAATATTAAACATGCACTGCTAACATCAATCCCTTCAGTTTTTTTAAATCAGATATGAAACTTGTTAGACTGGCCAGACCCAATTTTAACCATAAGATGAGCTGCAAAGCTTATGTTACAAATAAATGTGAAGAGCAGAAGCGGCCATTATGATCATCTAAATGTGACCTCCTGCATAATATAGGCTGTAGAATTTCATCCAGTAATTCCTGCATCAAGTGGTGTTTGGACTAGAGCATATCTTTGAGGAAGAGCTCAGGATTGTGTGTTTTCTTTGCAACACAGCTGATATCACAAGGACCTACCCTGTTTTTTCAGCCTATTATGCTTTAGAGGGAAAGAAAACTGAAAACCATGCTTCAGTATGAAACTTTTGAGCTACTGTTTTTACACACAGCCCTTCAAGTGATTACATTTATGCATTTGGCAACATTTTGTGTAGTCAGTTTTACTGTTTTCTTGATGCTGAGTTCCACTTCCTGACCATGGCAACATCACTCCCATGCACTATTCAACACCCAGAACGCCCCTGCAGTTCTGAGGAGTTTAGAGACTGGGAGGACTTATCTCAGTGCTGCTGCTGAAGAAGAAGCTGGCAGACAGGCAGCCATGTGTACAGAGAAATGGCAGTGATGCTTTTAGACCTGCCTATTGTCTCTTGCACAAAAGCCCCTTATAACAGAGGCAAGTGAGCTGAAAACCCCTCCTAAATTATAATTCATCTTCCCAATTATTTGACTGGTATCATTTTAAAACTTGCTCCATTCTCAGTGGATTTTCCTTTAAGACCAACTTCCCATCCTAGGTTTTGTGTAAAAGCTTTATGTTTACCATATGATTTCACTTTGGTAGCTCTAGTTACTGTGCTGAACATGCAGAAAAGCTCTGTTTGCTTTAAAACCCACATTGGATTACATTGGATAGGCATGACATTATTTTTCTTTTGGTAGCGTCCATGGTTTCAAACCCCATGACTTTGAAAGACTTACACGCAAGCCAGCTAATCTTTTAAACTAATATATTTTATGGAATTAAAACAGCCAACAGCACACTGGGAATTGGCAGCTTTTTGCCCCCCTTAGGTTATATTTTAAGCATTTTTTATGAAATTTCCTAATTCGTGCTGGGAAACAAAGAGGAAATTTAGAGTCTCTGGTTTTCTCTCTCAGAAAACAACAGTGTCATGAGAAATTCCAGCAGTCTTTTCTAAGAAACACCCTGCAAAGATATAAAAACCAAGAGCCCCTGGCTGGCATAACTAATTTTAAAATGAAAAGAGAATAACCTAGTTTTAGGGGCTTCCCTTTTCATATGGCGTAAGTAGCAGAATTCATCACCTCGCTGGATTAATTTGTCTAAATCTCATGGAATTTTTGAAGCAGTCAGGCCTGTGTCTCCACTATAACTTTTAATTGGTTTAGTGCCCAGTTAGTGCCACGATTGGCTATAAGCATGGTTTTGTCCACGCATAGCACTGTCACATTGGACTATTTTTCTACTATTTTTGAAGATCTCTACTTGCAGTTCCATGTGTTGTGAAGTTTTATGGTCTGTTTGTATTCTTGGCATAACACATTAACATGCCTGTCTCTCAACCAAAATACAGCAACCACATGTAGGATTCTGTGACCGTGGAAAACAATAGACTTATCTTCATGAAGATTTCCCTGATTTCTACAGGATCTTCATGACCAACTTGTGAATATACTGGGATATTGCATATTTGCAGGGAAGAAACATAAATATTGTTTGGCAACAGCCCCCAAAATATTTGTCAACAGACAACTTCAATAGGAAATAGTTACAGTTGAAAATGTCAGCATCATTAGGATCTACTTAATGCCTCAAAAACATGTTATCATTTCCATAGATAATAACTCAGAAGTCTAGAAATGAACATTTAAGCATGCAGACACTATACTCATGCCATATATTCCTTCTCCACTTACATCTCCCCACCCAACTTTATCTTTGCCTCTTTATGATTTGTATATATACACACACAGTTAAGAATTCCTAGGATATTCTAAAATCCTATTTCCTTATCAAGGAACTTACAATGTGCTATAACTAACATATAGTACACTATTACTTATTTTTAAAAAACTAAAAAGTAGTGCAGTTTTAGTGAATATTAGAGGCATACCTACCACGTAGCTAGGTCAGCATACGCTTATCTGAACTTAAGACACCATTCCATAAATCCAAGATTTTGCTTTCTATTCCTGAGAACAACTTAATTCCTCAAGCACATCCTATGAACTGAAAGCTTACGGAGCTCTGACGTGGTAAATGGGAAATCTAACTAAAATGGGAAATCCTTAGTTATAATTATATAAATGGCATATAATTTCTTATGTATGGATTGCCAAGAAAATAGTATTTCAGAACACAACAATGGGGCAACCTCAAGAACTTCTGGACATAGCATACAGGGAAATTTCCCAGAGACCCCCTAAAACCTTGCCAAGGAACAGTATATCATGCACAGATTCATTGATCCGGATCCAAGCTATGTCTGACGGGAACCTAGAGCCCCGAGTAACTTGGACCCACAGAACCATCCAGGGGGCTTCCACCACTGAAGAAGACTGTAACCAAGAGGCACAAGGAGTTTGAAATTCAGACTTGGACAGGGCAGGAGCTAGTATTTATTCACCCTCTGATGCCTCTTGTATGTGAAATGAGAGGGCAGTATCAAGTTATGCATCCATTATGACGTGTTATCTAAGACAAGACCAGCCCCCTCCTGTACTCTGGCAATGCCATGCCCAGATTCAGCCAAGAAGCAGCAAATGGCAGAAGGGCGGGTTATGTAGTGTAACTGAGCAGGGCCCACTAGAGAATCACAGCCTAAAGTTGCGATAGGAGTGCTGCAGGGAGAAAAGACTATCCCTATTCACCATCCTCCAGACTTTGGCAGCAGGAGTAGGGGGTAGACTCTACATGAGCCATTGTTGCTCACATCACCATCAGAGGACACTTCTTCCTTTCCCTGCAAGATCTTTCTTTCCCAGTCTGATGCTGGGCCCACTGACAGTGCTTGTAAGGTACTCTTGGGTCTGGAGTGTAACAAATAGGTGGCATCCATGAAGGTTGAAATTGAAATGTGGATTTTTTCAAGCTCACTTATTCCTCATCTAACGTGTTTGACCCATTTTCCTCTTTATCTGTAGCTGTTTTTGCTTGAAGAGATGAGAGAACGGAAGTATGATGGATATGCTCGGGCAATCCAGAAGGCATGGAGGAAATACATGGCCAGGAAGAAGTATGTACAAATGAGAGAAGAAGGTATGTCTTTACTTCTAATGCTGTAGTAGCTACATGAACTATCCCAGAGCCAGAAACAGAGCATGATTCAAACAGGCACAGTAATATCTCCCATCCTGGAGTGCAAACTCTTGCATTGCTTTGTTTGAGGTTGAGTGCATTTTGCTAACAATTTGAAGTGGTAGGGATAGAGGTTATCTAATACTTAGGGAGAGAGCTTCCCACAGCTAAACAGAAGCTGGGACCTGGGACGAATACAAATTCAGTCCTAGAGTTTGTCATGCTTTATTGCCTTCCTGGGCAATAGCTAAACACTTCTACAAGCTCTGAGCTTTAAACCAAAGGTGAGGTATGCATGTTTTGAAAAATGTCTGATTCTTAACAGAAAACAAATCTGTTATGATGGCAGAGGACTTTGAGTAATAATTCAGGTTTTGGGGATTGGTACTAGATATAGATACTGTTTCATTTCCAGGGACAAATCTTGCTAAGCATATAGTTCTACAGTAACTCCTCACTTAAAGTCGTCCCAGTTAACGTTGTTACGTTGCTGATCAATTAGACTATTAGAGAACATGCTCGTTTAAAGTTGCGCAATGCTCCCTTATAATGTCGTTTGGCAGCCACCTGATTTGTCTACTGCTTGCAGGAAGAGCAGCCTGTTGGAGCTAGCTGGTGGGGGCTTGGAACCAGGGTGGACCGGCAGCCCTCCATCAGCTCCCGGTTCCCCTAAGTTCCCTGTGCTGCAGCCACCCAGCAGGCTATCAATTGCTGGCAGTTCAGCTGTCCCTCCACCCACTGCCATGTGCTGCTCCTGCCCTCTGCCTTGGAGCTGCTTCCTGGAGCCTCCTGCTTTCTGTGCGGGGGAGGAGAGAGAGGAGGGCTAATGTCAGGGTGTCCCCCTCCCCCCTGCTCCTGCACCCCACTTACCCCATCTCCATAGAGCAGGGGGCGGGACAGGACAGGGCTCAGGACGGAGGGAGCTTGCAGCTGCTGTCTCAACTTGCTGATCTACTTAAAAAGGCAGTGTACTTAGAGTGGGGTCAGCATACTTAAAGCGGTAATGCGCATTTCTCTCTCACACACGGTGTGTGTGTGTCTGTCTCTGTCTGCCATGCTGTCTCCCTTCCTTCCATCATACTGTCTTATAGGGTGTGAGGCTACATTAACAACTATGGGTTAATCCTTGAGGGCTCAGCCGATTGCTAGTTCATCATTTAACAGTAAGGCATTCCCTGGGAAATATCCCACCCTCTGACTTCACCACCTCAATCAAGCTTCACAATCATCATCGCTGTGTACAGTATTAAATTGTTTGTTTAAAACTTATACTGTCTCTGTTTGTGTGTGTGTGTGTGTGTGTGTGTGTGCGCGCATATATATATAGTCTTTTGTCTGGTGAAAAAAATTTCCCTGGAACCTAACCCCCCTATTTACGTTAATTCTTATGGGGAAATTGGATTTGCTTAACATCATTTTGCTTAAAGTCGCATTTTTCAGGAACATAACTACAAGGTTAAGTGAGGAGTTACTGTGCAACATTTTTTTTTTTTTTTTTTTTTGGCAGTTGCTCTTTGAGAGTTCTACAGAGATCAGATTTGTATCAGAACTTCCCCAAATTCTGGAGGTGATTCTCCATTCTGGGCAAAGTGTTTAAATAGTTACGGCTTTCAAAGCACACATCTGCCTGTCAAAAGGATTACCAACTTAAACAGTGCCTTTTTTCATCTGCCAGACAAATATATTTGCCTACATTTTCCTCTAATGTTAAGCTCCTCTTGAAGCCCTGTGAGCTCTTTCTATTCATGAATTTAGAAAGTTATTTGGTTAGCAGTATTTATTAATGTACTCTTTTGGTGTTCAAGCCTCAGATCTGTTGCTGAACAAGAAAGAGAGAAGGCGAAACAGCATCAACAGGAACTTTATTGGGGACTACATAGGCATGGAGGAGCATCCAGAGTTACGTCAGTTTGTAGGGAAACGGGAGAAGATTGATTTTGCAGACACGATTACTAAATATGACCGGCGGTTTAAGGTATGGTTACAAAAAAACCTCCTGAGCCTCAGTCTAGTCATGGTGTCTAAGTTATGGAGCAGTGTTTTTTAGGAACTACCGTATAAAGGAAACCCCTCCATGCTTGGAATACCTCAGTTTCTGATTGTAAATAGGCTATAGAGCAGTTCCATACAACCTAGGATTTCAGATCTGAAGGAAAACTATCACTCTTGGGACTAATGGATAGAGGATGCCGTCACATTCTTTAGCCATGGTCCATGTTACATCATTTTCACACTTTCTATCCCAAGGACAGAGGGGGCGGTGGCAGATGCTGGGTAGAAAGTGGTGTTGGAATTAAGAAATAGAGAACAGGGAGCAAAGCTATATCTTTATCTAAATGAAATCCAAGCTGAATAACATTCACCCACTTCGCTACATCCTCCTTCCCCCGCCCCCCCCAAACAAAATAAAGCTGGTACATTATGTATCTGTGGCACATTCATGTGTTTCTTATTTGGCTAATTTCAGGTGCCTATGTAGTTTGATGATGCTGTATATTTATATTTTTTCAAATCATTTCACATTTCAGGGCGTGAAGCGAGACCTTGTCCTCACCCCAAAGTGCATATATCTGATTGGGCGTGACAAGGTGAAGCAGGGGCCAGAAAAAGGCCTGGTGAAGGAGGTGTTAAAGCGGAGGATTGAGGTGGAAAGAATTCTTTCTGTTTCCCTAAGGTCAGTGCCTGGCCAGGTTCTTTCTGCTGGCAGAGAAAAATAATGTAGGAACAGAAGAGGAGAAGTTGTTTACTAGGGCTGGAATAATATGAGCACTATTCGGTGAATTTGAAAATTAATGGAGGCAAGGGGACTGGCAGTTCTGAAACCAAACTGCTTTTCCATTCTTACTAATATGCTAGCTCCAGGAGTACACACACTTACATTTACACACAAACACATGCAGATTTTCTGAGTACCTGTTAAAGTGGTGCAATCAGTAGTTCTTTTACAGGAGTTCTCAGTTTGGCCCATGGCTTCCCAGAAAAATGTTCTCCACCTGCATTATCAATCATAATTAACATTAAGAGGTGGTAATGACTTTTGATCCAAATTTCTGTCTTAGAAATAATTCCTAATGCTTTTTGAGTATATTTTGTGAGAGTCCGACTTCCTAGAATGCTTCCAGAAAAGCTTGCTGGAGTGATGTTCTCTCTGGCCATTCTACATTAAGCCTTTAGTGCTGCTAAGTACTTCTGCTGACCCAGGGCCAGACACATTCCCGACTACAGGAAATAGCTTCTGTGGTCACATAATTCTTAGAAACCACTTCCAGGTGACTCAGTACAAAACAGCAAGAAACTGCACATCAGACAAATGGATTCCCACGTAAAACACTTCCTCCCTCACAGAAGCAGAGAACAAAGTCTCCTGCCATCTTTGTATTTGTTATCACATTTTGCCAGTGCTGGCATTTGATTGACATTCAGTACTCAATGATACAGAGCTATCTGCTTAGGGCAATAAGTGGAGTTAAATATTAAACTAAACTAATTATTTTTAAAATATTCCCATACTTAAGTATTATGGGTTGATAACTAAAAGTAAACTTTTGAAGTACATGTTTATAAATACCTGTCTCATACTAGCCCAGTGTAAAATGGGGTGTAAAATGCGCCAGCTCACTCTATGGCATTTCTAAGCAGATAGGTTAACACATACTGGTCCTGTTCTTTTCCACTGCATTTTCAAAGCAAGCTTGTGTTGTTTTATTTGTCACACATTTATAACAAGAATTGCAACCATGAACGGCTACAGTAATAGGTGTTGGTTGGATGTTAGAGCAAAGTCTCTTATTCTGGTGCCTGAAAACTAAACTGTGAGTGAGGGTCCTGAAAATTACTACATCCAGACACTCAGACAAGGACCCTAGTACTCTGTGTATACAGCTGTACTGAGTAAGCTAAAAAGAAGCCTGCCTCCAGATTGCCAACTCAGTAAGAGTGGTTACACTCATTACCTCAGATGGAAGCATACCTTTCTGTAGATAAACCAAATCTGATGAATTCAGAACTCTATATTTATTATATTGATGTTATATTTAATGAGGCTTTGGCCATGAGTTGTCAGTGTGCTGTTATCATCATAAACCAATGCTTGTGGTTTCCAAAAATTTCAGAAATTACATGGCATAAGACTGTCTCCAGATTTAAAAAAATAAATATAGTGAGGGGTTTTTTTTTTTATGTTTTCATTTTAGTGTGGGCCAAACTCAGAATGAATATTACTTACAGAGGTTCTTGTTCTATATTGAGTTAGGGTAGCCAGGCTAAATCAAGTAGGAAGAGAGGCACAGAGGTGCCTTCCCTTCCACCAGGCTATACAGAAGTTACTATCTGGAATAGGACCAGACTTTATGGGGAATCTGAGATACTACTGCCCTGACAATGGCAAGAATTAAAAGTTTTCATTGCCATTCTTAATAGATTTTTACAGAATTATTGGAATAATACAAAATCCTTCCTGTTGTACACTTAATGCCTATTCATGTGCATGTATGTTACCAAAAGCCACATATTCTTGTGGAAAAACAATCTGCCCGCCCCCTTTCCCCTCCCCCTCCCAAACATGCTAAGTTCAGAAACCTCATGGAGAATTTTATTTGTATTAAAATTCTCTGTCTTTTATTCTCTCAAAAACAAATCAATCCCCAAATTTTCAACAAAATCTTTCTCAGCCTGGAAAATTCTGCATGTTTTTGAATATATTTAAAATAATTAGATTTCTGAGCCAACCTGGAAATGAATCTGAATGTACCCCAGAAGTAAAATATGCTAAATTAAATTTTCCTGAGGTCATATAGAATTGTTTACAATTATACTTCTGTAAAGGGCATTTCAAAGGGTTCAATTCTTTTCTAAACTCTTCTGATTTAACAGGAGCGCTCAGCGTAGAATAAAGCATTTTTTTTAAATGGGGATGAGAGAGGGAGAAAGGGTGATTAATTGTCAGAGAAGTAGGAAGGTTCAACTTTTCCTCTCCTAAATGTCCTGTTTGGGGGGTTACCTGGGATGGAATTGCTGTGGTTTGGTTATGGTAGAGTGGAGTGACTGTTGATACTTGTATTTTAAGCTACATCAAGGGCACCTAGAATGGGCTGATAGGTATTCTCTCTCTTTTGTATATACATATAAATAAATACTTACACTCTGTAAGGGAGAGACTTACAGCCCACAGCAATCTGAGGGAAAGTGAGTATCAAAATGCTGCTGGTGGTTGCCTCTCCCATATTTAAAGGGCCAGCTATCAGCCAGGCATGCTGGGAAAGGATCATTGTAAAAGGGTGTGCAGAAAAGGGGAAGTTAATTAATAGCCAGGTAATCAGAAAATAGGTAATTGTAAGAGAGAGAAGACTGAATTAGGTGAAAGAGCCTTACATGCTTGGCCTAATTAGTCCTCTTTTATTTTATTATGATGTGTTGAAGTAGTAAATATCCAGATTTCTTTTAGACATCAGTGACTTCTTTTGCTTGGTTTACCCCCATATGTACTTTTTTGAGAAATGAAGTCATCTCCTGCTGACAGCCATGTAATTTTGGCTTCCCTTCCACCAGGCTATACAGAGGCATGGTTTGTCACAGCTTTCAGTTGCAGTCACTAGAATACGTGGATATTGACCCTATGAGTATCACTGTAGTAGCTACTTCTAATAAACTGCAGTTTAAAAAGACCCTTTCTAAATAAAGGTTAACTGTAAATCTAATGGGGTATAAAATGCTGAAATACAAATTAATTTCTTTTCAGAGAGAAATGCAGACTACAGCTTCCTCTTTTGCTTAGTATGTGACATCTAACATGCTGAGACAGTAACCCAATATTATCTAATGTTGTTAGCAGTCAGAACAGAAGATGAAAGGGAGGCCAGTATGCAACAAAGCCTCACACTAGTATGGGTGCCTTTAAAAACTGTGTGCAGCTTCTGACATCTGTGAGAAATTGCAGCCCAAACACATGAGTAAGACAGTAGACAGATCCAAAGATAAGTCTGAATCTGAGTATGAAAACAAATAAACTTGCAAGCTTTTGTTTCATGGCCTTATGCCTGTGATCAGGATAATGCGAACGGGGAATGGAGGGAGCCTTTTGATAAAAATATAAGCGTCTTCTAGTGATTTTGCACTCACATGCCTCTAAAGTGGAGCTTTTAATTGCAACTGTTTGGGGTGTTTGTGGAGAACATTGTTATAAATCACTCAGACACCTTCTTCCTCAGTCATAGCCTGGTCAGACATGTAACCATGACGTCTGTGTCCTTGCTTTGTAACTTACTGTGACCTCTTGGTGAAAAAGTATGCGCAAGTGAGAGAGACACAGACTTCATCCCTTCAGAAAAGTGTTCTGGAATCCTCCCACAGCCTTCCTTTAAAATGCTTCAGTTCCTAGCCGTAGGACTGGGATATTAGCACATCAGTACTAAAATCATCACCCACTAGAGAGAACATTCTGACAAGAAGACCTAAGACTGGTGGAATATCAGAGAAGTTGTGGCTTCAGTCACTCTGCAGAAAGCACCTCTGCAAAATGGCAGCCAATCTCTTAGGGTACAGCTTTTTTAAATGAATCATTATTGCAATATCTGGTAAGCCCGTTTCTTCACAAAAAGGGGAGAAAGAGACAGGGGGCCAGTTTGAGCTGGTATAAATTGGCCATGTCAATTGAAGTCAGTAATATAATAATTATGCTTAACACTTTACATCTTCAAAGTGCTGTACCAATAGTAACTCGGGCTTCGATCCTCAGAGGTATATAGGCACCTCGCTGCCACTGAACTATGAGGTAAGCATTGATGCCCCCTTTTACCGAAAGGACCCCTTTTACAGAAAGGAAACTGAGGCACAGAGGAGCAGACACAGTGACTAAATGACATGGCTCAGGAAGTCTTGGCTCATTGAACCAGGCTTACTGTCCTGGACCACATCGCCTCTATGAGATAAAAGATATATAAACAAGAACTATTAAAACATTAAGGCTGAAGCAAAGGTAAACCTGGAATCACAAGAGAGAATTTTCTATCATGGGGATTCCAGAAGTGTGCAGAATCAACCACGCCCCAGTCCTTTAGCAGAGCTCCATGTGCCCTTGGGACTCTGCCTGCAGGAGTTTGTAGGATCCTCAATTGGTGTAAATTGGAATCACTCCTTTAAAGTCAGTGGAGTGATGCTGACTTACACCAGCTAAGGGTCTTATCCAGGGTCTATGTTTGCTTCGCTGTCTAAGTTCAGGGAGTGCAAGTTAAAGGTGATGCAGCTTGTTTTGCTTTTATCGGTTTGAGTTTCAGTCTCATTTTAAGAAGTATTTCTTTTTCAGCTTTTCTAATTAACTTTACACAACATTCTACAAATCCAGTCTTAATGACTAGCTTTGCTGTTGTTAAGGATATGAGCTTTTCTTTGTAGCACATGTTCCCATTTTATAATAACAATACTTACCTTAAAATGACTAATTTGTATTCAGTTATCACACAAGAAGATTGTTTTGGGGATTCCATTACCAGCAGCTGAAACAAAGAACCATTATCTAAAAGCAAAACTCAGCTATTAATTCTTCATTAGATTTTTAAAAAATCTCCATGATTGCTTTCAAATGCTATTAAAATGAAGGGCTATTTTTGCACTTTGGATTCAAGGCTGAATGATGCATGGTCTGATTTCTTTACAGCACAATGCAGGATGACATTTTCATTCTACATGAGCAGGAATATGATAGTTTGCTTGAATCGATCTTCAAAACGGAATTTTTAAGCCTTTTATCTAAGCGATATGAGGAGAAAACACAAAGAAAACTACCTCTGAAATTTAGCAATACGTGAGTAATGGTTTTCAAAAAAAAATATTAAACAGCTGTTTCTTCCTGCTGCCAGGGTAAAGATGCAAAAACCAGGTTAGTGTAAGTATTGGATTCTCATATTTATATTCCCCCGGGGGCTCGGGGGCCAGGCCGGCGGTGCGGTGCCGGGGGCTCGGGGGCCGGGCCGGTGGTGCCGGGCCGGCGGTGCAGGGTCGGGGACCGGCAGTGCTGGGCGGGCCGGCACCCCAGGGCCCGAGCCAACCCAGGCTGGAAACGCCGGGGGGGCCAGACTGGGCCGCGCCTCCTCCCCCCACACGCTCCTTACCTGCTTCAGGCTTCCCGCGAATCAAATGTTCGCGGGAAGCAAGGGAGGGGGCAGAGTTGGGGCGGGGACTTTGGGGAAGGGGCGGAGTTGGGGCAGGGCCGGGCCCCGTGGCGTGTCCTCCTTTTGGAGGCTCAAAGTATGGTAACCCTGGGACAGAGGCCTGCAGGGATCAGTGGGGGTAGCTTGGATACGTATCTGAACTTCTAGATGCTTGTTCAAAGAAAACTCCAGATGTTCGAGAACTTGGATTTGTAGGATTTTGTTTGCATGTTGGGGCTGGTTTTTGCTTTAAGGGCATGCTGGAAACCATATCAATAAAATTGCATTCTTGCTAATACTCCTACGAAGTAAGCAAATTAATGACATTGAGCTTGGAGTTTGCATGTCTGTTTTATTCCAGTCAAAGCAGTGTAAGAATTATTTAAGGGAGAATATCATTTTATCTTGATAATGACATGGGTGAGTAGGAAAAAGTGTAAAAAGTTCCATATAGTCATATAGACTGGGAATCTAAAGCCAATAACAGAGGTGGTTTTGGTTTTGCCATTCTAAAAAGCAGTGCATAACAACTGAGGTTTTGCACATCATGGCTGCCTGAGCCCATCTCTAGCTACAGTACATTGAAGGTAATATGCATTTGCAGATACAAGCTGTGAACGAGACTATTTGAATTTTGATAGAGGCCTGTATCTTCAAAGGAGGACATAAATACACTTGCAAAAATGTACATGTTCCCATTGTTCCCACAACGAAATGTATTTGCATGCCTATGTCAGGTAATACCCAGATACCCATTAGTGTAGTGTATGCCCTGTGACACCCACTAGCATGCACCTATGCAGAGTTCTGCAGGTACACTGGGTGATGCGTTAGATAATATACGCATCTATTGTTCAAACATTTGTCCTCAAAACTCCATCGAGAGCATCTTATGCCTTGTTTGTGTAGATTTCCCAAGAACCGTTAATGATGTCATGTAGGACACAAAAAGGCATGAAACCATGTTTTGTTCAGTTTAAAATATTCAAGATACAGTTTCTCAGCTATAGCGATCAGCGAGGTTCTGTTTATTTTTTCCCATTTGAAAGCTATCTGTTGGTTAGTGATGTTCCCTGGTCCTTGTATGTGAATGCTTCCCTTTTTGTCTCTGTGTGCGTGTGCGCGCTTGCATTAGACTTGAAGTGAAGCTGAAGAAGGAGAATTGGGGACCATGGAGTGCAGGTGGTTCTCGCCAAGTGCAATTTATGCAAGGCCAAGGAGATTTAGCTATTCTCAAGCCAAGTAACAAGGTGCTGCAGGTCAGCATTGGACCAGGACTACCAAAGAATTCCCGTAAGTATGAATTTCCCTTTGACTGTCCTTCTGAATGGATCAGAGTCTTGATTTTGGCTGTTTGTTTTACTTTTATTTCTCGGTCTCTTCCCTATCCACCACCTACCCTATGTTCTTCGTTGTTTCTCTATGGCATTCACAGGAAGAGTAGATTGCAGACTGTAATGCTGCAACATACTTACCTCTCCTTGTACAGCCTTTGTTGGATTCACTGTTAATTCAGCAGTGCACACTCACTGCTGGTGGAAGCCTCTGAAACTCATGGCCCTGGGACATAAGACATCTGGTCTTGTACCATGGGACAGAACACAAGTGGCAGATCAGACATTCATTCCATGCACAAAGGGTACCCTCTTCCACAAAATCCACAGAGAACCCTTTTCTGGTTTGTGAATCCATGTGTGAGGAGGGAGGCAGGCTGGGCTAGGAGAAAAAGGTGCCAATAGCAAATTATGGAGTGATACAACAGCAAGGAATCAGCTCCAAGTGTAATAGTACCTGAGGATGCATTAGTTTTGCCTCAGAGCACCTCTGTGCTGTGAAACTTTCCTACCTCCTGTAAGGGGGTTCTGAAGACAGCAGGGGGAAGCCCCATTTGCATTGCTCCCTGCTCCTTTGGAGTCCTACCATTGGGGTAAGGAAGAGCCAAAGATGTAAAAGACCTTGTAATAACCTGTTGTCAAATGTTACAGCCTCTCAAACAGGAGCTTAAGTCGTGATGACTCATGCATGTCATGAGTTATTTTCAAACCATATTTAGCCTGCTTTGTTCCATTGTTTTTACAGCTATGGAGTACACCCCTCTACCTCTCATGCTCCCTTAACACACACACACACAATTTTCTCTACAGCCCTTTAATTCAAAAAACAGAAGGTGAGTTCTCAGCCACAATATGACCAGCTTGTGCCTCTCCAGTGGTGCAAAGGAGCCATAAAGCCAGCTGGTGAAGGATTCTGACATGGGGAAATCTTCTAGTGGCACAGAGTTGCAGTAACCCTTGGCATAGCAGGCTTACAAAGAAATTACTAGACAAAAAGCACCATTATGCCAACTCTCCTCGGCTTTTGGAACATTCCTTGGGGCTAATGGCAGGTGGGTGCCACTTAGACCAGCTTTATGATTAAAGCTCACCTGGACCACAGCTGGCCCCAGGACTGGGTGAGTTTGTTAAAATGGCATTAAGTTACCTTTGATCCCCCCAGCCCTTCAGGTGCTATGCTAAGCACAACTTGGCCAAAACCTGAATTTCAAATGGCTCCCTCTGATCAAGAACAAGGAGCTGACATTCAGCATAAGGACTTGTTTACTGAATGCTACACAGAGGATGGCAATCTGACAGAGCTTAACATGTTTATTTTAGGCCCCACGAGACGGAACATTACCCAAAGCCAAGGGTATTCCCATAGGACTCAAAGTCAGAATTACCCCATGAGGGCTGCTCCACCTCCCCCAGGTAAGTTATCTTCTGCTTTGGCTAAGGCAGCATTCCAGACTCAATTTCTTTCTTTCATGCCGTAGTTGGGCATCATTCTCCAGAATGCTTTGCAGTGGGGGGGTTTTTCTCCTTCAGTTCTAAAAGTATTTTTGAAATCACCATAACTGAAATTAGGCTCCTTAGTGTGATAGGCATTATATCAAACCAGTCCTTCAAATCCACTGGCACTTACTCTGAGACTAGTGTTCAGCTGGAGGTGTCTCATGTCAATTGTCATAGATGCCAGCATATATAGCCTCTTGATACAAAACACTGAATGTGCAGTTGCTTCTATGCATCTTCCACTTTAGGACACAGTATATACACACAGCACAGGGCTAGACAATACTCAGCCTTGTCACTGCGCTCTCAGTACCACACATAATGGAACTGGACTTGTGCCTCATTCCCTTGTTGTTATGCAAAAGCTTTTGTATATGCTGATGCATATGAGCTGTGCCAGTACGTAGGTGCAGAAGAGACCGTCTCTCCATGAGATGTTCTCCCCTTGAGGTTGAATAAACTAGTTCCCTGCATGGTAGCTGTGCTAGTCAGTAGTGTGCAGAGTTGAACCCTAGATTGATGTCACTAGGCTGTGTCGGTTACTTTCATTTTTGCCCTTAAATAAGAATTTAGAGTAGGAGTTTACAGGAAAGAACACTATTTTATTTACTTAACACTTCCCAAGATGTCCTTTTTCAAGAAGGAGCAGCCACTTATTTTAGAAAAGAAGTACAATGCTAGGAGAACTTCATGTCTAAAGCTGACACTCTTTGCCAGATTAAATAAAAAAGTCTAACTCATACAATACTGACTCAGGCAAGACAAAGTTCAGTGTGAGTCTCAGACAAAGGATTGCATGGAATGGTTTTCCTAGATGCCAAGCCTGTTTACAGCAATTAAGCAATAGGATGTTTGCACCGCAGTAGTTAAGGTTGGATCAACATTTCTTTTGCAAAACACTAATTCTGAATGTTTGTAATTAGGCAGTAAATACTTGTTCAGGGTTACATGAAACATCAACCCAGCAGCAGCTTGTTTGTTTTTAAAAATATTTGCAAACACTCTTGTCAGTGTTTAAGAATCAGGAATGCAAAGGATTGCCACATTGAGTTCAGATCTTATAGTGGCCCTTATGCTCTGAAGCATCCTCAGTTCAATAGCAAATCTGGGTGTAATGGGGGACCTCACCCAGGGGATACTGCTGGCAGCCCACCATTGCATCTTTGCCTCCATTTCCTTGAAGGAGGTTTTTAATAAGTCCACAGAAGTTTGTATCTTGAACATCACCCCTTAAGAATTATGTTTTAATTTAGTGATCTGTCTCAGCTTTAGACATGAAGGTTACTATTAACATTAGCCTTTTTTTCTGAAATACTAAGTGGCTACTTCTCATTTAAAGAGAGCATTTTGCAAAGAAATCTTGGGAAGTATTAGGTGAACAAAATATTGTTCTGTCCTGCAAGTTTATATCCAATAAGATTAATTTAGAGTAAGGGTACAGGTGAAAATAAGAGACCCTACTGACATCCATCTAGGTTCAACTCTGCACACTACTGACTAGCACAGTGAATATGCTGGGATCTAGTTTATTCAACCCCAAAGGCAGAACATTACATGGAGAGACCTCCCACTTTGCATCTATAGGGAAGATGAGCTGAGTCAACCTTAATCCATCAACCCCAGTTACATCCAAGCTACTTACCAGCAGCAAAGCCTTTATGACCCAGAACCCTCTGCTGGAGTCGGGGTTCTTCTTGGCAATAGCTGGGGAATAGTCCCTCCTCTTGGGTCAAGGTCCTCCCATGGAGGCTGAACCAGAAGGACCCTTCTTCAGGACAGCTTATGATTTCCTGCTGAAAACTCTCCTACCTAGAAGCATTCTCCCTGGGTTTCCATTGCTAGTGTGTCCCCCTCATCAAGTGCCCCCAGCTGCCTTCTCTGTAGGAGACTGCTCTTCCTACACTCCAGGAACCTCTGTTCTCCTAGTCCCTCCCACTTCCACCTCACCAATACCTTCCCTTTTATCATGCCCAGCTGCTTCCCTGCCTAATTAACTACTTCCTAGTTACTCACTGAGTTAATTAGTCCCAGGTGAACCTGAGTTGCCTCATTCCCCCTTGTGGAGCCTCTCAGAGGCAGGCTGATCCCCTGACCCCTACAGAGAGCTAGCTGCCCTCTGACATCCCTCCAGATCTGTGCTGGGTCACTTCAAGATTTTTTGTTTAAAAAAGAAAAAAGATTTTTTTAAATAGCCATTTAACGTACGAAAGCTGTCTGCTGCTCATGCAGTGTGTTCTTTATCAATACACCTGTGCAAGAAACCACCCTTATTCGGCAACCTACTGTCTTAAGAGAACATCCCAGAGCATCCCAAACAGACTGGCGGGGATTGTCAAAGGAAATTAGGCACCATGTGATTTGGGGACCTAAATCCTTAGGCTCTGATGAAAATCCCAGCCACAAAGTACAATTCTACTTCCCCCTTGCCCCACAGTGGGGGAAAGCAGACTGTGTTTGTCAGCCTCTTGAGTGGCCACATAAGAGAGATTCCAATGTATTCATGACCATTTGAAAATTATAATGGGACTACAGATGCACACACTACTGTGTACGCATTTACTTTAAAATAAACCTTAATAGAGATGTCCATAAAAGCTAAGATAAAACTAGATTTTATCTAATAATCTAGATAGATACATGTTGGGGCTAGCATTTATTTTTTATAATATAGGATCCTGAATAAAGGGTGGAACTTAAACTGCTGCCATAGTATCAGAGGAACTATCAGGAACTGAAGGTCATGCAATGTCAATGGAAGGCCAGGTGTGTCCTAGATTTGCTGTAAGCTCTTCCAGGACCCAGTGTCATGAGGAAATACTAATGAATGAACTCCTATTTCCCCACTGTGATCCTTCAGTGTGCTAGTTGTCCAGCTGGCCACTGCTTTTAACCCCAGGCGGGGAGTGGAAAGGGTCACCGGATGGTGGTGCATGTATTGTGCCCAATCCTGCTTTGATTGAATTTAGTGGGCGTTTGAGGCATGGAAGGAATGCAGGATTGAGCTCATAAGCCCTGATTCTTCGAGTGATGGCCCGTATATGGATTCCAAACCTGGGTGCACCCACATTTGGAATACAAATAGGGGACCATGCGTCTCGAAGAACCTCCAGTTACAGGCAAATAACTTCTTCTGCAATGAACTCAGAGGTTCGTAGGTGCTTTTTTAAAAGTGTGTTTTAGAGGCAAGGTTTCTGGAAGGGCGTGCAAAGTGCTGCACCATGGTTCAAGGACAGTTAAAGGCAGCACACCTGCTACAGTGCACTGTGCAGGTCAACACAGTCTCTAATATGTATAAGACAAAGCACTGCCTCATGCTGTACGGTGCAACATCAGTGAAATGTGCGTGGTTAAATATTGTGAGAGGTTACACACATATGCAGTAAACAATTTTCAAAAGTTCCTCGTAATCGTGAGTAAACTCTGTCAAATCATTAGCCATATTATCACATGCAAAATTCAAAATAGGAGCCACTATTTGATCTACGAGAGAGCCAGAAAGCATCTGAATACACCTTTTCTATTCATTTAGTGCTTCTGTTAAACAGGCAAACATTTATATCAACATTATTTTAAATAAAACCTTTGTAAGGGGTAATAAGGTCAGTGTTCAGAGAGCTCTATGGGGTTTTCCCCATCTGACTCCCTTTAACTTTAGGAATTTCAAGGACCTGACCCAAAGTCCACTGAAGTCATTGGAAGTCCATTGCCTTTAATGGCAAGCCAAGGTGGCTAAACCCCCATGCAATGGTTTTAAAACACAAGGGCTAAGGTTAAACAGCAGCCAAGATCAAAAACATATGATTTTGCTAAACCAAGAGCTGTGCAAATCCCAGTGATCACTTAGAGTTTTATCACATACCTGAACCTTAAACAAGGGTCATGAACTCATGAATCTGCGATGAGTTTTCGGTAACCCCGGCTTATATACAGAGCAAAGTTGGGGATCTCAGCTGAATTTTGCTTTGAGTTTTCAAATTCCTTGAAAGTTGAGTCCAAGTGACAATTGACAGTTGAACTGCAGACAAAGCTGAACACTGAAGAAAGGAGGCAACCTTTTGGAAAGCCTGTTATCCCCACAGTTGTACTGCACGGGTTCATGCTTTTTTATACTTCTAGGTCACCATCAAAATGGAGTGATAAAAAGCCCTCAATTTGTGCCACATCCCCACACCCCAGCGAACCAACGAGCCAGTCAGAAGAACCTGTATACAACTATGGTGCGCCCACCTTTACCACAGCAACTCTCGGCAGGATCAGACAAGGTTTCACACCAACCAGAAAGTCTGGACTTCCTCAAGGTGCCTGACCAAGGGGCTGCTGGGTAAGCTTTTATGTGGAGTCTCTTTCAAAGAAAGAAGGGCTGATCTTTATAAAGAGGTTCCTGGACTTAAATTATGCATCACTGATGAAATTATATTGTTTGCACACATGGCCAAATCATGGCATTAAGCTGAGCTCAGGAGTCCCATTGACTTCCATAGGATTTCTGCATGCAGAATAATCGCGGGCTCAGATCCATAATCCACTCACCATGGAGTCAATGTGAACCAGTTCCAGTATTCCCAATGCTAAGATCATGTACTTGCACAGTTCCTACTAAAGCCTGAAAAATGCTTTGAGAGTCTTTAATTAAGTCTCCTCTCCCCTCTGTGAGAGGGATTTTCATATCCATTTTATGGATGGGTAAACAGTGAGCATAGCTCACTCTGCCTCTGTCTCCCAACAACTGTCAGAACCCAGTCCCCTGTCCAATCACGAGACAGTATTCGCTCTCTAGTACTATCTTATTTTCATTGGAGGCACGATTACTCCATATGGGATTGATTTTTTTTTTTGGTGGGGGAAGAATGGCAGGATAATTCAATGGCAGGAAGTTGATTTTATTGGTGAAATTAGGGGCCTATTAATTCCACCTCAGTTTGTCTCCTTTGCACTCAGGAGGTGCAACATAAAGAGCTTGAATACTGGCCATATCTGGACAGCTGAGAATTCCCCCAGCAGGGGGTGCTCTCACCTGGCATATCCAGCCATTCCTAGTCCTTTCACAGGGGCCATACCAGGAAGGGCAGGGAGTATGGTTGAGGACCACTGCTGTCAAGCAATTCTCAGCTGGCACACAGTCCCTTAGTGACCTTTTGCAGCTGGTGTAGATTAGAATAGCCTCAATTCCAGCACCGGGACTAGAGCTGCACAAGGCAGAGAACTGGGGAGGCTATATCCAACTCCGTGACGTCCTGCCCCTATCTCCTACATGAAGCAGTTCTCAGTGCTGGATTGAAACTGATTGTATCAGACAATCATCTAGGAAGGGACCCAGCTAGATATATTAGATAATGATCATACTCAAGCAAAATATGCAATTAGGGTTGTTACAGTTACTTTGGGAAAGTAACATGTTACTGACTCAGAAGCGAAAACTAGTGATGTACACATTGCCGATTACTTCGTCAAGGATTTACTAGATTAATGATGACCTGTACATTGTATGGATGAGATGGTGGTACCAAATACCTTTGTTCACACTTGAGATGGAAATGACTCGATTACCACAGAGAAGTAACAGGAAGTGATGTCCAGGTTACATTTTTTGGTGTCAACAATAAGAGAAATATCTCAGAAACACTTGTTTAAAAAAAGTAATATCTTCCTATAATCTGTTACTATGACAACTACATGCACTAGGGAAAAAATGTCTCCTGTTTGACAATCGTGCTAAGCTTTATCAGCTGAAATCAGTAATAGAGATTTCTTTTGTTTTCAATTATGAATAAGCTATTCTAAATAATTGCAAATGATTATACCACAATGAACTTGTTGGCCCAAACTCATTGCCTGTGGTGTCCATGCATTTCCAATGGACAGGTGTTCTCATCACCAAAACCACCAGTACCACCACCGTTGGCAAAGAAGAAGTTCAAAGTGACCAAAGGCTAAATCGGCAATGGAGACGGAACTACCCACTCAACCCTCGCTTTCCCCTCATTGCTGTAGTGCGGGGAAAGCTTGAACAACTGCTGTCCATATTGCCACTGTTATGTGGATAAACAGAAGTCTTCAGTTTCCAGGATAACAATTTAGCACCTTTCCCAAGCACTAAAATCACAATTTAATAAATATTTAAACACAATATACTTAGTCATTCATTACAGTGACTAAGCAGTTTCTCCTGTAACTGAGATTAGTGGAAATTTTAGTGCCAGCTGATTTTCAGATTCAAAGGCTCTTGTCTGTTCAATTATTGTAAAACAAATCTGATCATGAATAATCACTTTGTATATTTTCATGCACACAGCTCCCTAATTCCCAGGGCCGGCTCCAGCGTTTTTGACGCTTGGAAAAAAAAAAAAAAAAGCCACGACCATCGGCAGCTCTCCTGCCGCCGCTTCATTCTTCGGCAGCAATTCGGCAGCAGGTCCTATCCTCCGAGAGGGAGTGAGGGACCCTCTGCTGAATTGCCGCCGAAGAGCCGGACGTGCCGCCCCTCTCTGTTGGCCTCCCCAAGCACCCGCTTGCTGCGCAGGTGCTTGAAGCCGGCCCTGCTAATTCCTTATAGTGAGATAGCTGTGGTGTGACTGAGATCCAGATGTCCCAGAGTACATTCAAATACCAAAGCAGTTAAGACCTGTGCAAATAAAAAACAAATCTGCTGTCAGGAAGTGTTAATAATTGTGCTCAGTGATAGTTGATACAGGTTCCCCACTGTTGCCTGCAGCCTATTAAAATACATTTTTGAGTATTCCTCAACAGCCCGCTCGTGTCTGGGGGGTTCCTCACGAACTGATAGTTTGTGTTGTTATTTCACTGCTTAAAATGGCATTGTCCAGGGTGCGTTTTGACTTACTGTTATTGGGGCTGGCTCCAGGCACCAACGCAGGAAGCAGGTGCTTGGGGCAGCCCCTGGGAAGAGGTGGCACGTCCAGGTCTTCGGCGGCAATTCAGCGGTGGGTCCCTCAGTCCCTCTCAGAGGGAAGGACCAGCCGCCGAATTGCCGCCGAAGAATGAAGCGGCACGGTAGAGCAGCCACCGAAGTGCCACCGATCGTGGCTTTATTTTTATTTTTTTTCTCTTTGCGGCAAAAAACCTGGAGCCAGCCCTGACTATTATTCTTAAGTCTCCATGCTGATTTTGATCCTGTGTGAGACATGGTGTTCCCTTAGAACGGGTGAGGAAGAGCAGGGGTGCAAAGTTTGCTCAGTGGAGGACTATGCTGACAACTTTCCAGGAGCACAAATTGTACAAAATGGAGTATTTTGCAGGCATCCTATTCTTTTTAATAAATAGAAGTGTGGCTCAGAAATTACAATATTGAAGATTATCACTGATCAAACTGGAGCATCACATTATAAGACTTCGTTTCATTGGGTCTAATCTCCATGTGAAAAATGAGGGGCAGTCCCAGGATGCATCTGGCTGGAGGCTGCACTTCACACACTGATGATTTTTTATTTTATTTATTTATTTATTTATTGGCAATTACTTGGTATGGTTTAGCCCAGAGGTGGGCAAACTACAGCCCGCGGACCACATCCGGCCTGCGGGACCATCCTGCCTACCCTTGAGCTCCCGGCCGGGGAGGCTAGCCCCCAGGCACTCCCCTGCTGTTCTTCCCCCTCTCCCGCCCCCCCCCAGCCCCCCAAAGCCTCAGCTCGCCAGCACTCTGGGCGGCAGGGCTGTGAGCTCCTGCCGGGCAGCACCGCTGCAAGAGCCCCCGGTCTGCCCCGGTGCTCTAGACTGCGTGGCTGCCAGTCCTGGTGCTCTGAGTGGCATGGTAAGGGGGCGGGGAGCGGGGGGGGTTGGATAAGGGGCAGGAGATCTTGGGGGGCAGTCAGGGGACAGGGGGCGGTTGGATAGGCATGGGAGTCATGGGGGGTGGGGTCCCAGGGGAGTGGTTAGGAGCAGGGGATCCTGGGAGGGGGCAGTGAGGGGACAAGGAGCAGGGGAGGTTGGATGGGTTGGAGGTTCTGAGGGGGGCAGTCAGGGGGCAAGTGGGAGGGTGTGGATGGGGCGAGGGCCAGGCTGTTTGGGGAGGCACAGCCTTCCCTTCCTGGCCCTCCATACAGTTTTGGAACCCTGATGTGGCCCTCGGGCCAAAAAGCTTGCCCACACCTGGTTTAGCCTATCTCAACAGTACCTGTAACAAGCACTCTCGCATAGGTCTTCTGTGAATTACAGCACTTGCAAAAAATCTACAATGCTCCATGCTGTACTCTAGCTAAATGCTTGCTCAGGTTTCCACTGGAGGCTATTATAAAGGAACACATCATATTTAGGATGATAGCAGCCGGAATCCGCTAGCCCACCATTTTCCAGAAATCCAACATGATCACTTCCTACCTGGCAAACAGGAGAGGTTGGGTACCTTAGATCTTCTAGAGGACAAATAGACAGGGCGCAGGACAGCTGTTTTGGAATGGAGCTGTCTATTGCTTCAATGACTATTGGTTAGGGAACAATGAGTCAAGTCGGCTAGACTGAGCACAAATTATATTAAAAGATACTTTCTCATTGAAAGCAGCTTTTCAAACATTTTATGTAGCTGTAGGTCACTAACTGACTCTAAGGTATCTTGGAATGATGGGTGCCGTGTTAGTTTAAGATTGTATTATTATAGGAAGAGTAGACGGGGTGAATTACACCTAAATGGGGACCATTGTCATCAAAATTCATTCCCTTTTATCCCGCCAACACCCCACCCCTTCTTCCCAGACTCTCCTCCCCCAAACAGAGTCTCTTCCCCCAACCCCTTACAATAGATTCTTGTCTTCCTCTTAAGTGAGGTGGGTCATTTAGCCCAGCCCACCACAGCAAGTGGCCAGCTGGCAGCAATTAGCCAGGTGCTGCACAGTTGTTCTGACTGACTCATTGCAGAGTCTTAGCCCTCACTGACCCCAGCAGCTGGGTCCCAACCATCCCCCGAAGATAGAACAGGAGGTTAAAGTAAAAACAAAGATGGTGCCACACCAGGTAGTTTGCTTAAAAGGGGTATGAATTTCTCAAACTAAGAAAATCGGAAGGGCCTGCTTTAGTAGCAATCTTCCTACCCCATCCCATCGCAGCTGTCCTGGTGTAGTCACACTGCTATATTTAAGGTCACTCCAGCCTTTCCATTGCTACTCTCTATTTATAGACATTTAAAACTCAGTAATAACAATTATGCTCTGGGCTGCAATTTGTTATTCACGGTCTTAGCCCGACAAGGAATCATTTTGCCAAATGTATAGTTTGTTCTAGGGATGGCTTGGGAAAAATAGGCATTGGGTTGAACTTTTGCCCAGCCTCTATCCTGACCCCTCCTGTTCTCCAGGACCTCTCATCAGGGGATGGGTGGGCACTCACTTCCTTCCACCACTGCAAGGTGGCCTTCAGAGGGCAGGCAAGGTGGGAGGGTCCCAGAGCTCAGGATGTAGTCCGAGACCAGAAGTCTACACAGCAGCCTTGCAGCCAGAGCCCCACGAGCCTGAGTTGGCTGGCATAGACTCATAGACTCATAGACTTTAAGGTCAGAAGGGACCATTATGATCATCTGGTCTGACCCCCTGCATGCTGCAGGCCACAAAACCCTTCCCTGGACTCTGCTGTTGAAGTCCCCAATCCTGTGTTTTAGTGACTTCAATCGGCAGAGACCCTCCTGCTAGTGATCCCTGCTCCATGCTGCGGAGGAAGGCGAAAAACCTCCAGAGGCTCAGCCAATCTACCCTGGAGGAAAATTCCTTCCCGACCCCAAATATGGCGATCAGTAAGACCCCGAGCATGTAGGCAAGAGTCTCTAGCCTGACCCCTGTTTCCTTCATATGGACTGCATGACCAACTGGAATTGATGGCAAAACATTGCCATTCTGCAGTAAAACAGCTTTAAGACTCATCTTCGATGAATCAATGAGCAGTCTCCACTCATCTGGATCGTGAACGATGTTGAGGGTTGCCATCACACCATCGATGTTGTTGCAGGCTACAAGATCACCTTCCATGAAGAAGAATGGGACAAGATCATTTTTTTTTGGGCCAGCCGCAAGAGTCAGTCAAACACCCCTCGTTTGACCCATGTCGTGGTGGAGCAGCTCAGTCACCCATCTGGTACACTTCAGCCTTATAGATAAGCAGCCATGCCACCCAGTACAGGAAAGTTTTTAGAGGATGTCCAGGTGACCTGCTTTAGTCCCTCCAGTTTAAGATGGTCTTTAGGTGATGGCTAGCCACCCCTCTTTGTTGGTTCAATGCAGTTCTATTTGCCCTATGATAATACTTAGCACAGTACTTTGTATAGCTCTTTTCTTTCTCCAGGCAGTTTACAAAATAATTAATCCTCACCATATATGAGAGAGGTAATTTTATTACATGATGCTTCAAAAACTGTAAACGTACATAGAGCCAATGGACTTTCTGTGCCAAGAGAAGTTCAGTTGAATTCCCACTGCACTGGATTGTTGTTCTGCTGTGCCAAGCAGGGGATTTCTGGACCTACAAGCAAATGTAATATGTATTCATATGTCCCTGTAGATTAGATGAGATCATCTATTCTAGCTTCCTGCTCCACTAATGTTCAACACATTTTGCCTTCTGTGCACCTTTTCTGCATAATGGGTTCTTACCAGCCCTGTCCCCCCCAAAAAAACCTTTAATATTAAGTTCTCTCCTACAGCCTTAGAGCTTTCTTTTGATTTGCATGATGTTTTATGACCGACACCTAAGAACCAAATGATAGACACTACTCCTTAATTTGACATCATGTCAACGCCTCAAGTAAACTCCAGAATGTATAGTAAGAACATCAGCATTCTTTGTTCCATAACACCTTACGTTTTCCTTTGTTAATTTGTGTAAGGATCCTCACCACTGCATGTCCATTTATTCTTGGTTAAATCTGTTCCTCTGTATTATTTGTCCTGGACAGGCTGCGTCAAATTGGATAATGTGAGTTAAATAATAAACACTTATCTTTGAAATGTGGTTAATAGTTAAGATGTATGAAATGTCCAATATAGCAGAGTGTCCATCCATCTCTTTGCGATGTGTCTGTCTATTGACTAGCATAACAGAGCCCTGATCATCTATGACTGCGGTCTCTAGTTGCTACCATATTATATCACTATTAAAGGTGTCCATTTAACAGAAAAGCTAGAGTGAGCCTCATAGTAATACTCCTGGGGTAACTGTAAATGACATTTTCATCTCAGTGAAGCTGACTTGTAAACAGATACACCCCAAGGTAGCCCTCAAAATATAACCATTTTGTGGTACTTTACATGCATTAAAAAGTAGTATTGTAGGTTTAGTCTTGAGGTAGGTGAAAAGACGGTTACTCACCGTTGTAACTGTTGTTCTTCGAGATGTGTTGCTCATATCCATTCCATTAGGTGTGCGCGCGCCGCGTGCACGATCGTCGGAAGATTTTCTACCCTAGCAACACCGGCGGGTCGGCTGTGGAGCCCCCTAGAGTGGCGCCTTCATGGCGCTAATATATACCCCAGCCGACCCGGCGCCCCCTCAGTTCCTTCTTGCCGGCTACTCCGACAGTGGGGACGGGGGGCGGGTTTGGAATGGATATGAGCAACACATCTCGAAGAACAACAGTTACAACGGTGAGTAACCGTCTTTTCTTCTTCGAGTGCTTGCTCATATCCATTCCATTAGGTGACTCCCAAGCCCAACTTAGGTGGTGGGGTCGGAGTGAGACATTGCTGTGTGCAAAACCGCTGATCCGAAAGCAGCATCGTCTCTGGACTGCTGCACTAGTGCATAGTGAGCTGTAAATGTGTGGACTGATGACCAAACCGCCGCTCTACAAATGTCCTGGATCGGAACATGTGCCAGGAAAGCAGTCGAGGAAGCTTGGGCCCTCGTGGAGTGAGCGGTGAGGTGCGGTGCTGAGACACCTGCCAGGTCATAGCAAGTCCGGATGCAAGACGTAATCCAGGAGGATAGGCGTTGTGAGGAGACCGGTGAGCCTTTCATTCGGTCGGCCACTGCAACGAAGAGTTGCGTCGTCTTTCTAAAGTGCTTTGTGCGGTCAATATAGAAGGCCAGGGCCCTGCGTACGTCCAGGGAATGCAAACGTTGATCCTGGCGAGTGGCATGTGGTTTAGGATGAAAGACCGGGAGAAATATATCCTGGTTGATATGAAAAGGAGAAACCACCTTAGGGAGAAAGGCAGGATGTGGACGAAGCTGCACTTTATCCTTGTGAAAAACTGTGTAAGGGGGCTCAGATGTAAGCGCCCTGAGTTCAGAAACACGCCTTGCTGAGGTGATGGCTACGAGGAAGGCTGTCTTCCAGGATAGGTACAGAAGTGAACAGGTGGCCAGTGGCTCGAATGGAGGACCTGTGAGCTTGGAGAGAACCAGGTTGAGGTCCCACGTCGGGACGGGCTGACGTTGTTGTGGGTACATCCGGTCTAAGCCCTTGAGGAATCTAACGACCATCGGGTTAGAGAATACCGAGGACGCGGGTTCCCCTGGGTGAAAGGCCGATATAGCGGCCAGGTGAACTCTAATTGAAGATATCGCCAACCCCTGCTGTTTTAGGGAGAGGAGATATTCCAAAATGAGAGGAATGGGTGCCTGCAACGGGGACGTGGCTCGTTGTTCGCACCAACAGGAGAACCGCTTCCACTTGGCCAGGTACGTGGTGCGTGTTGAGGGCTTCCTACTGCTCAGCAGAATCTGTTGGACAGAGAGCGAGCATTGCTGCTCTGCCTGGGTGAACCATGGAGCAGCCACACCGTGAGGTGGAGTGATTGCAGGTCGGGGTGACGCAACCGGCCGTGGTCCTGAGAGATGAGATCCGGACATAACGGAAGCGGGATCGGAGTCTGAACCGAGAGTTCCAACAGTGTGGTGTACCAATGTTGTCTCGGCCACGCTGGAGCGATCAGAATTACCTGTGCCTGGTCTCTGCGCAATTTGAGCAGTACCTTGTGGACCAGAGGAAACGGAGGGAAGGCATAAAACAGGTGGTCTTTCCAGGGAAGGAGAAACGCATCCGAGAGGGAGCCCGGAGCTCGACCTTGTAGGGAGCAGAACACGTGGCACTTCCTGTTGTCTCGAGATGCAAACAGGTCTATCTGGGGAAACCCCCACTTCTGGAAGATGGAATGTATGATGTCCGGACGGATAGACCACTCGTGCGTCTGGAAGGACCTGCTGAGTCGGTCCGCTAGAGTGTTCTGGACTCCAGGGAGGAACGATGCCGTGAGATGAATTGAGTGGGCGATGCAGAAGTCCCACAGGCGAATGGCCTCTTGGCATAGAATTGACGAACGTGCTCCTCCTTGCTTGTTGATGTAAAACATGGCCGTGGTGTTGTCGATGAGAACTAACACACAACGGCCACGTAGGAGATTGAGAAATGCCTGGCACGCCAGGCGCACCGCCATCAGTTCCCGAACATTGATGTGCAGGGCTAACTGGGGTGCAGTCCACAGGCCCTGGGTATGGTGTTCGTTGAGATGGGCGCCCCAACCCAGAGATGAAGCATCTGTGACCAGGTGCAGAGAGGGTTGTGGGGTGTGAAAAGGGATCCCCTCGCAGACCACATTGTGATCTAGCCACCAGGTGAGGGAGGTCAGGACCGAGTTCGGGACCGTGACCACCATGTTCAGGCTGTCCCGATGTGGACGGTATATCGATGACACCCAGGTTTGAAGTGGGCGAAGCCGAAGTCTGGCATACCTGGTTACGTACGTGCAGGAAGCCATGTGGCCCAGCAGGGTAAGGCACGACCTCACCGTGGTAGTTGGGAAGGCCTTGAGCCCTTGAATGAGGTTCTTGATGGTGCCAAAGCGGTTGTCTGGCAGGATGGCTTGTGCACGTCTGGAGTCTAGAACTGCGCCGATGAATTCTATTCTCTGGGTAGGTTCTAGAGTGGATTTGTCCTTGTTGAGGAGGATGCCCAACTCGTTGAATGTGTGCACTATTATGTGGACGTGAGCTTGAACTTGCTCCTTGGTGCGACCGCGTACCAGCCAGTCGTCTAGGTATGGGAACACCTGTATCCCTTGTCGACGAAGGTACGCTGCCACAACAGCCATACATTTCGTGAACACCCTTGGGGCCGAGGATAGGCCGAAGGGAAGGACTGCAAATTGGTAGTGCACCGTGTTTACCACGAATCGCAGGAAGCGTCTGTGAGGTGGGTAAATTGCGATGTGAAAATATGCGTCTTTCATGTCGAGGGTGGCGAACCAGTCTCCAGGATCGAGGGAAGGGATAATGGCCCCCAAAGAGACCATGCGGAACTTCAACTTTACTACGAATTTGTTGAGTCCGCGCAAGTCCAAGATGGGCCGCAGACCTCCTTTGGACTTGGGGATCAGAAAGTAACGGGAATAAAATCCCCTGCCCCTTAACTCTATCGGAACCTCCTCTATGGCCCCCATGGCAAGGAGCGTAGAAACCTCCTGTATAAGAAGTTGCTCGTGAGAAGGGTCCCTGAAGAGGGACGGGGAAGGGGGGTGGGAGGGGGGGATAGAAGAAAACTGGATAGCGTATCCCCTCTCCACCGTGCGGAGGACCCAACGGTCCGAAGTTATAAGGGACCAAGCACGGTGGAAGTGGGAGAGGCGATCCCGAAAGGAGGGGTCTGGATCCTGGGGAATGACTGGGGCGCCGTCCTCGACCGCACCTTCAAAAGTTCTGTCGAGGACCTGAAGGTGGTCTTGGTGGCCCCTGGTTCTGACCGGGTTGAGGGCCAGCCCATCTTCTCCTACCACCTCGCCCTCGCCTTCTGGCAGGGTCCTGTCTCTGACGAGGTGGAGGGGGGTAAAAACGTTGAGGCTGGGGCCTAAATGGTCTGCGCTGGGGACCCGCAACATGCATCCCCAGGGAGCGCATGATTGTCCTGGAGTCCTTGAGGCTCTGCAATCGAGAGTCCGTCTTCTCCGAGAACAACCCCTGTCCTTCAAAGGGCAAATCCTGTAGGGTTTGCTGTAATTCAGGGGGCAAACCCGAAACTTGGAGCCAGGAGGTCCTTCGCATAGCGATACCTGCGGCCAGGGTTCTGGCGGCCGAGTCCGCTATGTCCAGGGAGGCCTGTAAGGAGGTCCGAGCCACCTTCTTACCCTCCTCAACCAAGGCCCCAAACTCTTCCCTGGACTCTTGGGGAACCAATTCCTTGAACTTCCCCATAGAGTTCCAGGAATTAAAGTTGTAGCGGCTCAGGAGCGCCTGCTGGTTAGCCGCTCTAAGTTGCAGCCCTCCAGCTGAATAAACTTTACGGCCAAACAAATCGAGTCGCTTAGCCTCCTTTGATTTGGGCGCTGCAGCTTGTTGACCGTGGCGCTCCCTTGCATTCACTGATGACACCACCAGTGAACACGGCTGGGGATGGGTATACAAGTACTCGTAGTCTTTGGAAGGGACAAAGTACTTTCTTTCCACCCCTCTCGCTGTAGGTGGGATAGAGGCAGGGGTTTGCCATATCGTAGTTGCGTTCGCCTGGATCGTGCGGATCAGGGGCAACGCCACTCTTGATGGGACATCCGCCGCGAGGATATTTACAATGGGGTCCTGCACCTCCACTATCTCCTCCGTCTGTAGGTCCATGTTACAGGCCATCCTACGTAACAGGTCCTGATGAGCTCGAAGATCTATTGGGGGTGGACCTGTGCACGACGTGCCCGCCACTGCCTCATCCGGAGAGGAAGAGGAAGATGCCTCCGGTGGTAAGGGATCCAGGGGAGGAACCTGGTCTCCCTGTTCCTGGGACGGAGCATCACCTGCCCTTGGGTCCGGGACGTCAGGTGGTGCAGATACAGAGGCCTCCATGCCCCCTGGAGGAGGGCGAGAGATGGTGGACTCTGGGGCCCTTGTATCAGAGTGACCCAAGCGAGAGGTTGTTGGAGCCCCTTGCGCCTGGTGGTATGCCCACGGGGTCCAGAACGACCAGTGAGATGGGCCATGGTCAGGGTCCTCTGCTCCCTCTTGCCAATGGCCTAAATCTTGCTCCCCGGTTTGCCCCTGAGGGGGGTATGCCGATCTTGACAAGTCCTCAGAGGAGCGAGACACCGATCTCGATGGCCATGGCGGTGCCGACTGCGCCGAGACGAATCCCGTGGGATACGGTGCCGTACGGTGCCGGTCTAGAGATGTTCTATCTCTACGCGGTGCCGGCGATCGGTGCCGAGATCGCGATCAGTGCCGATGACCTCGCCGGTGCCGGGAGTCGGACCTGGATCGAGACGATGACCTGGAGTAGGCCCGGTGCCGGGAGCGGCCTCTCGACGTCGAACGTCGATCGTACCGGTGCCGAGAACTACGTCTCGACGTTGATCGGTGCCGACGATCATAACGGTGCCGAGATGTAGAGCGGTGCCGCGATGATCTTGGCCGCGAGTACGACCGGTGCCGAGGTGATATCCGGCGCCGGGACTGCGAGCGGCGTGGGGACCTGCTTCGGGACCTGGACCGGTGCCGTGGTTCCAGCCCTTGCGATGGAGGGCGCATCAAGGCAGGTTTTCCCCTAGATTGGACCGGGCGAGTCAACGGTGCTGACGGTGCCGGTGGTTGGGGCGGTGCCGGCTCCGTGAGGGCGATCAATTCTCTCGCCGTCGCGAAGGTCTCCGGTGTCGACGGGAGGCACTGTATCACTGCCGGTCTCGGTGGTGATTCTGTCTGCACCGGACTCAACGGCCTCGGAGCCGGAGTCGACGGTGCCGGAGGCACCTGTTTTCGGTGCTCCACAGGTGGACGCGGCTCTACCCCCGGCACCGGGGGAGCCGGCGTCTTCGGCACTGAGGTCCCCGCCTTATGGGATTTTTTATGTCCCGGGGATAGTGAACGGCGCCGAGGCACTTGCTGTGAGTGCGGTGCCGATGGGGTCCGGTGCCGTGGAGGCTTGTCCGACGTGGTCGGCATGGTCGGTGCCGCCGGGGCACTGTGCACCGAGGTGCTAGGTGCCGGGGCCTGACGCGCCGATGGAGCGTCTGGGCTAAGTGCCGCCTCCATAAGGAGTTGCCGGAGTCGAAAGTCCCGCTCCTTCTTGGTCCTCGGTTTGAAGGCCTTACAGATTTTGCACTTGTCTGTTTGATGGGACTCTCCCAGGCACTTCAAACACGAGTCGTGCGGATCGCTTGTTGGCATAGGCTTAGCGCAGGAGGCGCACTGTTTGAAGCCGGGAGCCTTGGGCATGAGCCCGGCCACGCGGCCGGGGAAAAAGGGGGAGAGAACCCCCTGAATCCCCTTTAACTATATAACAACTATAAACAAGTGAATAACCAACTATATACTATAAACAACTAGAACTATAACTATAACTGTGAATAACTGGATAAGCTAGGGAGAGTGGAGAACAGCTACGCCGCGCTCCACAGTTCCAACGACCGTCAGGGGCGGTAAGAAGGAACTGAGGGGGCGCCGGGTCGGCTGGGGTATATATTCAGCGCCATGAAGGCGCCACTCTAGGGGGCTCCACAGCCGACCCGCCGGTGTTGCTAGGGTAGAAAATCTTCCGACGATCGTGCACGCGGCGCGCGCACACCTAATGGAATGGATATGAGCAAGCACTCGAAGAAGAATGAAGAATTCAGTCTCGCCACACCAGGGAGTGAAGTCCTAAGGCCAGGGGCCTGGAATGAAAAAGACCATTTGCTTTATATGTATTGCCCAAGAGTCCAAGGGTGTTTAGATTTGATCTCAAAACTTTATTTTTATTATTTGACTTTTCTAACACAGAAATATCCCCTTGCCTTCCCAATTAGGGTGGGGGCAGACTTTAAAAAAAAAAGTCATCTCCAACTTATGAAATGTTTTTCTAGTTTGCTCTGAAAACTGCATGAACTCATGGGTAGGAAAACCACAAGCAGATACGGCAGTGATTACGTCCAGAGTATGTAGGGAGCACCTCTCTCTTATTGTTGGTCTCTTGTGAAAGGCAGGCTGATATGGAATTTCAAATGAAGGAGGAGGGGAGAATGCCTGGAAGAAGCAGTGTATGTTGGTGAGGGTAAAGTGTGCTCAGACCTTGAAGGGGTTAAGAATTCCAGTAATTATTGCAGAGGCTTCACCAGAGTGAGCTCTGGAGGTTTGTATAGATGTGTAGGAAGCGAGTGGAGGTCTTTGCAAGAGCATGACATGACTGAATGATTTGATTCTTTGGGGGTGGGATGGTAATGATTTTGGCAATCTGAAACAGGGCAGAATGAGAGTAAACAGCATGGCAATAATCATCTGGTAGTTATAAAGGGAGGACAGGAGCACATCCACAGACACAAAGGTCTGGTAATGTTGTTTTAAGATATGGAAATAAAACAAAAGTCCCAATGACGGACTGTGTGATTTCTAGACATTTTGGGTGGACCCAACAGAACAGTGTTGCTCCAACACAAACAAGCGTGTAAAATGTGGTAGTAATATTGCTGTATAAAATTAGTTTGTGCTATATTATTTCTGTAAGATTTAGAATAGTTTGGAGTTCAATATTTTGCCCAATTGGTGGGGAGCGATCTCAAGTGTCACCTAAGGAAATTGCAGAAGATGAAGATAGCTTCAGTTGAGTAACCAGTAATTTGATTTTTATACCTTTTTAACCTTAAGAAGGGTTTAGATGGCCTTAAAACCAGAGGAAATATGCAGTGGTCTATAGAAAGCAGAGGCCCCAGGGAGAGAAGGGATTCCCAGAGCATTGAGGCAGACTTGATTAGTTTCAATCTTTATAAAAAGTACTATATTCTGAACAAGCAATCAGCAGGAGAGCAAATTTTACGACACCTACCCCCAACCTAACTACCTCCTATCCATATCACAATGACTTACTGAGCAGTATACCTTTCCAGATCACATTTTATATCTAATCTCATAGGAAAGAATACTGCTCTGCACCTTTCCCCTGTACACATTCTGTAATGCTGTACATGAACGCTCTAATGGTATGCAGGGGGTGGAGGGTAATTTCCCCAGTACAGGCACAGCAAAGGACTGCCTCCTGGAGCTGCAACACACAATTAGGCCTTGATCAAACAATGGAATTGAATTCTTGCCAATGTATGACAATTTAATCCCTGATCAGGACCAGTCAATGTGCAATCTAGTTGTAATCTATGTTGCAGGTCACTAGAAAAGTCCATCCAGACTCTGTGTGTGTTCCCCATGCTAGAGAAGTCTTATGACAAGCAGCCCCATCTGCTGGTTTCCAGGCCAGCCTTTCACACACTGTGGCATCCTTAGGATGACATGGTTAGCTCTGTCTTGCCGGTTAATATTTTTACAGCTTGTTTTTGATGTAAAAACTGTTTTAATGAAAATTGGAGTATTGGCTCAATCAATCATACAATATGTTTTTTTCATTGGCTTGGTTTTTATTGTTGTTTTTGTAAAAATGAAAAGAGCTCAGATTTGTTTCACTTGCAAAGTGAAGGAAAATCTTCCAGTCCCTACAACTCATCTCTCAGAACTACTCATGAAATCAAACGCACTGTCCAAATGTCTAATCAGAATTGCATTCAAAGTGCCTGGTGTCCTACCTGTATTTGGAAATGTGAATTGGGCTGCTTGCTTCCTCCCACAGGAAAACCTATGAGAGGGAGGTAAAGAAGGGGGAATCCCAGGGGCTTTCCTTGAAGTGTTGTCTTCCCAATCATTCCTTCCAGCTGGCCTGTCTCCTTGTAGAAATGGGGCCTGCCTCAAACCCCTTCCATTGCTTGGAAATTACATGAGCTCCCTAGGAAATGCATACACAAAGGCATATTTAGGCATCCCCAGGGCTGAATAGGGAGATTTGCCTGAGTTTGGAGCCAAAGCTTTCAAACCCAGCAATACAAAGCACAGCTGGCTTAGAAAACACGCTGCCTGTAACAGAAACAGTCACTCTATGGAAAGGCTTCCAAAGCACTATGGCCTTTATATCATCCAGTGTTCCTGCTTATTTTCCTGGAACATGTGTTGAGACTTGTTCTCGTCGTGTGATTCCAGGGAATTGGATACGAATTGTCATGTTGAAGTTTAATTCTTCAGTTGCAATAGGCTACTTGGATCTCCTGCTATGCACCGAATAATCTTCTGGATATTATAAGGGTAATCTTCTGGAGGGTTAAAGCAGATAGTACTTTACTTGGCATTTACAGCTATAGAAAGAAAACCTCTCTCAGGCATTTGGATCCAGGTGGTTTCTCTCTTGCCATCAAGTCTCTGAATTCCTATTCTGTCTTCTGCCAATCAGAAGTGTCCACCTCCTCACTCTCTCTCATTAGCACAGCCCTGCACCTGTGGTTGCCTGAACAGCTAGCGGTAACACCCGAATACCACCAGCCACCAGGTGCCCACATAGTATCACTGTCCCTCAAGTGGGATTGCCATATATCCCGGGGCATTTGGGATTTTTGTGGGGCTGGTGTAGGGCTTGCAGAATCTGAAGGCCTCTCACAAATCCATTCAGGGTTGATGCAACCCTGCACAGCTCAATAGCAATATGGAAAAAGCTCTTTGTTACCTGCCATTGTAATGGACTCTTGGCTTTGCCACAAAAGAGAGTTCTTCTGAAACTTCTGCAGCTTTCTCTCACAACGGGTGCAGCTAACAGTCCCCTGCTGGTGCTTTCATCAGTTCCCCTGCCCATTAGACTTTGGAAATCCAGAGCTCATTGCTTCCCTCTGTTTGGATTATTGGGCCACATACCGTATATTTCATCCACAGCGGAACACATTTATATACATTACACATACACACGGGCTAACTACAGAACTACCATTCATTTCCAATTTTAATGTGCCTGGTTTCCTGCCTGGTCTCAGAAGTAAAAGCAAAAGTTCAGGGGGAAAATGAAAGTCCTTCTGGTGTAATTTTATTTAAGTGTTAGCTCCCAGAAGACCGTTATTCTTTACAGGTGTCGATGTAATATGAAAAAATGCCACAGAAATAAAAGCACCTAAGTGCTTTTTCATTTTTACCCTTGACTAACAAATTCAATCCTCAGTACACTTATTGTGTCTCCTCATTAATGTTAATAGCAACTGCAAGCGTTCATCCATGGGAGAGCAGTTTGTGAATTCTCTCCTTTCACTGGCTGACCAGAGAGATAGTAAATATAAAATCCAAGGGAAAAAAACTCGCAGACTGAAGTAGCCCTGTGTAAGCTTGAAAGTGTGTTTCTCTCACAAATAGAAGTTGGTCCAATAAAAGATATTATTACCTTTCCCACCTTGTTTCTCTAATATCTTGGGACCAAAACACCTACAACACCACTGCATATAAGGAAAAAGCTGACCAATAAGTGTTATTTTAGCTCTTTATCTCACAGTAATAAGTACAAGGGTGTTGCCGGCACAGAGTGCCCGAGGACAGCAACAGCGGGTTCATTGCCCGGTGTATTTCGCGCCAATAAACACACCAGGTGGAGAAGCAAACAAAGTTTATTTGAGATCTCGAAGCGGTGCAAGGAGACTGGCATGTCTCAAATCAAGACACTAACAGAAACAGTTTTTCTTCTTTTATACATTTTGCAGTTAAGCCTCATCCACCCCCTTCTCCCTCTAGCCCTCGCTTTCTCCCCCCCATTCCTCCCTCTACCCCTCCTGTCCCTGGTAATAGTTACTAAGCAAATAACGATTACATTTACGCAGTTAAGTCATTCTTGGCAGCTATAAGCCTAGCTTGTTAGTAACTTCTTTAAACCGTTATCTTGTCCTTTTTCCCTTCAGCCAGAAACATGCAGGCCTCATTATTACCACCTGATACTGGTGTGAGCAGGAGGTTGCACACAGCTAACTCGTTGCTTACATATTCCAATTGCACCTGGCTTTTGAGGTTGATTAGAGTTTAAACATGGAAGGATAGAGTTTGGTTCACTTAGGCTTAGTGCAGGAAGGCTTCATTGACACTTGTGGTCGTCTACCCTCCCGAGTTACCTAGGGTGATGCCTAGTGACGTCAACAAGGGAAAGACCCACAGAGAGAGGAGTTAGGCTACAGGGATCTCTTCCTGAACATTGTCATATTCAGTAACCTTTTTTGAAATCCCACTGTTCGTTTACAGCGAGTTAAGTTAGTCACTGGCATAGGTTCTTGGAGAGTTGTTCTGCATCACAAATAATATATTCCTGAGGAAGAGATGCAGTTTCTGTTCCTAGCAGACAAGGGACAAGCCAGCGTGGTATGGATTCGGTTTTTCAAAGCCTCACCCAACATATGGTCTTTTGTGGGTAGTGGTAGTTTGCTTGCCTTTTTTGGGGCGGGAGTGGGTGCAAAATCAGGTTTCATTTTATCTGAACCACCAAAGGCAGGTGGTAGGGGGAGTTCCAGTTTTATCACATCCTTAATTTTTAGGAGCTGTTGCTGGCAGTTTAAGGTATACATCCATTTATTCTACAGAACTGGCCTACTGGCCTCCTAACTCCCTGCCTGCAACCAAAATCTCATAGCGCAGGGAAGCCTCCTCTGAACTCGCAGCTGTGAACCCAAGAGCATGAATGATTGTTATAAATTTGCTCCAAATGCTTCCTACGACATCATCCAGGCCCGCCGACGGGGGTGCAAAAGGAGCAATTGCCCAGGGGCCTGGGTGTTTTGAAAGGGCCCAGCCGCTGCTGCAATAGCAGCAGCAGTGGCCAGGAGCCCCAGGCCCTTTCAAATCACCCAGGCCCCTAGGCAGGAGTTGGGTGCTACCGGCGGCGGCGAAGGCAGCTGGACGGGCATGTGGAAGCCCTAGCATCTTTACAAAAATCTAGCAATATTCAGGAAGGCATCTTTGGCTATGATGTTTTCAGGCAGTTCAGTATATCACTATCAATAAGATTGGTCTCTGTCAGGGGTGGCTCCAGGCACCGGTGCAGCAAGTGCGTGCCTGGGGCAGGAAGTGCGGGGGGGCGGCAGTCAGGCAGCCTTCAGCAGTGTGCCTGCAGGAGGTCCACCGGTCCCGCGACTTTGGCGGCAATTCGGCGGTGGGTATGCTGAAGGCGCAGGACCGGCAGATCACCTGCAGAAATGCCGCCGACTCCGCGTGACCAGCGGACCACCGCAGGCGTGCCGCCGAAGGCCGCCTGACCGCCGTGCTTGGGGCGGCAAAAAAACATAGAGCCGTCCCTGGTCTCTGTCCAAAGATACAAAGCCCCGCAATTCAGCACATGCATACAAGTGACTTTTCCTCTCGAGATCAGATAAAGTCCAATATTTTTCCTAGCAATGAAAATTTGTGTTGTATGTTTTATTTCAACTTCCTCTTCTATAGCATATATATTATATGCGATCCTTCATATCCTATAAAGAATTGATTTCATACCAGGTAGTTGAAGGCTGCTATCAAATTGCCCCCTCATTCTTCTCTTCGGTCGACTAAATAAGCCCAGTTCCTTCAGCCTCTCCTCATAAGTCATGGGCCCCAGCCCCCTAATCATATTCGTTGCCTCCACTGGACTCTCTCCAATTTCATTCCAGAATGTATATATTTAATTTAAATATATAATTCAAAATAACAAATTCTACGTCTTATATTTAGGCTCACAATTTGTTTAATACTGGTGCTGTAACTGGAAAAAAAAAGTTAACTACATCAAGCAACGTCACAACTTATGTATATTGGGTTCTAGTGTGTTATCAATAGGATAAAAAGTAGTGTCGTAAACCTCAGCCATCCCTTTCTAGGGGGCCTAGTGACTGTTCTGCCCTGGGGCCTGTCATCATCTGTTCAGAGCAAATACAAACATTCCAGACCAACAGCAGATGCCCTTAGCAGATAGACACATTAGGAAAAACTCTTTCTGGCCATTGTTAATGCTTCAAGATTTTAACGTGCCCACATACCTTTCTTCCCATAAGCACATTACAAAGTTTAAAAGCACAACCACTTACGAGCATATTTTAGGGCCACACTCCTACTGATAGATCACTTAAGAAATGCAGCTCTTCTCAAGCAAATGAGCTGCACAATATAAGCCTGGATTGACACTACCCTGGCACAACTCAGCCGCCTCACCTATCAGTGCACTCTTTGCATTAGTGCACTGCAGGGGTTTGTTGTGGTTCTCACACTCCACACTATCTATATATATGCATGCTCTCTTCTACCATTTCCTGCCTGCGCCTTTCCTTTCCTCTCACTTCTCCTCCCCTTGCACTTCGCCTTGGATACTTGGCGGGATTGTAGCCACTCCGGTAAGGTCATACCACATCACCCACTGCTTCACATTTGAGCACAGATCAAAGCTATAGACAAACAGACACCCCCACGCACACACCCCCTCCAGGAGCTGATGCAAGTGCAGGTGCAGTATCACTGTCCTACCTAATCATAGCATTGGCACAGCAGCAAGCGTGTGAGCAAGGAAGGAGTTTCATATCAGAAGCAGAATCTCTGGCAAAGGGCACCCTGCAGCTTAAGCTTTAAATATGTTTTGTGTGTCTGGGAACAGGGGAAGGCAAATGGTGAGCCCGCTGTGAAGTATTTTTATTACAAGTGTTACATAAGAGGCACTAGAAGAGCTGACTTGGGCAATCGCTGTCTCAAGGCAAAGCTTACTAATGTAGGTAAAGCAGCAAAGAATCACATGATCTGGTTACTCTGCAGATAGGTGTTTGGAGAACTGGAATCTCCTTCCTCTTTGTCTGCAGTTTATCACAGAAGATGATAATGTAATGTCCACTACAGCCCCTCTGAGACCTCGTGGGGGCAGAAAGGACTATATCCTGCTCCATGCATGTGGATGCTCCAATGACCTAACACGTCTTTCATCTATAACTACTATGATATTTACAGAGGAATCTAAGTGGGTGGGCGTGGCCTTCAAATCCAGCAAGTGTTTTCCATTGGCTGAGCTGGTGATGTAATGGAGCAAAGTGCAGTGGGGTTGGTTGAATTTATATTCATAGTTATGGTCTTGGAGTATTTGCCTTGTCAATAACTCCTCTCTCCCCCCCCCCCTTCCCCCATCTAGTGTTCGGAGGCAGACAACAAACCGGCCCCCACCAGCTGGAGGGAGACCTAAACCACAGCCAAAACCCAAACCTCAGGTACCGCAGTGCCGAGCACTGTATGCATATGATGCTCAGGACACAGATGAACTTAGTTTTAATGCCAATGACATAATTGATATAATCAAAGAAGGTAAGTAAAGAGGTTGGCGGGGTTTTTTGTTTGTTTTAAATGTCCTTTGTTCACAAATTGCTCCACAATCCCCAGGGTACACTGTCATTGTTAATGGGGGGGGGGGGTTAACTGCCTGGACATTTTCCTGGAGAATGACTCCTGCATTTCTTGAGGCAGTAGGAGGCCTGCTTTCGGGACAGGCAGGATAAAGAGGAGCCTTCACAGCTATATTGTGCCCGCCCTAGATTGCTCAGTTGAAGATAAAGAATATTTATTCCCCACTGTGGAGTTCAAAATCAAGTGCCCCACCGTAGCCTCTGGTTGCATGTATAAGACCATGACAATGGCTAAAGCACATCAGCTGAAAAGCAATTAATGATGCAGTTCCAATGCCAATACCCTCCGCCCCCTAAGTGAATAGATAAGGCCTTGCAGTGTGTCCAGAAGGTTAGCCAATCCAGGCTCTCATAGCCCTTTGTATTTGGTCTCTTAAGGAGTAGCTGTGGAAGGGTTTTGCCAGTCTACACAAAATGGACATAAATTAAAAGGCTAAAAAGGAGGGGGACTGAACATGAAATAAGGATTTCTAAAACCTCAGTGTTCATTCTGCTCTTTTTGTCAGATCCCTCAGGCTGGTGGACAGGCAGATTACGAGGGAAGCAAGGACTGTTCCCCAACAACTATGTGACCAAGATATAACAGAATACGAAGAAGGTTTTGTTAAATGAAGGATAGCATGACACTACCAATAATTGAAAAATAGGATGCTTTCCCCTCCCTCTCTCGCATGAGGACAAATGGCAGTTCTTCTCAGAGACCTATAATTCTTAGCAGCATCTTCACCAGTGAAGTTGTATACAAGCAAGAAAAAAAGTCACTGTTTATTGTCCATAAAGCAAATGTGCAAATCTATGCTTCACATACATTGTATGGAAGTAGTGAGAAATGAATTATTTATTATATTTAAGTCTGTTTCTAGTGCAGAGTGAATGAGGTGTTTAGTCCTTACAGTTTTCCTGAAACTGCACAGTGCTTTGTAATCTGGGACCAGGGACTTTGGCAAGGTTGTATTTAACAAGTGCCTTTAGTTTTTATACATATTATATATATAATGAAGATGGCATTATATGCACATTTCCTCTGATGCAGATCACTCTGGGGAACATGGTAAAAATGCTGCTACATGTCACAAAGATGTAGGATTGGTGATGGTATATTTAAATAGTTCTGTACAGATTGTAATGGAGTTGGTTTATTGCTTGCAAGTAAAGTTTAGGGATTCCAAAAGGCACAACACAACAAAAAAAAGAAAGACGCTGTGTTCTACAATGATGCCTTCTCCATGATTTATATTAGAATATGGCTGGCCCATGTTGGATTTATGTTTAATACTCTACCTGTTACAGGAAACAACTCTTCCCCTGAGCTGTACATGTTTAGAAGCAGATCATATACTGTATATAAAAACTAATATAGTAGAAATATGTATGAATGTATAATGTAGTATTCACTGTACTTATCCATAAGGTAGTTTTATTAGAAGTTTTGTGCCAGGTACTTCCAAATATGCACTATTCTTTTAGTGATAAAACCAGTGTTAATGCTTTTAAGCCCAGTTGCCTCCCCCACCATTTACAATGGCTGTTGCTTACCATGCAGATATCCTCAGCATCCATTCTTTTTCTCCTGACACTCCATCAATAAAATACAGGAAGCCAGGAGCTGAGTTGGTTTGTTAAATTTGTAATATGTCTGTTTTGCTTGCATGAGTAGCTGGAACTCTTCAGAATGTATAACTAAGCTCCTAACACAGAGCTTAGTTCACAGTTCCAGAGAAGGAAGCAGTAGGGTCTATAACTATATAAAAAGACACTTTCCTCTGAAGACAGATATACAGGGGCTAAGAAAAACATTCAGTATGAGTGGTTAGAGCAGTGGTAGGCAACTAGCCCCATACAGGGTAATCTGATAGCGAGTTGTAAGGCCGTTGACCATCTGCAGGCATGCGCCCCTCCTGTGGTTCGCCGTTCCTGGCCAGTGGGAGTTGCAGGAAGTGGTGAGCTGTAGGGATGCACTAGCTACTGCTTCCCAAAGCTCCCAGGGGCTAGGAAGGGCTGTGGGGGAGGCAGTGCTTACGGCTGGTCAACATCAGCAAAACGTCTCATGGCTTGCAATTGGATTACTCACAGGTTGCCCACCTCTGTGTTAGAGGTAAGTACTGCACAAGCTAGTATCAAGTGGATTTTAAAGGCAGTCTTCTGGAAGTTTAAAGTTGGTTTGGGGCCTGCAGTGAGCCTAAATTGCCCTAACACCACTGTCCCTCCGCAATGCACTGGTTGTAGATTAAGGATGTGCTGAACACTGTACAGAAACAGCCAAACCAAGCATAGGCCTTAGCAGTTTACAATCCAAAATGAAAGGCCAGAGATGGAAAGCTGACAAGATTTATAAAAGAAGGTACTATTTTAAAAAGGATTAGTATTAGCTTACTTCCCTTAAGTGATAAAAGTAACTTTTACTCTAAGAGGCATTTGGAGGAGAGGATAGTGTTTTGGTGAACAAGTTTTAGGAATGTGTTCCTTGTAACCAGCTCAGCATAGAGAGGGAGTAGAATTGCCTCAGCACAGGAACTTCACCATAGAGAAGCAGCATCTGTCAATAGGCACCAGGAGAAATACAAGAAGAGATTACAAATTCAGAGTGGAGATAATACTGATTGGAAGGGTCAGCCTATGGTGCCTTCTCACTTAAAGTACTCAAAATTTGTTCTGTTTGTATAGCACTGATTGAAGGGAATTTTGGTCTGCATAAGGCTCCTCATCACTACAGTGATGTAAATAGAGATGGGTTCAGGCAACCACACTGACCTGGTAGTATGCAGTAGAATTGTCACCACCAAAACCAAAACATTTACCTTTAGTATCACCCTCAGTGCAGTAGGTGAGGCAAAAACCTATCATTTTCAACACACAAAATGGTTTGAGACTAGCTAGGGCAGTGTCACAGAGAGTGCTGTACAATATGTAGTTTAATTAAGCCTGGAACTGCTCCAACTGCCATGAAACTTACTGAAAGTTTAGGCCTTAACCCATTTCAGGACTTGGGAAGAGGTCTGAACTTGGGTCTCCCACATTGCAGGAAAGCACTCTAGCCAGCAGAGGAGGAGAGTTTCTGGGGCAGGTTTTGGTCTTCTGTTGAAGCTGCTCCAAACTGAAGTCCCTGCACAGATACTTAATCAAGTGGGTCTCCCACCTCCTAGGTGAACACCCAAATCACATGTTCTCTAGCCCCATAGCCTTCCATTGGGATAGTTCATAATGAACTCTGTAGTAGTTTCACTAGCTTAACTCCAGCAGCTTTAGGAGGGGGAACCCTTTTCTTTACTCTAATTGCCAGTTTCCTACTATCTTCCTCCTTCCAATAGCAGTAGGAAGCTTTAGTTATATGGATTGGAATTAAGTTAAGTGTCAGCTATAGGGGTGGATGATTTTTTCCATTTTCCAAGCAGCTCAGCCCTGCAAGAGTAGCTGTCTGGACATGAAGTACAGTTTATAGCTTATACATGCCCCACTTCTACTGGCCTCCATGCATCAGGCAATGGTTAGCTCTAGTTACTAAATGTAGACGTTCAGGGGGCTTGTTATGGGACTACAACTACATAAGATACATCTCTGCATGTATCTTAATACTACTTTGCCCAATTTGAGGCAACTGCAGATTTTACTCTCTCCCCCCACCAAAAGCCAGGCTGCTCCAGCTTATGAGTATAGATTACTGCTAGACACCCTTCTGTTTGCCAGATTTATGTCAACTACATACTCTAGAACCCTTTGTTTTAGGCAGTGAAGGTTCTGACTGCTGGCCTATTAGGAGGGGGTCATCTCAAGTCTACCCAAAGTTTACTAATTAAGGAGGTCTTTTCACATTTCTTCTGAAAGTCAAGTTCTCATAAGCACCATCTACACTTACTGTAAGTAATGCCCAGGGAGAGGTTTTTTTTTTTTTAAAAAAAGGAGCTTTATTTCTAGATATACAAGAGCATTAAAGGGCAAGTTTAAAAGTTTGCTTTCAGAGTGAATCTGAGGTGTCTGTACTAAGATTGAAGGCTATGTACAAAAGCAGCAGTTGTGCCTCAATAGGCACATGTTGACAAAGTGCATGGAGTAGGAATTGTCTCCCTAGGATTATCCCAAGAGAGATGAAGCAAGGTCTTTGACTGGTTTGGAATTCAGTTGAGGAATTGTGCTGATCCTCATGAGTTTGCTGCTTGCATACTTGTTCCTTATGGCCTGCAGGAATTAGAGAGACTGTTAAGTAAATATCAGGTGGTTAAGCCACCTACCCATGTCCACTGAAGCACTTTGAAAAGGGGTCAGGAAGTTGCTTAATAGTCAAAAGAGGTAGCAAGAGCACACTCTTAGAGTAAAACTGAAGCAATAGACATCTCTCAAAGTAATTAGTGTTACTTAACATTTCAAACAATTAGATATTTGCCCTTAGCATATACTTACAGTGTATTTTGTTAAGTTCTCATTTACTCTTACTACATTCTTGGCCATATGTTGCATAATTAGCACAAGATTGTCTTCTGCATACCCAGTGTAGTACTGCTGCTTTACACCCTGCAATACAAGACTAGTCAGAACCCTAGAGTAGCATCTTAAAACAGATTAAGACTGCCTGAGGCACTACAGTTTACTTCAGGTAATAATTGTAATAAGTTAGGGTTAGACTGGACATTAGAGGTGACAAGTTCAACTTGAGCTTTACCATGTGTAGCTTAGATCAGAATCATCCTTGCTATTAGGTTAGAGTAGTGGCATCGAACTTATGGATATGAAATCCTTACAACCATATTTCAGGAGCATCAAGGAGGCCACAAAGATTTTCTTGAATCTTGTGTGCTGAGCAGGTTCAGCGGGCAGGAAAATCCTCAACAGGTGCTAAGCAGCTAGTCAGCACACTTAACTGCTCTGTGCAGCACAGGGGCTGGAGGAGATGTCACCTGTAACAGCAGGGCTGATTCAAACACTTGAGTTTAAGAATTGCAGAGCTCAAACATGTTTTGTTCATAATCCAGGTGCAAAGTTTTCTATTTAAAAATTGCCCAAGGGCCACAAGTAGACATCTTTGACTGCCTGTCCCAGTAAGACTGGTACTGTGATATCCTGATACTATTTCCTAGACATGGTGTTTCCCTATCTCGTCCAAGAACTGGTTCTATGCAAAAGCTGTAAACCAAGCTAACAAGTTAGTGCAGATAGTTTGAAGTTCAGCTGCTGTGGTTGGAATTCAACATCATGCAATCACCATTCTTTGTAATATCAGAATGCACTGCTTTCTGGAGTGGAATTCAGATACTGACCAAAACCATTTCACTGACTGAAAGTTACTACTAAGCTTAGCTATTTAGCGCTCAAGGACATTTTGGAATTGTCTTTTGAAGCAGATGAGACCTTTTAATGCAAGGGAAAATACTCAAGGCATGTGACCTAGTGGTCAAGCTGGCTTTTCCTGCCATTGTTGTTCCTGAGGATAGTTTAGTTACTTAGCTAGTATGGGCCTGTGCACTATAACACTGACAAAAATGTTCTAGCCTTCCAACTGATAGGCCTGAACATGCCAATGCTTAAAGGCAACATGCTACAATGGTTCCATTTATTACAACATTTCTTGGATTACTTATACTACCAGATATACTTTGCAGTGACCTCACTATTATGTTGGAGTGTAGCCTACATGCTTCATAAGTTTGACAGCAGTCTATTCTGTGGCCTTGAACACATCACAAAAGCAACTCACCCATTTGCCTTGCCCCAGAACTTTTTGAGACAAGCATAAGGCAGCAGCTGCTATCTCTGAAGGATGATGGTGTATCATATCATAGTCTACGAGTGTCAGCTCCATCAGGTATTTTGCTAGTGTATGTTGCTCAGCATCAGCCTGCCAGATCAACAGCTTGTTAGTTCATGAAATTTGTCACTTCCTTTAATAGGACCATCAAGGTGGTCCAGGTTAATCTACTTTATATTCTTCCTCCTGTTTGGAAGAGAGTTGTCGACCCTGTTCTCAGTCATACAAGTCTTTGCAACTATGTTGGGAAAATTTGATGTCCTCCTTCAGGAGAAGGAGGACAAGAACCTTCACTTGTTTTCCCAGGTTAACAGGGCTCAAGTTCAGTCTAACAGGCATGTGTCACTGTAGTGTTTGCAACAAGCACTGCAGCATAATATTAGCATTACAGACCTAGCAAATGAGGGGAGTCCCACCTCTCCCTGAAGAGGCTAGAGTAAGACAATGGATTAGTTAAACACTTATCAAAAGTAAGCTGAGGTATTAGAGCTCGTTTTCACCTGATAAGGCTTCCATACTTTGAGCTGGCAAGTGAAACTATTACTATTAAATTTTCCATTCCTTGTCTCCCTTCAGTTTACAAGCTCACAATACGTTTCAACCACAGTTTTAGTATCTTTTAAAAAAAAAAAAAAGAAGAAGAAGAGAAGCCTCAACATGATTGTAAAAGTTGAGACATTCATGTTATGAATTGCAGCAAAGGCTGATGAGTTGCTTGACTCCATGACCACAAAGTAACTTAATACTGCTCAGTCCTTTTCCTATAGGAAACATTCAGCTATATACATGGCCCACCCACCAGAAAGTCTCCCTCCCACACCCCATGAGCTTCCTTTAGCTCATCATGCTTTAAGTCATGAGGTAAGATATCACTGCCTAAATGAAGTGTTATTAATGGGTGTCTGGACATTCCATGCCTTCAATACTAGTGTCTCATATGCAGGAGGATTTTAAGATAGCTAGAGGAAGTACCTACCTCACCAGCTTTTGATGCTCTCCTTAAGAAGTGGAGTGGTAGAGGGCGTCCCAAGTCAAAGTTCAGCTCCCTAAGAATCATCATTTCCATCTCTCTGATCTGAGAGCTGGAGTATGCATTGTCAGTGATGTAAACAAAATCCGCAATATCAGGGGAGAATATCTCCTCATACTTTGAGGCAAGAAGCAATGCTGTAACACCGGCCAGCTGAAGCTTCTTACGGGATACTGGGTGAATCTGTATAAGGTAACATGAGTTTAGAGAACTGTTTAATCTTCATGATGTATTATCTTTCAGCAAGTACAAGGTATGTGTTTCCATTTAGTGAGTCAGTACATTTTAAGTTTTCAGCATGCAAGACATCTAGATTTATCCTGGGATCCATCTGTGTCCCTAGAATGACTTGTGTTAAGTAGAACTCCCCCTTACACCTCCACTTTAGCTCAGGTTGAAAGTTTAAGTTAATAGATTTTAAGTTTGCCTGGAAGATCTGTAACCCAGAATCCATAAACAGAGAACAAGAGTTATTTTAGATTAAATTAGTACAATGAGTCTCCTGATCCAAGCACATGTTGTACAGGCTTATTATGTTTTAGCTACTTACTTGTAAGAAGCGGTCCATAATCGCAACACACATATACAGTGTTTCCTGCAAGAGCTGAAACCTTGAGTGGACCTGAACCAGCCAATCAACTAGAATTGCACGCATACGCCCATTGATCTCCTTCCCATTGAGGTAGTGTGGACGTACTGATTGCTGCAGCTGTTAAAGAGATTACTATGAAACAGACTGAAAGCTTAATTTCACTTGAATGTGTAGTACTTAGGCATCCATACCTCAAGCTGCCTCAGATACAGATAAATATCCTTTACATAGTCACTACAGAGTTGAGGATTTTCCCAGTCATCAGCATCAATATCCTCTATGTTGTTAAGCAGCACATCAGAGAAAGCTTGGCATAGGTCCTCTTCTTTCATGGATACATCCATAGGGGTTGGAGACAGGATCTAGTAGACAGATTATATAGTCACTGAGGTTCACGCATTAAGTCTCATTTTAAGATTTTCCCCTCCTACCCCCCACATGAGTTGTGAGTTTGCCTGTAAACTAAACTAGACCAGCAGCCACCAAAGTGGCATATTGAGTCTTGGGTTTAAGATACCGACAATATTTGAGCCTATAAGGCCTTTACCCAATTATAGATATATTTCATGATCTGAATTTCTTTTGAGAGTCTTAAAAAGGTAGTGTTAATGTCACACCACACGATAGTTGCTACTGTGAGCTAACCAACTGAAGCCAGGAATAATATCATAAAATTAATCTGATCTTTTTCTGAAAAGGGGATGGAGCACATCTATAGATCAAGTGTTAAAGCTCTGGCCTAGAAAAGGCTAGAGTGGAGGACCAAAGGTTAGGAACTGGAGAGTGGCATAGGAATTTGCTATTTCCTACCTTTGGAACAGTCTCTTCAAGAGAGAAATTCACTGCAGCTGGAGGTTTAGGTTGTGCAGTTACATTTGCTGGTTTAGTAGCTCCTTTTGTAGTTTTTACAGGTACTTTGAAGCTCTCTGTTTTCTACCAGAGGAAAGAGGAACAGTTAACACAGAACTAATAAATTACCTTTCTGACAGCTAGAGTTGATCTACAGCTTTACCTTGGCTGCATGTGTTCCTCTGGTTGTAACTCTATTCCCAATCTCTTCCAAAGCAGCCCTTTTGTTAGTCACTTGACTTTTGGCTTTGTTGTTAAGTCCTGTCATAGCATTCTCCACCCCTCTAGTAATCTGCAAGGGAAAATTGTAAGTAAGGTTTAAAAAAAAAAAAAAAAAAAAAAAGAGCTAAAACTCTTCTGTATAGAATTAGTTACTTTCAGATTACTAATCTCAAAGTCACCCACCACCATGGTATCTGGGCACCTTCAGTAACACTATGTGCCACTGCACCATCTTTTGTTTCACAGCACACAACTGTGCTCAGCAGGATGGGGAGGTGAATAAAGGAGAATTAGATTAGATTTATTATCGAGAGTGCAATTAAAAATTGATTACATTTAGCGAGATTAGAGATGAAGTTACCCAAATCTTGTTCTTCCTCACTGGAAACCATGCTTTTTTTACCATCAATTTTAGAATGCTCACCTGTGGTTTAGCTATTTAGTGTGTCCACCCAATTGTAACTAAAGCTGAATTTCCATGGGGATGATCCAGTGACCAAACTGGGTTCTCTTATGTCATCACCTAGAGAGGGAATTACTGCCTTATGCATTTTACACTGCATGGTAAGACAATGTTGCCTGTCAGTTATTTGTGCACACGCTGTACTTCAAAGCATTGAAATACTCCCCTACTCAGTTTTAGGGAGAGCATCCAAGCCCTGAAAAGCCTTACTGAAACCCAGCCCTCTTTTTTTTTTTTTGTTACTGTGATGTTAAAAATCTTTCATAAGGACTATAGCTTTCAACAAGGTAAAAAAGCATCACCCCCAAAAGGGTAACATCTACATATGCACAAGTCTTATGAGAAAACTTACTTTTCGGTAAGAACATTTCAGTGGTCACAAGGTAGAAGTTAAGTTTTTGTTATCCCTTTTGTCTGAGCAGTTTGCCCATATTTGGGCTTTTGCAACACTTCCCATCAGAAAATAGAAGGCCAACAAAGTCAGCTGTATTTTATTCTGAGTGATGTAAACAATCCCATATCCCTGAGCACAGGAAAAATAGGCATTTTACTTGCTGGGAAATCCCTATCTCATCTCCAGAGCAAGTTCCATGCCCAAGCAGCTCTGTCTCTGCTCCCACAGGAAAGCATGCTCGTAACGGCTGCTCTTGCCATCTGCTGAGTTTCCTCCCTGACAGACACAACTGAGATCAATACCCCAGCCCTGCATGTCTAATTTGTCCCAGGGAAACCACTCAGACCCTCGCTGTTCGGCCTTGCCTACACCAAAAACTAACCACATTACTCAGTGGTGTAAAAGACTCCTACCCCGGGGAGATGCAGTTAAGCCAACTTAACTCCCGCTATAGACACCACTCTTCCATTGGCCTAGCTACAGCTCCCCAAGGGGGGTATTTACTATAGCAACAGGAAACCCCCTTCTGGAGGGGCTGTAAGTGTTGACACGATCGTTATGCAGCAGGCGAGCTGCAAGTAGGGCAGCTGAGGTAACATAAGCGACAACCTTAGCCCTGCTCGGGCTTCACGTGCAGCCTGGGGCCGCAGCCTCCGAGTGTCCCCGGCCAGGACTCCGCAGAGGGACACTGAAGTGCTCCGACAGCAGGGGTCTCCGCACGGCGCTCTCCAGTGCGGGCAGAAGCAGGGCATCATCCCGCTCCCCGCAGCCCCGACCCCAGTCCCGCTCTCTGCAGCCTCCTGCCCGGTCCAGCGCCAGTGCAGCTCGGTACCGGCGGCCCAAGCCTCCCGCCGGCCTAGGCCCGCACTCACCGCAGCGCGCCGGACCAGCGCCATGAGGACGGCAGCTCTTGACTGGAGACGGTCGGGCTGTAAGAGCGAGCGCGACCCCTACACCCCTTCCGCCTCTTGATGCAGCTACTACACTATTATCTTAGCGCCCCGCCCTCAGCTTCAAATAGCGCCCCGCCTGTGCTCCCATTGGACAGCTTCGTACGATGCTCTCATCTGATTGGCCCAGCTTCGGGCTCCGCCCCATGCGTTGCCGTGACGATGACCCTTGGCCGGGAAGGGAAAACCGGCTTCGAAGCGCTTCCGCGGGAATTGAGATTTTAACAAAAACAAAGGTTCAAAGGGAGCCGGGCCGGATCTCGGCTACGACTGAGCGTTCTCGCGAGCTCGGCCTTGCGCAAAGGAGCTTGGGACACGTAGTCACGGCGGGTGGAGGCAGCGCTCGGACAGGACCGGTCGGTCCCTCGTGGCTGGGCCGCCAGAGCCGAGGGGGGCGGGAAGGGAACCAGCCTTGTTCCGCAAGCGGGGCGCGCGGCGCTGAGAGGCGGGTCTTTAGAGAGCGGCCCGGGGCGCGCTGGGCGCGGGGCGGCCTCGCGCACATAGGAGTGACTCGCCTGGCCGCGCCCGGGCCCAGCCCGGGCTGAGGGAAGCCCCGTTCCGCCCTGTGCAGCGCCCCCTGAGTGCAGTCATGTAACAAATCCTCCATGTGTAACTTGCACTTTCAGGCTCAAGAGCTGGTCCTACAGTACTTGTGTGAGGGGAATTGAACAATACCACATCTTTTGTCATTGGTACAGGGCAACTGCAGTATTTGTAATCAAATAGCAAGTGAGCACTGTACATTGTGTATTGTGTTGTAATTGAAATCGCTCTATTTAAAAATATAGAAAATCATCCAATAATATTTAATACATTTAAATTGGTATTCTATTAAGTGCAATTAATTGCAATTGATTTTTTAATCATGATTAATTTTGAGTTAATCACATGAGTTAACTGTTATTAATTGCCATCTCTTATATTTTATATATACACATAGACTACAGCTCCGTACACAGTTTAGTGAGCTGAACCAAGAGATGAGTGTTTTTTCTCTTATTCATCCAGTTATTTTTCATATTATATACAGGTATGTTAAAAGTTCCTAATGGCTTTCAAGGCCCTTTATACCTTGTGAACCAAACCCTTAGTAATATTTGCCAAATCCAACAGAATACCAAGGTCTCTCTGGCAGTGAGGGCCCACTAAATCTATCAGAAGCTCATCTTGCAGCACAAGCTTATAGAACATGTATTTGGTGGTTAAAATCTGTGCCATTAGCATATGAAGTTGTGTCTACAGTGTATCTACAAACCTTGATTTTTAAAATGGAAAAGTGGGGAAAATTAGGTATTGAAACCTTAATATGAAGTGCTTCAAGATACAGTAACTCCTCGCTTAACATTGTAGTTATGTTCCTGAAAAATGTGACCTTAAGCAAAACAATGTTAAGCAAATCCAATTTCCTCATAAGAAAAATGTAAAGGGGGGGTTAGGTTCCAGGGAAATTTTTTTCACCAGACAAGACTGTATTTTTATATTATATATATACACCCACACAGTATAAGTTTTAAGTGAACAATTTAATACTGTACACCGCAATGATGGTTATGAAGCTTGGTTGAGGTGGTGAAGTCAGCGGATGGGATATTTCCCAGGGAATGCCTTACTGCTAAATGATGAACTAGCACTCAGCTGAGCTCCCAAGGTTAACACATTGTTGTTAATGTAGCCTCACACTCTACAAGACAGCACAAATGGAGGGAGGGGAGACAGCATGGCAGACAAACACACCCTGTGTGTGAGATGCGTACTGCCCCTTTAAGTATGCTGACCCCACTCTAACTACATTGCCTTTTTCAGTAGATCAGCAAGTTGAGACAGCAGCTGCTGCCAGCAAGCTCCATCTGTCCTGACCCATATTGTGTCCTGTCTCTTCTTCCCCCCACCCCTTTTTTTTGCTCTATGGAGATAGGGGCAGGGGGACACCTTGACATTAGCCCCTCTCTTTCCCTCCTCCCACATAGCAAGCAGGAGGCTTCCAGAGCAGCTCCAAGACAGAGGGCAGGAGCAGCACATGGCAGTGGGGGGAGAAGGACAGCTGAACTGTTGGCAATTGGTAGCCTGGTGGGAGGCTCTCACACAGGGAATTTAGGGGAGCGAGAAGCTGATAGGGGGCTACTGGTCCACCCTGTTTCCAAGCCCCCACCAGCTAGCTCCAACGGGCTGCTCTTTCTGCAAGCAGTGGACAAAGCAGGCAGCTGCCAAACAATGTTGTAAGAGAGCATTGTGTAACTTTAAATGAGCATGTTCTCTAATTGATCAGCAACATAACCGGAACAACTTTAAGTGAGGAGTTACTGTAATGTCTTAGAACAGTTGAGCAAAGTATATCCACCTACCCTTTTTTTCTTTTAACGTATTCATGTAGTTGCATAGGAGGCATGGCTAATATTCAAGCAGAGAGGTAATCCAAAAGACAGTTCTACTGCATTGTTAATAGGCAGGATTATAATACATATTATATAAGTGCATATTTCCTTACAGTGGAGAACCCCAAAAGACCCTTGTAAACAACTATGCCTTGTAACACCTGTGATTTATTACAGGTTAAATTCTATTTGATATGGGTATGGCTCAAAGAAAGGTTAGGTAGCATGGTTATAATAAACCTGCCAGTGGCAAAAAATTAAAGAGCAGACCATGAATTGGGGTTCCTCTAATTCCCCACATTCACTATAGGATCATCAAACATTTCCTCCTTTTTGACAGCAGAACTGAAAAATCAGCACAGCTTTTTTCAACAAGGTGAAATCTAACAGACATGCTACTCCAATAATGACTGTTAGTAGTTCCAGTTAGCTCTCATTGTGTTCACCTGTACAAGCACTTAATACTTCTGTTTCTTTCAATGTTTCTTATTTTTTAATTAAATTTTGGTGCCTCAGCCTTTGAGTGTAATCGTTTGATTTTAAGTCTTCCAACCTATCCAATTGTCTTAATTTGATTTTATATACCTTACAACTGTCTTAAGAAAGGTCATTCTTTGCCAATTTGTTTTCTTTGCTTTAAGGCTCAGTTTCTTCCTGCTTGATCAGGACAGTCCCATTTTATGGTATGCTCTAACATTTCTCCCTCTGTTATCCTACATAATGTCATTATGTGTTCAGATGTAGCCAGTCATGCATGTTTAGGACTCAGCTTTGCCTAAATGTTCCCCATTGTTTCCAAGTAAATGCTTTAGTTCTTCAGTCAGTTATGTTTATAGTCAGTCTCAGTCAGACTAGGACAGTGGTATAATGGGAGGTCTGCCCTTGAGGCTGCTCCAAGTATGGACTTTTTACTTTCCTTAATATGGAATTCCATAGCAAGCCTTTGTTATAGTACATTCATTATTGTGCAGGCAACAACTCAACAGTTTTGCATGGAAGTAAAAACCATACAAAAATGGTGAGAAAGGAAGTTCTCAGATACTGAAGGTTTTCCCAGATTCAGTGGTACAATGTATTTGTGCTGTAAAGATTTAACCTCAAGGTAATTCAGGGTAATGATAGTGGAAGGCAAAGTAAAACATCAAAGATAAGCATCCAATACATGGTACCATCACCACTGCTTTTGACTGTTTCCTGGTGTTTTGATAGTTGTTCAGTTTTCATCAGCATGAAGTACACATACTCCTGCTTCAGAAGCTACTTTTCAATTCACTCACATTTTTTGTTGTAGAACAATCAACATGAAGGTGTTTGAAAATTTCCTTTCATATTCCAAACCCTTTTTTGTGGTTCAGTCACTTAGGCTGCTATCATCATGGGAGAAAATTCTAATACCATGCAAGTATTATGTTCTCTAAACTGGATTTACACTTTGAGTGCAAAATAAATCAGTGTTATCTTATGTACACAAGTAAACAATTCTAGTTGTAATTTGCATGAATTCTCTAAGTTGTAGAGAAAATGACAAATACTGTGGGTATAGCATTTCAAACAATCCACTATTTTAATTAAGGTACTGAATTCTGTATATAGTTGGAGCTTTATAAAATATTTAATCCTTTCATACTGAGGCTGTGATGTTCCCACAGACACATCCATTGTTAGGATGCAAGTAAACAGCTTATGCCTAAGAATTATTGTTCAAATGAAGAGCTTATAAACTAGGAGGCATAAGGGAAAACAACTTTTATGAAAAAACAGACTTCAGATGATCAGTCTAACATTTTATTTATTGCATACAAAAGGATTTGTTCTGACAATGGAATTTTATATGAAAAGTAATTTGATGCATACTGTTGAGACTCTTATCTTGAAAGTCAAAGATGCTGCAGAAAACTTAAGGCAATGCATCTAAGCAAGTAAAGCACAGTAAGTGGTGGAAATTTTCAAAAACCCATTCTTTTTCCTTTCCCTAAATTATATCAGGTCACAACTTTCTGGAATAGGAGTAGGCTGCAGGTTTATTAGCCCCTGCATTAGCACATAGCAGGAACTGAGATTCCCGGCACATAACTGTTAAACATCACTTTACAATATGTTATGTATACATTTAAAAGCAAGACAGTATCAGTAGCAGTTATAAAATAGGTCAACTCATGGGCCACTAAAATACCTCTAAGTACCAGACACCGAAATCTGGTGCATTTTAAAAAAAAAGTCTGTGCTTCTTTGTCCCTGGAACGTATGCCAAAGTGGACTCATTGTGCACCCTTGGTCTCAATTATTTCCATGTCTCTAAATACCTATGATGTAACACTAAAAGTGAGTGTCCTCCCACTTTCAAGCATCAGTTGGGGTGCACCCATGGAAAGCTACCTCCCCCCCTTTTTTCCTTCATATGCATTGAAGAATGGAAAAGGGTTCCTGTTTGGTCTTTCCAGTTAATTTTATCCACTATGGCTTCAATCACAGGTCCTTATAGCTACATACTCTAAGAAACTTCAGTTTAAAACCATGACAGTTTGGAGAAGCCAAATCACATTACCTTTCTCCCTCATCCCCCTGACCCAACCCCACCAAATTAAACACAAAATGATTCAAGTCATCAAATTAAGTTTACTTTTAACAATGCAAGTAAGCTTTAAAATGTCCATTAATCACAACTGTTACGACAAAACTTCTCCCTGCTTAATGCCTTAGTGCCAGAGGTATTAAGTCTATTGCCAGCAATGGACATTGCATTGGAAAATGCTACTCCTGACATGAAAGGATTTAAAAAAAAAAGAGGAGGGGGAAGTGGAAGCTGCTTTTAACCAGACAAACAGGCATCAAATTAGATAAGGTCACACTTATAAATGGATCACAATTTGTTAGGTGTAAACAAAACATTTTGATTTGGGTTTTACTGTAAACTGTTTTACACTTAACTGATTATGAAAGACACAAGGGAAACTGAAGGTATTTATTATTCAATCCACTTACAAAGCAGGGGGCTTAATGCAAGCTTATTGACATGTTCATATATGATCCCATAGGAACATCTCTTCCAGGTTGTGACAGTAATACTGTCTTGATGTTCTTGAGCCTCTCTTCAACACATTTTAAATAAACTATACTATACTGTGTGTCAAAGTATTTTGATAAGGAACTTGTCCTGAAGTGGAATAAAACTTCCTCCAAAGGAGAAACGTTAGTACATTAATTTAATTCTATATACTATATTATGCAGCAAATCTTAACTATAGAAAATATTTTCAATCAGTGATGGACTGTTGGTAATTTATAAAGAGGGAATCTATGATCAAAGCAAAACAAGGTAATCACATAATCTGTGTCAGTTTCTATAGAGATTTACAGATTTTTAACTTACTAGTGAAAAAACAAGTGACAGGTGGATTTAGCTGACTATTAATTTTAAAACAAATAAAAATCCCATGAGAGATCTGGGATCTTTAAAAGTTCTAAGAATGCATGGATCCTGCCTTAAGAACTGCAATTCTAGGTTCTGATTGAATGGCTTTACAAAACCAATGTGCGCAGGTAATTTGACATACTTAGCAGAAGACTGAACAAAATTTTACATATTTTTTGTTTCCCTAAAAATGCATTCAATCTGCAAGTATCTACACTCCAGCTAATTGAAATCAATATTTAGTGTTCATTAGAGCTGTTTCACAGCAACAAATATTAAGTTAGGGATTCAAATTTCTAGACATTGTAAGAAAATGATAAATACAATCTGATCAGCAGTCTAAATGTTTAATATTGACATTCAAATATATCTGTATTGTGCTGAAAGTTTAAAAACATAAAAATTTGATCAGACAAAACTCTGGTGAGGAGTATACCAGCTGTATCAGTCAGACTGAATATAGTTTGTAGTCTGTTCCCAGTATTAAGGATGGTATTTGACTCAGAACTGATATTGTAAATATACAGCAGCCATTTTTTTCCTAATTAAGGAATGTCTTAATATACAATATTATCCTTTTCTAGATGATCTTTATACATTAAACTAAAATACATGATTGATTAAATTAAGAAATCCCAAGTTAGTAATGAGTGAAATCATATTCTCAGAGCTTGATACTATGTTTGGGAGGGAGGGGAACAACACACAATTCTACTTACTAAAGCAGCTAATCTTGCCTGCAAGTTTGGGGTCACAAAGCCCATAATATGTGCAAACAAATGCAATACAAGGAACCATGCAAAATACAGTAAAATTAAAAGAAAAAAATGTAAAACCTAAAAAAGCTTTATAAATACATTGAAACTCAACTGTCTACATAAACTGTAGGCCTAGCATTAGTTGTACCATATAGCAGAGATAGCACTCTAGGATCAATGCTTCCAAATCTGCGCAGGTAAGTCATGCCATCTTTGGTAGACTGCAGTACCAGGAAGGATGGAAGGGAGTGAAAAGGAGGACAAGAGTTCTGGAAAATGGTGTCAACTTTCACTTGGCAGCTGAGCTTCAATGTCCACTCTGCAAATGGGGCACTTCTTGTTAGTAATCAACCACTGATCTACACACACTTGGTGGAAAAGGTGCATACATGGAAGGCGCCTGTTAGCAGAAAAGAAAGAGTTAATTTTTAATATAGTATTTACAGTGTTATTAGTCTTTCTTGCTGCTGAAATCTCATTTTATATATAAAAATTGGCACCAGCCGAAAATAAAAGAACAAAGGGATATATCTCATTAAATTAAATGTCAGTAAGATAAAAAGGATAGAACATTTTTATGCAGCATACTATGGGACACATTATGCTCTGTTACAGTGATGTAAATCTGCTGTATCTTCAGTAGAGTTACTCCAGACTTGCACTAGGCAAAGAGGAATTGGGCCGTGTAGAATTAACCCAAGGAATCCATTGTTCAAGATAGTGAGGGAAACAGCACAGTATGATTTTTAAAAGGAAACTAATAGCATCTGCAATTACCATATCTATCTTTTATTAGTGTTATAAGTCTTGGCTCAAAACATGAGCTTGACTGACAATTGACCTGCCATTTGCCTCCTCATCAGTTGTATGGTTCTGGACAATCAGCTCAGTGCATTAAGAGGACTTTCACCATCTACTGGACCAACAGCACTGGCTATTGTTGGAGGTAGGATATACGATCTGATGTGCCAATGGCCCCTAAAAGCTTTTCATACTATTGTAATTTATTTGTTATTACAAAAGTCAATATAGAAATTGAGAATTATTGCTGATAACTGACAGTAAGACAGATCTCCCTTGTTTAAATGTATTTCTAAACATAGCAAGGGAGTGCTTTTATTACTCCTGGGGGGGGATTCTGCGTGACTGACAACAGCAGAAAATGTGCCTCCCCCTGCCAGAATTCCTGTGCTTCCCTGCAGAAAACAGCAGAGAAGCCACGTGGGAGGATAACCATAGGCAGATTTTTGAGGGGGGTTGCCCCTCTCCAAACAGAGGTGAGGCATGGGGAGGGGGCACATGGGGTTACATGCCACTGCCCTCCCCGCTCTGTCAGTGCAGAACTGCCCAGCTGAAGGAGGCTGCATCTGGCTCCTCTGACTGAACGCAGCCTCCTGGGTCCTAGTGCCAGTTGCTCTCCCCTTCTGTGTGCTGGGAGACCACCTGTTTTCTGTGCAACATGCCGAAAATGAGGAAAGGGGGGAAGAACAGGGCAGGGGGAGGGGAATGTGGGAATGAGGATGGAAAAGAAAAGGGGAGAGAGGAATTGTGGGGGGAAGCGGGAGGCTGGCATGCAGCATCCCCTTGGCAGTAGCTGGGGCTCCCCCATTAAACAGGCCCATCGAACCCTCACCCTGACAAGCCCTATCCCCCCTACACCTGGACCCCTCTGACGAGCCCCCACATGCATACCCCAATCCCACTGATCCCCAACCAGCTGCAACTGGACCCCCACTCCTTCAAGCCCTACTCCCTCAGCAACCAGACCCCCCCACACATACACTAAACTCCCCACACCTAGACCCCCCTCTGCTGAGCTCCAACCACCTTCACCTGGATCCCCTGCAGAGTCCCATTGCCCCTGCACCCCGAACCCCACAATGAGCCCAGATTTCCCACTGAGCCACCTGCACCCAGACTGCCCCACACAGAAACCTCTCACCCCCACTTGGATCCTGCTGGGCTGAGCCTGGCTGCCCGCCCACCCACCCACCCCTGGTGCACCTGGCGCAGAGGGGCACACCTGGATCACTGTATCAGGGTCGGGTGCAGCCTCACTGCTGAGTCCCTGTACCAGGGGAGATGAGGGCTTAAGGGTGACCTCCCACCTCAATGCAGCCAGTGGCCTGTGCTCCCCACTGCCATTCTGGAACCACATTTATTGATAAATAAAACGTGCAGAAGTTTAAAATATTGTACGCATAATTTTTAATTATTTGGCACAGAATTCCCTCAGGAGTATTTTATGCTGCAAAATTTAAAAGTAAACTTTGTTTCCTGGGTGCTATATTCAAAGGTGTTCTGGCACTGAATTTTAATTTTTTATTAGGTACTAGTAGTGTTTATTTACCTGACATCTTCACCTTCCTCTAATATAGACAAACAGATGGTACACTTTTCCTCTGTGTCTTCCTCTGTTCCTTCCTCCCCATCTTGTTTGCAGTGCAGTTTCCTCTGTGAGAACCAATCAGTTGTTACCTTATTAGTAGAGATGACATTATTGACAAACTGAGTAGAATCTGTTTTTATGCATATTCAACATTTCATTTTTAGGAAAATATCTGATTGAAAAATTACATGTTACATTTTAAAAAGTAAATCTTCAACTTGCTTGCTTCTAATGACTAGATATCAAAGATTAAAACAGTTAAAAATGAGTATAGATATAAGAGCATAAAGAGTTAATAAAGACAAATGTTAGTTTAAAAGATATTTGGGACTGTGAAGTTAAGATTTTTTTGTCTCTAAGCATATGAATATCTTAATTTCATGCATGAACAAACATTTCAACAAAACTCATACTGATGGTTGAATTATTCTCATGTAAAGTCTGGTACCGTAAACCTTTACCTATTAAAGACCACCACCCATATTACTGACAGGGTCTTGTATATAATGTAGTCTCCAATGGCCCAAATTGCCTCATACTTGTGGATAATTTTTAAGTTGCCACATAACTACTCCAGAATCAAAGCTCTCCTTGTGCACAGTTACCGGAGATTTTCCCTTTGTGGTACCCATAGGACCAGCTCTGGTGATCCCAGGAGGCCTGTGCTCATGCACCAGTATATAGGGCGCTGCCAGCCCTGTGCCCTCTCAGTTCTTCTTGCCATTAACTCTGACAGCAGGGATGGAGGGCAGGTCATGGAATGGACATGAGCAACACATCTCAAAGAACAACAGTTACAAAAGGTGAGTAACTTTTTTTCTTCTCCGAGTGCTCGCTCATGTCCATTCCATTCTGGGCGACTCAAGCATAAAAACCTGAAGGTGGGCAAGGAGTTCAAGGTCGGGGGAGGGTCCCAGACAGGGCAAAGTGCTGCTGCTATCTGTCTTTGTGGGGAGGGAGAGTGGCCCAACATGGGTTGCAACTCACTTGTGCCTCCCTTGGGCACTGGGGAGAGCCCCCTTCTGACCCGGTTCCGGCAGGGCATTGTGCGTTGACGCCAAATACTCGGTGCCGAGTCCGATCTGCTCAGCTCAGAGGCCAACCTGAGTGCTGCTTCCATAAGGAGGGCTTTAAGCCTGATGTCCCTGTCTTTCTGTGTCCTCGGTCTAAACCCACAACAAATCTTGCACCATTCTTTAACGTGCACTTCCCCAAGGTACCTAAGCAGCTGGAGTGGGAATCACTTACTGCACAGGTTTACTACAGTCCACGCACGCTTTAAACCCCGGGGACCGGGGCATGCCCCAACCACAGAGCAACGTCCTTAAAGGGGACTATCAAACTACTAAAAAAATAAGCATAACTAACTAACTATTGAATATAATTATTTACAAGAATACAGTTTGATTAAACACTAGGCAAGGGTTTTCACAAAGGAAAGAAGGGTGCAGGGCCGGCGGTGCCCTATATACCAGTGCATGAGCGCGGGCCTCCAGAGCCAGCCTTACGGGTACCACTAAGGGAAAATTTCTGGCAACCATTTACACGGCACACGCACACCCCAGAATGGAATTGACTTGAGCAAGCACTCGAAGAAGAGCAATGATGTCTGCCCAAGTCTGTAAACAGTTTGTTACAACTCTTAAGATGTATTTCATCTATTATTCTCCGCAGTGTGAGCACTGAAGACCAATGACAATTTAAAATGTCACCATTAATTATTTCATTGCTTGATATTATTGCTGAAATGATCAGCTATGTGATTACTCACTGTTGTTCAAGGTAGTGATAGATACTCTGAAATGGTGCAGTGGGACAGTTAGATGCTATCAAGGGTCAGTGGGATGGGACCAAAATTGTCACCTCTCTGTCTTTGCCCAAGAGGAGGCATTAAAGAGAAAATGCATCCCCTCGATAGTAACAAAAGATCTCAATTGACTTGTGACTATCCGTCCTACCTACCTGTCCCCCTTTGCCTCAAACACCTTCCTGGATGCAAAAAGTCTAAAATGTCCCCTACCCCGCTGCCTAAACCTTGATCTTTCCCCCCCTACAACCGAGTTACTTTGTCAGTACAGAACTCTGCAGTACACTTTAAAGTTTAGAAGCAGAGTAAAATTAATTGAAGATAAAAATAAAAGGAATGCTGTACTGATGGAACTGGACAGGAGATGCAGAGGGAGGAGAGAACTGGGAAGGAGGGCAGTGTTGCATAGGTCAGGGGCTCCTGCCAAATACTTCAGGTCTAATGTCACACAGGACTGACTGATCTAAATAGAATACTGGAAGATTTAAAGAGTATGAATTTGACTACAAATCCATCTAGTTTTCCTTCAGAATTTTAGCTTATATAGCCAAGGGCTGCAATTGGTCTAAAAGGCATACTCTAAAGGTATGGGCTTTTTTCCTTTACATTTGTGTTACAGTGTTCCACATAACACAGCAGGGCACTGTTCCTTAATTTCCTACATATCTACAATGATGTATGGATCATTCCTTGCTCTAAATGCAAAGAAATGATAACTTTTGCTCGGATGTATGGACATGTTTATAAGTTGCCTTTTCATTAAGTGGACCAACCTTTTTCTTAAAAAATAAAAAAATCAAGCAACTGCCCATATCTTTAATTCCAAATTCCTCAGAATACAAAAAAACCCCACCCTAATCTTAAAACAAGAAAGAAAAATTAAATTAAATCATACTTGCTCCTCATTCAGATGTTAACCAAAAACTGTGATGGACAAAAGTCCATAACAAAGGAGAAAAATCCTGGTGTCATTTTCAAAATAGCAGCAACTTTCTGAGATAAATAGATAAATTTTTCTTACAAAAACTTTATATTAGGAGTATATAGAAGACAAGTGCCCTTTGAAATTGCAGTAACATTGCAAGTGGTAATATTTAGTATATCTGCAAACGTAAATATACAAATGTAGAGAAATCCTCACCTTTTTGTATTTGTGTGGATACGTGCACCTTTCAATAGTTCCCTGGGAGGCTCCACGATTAACATTGCCTAATCGCTCTTCCAAGTGAATCAACTCCTGAAGTCAAAGGATAACCATGGTAAGAACTATGCTAAATAGTTGTTAGTTTTATTCTATCCACAGACTGATATACCAGACACCACCATTAGTTCTCCCACTTATTCACTCTCAGACAATTTACCTGAGAGTGGCAGGATTACAATTAAATCTATGATGTGCAGGAAAAGTTGGGGCTTTCTGAAAAAAGATACACAGCCGTTTTTGTCGCTTGAACAGATAGGAAAATATTGTTTTATGCCTAAAAACTGGCAACTGTTTTTATAATCTAGAAATGACTGGTTGGTATGTTCATAAATACTCATGTGTCCAGTGAGGAAAATATAATTAAAATAGTATTCAAATATATTTACTTTCTAATAGTCATTAAGGCTTGAAAGAGAAAAGATAGCTTACAACGAATATACAGTGACTGATTTCTTATTCTCCAGCAATACAAAATGTATTAGAACCATGAGCTCTCACTGAAGGTTTTTTTTTCAGTGGACTAGTTCATTAACTCTCTGCATCTGATACCATATTTACAGCTTCAGTTCCTGTACTACATGATAAATTGAGGACAGCACTGTCAAAGTTGCCAAGTTTCACTGTCATGAGGTGGATCTCAGTTGTTTAGAGGCACCAGTACCTTTCACCACTGTCTTGGAATGTATGACATCCTATTTATCGTAACAGCTAGATGTAGTATCAGTTAATAGCCACCTAATGCTACCTTGTCCAGGAAAAAGGCACCTTTTATTGACTAACTTTTTTCAGATACAATTCACTCACTTTTAGTATCCACTCTACTCCTAGTCTGTGATAACAGCCAAAAGTCATTCTAGAAATGAAGGGCATTTTCTATACATTTATTTTTTTTACATCCATATGCAGGGCTAATCCTGCAGTGTACCCTCCCCTCATTCCCTCAACACATTTTGGCATATATCTATGTTTATTCTATTACAAACCTCAAAATTGCCCCTGAAAGGGCCTCTGAATGATGTTCCATCCAATCCCGATGAAATGTAACGGATGTGAGGGTAGCCCGCCATGTCTGGAACCTATTCAAATAGCAGACGTAAGTTAAACCTATTCAGAACAGTTTCAGTATTTTACTGTTCATGTTGCAAAACATAAGATCCTTTTGCTTTTATTGAAGTCACTCAGTCTCAACTTGAACTATCACATACAATTCCAACTAATAAGTACTGAAACACCACACTGAGCTTCCTTATTTTAGTGCTCTCTAATATAACCAGAACCAAGAACCCTTATGGGAGACTAGATGCTCTTCTATTATGGTTCTCTCCACCTTCTGCATAATGTATCAAATACTTTAAACCTTGCCAATTCTCTCACAATCTCAACCTGATCTGTAGAAACACTCAAATATTTTCGGATTTTGGTAACCCCAACACCTCAAACTGATGTGTTAAATCACTATCAAACCTGCTTTAGAGTCTCAAACATTAAACTTTTGATATTACATAAGAATCAAGATGAACACTTTCTCCATAACAATGGTCAATATTCTTATCTTACCCAAGCAACCTAATACATTTTTGAATACTTAAAATTTACAAAGGCAAATCCAAGATATAACACTCAAAGTTTAGGTAAGCCTTTAAAATGCGATCCTAATTACCTAAACTGTAAGCTCCTTGGAGTAGGGATAATATGAATGTTTATACAGTGCCTAGCATGCTGGGAGCCAATCCCAACTAGTCTCCTTAAGTACTACAGTACTGTACTATATATGAATAACAGTCCTGACCTTGTTTTGAAAGCACATCCTTAACACTTTTTATAAAAACTGTTCTTGTCATGGCTTGTTATTAAGAGGATAAAAATCGTTCATCTCACCTTAAAAAGTGAGCAGCCACAGTAAAATGAAAACTAAGTCAAGCCCCCAAAATGTGCAATATCCGCCCAAAGACCTTGAGGAGTAGTAAGCACAGAAATTATGTTTAACTTTATGGAGGGGAAAGCAGTATTTCTAAGAGTCAGCTAGCACCTTCCTGACTGCTGTAAGTAATGGCTCAGAATAATGCATCCTGGGATGTCTTCAGCAAATCAGAAGTGCAAGATGATACCATGGAGAGTTTAAAATTTCACTTTTGTGCTGAATACTTTCATGTCCTTTTTGTTTTTATTACCGGGAGGTACATTCAAGCAAGGTTTAACATTCTATCATTTCTGTTCAAACTTATAAAATATGTAATGTGACTAAGTGGAACTAATCAAATTCACCTTTAAGACAGTTTTGGCATGGACAATATGCCATGACAAATCGGTAAGACGCCTCTTTCTATCCACAATGATTCAAAAATATTTTGTTGTATGGACTGCATAAAGAAAAGCTTTATGGATAGGTAGGGCCCTACCAAATTCATAGCCATGAAAAACGCGTTACAGACCATGAAATCTGGTCTCCCCCTGTGAAATCTGTTTTTTTTTGTGTGTGTTTTTACTCTGTACTATACCGATTTCAGAGGGGAGACTAGATTCTCTCAAATTGTGGGTCCTGACCCGAAAGGGAGATGCAGAGGAGTTGCAAGGTTATTTTAGGGTAGGAATACCACAATTCCCTCTTACTCCTGAGCTGCTTTCAGAGCTGGATGGCTGGAGAGCAGTGGCTGTTGGCCAGGCACCCAGCTTTCAAGGCAGCGTCCCGCCAGGAGCAGCACAGAAGTAAGGGTGGCAGTACCATACCATGCCACTCTTACTTCTGTGCTGCTGCTGGCGGCAGCTCTGCCTTCAGAGCTGGGCTCCCGGCCAGCAGCCACCACCCTCCAGCTGCCCAGCTCTGAAAGCAGTGCAGAAATAAGAGTAGCAGTACTGCAACCCCCCCTACAGTAACACTCCCCACCACACACAACTACCCCACAACTCCTTTTTGGATCAGGACCCCTACAATTACAACACTATGATCAGATTTAAATAGCTGAAATCATGAAATTTACTATTTTAAATCCCATGGCCGTGAAATTGACCAAAATGGACCGTGAATTTGGCAGGGCTCTATGGATAGGACTGCTAAGGTAGATATCTTTCCACTATTTAATTTACTATTACTTTAGTTTAACAAGTAGTAACTTTAAATGCTTTGGCAGCAGCAACAATGATTTTATTTGTACCAGTTCACTGTGAGAATATATTTTTTGTTCAAATATTTTACAGTGTGCTTATGAAATGAGATAGGAGTTGTTGCCAATGCAAAACACACACACACACACACACTCACTCACACTCGTACATGGTATATTGGAGTATTTACTATAAATTGACAGGAATCCCAGTGCCAGGCTTAGCATAGAAGGAGAGTTCTCTGTAAGTATGCAACTGAACAGGAATCTCAGACTAGCAAATATCTGAATACTAATATAAGGTAACAAGTGCATGTCCCCATCCTCAATTCTTATTAACAAGGCGATTCAAAAGGCTAGGAGACATGATTCTAGAGTGGATCAGTCTAAGTGTACACAGCTAAATTGTTATGCAACATTCATGATGGATGGTTTACAAAGGTTACTTACCAGTAAACGTAACACAGTATAATTGCCAGTATAAAGCTAGATTTGTTCAATGTGCATACATCTACCTGCAGAACTGATCCCTCCCTCCCTCTCTCTCTCTCTCAAAAAAGCAGCATCTGTTGGAGACCCACATATATTTCCCTCACAGATCTGATAGTTTGAACATGACAATATAAAGAGTTTGGCTGTGACTTAAAAGAGGGCGAGTTTGGTGGGAGGGATGTCTATAAACAATTATTTGGAAAGACAGTAGTTACTGGTAATCTATGATCCATTAAAACTGGGTTATTCCTCTTCCCTTTACAAGTATGGAGGCTTCTTGGTGTTTTTGTTTTTGTTTTTTAAATAACCTCTCTAGCTTCCACTTGATGACATTACATTATGAGCTGTTCTGAGAACCAATTGCTTCTCTAACTCCCCAGTGTCTTGTCTCCACTAAAAGAAAAAGGGAGGAGGGCAGGCCATAGCAGAACCTCCTATCTTCCAGGCAAGACCTCTTTCCATTGTCATTTTTTCCTCCTCCCCCCCCCCCCATTTGAAAATAGGAATCTACAGCAAAACAATATTTGATGAGAAAACACAGCAGTGAAACCAGCCCCGTTAAAGCAGGGGGGTGGGGGTATGTTGCCCCTCCAAATTGCATCTTTCCACTCCCCTCCCGACCCTGGCCCCTTCAGGCACACAGCCCTATCCGCTTGCCCTGCCTGACAGTCTGTGTGAAGAGCACGGGGGAGGGTCTAGAAGATGGATTGGGGGGGGGGGGGAGGAGAGGGAGCTGGGCTCAAGGGATCAGCAGAGGCAAAGCTGGAAGGTTTCCTCCTCCCTTCTTCAGTGTCTGGCTTGCTAGTGGCGGGGGTTGGTATTTTGCAGTGGAGAGTATTTGGGACTCCCCTCTGCCCAGTGCAATGAGCTATCCCCCCCATCTTAGTTGCTGGCAGTGGGTTATGGGTGTGCTGTTTGGCAGTGGGAGGGTCAGGGGATCCGGCTCCCCCAGGCACTGACTTGTCCCTTTCCCATCTCCACTGTCTGTGCTAGGAGCCTCCCCCATCTCTACTGCAGTCTGTGTGGGGTGCCCTCCCCAGAAAGCCATCCCTCACCAGGGTGGAGCATCAAGCTGCCAACGGGAACATCCTCAGCCTGTCCCCTGCAGCCAGGCTCGCTCAGCCATTTTGCTGACTGGGGCATCCCATACCAAACCCAGGGTTCCTCTGCCCCATTCTCCCCAAGCATGGGGTTCCCTAACCCCACAACTCCCCCCCACAACATAGCTGCCCTACCCCTTCTGAAACACCCTTAACTCTTCGTACGCCACAGCCCACCCCACCCCCTCCCCATAAGCCATCTGTCAGCAGTATCCTCCATTTTAGACAAAACTGGTCTTGGGTGTCACCCCCCCCCCCCTCACTCTTCTGCCCCAGAGCCAGGCTGGGGTTCTGTGGGGCTGAACCCCTGGTCTAACTGGGGTAATAGGTTGTCTCCTTTCTCCGCTCCTCCTCCCATCTCTCCCCAGCTGGAGGGGGTGCTCTCCAGCTTGCTGCAGAAGAACCAGGCCTTGCGGGCTGAAATGGCTCTGTGGCAATCCTAGGGTTGAGCCGAATGTGCTGTGCCTGCCACCGGTGACTGGCAACACTAAGGGACCCCCGGCCCCCCTCCCTGCAATGTCCCTGGGGGGCAGAGGCTAGGGTGACCTTGCTTTTGGGGGAGGAGGGCATGGAGTTTTGGTCCGATTTGGGATGGTGAGGACTTTTGCCCAAGCGCTCTGTAAGGGAAGGGGTGCTGGACATCAATGGGGTGCACTGCCTTTGGGGAGGAGGGATGGCACCTGACCTCATGCCGCAACACTGAAGGGCCAAGGTTGGGATGGGAATGGAAAGATGCACCCCATGAATACTGGCCCCCAGTCCCCCAACTATAGAAGTCAAACTACACCTATGCAGTTAAAATCAAAAGGGCTCTTGTTCACAGCCCAGCTGTGCAATATTCCTTCCCTTCCCCAACTGTACAGTAACATGACAGGCAAGCCTAAAGCTGCTAGGGATGGGAATTCATCAGCAGAAACTGACATTTTGGAAGCAGTAAGCCAGAGGTCCCCAAGTGTTTTGTTTTGCCTGAAGTGAAATGTGGTGTCCAGGATTGTTGCCAAGAGGCTGATAAATTAGGGCAGCAGAAAAACCCAGAGGGCAGGAAACCTCACCAATTGCAGACTGACACAGTAACCAGGTATTTCTGCCTACTTGTTCCAGGAATGGCCATAGCTGGTTCTTGCTGTGGTCTCCTTGATGGTTCTATCAGCTGCCCTCTAAGGGCAACTCAGACTCTTCAGGCTTTGAAACTGAAACCTGTTTTAAAAAATCCCAACACAATAACCCACTCAATGGCTCAGTTCCCCTTTATTTGTTATCAGCTGACATTATCTGAGGGCACCCTGAGGGTTCTGTGCACTGACTGTTCTCCTTGCAGCTCCCTCAGATGTGGGTTTCTACAGCATGGCCTCATCTGCCATTTTCCACCACACTGTCCATGGGCTTTTCCTTAATGAGTCATCAGAGTGGTCTGGTTCATACTACGAGCCTGCTGGTGCTGGTGAACTCTGTTACCTTGGCACGGTCAAGTGTGTGTGCGCACCAGCATAGGCTAGTCCACCATTTTAGCACTGTTTTTTTTGCAGAATGCAGCACAGAATGATCTAGCCAAAACTGCTCACCTGACAATGCAAAGAGACCTTCCATTTTCTGTCTGGCTTCCCTTAGGTCAACATGGTCTAACTATGCCTGATTTTTCAACCACACCCACCTGCATGTGCCAAGAGATCACCAAAATAGCTGGAATCTGCAGAAGAGGGGCCTACCATTCTATTGAACTGTACAGCAGCTTTCATCCAATGGACGTTGCGGAGCGTCTAGATGCTCACCCCTTCTTCAGTCTGCCAGCATCAATGGACAATGTGAATAGCTACGATTCTGCCAACTGTTAGCATTAAGGGAGGACAGTGCCCATATTGCACAACTGGGTAATCACTTCATCAAGGATTTAAATCTCAGAATTTTTACATAAGCAAGGAGCTTCAAGCTGAAGTGCTTTGACCCAGCTCTCTTCTTACTATCCTCTCCATCTCCTGTATTTATTTACTTATATATGTATGATTAATATTAGCATTCCACTCTCTCTTCAAGGGGCAGGTCATAGAAGGGGGCAGCAGCAGCAGCAAAACTGTAGCCGAGCAATCAGTTTATCAGACAGGGTAGCCCAGTAAAGTGGGGGTTGTTGTATCATTGCTGAGACGGTTAGTAGAGCTGGCTGGAAATTTCCTGAGGAGAGTGTCACTGGAAAATGCCAGTTCATTGAACTCAAGCTGTCTCATGAAAGTGAGTTGGGTTTGATGAAGTTTTACCTGGTGGGCTGCTGGTGATGCCAGACTTCCACGGTCTGTATAGCTTTGGAACCACCCCATCATGCAGCATGGAAGCCCTAAAACCAGTTCTATCTGTGACTCAAGGGTTTCCAGGATTCCTGCTCCAGAGCCAAGAGGTCCTGGGACAGGTTTCCTGAACATCTGAGTCTAAGTGTTAGGAGCTTTGTAACATATTCTCTCTACATCTAGTCCTTGTTACAGCACCTTACCAATTCCTTAAGTCCAGAGACACTCTTGGGAGACAAACAGAATGATACATTGTTTCAGTTAATCTTTTATTTTAAACATATGGAGGAGTTGCCCATACCTTCTGTTCAAGTGTTTTTTCCTGTTAGCAATTAGACTGGCCAGGAGAGTTAGTAAGTTTAGAGGGCCTTATCCATCTGTAATCCTATGTACATTTTTTTTCCAGCTTAGGTGATTCTAGAGTGACAAGATGTCCCGATAAAATCGGGACCATCCCAATTTTGAGCTGTTTGTCCCGCGTCCCAACCGATCTCTGGTCGGGACGCAATTTTTGTCCCGATATTTTGCCCCGCCGGGATCACTCGGCTTCCCCCCCCCTTTGGCTCGGCCAGCCAGTAGCACTTAGCCTTTTTTTTTTTTGCCCCCCCCTCCAGGGTCCCAATATTTTCTTCATCTCATCTGGTCACTCTAGGTGATTCTCAGGCCTTCAGTACAGTTTTCTGCCCCCAAGTTAAATTGGTTCAAGTGAAAACTATATCTGTGTTCTAAGCCCTTGCACAATTAGGACAATCAGTTGCACACCTTAAATATGATTCAGATATTCAAATTGTTTATGAAAAAACTACTCCTTGAAGAAAATTAAATTTAGGATTAGACTGATGACTAAAGGGGCATGAAGAGCATCCATATCCACTGTTTCCAGCTAGACACAGTCAGGAGTTTGCCAGGCTTACAAACTGTTCATAAAAGATCCTTCCTTCTGTGAAGGCTCACTCAATCAGGCAGGTGGTCAGTAGATGGGAAAACAGCACAGTGCTTCATTAAGGTAGGGGGTAGGTGGGAGGGGCAGTGAAGTGAGGGGGGGGAAATTTGGGATGTGCAGGGCTGTAGCAGCCAGAGAAAGAGGCGACTTTCCCCAGCTCCAGGGCTGCGGCTTTTGGGGAGAGACGGCCCTCCTTCCCAGCGTCAGCTCTGTGACTGCTATGCTGGGAGAGAAACCCCCCTCCTTCCAAGCCCCAGCTTGGGAGCTGCTGTGGTAAGGGAGAGAGGAAGAGGACCCCCTCCCCTCCTTTCCAGCCCCAGCTCGGGGGCTGCCGCAGCAGGGTAGAGAAGACATCCATCACATTAGAAAGGTAAGACTACTGATATTAAAATGAGTTGTGTACTTATTTGTAGGACAAAAATCATTATTAAGTATTTTTTCTATAAGGCTTTTATCCAAAGCGCTTTACAATAGTTACCTAACGGTACAAACAATATTTGGAAAAAGCATTAAGTGATCCGCCGAGACCCTCAGCAATTTTCAACTGGTCTGCGGGGGAAAAAAAAAAGTTTGAGAACCACTGTTCTAGAACTTGAGCCTGAGAGGCTACATTGCCTACCCCTCTATCAGCTGATATGTTCTAAGGAGAGACGTGCCTCTGCAAAGCCTTACAGATGAAAGAGCCCTGGAAAGGGCATCTTATCACCACCCCAGATGGGGCAGAATCCAAACCCGAGTCCAGGTCTCAGAGCTTAGAAGCAGATGAACCCCAAGAAATAGTGCAAGTTCCACGGAGATTCAACAAAGAGGAAGAATCAGAAAAGTAGGTGTAATAGGGGAGAGCAGAACCTGCCAAGAACTGCTGCTGCTGGCTGGGGGGAAAGTCACTAAGGCTATGTCTACGCTGGCAATTGAACAACAAAACTTTTGTCTTTCAGAGGTGTTAAAAAAACCAAAACCCTGCAAGACAAGTTTTGCCGCGACAAGTGCCAGTGCGAACAGCTCATTGTTGGCAGAAGAACTTTCACGCCGACAACGCAAAGGCTGCTCATTGGGGGTAGAAGTTTTTTGTCAGCAGGAGAGCCGACGAAGAGCAGCTACACTGCACGACTTTTTGCGGCACGGCTATGGCGACACAGCCATGTCACTAAAAGCTGTATAGTGTAGACATAGCCTAAAATGACCCTGTATCCCTCTCTATCAGTAAATGACCAGATACATCCATGGTGTCTCCTATTACTCAAATCTGGAGTGTGTGTAGTCAGGGGTATGGGGTGGAGAGGAATGTAGATTACTCAAGGCTTTTGAAGCCAGCCTTCAGTCATATTTGCATCTCAGAGCTGCTCTGCACTTCTGCCTTTGGAACTTCAAAATAGAGTTTGTGTCAAGTGGGTGCTTGGACTGGTGACATGAGAAACTGAATATGTAAGGCCAATTCCAATAGAAAAGCCTTCAACTGGTTCTCAGCCTTTCCTTGATTAGCACATAAGTGCATACAAATAGAGCAGGCCCAGGGAGGGTAGCGAAGGTCCCTCTCAGAGGCACTTGACCAAGATGGAAGACAGCTTGTCTCTGTACAAGAGGCACATTATTTGAATCCTGACTGCTTCAATGCCATCAGAGCCTAACAGGTGGTGTGGAACTAACCAGGACTGCAGGTACTACTTGGAATGAGGCAGTCTTTTTTAAATTGAAGCTTACCAACCTTAACTGTTAACACCGCTAAACAAAACAGGTAAAAAGCTCCTCAAGGTAAATACAGAAGATCCCAACATTGAAGTTCTTTATCACAGTAGATTAACAGAAACTGGGTGGGATCAAGGCCACAGTGCATATATTCTCAAATCTCAATGTTCAGATCCACTAGCAAGCATGCATGTGGTCCCAACAGAGACTGCTTTTAGAGAGAGTTTCTGCTTTCCATATAGAGTATCCTGCTGTTAATTGATTTATCTCATTAGACTGACCTCACACTTGGTAAAGCAACCCCATCCTCTCATGTATTTATACCTGCTCCTGTATTTTTCACTTCATGCATCTGATGAAGTGGATTCTAGCCCACGAAAGCTTATGCCCAAATAAATTTGTTAGTCTCTAAGGTGCCATAAGGACTCCACTGTTTTTGCTTTAGAGAAAGTTTCTGCTTTCCATATAGAGCATACCTACATACCACATGTGGGGATCTGTATTCGCAATCCTTTAAGGAGAAACAAAAAGTTGATTTCAGGCCAAAAATAAATGTTGTACTTTGAGGCAGTTCTTTTTGTGAAAATCAACCAGACCTATTACACATTCAGAACAGGCTGTCACCTAATGTAGCATACCATTAAGTGATTATGTTGGCAACTACAAACTGATGAGGGAAAACAGCAATATCTTTCAAAAGCAGCAGAATTCCCAAAGCAACTTGATAATTTCCATCAAGGCTCAGTGGCCTTCTAGCCCATTGCCATGCAGTGACGTTTAGTGCATGTAGAAGTACAATCCTTAAAGCATATTATGACCAAAATACATAAACAGGGAACTAAAATACAGTGAAAAAATCTACTCCCACAGTTTCTCTCTCACATCCTCTTTTCTTCATGCTAGTCTCTCCCATATCCATACATTCCTGAGCCTGCTTTTATTTACATATTATAAATTATGTACTTTATTTGAGCAGGGCCATAGCAAATTTGAGCAAAGAACAGTTTGATTCCGTAATCATAATTTCTGCTGTTTCCTGTAGAATCTTAGTGTTATTTTAAAAATTCCTACTTAACCTTTTCCAATGCAAAAATTACTTCTGTCTCTGCCCCATCCCATATCACTGAGATGAATGGGAACTTCAAAGCCAATCTGAATAATTTAAAATGTTTATTTGCAGCCAATATAATTTTCCCTTATACTCATTCTTTACCCTCCTCCCTGACTCCCATTTTGCCAAGATTGCCTTGTTGAACTAAGATTTGCTACTGTTACAAAGAGATTAAGGATTCCGCTACCCTTCATTTTTGACATTTTTTGCTTGCCCTTCCCAATCTTCCATCCCTTATTGCTCTTATAATATGGCAACCATAGCATTTCTTCATTGAAATCTCTACAAAGTGCTTATAAAATTCTTTGTTTGCACAAAACTGAAAATATGAAACAACAACACCTGAATAATTAATCAGTTGATTTGCCGAAGTCCCTACCCCAGTGAAGTCTCAAACCTTTCCCAGAGTGGATTTTCAAGAAAAGGTCAGGACAGATGGACAGGCCCCATTGCACAAACTGAAGATCAAACGCTACCTCTGTCTCTATATGTGGGGGAGTCAGTTCCAGAGATAAAAACTCTCTACTGAACAACATTCCTGCCAAACGCCCCTCAAAAATTTAGACCACATCTATATTAGAAAAAAATAGATGTCCCGTCTTGATATGGAGAGTATGTTTTTCATTTGTGTTCGCTCAAGTGAGTTTGATTTTCAATTGTGTTAAAACTCTCTCAATCCAAAAGTGCCTCTAAACATCTTGCTAACAAAAGGTGGGAAAATCCTTTTTCTTTCGCTAGACCCAGACAGCTACCACCACTATCTTTTTGTCTGGATTGGAATTTCAGCCCTCATCCAAAACCGAACGTAGATTAGACACAACAAAGAGTATATCACCTGGACCCAATTAAAGTTTTAGAGTTGACCGCTGTCAGAATTCTCCTGGCACTGCAGCCCGAACTACTTCACTACTTCTCCCTCAATGGCCTCAGATTAAACAGAAGGGTTGTAGAAACAAAACTTGTAGCACCCCACAAGAGAGATCTATAGGCAGAACAGCAGCAATCCAATGCTACCCTCTGAGGTAGCGGCAACTAGGAGGACTCACCACTTGAACAACATTATCCCTGCTAGAGCAGACAGCAATGTCCAAACCCTCCCTCCCCCCAACTTCATGCATACCATGCATCATTGTGGTTCATTATATGCACTGAATTCAAAGCATGATTACCACTACCAGGGCTCTAGACTTCTCCCTTCACATTCATCTGTCACAGGTCATCCTAACACTTTTGAGATTTAAAAACTCCATCCACGATGTTAACTTTACCAAGTAGTCTCCTATCTGCAGCAAGGTTCAAAGGACCCAAAACACCTCAGACCACCATAGTTTTTTTTATAGCAGTGTTGCTTAATCCTCAACCACCAAATGGTGACAGAAGGAGCACAGCTGCTTAAACTAATGCACAAGTATGCACTTTAAGGCAGGCTGCAAGCACTTTGTATATCACATTAGGACCCTCAAAAATACAAGCAATTAACATCTTATACCCCTTACTAAACCCTTCAACCCCATAAACTGTCCTACTGGAATTAGATCACAAAAAACCCACACACTTTTCTGTAATTAACCCCTGGCGCTTTTCCTTTAACTGCTTCTACAAGCTGATGGATGAAAGGTCATCTATGTGGAGAAAGGTCTTGCACCTTTTCTTTGTAGGTTCAGCAGGTATCTTTTACAAGCCTTGGGAGTGGAAACTACAGGGCAAGATTTATATGGTGCTGCTAAAGGTGGTGGAAAGAACAAGGAGCAATGGTCTCAAGTTGCAGTGGGGGAGGTCCAGGTTGGATATCAGGAAAAACTATTTCACTAGGAGGGTGGTGAAACACTGGAATGCGTTACCTAGGGAGGTGGTGGAGTCTCCTTCCTTGGAGGTTTTTAAGGCCCGGCTTGACAAAGCCCTGGCTGGGATGATTTAGCTGGGAATTGGTCCTGCTTTGAGCAGGGGGTTGGACTAGATGACCTCTTGAGGTCCCTTCCAACTCTGATATTCTATGATTCTATGATTCTATGAAATATTAGGTCATGTGACATTTTAGCTGGAGCCATAGACCTACAGGGTTTCACCTGTATATGTAAATGAATAATGAATATACAATAAGTTCATAAAATTTGTTAAAATTATAAATTCTATGCAGCATGTGATGAAAAGCTGAGGGTCTCTGGAATTCTAAAGGGTTAGGATGAGAGTTAAAGTTTGCCAGACCTCTCCCGCCGCTCCCCAAAATTTGTTAGTCTTGTAGTTATAAGCTGGAACAAAGATGCATAAAGAACATGAATCTTATTCCCTTTGACGCCTGAATAGATTACTGGACTATTACAGTAGACCTACACATTAGGAATCTATGCATTGAAAGTAACTGAAGTTATTCATGTATGTTACCTATGATCTGGCATAAAAAAAGGAGGAAAATATAATTGTTTTGTCCTATTGAAGATCATTAACCTAATTTAAAAATCACATGATAAAGAATTAGGATTTGTATAGATCACGAGTGGCCAAACGTGGCTTGTGAGCTACAGGCGCCTCTTTTACAGTTAAAGTGGGGTTTACAGAGCCCCACCCCCAATTCTCTGCCTACCAGCCTGGGAGGGAGCGCAGGAGGCAGCTCAGGGCTTCTGCCCTGCAGCACACTGGTGGGGTTAAGTGTTTCTGCTCTGTGGGGAGGGGGGTCTTGGGGCTTCAGCCCTGTGAGGCGTGCCTGCCAGGGCTTTGGGCTTCAGCAGAAGCAAGACTGAAGCCCCTATCCCCACCACCCCGCTGCAAGGCTGAAGCCCCAAGCCCTGTCAGGCGCACTCTGGCTCTTGAACGTCTGAAGATTGTCTCGTGCAGCTCGCAGGATCACTAAATTTGGCTACCCCAGTATAAATGATCCATGCAACACAGATTAAAAACTAATTAATGAATATATATATATATATATATATATACATACATATACACACACACACACACACACACACACATGAATAGACTGTGCAGTAACCAGTACATTGCTGAACATATTAAAATAAGGAATTATACATACTGCTCAAAAAATTAGGTTGCACTATTGACAGAACTAGTCATCTGTTACTTTCATACATTCCAACAAGTAACTGGTTCACCTCACAGTATGCTAACTGTGCATCAGTGCAATAGGAATCTTGATATGTCATCGAAGTACTGGAAGATTTTACCATGTTAGTTAACTAGCAAAGCCTTAAGCAATGTAAGAACAAGTTATAAAAGGGAAGAACTATTATTCCAAAAATTTGCAAGTTCTCTACTCACCCCTAGACTTTATTTTTTTATATACAGCAAGGGTGCCTAGGATACCCACTTTTAGATGATAAAAAAATCAAATCAATAAGTAAACAGATGTTTTAATTTAGCAAAACAAGGGAAATTTATGCTCCAACTTCAATATTTTTACCTCCCCATGCCACTGTTCTTATGCAACAGAAATTATGTGCTGTATCTCCATTTTAATGATGTCCCTTAAGAAATGGCTCACTTGACACCCAAAGTTATCTTGAAATACTGTATAGCCAAATGAAGAAGTTACTCACCTTGTGCAGTAACAATAGTTCTTCGAGACGTGTCCCCCTATGGGTGCTCCCCTGTAGGTGTGTCTGTGTCCCTGTGCTGCTGATGGGAGAACTTTGGTAGCAATCTGTCCTGCCCGTGCATACACTGCTCCCCGCCTGCCACAAGGCTAACCAGCATGCACAGGCATTCCCTCCTCAGTTCCTTCTCTACCGCAGAGTCAACTATTAGAACTCCAAAGTACAGAGGAGGAGGGTGGGTCGTGGAGCACCCATAGGGACACATATCTCGAAGAACAACCGTTACTGCACAAGGTGAGTAAAAACTTCTTTGAGTAGTATCCCTCTGGGTGTTCCACTGTAGGGAACTGCCAGGCAGTGCCCACCACTGGAGGTTGGGACTTCAAAGTAGAGTCTGATATGGATGATAGCACTGATTCTGGCATCTGCAACAGAATCCCCCAGGATGGCATAGTGTTCTGCACAGGTATGTGAAGATGTCCAGGTAGCTGCTCTGCAGATTTCCGATATAGGGATACCCTTGGAGAAGGCAATGGACAAGGAAACTGACCTCATAGAATGCATGTGTACTGAAGATGGGGGTGTTGCGTTACACAACTGGTAACAGAGTTTACAGTCCAAGACCCACTTAGAGAGCCTCGGAGCTAAAATCGTTGTACCTTTTGATCTATCGACAATGGAGAGGACGAGTCTCATATTTTCAGAAGGCTCTTGTCCTCTCCAAATAAAAGGCCAAGGCTTTCCTCATATCGAGCGTATGGAAGATGGCTTCTCTATTATCCTGCTGAGGTTTGGGATAGAAGGCTGGAAGATGAATGAGCGGAGATATATGCCTGATATGCATCGGTGGTCAGGAGTAGAGATGGGGAAGACTGAACAAATAGGATTCCCATACAGACGTTTACTGGGTCCTTCCACCAGTCCAAGCATTGCTTGACCCTGGTGGGCATTGATAGTCATTTATGTAAGTCTGTGTTTGGCCTGTAAATCAAACCAAACCGTGCCTGGAGGCGTCTCATGTATAGTCTACATAAGCAATAACCGATGTGCCCAAAGCGTGTGCCCCAGGAGCTGGAGGCAACGTTTAGCCAAAATTTGGGAGCTGGATTGTACTGTCTATCAGTGAGGAGAGACTGAGAAATGTGTGATGTGGGAGGAGCGCTTCCGCCTGAATGGAGTCAAGGTCGGCTCCTATGAATTCTAGCCTCTGTACTGGTGTTAATGTTGATTTTTGTTCATTGCTCAGTAGGCCCAGATTCTGAAACAGGTCCAGTGTGGTCTGAGTGACTCGCTGGGCCTCTGCAAAGGACCATGCCCTGAGAAGGCAATCATCCAGGTAAGGATAAATCATGATGCTTTGAGAGTGTAAGTGGGCTGCCACTACTGAGAGGACCTTGGAGAATACTCTGGGGGCCGAAGAGAGGCCGAAAGGGAGTACTCCATATTGGTAGTGGTCTTGACCTAGCATGAACCTGAGGTAATGTCTGTGGCTCGGTACGATCAAGTTGTGAAAAATAAGCATCATGGAGGTCAACGGCTGAGAACCAGTCTCCTTTTTCTAACGCTGGAACGATGGTAGATAACGTAACCATCTTTAACTTCTCAGCCTCGATAAACTTGCTGAGTGTTCTGAGGTCCAGTATGGGTCTCCAACCCCCCCCCTTTTTTTTTTTCAGGAAGTATCAGACGTAGAAGTGTCTGCTCCTTAGAGGTGTGGGCACTGGATCTATGGCTCTTGTGCTGAAGAGGTGGTTTATCTCCTGTTTTAGCAGGCGCTTGTGAAAAGGATCCCTGAAGAGGGACAGGGAAAGGGGTATGGGAAGGGGGAGGGAGGAAAAATGGATGCAGTGTTTATCCCGGATGATCTCCAACACCCATTTGCCAGAGGTTATCCATTCCCAGGTGCTGTGGAACAGGGTGAGCCAATCTCCGAAGGGACAGGTGGGGTTTTCTAGCATGAAATTAGGTGAGTGTTCTACAGACACCTCAACCAACCCGTCAAAACTGTCTCTTCAAGGTGGAGGACTGAAAGGAAGTTTGCTGAGATCCCGACATCTTTTGTATGGAGAACCTGGGCTTCTTCCTCAGATTCATATGATCTCTGTGCATATTGCGATGGATACTGGGATGAGTACGGAGATGAATATTGTGAGCAAAACTTGAATGGTGGCTGCGGGCTGTACTTTCTTTAATACCCAGGTGTATGGATACTGAGTGATCGAAGAGTGGCCCTTGAATCTTTTATCATGTGGAGGGAGGCATCAGTCTGTTCAGCAAATAATTCTGTCCCCCTCAAAGGGGAGGTCCTCCACCGTTGTTTGGACCTCCTTGCGGAAGCTGGAGAGAGGAAACCACGAGGCCCATCTCATCACAATGGCAGTATAAATAGAATGTGCCACCGTGTCAGCTGCATCAAGTGCAGATTGGAGAGACTTTTTGCCACCAGTTGGCCCTCATTAATCAAGGTTTTAAATTGGTCCTTGTAAGAATAGGGGAGTTGTTCAATAAAAGAACTAAACGTCACATAGTTCTGATACTCATAGTTAGCCCACAAGGCTTGATTGTTTGCCACGCTGAATTGAAGGGTAGCTGAGGAATAGTCCTTCCTGCCAAACAAGTCCAGGTGCTTTCAGTCCCGTGATCGAATTGGGAGTCAGGTGTGAGAACAGGAATTCCATGTCCTTTGCTGGCACATAATATTTCTTGTCCGCCCTCTTACAAGTTGGTGCGGGGGTCTGCCATATCGTGTCGGCAGGGTCCAGTAGATCCTCATTAATAGGGAAGGCTGCTCTGGAGGAGGTGGAGGAGTGTAGAATGTCCACCAGCTTGTGATGACTCAGACACCTCTTGTAAAGGTATTTGGAGTCCCTCTGCCACCCTCTATGCCAAACCCTGGAACAGTTTAAAGTCGTCCTCCACTGATGGCAGAGGGGGCATCACTGTCTCATCTGGTGACAATGATGAGAAGGGGGCTGGAGAAGTGACTTCCTCCTCAACTTTGGCCTCTGGTTCCTCCCTTCCCTGGTTGGGGAGCTGAGGCCCTCGAGACAGCAGCTGAAGAAGAGTACTTTCTTGGCTGCTGATAGACCATACTAGTAGTGATGGAGACCTGTTAGAATCATAGAATCTCAGGGTTGGAAGGGACCTCAGGAGGTCATCTAGTCCAACCCCCTGCCCCTTCGGGCCTGCCAGTACAGCCATTATGATGGTAAGGGAACCGGTGGTTGGTACCACGGTTGCCCAAACCAGGGAGGCTGCACGTCAGAGGGTTGGTATGCCTGGTGTCCATAGTGAAACTGGGCTCCATATCTTGAGCGAGAAGAGCATTAGTAAGCTAGGTCTTGGTCAATTTCTGACTCTGACGACGAAAGGGGTGATGCATGGCAGGAGGTTGTTGGTGAGACAAGGGGTCTGGGTGAACTTATTACCGGGGCCCCAGTAATGAGCACAGAAGAAACTGGTGCGTCAGACCCCAAAAAATTCATTGTGCACCAGAAATCTGTTGGTGCAGAGGGCATCACTACTGGTGGAGCCTGTCGGTGCAGAGAGGCTTGTACTGACAGCATTGGAAACGCCGACCTGATAGCAAGCTCTGTTGGTGCCTGGCATATCATTGGCGGTACCAATGTTGATGACTGTACCAACAGTCTTCCCTGGAGTGAATCTTCTATGTTTCTCATCCTCCTGAGGTACCGATGCTTCTTTGCCTGTGCCCATTGGGTCTTTAGGCATTCCGACTTGCCCTCTCGGTTCAAAAACATGCGTGTCCTGGGTATCAGATTTAGATAGTCTGTATAATTGGTACCAATGGCACTGAAGCTAAGTCAAGAATCGTTTTCAGCTCAATCAGGGATTGCTATGGGGACTCACGGACCTTTTCTTAGAGGTCTTATGCGAGTGGCTAGCAGGCATGTCTCTGAACTCACCCCCTTTGAGGTGGACAGTTGCAGTGAGGGCTCCCATCGGGACTCCAGAGGTTGAACAGCTAATTCCATAAGTAGGAGTTTGAGCCTCAGTTCCCTGTCCTTCCTAGATCTTGGCTTCAGTTGCTAGCACAAGTCCATCAGTGACTGGAATAGATTCTTTGCAACTGAGGCAATTTTTGAAGCCCTGAAAGCTGGGCATACCCTTATCCAGGAGCATCCCCCCTTCAGGGGGTCCACAGAAGACAAAAAAAAAATTTTTTTTCCAAGGCAATGGCCAAAATAAAATGTAAATGAAGCAAAGAAAGTAGCCTCATGGCAGGCAGGGAGCAGTGCATGCGTAGGCGGGATGACAGCTATAAAAGTTCTCCGATTAGCAGCGCAGTGGAGCGCCCATAGGGACACTACTCGAAGAAGAACTAAGATTTAACTCCTACTGTGCTGCAAGGTAAGCTATAAAATAAGCATCAATACTAATTCTCACATGCTGCTTAGAAAGTTAAGTACTGTGACACCAGTTACAGTAAGATCTGAACTTTAAAATCAGATGCAGAGGGTCAATGCATTATTATGCAAGAGACAATTTCATTCAGATGTCTTCTATTTACAAGGCTGAAGTTAGAAATGTTACTGTCCTAAATGTATTTTATTCAATTAATGCAAGTCTGATCTAGCTTCCCATTTAGTATCAATACATAAGTCAATTAAATAGATTTTTCTTCATTTGTTCAGTTGAACCACCATTTGTAAAATTCTATACATATCCAATTTAAATGTAACAAACCTTGTACAAAAGAGGAGAAATTCTTTAAGAAGTCACGGGTAATGATTAGCTACCATATGAGTTTCCACAAATTATCTCCTTACCATTAAAGGAAGAGCCCCTATTTGTAAGTGATGAAGTCGAGGAGGTGCATGGTAGTGTGCCAAATGAGGGTGCAATGGGCCCGGCGGATAAGTAGCTGCAGCCACTCCAGCTTCAATTCCCAGTTCCCTGCCACATAAGCAAAATTAAACATTTTAACCTAGTTACTTTTTGCCCTCTAGCTATATCTCTACTGTTTTGGAAATTTATATCATGGCTTCTAAAACACACGCATAAAGGACATTTTAAATAAAAGATTAATTACTTTAAAATAAATACTTTCCATTAAATCAGTTCTGTAATCCCATCATTGGTTCAAATAATGTGTTTGGGACTAAGCAATTGGTTTAAAAATTAAATAAAAAAAACAAAAAAAAACCCAAAACACAACAACAAATACCAGTACAGACTTAACTCAGAAATCATGTGTTATGCACAACTACTCTATTACTGATTTGGAATCCTGTGTTTTCATACAATAAGTCCTCTGCAGGTCACCATTCCATTAATCACTGCGGTTACAGGAAGTTGCCCAATGGATTTGATCTATTATCTTAGATCAAGGTAGCAAAGTTCTAGAATTTCCAGAGCTATCTAGCCACTGTAAACCACAGGTTACTAGGAGTGGAAATCCATTTTAACAACACAACAGAAAAACCGAAAAAACAGAAAAGTTACAGGTTTAATAGTTTATGAGTAGACCAAGCTCAGAAGTTAAAGTTCAGTTAAAGTCTACTGTTTTACTACATAACAGATGCAAATGTTTTTAAATAAAAATTCAGTCACAGATAAAGAGGAAAGGTAAATTAGCTTATATCTCAAAAGGTCTCAACTTTTAACTTCAAAAGAATGTTTTGTATAAATTCCTTTTTGCCAATACACAAGAGTTGAGCTCCTTTTATTTGCAATAACTGGTACCAAAACAGTTCAACTGTATAAGCACTTTTAAAAAATGGTAGATATTTGCTGGCATTTGTAAAAGCAAACAGGAAATGTTTAAATTGGCCAGTAGCAAAAAATGGCACTTTAACACATTTTATCCTGCACATGCACTTGGCAGTTTGTTAAATTAAATCACAAACAACATTATCAATGTATTCTCAGGATGAAAGGTCATATAACAAATGCCAATAAATGGGCACCTACCAAGGCATAGGACACTAACGAGGAATTAAGAGTACTGACCAGGCAGACCTCTCTGGAGCTTGTCGAGGATGTGAGGACATTGTCTGAGGCACGTGGATATGGTGCCCATGACCATAGTTGGGATGCATTCGGTGAGGATGTGGAGGAGGCCGTTCATGTGCACGTCTAAGAGTTAAAATACAAGACAGCACCAGTTCAAGCTACAACGATTCAACCTTTATCTGGCAAACGTGACTACAGAAAAATAGCTAAATCTTCAACATGAGGTTAAACACTTGCCAATCTAAAATCCAGTTTCATCATTACATGTCAAGATCCAGAAACATTCGCAACTGAAAGTCATCCATATTCGTAATCTGCAGCTTCCTGGTAGATTAAAGTACTTAAGTATTCACATGAAGTAATACTTCTGTTTTCTAGGTTAAAAGGCAGCAATTTCTGATACTTCCAAAGGAGTCATGAAAAATTTTTAAAAAACTTTAAAAGCTTGGAAGCGTACAACTCTATAGGGGAAGTAGCAGCTATAAGTTTACTCTTCACTTAATTTTTCTGTCAGTTTAGAAACTTGCATTTCCCAAAAGCAGAACATGGGGTGAATGGCTTCATGTCCAAGCAACCACTTGTAGCATTCTCTTGCCAGATGGTGCTTTTTGCAGGTGGCTTAGCTATTGGTAGCTGCTTTACTGCATAAATCTCTAGCAAAGATGACTTTCCCCAAGAAGGCTACCACCAACCTGTAATTTATCCTGTCAGGAATTGAAAGTTTTCTGCGCTACTATAGAAGAATGACATAAGAAAACTGCCTGGTCAATAGCCAAATCAGTAAGTAACAGTGTACTTAACTAAAAGTTCTATTCTCAACCTTCTCACATCAGAGTGCCACAATGAGACTTTAGCACAACTCTTTGGTTCTTGCTAAAGGAATTGTGACAATAGGCAGAGAAATTGCTCCTTAAAAAACAAAAAAGTTAACACAGCTTTATAATGACTCCCAGAACGTCTCCTTATGCTAGTGATCAAAAGTCATTTGTGAGAGAGAAACAGCCTATGAGAATACAGACTTTACACAGTATAAACTTGAAAAAAATCTTGTATTTTAAATAGAGCTGTCGATTAATCGCAGTTAACTCACATAATTAACTCAAAAAAATTATTCACGATTAATCGCAGTTTTAATCTTACTGCTAAACAACAGAATACCAATTGAAATTTAATAAATATTTTTGGATTTTTTATGTATTTTCAAATATATTGATTTCAGTTGCAACACAGAATACGAAGTGTACAGTGCTCACTTTATATTATTTTTTATTACAAATATTTGCACTGTAAAAGTTATAAACAAAAGAAATAGCATTTTTCAGTTCACGTCATACAAGTACTATAGTGTGATCTCTTTATCGTGAAAGTGCAACTTCCAAATGTAGATTTTTTTTGTTACATAATTGCACTCAAAAACAAAACAACGTAAAACTTTAGAGCCTAAAAGTCCACCCAGTCCTACTTCTTGTTCACCCAATCGCTAAGACAAACAAGTTTGTTAACATTTACAGGAGATAATGCTGCCCGCTTCTTATTTACTTCACCTCCAAGTGATAACAGACATTCGCATGGCACTTTTGTAGCAGGCATTGCAAGATATTTACGTACCAGATATGTTAAATATTCGTATGCCCCTTCATGCTTCAACCACCATTCCAGAGAACACGCTTCCACGCTAATGATGCTCGTTAAAAAAAAATCATGCACTAATGAAATTTGTAAATGAATTCCTTGGGGGAGAACTATGTCTCCTGCTCTGTTTTACCTGCATTCTGTCATATATTTCATGTTATAGCAGTCTTGGATGATGACCCAGCACATGTTGTTCATTTCAAGAACTCTTTCACTGCAAATTTGACAAAACGCAAAGAAGGTACCCATGTGAGATTTCTAAAGAAAGCTACAGCATTCAACCCAAGGTTTAAGAATCTGAAGTGCCTTCCAAAATCTGAGAGGGAAGAGGCGTGAAGCATGTTTTCAGAAGTCTTAAAAGAGCAACACGCTGATGCGGAAACTCCAGAACCCGAACCACCAAAAAAAAAAAAAAAAATAGAATGTGCCACCTTCTGCTGGTGGCATCTGACTCAGATGATGAAATTAAACAGGCATTGGTCCACACTGCTTTGGATCGTTGTTGAGCAGAACTCGTCATCAGCATGGATACATGTCCTCTGGAATGTTGGATGAAGCATAAAGGGGCATCTGAATCTTTAGGGTATCTGGCACGTAAATATCTTGTGACATCAGCTACAACAGTGTTATGTGAACACCTGTTCTCACTTTCAGGTTATGTTGTAAACAAGAGCTGGCAAACTGTAAATGTAAACAAACTTATTTGTCTGAGCAATCGGCTGAACAAGAAGTAGGACTTGTAGGCTCTAAAGTTTTACATTGTTTTATTTTTGAATGCAGTTTTTTTGGGTACATAATTCTACATTTGTAAGTTCAACTTTCATATCAAAAGATTGCACTATAGTACTTGTATTAGGTGAACTGAAAAATACTATTTCTTTTGTTTTTTACAGTGCAAATATTTAGAATAAAAAATAAATATAAAGTGAGCATTGTACACTTATATTTGAAAATGCAGACATCCAAAAATATTTAAATAAATAGTATTTTATTAACATAATTAATTTAATTGCTTGACAGCCCTAATTTTAAATAAAAGTTTCACCTTGAGAGATTTTAAAGTAACTTCAGTCTATCAAGATTACATTTTACAACAAACTGTTTGACCTATCAGCCTAGTTTCAAATATCAATCTTGAATTAAAGATGCAGTTTCCTAGCTGGGAGCAAAATGAAACATTGGAACAGCTTAGTGGGGAGGTGGTGGACTCAGCATCGCTCAGAGTTTAAAATAAGATTAGATATCTTTTTTTAAAAGATATGGTTTAATCCAGCTTCTGAGAGAAATTCTACGACCTGTGTGTGTGTGGGAGGCCAGGCTGGATGGTCATGATGGTCCCTTCTGGCCTTGGAATCTGTGAATCTACGAGATCCAATGCTCATTCCTTTTCTTCATGGGGCATGGGGAGAATGAGGTTGCCTACAGTACCCTCAAAAATGCTCATAACCCTTATAACTCAATGACATAACATATCATGCATCAGGGCTTTAGCCAGCCATCTGCAGGGGTTATGAGCATTTTTGAGCGTACAAAATTAATAGTCCCTTCTGGCCTTAAATTATGAAAAGAAGAAACTATGAAATTAGTGTAAATTGTCTTGTTGCAAGAAGTTATGACATTGGTCATAAGTTGTTTAACTTGAATTTTTTTGTTGGGTGAGCAATTGATTATTGCTAAGGGTTTAGTCAGCTATTTGTACAGGCCTTTTTATACTGATCTTTCTGTAAATTGGTGACAAAAAGTGGAATTTTTTTGGTTTTGGGAGGCTGGGGATCACAGACTTTCAGTCTCTGTGGTATGTAAAACCTTGAGCAGTTTTTAAATTACTGGTTTGAACTAATGCCAGCTACAGATTACCTACTCGAAAACTGACTGGGCCAGGTTGCATGGCTCCAAGATAGGCCTTGGACCTGATTTGTCTGAAGACCTTGGAGTCACTGGAAGACTCAGTAAGCAAAATTTGCAAACTATAAGCATCAACAGTAAGACAACGAGGAGTCCTTGTGGCACCTTAGAGACTAACACATTTATTTGGGCATAAGCTTCCGTGGGCTAAAACCCCCTTCATCAGATGCATGGAGTGGAAAATACAGAGGCAGGTATAAATACACAGCACATGAAAAGATGGGAGTTGCCTTACCAAGTGGGGGGTCAGTGCTAACAAGCCAATTCAATTGAATTGATTAGAATTCTCTGGAGAATTTATAAGAAGGTGGCCGTAATTGAACTGGCTCATTAGCAATGACCCCCCCCTCAACTTGGTAAGGCAACTCCCATCTTTTCATGTGCTGTGTATTTATACCTGCCTCTATTTTCCACTCCATGCATCTGATGAAGTGGGTTTTAGCCCACGAAAGCTTATGCCCAAATAAATGTGTTAGTCTTTAAGGTGCCACAAGGACTCCTCGTTGTTTTTATTGATACGGACTAACACGGCTACCACTCTGAAACAGTAAGACAGTGATGCTTTGCCTTTTGGGCCAACAAGCCACCTGAGGGAAAACTGATGTTCCAGAACCCTGAGAGTGATAACATCAGGGAGAGTAATTCACAACAACAAATAGGTATGCCAGCCTTTGACCAGTCTCTCCCTGCACCTAAGTCTGTTAGCAAGAAGCACTGTGCCAGAAACATAACTATCTGGCTCCTGGGCTGCAGTTCTAGCTCCTATTCCGTAAGAGTCCAGAAGACTGACGGCTGTAGAGTTAGCAAATCCTGTTATTTTCCTTTTCCTATTTTTCTCTTTTCTTTTCATTGGCTGGTGGTGTCCCAGCCTTTTAATATTCTTTACTTTTAGGGTGTGAAAATGTGATTCTGTGCACACAGATGTATAAGCATTCAAAGCCCACAAGGGATAGGTGCCAGAAAGTAATTTTACTGAATTTAAACAGCCCTAAAAAACTGTCTGAAAGATACTTGTTCAAGTGTGTTCTGTGTCCTGTACTTAAAAGACCTGGGATGCAAGAAACGGGTCATCTGTAATTTTTGGTAAGTAGGAGTTGTCAAAACTTCTGCTTATCAAAGATACAAGTCTGTATTGTAATATGTGTTTTGGAGAAATGTGGGAAGGAAAGGGTTAGCCACTACATAACAGAATTCTAAGAAAGAAGCTTAATTGCCTGAGGTTGTAGTTCAGATGTTAGAACTGATTAAGATCTTAATAATGAAACCAAAATTTATCTAGGTCATGGATTTGATTAGAACTGGTAACATTTTATAGTTGGGGTTTATAGCCAAACATACAGCCACCTTTTTATAGAATTCTCTGGAGAATTCTAAGGACTGGTCATCAGTTTGATGATTTAACATATTTTATGATTTAACTCCAATCCAGCATTCAGATTGATTGATTGAACTGACTTTGATTTGGTAGTTGTATTTCTTTATTTTTAGTTTAGTTAAACAATAAATTAGTTTGGTGATCTATTTTTTTTTTTTGTTTAAAAGATTTAGTAACATGTATAAAAATATATATTGTTACATTTCTTTCAACAAGCAACATGGGTCCAGAATTCTTGACCTTAAAACCCTGAACAGCTCCCCCTAATTAGTCTTTTGTTGTCACACCATGCAATAGCACTTTTATGGGGGTGGGGGAGGGGTCAAAATTTCGATGAATGATGTTTGCTTTAATGTAGATGAAAATGAAAGTGATTTTATCCACACTAATTTACAAGATCAAGATTTTTTTTAAACCATCTCACTCTCCAGTTCATTTGTTTTAAAGTGTCAATTTATATTAAAAAAAAAAAAAAGTCTTGCTGACTTCAACGGTGCAAAAAACATTTAAGGATTTGCTTGGAAGCTGGGCAGTTAACCTATTAGAAAGCAACATTAATTTCTTCTAATTACTTATTATTAGCATTTAATGTTTGCTTTAAAATTACCTGTTAGTGGTAATAAAAAAGTGCAAATTGCTTGCACTTGAAACTGAACTCTGCTTATTCACAGGACAGATAAAGCATGGGCAACAGACGTACTAGCTTCCCCAAGCTTCCCCACTAAGGAACCTCTGATCTTTCCTAGAGGGGCCATCTTGACAAGTGAGAGGGTAGTTCAGTCTCAGTGCTCACTTAATCCTTGGCTTTTCTATTGCAACTGCTAATATAAGAGCTAATTGTGGTGGTAGACAATAAGATTCACATCTCACCACAATTTAATTGTAATTGTCCACTAACCATGGTATTACAATTAAGAGTCACATGCAGCATTTAAAAAACCCGAGGATAAGGAATTAAATGTACTCAGAACAATAACTAAACATTTATGACATACGTTGGATGCTGCATCATTCTTCTTCTCTGGACCTCCATCCTCTGGATCACTTCATGAGGATGCAGCCTCTGTGCTGAAGGTGCAGTTGCAGGAATATGATGGGTAATAGGCTGGTGTGTAGGTGGAAGATGCTGTGGAATTGGAGCAGCTGCACTGGCTAAAGGGTGAGTTGGTGGTGGAGGTGGAGGTGGAACTGGATGAGAAGAGGCATGAGAGGAGATGGAAGGATGAAAGGGATGCACTGGATGAGGGATAACATAATCCACTTGAGGTGGAGGCTGTGGCTGAGGAGGAGGATTTCCGTGAGAGTGGGGGCATGCAGAAGACTGATGAAGAGGTCTCGTCAAAGCATCTGGAATGAAAATACATTTTTAATGTATTAAGTAAAGTTTCTCAATCAAATGCATAAGAAACTACAATAACTTCATGCCGGTTCTCTACTGCACTCTATTTCTATCCAAATAATAGCTTTATGATAACACGAGCATTTATCTTTTCACAATGATTAACAGGCACTGACAAATAAACAACATGTGAAATTCACAAAATAAGTGAAATAAAAACCAAAGCTTCCCATCAATGTACATGAGCAAGACAAAATGAAAAACTGAAACCAGAAAGCCAGTTTTCATAGGATATTTCTTGATAACTGGAGATGGAAGGATACACACCAATTGGCTGCCATAAGAGGACTGATGGGCATGAGGAAAAAAATAAGCATCTTTTTTAAATAGTAAAATCCGACTTGCTAATATTGACAAAATTGCAATATTGACAAAAAAAGAAAAGTGTGGGAAAAATCCATGTAACACACCTGATTAAAAACTACCAGGACGCTGTCAGCCTCTTCTTTTTTTAAAACTTATTGTATTAAGAGAAACAAGAGGAAAGGAATTTTGTTCTGTTTGTACAGCAGCTAGCACAATGGGTCCTGACTTATGACTAGGGCTGCTAGATGTTACAGTGGTGGTAATAATCATCATCATCATCATAAAAGACCCAATGCCTCCTAGCAAATCCATGTCCCTGACTGTTCTCAAAACATAAGCATCTTTGAGTACTTGGCACTGTTTGAAGAAAATAAGTCTCTGGAAACCCCAACTGACATTTAGTGCATGTTAACACAGCAATGTAACTCCAGGGTTAGCAGAACTTGAGTTAGTAAGCTTATTTGTAACCCCAAGTTAGGAATAGTTGAACCCTGGGTCCCAACCTGGGGCTCCAGCATCTACACTGCACTATGCAGACCCTAATGCAACCACCCATATCCCAGATTTCCTAGTCCCTTCCCAAAAAAAGTGGTCACTATAGCCCTTTGTCATGATGCAGTCTGGGAAAATTTGACTGTCCACCAAAGTTAACTGTCCTGAGGACAAAGAAAGTCAGCCCACAAGATTATGGTAGACTTACGGTGGACTCCCAGAGTAAGAGTCCAGTCAGGATGTGTCTACACTGCAAAGCAATAGGACTTGAACCCTGGGTTCTGGCTCGACTCTGTCTTGGATCCTCAACCCCCATGGGATCCTGGGTCAGCATGATTTGTGTGTAGACAGAAGTGGGGATCAGGCTTGAGCCGGAGTTCGAACTCTGGGTTTACACTGCAGTGTAGACACACTCTAAAGCACTAAATAGGTCTCCCTTTGTGTGCAACAGCCCTCAAAGAGGGATTAATTTTGTATACTATCCTCATGAAATTTCAAAGACATTATTTAAAAATGGATTGTGAGAGGCAAAGAAATGGAGAAAAAAAGGCACAAAGGCCCCAACCCTACAATTAGCTCTGCATGGGTAGATCCTTATGCCTGTGAGAAGCCACACTGACTTAATAAGTCTGCCCAAGCAGAGCTCACTGGAAGATGGGGGCCAAAGTAAGGAAATAGAGAAGTGGCATTTTATTTAAAAAAAAAAAAAAAAAGGAATTAGAGACAACATTATTACTTCCTAAGGAAATGATTGAACAGTAAAGGATCTAGACTGCCAGTCTCAGATAAGCTGGGGGAGAACAAAAAATTAAAGTCTGATATTTACTGAATAGTTAAGATAAAATAACAAGGCAGAGGGGGAAAAAAAATCTGAGAAGTATAAATTTGAAAAACTTAATGTGTGTCTGAGTGAGCCTAAAGAGAAATAACTCCCATGCGTTACTTTAGATAATCAAATTTCAGGTCTTAGAATCTTCTCAAATAAACTGTATACAGTGCTATGTGGGAAACAATTTAGCTAAAAATGCTCTTTTAAAAAAAAGGAAGGTTGCCTTTTAATTATACCACAAAAATGATTTACCCTAAAAGTCATTTTTCACTATTTCAACCTCAAGGATTTTTTTGTTTTGTTTTTATATAAAGTTGGTACTTTTAGGATACAGCATTAATTCACAGTAATAAACATAAAAAAACCCCTCATCTTTTCTGTATCTTATGCACAGTCAAAGCAGTACATACTGGATTATCTGTTTATTTTAAATTCCTCCATGCTGCAAGGATTCTCAGAAGGGCCCTGATGGTTTACCAACAGTAAAAATATTTCTTATTGTAGATTTAGGAATGCTGGTTCTAAGGCCTAATCAAGAGGACGGTATAACCAAAGTTGTCAGGGAAGTTATGTTTTCCTGTTTTGTATTTCAAACAAGTATATTTATAGGTAGAGTAAGTGTACTTACAAGGAGAGTGCATATAATGTCGACATGATGAGAGCGAGGCCTGAGCAGGAGGTTGGGGCTGGGGCTGTGCAACCATGCTTGTTCCATATCCATCTATTGCTATTGGTTGGCTTGGGCCAGCACCAGCCTGATGCCCATAAATTGCAGTTCGGGATGAAGAACCAGGACAGCAAGGGTCAAATGCTGATGCTCCATGGAAAGCACCATTTCCATGACTTCTTATACCATTGTTGCTTAAGTCTACTGGCAGTGCCTGCTGTATAAACAAACTGACTTGTTTTCAAGCATTTCTTCAAATATTTAAAGCTAGGTCACCTTTAAGTGTGCTACAACAAAATATATTTACTGCAATGTTTTGCAAGTGAAATATTTAATGCGATAAAATGCTTAAGGCCCCAATGTAGAGCATTCTTTAGATATGATTATTGTTTAAAGTTCACAAGCTTAGTGAACACTGTGAAGGAGGATTGAGTTGAACAAGAATGTTCACACTCATAAGAGTTTTTCAGTTTAGCTTCATTATTTTCTATTTTATAATCATTTGTCCGAAAACAAGTCTTAATTCAATGCCCATGAGGGAGCTTCATTGTACATTTCCATACATGCAAACAGTAACCTTAGCATTCTTCTTAGTTGGGACTTACGGATATAATTTTCATAGTTATAAAAATGATCAAAAGCTTTATTACAAAGAGCAAGGTTACAAAAAAATCATAGGTTCTAGGAATAAGTTATACAGTTCAGCTCTCAGAGGCCTGAAACTGCAGTTTTAAACAACTTACAAACAAGAGGCATTTCTAAAAAGAACTTGAAGTTAAAGTGCAAATATTTTAAAAAGGATTCTGAAACAGACTTGACAAATTAGTTTTTCTGCAGTGGCTGAATTAATCACAGAACTATAGTAACCTCAAGAGCCTACCTTTAGAGTCAGATCATATTAGAGAAGACTGCTATAGACTTTAGAACTACTTTGGAGTCCAAAGTATGTGGAGTATATTCTAAGCCATTGGTGTTTTGTTTTATAAATAAAACAGGAATATTAAAAATTTTTAGAGGTGTACAAGTGACAGTGTCAACATCCAATGAATAAGTTTGGAGTTGTTTCTTTTTTTGGTTTGTTTTTTTTGTTTTTTAATTTAATTTCACTGCTCAGAACTCATGCTTCAAATTTTCCTATTTCAAGCCTCTTTTATACCTGCCACAGATAATAAGTGAATTCCCAATTCAGTAGTCTTATTCTATTATACTGCTAACATCGCTTTAAAAATGTAAAGTGAAAAATCATAAAAGTTAAACATGCCTGGTCATGGTAGCTGGTCCCAGTACTGCTGCTTGCTCCACAAGGAGCTGACACTGGAGGAGGCCTTTCAACAGGGCAACTGGAGTCACTGAACGAAGGAGACAGTGGGACAGTTGAGTGGGGATTATGGTGGTGGTGATGGTGGTGTTGGAAGTGGTGGCCATGCTGCTGAAAACAACTTGTGTGAGGGTGTCCTAATACATGGTGATTCTGTGAAGATCCTCCACACGGAGAATGTTGGGGGCAACATGATGGTAACCTTGGCATGGCAGGAGGACCAGTTTCCAGTGTAGTATTAGAGGCAGTTCTCCTTACATCATCTTAAAATGGAGAGAAATTAAACAAATTTAGTGTTGCTGAAACTTGGAAAAGGAAGTGGAAGATGAATGATGAAATGGTGTCTGAAATAGAAGTATCTGGATTCAATCAATCATTACCCCATTAAATAGTGAGTAATTGGATAGGAAATACATCCACATCAAACAATATTACAGGAGACTTCACCAAATGACACTTGAAACTCAAACATTTTAAAAGGATATGAAAGGTGGCTTCACTTACTCCTATGAGAAGTCCTGAAACTAATCAGTTAGATCTGTTCATATGAATTGTCAGAGGAAGAATCTTGCACTATTACATTCAGAGTGCATTCAAACCCACATTTCATCGCAGCTGCTGGCTACGGGCACAGACAAGGTCCCATGCACCACATATTGTGACCAGAGAAGTCCCTTCCTGGGTCTACTAGTACTGCAGGTAGTACACCTCTATCCCGATATAACGCAACCCGATATAACACGAATTCGGATATAACGTGGTAAAGCAACGCTTGGGGGGGGGGGGGGGGGGGGAGGGAGCTGCATGCTCCAGCGGATCAAAGCAAGTTCGATATAGCGCAGTTTCACCTATAACGCAGTAAGATTTTTTGGCTCCTGAGGACAGCGTTATATCGGGGTAGAGGTGTACTAACTGAGCTCATGCTCCCCTGAAGTCCAACGATGACTGACCTCTGCATGTGGTATGTTCGAGGAAGTTTCCTTAAGATCTCTCTTCTCTAGCACACTTACACAGGGACAGGCAGAGTCTGGCCTTAAATTCATGGGACCTTTAAGTTCTATTGTGTTAAATATTAATAAATGGTGTTACTTTGAAAAATATCTAAATTTGCCATTCTGTTAAACAATATCTGCACAGACACAATAATTCATTTAAACAAAGTAAAGCCAGGCCTAAGCATATAACAACAGGTAGCAAAGCAATTTAAACATAAAACAGATCTTGAGAAAGTTCTATTATTCTGTACCTCCCACTGAAGTCCCAGCAGTGCTGCTATTGGGAAGAGTAGTCAATGTCTCTGGTGCTGTAGAGATCTGGCTAGTGGATACACTTATAGCAGCATCAGAGGCCTGCTCTGAGGTAGATGTATTGGTATTGTTACCGGAAGTAGAACTCACAACCTGGGTTTCAACTCTAGCTGAGGTTGTTGGCACAACTGTGGGCTCTATGGAAGTGTGGACATTACAGAGAATCAGTATAACGATTACTGCAACAGTACATGCTATTTAAGCTTTTAAAGATCCCAAGAAACTCAGTTTTCCTTACAACTGTTTATTTTACAGGAAGTTTTGGATTTTATTTCTACCAGATGCTGATAAATTCAGAACAAGTGGCTTGATGGGATATAAAATGTGAAAGTTAGTTCTATTTCCTCAACAAGTATGAAAAATCCAAAGTATGAAGAGTTTTAAAGTATTCTTTTGCTTTTTTTTTTTTAGTAAAGTCAAACTTTGTAAAAAGTCAGTATAAAATCATTCCACAAGCCAAACCAGAGAATTTGATTTATTTGGCAATTATACATAACTAGAAAGGAAACTAAGTCATTGTAATATATGATGCAACTACTGGTTTACTCATTTAATACTGACTTTCACATATCCCTAAGCAAGCAGTTATATGATTACTTGTAGTTCATAATCATCATCTGTGTTTAATGCATATCAGTGAACTGTACAAGTTTACACAACCTGGTCCAGTGGCTTTTCAAAAAACCTTCATATTTCTTAATTAATGGTTCTACTTTACACAAGTTTAATAATTCCAAGTGTGTCATACTAGCTCTGATTTTCAAAAACTCCTTCTGATATTGGGCACAATTAAATATGTAAAAATTACAAGACAAGTTGGCACCCCTTTCGAAATCAACCATTTTCAAACAATATTTGTTTATTAAACTAAAGCACATAGTTGTAGTAATAAAGACCTGCTATAACCATCTCCTTTTCAAAACACTGGAGTAGAATATTTCCAAAAAGCATGTTAGAGAAAAAGATTTTTTAAAAAGCCTATTTACTTCAACTTTGTCCTCCTTATTTTCAACCAGTAAAATGCCAATAGATTTTAAGTGCCTGCTGGAATCTTTAGCAGCAACTTCCAGAAGTTAGGGGAAATGTTAAAACCTCATTAAAATAGTCCCGTAGTACTCTCTCAACATACCATTACTAGTGTAAATAGAAGCTCGCCCTGGTTTTTCAATTATCCTGCTCATCCTGGGATTCAATGTAATGTCATTATGCAATGTTTGTAATATCACAGTCTCTTCCTTGAAGATGGTGTAAGATCCATCAATACTAGACCGTTGAATCACTAAGCTAGGCAAAAAAGTCAATTACAATGGGAGAGAGTCTCTTGAGAACCACTGTGGAGATACCTTAGCAGCTCCATAGTTAAGGATGAGTTGATTTTCACTTAACAGCAGAATTACTAATCTTCTTTCACATTTAAGTGGTGTAATTTTATCTATTTCACACAGTAATTCTTCTTACAACAATTTTCCATATTTTTTTGTTTAAGATTAGTTGACTTTGCCACAGACGTTTTTAAATGAGTCCTTTTTGTAGAGCCTCATGATAAATATAGACAGTAATTAGGAAGAGAAATGGCAAACTGACTGACAAGTCACCCTTTGATCTTAAGTTAAACTTGAATCTTGCTACTATGCATATCTTTCAATCCATTACAATTTCATAGTGAAGAGCAAAATTCTCATTAATCCAATAAAAGGCATCAACTTTTTTATTTAACATCCACTAGACTAACATGTTTATTTTTAGCATAAATTCAGCAACAACATTCAAGATTTAGTGTGTATGGAGCAGCTGACAAGCAGGTTTACTTTGGCTTATCCTCTTGATTGCAACAACTATATTTTAATAGCAACCAAATATTCATTTGTTAGTGTTAACTCAGTTTTCTGTTCTGCTGACAACATCCCCCTGTCCCTCCGCTCTTTCGTACTGCATCCTCATTATATTGATCTAAGTCATAATTATAACTTACCATCTTCATCCACTGTGAGGTCCACCACTTCTGCTGCATTCTGTCTCAGCGGCTGTATGACTGTGGAAATCCTACTACGGTTCCGCTGTTCTTGTGATCGAGCAGCATGAGAGCTAGAGTTTTGGTTCCAGTGAGATCTTGAGTGTCCGAGCGTCGAACGAGACCTGAAGTGGGAAAAAAATGCAGTTGCCTGGAGAAGTAACACATACGTTTGGCCTTGACTTGAAACATTTTCTCTTAGTGAGTCTGGTTGTCAGAGATGGAAACTAAGTTTCCTGCTTACTGTGAGTTGGTTCCAACTGTATTTGTTTGGAAAAGTTTGATTGTTTAAATGTTCTGCCACATTCAAATAAACCACTACACTTACACACTAGTAGCTTGTTCACTAGTACTATTGCAGCTTTGGGAGTATTCCCATTCTGGCAAACATCCACACAGACAGGCCTCACACCCATGTTAGAGCTCACTGGTCTAATACTGCTACACAGTCTGCCTGGAAAGAGTACCACAATAAGACTAGCAAATATGGATAAGATTAAGGAAAAACCTCAAAATGAAACCACAGAGCTGTAGTTCCCACCATTTAGCATTTATACCTGCCCTTGCTTTACGCAAAGTTAAAAAACAAAGAAGTATCTCTCAACCTTCAGTTCTCCACACCATTTGTATCAAATTTGTGAAATACAGGACATACCAAGGACGATAGGAATGTCCATAGTATGAAAAGATCTAGAACACTATAGGTATTGTTTTGTATGTTATTTTATTCACTTATATTTAAGATTCTGTTTTGAGGATTTTTACCTACTGTTATATAATTAATTCTGTATTTTTAAAATAAAAAAACCTCAGAACACAACCTCTGAATTTATAATCCATTCTATTATTTTCTTCTCTAGAGATAATTCAGAACCCTGCCTCACCTAACTTTCGGAGGGATAGCAAGCATAATCGTGAACCATGCCCAGGGAAACTACTGATTTTATTTTTCCAGGCTGAAACTTTACACCCAGTAAATTCAATCCATCCATCCACAAGCCAAACACCCAGACCAAAGAATCTGTTAAACTGGAGTTAAGGTTGAAAGAATGTATCAGTTACTTAAGGGGAGACCCCCTTACATGAATGTTGTATTTCCCAAAATACAAGCATTAGACCCAGAAATCTGACTTTCCTGGGTTTCTAAAGTTTAATCTTTACATTAAAAATGCAGAAATGCACAGGCAAGGTAATCTAAAAGATCTTAATTCTACCTGCTTAGCAATGCCAGCCTCATCTTCACTAATTTCTTTCAACCTACTTTTTAAAATAGGCTATTTGGGGATGAAGGCTATTATAGCACTAGATTATCCAAAGTCTGGAAAAACCATCATATTGGTCAAGTGCAACTCACCTCTACCATCCTCATCGTTCGTAAGTGCTTAATAAAATCCCTAAGTTACAGTCCCAGACAAACTAATTTTTTTTTTTCACCCAAAAAGTGTATATTTACAAATGAGAGAGACACAGCACTGGTTTCAGAATTGGTTATATATATATATATATATATATATATATATATATATATATATATATATATATATATAAAGACACAGTCTGATACTTTGGTTTATTTCTGCCTCAATTTCATGGTGTTTCTGTAAGTCTATGTTAGCTCTGTAATCAATGACACTAATTGATGGCACATGGAATCAAAGAATTTGGAATGACTGGCTTATGTTTACTACTTATCTAATTGGAAATTTAGCAAGTATGCCTTTCTATGTATATTATATGCCCATAAAGGAAGATGAAATTGGTACAACCATGGTACCATTATGAGTAAGGCATTCTAGTTTCTGCACTCAGTGACAAGGTATCAATATTAATGAATATGTCTCCAAGCAATTTCTCTTATGGGATCTTTACCGTGGAGCAGTTAAGATAGTTTGGGAGACATCTTTCATATGCTGTGGTTTCTTTTTGCTTTAACCCCTGCTGCCCACAAAGTACCTGACTAACCACAGACTCCACCTGTGGAGGGGAGAAATAAGGCTATAGACATCCTGAACTCTGCAGTTGTGGGGCTCCCTTCATGTAGATCTTTTGAATGCTACAGGAGAGCATGTATGGGAGATTGGGGTAGACCTAGAAGAGATGTAGTCATTTGCTAATCACCTTGAGAGACCTCTGTCATAGCACACTAACCGCTCTCCTCCCGTTAAATTTAAAAAAGTGAATTAAATTCCACATTTAACATTTTACTTTTATCCTTAGAGATGTTAAACACCCGGGGCTCCTAGAGTTCAGTGGCCGTTGTGGGCACTTACCTCCTCGGTAAAATTAAAGCATAAGAAAGCCTGATTTTCCAAATTGGAAAAGGCTGCATTTAGAAGCTTAGTAAATCCACCAGGAATAGAGACACCGTGGAAGGCTGGCATAGTGCACCACAAGCATGATCACCTACATTTATCTCCTGCCCCAAACCACCACTTCTGTAGACCTTATGAGCTCTGATGTTAGATTTTTTTTCTCTGCAGCATGCAAGCTTTTTGTATTATAGACCAATCTTCTGTTACTAAAGAAATTCTGACAGATTTAGTTTGCATTTCTATTATATTTTCAAAAAGTCATATTTTAATGTATTTACCAAATCAATATTCTTACATGAGAGCCATAAAGGGAATACAGTATGAAAAAGTTCCTTTGTATTTCCACTTTCCCAGAGGGCTGATTTTTGGTGACATGGTGGCACAATAACACTGCATCATAACTATGAAAGATACAAGGCCTTGTTTTGCTCAACAGTTATGTGACTGCGCAGCAGAGCTAATATATGACAAAATAAGGATTTTTCTAACATTTGATTTGAGTTTAGGAATCAGATCTGTGATTTGATACAAGGAAAGCAGAATCTATGCAGCTAGACACATTTTGGGAAGCTTAGATTGGGCAAGGAGAAATGCCCCACAATGAGCTAAGTAGTATTGTATGTGTCTCCACAAAAAATACACACTCCCCTAAAATTAATGTTCTTATAAATTTTGTATCAGTTTAGCCTATATACTGGATTCCATGAATCCAATGATCATCTAGTTTTAACCTAGAGTACACACAAACTTCAAGAAGTTCAGTAATTAGCAAGCAATGACAACATTTTTATTGAACTGAAATGCAGGAACCATTCATCAGCCTGCTGATCCACAACACCAACGAGCTCATCAAGGCCTGATACGAGCTTTCCTTGACAGGTTTACAAGCCTAGTGGATTGATGGGAGGGCACTGTCAACGTGATTTATTTTTATTTTAGTAAGGTTTTTGGCACAGACCCACAAGACATTCTCATAAGCAAACTAGGGAATTGTGGGCTAGATGAAATTACTATCAGGTGGGTGCAAAAGACCACAGTCAAAGAGTAGTTATTAACAATACACTATCAAAATGGGGGGCAGGGGGAGAGAGGGAATGTATCTAGTGGGCTCCCAGAGGGGTCTGTTCTGAGTTTGGTATTATTTAATATTTTCATTAGTGACTTGGATAATGGAATGTGTGTATAAAACCTTCAGGTGACACCATGCTAGAAGGGGTTGCTAGCACTCTGGAGGAAAGGATTAGAATTCAAAATGACTGCCATATGGGAGAACTGGTCTGAAGTCAGCACCTACTGCACAGTACTATACTTAGGAAGGAGCAAATCAAATACACAGCTACAAAATGGTGAATAACTGGCTAGACAGTAGTATTGGTGAAGAAGATTGGTGATTATAGTGGATCGCAACTTGAATATAAGCCAACAGGATGAAGTTGTGAAAAAAGTGAATATTCTGGGTTGTAATAATAGGAATGATGCATGCAAGACAAATCAGGTAATTGTATTGCTCTCCTTGGCCCTGGTGAGACCTCAGCTGGAGTATTATGTCCAGCTCTTGGTGCCACACTTCAAGAAAGAGGTGTACGAATTGGAAAGAGTCCAGACGAGAGCAACAAAAATGCTAAGAGGTTTAGAAAACTTACTTTTGAGTTAACGTTAGAAAAGGGCATGTTCAGTCTTCAGAATAGAAAACTAAAGGGGGACCTGATAGTCTTCAAATATGTTAAATACGGTCATAAAGAGGACACTGATCAATTGTTCTCCATGCCCACTGACAGTCGGACAAGTAGTAATCTGTAACAAGGAAGATTCAGGTCACATATGAGGAAAAACTTTCTAACTAAGGATAGTTAGCACTGTAAAAGGCTACCAAGAGAGCTGTGGAATCCCTGTCATTCGCAATTTTTAAGAACAAGTTAGACACACACCGGTCAGTGATGGTCAAGATATACTTAATCTTACCTTAGCACAGGGGCCTGGACTAGCTGACATCTTGAGCTCGCTTCCAACCCTAGGTTTCTATCTTCATTTTACCATATGTATCAATAGGTCTAATTATGGCTATTCCCTGGGGATATAATTAGATTATTTTCCACAATATCAACCTCTGCATTGAACCCATGCCTTTGAATGTGTTGTGCTCTTACTTTAGCAAGTGCATCATGCCTACTTGAAACTAAGAGATGACTGAGTTCTGTATATACAAGAGTACGCACACAGAGAAAGAATACCTAAGAATTACAGTAGACAGCAAGCAACATGAAAATACAAAGATGTATCACTTAGGAGGTCCATATAAAACCAATCAAGCAAGAGAATAAATAGGCTCCATAAATCAACTAGTGTAGAGACTCATCAGTTTTTTTGTGGAACAAGTGCGACTTGAACTGTAAATCCTCTACAGTATTCTGGACCTCCCATGGGAATGCTAAAGAGTGAAGCCAAGACTCACTGCTCATAACTAGCCCTCTAAATGCCATACCCATTTCATCCACTGCAGCTGGTAGGGACATTTTCCCCCCCACTAGTCTGCCTTCCTCAATGAAGGTTTGAAACTGGGCTCTGTCCTCTAGGGGAAGCTTGTCCTTAAAGTCTGGCATGTCTGAAGTAGTAATTAAGGTCATATTTTGCTAACAAAGCCTAATAGGTAGCAATACAAAGCTGCAGGCTTGTAGAGGAGTATACCTTTCTTCCCAAAAGGTCCAATCTCTTTAAGCCTTTGTCAGCCAGGTGACTGTAGGGTATTGTAACCTTGTTCTTTCTAGGTCTACCTGCACCACTAGCGAGTAGGGCATTGGGTATATGCAAAGCAATTCCATTCCTTTGGCTGGAACAAAATAATGACAATTTTAGGTGTGGGGGTGCAGGGGGCCAGGGTATGCCAGACAGCCCTGGCTGGTTCCATGATGGCCTTATTTACTGTTAAATTTACTTTGCAGGGACCTATCAGCAATAGGATGTCAAGGTGCCGACGCTAGGCATCTTGGACCTCCTCCAGGGGAATCTTTTTCTTACGTGCTTTACCTTCCTTCCTGGGGGTCCTAAGCAGTCTGAGCCCTTAAGATCTGCAAGCAAAGGCAAACCTGCATGGAGTTGGGGGATGAGTCTCTTCTCTTAGGAGCAGATTTAGATGCAGCTCCAATTCCTTGGGCTTAGGAGCTCTAGGCTCTGCTCCCAAGCTTATACTTGAGGTGGGTATAATTGAGGCCAATGTAGAGGGTAGTTTCCCAGGCTGGATCAGAGTGAGCTTCTCTATAAGGTGTTCTCTCAACCAAAGCTCACAAGCCTCACATGTTCAAGAGGGAAAAGCAGCAGCAAATGCTGCACTTTGCTGAGATATTCATCTCACCCAGATAGAGGCAGCACTGGTGCTCATCTCACACAGAGAAGGAGTTAGGGAAAGGGACTAAATTCTTGAATCCCAGGACTCTGTGGGAATGGACTCCCCAAGAGGGGAAAAAGCGAAGCTTAACTATACTATATTACAATTTTAATACTGCTAAATAATAAAACTATTTACAATATATATTTACAGACCGATAAAGAAGCTGGAGAAATCTGTGGACATAGAGGATTCTGACTCTGACCATGCGGTACATCAGAAGGCACTGGAGAGGTATTTGCCTGCACTGCCTCTTCTGCCTTCAGGAGAGCAACTGAAAACGTGCAGATCAAGTGACACTACTTACAAAGAATATCTGGACTTGGGCACATGGCACACATGCATACCCATGTGTGGAATACATGTCAGGACCAGCACTCGAAGAACCACCACTGCCTCAGGTAGGGATGAGGACAAAATAACAGCTGGTATTGCCTGAACTGCCAGGTTCATGACCTACAATCTGAAACACTGTAGTTTCCAGACACAGGGTAGGAGAGGTTCGGGACAGGTTGCCCCCCACTCCAGGGTGTCACCTGATGTACTGGAGTCCCACTGAGACCACCCATTCCACCAGCCTGGGCTCCCTCACCCTGTCCTGCTGTGCCAGGCCTTCATGCCTCCTGTAGCACACACACAGGTAGGGACATGCCCAGCTGCAGAAAGACACAGACACTGAAATCAGCTCTGCATGGGAAGAATCAGCTAGGGGATTGCCCAACACTCAAGTGCACACCCCCTTTGGGGTGAAAACCCAAAATTATATGGTCATGCACTGCACAGAAAACTGTACAGCGTAAGCTCGTGAAATCCGCTCCCTCTCAGTGTGCAGGAAGATATGCACAGCTTTTTGCCCCATCAGTTATGAATAACTGAAACTGGGTTTTAGAATAAACAAAACAAGTTTATTAACTACAAAAGGTTTTAAGTGATTATAAGGGATAGCAAACAGCTGAACGCAGATTACCTTAGTAAATAAACAAAAATCGCAAACTGAGCTTAACACACTAGATAGGTAGTAGGATATACATTAACAAAATCTCACTCAGTGATAAACATGCTGGCAGATTCTTAAGGCACAAGTGCCTTGGCTTTCCCGGGTTTTCATACACAGGCTAAAGATCCTTCTAGCCTGGGACCATCACTTCCCACAGTTCAGTCCTTGCCCCTCAGGTCTTTCCAGGTGTGATGTTGCAGGGAGAGTGAGGTACCCTCAAGATGTCATTGTCCCCCTTTTATATCTTCTTCCCACTTGCTGGAAAGCTTTTTTGCTATGACCTGGGTCAAACAGTTCCCATTGCGTAGTGCTATCTCTGAGATGTTTCTATTGTACACAGTTCCTGGGGTAATCTTTGTGCTTGTGTGCATTTCCTCAATAAGCCATTAACATTGTCTGGCCTTAACTATTGTATCTGAAAGGTTGCTTGTGGGTGTTTTCAACCTCACAACACGTTTCCGTAATATGTTTCAGTAACACATACATAGCCAAACGTCATAACTTCCCATACCATGATACGACAATAACACATACAATCCAACAAGATACTAATATTTATGTTTAGCAGATCAAGGCTTTTAGAATGATACCTCACAAGACATACTTTGTACAAAACATATCCTAATTACATGACAGTGGTGAATATTGGAGTGTAAGGGTGTCACAAGGTTCTCATTCTAGAAGATGCAAAGGCATGATATCTAGGACCTTAAAGACCCCCCCCCCAGTTTCCAATAGAGCCATGTTATGACATTATATCAGAAAGGGACATCAGGGCAAGTGTCTACTCATAAACCTGCTGTGTCCTAAGTGAAGCCCTCTATTCCCCTTCAGATTTGTAATAAGTAAGGGAGCCTTCCCTGCAGTGTTGAGAGTCAGAAGAGGACAATGAACATTCTAAATCTAAGGGGGGAGAGGGAGCATCTGAAGCCTGAGTACTAGGATTCTACCGGACATAAGCCCCAGATCAGTACTCTGTGCCAATGATGTAAAAGGCATCAGTATCACAAGAGGGATTTTTAGTCCAGTGGATAGCAAGGGAGACGGACTCTTCTAAGAAGGTCCATTGTTACTGCACGCTTTTTTGTATTGAGAGGGGCAGTACCACAAACCTTAGGGTTGGCTATGCCAATACACTTGGTACAGACATTCTGTGCAGAAGCAAGTAGTGTTTAGGAGAGTAGTACTGATGAAATCCGTACCATAGTAACTGACTCCAAAGCACTCTGTGCTCAGGTAATCCCTGATGCCATGGCAGCAGCTGATTGTGAATCCCCAAGTAAACCCAAAGCCCCAGTACCATGCTCCCTCAGAGTGGTTACCCATATCAATCCATAAAGTCCCCTTAGAACCAAAGAGGTGAGATAACAGACCTCTTCTCGCTGGGAAACTCGCACTGAGATTTGTCCCTGCTTTTCCCAGATTAGCAACGCTCCTTTTTATCTGAGGACTTAGGTTTTTATCAGCCCTACCTCTGTCTGAAGCCATCATGAGTCTTTCCAGATGGAGCTCAGTTAGTAGATCTGAAGCTTATGGGGACACTCCTGCACCAAGGTGAAACTTTTCCAAGGGGGTCTGCCCTCCCCAGATCAGGGACTAGCTGCATAGACAGATCTAACAAAATCATCTTTAAATGTGCCTCTCTAGCTTTCAAGGACCTTCTAGAAAAGAAACTGCACACCACACATTTATCAGAAATGTGCTTCTCCTAAACAAAATGGCATGTTGTGTGCCCATTATTTACTGGAATTGCCAACCTGCAAGAGCGGCAATACTTAAACCCAGGAGACTTAATAACATCCCTCCCTATGACCCAATACCATGGAACTCCCAGTCAGAGAAGAAAAAGGAGGGAGTACACACACTTACAGCTAAGAGCAAAAAGGGATGCATAAAGATGCAGACACTGAAGAGCTCAGTCTTGCAGCAGTGGGTAGCGAGAAGGAACTGAGTGGTGGAATACATATGGACAAGCACTCAAGTACTTTCAGCTAAGTCCAGGAGCATGCAGCAGAATGTGCAAAGATGCTCGGTATGGATATGCTTCCTTTTTCCTACATGGAAGGTGAGATTATGCCCCCCTGTACCAGATTCCTAGATATTCCTGTTTTACTAACAAGGCAGTATCAGATCAGTGTACTGCTTTAAGAATTTCAGAACAGTATAGTCTGGGTAACCGAATGTAGAAGGGTACACCTGACTACTCACATGTGGCTCAGTGGTCAGACAGCTGACTACACATGTTACAGCCTACTAGGTCAGGAGCAGCAGAGAGACTGGCAGCAGCTCTGGCAACATGTACATCCTCAGTTGACAGCATACCAGAGTCATTGTTTCCAGAATAATCTTGGAAAAGCTGCATGATGTCACAGAGGAGTGGCTAAGGTCCCTCTCTGCTGGTTTTGCAGCAACAAGGGAGTAATCATAAAGACAGAGCACAATGGTCTTTCCCACATCCCTAGCTTCACTCACTGCCTCAATCTGGTTGTGAGCCAGTTTTTGGATAGGTGCAGCATTTGCTGTCAACAGCTCTCAGCCTCAATGCATTCATGGTGGATGCAGTCTGTGGGGCTGGCAATCTGTGGTCCCACCTAAGGAGGTGGTACTGAGAGATGCTATGGGGAGGTTGAAGAGGGCCCCCCCGCGTCCTTCGCAGTAGTGGCAGACAGCATGTTTGACAGCCCCTATCACCACAGAAAAGTGCTCCCAAACACTGGATGAGAGGGACAGTTGTGTGGCAAGGGGCCCCACTCCTCTTTCACCTCTCCACCACCACCACTCATCCTAGCCCATTTGTTTGTTTTAAAAAGTCCGTGTCCTATTCCTCAGCTACTCCTCTTCCCTGCCCTGACTAAATAACACTGAAAATTGCACACAACAAAATATTTTGATCTGGAACAGAAATTGTTGACATTTGGGACTAAACATTTTGCTATCTCTGAAACTAATTTTTGCAGGGTTTTGCTAAAAAAATCAAAATGTTTTGATTTGGTTCAAAACAACAAACAAGTTGCTCTCAAAATCCTCCACAAAATGGAATTACTGTTCCCTACACAGTTCTAGCAGGCATATTTTCCCTCAGTATCCTCCTCCCCCACCACTAGTAACATTACAATCATCTGAAAGAAGGGCTCATCATGAGCCAAATAATTTAAGTGTTTTGCTAAATATTACATTTTCTTCTTTCTGACCTTAACTAGTAATGCTTTGACTATGAGTGGCCAGTAGGGATTAATTTCAACATACTGACAGTCAGCTGAGTTCCAGGAAGATTTCCCCATCTCATTACTACCAAAAAAAAAAAAAAAAAAAAAAAAGTTGATGTGCACTGTTGATTTTTTTTTTTTATTAAAGAAAAGTACTATAAAGCATAATTTTTGCTCCAGTTTTACTTCCTTAGTTTGTAAATTATACATATACCAGATGCATAATTTAGGAACTTTGTTAAGGGTTCTTCTATACACTATCCCCTTTTAAACAGTGTTTGAAGAAGTAGTCCCTTTCTTTGTTTTATTAATACAAGAGAGTAGGGATCAACTAAATGTTTTGAATTTTTTTTTTTTTTTTTTTTTTTTTTTTTTATATAAAGTCTCCCACAAACAGGTTCCTTATACAAAAAGTCACAGCTTCAGATCTCTCATACTTATTTCATCTCCCACTTTGAGGTTAACAAATTTTATGTTTTTTAAAATACTGAACTTCTCAATTTTCAGTCCATTAGCACTTCAGAATTTTAAATAGGATTATTACTTTAGTTTTGGCAAAGAGAAAGAATATCACTTTCCATCAAATATCTGAAGATTAATTCCATGTCTCAATCTTAATATAATTCCCCCCCCAGAGGAGGGTCAAATTTTAAACTACCATTACTTAAGTCTAGAGACAAACTTGAATAAAAGTTAAACCATCAAAAATAGAGTTAGTTGCTCACAAGCACCTTTTAACTATAGACCTAAAGCTAACGTCTACTACTACTGAATAACTACTCAAGGAGTCATCACTTAATAGGGGATCAATAGTTCAACACAGGAATTACTATAATCCATTTTTTAACTATAACAGATTTGATGGCAACAATGAAAATATTTTACATAATATTCCCAAATCTATGGTAAACAGTACTTCTCTGCAATACCCCATGTGCCATATAATTCATTCATTAAGTAGGATTGCAGCTAACAAAATGACAGATCATTCTTCTTATAGTCAAGTATTAATAGAGCTAAAACACAACATCTATTTCTACAGTGGGAAATACCTACTTCAGCATGCAAAATATTGTCAACAACTAGCTGAGGCAGCACAAACCATCATCTTCTACTAAAGAAGTTATTGTTAATACCTCCCTCTCTCTCCCCTCCACAAATGTCTCTTAATATAATCTTTCAGAACTCTTTTTCCATACAGGTTATTCAGAACAATGTCATGAAGCAAATTCAGCTGTACCTGGGAGTCCTCAGGTCAGTTTTCTAACGGGAAATTTAAAACCCAAGGGTTGAGTAGGCTAAAGGGTTTAGATATACCTTCCATTAATTTTAAGTAGGAGACATATCTAATATCTCCTGACTTCTTTGAAAACATTTCAAAAGGGAGCATTTAAAAAAAAAATTAAAGCTAAGTTGTCCTGTGACACTGAACAGCCTCTCTCACTGAATTAAGATGCTCTGTTATAAGAGCTCAATTCCACAAACATACATGTACTTACCTTTACTATCATTGAAATAAATGGGACTACTAACAGGAGTACAGTTAAGCACATGTGCAACTCTTAGCAGGATCAGAGCCTAAAGTCATTAAAAATTAAATAAAGGCTGCATTTTCTAGTATATGAAATAAGTAGAGTATTACACTAGCTGACCTCCATTTTTGGGGGGTAGATATTGGGTATAGAAACTGTAAAGGATATAGAAAACAAATTTACTTAACTTGATGGCAAAATACCAAAAATAGACATAAAAACCTCAAAACTTGGTGAATCAAAGTTGTCGTCAAATTTCTCTTTTTAAATTTACAGCCACCCAAATTACTGAAACCAAGATAAGTTCATACACTATTATGACCTATTGGGAGGAGGAGTTTTAACACTATCCATTCCTTACACAACACTTATTCAATACATTTAAAATAGGTATTGTAAGAAAACCCATCTTCTAGATTTGACAGAAAAACAATACTATAAATTAGAGTGCTGTATAATGTATTTTCAGGTTTTATTCTCATTTACCTAGATTTTTACTTCCCTCCAAAACACATCCTTGACTTTTTAAAAATGTAACCTGCTTCATCTACATGAGTTACGTGAAGCTGAACATAAGAGACACTTATTTTGCTTTGAACAGTGTTCTAAATAGTGGTGAACAACTACCTTCAGAATGTTCAGTTTATTCATAATTCAGAGTTTTAGTTTCAAATGTTAAGTTGGAATTTTAAGACTGCTGATGGCACCTTCTGTTCAACAGAACTTGTAATTCTGAAAATGCTGTGATGTGCCTGACCAGGCCACATGACATTTGGTCTGAATAGGAAGTATTCAGATAACTTCACCACAATAAAGAATAATTGATTGGTAAGGAGGGCATTTTCTGGCATTTAATGATTGCCTGGAAAAACCTAAGGCTTAAGGCTGAGCTGAGGACGTCTTTCAGTCATTAGATGACTGAATCCTGGAAGTGAAGATCAGCACTGCTATTATAAAAAACACAAAAATATAAAACTGTAGAGAAAGACAAAGTAATTACATGCATGTGTTCAACTGAAAGCTGCCAAGGATACAGTGCTGTTTTAGAACAAAATCTTTTCCTAGTAGCTGAAGACCAGTAGTAAATGGTAGAAGAACAGAATTTTACACTTGTCACTCCATTAGTGAAATTCAAGATTTAAATTTATCTGTAATCTGCATATTGAAGGAGCTAGAAAATTCAATACAATCTGAAACTGACAGATGTCATCAAAATGCATTGGAACAAGTCTTTGACCTGATCTTGCTACCACTGGAAAAACTACCATTGCCATCAATGGGAGCAGGATTCACGTATTTGGGGGAGGAGGAGAAGAGAAACACTTGCCTTTATCTGATACTCTCCTTTAGTCCTTTTGGCTACTACACAAACCTTTTCTTAAAAATGCTGAGCAGAGAAAAAGCTGAATATATAAAAGAATCCCATCTATCTTTAATCAAGCCTTGAATTAATGTTCTATAAATGCAATCAGCTTAATCTAAGCTCATTTTTGACACTTTAAAGGTTATCTACAATACACAAAAAGCTTAAAGTAATAGTTTGAGAGGTATCTGAAAAATCTTTCTAAGCATACCTGAAAAATATTGCTGCAGCTCCTAATAATGTACATTAAGGTGAACTGATCAGGCATCTCTGAAGATGATAGGCAAGGGTTAAAAATGCACAAGACTGAGAAAATAGGCAAGGGCTAAAACCACAGAGTCAACAAGAAACAGTACTCCAAAGGAAAAATCAGAATTTAAAAAAGAAAATAAATTAAGATAAAGAGCTACAGGCCAGGCTAAGTGCAAAAAATAAAGTTGATTTATCCTGTCTCTCCTCCCTTTCCTTCCCACTATGTGTTATCTTGTTTTATGTTGCCTATTAGGGGTCTAATCTTGTTGGTGCACAGACTAATCTAACGCAAATGTCATGTCTGAGACCTATAAAATACATTTATGGAAGTGGGGGTTGTATTAACAGATGTTTCTGTGAAACACATACACACTTCCAAATAAGTGACCCACTACTGCTTTAAGGAGCACGTTCAAAGAAGTAGATGCTTATGTTTAGAATGCAGTTAATTTATTCAACCCAAATGACTCTACGGGAATATCATTTTGTCATTCTTGTTAAATATTATTATTCAAAGACCTGGGTGTATTGGCTGATTACAGAAGGACTATGAGCTGCCAATGTGATGCAGCCATGAAAAAGGCTAATGCAGTCCTAGGATGCATCCGGTGAGGTATTTCCAGTAGAGACAGGGAAGTGTTAGTACCATTATACAATGCACTGGTGAGACTTCATCTGGAATACTGTGTGCAGTTCTGGTCTCCCATGTCTAAGAAAGATTAATTCAAACTCGAACAGGTGTACAGAAGGCCTATTAGCATGACCTGAGGGGAGGAAAACCTTATGAGGTGGACTGAAAGATCTTGGCTTGTTTAGCCTAAGCTAAAGAAGGCTGACGGGAAATATAATTGCTCTCTATAAATACATCAGAGGGATAAATACCACAGAGGGAGAGGAGATATTTAAGTTAAGCACCAGTGTGGACACAAGAACAAATGGATATAAACACGTTTAGACTTGAAATTAGATGAAGGTTTCTAACCATCAGAGGAGTGAAGTTCTGGAATAGCCTTCCAAAGGGGGGGCAAAAAATCTAACTGGCTTCAAGACTGATCTCGATACATATATGGAGGGGATGGTATGATGAGACTGCCTATAATGACACGTAGTTAGCCTGCGATTGCTAGCAGCAAGTATCTCCAATGGCCAGAGATGGAACGCTAGATGGGGAGGTCTCTGAGTTACTGCAGAGAATTCTTTCCTAGGTGTCTGGGTGGTGAGTCTTGTCCACATACTTAGCCCTGGTCTACACTACGGGGTTAGGTCAAATTTAGCCACATTAGGTCGATCTAAAAATGACTGCGTCCATTCAACCAACCCCGTTCCGTCGACCTAAAGGGCTCTTAAAATCGACTTCTGTACTCCTCCCCGACGAGGGGAGTAGCGCTAAAACCGACCTTGCTGGGTCGAATTTGGGGTAGTGGAGATGCAAATCAATGGCATTGGCCTCCGGGAGTTAACCCAGAGTGCTCCATTGTGACCGCTCTGGACAGTGTTTTGAACTCCCATGCACTAGCCAAGTACACAGGAAAAGCCCCGGGAACTTTTGAATTTCATTTCCTGTTTGGTCAGCGTGGCGAACTCAGCAGCACAGGTGAACATGCAGTCCCCCGCCAGAATCGTAGAGCATACAATGTTTCTACACTCCCCCTATCATCTCCGTCCCTGAGGTTATCGCAGATTAGAAGGCGAAAAAAAACGCACTTGCAATGACATGTTTTCTGAGCTCATGCAGTCCTCCCGCATTGATAGGGCACAGCTTAATGCATGGAGGCATTCAGTGGCAGAGGCCAGGAAAGAATTAAGTGAGCGTGAAAAACGGAGGCAGGACGTGATGCTGAGGCTAATGGGGGAGCAAACAGACATGATGAAGCGTCTGTTGGAGCTGCAGGGAAGCCAACAAGAGCACAGACTCCACTGCATCCACAGTATAACCGCCTACCCTCCTCCCCATGTTCCATAGCCTCCTCACCCAGACACCCAAGAACGCTGTGTCGAATGCTTGGAGGTCCTGGTAGGGCAAGGTACCTCGCCAAGACAAAAGAACAAGAGCCCTGGAGCGGTTACATGTGTCAACCACAGAAGTGCTTATGGGGTGTTACAGTGCCAACTGGACTGGAATGTATGGCTGCAAGACTTCACCAGTGACAAAGGACAGGAATATGATGCACCTAAAATCTAAAAAGGCCCGCACATTTCCCAGAGTCACTACCCTGGATAACACAATATCAATGATTGCATTGGCTACTTGGATCACAGCAGCCCCCACAGTAGACTTGCCCACAAGAGCAGCCGTGACTGTGAGCTGAGCGGCCTCCATGCTTGCCGTGGTATGGCGTCTGCACGGGTAACCCAGGAAAAAAGGCACAAAACGCTTGTCTGCCGTTGCTTTCATGGAGGGAGGGGCGACTGACGACATGTACCCAAAACCACCTGCGACAATGTTTTTGCCCCATCAGGCATTGGGAGCTTAACCCAGAATTCCAATGGGCAGCGGAGACTGCGGGATAGCTACCCATAGTGCACTGCTCCGTAAGTCGATACTAGCCACAGTAGTGAGGATGCACTCCGCCGACTTAATGCGCTTAGTGGGGACATACGTAAACGACTGTATAAAATTGATTTCTAAAAATCGACTTCTATAAAATCGACCTAATTTCGTAGTGTAGACATACCCTTAGGATCTAACTCACCACCATATTTGGGGTCAGGAAGGAATTTTCCCCCAGGTCAGATTGGCAGAGACCCTAAGGGTTGTTTACCTTCCTCTACAGCATGAGATTCGGGTCACTTCCAGGTTTAAACTAGTGTAAATGGTGAATTCTCTATAACCTGAAGTCTTTAAATCAAGATTTGAGGACTTCAGTAACTCAGTCAGAGGTTATGGGTCTATTACAGGAGTGGGTGGGTGAGGTTCTGTGGCCTGCAATGTACAGGAGGTCAGACTAGAGGATAATGATGGTCCTTTCTGGCCTTAAAGTCTGAGTCTGTGCATCTCCCTTTGTTAATTTTCTCAGAAATCAACTTTGATAAAAAGTTACAACCTTCTAAAAATGATTTCTACAATTCTTCAAGTTTTAGAACTTGCACACACACCCTCAATAACAAATAGATATGTACACATATGTTAAAGAGGCACCTGAGTGGCTCCACATGTCAGTGCCAAGTTTTCCGCTTCAAGCAAAGTTGCCTGACAAAAGCATCTAGCTCTAGTAGGAAGGCAGATTCTCAACCTGGAGAACTTGTGGCTCACCAGACACTCTGCAAGGACAGACAGACAGCTGTAACATCCTTGTGAATTTTGTCCAGCGTCCTAAAACAAAAGGACCACTAGTGGAAATGAGAAACAAATTTTGATATGGATATCCTCCATACATACAAGCCATTTTGAACAACATTACTTCTTGCTTGTTTTCAGGCCGTTGGTGAAGGCTATACAAAACACACACACTTTTTAAACCGTTATCCACATTTTTAGGAGGTTAGTATTTTTTTTTTTAAGTTACTTACACAGTAGATAAACTACCCCACCCAACCCACCCACCATAAAAAGAGATAGAGGCTAATCTCACCGATAGCTTTCTCCAACTGTTACAATTTCCACTTCACTGTCTGTTGAGGTAACATTGATTTCTTCATTGGCAGTGACCTGGGGAGTGGAGGATGCTTCAATCACTACAACATCTTCATCAATACTTCCTGGAGCAGGGAAGGGGAGAGAAAAAATCATCTGTTTGGATTATATACATTTGACATTGCCTTTGTCATGCAAGATTCATAGAATCATGGGACTGGAAGGGACCTCGAGAGGTCATCAGTCCAGTCCCTTGCACTCATGGAATTCATTTTTTGTTTAGAAGTTATTACCTTTATATATTAAAAAACTGCCTTTACTAAAGTGTATGTGCATTTTATAGTATAAACACAAGTAAAAGGGATACTGTAGAGATCATGTAACAAACCTGTAATGCAAGCCAGTCAAAAGCATCTACCAAATCTGATCCAAAATAATTAATTATTCAGAGAAGCAGGACTGCTTGAACACTACCACCTCCGAACCCTCAACAATGACATTTTTAGGTTTGTGAGGCAGGCAACACACACAACTGAACTTACTGAGATTTTTCAGTTTTAGATTACCGAGCCAACAGATAAGAGATAACTAATAATCTTGAACGGAACATCTCTACAGTTTGTGGAAATAAGATGAAGTTAAAAGGCTAGAGACAGACAGCAAGTAGATATGCAAGCTTCTACCACAGAAGATCTAAAACATTTTAGTCTCATTACCTGTACCACTTTATTTCATTTAATGCCCACCTAAAAGGCAAGCTAGAAAAGGAGTTTAGAAAGAGCTGAAGAGGGCCAAACTGTGATCTAAGTCTTAAAGGAGCCTGCATGAACACATTGGAGCTTACAAGCATTTTTACACAGCTTATCCCTTTACTAAGACTTTTGGGCAAGAGACTGTGAGGGCTATGTATTTTAGAGAAAACATATTAGATTGTAGAAATTGTGTCTTCAGTTTTGAGGATTGGATGCATTCTATAACTTACATGAAGTCCCACCAAAAAAAAAATGTAAGACCAAAAAGACTTGGGGAGAATACTACATGCATGTTTAAACTGTGTCCTAGTTGCATTATGTTTCCTACATCTTGTAAGTAAACCCTTACAGAATTAAATCTGTATTTGCCATCTCCTTTTAACATTGCTATTCATATTCAAAATTAGAAAGTTAGCATGTTCTAAAGTTAAAATAAGAGTTCCTGAGTGATGGGAACACTGCTGACTGCAAGGGCATACAAGTGAAATTTCAATGGGGGGGATGGGGGGCGAAATCATGTCAATATTTTTCCCTAACTTTTTGGCAAACAAATCTTTTTCAAGAGGCTAAAAAATAAAGTTATTTCCGACTGCTTTTTTAGTTTCTAAATACTGAATATTTCTGTATTATTTTTACCCAGCCAGCTGGAGACAAATACTCGGTATATTAAGCCAGTTTTGCAAAGCTGTGCTCACCCACTCACTTTGCAAGAGCAATATTCTGCTAGGCAAGTAATATTGGCCCACTGTCATCAGTTTGCAGAATAGATTTTGTCTTTAATGGTAATATTTTCATTACTCCTGGGGGAATTCTGCGCCACTGTGCATGCGCAGAATTCATGTCCCCCGCAGGTTTCTTTGCTTCTCCACAAAAAAATGACTTTCTGATGGGGAAGCACAGGGAAGCCACAAGAGCCTCCCCAGCAGTATGTTTTGAGTCCCCAGGGCAGCCAGCAGAGAGGTAAATCACCGTGAGGCAGGTGGTGGGACTGGGGAAGACCTGGCTGGTGGCTCCTACCCTGCACTCGGCTCAGCTGCTAGTCCCAGCTGGACTGGGGAGGAGAGGACTTCCTCTTCCCCTGCACAGCATCTGGGGCTCGGTCACACCCACCCCCAGATTTCTCTGCAGGCAGCTCTGCAAACTCTCTTCTCCCCCCCACCCCCCCGCTTCCTGCACCCATTGTTCTTCAGCTGCAGGGGGAAGGATCACTGTACAGGGAGATGCTCCCCCTCCAGCCTCATCCCCCCTCCCCCCCCACAGAACCCCCACTGCCGAGCCCCATTCCCCCTGCACTTGGACCACCTGAAGCCACACGCACCCAGATCCCCACCCACCGAGCCTCAACCAGCTGCACCTGGATCCCTACCCTACTGAACCCCACTCCCCAGCATCTGTACCTCTCCACTGAACCCCCCACATCCAGCTCCCCCTGCCAAGCTCTAACCCCCACCCACATCCAGCTCCAGCTCCCCCACCCCCAAACTGAGCCCCAACCACCTTCCCCTGGGCCTCCCTGCAGAGTCCCATTACTGTTGCACCCATAACCCCGAAACAAACCCCTTTGCATCCAGATCCCCCCTGCACCCAGATCCCCCACTGAGCCGCCTGCACCCAGGTTGCCCCACACAGAACGCTCTCAACCCACACCTGGATCCCCCCACACTAAGCTCCTCCACACTTGGATCCTGCACACTTGCTGAGCCTGCCTGCCCACACCTGGCGCATCTTGCACAGAGGGGCTGGGCCCTGGGGTGTTTCTGGGGCAGGCCCAGTCCTTGCGCTGTGTCAGGGTTGGGAGCAGCCTCACCACTGAGTCCATGTCCTGGGGTGGAGCTACAGGTTGATCTCCCACCTCTGTGCAGGCAGTGGCCTGTGCTCCCCAACGCCATGCTGGAGCCTCCACATTTATTTGACCAAAAAAAAAAAAAAAAAGCGAGAATTTTTCAAATATTGGGCACAGAATTTTTAATATTTTGCTGCAGAATGCCCTCAGGAGTATTTCATGACAATTTTGCCAGGAGTCTATTATACACACCCATTTTCCATGAGTGAACCAGCTTATTGGAAAAAGGAAACTGAATTTACATATGCCACAGACAACGATAAGACACTTATTTAGTTACATACTGATGGGGTTTAGATAAGGGGTTAACAGTGATAAGAGTAAGAGCCAATTAGTACACCTGTTCCTGCCTCCCTCTCATGTGGGACAGGAGCTCCATAAGATCATTAGGCACCTGGGCCTTATAAAGAAGCTGAGGGAACTCAGTAGGGGGGAGCTAGGATTCTCCTATGGAGAGAAACGCCTACACCTACCTACCTACGCCGACGAAAGAACCCCCAGTGTAGCATCTACACTGATGTGCTGCAGCAGTGCCACTGTAGCCTTTCAAGTGTAGACAAGCCCTAAGTGTCTGAATGTAGGGTTGGTAGCTCCTTTCCATTGAAAGGACAAAAAAATTAGAGCATGAGTACATCTGTCATGGGTGTTTTAAGACCGTGGACAGCAGAGTTAAGGTTGTATGGTGTATACCCTGTGTATGTCCTGGTTTTCTGAAGTTTAAACTTTGCTGAACTCGATGTTCTGGAAGGTTACAAGAGGTCACTGGGAAACCTGAACTCTGTATTAATGATTTTATTATCTGTAGCTAGTGAACTGAATGTTTCTAGTCACCTAGTTAAACACTAAAGAACATGAAGAGCTCATCCTCTCATACCTAGTTTTATTCAGACTGGAAAAGGAAAAGTTTTCCTGTTTTTTCAACTGCAAATTGGTTTCTCAAGTCTGAACTAATCATTGAACAGAATTAGTTGAATTAAAATGGGAAAAAAAATACTCTCTGCACATACAGAAGAGGTTATTGTTGACAAAAGCTGCTTTAGCACTTCAACAAACTCTGGTTCCAAGTGTTTAGCCAGTGACTTCCACCTGTTCAGTGGTCTGACTTTATTTAAAACAGCAGCAAAAATGTACACATTGCTCAGTACTATTTTTTGTATTTAATTTAAATAATTTTAATAACTGAAATAAAAGTTTAGGCCTTAACATAGGTTGTCAGTTTCCTATTTAATTTAAATAAGTTTTTATATAAACCTGCATTTAACTTCAAAAGTGGTTTCACTGATTCTTATCCATCCTGCCAGTGGACCACAGTCTGGGAACCATTATTTTATTCTAGTGCAGGATTTAGGGCTAAGGTGGTTATAGGAATTTAAACTCTCAATTTAATTTTATTACAACTTAAAAGTGCACCATTATTAAGATAAATATTAAATACTGAACTCTCTTAACATGAGGACTATAGTACACTCTCCCACAGAACCTATTTCCGTTTTTAAAGGAAGAGCACCATTTGAAAGGTCTATAAACAAAAAGGAAAAATCATGCAAATACTATTCACTATAAAATGAACAGATTAATAACCAACTAGATTACTCACTCAAAAAAACCCAAGAGTTTTGTTTTACCTGAGGGAACAGTTGTACTGTTTTGGTGGTTGTCACCAGGAGATACAAATAAGTCTTCCTCTCCTTCAGTGGAAGAACTTGAGGAAGATTCACTACTGAGATCGTTCTCACTGGAACTGCTAGAGCTGGGTAGCAAAGCATACTTTCTTCGAGCTAATACCTCCCGTTTTTTCCTCTGAATTAAAATTCGTTCTTTTTGGTTTTGCGTTCGCTGCGAGGAACTGGTTTTCACAAACCTCTTTCTATATGGAGGTCTTCTCGGTGAATTGCTATGAAAACAGGGTCTTTTCATTAATAGTCCAGGTACAGATTCAGTCTCAGTACGAGGCCACTTTTGTGACCTTGCACTATGAGTTCTACTTGTACTCAACACTGCCTGAGTATGTCTTACGGGGGTCTCCTTTTCCTCATCAGATGTGATTGTATCAGAGTCTCCAAAATGTAGGCTAGATGACGGTGAAGACACACAGTCACTAAAAGAAGAATCATTGTCTTCACTTTGTGTTTCTAGGTGTTGTCTTAGTCCTAAAATTCCCTGGTTTTCTTTAACACCACAGTTTTGAGCATATGAAGGGCCAGCCTGCTGACTCTTGCGTTTTTTCCGCACCACAATACCTTTGTCTTGTTCTGGATGATTGCCATTCATGTCCTGCTTTTGAGAGTCACCACACAAGTGAGAGAATTCATTCCCTACTTTATTGGCAATCATCTCAACTTCCTCAGGGAAACTTTTGGCTGCCCCAATGGGCTCAGGATTCAAGAGGATCCCCTTCAGACTCTCCTGTCTCTTTGGTGCATCAGAGGGGACTTCACTCTTCATATCCGCTTTTATAGTATAGACTATATTACATTCAGGAGTCCATTGAGACATGGAAAACTGCAAGGAAGTCCTGGAAAGAAAATCAGACATGCAACAAGAAAAGAAATTAACCTACTATTAATGTTGCACTAGAATAGCTATAGATTAGCAACCAAAAAAACCACAACCCCCATATTTTAGTGGCAATGGGAGTATGCTAGCTATTTTGCTTCTTCCACTAAGCTAACACTAATATGCCAGAAAAAACATTGGTTTTATGAAGTATTTTTCTTGCTAGAAACATGTTTTGTTTTTATTCCAGATTAAATTTCTAGGAACTACTGTCAGCCAAAATGTCTATTCTACCTTTGGCCCAGGGGGCTTTATATGCAACTCCCATCAGCATTAAAGGGTCTTACAGGTGTATAAATAGGTGAAAGAATAGTGACTCCAAAGTATTAAGACAGGACAATGATCACATAGTGGGCATTCTATGACTCAACCTGCTGGTGGTCCCAAACACTAGAAGCCAACAACTTATAGCAAGGCATCCAACATGGCATATTCAGAGATCCTGATCACCAGGGTACAAGACAGAAACCTGGTAAGGAACTCAAAAGCAAGCGAGCTTTAAGGATATAACCATCCAGTACAAGTAATGCAATGTTCCCTACCAAGCAAGAATTTCTGAGGTGTCAAATCATTGTAATAATGTCTTCATATACATACAATGTAACTAACATAGAATCTTTCTTTTCTGGCCATTACCCTATTTTACTTAAGCACTGAATGAGCTACAGAATTAAGGGATTTTCCATTGGGTGCTCTCAATGTTATCTACACAGTGCTCAGAGGTTGTCAATTTCAATGCAATTTTTAAGACATCCTAAAACTGTAACACACACATGGGGTATTTTTTTATAATCTTAACATTAAATAGGTGTCTTAGAACTAGTTTGCCTTTCACATAGCTGTAAATAATTCTGTGAAAAGATATGAATACTCAAGATTATTTTAGAAAGTCTTGTTGAGTTCTGGCAAAAGGAAATATTCCAGCAAGCCAGTCAGAAATTTGCCAATACATTCTGGGCAGTCACTACTTTATTGCCCCATCAGGAGGTTTGCACCAGCTGTTTGGATAAAACAATTCTAGAAATCGCAAGTAACTTTGGCTTTTTTCCCCCCATCAAGAGTCCAGCAACATCTAGTACACATATTTTGTTAGGTCAGGTCAGCTATTTTGACTAGTACTGTAATACACGAAAATGTCTTGCTTCTGCCACTAACAAAATGAGGGAATGTTATTTAAACTGTCAGAACATTAACCAAAGAATGTTTAATTTCACACACACTGTAAAGTTTAAATTGAAAAAGCATTAGCTTTGAGAGAATTTACAAATATCTTGTAACACTTCACATGTAACAACATGCTGTCAAGAGATTAGTGACTGAGGCAAATTGCTTATTGGTTTCTAAAATATGGTCATCATACTAGACTATCTTTAAGGATAATACATGTCTTTAAAGTAACTCTGATACATTCACATATCTAGAAAATATAAATAGCTTTAATTTGTGACCATTAGCAACTCCTACAGTGGAGGAGATCTCTCCACCCAAATGGCCCAGGACATTGCCATAGTGAGAAACCTATCTCCAATCAAACACAGCCAGCTGCTGGAAAGACAAGGGTGCTGCACTACCTACCACAGGGCTGTCCTTAACCAAGCTTAGGTTTTCTCTTTCATATCAGCTTCTAGATAAAGAATATTTAAGTATGAATCTCTGCTGGCCCCCTCTGGCTGGTGAATGGAGGAAACTGAATCCTTCATTTCATTCAGAGTCCTTTTTTTTTTTTTTTTTTTAATTTAAGGGAAGGCCTCCACTATTGTACTCTTGACTCCTTTGAGCGGGGTGCAGGATTCCTAATCTATACTTTCCTGATCTCATGAATAGCTAGTGCATACCTGTTATTCCTGCTCATAGCTTTCTTCGTAAGCAACAAAGTGATATTAACCTGATTTTTCAGTTTAACTGATTTTCCTCAGAGCCCTGTGGGAAATGAGACTGCAGAGCCTTTTCGGTTTCAATCAGCTGCTGCTCAAGCAAACTATGAATAGCATCCTAAATACTGAAACAAAACACTGGCAGAATGAGGAAGATAGTATTAGATCAGTTCACATTTTATATAGTTGCAAGAAAACCTGAAGGGCTAGTTATCTGACTTTAATCAATTCGTTTCTCCAAAATGTAATGGCTTTGTCCCAGTTTCTCACTCAGGAAAGCTTTCTTTCTTTATAAGTAGATTCTTCAAGCCCTGGTTTTAAAAGGCTAGTGTATTCAAGGTACACTGGTTAAGATAAACTGGTGCAACATCACTCCTTTAGTAAAACTTGTGTTTTTATGGTACCAAGCACAGTGACGGAACACAACTATTTCCTTCACCTCACCAAAACATTTTGAAACCATGAGGCTGGAAGTTTCCTCAAAGTGGCTTTTGTCTATCAGCCTCTGCGTATTTGCCCCCAGAGAAAATCATGCATTAGATTCTGTCTCTCTGAATAATCTCATAAAGATGGCATGGGAAAAGGCACTACACAAAACATGAGGCCACTGATGAATGACAAAAGACTGGCACATATGTGGAATGGGGTACAATTATAATTCATATGTAGGAATACCAAATGTGGAGGTAGCTGTAACTGCAAGTTTGGAGTTTCCATCTCCTCTTGCGTATTGAGAGAGGACTAGCCTGGCTGTTCAAAAAGCTGAATACTTTCACCACTGCCAACCTCAGAATGTGGCCCCTATGCACCTACAGGCCACAACAGTACTTAATTTCTCAGCAACTCTGGTTTTAGGATTGTCTACACTTAAAAATTAGATTTACCTAGCTATGTTGCTCATGGCTGTGAAAAATTTTGTACTGAGTGCTATAGGTAGGTTAACCTAGACACAGCTAGGTCAACCTAGACACAGCTAGGTCAATGGAAGAATTCTTCTGTCAACCTATCTACTGCCTCTTGGAGAGGTGGATTAACTACATCAATGGAAAACCCCTTCCATTGATGTAGGAAGAATCTACATTATGGTGCGAAAGCTGCAGCTGTACTGTAGATATACTCTTATTCACCAGCATCCCAGCACTCAACCTGTTCTTCCAATTCACACAATAAGCATCCATTCCCTACTATCTGTCATGCAGACAGTTCACAAGATTCACTGAGAGCAACACAAACATTTTACAGCTTACTATTTGAGTAGATTTGACACAAATTCTATGTATGTATATAATCTATCCTTTCATAAGAAAGGAGCTATAGTACACTGAAATGGGAGAGCTGTGTACAGACAAGGCTATTTTCACTCCATGAACACTTTACCCTATGCTACTCGTGGTGGCAAATTGGCAGAGTTTCCCATATCATATTAGCTCCCCTGGTACTTGCTGCCAGGGAAGATTCCCTTCACTGCTGGAATGTTATGCTGCTGGTATGGCAAAAACATTAGTCTCCACAGACCAGGCTGGGGAAAAACAACAACAACAACAAACACAACCACTTTTGCTCTGATAATTGTTCTGAAATAAAAGCAGCAATACCCTTGGCAAGGTATTTAATGTCAGTATGCTTCAACTGGTAGATACACGTCTCATTTAGACTCCCAAAAGGACAATCCAAAAGCATTTGACTCCAACTGTGATAACATTAGAAGCATTTCCTATTCCTCTCAAAGTAATCAAGCTAGAACAAACACTAAGCAGGACACCAAGTAGCACCATGAGAATACAAGTGCCATTATGTTCTCTAACCTAAGGTGGGAAAACCACCAATGAAGTACACAACTGAGTTTAAAATTCATGTGGACTTTCCCAAACCAATCAGAATTATCTTCTATTAAGAGATCAGTGATCCACTACTGCCTGCATCTTCAAATTAATGGTGGCATTTTGGGGTGGACAAATGTATTTTGGATGTCACTAATACCTAAGCCCTTGTCTACTTTGCAAAAGGGCACAGAATTTAGCTTCACTAAAACCACAGAATTTAGCTTCAGTAAGACTACTGAATTTTATGGCACTATGGTGTTGCACAGTGGAAATTCTGGTACATCAGCTAGCTGCTTCTACTAAAATCAGCAGCTATGAGATAGTTAATACCAACATTTATATCATCATCTTTAGGTTTCAGAGTTAATTCTAAGATTGTTTCAGGTTGCTTACAAGCTCAAAGACAACACTACCTCAGTTTATGGTTACTTTGCATTCTCTTCATAGTCATAAGCAATACAGCTTGTTGAAACACAACTCTGCAGCAATAGGCAGTTACTGCAACAGAGCCACCATTAGTAACTATGAAATCCATAGGGCCCTGTATATCCTCAGCTCAGTTTGGAACACTCTAGTCACAATAAAATCTATTAGTAAAATTTGTGATTAAACGGCCTAAGCCATATTTGTAGGATTTTATCCTATATCATAAAGCAAACAAAACAGTCGTATTACACACCAGTGGTGTCTCTCTAAGAAACAATGCTTATTCCCGTGTCCACTGGGATTGCAGATTACATCAGCAATGTTGGAAGGATCTCATTGCAGAGAATCTGAAAAGTAGATCTGGTCATTTAGAAATTGGTCAACCAATTACTGTCACCTCACAGAATCCTCAAGACCTTTTCCCACCAGTGTGTAGAGTGCAGTCCGTTTCTGACGCTCATCTTCACAAGGCAGAGTTTGTTAAAGGAGACATTTGCTATTTTGGGGTTGTTACGTGGGCACAACTTAGAGGTCGACCTAGCTACGTCGCTCAATGATATGAAAAATTCAAACCCCCAAGAGACATAGTTAAGCCAACCTAAGCCCTGGTATAAACACCAGTAGGTCAACAGAAGAATTTTTCCATGGACCTAGCTGCTACCTCGAGGGCGTGGAATAACTACAGTGATGAAAAAACCCTTCCATCACTGTCTACCCCAGAGGCACAGCTCTCGTGCCACTGGGGCGTAGACATATCCTCTGTAGTAGCATTCTGTGTCTTCCACTTAAATTTACTACAGCACAGAAGGGGGTCATCTGCTTCTTTGATAACCTTTGAGCAAAGAAAGGTTTCCAAAGCTGGAGAACACCACAGGAGCAAGGTAGACATAAAAGTATCATTGCTAATTATCAAAAGCCATTGGTACCTGGATATACCACATCTCCTTTGCTAGAACTGTGTCAAAATGAAAACAGCTCCACGTTTACTTCATTTCACTCCACCATTACTATTCTTTCATTCTTTTGTGATGGAAAGTAACAAGTATTTCATGGGAAAAATAAAACCAATGATTAAGAGAATAAGAAAAGACCTCATGTAAAAAAAAAAAAATGTTCTGGACAGTAAAGAATGTAGAAGCATAGCAACACTTTCAAAGTTGCACCTATGTGGTTTTCCCACAGATATAAGAGACACCACTCACATTAAGAAATAGCCAACGGAAGATGTACAGTTATGTTTTCAGTAGCTGGAACCTATAACAAAGCACTTGATTTAGAATCCCAATTTAATTTTTACTAGGAAACAGAAGATGCCTAGTGGTATTATCCCTGTATGTTAAGTTGCTTCCAAAACATGTTGAAAGAGCCCCAGTGCAAGCCCTAATTTGTTTTGGCCTGAGGATGGAAGGGGGTTTAACTGAATTCAAGTGGTGCCACAGGCACAAGATCGATATTTCATCCATGTTTTCCTTTAAAGCAAGGCTGCCAAATAAAAAAAAAAAAAAAAAAAAAGATTGGTTTGTGCCATTTTTACATTATGATGTATAAAGGTGACCCAAAAGTTTTTCAAATAGAGTAGAATTTGTGCCTTGTCCAAGTTGGAAGACCATGCTGAAGAACAGTGCTGACACCCACAAGAGTCAAGGAAGGAGAGGGGGATTTAGTCGAATTGTTTAAAAAGTTGACTTTATTCAACTCTATGGATTAAATTTGCATTTTGAATAAAGAAAGACATAAGGCTCAAAATTATGGCCCTCCTTTCTCCCTCTCCTCCTGCTTCAGCGCCAAGTACACCTCTACCCAGATATAACGCGACCCGATATATCCAAATTCGTGTTATAACGCAATAAAGCAGTGCTCCGGGGGGGGGGGGGGGGGGGGGGAGAAATCTGCACACTCCAGCAGATCAAAGCATGTTCGATATAACGCAGTTTCACCTATAACGCGATAAGATTTTTTGGCTCCCGAGGACAGCATTCTATTGGGATAGAGGTGTATGAGGATGAAGCACTGACAAAATCCCACTCCACGCACGCACACGCACGCACACGCACGATTTCCCAGACTTTCTATTTCTGATGTTTCTAATGTAAGCAGAAAAATACTTCCGCCCTGCTATACACACACACAAATCAGAAAGCAAAAAGGCCACAAAAACTTTTTTCGGTATCTTTGTGAGGTCACCTTTACAGTGGTACTGTTTGGCACAATACTCATAGTGAACCAGTGACTTTTGTTTGTTTGTTTTAAAGAGATGCACCACTCCTCCACCAGAGCTTCCACCGAGGCCTGGTCTACACTTAAAATCTAGGTTGACATAGCTATATGTCAGTTAAGAGGGTGAAAATTCTCACCCAAACCACTATAGGTATGCCAATCTAACCCCCCAATGTAGACAGCTAAACTGACGTTAGAATACTTCCATTTGCCATCATTTGGTAAAGTGGTGTTCCTACAGCAATAAAAAGAAGCCTTCCTTCACGTTATTATTCAGCTTAATAACGTAGCTGAATTCGAAGTACCTTAGTTCGAACTTACCATGGGTCCAGACGCGGCAGGCAGGCTCCCTCGTCGATGCCGCGTACTCCTCTCGCCGAGCTGGAGTACCGGCGTCGATGGCGAGCACTTCCGGGATCGATCCCAGAAGATCGATTGCTTACTGCCGGACCCGGAGGTAAGTGTAGACCTACCCAGGGTTATCCCAGCATATCTACAGCACCATAGCTATATTGGTGAAGTCCCGATAGTGTAGACTTACCCTCAGACTTATGTCACCTGCACTTCCACTCACCCACTTATTTTGCTATACCAATACTAGATATGTGGAAACATTTTCTTAACAGATATTTGAGGAAGGATTTCTATACATATCTGTGGCAATATCTAAAAGAAATAGCAAATAGTGGTGCTCTTTCATCTGCAGTGATCACCACTTACAGCTCATTTTTTTTAAATATGAACTGAACATTCCTTTCTGGTACAGTCTTCACCCCAACAACAAGATGACAAGGAATTTGATCACAGCCTGAAATGCTGAATATCAAACATAACTTACTTGTTTTAGGAAAGTACACTGAGGACTACTGAATATCTCTGCAAAAACTTACCTACCCTGCAGGTAACTATAGTAAGCTAAATTATTTAAATTCTATTTAAAAAAAATATTAGAAGTGTAGTAGTTACTATATTACATTATTGTATCTATGTTCTGTCCAGGAAAAGAGAGTGAACTGCAAAAACAAACAAATCTGCTTTCCTCTTGTGATGTATCAAGATAGCCAGTGCATTTTTTTTAAAACTACCGTTTTACATTATAAAGATCCTGTGATGCCAGCTTTCAGGTTCTCCAGAGACTGCCAGAGGTCTCAAGGAAAGAGAAGGGGTTGGAGGCAAGCAGCGAGGTGGGGGTAACGGGGCGAGCAGCGATCGAGCCCTGTGGGGGAGTGAGGAGGTGAGCGGCAAGCCAGCAGCGAGTGGGGGTCCTTGCTGTAGGCAGGGGGGTGTCTGGCAGGGGAGTGAGGAAGCAGGCGGGGTGTGTGAGAGAGAAGGCAAGCTGTGAGCCAGCAGTAGGGTGAGGAGGCGGGCGGGGGGGGTGTGTCTGGCTGCAGGCAGGGGAGCGAGGAGGTGAGCGGTAGGTTTGGGGGGGTGAGGAGGCGGCAAGTGGTGAGTTGGAGGGGGTGAGGAGGGATGCAGGGGGGCAACCCCCCCAAAAAACTTACATAAATAAATTACAATGATTTGGATGTATATATGTGCATATTACTTTATTAACTTTAAGAAAAATAAATAATTTTAGGAAAAAGTGTCAGTGCGGCCCCCAGCAAGAATTAGTGTCCGCTCTCTGAGGCCACCAAAAAATTTGATGTGAGAACCCCTGCCTTAGGTGAAATTGACGAACAATTTACCCTATCAAAGCCTTCCTGCATTCCCCTGTCCCCTCAGAAGTAGTCCACAGCCTCATAATAACTTTCCTTGGCCTTGGAAGGCTGAACAGAGCTCTTCAGAGCCTATAAATTCTGCCCTGCTTAGTAAGTATGACAACATTGCAATGCCCTGATGGGTCTTTCAACACTCTTTTCAGCCTATCCAGGAAATTAAGTCATGTTTTACATTGGCAATGTAATGCATTAAAGAAAGAAATTCAGCCAATTGATATACTTTAAAGTAGTTAAAGAAAATTATGCATACAGTATTAGCTATAAGTTTTTGATTCCTGTAATGCTATCTGCATTATTTTGTTGGGTTTCTATTTTGTCTACTACTGGCAGCAGTTTAATATCCTTTACTAGTATCTCAAACAAAAAAAAAACCCACACACAGACACCACACAACACCTGAACAAAGGCATGTTAATCTCCCAAGACTCCCTGAAATCTATTGCCACAGCAGATAACTGGTACTGCAACACAAGAAGTCAATGCATGACATTAAACAACAAAGATTCCACAGTGGAAGTAATTTATGAAAGCAAACCTTCACATTCAAGGTCGATGGAAATCCTTGCGCCTGTCATGTTGGATTTCCTTACTTCTCTGAAGTACTGCCACAGCAGTGTGACAATACTTTTCATCAAGTTTCAGCTCCATGTGTTTTGACATATTTCTTTCCAAAACTAGCAGGCTTTAGAAGCAGTCTTGTACCAGCACTATTTTTTATATGAAAATCTAAGAATCTACAAGCCTATTTGTATTAATAGAAGTATGACAATTTACACCAATGAGCATCTTTCGGTCTCCAACCAGCGTCTCTAGGTTAAGATGAATGCCTAACTGGGCCTTTCCAGATTCTGTCTCCTCACCCATTAAAATCTGAGGCCATGATCCTACAGCTGGATCCTTGCACGGAGCCTATTGACAAGGATCTCCCAGGATTTTCCATTAAACTTCTAGCAGCTGAGAGTTTAATATTTCAGACACTTCAAACTTCATTAATTTGAAAGTTTGTATTCTGTCAGACCACAGCCAGATATATTATTTGTGTTTTTTAAAACTGGGACCAGGGATCGCAAGGCAGTTAAAGGTGTTTGTTGGTTTTAAAGAGCCCTGCAAAGTGAATATGGGACAGGTAACGGGCTCACCATACCCCCTATTTTTTTTTAAACTCAAAATATTCAACTACTGTTTTTCCTCTCCCTTTAGGAGTATGAAACACAAGTCTTGTGCTCCCTTATTTGATGGGCTAGATCAGGGGTCGGCAACCTGTCAGAAGTGGCGTGCTGAGTCTTCATTTATTCACTCTAATTTAAGGTTTCGCGTGCCAGTAATACATTTTAACATTTTTAGAGAGTCTCTTTCTATAAGTCTATAATATATAACTAAACTATTGTTGTGTGTAAAGTAAATGAGGTTTTTAAAATGTTGAAGAATCTTCATTTAAAATTAAATTAAAATGCAGAGCCCCCCTGGACCGGTGGCTAGGACCCAGGCAGCATGAGTGCCACTGAAAATCAACTCACGTGACGCCTTCGGCACCTGTGCCAGAGGTTGCCTACCCCTGGGCTAGACAAAGGTCTCAGCCATGACTTATGTGCTCTCTCAGCCATTTGTGGAAGGATGCTGTAAAAGATCCAGTAACACAAAGGTATTCAGGCTTTGGAATTAAATAGGTATTTTTAAAAAAGTTTTAAACAGTCTGAATAATTTTAAGGTTTCAATGATACGCGTAATACTGCAATCATACCAGTTTTAAAGGAGAAAAAGGGTAGATAAGACCTACATTTCCAACAAAAAAAATAAAACTAGAATTTGTTTGGGGAGTATTTCAGGCTTTTATACGTCATGAAAAAACAGCAGCACAAATCCCACTTTGTTTTGATAGTCACTTCTAAGGCTACAGGAGTGCTTTCACCTTCAGCCAGCCAAGTTCATCAATATGTACTTCCCCTCACACTAGGAGTTCAACATGATATATACTTTCTAGACTGTCAATAACTTATCCATGTTAGGACAAGTTTCCCCACCTTTTAAAACTGTGATAATGAAAAATGAAAGCAATCTTACTCAAAAGTAATGCTTTGAGGGGCAACAGTAAGGGTTGAGGGGCAAAAAAGGTGTGTTTTTCTAATCATGTTAGCTCTATCAAGAGTTGATCTACACAAAAATGTTATGGCATAATTATGTTGGCTGATTTTTATTTTGCCGGAAGTTATACTAGTATAACTGCTCTAGTGTAGACAGTTATAATGGAACAAAGGTGCCTTACACTGGTATAGCATATTCTGGGTCCTGAATCAGAAATTATACCAGTATGAATTATTTTATACTGGTATAACTGCATCCACACATATTAGCCTGCATCTTAACTTTTTAATCATGCTAAGGCATCTCAATCAATCTAACACAATTAGAAAAGCCACCCTTTTGCCCATCAAGACAGGGCCTAAAGGACTGGTTAATTAGGTCTTGCCTAGACCCGAAACACTACAGTGGCACATTGCTGTAGTCCAGGGGTCGGCAACCTTTCTGAAGTGGTGTGACGAGTCTTCATTTATTCACTCTGATTTAAGGTTTCGCGTGCCAGTCATACATTTTAACGTTTTTAGAAGGTCTCTTTCTATACGTCTATAATATATAACTAAACTATTGTTGTATGTAAAGTAAATAAGGGTTTTAAAATGTTGAAGAATCTTCATTTAAAATTAAATTAAAATGCAGAGCCCCCCGCCGCCGGTGGCCAGGACTCGGGCAGTGTGAGTGCCACTGAAAATCAGCTCACTTGCTGCCTTCGGCACACGTGCCATAGGTTGCCTACCCCTGCTGTAGTCCTTCAGTGTAAACACTACCTATGCCAAGGAAAGGGGTGTTCCCATCAGCATAGGTAATCCACCTCTACAAGAGGCAGTAGGTCGACAGAAAAAAATTCTTCTGTCTAGCACCATCTACACAGGGAGTTAGGTCGGCTTAAATACATCATTCAGAGGTGCAGATTTTTCACATCCCTGTGTGACATTGCTGGGTTGACTTAACTATTTAGTGTAGACCAGATCTTATATGATGCTATTGGGTTCTGATTCAACATAAAGAGTGTTTACTTTTGATAAAAAATGAATGGAAATATTTTAAACTACATCAACATGTGCAATTAGAGTACCCCACACATTTGCTATTACTACTTTACATTTGATATTAGAACCTTACTTCCACAGTTTCATTTCCAATATTAGATTAGAGGAGAAGTCCTAGCAAGCAATACAACAGGAAAGTTAGAACTAAGCTAGGAGACAGTCTGAAGGTCCTGACCTAAAGAACAGGAGCAAGAAGAATGTAAAGGCTCACCCTAGAGTGCCAACATTCAGGAACTCACACATGCCTCTCAGAGTAATGGGAGATCTTGATAACCATTTATGAACACCAATATGGATCCACAATTAGGCAAGTTAAGAATAGAGGCATATTAGGTTGAGTTTACTTCATTGTGGATTTCATTTAAAACAGCATTACTTTATAAACTCAAAAACTGCTATAGTAATGACAAACATTTGAGGTGTTCTATTTGTAATTGAAAGATAATACTAATATACTTCCAAAGTTTGGCTTTTTAAGTTTAACATCTTTAACTGGATTCCTTCCTATAATCATGGTAAGTATTCAATGCTTACACATAAGAAATATTATATTTTATTAAATTTAGCTCTAAACCAATTATACAAGCCTGAAACCAAATTTCAGAAATGGCTAAAGAAAGTTCAGGATATGCAAATAATCGATTCAAGTCCGCAGAATTATATTAGTATTGTATTTAAATCTCTAGCAGATCCCAGATAATATGCTACTTTCTACAACAGATACAGAATCACACTGTTGCCTAGTAATCTTTCAGAGTAAGAGGTTAAGACAGAAGGTTATTATTATTTATTCACTTTAGTAAGAGCAAGTTGTAGAAAGCTGTTAAGAACTTGAACAATATGAAACAGCCCTTTAAGGAATTTTAAAAATTCATGACTGTTTGTCCATTAAGCTCACAGATGCTCAGTTGTTACAGAAGAGCAAAAGGAATTATAGCTACACAAAGCACATAGGTGGTAACAATGATGGTATAAAATAAGTGACAGACGATTTCAGGAAGTTGCCGTATTGATGACAGTGACTGTTACTAAGCAGAAGTGGTTACAAGAGAAAAAACATTTTCCTATTAAGTACTACAGGTTACTTGTACATAGAAGAGGATAGGACAAGCAGAGAATGTTTGCAAGCTGGGAAAGGCACACATTTTCACTGTTAGACAAGTTCTCATAGCTTTAGATTTACTCTAAAAACCCACTGAACTTAAGTCTCTGACCGCATATTTTAATTAGTTGTCTTGGCAAGATATTTCTTTACACAAACACACACAATCATATTTCTATTCTAAGAGTCAACCACATTATTAGCAACAGAAAAACCCTAACAGGCATTGAACTTAGTTGTATTACAGCAATTCAACTGGTTTGGCAAGAAAACTGTCCAATTTTTAATCTAAACTTGTTAGTATACGGTTACAAAAACTCCAATTTTATTTTCACCCTTACATTTAGTATTCTTAGCTTCAGCTTTGATTTAAACATGGACAGTTAGGTTAATAACACTATGTAAGTCATGGTTTTAAAATGTAAGCATTACTATTTGAAAACCCTGGAATGTTTTAGCTTCAGTGATCTCCAAGGCAAATACAATATCAATTAATTCAGGAGTAAGAGTTCTTCTTTTTCTTCATTCTGTTGTAAAAAAGTTTTACTGAAGCCTTTGGTCAAGCCCTAATTTAAGGCTTCAACAAACTAGATGTATTCTTTCCAGGGAAGTGGGAAGCTAGCTCTGGCAAGTGATGGAAACATCAACTTTCATTTTAAATGAAAGCTTGATTTTGTGAAAGTTTCTAGCCCACGTGTCTGCTAAAAACCTTCTAAACACAAAGTATAATGATGCAGTGCCATCATGAATCTGCAGACAACCCATTGCTGCGGCTCATACCTTTGCTAAGCAGCAGAATGAAACAAGACTGATCACTACCACTGTTAGTGAGAACCTTGCATGTGGGAGTGAAACTATGAACGGTTATGACCATTTCTGATGCTGCTTTGGACAGCTATGGGCAGAAGCAGACACTGGAGTTATTCACCAGGGAGGAACAGCCAACTAATGGAGGTTGGGGAACGAGAGTAGGAGAGACCTCTTCCATTTCTTCCCCAGCAATGCAGCCAGAGGATGATGGGATAATAGTGGACATTCTTCTGTTGGCAACAACCAGGAAAGACAGAACTAAGAATTTTTCACTTGACCAGAGCTCAAAGAGCCACACTGGCAGCAACTAGAAGGGATGGAGTCTCATTAGCCCTTCATTTTTCATCTCTTGCTAGTAGGCTTAGTTCTCTATCTAGTAACTGTCAGGCAGATGTTTCAAGCCCCGATTTAGGGCTTGTCTACATGGGGAAATTTAAGAGTATACAGTTATACTGCTGTAACTATAGTAAATTTCCCCATTTAGACTAGCCTTAAATAGCTCAGAACAGCAGAAGGGAGCAGAAGAAACCGGAGTTCAAATACTTGCTTAATCAAAGTGAAAATAAAATTCATCCCAGTCCCAAATTATACACATCACAAAGTCACTATACAATCTAGCTCAATATACATGTTTGTAAATTTGGGCCAGAAGGGTCCAGAACAAGAATTACCATGTGCACTGCAGATCAGGATTAAGACACATTGGTAGAGCTGTTTTGGAAAGCATTTGTGCAGCATCTGCCTGCATTATGGCTGGTTTGCGCGGTGCTGTTAGTTTGGTTGACATATGAATTACCGTATATACTTGTTCATAAGCCAAATTTTTTTAGTAAAAAAGGGAAGCACCAGAGAAGGGGGTCGGCTTATGAACAGGTATAGAGAGGGAGAGGTGGGACACAGCCCCTCTCCCCAACCGAGGGAGCAAAGAGAGGCAGCACAGCCAGAAGCGAAGAGGCGGGGCCAGAGTCTCTCAGCTTATGGCCACGCTGCTCTCCCCCCAGCCTCCGAAGCAGCCACGCCGCCCGGTCTGGCCCGCCGAAGCAGACTGCGGCCGCACCAGAGACATCCGCCCCTGGCCTTCTCCAGATAAGGTGGAAAGGGATGGGATGAGGAGAGTGTGGGGGTCCCGGGCTATGGGTGGGGTCATGTGGGGGGGGTCACAGGGGTTACTCCTCTGAGTAACCTCCTCCCCCCCGCCAAAAAAACAGTTCACCACTAGTTGCTATCCCAGCCTGTCAGGGTAAGCAGCTGGTGCACCAGGACACTTTGTTTACTTAGGTTTACCTCTGTGCCTGTGGACGCTGGAGGTAAACAAACCATCTCGGCCCACCAGAGGCTTATCCTGATGGCCCAGGAGCCAAAGTTTGCTGACCCCTGAATTATACGGTCAGCTTATGAATGGGTCATAAAAATTTTCCATTTTTACTTATCCATCTTGAGGTGGTCAGCCTATAAATGAACCGGCTTATGATCAAGTATATACGGTAAGTTTCATCCTCTTAAAATTCTTGCCATTATCTCAATTATTCGACAATTCAGCCTCCAATCTGTAAAAAGATCATCATTAACTAAGCTTTCTAAATAGAAAGTTACTACCAAAGCAGATGATGTGTAAATTGAAGTGTAAAGAATATTCCTTTTTGAAAATACAGTATAGGTTTTCACTCAAGCACATGAAATCATGAATACATATACACAGGGAATAAGTTTATTAACATATATTGTTCTTGTTGATCAGAAGACCTCCTCTGCTCTTTCTTAAAACTCATCCATACTAAGGAAAAAAAGGTTTTTTGTTGAACATGATAGTTGGACACATTTTAAGATCTTAATGTAGACAGGGAAATTGCAGTTTGTATTAGCTGGCTGAGGAACTCTAGGCTCTCCACAAGGAGCTTCAGCAGGTACTGCAGCATACCATTGTACTAATGATGTCATCAGACCACTTCCTACAGTTTTGAGTCTGGACATTCTGTCCCCTCCTGATTGACTGACTGTTTGCCCCAATCCATCCCCATACCTCAGCCACCCACCACCTTCCATGCACGTTTCCCCTTTTCCTCCCCCCCTCCTCTTATTCCATTTACCACACACACACTTTTTCGTTTAGCTAATTCCTTAACATTTTTAATAGATCATGGTATTAACATGACAATTGCAAGACATCACTCTGGTGGTATGTTATATCCTATTCTCCTACCCTTTACCTGTCTCCTCTATTCAGACTATACATTTGTCAAGAAAGGGATTGTCTACTACATTGCATACTGCATAGCACAATGGGGCCCTGTTCTCAGCTGGCCCCCAGGCACTACTATAAACAACAAGAGAGTCTGCTAGAAAGTCTACCAACATTTTTAGATCTAACAGCAAGGCAAATTTCTTTCTTTGAGCCAGCAAATTATAAAATAGTCTATTACACTAAACAGCTTGTGATATGTAATTTTACTTGCTAGCACACCAAAAAAAAAAGTAATTTAAAGCATTACCTTTGTCTCAGGTTCTTAAGACAAGCCAGACAAACATTTTTCTGTAGCGTCCAAAATAACAAAAAGAAATGAGCAGAGCGGGAAAAACAAACATTTGAAGCCCCCTATAAACAGTGGAATAGGTCACATTCTCCTAAAATACCCCACTAAAAGAGGATCGAGCTAACATAAACAAAATGAGTTATGAGAAACAGATGCCAAATATACCTAGTGATTACTCTTTCACAGAGATTTAAAAAAAAGTGCCCTCATTTTTGTCATTAAAGCCTGTGACTTCTGTGCAAACATCTCTTATAGATACACACCAAAGGTAAACCTCATTCACTCAGGAGATTATTTTGGGGCTAATTTAAAAAGACCAAAAACTTTAACCTCCCTGATGACAGAAGGTTTTGGCGTGCATGTCAGAGACATTTAAAAATAACAGTAGGTCTCCATCAGCTGAATTGCCCCCACAGTTTGAGGCAACTCCATTAGCAGAACCTACGTCGCTTCCCTCTCCCACACCGTCACATTAACATTCACACAGGAAAGGCCTGACCCACCACACACAACAAACGGGACCGTTCACCAGAGACCCTTTATCTGCCACCCATCGCACCAAGGGGCACCATCAGCAGCCTCGGACTCACCCACACCTTAAAGGGGACAATACACACCTCCCCCAGCGCCTCCCTCCTCTCCCCCACAGCCACAACCGGCCCCGCCCCCACATCCCGCTCCCAGCGGGGGGACCCCAACGTACCTGGGACATTAACGCCGCGGGAGGGGGCGCTAGGTGGTAACAGCCCCCAGCTAGGGGGACGGGAGAAAAAGGAAGAGGCGCCGCCAGCCACCGGAAGGACCCAGCGCGGCACAGCTCGTCTTGGCCCGGCCCAGCAGGCCCCGGCTCCCTTCTCCGCTGCGCCCTCACCCGGGGCCCCGCCGCCGCTCACGCACAGCCCGCAACACGGCCTTCGCCCCGCTGGCCGAGTCCCCACCCAAAGCCGCTCGGGGCCCGGCGAACGCGCAGCCCAGGCGGTTGGGGTTTTGTCTGCTACGCAGCCCCCTGCGCGGACCGCCGCTGCTGCCAAGCCCTCCCTCCCCAGGCGCGGCACGACACTTGGTGCTGCTTTACAGCAGCCTGCAAAGCGCAGCCGCTGCGCAGAGCGCCCCTCCTTCCGTGCGGCTCCTCCGCCTGGGCGGGGCTTAGGGTGGCGCGAGGCCTCTGCTGAGGGGCGCCATCTGTTGGGCGGAGGCGTGCATGGCAGCGGCAGCAATCGCACAGCCAGGGCCGCTGTGCTGAGCCCACCCCTGGCTCCTGATGGAGATGGAAGATGGAGAAGGTGGAGAAGGGCAGAGAGGTAAGCTAAGCAGTTATGAGCCAGGCCCAAGCACATCATGCGATTGGTACAGAAATCACCAGATATTGTTAAATAATAAATGCGGGGATCTTTGTATTTGCTTTGTGGTTTCTGAGCCTCTCAGGTGCACTCCCTTCATCTTTTCATACTCTTATCCTTAACCAGGAGGGTTACAAACTTACTTAAAAATAACTCGAAGATCAGACTATCTGATGAATGCACCTGCAATAAGGAGTCTGTGAGAGACTAAGCTGCCCTTCTCTTCCTCCTCATTATGAAGGCCCTATGAAGGCTCAATCACTGTAAAGTTGTTTTTGGCTCTGGATTCAGACTATGCTAAAGCATTGTTCATTAACAGTTACAAAACTGTTTTCCCATCACACAATAAAATACAAATAAATAAAGATGTATTATAAAAAAGATAGAGAATGTTGCCAACTTAGTTTTTCTGGTGTCCTGAGCTGAGTTTCACCTAGTTAAAAAGTCAAGAGGTTCGCCTCTATATGCTCTGGTAGAGCTCCATTCAACTACCTACAAAATGGATCCTTGTCCCTCATGGATGACTGATGCTAGTGAACAATACCTGGGCTCTTTATTATAATAGACCAATGGCTCCACTATGGTTAAGGTTAAGACCAGCTTTCTGGTTAAAGCTTGACTGTTCTAAATGCTCTAAAATCTGTACAGAGTCTCAGATTGCCTTGGAATTTGGGTGCCTCCTGAGAGCCCAGGGTTTGACAAGTGATCCAAATTTGTGGCCATTTGAACAAGGGGTTCCTAAAATACGCCCATCCCCCAAACTAAATCAGCTTTTCTTACAGTGCATATGTTCTGCTGGCAACACATTTTTGCTCACAGACAGAAATCAACTCAGGATTGAGATTATCACACCAGGGTCTCAAAATCTTACAAATTACCCCCAACAGAGAGTATCCAACCAACTAACCCATTATGGGAAGTCAAATTGCAAATGTTATTAGCCAAAGACTTTAGTCCTCCTGCTAGGAGTAGCACCTTTTGAAGTGCTTGGCAATTTCTCAAATGGATTACACTGAGCATGTGCACAGAGAGAGGGGCTAACTATCCAGAGAACTACTTCAACATCACAGGACTATATGGTTTTGATGGAATTATACAGGGGATAAATGGGGATGGGTGAGTAGGAGAGGGTTGGAGGTCAGGTGATGGAAGGGATGGGGTGGGGGCTAGAAAGAGTGAGAGGGGAGGGGCAGTGGGAAGGGGGATATATGGGTGAGTGACAGGAGGAATGGGGTAGAGTAGGGGCAGGAACATCTGGCAGCCCTACATTTCCTTCCTGCATGTGTGCTATGACCTGGGGGCTCCCAGACATCTACAGGGGCTATGATTCCCCCACTGCTTCTACTCAGGTGATCTGGAAGTCTTGCCTTTCTCCCTACCCCCTTTGGGGCCTAGGATCTAGAAATCCCCCCGGTGCCATCTGAGCCCCACTCCCTGCTCCCATGTGAGTGTCAGGATCTAAGGGTCTCTGCCATCTATGGCAGTCTGACTCCTGGCATCAGCATCCCATCTTCACTTTGGACTGTTATGTGGAGCTGGTGACATTTCCCCCACCCGTTCTTCCCCTCCTTATCTTCTTGGGGTGGTTAGATGGCTTGCCCCCATTTGGAGGAGTCTGCAACAGCAAATCTGAGAGCCAAAAGGCCAGAGCGGGGAGCCAGGCCCAGCCCCACAGGACAGAAGCTGCCACTGTGGGGTGAGTGCAGGGTAGGTTCCCTCTCCAAACCACACCCCAAAGGCCTTCCCTTCACACTGGGCAGGGATAGAGACAATGACCCACACACATTCAGTAGAAACCACTTTCACTCAGCCCCCAACAGAATATTTTCACCAGATGCCTATGCTGAGGGGTGAGTGCCCTGGGCACAATGGGTCTCTGCGTTAATCCACTACTGAGTAGAGCACAGCATGCAGGGCAGGGGTAAGGAGAGGTAGGAGGTAAGTGGGGGGAGGGGACAAATGGGGAAGAAAGAGAGGAGGGACAGAGAGGAAGGGTAGGGGGCAGGTATGAGGTGGGAAGTGGAGAAGGAGGGTGCATGGGGAAGAGAAAGAGCATAGGGCAAGTGTAAGGTGAGGAGGGGAAAGGAGAGGGCAGGTGTGGGGAATGGCATGGTTCCCACACTATAAAATTTAGCACTTCAGTACTGGTGGGGAGCTTAGAACAAGCATGCTTAGAGCATGCTCCAAGAACACGCTGCTGAGATGACTGAGGAGCTGATAATGTGTATGCTTAATACCTATCAGAAATTCTCCAGCTCTTGAGGAGTGGGGTTGGAAACACCCACTGACATAAATGGTTCATAGCTATTGTGTCAGGCTGTTTATTTCTCTCCAGTGTATTCTCTTTCAGTTGAGAACATCTCAATTAGATGAATGGGCCATTTAACATCTCTCTGGGCCTGATGTGATGAGGATGATGTGTTCTAGGTGTCAACTAACAGCTAAATGAGCTGGGGAGGATGAGCTGGAAATGTTAGGGGAGGGGGAACGGTTAGGATACATGTTGCCAGGACTGGTGGTGCAGGAGGTGGAGAATGAGAGACACACAGCAGTCTTCTCTCACACACTTAAAAGGTTAGTGTAACCACCATGTTATAGAACTGACTAGATTTGGGACATATGCTATCTGTGGTTTCTCTTTCACTGGCCCTGTTAGCAACTACACATTGCAACCATTTCAAAGTATGACCATTATTTCTAGTCCACTATACTAAACTGTACAGGAGCGGGGAGCCAAAAAATTAATTAATACAGAGTTAAGGTTGCCCAGTGATAGCTTGTCTCTTCCAGAATGTCAAGGTCAGCAAAACTCAAACGTCTGAAAACCAGGAAATACAGAGTTAAGGTAAATGCCTACACAACCTTAACTCAACCCTGTATGGGTGATGCTCCAAAACACAGATAACACACACTTAGACTCTGCTTGTTAATTGTAATGGAAAGGCACTATCTGCACTTGCCCTATGCTCAAATACTGAAGCTATGTCTCCACTGTGGACCTTACAGCGGCACAGCTGTCGTGGTACAGTTGTGCCGCTGTAAGGTCTCCAGTGTAGCTGTTCTTTACCAGCAGGAGAGAGCTCCGCTGCCAGCATAACTGAACCACCCACAACGAGTAGCATTCCCTATGTTGGCAGGAGAGCTTCTCCCGCAGACATAGCGATGTCCACACCAGCACTTTTGTGAGTGAAACTGCTGTCAGTCAGAGATGTGTTTTTTCACACCCCAGCCAACAAAAGTTTTACTGACAAAAGTGCTAGTGTAGACAAAGCCTGAGTCTATTCCCTGACAGAGTATCACACTTGCAAAATTTAACAACCACTTCAAACCCTTTTACAACCCATTTATACTTGCACACAGTATACTAGTTAAATCTATATTTTCCCCTACCTGTCATTAAATGCAGTCTGCTCTCATATCCCACCTCACTGCTAACAATACCCATGCCAAGAAGACACCAGTGCCCTGCTGCTGACACAACTTACACAGTTCCGTATTGAAATGTGCAGACTGAAAACTCAATGTACACATGCATCTCTTTCCTTTGATAACACAGGGGAGAGGGGGAGACTTGGATTCAGAACTCCTCACATCACAATCATAGCTTTGATGCTCCTCAGACTAAAACTGATCCCCATATCTCCTTATATCACAAACACTCCTTTACCAATCTACAACACCTACTGCCTCCACTATCCAGTGCTCACTACACCTAAAGCATGGATAGTAACTTGAGTACATGCAAATAATTTCCAGTGGCTCTTACGACCTCCAGGAAGACTGCGTTAAGATTGTGTGGGCATTTACCTTACTTCTGTATTTCCTGGTATTCAGAAGTTTGGAAGGGCAGAAGTTATCATCGAGCAACCTTAACTCTGCATTAACAAAGTTTGTCATTTAATTGGCTGTGATTGTTAATGCTTCCCTCTGAGAGGGCTGGCCACTGACAATGCTCAGATGTGCCAGCTCTCACCCAAAAATAACACTTGATAGAAATTACTTTGTCCATTATTGAACCACTCAATTTTTTTTCTGGGAAATGAAAAGTTTGAGGAGGCATTGTCAAAAAGTTTGTAGAAAAAAAATTCATTAAATTGTTCACAATGTTTTAAATATTTTTAGAATTTAAAAATATTTTTCATTAACTTTGTTTTTTCTTCCACATACTACTCAATCTACTTATAGCCTTTGACAGTATTAAAGGATGATGCTATTCTGGCTGAGAGACCCAGCAGCGGTGCCCAAATGTGCGATGAAGTGGTTCTACTCATTCCCTGAGGGTATGTCTACACTACAAAATTAGGTCGAATTTATAGAAGCCGGTTTTATAGAAATCGGTTTTATACAGTCAATTGTGTGTGTCCCCACATAAAATGCTCTAAGTGCATTAAAGTTGGCGGACCGCGTCCACAGTACCGAGGCTAGCGTCGACTTCCGGAGCATTGTACTGTGGGTAGCTATCCCACAGTTCCCGCAGTCTCCGCCGCCCATTGGAATTCTGGGTTGAGATCCCAACGCCTGATGATGCAAAAACAGTGTCGCGTGGGGTTCTGGGTACATGTCGTCAGGCCCCTTCCCCTCCGTCAGAGCAATGGCAGACAATCGATTCGCGCCTTTTTACTTGGGTTACCTGTGCAGACAATATACCACGGCAAGCATGGAGCCCACTCAGCTCACCATCACCATATGTCATCTGGGTGCCGGCAGACGTGGTACTGCATTGCTACACAGCAGCAGCTAATTGCCTTTTGGCAGTAGACGGTGCAGTATGACTGGTAGCCATCATCGGCTATCTGGGTGCTGGCAGACGTGGGGCTACATTGCTATACAGCAGCAGCTCCTTGCCTTTTGGCAGTGGATGGTGTATTACAACTGGTATCCATCGTCGTCGTATTCCTCAGTGAGTTAGGTCAGAGGCACTTGGGCAGACATGTTTTGTCTCCTGGAGACAGTCCTGCCGGCAGTCCTATTGAACCATCTTGACGATGATATCTAGCTGGCATAATACAGCATCTTCTGCCAAGCACCCAGAAGATGCCGATGGCTATCAGTCATGCTGCACCGTCTGCTACCAGCCTAAGATGTAAAAGATAGATGGACCAGATTTGTTCTGTATTCATTTGCTTCCCCCTCCCTCCGTGAAATCAATGGCCTGCTAAACCCAGGGTTTTGAGTTCAATCTTTGGGGGGGCCATTCTGTGTGACAGTTGTTTGTGTTTCTCCCTGATGCACAGCCACCTTTGTTGATTTTAATTCCCTGTAAGCCATGTCGTCATTCGCCCCTCCCTCCCTCTGTCAGACAATAGTTTCGCATCTTTTTTCAGCCCAGACGCCATAGCACTGGGATCATGGAGCCCGCTCAGATCACCGCGGCAATTATGAGCACTATGAACACCACGCGCATTGTCCTGGAGTATACGCAGAGCCAGAACATGCCAAAGCAAAACCAGGTCAGGAGGCGATTGCAGCGCGGCGACGGGAGTGATGAGGAAATTGACATGGACATAGACCTCTCACAAAGTACAGGCCCCAGCAATATGCAAATCATGATGTTACTGGGGGAGGTTCATGGCGTGGAACACCAATTCTGGGCCCGGGAAACAAGCACAGACTGGTGGGACCGCATCGTGTTGCAGGTGTGGGACGATTCCCAGTGGCTGCAAAACTTTTGCATGCGTTAGGGCACTTTCATGGAACTTTGTGACTTGCTTTCCCCTGCCCTGAAGTGCCAGAATACCAGGATGAGAGCAGCCCTCACAGTTGAGAAGCGAGTGGCGATAGCCCTGTGGAAGCTTGCAACGCCAGACAGCTACCGGTCAGTCGGGAATCAATTTGGAGTGGGCAAATCTACTGTGGGGGCTGCTGTGATCCAAGTAGCCAACGCAATCAAAGACCTGCTGATATCAAGGGTAGTGACTCTGGGAAACGTGCAGGTCATAGTGGATGGCTTTGCTGCAATGGGATTCCCAAACTGCGGTGGGGCGATAGACGGAACCCATATCCCTATCTTGTCACCGAAGCACCAAGTCACCGAGTACATAAATTGCAAGGGGTACTTTTCAATGCTGCTGCAAGCCCTGGTGGATCACAAGGGACGCTTCACTAACATCAACATGGGATGGCCGGGAAAGATACATGATGCTCACGTCTTCAGGAACTCTGGTCTGTTTCAAAAGCTGGAGGAAGGGACTTTCTTCCCGGACCAGAAAATAACCATTGGGAATGTTGAAATGCCTATAGTTATTCTTGGGGACCCAGCCTACCCCTTAATGCCATGGCTCATGAAGCCGTACACAGACAGCCTGGACAGTAGTCAGGACCTGTTCAACTATAGGCTGAGCAAGTGCCGAATGGTGGTAGAATGTGCATTTGGACGTTTAAAAGCGCGCTGGCGCAGTTTACTGACTCGGATAGACCTCAGCGAAACCAATATTCCAATTGTTATTGCTGTTTGCTGTGCGCTCCACAATATCTGTGAGAGTAAGGGGGAAACATTTATGGCGGGGTGGGAGGTGGAGGCAAATCGCCTGGCCGCTGATTATGCGCAACCAGACACCAGGGTGCTTAGAAGAGTACAGCAGGGCGCGGTGCGCATCAGAGAAGCCTTGAAAACCAGTTTTGTGACTGGCCAGGCTACGGTGTGAAACTTCTGTTTGTTTCTCCTTGATGAACCCCCCGCCCCTCAGGTCACTCTACTTCCCTGTAAACTAACCACCCTCCCCTCCCCCCTTCGAGCACCGCTTGCAGAGGCAATAAAGTCATTGTTACTTCACAGTCATGCATTCTTTATTAATTCATCACACAACTAGGGGGATAACTGCCAAGGTAGCCCAGGAGAGGTGGGGGAAGAGGGAAGGAAAAGGACACACTGCAGTTTAAAACTTTAACACTTATTGAAGGCCAGCCTTCTGATGCTTGGGCATCATTTGGGGTGGAGTGGCTGGGTGGCCAGAGGCCCCCGCACCGCGTTCTTGGGCATTTGGGTGAGGAGGCTATGGAACTTGGGGAGGAGGGCTGTTGGTTACACAGGGGCTGTAGCGGCGGTCTCTGCTCCTGCTGCCTTTCCTGCAGCTCAACCATAAGCTGGAGCATATCAGTTTGATGCTCCAGCAGCTGGAGCATCGACTCTTGCCTTCTGTCAGCAAGCTGACGCCACCTATCCTCTTCAGCCCGCCACTTCCTCTCTTCAGCCCGCCACCTCTCCTCTCGTTCATATTGTGCTTTTTTGCACTCTGACACTGATTACCTCCACGCATTCTGCTGTGCTCTGTCAGCATGGGAGGACATCTGGAGCACCGAGAACATATCATCCCGAATCTGCCGTTTTCTCCTTCTAATCTTCACTAGCCTCTGCGAAGGAGAAACGTTTGCAGCTGGTGGAGGAGAAGGGAGAGATGGTTAAAAAAGACACATTTTAGAGAACAATGGGTACACTCTTTCACATTAAATTTTGCTGTTCACATTACACAGCACATATGTTTTCGTTACAAGGTCACATTTTTCCTCTTATATTGAGGGCCTGCCGGTTTGGTGTGAGAGATCACTCACGCAGTGCCAGGCAGCAGAATTCGGCTTGCAGGCAGCCATGGTAAGCCACAGTCTTTTGGCTTTTTTAACCTTCATAACATGTGGGAATGGTTTCAAATAGCAGCGCCCTCATTTCCCATACCAAGCACCCGTTGGGTTGGCCATTTAAAATGGGTTTGCAATGTAAAAGGAGGGGCTGCGGTTTCTGGGTTAACATGCAGCACAAACCCAACTACCCCCCCACCCCCACCCAATTCTCTGGGATGATCACTTCACCCCTCCCCCCCACCGCGTGGCTAACAGCGGGGAACATTTATGTTCAGCCAAACAGGAACGGGCACCTCTGAATGTCCCCTTAATAAAATCACCCCATTTCAACCAGGTGACCGTGAATGATATCACTCTCCTGAGGATAACAAAGAGAGATAAGGAATGGATGTTGTTTGAATGCCAGCAAACACCGGGACCATACGCTGCCATGCTTTGTTATGCAATGATTCCAGACTACGTGCTACTGGCCTGGTGTGGTAAAGGGTCCTACCATGGCGGACGGGATAAGGCAGCCCTCCCCAGAAACCTTTTGCAAAGGCTTTGGTAGTACATGAAGGAGAGCTTTCTGGAGATGTCTCTGGAGGATTTCCGCTCCATCCCCATACACGTTAACAGACTTTTCCAGTAGCTGTACTGGCCGCGATTGCCAGGGCAAATTAATCATTAATCATTAAATACGCTTGCTTTTAAACCACGTGTAATATTTACAAAGGTCTGGGAGCACGCCTTGGGTGAGTTCGGGGGTTACTGGTTCCAGATCCAGGGTGATAAACATATCCTGGCTGTTGGGGAAACCGGTTTCTCCGCTTCCTTGCTGTGAGCTATCTTCATCTTCATCATCATCTTCCTCGTACCCCGAACCCGCTTCCCTGTTGCGTGATTCTCTACTGATGGAGTCAAAGCACACAGTTGGGGTAGTGGTGGCTGCACCCATTAGCATGGCATGCAGCTCCGCGTAGAAGCGGCATGTTTGCAGCTCTGCCCCGACCTTCCGTTTGCCTCTCTGGCTTTGTGTTAGGCTTGCCTTAGCTCCTTAATTTTCACATGGCACTGCTGTGCGTCCCTGTTATGGCCTCTGTCCTTCATGGCCTTGGAGACTTTTTCTAATATTTTGCCATTTCGTTTACAGCTACGGAGTTCAGCTAGCACTGATTCGTCTCCCCATATGGCGAGCAGATCCCGTACCTCCCATTCGGTCCATGCTGGAGCTCTTTTGCGATCCTGGGACTCCATCTTGGTTACCTGTCCTGATGAGCTCTGCATGGTCACCTGTGCTCTCCACGCTGGGCAAAGAGGAAATGAAATTCAAAAGTTTGTGGGGCTTTTCCTATCTTACCTGGTCATCTGAGTCTCTGAGTTGAGAGTGCTGTCCAGAGCGGTCACAATGAAGCACTGTGGGATATCTCCCGGAGGCCAATAATGTGGAATTCCGTCCACACTACCCCAAATCCGACCCACAAAGGCCGATTTCAGCGCTAATCCCCTCGTCGGAGGAGGAGTAAAGAAACCGGTTTAAAGGGCCCTTTAAGTCGAAAAAAAGGGCTTCGTCGTGTGGACGTGTCCAGGCTTAATTCGATTTAATGCTGCTAAATTTGACCTAAACTCGTAGTGTAGACCAGGCCTAAGGGAAATTACAGATAGTAGTGATGTGCTCCTACTCTTCCTCCTTCAGAGCTCTCAGCTATGGAGTTCCACAGGCCTCACTCACAGAAATGTAGGGCTGGAACAAGGGACCATGAGAGGTCATCAAGTCTAGCCCCTTGCACAGAGGCAGAATCAAGTAAACCCGACCCATACAACATATTCCATACACAGTCCACTCAGTTGTACCAGCATTATATTTGGGGAATGTTTTTCTAACATTAATACCTGGAACAGGCTTCTCTGGAGGTAGAAATGGTGAGGTTTTTAAATTAAAATGTTTGGGGTTTAAATTTTAGGGAAAATGTCCTTGTCCCCATCACCATCTGCATACTTTGTGTGGGCATTGTGAAAGTGAATCCCTAAATTTAGTGGCCTATGTGAGGCAGAAGAGGATTGAAGCATATGCGGAGTGGAAAAGCAAACACTACAGCTGTCAGTGCCGTATCTTTTCTGAGGATACATAAATTAATTTTGTAAGGTCATTCATTGAGCATCTTTCAAAAGTACTAATTTCACAATAAATGTGCACCACTCATGTAATTATACATTTCCTGAGATATCTGGAAAAACAAAGTGTCCTAAACTCCTGGATACAAAATTTTGTCACAAAATGGCCTTGAGAAATTACATGAATCCAGGGTGCTCAAGCAGTCAGATGTTTTCTAGTCACATGATTAAGGAGATGTAGCAAGAGTGATAGTTACTTTTATCCTTTTTTATGTGATCACATAGAAGAAACTAACATGATAGAGGGAGAAGTATTTTTTTATTTGTGAGCAACTAAGTTCATAATTTCATTAAAAAAATCAAAACCAAACATTCCACCAAGCACATTGCTCATGGAAAGATAATATATCTGTATACTTTTTCAATGCTGGTAAAATAAGTAGAACGAAATTTTTATTTTGTTTAATTTTTGTGGGTGTTTTTGTATTTTTCCACGATGAATCACAGATAAATAAAACAGTAAGATCTCAACAAACTACCTGTTTCTATTCCATGATCTAATTTCAGATCAAGAGATTACATGCTATTTCCTAGCAAATATGCACAGTTTTAAATAATCAAATGGAGAACATTAATTTCTGATTTATAAATAATTTATGGTTCTTTTCCTTGCTATCTTATGGGTGAATTATATTGGAGCTAAAGCAGAAATTAATTTCTACAAAGTTCTTCTCACTTTTATATTATACACTATTTCAATAATATATCAACAGGAAAACTACACAGTGGAGTGGAAGATGGTGTTTCCCATTTATAGCAACCAAATGCATTAAATTTTAAAATTAAGGATCACTAATAATTTATCTGTATTCAGTTAGGCATTTATGTACAATCTATATTATGCTTCATGCTTTGCTTTCAGGAGAGAGAGAGCACGCACGCAGCAAACAAACTTTGCATATAATTAGGAATTAGGGCTGTCAAGCAATTAAAAAGAATTGCAATTAACTGCACGATTAAAAAATTAATCTCATGATTAATTGCACTGTTAACCAATAGAATACCATTTAGTTAAATATTTGTGGATGTTTTCTACATTTTCAAATATATTGATTTCAAATACAACACAGAATACAAAGTGTACCGGTCTTACTTCAGATTTTTGATTACAAGTATTTGCCCTGTAAAAAAACAAAAGAAATAGTATTTTTCAATTCACCTAATACAAGTACCATAGTGAAATCTCTTTATCGTGAAAGTTGAACTTACAAATGTAGAATTGTGTTAAAAAAAATGCATTCAAAAATAAAACAATGTAAAATTATAGAGCCTACAAGTCCACTCAGTCCTACTTCTTGTTCAGCCAAATCACTCAGACAAACAAGTTTGTTTACATTTGCAGGAGATAATGCTGCCCACTTGTTTACAATGTCATCTGAAAGTGAGAAGAAACATTCACATGACACAGTTGTAGTCAGCGTTGCAAGATATTTACATGCCAGATGCACTAAAGATTCATATGTCCCTTCATGCTTCAACCACCATTCCAGGGGACATGCTTCCATGCGGATGACAGGTTCTGCTCGATAACAATCCAAAGCAGTGCGGACTGATGCATGTTCATGTTCATTATCTGAGTCAGATGCCACCAGCAGAAAGCTGATTTTTCTTTCTTGGTGGTTCGGGTTCTGTAGTTTCCGCATTGGAGTGTTGCTCTTTTAAGACTTCTGAAAGCATGCTCCACACCCAGGGCCAGCTCCAGGGTTTTGGCTGCCCCAAGCAGTCAAACAAACAACAAAAAAGCCGCGATTGCGATCTGCGGCGGCAATTCGGCAGGAGGTCCTTCGCTCCAAGCAGGAGTGAGGGACCGTCCGCCGAATTGCCACCAACAGCTGGACGTGCCGCCCCTCTCTGAAGTGGCCACCCCAAGCATCTGCTTGGTAAGCTGGTGCCTAGAGCTGGCCCTGTCCACACCTCGTCCCGCTCAGATTTTGGAAGGCACTTCAAATTCTTAAACCTTGGATCGAGTGCTGTAGCTATCTTTAGAAATCTCACACTGGTACCTTCTTTGCATTTTGTCAAATCTGCAGTGAAAGTGTTCTTAAAATGAACAATATGTGCTAGGTCATCATCTGAGACTGCTAGAACATGAAATATATGGCAGAATGTGGGTAAAACAGAATAGAGGACATACAATTCTCCCCCAAGGATTTCAGTCACAAATTTCATTCATGCATTTTTTTAACAAGCGTCATCAGCATGGAAGCATGTCCTCTGGAATGGTGGCCGAAGCATGAAGGGACATATGAGTATTTAGCATATCTGGCACGTAAATACCTTGCAATGCCAGCTACAAAAGTGCCATGCAAATATCTGTTCTCACTTTCTGGTGACATTGTAAATAATAAGAGGGCTGCATTATCTCCTGTAAATGTAAACAAACCTATTTGTCTTGGTGATTGGCTGAACAAGAAGTAGGACTGAGTGGACTTGTAGGCGCTAAAGTTTTACATGGTTTTGTTTTTGAGTAAAGTTATGTAACAAAAAAAAAATCTACATTTGGCAGTTGCATTTTCACAACAAAGAGATTGCACTACAGTACTGGTGTGAGGTTAATTGAAAAATATTATTTCTTTTATCATTTTTACAGTGAAAATGTTTGTAATCAAAAATATACACTTTGATTTCAGTTACAACACAGAATACAATATATATGAAAATGTAGAAAAATATCCAAAATATTTAATACATTTCAATTGGTATTCTATTGTTTAACAGTGTGAATAAAACTGTGATTAATGTTTTTAATCACGATTAATTATTTTGAGTTAATTGCATGACTTAACTGTGATTAATTGACAGCCCTGTTAGGAACACAGGAGTGGAAGAGACTTTCAGGTCATCCAGTCCAGTCCCCTGCTATCACAGGCAACTACATCATATAAGACAGTTAATTAATTTAGCAAGCTCCATCTGAAAACTACTTGTCGGGGACTCTAACCCGGACGGCACGGTTCGTTGTCTGACTGCAAAGAGACAGGCAACACCAGCAAGGTCCAAACACAAGCTCTTTATTGAGGAGTGCACACAACAATAGAGAGCGGCCTGTCTCCAAAGAGAACCAGCCACGATTACAATAACTAGTGAGGTTATAGACAGTTCCGTCGCGTCATAGAAATTTGCTTAAAACAACCCAACCCCGTTGATTAGTTAGAAACTTCTAATATCCATGCATATCTATCTTTCTTGACACTACAAACCATTCATGATGCCTCAGCAACTTCTTATCAGCTTTGTTGCCATGCACCAGAAACTAGGAGAAAGAGGGAGTTAAAAACATACAAAGAACAGAAACAGGGAGTGGAGGCAGTATGTCTCCTAATCTATCTTCTGAGCATACTGTTCTTAGCACACCTGGTACAGGAATGCAACTCCCCTTTTATCTCACTTTTTCAGCTTAAACAACTATGTCTTCGATTCTGCCCGGGGACTACCCAGAACCTCTGTTGGCCTAATTCTGGTTAGGTTGGCATAACTGCTCTACAATTTTCTTTTTGGGACTACTTAACTGTAGTTAAGTAGTTTGCCCACACTACTCCTATTGGAAAGCTGTTTCAGAACCTCACTCCTCTGATGGTTAGATACCTTTTTCTAATTTTCAACCTAAATTTATTCATGGACAATTTATATACATTGGTGAAAGTAACTTACAGGACTTACTGGTACTGCCGGAGTCCTGAAGGGGGCGTGGCCTCATCCGTAAAAGGCGTGGCCTCAACTGGAAGAGGCGGGGCCTCGGAAGCCGGTGCGGTCCGGCATGGCGTACTGGCTCTTGCCGGTACGCCGTGCCGTACCGTACCAGCTTACTTTCACCTCTGTTCTTGGGCCAACATTGTCCTTTAGCTTAAATAGTTTTTTTCCCTCCCTGATGTTTACCCCCTGATGTATTTGTATAGATCAATTATATCTCCTCCAGCCTTCAGCTGAAGAAGCCAAGCGTTTCCTCCCACAAAACAGGCTTGACTTGGAATAGGAGTTAAGATAATTGAAAAAACTGCATCTCATTTTGGCTGTCAAGATAGGGCTCCTGGTAGCGGAGAAAGACTTGAAAACATCAACCCTAAAGGCTCAAGAAACAGAAGGCAAATACAAAGAATCCCCCACTTATTAGCTTAAATTCTCATGATTTCTAAACCAATCCCATTATTCTGGGAGGGGGCATGACTCATGGTTTTTGAGAACTTGGGGTTGGCGATGCTGGAGTAGCTTTCAGGCCGTTTTCCTTAGGCTAATACGGTTTCTTGAGGAGAATGCGACTCTACCATTGTGGCCGAGCAGCTCCCAAACCTGAGAGGCCCCAGAGATGCCCAGGGAGCCCAGGCCTGGCTGATCAGAGGCTCTGCACAGTGGTTCCTGGGCCTCAGTGGCTGCCCATGACAGAACCCTGGGCGCCAGGCAGGAGCCTTGCTCAGAACATACCACAGCCCCCAGCGGTCTTTTCTAACAAGCTCCCGGGGCTGCAGTCGGGGACAACGGGAGTCTCCTCAGCCCTGCCCATGGCCAGCCCCACCTTCACCTCCTCCCCACAGAGCACCCCGTCTCCCAGCCCCCGGGCGGAGACCAGAGCCCCCCGGACACGCCCCCTGGCGCAGGGCGGGCAGGCTGTGCTGTGAGGGAGCGGGGCTCAACGTAAGCCCCGGGGAACAGGAGGCGGCCGGGCAACGCGCATGCCCGTTTCAGCCAGGTCCTCTGCTGCCGCCATCCGGGTACTGACGGAGGGAGGGAGCAGGCGGCTGAGGGGGTTTCATTGTGCGTGCAGCTGCCGCGCTCACTCGCCCTAAAATGGCCGCCGCTGCCGCCGTCTCCTCTCCCGCCGCCCCGTCCGCGGGGCCAGCCCAGATGGAGAGCAAGAAGATCACCGACCTGCGGGTCATCGATCTGAAATCGGAGCTGAAGCGGCGCAACCTGGACATCACCGGGGTGAAGACCGTGCTCATCTCCCGGCTCAAGCAGGTGAGAGGCCGGCGTAGGCCGCGCGGCCAGGCCAGGCCGGGCCGGGCCATACTTTGCTCTCTGGTTTCGAGAGCCTGCTGGGGCCTTGCCCGGCTCTGAGCTCCGGCCGCGGGCGAACTGCTGCTGTTCACGGCGCTGCCCGCGGAGGGGTCTCTCCGCCCTTCGCCCACGAGGGCCGCCGCCGCCGCGCACCCCCTGAGGGGCTCGTCTGGCCACGCAGCCCTGGAGCCCGCCGCTTGCGGTTGGGGGTGGAGACTGGGGGTGGTGCCCGGGCCGCAGGTGCCCTGGGCTGGTGCTATCGGCCTGGTCTGAGCAGAAATCTGCATTTGGACATCGCCACAGCTTGTTTCATCTGCCAGCTCCCTTCCGAGGTAGGGTAGCGGCTCCTGGGAGCCTCGTACTGCGGGATTGAGCCCAGCACACACAGGCAGGCGCCTCTCCGCCCCTGGGCTCCCCCTGTAAAACAGCCTGGCCCTAACCCCACTTTTGCCATTGCTCGGAGTTGGCATAGATGGCTGACGCTATTTGCGTTGCTTGATAAGCTCAGTGGTTCTGTTGCCTCGGCACCCTTCTCTGTTGGCTCTGTACGGGGCCTATTTACAGCATAAGGCTGGCTGCTTTCTTCTCCCTTCTGACATCGACTGAGCATCTCAAGGTATGGCTGCCACGAAATTACGTGTGGCGAGTTGCCGGCCTGTGCAAATGCAGGAATATTCTTGTAATGGTATTTTCCTAGGGCTTTGATCTGGCCTAAATGATGTTGTCTTTACATTTAAATTGCCCTGTATAATTACGTTTTATGTGAGTAGTGTGTTGATCTGTGTTACATTTTGTAAAAATGTTACACTAATCACTTAGGCTGCTGCCCTTACCTAGATTATTTTCTTCTCCTCCTCAAGTCTTAAACATACTATCTAATCTGAATCCTTTAAGCAATATTTTGTATTTAGGAAGAACAAGTAATTAGGCTTTTTTGTATGAAAATTATCAACTTCTAGTTAAATTTCATAAAACATTTTGTCTTATTTAGGCTATTGAAGAAGAAGGAGGAGATCCAGATAATATTGAAATAACTGTTTCAGCTGATACACCTATCAAGAAGCCAACAAAAGGCAAAGGTTAAAACCTGTTAATGCAAATTATACTGTGAAAAATCTATTTACTTAAGGTTTTTAAAAGTTTAATTGTCAAATTAAAAATAAGTCTTCACCTGTTGTGAATACTGAGAAATAGTCCTTGTGGATATCTGCCCAAATTATGAGGACTTGTCCTTGATATACAGTTTTGTCCACTTGTTTATAAATGTAGTCAAATAGGGTCTCACTCCTCCCCTGCCCCCCAAAAGAAACAACAACAAAAAAACAAACTTGAGGACTGTCTGTGGTACTGACTACTCTCACATATTTACAGGTATCTGCTACTTATTATTTTTTCTGGAAATGCTCAGCCTCTATTTAAGATTGTCATCCAACTTGAGAAAAGAAATAGTGTCATGTGATGGAGGTGACTGTACACCAAAAATAATAGTGGCTAGTCTAAAACTAAATTGCATGTCAATCTTAAACTGAAATATTCTTGCATAAAGAATTTTTTAATAAGTCTTATCTGTACTGCGTGGGATAAATGCAAAAAGAAACAGACTGGTGACTTGGTTTTGCTTCTAATAGTCAGTTTCACTTTCTCATGTGAAATTACTGCATTGTTAAGGAGGAAACAAAATTGTATGGAAGCTTGAAAATTTAGAAACCTTTCTACTGATCTTGTTACACAGGGCTGTGTATTTAGCAAAAAGTAAACTGAGACCTGAGTTGTTACTCCTGCTGCTACCACCAGTGTTTACCTCCTTCCTTCTTCAGCCCTCTAAATCATGAATGATACAGGCAAGTTGCATCTTAGGCGCATTTAACATGCGCAAATTCAGCTTTGCGTGGTCGGCAAAAACGGGGGGAAAAAAGAAAAACAACAATATAAAAACTGCATTTGAAGTGCGGGCGATTCTGCCTGCCATTGAACTCAATGAGTGTTTCACTATACGCGGTATTCCCTTTACACCCTAACCGCGGAACGGAACCCCCGCGTAAGATGAGACTTGCCTGTATACACATCACTATATTGAATTAGCCTCTGACAAGGTCCCTCTTGGATAGTCTAGATCTCCACCCTGTTACTCTGCCTTCTGAGACTATTACTGTGTGGGGCAAGTCTTTGAAAACTGCTAGTTAAGATGTGGCTTCTAGCTTTTCTATAGAGTTAAATTGTGGGTTTACCTATAGAATATGAATCCTTCCTTTTTTTCAAAAAGATGCCATCTGTCTTAAGACAAGTTCTCACTTTCTCCTCTCACCCACTCTGAAAAAAATTATGGGAATTGATTATAATGGGATACTTACTTGATTCACATTTGTTTCTGTTAACAAAGATCCTTTGATAGAACCTGAATATAATTCACACTTCATATTTAAATTTTATAACATTACAAACACAGTGCTAGGCTGACTGCATTGAAGAATTATACTCTTACCATATTCCGATATGTTCATCTTCTAAAGTGAATGTCCTGGAGGAATGTATTCATTTGTCAATACGATCTGTTATATTTTCCCAGTCTTGGCTTTTCAGAACAATCAGATTTTACCTTTTTTGGTTACTTGGTTAGGATTATATGCATTCATTTAACCACATGATGTTGGTCTCCCCTCCTGCTTGTTTCTCTCTTCCACTATAGAGATTTAACTTTTCTGCTAAAATGCTATTACTTTAATCTCTTATAAACCTAACAGTTTCCTCCAGTTAGAAAGACTAGCACTTGAAAAACACATTGGTCAGCTTGTCCCACGAAGTTTTCCCTGGTAAGCAGGGGAATTTAAGCCATTATTTTCTTCGGAAACTGAGCTTCCTTTAAGACTTAAAGTATGCCGCCATAACCTGTAGTGTAGACATAATTTATGTCATTCAGGCATCTGAATAATCCACCCCCAACCAACATAAATTACAGCGACATGAGAGCCGGTGTGGACAGTGCTATGGATGGCACTCTCCTGTCGGCATAGAGCATCTTCGCCAGACATGCAGCTGCGCCGCTGTATGTGTAGTCAAGCCCTAAGACTCTAGCCATTCTGGTTTCAAAAACAGTCCTCCAAGGTGAACAGATACAGTTTTCCCTCCCTGATGGACTTTGCTAACAAACTGCTGTAGTGATCTTTCTGCTGCTCATAGCTTTATCCAAGCAGCTGTAGGGTGAAGCTAATAAGTATCTAGCAGGTTTTACTGATGCTATTCGGAACTTTATGGTAGGGACAATTTTACTGCTTCCTGATCTTAATACAGCCACTGCTGGGGTGGGGGAAAGCTATGAACAGCAGGGGCTGCCACTGAAATTGTAAGGGAAGTAGTAGATCCATTAGAAAGACGCTGGAGGAAGGATAAGATAGAGGAGAGACTTCTTTGGAACATCTGTGAAAGGGGAGACTAAAGCTTTTTCCATTCAAGTAGCAACTTCAAACTTTTCAGACAGCAAATCAGTTGAGGCTTTCAAAATTTTAAAAAAAGCTAATAGGCGTCTATGGTTTCAGGCCAAGATAAAACTGAGTGCTAAATAGAACTTGCTTGAATAACTTCTGTTGTGCCTCTTCACTCCTGGATTTAATAGCTAATTCCTCTTGTGTGCAGGCACTTCTTTATTAAAAAAAAAAAAAAAAAAAAAATGCTTCCTTACTCTCCTGTCACCAAAATGTTGTTCTGGCCACATGTGAAGATCCTAATAACTTAGATGTCAAGGTCAGATGTAATAGCTCACCTACAAGGAATTATGTAATATTTTCTGTGAAACATTATTAGATGTGATCATTCTCCTGGAGCATTTGTAACCCAAATGCTGCAGCTTTGCGCTAATGCTGGGGAACTTGAGATTGAAACATTTTGTCTATAGCATAAAATAAAACGGGATGAATGAGAAGTAAACATTAAAACAAGTTTTTATACCAAGATGCTAATGCAAGGACACTAGTTTGTTAAACTATGTTTAAGCAAGACCCATTGGTCTCACATGACAAACTTCCTTTCTTGTCTAATTTCAGGCCATAATTCCAGTTTAAAGTCAGTGTGTATTGGTGGAAGTAACATGCATCTGCCTGTAGTTATCTGACCCTGTTATCACCTGAATGAATTTGGTTCCTTTACTATCCAACCCCATTGTATCACTAAAAATGTATATGTACTAGCACATGCTATAGTACTGTTGTCTTATTCCTCCACACTACATAGCCTTCATGTCCCTAAATTATATAGTGTCCTCCGAATGTCAGTTTTTCAAAAATAATACTACTTAAAGATGAGGCACATCTCTACCCCAAAAAAACCCCATAGTTTTCCTGACTATTAATGACATCCACCAACACAGAATTGTGTAATCAAAATTTTATTCCACAACCTTTTGTCTGTCAAACATGCTACTTGTCTTCAGTACAAAAACTGTACACAATACTGCTGTGTAGTAAAACCATAAAATCTTATCCAAGAGAGAGAGACATTTGAAGTGACTTCCACAGTCATGCCACTTGTTCCATCAAATTTATTGGTATAAACCCAGCTATCTGTATTCACATACATTTCTGTGCCACTACTCTCTGGTTACCTATATCTCTGTCTGATAGTTTTCAATAGGCATCTGACTCTCCACAGGAAAACTGATTGCTCATTTGTTTTATACTAGATAATCTTCCACCACCATTTAACTCAGTTTTCTTTGGAACACTCCTAAATACCTCAGCCTATTAGTGTGATCTTAGCTCTGTCCCCATTTTTTTTTTTTTTTGTTATTGGGCACTGTCCTGCAGTATTCACTCACCATGGATGGTGCCTCTTCCAGGGCTGAGGCCTCCCTTTGAAGTCTCTCAACCCATTGTCCTCCTCCTCACTCTGTGGGCCCACTCTTGTTCCAGGAGCTGCATCTTCCTCTTCATGATTTGGCCCTCCAGTCATGTCACTGTATGATTGCCTCTTCTGGGGTATAGAGTCTCACTGGACCTGCTATCCAGACAATGCCACTCTCAATGGCTGGTAGGAGAACCTGGGCCTACACACTATTCTGGGTTCCAGCAGAGAGACCCTGTAATATGCAGCCAAGGGCTGGTCAGTCCCCAGTCTTGCTGCTTGCTCTCTATGGACTGCTTCCTACTCCACTTCCCACATTCTTTCTCCTCTACCCTTTTCTCTCCTGAGGGCTTGTCTACACTTAAGCGCTGCAGTGGCGCAGCTGCATCACTGTAGCACTTAGTGAAGAAGCTACCTATGCCAATGGAAGATCTTCTCCCATTGGTGTAGAGCTCTACCTCCCTGATGGGGAAGTCCTCCTATCAAAATAACACTATCTACACCAGGGTTTAGATCTGTATCACCGTCACTTTGGGGTGTGGATTTTCCAAACCCATGAGCTGCATAGTTATAACGACATAAAGTTTGGAGAGTAGACCAAGCCATACTATACTTTTTCCTCAGGACCAGTGTCTTACTCATTCCGTGGGTTCCCTCCTTCCCTCTCTAATGAACAGAGGAAGGCTGCAAGTTTCCTTACTGAAGCCCTTTCTGTTAATTTCTAGGCTTTATACTAGCCCAGCCCATGCCTGCTCAGCTGAGCTTCATCTTCCAATCAGGGGTTGCTTTGCCAGCCTAAGCTCCTCAAGCTCCTATCATGCTAACTGTCCCTGTCTCAGTTTTCTTAACCCTATCAGGGCTGATGTGGGATGAACACCCTGTCTTGAAAGCATTTATATTTATAAGGTCTCTGTGGGCAACACACAGTCTCATCAGTGTTTCTGAAATGTTATGCCACACTGTGAGCTGGCCCACGTATAGACTAATCAAGGCCTCTAGTTCAATTAGCAAGCCCTTAGGGGAGACCAATGATTCTGAAATGCTTCAAAGAAGGTAAAAATGGCATTAGGTACTCTGTTCTCTGCTCACACAAATGACTTGAGTTAATCTTGAAGTTAGTTTTGAATTTCCTATGACACTATATGGAATATGGGTGACCATTTATTATAATATGGATAGCAATATCACAAAATTGCAATGAATCTTACAAGATATGCCATATAAGATATCAGTGGAAAAGTTGATTGACTACATATAAACTTAATTATATTTAGTCAGTCATCTTCGTACTGTGAGTTATAAATATATGTGGCATATTTTTATATCAAATTTGTGCTGTGTTTTTGGGTGACACCCCGGGACAGATTGGCATCAGAACTATCCAGCCTGCTTAATAACCTATTAAAGGCAATCAGCTATACAATTAACCTATTGAGAGAAGACAGGGACTACACCTGGTACCAGTCAGCAGGACATGTAGGGACATGCCTGTAGACAGGGGACTCCCAAATGCTTTTCCATGCCCATGTGCATAGGTTTGTGTTTTAGGACAAAGGAAGTACAAGCCATGTGGCAAAGGATGTAAAAAGGCAACTGCATGTTTTCCGTTTTGTCTTCAGTCCTGCTTCTTACCTCTGGAGTAACTTCTCTACAAATTAACACATTACAACAAAGGACATCCAAGCTTTGGATGTGTTCCATAAGGACTCTACAAGCCAGCAAACTCCTCAATGCTGCTAAGAACCTGATACATACATAAGACTTCAGAGTCCATATATCTGATTGCTTTACCGTTTAACAACTTTCTTTTTTTGTTCTTTTCTTTTTATAATAAAACCTTTAGTTTTAGATGCTAAGGGATTGGCTGGCAGCCTAGTATTTTGGGTAAGATCCAAGTATTGATCTGGTAAAGTGGCTGGCCCTTTGGGGATGAGAAGAACACTTTATATAGTGAGCAGAATTATAAATAAGTCCTCACCTTACTGGACCTATGTGCTGATTGGGAGCCAGAGAACTGGAATGCGATAAATGGGGGCTGTGTGATTTTTCTTTTTCAACTTCTTGATAACCAGTGTGGTGGGTCAGGAGCACCGTTTGTGACTGGTTGGTGAATCTAACTTCAGTGTTAACCACCAGTTTTGGGAGAAGCTGCTCTCCTTTTGCTGCCTGCCCTGTCCTTGGCATTTTGAGCATTAGCTTTCCTAGGCACCACAGGTCACATTGCCAGCTAAGTCTTTCCCTTGATATTAGTTCTATATTAGTAAATCTTCATGCTGCCGTTCTTCCCAAATTGCTGCTACAATTGTGCTGAGTAGAACAACCCCAGAAGAAGTTAGTTTGAACTCATCACCAGACATAAAGCAAACTGAGGTTACCCTTTTCAGTGTTGAGCTGTTTTTATAAAAAAAAGATGACGTCTCCAGTGCTCGGCACTGGATTCAAAATCATAACTGTGGTCTGCTGTCTCAAATATACCCAGTTATAAGAATAATCACCAAAGCTGTTCATGATGCCCCTAAGCTTATATAGAATGTTTATGCTTAACAGACTCATCATTTGGCAGATTCCTTTAAGCAGTTTATTCAGTTACAGTTTGCAGGCATCTGGGTATTGCATGGCTGGTTTCACCAGTTAAGTTGTATTCACAGATTTTATAGCATTCCAGTCAACAGCAACCATTGACACTGTTACTCCCTCATGAGACTTTTGAGGAGGCATCCTTACCTGAAGTAAAATAGTAATGAACTACCTTTTTTGAGAAAGGGATTGGCAATATGTACAGATGCAAAGAGTATGTACCTCCAAACTCTAGATATCTCCATTGCTTAACTCCTTCTAAGTATATTACCACAAACCAAAGACTTATTTTTCTAATAGTTTTTCATGTGCTTTTTGTTAACATTAGCTATTAAATACCCTTTAAACAGATCAAATATATTCACTTTACGCAATCTACCTGAAACTACAATAAAAAGAGTATTTTCGATATTTGTCTGCAAACTCTATAAACCTATTCTCTGTCAAATTTCAATATAGTAATTGATCATTTCTGACTTGGCTCAGTTTTTTTCTTAATTTAGAGTATTGACAGTGGCATACTGGAGAAGGTATAATAAATTTTAAAATGTTTTCAAAATGTACCATATAGATGCGCAAAAATAGGAAAGTGTTAACTTTTATGTCAAGTTAATCTTATTTGGGCAAATAGTGACAATGAAGTCAAGTGAGGGTTGCAGGATCAGGACCATAATAATTAAATACTATTGCGAAGTATTTTTTTGTAAAAGAAGAATCTTTTTGGGAAAGGGGCCACCTTTATTGAATGTGGTGCCTACCAAAACTGGCCTGATTGGGTCTGCTAGCTGCTACTGCAGGGTAAATAATAAATACAATAATCACATTTCTCACCTTTTTTCCTTAAACACTAAAGGTTCTAAAACTCTGCATATTTGCGCATCAGATATAATTTGGCCACTACATAACTAGTGCTTGATTTGTTAGCAAAACTTTACGTTTAACACCCACTCATATCATATTTTAGTTAATTAAATATCCTTTTTCTCATAATCCACTAGACCCTTAGGCGGTCTGAATCATCATTTGTGTAAAGGGTTGTGAATGAGTAAGACAAGCAGAATAGTTACCTGGATCATGTACATGAGTTAGGAATTAAATCTGCTTCCTGATAGCATTAAACTGGCAATTAACTGTGTTATGAATCCTTTGCCCCAGTCCCAGCTAGGGGGAGTGGTAGAGTTCAGGCAGGAAAATACCCATGCTTTAAGCCAATAGAGCTTTTTACAACATCGGGCAGTTTAAATCAATAGCAGTGCTATCCGGGTTATGTATGTGTCTAAAGTAGTGCCTTTCTCCCAAAGTATAACTGATACAGTATTGCATTCCAGACAACTTGTATTGATTGCTTAAGTTCAGGCACCCAGATTTGTGGCAGGCTCTGTTAGCAACACTGGTGTTTCAACAGGTGTGTGTTGATGACTTGGAAGTAGGAACTTCTTTTCTGTGTGTTGCCACCTTGCTTTGCTTCATAGGCACTACCAGGTGTTCTCTAGCGACAGTAACATATGTGCCTTTAACCCCAGGTATTGGTCCCTTAGATGATGCTGATCTTGCATAACAGTTGTTCTCTTGCTGAAAAATGGGCACACTGTACAACGCTGGCCTTGCTCACCTGTGGATGGACCAGTAGTAATCTAGTTCATTTACATTAGCACCATTGATTATTACTGAACACTTCAGTCGCTGAAGGCCCCTTTTTGTCAAGATATACTGTCCATATTAGAGCCATGTTGCATTAACGTTAGAGAACTATCTGCATCAGCACCTTTAAGTAGTAATTGCACTGAACTAAGTTGTATTGATACTTTTCTGAAGGGGTAAGGGCATCATAGTTTTGCTTGAAGATGACTGTCTTTTCTCATACTTAGAACACTCTTGTAACATCAAGGAATGAATGTGGGCTTGCTTTTATGGCAATGTCTTAAGGTGGATTGCAAGTATTTGATCATCATGGAGAGAGAGACTTGGAGTAACAGCAAGTGTCCTCCCTTCTGGTCTAGGCTATACCAAAAAATAAGAGAAATTTCATTCTGATGCTCCCATTCATTTAGCTTCTGATGAGGACACTTTCAGAAATCCGTCTTTCAAGAAAGATGCCTTTGAGTGCCATAATGTCTGAGGACTTTCATGTTGGGGGGGGGGGAAAGGCCCCCCTCCCCCCCCCCAGTGGTTCTAGTTAATTTTTCCTGCACAAGGCAAGCAGATGAATTTTAGGAACACCCTTTGAAGAGTCTAGAGACTGACAGCTATTCAATTAAATAAGCCTTTGCTGGACACCTGTAGCATCAAGAATACTTGCCTCATGAGAATAGTGTATATGTTTATCTGGATACCGGTGCAGGAGAAGTTCAAGGATCCAAGGTAGAACATGGAGAAGCCCTGTGAAGGCCAACAAAGCATTCAATTAGATGACTGATTTTTTTGTTTTGTTTTAAAGAAGCAAATTGTGAAGCCAAAAGGACAAGTACAAAAGTCACTGTTCAGTAATACTGCATTTATTTACATTTAATTCATTTATCCTTTGTTTATGTGGACTATAAGATTGTTGGAACGTACCTGAATATAGCCGCTACTAGAGCGATACAAATTGCCCAATTTTATAAAAAAAAAAAATACAATTCTAAAACAGTCTAGATTAGACTCATGTTTCCAAGATCTGAGGATTCCATGGAGTGGAATGGATCTTTCTGTTGTGAAGTCACTCACCACGTAAGGAAGACTAGCTTCTTAAAACATGCCTTTTGATTATAATTTTTTCGTTGCCATTTGTACCTTGCTAATTTCATGGTATTGCACTCCAAATATAAAGCAGCAATGCTAAACATGGCAAAAGGATGCCTTTTTAATTCAAATCTGAATTGATATAAAAATGCATTTATAAAAACTAGTTCGGGCATTTACTTGTATCTTACTCATGTAACTAATGAGAGAGAACAGTCAATATATGCCCTGTTTGGTCAGGAAGTTTTGCAAGTTTTGAAGTACTGTTTAGAACTTGCCTCTTAGAAGACTTAAAAGAAGAAAAAGAAGTTGATCTCTTTCTCCAAGAGACAAACATGCTTATTGCGTGGATGTGGGGCTGTTTGTGCTAAGGAGTGATGAACTTTAATTGTCTAGATATATGGTCCATTCACTGGACGAAGGGGGACGGTGAAAAATTGAAGAGCAAATTATTGTGTTTCCAGTGTCAAATACACTAAGTAACAAAAAGCCTCTATTGACGAAGTTCAGTTATCATAATTGCCCATGTCATCCCAGCTGCATCTGGCCATGGATTCCAGCAGAAACCCAGTTGCACCAATTCTGATCAGAATGTGCATTTTTATCTTTTCTAAGAGGTTACTCACAGGCTGATTCTTGGGATTAAGTTGTTCAGTGTCTTTTATTCATGGAATTATTTGAAGTGCACAACATCTGGGTTACTCATCTAGAAAGGATAAGTGATGGGATCCAGTGGCGTTCTCAGTCGCCTTATCCACTCCCTTACACCCTCCCCCCCCAAAATACACACACAATGCTAGATTTGTGACAGTTGTCTCTGAGAGGGAGATTGGCATTATATATTTTTCATAGGAAATATTCATTGCCAGGTCTTAATTCTAAAGTTTAGCACCTAGAGTTGGTTGCTAACTACAATTATTAATTATTTTATATTTTTAATTTAATAATAATAATTTATTAATAAAAAACTTCACTTATCAGAATTACTACATAACTTCTTTTTAAATTTGAGAATTGAGTCTGAAGAGCAATGAGTAAATTCTAAAGGGGAGGGGTCAGAATTGAAGAAGCATCATCTTGTTAGGTGAGTCTTGTTGACTGTGCACTACCCAATGATTACATACCAACTCCATTTCATAACCCTTGAGTTTCATCTTAAAACGTAATGTTCTTTGGGAATTATACCATGGTGAGTGATTCAGTTGAGCTGTAGTATTATGGAGAACAGTTAATTGAACCCTACTTCTCCCGCATCATAATGCATATGAAATCAAGTCTTACAATAGGAGTTGCTTTCAACTGTAGTCATTAGCGTATCCTGTCTTTTTAGGTAAAAAACAGGAAACTGATGAACTAAGTGGTGATGCTTCAGTGGAAGATGATTCCTTTGTCAAGGTAATAACTAAATTTATTTGAGAAATTATATACTGAACTGTTCCAGTCAGGTAAATGAAGCAACGTTTTAGCTGAAAAGCTCCATTTGACACAAGTTAACTTAGATGGAGATCTAAATCTTTGTTCATGCTGTGTTTACACTACTACAAGATATTTGATCATCTCTTATTACACACATTCAATTATATAGCTTGATTTATCTTGATGCATAACTTTCTGCATGTGAGCATGCTGTGTGCTTCAAAATAAATGGGAACTCTAGGAATGACAACAATAAACAATGTTGAAAATGTAGCTATTTAATATTCTTTTGAAGAAACAATGGCTCTGTTTCACTGGAAGGAAAATCTAGCTCATGCCTCTAGTTATACCATATGTTCTTCTGATTGAAAGGAAAGTGAGTTGGAGGTTCAAGATGCAAGCGATCAAGATGGAAATGATGAACTGAAGGACTTTGAAGAAGCTGGTGAAAATGAAGAAGAGAACTCGCATTCTAAAGAACTGCCTCCTTCAGAAAAGAAGAAATATTCTGATTTAAAACAGGGAGAGACAACAGAAGATGCAGAGAAGGATTTTGAAAGCCAGGTACCTTGCCACACTTGTTAAAATCTATATGAACTTTCATCAGAAAAACACATTTCTGTTTAGTCTGTTTAAAACCCTTTGGGAAGCTAAAAGTTTGTCTCTTTCAGTCTGTGTTATTCAGCTCACTAAAAGAGGTAGTACTTACTTCAAACTCCCCTGCTCCTCTTAATCTGTTTTAGGAGTACAGAGCTGAATCTCCTGACTCTCTAGATGCTTTTGTAAATATCATTATTATTATTAGCTTGTTTAGCAAGCCCCTTATCTGTGTTTTCAACTTAGGAAAATGATCTTCAGGACACAGAAGATGATACATTTCCAACTGTCCATGTAAGTTCCAAACAGTCTTGTTAAACTTGTGATTAGGAAATTGAAGCAAAGCCTGGCTTAAAGTGACCTCCTTTCTCAGTTAAGTTAACAGGCTTACACCTTTTGAGCTTCTGATGGTATAATACAAATGTTTAAAAATGACTGCAATGCAAGATTTGCTCACTATATTATGGATGGGCCTGGACTTTGAGATGTCCTCTCAAAGTGACTATACTTGGCTCTTGTGGGGGCATTATACACACATTTAGCTAATCGACTTGAAAATACTTTGAGGTACCTCTTTAGTGAAACTTGAGAACTATATGTAGTATCTCTAACGCAATGTATACAAAACCCTCCGCTCTTTCATTTCAGAACTTCATTTCCGAAGTTAAAATTTTTAAAATGATGTTCTGGAAATGAAGGTTCAGATACCTTTTTAAAAAGGTAAAATTCTTCCAGTTCTGAAATTCATAGAGTTCCAGACAATTCTGATGAAGACATCCGGAATGTGTGAAATATATAGTGGAAACAGATCATCTTCCCCCTCTCAGTTAACCTTTACAACCCAAAAAAGTAAACATTTGTTAAACAGCATATGTATCAGACATTTGTTGTATATTATTCAAACCAGGGGCTTTCACACTTCCAAGGCTAACACTAATTAATTGCCTTTGATGAAACTGTGTAACAGAACAGAGATCCTATTACTTGTTACTCTTGTTCGAAGACGGTAACTCTAGAACACGTATCAAGTAACACTTTGACTACAATAGAAGTTGGTAACATGTTGCCACCTGTTGTAAATTCCCTTTAATGGAAAAGGGAACTTTTATGGAAAGGGAACTGTTCTTAAGTGGAAAACAAAGATCATACTGAATGCTGTGGTATGAATTCTCACTGGCTACAAAAGATGGTATAAACAACGTGTACCATCAACTTCTAATTAAACTCTTTAGTTTATGAATTAAGGAACTGTTTCCAAAAATTTGGATTACTGTGGACTTGAAATTCATAACTGTTGTGCCTAAACTCTCATAGCAAACAGATACTTAAACTTGATTTCCCCCTGTCTTGCAGAATGGTGAAGAGGAAGAAAATGAAAAAGGTATGTTTTGAAGTTTAGTAGAGTTGAAAGGTTTTAAAAACGCCTTAAACTGATGGACTAAAAGTGAAACTTGCTTAATTTTTAGTCTAACATTAGGTTTGTCTCCAGTATTAAATATTGACTATCTCTGTATTAAGCTCACTAAGATCCACGTACTCAGTGGATTTATTTTTCTCTTAAAAGTGGATGATAGTACATATCAGTTACTGTGGTGGATGTATGCTTATTATTAATTTAAACAAAAACAAACCAAATATGCAAGGACTTCTGTTTCTATGGTGCAGTAAATCTTGATGCACAAATTGAAGACTTGCACTGCAGTAACTGGTAGATGCTTAACTGAATGAGACAGTATATTTAATATAGTGAACTTTGAAAACTCTACCAATTATGGACCATCATCTACTTGACTTTTCACATACTGTCATCCACGTGCTGCCAAGTTGTGCTTAGGATGGTAAAGGAAGCTTTCAGAAACGTGGAGGAGTCTCAACAGCGGCTTTTTTTTTAAAGCCATTCTACTTACTAACACTACAGAAGCAATGTGACACATCTGACCAACCAGAGACTTTCTGGAGAGAAGTCAAAGGATTCTACATATTGTGGACTAGAAAGGACATGGAGCACTTTCACTTTAAACAAGATGGACAGTATTGAAGTTACAGAATAAACCTACAGACTCACTGTTTACGAGGGACCCTATCGCTGAAGCATCTGTTTTGTGTGGATGCAAGAATATTGTTGGAGATACTACTTATGGGACTGAGCATGAATACTGAAAATCTGCAAAGTGGATGAAGACTGAAAACCAGTTTGCTACGAACTTTGAAGTTCACGCTTCGGTTTCTGCAGCAGACTTGTACAGCTATCTTGACTGCCAAACAACCATTCAGAAAGGAGGATCAAGACAGAACCTTGAAACTGTATTGAAGACTGACTTAGACTCTCCCGACTATAACTCTTAAGGATTTTGGAAGGTTAAAAGCCTTACAACAAGGAAGTTCTCAAACACTGATTAAATCAAACTGCAAGCATCTGAAGAAAGCCTTTCTTTATGGCATATTAACACCGAAAGTGGAAAATGGATACTGGCTATGAAAAACTGGTATCTGCAGGATGGAACCATTTTCTGACTCCTACTGTTTGTTGGTATTTGTTTTAGAAAATGTATTTTGCCATGGCGAATAAGTGATCCTGGGTGAAGGATTTATTTACATGTTAATACACCTTGTTTTTTCCCCCTAACCTTCCATCAGTGCTAATAACTGGCTTTGTATTTTCTAGGTCCTATTCTAGCTTATGCATATGAAATTGTTTAAACTTCTTGTTTTGCCATATTTATTCCTGTTAAATCCTCTTAGATAAAGCAGGTTCTGGTGATGGTATACAAGAAGTATCTAAACCTCTGCCTTCAGAAGAAAGCCTAGCTGAGGCTGATCATTCGGCTCATGAAGAGATGGAAGCTAACACATCTGTGAAAGAAGCTGAGGATGATAACATATCGGTTACAATCCAGGCTGAAGATGCCATCACTCTGGATTTTGATGGTGATGACCTCCTAGAAACAGGTAAAAATGTGAAAATTACAGATTCTGAAGCAAGTAAGCCAAAAGATGGGCAGGATACCATTGCACAGAGCCTGGAGAAGGAAAGCAAGGATTATGAGATGACTGAGAACCATAAAGATGGTAAGAAGGAAGACTGCGTGAAGGGTGATCCTGTCAAGAAGGAAGCCAGAGAAGGTTCAAAGAAAGCAGAATCTGGAGACAAAGAAAAGGACACTTTGAAGAAAGGTCCCTCGTCTACTGGGGCCTCTGGTCAAGCAAAGAGGTTTGTCTTTCTATGTCCGTTCTTTACGATACTGAGTACCAGCATTCAGTAAGATCACTCTACATTAAGGGGGTAGCAGCAAGCATCTTATAATTAATATCTTATGCTCCTGCCTATAGATTTTTTTTTGACCGCCATAAGTTACTTTTTAAAAATTCAAGATCTTCGTATAGACACTATGTCCTACTGATTGCATTGTCGAATTGTCAGCATTTTATTTTTTTTTTCAAATTGACAAGTTTAAGTATCCTTGTGGTGATGGTAATGAACAGCTATCAGTTCTAAGAACACAAAATGAAGTCAAGTCCCCGTCCTGAAATCTGGAGAAGATTGCCATATATCCACTGAATAGAATTGTCAGAAAATCTAGATCTTCAGGCATCTTGGGGAAAATCAGTGCAAGAATCCATAAGGGAATAATTTTGTACAAATATAACCCAGTCCACCCCTTTTTGAAATGTTAACTTGCCTGTTAGTAGTAGTGTATAAAATATGATATCTAAAATTCTGTATTTTCAATTTTCTTCTGATGATTTGCTTCTCCAGCTCTGCTAAGGAATCCAAAGAAAGCAAAACAACATCAAAGGACGATAAAGGTAACTTACCTCCTACTGTAGCACTTAGTTTTATATTGCTATATCTTGTGATTTAAACATAGAATACTGTAAAATTGTATCCATAGTAATTGGATAGCCACTTTTTACTTTACGCGATACTTGGGAATCAATCTAGGAAGTGACCAAAAGCTAAATTATTGCAGAACATCTCTTAACCTGTTATATCTTCCTTGCTATGGACTAAAATGGCTTAGAGAATTGGTTCAATTTTTGACTGAAGTGAATAATGGTAGGAGTACACTAGGCCTTAGTTTTCCTGTGGTTTTTTATCCTTCAAGCTCCTTTCAAGTCAGTTAGCCCTAATCAAATAAGTGAAAACCCATCAGTCTACTTCAGCTCAATCATGAGCAGAAGGGCAGCTCCATTTCTTGTTCTTGTGGCTTTATTTTGAAGAATCTGTATTTTAGATACAGAATCTAAAGTTAGTCACAGCCGTGTCCGTTTATGTATAATACTCTAATCTTGTCTTCTAAAATTCATGTACAGTAAAACCTCAGCGTTACGAACACCTTGGGAATACAGGTTGTTTGTAATTGAAATGTTTGTAATGCTGAAGAAAACATTATGGTTATTCTTTCGAAAGTTCACAACTGAACATTAATTTAATACAGCATTGAAACTTGACTGTGCAGAAGAAAAATGTTGCTTTTTAACCATCTTAAACTTCCCCTGTATTTTTTTTAGTAGTTGACATTTAACACAGTACTGTAGTGCATTTGCTTTTTTTGTTTTGTCTGTCTGATTGCGAACTTCTGGTTCCAAGTGAAGTGTGTAGTTGACCACTCAGTTTGTAACTCTGAGGTTCTACTGTATATAGAAATTGTCTTGGCATTGCATTGTTACCCTTTTTAAAAAACGAAAGCTGTCAACTGAGTAGCTGTACTAGCAGCAATGCCAGTTACAGGCATTTGTTTACTATATAGTTAGCAGGGTCTTAACTCCTTTTAGCTATTGGTCTGTCAGGGAAATTCCATTTGCTTTTACTGTATCTGATGTTACAACAAGAATTACATAGATAGTAGTTGGTGAGCATAATAAAGTAACTGCTCTCCAAGCCTAAAAGTCCGTAAACACTGGGGAGAATCACAGTGAGGGTCCATATCAAAGTCCTTAAATTGTCATGCATAGAATTCTTGTCCCCATCACAAAACATTTTATTTGGAACTAAACAGAATGCTATCCAGCAAATGGAATTTATCTCCAGAAAAACATCTCACATGTTGAATGTGAAATTGTCACTTCCCCCATAGTATTGTAGATACATGCTCATTATGTTCTTTTTGTATGTTTAACTTCATGCATAACTTCAAATAACATTTTAATAACTAGGATACAGCAACTCCATTTTGTTACAACTAAAGCATAAGATGACAACTAAAAGATTTTCACAGAGGTATCTTAAAACGTGGACACTTACAGTTTGCTGGATTTGCAGTACACTGTTAAAAAAAAGTCTAAGCATTAGGTATTCATAAAATTCCCCATCTAAGATTTTTAAATATAGTACACTTAAGCATTACAAAAAGAACAGGAGTACTTGTGGCACCTTAGAGACTAACAAATTTATTAGAGCATAAGCTTTCGTGGACTACAGCCCACTTCTTCGGATGCATATAGAATGGAACATATATTGAGGAGATATATATATACACACTCACAGAGACAACTCCCACCTGTTTGTGTGTGTGTGTGTGTGTGTGTGTATATATATATCTCCTCAATATATGTTCCATTCTATATGCATCCGAAGAAGTGGGCTGTAGTCCACGAAAGCTTATGCTCTAATAAATTTGTTAGTCTCTAAGGTGCCACAAGTACTCCTGTTCTTTTTGCGGATACAGACTAACACGGCTGCTACTCTGAAACCTGTAATTAAGTATTACAGTCAATGACTTAGTTCAAATTTTTCCCTTTTGTTATTACTGAGGCTCAGTACAGAATAAGTAGTCTTTTTTCCAGATGACATGGGAAAAGATTAAGGACCCTCCAATAGGATGGTGGCAAGTCAGTTTTTAGAATAAATCGTTTGTAGAGTTGGAAGTTCCAATACTATTGATATTGCCTGTATGTATGCCTAGGACCCTGTTTCAATAATAAATGCATTTGAATACAAACAATTGCAAGGTCATATATCTAGGTATGACCTGCAGCCTTTGTTCCTACAGTATCTTGAAAAACAGTGATTCTGAAAAAGATTTAGGGGTCATAGTGGATAAGCAACTCTACACAAGCTCCCAGTGTGATGCTCTGGCAAAAATGGCTAATGTTATCTGTAGATGTATAAATGGGAGTAGTGAGTAGGTAGGTGATCTTGCCTCTCACTAAGGCATTGGTGAGTACTGGAATGCTGCATCCAGTTTTACTGTCAACATTGTAAAAGATGTTGAAAAATTGGAGAGGGGTCCAAAAAAGACCCACAGAAATTTATATGAAGTTTGTGAGAAAATGTTTTACCGTGAAAGACATAGAGCTCAGTCTTCTTTTTTTAATAAGCTAAAGGATTGAGGTGCCTTCGCAGTGCTGTATAAGTATCTTCACAAAAAGACAATACCAGGCACTAAAGGATTCGTTAATCTAGCAGAGAAGTGCATAATAAGAACCTAATGGCTGGAAATTAAAGCCAGACAAAGTGAAATTAGAAATAAGGTGCACATTTTTAACAGCGTAATTAGCCACTAGACCAAACTACCAAGGGAAGTGATGGGTTCTTGATCTGTCTTCAGAAAAATACTGGATGCCTTTCTGGAAGATATGTTTTAGTCACACTAGTTATTAGGCTAAATACAGGGGTAGCTGGATGGATGAAATTCTATGGTATGTATTGTACAAGAGGTCAGACTATATATGAACTAATGGTATCTTTTCTCAAAGTATGAATTGAGGTAATAACTTTTATTTACTGCTCATGGTAACATTAGACCACATCTTAGTAACTTCAAGTTTTCTTTGTGAAACTTGTTCCAGGAAGTGCAAGCAGTGTTAGTGGTAGCAGTGGAAGTTCAACTAGAAACCTATGGGTTAGTGGACTCTCTTCCAATACGAAAGCTGCTGACTTGAAAAATCTCTTTGGCAAATATGGAAAGGTATTTCTTTGTGTTCAGTATTTTGATTGAACTAAACTGACAAATGTTATGTTTTAACATGAGCTGATCTAAGACCATATCTGACTGACCAATATAAAACCTAAATTGCATAACGGTAACATCAAGAGTATCTTGGCAGTGAAGGAAGAGGTTTTTGTTGGAGTAGCTTTTCTGAGAGAGATGAGGGGAGGTGCGGATATTGAGTTACTACCTACATACCAACTGAGTTCTCATTTCTCCTTCCCAAAACCTGCAAAGATCAGTCTCTGTCTGATGCATATGCCATAGTTTGGAGTAGTCAAATGGAAAGGTTTTGTAGCACAGCCTAAAATGATCTCTTCATGTCGGGATTAAGGAGGAGTTGGACTGCATAAGTTATCACTTTCTCATAGCCAGAGTCTAATTCTTTTTGATCCAAAAGTCTTTGTTTCCTCTGAATAATAATTTGAATAGCACAAAAGGTTGTGGCCTTTTTTTTGGTCTGAGTCGCTTATTTGTCTATTTAAAACTTGTTCCCAGTTGACTTCTAAGCTAAACGGAGAAACCTCTCAAATTGAAATAAGCATCCATGCAACCTTCTGCACCTTAAAATAACACCTTAATATAAATACACAGCTCTGTTCAAGACAGTTACTAACCTCATTTTACAGTTTTGGGTTGGGGAGACCTGCAAAAGTCGTGACAGTGGTCTAGGTATTAATTTGACTTAGATTTTAAAAAGTTTTGTTACAAACATGAAAAGCTATAAAACTGTTTATACAGGTTTGTTTCCTAGGCATGGTATGTAGACTTGATACCAGGACTTCATGGATTCTGCCAACATGTAGTTGCCACAGAATCTAAATCTTCATTTAATATTTTTATGGTCTTATAGTTGCATCTGTTTAATCTTCAGAAGCTTTTTACAGTGTCTTCCTCAGGTTGCAGACCTCCTGACACAAGCTCAGGAGTGTACAGTGCATCTCACTTGGTTATTAGAACCAGAAGCCTGTATTTATAAATTACATATGAACACTATTCCACTGCTGGTTATTCTAACAAACACCTAACTGATCTGTATATCCCACAGTCCTGAAATGCTTCCCACACCACCTCAGATGTTGACATCCTTAACTGTTCCTATTCAAGTGATGAAACCTCTAGCTCTGTCCTTTTCTCCTTCTACAATGCAGACTTGCATTACTGGAAAATAAATAAATCTATGATCTATCAAAAACTGAATTTAAGAACAGTGTAAACAAAAGTATATCAAAAGAGGCTACAGTACTACATGTTTAAACGTTCATTTATTGAAGCTGCTGCCTCAGTGCTGCAGAATCTAGAAATGACGCCCTAGCATTTACGTACTTTGTAGCAAGATTGACCTAACTGGGAGCCAGGGGTGACACCTTGCTCAATGCTTTCCTCTCAGCAAGAGGCATCCTGGCACACACTACTGAAATTACTTGACAGTCTGATATTGACTCTTGAAAGAGGTTCCCTCTTCCATATGTATATGTGGAGTGGATTGCTGCATGGAAATTTGAGTGCCAGTATAAGTTGTTGGTCTCTCACTTGTCTAGCCAACAAGCTTAAACAGTGTGGTAAAGTTTCAACAAAATGTTACTTTAGTGGATGAGTACTAATTTTATTCTTGTATTTCGTATACAGTAAGACTTTTTAAACTTGTGTTAGATCTACTTTTGAGCAGATCCACAACTTGGCATTACTAAGCTGAGAGTTGGGGTAACATATTCAAGACTTCTGAAAATTTTACCCTTAGTGAGAATTTTCGCTAAGAATAGAGATGATCTTCTCCTGTCTCTACCAGCTGCATCCAAAATGTTAAGCTTTATTCTTCAAATTTAATATATATTTTTAGGTCCTTAGTGCAAAGGTGGTCACAAATGCACGAAGTCCTGGAGCAAAGTGTTATGGCATTGTAACCATGTCCTCCAGTACAGAGGTGGCTAGATGTATTGCACATCTCCATCGCACAGAGCTACATGGACAGCAAATTTCTGTTGAGAAAGTAAGTTCAGTGCATACTCCTTACATAAGGATTATTTGTGTATGTGGTCGCATTCTATTAAATTTACCTTTCTAAAAAATGTAGGTAAAAGGTGATCCTTCCAAGAAAGAGCTGAAGAAAGAAATTGATGAGAAATCTGGTTCTGGTAGAAACATGGGGGATAAGAAGACTGCATCGATCGATAAAACTAGCAAGTAAGAGTTTGCTTTACATCTTTTGGTTTGATGGACTGTCTAAACAAAATGATGTGTACTGAAACTATGTATCCTTTCTCACTGTCTCTCTTTATGTCCTTTTTTAACAAGAACTCAGTCAGCCAAAAAAGAAGAGAAGAAATCTGACAAATCGGAGAAAAAAGAAAGTAAAGAAGCTAAGAAAACTGAAGGTAAAGATGAGAAGAATGATAATGGATCAAGTGGCCCTAATCAAGAATCCACTAAAAAAACTGAAGAAAAGAAACGAATAAGTATGCAATATAGCTTTTTTCCTATTGCCTCTGTTTTCATCTTTTCATTTGCTTTTACGGCAGCAGATAATACCCAAGATGCCACTGCATATAAACCCTAAAACCTTGTTTCCTTAAAACCTTCAGTAATAGGGCTGTCATCACTAAGAAAGTCATTCTAGTGCTGTCTTACAAACGACTAGATTTTTGTCTGACTGTTTTTTATACGGATATGTATTGACATACTTGTCCTATCATAGTCATCTTAATTTTTAAGATGCAAGATATGAATTTCAGCAAGTAAACTTTCCAGAGCAGGCAGTTGACCATCTTAAAATGTTAGGTTATTTTCATTTGTAACTGTAGTGTTAAATCAAAACCACTTTAATTCATACTTGTTTTAAACCCATTTTTCTTAGGTGGAAAAAGTCCAGGTCAGATGGTAGTTCTAGACCAAACAAAAGGAGATCAGGGTCACACTAGGACAGTGAGAAGGGGAAGGTTTGATAAAGTAAGTATCTTTCTAAACTTAACACACAGTCCTTGTCTGTCTCCACATTACTTTCTAACCACCTTGTCTCCAATTAATAAGCCAAGTAACTATCTGCAGATAGTTGTTAGCTTCAGAATAGTTTAAGGTATCAACAGCGTTGTCCATGCTAACTAGTTCTTGAGGTTGTGATATGCTAAACTAGCATAGTATCCAGATATCCCCCTAGTCCCATGTGACTTTTGAAATAACTGGAATTTCTGTCTACAGCCACTGGTGCTAAGGAACAAAGAGCGTTTCATTCAAGATAAAATGAAGTTCAGGGAGTACAGAGGTAGAAAGGATATCTTGCCTTTTGAGAAAATGAAGGAACAAAGAATGCGGGAGCACATGGTTCGATTGGAACGAATACGTCGAGCAGTTGAGCTCCGAAGGTAGTGATCAAAATTTTTTGTTTCAGTTCAGACTACTTTAAGGCTTAATTGGGTAAAATTGCTATTAGAAATCCGATAATAGGGCATTCCATCAAGCATTTTCCATGCTCAGATTTCAAATTGGTATGAAAATACACCTCTACCCCGATATAACGCTGTCCTCGGGAGCCAAAAAACCTTACCGCTTTATAGGTGAAACCGCGTTATATCAAACTTGCTTTGATATGTCGGAGTGCGCAGCCCCTCCCTCCGGAGCACTGCTTTACTGCATTATATCCAAATTCGTGTTATATCGGGGTAGAGGTGTACTTCAGTCAAATATCTGAAGTCCAAATTTGGTGCAAAAAGTTGGAAAATAGTGTCCATAGAGTAGAATAACTGGGATATGTATTTCATAACTGTCTGTGGTATGTCAGTTCTTACATGTGATCAATCTGTTTCTGTAAACTCTTGACATCTTTAGTCCAATTGACTGTAATAAGTGTGACTAGAAATAGCTAATTCCGTAAGTACACCTTAATGAGAAGGGGGCATGATATGGGATTGGTATTTTTGCCACCAATAAGCCCAATCTGTCTTACTTTGAAGCTGGATAGATACTCTGCTTTGTTCTGCTCCCTCTATGTGGGTCAAGCTCGGCAAAGGGAGCAGAAACAACCCATGAGTTACCTCTTGGCGTTCCTGTGGTGTGGGGATTTCCAGCAGGTGTAGAGCTGATATAGCAGGCTCCTACATCTCCCTCCCTGCAGCCTAGTGCGGCGGGGCAGGGGAAGGAGAAAGGAAGGAGTGGGACCATGCTGCACTCTGACATGTGGCCCAGCTATTGTCAGAATTGGGAGAGCAGTAATTAGCCCCCTGAAGATGATTCTCTAGTTCTGCTGGAGCTGCCACAAGCTGTATACAGCAAAGAATCTAACTCCCACCTTGTATATCGTTGCTAGGCTGTCAGCCTGGCAGAGTCGAAATGCAGACAGTGGCAGCAGAGAGGTGCTCCTCCCCGTTCTATCAACATCGAATCTATGTGCACCTCAGATGACCTCTTAAATAAATGGGCTTTGTAGCATGCCATACAGATTACCCACTTTGGGCTGTTTGGGACAAAGGAGGAAGTGAATTCCCAAAAAAGGGCCCTGCCAGCAGCCGTGTCTTTCAGTTTGAACACCTGCTGACTACAGCTGTGGCAGTATGCACAGGAGAAACAAGTCTCAAATAAACCACCACTATAAGCCATACTTTTTAAATTCATGTTGTAGACGAAGAGAACTTGCTGAGAGAGAGCGTCGTGAAAGAGAACGCATTCGAATCATACGTGAACGTGAGGAACGTGAGCGCTTGCAGAGGGAAAGAGAACGATTGGAGATTGAAAGACAAAAACTGGAGAGGGAAAGAATGGAACGAGAGCGCTTGGAAAGAGAACGGATTCGTATTGAACAGGTACAGGCCAGTATGCACAAAGTGCAGTGTTGCATCAAGTTACAATATTGCACTTAATCCTTTCCATTTTATTTGCTGTGATTCTCTTAAGTAGAAAATATAACTTGTAAACAGTGAACTTTCCCTCTGGCTGTTCAGCAGCTTATATGGAGAGTTGTCTAGATCTCAGTGGAAGTCCACAACCAAGAAGCTAAAGGATTCTGTTAGCCACATAAATCTAACTTAAATCTGCAAGTATTTCTTCTATAACTATGAATTTACTGCAAACAGAAAATGAGAGTGCCTTTCAGGGCACATTGGTACTAGAAATGTTAAAACTTTCTAGTGACAAATTCTTGGCTAATGAGATGGCATACCTCATTCTGCTTTTTCATATAGTGAGTTATGTCTAATAGATCCCAATAGTCTAAAACTACTTCTGTGTATTGCAGGTTTCTCCAGAATTAGTACAGAAATTAAATTTTGATCTGATTTGTGTGTGGGGAATTCATTCTGTATTTGTAGCAACTGTTGTATGTTTGCCTCTAGTAGAAAGCTAATGTGTTGATTATATAGTAATCCTCCCTTTTCTTTTTGGTAGGAGCGTCGCAAAGAAGCAGAGCGTATTGCTCGTGAAAGGGAGGAGCTTCGTCGGCAGCAGCAGCAGCTTCGTTATGAACAGGAGAAAAGGAACTCTTTGAAACGTCCACGTGATGTAGATCACAGGTAGTGTATTTTCCAAGTTGCTAATCTGTTGCTCCTGCCACCAAACAGCCTCTGTTTATCATTAGATGGGCCCATGCAGAGAACACTTAGTTGGCCAGGATTCAACACTTGCCACCATAACGGAATACCCAGTGCTGCTGACCTACTTGCTAAGGACTAATACAGCAGTTCTCAAACTGTGGGTTGGGACACCAAAGTGGGCCGCAACCCTGTTTTAATGGGATCACCGGGGCTGGCGTTAAACTTGCTGGGGCCAGGGCTAAAGCTTGAGCCCCGCAGCCCAGGGCCGAAGCGCAAGGGCTTCAGCCCTCAGTGGTGGGGCTCAGGTTACAGACCTCCCACTTGAGGCTGAAGCCCTTGGGCTTTGCTCTCCTCCCCTCCCCCTCCCTCCTGGAGCAGTGGGGCTTGGGCTGGCTCAAGCATCAGTCTCCACTCCTGGGGCTGTGTAGTAATTTTTGTTGTCCGTGTAATGAAGTTTGAGAATCTCTGGACTAATATGCCTAAATCAATGTAATGTAACTGTGGAGAGAGACAATTCTGTACTAGGAAGGAAACATCTTATGATAGAGCCCTCATGGCCCGATGAGCATAACGTACACGTGTGTGCATGCTATTTTACTGTCCAGCTACCACTTCTTGGTGTTAAAACTTCAGATCCTGGGAGCTGAATGGCTCAGTGAATCAGTAATGCAATACAGAGCCTTTTGCTTCTAGATATCTGTATCCGTTTCTTCCTAGTTGAGTGGTCAGTGACAAAAATTGCCAGCTGGCAGATGTTTGCCCCATGTGACTTGAACAGGCAGCGTTACACTTGACTACTTGTCAGATAAGAATGGAACTAAAATTCTTACAGTTTGCACCATTGTTAATATTTTCAACAGTGTGTAAGGAATCACCTAAAATCAATCATGATTTTCCCATTGGTCAAAATACGGCTGCTTCTATCAATGGTGTACGTACTTCATGGGAAATGGGACTTGAGTTTTCAAGGCCATTAATTGCACATTGATGAACACACAGCCTTTCTTTAGAGAGCCTGCAAATAGACTAAATCCGATCTGTTCTGTTCATAGTTCTGTGATTTAATGTCTCCAATGACCAGGCTAACTGGGACATTCTGCATATGTTCTCCTCCACGTCAATGTATTTTAGTTCTTGTAATTTTGTCTGAAAGACAAAACTTACCTTTAGTTCTACTGATGTTCACTGGTCACAGATTCTACCGTGTGCAGAAATCAAACAGTGGGCCCTTACTAGTAGTCTTGGATGTTTGTACAGATAGTATTTTAGAACCAAGAATATTTGTCCACTTCAGGCAGTCTGAGGTAAAATGGAAACTATCATGTGTTCTAGATTTTTTTTTTTTTTTAACATGGCCTTCATTAGAAAGCAGTGAACTAAGTCATGCATTTATCAAATTCACCAATGAAAAACTGGAACAAATTATCAGTTCTAAGCATAGTTACAGGAGTTGGAGACTTCTTGAAGACTAAATAATGGACAGACTCACTTGAAGAAAACTTTTTATTTCTTCTGTACTATAGTAAAAAGACCACAATTCAAATATTGTAACTTGCTGTAAAATATTCATTAAAAATGTCTGTTTTTAAAGGCGAGATGATCCCTACTGGAATGAGAATAAAAAGATGTCCTTGGATACAGATGCACGCTTTAGTCATGGTTCTGATTACAGTCGCCAGCAGAATAGGTTTAATGACTTTGACCACAGAGAGAGGGGGCGATACCCAGAGGGTTCATCAGTGCCATCATCCTCTTTTGAAAGGTATGATTGTGGACAATAGTTACTAAGATTTTTACTTTTAAGAGGTACTGGAGACCTGCTTGAGACTCAGAGAAGTGTTTGAGATTTCTACCCTTGAGTCCCTAAGACAGATACTGCGGGAAATAGCCTTTAATAAGGCTTGATGTTTGGGTTCAGCAGTTCAAAACAAAACACTGAGAAGTGTCTCTAGTATTCATAGGAGGCTAATAGAGCTACGTTTTCAGGCAGTCTAGATAGGATATTGATGTAAAATGTGGCTAAATGGCAACATTTGCCCAAACAGACTTTTTTCTTAAAATGTATAGACTAATTTAATTTTATGCTTTTTCAGTTGGATCTCTGGTTTATCCAGCCCATTTCATAATCCTGGAAATAAGTTTCTGTAACAGTGTTCAGTTCTGTAACAATGTTCTGATTGTAGGAATTACGTGTTCTGAAACCTGTTGTGAGTTGAACCTTGTCATAGTTACAATAAGTGCAGGTGTTCACATTTTGGTAATTCCATGTACATAGCTACTAAATTGACTGAACTAGGTAAGGAAGCAATGGGTGTTCTAGCTGAAGTTAGTGGACTGGGCAAATAACGTGTCCTGCCCTCCAATTTGTACAGGCGAGAACGCTTTGTAAATCAAAGTGAAGGAAAAAAGACGCGCCCGACAGCGCGAAGAGAGGAGCCTGGGTTTGAGAGGTACCCTAAGAATTTCAGTGAGTCCAGAAGAAATGAACCCCCACAACCAAGAAACGAACTTCGAGATACTGACAGACGAGAAGTGCGAGGAGACAGAGATGAGAGAAGAACAGTGATAATTCATGATAGGCCAGAAATATCACACGGTCGTCATCCAAGAGAGACTGGTTCAAATCCACCTAGACAAACGAATTGGAAGACCGAGGGAGGCATAAGCACAGACAAACGGGATGCCAGGTAATAGTCTGCTGGATATTAGACAAAGCTGTATTGCTAGTGATTCCAGCAAAATCAATTTATAGCATCATTGGTAACTGCAGAATTTGCCTAAACCAACAAACAAACTAGATAATCAGAATGGCACAGTTTAAAACTTGCATTCTGTTCATATTGTTTGTCGTAACTTGACTATACAGGGAATCCTTGGACTGACGATGCACCACTTATGACGCTTTTCAATTGACTGCCTGTTTCGCCCTTAGGATGCTCATTTTGCACAAAGTTCGTTTCAAATCACTTCCTGGCTGCAATATACTGGTGTGGAGCTGAAAGGGGTTGCTTCTGATTGACTTTGAGCCAGCAGCATAGCTTGTTGCCGGGTAGGGGTGCTGCTTGTTTTTGATTGGCTGAGCCCAGGGCCAGGAGCCAATCAGAAAGCTTGAACAGTGATTGGCTAAGGCTCAGTATGTATGCTGTTCTCCCTGGCTTTCTGAGCTTGTGTTGCCAGCATTCTGAGTAGCATATGTGAATTTGTTTGTTTGAATGCTGTTTAAAAAATACAGTGTATGGTAAATACATTGATGTTGCAACATTAGTCATCTATAATTCATTTAGTACAAAAAATCTAGGTTATTGTGGTGAAAATAGTGTATCAAGCCTTGCTTCAGGAACCAATCCCCCCTTCATACCATTGATTACTATGGGAAAAGCGGTTTCAACTTACAACGCAATTCTGAGGAATGAATTGTGTCGTAAGTCCAAAGACTCCCTGTATTGCTTATTGTTCATGCTGCTATGCTCTTCTTGGGCATGCATAGTAGCAGGGTGGTAAGTAGCTCTTTGAGAGAATGTAGGATGCATCCTATTTTTATTAGTAATTTTTTTGAGATGAGTTAACTATTCAGACACAATTCAGACGTATACATTGCTTCTTAGGAAGTTACTTGCAAGTAACTAAGAACCTAAAATAGACAATTGGACTCTGTCTAGCCTACACACAAAGTTGTTACCAGCTACTGCCTTGTGCCAATAAAAGAAAAATTTGATTAGGTAATTCTTTTACAGAGGAGAGAGACCAGAGAGATCAGGAAGAGAGGTGTCTGGACATGTGAGAAGTGCTGCTCCCGGTAGCCGTAGCAGCGCTTCTGGTTATGGAAGCAGGGAGGGAGAACGGGGAGTCATGGGAGAAAGAGGAAGTGGAGGACAAGTAAGTATCTTTACTGCTTTATAACTGTTTAATGTTTTCTGAAACTGTTGGAGAATGAGCTAACCCTGTACCCATAGTATTTATACTGCTGTGCAGTGCTAAAGGGTAATGTTTTTTTTCCATTAAATATCCAAAAAGTGAGTGTCCATTACTTCTCTTGGTGATCTAATGTGCTTCAGATGAATCAGAACGATGGATGTAGCTGCTGTTTGAACCGCTGATATCACATCAACTGGTGAGAGTAGTTCACTGGAATACAGTGCAGCCTTCTCCCTAGGAGCTGAGCATTCTGTCTCAGATAATTATGTACCCGACTTTCTAAAGTGTTTGGTAACAACAAAAATCCCAAGAACAATTAGAATTCTAATCTTGCCCTTGCTGGCACTGTAGTCTGTAGTAACAACTGCTAGTGTGACATTGGCTAACCAAGAAACTCTAAGACTCAATTTCTTCTCTGATACCTACAGATAACATTAACCACCCTTCAAAAAAGGGGAGTATAGCTATTGCTATTCTCCAGGTAGGGAAACTGATGCAGGGTGTGAAGTTACTAGTCCACTGTCACAAAACAGATCAGTGTCTGAGCTGGGTGTAGCATCCGGGTTTCTTGATTCCCAGTCCATGGAACCAGGCCACCTTCCCAAAATTAAAGCTGCACAGAAACACTTTCACAAAGGAGCTCCCATATTAGCATTGTAAAAAATGTTATTTTGAAGCCAGAGGATCAGATTCAGAAATGCCAGTTCTAAGTTGTTGAATTTGTAAAGTGATTTTTACCTTTAAACACTGTTAGGCTAGAATTTACTCCAAGTATATTGGAGAGAATCCAAAGTCATTGCATAAAATGTGTATTTTCTTCAGGTAACTCAATACATTGCAGTTTAAGCCATGTGACCTTTTCAGACTTGCAGTAAATCACTGTATATTTTGCTAGCATTATAATGAAGATAGACATGTTGTTGAACGCCATAGTCGTGAAACTGGACCAAGAAAAGAATGGCATGGACCTAGTTCTCAAGGAAGTGGGTATCATGATGCAAGGAGAATGGGAGATGGCCGTGGAGGAGGCGGCATGATGTCTCCACATACAAGGTACAAAAAACGCTCCTTTCCCCTGGTTCCCCATTGTTGAGCTCTCAAAGCTCTTCATTGCGACCATAATCCTTCTGGATGAGAACCAATCAACGCCACTTAATCGGTTGAAGGGGTCGCTGCTGCACAACATGAAACTCATCTTTCCCATGAGCTGAGCTGACTTAGTCATGAATCTGGATCATTTACATAACAGTGCAGAGTATTCCCTGCACTGCTACTAGCAGTTATTCAATAGCAGCAGTGTTCAGCTGCATCAGTGTATTCTGCTGTAAAGTGTGTAACTTCCTCTTTAACAGGCAAGTTTCCATTATGTTGTACCAAGCCTCTCCTCCTGAGGTTCTACAAATCTGTTCCACAGTTGAGTTACATAAGTATTTAGTACTGTTCACACACACATTTGACAGACTCATAAAGAGTATTCTGAGTGGAAGTTTTAACACTTTTTTTTTTTTTTTAAAACCTTTGTTTCCAGTAACTCTTCACCAATTAATAGAGTTGTACAGATCACAGGCAATTCCATGCAGAGGGGAAGTGGCTCAGGATTTAAGCCGTTTAAGAGTGGACCTCCACGAAGATTCTAGGATCCACAGCTGCTTGGTTTCAAGATAACTTATTGAAATCTCATCTAAACTTTACCTGATTAGATACAAACAGGAAGTCTTGTCTGGAAATCCTGTTGAATTTTTTTTAATTTTAACATGATTACTTTTTTCCTCTCAATTTTGGAGGCATTTTTAATAGTTGCGTTGTAATTTTGGATAGTTTTTGTGTATCTTTGATAAGCATTTTCCCTGCGGCACTAGAGCTCTGCAAAACAAATTGGAACCAAAATATTTGTTAACACTGTATAAATATAAAGGAATAGTTTGCAGCTGTGTGCTAGTAGTTTAATTTACCAGCATTAGCTCTGTGGTGTCACGCTTTAAAGTTAGCTACTTAGAACAGAACATACACAACAGTAACCTCCATTTTGAAGGTTGTTCAGGCTATAAAACCTGCTTTCTAATTTGTAGAGAATAAGGTTGTTTTCTTGCATTTCTGGGTATTATGTAACCTATTTTTGCAGAAGGTACTGTTACATTGAGTGCATCTATGTGTATTCTTGCAAATGTATTCTTTTGAAATAAACCTTCATATTCTGTATAGTTCCTAGTAAGTTTCTGGAACTTTCAGTCTACTGGGGTAAAAAAGAATAAAACTGACACATTTTGAACACAAGCTCTGTGTTCCTGTATGGCATACAATAGACACCATGGGGAGGGGGTGTGTGGGAAAGGGGACACAGCATGGTTTTGATTGCTGAAACTCTCTACCAACCACTACCTTGTAATCAAAAAGGACAGCTTGTTCAAGTCACTGACTACAGTTTCTATACTGCTACCAGTAGAACTCAGTTCATATCTGGAAGACCATTTTGATTTTAAAGTTGAGATGTAAATCAATTAAAATGTGTTCAGATCTGATGCAAGCAATTTAAAGAAAAGTTTCCTGAGTGTAATTTCATGAATGTGAAGGATCACTTTTTTTCTTAATAGGATGTATGATGAATCTCAACACTAGAGTCCCTGTTTTATTTTTATTCTCAGCCTCTGACTCCACATTTCAGCATCTTAATGCAAAAGTTAATGGTACTTTTTGAAGGCCTGCAAAGGAACAAAGACCTACACTTAGCATCAGCAATCCATTTAATCCTTGCATGCCTTTCTAATTTAGAAGTAGGAGTGATCAGACTTGGGAGAAACAAAGTAGACTGTTGAGGTAGAGCTGAAGACTTGTCCTCCATTCACAAGTAGGACAGGATATAGTTTGGGGATTTTTTTTTTTTGTGATCAAAAATGTAACTGGTTAGCAGGGTCTGAAGAAGCAAATTCCTCTTCAATATATAGAATATTTACAACTTCTGTCTCATTACTTGCATGCTTCCCACCATGGTATCCTCTGAACTTGTGAATTTATTCTCAACTTTCCAGTGAGAGTAGAGGGAACATTAATTTCATTTTACAGGTGGACTGAGGCACAAGTGATTTACTACAATATTGAAGCCAGGAATGGAAAGCATTTCACTAGAGTGGCAGTTAGTGCCTTTACCACATGACCATCTTTCTCATCTCACCCAGCAAGTCTCTGATTAACTAAAGCTGTGTTCACTTTGTGGGAGTCAAAGAATAGTTTAACTACAACTGGTTGTGGGGGTGTGTGTGTGTATGGCCTTGCTGCACTTAATCACCTGCAAAGTACCACTGTAAGTTCCTCATAATGGTGCTGGATGCTTTTGAGACTGATTATATGACCAAGCTGAATGACAAACTACTCCATTTCAACTCAATCCCATGCTGGTCATGAAAATCCTATCTGCTACAATGCCATGAGGCAAGAGTTTGGGGATTGGGTGGCAACTAGCTTTAGATTTTAAGCTGTTATAGATTGACTTACTATCCCCTACGTTTTAATGGGGTGGCACATCTTTTCGGGCAAGGACCCTGTTAATAGTATACCCCAAAAGCAAATAGAATGAGAGTATTTCTAGAAGGCCTTGAGAGAAGTTAGTCCAAGATCAGGCCACTTTTAAGTATGTCAGCATTTTCAGATCTACCCTTCAAGATGCTGCCTTCTCTGCCTTTGTACTCGGTTCCTCCTTGGCATCCAGATGAAATAAAGGAAGATGAGGGGGTAAATCTGGCTGCTTAAGAAATTTTGAACTTCAAAATTCTGCTGTGCAGGAGAGAAGAGGCTGTTGTTCTCCACAGATGCTACAAGTAAGTATTCGTACTGAGGGGACAGTGGCTTTCAGTTGGTGACTGACTTAAGTCCCTTCCCATGATCAAGAAACTTCTAATTATTTTGTGCGTAAAATTCTGTAGCTCAACCAAGTGCTATCTGCTTCTGTAAAGGCAGGGGAAGGTTGAAGTTACATAGACTGAATACTAGATTTTCCTCACTGAATGTAGGCCATGCAGAAAGGGACTAGAGGTTGCTTTCCAGGCTACTCCTTGATATTATACCTAGCTAAGTCTCCTGGCCTGGTCCTGAAGACCAGCAGAGAAGTGGGTCCATTGCTGGTACTATGAAATTAGGTCGATTTAATAGTTGATTTTAAAAAAAATCGATTTGATACAGTCAATTGTGTGTGTCCGCACTAAGCGCATTAAGTTGGTGGTGTGCATCCACAGTAGTGAAGCTAGCATCGACTTTCGGAGCATTGCACTGGAGTAGCTATCCCGCAGTCTCTGCCACCCATTGGAATTCTGGGTTGAGCTCCCAATGCCTGATGGGCAAAAATAGTGTTGTGGGTGGTTCTGGGTACATGGCATCAGGCCCCCCTCCCTCGGTGAAAGCAACAGCAAAAAATCATTTCTCGCCTTTTTTTCCTGGGTTACCCATGCAGACGACATACCACGGCAAGCATGGAGCCTGCTCAGCTCACTGTCACCATATGTTTCCTGGGTGCTGTTGGCAAACGTGGTACTGCAGTGCTACACAGCAGCATCGCTTTGCCTTGCAGACAGTGCAATACGACTGCTAACCGTCGGCGTTGTCCCATGGGTGCTCCTGGCTGGCCTCGGTGAGGTCAGTCGGGGGCACCTGGACAAAAATGGGAATAACTCCAGATCATTCTCTTCTTTAAGTTTCATTTAAAAGAGATTCAGTCCTGCCTGGCATATTATGGCAACTGGAGGCTTCTGCCTCAGGCTGCTCTCCCAGTCGGCAGCACTGTGTGGTTGGGCCGACCCCTTGCTCCCATGACTCATGAAGCCTGGACAGTAGTAAGGAGCAGTTCAACTATAGGCTGAGCAAGTGCATAATGGGGGTAGAATGTGCCTTTGGACATTTAAAAGCTCGCTAATGCAGTTCACTGACTCAAACCTCAGCAAAACCAATCTTCCCATCATTATTACTGGTTGCTCCATAATATCTGTGAGAGTAAGGGGGAGATGTGTGTGGCGGGGTGGGAGGTTGAGGCAAATCACCTGATGGCTGACTATGTGCAACCAGACACCAGCGCGGTTAGAAGAGCACAGCCCTGCTGTGCAGCAGAGAAGTTTTGAAAACCAGTTTCATGACTGGCCAGGCTACGGTGTGACAGTTCTGTTTGTTTCTCCTTGATGAAAACCCGCCGTCTTGGTTCACTCTACTTCCCTATAAGCCAACTACCCTCCCCTCCCCCCTTTGCTCTCTGCTTACAGAGGCAATAAAGTCATTTCAAATTCTTGCATGCATATCATACAAATTGGGGGATAATTGCCAACGTAGCCCATGAGGGGTGGGGTAGTTATAAGGGCACCCCCTAGAATAGCATGCAGCTCATAGAAGCGGCAGGTCTGGGGCTCTGAACTGGAGCAACCGTTTGTGTCTCTGGTAGGCTTGCCTGAGCTCTTTAAGTTTCACACGGCACTGTGGCGGGTCTCTGTTACAACCTCCGTCCTTCGTGCCCTTGAAGATTTTTTTCAAATATTCCAGCATTTCATCTTTTGGAACCGAGTTCAGATAGCACGGATTTGGATTCCTGCAATCAGATGCAGTACCTCCTGTTTGCTCCATGCTGGAGCTCTTTTGCAATTCTAGGACTCCATGGTCATCTGTGCTGATCAGCTCGCCACACTGGCCCAACAGGAAATGAAATTCAAAAGTTTGTGGGGCTTTTCCTGTCACCCTGCCCAGTGCCTCGGAGTTGAGAGTGCTGTCCAGAGTGGTCATAATGGAGCACTCTGGGTTAGCTCCTGGAGGCCAATACCATCAGATAGCATCCACACTACCCCAAATTCGACGCAGCAGGGTCGATTTCAGTGCCAATTCGCTCACCAGGGAGGAGTACAGAAATTGATTTTAAGAGCCCTTTAAGTTGACAAAAATGGCTTCGTCGTGTGGATGGGTGCAGGGTTAAATCAATCTAACGCTGCTAAATTTGACCTAAACTTGTAGTGTAGACCAGGGCTGAGGGACTGTAAAGTTGCTTTCCTCTTAAAGCTGCTGCTTCTGCATAAGAAACTACAGCAATATTTGCTGAGAGCCAGATTGTCATCATCTAGTAGTGCACCCTCTCTTCTCCCCCCCCCCCCCCAGTGATTATATTGCAAAGGCAGGTGATACAGATCAGTTCTTTGAAGTCTCACATCCTTGACCCATGCCAGTCTATGTAAAGGACAGAAACTGCAACCGTGCCTGTACTTCTGTTAAATCTATATTCAGTTCTATGGCTCATGTGTTGATATGCCTGCAGACTACCTAAAGAGTGGATTTGTGTTTAGCTTTATTTGCTGAGTTTTTCCAGGGGGTGGAATGGGGCAACTACTCTAAGGGCTGGCTCAACTTTTGCAGGGTTCCATCCATCCATCATATGCTACTGCCCTCTAGCAGTGTTTGGATATAGTAGAGAGCTATTAAATGTCTGGCTTCTTTGGGGTGGGGTGAGAAATTAACTAGCCAAAGCTCAATTTAGATAAAACTGCAGTGATGCTGCTTAAAGGGGGATAGCTTATTCTTTTTTGAGTGTTTGAACTAGTGACTAGTCAAATCATATTTTACAATTGGCCAGTTTGGGTTTCATCACATGACAATCTTTAAATCAATATTAATCTTAGATGCTTGGAGACTCTGCAACTCTACATTCTAGTGAGGGTAGAATAGATGTTCCAAGCCCACCTTAGAGATGCTTTTCCCTTCTGCAGCAGGCCAGGAGGCTTCAGCTTTTTTCTTTCAGCTACAGCCTTTACACCTGTGTCCCATACTTTTGTCACTAATACTGGCTTACTATAATGTGCCCAAGCTCAGCAACACCTAAAACAATGTAGAAACTGAAGCTGCTATAGAATGCAGCAGGCTGCTAGAGTAGAAAATATTAGTGTGAACATACATGTTTAGGATATGCACTAGCTGCCTATTTGTTGTTGGGTCACAATTGAGGGGTTGGTATCAACTTTTAAAGCCCCAAATTGTTCAGAATATTTCTACTTTAGATGAACTTTAATACCTCCAGGGATCTCACAAGGATTAGGTAGGGAGAGGAGCAGAGTCCTGTTATAAACAAGATGGCTGCAGGCTTGCTGCTTTTGAGGATTTGCAAGGGGGGAGGTAGAGATGGTGCCATGGCTCTAGCGCTTCTACCTCATCCAAACTAGCCTAAATCTGATCACTGCCCAGCTATGTTGAAAAGCTCATCTTTCCTGAACAGGTGGTGGTGACTGAGAAAAGGAATTAGAGGTGGTTAACTTGTGGGAGTTCCTGTTTTAAATGACTTGAAATAGTGGTTAGGGGGCATAGGTGGGCTATGCACCTGGTGACATGAAGTGGTGGCCAGAGAGAAGGTAAGTGTTTCAAGTGGCTTTCAACAAAGAGATCCATTTCTTGCATTTACCCACAGTATTAGCCACTACCTACCAATGCATCTCTCTTCCTGCCCATAATTTGGACAGTTTCAGCTCCAGGGCCCTCAAAGATTTGATACCAATGCCAGCCTGAAATTCAGAAGTGGAAGAGGTGCATCTTTATTGTACACCAAAGTTAAAAGCACACTGCTACTCTGCTAAGATGCAACTGCTCACCAAAAACCCTCTTCCACTCCAAGTACACAGTCTGGCTATTGAGAGGACTAGACTAAGGACCAGGTCAGTGTTAGGAGTGCTTCAATGGTGTAGGTATAACAGTATGCTTCCCTGGCAAAGTGATTTTAGTGCAGACATTGTCCTTGGGCAAAATTGCCTTTTTGGTAGCCTAGATAGGAAATTCCAGCCACCCCCCACCAAAAGCAATTTTGTCAGTATGTAAAAACATTTAGGGATGTCTCATGCTACAGCTACATCTGTCCCATCACCTCCTGACCAGCAGAGTTATATCAGCAGAAGTTGTTCTAGCCTTACCCTCAGGGAAAAGGGACACTTGCTGATTAAAATACCACAATTCGTACAAAGTCTTCACCATTACTGACCAACTGCCATCAATTAACACACAACACAACACTTTACAAAGTTACGTAGCCACTAAAAAGGGGTCTGTCCAATACAATAGACATATGTGCTGTATTAAAAAAACAAAGCACCTGCCTCAACACCCAGAGGAAAAGAAAACAAAATTCCAGTCAGATTCCCACTTAAATGCAGATTTCAGAGTAGCAGCCGTGTTAGTCTGTTCTTTTTGCACTTAAATGCATTAATTCTGCTCCTTGCCGAAAACTTGGGAAAGGGACTGGCCCTGCAGCATGTCCTGAGGTTTGACAGATACAGGCTATTAGAGACCAACATGGGTGAGTAAATTCCAAAGGCTAGAGCCCCATCTACTCTGCTAAAGCCTCCTCTTGTGCACTTCCAAGAAGTGAAGCTGTAGCAGTATCACACAGGGAGAGGCCGCTCCAATAGTAATGATTTATGCAGTTCAGCCCTTTACAGGTCAATTAACAACATGCTGAACTCTGTAACAACAGTCAAGCTCTAGCTATTACTAAGCATTTGTCTTGTGGTCAGTGAGCTACTCAATTTAACAAAAAAGCCAATGCCTTCACTCTTGAGTTCAATTAAAGTGTAGGCCCATTTGATAACACTAGTCTCACCCAGAAGCAACATCACCATGGACCATAATGATAGTGACTATTTGTTACTTAAAGTAATAAGTGCTCTTCTAGGCACCACTATGTAATAACCCACACTATCAAAGAAGGGGACTGCGAGCAGGGGGGTCTGCAGGCCCTTTACTTTGGAATATGATCTCCCTCTTTAGTTTGAAATAGGCCAAAGCTGTTGTCCTTTAGGGGATATTACAATGCATATCTTTTTAAGAGGGCTGCTGCTGAAAAATATTGGGGTGGATGCATGGGGCAAGTGGAGGATCTGGTTATTTTTTGTTGTCTGGTTCAGTTATGTTTTTCTAACTACTGTGTATGTCAGAAACCTAAGTATGTACAGGGTGGCAGAGGTAAATCAGATAGCAATTTATGCACCAGAGATAGGTCTCTAAAGGATCCCTCAAATAATTCTAGTATCAGACAATAGATTATCAGAAGATGTTTTCTTGAGCCTATTTCACCAAGAGCTTGGAGGAATTCAAGTTATATCACACAAAACTCCACTTTTTCCATCAGAGCAAAGTGAGGCCTAAAATGACCAGTATGTGAACTTCTCAAATTCACAACAGTAAAGAAACAATTGCACACAAGAACATGCTAGTGGTACTTGAGACATCCTTAGAAAGACTTCTCTTATAAAATAGTATCCATGCTCTGATGTAGTAATTGGAATTCTCATACCAGTCCAGACCATCATCTGTGCTTTGTAACTTGATCATTGTGCTGCTTGGGGGGGGGGGGGGGGGGGAGAGTGTGTGTGAGTGAATGAGAAACATCTTTTTATACATGTGATCCAATTATATCTTCTCGATCTGCTGGCAACAGAAACTAAAAACCCCCTCAAAGTTATCAGGTACAAAGTGTTATAACCCTTAAGTCTCGACACATTGTTTTCTGTTCCTGTCCTAGAATGTTCTAACAAACTCTGGATATTACTGCAGAACCTCAGAGTTACAAACACTTTGGGAATGGAGGTTGTTCATAACTCGGAACAAAACATGGTTATTCTTTCAAAAGTTTACAACTGAACATTGATTTAATACAGTTGTGAAATTTTGCTATGCATAAGAAAAATGGGCCTTTTCACCATCTTAATTTAAACAAAACAAGCACAAAGTTTCTTTACCTTGTCAAATCTTTTTTAAAAAACTTTCCCTTTATTTTTTTAGCAGTTTATGTTGGGGTTTTTTTTGTTTTTTGTTTTTTTTTTAAATCTCTGCTGCTGCCTGATTGTGTACTTCCGGTTCCAGATGAGCTGTGTGGTTGACTGGCCAGTTCGTAACTCTGGTGTTCATAACTCTGAGGTTCTACTGTAAGTACAGTTTTTAGTTAGAAATAAGTTAGGTCAGAGTGAGACTGTAACAAGATACATATTATTAAATTTATTACATAGCACATCTCTAGGTACATTTAAAAAGGTATGGCACAATAATCAATCTATCTAATCCTTCAGCTGTGAAAAAACAAAGGAGAAAAATCAAGTGCAGAGAAAGTTGTAATTTTTAACTATATGGGACAATTGTTTATCTTGTCTATAAATAGATACCCTGTATTAACATGTCTTGAAAGGCTAATACCTATTTGGTCTTAAATAAAGTTATATTAGGAAAATAATATAATGTAGGTTTTACCTAAAATATATGTGCATAATGAAATGATCTCAAACAGTATAATAGAAATATCAAGACAGGATAAAATTACAGTGGGTTTTATCAGCATTCATTATACTTCACCCTTAATTTAGTGAGACATTTTGTATTACAAATTATATAAAATAGCAGGCATTTTCCATGAGGTGAATATAATATGCACAGTGCTTAATGGATCAAGCAGCAATATAATACAGAGGTCTACTTTCCCATTAGTTAGAATAGATGCATACAACAGTGTAATGTTCCCACAACTATTTCAGTTTTCAGGTAGAAACCTTTCTAATCACAGATGCCAAATATAGTATGTAATAGTTTTGTGAGCCATTTAACTACATGGATTCTATGAGACATCTTACAAGAAATAGCACGCTTTAATCTTAATTAATCCTGTTACACGACAGTTTAAACCCAGTAAAACTCAACTCTAGAGACCTTATTAAACATAGAAAAGAAAAAAAAACTTTTCTCTGAACACAACTAAAGATATCCATGCTAAGAACAAAACAGGTTAAAAACATTCTCCCTAGGAATCTAGTGTATTAAATGACTGGAAATAAAAGTATGGTACCAAATAGAAAAACCTTAAATTATTAATTATTTTATTATTATTTTTAACAAATGTACAATGGTCACCCTTAACTTTTCAGTTGTACAGATGTAGAGAAGCAGAGAAGATGGCAAATGAGGTAACATTGTTTAAGAAAGGGATTCTAAAATCCTATACCGTGGATCACATCTTAATATATTGTAGACCATCTCCCTTCCCATTTATGATCAAATAACAATCCCCATGGAAACACTACAATTGCTTACTTGGAAATGTAATATTAGGAAAGTATTTTTAGGGTTTTTTTAAAATGTTATTTAGTAGCTGCAAATGAGGACCTAGCATCATTCAACTAAAGTTCTCCAGGGACCATCAGCAAGCCTTTGGACGCCTGGTGGTACAGAATTTTAGAACCACCAATGTAACGTTTAATTCAAAATTTTACAAAGTCAGCGTTGCTTTAGTAGTGACCACTAAAAGGACATTTATGGTTTTCTCCCCTCCTAATGAAAACTGTCTTAAGTTTTATATTTGAGGGTCTATCAGCATTTTATTTATAAAGTTTATTATTTATAATTGGATTGTGACTCCATTTCTCAGGCTGACACTGCATACAACAGTTCAATCAGAGCAATGTTTGGCTTTTTGATTTGAAAACTTTCTTAAGTTAAAGAAAGGCACAAAAGCTAAGCCTGAGACTGTCAACTTATTGCAATTTTGACTAAGTACAACATTGCACAAATAGCCAATGAGCAGAGGTGCCATAATATCTAGGCACAGTGGGGTGAATTTAAAGACCAAAGCTATTTTAATTATGATTCTATTGTGGGTTGAAATTACACCTTTAACAGTTTTTTTTAAAGATAAAATCAGGGTTTTAACTACACTAACCTTTTGTTGCATTTATCTAGTCATAAGGATGAAAATGGCCTTTGAAAGGCTAATGTCACAATGAAACTCAAATGAACCCCAATCCGCCAAGCTCATTTATAAATCAGACCTTTGGGTTCAGTACAGAGAACCAGCTCACTTAGGCACCAATGCTGCAGACTTTTACATATGAGCATAAATCTGAAGGATCAGGGTGTGAGACTTCATGTAATACAGAATACCAAAAGGATCTGTATGTAGTCATCCTGAAACATCTGTGGCTGATTAAAACACATATTAAGCAATTTATCAAGTTATTCTCTAGAATTTAATATTGTACAGATTAAATGGGCTTTAAAAACACACTTTTATACCTCAAACAAAAAAATAAATACAAATGAAAGTTGCAGGACTAACTGCCACCAAATAATTGTTTTCAATTGTTGCAACATTTGTATGTACCAAAGTTGTATGATGAAACAGGTTATCAAGAGCTAAAATCCGCAATCATTCAAAAGTATTTAATCTTATTTTATATATAAAATTCTAACAGCTGTACAGGAATAATTTATCATCTGTTTATGAAGTTATAAGCACAACTCAGTTATGACAATGAGTTTAGTTTGAACAAAGGCATATAGAGGACTGGAATAAAAATCTCGTTATCAGTATATTGCTAATATGCTACATTGCAAGGGCAACAGTCACAAATGCATGTCCTAACATTGTGAACTGTGATAACACTTATGAAAAGCTTTCATTGTGTCTACACTATTAATACAACTATGCTGGAAAAGGTATGTAACCTAGGGAAGAAGGGGCTTTCCACTATTCTACTGACTAACATGTCAAGTCTAATCAACACTTGTGTGTGCGATTATTGTAATTTTGCTGTATTTCTTTCAGCTGTAGCAATGGCTAAAAATATTTTACATATCTGTAGACTAAAACTTAGTGTCACTCATCCTGTTTCCATATCTGAAAGATAGTGTAGATTCAATATGGTAAGGCTAAATACAGCAATTATTGAATAGTTACTCAAACTTCATTCCCCACAAACTGTTCTATATTCTCCTGCAAATGGTTTAGAAAAACTGAAAAATACAAAAAACCTACTGTAAATTAGAGAAGAAGATGACATTGGGACTAATTCTGCTCTTTTTATACACAAATAGTCACACTGACTTAACTGAAATCACTCTCATGATTAAGCTGACCAAGATTTGGCCAATAATTAGTAAATGGTCCTTCACACACAGTAATTAGGAAACAATTTAATTACCAAAATGAAACTTACATTAAACAGTTTGCCAGTTAGGCCTCAGTTCAATTTATGCACATTAAGTTCTAGAGGACTGTTCACATACATAAGTTGTATGCAGTGTTGTAGCCATGTCGGTCCCAGCATATTACAAAGACAGGGTGGGTTAAGTAATATCTTTTATTGGACCAACTTCTGTTGCTTCTCTCTCTCACCAACAGAAGTTGGTCCAATAAAAGATAAGACCTCACCCATCTTGTGTCTCATACATAAGTTGTGGCAGGCTAAGTACTTTAAAGTGTAAAGAGTTCTACTTACCAGTGATTCTTCAAAATGTTCATGTGTTAATACTTTTTTCCTTTTAGTAGTACAGAAATTTTAAAAAGCTAATTTTCATCTAACTAGTTCATACAAAATTAGTCTTCTCTGAAAATTTAAAATCTCAGATTCTAAACCTTACCAGGGAATTTATTGGTTTCTTAAATTATTCTCTTTTAAAAGATTAAGTAAAACATATATAATTAATGCTTTAGAAAACAATATAAATTAATCACTAAGACTCTTAAAATGCAAAACAGATCCAGTTTGCAAAAACTGAGATGTAATGCAATATTAGATACCCAAGTAACTGACTGAAACCCTTCTCTTTCATATTAATCTTTGTAAAACAGGATTTTAGTGTATCTGACTCTTGACATCACTGAATTTTAATTAAATTATGCTGCTTTTGAGTATAGTTTTCAATATTACAATTTTTTTTCCAGAGGTAAGATCTGCAATAAGTAATATGAAATTGTAAAAACATGTTTATATTGTGATTTGTTAATATTACGTGCATCAAGACAAATACCTTAGCTGGCAGCTAAAACTTCATAAAGCAATGAAGCCCTTGAACCAATGTAGCTCAGCAGTTAAAAGATTTTTTTTTTCATTTTGCTGTACATTTTACTAAGGAAAGACATCTTAAATCCATTACAAATAATCAGTTTTAAACAAGAATGTTTCTTTGAACCGACCTTTTTCGTAAGAAGGGATCTTATGAATGGTTTTCTCCATGTTACTTTATTATTTTTGCAAAACACAGTGCCCAGTATCAAAACCATGTAATTAATAAATAGAAGAACAAATATTTCAAACTATCATATTACCTTTAGCAGCTGCTGCACTGGCAGCAACTTTTGTAGTATGAAATTCCCCAGTAGTATAGAGCATGCCTCTTTGTTAACGTGAGTCCATACACATATATAAAACAAGTTACCAAAAGGCAATTGTAAAACAAACAAAAATGATACGTATTTCTGCAAGTAATACTTAAGACAATGTTGAAAGCTTAACCAAAGAAAATCATTATGAAAATCCGGATATATCCTGTCTTTCGGTCAGAGGGATGCTGTGATTGAAAGGTAGGAAGTCAGCCTTACAACATTATTTATATCAAACTACTACAAAGGACTAGGGGTGGTGTTCTGCACTCACTTGTAGGACAGCTGGAGGCAATGCAGTCATCCCTGGTAGAAAAGAACGTATTTTTTAAAAGCTGACCCTTTTGCTTAAGAATTGGCCCTCAATTGCTAACAAGAAATTTTGAAAATGGAAGAGGGTGTGATAATGTTCATTGTTATTTTGCCATTAATACCACACATTGGTTTGATGTCTGAAGTCTGTTGGGCTATAATGCAAAGGGGAAGGAAAGAGAATTGATTTCTTTTGTTAATCTTACCAAATTTTGACAAGTTAAAACTTACAGTGATTAAGAACATATACAGGTAATATAACAAAGGCAAAAGCAAAAGGCAATAACAGTAGTTTGATAAAATAGCAACATGTTACAACAATGTTGAAAAAAGTGTTATTTACTTTAAATAGTACAAATTGTATCAAAGGGTGAGTCCAGCTCATTTCACTGATGTGCAGTCTTGTAATAATTAGAACAGTCAAACATTCCAAGAGTCATCAGTAATATTACAATATTTTAATGCATCTGGACATACACGAAGACGCTTTTGCTATAACAAAAATCAAATTGCCTCCGATATAACTAGTTTTCAGACACGCAGCCACTCATTTATTTCTGACAGGGTCTCAATGGTTATTTTTGCCTGCCGTCACAATGGCCAACTCTTAAGTATGCCAGAAAGGAAAATCTGGTGCTGTAAATTAAGTATGACAAATACAATATCCATCTGATAACGCTGCAGCTATTATCAAAGTGCTGAATCTGGTGTAGTTTAAAATAAACAGGATAGTAATTTTACTGGTTCATTATATCTACTTACATTGCTCATTAAGAGGTCAGAGCTTTTTAAGCAGAATGTGCTAGCTAGCTTTTGCAAATACAAAACCAGGTTTTCCTACAGCACTTTTCCTGGAGTAAATAAAATTCCTATCTAATTATTTTGTCATTTTTGTCCCTTTTTAACCCTATCAAGATTTAAGTTAATTAAAAAGCACACTGTTGAAGCGTTTACACCAAAAATGTGACCTACCTTTAAACATTTGAACCTAAAGGACCTTGCAGACAATATTCTATAAATATCTATTTAATTTGAAAACTAAAAACATGTTTGATGTAAAACATCTCAACATGATTTTGAGCCCCTTCTAATTGCTCTGTACTAGTTGTAAAATATTATTCCTTGAATAAGGAGAATAATAGATGCTTGGGCACCAAAGTAGTAACAATAGAAAATCAAGTTTAATTAGAAACAGAAGGAAAAAGTTGCCAAAAATGTAAGGAAATTTGGTAGGACAAGAACTGTGTTTTCAAACTTCTCTGGCAGTATTCTAAACAAATTTTGTATTATAAAATAGTCATTTTGATTTAAAATCAAATCTTTTTTTAATAAAATGAATATAAAATCAAACCAATTACAGTTTAATAATGGAAGCAGGTTGGGGTTTATCTTTTAAAACTTGGAAGGAAGGAAATCTTAATATTCGTTTACATTTTTAAACCTCTCCCTTCCTCAACATGATGAGAGTGAGCTAGAGACTATGACTGGGATTGTCAAAGAATATTAATGGTATTTTAGTGCCCAGCTCCCTTGGGCTCATTTGAAAATCCAGCCTAAGGTTGTAATTAAATCTAAATTGTATATACTGAGTCTCGCTTTTCTTCTTCCAATCTTCATGACTACAAAATTCTCGATTACTACTGGGGACTATATAAATACATAATACTGATATACATGTTAACAATTAGCTGTGCAACCTTTGACTGAATTGCAAGAGTGACTCCAATGTACAATAAACTGCCAGACTCCTTGCTCATTTCCAGTCTAACGTCACACAACACTTTAAAGATGGCATTAAGAATTGGAATTCTATATTTAGTGGATTGTGGTATTGTCCAGGAACCAATGGACGCTTAGCCCTGCACCAGCCTCTGCTGGTCACAAAATGAGAATGATAGCGAAGAGCACACACGAGTATATTTCTGAGGACTTGTCTTCACTACCACTTAAGTTGATGTAAGTTACACCGATCAGGAGTGTGAAAATGCCACCCACTGGAGCGATGTAAGTTGCAGCAACTTAAGCACTGTCTACACCACGTTATATCAGCGGGAGACACACTCCCGCCAACATAGCTTCCATCTCTTGTTGCGGTGGAATAATTACATTGACAGGAGAGCGCTCAACTGTCGACAGACGCAGCTGTAGCGCGGTAATGAAGACAAGCCCCGAGGCTTCAAGTTTGTATAGTATATACATTCTATTCCTCCGTGTAGTCATTAAATGTTTCCAGTGGATTTACAACAATCTCCATTGAGTTGGGAACATTACTGTGGATTGTTATGGATACAGCAATTAGTTACAGTTCTGAAAGCGAATATCAACTCAAGTAATTAAGCAGAATACTTGTCTGCAAAGTATTAGTCAAAAACAAGATGTAAATGTTCATACTGCTATATTCTGCACAAATGTATTACAATAGAAGAAAACAAATGTCAGTATGTGTCAAACCTTTCATGTTTTTATCTACTTTTCATTCAAATGTGAAATTTTTTCCTCAATGTCAGTGGCCCTTTTCTATGCATTCTTTTGAGTTTCACAAGAACAATGCTGCAGATAGTACTTTTATAGTACATTTCATCCAAGTGTCTAAATGTTCTTTGTACACAATTATGCCTCACCACACAGCTCAGCTTACAAACATTTCAGATGAATAATGAGTTGGTAAATGATTATACATCAATTTTTGTGCACTATTCTTTTTCCTCCTTTAACTATTTCAATTCTAATCAGTATTACCCCCTTGTGATGGATTAGTATAAGTCTGCATGTATCTGTATCAAGCTGCAATCTTCATTCTGTTTTGTGAAGACCACTTTGATTGTAAAACTGTTTTGGCTGTGTAGCCCACATGTTGAGCTAAAACACACACACACACACACACACACACACACACACCCCAAGAGAAATTCTTGCCCCTGGTAGAGGACTAGCAATGGGAGGGAGTCATTAAACCCTGATGACCTTCCATTTAATTGGAAGCTCCCTTGGACAAAGAGCTGGCTACCACCCAAAGAACCCAGCTCTCCCAAGCAGGCTGACAACCAAGCAATGGATCACCTGATAGGGGTCTGAGGCTGACCAAGGAGCTCACCTGACAGAGGGGAATGCAAGATACAGAAAGAGAAGGTCTGCTCAGAGTAGCTCTCTCACCAACCAGAAAAGGAAGAGAAGACTGTATTGGAAGAATGAAGTTCAGGAGAGGAGAGCTGCAAGTCTGAAAAGACACTGAGTCCCAAAGAACACTCAAGAGTGGTGAGGAAACTGAGGCAGGGAATTGTGTATATGTGGTTTATTTTACATGGATTTGTCTCTTGTGCTATCTAAAGTAATGAGTGATTGGTTTAGAAATCCCTCTGCAAAGTCTGTATTTTCTTCAGTTATCACATGTCCCAGAAGGGGTTAACCATAAACCAGAGTGGAGCGCTAGGGTAGGTGCCAAAGCTATTGGGGAGTCTTAGGAGGGTTCAGCACTGGCCAAGGGCAGCTACAACACCGGGTCCGACTTCTGAGAACAGATGCCAGACAGCGTTTATGGGCTGGGAAGCAAATCTAGAGGCCAAAGAGAGACTGTGCCATTGAGTCTACCCAGGCCCACAGGAGCTGAAAAGCATTCATATCCAGTGTGTGGATCCAAATAGAGGACTTTAGTGAGTGTCCAGCTGGGGGAGTTTGACCAGGACTGTGACACTCCCAGTCTTCCAAAACAGAGACTTATAAATAAAGGTATAAAATATAACCCTGAGCATAATCAATAGCACCATCTGAAATGAGTGCAGTTTTGATAATCAGATTATTACAAGAACCATACAAAAATACCACAGTATCGCAGCTTATTACATACATGGAAATATAAACTATATAGATTTCATGATAAATATGGTGACTCCATATTTATTTGGGTAGAGCTGAACAGAGGTACAATAGCTATATTGAGTTCAATCCTTGAGGGGCCACTTGGGGATTTGGGACAAAATCAGTACTTGGTCCTGCTAGTGAAGGCAGGGGGCTGGACTCAATGACCTTTCAAGGTCCCTTCCAGTTCTGGGAGATGGGATATCTCCACTAATTATTATTATTATTATTATTATTATTTAGGAAAAAGACTTGGCATTGAGAAACAGTGAGACACAAGGGATGTTTTTCCATTAGAAAAGGAAAATGTGTGTGTATGTTTAAAGACCGCTTTTGGGCTTCCGAGGGTGGCTGAAATACAAGAGATCTTGAGATGTAATCTGCAGCTGTGGAGGTGGAAGATGGCAGAACAATTTCCATATCAGAGACCAAAAAAAGGAGCTGGAAAACATATTTATTAACACACTTCATTTGGAAATGTACATTCAACCAATGTAGATTTCTGAGAAAGGAGCTGTTCCATTACTGAATATGGGTAGAAGGATGAGCCACTGTATCAAGTACAAATAAACTGAGGTGCCAAAGTAATGCCCTATCTCCACCTTCATTATAGTAGTTTAAAAATCGAGAGGGAACAAAATTGGCGAATAATAGTTTAGTTGACCATATAAAGAGTTGTAAACCTTTGATTGTAAACTCGTCAAGGAGGGGACTGTGTCTTCCTTTGTGTTTGGACAGCAGAACAGTTGGAGTTGTTATAATCAGATAATAAATCTGGTATAGGTAAGAGGAAAGATTTGTGAATGAAGTCAAACACCTGAATTCATGACAGACAGGATGAATGTGAGTCAAAATGGGAAATTTTAGTTAAAGGTACTTTTCTTACCAATTACCAGAATAAGAATTTGATACAGTAGAAGACCGAGTGAGGAAATAACCAGAACAAAGAAGAATACATATTTGGGTATCCTCTGCATAGAAATAATAGCCATAGCTTGAACCAAAAAAGGTAGTGGCCAGAGGAAAGAAGTGTAGGTAGAACATGGCCCCATTATAGACATGGGCAAGTGGAATGGGAAAAAAATATTGGAGAGGTTATTGAAAAAGATTATAGAAACAATCTTTGTTTGCTAAAGAATACAGGGTAAGTCAGAAGGGAAAATTTGCTGGAATTCCACAAGTCTATTTTAAACACTTGCAAAAAGTCAGATTTATATTCTGTTTACCTCTAAGATGCTGGACACCTTTTTTTCCCCCTCTGTGTACCTTACAAGAAAGGTGAATAAAAATATATACCCTGATCTGCTACATTCATGAATATTCCCATTGACTAAAGAGTCTACTTGGCAATGTCTTAAAGATGTCAGTCCTGATAGAGACTGGAAAGCATAAACATCAATTGTTTCCAAAGCCAGATCCAGAGAATGAAATAAAATACTTAAACCCACTGTAATAATGAATAGATACTAGTTTGTTTTGAACATGAGGAAAAGAAGATCTAATTGTAAAAAGCATTTATTTGCTGTTGCCCATGCTGTTCTTGTTCTGTAACCCAAAAAGATTTCAGCTACGAGTACTGTCAATCTGACACCTTCCAATATTACGAAATTAAAAAAATTAAATGCTCTGCATTCTGAAATACTCTATGAAGCAAAACGGTCAAAGGTGTCCCTTAGAGAAAACTAACTTCTATCTTAGGTACATTATCCACATAGGGTGGGATTTTTCAAGAGCATCTAAAGGAGCCAGGCACCCAAATCTTACTGACTTTTAATGGGAGTTGGTTGCTTAACCCTTAGATGCTATTGAAAAATCCCACCCATTTTCTACGTTAAGGGACAAAGGATAAGATAAGATTATTTTTTCCCTATAGCTATTTTTACATCTTCCTCCTTTTCCCCTGGATTTGGAAAGGAAAAATATTAAAGTTGTGCATGCTAGTGGTACCATAATGATGTTTGTTGTAACATTTTCACACCTTTCAGTTTTTCCATAACATTATAGTTCAGTGTTTTAAAGTATCACAGTTGATAAGCCTAGTATCCTTGGTCTCTGCTCAGTAATATTTCTAAAATTGTTTTTAATGTTTTTAGCGAATATTATGCTTATGAATAAAGGTTAACGTATACCAGATACTTTGTCTGCCCTATAATTAAATGCGTCTCTAAGTCCCTAATGTGTATTTAGCCATTTTTATTTTTAAAGAAAATGAATATGCTAAAGTTACTCATATCTGAAAAGTGGCCAGTGTAGAATAAAACTAGGTTATATGCACAGATCCGCACTCCTGGACCACTCAAGGAAGTTTAGAGGCAACTGTTGAAAGAAAAAGTTAAATTAACTCATGACCAGCTACACACTTAGACTAATTGGATACAAATTAGAACTCGGTTTCAATATCTCCTATAGCAGAGTTCTCAGAAAGCACAAAGAGCTCAATGCTTGAGGCACAGCGTTGGGATTCATATTTACTGAAATAAAAGAAAACTTATAGCTGTAATTCACAATTTTCAGTCACTTTTAGATACTGTCCAGCATTTCTTTTATTGACAGTTCCAGCCATGCCCTTGCTATACCAAGATAGAAGACTTGAACAGAAACATTTAATACTAATCAGTTCTTTCACACACAAAAAATCTTTGAAAGGTAGTCACTTTAAAAAAAAATATAAAAAAGCAAAACTAAAACTGTGTGCTGAGCACATTTGAAAATCTCATCCCAATGTCCTAACTCTGAGAAGTCAATTAGAGTTTTATCACGGGCTTCAATGGGAACGGTTAGGCCAATACAATTTTGAAAATCCCACTGTTGGATTTTATGCTAAAAGAAATCTGTTTGAAACAACCACAAGATTACTTCATACAATTTAACAAATTCTCTACAGTACCACAGCAGGATGGTTAAGTCTCCCATAGTTATGAATTTTATGATATCTGTGCTTAATCAGGCTGGAATCTAGAATTGTCAAAGTTGTAATTGAGCCTAAAATTCAGTTATGTCACTATTAGGGAAATGATAAAAGATACAGGCCCATGAAAGATCTAATTTAAAAGAAAAAAAAATGTAGCAAGTTTTACCAGCTTGAAGACTTTTTTTCTTGCTACTACAAAGACTTAAGCATAGCATTTAGGAGTGGAGAAACCATTAGTTAATCAAGCAGATTTTACATATTTCACTTTCTTTTGGCCCAGTGAAAGACATTAGCCAGGACTACAGTGTAACACTGTTTCCTATACAGATGTAGCAACCATGGAATTGGGCAAAATTCTGATAATGGTTACTCACTCCATTTAGGAAGATGTGAACTACATCAACAAAAAATTTTGGATGAAAATAAGGGCATAAAATCAATCCATACAGCAAAAAGTCACCAGAAAGTATTTTGTAAGCTGCCAATTTAAAAACATATGAGGGTCCTATTTAGAGTTTCGAAAATGCTGCTAGAATGTTCCCTCATGGGATACCAGGCCGGACATCTGACACTTCCCACAAAACAACTCTTTCGTATGCCCTCAAAATATTGCTTCTTGTACAAATCAGTATAGGGCCTCTGACACTTCAAATGACAACCATGCAGTTATAGTTCTCAGTTAGAAATACACAGGCATCCAAGACAGATTAATTCTAAAATACGAAGACTTTCCATATGCACAAGTAAGCCTACAAAATAGGAAAGTGACAGCTGCAAAACAGCAATGAACTTCCAAACTGCAGCAAGCTCTGCAGAGGCAATTTTTCAGATAAAGACAGAGCTAAAGTTCATAAGTTTAATCAATCCTTGAGATTTCAATGGAGCTGCTGAGAGGCCCTACAGAATGGGCCCCATTCTTGACCCAGGTGCACTACAAGAGAGGAAGAGAGGACAAAAGGTGCCCTAAATGAGACAGCTGGTGTAATGCCAATAATCAGTTCCCTTCCTGCAAGTGGGCATGTCAGGCATTGCTTGGGGGAGGAGAGGACCTGGCCAGCTCACACTGTGCTCCAGATATCTGAGAGAGAGAATTGTTCCTGGGGAACATTCCAGCTGCATAAGTAAGAAAAGCCTGCTAGACAGGGGCCTGAACAACCAACCAGGAACCGCACATACCATCCCCCACCAAGATCATGAGTTTGAAACAGCTGACAATTGACCCTAAGGAGTCTGTATTTCTCCTGGCCAGCTATGCAACAAGAAGTGCTTATGACACTGCAGAAAGTGGCAGGTAGACTACTATACAGCCAGATTTAGGATAAATGGAGAAGGAGGTCATTCAATGTGACAAAGCTCTCTTAAAAGGTGGACTTCCAAAAAAGAGGAAGAATTACTATATTGTTGTATGTTCCAAATACACAGAAGGAAGGAAGGAAGGAAATTCTGCAAATTTCTACTTTAAAACATACCTATTTTCTCTTACTGGTGGTTTGAGTCTATCAAGATTCTTATATTAGTGCCTATCACCACTGAGCACCTTGTACCATAAATCATAACTGGCTATGTAGTCTAGACTGATGCCACAAGCCTTTCTTGGTGCAAACAACTTATTCTCATAGCTGGCCTGGAGTAATACACTATCTCAGGACAATCAAACTAAATGCTTGATTTGATGCTTTTACCCCAATATACAATCTGTGGAAGATATCACACTGCTCAGATCACCAAGGAACATGCAGGCTGCCTGCTGTTTAAGGTTTCACTTTCTCAAGTTTTTAAAAGTTGAATGCTCTAAAACAAATAAAACCATTAGAAAACTACATAAAATTGTCTACATCATAGACCACATCTTTTACAAACTCCAGTGATTGGTTTGACATCACCAGCAGAAAACTGAACTGCGCAAATGGCTGCCTGCACTTTTCATATACGCAGCAACAGAAGAAAAAAGGTAGGGTTTAAATTAGAGGAGTATTGAGTACACTTTTTACTTTTGTGTTTATGCTGAATAACATCAAATGATTTTGAATTGCCTTGTATTAAGTAAGGGAGTCATTTTTCCAATAACTTTGTAAATACAAATCTGAATACCCAAAAGCAATCCCATACAAATGTTGCAACCATCACGGTACAAGATTAAGAAGCCAAAATAGTTTGACAAATATCAAACAAGTGTGGGTTGCTGATCCCACTTGTGGAAGTGTGGGTTGCTGATCCCAGGGCATGTCTATACTAGAAAGGTAAGTAGGCCTATATTAGGATTAATGAGGATTATATTTAGCAGTGAAATGGGTTCCATGTAACTCCCAATATACTTTCCCTTGACAGCTCTCTATCCATCTTTGTGTATGAGGAGGAGATGGCTAGAGAGTACATCTTGGTACAAAAAACCCCCACACAAGTATTTTAACAGGTAGAATAGAGTAAAAATACCCAAACATTCAAAGCATTTAAAAAATAAGCCTAGTTCTGTAGAAAGTTGCAAGAGTAATAACACTGGAGAACAGAATACAGTACCGGAGTTAGGGGTATAAATCTTCCTATTGTGCCCCACAAATATTCCCCAATATTGATTTAAAGGGATCACCATTACAGGTGAGAGTACTTCAGTCTCAATGACCATTCAATCTCTGGATTCTTTAGATGCTCAACAGATGCCAACTGTTATGGGAGTTTTGCTGATATAGACATCAATCCTGTAGGAAATTAATTAAGACCACCACACATTTCATATTGGGTACCAGCTTATATAGTTATGATTTCGGTCACTACCAAGTTGGGCTAGATGCACACCAATGTCCTACAAGTAAAAGAGTAAAAGCCTCAATATTACTAAAACCTTTAACCGTCCAGACCCTTAAAGAAAGAGCAAATTGACAGGAATCATTGTGTGAATAATATGAATATCAAGCCACAATATTTCTGAAATTGATAACTCCTTTATTGAAGGAGAAACTGAATTCTCTGGAAAGTCTGAGATTTTTACAACAAACATTGACAATTTGTTTTCTTCTACTGTAATTGAATATACCAATATTACCATAAGTATATCAAATTATGTTTCAGGGGTGTCAGTAAGACATGAAGTAGGAATATTATACAGACTTTTCTGATACTAGCAAGTACATTGAATTATTTTTAGTGATTTACTTTATTTTATGAAAAGATGTACTTGATAGTAGCAACAACAATCTAAGTTAATTTGTTTTAAAAGTGAATGTAAATGGCAGTATTATCATTGGAAACAATAAGGTAACAAAAGTTTAACTTGACATTTATTTTTCAAAAGTATTAAATGTAAATATGAGTTTGGAAATATTTCATCAGTAACAGACAGCTTTTAAAAAAAAATATCGTTAAAAGTTTTTGTACCTCCAATACAATACGTCAATATTTTCTGTTCTGCGTAAAGCAAACCATCACATTTGTGTTCCTCGTTTATATTCGTATAAGTTTGTCTGAAGAAATTGATTGCTTCAGTGAAAGGAATAAGGTAAATAGTTTGATTTGACATAGAATAAATGTTATTTTAATTGGCATACATTTGAATAAGTATTAATGACTTTTCTATATAATTATCAAGAAATAAAAAAAAATTGTATCTAAAATTTGTGTCTGAAAGAGAGATCCCCTTCAATCATCCATCACTTCAGTATTATAAAAAAGAAGTTGTAACAAAATGGATAGAAGGAAAAAAGCTGAGGAAGAAACAAATAGCGTGGACTGGACTGGCTCTTCAGTTATTACCAAAACTATGCCTACTTTATCAGCCTAATTGTTTATTTAAATATGTAACAGATTTGTGCAATGACTGGTTCCAACTATGGAGGCAATTCCATTTGAAACAATTTTATAGCATTTCTTTAACTCCGAACTCATTCAAAAATCAAGAGGGTTTTTTAAATTTTGAGTTCCATGGACATTCCCCCCAACCCACACTTCAAAAATATATGAATGTCATACTCCAGTTGGCTGCTTTAAACTGTTCTATTCTCACGTATATTAATGCACTTACCAAGCCTTAGAATGTGAATCAGAACTATTTTTTTCCAGCAGAAGCAGCTTTTTTCACAAAAGTGTCTACAAATTGCTAAATAAAAACTTTATCAAAAGGATCAGCAACAAGGTAGTTGTTATTGGCTTTCCCTGTTGAAATGAAAGAGGATTTGTAGTACCCTCATAATAAAATTCAACAAGTATTTTGTTCCTGTAACCTATAAATACTACAAGATGTAACATGTTTATTTGGTTCCCATAAATTAGAAAATAGAAGTTTCCCATAACTCTAAACTAATGATTTAAAAAACAAAGTGATACTACATCTGAGTGCCTTTCCAAACAATTTGAGAGACTAGCTTAACCTTTCTCTCACCCTGCAAAAGTGTGCTTTTTACAGATACATGATTTTTAAAAGTATTTGTACACAGTACACTAGCTTAAATATACAAGTGGACATGTTAAAGTCATGTTACGGTTCAAGGTACTTCTGGACGAAGGCAGATATTAAGTTAGTTATTTTAATTCTGCATTCCTACGCAGGACAAGCATTATTAGAGACTTCAGTTTCCTACCACCATTCACGTGTTGCATGGAGAGATCAATAAATAACTTCTGTGGTCCAGTTTACCTATAACGGAAGATACTAAACAAAGAAAAAAAAAAAACTATTAAATTATTTGTGTCTGACCCTGATAAGATCTGAGTTGTGATACCCAGTTTTTAACTGCAAGAAAAGCAATAATTAATCTTTATCTTGCTTATCAATAGACACCCCATTTTTCCATGACACCCAATTTTCAATATAATGGTTAACAAATAATTTATGCATGGGGCAAAGGTCATGGTGGTAGAACTAACCCAGCACAAATATGGGTTAAAGAATGGACTACCAGCTCTTGAACAAAACGAATCTGGGTGTGTTATGGAGGCAGTGTGCCCAGACACTCATTGGGCTCTAAAGCCATGAATACCCAATCTAAGTTATATTGTCAGACCATGAAAAGTAATACAGGATTCTGTTGTGCTGATGTAAAGAAATCTGACAAAACCAATTACCTCCTTTCTTTGTTTAGAGCAGAAGATGAAATAGCTTACTAACTGATATTTTAAGTAACGCATGTCACTATGACAAAACTTGCCGTGATTTGTGTGTTTAGCTACAAGGTGCAGTATTTCTCATGACTGACTCAAAGCACAGCCGCATCCAATTGTAATGGAATTCCATCTCACACAGAGCGCACTGTATGACTTTGAAGAAAGTCTGTATGATTGTAACAAAGTAGTCACCCATCCTCTCCTTAAACGTGAATAAATCCATGGGGTAATCAGGCACAGGCGGCATGTAACGGGTTTGTCTTCATTTTATTCCTTGTTTTTGTTTGAGGACATGCACTTGACTCCAGGCAAAATCCATCCCCGGTTACAAAATAACACAACTATTCTTTTCTTTCTCTTTCTCCCTCTCTTTCTCTCGAGGTTCTTTTCGTTTGCGTTCACTACTTCCAGATTGTCTTCCACTTGCTGGAGAAGCAGCTCCTTGCACCTGCTGGAAGAAAGACTTTAAAAATCAAAAACAGCAAAGAGAAATATTATTCTAAATGCTACAGGTAGTTCCTGAATCAACATTGTGGTCTAAAATTCATATGGCTTGGAGCAGTAACTAACGGAAACTGAAACTTGCTCACTAGCTTTAATAATCATTAATTATGCAAACCACAACCATCAGGCACAGAGTGTTTCAGTTTGAGGTGGGTTAAAACTAACATGCAAAATTAATTATTTTTGGCAAGAAAGACTGATTGTATTTTAGTTGGGCTGGTGGGAATCTAAGTCCCCTGCATCTTATACAGCAGAATAGACCTAAATAAGGTGCAGTACTGAGCCCCAAGCACTCTCCCTATTATGTGACCCTGTTCCCAATCGGTTCAATCAGTGCCATATCACTTGTATCATTTATTTTGATGAGGAATTTGGTGTGCAGGAAGGAGCTCCAGTTTGGGGAGGGGGGCGCTCAGGGCTGGGGCAGGGGATTGGGGTGCACGCTTACCTCGGGTGGCTCCCTGTCAGCAGCACAGCGGGGGTGCTAAGGAAGGCTTCCTGCATGTCCTGGCACCACGGACCGCGCTGAGCCCTGGAAGCAGCCAGCAGCAGGTCCGGCTCCTAGGCATAGGTATGCAAACGGCTCTGCGCAACTCTCGCCCGCAGGCACTGCCAGCCCCCAGCTCCCATTGGCTGGGAACTGGCCAATGGGAGTGCGGAGCCGGTGCTCGGGGTGGGGGTGATGCGTGGAGCCTCTTGGCCTCCCCGCCTAGGAGCTGGACCTGCTGCTGGCCACTTCTGGGGTGCAGTGCGGTGTCAGAACAGGTAAGGACTAGCCTACCTTAGCCGGGCAGCACCACCGATGGGACTTTTAACGGCCCGGTCAACGGTGCTGATCAGAGCCACTGGGACCCAGTGCCTTACATTCCACAGCCCAAAACTGGGTCATGACCCACAGTTTGAAAACCACTGGACTAAACAAACAGGATAAAGGCAGAGGTGTGTTTTTTTTTTTTTTTTTTTAAAACACCAAATGCCGAGACATCTATTGCACAGGCTATGATCACTGTGTAAACAAGCAGCACCCTCAAAATGTTGGGAGATGCTCTCCCTCTGCATGTGCTACCCTTTTCCTCCCCCCGCCCCCATCTCCTTTCTCTGAATGAGAGGGCTTCAGTCAATTTTGAGTTTTCTGTCCTCTGTCAGTTCTGCAGTCTAATAAATAAATTTGAGACAGACATTTTTCACCTTTTATGATTCACTCATACACAGGGATAAGTTTTGCATTTGCTGCCTCACATTTGGATGACTGGGAAGGTAACAAGGAAAATGTCTCAATGAGGAATAAACAGATATGAATAAGAACTTACTGATTAACTGCAAGTTGGATAAATGGGGTTTTATGCAGCTTTTTAGTTGGTTTAGTTTCAGAAGTCAGATACAATTAGGTGTGTAAAAATAGTTATGCAAAACTGAAAATGGGATTACTTAGGGACAGTGAGACAAGCAGCATTCAGTGACATTTCTAGTCATGATGTAGGAGAGGAATAAGATGTTAAAAACTGGTTTTGCTGTAGCTACTAATAGCTGAATAATGAAAACCCAACTCTGCATGCTAATTAGTATAAAAATTAAAAATCCAAGAGATACACGTTTCAGTTTTTCATAGGATTGTCTTATTAAAAAAATTAAAAAATAAATAAATCCTCATCAGCTCTCTCCTCTTCATCCAAAGATGGCTGAAATACTGCATGGCACTACTTCTGTTTCAATGCAATTTCTGTAACAACAATTATAACTCTTATCAGGATCCCTATTTAACAGTCTTAGCAAAATGTTGATGTAGGAGCCTAGGCCATTAGCAACGTGGTTTAATTTACCGTGACATTGACTGAAATTGATATGGAAGTAGCATGCATACTCTAGCAGTAATAAGATTTTTCCTAAAGTTTGTTGTGCAATCATCATAATTCACTCATTGTACAGAGTGTTAGTGGTATTAGTGTTACACATCTAGAATAAGTTCTATGAACATTGTTATGGTAATTCTGCCTATGTAATTGTTATTGAAGCAAAAAGATTAAATAAAATCTGAGAAAGTAAGATGCTATGGAAGAAAATCAAATAGACAGTACCCTTTTCATACTGAATGAAACTTATTGATGTAAAACACTCACAGTAGTTAAAAATTTTGTTTTAATGAAGTTACCACAAAACTAAATAAAGTCAGTAACTGTACTCTAACCATGGAATATGCTCTTACCTGGACCTGAGCAGCAGCTGCAACTGCTTGTTCTTGTTCCTGATAGTACTGAGAAGCCCGCCTATCCTCCTCTTCCTGCAGCTTCTTTGCCAGCTCTAGATCACTGATTCCTTCTGGGATCTGCTCCCAATCGATATCTTGGCTCTGCTGCTCTTGTTGTAAAGACAATGCCATCAGATAGTCCTAAGAAGTAAACTCGTTATTAGTAAACACTCTTCTGCTTCCCTAACAATGAGCCAAAGTTGTAACGGGAATTCTATGAATCTCTAAAAATGAGAGCTCAATATTTATGCTTCCTGGATGGTTTATTATGTTGAACAGCCACTTAAAATTGCTGGCTAAAGCTTCCATAAGAAGTCAGATCAAGGAAGGAATTGTGATAGGAGCACCTGTATACCTCCTCTGTCATTGTTGCCTGCCGTACCTCTACAGTCTACCTTTTTTTTTTTTTTTTTTTTTTTTAAATATTTATCCATATGTAAACAAACATATATAAAAACTGTGTTTACATACAGGCTTACTTTTTAAATTCCTTATATTATCACCTCTCTTTTTAATAAGTGTTCCATTAAACCACTACGAGCAAGCTATTCTCTACCAAAAATCTTCATCCTGTCTTTGGGGGGAGGGGATTGCTCTGAAAATCTAGCTGAGGGATTATGATTTATAGACCATCAATACTCAGTGATATTAATACTCAAATTTTGACAGCACGTAAGAGAATGAAGTTCCACACTGACAAAGTGCTGAAGTTATGTGAACTAGTGTTTTTACCCTTTCAGAAATATTAGCATTGCAATATATTATCATTCAAGAAGATTACTTTGATTAGCACATTGCTTTATAAAAATCACTTTAGACCAAGAGCAGAAGAGAGCAAAACTGCAGAAATCCCTCAGAAAATCTGTGTGTGAGGGCATGAAGGACAAGTGCAGTAACATCTCTTTCCCCTAACCCAACTACCATATACTTGCATCTTTCTCCTCAGAGAACCACATGGAAATTCAGTTTAATGTGAAGTTAGAGAGGTGCAGAAGCAGGAATCAGCTGCTTTATAAGGCACATTTCCCCTTCTGCTGCACACAGTAACATTAGTAAATGTTGCTTCAAGAAGCCTTAGCTTACACTATGGGATTGGTGACATAAGAAAAACAGAACCCAGGCACTACCAGTACTTGGGGAGAGGATGTTAGGCCTCGGGGACTGCAGAGGGACAGTTTATCTCCAGCGCAAAATCTGTGCTTTGACTCAGCGTTACTACTGGATGTACAGACCATCTGTCTATTATGAATACTGCTTCCCCACTCCTTCCACACCTCCACAAACTCCTGAAGGAAGAAACGGTTATGACCTTCCCAAAAAGTACACACATTTTTGGACAAGTGTCCCTCTGTCACTTAATTTTATATCAGAGGAGATCAAAGATTTTGAATTTAAGTAAGAGAAAGTTTTTTCACTATTTAAATTTGCTACTTCTGATTGTAGGGCTAGTGTACAATACTGTAACTTTTGCAAGGAATTCTTAAAAAGCTGCACTTTAATAGTTATACTGGATCAAACAAAAATATTCCATTACTATGAAGATATGTCATCCAGAATTGTACTGTATTGCACCACCTAAGAATAACAGAATGTTCTGTAGCTGTCAGTTATTTCAGATATTATTTGTATTGAATTTAGTTTTCATTTTATCTGCCATGAGGGAGCTGTCATGGGAAAACACCTTTCAGCCAAATAAAATAGTAGTAGTAACAGCAAAATAAAATGGAAATTCTTCTTGATCAATAGAAGAAAGAGAGACATTACAATCTTCCAGTTCAGAGCTTTAAAACGGGAGTACATTAAGCACACCAGGGAACTTTTAGTTTGCGGAAGCAGGTTCCACACAAATAGTGCACAGCAGGACTGTGAGCATTAGACTTTCACCCTAGTTTGTCAAGAACTTATTGTACATATAGATATATAGCTAAATTTTGTACAGCTGTCCACAGCTTCAAGGGGCCATGGCAGCCATGGATTTCCAGCAAGTGAAGATGCCCCAGCTATCTCTCTTTCACTCAGAATTAGGGCTTTGGAGCGGTGCTCCAGCTCCAGGCAAAAACCTGCAGCTCCACTGCTCCGGAGCTGCTCCGTGCTCCAGCTAGGCTCCAAAGCCCTGCTCAGAAATGCCCCATGTACTGGGAACTAGCCATAAAAGGCTGCTATACAATCTCTACGCTACTTGGGGATTCCCCTTACTCCAGGAGAATCCTGAAGTGCCCAGCAGTGCTGGCTTTATGGCTGCTTTGAGCCATAAAATCACAGTGGAGAATCCAACCCATTGAGTTTTTGGGGTTGCACTGAAGTGTTCAATTCCAACAAATGCCAGTACAGAATCATCATTCCAAATTTGTTCTCAAGCTTATTTTCCCCACAATGTAGCACTTCACCCCAGCAAAAAAATGGATGTGCCAGCTTTTTAACATTTAATTTTGATATACCAGGGGTTTTGGGTTTTTTTGCATTACTTCAACAGCTCCAAACAAATTAAATCTGATAACATTAATTTCAGATAATCAACTCAATTACAAACATCTGTTTGGGCTAGTCTCTGCTCATACCTGACTGCGCAGTACCAGAGGTGGCCCCTAAATTTTTCTCATGTTTCTAAATTTTTTAAATTTCACTCATATATTTGCAGGGAATAAGATTAAGTCTTGATTTATATTATCAGAAACGGTTATCAAAACCTACACATGTACATTGGAACATGTTAATATGGGGGAGATAAAACATCTTAAATCTCAGATTTTATCTGAAGTGCTTACATTTATTAAAAGCATTTGCCTACACATATTTTAAGCTTTTTAAAAATATGTAAAAATGCTTCTCAAATACACTTTAAGAACTCATTAATTGGTTTTGTCTATGCAGAATGTAAGGTCTTTGAGGCAAAAACGGTCTCCTGCTGTATGTTTCTACCCTGCCTATCACAATGGGTCCTCTTAGATGAGACCTCTAGAAGCTAATATGAAAAAAACAAACTAGAATCGATGAATACTGTTTTTGTATTCCATTCTGCAGAATTGATATCAAAAGGCAAAGTTCAGTGATGACAGTGAGATCTGAAATAATATATATCAAAACACAATTATGTACTGCATTACTCTTCTCAAATTTAGCACCCCTTACAGACAGGCTAACCCATGCTTTTAAGGTAAATTACCAACAGCATGCAGAATTTAAGTCCTTACAGAACAAATCTGAAGTTGGCTAGATATTGTAGCTTTCATAAACTAGCATACGCTACTAAGTTTTTACTAATAGGATGACAGTAATTTATTAGTCATAGTAAGTTACTATGTATAGTAACTGGGGTTCTTCAGATGTGCTGACATTCTATTCATAGCGTGCAGAGAGTTTGAGATTGGAGACTTTTTGACTCACACTATCCATATGGCATTCATGCACCCGCCCAGTCCTTGTGCTCTGCAGTAAGGGCATATAAGGGCAATGTGTGTCAGCACTTCTCACTGCAGAATCCCCAACAACTACTCCAAGGCAGACAGAATGGAAGAATGGGATGTGGAATGTGCATATGGTCAACACATCTCAAAGAACTCCATTTACAGTACATGGTAAGTAACGTGCCATTCTCCTTCGAGTGTTTGTCCATATACACTCTCCACTGATGTTGACTCCCAAGCAGCAATGGAAGCTTAGAATGGTTAGTTAAACAATGAGTGAAGAACTTCTTTACCAAATAAAGCATCAGATCTAGAAGACTTAGTGATGGTGTAGTGCTTTATGATGATGTGTATTGATGCCCAAATAGATGCTTTACAGATGACTGATAGGGGAAAATTTTCACAGTGATGCCACAGATGTTGCATAACCACCATCATCACCGTGAATCTGGCAGCTGTTTCCACCATATACAGTGAACCTCGCCGATGTGTACTGGCCATTTGCTGGCCTCTGTTGACTAATGACAAATTCTTTGCAAGTCTCATTTGGCAATTTATCTGCAAAGGTATGCAGTCTCTCGTGTACCAGAACTCGTAATTGGCCACATAGAATTGTAGGCTTGCTAAAAAGAGTAGGCTTTCTGGGCAAATTTATCTAATCTCTTTGGTTAGTCCTCCTTTTGGTGTGGACTTGAGTTGTTTTGCTCTTTCCTTCATTACTGTGACTACAGAGGAAGATGTCTGTAAAAGAATTCTGCACTCTTGGGAGGCACTTGATATTTGGCTGTGTCCATGATAGCTTTGTTGACAGGGAGGGCTATTTTTCCTGCCAAAGAAGCATGGGGAATGTCCACTGACTTATGAGTCTGCTTCTGGACCTCCTCAATAGGGATTTGAAGGGCCTCAGATATCTTTTTTAATAAATATTGGAAGTCCTTGAAATTGTCCAATTATGAGGCCATTGGTAGCACAACAACCTCATCAGGGGACAAAGAACAGGGCCACCAGAGCTGGCAGGCTGCCCTCTTGTTCCTGTTCTTCTATAACTTCCTGTTCTACCTGCGGTTGAAGCAGAACCAGGAAATGTCAATGGGTAGCCTGTGGGACTGATATTGTGGGTGAAACAATCTCCTGGCAGCGGTGTTGGACCATCTGGTTAAAATTGAGCAGACCAGGGTCCCCAACAGGGCCACATGGGAATTGGTTGGTATGAGCCTGATGGCCAGGAGATAGGGAACCAGAGGTCAGGATTTTGAAGGTCCCAGTATTTTTCCTGTGAAAAGTGTTTGGACTATCAAATATCGAGGGCTAAGGCAAGTAAAGATGCTACTGGTATGTATCTTCCTAACCCTTTGACTCTGAAGAGAACAAGAAGAATGGATAGCGCTGATTAATGGGGGAGGGAGGGTGTTGTAGAGGGTGGTGCTGTGGCTCCCAGTGCATTAGGAACTGATGGTGCCAGACCAGTTAGTATAGAATCATAGAATATTAGGGTTAGGCTGATGTTAGGTGCTGTGGGCAGGTTTTCCTCTTAGACAAAGCCTTGGTAGGTGTTCCGCCTCTCGGACTCCTGGAGCCTTGTGGGCTGTCTGAGGAGGAGGACGGCCCTCATGACCTGGGGGTTGGGCAGTCATTGGACTCTCGCAGGCTGTACTTTGGGGCTCTGAAGTCATGAGGAAGACCTGTAAACCAGCCTCCCTGTCTTCCCTGGCCTTAAAGCTAAAAGACTTACAAATTGCCCATTTGCTGGGAATGTATGATTCTTTCAGACAATCAAAGCACTTCTGAATGTCAGTCTGAGACTGTGATAATTCCCTCACAAGGGGCAGCGTTTCAATTCAAGAGAACCAGATGATGTCATGCTGTTGGTGATTAATTCCTAAAGAACTAACAATAGATACAGACAACCAGGTAACTATATCTATTAATGGACTAAGGTATGACTGTACAAACTTTGAAATCAGAGCTAGAACTATACTAGTAGAGAACGGCTAGCAGTCTCTCAGACAATCAGGGCTCCATTTCTAAGCTGAAAGGATATGAGAAGAACTGAGTGGTGGCTGATTAGCTTCTCCCTTAGATGCCCTCACGGCAGAGCATGAAGATTGGCAGGGTGCACGTGCACATATGGATACTACTGGCCAAAAAGTCTCCAATCTTGAGCTCTTGAGGCATATGCACACCATGAGTGGAATGTGCATATGAACAAGCACCCGAAGAAGCGAAAATTCCACAGTATTTGTTTTATGTTTTTAATAATGTATATTAATTCCTTAATGTCAAATCTGACTTCCGGTACCTTAACAGAACATGCTAAGAAATACCCATGTGAAGAGGTAACACTAGAATCTTTGGAAAATGGGTTCACTTTTCCAAGAGAGCAATTTTCAAAAACAATCTGTCATCCTTACTCTGATCCCACTGAAGTCAGTGGCAGAACTTCCATTGACTTCAATGGGACCACTTTGGAAAATCCCACCCTACAAAAGCAGGAGAAATGCAATAGATTTACCTGATCGATTTGATCCTGCTGCCCTCTATATACAGTTTCTGGGTCTGATGGAGGCCGAAGGTGGAATTCAGAGTCACAGAAATTTCCATCACCATCTACATTATGTAAACTTTCCCAGACAACTTTCTCTTCTGTAAGAAAACCCTGATCTGTCACCAGTAGATAAAGCTGACCCTAAATGGAAGGATAATAAGGATAGAATCTATAAAAGAAATAAAAGTAGATCTTTACAGTCTGAAACATTTACTTATTATTCCTGCTAACTGAACCTCCATGATTCAGTAAACCGAATGAGGATAATTTAGATTTATGCCCATGTTTCAGATTTAAAACTATTTGTATACTTCTGTTATCTGTACAGAATATTGAGATTTATATTAGTGCCCATTGCCAAGGCACATTGGCAACTTACAGCAATACAAAGAATCCATCACAGGAGAATAAAATCCCTGCATATTAACTAAAGTTCCCATTCTCTATTACAATAAGCATAAAACATGGTCTTATAGTACTGTGCTCCAACACCAACTTGGGGTCACAAACTACTTGATGGAACAGGTTCCAGAGGTGTGGGCCCTTAGCTGAGAATACCTGGCTACCGGCAATGTAAGTCCCAGGACAGCAAAAAAACAACAGATTTGTCTCCAAGTCCTGCCATGGGAGTTAAAGAGAGGATCTTCAAATAAGTGGTCTCGGACCATTATTACATTTATAGATGCTAATGCTTTAAACTGCACCCAAAAGCGAACAGATGGCCAATGCAGGTCATAGAGCACCTTTTTTTTTTTAAATGCGCGCTCTCCAACTCAAGGGGAGCTGCTAACTTCAGCAGTAGCTGAAGCTTTCAAATCCTCTTTAGTGGTGCCCCAAGTAGAGCTTACTGCAGCTTTCTAGCCTTCACGTTATAAAGCCATGGCTCACTGTGACACTATCCACATCAGATTATATATTATATCTATTATGGCAGTGTTAGAGACCCCACCAAAATCAGAGTCGGTCTGCTAAGAGCTGTACAAATGCATAGGAAGAGACAATCCCTGCCCTAATAAGTTTACAGCCTAACCAAACTAAACTATGGGATGCAAGTAATATGCCCATTCCACACAGAGAATTTAAGCACAGAGCGATTAACTGACTTCCCCAAGTCATAAAGGAAGACTGTCACAGATCCTGGAATCGAACCCAGACGTCCTGAATTCCAATCATGTACCTTAATTTTACAATCATCCTCTCTCTCTCTCTCTCTCTCTCTCTCTCTCAAAGAACAGTTTCAGCCAACAAGCCAAAAATATACCATAGCTGTCAGCTGAGAATTCAGGGCCAGCAATAGATTCAATATGGCCTCAGATTGCAAAATGTGCTTTTGCAAAGGCCAGATAAAAGATACAGTGCTTCCCTTATCTATCATATCGGCTTAATCTTACACAGCCAGTTTGATCGCATCTAGTCTGCACTTTTGTTAGAAATTGACACCTAGTAGCTGAAAAAGAGCTGAGCAGCAGCATGAAGTAAAAATAGGGCTGCATAGTGGGAAATTGATGACAGCATAGAGAAATTTACAACTATAAACTATTAACCAGCTCTTAGACACCTCCAATAATTACATTTAAACAGAAAAAAAGTTTTATTTATTCATTGTTACGATTAACCAAAACACTTCTCATTAATCTTTCTCTTGGTAACTGACCTAATTAAGCAGAAGTAACACCACATGGTTCTCCCACTCTCAGCATAAATACATGACTGAATGTTAGGGACCAGATTTCATAACTGTGCATGCAAATGGTCAGGTAATTGTTTAAAAGGGTGATTTGCATATTTGTCACCACTGTGCATGCAATCATAGTAATTCTACACAAATATGGGTACTAATTTCTGTGACTGCAGATGTACCCGCACAATTATGGAATCGGAAGCAAGGAAAGATTTAAATACTAATATCCATTTTGTAACAAATTGTAATACATATGCTTTTTTTTTTTTTTTTAAATTAGCCCTTTACTTTTATTTCATTGACCACTTTTGTAATAATTGGGCCTAAAAATTTACCCTAATTGTAAGCTTAACTGTGGGAAAGTGGATAAAAAGTTCACAAAATGTTCCAATCACGTGTATCAATAAATGTCGATGGTAAAAGATGCAAAAGGGAGACAGACTGAATCAGTTCAAACAAAAAGGCCTGCTGATATAACTCAAGGACTGTGTTAGGACCACGTCTGGTAAACGAGAGAAGAGTGGAACTGGAAATCAAAAGAACATAAGAATGGCCATACTGGGTCAGACCAATGGTCCATTTAGCTCAATATCCTGTCTTCTGACAGTGGCCAGTGCCAGATGCTTCAGAAAAAACTAACAAAACTGGGCAATTTATCAAGAGATCCATCCCCTCTCATCTAGTTCCAGCTTCCAGCAACCAGAGGTTTAGGCACCCAGAGTAGGAGGTTGAGTCCCTGAGCATTTTGGCTGGTATGCATTTATGGGCTTATCATTCGTGAACTTATCTAGTTCTTTTTTGAACCCAGTTATAGTTTTGGTCCTCACAAGATACCCTATCTACAAGTTCCACAAGTTGACTGTGCATTGTGTGAAAAAGCACTTCCTTGTATCTGTTTTAAATCTGCTGCCTATTAATTTCAGTGGGTAACCTCTGGTTCGTGTGTTATTTGAGAGAGTAAACAACACTTCCTTTTTCATTTCCTCTATGCCATTCATTCTTTTTTAGACCTCTATTATATCCCCCCCTCAGTTGTTTCAATTCCAAGATGAACAGTTCGTCTTTTTAATCTCTCCTCTGACAGTTGTTCCATATCCCTAATAATTTTTGTTGCCTTTCTCTATACTTTTTCCAATTCTGTCTTTTTTTTTTTTTTAATTAAAAGATGAGGCAACCAGAACGGCACACAGTACTCAAGATGTGGGCATACCATGAATTTATATATTGATGCTATTTTCTATCTTACTATCTATCCTTTTCCTAATGGTTCCTAACACTGTTAGCTATTTTGACTGCTGCTGCACATTATGTTGAGTATGCATAGCTAATTTAGACCTCATCATTTTGTATGTGTAGTTGGGATGATGTTTTCCAATATGCATTACTTGACATTAATCAACACTGAATTTCATCTGCCATTTTCTTGCCCAGTAACACAGTTTTGTGACACCCTTTGTAACTCTTCTCAGTTAGATTTGGACTTAATTATCTTGAGTAATTTTGTAGAGTCTGAAAACTGTGCCACCTCACTGTTTGCCCCTTTTTCCAGATCATTTATGAATATGTTGAACAGCACTGCTGTCAGTACAGATCCCTGGGGGACTGTGCTATTTACCTCTCCCCCCTGTGAAAACTGACCATTTATTCCTAGCATTTCTCTCCTATCTTTAAACCAGATACTGATCCATGAGAAGATCCTTCCCTCTTATCCCAGGACTACTTACTTTACTTAAGAGCCTTAGGTGAGGAACCTTGTCAAAGGCTTTCTGAAAGTCCAAGTTGACTATATCCACTGGTTTACCTTTGTCCATTTTTGTTGACCCCCTCAAATAATTCTAATAGATTACCGAAGCATGATTTCCTTTTATAAAAGCTGTGTCGACTCTTCCCAAACATATCCTGTTCATCTACGTGTCTGACAATTCTGTTCTTTATTACAGTTTCAATGTACCTGATACTGAAGTTAGGCTTACCAACCTATAATTGCCAGAATTACATTCCTAGGCATATCAAAATGTGCAAATACCTGCTCTTTACAGACAGAATGTCTCCATCCTTTAATTACATTATGCTAATATAAAAGTGCATTCATTCAGTCATCTCGGAAAAAAAAAAAACTGTAAAGACAGTACTTCAGAGCTTTGGCCCATGGAAAGCTTGCAGCAGACCCGTCCATGCCTAGTTTTCTTTTCTATAGCTCTCAAAAATATTGTGAAACAACTTAACATTTACTACAAAAAGTTCATTTTTATAGTTTATGTGAGAAAAAAAGCCTATGAAATCTGATTGTCACATACTAAAGTCAATGTTTTAATTAATTTACTAACTTCATACTACAATTCAAGCAAATCTGAAGTGTTTCAACTATAGAATACAACATTTTAGTTATGATTTTTAGAAATATATTGCACAAAGCCCTAATAATGTTGTATAACAATTTAGGTCTAGTAACTTTAGATAGCAAAACTTGTTTTGGGGATTTTACATAGAGATATCTCATGTTGGAGCATACATTTTTGAGGACTGATGCTGGAAGAAGTTCTGAAGTCTCATACATTAAACTCATACAATATTGTATAAGCCAAATCTTCCCTGAGGGATGACTTCTTTCCTATCTGTAAGTGGAAACTTTAAACAAAATTCTCTCTTTTGTGGCGAGAAGAAAGAAGTGGTAGGTTTTTTGTTGGTGATTTTTTTTAGTTAGTAATTTTTCTATTTACTGTTTCAGAATAAATATAAAAATGGGGCAGTTTTACATCACTCACCCCAACCCCCCTGGCAACTGTTTTTCCTGCTTGGAAGTTTGAAATGGTAATAATGCCAGTAGAGATGGATTAGTGGGTAGAGTGCAAATAAAGTGGACAGCAATTTATCACATGGATACGACCATCGCATGTGTGATCACATTTTTTTCCCTTAGACTGTAATGGTCATTAAAGACATCAAATGAACAGAACAGCTACAGTACTAGCAACAATTTTGCAAGTGTTCTTACATACACAAATAATGACATCTTAAACTTGATCTAGAGAGCCCACCCTCTAGGAATGAGAAAGTAGTTCAACTTCCAGACCAAAGCAAAACTTGGGTTCTGCTCAGACTATCAACAAAGGTACCAATTGTACATTTTGGGTAGGTTTTTTTTTTTTTTTTTGGGGGGGGGGGGGGGGGGGGGAGGGAGAAGTCACTAGAACAAGGGCATAAAACTGGTATTTTTATGTAGCCCTCAAAGAACCATGATTTCACTCAATCAATTTAGTGAACATTCAAATAACTGTCTCACTGCTGGAAGGCTTGGTATCTCAGGATTAGTGTCCTGACCCAACTATTCCCCTTTATTTCTCTCTTTAATATCCTTTGGATTCAGAATCTGGCTAATATTATGGTTAATCATATTGAGTTGCCACTGAGCAGCTCCTCTACTGCTTACATACGTATCAGAGTCTCTCTACAACAGTTCATTTTGGCAGTCCATCTGTCCTTCCCCCAAAAGCTCCCCCCCCCCAATAAATAAAGGCAAAAGAGAGATGTGTCAGGGATTTTTAACCGGTTGGCTGACAGGCAACATTAATACTATGCTGTTTATGAAAAGATTTTCATTTGATAACTAATACCCCAATACTACTAGCCCCAAAACTGGTGGCATAACCCTCCCACTCAAATTCAATTAACAATACTACAAGAATCTGTAACAGCAGGAGGAGTAAAAGCCAGTATGTCACACCCATCTAAAAACTTCCTCTTTAATGATTTTCTATAGTTTGTGCCTTTGGTCTTGCCTACCCTATAGAAAAGACTATAGTAAAATTATTAAAAAAAACTTGCATCAACTAGTAACGTTTTCCTCAGTGAGGAGAGAACATTATGGACCATATCATGCCTGGCACTTGCAGTGAGGAAGAGGCCACAAGGAAACTTCCCAGTTTTGCAAGGGACAGAAACCATCACACTTCTCCACACTGGCTACTGAAACCAGCTAGCTGCACAGGGCAAAAGAATATCTGGCATCATCCTAAGGGATGCAGCAGCAGGCATACTCCATCTCTGAGCACTAGGGAACTCCCGGGAGGCATTGGACTGCCTTCAACATGAGCCTGTGCTTATCTGATACCATTTTTGGAAAACCATTATTAATATTAGACTATTGTCTACACTGTATTAGTTTTCTATGTTCTGACTGTAAACCAGAAAACATAGCTGTTCTAGTTTTAGCTCCGACACAAAATCAAAATTTTAGGGGCAAGTTCAGATTCAAATACTCAGACGAAATGACCAAAACTTTAAAGGATGTCAAAATCTGACATTTCTATTTTGTCTCATTCCTAAAAAGAATCTCTCCATAACTATAACAATCTATAGTATTGTGTATTTCTCTGTAAGCCACTGAGACCAGCTATACAACTTTCAACACAGCTATGGAAATTAAATAAAAATAGAACATTAAGATCAGCAATCTCATTACCAACATTTTCTACAAAATCAAAATCCCTTCCCTTTGTAATCTTCAGTAGATGGTACAGGAATAGTAAGATGGTTAGGAAAAAGTCTATCTTTTCTTGATTAGGCAGGAACCACTATATGTTCATGAACTTTTTCAAACTGGCTAAAACCAAACCAAAAAAGTTTCTTATATTTCCATCTGCTGAGTGTTTTAAATAATGCAGTATAATCTGTCAGAATATACATTAGTGTAATTAGAAAAACAAATTGAAAGAGGAACGCACTTCTTAAAATAATGTGGACAAGTCTGTTCAATGAAAATGCACTGTAGAAATTTGAATAATATTTATTCAGCAGGTTAAACTCCCACACTGCTGAAGTTTTATATGGCTACTATTGATCAATTCACTGCAATTCACTTTTCTGCATTCTAATGTTATAACCAAGGAGTGCCACCTTAGAAAGCAGTTTGGAGCAATATTTCAAGAGTCTAGACTAATGCATGAGATGGTGAGAAATAACTTGTCCTATAACAATGGTTGACTGAAGGGAAGATGCGTAGGAAAACTATGGAAGTGAGAAAGAAAAAAAACCTCTGTCACCAAAAATACTGAAATTCAGAAAAAGTTAGACAAAATTTCAGTTTCTATCCAAGTTTTGCATCAGATATACATTGCGCAATTGTTTTATGTACAAGTGATAAAATATATATTCTAGGGCTGCCGATTAATCGCAGTTAACTCATGAGATTAACTCAAAAAAAAATGAATCGCGATTAATCGCAATTTTAATCACAGTTAAACAATAGAATACCAATTAAAATTAAATATTTTTGGATTTTTTCTACATTTTCAAATATATTGATTTCAATTACAACCCAGAATACAAAGTATACACTGCTCACTTTATATTATTTTTATTACCAATATTTGCACTAGAAAAATGATAAAAGAAACAGTATTTTTCAATTCACCTCATACTGTAGTGCAATCTCTTTATTGTGAAAGAGCAACTTACAAATGTAGATTTTTTTTGTTACATAACTGCACTCAAAAACAAAACAAGGAAAACTTTAGAGCCTACAAGTCCACTCAGTCCTACTTCTTGTTCAACCAATCGCCAAGACAAACGAGTTTGTTTACATTTACGGGAGATAATGCTGCCCACTACTTATTTACGTCACCAGAAAATGAGAACAGGCAAGGTATCTACCAGATATGCTAACTATCCGTATGCCCCTTTATGCTTCGGCCACCATTCCAGAGGACATGTTTCCATGCTGATGACATTTATTAAAAAATAATGCATTAATTAAATTTGTGACAACGCCTTGGGGGAGAATTGTATGTCTCCAGCTCTATTGTACCCGCATTTCTGCCATATATTTCATGTTCTAGTAGTCTCGGATGATGACTCAGCATATGTTGTTCATTTTAAGAACACTTGCTGCAGATTTGACAAAACGCAAAGAAGGTACCAATGTGAGATTTCTTAAGATAGCTACAGCACTGAACCCAAGGTTTAAGAATCTGAAGTGCCTTTCAAAATCTGAAAGGGATGAGGTATGGAGCATGCTTTCAGAAGTCTTAAAAGAGCAATACTCTGAAGTGGAAACTACAGAACCTGAACCACCAAAAAAGAAAATCAACCTTCTGCTGGTGGCATCTGACTCAGATGATGAAAATGAACATGCATTGGTCTGCACTGCTTTGGATTGTTATCGAGCAGAACCTGTCATCACCAAGGACATGTCCTCTGGAATGGTGATTGAAGCATGAAGGGTCATAAGAATCATTAGCACACCTGGCATGTAAATATCTTGCGATGCTGGCTACAACAGTGCCATGCGAACACCGGTTCTCACTTTCAGGTGACATTGTGAACAAGAAGTGGGCAGCATTATCTCCTGCAAATGTAAACAAACTCGTTTGTCTGAGTGATTGGCTGAACAAGAAACAGGACTGAGTGGACTTCTGGGCTCTAAAGTTTTACATTGTTTTATTTTTGAATGCAGTTATTGTTTGTACATAAATCTACACTTGTAAGTTCAACTTTCATGATAAAGAAATTGCACTACAGTACTTGTATTGGGTGAACTGAAAAATACTATCTTTTGTTTTTTGCGGTGCAATTATTTGTAATAATAAATATAAAGTGAGCACTGTACACTTTATATTGTGTTAAAATTGAAATCAATATACTAGAAAATGTGGAAGACATCAAAAAATATTTAAATAAATGATATTCTATTATTAACAGTGTGATTAATCACACGATTAATCGTGATTATTTTTTTAATCGCTTGACAGCCCTAATACATTCCATCTTTGAACCCTTGTACAAATGTATTTGAGCCTTTATTTATTACAGCCATCTGGTTTTTATTTGTATAATACACTAGTTCATTTTTTAAACAAGTATTGGCTCACATTAAATGATGTTGCAGATTTTATTCAGAAAGGCAAATAAAGGTGTAAATAAAGCTTCTAAAACAATACAATATGAAGTGCAACTTGAGAAAAATACTTGACTATTTACATGCTTTAGAGATGTTCTTCGAACAGGAAGGATGATTTCTGTTTTTTTTAAGGGGACATTTTAGGGGTTTTTGAAAGGTAAAAGGTTTTTGTGACAAGTTCAGTTATTCAATTACCAATATTAAAAAGAATATTTCATAACCTCTATGGATATGTCTACACAGGAATAAAAAATCCAAAGATGGCCCAGGTCAGCTGACTCAGACTTACAGGGCTCAGGCTCTACGGCTGAAAAATTTCTGTGTAGACATTTGGGCTTGGACCCTGTGAAGATTGTGAGTCCCAGAGCTTGGGAGCCAGCCCAAGTCCAAACATCTACACAGCAATTTTTAGCCCCACAGCTGACCCAGGCCAGCTACAGCCATGGCATGGGTCTTTTATCCCTGTGTAGTTCCCTATCAGACTAAAACTAAACATTTGTTAAACTATTTTAAAGCCAAAATTTATTTGATACTGGAGAACTGTTTCAAGATTGAAGAAAATATTCGCTACTCTTTTTCTTTTGCTTTAAAAACTGAAATTTAATAGGTGTATATAAATCATGATTATCTTCAAATTGTAGGTATTTTACCTTATAATAAGACTAAAACATTTAAATATACTATTTCCTGCTCTAAGGTGAGAAACTACTTTGGATTTTACTGATCTATCTAAGCAAGATCACTGCAATTGGCTAGTTAAAAAATAAACTGGTTCACATGAGCAAAGCACGAAATGGGATAAATAACTACTAGTTGCAGGAAGATGAGGAAAGTCCTCCTCTAGGCACCTGTCAGTTATAGGTCCAACTTAAATAGATCTCATGATTATTATTATTCTGCAGTTACCCAAAAACAACTCCCTAAAGGCCTTTACATATTGTTCAGGTAGTCTTTGGTGTCAAGAGGGAAATGGGTGCCAATCTTGCATACGGTATTGAGAGGCAATGAGCAAACCACAAGAGCAAGGTGAGGCTTGACCATCATGTACTGTCAGTTGTGCTGCTCCTGTGTAATAGCCATAATTTGGCTACTGAACTAAATGGAGCATCAGTCTTTCCTGTATTCCAATTCCTGCGTTCCCATGTAAATATTGTTTTTAACTTGAGACAGTGACAATCTGAAATTTGTGGTGTGTACCCAGTAATACAAATGTACAGTTGATTTATGAGGTAGTCTTAGCATGTTTCTGGCAACAATATGGTAGAGAAGTTTGTCATATAATAGATTAAACTGAAATTAATTCCTATCCTCTGTATTGTAATTTTCTTCCTGTCTTCTTTTATAAGAACGTGATCATGTCTTCCCCCTTTCCAAGCTAAAAGAAAATATTTAAACTGCAAATACTGCCCAAGAGTTTAATCTGACAGTTGAATACTAGCATATTTTAATCTAATTTCCTTGAGAATAAGGATGCACTGACCAAGGATCTGAATCTGGAAGCAAAACTCTTTCTTGAACTCAAGTCTTGTATATTAGTTGAATGCACTGCCATTCTGTTGGGTGTCATTTCTCATATATTTCTATTACAGCCTTTCATAACAACTCAAATTGATGTCATAAGGAGAAAGGTTTTAAGAATCCTGTAATTTCTTAAGAGCCATGTACACAGGCAACTCGATTTTTACTGACTGGTGAATTGTATTTTGAAGCTGTTGATCTTGAAAACAGAAATAATAATGAGATTGGGTTGTAACCACATAGTCAATGGCATAAGGATAGATATTTGGCACACAAGAAGTTTCTAGTTCATGTGATGAATCCATTTAAGTAATTGTGGCCTGCTTTTTGGGCCATGCTTGCTGAGCGTCTACAATGCATTATTAGTATAGATGTTTTTATCTGAATTGTGATAGAATGTTAAGAATTCATTGTTTATAAAATATGGAATTAAAAATGAATACAAAGACAGACTGATATAGTAATGTTTTAGAAATATGCATTTCAAAGGCTATAAAGCTAGCAGTTAACATTACTATACATTGCAGTAATAGCTGTTATCAGAAAGGGCATAGAAGAGAAGGGTTTAAAAAAATTAGTCACAGGCCCACAAATGATATTTATTTTTAGTAGATACTAAGCCTATTGAATAATTATGAAATATTAAATATTTATCCTGAAAGTCTAAGCCTTCATATATTCATAAGAATAAGAACAGAACATAAAAATGGCCCTACTGGGTCAGACCAAAGGTCCATCTAGTCCAATATCCTGTCTTCCAACAGTGGCTAGTGCCAGGTGCCCCAGAGGGAATGAATAGAACAGGTAATCATCAAGTGATCCATCCCCTGTTGCTCATTCCCAGCTTCTGGCAAACAGAGGCAAGGGACACCATCCCTGCCCATCCTGGCTAATAGCCACTGATGGACCTATCCTCCATGAATTTATCTAGTTTTTTTTTTTTTAAACTCGGTTATGGTCCTGGCCTTCAAGACATATGCACACGGTTTAGCCTCACACATAAAAGGCTCAAGTGCAAGTTTTGATAATGGGATTGTTTGTCTAAAGAACCATTTAATACTTTTCTGTTTGTAGATAAATAATCTGATAAATGCAAGGACAATGAGCATAGACTGTGGTATGTCAAACTACAAGTACTCTGTTAACATGAATATACTTCTTCCACATTTCTTCTAGCAGTTGCTTTTATGTATTGAGTGGCAATGCACCTACTGGTTCTATTGGTTTGCATGACACTTCTAACAATTAATTCCGTACACTGATTACTTGTTATAAAAGTGATTTATAAAACTTTTTTACACAGTATTTTCTGTTTTGTTTATACATTATAAGGCCAATTAGCAAGTTTCGATCAGCCTGGAAAACTGAAAAGGAAAACTACATTCTGTCTTAAAGGGCCTGATCCAGAGCTCACTTCAACGAGCTCTGGAACAGGCCCTTTGAGTGTTACAAAAATACTATACATTGAGATGAACAAACTTAATTATTTTGGGACAATTGAGAAAGACCATGAGAGAGAAGTGTACTTGTTTTTTGAAAGTACTATACATGTTTGATTTGATAGTCCTGATCTTTAAGAATAAAAGTAGTACTAATACTAGACAAGCAGAAGTATTTGAACAATTTAAAATTATACACCTCTACCTCGATATAACGCTGCCCTCGGGAGCCAAAAAATCTTACCACGTTATAGGTGAAACCACGTTATATCGAATTTGCTTTGATCCACCCGAGTGCGCAGCCCCCCCCCGGAGCACTGCTTTACCGCGTTATATCCAAATTTGTGTTATATTTGGTCACGTTATATCGGGGTAGAGGTGTATTCAGTGCCAAATGGCATTAATGTTGTGTCTAATCTCTGAGACACAAATAACTCACTATTTTTACAGACATAAATCTGATGCTTAAAAAGGAAAAATTGTAAGTGTTTCTATGATATGTAGAATCTGGATAAATACTGTGCAGATTTCTTAATACAGAAAGAAAATATCTTTTTAACCTACATAAAATCACCACAAAACACACTTAACAGTCCAGGCAGGAAATTAGTTTCCTGTTACTTTTCTGTAAAGCAAACAGAGTGTGTAAGCAGTCATATCAGTGGGAAACAGTCCAACTGAACTAAGATATCTTACCAGAGCCCCTCATTACAGTCCTGTTTTTCCTTGATTTGGGGGATTATCGTTTGCTGTACTTATTATCTGTGTAATGGAAAGCAGAGGCAAATCTCAAAAAAAAAAAAAAAAAAAAAAAAAAAAATCACATCTTTAACAGTTTTAAAATACTACTGGCACAATCAAAGGCCCACAAAACCAAAAGCTGTTAGAAAGTTAAGGGTAGGGGACAGAAGAGATGAATGCTCAAGTGCAAATGTACAAAAAAAAAAAATCTGTTGCAACTTGTTATCAAAGTGATTAGGAAACGGTCTTTAGTTTTATGGAATTGTCAATTTATTCTCCCCATTATTTTATGCAATAAATTGAAAATTTCCCACCAATTGCAATATTTTTATATATATATATATACACACACATATATATATACACACACACACACACAGTAGAACATCTCTTTATGAACACAAGCAGAAAAATGCACAAAGAATACATCACAATATTCATTTAAGTTTTTAACTTAATAAGCAATGTCAGGTAACAGAGTATGAAGTATCATATACATTAGATTTTAATCATACAATTTTCCATAGCAGGAACATTAAAGTTTGGCTAAAAGACTTAGTTTATGCAAGCCTATATTCCTTACGTGTTCCAACACCTATTCATCAAATTAGGCTTGAACTAGTATTTTTTCTAAAATTATGCTGTGTGTAAATTTCAACAAATTATAAAAGGTCTGGGTGTGACATCCAGAGTATTATAACTTTTATAAACAGATAAAACAAAATCCAATTCTTTGGAGAGGGAAACAATTTCTTTACTCTCTCATGTTAAACCTCTGACAAAGGCAATATTAGCTCCCTTCTTACAACTGCTGTTGCTGTATTTTTAATGTCTTCTTTTTAATGTGAATGATGTGACTGAAAACTAAAAATACATTATTGGCTGAAGGATGCTTGTTAATATGCTTCTGCAGTCACAGGTCATTTAATACATGGACTAATCAAAGTGACGTAGTTAGTTATCAACATGAAATTAAAATAAAATATCAAGAGATGTCTATATATTGCATAAAAGCACAAAGTGTGAGGATATCAATAAGACTGATATTTTAATATTGTTTAACTCTCCAAACAGTAACATACAACATTGTTCCCTGTCACCGTCTACGGCAAACAATGCAAAGCTTATGTTTTCCTCTACATTTTGTTCCTTTTTGTGTTCATATGTCAAGGACTCTGTTAATCAGGTGCAAAAGCCAGTCCAGATGACATCTTAATTCTGTAGCCAGTGTAGGATTCTATTCTTAAAAAAAAAAAATCTGCTAGCATGTGTGTGTTATGTCTAAACTACTTAAGTGCATCAGTGCAACTTGCACTATGGATGAACACCTAGTACAGATGCAACATTGCAGAGAATCCTCTTTTGGGCAATCACAGTTCACCGTCTTCAAACAACACTCACTGAAAACTGTTGCGCTCACACTGAACCGTAGGCAACTATCCCACAGCTCCATGCAAATTTCCATTTACTGCTTCATCCAGTTTTCCATATGTAAAATGCAAAGTGTCTAAATGTGTATACACATACAAACTGAGTAAAGTTTTCAGAAGACCATAAGTGACTTAGGAGCCTAAGTACCCAAGTGACTTTTGAAAATGGAAATTGGATACTTCTGTAAGTTGTCTTTATGCAAAAACAGATATAAGCATGATTTTACAAGTTAAATGAGCTTGCTTGAGAAAACTGGGGATTTGGTGAAACAGTTCTATTGAACTGGTGCAGCTTCAACCCCAACACAGTCAGACTGTTTTAGCACTGCAATGGAGCACATTGATCTGATGCAGAATGCAATGGTGGTGAGCTTTGCTCTGAGCATGAGCAATTGCCACAATGCTAGTCAGGGATGCTGGAATAACTTGAGTAGTGGGAGTACTGAGAACCAAACTGTGAACCCTGTAGATAATGGAAACCACTTCAATGAGGGGTTGCAGCAGCATCTCCAGCATCCCTAGTTTCAGTACCTATGATGCTAGTACTCTTTGTGAGCTGCTGCAAGCACTTTATGTGGAGAGGAGGTTGCCAGTGTATGCAACTGTGCATGCAAAGCACAAATTTCTTTAATGTAAACAAGGCAATGAAATGCAACAAGTCACCTCTGCAATGCACGTCAGCTGAAATAACCTAAGAAATTTTAATCCCACAGCTTCTCCTGCATTTTGGTGTCATATGACAATACACTATACTTGTATTGGTTGGAAAAAAGTTTTTCAGCAAATATTTATATTCCACTATGGAAACAATGGTTACAATTCAACTCCATAGTTAAAGCAGAGTTCCATTTTGGACTTAAAGAGATTCAATCTTTATTTTTTTATGAAAAACAGCATATCGTCCCCAAACTTACAGAATTTACTTTTTGAGTGTTGGATTAGTTGTTTGAGAATTTAAAGTAAATCCATTAGAGTTAACAGTTAAAAACCGGGTCCTATAAAAAATTAGTATCTCTGTCTTTTCTTTATTCCAAACGATCTTAGCAAAATATAGACATTTCAAAATTTGTATATCGTTAAAATAAAAATTTTATCTATTTATTATAGTTATGTAGGCTACAGCCAGGCTCAAGTCAGCAGCTCAGGTAACTAAAGTGCATTGTGTCATCCGGTGTAATCAGAGATTAGCATATATTTCAGCCTTCTTTGAAATACAGTAAATCAATTGCATCTCAACCTCAAAATTCAAGAATGATGTTGAGTTTTGGGAACACCCAAACTCTCAAGTACACGAGTACATACATCTGATGTATACGAAAGCTTTATAGCTAGGTTGACATGTTTAAGCTACCAAAGCTAACAAGAATTGTTCTTTCAAAAAGATTTGCACTGCAAACACCTGTACTAATAACTTACAAAAAGGTTAGCATTCCAATATTCCTGCAGCTTCAGGTTTTGGGAGATTACCCATTTGCTATAATTGTGATTTAAATTTGGCTAATCTGTATTGGCTATTAGTAGCCAGGTCTCAAAATATAAGGCTTTGAGAACATGGGACCCCAAAAAAAAAAAAAAAAAAAAAAAAGCCCAGGGCACAACCTGGGGGCTGGATATTAGGAAACCCAGAAGATAGAGCCCCTCTCACACCGTACAGCAGTATGACAAGCACCATCACTTCCCTCTCCTCCTGTCAGCTATTACAGTACTGCTGCTGTAAATATCATTAAAACTTGCAGAGATTACACTAAATCCAACTGGAGGATACAATAGGACAGATGCAAGACCTTAAGGCAAAACTTCACAGTTGTAACTTTGTGTATTTGACACATATAGAAAATAGTCTTGAAGGTCCACAGATGCCACAGAGTTGCTTGGGTTTTTAGCTAGGATTAGAGTCCAAACTCCATTTTGAACTTCCTTGGATTGGAAGAGTAATGATGTAGTGATTTAACCACTGCTCGTCCAGAATGGACAGATTCCTGACTTTTTAGGGGTATAATAAAAATTAAATAAAGAATTTCTCCACTGAGGAAATTGGGACAGTTTCTTGAATATCTTGCAAATGATTCAACATGGCTAAGAGTCCTTCCTAAATACAGATGCACGATTTAAAATGTAGAGTGGTGGGAAGGTCCAGAAACTAAGAGCCTTGGGACATTATAAAGCGGGCCCAGTAGCTGGAAGTGAGGAGACTTCAGTGATTTTAAAATACAAGAATCCTGGCCTGTATCTCTGAAACACCTTATGGTCAGATTTCCCAGAAAGGACAGAATTTAATTTCCCAATTTCATCTTTGTTTACGCGGAACAACAGGATCTGATTTCAGTAACTGTTCCTGATTGGTTTACCACCAAAGAGCAAGATTACGAAAAGTAATGTTTGGGCCTATTGCAAGGCCTAAACGTTATCTTTAGCTGATGAGACATTTTCAGCAAGGTCATTCATGACTTTATAAAGTCTCCCTGAAAACATGTCCCTTCCTATACAGAAAGGACACAAGCTTGAATTAAGCAGTGATTTAGTATCTTGTCCAAAAGCAAAGCCTTGGGGACTCTTCTTGACAATGGAAGGAAATCCATAATAAAGGGTGGTAAAAAAAAACAACAACATTCTGAGCTTGTTTCATAGAGGTAAGAGGAGGATAAACTATAATGAATTGACAACTTGTGGAGAGATGAAGAAGCAGTTGTTTCAGGAGAAGCCAAGAGCTCTTTTTCTCCTATTTTATTAGGTATGTAGGCTATGTAGAAAGAATTAACTGAGATGGTTAGATGGGTTGCCATAGACCTGTAAGATTTTATAAGGACTTCATCAACTCTTTCAAGTAGATCCTGGGGCTGGCTTTTACTTCAATGGGATCCAAGCAGCCACCACAAACTATTTTGAGGACTGAGGACCAGCATTTCACATTAATATTGGGGAGCTTGTAAAACTTGGCAGCATTAGCAGGAAAGGCAAATTCAATGTCACGAGCATGTTACAAAGATATTTTCTGACAGACACAGATGAATTGCATTCTTAGGTTTTTCTTCCTCTACTATGAGCTAGAGTTCCCTTGTGGCAACATATAAGTAGAAGGTTTAATTCTAAGCATTTTAGTAGTAATTTCAGCATAAACAGGAAATTCATCCAGAAGTCCTTCAGTACATCCTAAGACTTGGAAGACTCAACACCCTTATCATCATCCTCCTCTACCAGCTTATCTCAGATGATGAGAGAAAGGAAGGCACTTTTATCATTGAATGATTAACTCTTCATAGTTGTCCCCAGTGAGATTTTCCTTATCAGAGCTTGGCTGAGCTGAAATTGAGGTAATGCTCTTGGGAGGTAGGTACAAAAAAAAATAGTGCTAGCCTTTGTAGTAGAAGCTGGTTTCTTTGTCTTAATGGTTATGCTGAGTAAGAGGTCTTGTCTGTACCTCACTTCCACAACTGAATTATCTATAATGAAAACTAAACTGAGTAGAAAGAACAGAGGTGCATTTTGTCCTTTCTGGAAATTAGAAATAGACTGAGCAGAATTTCCTACCTCTTCTGTAGGTTTCTGTGCTGCCAAGACAGGACTGTCAGAACTCCTAGCTGATCTTGAGGTCAAAGGTCCTGGAACAGCAGGAAGCTCCAAGTCAGTGTCACCTGATGGTTTGAAGTCCTCAGAGCAACAGAGGCAAATAGACCCAGCAGCTGTGGGTTGAAGAGGCACTCTGCAAGTTAGACATTTCTTGTCCCCTTTTCTCATTTTATTTGTTGACTCAGAGTAACTTTTTTATTTTTCAGCCATGACTGAGCAAGGGTACTTTTAAGATGTATTCTGAGCAAAAACTGGAGAATTTAGGAGACCGTATGTGAACAAGAATCCTTGAGGCCAAACTTTTTGGAGCAATTTGATTGATCCCTGTGTCACTTGCATGGCAAGAATGACTGACAAGCATTCCACACTGGTGTAGCAGAGACTGCAGAATGGAATAATATTTTAATATTTAATTTTCAAGACCTCTAGTGTATTTTCTTACTCATTTGTAGTATATTGGCAAGTTTAGCTTCAAGCTCAGTAAGTGGGAAGGAACATAAAACTTAACATGGGAACAATATAAGAAAGGTAGTAGATTTTTGAACCTCAAATCCCATCTCCCCCAAAACTATTTGTAACATACTCTGTGCACTGGAAGCTAGCAATAATATCTACGTATTGGGAAGAATGACAAAAGTTACATCCTCGTTTTCAATTATACCAATTCAATCATAAATCCTCGACGTCACAACAGCCTTAAAATTCTGCTGCTGACTATATTGCATTTCAGCCAAAGAAATCCTGTTGTCTTAAATTATATTTAAATGTTTTGTTCATCTCAGAATTGTAGAGTAAACATTTCTATCACTTCTCAATTAGAACAGAAATCTGATGTGTGAAAGCAGCGCTGGCTACAGCTCAATTACTGCTGCCAAGATTTGGAGGTCAAGCATAAACATTAAGAGCAGATTGTGTTACTAAGTAGCAGATCAGTTTTTATTTATTTGTATGACCATATTTTTTAGCATCTTGTATTTTGTTTCAATAGATTACTGAAACTCATATAGTAGAAATAAATGTGGCCACGACAACAACAACAAAAAGACTTTGTGGTTAGTTTTCATTAGTATGGGGCCTTTACGCTAATGTCTGCCCTCCTGCTTAGATCACCTCATACACAGAAGAATGCTTTTCTCATTGTCTCCCCAAAGTCTCATTACAAAATAACTAGTTTGTTGATAATTTGGAAGCTAAAATGCTTTCCTGTCAAATTTTATATCGGAAGAAATTAACTTCCTTTAAAGTCTCAAAGGGATTATAAAATTTTCCAGCTGACTTGTAAAGCTATACATTATATTGGCCCTTCTTGTTTTAAAAACAACTAAATTTGCACTGTACTCTTCTAATCAAACAAGGTCTCTTATGTTCCGTAGTGCCAGTTTAAATTTCTGGAGAAGTGAGTAATTCAATAAAGGGCTTACCAACCTTTAGAGATCATCAATATGGGGGTGGGGGGAGGGGAATGTAGTTTTAAAGACTATAGCCAAAGTTTTCAACATTATGTGCCTGAAGTTAAACATCTAAATCTATATAATGGCACATAAGTAACCGGTGGGATATTCAGCTTTCCACAGCACCTGTAACTCCTGTTGAAACCACTGACACCCTAGTTTGAAATGTTTTGCATACAAGACATTCCAAGTCATGCTACTGTACTATTTACATTTATTTATGCTAAGCACTAAGAAATGTACATTAAGGGAACTAAAACTGAAGCTGGACTTTACTGTACTAAAGTCTCACTAACAGTAACCCACTGATATCCCACTGTTGATTACTGATTTTCTGAATTAGCAAGTGTAAACAAGTATAATGCATTGACATGCACCTTGTTCATTTATTTGTATAGCTATATTTTAGCTTTAATTATTCACTGCGGTAGTTTTCTAGAAAATAATAAGCCTCAAATCTTTAAGACACTCCCTTGAAAGTAACATCTGCTCTCCACCAAGATAGACAGAGACAAACATATATAACATAGTAAATATATCAATTAGCATGCCATCTTTTGTCTAACAAAAACGTGAGTCACATTTTTGAAGTTAGGCATGCTCAATCCATCTGCACATATCTAATTTATGTGCAGGACCTATATGTCACACATGCTATTACCCAACTAATCAGCCGTATGCATACATAAATACCTGATTTGGACATGTATACTAGGTATGTCTATGAATATATTAATTATGCACAAACTGAATGTAACAGCATATTATACTTTGAAAGAATTGTTCAGTATACAATTATTTCCAGCATGTACAGTATTTTAAGCAACTGATAAGGAATCTGCTCCCAATTAAGAAATCCTTAGAAATCAAACAAGTTTTATTCATGAAGCTTTCTATCACATTTCCAAAGTGCCTACAGGGATCCTTCATGGATGAATTATCGGTTCTACTGGGACAGCTCTTTTATTAGCTCACTCAGTTTTAATATGTGAAAACAAATTGTTAATTTGTAAATGTGTAAGATAGACTTTAATAACCTATGCTGGGAAATTATTCAGTCACACGTCACTCAGAAAAAGTAATTTACTATTTATATTATGAAAAGGCAAAAATTAAAAATGTAAAATGTACACAATATACAGTAGAATCTCTCAAATTCACAGAAATGACGGGGGTGAGGGTCCTTTGTGAATTTGTAAAAAGTAAGTAATTAAAACCCAGGATAACGCACCACAAAATGTACTTTGATAATTAAATAGGTATACTTTAATCTTAATAATTTATAGGAGTATTTACTTGTGTACAGTACTAGCGAATGTTCAAATATTGAATAATATTCAATGTATGGAATAATACAAATATTTGGTATTATTAACTTTCTTTATTTTTACAAGTTTGTTATTCAGGTGTTAAATCTCCATAGCAAAGTGGGGACAGACTGCTGGACTGTGTGCAATTTAGTGAAGTCTAAATCCATGAGATTCTATTGTATTGCTATATGTTAAACATAATTTTCAAAGTCTACAATACCTTTCATTTACTGGATACCTATAAGTAGGATGAGAGTAAAATATACTGACAACATATGATATTTCCAGATATTTTAAATTCAATTTAAGATAAGATTTGTTTTCAGTCTTAGAAATGTATTTTTAGTAATAGGCACTCTTCATTTCCTGTCCTAAACCAAACTATATTATTGCTGGTCACTTAGAAAGGTGTTGTGTTTAATCCCAGAGGCGCAGCATTTTCATGTATTAAAGTGATCTCACTATATAATCTATATTTAAGTGTGCTAAACTGGTAAAGCACCCAGGATGAAAATGAAAAGCCAAATTTTGAACTCTAATCCAAATACTGGGCTCTGGCTAAAAACAATACTGTTCCCACGTGCGGATATGAAGACAGAATTTGACCCATATTATATTTCACTAGTTAAAAAAAGTGACTTCAATCCATTCTGAACAGCTGAAACATACTTAACAGCTTCAAAACTTAAATTACAATATCATAAGTGAAATTAATGCATTTTTACTATTTTATTTTAAATATTACTTTCTGTGTTGTGATTGGCTGATTCTAATTGGTATATTGCTCTAAATCTCATTCATTTGTTGTTCGAAACGGTTGGTGCTTGTATGACAGTTCCTTTTTAAATAAAAAGGCCTCATTAAATATCCCCCTACACACACACACACACACACACACAAAACCACCCCCACCCTCCCTGCAATGTTTTGGTTCACGTTACAAACATTACAATGATCTGCAAGGCTATATTTTTAAAATAAATAAATAAAAGTAGCGACTAAAGTCTTAAAATTGCACAGCTTATTCAGCTCACTAATTATTCAGTGCTCCATAGGGAATGATTTATACAGAGTTTTTCACATTTTGAAAATAACAGTCCAGTAACAATGATGGAAACACTTGTCATTTCTTCAGAGTTTTCATTGGGCATGAAGCCACAAACATAACTGGAGACCTATAAGATCTCCTAGAATATTATGTTATATTATGAGACAGTATCTTTGTAATCATAGGGATGTCTCACTTCATGGAAGAAATTACTATTTTTCTGGCTTTAATTTGAGCTGCAAAAATTCTAAATATCTGCTGTCAACAAGAGTTTTAGCACATACTGTCACCTCAGCAGTGATGACTAAAGCTGTTCACAGATGATATTTGTATTCTGTGCACATTTAGGATGTGAATAAATTCTCAAATTGACTAAATTTGACTATGATAAAATTTTGAGGCACAAATTCCGCTTTTCCTTCTCACAACAGAGGAGAGGGGGGAGGCTTATAGGAAGAGATTAAAATTCAGCAGAAGATCTTGCTTCCCAACACCAACTCCATCCAAGACTTCTACCAAGTATTCAGAGTCTTCCTCCCAACCCCCCATCAAATTCATTCGTGGCCTATTTTAGCTTCCTCCTTTGTTGGCTTAGAGTGCAGAATACAACTCCTGTAACTATTGGTTGTTGCTGTATTCCACATTAACTTAATTCAAAGCATGTATTTTTTTCTGAAAAGTTAGTAAAAGTGACTTGAGACAAACACGCTTACAAGTAAAAAGTTATTCAAAGTGTCAGACCTACAAATTCAATCTAACAGTCAAGCTGGCTTTTTCAACTGCTTCACTAGTACGACCAAACTGGAAAAAAAAACATTATCACTAACGTTAGAAAGTGGCAAGTTCATTTTTGTAATTAATGCTGCATTTCTGGGACAGTATGGTAATGATTTGTAAAACTGTTTGGGTTCTAAATAAACAAACTGACAAAAAGGAGATTTTGTCTGTCAAATTCTGCCCTCAATCACATTGTCCAACATCATTGTACATATAACCTGTACTCCAGCTTATGGTTTCCAATATACAAGAGACACACTAACTGATACGTCCTGAAATACCATGTAATAAAAAAATTAGCAATTATTAGCACTATTTACAAGGCACAATAAATACGCATGAATTAAAAAAGAAGGCTCCGTTACTAAAATCTGGCTAATACACAACTGCAAAGCTTTAATATAGAAAGGTAAAACTTACTAAAACTCACACTCATGTTGAGAGAACTTAGCTAGAGTTCCACATCAGAATTTTCAGCCTCAACCACCACCCAGGGGTTGACTTCCGTCATTCTGAACTTTTGTCTCCAAAGACCTGGTCACTCCTCTCTCCCCAGAGGGCTGACTGAGTTCAAAGTTGACAGTGCCCCTTTCTGGATAACCCCATATGGTTAATTCAATCACAGCAGCCTTTCAGGATTTGTAAAACTGTCTTAAAGCAATCGTGCTCCACAAGTGCCTTTGAACCTGAATGAGACAGATCCTTCCATCCATGGAGCAGGTGAGCCCTACAGTCACTGAGTCTTAGTCTTTCCTATGGTAGCCTTGTTTGCCTGGTTATAAATTTAATGTCAACCTCTTTCCTCACGTCAGAAAAAAGCCAATAAAAGTGGTTTACCTTCCACTCTATGTAATTGCTTTGTAGGACAAAGAGTTTACCCTTTCCTACCCACAAAGAAATTTCAAATCCCTATAATTCTTATTTCAAGAAAAGATGTCAGTCAAGAGCCCTCTCATCTCTGAAGTTCATTGGCTTTTCCACAATTTTAGATGCTGCTAACTAATCAGAGGCGGGTATATCCCAGGCACTGTTTGCACAATTTTCTTCAAATATAAACAGTTAGGCTATTGTCATACCTAGCACTGAACTCATTTACCCCATCATTAGCTACGTGCTAGTCAAGTTGTCTACACATATAGAGCTTGTCTAGACTAGGATAAAAGATGTATTTTTAAAAAGTTAGTTCAAACATTTTAACTAACACCTTTTAAAAACTCTAGTATAGGCAGGTCAAATTTACGCCTGGGGAATTCTGCGCCACTGTGCGTGTGCAGAATTCATGTCTCTCTCAGAATTTTTTTCCCTCCACAGAAAATACACTCTGCTGGAGAGGCACTGCAGTTATGGCTTTTGCCCACCAGGTGCTGCTGCGGCACCAGACCAGAGAGCAGCCGGCTCACCAGACATAGCAGCAAGCAGCTGATAGGGTGGAGGAGGAGGAGTCTGTATTCCTCACAGTGCCCTGCCCACAGGGCCAGATGAGGAGGCACAGGAGAGCGGGGCATATGCAGCTGCTGGGGAGAGTCACACATTGGGGTTCAAAAGGGCTAGTGAGGGGGACAGATTGAGGCAAGGGCTAAATGGGACTGGGGATGCAGGGACACATGGGGTTTGTCAGGGATGCATGGGGAGAGGGTGACTGAGTGGGGATGCAGGGACAGATGAGGAGGGGGGGAGGCAGTGCAGGGACACATGAGGACAGGGGCAGGTGTGCCTGACTGAATAGGAGAGGCTAGGGGTCAGCCAGGGTCTGCATGTGGGTGGTCCCGACTCCCTAACAATCCCTCCACCCCCAAAATCCCCTATTCCATACTTCTCTCACCCACACCCAACAACCCTTCAGGTTCACTCCCAGGCTTCTTCCCAGCAATTACTTTCCTCTCCCTCAGCTCCTCCATTACCCCTGACTCCTCCAAGCCTTCGCACTTCTTCTGAAGGGTGCGAGAAATACATTTCTGTATTGCAGTTTATATGAATTATTACTCAAAGCTAGGTATTAATATGCCTAGTAAGGAATCTATTTGTCATAAATATTTCCTGATTGTTTTTTGTCTGTACTGTTACAGACCTACTGGACAGGTATTTTGAAATAAATTACCAAAATAATAGAAACTGGTATGATTATATTGTGTTATTTTGACAAATAAAATATGCAGAATTTTGCAATGTTGTGTGCAGAATTTTTAATTTCTTGGTGTAGAATTCCCCCAGGAGTACAAGTTGTATTTTAAACATGTTAAGTGGTAGAGGTCACCCAGAGTTCACCCACTGTCCAATGATTTGCTTCATGATAGTACCTCCCTAACTGTTAGCATATCCAAAGACAAGAAATTCAGCGATATAGCAATATAAAAGTGAAAGGGTATAAAGTCTGTATAATCCGTATTCCAATAATAAAATACCTTGTCTCAAAGATCTTAAATCAGAGTAATGCTGCATAACAATTTTATTTTGGGAGGGGGAGAGAGATTAATGGTTTTTCTATACTATAATAAGCTAAAATATTTAATTATTTTAATTTTTGAAAAACAGTGCTAAGTTATCAAAAATAATAATTTAATCTAAATATGACATATACCTTAAAACACAGCTGCTTTTTATAGTAGTAATTTGGGAATGGGTCATATTTCTCCACCATTTAAATTCAGTAAGAAAGTGCAGTCTTTTCATCTGTCACTACAAATCTGTGCAAATTCCCTTTTTCTAGCTGACATACAGACGATAATCAATGAAAAGGTTAATAATCATACCTTATATTTGGTCATGGTGCTAAAATGGTTGTTCCTGAAGAACACACAAAGTTCTCCTTCCTGAACTGCTGAAGTCAGCTCACATAACCCATGGTATGTCAACTGAGTGGCTGTGTTGTTCAGAAATTGTTCAGCTACAAATCCTATAAAAGCAATGCAGATTATTAACTGTGTGTCCATCATACACATCTAAATACATACATACCTACATAAAAAAATTAGATACATAAAAATTCAGACTGTCAGCTAGTGAAATGAACTCTCAAGGCTTATATCAACTTAAATTATTTTCTTCTAGTGAAATCTAACTTTCCTTCTCAATTTACAGCTGTGACACTATGACATTACCCAGGGTACAATCTGGACTGATAGACAGCTGCATCCCCTCAATTCTCCAGCACGGAGTACCTTTTACACTGCTTTGCTGTTGGAGCAATCACTCCTGATCTGCTCTCTCACAGCTTTCAGCATGTAAATTACTCCCAGCTATACTGCAGGAGTGCCAGCCACTCTTGAATTACACTGCAGAGCAACACCAGCAAATTTCCTGTGCCAGACTTTCCCCCAGAAATGTGAATCTTGTATTGCGCAGCCCTCTCCTGGACAACACATGCTCATATAAATAAAATATATTTTATTAAAAGAAAATGTTATGTACAAATCCTGTTATCCTAAAGTTTCCCAAACACTTCAATCCAAGCACACTGGTTTAGATAAAACAATAAAACAAGTTTATTAACTACAGAAAAAGATGTTGCGTGATTACAAGTAATGAGGCATAAATGTCAGGACTGGTTACAAAGAAATAAAAAGCAAGAATACAATTAATACCTAACTTAATAAGCTAAGTGAACTTAAAGCAAAAAGTCTCTCTCACCACATGTTCTAGCAGTCTTACTGGCTAATTTCCTTTCAGACAAGATTTCCCCCCCCCAGTCCAAAGCTGTTTCTTTGTTCCTCAGGTGTTGTAGTTGCCGTTGATAGAGAGAAAGGAGGGAATGTTTTGGGGCATCTGTTCCACTTTCTTATAGTTCTTTTTCTTTTAAAAAGATCTCCTGCTGCAGTTCAGGAGACAGAAAATCTGTGGGGATGTGAACCTCCAGCTGTTTCTTTGGCAAAATGTAGATTTCTCACTAACACCCTCTTTCCTGACAAAAAATGGCCACTTAACCAAGTGATAGTCCACTTGATTTTTTTTAACATCTGCTGATCAGGTGGTTTCGCAGTTTCTTTGAGAGTGTGTGACACAGTCTCTCAGCATAGTCTCTGTGATATATAGATTGTAATAGATTTTTTACCTTTAGTCCTTTTGGTATGATGTCCATCTGTTTGTATTTGGAAAGGAAGATGATGTCTGTATCTGTATGAGTTTTTTCATGAAGTTGATGATTTCCACTCCATACGGCTAAATGCAGTGCCTTGCATAATGACAGGTTTCAGAGTAGCAGCCATGTTAGTCTGTATCCGCAAAAAGAACAGGAGTACTTGTGGCACCTTAGAGACTAACAAATTTATTTGAGCATAAGCTTTTGTGGGCTACAGCCCACTTCTTCGGATCCATTACAATCTACATATCACACAGACTATGCTGAGAGACTGTCTCACACGCTCAAAGAAACTGCGAAACCACCTGATCAGCATCCTATACAGCAAACAGGGAAAGATGAAGAATGAGCTCTTTACAAAAACTAGACAAACCATTTACAACACAAACTTTGCCTCTCTACAAAGGAAAAAGGACACTAAACTATCTAAACTGCTACATGCAACAAGGAGCCACAACAGTAGTTCCCTTAACCCACCCAACAACATTGTTAATCTTTCCAGCTATACTCTTAGCCCAGCAGAAGAGTCTGTCCTATCTCGGGGCCTCTCCTTTTGTCCCTCCAGATCCACGAACATGATACAGTTCTGCGGTGACCGAGAATCCTACTTTCGACGTCTCCGACTGAAAGAATATTTCCAACATACCCCTGAACAGCATACTAACCCACAGAATCCTCCCTACCAGCACTACAAAAAAAAAAAAAAAGGATTCTGTGTGGACTCCTCCGGATGGTCGAAACAACAGTCTAAATTGCTTCCATCAACGTGCAAAGGCTGAAATTGTGGAAAAGCAACATCACTTGCCCCATAACCTCAGCCATGCTGAACACACCACCATCTACAGCCTCAGGAACAACTCTGACATCATAATCAAAAAGGCTGACAAAGGAGGTGCTGTCGTCATCATGAATAAATTGGAATATGACCAAGAGGCTGCTAGACAGCTCTCTAACACCACATTCTACAGGCCATTATCCTCTGATCCCACTGAGGATTACCTAAAGAAACTACACCATCTGCTAAAAAAACTCCCTGACAAAGCACAGGAACAAATCTGTACAGATACATGCCTAGAATCCCGACCAGGGGTATTCTATTTGCTACCCAAGATCCATAAATCTGGAAATCCTGGACGCCCCATCTCCTCAGGCATTGGCACCCTAACATCAGGATTGTCTGGCTATGTGGACTCTCTCCTCAGGCCCTACACTCCCAGCAATCTTCAAGACACCACTGACTCCCTGAGGAAACTACAATCCATCGGTGATCTTCCAGAAAACACCATCCTGGCCACTATGGATGTAGAAGCCCTCTACACCAATATTCCATACAAAGATAGCTTGTAGTCTATCAGGAACAGTATCCCCAATAATGTCACAGCTAATCTGCTGGCTGAACTTTGTGACTTTGTCCTCGCCCACAACTATTTCATATTTGGGGACAATATATACCTTCAAGTCAGCGGCACTGCTATGGGTACCCGCATGGCCCCACAGTATGTCAACATTTTTACGGCTGACTTAGAACAATGCTTCCTTAGCTCGTCCCCCAACGCCCCTACTCTACTTGCGCTACATTGATGACATCTTCATCATCTGGACTCATGGAAAAGAAGCCCTTGAGGAATTCCACCATGATTTCAATAATTTCCATCCCACCATCAACCACAGCCTAGATCAATCCACACAAGTGGTCCATTTCCTGGACACTACTGTGCTAATAAGCGATGGTCACATAAATACCACCCTATACTGGAAACCTACTGACCGCTATGCTTACCTACATGCCTCCAGCTTCCATCCAGGAGGCACCACATGATCCATTGTCTACAGCCAAGCTCTAAGATACAACCGCATTTGCTCCAATCCCTCAGACAGAGACAAGCACCTACAAGATCTCTATCAAGCATTCTTAAAACTACAATACCCACCTGCTGAAGTGAAAAAACAGATTGACAGAGCCAGACGAGTACCCAGAAGTCACCTCCTACAAGACAGGCCCAACAAAGAAAATAACAGAACACCACTAGCTGTCACCTTCGGCCCCCAACTAAAACCTCTCCAGCGCATCAAAGATCTACAACCTATCCTGAAAGAGGATCCCTCACTCTCACAGCTCTTGGGAGACAGACCTGTCCTTGCTTACAGACAACCCTCCAACCTGAAGCAAATACTCACCAGCAACCACACACCACACAACAAAAACACTGACCCAGGAACCTATCCTTGCAATAAAGCCCGATGCCAACTCTGTCCACATATCTATTCAAGTGACATCATCATAGGACCTAATCACATCAGCCATGCCATCAGGGATTCGTTCACCCGCACATCTACCAATGTGATATATGCCATCATGTGCCAGCAATGCCCCTCTGCCATGTACATTGGCCAAACGGGACAGTCTCTACGCAAAAGAATAAATGGACACAAATCTGACATCAGGAATCATAACATTCAAAAACCAGTAGAACACTTTAACCTGCCTGGTCATGCAGTAACAGACTTGAGGGTGGCAATTTTGCAACAGAAAAGCTTCAAAAACTGCTGAACTTCAATTGATATGCAAACTAGATACAATCAATTTAGGCTTGAATAGAGACTGAGAATGGCTGAGCCATTACACACATTGAATCTATCTCCCCATGTAAGTATTCTCACACTTCTTATCAAACTGTCTGTACTGGGCTATCTTGATTATCACTTCAAAAGTTTGTTCTCTTACTTAACTGGCCTCTCAGAGTTGGTAAGACAACTCCCACCTTTTCATGCTGTGTGTGTGTGTGTGTGTGTGTATGTGTGTGTGTGTGTATCCTCAATATATGTTCTATTCTATGCATCCGAAGAAGTGGGCTGTAGCCTACAAAAGCTTATGCTCAAATAAATTTGTTAGTCTCTACGGTGCCACAAGTACTCCTGTTCTTCTTATGTAACTGTAGTTCTTTAAGATGATGTCATCAGTGTGGATGCCACTGTGAGCGTACATGCACCTCATGTGTGAGATCAGAATCTTCTGAATAGCTGTGTGTTGTGGGGTATTGCTTGCACCCTGTGCCTCTTCATGCTCCCATGCAAGGGCATAAAGGGAAACGTGGCCATGACTCTCCCTCAGCTCCCATGCAGCTCAAAGCACTTTTTGGCTAACAACGCCAAAAGCAGAGATGGGGAACAGGCTGGGGGATCCACACTGACTACAACATCTTCAAGAACTATAGTTACCATAGGGTAAGTAACCATATTTTCTTCTTCTAGTTTGAGTCAGTGTGGATCCCACTGTGATTGGCAAGCAGTATCCCCTTCAGGCTGATGGGAATGAGTATCACCATACGCATTTGTCAAATGGATATTGGAGTACTGCTCTCTCAAATCTAACATCAGTTCTTGCAGACAAATCCAGCGCATAATGCTTTACAAACATGAGCAGATTACTCCACATAGTAGGCTTTGCAGATTTCAGGTACGGGAACATGTGAGAAACAAGCCAAAGATTTAGCTTGAGCTCATGTGGAGTGAGCTTGAAGGACGGGGGGAAAAAGTACATCTGTCAACTGCTAGATGAATGAGATACGCTGAGTTATCCATTTTGACAGTTTCTATGACTACCTAGCTTGACCTTCAGAGCAACCACTTGTAATTATGAACAAACGTTGGGACAGCATGAAAGATTTAGTCTTGTCAACAGTACTATAGAGTGTGACTGCTGGATAAGCACATATGAAGCCCTTGAGGAATTCTGATACAGTAAGATGAGAGAAGATGAAGAGCAACAGTATCAGAGGGTGGTATGCCAAAATTACCTCAAGATAGACCTTGCTCAAGTCCAGAGCGCTTCAATTGCAGTATGTAGTCCAGGATCTTCGGTATCGAGGCCTGTTGGACCACCCATATGGAAACCCTCTTCCACTTAGAGAGGTTTTTCTCATGGATGGGTTCCTGCTTAGAACCAAGATACCCTGGACAAGTGACAAGCAGCCCTTTTCCATGATACTCATCCAAGCAGTATTTAGGCAGTCAGTTGTAGTGACACTAGGTCTGGGTGAAGTAATTGTCCCTGTGATAACAGATCTGGGTGGAGTGGGATCTTGATTGGGGGGTTGTGCCAACAGATGTAGCAAGTCCATAAGACAGAACTGTCTCAGCCATTACAAAGTTATGGGGATGAGCCTGAGATGGTCTCACTTGGCTTCAGTGGTCACTCTGGGGATCAGTGGGAAGGTGTAACAAAGCCTTTAACTCCACTACAAAAGGAAGGTGATTGGAGGGACTCTGGATTCATGGCCTCTGGAGCAAAGCCAGAGCACTTTGCATTATCTCTGGTGGCAAACAGGTCAATTACCCACGTCCTCCACAACAGGAAATGTACTTGTGGTGAATTTCTACAGCAACCACTTGTGGTCAGTGACTAAATGCCTGCTCAGGAAACCCACTATGTCATTGCTGGTTCCTGGCAGGTGCTGCACTACTGGGGGGATGTTGCATAGACAGCACCAATTCCACAACTTGATTGCTTCATTATACAATGGGGGAGAGCGTACCCCCTCACATATGTAATACATTGCCAATGTGTTTTGTTAGTATTTGTGCTACGAAGTGCCATAGGACCAGGAGGATACCACTCACACTGGCCTGATGACCCTAAACTCCAGTACTTCCATGGGTAGTCTCACCTCCTCCAGGGACCATAGCTTTTAGATTTGGTGATGGTCCAGGGGGGCGCCCCCATCCTGTCCTAGATGTGTTCATGATCAGTGTTCAGGATAGTTATGGGGTTTCATATGGTACTCCTTTCTGGACATTGTTGGGTGTAGGCACCAGGTCAGTGCTCTCATGACATGGAATAGTACACCTCTACGCCGATATAACGCTGTCCTCGGTAGCCAAAAAATTTTACCGTTTTATAGGTGAAACTGCGTTATATCAAACTTTCTTTGATCCGCTGGAGTGTGCAGCCCCACCCACCTGGAGCGCTGCTTTACCGCGTTATATCCGAATTCGTGTTATATCGGGGTAGAGGTGTATTACCATTGATTTGCTCAGCAGATGGTTCCCGGGGACTGACCTGAGCCATAGTTGTAGGGGCATCAGGTGAAATCTGGCAAGCAGCATCGCATATGTACATGTGGACACATGACCCAACAGTGTCAGCTAAGTCTACACTATCCTGGTCAGATTAGTGATCACCCCATTTACTAGGGATTGGATTGCAAGGAACCTATCCTGAGATATGTACGCTTGAGCTGTTACCAAATTTATTCTGGCTCCTATAAATTCTAATGTTAGCATTTAAATCGGGGTGGTTTCTCTCAGTTGATCAAGAGGCCTAGCTACATAGTCTCAGCAGAGTTTTTGGAAGCGGCAGAGAGATAGCCTTGCACGATTGGTCACAAAGGTGCAAGCTGCCATCTGTTCCAGGAGCTTATTGTGTTTTGAGGTCTCCCCTGAATTGCCCGTACCAGACCTGACAAGATAACAAAGTGTCTAAGGGAACATAGGCTCTGGTTTCAATGAGTCCAAATATGCCCCTATAAACTGTATCATGTGTACAAGGATTAATGTGGACTTTTTTACATTCAGCTACAGACCCAACTCCTGGAACAGATCATGGGCCATCTGGGTGGAAGACAGAAGTGCTTCGTAGGAACGGCCCTTGAGTAGCTAGTCATCGAGGTACAGGAAGTCTAGGATCACTTCTTGTTGGTGTTAAGCAGCTACTACTGTCAGGACTTTTGAGAACACCCTTCAGGCTAAGGAAAGGCTGAAAGGAAGCACACATTATTAGAAATTATCCTGGCCTATAGTGAAGCATAGGTATTTCCTATGGGATGGGATTGTTATATGGAAATAGGCATCTTGTATGTCAAGAGCTGAAAATCACTCCCCTTTCTCTAGTGAGGCAATTATAGCTGCCAGAGTCAACATCCTGAATTTTTGAGACTTTACTACCTTGTTTAGAAGTCTTAGATGTAAATTCAGTCTCCATCCTCCATCGTCCCTTGGCAGAAGGAAATACTTTGAGTAAAATCTCTTGCCCTTTGTGAGGAGAAGGAACTGGCTCTACTGCTCCTAATCAAAGGAGAGAGTTCACTTCTTGTCTCAATAAAAGCTAACAAGAGGGGCCCTGAAGAGGGACAGGGACAAGGAAGGAGTAACGTATAACGGATGATTTAACCTGATGTTATGACCTCTATAATGCAGTGATCATAGAGGTCATAGTCTGTAGTGATCTGCCTCCAACCATGGTGGAGGTAGGCAAGCTGGTCTCCAAAGGAGGGAGGTAGGCTAATAGGCACAGCTGTAAGTACAGGAGGCACAGGTGGATTTGAACCCTCAACCAACCCAAAACTGTTGCTTCAAAGATGGCTGGGTGCTCATGGAGAGTGATTGTGAAACCCTCTTTCTCTGAAGTTTGTCATTGTGGGTGGTTCAGTGGCTCTATGGAATCTGGAAAACGGAATAGGATGTGATCTCTGGGCAGTCTGTGACCTACTCAATCTTTTCTTGTATGTAAATGTATATATGCCGTGAGATCACAAAGGAGCCCTGGAGTCCTTTAGGACTCATCCATGGCCTCCAAGAAGAGTTTATGACTGTCAAAAGGGAGGTCTTCCATGCTGTTCTGTACTTCTCTCAAAATCGTGAAAGATGGAGCCATAATACCCTCTCATAACCACTGCCATGGAGAAGGACCTGGCAGCAGTGTCCACAGCAGTTCTGGCCACCAACTATCTCTCTGCGATGGACTGGAATTGCACACTATGTTCTTTTGGCAGACGTTCAACAAAAGCCATGAATTCATTATAATTTGTAAAATTACATTTGACCATCACTGCCTGATAATTCGCGATCCTGAACTGAAGGGTTGCTGATTAATAGACCTTTCACCCAAGGGGATCCAGCCTTTTCTGGTCTGTCTCATATGGGGGTGGGGCGGGAGAGAGAGAGAGAGAGAGAGAGAGAAATACTGCTTCCCCCCCCTTGTTTACCGCATCCACCACCAGGGAGTTAGGTGGGGCAAGGGAGAACAAAAAGAATCCCTAGGGGAAACAAACACTTCTTATCCACCCATTTACACATGGGTAGAATAGTAGCACGTGTCCGCCGAATCATCTTAGTGAGATCTAGGAGCTCCTCATTGATTGCTAACACACTTTTGAGGAGTGTTGCCGACTACAAGATATTCAACACTTTGTGCTATGAATCCTTGACCTCCTCGAGAGGAATATGAAGAGTGTCAGCTACCCTCTTTATGAAGTCTTTAAATTGCTGAAAATCATTGGCCCTGGGTGGTAGTGGAGGCATAACTGCCTTGTCCAGATACAAGAATGGCCTCCTTATTCGCCCTAGCTTCCTGCTCCTCAAATGTACCCTCCTGGGTGGGAGCTGGTTGGGGAGGAGAGTGCTGTACAACTTTGCCCTCTCTGAGATTTTGCCAGACCACTGGTACTTTGTTGTTGAGAAGCAGCTCAGGGCCTCAGAATGGCCATTGAGGGGCCCATACAGAAGTGGGAGTGGAATGCATGGTTTCACCTCCCTTGATAAATGAGCCTTATCTTCCCTCTGACTTTCAGAGAATGGGATCCTGAATGGATGTGTGGAGATTCATGAACAGAAATAGAGGATACTGACTGGAAGTCTCCTTCATCCTCCTCTACCTGATCCAAAGTGGGAGCACCTGCAGGAAACAGTGGAGAATCTTACAGTACTGGAGGACAGTAGTCCAGAGATCAGGTTTCAGTACTAAGAGATACTCCGTACCCATCAGGAGTGGAGACTCTGGTTCATCCATCATTGAGAGGTCCCTAGTATAGCTGAGTATAGTCCTATGGTACTGAGTAGGGGGGAACAGTACCCTGCGGTAGCAGAGACCATGGTCGCCAAAGCCAACAGTGGACATATCAAAGTAGACACCGATGGTATCTGTTGCTTGAGGGTGCTACATGCATGGATACAGACAGTTGAGATGAACTCAACAGTGCCAATCCCAACTCTCTAAGCTTTCCCCCCTTGCTGGTAGAGGTTACCAAGGCCCTATCAGAACCATGTCTTTCCTTTGTGCTCTGCGATTTTATGGCCTCATCGGTACTAGAAGAGGAATCCTTCAACTCAGAAGGTAACAAGTAGAGATGTCAAGGCTTTGGAGACATAGATCTCACCAAGGAACTAGACCTTTTCAGAGCTGGCTCCTTAAAGTAAGAGTCCATGCTCCTCTTTTCGGAAACCTTCCCTGAAGGCTTCAAAAGGACTTTCTCAAGGGAAGCCTGAGGGGTGCTGGATCTGTCTGGAGACAGATGTATAGGTTGATTTACTGACCTGACTCAGAAGCTGGCTGAAGGGAACGTTCCATCATTAGCAGTCTGAGTTTAATCTCTCTATTTTTTCTTGCCCTGGACTTGAGGGCCAGACAGAAGTTGTACTTCTTGAAGACATGGGACTCCCCCAAGCAACAGACACAGATTGGCCGTCTCCCACAACACTTCAGTAGTAATTCAGGTCTAGTCATTGTTTTTCCTGGAGGAATCTCTGGATTATGGATTGCTGGAGAACTAGTAATAAATATTATTACATTACAGATACCAAGAAAAAGAAATCTGAGAGGGGGAAATAGCTTTTCTTTTGTTAGGGAGGCATTTGATCTAAATAAATGGTAATAAAGCGGACAATTTTAAATAGTGTGAATAAAAACTCTCTCAACAGTTCAAACATCTAACCTTCCCAGGATCCCAGTTCACATCTCCATGTCCTGTAAGGAAGGCCTCAAACTAAAAAAGGAAAACGGGACTTGGCATTTCTGATATTAGTAAGATATTAATTAAATAAAAAAACATGCAGAGCCTGAAAAGTTTGTGTGTTTCTTTATGCACTAGGAAGATGCAAAAACAGTATGCAGCCAGTTTTTTGTGCCCCTCTCACCCTTCAGATCAGATTTAGAAATGTACTTTACATGTACTTAAAGCAATTTTCAAAGGGGGATAGCTCAGTGGTTTGAGTATTGGCCTGCTAAACCCAGGGGATCTGGGGCAAAAATCTGTCTGGGGATTGGTCCTGCTTTGAGCAGGGGGTTGGACTAGATGACCTCCTGAGGTCCCTTCCAACCCTGATATTCTATGATTCTATGAAATTTGGCCAATCAAAAATAATTTTTACCAACACTGTCAGAGGCATTTCACTACCTGAGCCAGTTACCCACCTATTTTCAACTTTCTATTTCCAACAGTCTGGGCTATAAAGCTGTTCAATACAGATTGTAAAAAAGGGAGAAGTGATGTGTTCCCTTATGAGTATACTGAAAATTCAATCATACTAGAGCCTTCATATAGGATTATTCCATTTAACATTTCTGCACTTACTATAGTTCAGGCTCCTTATAAGCAAACAAATACCTCAGGTTTTCAAAACAGTTAAATGTAACAGTTTTACATCATCGCAGGATTTAAAAAAAAAAAAAAAAAAAATCACCTTTTTGGATGTTTTTCCATACCTGGCCCCTGTCCAAAGATGAACTTTTCTGAAAATGCCAGCCAAAATCTTCACTCGTTTTTTGGTTAGGTAAGAATGAAAAAAAAAAATGTTCATTTTTCAAACATCTAGCTCCAAAACAGCTGAGCTTTGAAGACTTGCCAATTTTGTACAGCTGACATTGCCTTTTTTAGATTGACCAGTACATATCAAAACTATATATCAGCACTGTAAATCTTCTTTGTATTCCACTATTACCTTTATTCTTGTAAACAATTCTGTAAACAATTCTGTAATTCTCTTAACATCATCATGGTACAGGACTATTATTAAGCTCCACAATCTGTTATTTGCAGGGCCGGCGCTTCCATAGGGCACCAGGATTTGGGGGCGGGGGGGCATTTTGCCGCCCTTGGTGGCAATTTGGCGGCGGGGGGTCCTTCCGCACTCCGGGTCTTCGGCGGCAATTCTGCAGCGGGTCCTTCACTCGCTCTGGGACCCACCGTCGAAGTGCCCCGAAGACCAGGGGCGCGGAAGGACTCCCCCCACACCCGCCCCAGAATTACCGACGACGACGGGGAGCGCGGAAGAACCCCCGCCTAGGGAGCCAAAAACCCTGGCGGCACTCCTGGTTATTTGGCAGCCACTTCTAAATATGCACAAAAATTAGTTTTAAAATTTCATGACTCTGTAGAAAACCTAAAATGGTTGTATTTAATAATAAGGAAAATTACCACTTTCCCAACAATATTTCTTATACACTCATAAGCCATGCCATATTTATTCTAAATTTTGAATTTAAGCATTCATGTTGTGGTTCCGGATGATGTCTGCCTATGCACGGAAGATGGTAACTAGCTGAAAGAATTCCAGGTAGAAGTGGATAGCACGGGGGTATTTCCTCCCACAATGTAATGGGAGCTAAAGGGTAGCCCCTTTATTATATTTAGATAAGAATTTTATACTTGTTAAAACAAACTGGCTTATATAGTCATCAGTTTAGAGCAAATGCACATATTAATTTGCAACTTTAAAGTTTTAAGTGGATCAAGGCCATTATTTGGGCCCTTAATTAGGCATTGCTGAGTGCACTGCGCGTAAATCACTTTTCAGTATGAAATTTAGGCTCCTAAATCAATTAGGTGTTACAACACTGAGGGCAGCAATGCCTAAATACCTTTAAAAATCTGAAGTTAAGTGTTTACCTAGTTGACCTATAGGATATTTTTTCCCCAAGTACTATTATTTAGGAATAATACCAGGAATAAAAAAAAAAAAAAAAAAAAAAAAAAAAAAAAAAAAAAAAAAATGGAGATATCCCATCTCCTAGAACTGGAAGGGACCTTGAAAGGTCATCGAGTCCAGCCCCCTGCTTTCACTAGCAGGAACAAGTACTGATTTTGCCCCAGATCCCTAAGTGGCCCCCTCAAGGATTGAACTCACAACCCTGGGTTTAGCAGACCAATGCTCAAACCACTGAGCTACCCCTCCCCCCACCTAAGTTTGTCACAATAGGAAACTGGAATAGGATTTGAGAGAGTCCCCAGGTGCAACCTGGACTGTGGGACTGCTGAGACCTCCAAACCTACCAGCTTGGGTTGCCTCTCACATTGTGAGGCTGATGTCAAGCTACAAGCCTCTAACACAGAGGTTCTCAAACTGTAGTCCGCGGACCACCACTGGTCCGTGAGCTCCATTCAGGTGGTCCCCAGACAGTTCCCTCAAAGGTGCACACTTGGGTGGCCGCACATGAGAGAATGAAGGACTACCCACCTAATTAGTGGATCCACGCAGATGTGGCTCCACTAATTAGGTGCCTGGACCCTGGAGAAGACGCACATGTAAGGTGAGGTGGTGGCCTTCGGGGAAATAAGGGGTAGGTGGGAGGCAGCAGTGGGGTGAGAAGAGGGGGTGGGGGAATTTGCAATGTGCAGGGCTGCGGCGGCCAGACAGAGGCGACTTTCCCCAGCTCCAGGGCTGCAGCTGCTGGGGAGAGACGGTCCTCCTTTCTAGGCTCAGCTCTGTGGCTGCTGTGGTAGGGGAGAGACCCTCCTCCTTCCCAACCCCAGTTTGGGGGCTGCTGCAGCAGAGGAGAGAGGGAGACCTCCCCCTCCGCTTCCCAGCCCCACCTCGGGGGCCGTCGCGGCAGGGGAGAGAGGGCATATCTATCGCATTAGAAAGGTAAGACTACTGATATTAAAATATGAGTTGTGTGCTTTTATTTGTAGAACAAAAAATGTTTATTATTACTTTTTTTAATGTAGTGCTTTTATCTAAAGTGCTTTACAATAGTTAGCTAACAGTACAAACAATATTTGGAAAGATTATTAAGTGGTCTGCTGAGACCCTCAGCAATTTTCAAATGGTCCACGGGGGGAAAAAAAGTTTGAGAACCACTGCCCTAACAAGTACTGCACTTACACAGGCATCCATAGGCAGGGACACACTTAACTGAGTTACATGAATGATCTCCCAGCCACTCATGAACCATCAGTAGAGAGGCTCCAGCCAATTCCCCTCAGCTCCTCAGCTTTATACCCCAGAACTGTACCATCTTGCACTGGTCAGATGCCTGACCAGTGTAAGTTCATATTTAGTTCACCATTTCTTCATAGGGAAGTGGATATGCACCAGCCTCTGTAATCGAAGCTGGGATTTCCTAAGCACTTCCATCAAAACACACTTTTAGGTAAAATTAAAAAAAAAAAAACAGATTTATTAACTACAGAAAGATAGATTAAGTGATTTTAAGCAGAAGGCACAGAGATCAAAATTGGTTACTTAAGAAATAAAACAGTTAGAATTTAAACTGCATTTCTAACAGACTAAACAAGATTTGAATCAAGCAGTGTCTCACCCTAACAGATGATACAAGCAGGTTACAATTTCTCAATGCTCACAGACTGGACTACCTTCCAGCCTGAAACCAAACTTCCCCAGTTCAAAATCTGTGTCTTCCAGATGTGCTTCCAGGTGTTGAGATGGGGGTGGGAGAGAGAGGCCAAGTGATGTCACTGACTCTTTTTATACTTTCTTCTAGCTGCTAGAAAGATCCTTGCTGTGACGCGGGAATCAGGCCCCATTGGGCAAGCAATCTCCACTGCTCTAAGGAGCCTCTGGTATAGTGGATTATTTTCTTGGCCCATTAATGCTGTCTGGGGCCTCCTTTGTTGTAACTGAAAGGCTGGCTGTGGGCATTCCCAACCTCACAACATATTTCAGTAACACATATAGCAATACTTAACTTCACAAACAATGATAGTACATACAATCCAACAGGATATTAAATGTTCAACAGATCAAGACTTGTTAAATGATACCTCACAAGGCATACTTTGTACAAAACATATCATAATCATATGATAGTGATGAATATTGGGGGTCCCTGGGTGTTACTTTAAGGTACAGAGTGTCACCCCTATCCTCTAACACACTGCCTCAAGTAGAAAACATTATAGAACTGAAGAGGCTAGAGTGTTTGCAAAAGTCACAGCACCTTGTGGAACTAAACACTGGTCAGACTTGTTCTACACCCCTTCTGATACTGACACACATTTTCACAATGGCTTCAGTGGCATATTTAGAAATAGTATTGTAAAGACTACTAAATTAAAAATGAGTCTACCCATGAAATTTTGATTGAAGTTTAAATAGAAGTAGATCCAAAGTATTAAAGTAAGGCTATCTGTAGAGGAATAAGAATAAAGTTTGGCACCAGTCCTGAAATTCCAAGAATAATCTTTAGCTCTTCAAACTCCTTATATATACTTGCAGTTGTATAGAAAACTAAGTATGTGGTGATACATACTTATTTTCAAAGCACAATGGATTTAAACCTTGCTGTAACTGAAAAGTTGAATGCAAAATTCTAAGCTCCTGTGTTTTCTGTAGAACTATCACTGATGACGCCCAGTACCGATCAGGCACTCTGCCTCTCACAGTGCAACTAACATAATGAGCCACTAAAGGCTTCCAAAAATTCATTCCTGCCTGATTCAACTATAGTCTATGGATCAAACTTTAGAACAAAAATGGATTTTAATATATTGTATTTTTTTGTGAAATACATTCTCACTCACACATGTGCCTTTTTACTGGCACTATTTTTCATATCCCTTCACCAGTAAAGGAAAGCTCTCTTATTACGGAGTCCAAATGCACAGACCACAGAAAGAGAACAGCTGATACATTGCAAATCTCAACAATAATGTATAATAGATTTTCTTTATGTTTCCAATCTGAAATCTTGAGACCTACCATGTGTAGAAGTACTATATCTTTCTAATAGTGATTTTCCCCTTTCCAAATGATAAAGTTCCCATGTCTAGACATGATATGTGGAGACATAGCAGATCTGAAATCTGTCACTGACCCATGACTGAATGTTGCCCAAGAGACCTCAGACTAATGAAATTCTGTAAGAAGAGAGATTTCTCCAGCTTTTTAAAATTTAAAAATAGCAGAGCTCAGAGGTTTGTAAAGCTTTGTAAATTCCACCCACAGAGGGCAATCCCAATGCAGATGGTTTAATGGGCAAAGATGAAGTTGAGGAGATTTAATGTGCATGATTAATGGAGTTTATCACATGGATGTCACCACCACGTGACAGACTACATATACAGTAGGCCAATATACAAAATGTAAAATTAAAAACATTACATTTTTAAAAATTATTTATAAACGGATACTGCACTTCATTAGTTCCAGTAATGAAAGAAGAAAAAAAAGTTACCATGGCAGCATTCACCCACCTTCACTAACCAGCTCACTGTTGTCCGACTGTTTACAACAGATTATCTTCTCCACCAATTGATTGTAACTACAATTACCAACTGCCTTCACAATGTCAGCAATCTGGAAAAACAAATACCGGGTAATTCATTTATCTTTATGAAGAACAGAAAATCTATTGTTTGTTCCTGTGTGCCTACTGGAATTGTTCATAAGATAAAATACATCAAAAATAAATTGCCCACAAGAGGTTTTAGTTTTAACTATACCACACTAAGGTCAATACATAGTCCTAGTTCAAGAAGCCTTAATCCAAGGATGTTGCACACATTTTGAGGAGAGTGCAAAATTCCATTTTAATTATGGAGCTAGGGTTTAAGTTTAATACTACACACTGCCCTCAATACACAGCAGAATATTCAATTATATCTGGGGGAGATCTGCATAGAGATCAGGGGTAGAACCAGTCTTAAGCAATACCTCAACTTTCAGTTATTTATTATTTTTTCAGTTATGTGTTATTGGCACATTCAGCTTCACTTAGTGCAGAATATGCTGCTTTTTTTAAAAAAAAAGAAAATATATATAATTTTTCCCCTCTTCCTTCCTTATTTCCTTTTTTCTGTATCATGCCTTCATACTTTCCAGAGCCATTGTTGCAGGCAGCCTGCAGACTCAGGCAGATGACACTGCATTAGTTGTATTTGGTACACATCTCGAAGACGCTCTGCAACTATGAGGGTTACAAACTTTATCTTTTAAATGTGAAGATTTTGATTCTGCAAAATGTGTGTCATGTGGGTCACATAAAAAAAAATCAATCAATACATGCCTACTTAAGCCACATTTCTTTGCTGATTTTTAGAATACATTATAATGTGCTGCAAATCACTTACATGCATGTTCCAGAGGATCCCAAAGAAAAGTTAAAAAAATTAGATGGCTTCATCTAGTATTCCTCCTTTTTTTAAAAAAAAAAAATACTCAAACATTTAGCATACAAAAAATAATGCATTCCTATTTTTAGAAAGGCTATTACAAAGTTTTCACCATTTAAAAAAAAAACATGTCTGCCACAGTTGTCTCTGGGTGCTCATATAAATCTTGATCTATACAAAATCAGTTAAGTAACGCCAACTAAACTGAAAATGTAGATGTTAACTGTTACAAAAATATTTTCCATCCTCATTCCCTTAGAGAAATACCTGAGGGAACAGTAAGGAAATTCTGGCTCTGTTAGATCAGCACAGGAAATCATTTCCAGAATTAAGGTTACTCCATTAAGACATCCCCTCCAACAAATCTCAAAATACTCAGCTCTATTAACTATTAGCATTAGCATGTCAGCTGATTTAAGCCATACTGGAAGATCACAGAGTCAGATGCCCAAGTAGCTGGGAAAAAACTTGGTAAATACCACTTAAAATCTAAGTTCTTCAGACCATGGATCACTTCTTCATGTGTTTCTAAATCAGTGGGGCTTCAGTCATAGCTGGTGCCACAAGGGACTAACCTAATAATAAATATTAATATCAGTATGAAAGGCTTGGTTTGCACCTGGAAGCAAATAGGAAACCAGAACAGTTTTGGAACACCAATATGTGCTTCTCCCTTGGCCAAAACTACAACATTCTACAACAACTATTGTTTCTTTTGTTCTTCAATGCTGTCACCCATAGAGTTCACAAAAGGTCTGGACTATAGATGAAGGGTGCACATCAGAGAGAGATGGGTTGCCGTCTATAGTACTAAAATGAGATGAAAACATTTTCTGGCCATGAAAATTGCCAGGTGAAATTAAAAAAAACAAACACCTAGAAAAAAGCCTAGATGATTACAAGACAGAGTCACAAATCATTAGGAACACATCAATCATATAGACAGGCTACTCTAGCCATATAACTCCCCAGCCAAACAGTATCACCTTCCTTTCTTAATTGGATGGCGCCTCAGCCAGCCCATCTTAAACAAAATTATATCACTTATTCTTACTTGGTTTTAATGCTCTCAGTTCTTGAAACCGAAGCTGCTAAAAGCAAGTAGAAATTTCAGGAAGGAGGGAAGTCACATCACATTCACTAACTTCTTAGTGTCCAAATTCTTATATGAGCAATCAAGGTAAGAAATGAATACCACCCCTCGAAAGGGCAAAATAAAACTCAATACCCTAGATCAGCAGTGCTATTTTGCACTATTTTGGACTTAAAATAGACTTGTCTAAAATCTGGAACTTTCTAACATTCAATCATTGCAAAGTTATAGTGCCTTAAAATGACCAGTATGATTCACACCACTCTTCAAAGTGAAATTTTAATCTTTCTGGGTGCAGACTCAAAAGAAAACATGATCAGCTCACTGTGACTCCTGTCTACACAACAAAAGAAACTATAAACTTTAGGTTAAAATTAAACAAGAATCTGAAAATTCTGATGTGCCATATACATCTTTGATGCTCTTCAAACATTCCCCCAGTAAAATGTAAAATAGTTCAGACAGGAAATAGATAACTTATCATATAAGCTATTTTGCTTACCTGAGGATCCACTAACCATCCATGGTACAAAGGGATATCAAGAAGGTCAAACACTATGCATTCAGGTGTGTATTCAAAAACTCGTACACCAGTGAACTTCACGTTCACATCCAGACCTGTCTGTAGCTTATGTAGGATAGCCATTGCATCACTCATATTCTGACAACAGAAAGAAAAATATAGATTAACCAAATGGACGGCACTAGAGAATTTTCTACACTTAGTAGCTACTCTTGTAAGATAATCATTTCATCCAATTCAGTGTTTTATATAAAACTTGCAAAAAGGCACATTAGGTAAACAATGGATTCAATACATTTTCTCATTAGTTACACAAGTATCACAACTTAAGATGCATCTTCAAATAAGAGAAAATATAAATTCACTTACAATTTTGTGTAACAAATAAATAATCTACATGTACTAAATAGCACAATTTAAGTTCATTAAACCTATTTATATATATTGAGGTAGTACGTCAGAGGTCCCAGTCCCATATGAAAGGCACTGTACAAGCAATATAACAAAGACAGCTCCTGCCCTGAAGACTTAAAGTAAACAGTTTATATATTTTTAAATAAGATCAGTTTTCCTACTTTCCATCCCTGACTTCAATTTATTGATTTGAAGGAAGGGAAAGTAGCAATGCACAGAAGAGTCTGGAATAGCATTTGAGGCATAAGTTTGTTATAATGCCCATATCAGCAATGGCTGAAGACTCTGGTTCCATGTTACACAAACAAAGGAGCTGTATTATGGAACTCGAATGGATGAGTGGGACATGCAGAGAGATGCTGCTGACGGTGATAAAAGTTATTAAACAGTGTTAGTAGCCGCAATATGACAGTAACTTTCCCCAATCTTCCAGAGCAGCTCTGCAGATTGCCATTTGCAGTTCCCTCACTCAGTCCTGTCTGACTTCATGCTGCATGTCACTCCTGCCTCCAAAGTTCAAAAAAAAGGTGCTTTGAGTAATTCCTCTTTTCTCTCTTCACACCCAACAGCCCCAAGCCAGATATTTGGGGAAAAGGTGGTTGCATGAATGTCGTCTTTTTCCATGGACAAAGTCCCATACTTCTGGGGATGTTCTTCTGAGTCCTAACCCAGATGTGAGGGCAACACCACTGCTTTCAAATAATGAATGGAGACAAGGGCCAGAAAGATAAAATGAACCAGAACTATAAGGAATGACTTGGAATCATGGAATCATAGAATATTAGGGTTGGAAGGGACCTCAGGAGGTCATCTAGTCCCACCCCCTGCTCAAAGCAGGACCAATCCCCACTAAATCATTCCAGCCAGGGCTTCATCAAGTCTGACCTTAAAAACCTTTAAGAAAGGAGATTCCATCATCTCCCTAAGTAACCCATTCCAGTGCTTCACCACCCTCCTAGTGAAAAAGTTTTTCCTAATACCCAACCTAAACCTCCCCCATTGCAACTTGAGACCATTACTCCTTGTTCTGTCATTGCTACCACTGAGAACAGTCTAGATCCATCCACTTTGGAACCCCCTTTCAGGTAGTTGAAAGCAGCTATCAAATTCCCCCTCATTCTTCTCTTCTGCAGATTAAACAATCCCAGTTCCCTCAGCCTCTCCTCATAAGTCAGGTGCTCCAGCCCTCTAATCATTTTTGTTGCCCTCCATTGGGCTCGTTCCAATTTTTCCACATCCTTCTTGTACTGTGGGGCCCAAAACTGGACACAGTACTCCAGATGAGGCCTTACCAATGCCGAATAGAGGGGAATGATCACATCCCTTGATCTGCTGGCAATGCCCCTATTTATATAGCCCAAAATGCCATTAGCCTTCTTGGCAACAAGAGCACACTGTCGATTCATATCCAGCTTCTCGTCCACTGTAACCCTTAGGTCCTTTTCTGCAGAACTGCTGCCTAGCCACTCGGTCCCTAGCCTGTAGCAGTGCATGGGATTCTTCCGTCCTAAGTGCAGGACTCTGCATTTGTCCTTGTTGAACCTCATCAGATTTCTTTTGGCCCAAGCCTCTAATTTTTGTCTGGGTCCCTCTGTATCCTCTCTCTACCCTCCAGTGTATCTACGACTCTTCCCAGTTTAGTGTCATCTGCAAACTTGCTGAGGGTGCAGTCCACGCCATCCTCCAGATCATTAATGAAGGTATTGAATCAAACCGGCCCCAGGACCAACCCTTGGGGCACTCTGCTTGATACCAGCTGCCAACTAGACATGGAGCCATTGATCACTACCCGTTGATCCTGACGATCTACCCAGCTTTCTATCCACCTTATAGTCCATTCATCCAGCCCACACTTCTTTAACTTGCCGGCAAAAATACTGTGGGAGACCATAACAAAAGCTTTGCTTTGCTAAAGTCAAGGAATAACACGTCCACTGCTTTCCCCTCATCCACAGAGCTAGTTATCTCATCATAGAAGGCAATTAGGTTAGTCAGGCATAACTTGCCCTTGGTGAATCCATGCTGACTGTTCCTGATCACTTTCCTCTCCTCTAAGTGCATCAGAATTGATTCCTTGAGGACCTGCTCCACGATTTTTCTAGGGGCTGAGGTCTTTTAAAATCTCAAATAATTTTGATAAACTGTAATTATTAAAGTAATGTTGGGAAGTGAAAATTGACCACTAATCTAAACGGCAAAAACAGCAGTTGAAAGTGCTTGATATCAACAAGAGACAAGATTAGAGAATTAAACAGTAAGTCAGCCTTACAGAATTCTATTTGTTCACTAACTCAGAATGAGGTTTTAGTTTGTTGTCCCCCAAATTTAGTTAAATAAAAAAAAACTTGGAATGAGGCTTTAGTTGTTAAAATAGATGAATAATATATTAAGATAACCATCACTTCTGTAGAAGGTTCACCCTAGGCACTAAACAAATGAAAAAAAACACTTCATATTAACCTAGTAAATTCCTGCAACATTCCAAACATACCTTTCAAATGCTAGTTGTTTCAGCTGTAGGAAACATGGCATGAAGGTAACTCTTATTAAGGTGACATGTCCTACCTAGTTCTAGAGGAATCTGGCTTTGAACTGAGCTGTGAGCCTTTCACCATGGGAAAAAACAAAAACAAAAAAAACCCACATACAAAGCACACAGAGATTTTTCACTAAGCTTTGATGAGTGCTCATAAGGAAGAATAATAGCTGAAGCTATCTAAGTGAATATCTCCTAGGGAAAGGATATAAAGTAGGGCTGTCAAGCGATTAAAAAAATTACTCGCAATTAATCGTGTGATTAAAAAAATTAATCATGATTAATCATGCTGTTAAACAATAGAATACCATTTATTTTAAATATTTTGTATGTTTACTACATCTTCAAATATATTAATTTCAATTACAACACAAAGTGTACAGTGCTCACTTCATATTTATTACAAATATTTGCACTGTAAAAAAACTAAAATTGTATTTTTCAATTCACCTCATACAAGTACTGTAGTGCAATTTCTATAATGAAAGTTGAACTTACAAATGTAGAATTATGTACAAAAAACTGTATTCAAAAATAAAACAATGAAACTTTAGAGGCTACAAGTCCACTCAATCCTACTTCTTGGTCAGCCAATCACTCGGACAAACAAAGGTTGATTACAATTTGCAGGAGATAATATGCCTGCTTCTTGTTTACAATGTCACCTGAAAGTGAGAACAGATGTTCACATGGCACTGTTGTAGCTGGTGTTGCAAGATATTATGTCCCCATTCCAGAGGACATGCTTCCATGCTGATGATGGGTTCTGCTGAATAACGATCCAAAGCAGTGAGGACTGACGCATGTTCATTTTCATCAGCTGAGTCAGATGCCACTAGCAGAAGGTTGATTTTTTTTTTTCCCCCTCCTCCTCTGGTTTGGGTTCTGCAGTTTCCACTTCAGAGTGTTGCTCTTAAGAATTCTGAAAGCATGCTCCATGCCTCGTCCCTCTCAGATTTTGGACGGCATTTCAGAGTCTTAAACCTTGGGTCAAGTGCTGTAGCTGTTTTTAGAAATCTCTCATCGGTAAGTTCTTCGCATTTTGTGAAATCTGCTGTGAAAGTGTTCTTAAAACGAACATGTGCTGGGTCATCATCCGAGACGGCTATAACATGAAATATATATAGAATGCAGGTAAAACAGAGCAGGAGACATAAATTCTCCCCCCAAGTAGTACAGTCACAAATTTAACGCTTTTTTTTTTTTTAAAACAAGCATCAGCTCTGTTTTGTTTTAGAGTGCAGTTATGCAACCAAAAAAAAAAAATCCGTCTTTGTCAGTTACACTTTCACGATAAAGAGATTGCACTTCAGTACTTGTATGAAGTGAATTGAAAAAATATTATTTCTTTTATCATTTTTACGGGCACTTCTCCTCCCTGACTCCAGCTGCTCTGCTCCGGCAGTGCAGGGTCCGGAGGCAATGGGAGCTACCCGAAGCCGGTAGCGCTGTCTCGGGCAGCTTGGCTCTTAAACAGAGCCAAAGTCTGAGAGGGGAGGAGCAGAGCAGCTGGAGCCGGGGAGGAGAAGTGCCCAGCTGGGGGCGCAGGGTCCGGAGGCATAGGTGATGCCCAAAGCCCGAGTGCTACCGGCTTCATGGTTTGCCGGGCAGCCTCCAGACCCTGCGCCCCCAGCTAGGCGCTTCCCCTCCCGGGCTCCAGCTGCGCTGGGGAAGCGCCGGCCGGGGGCACAGGGTCTGGAGGCTGCCCGGCAAACCGTAAAGCCGGTAGCGCTCGGGCAGCCCTTTTCGTGTGGCTGGGAGGGAGGAGGGGGAGTTAGGGCGGGGACTTTGGGGAAGGGGCGGGGAAAGGGCGCAGTTGGGGCAGGACCGGGGTGCGAAAGGGGCGGGGTTAGGGCCCGTGGAGTGTCCTCTTTTTTTATTTTTTAAATATGGTAACCCTAGGCAAGAGTGTCATTTCCTCCCTACCCACCACACAGTCTCTCTTCCTACTTAAAATCAACTGAACTATTTTTACTCAGACCTCTAGAGGAGGCCAAACCTGGAAAGTTTCATCCCAAAATGTAAAAGTTTGCAAAGTTATAACAGTTGAAAAGGGCTTTTTAAAATGGCAATGCTCACTTTAACCATAGGTATATGCTCCACTTGTATCATATTTGTTTCTACAACCTACGATTAATATCTAGTAGCACTATCTGCATGATGAGTCCATAAAATATTTTTTATGAAACCATAATTACAAAATGTAAATTACAGATTAAAACATGCACTGAAGTAATGCAAGTTTGCTAGCATATATAGGCCAGAAAAGTTGGCCACAAAGTTAGCTTCATCATTAAATCCTTTATCACAGAATTGAATTTAAGCGTGGCTGTGTTGCTGGTCGAAAAGAAAAGCTTATTAGAACACACATCAGCATGATGTTATACAAAAATTCGAACTCAAGTATATGGAATCATTATGGATAACAAAATTAGTTTATGTGTAAAAGAAAACTGTACTAGTTGATATGCGTGGGTAAGATTGTACAAAGTGCTGTAAAGTATTCTATCATATTTAAGAAACAATATGGTAATACAGACACACAAGAAAACCAAGTTTCATCTCAATCTTTAACTCTGGCATTTAGTGACTTGAGAGTTTAAGCAACTAATGACCCATTACATTTTTCTATATAATTATTACTGCTTTGAGGGTAGAAAAGTATTTTATACCTAAACTGATTAATTTCAATGACAATTTTGAGAATCTGATTTAAGTATAATTATATCATGAATTTTTCATTTCTGCTAATTTCTGTTAAACTGGATACCCTCTGTTAAAACAACAACATCATGTAAAATGTACTACAGTATTTGAAACCAAATTATTTCTTCATTATCTAAATGGATTAAGTTTTCAGTTATATAAATTTAAACTAACAGTGTCTAATTTATTTCAAAAAGCACATTAAAAACTCTACTCATGTAGGACTCTTTGCTTTGGAATCTGGCATCAGTGGAGACTGACCCACCATTCATGACTTAAGTTGTATGAAAAGTAACTTCATGAAGCTAGGAACTGAGCCTAAGGCTCCATATCGCTTTTACTGATGTTCAAGCTAGGGCCTTATGCAGGCTATCAATTAAATATATTACTCCTGGGGGAATTCTGCACCAAAAAATTAAACGTTCTGCAAAATTCTGCATGTTTTGACAAAACAACAATATCATCACCCCAGTTTCAAATTATTTTGGTAATTTATTTTAAAATATCTGTCAACAAGTAAGTTTGTAACAATACAGATAACAAATGAGATTCAGGAAATGTTTTTTGAGAAATAGATTCCTTACTAGGCATATTAATACATAACTTGAGTAATAATTCATTTAAAACTACAATACAGAAATGTATTTCCCACACCCCTCAGAAACAGTGCAAAGGCTTGAGGGAGTCGGGGTAATGAAGGAGCTGAGGGAGAGGAAAGTAATTGCTGGGAAGGAGCCTGGGAGTGAAACTGGATGGTTGCTGGGTGTAGTTGGGAGAGGAATGGAACAGGGGTTTTGTTGGGCAGGGGGAGAAATTATTGGGGCAAATTGTCTGGTGGGGTTTTTTGCCTTTCTTGCAGTATCCTGAAAGTCCAGTTTTATGTTAATAAGGAGAAAGGACAGGAATTAAAATGTTGTAAGGTTGTAAGTGGAGTAATTTCATCACAAGCTGTGTTCAGTATTGCCATGAAGTTCAAACTGGCCAGCTCCTAGAGGTAAACAGGAGTAAAATCCATCCCTGTGTCTGTTTCTTTCTCTTGCATGCGCACACTGCAGTAGAATCAAGGTAGTACCCAAATTAAGGTTGTCCGTATCTTCTAACTTTAAAGTGCTTGATTCTACAACCTTAAACAAAATGTTTCCATCAACATATGATTTCTCTCACACACAATTTCTATTTATTTTTTAAAAGCAAGACCAAGTTCTGCTGTGGACAACTGTAGTTGTGAAGTGTTAGGCAACCTTAATATTGGGATGTTACCTCTATAATGTGGTCCACTACAAAAAAAAGTTTGAGAACTCCTGGTTTAAGTTTATAACAGATAGATGAGAGCCCAAATTTTGGGTCCCCAGCTTGTGAGGGATCCTGCCTGAAAGATGCTGTCAAGCAGTTGGGGGAAGACTTATTGGGAGGAGTTGATAGGTTGCTGTAGGAAGACAACAGGCATGTGTAAAATATCATAATGGATTTCCCCTCATCCACTGGCTGCACTGCAAGTAGGTGGGATTTTGAGAGAGACTATTGAGAAACAGAAATTTAAACAATATTTCTTTTTTGGGGGGGGGGTGGGGGGGGCGCACTGTCTGCTCCCAGCTGTAGAAGAGGTAGGAACAGTTGTGGAAGGGCTTTGGCTATATTAAAAATTCGTTGGATTTGGGGGGGGGAGGGGCATTAGCCTCATCTCATTCCTTCAGCTACCTTTGATGTTACAATGTTTCGTACTTACTGAAGTCTAAGGGAGTTGCAGTTCCTCAGGAATTCTCAGAATTAGGCCTTCAGATTTTTCTAATACAATAAACCAAGCCATAAAATGAGGTTACTGTGACAAATAAAATGATAATGTTCTTTACAGCTTTTGTCTTCAATGCTATCAATGACACAGACTGAAAGTTAATTTAAAGAAGAACTACCATTGCGATTAACTCTATGCTAATTATGGATATGTTCTGTAGGTCCATTACAATATAGAATATGCACTGGAAACTCAGTCCAGATTTGAATATAGGTAAACAAAATAGAAGAAATAATATTTCAGCCACGTGTCTGAACAGTGAAGTTTTCTATTATTGTTAAAAGTGAGTATTAAAAGTGGGACAGAAACTCTTGTTCACAAGTTATGTAAGACACTTACAATGCCAATGCCAAATACTTCCCAACAAAATAAGCAACCCTAGTAGTAGGTTCAGTTACATCAATTTCACTTAACTCTTCCTTTGCATTCAATATTTATGCTTTGTTCGAGAGGATACTACTTATTACTCCTCAACTTTTAGATTGCTTTGCTGAGCAAAATGGGACCACTTCTCTTTTAAAGCCTTCACTGTTATTATCAGGCTACTATAGTTGATTGACATCAGAGCACTTTTGTCACTGGGAACTCAATACACTTAAACACTAATTATTTCTAGTATTGGGTAGAGACTATAATAGGGGTAGGCAACCTAGGGCACGAGTGCCGAAAGCGGCACGCGAGCGGATTTTCAGTGGCACTCACACTGCCCGGGTCCTGGCCACCGGTCCGGGGAGCTCTGCATTTTAATTTAATTTTAAATGAAACTTCTTAAACATTTTAAAAACCTTATTTACTTTACATACAACAATAGTTTAGTTATATATTACAGACTTATAGAAAGAGACCTTCTAAAAATGTTAAAATGTATTACTGGCACGCGAAACCTTAAATTAGAGTGAATAAATGAAGACTCGGCACACCACTTCTAAAAGGTTGCCGACCCCTGGACTATAACAAAACCAAGCCATCTCACTTGAGAATTGGATTTCTTTAGCTGGGAGTGGACAAAAGTACACAGGACTAGGAATCAGATGTTTTTAAAGGGAGGGGTGGCCAAACTGTGGCTCACCGCATGTGTCTCTTTCACAGTTAAAGTGCAGCTCCTGGAGCTCCCCCCCCCCCCAATTCTCCCACCTACCAGTCTAGGGGCTCTGCCCAGCGGGGGGGAGGGGAGGGTGTGTCTTGGGGCTTCTGCCTCACAGGAGATGCTTGCCAGGACTTGGGGAACAAGGCTGAAGCCCCATGCCCTGGCTGGCATGCCCCGGCTCTTGAACTTCTGAAGACTGTCATATGCGGCTCGGAGGGTCTGTAAGTTTGGCCATCCCTGTTTTAAAGAAACAATCTTACACTTCCCATTCCTTTAACAGGTGGGGAGGAACTAATCACTCCACACACTTCAGATCATATATCAAAAGAAAGAGTTCCTTGATGCACAGGAAAGAGAAAACCTACTTTGTAAATAGAACGGGAATAAGACAAGTCATCAAGAAAAAGAACAGTTACTTACCTTACAGTAACTGTTGTTCGAGATGTAGTCAGTGTGAATCTCACTATAGATGTGCATGCAACTCATGCACGTGAGATCGGAATCTTTTGAATACCTATGTCCATTGGAGCTGCATGTGCTCTTATGCAAGGGCACACAGGGTGGAGGAGCCACAAATCTCCCTCAATTCAAAGCCCATTTCATCTGCAGACTCTAAAAAGCAAGAATGGAGGGCAGGCTGTGGGATCCACACTGACCACATCATATTGAAGAACCACAGTTATTGTTGGGTAAGTAAAAGACAGACAGTTACCTTTTCTGTAACTGGTGTTCCTCGAGATATGTTGCTCATGTCCACGCAACAATAGGTGTCATGCTCACCACGTGCACCGGTGCCAGAAGTTTTTCCCCTAGCAGTACCCGTAGGGGAGCGCCCCTCGCGACCCCTGGAGTGGCGCCTCTATGGCGCAGTATAAGGGGTGCGGCACGCACTCCCCCCACCCTCAGTTCCTTCTTGCCAGACAACTCCGACAGAGGGGAAGGAGGGCGGGATGTGGAATGGACATGAGCAACACATCTCAAAGAACACCAGTTACGGAAAAGGTAACTGTCTTTTCTTCTTCGAGTGATTGCTCATGTGCATTCCACAACAGGTGATTCCAAGCTATATCTGTTGGAGGTGGGTAGGAATTCACAAATTCTCGGGATGGAGCACAGCCATGCCGAACCCAGCATCCTCCCTGGTTTGGGTGACGATCGCATAATGTGAGATGAACGTGTGAACTGAAGACCATATGGCAGCCCTACAAATGTCCTGAATGGGGACATGGGCTAAAAAGGCAGCCGACGAGGCTTGTGCCCTAGTCGAGTGAGCCCTCACAAATCGGCGGTGGGGGGACTCCTGCCATGTCATAACAGGTACAAATACACGAGGTGATCCAGTTGGAGAGCCGCTGAGTGGAGATCGGCCATCCTCTCCTGTATTCGGCCGATGCGATCAACAACTGCAAGGACTTCCTGAACAGCTTCGTACATTCCAGGTAAAAGGCCAGAGCCCATCTCACATCCAGCATGTGGAGGCGGCGCTCCTCCTTGGATGCATGGGGTTTGGGACAGAGCACCGGCAGGAAGATGTCCTGACCCATGTGGAAAGCAGAGACCACCTTGGGGAGGAATGAAGGACATGGTCGGAGCTGGACCTTATCCTTATGGAACACCGTGTACGGGGGTTTGGAGGTCAGGGCCCTGAGCTCCGAGACCCGTCTAGCTGACGTGATAGCCTTCCTGGTGGCAACCTTCCACGAGAGGTGCGACCAGGAGCATGTAGCTAGTGGCTCAAACAGGGGAACCGTCAACCGGGCCAGCACCAAGTTCAGGTCCCTCTGCGGGACTGGGGGCTGAACATATGGAAAAAGACAATCCAATCCCTTGAGCAATCTGCCAGACATAGCATGGAAGAATACCGTGTGGCCCTGCACTGGTGGGTGGCAGGCTGATATGGCCGCCAAGTGCACCTTGACAGATGAGGGCCCTAAGCCCTGGGCTCTAATGTGAAGGAGGTAGTCTAAAATGAGCTGGATCGGAGCAGCCCCAGGCGAAACACTCCGATCAGCTGCCCACCGGGAAAACCGAGACCACTTCGCCAGGTAGGCCCAACGTATGGAGGGCCATCCGCTTTCCAGGAGGACACGCTGACCCCCTTCCAAGCACGTCCTTTCCTCTAGGCCTAACCATTGAACATCTATGCTGTGAGGTGGCGTGCCGCTAGGCTGGGGTGGAAGTGGAGGCCCTGGTCCTGGGAGAGCAGGTCCGGGTGGGATGGCAATGGCCACGGCGGGGCGACTGCCAGGCTCATGAGAGTCCCATACTAATGTTGCCTGGGCCATGCTGGGGCAATCAGGGGGACCCAGGCCCTGTCAGTTTTTATCTTTTCCAAGACGTTGCCGATCAGCAGGATCAAGGGGAAGGCATAGAGAAGCTGGCCCAACCAGGATAGGAGGAAGGCATTGGAGATGGCGCCCGCGCCCAACCCCTCCCGGAGCAGAAGTGGGGACACCGGCAGTTCTGCCGTGTTGCGAACAGGTCCCCCTGGGGAATGCCCCACTTTTGGAAAATCCTGTGCACCACCTCTGGGTGTAGTGACCACTTGTGCTGAGAGGAGAAGTCTCGGCTCAGGCGATCTGCCCGCGAGTTCCGGGAGCTGGGTAAGTGGTGGACTTGTAGGCAAATATCGTGGGCTATACAGAAGTCCCACAACCTGAGGGCTTCCTGGCAGAGGAGAGGGTCCTGCCTTGCCTGTTGATTTAGAACATAGAGGCCGTGTTGTCCATGAGAACCCTGACCACTGTGCCCTCCAGGTGCGAGCGGAGGGCCACGCATGCCAGATGGACTGCCCTGAGCTCCTTGACATTTATATGCAGGGCAATACCCTGCAGGGACCACAGACCTTGGGTCTGAACATTCCCCACATGAGCTCCCCACCCCAGGTCCAACGTGTCGGACACCAGCTCCACTGATGGGGGCCTGCCCCTGAATGAGACCTCATGGAGCATATTCCCTGGGGAGGAGCAACATTGAAGGGAGGTGATCACCGGTTCAGGCACAGTGAAGACTTTGTCCATACTGGGAGAACACTGGGGCCAACCAGAGCTGGAGGGGACACATCCTGAGTCTGGTGTGGCGAACCACATATGTGTATGCCAACATGTGACCCAGGAGCTGGAGACATGCTCTGGCTGTGGTCATGGGAAACCTAGTGACCGTGCTGATGAGCTTCCTTAGGGTCTCGAACCTGTCCGGCAGGAGGGAGGCCCTAGCCAATGTCACATCCAGGACTGCCCCAATAAACTCTATGTGCTGCACCGGGACGAACGTGGACTTGGTGTCGTTTACCAACAGGCCTAGAGTGCTGCATGTGGACAGGAGGAATGATACATGAACCCGCACCTGCAATCTGGAGCTTCCCTTGACCAGCCAGTCATCGACATGGGGAAGATCTGAACCCCACAAAGTCTGAGGTAGGCTGCTATCACAGACATGCACTTTATGAATACCCTGGGAGCAGTGGACATGTCAAACAGGAGGACCATAAATTGGTAGTGTTCCTGTGAAACGGAGGAAACGTCTGTGCCCCTCGAATATATGAATGTGGAAGTACACATCCTGCAGATTCAGAGCTACGTACCAGTCCCCAGGATCCAGGAAGGGGATGATGGAGGCCAGAAAGACCATGCGAAACTTGAGCTTTACCATGTACTGGTTCAGGCCTCACAGGTCCAGTATGGGCCTGAGCCCTCCTTTGGCCTTCGGGATAAGGAAGCAGCAAGAGTAGAACCCCTTGTATCTGAACTCCACTGGCACCACTTCCACCACTCCTAGGCCAAGGAGCCGCCACACCTCCTGCTTGAGCAGGGCCTCGTGACAGGGGTCCCTCAGGAGGAACAGGGACGGAGGATGGATGGGTGGGATAGAGGTAAACTGTAGGGTGTAGCCCCCAGAGACGGTATTGAGGACCCATTGGTCCAAGTTCGGCCGCGACCACTCCGGGAGAAAAGCACACAATCAGTTGGAGAAGGGAAGCTTTATTGCAGGTGGATCCCTCGTGTGAACTGGTAAGTCGCCCCCGGGCGTCCCGTCAAAACTGACATTTTCCCACCTGTTTGTCCTTGGAAGCCCCAGGTTGGGGCAGACTAGGACTACCTCTGTGGGCGTTTCTTACAGTCCATTGACTTTTTATAAAGGGGGCACATATTTAGAGTGGGTGGCCTGGGTCGGAGCCTGCTGCAGCTTAAACTTGGTCCTGGCCGGGACATAGAGGCCAAGGGTCTTAAGCGTTGTGCGGGAATTTTTCAGGCCGTGCAATTTTATGTCCGTCTATTCCACAAACAGAGCCTTGCCATCGAACGGAAGGTCTTGTAAGGAGTTCTGTGCCTCGCTGGACAGCCCAGATAGCACGAGCCACGATGCCCTCCTCACTGAGGCTGTGGAGGCCTTAGACCTTGCAGCCATATCTGCGGCATCTGACGCTGCCTGAAGGGTCGCCCTTGCAGACGCTGTACCCTCCTCCACCAGAGCCTTGAACTCCTTCTTGTCACACTCTTGGAGAGAGTCCTTGAATTTGGACAGAGCCGCACAAATTGAACTTGTACCTCCCCAGGAGAACTTGGTGGTTCACCACCCTTAACTGGAAACTCAAGGACGAATAAACCTCTCTCCCGAATAGGTCCAGTCTCCTTGAGTCTTTATTTTTCCGAGTAGGGGCTGGTTGGCCCTGCCTCTCCCTGTGGTTGACCAATTCGACCACCAGGGAGTTGGGGGCAAGGTGGGTGTACAGGTATTCATGCCCCTTGGTGGGCATGAAGTATTTCCGTTCCGCTCTCTTAGAGATTGGGGGCAAGGAAGCCAGGGTTTGTCACAAGGCCTTCGAAATCTTTGCCACCCCTTCATGGAGAGGGAGGGCCACCCTGCCCAGTGCCCAGGAGGACGTTGAAGAAAGAGTCCGAGGGTTCCTCCACCTCCTTGTCTTGAAGCCACCCTTTTCAACAATCCCTGGTGGGCCTTAGAGTCCTTCTGCAGAATAGGTGGAGGAGGGGCTATAATCGCCTCATCAGGGGAGGATGAGGATGGGGGTGCAGTACTCTGTGTACCCACTGGTGCTGGAGGTCCCACTACTTGGTCGCCCTCTGGGTGATGAACACCCCACCGTCTCCTTCCTGGGAAGCTGAGATAGGGAGACCGACGGTCTCTCCGAGACTCCGGCCACCGAGCAAGCCACCACCAGGGGCTGCATCAAGGGCCACAGAGCCCATTGGTACCATGGTGCTGGCCAAGGAGCCTGATGCCATTGCACCTGCTGTGTCACCGGTGGAGCAGGCTGTTAAGCCTGACTAAGCCTGTCCCATTGACTGACAACTACGAAAGGAGGCCGGGCATACGACTTGCTGCTGTCCCAGGACTGGGAGGAGCGGTGACATTGGAAACGGTGCCGACCACGAGACTGTGATCCTGGCGTAGAGGAGTGGAAATACCGCCGGTAGCAGCTGCTCTGCGATCGGCTCCAAATGGGCAGATCTGCGACAGTGAGGTGCTGGCAATCGACACCAGGGACTGTGGGAGCAGTGCCGTGGTGGGGTCCTGGAATGAGACGAAGAACGGGAACAGCGTCAATGCCTGTACCACAATGGGCTACGGTAGCCTCTTGGAGATGAGGACCTCCAATGCCGTCTATCCCGCTCTTGACGGGGCACGCTCTCCTCGCAAGGTCTACAGTCCCTCGAGGTGGAGGAGTGCCTGGAACCCCTGCCAGTCGGTACCCAGCCAGACAACCTGGTGGGGGTTGACAGAGACCGGCGCGGACTGCCCACGGGGCAGTCGCTGAGCGACGAACGGCATCAGGAACATTCCCTAGACCGTCAACGGCGGAGATTCAAGTGGTGGCTTGCCTCTGGACCGGGGAGCCAATGGTGGCGGTGCTCCTGGTACCAGCACAGACATAACATCCCGGGCTGCTTGGTGCTGACTCAGAGCGGTGCACTGGTGTCGGGGTCAATGCCGACTCCATCAGAATGGCTCAGAGCCAAATGTCCCTTTCCTTCTTGGTTTGAGGCTTGAAGGATCTGCAAATCTTGCAGTGATCGCTGAGGTGGGTTTCCTCCAGACAGCGTAAACTGTCTGCGTGCCGATCAGTCACTGGCATCAGCCGCCTGCAAGTGTCGCACGACTTAAAGCCTGGGGCATGCCCCGATCCAGACACACTAAACTGACCTACTGTAAGTATAGGTATTACTAACTATGAACGAACAAGAGTTCAAGAGGGAAGCTGCAGCCAAGCTGGAGCAGAGCAGTTCCGATGCACCTTCACTGGCAGCAGGAAGGAACTGAGGGTGGGGGGAAGTGCGCAGCACCCCTTATACTGTGCCATAGAGGCACCACCCCAAGAGTACCCCACGGGTACTGCTAGGGGGAAAACTTCTGGGACCATTGCATGTGGTGAGCACGCACACCTATTGTGGAATGCACATGAACAATCTCTCGAAGAATCATTCTTCTTTTTTTAGTATGCATCAGTGTGGATCCCATAACAGATGACTGGCAAGCATCTTCAGGATGGTGGGAATGAGACGCTTCAATTGCATCAGTTGAATAGTGACTGGAGTACCACTCTTGCAAATCTGGCCTCTTATTAATCCAATGCGTAATATTGGACAAACATGAATGGCTGCTCCACCTAGCAGCCTTGCAGTTTTCAGATATCAGCACATTTCGGAAACAGGCCAAAGATGCCACTTGGGTTCTGATGGCATGACCCTTAATAGTCAGACAGAGAAGTACATCAGCCAGTGGGTAGCAGAGTGAGATATGGGTTACCCATTTGAAAGTCTGATGAAATGCCTTGACCATTGGAGCAGCCAACTATAGACATAGGGACAATCTAAAAGATGTTGTCCTGTTGATGCAATATTGAAGAGCTCTGGATACGTCTAGGGTATGGATCGTCTTCTCCCCTTCTGTGGAATGTGGCTTTGGAAGACACGGGCAAACCGAAATCAGAAAACGCCTTGGGAATTAATTTTTTGCATGAGGTCTCAGTACTACTGGCTTTATGAAACAAGATGAAAGAAGTTTCCACTGAGTGCCTGAAACTTGCTCACTCTTCTGGCTAAGGTAATGGTCACCATAAAGACAGCTTTGAGTGGCAGATGGAGTCCTAAAGGTTTAGGAGGACAATGTTGAAGCCCTATGCTGGAGCAGGTTCTCTAATCAGTGGGTAAAGGCATCAGACAATCACAAGAAGGACAGGGTTTAAACCCAGTTTGATTCTAGTACACCACTACAAACAATCAGTGTGAAGCATTTCACCCACTGTATAAGGAGGTATGCAGGAGGATCTTCCCCTTCTTGACCTTTTCCTTTTTGGGGGGAGGAGAATGCCCATTTAAACAAATTTTTAATAGAAATATCAAAATAAAGAAAGTGAAGAGAGATTTCTTGAGAAATTAAGAGTTTTGAAGCCTAGAAAAAAAGGAACGGGTCAAATACAGTCCAAGCTCCATCTTGCTGCCATGGGAGGTGAGAAGGAACTTAAGGAGGGTTGCAACCACTCCACACGAAAGCACAAAGAGGCAGAGGAAGCATGCACAGCCCTGAAGGAGGCTACTATTCAAGCGATTATGAGCTCTCACATGAGCCATGTGCAAATCTACAGTGCAGTCCAGAGATATGAGACACATACTTATAAAACTACAAATTCTTCAGTAAAATGTGGCATCTCATCCTTTTTTATTTGCTTTTTAAAAGAACCACACACTGAGAACAAGAGAAATGCAAAATATAGTACTTGCTGTCATTAGGTTGACAAGCAGCAGATAGTTTCAATTAATTAAATCCTCCCAATATATTTCCAAACAACAATAAAAATCTATGTAGTCTCATCTTAACTCTATTTTAACGTATCAATTATGTAAGAGTAAAAACACATTACAAAGATGCTGTAACCACCACAAAAACAGATATTACACACCCAAAAAATGCAGAGATAAGGGTTACATTAAAAAGAAATTCATATCAGTTCAAGTAAGGAAATGTACAGTAAAGACACCCAGACAATCTTTTCTCTACACTGTAGTGACACCATACAGTAACCACACAATTATGCTTAGTGCATAATTGTGTTTCCAGTTTATATTAAACTGATTTTTAATAACAATATATATTTTCTCTCAAGGCATAATGCATTCCTAGAAATACAATACCTCACCAGAGCACTATTAAATATTTGCTGAGAAAGTGGATGAAACAACTAGGTCGCCATAAGAATGGAGTTTGCTACTCCACAAAGTGAGCGCTACTAAGATTAGAAAATACTGGATAAATATGACTATTTATATATTTATAAAGCAATGTGGCATGGAAGTTAAAATATACCTACACTAGCCTCTTTAATGATGTAAAGGAACATACAATATTTTTTTTGTATGACAATTACATGTAAACTCATCCAGTTGGGTAAAGGGAGGCCAGAGAGGCTGCACTTTAAATGGGTAGCTAATTTTCTTCAACCTTATTCCAGTACACTGCATCTATCTCTATACAATATTTTTCCAATAACTTCTAAATCACAAGATTTCTTGTAACCATTGATAACATAGCACTCACTTGGACACATGAAACATTATATGTCAGTTACTCCAATCAAAGTTTATAACACAAAATAAATCATTTTGGATAATTTTGAAAGACTATGCTCCATGTCAATTTCAGTTTCCACAATACCACTCCACTTGCTGTTTCCAGCACAACAAATACAAGAAGTACGTGTATATCCTCCCAAACCAAATAAGGAGATCCAGTAATAAAAAGTAAATAGTTCCACTTCAAACTCTAATCATTTACTCCCAATGAAATCCCCCCACCTCGCCTTTAAAAATGTTATGCACAGGGAATAAGCTATGAACACATGTAGATGGAGCTGAAAAAATTCACTCACTGGAGGCAAGTAGGAAGCTTTGCATGCTACTTGGGGGCATATGTTAGCAGTTTCTACAAAAAGTAAGCTTTTAATTAAAAAAAAAACCCCTCTGTTTCTGTTCTTTATGGTACTAGAGTAAATATTCCAAAATGCAAACCAACTCAGCATTGTCGTCCCTAATCTGCAGTCAGTTCCAGTGCCTTTGCACAGCATTACCAAGCACCAGCAGAGTATTTAGACTCTGGTCTGTTTCACTGCTTCTATTCAGTACCTGGGGGAAGCAATGAAACTCCGGAATCATATCAAGTTTACACGGATGTAGAGAAAGCAATAAAGCATAGAAGCAGGCACTTCACAGAGGAGACAGACTCAAAAAGTGGTCTAGAGGTAGATAAAGGAGGACACTTCTTCACACCACCCTACCCAGCATCCAAGAAGCTCTAGGTGAGAAGTCGAACAGTGGAGACCTGATGCCCACACCCCACAGGAGCCGGGAAGCTGAGGAGAGGAGTACAGTAACAAAAGCTTCTGTCCTTCGCAGCAGCTAGGAGGCTTTGGGATGGGTAGGAAAGACAGAAGCATTGCCTTACCAGATCATTGGTCAACCTAATCTTGTATCCTATCTCCAACAGTAGACAATACCTGCTGCTTCAGAGGAACATGCAAGAAATACTGCAGTAAACAGTCATGGAATAGCCTATTCATAGGGAAAGTTTCTTCCACTGTAATTCTAGATGTTTCCATTATCAATATATCATGAATGTCAACCTTTTTCCGAACTCTGCAAAGCTCTTGGTCTCACTGTGGCAATCAGTTCCACAGGCTAATTGTGTGTTTTATGAAAAACTGTTTCCTTATTAGTTTGAAATGTGTTGCTAATTCGTTCATTAAAGGTCCGCTTTCCTTATATTAGGAGAAAAGTGGAACAGAAGTACCCAACCTATCTTCTCTATATACTGTTCATTATTTTGCGCATCATGTTTTCTACTGGAAAGAAACAGCACAGATCCCCTTCATTTTTTATACCCAACGCTCATTAGTAGGTGCATCTTGTAAATTTATCAAGGTCTGTAATAGGAAATATTTCTGCATGATCTTAATGTTTTGTCCTGATCGTTTAAGGCAATACAAGTGATTAAAATGTTTTAAGATTTTAAAGTCTTAGTTCCTTGAGAAGAAGCAATTTAACAACTGTAGCAACACAAAGGCTCATCATTTTTGTGCATTGTAGCAAGGTCTGCATGGCACGTTAGTGCACCTCTTCTTGAAAAGTCAGGCACCTCTCCCTGAAAAGTCAGGAGCAATAATCAGTTTCCTTAGTTTTAGGATTCTTAATTTATTTTCCCAAACACTTTTAATCTAAAGGATTTCTTTTCAAGATATGAAGTGAAATTTGTTTGTGAATGATGCTGCATTAACAGCACTAGAAACTGAAGTCCCTGACTAATCTAATCTATATAGCTTGTCTGATTTGTAGAAGTGCAATCTCTAGTGCACGGCCATGCATTTTTTCTGACTAACATGTCAATACAGGAATAAAGACCCTAAATGTCAAATTATGCCTTAGCTTGTGCAAGCCCTTTGTCTCCAAATTGTGACTTCAGTTATATCTGTGTAATGCTCAGCTTATTAGTGGGGATGATGTCTGAACCAAGGAACATCCACCTTGACTTCAGATACCAAGTTGAAATTGTGAACTCCTGTTCCTAGGCATTTGCCTTCCAACCACCCACAAGTGACTCAAGACACCTTTTAAAGAAAAGCTGCTTACATCAGTCACTGTTGGCACTTACATAAGCTCGTATACAAGCTTTCATGATGTCACTTTGCCTTTTTAGTATTTAAAATGGAGCGAGAAAACTCAGTTAGGTATACATTTATAACAAATAACCTATAAGATTACAACAAAACAAAACATAGAAAAATCTTTCTTTCCACTCCTCTCCCATTTCATTTACTTTGTGGTCAGAGTCACAGTTTTATTGATGGTACACATCTTTCTCCAGATCCTGCAAGAGGATGTTTACCAGTATCACAAGCATCAAATCTCAAAGTGAAAATGAGTCAGACAGAAGTGTGCTGTGAAACAAAAGTGAGGAATGAGCTGAGCATCCTGGGTGGTGTTGCTATCAGTCACTTCTTGAACATCAACAGGAAGCAGAAAAAGTTGCACATTTTAAAAAGGACTTTAAAAAATTCAGAATGCATTATTGGTGCTATATCAAAGAATATATTTTCAAAAACTTCATGCAGTTCATGTCCTTTTAATTTGGGTATGTATAGTGATTTTTGGTTTTAGTAAGAAAATTACTATTTGCATGCACCCCAATTGCCTCTACAGGGCAGTTTTTTAAAAAATTAATGTTTATAGTGACTATCCAAAAGGCTCCCAAAGCTCTTTTCAAACATATATGTAGGATCACGCACCTCGGATTAAATACGGCAATCACTCTATACTAGCAGTACCCACAACAGATTTGTTATTAAAAATACATATATGGGAGAGACACCTTTACCTCAGTTATATTTAAAAATGGAATAAGTATATTACTTAACTACTATATCCTCAATTCAAGGAAGAAGAAATAGCTATAAAACACTTCCAAGAATTCTTAAGACTTTCTGTACTACTTCTGTGATCTGGTTACAGCAGCATCTACAGATAAATTTGAAGTGATTAAATTTTCTATTCCTATCTGAATAGGGTAGGCTAATCTGAAAAGCATGGTTTTCAGTTATCACAGATTTCAGAATAAGTACCTACTACCAGTACTCCAGGGACATCTGAACTGAAAATATGAACTACTTTAAAATAAGTACAATGGAGTCTGTCATTATACTTGCTGCAGATAAAGAAACTCATTTTGCCATGGCTGATATAACAGCATGCAAAGACATTTTATTTTCTTTGCTAGCAGAGAGCGAAAGATTTAGAAGTCAGATTGAACACTAAGCCCAAGGCCAATCTGTTGTTATAAACAAGAAAAAACTTGTCTCTTTTCAAGAAAGTGATTCGTATAGCAATAACTAATCTTCTCTATTTTAGGAGAGACTGTAAAACTAAATTTGATACTAAATAAATAAGAACAAAGGCTCTATTTTCCATACATTGGTGGATTTTACAAATTCTCAACAAAAATAATTTAGTGAAAAAAAAAAAATGCTTTAGTTCATTACTGAAAAACAAACAATTGCTTTTTAGAAACTGTTTCTTACCTGCTCGTAATTTAGACGTTGAATTTCAGAAATCTCTTTTGGTTTTGCATCAAGAATATAGTCTCCTTAAAAAAAAAAATGTTTAAGTTATAGTTTATTCCACAACTCAAAGCTTTAGATGTACTCTTTAAAAGTTGTCTATCTTCCCGAATCTCTTTGACAAAATGGTGGCATCTTTAAGTAACCATCTTTAAGAAACTTACCATTGGAACAACTTCCCCAGGGTCATAGTGGATTCTCTATCACTGATATTTTTAAGGCAAGATTGGATGTTTTTGTAAAAGATATGAACTAGGAATTATTTGGGGGAAGTTCTATGACCCGTGTTACTTATGACGTCAGTGATCCCTTCTGAACATTTATGAATTTAAGTTTACTAATGAACTGATGAGAGCCCACTTCCTCAGAACTTTAATCATAATTGTTAGAGAAAAAGTTATAACAGTCTTATCAGAAGTGAAACCCAAATGATAAGTAAACATTTCAGTTAGGCATGTAGCTACTCGATGGCCTGGTCCACACTACCCCCCCACTTCGGACTAAGGTACGCAAATTCAGCTACGTTAATAACGTAGCTGAATTCAAAGTACCTTAATCCGAACTTACCGTGGGTCCAGACGCGGCAGGGAGGCTCCCCCGTCCATGCCGCGTACTCCTCTCGCTGAGCTGAAGTACCGGCGTCGACGGCGAGCACTTCCGGGATCGATTTATCGCGTCTACACCAGACATGATAAATTGATTTCAGAACATCGATTGCCTGCCGCCGGACCCGGAGGTAAAAAAAAAAAAAAAAAAAAAATGGAGATATCCCATCTCCTAGAACTGGAAGGGACCTTGAAAGGTCATCGAGTCCAGCCCCCTGCCTTCACTAGCAGGACCAAGTACTGATTTTGCCCCAGATCCCCAAGTGGCCCCCTCAAGGATTGAACTCACAACCCTGGGTTTAGCAGGCCAATGCTCAAACCACTGAGCTATCCCTCCCCCCCAAGTGTAAGTGTAGACGTACCATATTTGTTGACCTTTTTTTTTTTTGAGCAAGTAGTCATTTATTCCTAGAGTTTGACAAAATATTGTTTGCAATGTTCTTTCAGTGTTTCATGAATTAATTTTTATTGGGTCCAAGATTTGCTGTTTTCTGTACCATTTTCAATGTGTCATGATGAGAGTTAAATATTAATTAGTTTATCTTATGCCTTTATCCAAAGCAACAGGATTATTAAAATACAGTACGTTATATATACACAAAGTTATACAGACACAAACTTGTAATTCTTACATCACACAAAAATATCCACTCCATTTGTATATATTTACATACATGCTTGTGAAAATCTGTTTGAATGTCTATTCAATTTCGCATTTTTATATTTAACTTTTATAAAATATTCAATTCTTTGTTTTTATGCATTACACTTGGTTTCTGTTCAAAATGTGTTTTTTCCCCTGGAGACACACGCAGAAGTGAAAGTTACAATTCTTCTTGCACAGCAAAATATTCCTCTTGCAATCGCAGACCAACTGAGCCTCCTGTTTAAAGAGATCTTTCCTGACAGCCAGATTGCTCATTCAGACCAAACCTTGGACTAGATGGGACACAGCCCTCTATTATCCAAGTGAAGCTAGCAAATCCCAAATCATATTTCAAGTTTAAGCCACTAAAAGAAATAGTAACAGCAGCAAAGTGGCCACATGGTAATATAACAAAGTACATGAATAAAATCAGACACCAAATTAGAAACCAATATAGATATTAAAAGAAATGTGAAATCTGAATCCTTTATATTTTGTTAGCGTCAGATTAAATACATGTAAAAATAAAATAATTAAACAATTTACTTAAAGTATAGTTTGGTTGTGTTTTATTTTAATTTCATTTTAATTTATTTTGCATTTATTTTGGAATCTGATTATTTAGGCTTGCTGTAAATGTAATATGAGCAATTATATCAAAATCAAATGACACTGAAAAGTAGGGCTGTCCATTAATCAGTTAACTCACACGATTTACTCAAAAAAATTAATCGCTATATTAAAAAAGTAATTGCAATTAATCGCACTTAACACTAAAATACCAATTGTGGATGTTTTTCTACATTTTCAATATTGATTTCAATTATAACAGAATACAAAATGCACTGTGCTCACTTTATATTATTTTTTATTACAAATATATGCACTGTAAAAATGATAAAAATAGTATTTTTCATTTCACCTCATCCAAGTACTGAAGTGCCATTTCTTTATCGTGAAAGTGTAATTTACAAATGCAGATATTTTTGGTTACATAACTGCACTCTAAAACAAAACAGTTTAAAACTTTAGAGCCTACAAGTCCACTCAGTCCTACTTCTTATTCTGTCAGTCGCTAAGACAAATAAGTTTGTTTACATTGATGGGAGATACTGCTGCCTACTTCTTGTTTACAATGTCACCTGAAAGTGATAACAGGTGTTTGCATGGCACTGTTGTAGCCAGCGTTGCAAGGTATTTACATGCCAAATGCGCTAAAGGTTCATATGTCCCTTCCATGCTTCGGCCACCATTCCAGAGGACATGTTTCCATGCTGCTGATGTTAGTTAAAAAAAATAATGCATCAATTAAATTTGTGACTGTACTCCTTGGAGGGAGAATTGTATGTCCCTGCTCTGTTTTACCTGCATTCTGCATATATTTCATGTTATAGCAGTCTCAGATGATGATCCAGCACGTTTGTTTTAAGAACACTTTTACAGCAGATTTGACAAAACGCAAAGACGGTACCGATGTGAGATTTCTAAAAATAGCTATAGCACTCAACCCCAGGTTTCAGAATCTGAAGTGCTGTCCAAAATCTGAGAGGGACGAGGTGTGGAGCATGCTTTTAGAAGTCTTAAAAGAGCAACACTGATGTAGAAACTACAGAACCCAAACCACCAAAAAAGAAAATCAACCTTCTGCTGGTGGCATCTGATTCAGATGACGAAAATGAACAGGCGTCAGTCTGCACTACTTTGGATCGTTATCAAACAGAACCAATCATCAGCATACAAGCATGTCCTCTGGAATGGTGGTTGAAGCATGAAGGGATATATGAACCGTTAGCAGGTACCTTGCAATGCGGGCTACAACAGTGCCATGCGAACACCTGTTATCACTTTCAGGTGACACTGTAAACAAGAAACAGGCAGCAGTATCTCCTGTCAATATAAACAAACTTGTTTGTCTTAGCAATTGACAGAATAAGAAGTAGCACTGAGTGGACTTGTAGGCTCTAAAGTTTTACACAGTTTTGTTTTAGAGTGTAGTTATGTAACCAAAAAAAAAAAAAAAAAAAAAATCGCATTTGTAAATTATACTTTCACAATAAAGAGGTGCCACTTCAGTACTTGTATGAGGTGAAATGAAAAATACTATTTCTTTTGTTTATCATTTTTACAGTGCATATATTTGTAATAAAAAATAATAATATAAAGTGACCACTGTGCACTTCGTATTCTGTGTTGTAATTGAAATTAATATATTTGAATATGTAGTAAACATCCAAAAATATTTAAAATAAATGGTATTGTATTGTTGTTTAATAGAGCGATTAATCTTTTTAATTGCTTGACAGCCTTACTGAAAAGTGTTTTTCAAATGGATGATCACTAGGAGAAGGTGATATAGAAAATAAACACATTGTTGTATTGATAAAACAGTTCTCTTTTTTGTTAGGTTTATATAAAAACAGTTTATTTTTTGAATACTTCTCCTATACTGTCCACTGACTGTGTGCCTAAACCAGGGGTTGTTAACTCAGGTCCTCAGGGATCTCCAACCATCCAGATTTTTGTTTCCGACAGCAAATAATTGTTTTTATTAAAATCCATTAATTTGTGTTGCATATAGAATGCTCACGTGCCCTGGACATTTTTATGAATTAGGACATTTAAGTGTTTTATATGCAATATTAAGCAGTGTATATTTAAAACAAACTATTAAGTGAAGTGCCAGTTGGATTAAAACCCTGGACTATTGGCTGTCACCAAGGACCAAAGATGATCTAACACACCAGCTGGGAAAATCTCAGTCTTTGGCCTTGAATCTCACTCTTTGGAGCTGTAAATCTCACTCTTAAGGGCAGCCAACCCTCAGCATCTCTGTTAGCTATTAGTTTATCAAAGAGAACAGAAACTCCTAAAACATTTGCCTAGACTTCGATTTTTAAAATGTGATGAAATAATATAGAGCAATGCCCTCACAGCACAGATGATCATAACCCCAGACAAATACATTCTTTAACAAAGTTAATGAGAGATCTTGAATCAATACCCAAATTGTTGTTTGCCATGAGTTACAGACCCTTTGAAACAATAAATCTGTAGATGCTTTGATAGAACATAGCAATATCTGCTTTATAGGTTAGATTAAAACATGGTCAGATAAAATATGGATTGCTTTGAAAATTAGTATGGATTTGGTTTCAAATAGTTGTAGAATTTGACTAATGCATCCAGATCTAATAAGCTATTCAATTTGTGTATAATACACTAATCAAAGTATATAAAAATTGAGGATATTGGCAGCAGCCAACTGGCTAGGAGTACTGCAAAGAGCCAACTCCTTTCCCCATGAGCAGTATAATCTTCCGTCTCTTGGGAGTAGGAGAGGTGTGGGGACCAACCAGACCAAAAGCTCTTGTCCCATCCCATTACTCTTCATATATACACATATATACACACACACACACACACATATATATATACACACACACACACACACACAAGTTAGCTACCAGCCTTTCAGAATCCTCCCAGTGTTGCTTTATTTTGCCTTGCAGCATCTTTCTCCCCCAATCTCTGAGTTAAGTCTTCCCTTATCAGATATTAACTCACCATCTCCTAACAGGCCCTTTGAGAAGAATGAAACAGTGGGAATTTCCTCACAACAGGCAGCTTCTTACCATATCTGCCAGGTTTTCACAGGTTATTTAGCAAGGGATCCAAAAATTACTGTGTCCTCATGAAACACTTAAGGGGGACCATCTGTCATAAGAGCCTGAATCACCCCTATACTTTGAGCTGAAGTGAGGCTACTAAGAAAAGCGGTCTTTGCAAGTAGGTGGTAAAGGGAACAGCTTGCTCAGCACTCAGAGGGGCGGAAATCCATCAGCTCTGCTAATACTTAGGCTTGGCAGAATTGAATTTTTATTTTATTGTTTTGACAGATAATATTGATGTTTATTTTTAAGCATTGTTCCAATTTTTATTATTTACATTTTCACAGTTGAGGGAAATTATGGAGGGAGGGGTCAGACAATGACAAAAGATGATGAGATTCAAGAAGTTCAAGCTTTATAACCATTAACACCACAAACTGTCAGCATCAAATGTCAAAGTATACAAAGTAAATATCCTTAAATCAAACTAAGTTCTCAGGCAGCATTTCTCTTAGTTTGCCTATTTGCAAATTTTGATTAAGGAAATACTTTCTGGTTGGTTTGTGTGTGTATAGTGAAATTGACATTTATGACAATTATCGAGGAAAATCTCATCCTTCCAAGTCTACTAATACTATATTGAGGTCCCAAGGATAAGGGGGCTTCCAAATCAGTAGAAAAATGTGAATGAGGCCTTTAAGAAATCTTCCTGCTGTGGGATGTGAGAAAAACAAAAAAAGTATGGCTCCCTGGATAGGAGTGTGTTATGCAGATATTGCTGCTAGAAGGAACCTTATGGAGCTGATTGAAAAACAGATTATTTCAGAGTTAGTAAATAGTCCAGTATTGCTGAAATTGGTGATGTCAGGGGAGAAAGCTGGTGCTGAGATCCTCAAAACAAAAAAATCTCTTCCATTCAGCTTTATAATTAAATCTCATGAAGGCTTCCTGCTTTAGAGCAGGGGGGAGGGATAGCTCAGTAGTTTGAGCATTGGCCTGCTAAACCCAGGGTTGTGAGTTCAATCCTTGAGGGGGCCACTTAGGGATCTGGGGCAAGATCAGTACTTGGTCCTGCTAGTGAAGGCAGGGGGCTGGACTCGATGACCTTTCAAGGTCCCTTCCAGTTCTAGGAGATGGGATATCTCCATTTATTATTATAGAGCAGAATGTTCTGAACCTCAGAAGAAAGCTTCTTTCTGTGGACATCATCCAGCCAACATCCTGGCTGTCAGATGTAACAGAGTTGGGTCCAGGTGTATAATCTAACTGTTGTTCTCAAAGACTACGCAGCCAGGGCCGGTAAGGTGATGGTGGCTATATTGAAACGTTCATCAGTTCTAAATACCACAACTGCCTGGCCCATACTGGAGTGTCCTCAGTACCCTTGGCATCATGGACATTGGTGGAAAGGTATGCATTAGTCTTAGTAGCCAGGCAGTTAAAAAACAAAAACAAACAAAAAACGACATCTGTCAGGGAGGATGGACTCCAACACCCTCTTAAACAGATTGTCAGACTTCTGTTGTTCTGGTCTGGGGCAAACAGATCTATTTCTGGAAATCTCCATTTGTGAAAGATGTTATGTAGGACTGAATCTCTGACAGATCACGCATGGTAATCTGAGAACAGCCCATCAGCTGTTCTATGAAAATAATGAGACCAGGACAGCCAGGCAACCACAGTGGTTTGGTTCAGAATGCACCAATTCCATTGCCACATGGCTCCTGATAGAGCAGGGAATGACCTTGCTCCCCCATGGCCTGTTGACATAATGCATAGTTGTGGTAAAGTCTGTCAGAACATGTATTGTGGATCCGAAATGCTTTTTCATGCCAGTTGGACGGTTCTGAGCTCTAGATATTTATGTAGAGATAAGCTTTTTGAGATGTCTGAGTGTCTTGGAAGGCAGCAGGTACTGTGTTGTACACCTGATGAGGAGAGAGCTTTTTGAGGGACTGTGACCATCATGTCCATGCAGTGCCTTCTGGATAGATAAACTGATTTCAACTTCAACCATCCTTCAATAGAATGTAGGTCAAGTCTGACAATCTCGGACGTAAGAGCATGAGGCCATGGGTCCTAGTAGCCTGAGACACGTTCTTACTGATGGTCTTAATTGATCTTGAAGTGGGTTGATAAAACCTATCATTATTTGGAATCTCTTGTGTAAGATAAGCTGTCATGGACCTGGACTCTATCAGTGTTCCTAAGAAATCTACGCTGAGTCAGTACAGTTTTTTGTCTTTTGATGTGGATCTAGCGAGGCAAACCACATTAGAATTATTTGTACTGAGTTAATCACCTGTTGTGGTGATCTTCCTTGAATCCTCTAGTAATCAAGTTATGGATGAACCTGGATTCTTTATCTCCTTAGATAGTCACCACAACTATTGAATACATTCAGTGATGTGGAAAGACCAAGGGTAGGACTGGTAGCAAGATGTTCCCACCAGGAATCTGAAGTATTTCCTGTAGACTGGCTGGACTGATATATAGAATAGGCATCTTGCAAGTCAAGAGCTGCAAATCAGTCCTGAAGATCTAATGAGTGAATTATAGAAGTCAAAATCACCATCCTGAACTTGAAATAACAGATTTTAAATCTTATCAGTGCTAATACCCTCGGGAGGGGAAAGGAGAGTGTCTAACCTAACAAGTTTATCTAAGGGAAAAAGACATGTGTTTTTGTAAACAGATTATTAACTATGATTCTGAGTAACACCCGCTAGCACAGTGTCCAGAGCAAAGGAGACAACTGCTATGACTGCGAAACAGAACCTCTGGCCATAAGAAAGAACTCAGGGACAGCTAGACCTGTTCCAACCTTTACACCATCAGGTGAGGAGATAAAAGGGCATGTAGGATGCAGTCAGAGCCCCACACTCTACTGCCCAAAAGAAACCATCTCACATGCATGAAGCACATGCACACCAAGAGCAAAATTCATTTAGACAATCACTCACAGAAGAATCAATCAGTCCAGGGTTGTAATTAATCCTTATGAAAATATGTTATAGAATATTCTCCATAGCCAGTTTACTAGTAGGGCTGCTTAAGAGTTTCTTTGTAGCATTAGCAATGGTAGAAGTGTTTTAAATCTCCATTATTATTCTTCACTGTTTGCTATATGTAATGGATGCTGGTTACTAAATTGCATAAATAACCTCAACTCTATATGCTTAGAACAGCCTTCAAACAGTAGATTAAAATAAAGGCTACTGGGAAAAACAAACAAGAATTTTTTAATTACTGCAACTAAGAAAAACTTAATGTTTAGTGCCTCTGACTGACAAGCAGCCCCAAATCACAGATATGTACATGGCCATATAAACCAAGTGATGTTTCCCATTCTTTCTTGCCATCTCCTATGGCTCTTGATGGGACAGAGATGACAGTAGCCCTCAGTTAAAATGACCTCTTACAAAACAGCCATTACCTCCCTTTGTTCCCAGCAAGCGTGAAGCAAAGCTGCTCTCAAAGAAGATGGTGTCACCTATGCCGTGAGGGTCCACGATCTCCTCAGCATGGCCTAATTTCTTTCCTATTGGGAACAACAAGAGGTGGTGGCTGTTTCCTAAGAGAACAGTTCTCTGTGGAATTCCCTAAATACCAAAATTCTATTTATCAGCCTCAGTTATGAAAGGTAAAAGCAGAAAGTTACTACTAATCATAAAATGAATGCCCTCAAATAGAGCCAATGCATGAGATTTCAGTGAGTTTTAACTCTATGGGGAGTTTGAAGTCTGTTATTCCATTATTAAAATAATTCATAGTAAAGTGTTCAGACACTGGATGCTAAATTTCTTAAAGAACTCATTAAAAAACTTTAAAACGGATGTTATTTCAAACTAATTAACCAAATTTGGTGCAGAATGAATTGACAAATAAAAGAGCAAGTGCAATAATTGTAGGAAGGATATGCTGTATTCCTTATACATAAAGTGATTGAATTCCTGCTTTAAGAAAAAACCACCCCTCACAGTTCCATAATATATGCTCATAAAAAGTAAATCTAAACAGTCCATCTATACAAGTGCTTCCTACAGTAGCGCAGATCCATTCATTGTATAGTGCCCAATCTTTATGTGTTTTTCCTCCTTGTTATTTTAACCCACAATAAACTATTCCCTAGGGAAGGAATGTTATGGAGAAAATCGTTCTTTTCACTTTCTCAGGTTAATTTTATACAAAAAACTGAAACATCACTCCAAAGTTATTAGGCTGGGAGGGAAGGACCTGTAGTGTCTAGAGCTTAAAATGTGTGGTGATTGGACCTTGAATATCTGAATGTTCTGGACTATCAGAGTTAGACTTGTCCTCTGGAAACAGTTGTAGATGGGTTAGAGACTGAACTTGAGAATGAAGTGGTGCCTGCAAATAAGAGACCCCCATCTACCTTGCCAATTACATTAATTTTTTGTTGTTCCTGTAATTAGGCAAGAACAAGGAGAAAAATAAAGTCACTGTAGAAAATTAAAAGAAACAATTGTCTTAGTACTTTTCAGGAGATAGAATATGAACAAAGCAAGGAACATGAAGAAGAAAATGTCTATTGGCATCCTTGAGCATGAGGCCAGCCCATCTGCATGATCCAGGCCATAAGCTGGCAGTCACAGCAACATTTTACATTTAACCATGAAGGTAGAGCACAGAACTTCCATTAGCAGCACCAATGAAAAGAACGAATGATAACCAAGGTAGTCTAGTATACCAGATTATATTTTGCGTAACCTATATTCAATCAAAACCTGCTGGAGAAAAAGTTATATGGAAAAATATTCTCATGTAATACTACCAAGTGATAAACTACTTTCTTAAATATAATTATAAATCTATCCTGGGTCACTACTAACCTAAATATTCCATCAGCTGTTCAGCAGTTATGATTTCCATCATTGGTGGCAGCTTGACCTGTGAAAGAAAAGGATTTTGCTTCAAAAACTGAGAAGTATATTTGAGGAAGTTTGTGTTTCACTTTTTGATTTTAATGTTTTTACAAGTTCTTCTGGGCAGAGAGCATACCTATCTCTGTGTTTATACAGCACCTAGCACAAGGGGGCCCAGATCCTATAGGATATCTCTAAGGGATACCATACTATATTTCAAAAAATAGAAAATACTTTCTAGTACATGAACTAAACACACACAAGGGTGAAAGATCTCTCCACCACAACACGACAGTTTAACTGTCATTAAAGGAATGACAGTTGCATACTGCTTGTGTACTGTATTTAATGTAACATGGTTAAATTTTTTTTTTTTTTTTAATTGTACGTAGTGGAAAGTTAACTTGCTTTTCTACCATCTTTTCCTTCCTCGCTTCACTCACCTTTTCTTCTTTCCTTTCTCTTCCCCTCCAACTCCTGCTCTTTCCCTAGAATGTTTTTTCTCTACTTCCTCTCCTACATTTTCCTTCCTTCTCACAAGGTCCATCCCTCTCTCTCTCTCTCTCGTATTTCACTATTCTAAATTATCCCATCAAGCTTTTCCTCTCTCCCCTCCATCATGCAAATTCAGATATAGGATTTTTATTTATTTATTTTAAAGAGAATACCTAATAGCAAAAGGAAGAAACTTACTACCCAAACAGATACTAAATACTGGGCCAAATTCCTGTGGAAATACTTAAGTGAAACCTCTCTCCATATACACACAAAGAAAGAATTGGTGCTGAAATCCCTGAATCTTGCTTGGAGCACCATCTTCTGTATCAGCCTCCAACTAGTAGGCGTCTGATAAATGTGAAGCTCTCACGCCAGTCTCCCAAGCCTCTGGGGCTGCTAGAAAAGAAGGAAGTCTTCTCTGTTTACTTCTTTACCAACTCTGAACATGGAACCCAAACCTCAATTGGAGTCATACTCCTTGGAAAATAGTTCCAGTGCCTACTTCTGCAACTGAAGAAATGAAATTCAATTGTCAGTTTCACTGCTTCCAGTGGGATTCAAAAAAGGCAGAAATGGAAACTAACAAGGCAAGTTTTCACTCCACTGCATCTTGGCAAAACTATAAACAACATACGCAGCACTAAAGCTCTCTGAAAACACTGGAAGACAGAACAGCATCAGGTGACAATTTTGGAAAGGTTTCAAAATCATAAGGGCTGAAAAACCTTAATACTTGATTCTCAAGAAGCTGATGGAAGCATTTGCCTAGACAAGCAAATTTTTGAAACCTTTTAAAATTGAGCTACTTAGAATGATTAGACTTATACAACATCTCAACTTAATTGCAAATCAAATCTATTTTTATAGGGCTTCTATGGCCTGGTTTACACTAGGAGGTTATGTCGAATTTAGCAGCATTAAATCGAATTAACGCTGCACCCGTCCACACAAGGAAGCTATTTAGTTCAACATAAAGGTCTCTTAAATTCGATTTCTGTACTCCTCCCCAACGAGGGAAGTAGCGCTAAATTCGACATGGCCATGTCGAATTAGGGTAGGTGTGGATGGAATTTGACGCTAATAGCTCCGGGAGCTATCCCACAGTGCACCACTCTGTTGACGCTCTGGACAGCAGTCCAAGCTCGGATGCTCTGAGCAGCCACACAGGAAAAGCCCCGGGAAAATTTGAATTCCTTTTCCTGTCTGGGCAGTTTGAATCTCATTTCCTGTTTGGACATCGTGGCGAGCTCAGCAGCACTGGCAACGATGCAGAGCTCTCCAGCAGAGGTGACCATGAAATCTCAGAATAGAAAGAGGGCCCTAGCATGGACTGATCGGGAAGTCTTGGATCTGATCGCCGTGTGGGGCGATGAGTCCGTGCTTTCGGAGCTGTGATCAAAAAGACAGAATGCAAAGATCTACGAGAAGATCTCAAAAGCCAGCACAGAGAGAGGGTACAGCTGGGATGCAACTCAGTGCCGCGTGAAAATCAAGGAGCTGAGACAAGCGTACCAGAAGACCAAAGAGTCAAACGGACCCTCCAGATCCCAGCCCCAGACATGCCGTGTCTACAAGGCACTGCATTCCATTCTAGGTGCGGCCGCCACCACTACCCCACCACTGACCGTGGACTCTGAGGATGGGATATTGTCGACGGCCGCTTCCTCGGAGAGGTTAGCGGACGGGGAAGATGAGGAAGGTGAGGAGGAGGACGAGGCAGTCGACAGCGCTTACAATGCTGATTTCCCAGACAGCCAGGATCTCTTCATCATCCTCACAGAGATCCCCTACCAACCGTCCCCTGGCGTTAACCCAGACCCTGAATCAGGGGAAGGATCAGTCGGTAAGTGTTTTAAACATGTAAACGTTTATTTTGAACAGAACAGGAATATTAACAATGGGTTTTTCATGATTAGTTTGCCCTAGGCACTCTACTTTTTAGTCCTTGCCAGTGCAGGTACTGGAAAAGAAGGTCTATATGTCCGGGGATAGAGCTGAAATCCTCATAGGACATCTCCACAAAGCTCTCCTGGAGGTAATTGGAAAGCCTTTGCATGAGGTACCTGGGGAGAGCGGCCTTATTGTGTCCTCCATGGTAGGAAACTTTTCCTCGCCGGGCTATCATCAAGTACTCTGGGATCATTGCCTTGCAGAGAATACGGCCCTGGTTTTTGCTGGCTTTCACGCAGCATGCGTTCTCTCTCGATCTCAGAAATTCTCAACAGAGTGATGTCGCTCATGGTGACCTGCTTAGAATTAGGGGAATGTTACTATTGGGACTGCTTGCCTGTTCCTTTACAGAACTGTCACCCGCGGTTTACAGCCACGCGGTGGAGGCGGGAGAGGGGCAGCATACAGGGATCTTTCCTGGGGACAGCCGTGAGGGGGTGGGACAGGGGCAGAGTTCATGCTGGCGAGATTGCAGGCAGCAGGCACTGGCCAATGATAGGAGCATTGCTTTGAATGTGCAAGGAGGGCACTGCTATAATTTAAGTTTTAAGCAGCCAAAAGTCTACCGCTTACCATGTCAGCTTGCTACCCGAATTCCACTGTCCTGCCCCGCTTGTCTGATCTCCACTGCAAGACTCCAGGCACTTGAATGCAAAGGCCGAAAATTCGACTGTCCTGAGTGCGCATGTGATAGGTGCTGTGCATGGTCTTGTTCACAGAGAAAGACTATGTTCATTGTTCACAAAAAATTATCTTTGTGAGGAATTCACTCCCTTTTTCCCATCCCACAGCTGCGAATGTCTCCTGACCTACCCTGGCATCCCCCTCGCAGAGGCTGGCGCAGATTAGGCGGAGAAAGAAAAGGACACGGGACGACGTTCTCAGAACTTATGGGCTGCTCCCGAGCCGATGCGGCCCAGCAGACCCAGTGGAGGGAGAACATGTCGCAATACCAGCGAGCACACAGCGAACGGGAGGAGAGGTGGCGGCAGGAAGACCAGCAGGCGACTCAAACGCTGCTTGGACTAATGAGGGAGCAAACAGACACACTCCGGCACCTTGTGGATGTTCTGCAGGACCGGAGGCAGGAGGACAGAGCCCCGCTGCAGTCTATCTCTAACCGCCCTCCCCTGCCACAAACTCCCATACCTCCTCACCCAAAGTCCCAAGAAGGAGGGGCGGCAGGGGCCGTGAAAACTGTCACTCCACCCCTGCAGTACCAGAAGGCTCTCATTCCCAAAAATTTGATAAGTCCTTTCCTTCCCGCCTCACCCAAGCTCCTGTCCCAGTTTCATCCCCCAACTGTGTAGTTGCTAATAAAAGATAAGTTTCTGTTAATTACTGTTTCCATCATGTTCTTTTAGGGGAGAATGTGTTTGAAGGGGGGGGGGAAGGGGATTGGTAATTGGAGAGGACAGTCACCTTTACCAAGGTACAGACACGGGGGCAGGTTCAGCAGAAGGTCACACACACATTGCAGTCATTAGGCACCCTGGTCAGTCTGGGAGGTGGTTTTCATGTTCTGTGGGGGGGGGGGCATGTGATTTTGTGGCGGGGGTGGGCGGATAGAGATCTTATGCAGCGGTCCTTGTCCTGGATCACAGAGCCACGCAGCAGGGGATCTGTAACCGTCCTCCCCTGCCACAAAGTCAAATAGCCCCCACGCAGAGTCCCGAAAAGGAGGGGTGGCAGGCTCCATTGAAACAACCAGTCCACCACTGTGGACCACTCTAGGAGCAGGAGCCTGTCATTCCTCGAGTTCAGAAGCGTTCTTTCCATCACTACGCCCGCACCCCACCACAGTCTGCGTCCCAGTTTCAACACTTTACCGCGAAATCCGTAATAAAGAAAATGGTGTTCATTAACAAAGTTCCATTTCTTTTATTTTTAAATGTGTGTTGGAAGGGGGGAGGGGACGGGGTGAACGTGGTATGTAACTGGAGAGGATCGTCAACATTAACTGGGTAAAGAAACGGGGGCAGGTTCAGCTTCTCTTTAAATAAACTTAATAGTCACAGGTTACCCTGCTCACTGAGGAACCTAGCTTTCAAAGCCTCCCGGATGCACAGCGCGTCCCGCTGGGCTCTTCTAAACGCACGGCTGTCTGGCTGGGCGTAATCAGCGGCCAGGCTATTGACCTCAACCTCCCACCCTGCCATAAAGGTCTCCCCCTTGCTCTCACAGAGATTGTGGAGCACACAGCAAGCTGCAACAACAATGGGGATATTGGTTTCGCTGAGATCACAGCGAGTCAGTAAGCTTCTCCATCTCCCCTTGAGACGTCCAAAAGCACACTCCATCACCATTCTGCACTTGCTCAGACGGTAGTTGAAGAGTTCTTTTTCATTGTCCAGGGCACCTGTATAGGGCTTCATGAGCCAGGGTATTAGCAGGTAGGCTGGGTCCCCGAGGATCACTATAGGCATCTCCACGTCCCCAACAGTTATTTTCTGGTCTGGGAAGTAAATACCTTCCTGCAGCCATCTAAACAGACCAGAGTTCCTGAAAACATGAGCGTCATGAACCTTGCCCGGCCATCCTACGTTGATGTTCGTAAAACGTCCCCTATGGTCCATCAGTGCTTGCAGCACCATTGAAAAGTAGCCCTTTCGGTTAATGTACTGGCTGGCCTGGTGGTCCAGTCCCAGGATAGAGATGTGAGTTCCAGCTATAGCCCCACCGCAGTTTGGGAATCCCATCGCGGCGAAGCCATCTATAATGACCTGGACGTTTCCAAGCGTCACTACCTTTGACAGCAGTAGCTCAACGATTGCGTTGGCTACTTGTATCACAGCAACCCCCACGGTAGATTTGCCGACGCCAAAGTGATTCGCGACTGACCGGTAGCTGTCTGGTGTTGCAAGCTTCCAGAGGGCTAGGGCCATTCGCTTCTGGACAGTCAGGGCTGCTCGCATCCAGGTGTCCTTGCGCTTCAGGGCAGGGGACAGCAACTCACAAAGTTCCAGGAAAGTTCCCTTCCGTATCCGAAAGTTTCGCAGCCACTTTGATTCATCCCAGACCTGCAGCACTATACGGTCCCACCAGTCCGTGCTTATTTCCCAGGCCCAGAATCGCCGTTCCACAGCATCAACATGACCCATTGCAACCATGACAGTCACGGCGCGGGGTCCCGTGCTTTGTGAGAGGTCTGTGCCACCCTCAGACTTCATGTCCTCACCGCGCTGCCGTAGCCTCCTCGCCCGATTTCTCAGCATCTGCCTCTGGAAAAGGTGGATGATAAGGTGCGAGGTGTTGACAACGGCCATAACTACAGCGATGGTTGCAGCGGGCTCCATGCTCGCAGTGCTGTGGCGTCCGCGCTGTCATTCACCAGAAAAGTGCGTGAACTGATTGCCCGCTGGCGCTTTCAGGGAGGGAGGGCAGGAGTGACGGTTGGATGACAACAGTTACCCAAAACCACCCTCGACACTTTTTTTTCCCCAGCTCACATTGTGTGCTCGACCCAGAATTCCAATGGTCAGCGGAGACTGCGGGAACTGTGGGATAGCTGCCCACAGTGCACCGCTTCCAATGTCGACGCTTGCCCTGTTAGTGTGGACTCAAAGTCGAATTACCGTCCTTAGTGTGGATACACACGTTCGACTTTGTAATATCGATTCCACATATTCAATTTAAGTACAATCGAACTACTCTCATAGTGTAAACATACCCTATAACACTACAAATTAATGACTCTCAAAACCTTTGGCAAGTGTGCATACAAGATTTTTGCCAAAATGACGCGCAGCCCTTGAGTTCTGTTGCAAGGATTTGTTTCCACAGGGAAAAAGTCCAGAATAGATAGTGTAGAACAGCTATTGCTGAATAGGTATTCCACAGTAGCTCCCCATATGGATACTCTTATTTTGCGCCTTTGTGAGTTTTAAGTTAATTCATTTTAGAAATGGATTACCCCAAACTGCTAAAAGGCACTCAGTGCGGAATAAGAGCGTCCACACAAAATGTCGAAGTGGAATAGCTATTGAGATCTAAATTTGCACCCTTCTTATTTTACAGTAACTCCCCTGTATAGATAAACCCTTAAATCCCCAAGCAGCAATATTGGTCCATACTGTCTTTCACAATCTACAGCAGGCCACGAAACTATAGCTATTTTTCTGTTATGTAAACCTTCCAAGAGCTAGATGCCTGTGCTGCCTTCAAACTTGACTACAAAAACATGCTTAGTCCTTCCCACAGAATTCAAGCAGAAGCTACAGCTAATGAAAATAAGATCCATTTAAGCAATGTGAGCATATGGGATTACATCTGTGCTAAAGTCTCTGAACTGGCTTCTTGTTCACATCCCAACAATTCATGCTAATAGTGATGATCTTTAATGCCCTGCATAGTCTAGAACTAGCCCCTGCCTCTGATGATTTGGAGGAATCTATATGTATAACTTACAAATTCTGGTTATTATGAAGTTACTGTATCATAAATGCCCTCTGTTGATGTGTAGCCACCATGATTCTAGCGGGATTGTTCACAGACCAGGGACAATGTAGAGTCATTAGAACTCAACAACCATGTATTCAGGTTAAACTACATTGGAACAATGGGTTTGCTTGAGCTGGAAGAGGATACCTCCTCATCCTGTCTGAAAGGAGAGGGGAAAATGGAGAGCAGAAAATTCCCCAAGCAGGACAAAAAGACACCAACATACTGATGTTGGCCATAGAGACTGGGTGGGTCAGGGGAAAATTCACAGTAAGACACAGGAAGTATAGGAAGGAGAGGGGAAGGGGATGGTCTGGCCACAGTCAGAGGAAGCAAGCTGACCGAGGAAGAGAGGCTCCATGTTTTGACAGAGAAGTCATACAGCTGCAAGGAAATAATCCTGGAACCCATAGAGGACCCTGTCCACAGCCAAAATAATGCTCTGGAGTGGTGAGGAAACTCAGGCAGGGAAAGGCATGTAGGGGTGATTATTTTTATAGATCTGTGTATTTCTCATGCGATTAAGTAAGAAGCAATGTGTTAGAATTCTGTGCAAAGTGTCTGTGTGTTACTTGCTATACCTACCATGTAGCCCCTTGAAGTTGTAAAGCAGAAGGCTTATCTCTTCAGGTGGAGTTTGGGAGAGGGCTACATAAGCCACAGGTGAGTCAGCACTGCTCCATTTCTGTGAAGAGGTAACACACACTGTTGGTGTCCAGGACATGTGCCAAACAGGCCAAGGGAAGAAACAGTGCTGCAGCCTACTGATATGCAGGCAAGTAAGTGTCTGGATCGTCTCTCAGAAATCTGGTGGGTCACCAAAAGGGTGAGCTCAACCACATCTAAGACACTTCCTCTCAACGTGGCAGTTAAATATTTTGGCTAGAAAGTACTTACAGCCTAAATAAAACAGTTACTCATCTTCTTGTAACGGTTGTTCTTCGAGATGTATTGTTCATGTCCATTCCAATCAGATGTGCGCACACTGCATACACAACAGCCGGAAGATTTATCCTCTAGCAGTATCTGCAGGGTTGGCCTGGGCACCCTCTGGAGTAGCATCTTCATGGCACCCAATATAGGACCCAGCTGTGCCAACCCCACGTCAGTTTCTTCTTGGTGCTGACAGAGGGGTAGAAGGGAGGGTATTGGAATGGACATGAATACCACATCTCGAAGAACAACAGCACAAGGATGGCGCACCAGCTCAGGAACTGGATCTACCCCACCTTGCCTTCTCATCACGACTATCCCCTTTCTGCCCTGCCTGGGCCCATATTACATTGGACCACTGGGTACTACGCACAGTAGAAAGGGGATATTCGCTCCAATTCTCTGCCTGCCCGCCTGCCCTTCCACCCCCATCTCTCTTTAGGTTCCCTTCTCACGAGCAATTCCTTATACAACTCCCTACCCCTTTTGCTGGGAAGATGTTCCTCGGGAGCTCAAGGAGCAAGGGCTTCTATTCCCAGTATCTCCTAATTCCTTCAAAAGGCCTGTTTCTGGCCTGAGGAAGGCTTGGTCTGGCCAGAGCCATGGTCTGAAGAGGGGTGCAGCCTCTTCCTGCCGCTCTATTCCTCCCCTGGGAACCATCCTGTCGGTTTTGCTGGTAAAACTGCAGAGGAGGTTGCGGTTTGAAATGCCTGTGCTGCATGGCGGGGGGGTGTATGCCCAGGAACTTTAGGGTGGTCTTCAAGTCTTTTGAACTGTGCAGTCTACTGTCCGTCTTTTCAGAGACTAGGGCCTGACCTTCAAAAGGGTAGGTCTTAAATGGTCTGTTGGATTTCATGAGGTGGCCCAGAGCCAAGAGGACCTTCTCACAGCCACCCCTGTAGCCATGGTTTGGGCGGCTGTGACATCAAGAGCAGCCTGCAAAGAGGCCCTAGCAATAAGTTTGCCTTCCTCCAGACCAAGGCATTAAATTCAGAATGGGAGTCTGGTAGTAGCAGCTCGGCAAACTTGGCCATCGCTCTGCAGGTGTTAAAGGAGTACCTACTAATGACGGCCTGTTGGTTTGCAATGCAGAGCTGCAAACCACTGGTGGAGTAGACTTTCCTCCCAGACAAGTCCACCTTTTTCACCTCCTGATTTTTAGGGGAGGGTCCTGAAGCCCCTGGTGCTTCCTTTGGTTTGCAGCATCTACCACCAAGGAGTCAGGTGGAGGATGAGTATAGAGATGCTCGTATCCCTTTGAGGGGACGAAATAGCGTCTGTCATTTCTCTTCACTGTAGGGGGCAAAGAGCCCGGAGTCTCCCCAAAGTTTTTGTGGTCTCATTTATTGTTTTGATGAGTAACAGTACAATATGCGAAGGCCCAGAGGGGGCAAGGATGTCCACCACAGGATCAGCATCCTCTACCAATTCCTCTGCCTGGATCCCCAGGTTTTGGGCCACCCTTCGCAACAACTGTTGCGCGACCCTTCTATCCTCTAAGGCCAGGGCCGTTGAAGCGCCTGCAACAGCCTCATCTGGTGAGGATGAGAGCACCGACACATGGCCTTGGTAACTGCCCTCGGCACTAAGAGAGTCACATTGTTCGTGTGGCTGGTGTGCCAATGGTGCCGAAATGGTTGCTAGTGCCGAAGTCAGAGCAACATGCGGCGGTACCGGCGTAGTCACCGAGATAGTCTCGGTGCCAGATGCTGCGAGGGGGATCAAGGATGCTGACATGACTGACGCAGACCTGGATCTCGACGCCTGGCTCTGACCCTGGGCCTCTTGATAAGCCCAGGGAGTCCAGAAAGCCACTGAGCTGGTGGTTGTCACTGAGGTGGCCACGATGCCAGAGGAAGCTGGTGGTGACGCCTAGATCTAGATCTCCTGCTACTGGACCTATCTCCAAAAAAAGAAGAACATGGAGGAGTAATACTGGGTGGTGCTGATGTGTGGTGCTGGGCCTCTGGAGACTGGTGCGGTTCCCCCACATGGGTGGCCAGCACTGGGGAGTGGCGTGCCAGAGATGGGGAGTGGTGTGACATCATTGCTGGCTTGTCCCTAGATGGAATAGTGGCCAGGTTATCACCAGTGCCTCATCCCTCCTTGGAGAAGGCAGTGCCATCAGGCAAATAAGGTCCTGCACTGCCTCAAAAGTCTCCGGAGTGGAGGGGAGTTGAATGTCCTGGCCATGATGGTCCGGAGAATGGTAGTGGGCCAGACTCGACTGAACCCCTTGTGGGGCAGGAGTTGACAAGCCCCTGGGAGCTGCTAGGCCCGAAGTAGGCTGGGTGGGCTCAGGTCTTCTAAGCCTAAGGAGCCAGCAGTAAGGACAGGAAGAGTGCCCTCTCTCCTGCCTCTTTCTTCTGGGGGCACTGGGGACCAAGATCAGCACCTGCCAGAAGTCTTTTGTTCAGCACCATGTTGGTGCTGGGACTCCTTAGCCTCCTTTCTTGGTGCTGGCTCACACGTCGGTGCGCTGTGCACCGAGGAGGTGGTGCTTGGCAAAGGCTCTGCTAACCCAGGGTCAGACTCTGGGTGGAGGGCTGCCTCCATGAGGATAATTCTGAGGCTCTGCTCACGACCCTTAAGGGCCCTCGTCCGAAACCCTTTACAAATGCAGCACTTGTCCTTTTGGCGACTCTCGCGGAGACACTTCCAACGAGAAGTGTGCAAGTCACTTTTTGGCATCAGTTTACCGCACACTTCACAAGATTTGAAACCTGGCGACCAAGGCATGCCCCGGTGTCGGGGAAGAAAAGGGGGAGGAGAGAGGGGTGAACAGAAGGACCTCGTAACTGAAACTTAGAGAAACAACTAACTAATTATAGTTAGTTAGGGAGCTGACGAACAGGGATGCTGTTCCAGGAAGAGAGACTTCTAAGCAGAGATGGAGTCCACCTATCGAGGAAGGGGAAGAGCATATCTGGATACAGACTGGCTAACCTAGTGAAGAGGGCATTAAACTAGGTTTGAAGGGGGCAGGTGACCAAGGCCACAGGCAAGAACATGGAGACCTGGGAGAAGGTTTGGAATTTGGAGGGAGTATGGACTGTTATAGCAGGGATAAAGGGACGAGACAGAACTGGAGGGGGGAGGGAAATAAAATCTTAGATGTCTGTATACTAATGCAAGAAGTATGGAGAATAAGCAGGAAGAACTCGAAATGCTAGTAAACAAACAAAACTATGACATAGTTGGCATCACAGAGACCTGGTGGGATAATATGCATGACTGGAATGTTGGTATAGAAGGGTACAGCTTGCTCAGGAAGGACTGGCCAGGAAAAAAGGGAGGAGGTGTAGCCTTATATATTAAAAATGTATATACTTGGACTGAGATTGAGATGGAAATAGGAGAGAAACTTGTTGAAAGTCTCTGCGTAAGGATAAAAGGAGTAAAAAACAAGGGTGATGCCATGGTAGGGATCTACTACAGACCACCTAATTGGGAAGAAGAGGCCTTTTTTTTAAAAAAAAAAAAAAAAACAGCTGACAAAATCATCCAAAGCACAGGACTTGGTAGTGATGGAATTCAACTACCCAGACATCTGTTAGTAAAATAATACAGCAGGGCACAGATTATCCAACAAGTTCTTGGAATGTATTGGAGACAATTTTTTATTTCAGAAGGCGGAGACAGTAACCAGGGAGAGGCTGTTCTAGATTTGATTTTGACAAATAGGGAGGAACTGGCTGAGAATTTGAAAGTGGAAGGCAGCTTGGGTCAAAGTGATCATGAAATGATGAGTTCAAGATTCTAAGGAATCGTAGGAGGGAGAACAGCAAAATAAAGACAATGGATTTCAAGGCGGCAGATTTCAGCAAACTCAGGGAGTTGGTAGGTAAGATCCTATGGGAAGCAAGTCTAAGGGGAAAAATAATAGAAGACAGTTGGCAGTTTTTCACCACCTGGATCGATCGGTCTTCAGCTGTTGTTAAGTCTGCGCCAATCACAACACGTCCGCCATTCTTCTCGCATTGACTTTCTTCTCCACGTTCGTCCGAAACGATTTACAATGTCATCTTCCCCTCTTCTTGGAGGCCGAACAAGTGGTCTTTTCTGTTCTTGCGGGTACAACGCGGCAGTTTTTCAAAGAGACATTATTAAGGGCACAAGAGCAAACTATCCCATTGCGTAAGAAAGATAGGAAGTAGGGCAAGAGACACCGCTGGTTTAACTAGGAGATCTTCAATGATCTAAAAATAAAAAAAAATTAAAAAAAAGAGTCCTACAAAAAGTGGAAACTAGATCAAACTACAAAGGATAAATATAAACAAATAACACAAGTATGTAGGGACAAAATTAGAAAGGCCAAGTCACAAAATGAGATCAAACTAGCCAGAAATATAATGGGTAACAAGAAAACATTCTACAAATACATTAGAAGCAAGAGGAAGACCAAGGACAGGGTAGGCCAGTTACTCAATGAGGGGAGAAAAACAGTAACAGAAAATGTGGAAATGGCAGAGGTGCTTAATGACTTCTGTATCTTGCTTTTCACCAAGAAGGTTGGTGGTGACTGGAGGTCTAACATAGTGAATACCAGTGAAAATGAGGTAGGATCAGAAGAGGCTAAAATAGGGAAAGAACAAGTTAAAAATTACTTGGACAAATTAGATGTCTTCAAGCCACCAGGGCCTGATGAAATGCATCCTTGAATACTCAAGGAGCTGTCTGAGGAGATATCTGAGTCATTAGAGATTATCTTTGAGAAGTCATGGAAGACGGGAGAGATTCCAGAAGACTGGAAAAGGGCATATATAGTTCCCATCTATAAAGAGGGAAATAAGGAAAACCCAGGGAATTACAGACCAGTCAGCTTAACTTCTGTACGTAGAGAGATAATGGAGCAAATAATTAAGCAATCAATTTGCAAACATCTAGAAGATAACAATCAGCATGGATTTGTCAAAAACAAATTGTGTCAAACCAACCCGATAGCTTTCTTTGACAGAATAACAAGCCCTTGTGGATGGGGGGAGGGGATGTAGTGAGGCTGTGTGGCTCCCCGCCGCCCCGGAAAGGGAAGAGCCCATCCCTCAGAGGTTCAGGCGGCGACCCGGAAGTATAAAGGCTCGCCCTCAGAGGTCAGTAAGGCCCCAGCCGCTAGAGAGTCCAGATGTCTCCAGCCTAGCTCGTGACTGGGAAAACTCCGCGGCCCAAGGTGGCCGCCGGACTGGCCAGGCCCGCCGTGCGCCCGCTACCCGGAGGAGTTGCCGAGCCTGCCACTCGCCCGCTACCCAGAGGAACCTATGGTGCTGGATCCCCCAGAGGACAACACCCAGTCCCAGGTACTACCCGAGGGGAAGTCTGGAAGTAGCCCAGGGGCAGCCAACCCTCATCTGGCTGCAGCACTGCCAGAGCCCATGTCAGTGTGTTGCGGCCAGGATCCCCACTGACTAAGCAGCGAGTCTTCTGCCGCTGCTAGGGCCCCGGGCTGGGACGCAGTGGAGTGGGAGGGCCTATATCCCCCCTGCCACCCAACCTGTGGGTGGCAGTCTCCCCCTCTCCCAGGGCTGAGCAGGCTTGGGGCCTACTGTTGTTTCTCAGCCCTGCCTGAGGGCTTGAGCTCTGACTCTGCATTGCCCCGCCCTGATCTAGGGCCTGGGCTTGATCCTATTTATACTGTGGTTGTTCAGCCCTGCCTGAGGGCCTGAGCTCTGACTCTGCATTGCCCAGCCCTGACCTAGGGCCTGGGCCTGCTATTAATTGTACTGCTCCTGCTTAGCCCTGCCTGAGGGTCTGAGCCCGTGACTCATTGTTGCCCGCCCTGACCCGGGGCCTGGGCTTCCATTGTTTATTTCAGTTAGCGCAAGGGCTGCCGAGGGAGACCCCCGTGGACAGACTAATTCCCCGAACAATAATTGTATGTAGGGAGCCGGTGTGGTTCCCCGCCGCCCTGGAGAGGGTCGAGCCCCGGTTAACCGTTTTATGGGGGAAAGCGGTAGATGTGATATATCTTGTCTTTAGTAAAGCTTTTGATACAGTATGGCATGACCTTCTCATAAACAGACTACAGAAATGCAACCTATATGGAGCTACTGTAAGGTGGGTCCGCAAAGGGTTCAGAAAGTATTTATCAGTAATTATCTGTGGTTCACAGTCATGCTGGAAGGGCATAATGAGTAGGGTCCCGCAGGGAACAGTTCTGGGTCTGGTTCTGTTCAATATTTTCATCAGTGATTTAGATAATGGCATTCAGAGTACACTTATAAAGTCTGCAGATGATACCAAGCTGGGAGAGGTTGCAAGTGCTTTGGAGGATAGGATAATTCTAAATGATCTGGACAAACTGAAGAAACGGTCTGAAGTAAACAGGATGAAATTAAATAAGGACAAATGCAAAGTACTCCACTTAGGAAGGAACAATCAGTTGCACATATACAAAATGGGAAATGACTGCCTAGGAAGGAGTACTTTGGAAAGGGATCTGGGGGTCATAGGACCACAAGCTAAACATGAGTCAATAGTGTAAGGCTGTTGCAAAAAAAGGGAACATCATTCTGGGATGTATTAGCAGGAGTATTGTAAGCAAGACACAAGAAGTAATTCTTCCACTCCACACTACGCTGATTAGGCCTCAACTGGAGTATTGTGTCCAGTTCTGGGTACCACATTTCAGGAAGGATGTGGACAAATTGGAGAGAGTCCAGAGAAGAGCAACAAAAATGATTAAAGAGCTAGAAAATATGACCTTTGAGGGAAGATTGAAAAAAATTCTTTTTTTTCAGTCTGGAAAAGAAAAGACTGAGGGGGGAGATAACAGTTTTCAAGTATGTAAAAGGCTGTTACAAGGAGGAGGGAGAAAAATTGTTCTTAACCTCTGAGGATAGGACAAGAAGCAATGGGCTTAAATTGCAGCAAGGGAGATTTAGGTTGGACATTAGGAAAAACTTCCTGTCAGGGTGATTAAGTATTGGAATAAATTGCTTAGGGAGACTGTGGAAACTCCATCATTGGGGATTTTTAAGAGCAGGTAAGACAAACACCTGTCAGGGATGGTCTAGATAATACTTGGTCCTGCCATGAGTGCATGGGACTGGACTAGATGACCTCTTGAGGTCCCTTCCAGTCTTATGACTATGAATCCTGTATATTAACCTGGTTATTTAGATGTTTTCTGTATCACTATATTGATTTAACACAACAAGAGAGTCTGAAAAAAAACAAACAGGCAAGAAGGGAAGGAATGGCTTAAGAAAAACTACATCTCTGCAAACACATGAGGGTTGTTAAGGAACAACGCCATGATTAACTTTGAAGATTTTGCCCCTTCTGCAACTAACCTACAAAACTCCTGTAAGCACAGGACATGAAAGACTTCTGGCATGTTAAAGGAACATTCCCAAGAGAATCGGGTAATTATCAAGGGGAGGGACTAGAGAGACAGGAAGGGGTGCCTGAAGAAGTTAGGTGTACCCAGATTACCGTCAGAGGATGGTAAGCCTTTAGGTAAATTAGGCATGGGTGTTAACTGTTTTAAAATCCTCTTTTCTTAATGTTTTGCTCTTATTGCTAAAATAAATAATACATTGGTTTTAAGAAGTCTGATCACCATATGCTTCTGTTCAGACTCCTGAAAGGAAGAACCACAAGAGTATGAAGTCAGTCAGACCTGCTAGGTAAGAACAGTTGATACCCAGGGCTACAATATCCTGTGTCTACTTTAAGAGTTGGAGAGTTGTGGAATTCCACCCCAGGATAGGTAAAAGCACAAGTCACCTGCGGGGATGCACTCAAAAAAGGCACAGAGACGCTGTTAGCCCTGTAACCATAACATACCCCTTTACTCTGAGTTGCTGTAAATGTTAGTTACAATAGTTTGAGACCATAACACGTTTGTCTATAGGGTGACCAGATTTTCAAGGTAAACACAAACACCTATGGAGGTAAAGGGTTTGGTGGGTGAGGAAAGGAGGACAGATATCTCTGTTCTATTCTCTACATTTTAATCTTTCTTCCCTCTCCCCCCACTTTTTCTTCTCCCTACATCCTTGCTGCATTCTGCTCTGTATTTCCACTCTAGATATCTCATGATATCTCTCCCTAACACACACAGTATGCTCAATCTCTTTATCCTAACTCTCAGTCTTTAGTCCCTTGTTCCCATCCCCACAATTCCCTGCCACAAATCGAGTTTTCACCCATGGTGTAGGGAAAGTGAGCAGAATGTGGACGTCTATCCCTCAGCCTGGATCAGTAGCCAGCTACATACAAATGTGGTGAAGATCAGCTGCCAATAAGCTTGCCACTCTCACCAGTGTCAACATATATCTGATTATAGTTTGGGAGGGGGTGGTGGGGAAGTAAAGCAAGTGGGGGGAGAGGCACATTAACCAGGAGATTTAATTAAATGTAGGGGGGGCAATATTACTGTACAACAAATTAAGTGGAGGTCTCTGAAATGCATGCATGCTCACTCAGTGTGAAATCAGTTTCACCAATTTAGCTGGCTAGCAGCTACTTCGGGTAGCCAATCTGCTGGGATTTACATAAATGAGGACAGAACTCTCTTCTGTAATACTAACAGGAATATTAGGATAGGCCCTGAAATTAGAGAGACTTTGGATTTTTCAGGGAAACACTTACCTTATTTATAAAATCAGAGATTACACTGTTCACTCAAATAAATACATAGTGGCACATGATCATAGTGTACAAAAGTCAAGTACAATTTTGGGTGGAGTGTAAGAGTTAATTATACATACATATTATACATTGTAATAATTGGGGCATCACAGGTTCTACTCCAACTGTGAGTTTAACTGCTGGAAAGTAGGTAAAGGTTCATAAACTGTCCCAATTATCTGTTATATAAAATTGTTTAAAAATAAACACAAAAGACAGTCTACTAAGGCCAGCCAAGGACTGTGTTAAGATCACTTCTGGTAAACAAGAGGAGTATAGAACCAGAAATCAACAGACCCAATTTAGTGCTGCAAAAATTAAGCCTTAGTGGTGGACAAAATAATGAGGGGCTATTCCACTCAACATCCCATTTTTGAGGTCCCTAAGAAGAGACTTTGGGGGGTGAGATAGTAATGGAAAATTTTTGTTGTGAAACTCAGATCTTGGCACACAATGGGAACCCCCAGAGTTCCCCCTTTTTATCCCTCTACTATCTTCCTCCTGTCCTCTTTCTCTGTTTCAACTTTTCCACTCAATCTTAAGACCAACTGCACCGCATAGCACCAGCATGACAAGACGAGGCAGCCCACCTAGGTCTGTCCAGCCTTAGAAGGAGCAGTGAAGGAGAGGAACCTGACAAGGCCAGGCAAATTACATCCCTGACGAGAGAGGTAAGCCAGGATCCAGAGCAACAGCTGTTGTGGCCAACCTGCCAGGCCCAAAGTATCCATCCATAACTGACTAGCCATCTTGTATCCGAAAAAACAACAAAAAAGCCATATTCCCCCCACCTTTTACTATTCTATCTCTTCATTTACTGTGCGTCCCTCTGTTTTGTCAAAAGCAGAAAAGTACGGCCAGCTGCGAGGCCGCCCAGTGCGGCCAGAGGGTGGGGTCAGCCACACTGGCTGCTGCAGAAGTCACAGACTCCATGACTTCCACGACCTCAGTGAGGGACATGGAGCCCTAGTCATAATGACTGCACCCTTCTTTCTAATGAGAAATGAAATATATGACTAGACTATATTTAGGAGATATCTTTCCTCATGATTTTTACCAAAAAAACCAACCAACAATTGTTGGATTAACAACACTTATCTTTGTCTAATTAAAACAAAATCCCTCTATTTAGTAGGAGAATACAGTTTCTTAATACAAACATCCTAATCTGGGGTTTCATCATATAAATACGGCACGAAAACACTTCACTCTAGAGAAGGAGACAGTCTGGGTTAATTTTAAAAGTAGGTTTTTGCTTTGTAAGATCATATCCGCCTGGAGCTGAAGGATGTTTGTGCTTTTCAATGAAAATACTGAAGATCTCTGAGGGTCTTCCCTGAGCCAAATGCAAGTCTTGTCTGCTCTCTGTGGTCATTAAAGATCCCACAGAACTTACTGTAAGGTGAAGTGTATTTGCCCCTGGACTCTGGACCCACCAAATTTCACTTCTAACTACGAAAGTATAATATAGTACAATTCTGATTGCCACCCTACATGCTAAAGATATCTCCATTTCAGTAGTGAAGCTGTATGAATATTCGGCCCAATGCTGCTCCCATTTAAGTCAATGGTAAAACCTCCACTGACATTTGTACATCCTGAAGGTTCCCAACACCTACCTCTTAACCACTTTTGGCTCTTTACTTTGTTCACGTCAACTGCTACATTTGAAACAGCCTCCCACTCCAGGAGTGCCAACTATCTTTCCCTTGCTCATTCAAATTCCTCAAAAAAACTACTTCTTGCACTACGCCTTCCTGTGCTGATTGCCTGAGCGATACTCGTGATAGACTGATAATATCCTGAACAAACCTTATGGAATTAAGATTAACTTAATTCCATAAAGTTTAACCTTATTGAATGAGGGTTAAGACCTTTGGGGGACAGTGTATTAAGAATGCAATTGTGTATTATTGTGTCTTTGTATGTATTTTCACTAGTAAGGATGGGGAATGCTCTTCTGTTATCAACCCTTTGAAGCCACCCATCTGGAGAGGTTTGCACTAGGTCAAAATGGATTATCCAGGGACCAACAGACAAAGAATAAACAGCCTTGTTTTAAACTGGTTCAAGGCTGCCTTCTTGATCGAAGAAACAGCCAGGTCCCCTGGTCCACAGAGGGCCCCATTCCTTAGGGTAGGAATGGAAGGACTGGGCCTGCTGAGGCCTCATAAGGCCGGGTGTTTGTTCCGAGCTGAAGCTGTAATGAACGTGTAACATGTAACTTATAACTATAGCAATTACAAGCATTGACCATCTCTGAAGAGAAAGCAAGTTGTTATCCTCAGGCAACCTCTGTCTGTGCTGCAAACAACATAATGAAGGCAGAGAACTGTGCATCTTGGAAATACCATGGTGGGGTGGAGGGGGGGGGGGGGGGGGAAGTCTCCACTCACAAAGGAAATGGCTGAGAAGCTAGAAGCCTCAGAGTGGGTGCCCTTCACTGGACCAATGAGGGGAAATACAGATGCAATTGCCCTGAGCTGTCACAATATCTTACAGTATGTGGGGTAACAGGTGCATCTGTTTGGGTTAGATTATTGGCTCTTCTTGGGAGGAAAAACCCACTCTGGTTGGTTTTAAAACAGAATGCAAATTACTACTTTGCATTAATGTCTACTTCCTTTTCAAATCCCCTTATAAATATTAATCCTAACACCATGCTATGAATTGTAGATAAGGATTATCCCCATTTTATAGATGGGAAAATTGAGACAGAAGTTAAAATAACGTATCCAAGGCTGCAGTGGAAATCATTATTCAAGACAGGATTAGAACATGGGAGTTTCTGGTTCCCAGTCCTTTGCACAATCTTGGCATATATAATACTAAATAATATTGGATCTTTACAATACGCTTCATACAATTACAGCCGAGTAATTATTATTAGGTATGTGCTTTGTAAAGCACCATGCCTGTTATCAATGTGCCAAACAGCAATAATAGGTTTGCATTTTATAAAGAACTGTATACAGGCCTAGCACTCCTGAAAACAGGTTATTTTTTGCAAATTGTTGTGTATGCTCTTATCACCATGAATTTGTAGAATAGATTTCTATTTAGTAGACTGCTACACATATTTCCAGTAATATATCATTGTTATGCTTTTGTTTTGTGAAGCACCATCTACATTACTATTGCTATTTAAGTAATAACAGCACTTTGTAAAACACAGTCTTACCTATATTGCCAGTCACAAATAATAGAACGGTTTTGCAAGATCCCATGCACTTTCCCAGCATTTGGTATGAGAAGTGCTATATAAAGCATATAAACAATAATAGGCTTGCGTTTAAGAGGTGTAGTTTCTAATGCTGTAGTAATAGGTCTAACATACATAGCTGCGTATATGTTTCCACACTACTGTGTAAAGATTTGTGATCACAGAAATGCTGTGCATGTTTCCAAGGCTACAATAATAGTTATTAGGTTTGTGAAGCATCTTGTACGTTTCCAGAGCAATACAAATCACAACACAAAGTGAGATATATGTAGTGCGGGTCTGTGCGTATCTCCACTATCACAGACACTGTAACTGTGTCTGCGCGAAGCCTCAGGTACGTTTCTACAGCCAAAGACATTGTCAATTACTCCCTGCCCGGGGGATACGATACCTTCCAAGCCAGCAGCAGCACGTTCATAATGGCCAGCAGCGGGCAGGGCCCGTTCTCGTTCTGGGTGATGATCGGGGTGTTCTCCTCCTTCCAGCGGACCCACTTGATGTGATAGACCGACTGGCCGGGAAAGCGCTCCTTAGAGGCAGACAAGAGCTGAGCCGCCGCCGTGGGCCCATCCCCTCCGGGGCTCGGGGCCTTGCCCTCCGCTGCCGCCGCCACCTCCTCGGCATCGCTATTGAGCTCGGAGCTGCTCGGGCAGCAGGAGTGCAGGTTGGAGAAGGACTCCAGGGAGTCCAAGCTCCGCGACTCCTCCTCTGGGGGGCTGGGGTCGCCGCTGCTGCCGGCCTCCCCGGGGCCGCTCTCCAAGGCAGGAGCCGCCTCAGGGCTCTCAGTCACTGCTAGCTCCGCGCAGTCCGCAGCGGACCGGCGGTTCTCAGTGGCAGACACGGGAGACCCCAGCGCGGATGGAGAGTCCCTCCCGGGGCCCGCAGCAGGCGGGGGAAGAAGCAGAGGGGAAGGTCCCCACTGTCCGCCGCCCTCCTCAGCAGTGACGGGTCCATCCCTGCCACTACCCCCGTTAGCCGCCGCCTCTTCCTCCACTGACCCCTCCAGGATGATTCGGCCCGCAGCGCCCCCGCCGCCCCGCTTCAGCGCGCCCGGGGGCGGCGGGGGCTGCGCCAAGCTCTCCATGGCCGGCCCGCCGCCTGCCCGCCTGCCTAGCTCTCTACTGGCTCCGCAGAGGCAGTTCCTTCGCCAGCAGAGCCCAGGACGCCATGACAGCGGCAACAGCTCCGCCCCGCGGCGCCGCCCCTAGGACGTGTAGGTGGGAGGAGAGCAGCTTCAGGTCGCCGCTGGGGTGGGGAGCGCGCGCGAGGAATGGGAGAGGCGCGGCCTAGAGGCTTGTTTTGAGTCTGGGGAGGGGCGGAGCGAGGCGCTGGTTGTAGGCTAGCGGTGGCGGGCCAAGAGCGACGCGAGCCCAAGGAAGCGAAGGGCGCGAGAAGCAGGTTACGCAGCGCCAACTGGTTTGAGTCCGAGAGGGAGCGGCGAGGAACTGCGCGCGGCCCAGCGGCGCGAGCCCGAGGGAACAGGTGGGGAGGGTGCTAAGAGCAGGGGGCGCGCGCTCGGCCCAGCCGCAGGAGGAACGCGCTAGCCAGCCCGGCTTGACAATTTCGGATGTGGTAATTGCAATATCCCGTTGGACATCCACCATGTAATTGTGTGCATGGCTAGCGCCTTCACGATGCGCAGGGCAGGCACCTGTTTCGTAAGCCAAAAAAAACCAACTACAAAGCCGACTCCCTATTCCCAAGCAATATCCAATTTGCTGACTTAATCTCGGGTTCTCCATTTTATCATACAGGCTGAAGTGTGTGTGTGTGTGTCTTTCAAGATCCACATTTTCCTTTCAAAGCCAATAGCCGCTTTCATCTCCCCGGACCAACCGTTTGCTTTTCAGTCTCAAGTTACTCTGTTACTTTGCTAATGATGTCTGTGAACAAATAGAAGGCACAATACAGCTGTGTGAATGAGATGTGCCTTAGATAGTTTTTAAGACCTTTTAATTCATTGCAAGCCCTGCACGAGTTCTGGAATAGCGTGTTAGGAGCGGGCAGCACACACTGCTGCAGCGAAAAGGAATCTGGGCTCACAACAGTTACATTTGCAATCATCTCTCACTATTTTGCAGGAAGTTGAAACTCGGGGCATAGGACCTGCGCAGAGGGCTCCGGTCACAGCCTTTTTAAAGAAACAGTGCAGCTGCTTTCCTGAGCCTAACAAAGAACATAAGAACAGCTATACTGAGTCAGACCAAAGGTCCATCTAGTCCAGTGGTTCTCAAAGTTTTGTACTAGTGACCCCTTTCACACAGCAAGCCTCTGAGTGCAACCCCCCCTTAAATATATTAAAACAGTATATTTAATTTATAACAGTATTATAAATGCTGGGATGAAGCGGGGTTTGGGGTGGAGGCTGACAGCTTGTGACCCCCTGATGGGTCACCTAGTTTGAGAACCCCTGATCTAGCCCATTACCCTGTCTTCCTACAATGGCCAATGCCAGGTGCCCCAGAGGGAATGAACAAAACAGTCATCATCAAGTGATCCTGTTGCCCACTCCTAGCTTTTGGTAAACTGGCTACAGACACCATCTCTGCTCATCCTGGCTAATAGCTATTGACTAGGACCAAAGGACTATTATGTTCTTCCAAAAGGAATTGTAACATAACCAAGATGAAAACCTCGCAAAGTTCTCGCTTCCTATCAATAACAGGGATCTGAGGAAGCTGGTAGAAATGTCATCCGTAAAATATTAAAGACCATCTCAGTTCCAGGGAATTATTTTCCTTTCTCTATATATTTTCAGTGGTATGCATTATCGTTTGCTAACCATCTATGCTTTAAAATGTTATAAATGTATGGTTAATGTAAACCATCATTAAAAAAACTAATGTCACTTTATGAATGAAATTGAATACTAAGCAAAATCCCCAACTGAGATAAAAATGTGAGTTTGTAAAATGAAGGGTTGATATAGACTTGTGAGGCAGGGGCAGGTAAGAATTTACTTTCTTCATACTCTTATAGATTCATAGATTCATAGATTCTAGGACTGGAAGGGACCTCGAGAGGTCATCGAGTCCAGTCCCCTGCCCGCATGGCAGGACCAAATACTGTCTAGACCATCCCTGATAGACATTTATCTAACCTACTCTTAAATATCTCCAGAGATGGAGATTCCACAACCTCCCTAGGCAATTTATTACAGTGTTTGACCACCCTGACAGTTAGGAACTTTTTCCTAATGTCCAACCTAAACCTCCCTTGCTGCAGGTTAAACCCATTGCTTCTTGTTCTATCCTTAGAGGCTAAGGTGAACAAGTTTTCTCCCTCCTCCTTATGACTCCCTTTTAAATACCTGAAAACTGCTATCATGTCCCCTCTCAGTCTTCTCTTTTCCAAACTAAACAAACCCAATTCTTTCAGCCTTCCTTCATAGGTCATGTTCTCAAGACCTTTAATCATTCTTGTTGCTCTTCTCTGGACCCTTTCCAATTTCTCCACATCTTTTTTAAAATGCGGCGCCCAGAACTGGACACAATACTCCAGCTGAGGCTTAACCAGAGCAGAGTAGAGCGGAAGAATGACTTCTCGTGTCTTGCTCACAACACACCTGTTAATACATCCCAGAATCATGTTTGCTTTTTTTGCAACAGCATCACACTGTTGACTCATATTTAGCTTGTGGTCCACTATAACCCCTAGATCCCTTTCTGCCGTACTCCTTCCTAGATAGTCTCTTCCCATTCTGTATGTGTGAAACTGATTTTTTCTTCCTAAGTGGAGCACTTTGCATTTGTCTTTGTTAAACTTCATCCTGTTTAACTCAGACCATTTCTCCAATTTGTCCAGATCATTTTGAATTATGACCCTGTCCTCCAAAGCAGTTGCAATCCCTCCCAGTTTGGTATCATCCGCAAACTTAATAAGCGTACTTTCTATGCCAATATCTAAGTCGTTGATGAAGATATTGAACAGAGCCGGTCCCAAAACAGACCCCTGCGGTACCCCACTCGTTATGCCTTTCCAGCAGGATTGGGAACCATTAATAACAACTCTCTGAGTACGGTTATCCAGCCAGTTATGCACCCACCTTATAGTAGCCCCATCTAAATTGTATTTGCCTAGTTTATCTATAAGAATATCATGCGAGAACGTATCAAATGCCTTACTAAAATCTAGGTATACCACATCCACAGCTTTATCTGTCTTTGTTTCTCACTCTCAAAATCCCTCGGTCTCTCTTGGTGTTATTTAAAGTCTTTGGAAACAATTACTTCAGCATGAGTAGCTTCCTGTGAAGCAATGGAAGTTCTTGTAACTTACCTAGCCCTTCCTGTGTATATGCTCATGTAATAATTCTTACAGACAACTCTTCCATTTGATTCAAAAGTAATTCAGCCTTTGTAACTTATTCTGTAAAATATTCTACTATTTTGCCAAGACAACAGTAACTAAAAGCAAGTGTTCAAAGCTTTAAAATTTAAATATTAGTTTGATGTTTTAGTATATAGTTGACAACATCTGAAAAGCAAACTATAAAATGGATTGTGTCCTCCTCTATTTTTTAAAAAAACTTTTCAATAGAAGCGCATATAAACAATTACACACTTTTATAAATTGCTTATTGTTGACTTTTCTTGATAATTTTCTCATTGGGTCAAAAAAATAATAGCACTATCAGACAGATGCTATACCATTTCTGAAGTCAGACAGAATGTGCTGTAACCTGAGGGAGTTGTGGGGAGAGGGTTATATTTAAATTTGACAGTAGCACTGTAACCTAACAACCGAGGTTGCATGCAAATGTGTTAGTTTCACTGTAACCTGAAAGCAGGAACCGTAAGCAAATCTTTCGCTGTAATCCAGCAGCATTTTATGTTACCTTATAGCAGTGCCATAACAAGGGCGAGGCGAGTGAGGCACTTACCTCGGGCGCACAAAGGGAGGGGCGCAATCACCTCCTCTCTGCCTCCTCCCCGAATGCTCTGCCCCTGCTTCTCTGAGCCCCCGCTTCCCGCGAATCAGCTGTTCGCATGGGAAGCCTGGGAGCACGGAGAAACAACCGGCGGCACGCTCAGGCCCAGGGAGGCGGAGGTGGAGCAGAGGTGAGCTGGGGCGGGGAGCACAGGGGCGGGTCTAACTTTTTTGCCACCACCCCAAGCAAAAAAAAAAAAAAAAGCGGGGGGGGGGAAATGCGCTGCCGTGGTGCGGCCGGAGGAGGGGGGGGGGGCATAGCACGGCCAGAGGAGCGAGGCACGAGATGGGGATGCGGCCGGAGGAGTGTGGGGAGCTTGGCAGGAGGAGCGGGAGGGGGGGGCACGGCACAGCCAGAGGCACGAGGGGGGGGCGGTGCAGCTGGAGGAGCCAAGGGGGGGGCGGCGCGCCCGGAGGAGCCAAGGGGGGGCGCAGCATGGCTGTAACGTGGCCGTAGGCGCCAAGGGGGGGACGCGGCGCGCCCGGAGGAGCCAAGGGGGGGACGCGGCCGGAGGAGCCAAGGGAGGGCACGGCACGGTGCAGCTGGAGGAGCCAGGGGTGCACGGCTGGAGGAGCATGGGGCGGGGGGGCGCAGCATGGCCGCAGCGCGCCCAGAAGAGCCAAAGGGGGGGCAGCACTGCCAGAGGAGAGGGGGGGGGGTGGGGGGGCGCAATTTTAAATTCTTGCCTCGGGCGCAAAAATAGCTAGTTAAGGCTCTGCCTTATAGGGACATTCTAAATTGACAGCAGAGTTTGAATGTAAACTGGCAAAGTAACCCAACAATAGAATTTGCATATAAATCTGAGACTAGCACTGAAATTTGACAGTAGGTTACATGTTTAGATTAAGAGTGTTACAATTCTGGAGTGAGCTATACCTTTGTCTGTTCTCTCAGTCTTTCTTTGGGCACCTCTTTCAAGTGGCAGACTTATAACTTCTCTGAGTTGGAATCCTGTGATTCACCTAACTTTTAGATGGAATCACCAAGTTACAGCACCCCGTTTACCAACCATATTTCTTCAGCAGGTCCAACTGTCTTTGGCCCCTACTGAAGTCTTCTCTCTGGGAGCTGTGACCAGTTTGTAAATACAGAGACAGAGTACAGCTTGTTCAAAATATAGTATTATTTATTTATTCATAGGAACATAACAAATAGAGCAAAAAAGGATTAAAACAACAAAAGCCTAAACATACATTGTCTTACCTAAATTTAGCACCTGCCGCATCCAGTTAGTCCTGATTTAGCCTTGGTAACCTCTGCCTCATTTTCCTGAGGACCAAGCTGTAGTCTGCTTTTCTGCAGAGACTTTGTCTTCTCAGGCTCAGCTTTTTAACCACTTTCAAGCTCTTTGTTGAGAGTTCCTGCCTCAAAAGCCCTGGAGTTTCAAGCTGGAATCTACCCTACCTTCTTGTGGGATCATACCCTGATTCCACATTAGTGAAGATATACCTCAATGGAATTTTCACCTCTTTTGCTGTTTGAGTACTGGCCATCGGAGCTGTCTACAACCATTGATTTTTGTTTCCTGCAAAGCTAAATAAGGCTACGGTGTTGGCTCCACTAGAAAGCTTACACCAGCATAGCTGCACCATTGTAAGCTCTCTAATGTAAGTGCTCTAAACCAATAGTAAAGAGCTCTCCCATCAGCTTAATTACTCCAGCCCATGCTAGTGGTGGTAGCTTTGTTGGCGGGAGAAACTCTCCGGCTGACATAGCACTGTCCATACTGGCACTTAAATTGGCATAAGTTATGTCACTCGGGGTGGCTAATTCACAATCCTGAGCAACATAATTTATGTTGACTAAAGCTGCAGTGTAGCCATAGCCTAAAACTGGTTTAATTCTTACTCTTTAGCTAGCAATACAATAACCACCTAGCCCACAGAGATATATGTATAACATTCATAAAATTAATACAGCTAACTCCCACATTCTCCAAGAGCATAGTTGGAAAAGCTGGAGATTGAAAATGCAGAGGTGATGGATGTGAAGAGGAATAATAAGTAGTGGAATTGATTGTGAAAGAGAAAAAGAAGACATGAGGAAGGAAATGGAGAAGGATTATTTTCTTCAAATAGGTTAATCAAGTAGTGGATAAAGGAGAAGTTGCTGACAATTTATTTAGAATTTAAAAAGCCCTTTCACAAGGTCCTCATAAAAGACTACTAAAGAAACTAAATACTCCTGGTGTCAGAAGTAAAGTATTGTCATGGATCAAAAACTGGCCAAGAGACAGAAAACAAAGACTAATAATAAATGGTAATTTTTCATCATTGTAGAAGGTTAAAATGAGAATACTTCTAGTTTCTATACAAGCACCACTATTGATTAATCTATTTATTAATTACCTGAAAAAAGGGGTGGAAAAATTTGTAGATGACACAAAATTATTTAGGTTAGTCAAGTCCAAAGAAAACTGTGAGAAGACTGTTAAACCCTGAATCATGAAAGTCCCTTCCAAAACTTGCTATTTTAGCATTAATTATTACAATATTCTTGTTATTCATATTAATGTCCAATCCCGCTTTGAACCTTGCTAAATTTTTGCCTCGGTAATATCCTGTGCCAATGACTTCCATAGTTTTACCATGCATTTCCACATAACACTAGAACAAGGGGGCAATGAAATTGAAAGGCAACAAATGTAAAACTGATAAAAATAAATACTTTTTCACATAATGTGCAATTAGAGTGCAGAACTTATTGCCACATATGTGGTTGAGGTCAAGAATTTAGTAAGGTTGAAAGAGGGCTTGGATTTTTATAAACACAAAAAGAATATCCAAAGTTGCAATACTAAATTTTTTGAAGGGCTATAAAGCCTTATGCTTCAGGGTTTAAGCCAATTTCTAATTACTATTAAGATGAGCTCTTAATCAAAATAAAATTATTGAATATCTGTCTACAGGCCCGACGATGGGGGAGAGGGGAGCAAAGGGGGCAATTGTTCAGGGGCTGGCAGATAGCAAGGTTAAGGCAGGCTTCCTGCCTGCCCACTCTCGGTCCGTGCCGCTTCTGGAAGCGGCTGACCAACATCCCTGCGGCCCCTGGGGAGTGGGTCTCCGTGCGCTGCCCCTGCCCCGAGTGCTGACTCTGCAGCTCCCATTGGCCAGGAACCGCGGCCAATGGGAGCTGCGGGGGTGATACCTGCGGGCAGCGGCGCATGTAGACCCCCTGCGCCCCCTGCCTAGGAGCCGCTGCCAGAGGGGTGTGCCAGTCGCTTTCGGGAGCCACCTGAGGTAAGTGCTGCCCCCCTGCTCCCCACCTGCCCTCCAAACTCCTGCCCCAGCCTAGAGCCCGCATCCAAACTCCCTCCCAGAGCCCAAACCCTCACCCCCTCCTGCACTCAAACTCCCTTCCAGAGCCTGCAACCTGCACCCCAACCCCCTGCCCCAGCTTGGTGAAAGTGAGTGAGGGTGGGGGAGAGCAAGCGATGGAGGGAAGGGGATGGAGTGAGCTGGGGGTGGGGCCTTGGAGAAGGGGTGGGACGGGCGTGGTTGCAGGGAAGGGGCAGGGCAAGGGTCTTTGAGTTTTCTGGATTAGACAGTTGGCAACCCTACCGGGCAGGCATGTAGAAGCCCTGGCTGTGCTGGAAGAATGTGCCCAGTAGCGCAGCTGGCAGCTTGCTGGGAACCAGCCAGCGCAGGCGCAGAATTGCCCAATTGTCAGGTGGACTGCACCCTTGTGGCGGCTTGTGCATATGTGGGGGCCCATTGACTATTCTGCCCTGGGGCCCGGAATTGCTGTCAGCGGGTCTGTCTGACTACTGTGGAGAAGAGTTGGCAGGCACTAGGCAAAAGCAGATTAAGCAATTGCTTAGGGCCCTGAGCAGCTCAAGGGGGGCCTCCCATATTTGCTTTTTATGTGTTGGAGAGGGGAAGGAAATATTCCTGCATAGGGCCCCTAGCGGGCTAGCACTGCCTCTGGGGTTTCTTGCACCTTCCCATTGAGCACATGGTGTTGGCTACTTAGAAAGAGGATACTGGAGCACATATTGGGTCTGACCCAATATGCCTTTCTTCCTAAGGGGGTCCTTAACTCTTGGGCCTATTGTTTCCACATGCAGAATCAGAAAGCAAGGAATCAAGCCTAGCCACGTTTGCCCAGGGAAAAAGGCAAGAGGAGGAATAGCATGAGGACTCAGGAGGCTTCACGCACCAAAAGTGTGGGGGAGAAGGTAATTCGATCAATCGCCTACAGAGATCTCGCTTTAGTTGAAGAAGCCCCTTTCATTGTGGGTTGTAAGATAGGGCTTAAATTCTTAAGAGTATTTCCCGTACCTCCACCCCCATGCTATTAAAAACTCCAGGTAGGGTAACCAGATGTCCCGATTTTATAGGGAATGTCCTGATATTTGTTTTTTTTTTTCTTATATAGGCTCCTATTACCTCCCACCCCGTCCCGATTTTTCACACTTGCTGTCTGGTCATTCTAACTCCAGGGGATTTGAAAATATTGACGGGAGCTCTGCTCCTCCAGATAGCTCCTGCTGAATGTAGGGGAGGCGCGTATTGGGAGAAAGAGGCTGTCGAGTTGGGCAAGGGGGAGTAAGCGTCTGCTTGCAGTTTGCACCTTGCGCGGCACCTTTGTCGGTGCAGCGGTGGTCTTTACCGTGCGCTGCTAATGCATGCTGCTGAACAATGAAGGTGGGGGGGGAGACGCTGTCCCTTTAAGACAGCAGGGACACTATTTTCCAGGAACGCCCCGACGCTTGGGTCTGGCTCGGTGGCTCCCTGTACCACGTGGGAGGAGGCGGGTCTGAGCGTGGGGGCGGGGTGTGGCCGATCGCGCGCTGTGGGCGTGTCCCCGAGCCCCGCCCCTCCCTGGTGCTGGCGTCGCGCGGGGGGAGGGCGGCGGAGATAGAGTGGCTGTGGCTCCAGGAGCGGGGCGCGCTGCCGGGCGGGCGCTGAGGCGGAACGAGCCGCCGAGTTGAGGGTTGGAGGAGCGGGCGGAAGCGTCTGCCTGTGCGGCGGCCGAACGAAGGGAAGCGCCTAGCCGCCCCTCCCGATCCCAGTCCCTGGCCGGAGCGGATGCGCTGCGGTTAGGAGGAAGCGGCGGCGGGGCCTGGGTCAGGCGAAGATGGTGCTGGTGGGGGCGATAATCCTGATCTGTTCCTTGGCGGCCGGAGCCGGAGGTAGGGACTGGCCGGGGCCTGGCACCGCGCGGTGTGTTGCCGCTCCTTGTTGGGGGCGAGTGAGGGGAGTGCTCGAGGCTGGCGGTGGCGCTCCGCGTCTCCCTCATTTATAGCCTCGAAGGGAGCCCGGGGCCTCTTCTAATTCCTGGCTCCCGTCTTTGGAGCGGATCTGGGCCCCGCTTCCCGGGATCTTCCCTTGAGTTACCGCATGTCAGGCCTGGGTTAGATCCGGGGGCGCTTCTCTTTCCCTCCCCCGCCAGATTTCTGGGCCGGATCCAATCCCTCCTGTATGGGCTCTTTTTCTCCTCCCCCCACTCCCCCCCCCCCCGGTTACTGGGCTGAGTCCAATCCCCGTACTTCCCGGTGGTTCTTCTCCCCGCAGGTCACTGGGCTGAATTCTTCCTCTTCCTCCCCCGAAAAATCCCTCCGCTGGGTTTTGTTTTCTGCCCCGCGGTTCCTAGGCTGGGTCTGACTTCCCTTCCCCTCGTCCCCTGAGACTTTCTTTATGACCTCAGGATCTGTGACTGCCCAGGTTCATTCCCTGTTATTCTCTCTAAACCTTCCTCCCCCGCCCGTTGTGTGACGGGAACGATAAGATGGTCTGTGTTTGAGAGAGAACAAGGCGCACAAACAGCAGAGCATGGGGGTGGTTGTTGCCTGGTGAATCGTCTTTCCCCCTCAACAAGGCATGCAGTAAACCTCACCAAACTACTTTTAGGGACATAAAAGATGTAAAGTACCTAGAACATCCCATCCCCAAAAGGAAGAAATCTTCAAGAGAAAGTAGAGTGGTTGAAAGTTGAAAGCTATTATGTTTTAGAGGTCTGGGAAGATGATTAGCCGTTTGTTAACACTTCTTAAAGCTCCAGTTCCTATGTAGTAATTTCCCAGTTTTTGAGGTCACTTGAGGTTTTAAAGGCGGAAGTATGGTTAGTGAAAGAAGTTAGAGCTCCCTTTTCTGCTGGGGAAATAGAATATAAGAGCTGGGATTTCCTGGAATGGGACTGTAGTTACAGCTAGGGGCTTAACTGTCCCAAACCAAGGAACCTTAGCCTTGGAAGAAGCGCTGTTGCTTTTGACATAATTTTTATAGTGGCTATGAAATGCACTTTGGAATTAGGAAGATATATGGGGAGGATGGTTGGTTGGTTTGTGTGTGTGTGTTTTGTTTTGTTTTTTTGGGTGACTCTGGAAATGGAAGGGTTAACAGCAGCATAACTGAAGCAGTTGATGGAGGGGTGGGTGGAGTAGTTGATAAGGACTTCTGCTTGTTTGGCACTTATTCTGTTTGAGCTCTGTTTCTGTACATTTCAGTATTAATGGGATTGTGCAAAAGATGGCATTTTGGATGAATTGTAATAAAATGATTTTGAAGTAGTTACATGAAAACTTCAGAGCATAGTTTTTTAGGCAAAGCCAACAGAAAAATACTTCTAAGATAGAGCTGAGAAAGCAACCCAGTTTGCTGTCAAAACACACACTAATACTGCAGTATCTAGTACTTTATATAGATCAGAATATAGACCAAGTTTTTCTACTAATGTTCCTGTAAGTTTGCAAATATTAGGACATGACATTTTTAAACAAGAATGTTTTGGAGTACTATTCAAGGGTTTTTCCTCAACACTTTATATAAATTGATTAAATTGTCCTGACACTAGGAGCATTTGAGATAGCTCATCCTCTGTTCTTAAAAGTAAAATAATGCTTTCAATAGGAAGCTTTAAGTACACTAAGAGTAAACTTAGAATGTACAAAAGCAAAGTCACAGGATGCAAATTTTAGGTCCAGAGCTGTCAATTTTATTTTAGAAATTCATATTCAGATTAGCCAATGAAAGAGGAATGGGGTCCTATTTATATATATTTTTTTATAGGTTTGGGAAATGTATAAAACTTGTGGCCTATGTTTTTTGTGTGTAAACATAATCTTCAGCAGGATAAGTAACATATTGGGATTGGTGTTGGTATCCATTCCTCCCCCTCTCCCCCCAGTGATGCATGTGACATGGATCAGGTATCATTCTCAGTTTTGCATTATATGTTGGAGGTATAGAAGATACAAATATTTAAAAAAATCAAATTATTTTTATTGGTGATTTTTTTTTTAATTTTCATGTTGGTTTACTTTTCATTTTACAGTGGATGTGCTGTAGTTATTTTTGTAGTTTAACCTTATTATAATTGTTAAAGCAGCACAAACTCATACAAAGAGAACTATGTAAATAGTGAATTAACAAAGGTAAAAACACAAACTCATACAAAATTGAGAAACAAATTGCCAATGCTCCATTTGCAACCAATACCACCTTCCAGTATAACCAATTTACACAAGAAAGTGGTCCTCCATCAGTGTTTACAGTCCAAAGTTATTAGGATTTATGCTCTTCAGCCACTTAGGTGACTTTGAAAATCCCACCCTCAGAGTGCTTAAATGCTTCTTAAAATGTTGATGTGTGCATATTAAAAGTTCATAGTTTTGTAAGTGATAACGGTTTTATGCCACTAAAAGAAGCTTTCAGTAAAATACACTAGCCTTGATGCATTGAAATGAATGTACCTGCTTAAGTATTAGCAAGATTAGGTCGTTAATTCTCAGTGTATTGGGGTTTTTTGCTCACAACAGTTCTGTAAAATTCAAATATATCTATCAGTACCCTCACAAAAAGGAGCAATGTTTATAGTTAATTATAAATTGTAATCTAAAACTGTAGTAGTAACACAAATTTTGTAAAACTGATTTGAAAGCCTTAACTTGATTTAAATGAATATCTTTTTTTATTTTTTTTTTAGTCATTTGACAAATCACCTTGAGTTAAATGGCTCCACCTTGCTTGACACAAAGTTTGTTTAGAAAACCACTTAAACTGGATACATGTTCAGTATCCAGTGACAACTGGTTTTGGTTGGGTTCCACTTTTTTAAAAAGTACAGTACTGTCACTTTGTAAATTGTTCTAGGGCAAAATGATTATTGAAATGTCCTTATTATGATCCTTTGTAATTATTAATACACTTATTAATTAATAACATCAAGACCCATTCCTACAAACATATATACATAAGTTTATATAGGCCCTGATCCTTAAACACTTATGTCAGTATAACGTCGTTGAGCAGTGCAGTTATATCAACCTAACTCCTCGTTTAGATAGCACTATGTCAATGGGAGGCTTCTCCTGTCAACATAGGTACCACCTCTTGGGGAAGTGGAATACTTACCTATACAGGATAAACTCTCCTGTCAGTATAGGTGGCATCGCCTACACTTACAGAGCTTAGTGAAAAGCCTGTCTTGAAGTTAGACCACTTTCTGTTAGCAAATTAAATTGTTTCAACTGAGTAAATGTAGCATTCAGAAAACAAGTGATCCAGCTCTGCAGTTACAGGATTAGCGTAATTAGCATATACATCCTTTTTTCATAATTGGAAGAAGTGGAATCAGTTGGGGATTTGTTTGAGAGAGATGCAGACTTGCTAGCTTCTGGCACCTAAAACTGTTGAGAATTTTTAAGAGATAATTTTTTGTTAACTTAAAAGTTAGAAACTGGAATTCTGAAATTAGTTATTGCTGTAAGAAAGACAAGGTATGTAATGTAATGTCTTTTATTGGACCACCTTCTGTTGATGAGAGAGACAAACTTTTGAGCCACACAGAGCTCTTCTTCTGATCTGTTACCTCACCCACCTTGTTTCTCTAATATCCTGAGACTGACACAGCTACAATTACTCTTACTGCCTATAAGAATTTTTGATGTACAGTTCAAAAAGGTAAATTGAGCATGTGACAGGTTCGGTCACAGAGACTCCCCTTGGGACTGTCACCTGGCGTGGTGAGACTACCTCTAAGCCAGTTTTCCCTGCCAGCTTGGGACTTCAGAACCCTGTCTTGTTGAGCCAGGTAAGGCTAATCTGCTGCAACACAGACCCAGGGTCTGAACCACGCTCCCAAAGCTGCATACTTAACTGAAAACAGCTTAGAAAGTACTCCTGTCTCCAGCATCCAGACACCCAGCTCCCAATGGGATCTAAACCCCAAATAAATCCATTTTACTCTGTATAAAGCTTATACAGGGTAAACTCATAAATTGTCCGCCCTCTAACACTGATAGAGATGCACAGCTGTTTGCTCCCCCAAGTATTAATCACTTACTCTGGGTTTATCAATAAGCAAGTGATTTTATTAAGTATAAAAAGTAGGATTTTTAAGTGGTTTCAAGTAATAACAGACAGAACAAAGTAAGTTACCAAGCAAAATAAAACACAACATGCAAGTCTAAGCCTAATACATTAGGAAACTGATTACAGATAAAAGCTCATCCTCAGATGTTCCAGTAAGCCTCTTTCACAGACTGGACTCCTTCCTAGTCTGGGCCCAATCCTTTCTCCTGGTACAGTTCTTGTTAGCTCTAGCTCAGGTGGTAACTAGGGGATTTCTCATGACTGGAACCTCCTTTTTTTTTTTTTTCTGTTCCATCCCCTTTTATAGCTTTGGCCCAAGGAGGGAATCTTTTCTCTCTGATTCCCCCCCACCCTTCCTTCTAAATGGAAAAGCACCAGGTTTAAGATGGATTTCAGTATTAGGCAACATGGTCACATGTCACTGTAAGACCTTCTTCATTACCTTTATTACATAGGAAGGCTTGTATGTAAACAAAGCCATCTACAGTCAATTGTCCTAGTAAATGGCAGCCATCAAGATTCTAAACCGCCATTCATGGTCTACACTTTGCATAATTACAATAGGACGTCAGAGTTGTGTTTTATATTCCTAGTTTCAGATACAAGAATGATGCATTCATACAAATAGGATGAACACCCTCAGTAGATTATAAGCTTTGTAATTATAATTTACAGGAGACCTTTTGCATGAAGCATATTCCAGTTACGTTATATTCACACTCATTAGCATATTTTCATAAAATCATATGGAGTGCAACATCACAGCACTGTGGAGACATTTGGTTCAGGGACTATTCAGTGACTTACACTACTGTTGCATTCACAAGCAAGGCAATAGTCAATGATGCAGGGTGGGGTGGGGGGGTGTTCTTGACATTTAGCATACACCGCTATACCAGTTTTCTGTGAGGAAATAGGATGCAACTATTAAATGTTAATGAGTTTCAAAAGGAGTTGCTTCCAGTCTTCAAAGGAGTTGAATATAGTCCATGTCTTTCTGGTTGTGGGATAGAAAATGGGCCTGGGTTTACTTCTGGCCTGTAAAGTTAACCTGTGTGATTGGCACACGGGTTTGAGGATCTGGATTGGCCTCGTCCAATTGTGAGCCATACTACAAAGCTATACCTGAGTTACTATATCCTTACAAGTGCTGTGTTCACTCATGTCACTAGGACTTCTGGGGGTACAGTCCATGCTTCTTTGTGCTGTGGTAAGCTGAGCTGCTCTGATTCTTTTGCAGTGAATTGTGAGAGAACTTGTCTGTCCTTGTGGGCTCATGGGTGGAATTGTGGGAAGACCTTTGGAGGACTATTGGCATTTTAAGAGATTTAGTCTGCATCCTCACTGCAGAGCGGGTGTGTTATCAGCCCGAACAAAAGTGGCACTTGCGCTCTAATCTATACCCCCAGCCAGACAGCTAGGATTTAAAGCATCATCAGCCTCATGTGAGAGGGTTTTGTGTGTGATGGGGAGAAGGAATTTGGGGTATGTCTACATTGGAAACTTCAAAGTGCTGCAGTGGGAATGTTCCCATGGCAGCGCTTTGGAGTGCAAGTGTGGGAGAGAGCTCCACAAGAGATTAGCTCCGTGCGCTCCCAGTACTGGGAACCTATCTACACTAGTGCTTTAAGGCGCTCAGACTTGCTGCAATCAGGGGGGTGATTTTTCACCCCCCTGATTGCAGCAAGTCTGGAGTGCTATAAAATCTAAGTGTAGACAAGCCCTTAGAAGCAACACCTGAGTAAGAGTCTTAAAAGTCACTCTTAATCCTAGTATGATGCAAACTTATATGGGATATAATATATGAAATCTTTTTTCACAAAGGTTTATCTAAAAAGTTTGTTATTGTGAGGGAACACTATCAACTTGAAATCTCTAATCAGTTTCAAATGAGTTAAAGGTAGCTTCAGGTACTATATTTGTCAGAGTCCATCTGCTAATTCTTAGGAAACTATGATTTTAAGTTCACATTTTTTGTTTTTTCTCCTGTTTCTATGTGAAGGGCATACACACACAGCGAAACAATGAAACTACATTTGATAGCACACTAAGTATAAAGTAAACACACTGAAAGTATACTTTTCTCTTTCAGTAATACGAGAGCTTGTCTATACAGCCACTTAGTATGTGGCAAGATGGGGTGTAAATCTACAGTGCTCTTGGAAAATGTATGTGGAACTTTAAGTGCACAGTAGCAGGGTCCACATGGCCAATTGGAGCATGGCATTTTAGAGCACTAGATTTATATCCCAGTTTTCTACATGCCAACTCTACAGAGACTTATCCTTAAACTTTAACAGTAACACTAGAAGCTAAAAAGAAATGTTTGTGTCCCTTTAAGAGATTTCTTATCTTTTCTACTGGAGAAAGCAGCATGACAGTGCAGAATACGGAAGTACTCTTTAGCTCGAAAAAAAGAACCAGCAATGCAAGCTTCCCTCTTACTGCAGCTTTGTAAAATTCTGTTCAACCTTTCACCTTGATGAGGGTTAAATGTTATCTTCACATGAGCAAATAGGTTTTCATGAACATTTACCAGTCCAGTTGCAAATTTTTTTTGCACGTCTTCTCTAATGTACCTCTGTCTTCAGCTGAAGACAGAATCTCTCTAGTGATGAGTAGTTCACTCCCTGTGCTGACATTTACAAAGCTGCCAATCAATGATAACTCTTGCAATGTGGACAGCTGTCCTGTAGGAACTAGGCTGAGGACTGTTAACCAGTTTCAAATAGCCTGTCAATCATACATCAGATTTTGTAATGACTTTTGGCTTTTTTGGATTGGGTTTGAGCTACTGACTTCAAAGTAAGACTTGTCTTACTATCAAGCAATCTGTGTAGTCCTCAATGTAGTTTTGAGTTCAGTAGATTATAATGAGGATTACTGTATGCTTTGCAGGTGAGAGATTGCATTTTATTCACAATAGTGATTTACAACATCTTCATGAAAGTGGTGAGGAACTTTTCCACTTAGTCTTGTGAACTATGAAATTGCATGCCAGTGTTATAGAAATCTGATCATACCAACTATAAATGTTAATTATTAGCGTCTGAAATCTATAGTAAACTGTTTAGTGATATTAGTTTAACTTCTTTACTCGTGTCTTTAACTCTATATACTATTGAATAAAATTCCACAGATTTGGGTCATCACTTGGCCTGCAGGTTTGTCATGCCATGGAAAATGTCATAGATAGCGAGATTTTCCTCTTTGTCTATTGCTTTTTTGTCTGTGATTCATCTTGCAGCAACATCTCTTGTCCAGTGGGCCTGGGCCTTGCTCCCTGCTCTTTGTATTGTGACCTGACATACCAGGTCACAGAGCTGCTCAGATCTGGCCAGCCTGCCCCTCTGTTGTTTGGGTTGTGTAACGCGTATTCATAATGCCTAGAGCAGGGCACCACCTCCACATATTGGGCTAACTCTCCAGCTCCTGCCCCAGGCCTTGCCTCCACACAGGGCAGGGATTAGGGTTGTGCCAGGGGTGAAAGATGGTTAGTTCCCCCTCAGGGGGCAAAGAGGGCCATTTTATCAAATCCGGAGCAGTCACAGTAAATGTAGTATCCCGTGACTTACTGAATTTGCTGTGATCAGTTTTTTTGATCAAAAAATACCATGACAAATCTGCAGTCCTAGTCATCGCTAATTATTGTTGTGGGCACATATGGTGCGTCCCAGAGAAACTACTGATGTGAGTGCCACTATTTAAAGTAGGAGAGAACAGTTATCAGTATAAGTCTAATTTTTAAAGGAAGATAGAGGCCCAATTTTTAATTTAAATATGTGGGTGCACAATGCTGCAATTTTTCAGCTGCAGTCACACCTGCATATATGATATTTGCATTGTTTCAGTGAAACTATTTGGGCTAACACTTGTAATATCTTAACATAAGCTTATCACATAACTTTCCACATAAAGCAGTTTTTTGGGTGAAGTATAAGTGGGGGGAGCATGTTCACCTTTAATTTCTCCTCAAACATCTGGCATACTTCCCACTTTATTCAGTGGTAAGTTTAATGTTCTGGAAAGGTTGCAGGTAATACTGGCGAGAGATGTGGTATAGGTACAAAAGAAGTACAGTAGAATCTCAGAGTTATGAACATAAGAGTTACAAAGTGACTGGTCAACCACACACCTCATTTGGAACTGGAAGTTCGAGATCAGACAGCAGCAGAGACCCCCAAAAAAGCAAGTACAGTACAGTACTGTGTTAAACGTAAACTACTAAAAACAAAAAACCTAAAAAATTGACAGGGTAAGGAAACGGTTTCTGTGCTTGTTTCATTTACATTAAGATGGTTGAAAGCAGCATTTTTCTTCTGCGTAAAGTTTCAAAGCTGTATTAAGTCAATGTTCAGTTGTAAACTTTTGAAAGAACAACCCTAACGTTTTTTTCAGAATTACAAACATTTCAGAGTTACAAACAACCTCCATTCCTGAGGTGTTCATAATTCTGTGGCTGTACTGTACCACAGACAGCTGTGCAAACTTCAGACCACCCTGCCAAGGTACCTCAATCGTGATATGAAAGGACTACTTCTAGGACTTCTCTACCACCTCTGCTGGGATTGATTACAGAGTGGTCAGTGATAGTAACTGTGTGGTGTGGCAGGGTTATTTATTAGGAACAGCGTGAGTACCAACTCATTTTTCATAGGCCACCAAACAGCCATGGTGTATCATAATATATTCTCTTTCAAGAGCTTTACAGATGAATAAACACAATGGGTGAGATTTTTTGTCACCCGCAAGCCAGGTAGAAGGGCTAGTGTGGTGAAACGGAGCTCTAAAATCTGGATCTGCCCAGGGAGGAATTCTCCCAGCCTGGGAAGTGAGGAAGACCATCACAGATGTCCTCTCCTCCCATAAATACTAGGAGAAAAGAGTGAAGCTGTAGCATATAGTACTGTACTGATGGTGCCCATAGGTAACCAGTGGCTGAACTACTGTAATTTAATCCTCTAGTTATGTCTGTTACGCGTCAGTAGCTCAGAATTAAGAGGGTGCAAAGGTGGCTTGAAGCTACCTTGTCACCCCCTACCTCTGTGTGTGAGTTGTTTGCTGTCTCTTTGTGCTATACCTCTATCTTAGTCACTTTCTGTAGTCAATTGGATACTAAATGTAGACCCAGGAAAATGGTTGAAAGTAAAAAAAACATTTGAGGGAAATAGGGAGCCTGGGGATTAGGATTAACAAAAATGTCACTTATTGGGGTTTATAAACTTGGTGAAAGTTTTTCATATGGATGCACACTGAACATAGTTTAACAGTGTGGTGATAATATTTTAAATCATTTTTAGTATTTTTCCCTTCCTCTTGCCCTCTGTATTCCTGCCCAGTCTTTGAATTTACCCTGTTACTACTTTACCGTATTTCACGACCTCTGTAATTAATGCTAGCAAGTTTTCACCTGTCTTGGAACAACATTTGTGACACAGAGCAATGTGTCATGTCTTATGTTTAAGGCTGCGTTGTCTGTCACGGAAATCATGGATTCCATGACTTTCCATGACCTCCATAACTTCTGCAGCCACCAGTGCTGGCTCAGGGGCTGCCTGAGTTGGGCAGCCCCATGGCCAGCAGCAGCAGTTTGGGTGTGGCAGAGGCTCAGGGCTGGGGTGGGGGTGTGCTTACCTGGCCGGCTCCACGTGCTCCCACCGGCATGTCCCTGCAGCTCCTAGGTGGAGAAGCCAGGGGGGCTCCATGTGCTGCTCGTGCCTGCAGGCCCCGCCCCCAAAGCTCCCATTGGCTGTGCCTCCCAGACAATGGGAGCTGCGCCTACAGAGCCAGTGCTTGTGGTGGGAGCAGCAGCGTGCGGAGCCCCCCTGGCTGGAGCTGTGGGGACACGTGGAGCCTGGTAGGGAGCCTGCAAGTCTACATAGATTCCATTCGTGGTGCATATGTGCCCCATGCATGCAAGATCAGATTATTTTTAACAATGTGTCTGTCTGGAGTTGCACCTTTGCCTTTGGAGTGAGCTCAACCACTACTGCCTTCTGCCCACCTGTGAGTGAGATGGAACCCTTTGCAAAGTCCTCATTCCTTTCACTGTGTGAACTAGACTTTTAGTTATAGTCATAATTAGTGTTAGTGTAGTTAATAGAGTTGATTAATGAGGTTTTTGTTGCCTATGGCTTAGACACCCACACAAACTTTGTAGTTGTTTCCTTTTGCCTAAGTTTCCCCTCCTCCCCCATGCCAGGTAGACGCCAAGCAACCAGGGTTAAGAACAGTATCTCATTTGACTTTATTGTACACCTGTTAATGATAGGCATTCTCTGTATCTCATGAGGAAAATGTACTGAAGTGTTGCTATATGTATTGTTCCTTCTTGAAATGTACACAGAAGGAACTTGAGGGAGGCAAGACGCATAGACTTCTCAAGTAGTAGGAGCTTGAAAGTCTCCACAGACTTGGAGACCTGAGAATCCTCAGCAGACAGGTCAGTCTCTTCCAGCTAATGCCCTTGTGAGCAGTGAATCCACTCCAGACTCCCTGGCTGCTGCTACTACTCACCCCATTTGTTGTCCATGTCCCAGAGGGGCAGGAAAGACCACCACTCAAGGGAAGGGGCTAGGTGTAGGTTACCCAACAGCATGCAGGAGACATAAGCCACAGCTTTCCCTTAGGCTTCTTCTGTCAACAGCCATAATCAGAGCAAGATAGCACCAATAGTTCCTTTATGATTGTAAAGACCATGCTGCACTCAGTACTGAGTTCAGTGCCCAGAGCCTCAGCATCAAATGCTTCCCTTACAGTACCAGTGTTGGTCACCTCTCTACCAGTTGATGCTTCAATATCATGGCATCAAACCAGTTTCTTTCAATTGGCTGAAAGTGTTTAAGGAAAGTTATTGCTAAATTCCCAGCTTCTTGTTTCCCATGTGTCTCCAGTTGAGTCTCATTGGTACTGACATCTCCATGCCTTAAACAAGGCATGTCAGATAGGACTGCCTTTTCCCTTGTAACAGTTTACTTTTTCATCTTCCTTAGCAGAGCAGAGGACACAAGCGGGGGAAGAGCCTCTGTTTTCCCTGGGGGCGTTGCAATGGGAGTCTGGGAGTGAATCCAGAGGTGTTTTTCCCCCCCAGGGGTATTAAGAAAGATCTAGGGAGCACTTTAGTTGGTCTCCCCCATGCATCCTTCCTCACATTATCCATGTCCGCTATGGTTATACTTGGTTCCCTTGGGGTATAAAACTCTGCTCCAGAAAGTCAGCATCCTCATTTGTATTGAGGGTCAGATCTCATTCACCTGTGAGACAGATTCAGAGTCCCAAACTTCTCAGCTAATTCATCTGCAGCTGTTAGGTCAAGAGAAGGACAGTGGGGATGATCATTACTCTTCTGAGCTGGAGTACCCAGCACCTCTTGCTATAGCCTTTTCTTTCCCCAGAGAAGCCTTCAGTCCTGCATCGTAGCCTCTGTTTGAGTTCAAGGTCTGTCAAGACCTAATGAAAAGGATGGCAGAAATACTGGATGTTACCTCAAGAGAAGTAGCATAAACCCCTGGGTATCCTTAATACAGCAGCATTAGGAAGGCTATGTATTCACATAAATCAGGAATTACACGAACCTGCCAAGGCAATTCCAGCTATCTGCAAGGGTGCTGACTGGAGGTATCCGGTTCCAGCTAACGGCTCACGTACTCTTACCAGCATTCTGCACTTGACTCCCTGACAGTACAAGCGGCCTAAGGGAAGGCAAAGCAGCAAGGTCTCCCAGACTCCACCCTTGATGATCAGGATCCTAAAAATCTAGACGTTTTTGGCTGGAAGGTCTGCTCATTTGCAAGCCTACAAAGGAGGATAGCAAACTGCCAAGCAGTATTCTTTAAGTACCCCCTCAGGTCCCTTTTCAGAGACCCCTCTCATGAGACTGTTAAAGCAGGAGTTAGACTCCCTTTTACAACTGAGTGCAGAAATTGCCCTTAGAATTCAGGGACAAAAGTTTTCATTCCCACTACTTAATCCCACGGTAAAGCAGTGCTCTGGCGTGGCAGGGCTGTGCACTCCGGTGGATCAAAGCAAGTTCAATATAAGGCGGTTTCACCTATAACGCGGTAAGATTTTTTTGGCTCTCAAGGACAGCGTTATATCAAGGTAGAGATGTAGTTAACTTAGCTTCTACCATCCCTTCTTTGGGTCCTGAGCCTATTTTGTTCTGTTATGACCACAGCAACTGTCGCCTTAGTAGTTCTGCCTGATTCTAGTCTCCTAGAATAGAGGCCAGATTCTGCATCTAGAAACAGCACTACACCTGACAGCCTGCATGCTGGCTGGCTGAAGTTCACGGAGAAACTGTTGAACCTGGAGTTTTGCTTCAAAGCAGGAAATCTTTGTTCAACCAGACGTACAGGGCCAAATGGAAAGATTTTCTACGTGGGCAGCTCAGCTTTTGCCATTGACCGCTCCAGTTACAGCAATACTGGGCTGTTTGCTATCCCTGCAGCAATCTGGACTATCAATGAGCTCAAAGTCTATCAAGGGGTAATATCTGCAAATCATCATCCTATCCAAGGCACACTATATTTTGGCACCTTATAGTGGTAAGATTTCTGAAATAATTTCTTGGATTTTCTACCAGTTAGGGAGCCTCTTCCTTCCTGGTACCTTAATATAGTACTAACTGGATTGATGGGGTTCTCCCCCCTTTGAGTCCCTGACAACCTGCCTCCTTTGACACCTAAAAAGGGAAACAGCATTTCTGGTTTCCATAACATTAGTTTAGGAGCAGTGAGGCCCTCACTTCCAGTCCCCTGTAAATGGTCTTTTTACCAGGACAGTTATCCTTAGATCGCACCTAGAGTTCCTGCATTTGGTGGCTTCAGAATTCCATACAAATCAGTCCATTCACCTCCCAGTTTTCTTTCCCACGCTTCATTTCTAAGCATCACACATTAGACATAATGAGAGCGTTATCTTTTTTTATTTAGGTAGGCTTGGTCCTAAAAATTTGTCTTTGGTATTTGCTTCTATGACCAAAGGTTGTCCTGTATCCACTTGGAGGTTAAGGTTATTGAAGTGGGTTTCTCTACATGAATATTTTTTTTATCAATTAGTCAAGAAGGATTCCACTTTGTCATATTTGAGTTTATTCCACTAGAGCACAGGCATCCTCTGTTGCCTGTTCGGATAATAGTCCTATACCTGGGATATATAGAGCAGCTATGCAGAGCTCGATCTACAGCTCACTATTCCATAGTGCAGGCTTCCAAATCAGTGATGGTGTTAGTAAGGCTGTCCTGCAATAACTATGCAAATAGAACTCTTTGTACCCCTCTCCAAGCAACTAAACAGCTATTTAATAGTCACCACATGTGGAATCTCTGTACAATCAAAGAATGTTTACCTTCCAGTAACTGATTCTTCAAGAGGTCTTGTCCCCACAGATTCCATGACCCAACTGCCTTCCCTGCTAATTTGAAGCTCTGCGCCATTGGGGTTCCATATTGGCGAGGGGACCGAGTGACACTTGAGCCTACTCTACTCTTTATGCCCTTGGCTATAAGCGTGGGTGGTAAGAGCACCTAGGACACAGGCAGGGCTCCAATGGATACTGCTATTCAAAAAGATTCCAATCTTGTGTGCATGGACCAGAGTGGAATCTGTGGACAGTACATCTGAAAGATCCACACTTACTGTAAGGAAAGCAGGGTGGATAAAAATCAATGCTTTAAAAAAAAATAGGTTTTTTCCTCAAAAAGCATTTTATCAAAAAAAATCAATCTAAAGATAGTTTTAATTAAGATACATTATAGCCCAAAGATCTCATCATGGAATAGGGATTATAAATTCTAATTCTATAGTATGAGACAATATATTCATGTAATGTTTAAGAAAAGTTTCGTAAATGAGTTCCAATAGTTCATGGGTTAAGGACCCAATTTTATGCAGTTCCACGTGCTTCTGTATAGATTATTTATTTAGGTTAATCTTTCTATCGACCCAATAGGACTTAGTGCTCAGTCTGGAAGGTACCATCAGAGACACTTTGTTTTGCAGTTCTCAAACTGTGGATTTGTCTCTCCAGAGATAACATGTTTGTTAACAGCAAAAATGTTTTTAAATAAATGTATAGAGGTGAGAAATAACAGACCTCAACCCTGTTGTCCCTCTTCAAATTTGTGTACACAGAGTCAATCCCTTACCTCTCTCTAAAAGTGCAAAGTCAATGAATAGAAGATTGTTGGGGGCGGAATAGAGAAGAAGTCTGGAGATAAATGTGAGAAGGGAGGGACAGGCAGTAGAAACAAAAGTGAAACTGTTTGAGCAGCATACTCGAGAAGTCTTGAGGTCTTTCTGAGTGTAGCCTTCATTGATTTGAGATCTACTAGACCATTCTCTCACTAGAAGGGAAAATCTATAATGGCAGCATGCCGTAAAAGAGACCCAGTTTGGGAATAAGAACAATTCAAGAAATATGTTTGCTGATGATGTTTTAAAGAGAGTCCCACCAGTGAACTAGTGGAAGTCACTTAAGCACTTGGATTCAGAGACTATTGAAGTGATAATCTCACTTTTAATAGCAGTAGCTTCTTCTGCCAGGGTAGAAAGAATATTTTCTTCCTTTGGACTAATTCATTCTAAATTGAGAAATTGTTTGGGACCTGAAAAAGCAGGGAAACTTGTTTTTCTTTTCCAGATTATGAACAAAAAGGAAAATGAAGGTGAAGACTGAGTTAGCTGCAGAAGCCAATATTTTAAGTTTCTCATGTAGACCTGGCTGACAGTAGATTTAATTTTTTTTTAACATTTTATTTAACTATTTTTGTTAAACAGTTTTGACAAAAACAAACCTGATTTTAAAAAACTTGAATGTTTAACTAAATTCAAAAATTCAGCTGCTTGTTTTGTTAAAATACATAACATTGTTATTTTAGTTAAATAAAACAATTTAAATGTCTGTCTAGTGATGTTCTCCTAATATAGCATGGCAAGAAAGTCCTCCAAATATTAATGATTAGTCTGTTGAATTGGAGATAGTTCACCTTCCAATGACTTCATAAATATCTGCTTCATTTACCAAAGGTAAATGAAATAACCAATCATTCATTTTCTGATATAGCTGTAAAACTAATCTGAAAAGTTTTCAAAATAAATCACTGTTTAAAAATGTATAGTGTGTACCATGTAAAAATGAAACCTACATCTATCTCTGAGTTGTAAAGAATATGTATTAAGGTTATAACAACTAACAAGAATGCACTTTTATGTAGAAAACCATGATTAAATCGAGTCTTCCTGACTAGTGATTTTAAATCACGATCCTGAAGGAAAGTAACTTTTTTTTTTTGTTTTGACTTTAATTGAGAGGTTACAGGCTGCCAAGTTACGTCCTACATTTTGGGTTACCTGATACATTTTTGAATGGGGCAAATCATTAGACAATTGTGCTGCTTCCACTGTTAGCTTGTAGCCATTTGCATTTCTCAGCATAACTCTCAAACATTTCAAAGTCTAGTCTTCGGGGGAAAAATAAGCCGAAGAATTGATTTTTATTTTTTTCCAGGTGCCCAAACAATGCAAAACACCCACACAACCAGTGTAACCATGTGTACTTAAAATGATTAATCTTCTTGTCTTTCTCCTTCCCTTCTGTGTCTTGTCTTAAATTAGACTGCATACTCTGCAGTGCAGGGACCGCGTCTTCCTGTGTTGGCATAACACCTGTCACAATGGGGGTCTGATCCTGATTGGGTCTTTTGGGCACTATTGTAATATTAATGTTACATTTTCAGAAACACACAAAGTTAAGGTAGCATCATCCAGTGTGAAACCTTGATGTTTATTTGTAGAGCCCTTAGCAGATACAGATTTCTATCCATGGATAGAAATCAGTATCCGCCGAACTGTAAGGCTCTCCTGGGAACCACAGGGGCGAAAGGAGCAAAACATGGGGCCGCTGCTCCCAGGAGCCAGCACCCTGCATCAGCAGCTCTTCACGTGCTGCTGTACTGCCCCCACCTTTTCCATGCAGCTGTCTGCGTGACTGCATCTCCTGTCTGGGGTGTGTACAGCTGCGCCAGAGTACAGGGCTGGGGGTGGGACTTGGGGTGCTACACTTGCACAGGAGGAGCCGCCAGCGTGGGGTGCTGGCTCCTGGGAGCTCCTTTTGCCGCTGCGATTCCCAGGAGAGCCCTGCAGTTCAGTGGATACTGATTTGTATCCATGCAGGGCTCTATTTATTTGGTATAGAGTAATTGAAGACTGAAACCCATTCTAGGAAAGCTACATATGAAAAGACATATGCCATAGATAATGCTGCTGCATTCTTTCCTGGGAATAGGGTAATGTGAGCCCCTCTGAAATAGCAATTGCTGTTTCCTAATAGAGCAAGAGAAGATCCTTCCACAACACTAACCTAGCTAGGAACATAGCACTGCTGAAATGCACAAAAGGGAATATGTAACTGCAGTGAAAATACCTAAAAACCTTTCAGTGTCTACTTTCTGTGGGGAGAAATAGCAGTATTGGTTCCTAATACTTCCATATAGTGACCTAACTGACGAGGGCTTATCAAAGGCTGTGTTGCTGCCTAGCAGAACCAATAGTTATGCAAGAACTGCTAAGGCTGATTATTTTTGCTATTTTATCACAAAATAGCCACTGTGTCAGAGATGGGCTAATTTAAGCATTGAGTACCGTAGAAAAGGATCTGGGGGTTATGGTGGATCACAGATTAAATGAGTCTACTGTGTAATATTGTTGCAAAAAAGCAAACCTCATTCTGGGATGAATCTCATTGGAGCTGCAGTGTTGTAAGCAAGATGAGAAGTAATTCTTCCACTCTATTCAGCACTGATAAGGCTTCTGGAGTACTGTGTCCAGTTCTAGGCATCACACTTCGGGAAAGATGTGGACAAATTGGAGAAAGTCCAGAGGAGAGCAACAAAAATAATTAAAGAGCTAGAAAACATGACCAAAGAGGAAAGATAGAAAAAATTGTTTTAGTCTAAAGAAGCGAAGACTAAGGGGGGGACATAAATCTTTCAGTATGTAAAAGTTTGTTTATAATGAGGAGGGTTACAACTTGTTTTCTGTAGTCTCTGAAGACAGCACAAGAAGTTATGGGCTTAAATTGCAGCATGAGAGACTTGGATTATTAGGAAAAAGTTCCTAACTGTAAGGATAGTTAAGCATCGGAAGAAATTACCTACAGAGGTTGTGGAATCTGTTGTTGGAGGTTTTTAAGAACAGGTTAGACAAACACCTGTCACAGATGAACTAGAATAGAGGCAATACAGGTAACGTGCCAATCTTCTCCCCAGCCACCACCCACCTGCTGGAGAAGAGGTGCTGAAAATTTTGACAAGGGGCTGTCCCAGGACCTGATTTCAGGGTTCCAGTTTCTATGTTGGACACCTATTGTCTGAAATATGATAAATATGAAGCAGTTTCCCCTATCTCTGCTGGAACAGAGAAGAGCATTCTTTGTTTCTCACTCACTCCAGAGCTGCTTGGCTGTTATGAAAGTGGGTGGAAATTCTACTCCTTTACTTAACCTCAGTCTCTTGGGTGCTGCTGAGATGTCTGTTCTCCCTTTTTTTGCTGCTGGGGGTGGGTGAGAGGATGTTTTCTACTTCCTCCAGCAGCCACCATTGATTGTGCTCCCTAGTGACTGGCTCAAATGTTTGCCTTTGCTCATAACTTTCCTAATCAGTAACAGAGTGATACTGATCTAATTATTAGTTTCACTGCTCCCTACATGGTCATGAATAAACAAGGAAAACTAACACTGGTAACTTTTTTTTCTCTCTCTGATCAGCTGAGGCATTGGGATAGTCTTGTTTTAAGATTGAGGAAAACAGTACATTATTGGTTTACTTTCAGTTCCTATTTGGAAGGTTTTTGGAACCGTTAACGTATAGAAGTATTTTTTAAGAGAGCCTAGGTTCTGCAGAAGTGAAATCACTTGCCCAGGAAGACTTCTTGTTGTCCTCACGTTTCACTTCTGTTGATCTTCCTTAAATAACTCAAGTCTTGTTTTTCTTGGGAAAAAAGGTGACTCCTCTGAAGTTTTTTTGGGGAAAAAAGTACTTAATCTCTATTTGTAAGCATACCATTATGTTACCTAGGATACAAATGGATTCCTTGTAAATTCACTACACGATGAAGTCTCAAATTCTTAAAGGTTCATGATTTTCTTCACTGATACATTTTTAATTTGTTCAAATTTCACTCTACAATAGTAGACCAGATACAAACTAGAGATTTTCTAGTCTTGAAGTCCTGTGAGGAAATGTCACGCTCATAGATGGACTAAATGTTGGGTCAAGGAGAGTTAATATTTGATACAGACATACTCTAGAGCAGTGGTTCTCAGCCAGAGATATGTGTTCCCCTGGGGGTACTCAGAGGTCTTCCGGAGTTACATCAACTCATCTAGATATTTGCCTAGTTTTACAACAGGCTTCATAAAAAACACTAATGAAATCAGTACAACTAAAATTTCATAAACAATGATTTGTTTATACTGCTCTGAATACTATGAACTTAAATGTAAGTGCAATATTTATATTCCAATTGATTTATTTTATTATTATATGGTAAAATGAGAAAGTAAGCATTTTTTGGGTAGTAGTGTGCTGTGACACCTTTGTATTTTTATGTCTGATTTTGTAAGTTTTTAAGTGAGGTGAAACTTGGGGGTACAAGACAAATCAGATTCTTGAAAGGGGTTTAGTAGTCTGGAAAGGTTGAGAGCCACTGCTCTAGAGACTGGATGATAAGTAGAATGAAATTCTCTTTCAATTTTGGGTTTTCTTTCACTCACGTACTAAGGATGTCTGACTGGGAGTATTTTAGAGAGACTAGATTTGATAGAAACATCATCAGGCCTTTTCTCAAAGCAAATATTTGGTTTAAATACTGAATATGTTTTCAAAGGGATAAGTTGCCACAGCAGACTATCTTAAGATAGTATTTTTACTTAAATCACAAAATAGCAATTATTCATTTTCCCAAAAGTTTAATCTGAAATACAGCTGTCTTTCAGTGAATTCCTGATTTATTTATTTTTTAGTTCAACTTCACAAATAGGCTGATTGAAGTATAAGAGTGTGTGACCTGTGGGGGCCAGCTGTGGTCATTCAATTAGGGTGAACTGCAAAGGTTGGGGCAGACAGTCCCCATAAAGCTGGTGGATTTTGCAATACTTAGATTTACCAATCCAGCACAAAACAGCTTCTTTATTACTTTACTGGTTATTCAGAAGTCCAAAACAACACAGTTCCCTTAAAGCAACTCAGCCTCTGGCCTCCATCCAGGTACCCAAGTTAAATATGATGCAGATTCCTGTGACTCTTATTTCATCATATAAAAGAAAAGGTTCTACCAATCCCAAAGGATCGGATGCAGTACCTCCCAGGTTATTGAGTATTCCACATCTTACCCAAATACACGCTACAGCCAGCTCTTATTAACTACACTAATATTTATTAAAACACAGAAGAGGAAGAGAGCATGGTTAAAAGATCGATATGCATACAGACATGAGTTCAATTCAAGGTTCAGATTTGTAGCAGAGATGGTGAGCTTTCTGGTTGCAAAAAGTTCTTTCAGAAATAGTTCATAGGTTATAATCCAATGTCCAAATATCATATTCAGGGCATACCAGCATAACTGGGATCTCAGTCTTGTGACTCAAACTTCCCCTTATGAAGCTTAAGTAGATCTGAGATGATCAGGACCCACGAGTCTTTTTATACAGTGTTCTAGCATCCACTTGACCACATAATCCTGGTTAAACAATAGGCTTTTGATGTAACCTTTTGCTTTCTAAACACTACCAGTAATTAGTTACACAAATTAACATAGGGCAATTCATCCATTAGGCAGTCTAGTACAGACTTCAAAGAGGCATATAGACAATGACATTATTTTACCCAAGATTCATCTAAATATTAATATTCCCTTTTGATCTCTGAATCAATAGTTATAGTGACAGAAACTGTCTGTTTACGGGTAGCACATAAGATGTACACAATTAGTATTCTAACAATATAGGTTTGCATTTCAAAGTTCTAGCCTGTTTAGCACAAATGGCCCTAATTATCATTCGCATATCTTTCTATCCTGACTTTTAAAGGTAGGCTTTGGGTCATTCAGCCTGCAAGCTGTTTAACCCTTTCTAGCCATGTGTCACAGAGGGTTATAGATTGCCTTAGGTCATACTATGAGGCAGTGGCTCTTCCTTGTGTTCAGCTATTATTTGTAACTATTGGACCATACTGAGTTGAACTGGCATAAATTACATTGTGCAAATGCTAGTTTTACAATGCAAAACTTTCTTAATGAAACATAGAACCAGAGTCGTCATGAATTCCTGAAGCTTACTGCTAGTTAAAGAACCTTTCCGGTAAAAGTGTTTCGTGTATTGTCAGTGTTGTCCAAAGACTTCTTGCCAGAACATGTCCTCTGGGTGGGAGGACCAAGGCCAGGACTACACTAACAAGTTAGGTTGATAAGCTACATTGCTCAGGGGTGTTTTTTAAAAAAACCTAAACACCTCCCCCTAAATCACACCCTTGAGCTAGGTAGTTAACCTGATGTAACCCCTGATGTAGACCGTGCTAGATCAACAGCAGAATTCTTCTGTTGACCTAACTACTGCCTCTCAGGGAGGTGGGTTACTTACATTGATGGGATAACTCTTCCTGTCGCTTTAGTAAACATCTATGCTGAAGTACTATAGCAGTGCATTTCTAGTGAAGACATAGCCCAAATTTATTTAGCTCGTATACAATAACTAAAGGGGAAATGAGCCACGTAATTACAGATTTAAAACTGGAAATAGGCAGAGTAATATTCTTAAACAGAAGGGTACAAAACAAATTAAGAAATTACAGGCAAGTGTTAAAGAACTATGTAAAAAGTGAATTGACAAAGGTAAAAACACAAATACATTTATATGGTGTACTAAAATGCAGCTTCTTTACTAAAACCACATCTAGATGTATCCAAAGGAAGTCTTGCTGCAAAACATCTCACAAACACTAGTTTATAGAAGAAGGCATATGATTATAGGTCTGAAGTATTCTTTCCCCACCTTTCTTGCTGAAAACTAGGGCTGTCAATTAATTGCAGTTAACTCACGTGATTATTATTTTTTTAGTTAATCGTGATTAAAAAAATTAATCTCCATTAAACAATAGAATACCAATTGAAATTTATTAAATATTTTTGGATGTTTTTCTACATTTTCAAATACATTGATTTCTATTTCAATACAGAATACAAAGTGTACAGTGCTGACTTTGTATTATTTTTATTACAAATATTTGCACTGTAAAAATGATAAACAAAAGAAACAGTATTTTTCAATTCACCTCATACAAGTACTGTAGTGCAATCTCTTTATCATGAAAGTGCAACTTAAAATGTTGATTTTTTTTTTTTTGTTACATAACTGCTCTCAAAAATAAAACAGTGTAAAACTTTAGAGCCTACACTTCACTCAGTCCTACTTCTTGTTCAGCCAATTGCTAAGACAAACACATTTGTTTACATTTACAGGAGATGCTGCTGCCTGCTTCTTATTTACAATGTCACCTGAAAGTGAGAACAGGCATTTGCATGGCGCTTTTGTAGCCAGCGTTGCAAGGTATTTACGTGCCAGATATGCTAAACATTCGTATGCCCCTTCATGCTTCGGCCACCATTCCAGAGGACATGTTTCCATGCTGATGATGCTTGTTAAAAAAAAATAAGGTGTTAATTACATTTGTGACTGAACTCTTTGAGGGGAGAACTGTATGTCTTCGGCTCTGTCTTACCCGCATTCTGCCATTCATTTCATGTTATAGCAGTCTCGGGTGATGACCCAGCACATGTTTGTTTTAAGAACACTTTCACAGCAGATTTTACAAAACACAAAGAAAATACCAATGTGAGATTTCTAAAAATGCTACCGCACTTGACCCAAGGTTTAAGACATTGAAGTGCCATCCAGAATCTGAGAGGGACGAGGTGTGGAGCTTGCTTTCAGAAGTCTTAAAAGAGCAACAGTCAGATGCAGAAACTATAGAACCCGAACTACCAAAAAAGAAAATCAACCTTCTGCTGGTGGTATCTGATTCAGATGATGAAAATGAATATGCGTTGGGCCTTTCTGCTTTGGATCGTTATCAAGCAGAACCCATCATCAGCATGGAAGCATGTCCTCTGGAATGGTGGTTGAAGATGAAGGGACCTATGAATCTTTAGCACATCTGGCACGTAAATATTTTGTGACGTCAGCCACAACAGTGCCATGCGAATGCCTGTTCTCACTTTCAGGTGACATTGTAAACAAGCGTACAGCATTATCTACTGCAAATTGTAACTAAGTTTGTTTGTCTGAGTGATTGGCTGAAGTAGGACTGAGTGGACTTGTGGGCTCAAAAGTTTTACATTGAAAAATAAAACAATGCAGTTGGTTTTTTGTACATAATTCCAGGGCTTTGAAGCTGTGCTCTGGCTGTGCTCCAGCTCCAGGCAAAAACCTGCAGTTCCACTGCTCCAGAGCTGCTCCACGCTCCAGCTCTGGACTCCACTCCAAAGCCCTGCATAATTCTACATTTGTAAGTTCAACTTTCATGTGGAGATTGCACCTGTACTTGTATGAGGTGAATTGAAAAATATGATTTCTTTTGTTTTTTACAGTGCAAATATTTTGATTCAAAAATAAAGTGAGCACAATACACTTTGTATTCTGTGTTGTAATTGAAATCAATATAATTGAAAATGTAGAAAACACCGAACAACATTTAAATAAATGGTATTCCAATATTGTTTAACAACACGATTCATTTTTAATCGTGCGATTAATTACATGATTAACTTTTTTAATTGCTTGACAGCCTACTGAAAATATATTGCTACTCCACTGTTTGAAGTGGGGGATGATAGATGGTGTGTTCAGGGGTCTAAGCTTCCCTGTCCCTTCATTTTGTTTCATTTACCAGACAGCTTCTAGCTAGAGAGTAACCAGATACAAAACTTTAGTGTAAGGGAACACTAGTAAGCATTAGGAAGTAAGGTGAGGTTAGAAGTCATGCTGCTCAAAAGGAGGAAGAAACTGGGATTCTTCCAGATCCTGTCCTTGGACCCTGGTGGATGGGGCAAAGTTGTATCTTTCACAGCAGCTTCTGGCTATTGGATGCATCTTGTTGATTTACTTTAATCATAGGTGTCCCCAAGTAGACATGCCCATAGAGACCAAAAACCTTTGCGCTTGGACAGTTTTGAGTGTCTTTCTAGGTAAAAATCTAGCAGTGTGAATCATACAAGATGTCTTCATGAGGTAGAATTATACGGTTATCTTCCCTTCTCCCCCTCCAGTCCTCTTGGCGAGTTCTCCATTACTGTACTCTTCTCTCTTGTCCCCACAGTTTCCCAACCGCTGACAGCAGGGGAAGGAATTATAGGTGCTTTTCTTCTGCCCTTCTTGTTGCTTTAATTTCACAGAGAAATGGAGATAAACTCTTTCCACTGGGCAAATAGTCTGCAGTTGCCTTCTTATTAAATGTGTAACAGTGATAATAGGAAGAAGTGCTTTGAATTTTCTTGTGTTCATCAAAGCAATTGCTTACGAAGTCTGCTCCCCAAAATTTTGAGGAGATTCAGGCGTTGAGTAATGTGAGCTTCAGGGAAGCTTATGAACCATTTACAAATGACTGCTGTGGGGTTTTATTGCTTGTGCACTATTGGGAATTTTGATATGGCTATTTCCTGTTTGGCTCCCTGGCCATACCATGTCAATTTGTATTTTAAACATCATTTTTTAAAAAAGGGAAGCTTGTCTAGAGTAGACGCTTGTACTCTTTAATTCATTTTTTTATTACCACCCCTTTTGGTCAGATAGTTAATAGTACATTTTCAGATCTTTGTCAGAAAATGGTATTCTGTAGAACAGACAGTAAGGCAAGGGTAGTATATAGGCAGACCATGGGCCAAATCTGGACTGCCAGACATTTTTGAAAGCTCCCCAAAATCTTTTTATCTACTTTATTATTTATTATCATTTTTTTTTATTTTCTCTGGAGTTTGGGCCTTGACAAAAAATAATTGATTTACCAGGGGAAAGCAAATGGGACATGAATGCCCAGTTATTCTGCTGGTGCTTTTATACTAATAGAATAGTGGGGTAACTGGGAGCACTTTTATGTCAGCTTAGCTAAGAACTTGTGTTTATGTTGAGAGAAACCAAAATACTGTAGTAAATTCTGAATTGGAGAACATATTTAGCTGAAAACATAAATTACTTTTATCATACAATAAATCAAGATGGTATCAGGGCTGCCCAGAGGAGGGCAAGTGGGGCAATTTGCCCCGAGCCCCCGCAGGGACCCCGCAAGCCCTGGCCGAGAATCCCTTCTCTGGCTACCCACCTGGCGGCAGTTCGGGTCTTTGGCAGCATTTCGGCAGCGGGTCCTTCAGTGCTGCCGAAGGCGCAGAGTGAGTGAAGGACCCGCCGCCGCCACAGACTCAGAGCAACTGAAGGACCCGCCGCCGCCCGGTGAGAACAAGCACCGCAGCAGGTGGCGCCTTTTTTTTATGTCCGCTCCCCCGCTTTGCCCCAGGCCCCCTGAATCCTCTGGGTGGCCCTAGATAGTATTCAATGTTTTGAAATCACACTGATTAGATTTAACAGTTTTTTATATCAGTTGGTGAAATATTTAATGGAGAAGTTACAGAATTGTGGTATTTTAGTTGCGAGACATGTCATGTAGCTTCATATTCATTGACTGCATATTTTAAAGTGCTTTTAAGCAACTCTTAATGCTGCATTATTTACACTGTTTTATGATACATACTTCTTTTATAAAGGAAAAATTGTTTGCATTTCTGTTTAATCAGTTTTGTAGTACTTCAGGAAACTGGTATATTTTAGTGAAAAAGGCCCTGAGACACAATTACTACCTGTCTATACTTCGAACCTACTGACAAAATTAATGGTAATATTTTTTCCTCTTACCATAGCATAACAAAGGGTGAAAACTTGGCCCAGTTGAAATCAAAGGTCAGGATGTTGCTTCAAAGTGTTTGTTTGAAATCCGTTGATGTTTATTTTCTAATGTCCACTTACTTTTTCTGAGCTCTGGTCATTTTCTAAATGCATGTTTAGGGATGTTCCATTTATGTACTTTCTACTTCTAGATGTTACTGTCGGTTTAAGTGTTTTATTCTAAAGATGTGTTTTTAAATATAATTGACATTGCGTATGAGTAAGGCTGCAAGTCTGTCATAGAAGTTCCAGATTCTGTGACTTTCCGGGACCTCTGTGACTTCTGCAGCAGCCAGTGCTGGCTCAGGGACTGCCCGAGCCAGGCAGCCCCTAAGCCAGCAGCAGCAGTTTTGGTGTGTGGGAGGGAGCTCAGGACTCGGGGTTGGGAGGTGTGGGGGGATGCTTACCCCAGGGTGGGGGGCTCCCAGGCTCCCATTAGCATGGCTCTGCAATTCCTAGGCTGCAGAAGGGCCGGGGGCTCCCTGCCCCCACAGCTCCCATTGGCTGTGGTTCCCAGCCAATGGGAGCTGCGCAGCCGGTGCTTCTGGCAGGAGCAGCATGCGGAGCGAGCGCCCCCTGGGCCTGGCCCCTCTGCCGCCTAGGAGCTGCAGGGACATGCAGAGGTGGGTAGTCTGGCATAGACCAGCAGGGGTCCCTGGGCACATGCCATTGCTCACTCTGTCTCCCCCAGCACCCGCGGTGCCCTGGGACCACTTCCCCTCTCCCTCCCTCGTCCCCCCTCCGAATACCTGTGCCCCTCCGCCAAAATTTTAGGTAGGGGTATATAGTAAAAGTCATGGACAGGTCATGAGCCGTGAGTTTTTGTTTACTGCCCGAGACCCGTCCATGACTTTTACTAAAAATACCCGTGACTAAAAGGTAGTCTTATGTATAAGAGAGATTCCCACTCTTCAGACTTTATAATCTAAATAGACAATATACCAGCATGGAAGCAAACTGTAAAAGCTTACAAAGTCTGGTGGTGGGAGTTTTGTTGTTGTTGCTTTTGTTTTGTTTTTTGCTGCTTTACTAGCTTCTTCAAATGATTCACACCCTTATCTCTACAGTTGTTCCAGCTTAACTCAAAGAGCTCTCTTCTATGCTAGCTCCATAGAAAGAAATAGCTCACTTTCATAGAGAAAAGTGACTGCATACCCACTGACATCAATACTTTTAGGGGAGGGGAGGGGGGGAAAAGAAAACAAAAATTTTTTTTTTGAAGATGGTTCCCAAATCTCTGGAGGTCTGTGCTTGCTCTCCTCCTGCCACTACAACTGCTCTGGCAGCAGGATGTTCAGGAGCACCGCCAGCTTTTCCGCCGCCCTAGGCGGTGGAAGGTTCCACCCCAAAATGCCGCCCCCCCCACAGAGGCAGCGGAAGGTCCCGCTGCGGAAATACCGTTGCGGTCACCGCCCCCCAAATTGCAGTGCCCTAGGCAACCGCCTAGGTCGCCTAATGGGTTGCGCCGGCCCTGAGGATGTTGGGTCTGCTTCAAGGAGATGACTCCCTCCCTGCATGGGAATGTCTGCTGGAGATTGAATTCAGCCTGGTGAGATCTTCCCTACTGCTTCATAGTTCTTACAGTATAATCAAGTGTTCGGGCTCGGATACAGGGTCTGGACAAAAAAATCATCTAGCATCTGGTTAGTAGGTGCTAAAGATGTCCTCCTATCTTTTTTACTGGACCAAAAAGATGGGAAATTAAGTTTAAAAATAATTTCATTAGGACATGGAAAACAGCACTGTAAAGTCAAGGAGTAATTCGCAGCTCTAATCTGTTCCTTGAATTAACTCTTTACTAGATATATGGTCATACCTCTTTCTGCACTCATTTGGAGAGTGAATTCCTCTTGCTCATTCTGATTTGAAAAAATTGGATGACAAGCTTATGAATTTTCCTCATGATCTTGTCTAACTTGAAGTACTCATTGTTCTGTAATTTAAAGTAGCTTATGGTTGTAGTGGTCTCACTTTTTAGAAAGGTATCTTGATGAGCGTCACTTTAATTACTAATTGGCACAGTGGAGTGGAGATCAGTTGTATGTCTGCCAGTCTGCACTTTCCATTATTCATTGTCTAAATATTTCTGGGTGAGACTTACTGAAGGAAACTTCTTAAGAGTTGTTAGCTTAAAAAAATGATTTTCATGAGGTGCTCCTATCCTGATATTTTTGAATGTTACAAAAAGACCAGCAAACAGACTTGGGTGTATGAATTCTTATCTCCCCCATAGATTAGGGCTCTGATACCTGCTATTGGAGGATCCACTTAATCTTTAAAGGAATTTATTGGTACCCTTCTCGCTCTTTTTTTTTAAACAAGTCTCTCCTATCCCAGCCCGATTAGCTTATTTCTTCAGTTATACTCTTTACCCATTTGTACATCTTCATGCAGAATATGCACATTCCAAAGTAGCTGAACAATTTTCCTCATAGCTGAACAGGTCCTCTGAATATTCTTTAAATTAGAGGATGTTGCTTCTCTGTTGCTGGACTTACTATTTTACCAGGCTGAATGAAATGGGATAGAATGCACTTCTGAGGTTATTTCCCCCTTCCCTCCTCCCCCAGTGAGTCTATTTAAAAGCAAATTAAGCATAGAAACTAGCTTTAATACTTTGTTATACTGTCAGTAAATTAGGTGTTGTATTTCTACTATAACATAAATGCTTTGAGCTTTTGTAAGAGATCTGGGCAGGGTTGGCTGAAAATAGATATTGTGCTTATGTTCCTTTGAATGTTTGACTTGGGAGAATAAAAGATGGCCTTTATATCGTTAAGTGATATTAATAAGAACCAGGTATGAAATGACTGTGATTTAGAAAATTCTTTGATATCTTAGACTTCATTCCAGTTAAATCCTTTAAACTTATTATGCTTAGGAAAATGTAATTACTGCTCTGCCAAATAGCTTGAAGAATAAGCAATACTTAATTGCAGAGTATTCCTAAAAATTACTTCTGCTTAGTCCTTAGTTTCTCTTAAAGTATAATTGTATATAGAAGCAAATATATCAAGCCAGAATATAATCAACCTTTTTTACTTTACAATATTGGTGGATAGTGTGCATAAAAGGCCACTTATCTGACATAGTTTGGAGCAAAGACTGAGTGTTCTTATGATTGGGGAGGCTTTTCTGTTGATTTGATATATTGGTTGGCTGAGTTAATTGTTTCTTGTATGTAATTTAATGCTGGGTGTTCATCCTTTGATGGAGCGTTCAAAGTTGTTTTGTTTTTTTTTTTGCATGGAAATCTTTTCTTGTCTAAATCTAAATAAAATATAGTGATTGGCTTGTCATGGAGAATACTCAAATTGTTTTTCTTTGGTGTTTAGGGAAGACGAAGTGTGTAGTATTGTTCCCTTGTTGCAGCAGTAGCAGGGCAGAACTCGTATATAGGGGTCAAAACTGTGAGAATCTTGTAATGAATCTATAATAAAGATGGTATCCCAACCAAACTTCAGTTAGGTACAGCTCTGGAGTGATTTCTCTGAAAAGCCATGCCTAACCATGTCTTAGTAGAACAAGCAGTGCCTTCTTCCAATCTAAATGTAAAGCTCACTGCTTCACCCTCGCTCTTCTGCTAAGCAGCACATAGTATACCAGCATTTGCTTCAATAGTTAAAGCATGCATAATTTTCTTTCCGGGGCAAAAATGGAAAAGAAAATTCAAATGAGATGCTAGTGTATTTGTTTTACCATGATATTTTGCATGATGACACTGAACTATCAGGAATCTCCAAGACAGGCATCTCAGGCTTCTCACCCTTGTCCTGGCAGGAAGGCATTGAGATTTTCACTCTGGAGGAATAGATGGGAGGGTTCTTCTCATCCCGGGACTTGTGCTCTGAAGCCAACTCAATAATGAAGTTACCCACTTTGAGGGACTGTGGCATGTTACTGTTGATGTGTTGTGATAGGATGCTTAAGATCTTATTGCGATCCTCCTCCCAGTTGCAGTCAGAGATAATCTCGATAAGTTTGGCTGGCCCACCTGGAGTAGTGTGACGAACATAGGAGGCGGAGGAGGATTCCCCCTCACTATGGGAAGACCACCCGTACCATGGAAAGTGATCAGATCACAGTGATGGCCTGGTTTAAAACCATAAATAGAAAATCTAAAAAAACTGAAGGTAGCAATTTACAATGAATCTAAATTTGCAAATGTCTCATTCTTGGCACATACACAGAGGCCTCTGCTCTATTGTCCTCATTTTGGGAGGATGAATCCTCACTTGAATTTGGCTACGGAGATAATGGGAGGTGCAAATCAATGGTAAACCCTCTACTTTGAGTACTTTGTTCATTTTTGGATACTTAATCTCCAGAAAAAATATACCAGAAGTATAACAGATTCAGAAATGGGGGACAGTTACTAGAGGTATGGAAAATTCCAGGATATTTTTAGTTTGTGAAATTAGTTTAAAGAGGAAATGAATGAGGTGACATAAGAGATAAGAATGCTACCCGATTGACTTTCTCTAGCACTTATTTATCTTCTCATAGCACAAGAATAAGGAGATGAATGAAAATTAAATGAATGAATTTTTTTTTATTTAAACACAACATATAGCCATTTTATGGCAGCAAATGCCACAAGTTACAGAGGCAAAGTCTTGGGCTGCATTAATTCTTCAGTAGCCATCTCTGCTTGGAGAATTATCTTTAAAGAGGATAGTGGTGTTTTGGGGAAATCCCTGTGGAGCTGTGGTGGCCAGGGAGATGGGCAGAGCAAAAGAGTCCTGGCATCCAGGAGATTGGCTTAGTTTGGGATTAAACTATTTACTCATTGGGAAAACTGCATTTTCTCCTACCTTAAATTAATTATTTGGAGAAAGCTCAAGTATCTGATTTTCCTTGGATATATTTATTTTTACCATAGTGAAATCCTCCAGATCCCCTCTGACACTTATTTCTAGAGAAAGGGGGATGGTCCAGTCCAAGTTCTGGAAGATTAAGGACAGGAAACAGAAGAATGAGTTTCCCAGGAGGAGAACCTTGAGAATAGAAAAGATTATTCTCCTCAAATAGATGAGCAACCAGTTTTAATTGTGGCAAGCACATTAAAAAAATCATAAGGAAGAAAAAAAAGTAGATGGTGAGCATGCCACAGTAACAGAAGTAGAACAAGATAGTAATTTTGTCCTTGGAGTTTTTTCATAAGGGCACTTTTGCACAAGGAAACGTTCAGATCACCAGTCCATTTCATATAGGTAACTAAATAGTATCAGATCTGGAGTTGAAAACTGGAAATAAGACTGCATATCTTACTTCCAGTACATTAACTTGGATATCAACAACTGTGTGTATTAACTTTAAAAATAAATGATCTGAAATTCCTTTTACTCCCACTTAATCCTGAGTGAAGTATATGCAAAGGAACATCTGATTTTGTGTGGTAACTGGATGATAGCTGGTTTAAGTAAAGATGGTGCTTTTACTCCATTTTATCGGCCTTTTCGTCATTACTTCAATTTCACAGCAAGGATACAATTGCAAAGTATTTCTCCAATCCATCTTTGAAGTCATGGGGTCTACTCTATCAAAGGGATGATGTGGGGAAGACCTGACAAGCAATTGGGCAAAGCTTGAATAATAAATATTAGTATTATTTGAACATTTCTTCTAGAAGTCTGGTTGGCAAAAGTTATCCTAAAGACATTTTTTGTTTTAGAACTATTGGCTTGTTTTAAAAAAGTTTGACTTTTCCACAATAAACTGCAAATTAGTGTTTCTACATCGCTGCAGAACTGGTGTTTACATTTGAACAATGTTATGAACTATGTTCAAATGTAAAATGCTGTCTTAATGCACGTGACTGCCTGATCCATTGTGTTCTTCAAATACAGCAGCTTCAAATGAAGCTATTTCTATGAATTTGCAAAAGGAAGGATTATAAATTGGTCATTTTGTTCTTCTGCTTGGGTTTAATGACAACACTGGAAGGCCTCCTTGTCTCCAACTATATAAATTTACATATGAAGTACTAATGGCAAATACTCGTGTGTTCTGCATGCAAAATGTGTGTAATGTTTTAAGGCCTATTTTAATTAGGGTAGCTAGTTTTTAATTTTCCTCAACATGCTGTGGTTGTTTAGTGTCCCATTCTAACAAAGAATGAAACAATGAAGTAATTAAGACTGATACATTTTTTTTGAAAAAACAAAACAAAAAAACAAACAAATGCAAACTCTGGTTCCAATCAGGGCATCAAAACTCTCTCTCAAATTCTGTATAATAACTTTTGGCCTGATCTTCAAAGTTGTTGATTAACACCTGACTTTTACATTCATTTGCTGGAATTTGAGGGCACCCACCTTTTTATTGCTGTTCCTTTTATGAGCACCTTGAATTCTTAAGGGTTTAGATTTCTGGACCCAAACCTTTACTTTAGGGAGCAAAATCATATAGAACCTATGCTCAGTCACTTTTAAGTGCCTTATATCCAATTAAAAATGCTTTGCAAGATATAAAAATATTATATCTGATCTCCATCTACTCATCTCCTGTTGGGTTTGTTCCTCTTTTCTGTTCTTCCTCCCCCTACTTTCCACAGTTAAGCTTTTACTTGTCTTTGTCCCCAGTCTGAACTATTGAATCCCTTCCTCTTAAGTTGTTTCCACAAAGCCTTCTTTCAGCTTGCCTTATTATTAACTCAGAAGTAAATTCTATGTATGAAGAATATTGTATGCGGATTGTGATGTTTCAGATACTGAAGGAAACTATACATAATGGCTGTACTTATGTGTAGGAAGAATAATTGCTTAGAACACACTTAATGAATGTCAGGACTACTTAGAAGAATACCTTGTCTCAAACGATCTCTTGTGAAGCTTATTTTGTACTATCACTTTTGAATATTCACTTTCCAAAATAGAAGAAGCAGAAGTCTTCACTTTTTATTTAAAAATATGAATCATACGAAATAACAAGTAGTGGCCTAGAGCATTGAATACATAGTATTCACCATTCGGGGCATGAGTTCCCACCACTCTCCCATCCATGAGGGTTTGCGGGAGGAAGAAATTCTCAACACCAAGCCAGCCCTGGAGTCACTCATCCAATTTGAGTTGGTAGCAGCAACTCTCAGTCCCCTGTACGTTCATTACTTTTTTTTCTGAAGTTTTACTGGGGAAATGTCAGTGACATGCTGTTTGCTCCAAGTCCCTCCTGTCCGCTACACCACAGGCTGCTCACCATCAATTTTGATATCAGTGTTCCTATTTTCCTGTTCCTAATGTCCCTCCCATTTAACATCCTCTGTCCCTTCCTTTGGTTTTCCTTGTTTTGTTTCTTCCCATCCTTTGTCTGCTAGGTTGCTTTAGCAGCCGAATTTAGCACATACCCTTAATTTGTCTTCTGGCAGATGTCTAAACAGCGGTAGAGAAGTCAGTTCACAAGCTTATTAATGCCAGCTGACCATTCAGATATCTAGCCTTGCAGTGAGTCTTGTACTAAAGCAGAAGTACCCAATGTCTGTCATAACTTTAAAGCCATTGTTTTGGGCCCTGTCTGCACTATATGTAGATCCAGGCAAAGCTCTCAAATACTAGTGCTCCTGGCCAGCTCTCCTTGTGTTCTCTTCCATCCTCAGGGTAACCAGGTTTTTCTTCCAAATTTCTCGTGCACTCAACATGAGTCAAAAACCTTCTGCAGGGAAATGTCTAGGCCAGGAGGCTTGAATTCAAGCTGAATCTTCAGGGATGTTTCTTCAACCTTATTTGTTTGTTGCATGGAAAACTGCTTTGGAAGCACAGTTATCACATGGAAGAATATTTGTATCACTGCTCATTAAGACTTGCTTTTTATTGCCATGTTTGGCCTGCAGAAGTAAGCCTTCAATTTTGAGTAGGAACTGTAATGCTAGCAATGCAGAATGAAGAAAATGCAAGTATGTTTCTTTTAGGAATGTAAAAGAAAAATGTCAAGTTGTTCTATTCACTGATACTTTTAAAATGCTGAGACTCAGATTACTGTTTTTTCTTTTCTTTTCACAGGCCAGTATGGAAATCCTTTAAATAAATACATTAAACATTATGAAGGATTGTCATATAATGTGGATTCATTACACCAAAAACACCAGCGTGCCAAAAGAGCAGTGTTGCATGAAGACCAGTTTCTGCATCTAAATTTTCATGCACATGGAAGGTGAGTAATTTTTATTTAAAGCTATTCACCTTAAGAATACTTTCCATTTATTTTAACAAAATACAGATGCATTGGTTGAAGTACTATACAAGTGCATATGAATGTTATATAATTTGAATGTTAAAATATTTTAAAGATAGCTTTCATAATGCAAGTGAATTAACTGTAGGTTTCAGAGTAGCAGCCGTGTTAGTCTGTATCCGCAAAAAGAACAGGAGTACTTGTTTCACCTTAGAGACTAACAAATTTATAAATAATAAATAATTATTATTTAATTATTTATATATAATACATTTGTTAGTCTCTACGGTGCCACAAGTACTCCTGTTCTTTTAACTGTAGGTGTTCAGAATAAATCACACTGAGTTGCAACTGTCATTTTTACTTAGATTTCCTCAGATTTTCTTGTTTAACCTCAAACCAAAGATTTTATTTTTGGCTAAGCTTAAATCTCTGTTGGTTTTTGAAATATGTTAAGAGTGGAGTGGCATAGTTATTCCTGGTTTTGTAATGCATTTTTGGACTTTGTGAATAGCACAAAGCTGTACACTGAACTTTACCTGTGAGTAGTCTTCATTGAAGAAAATAGTCGAATTTGGGACAAAATACTAAATTTCGTAAGCAACTAAAAATGCGTTTTCTATACTTATAACTGAAAACTGAAGTTATCTAACTCCATGTTGCCAGAGAAAATTAGGTAATTCCATAGTGTCACATTGTAGATAAATGTGGTGTGTGTGGGTGAAAACTAGCACTGTGCTGCAAAGATTTGAAAAACCCTGGTCCTGCAGGTAGCTTGCCTTTTTTTTTTTTTTTTTTTTTTTTAATATAGAGAACTCTTGCATTTAACTTACCTTTTGCTCTTCCTGATTTTTTTTTTTTTTTTTTTTTTTTTTTTTACGGTCAAATTTGCTCTGAGACTGTCTATATACTACAAGTGCTACAGCAGCACAGTTCTACAGCTATGCGACTGAAGGGGTTTTTCTGTTGCTATGTTGCCCAATTCTTTAGTAGTTATTAATTATTGATTTCTAATTAATACTAATTTAAATAGGGTACTGTAGGTTCTAGTCCCAGGATCTGGCTTGACAGAATCAAGGTTATTGAGTTCAGTATCTGGTTGGGAACCCCAGAGTACACAGTGTAGACACTCAGACTGAGGGGAAAGCAAAGCTTTAATACCTGTTGTGAACACAATTAGTAAAGCCACAGAAGCGCCAAACCACATAAAAGGATAGCAAAAATACAGAGTTACGGTGATATACAATTCCTCACATATGTACTCATATAGTCATACCCTTGCTTGGGGATCTGATGGTAAGAGACAACCTGCTCTGACCCTGGCATGCCAAACAAGGCCCATGGTCCAGATTGATGGACGACAATGACCCCCTTTATGGTCTGGCCTATTGTAGGGCCCAGGGGCTGTCATGAATATTCATTCAAATGCTCAGTCTCCCTTGTCCATATCCAACTTTTATCCTATAGATAAGTATATTAATGATTTTAGCTTATTGCCATATACATCCAGTTAATTGCCAGGGCAAATACGTGGTTAAGCATCTGCTGACAGTCTGTCCAAACATACCCAAGCCTGGTATCAGCTCAACATTCCTGTGGTTATCTGGTAGCATTTTAGACAACCCCTTCCCTTAAGCACACTATTTCCAGTTCCCCAAAACTCAGAGGAACTTGGCCATTTATCTATGCCAGAGTTCGCAGGCCTCAAAGCCTTATGCTAATTTATACCTTTATATTAACTGCTTAAAAAAAAAAAATAATGGAGATATCCCATCTCCTAGAACTGGAAGGGACCTTGAAAGGTCATCAAGTCCAGCCCCCTGCCTTCACTAGCAGGACCAAGTACTGATTTTGCCCCAGATTCCCAAGTGGCCCCCTCAAGGATTGAACTCACAACCCTGGGTTTAGCAGGCCAATGCTCAAACCACTGAGCTATCCCTCCGCCCCCCCCCCCCATAAGCTTATGTCTTACAGGATATGGGCCTGTAGGTTCCTTGCATTACTGCCAAGTGAAATAAAATGCTAAAGATAGCTCTATAGGCTACAACTATAGTAAATCTATCCCCTTGAGAGGTGGTAGTTAGGTTGAGGGAAGAATTCTTCTGTCAACCTAATGGTGTCACTACTGGGGCTTAGGTCAGCTTAATTTTGTGTCTCTCAGGAGTGTGAATTTTTCATGCCCTCTGTGTGATGTATCTAGGTCAATATAGGTTTAGTTGTAGATCAGGCCTGAATCTAGACTTATGTAATATTGATATAGCCATATTCATCTCTGATGTAGAAAAGTATTATCTTTATTTGACACGGTAGAACAGAGTTACAGAAAACATCACATTTCAGATATCTTCACTTTGGTTGCCTCAGTGACTGCGTGCTTAACTTGAAGTATCCAGGGCTTGATATTTCAGAGGTTCTGAGCATCCAGAGCTCTCAATTATTTCAGCTAGAGTTGTAGGTGTCACAGCTAAGCACCCATAAAATGAGGAACTGTTAGTAGCCACATCTTAAACATTTTAATCTAAGTGACTTGACCAGCATCACATAAGAAGCCGGTGGCTGAGGAAGGATAAAGCCCAGATTACCTGGTTCCTAGCCTCATGCCTTTCCCACAAGGACTATCCTTTCTATTCCTGCAGCAATTTGCCTTATTCAGTATGAACCTTCTGGGGGAATGCAAACATGAGAAAGGAAATAGAAATTCTCAGCTGTTTATATTAGGCAAAACCTAGATGGGATTTCAGGGGACGCAGAGAAGGCTGCCTCTGTCGCCCTTCAGTCTTTTTTCCGCTGCTATATTTTAAAGGCCTGCTGCAAACAATGGATGTTTTGGAGCGTCTCAAAAAAAGACAAAAAAATCTTCCTGTCTCTCAGCTGTGTTCCTCTGGGTGGTGGTCACCATTTCCTTGGATTACTTTTGAGGATCAGTGGGTGCATTATACTGTGAGCCCAGAGCTCCAGGTCTCCTGAGCTCCTAGTTACATAGACGTGTTTCACAGAGTTCACCTGGCTGGGGGAACTAAGGTTGCTAATTAAGCCTGCAGGGACAACATGTCAGGAAAGGAGGGAATATAGGCTTGGCAAAGGCATTTCCTAACCACTGTCACTTTCTAATAATGTTTGAGTTACAGATCTATAAAAATAAAATATGAGCACAGCCTCCCCCAACTCCTGGTGCCTGATCTCGATGCTCTTGAGAGCCCTGGGTTTGGTTGAAGTACATAAGGCAGGGTCCCCAAATTGGGGGGCATGCCCCCATAGAGGCATGTGGAGGAACATTGGGGAGGTGGCGTGTGTGGAAGGACCTGGGCCAGCCCCAGGGGGCCACTCTTCCAGACCAGCTCCACCCCCACCCTCGCTCTTCCCCCACCCCCCTGTTCAGCCCCCAGTCCTGCTCTGCCTTCAGGCCCCACCCAGCTTCCAAGGGGGAGGTAGGGAGGGAATGCTACATTTCCAGCCCAGCTCCACCCTCATTCCCTCTCTGTCCCTCCCTCCCCCGACCAGCTCCGCATCTAGCCCCAGCTCCAGCCCAAGCTCTGCTGTTGAGGAAGACTTGGCTGTGTAGTAATGGAGGGAGGACACTGACAGATTCCATTACTGGTTAGGGAGGAGGGTGACTGGAAAAATTTGCTCAACTCCTGCATGTTGCGATGGTCTGGCCTCTTGCTTAGAAAAGTATCCCTCTTCTAAAACAGCCTCTCTCCCCCTCTTCCCTGTGTGCTTCAGCTCCCCTCCCTCTTCTGTTATGTGTATAGAGACATTTAAAGTCAAGGGCCCTACTGGAAGAAAACCCATTGTTCCAATAGGGGAGAGTCATTCAACATTGATGGCTGTGCCATAGCTTCTCAGACAATTTTTCTGCTAGGTGTCATGCCACTGCCACAAAATGAATGCTCTAATCAACAAAGGAGGTTGTAATGCAGCATGAAGGTCATGCTCCAAATGATTACAATGGAAAATAGAACCCCTGAAACAACATGTGGTTTATAATTTGATATTGACGCATCCTCAGTTTCACATTGACCACTGTGATCAGTAAATAATCGATGACAGTCTCCAGAAAAGTACCGGTATTATATTGGTGTTGTAAACAGGTTCCAACATCTCTTACTACATTTTGCTTACCTAAAAATTTTAGCTGATGTGGGATTCCATTTTCTAAATATTGCCATAGTGTGTTGATAGTTATCTGCTGCATTTCACCAAAGAAGTGGTTTCTCTTCAGTGGTGGATAAGTCATCCATATATGTAGCTTTATCTACATCAGGGATCGGCAACCTTTGGCACATGGCGGGCTGGGCCGGTTTGTTTACTTGCCGCGTCCGCAGGGTCAGCCAATCGCGGCTCCCACTGGCCACAGTTCGTTGCTCCAGGCCAATTGGGGCTGCAGGAAGCGGCGTGGGCCAAGGGATGTGCTGGCCGCCGCTTCCCCGCATGCCAAAGGTTGCCGATCCCTGATCTACATGATGATTTTAAAGCTCCATTGGATGAAAATAGCTAAATAAAATTTAGATAGTGATCTTTGAAAGACTTTCCACTGTAAACTAGTCTCTTGTGCTCCAGTTCCATAAGGTAACTGAGCCCAGGAACTTGACAGTTTTTTTTAAAAGATAACATGAGAACATCTGCAGTTACCTTAGAAAGGATTTAAAAAAAAGCGTGGAAGGGATATAAATCTGTGCGCTTCAGGATATAAGCCAACTTCTTACTTAAGGGGTTAGGAGGAAACTTCCTACACAGATAGGTGTCACCGTTCTGGTTGAGCTCCTTGTAGACACTCACCAGGCTGCTGAGTTTGGCTCTCAACACTGGACTTCTGTGTTTTTTGGCTTTCTGATCATATTCCAGGTACTACCTCTGGCTTTGGGTCTCTAGGCACACAGGGTACAGATCCTTCATCTAACTCTGGCCCCTCTCCGAACTGGGACTTTATTGCCTACTTGCCTAGGCCCTGATATTAGCATTATCCTCGCAAGGCTTTCCAGTAACTTAAGTACATCCATTCCAGAACTCAGCATTGTGGGCACTCTGCTTTATGGTTTATCCCTTCAGAGACATCTAATAGCTGAAGCAAACCGCTAAACTTGCATATGATTTCCAACACAATAACTCTTCATTTTAGATGGGGTCAGAGGTACAGATCTAGGCAAAATAAGAAACATCTGCGCAAAAATTCTTCCCTCGGTTTCCTCAGCACTTTGCAGCATTCTTTGGGACTGTACTCTGTGTCTTCTCGTGGTTCCAGGACTCCGTTCCTCCAGGTCAGGGTTCTCTTCCAGATCCTGGAGTCACTGTCTGAACTCTGCAGTTCATTTCCTCTAGCTGTGGCTGGTGTCCCGCAGTCAGATAGTTCTCTCTCCCTCCTCAGCCCCTGGTTTTAAAGAGCTGTACCCGCACCTAGGCTGTATCTACACTTAATATGCTACGGCAGCAGTGCTTCAGTGTAGACAATCACTACAATGATGGGAGGGGTTCTCTTGTTGCTGTAGTTAATTGACCTCCCCTAGAAGCAGTAACTAGATTAAGAGAAGAACTCTTCCATTGACCTAGCCCTGTCTAAACTGGGGGTTAGATTGGCATAGCTACGTCTCTCAGAGGATGGATTTTTTTACATCCTGAGAGACACATCTCTGCAGACGTAAGTTTTCAGTGTAGCCCATCCCCTGGTTTTTATGCCCCTTATGGAGAAAAGCCACTGCTCTAAACCCCCACTCTGTGGACAAACTTGGTTGAACTGGTTCCCATAGGCTTCAGCCTTTCCATTGTCCTAAGGTGCTCCCTCTTGAGTAAGAGCTGTTTTGGTGATGACTATCCATTGCTCCTGATCTGGGAGAGACATGACACCAGCCCTGATAGCAGATGACTGACTATATATCCCCTGAGGCATTTAGTGATGCAGAAACTTCCTCAAATCAATCACAATTCAGAAGTGTTATGTAGGTCTCCACATAGTCACAGCAGGTTAGTACACAATTGCCCACTTTGGGATTTTTGCACCTTCTCCTGAAACATGTGGTGCTACCTGCTGCTGCAGGCTGAGTAATGAACTAGATATTTCTGGTCTGTTAATTCTTAGGTTAATTGTTTTGAATGCATTCTTAAACTAAACAGCAAAGACTAAATATACACACAATGCTCAGTGTAGAAATAAAGTGTTCTATAAAAATTATGACACTCTTTAAAAATGATGATGCTGGTGTTTCAACCACAAAAGCAAGCAATGCAGTGTTGTGGGTGACATTTGCCAACAGGTAAATAGATATTAGATCAAGAAATCATTACTTACTATAAACAGCAGTACCTGGCATAGGTAGGTGGATGGATTAAAGGGCAAATATTCAACCTTGGGATTCCTAACAATGAGTATAGCTTTTGTTTTATACATAACTTATTTTTATGGTAATATGGAAGAAAATGTGTTTACAGTTTTTTACATTTGCTATTGTATGAACTGACTTCTTTGATATTCAGTCATAACTCTATGTTCTGAATGTACATTAAAAATACTTATTGGTGTGTTTCAGAAGCACTGATTGTTAATAAACCATGCTTGCAAAGATTGTAAATACACTTTGTGGAGAGGGGAGAATATTGCACATTTTTTGCAGCGTTTAACTACAATAAACTGGCACTTAAATCCCACCCAAAAAAGATGTCTTTTATGATTTGTTTGCAAAAGTCATCTTGAGTGCAGACCATTTGAGCTTGTAGGGTTTAGGTGAAATGTCTTGAAACATAGACCATGAATCTGCAATGCGCTGCACCAAACAAGTCCTTGAGTCTTTGGTTTACACCTAAAACTTAAATCAACCCAACCACGTTTCTAAGGAGCGTGAAAAATCCACACCTGTGAGCTATGTAGGGGTAAGGCGACCTAACCCTGGTTGTAGATGGTGCTAAGTCGATGGAAGAATTCTTCCATCAGCCTACCTACTGCTTATTGGGAGAGGTGGATTAACAGCAGTGAGAGAACACCCCACCTCCAACCCATCCCCCGGTTGCTGTAGTGAGTGTCTACACTGAAGCGCTACAGCAGCACAGCTGCAATTGTGGTGCTGTAATGGTTTCAATGTAGACATAGCCTAAGTATAGACATCACTAGATTGATGGAAGAATTCTTCTATTGACCTACCTACCACCTTCTGAGGGGATAGTTTTACTACAGCGTCTGAAAATCCTTCTGTCGCTGTAGCAAGCATCTACACTGCAGCACCACAGCCGTGCTGCTGAAGTGCTTATAGTGGAGACCTACTTTAAGGCTCTGCCTGTGTATAGTGGTCTGCCTGCATGGAGTCAGTTGTGAGGCCTTAGCAGGGGACTTTATATTTTAAAACCTCATTTCTTAGCTGAATTCTTAACTTAGCTTGCAGTCTGGGTGATACTTTAGTGGCCCAGTTGTAAACACTTGATAATACAGGTTAGTATAATACTTGCATCTCCTTAAATGTGCAAGGGCACTAAGCATAGCTACTTCTAAACTTTTTAAAACTCTTGCCCATTGTACAAAAGGAGAAGTGTCTGTTAAAATGAGACAAAAGCTTTTGTAGAAGTGTGGCGCATCTATATATTTTTATTACAACGCTTTAATCCTCGCTTCAGAAGATTCACCCTTTTTAAATTGACTTTGAAGATCTTGGCTTATTCCTTAGTCATAGTGACTTTTATAACAGACCATTAAAATATTGCAGAAGTGTGGAAAATTGTAATTCTAAGCAATTATCCAAAGCCTTTCTACACAAGATATGTTTTTGTAAGGAGAACAAAGCTATTCTTTTTAGATGGGGAGAAGCACTTTTGCACTTGTGCTAATGGTAAATGTATCTCAAAATAGTTATTGAAAATTAAAGAATACTATTAGAATACTAATAGATTTATGAATATTTCAAAATATTGAAAACTAATTCAATTTCAACTTGCTGATCAATTTTTGTTTAACATTCCAATTTAGAACAATACCTTGCTGTGTTTACATTTTCTTGCATTAGTTTTTCTGGAGGGGAAAAAGTGCGTATACATGAAAGCAGAAACTATCAAATTAATTCTTTATAAAGGTTTGAACGCTTAGAACAACTTCGTGAATTAATTGCTGTAACTTGCTGAAGTTTTTCCAGAGGAAAATTCTAACGATACCAGACAGGTGTTTAATAAACTTAATTGAACAGCTCTGATACCATCTGTGAAACTTTTTTCTTTTCTGTGGCTCTGTTTCCTTTTGGGGCTTGTGGAGGATCAGAGGCTACTGCTGAGAGAAGTCCGTGTTTGTGAGTGAAGATGCAGAGGATCTCGTATTCTAACCTGACTGCTTTCTTGGGCTCATCTGGTGCATTTGGAGCTGCTTTTTCTTTACAGAAATATCTGATGTGCAGGCTAGGCTGTAATACTACTTCATTACTTGATTTTTAACGGCCATCAGTTCACTGTATAGAGAAGAATCAAAAGACCCTTCAATTCAGTGTCCAGAAAACTTGCTGGTGGCATTGGGGGAAAACAATGTGTGAAGAATCAGAGTATTCAAGTGTGGCTGGCTTGCTTCAGTGTCATCTGTCTTTTAATCTGTAGATGCTGCTTAATAACATGGAGACTAAAGACATTTACAGCTCTTTACATTTGAGTCATTTTAATTGAACTGATACTTAGATAAGTAGTCTCTGCTAATAGTGTCAAATATATAACTATTGTATCACTACTGTGTGTAGTTTTTCTGACAACTTACTACTTCAATATTTGTACTAAAACAAAATGCACAGTACACCACAACCACACAAAGCAATTAACTTGTAAATACAAATTAAAACAAGCTTACCAAATAAAGTAAACCTTTTACAACTTCAAAAACAGATTACAGTAAGTTTTTTATAATTGGATAATCACCTAAATACCATTTGTTTGGCAGCTTTAATGCTTGAGATTTTAAATGAACACTTAATAAAACACCAGGGCAGTTAAGACCATTAAAAGTAACATATGGAAACCTGTTAAATCTTCGGAATCAAACTTTATTGTTTAGATCAGTTGACATCGCTGCTTTGCAGACAGTACAAAACTTACTTTATTTTTTCAAGGTCTGAAATAGGAGAAAATGAAAAGTTGCATGTGCAAGAGGTACAGGTTAGAATTAAAATTAACCTGCCTACAGTTATTTTTACATGCCCAGGATTTGCAAACCCAGTTGATTCTCATTCAGGTAGGTCCCCCTACTGCTATCAGTATCCTATTGGGAGGGTAGTGAATTCAGAAGGAATGAGACACTAGAGGGACTCCAATATGGTGTAACTCAGTGGTTCTCAACCAGGGGTCTGGGGGCAGGTTTCAGGTGGTCCACCAAGCATCGCTGGCATTAGACTCACTAGTGCTCAGGACAGAAAGCCAAAGGCCCGCCATGCAGGATTGCAGCCTGCATCACCGGGGGCTGACGCCAAAGATTGAACAACTTAGCATTGCAGTGCCACTGGTGGTGTGGGGCCCTAGAAAATTGCCCTGCTTGCTACCCCCTAATGTTGGCTCTGGCTTTTATATGCAGAAAAACAGTGGTTGTGGCACAGCTGGGCCATGGAGTTTTTATGGCATGTTAGGGGGGGCCTCAGAAAAAAAGATTGAGAACCCCCAGTGTAAGTATGTGTAAGGGAGTTTGATTGTAAAGGAGTTTAACTTACTCCATTATATGCCTTCCTTCTTAATATGGGATATTGGTCTCTATCTCATTGGCAGTATTTTACTTTCTAACAGATTTTTCTTCTTGATCACAAATATTGCCTTATTGTTTTGATGTTCACTTTCCTTTAATAAACTCTCCAGCAGTAGTTTCAATACCTTCTTTCGTAATATTGCGTTTCATTTTAAGGTTGAAAGAAAAGCTAGGCTTCTATAGCAATCTTGTAAATCAGATCTATCCCTTCATCTCAAATGATCTTTGTAAGGTAATTCATAATTCTCGGGTGGAAGATTGAATCTTTCATGAAGTCTGCAACTTAAACGTAGGAAGCTGTATTTTGTCATGTTAACTCCTGAGGTTGCAACTTCCAAACTGGACTATAAATCTACTTGAGTTCTTGTGTTGGCTCAACTCCTTGCTCCTGTAGGGTCCCTGATCTTGCATTGAAAAAGGTGGAAACTTTGATTCAAGGAATGAAACTGTCCCAAAAATTGAAGAGTAATGGTAAATTGCCCTTCAGGGAAAGATCCTTCTCAGCATAGACATTGCCAACATACCAACTGCAGAACAAAAATAATCTTAAATAGGTAATTGTAGTTCTATTAAAGGATGAGTTTATTGTGCTAGACATTAATTAGTAATTGATTATTTTCATTTGAGGACAGGATTGGAAAAACTTACTTCACACCTCATAGAATTAAGTCTGCCAATCAGGGTGAAAAATACATGTACAACCAAGACCCATGCATATTCAAAGGAATAATAAACTGTCTTCTGTTTAACTGTACTGTCAATTAGCTTTCTACTTAATGCATTTTAAAAAATGTAATTTACTATCTCTTCCTTATACTTTTTCTCTAACTTGTTCCATCAGTCTGTCATCCACACCCACTAACCCCCACTCTGCATAGATTCTGCAAAAATTGATGACATTCCCCTGGGAAAGATTGCTACTCACCATGGGTGAGTGAACAAGTGGATTTTTCAAGTGCTTTTTGAGGACAAATGACTACATCTGCATATTACTAAATCATATTACAGGTACACTCAAAACAGTTTTTCAAAGGCTCCACAGTTTATCACTAATCTAAGATTTTTTCAGATTTTTATTGCAAACCATTTCATATCATTCCGGTTGAAGTCAAGCATCTGAACTAGCTTCTGTTGGAATGTGTAGTCTTAAGGAAAAAGCTGTTTTTAAAATACGTGATATATATATGACAGTTCTTAATTTTTAACTGTGTGTAAGCCAAAAGGCCTTTCACCTGGTTAAACCTGTGGATATTTTTGTGTTGTGTAATATTTGATTCAAAGATGATTTAGGACCATATTATTTCAATATTTAATATCTATTATAAAAAGGTTTAAAGTTCAATAGCAAAATACCTTCATACATTTGCTTCAGTCTTTGGCTTATAAGTAAGGATGGCTACATCTGATAACTGTCTGTCAAAAGTTCACATTTTCAAAAACTAGAACCCTATCTTAAACCAAATGTTTGGAACAGTTTTTTTTTAATGTCTCACCTAACTGAGTATTTCTAATGGTATTTTCATTGGTCAGCGCTGATAACAGAGGGCACCTATGGGATGGCTTGCACAGTTGGGCCCTGAGTGACCAGTGGATGCAGTGCAGTTGCTCTCCAGGAGACTGACAGGAATTGTTGGTGGCAGCAGTTCTATGCTTTTTGTGCTTATCCTGCACATTTTTTGAGTCTAGGGTCAGTGGCTCCGATTGGCCAGTGTAATCAGCACAGTCAGGATGCGCACCCTTTTGCGGCAGCCTCTACTTTTGGGGCAGTAAGGTTATGGCATCCAGAAATTAATCGTGTTCCATGTTAACCCAGTGGTAACTGGCATCCAGGGTACTATGTCTGAATGTAGTTGGGCTGAGGCAATGGGGATTGACCCCTTTAATTAAATACTATTGAACAGCCCAACTACATTCAGACATAGTACCCTGGATGCCAGTTACCACTGGGTTAACATGGAACACGATTAATTTCTGGATGCCATAACCTTGCTGCCGCAAAAGGGTGCGTATCCTGACAATACTGATAGTTTAGAGAGCCTCTGCAGTGAAGGGGAGAGGGAAAGGCTGGTCATGATGAGACCATTACAATTCAAAATGTCCTTACTAAAATGTACTGGCCTTTATTCCAGTATTCACATTTTCAGTTAAAATATTCTTAATGTGCTGGTGGTATTGCAGAGTAAGAAGTCTTCATCTCAGCTACAGGCATAACTTTGGAACATAGTTTAACTGATTGTCAGATAATTTATAACACATTATGCTAGTTTTTTAATCTTTGAGAGAGGTTTTTTTTAATAGTACCTCAGTTTTCAATGCTGTTAGACACCTGGTAATTGACTATATTTGAATAGGTCATGAAAATGAAAGGTGCTGAAAATTATATTGATATATTGTCATCTTTAAAAGTGATATGCAAAGCATGCAGTCACAAATGAGATGGACTGAGGCGACAATATTTTACCTCAATGAACGGGGGAGGATGCTCTTCTCCACTCTGTCAAGAAGTGACTCTACTCTGGGAGTTATTGCCAGTCAGTAGATATAGAAGCCAGGAATACAGAATGACTTAGCAGACCAACTGAATAGATAATTTACGAGTCACCATGAGTGGTCTCTTCGCCCAGATCTGGCCAAATACATCTTCCAGCGGACAGGTTCCCCAAGTGGACCGATTTGTGACAGTCCAACAGAAAACATCAGTAGTTCTGTTCCATATGAGGTCACAGCCCAAGATCCATAAAACGACTTTTTACTGATATGGTTAGGCAGGCTCCTCTATGCTTTTCCACCAATCCCATTCATTTGCAGGATGTTGCCAAAGATAAGACTGGACAAGACTGGAGTCACACTTGTAACCCCAGCATGGGCCATCAGCACTCTCCACAATTCTCCACTCTCCTGGCACTATCAGTGAAACCTGCAATTTCACTTCCACTAGACTCAGACCTAATCTCCCAGGATCACGGTTGCCTACTCCACCTGAGCCTACAGTCCCTTCACTTAACTGCATAGATGCTCCATGGGTAGATGCTAAAGAGCACGCTTGCTTGAAAGATGTTCAAGAGGTCCTGCACAATAGTAAAGCCTTCTATGAGAGTTACTTACCTTGCTAAATGGAAACTTTTCTCTATCTGGTCTTGCCGATATGGGGTATCACCGACCGGTTCATCAGTTCAACAAATTCTGGACTACGTATACCTGAAACACCAAGATTTTGCAGTTATACCATCAAAGTACATCTGACTGCTATTTCAGTGTTCCATCCTAAAGTGGACAATCGTTCTGTTTTCTCCAATGACATGGCCATAAGGTTTTTAAAGGTCTTAGTCAAATGATATCTTCAATTGCAAGAGCCCATTTCCTTGACCTTCTAAACTTAGTATTGTCCAGACTTATTGGTTCCCCATTTGAACTGCTGGCTACCTGCTCACTGCTGCATCTATCCATGAATGTGGCATTTTTTGGTGGCCATTACCTTGGCCAGAAGAATAGAGAGCTGCAGGCATTAATGTCGGGACTTCCTATATGATGTATTTTAAGGACAAGGTATACCTGCGTCCTCATCCAAAGATCGCCCCAAAGATGGTTTCCTCTTCTTCCATAATCCAGCCAATTTATTTGCCTGTATTCTACCCAAAATCACATACAACCAGAGTGGATGAGTGTTTGGATACCTTGCCTCAAGGCTTCAGGGACAATGCTAGAGTGGGACAAGTTATTCTCTAATCTTTATTGAAATAAATTCTGATTCCACTTCCTGTCTTACAGTTTGAGAGTTGCCAAGAGTGGAATGCATGTGTGCAATCACTCAAATAAAAAACAGTTGCTAACCTGTTCCATAAGTTATTCCTTGAGATGTTTTGCACATGCCCATTCCACAACCCTCTTTCCTACCCATCTCATTGGAGGTACAGCAGGAAAGAACGGGGGAGATGGGGTAGGGGTGGCTTTTCCCTTTAAACCTGTGTGCAGTGGCAAACGGCAGTAGGGGAAGCTTGAGCTGCCTAACAGGTTCTGCAGAAGGAAAAAGTTTCCATATCTCAAACAGTTACAGAACAGATTAGTAATGGGTTTTTTTAGCTTTTAGAAGATACTCAAAACACACAGACTTGGAAAGAAACTGTTGGCTTATAGTGTAAGCCATTCCATTGCATGCTTCACTAGTAAATTTCGGTAGGAAAAAATGCGCTAGCTAAAACGTATATGAAAGAGCACTCTGTTATAAAAATGTCTGCAATTTGGACTGATCACTTTAAAATCAAGTTTGGATCCAGATGCAGACTTTTTCAGGGCTTCAGAGTTGTTAGGGATCCCTGTTTTTTATTTGTGTTCATCTGATCTGTAAAATACTTATATTGAGGCAAAAGCATTAAAAGTAATAAGGTTCTTTTCGTAAGAAGTAAGCTGGGAATGGAAAGGGGAAACTATTCAACTATGGGGGAAAGGGAAAGTAATTACAAGCTAGCTTAAAAGTTGGAAAGAGTAACAAATTGTGCGAAATTGGAAGGGGTGGAAGGGGGAGATTAGGGACTCTAAGGCTGCATTTACATGCCTGTTAGTCTTTACTTTGGTTAGAGCTGTGTTTCCTAGTGTACGGGAACTTCTCTTGATGAGATTTCCCAAGTTGTCTTGTGCAAAAAGATAACAGTTGTCTCCTATTTTATAGGAACCTGATGCAGAAATAAACACTAAATGCTTTGCATACCTTAACTGTTATCATATTCAGTCAAAATAAGCATGTCAGTAGTTTTCAGCTGTTTGATTTGTATGCAGTAATACTGTGCATACCTTTTTATGGCTAAAGTAAAATGTAGGATAGATCTAATCAAAGCTTATGAGAAACTACAAAGGTTTTGTCTGAGCATAGTTAGCAACTGTTTCAACTACAAATCTTCATGACAAAGGGACAGTCTGGCCTGTACATTTTTTTAGTAAAATTGTTGAAACTGACTTTTTTTAAAGCAAACCATGCAATAACTTAAACATGGCTCATTATTGCATCTCCATTGTTGTATATAATCAGTTAATCTATCATAATTAAAATAACAGCAATAATTAAAAAATCTATTTAGTGGAAAAAACAACCTAAAAATCTGCAATAATCATGATTAAAACCATAGTTCTTGAATATTTTAGTTCAGCTCTAGAGGTAACATCACTGTATGAAATGTACTTTTATGCTAATGTGGCAAACATGAAATATGAGAGAAATCGTACTCTAGCTATTTTCTGGAAACGGGTGAAAAAGATTATTTAACCAGTGTTCAAGCAACATAGCTTGCTGGGTATTGGTACAGCCTGTGTGGTGCTTTGTCAGTTTTTTCAGCAATATGTGGCTGCAAGCAAGAAGGTCAAAGCCATATTTCAAATGCATTACAGTTCAGTTTATACATATTAAGAAGTTCTTGCTATGTCAGTTTACATAATTGTACTGAGCAAAATGGTTCATTTGCTTTCATTGCTAACAATAGGTAACACATTAATAAAATGAGACTAAATGCAAATCCCCAAGCACAGAAATTCAAAGGTAAGAGTCCTGTTGTCGAGGTACTATTTTGATCCCAAACTGTGAATTGACGTGATTGTGTGGGTTTAAACCAATATCTACCTTTTAAAATATGTAGTACAGAATTTCATCATTACCACTGCCTATCTAAAGCTTTGGGGCTTAATTTAACTTAAATTGTACTTCATCCTTGAAATCAAATAACTTTCATCCCCCTCCCTTTTTTCCCCTTGGAAACTCATTAGCAAAAATTAGTGCTAGTGACTCGCCAAACTTGCTGAGTTATGACTGATTATTCTTTTGCTACCTGGAGTATGTGCAAATGACCAAGAGAAGAAGGCCTGTTTGTTCCAAAGCTGTTTTTAATCAGATTATCTAACAGATTTCTTAATTTAGTTAAATTTCCTCATCACTTCCTACTCACCTCATTTAAGAGTGAAGTCAGTATGTAAAAGCATAAAAGGATGTATTTTTATTTAAACCTCTAGTCTGTTTTACTTGAGAATGGCTGATCGTTCAAACTGCTCTGTTCATAATAAAAAGTTTAGTCACACTAATTAGCATTTGTGTATAATTTGTAGCTTTACCCATATACTGGAACATAGTGGTGTTTTTAGAAATCAGGAATGCTAATTCCAGTGGTTACTGGAAGTTTACCTTATAGGCCAGTTTGGTAGGTATGGATTCCCAGAATGGAGGTATGAATTCCCAGGATGTACACATTCTCAGATACCAACAGAACATTTTTTATTATAAGGTACAGGCCATCTAAGTAAACCTACCTCACCAATTGCTGTTGTGGAGTAGGAAGTGCAAGATTGAAGAATGATGTGTAAATGACACTAAAATCCTCTTCTGAGGTAGTTAAGACATAGAGCCTGTTTATCCTACTCTGTGTAATTTTAGGTTGAATCCAGTATATTCTGGCTTTGTATATAATTTCCTTTTGTAATAAGGCCAGCTACATTCTCAATTCCACTTACTTCAGTTGAGCAAGAGTGTCTGAGAGGAGGATTTGGCCCTGATTATATAGTATTCCTACACCTGTTTTTCATACCTCTCTTGAGTAGCTATGTAGTTTTCAGTGTTAGATATAATAATAAGCTTGTCCTTTATTTTCGAATAGCTCATGATTGACTTCAGTTTATATGAATTAGAACTGGAAAAGTTTAGTCTTAGAGTACTTTATTTTCAATATGCTACTGTATCACATGTAATATAGAGATCAAGGTCATTCTTTTCTCTGAGCATATAGACTAAGTTAAGGGTCTGCAGGCAGAATAAAAACACATGAATTTCCTTTTAGAAAGAATACCATTCACTTGAGTCAGCTGTGACAGAGGTCTTGCTAGGATTTTTAATAGACATCAATGAAATCAGGGAGACTAGGTTTTCTTTCACACATGGGCCTCCCCCATGAGGAAGATAGCAGTCCCTCAAATGTGAGGGTGGAGATTTGTTACTAGAGTTTCAGCAGACGGATGGAGTCAAGAGCTTGTCTAAACACAACAGTTTGACTTAAATCAGTTTTAAAATGTATTTAAATTGGTATAATATTGTTAACCTTGTGTATGGACACCTATATCTGTTTAAACCTGCCGTATCAGTTTATCTTGATTTACAGGCATAATCTGATAAGAATGTCCACGCAAAGGTTTTAAGTCTGTTTAAAACAATACCTTTAAACCAGTGCTGTGTGTGTAGACCAGGCTTAAGCAAGAGCATATTGTGAACTTCATTATATTCAACTTTATCGTTTAAAATGGATGAAGTTGGCGACCAGGGCAGTTGTGTAACTTGTCAATGTAATATCAAAACAAAGTAATATTTAATATTTTAGTTTTATTCTGTAACCTTGAATTCCTCAGTTTTCCATCTGTTTGTCATTCGGTCTCTAAATATTTATAGTTTACAAGTACATAAAGTATATATGTCTAGAGATGTACCATTTACATAAGGACATCCTGTAGACATAAACTTTCAGTGAGACATTTGTTTTCTTCTTACTACCAAATATAAAGTTTGTTTACCTAATCTCCTAGGCTGTGTAGCAGTGTGCATTTCTCATCCTGTTATAAATTACTAATTTACTTAAAGCTGATCTACCAGATGTTAACTTTGAGTATTGAGATTACTTTCTCAAAAGATAATACATAAAATGCTATTTTTTGCTGGAGTGGTGTGTGCGTGCGCTATTTAATAGAGAAGGTTAGAGAACAGGAAACTTACTGCTTGTTTCTTAGTACTGAAAAGTAATATGGCTATGGAAATATAAGGATAGTTGTATTTGGAGGTATTGCTTATTACATTTTGTATTGAAAAATCAAAGAAAAAACTTGTCTGAATATAGACTTCACTGTGCATTTTTCTAAATTTAAATGAAATTGAATCTTAATATTAAGAAAATGCTGAAGATATTTGTAGGAAACTTTAAAACTGAAGATATTATTTATTATATAATTGAGGTGTATCCTGGAACAAAATTGGATTGAAAGTGACTGACAGTGTGACTGACTTCAGACATTAACACCCTTTATTTTTTTATACTGTGAGCACAAATGGACAGTAGGTTTTACTATATAAACTATGAATCTGAATGTGTTTGTGTAGTGTACATCTCAATGTACGGGGGAGAAATTGATTTTTTTCTTGTTTGTTTAAACAGTGGATTTAAGAGAAGTCAATATTGATGTGCTAACTGTTTTCTTGCTAGCAGATTAAGGGGAAAGAGTCAAGAATATTTATTATAATGACTACAGAAATGAAAATGACAAGCCAAGTAATACCCTTTTTATATATGCTTATTTCAGGTTTGTCTCACTAATTTGATTACTCTTCAAAGTCACTCTGTTTAGGCCTATTTGACACTTTTTAGCCTTAATAGTTAGTTCTGCCTACCGTATGCGCTCAAAGACTTTTTGTAAATGCTCCAGTTGTTCTGCCCATGAATCAGAAAAGATGGCCACATCATTAAGGTAGGCAACTGCAGAGTCTCCCAGTCCCACTAGGAGACTATCTACAAGTTTTTGGGAGGTGGAGGGCACATTTTGCAGCCCGAAAGGGAGCATGTTAAATTCATACAGCCCTACATGGGCGATGAAGGCTGACCTTTCCTTGGCGGATTCATCTAGCAGTACTTGCCAGTACCCCTTGGTTAAATCTAAGGTAGAGAGGAACTGAGCACGTTCCAGTTTCTCCAATAGGTCATCTGTGCGTGGCATTGGATAGTTGTCTGGGTGAGTTACAGCATTTAGCTTACGGTAGTCCACGCAAAAGCATATCTTCCCATCTGGTTTTGGAACTAGATCCACTGGAGATGCCTATGCACTGTTAGAGGGGTGGATTACGCCCATCTATAGCAAGTCCTGTATCTCCCGTTATATAGCAGTTTTGGCTTGAGGAGACACCCGGTAAGGTTGGGATCTAATTGGGCGAGCATTACCTGTGTCAATGGAGTGATATGCCCGTTCGGTCTGTCCTGGGGTGGCTGAGAACATCGGCGCAAAGCTAGTGCACAGCTCCTGGATCTGCTGTCGCTGCATACATCGAAGTGTTATGGAGAGGTTCACCTCTTCCACACCACTGTCACTTTTTCTTTCGTAGTAGACACCTTCAGGCCACTCAGTGTCCTCTTCTCCCTGGGCTGTAAACTGACAAACCTTTAATTCTCTGGAATAAAAGGGCTTTAGAGAATTAACATGGTATGCTTTAGGGTTGAGGTGGAGGATGCTATGAGATAGTTAACAGCTTCCAGGCGCTCTTGGACCATGAATGGCCCTTCCCACGATGCTTCCATCTTATGGGCCTGGAGTGCCTTCAAGACCATGACCTGGTCCCCTACTTTGAAGGAACACTCTCTGACATGGTTATCATACCAGGCCTTTTGCTCTTCTTGAGCATCTTTTAGGCTTTCTCTAGCAAGAGTCTCGGAGGGTGTTTTGTACGTTGTTTACAAAGTCCAGAATGTTAGTTCCTGGAGAAGGCGTAAACCCTTCCTATTGCTGATTCACCAACTGTAATGGCCCCTTAACCTCGCAGCCCTACACAAGTTCAAATGGTGAAAACCCTAAACTGGGATGTGGTACAGCCCTATAGGCAAAACTTCAGTTACAAAAAACAGGAATAAACCTCCCTCTTAGCATAGGGAAAATTCACAAGCTAAAACAAAAGATAAGCTAACGCATTTCCTTGCTATTACTTACAGTTTTTGTAATCTTGGATGCTTATTTCAGGCAGTGTTTTAGGAGATCGTTTTTCCTGCCCTGGTCCCTCTCTGTCCCAGAGAGAACCACAAAGCGAGCACAAAACAAAAACTCCCCCCACAGATTTGAAAGTATCTTCTTCCCTTATTGGTCCTTTTGGTCAGGTGCCCACCAGGTTATTCGAGCTTCTTAACCCCTTAGAGGTAAAGGAGGGATTTTATGCTACCCTTAGCTGTATGTTTATGACACCCCCTCTTTCTTGATTTGAGGTAAAGATCTGGGATGGCCCTTACTAATGACATCTGAGGCAGGATGTATGCAGTGTTGTAGCTGTGTCGGTCCCAGAATATTAGAGTGGAGCATGGTATGCATCTATGTCACAGAACAAATTGGGAAGGATGGTTTAGTGGCTAAGGCATTTGGACCGGGGCTAGGGAGATTGAAGGTAATACCCTGCCAAAGGCTTCCTATGTGGATCTTGGGTAGTTCTCTTAATCTCTGTTCCTCAGCCTCGTATTTACAAAATGGAGGTAATATCGTGTTGTCTTGCATGTTTAGATTGTAAGCTCTTGAGAGCAGGGCCATCTCTTGCTATGCTTGTATAGTGCCTAGAACATTGAGTCCCTGATTTCAGTAAGATTCTCTACAAGAGGAGGATAATATTCTGTAACACAATCGCCATCCAAGATTTCAGTAAGGACAATTGTCTCTGTAGCTTGAGAAGGATGAACGTCAGTCTGTGTTGCACATGTGAATTCAAGTTGTGTTATGAAGCGCATATGTTATGTGGGAAATGGGTTTTTTGACAGCATCTCCAACTTCTGCTACTATTCCCTTCCTATGTGATTCTGGAGCTGGGTAGGTTCCGCTGCTGATAGGGGAGCGTTTGGTTCCTTGCTAGTAGTGCTTCTTGAGAACAGATCAAAAGCCCAAAGCTTGACCACCTCTCAGGGGATGTGTACCTGGGAACATTCAGGAAGATTAAGACAGATTACCGGAAGGTGCAAAGTCAGTACGGATCTTTAACTGATTTGCCTTAACTTCCGTGTGTCCATGTAGACAAGCCTTTAGATGTCTGGCTTCACGTGCATCCACTCTCTCGGTGTGTAGGAGTGGCGGCAGCAGCACTTGTGTCCATCTCATTGTTTGAATGTAAAGTAAGGGATTTCTGTAGTGAGGAAGAGTCATACAATAGAAAGACCTAAATGAAACTGATATTGCAAACTTCATTAAACAAAACCCAGGTTGATTTTATATTATTTTAAGAGCTTTCTAGTGTTGGGAGGGTGATTCTATATGCAAAACATGAAGTTTAAATGTTGCAGTCCTGATTAATTTAGATGACTAAAATAAGTTGTCAGGTAAAGGTAATTATTTTGTTCAATTGGACTATGCAGTTGTTGATTTTAAAAAATACTTTATTAATGTGGCACTTGTCATACTGTAATACAAATAATAGCATTGGAGTGAAAATTAATTTTGGGCCTAATAGCTGTGGATCACTAGTGGTGTATTAGTTATTGCAGCACTTGTAAAAATTGTCATGTTTTTAAAAAAAAAAAAAAAAAAAATGGACAAAGTTGACATTTTATATCTTGATAACTTTTTCTTCCACTTAAGTATTAGAGGTTGAAACATAAACTTGTGCTCCTGATTTCCAAAGAGATCATTTATATTTCTAGTGGAATTAAATGTAGTTGGAGTGTTAAATATAAGTAAATCTGTTCAATTTAGATATAGTTGAACTGCTATAGTTACATGTAGTAATCCTTACACATATTTGTGGACTTATTACAAGTGTTGGCGTCCATCTTACTTTTGAATTTCATATCAAATTAATCCAACAGTATACCTATACTTATACCTATACCTATGCTGGAAATTGCAAGTAAAATAAATTGAAAATGAAGAGATTACTAACATGAATAGTTTATAATGCTTTATCAAAGAAAAGATGGCTCTTCCTTCAGTTACTCCTGCATTTTATGGAGGAGTGGGAACAAAATCTATAGTTAAGGCTGGAGCAGGTAAGATTAGGTTTGTGAACTTTAAGAGTGGCCATGATTTCTCTCTTACAGTATTTTGTTATTTTGTTTTGTCAGAAACGTCATTATGCACTGAACTGAAATCATTCTTGTAATACATTTATCTGTCTCATGCTCTATGTAAGGAATATTGTTTCCATATTTTTAAAGGATTTGCAAGGTGTTTTTACTACCTACATTTTAACAGTCTGTATTCAGCAGTGCTTGTGAATTGAAATTATATTTCAGTTTACTATCTTTTGTTTACTTTATAGACACTTCAACCTTCGAATGAAGAGAGATACGTCCCTCTTTAGTGATGACTTCAAAGTAGAAATATCAAATAAAGTAGTTGATTATGATACCTCCCATATTTATACTGGACACATATATGGTAAGTACAACAACAATTTCACATTGATTAAAAAGTGCAATGATTTTAATGTTGTTTTGACTTATGAAGTGGAAAATACTTGATCAAATTGCTCAGATATTATTTTAAAATTTCCTTAATTGAAAAAATACTAAAATATGATACATGGACAGTTGATTTATCTTTTCCTAACTTAGTTTTGGTCGACTTACTGCAAAATACTTTCATAACTTATTTGAAGTCATTCAAAGTCTGAATGTCCTTCATTTTAAGCACCTTCTCAAGAATGTGGGTACTGCACTTCTGAACATAGTCTTTCCTTCCTTTCTTTCCTCCTTCCTTTCAAACAGATGGTGACTTCAGTCTGTGTATTTTCACTTAAGGATGAACTAAACCAGATGGCTGAACAGTTGATTTGACCATCCCCTATTCAGTTATACTACTGAGTGGCCCAACTACAATATCAGGCAACATGGTACCTGAGGGATTTTGACAAGCAATGTGGTGAACTTAGACACCCATATCCCAAAAGAAGGCCCCTGTAAAAATTGTATGTAATCTGGTGCTTAGCCCTTTGAACAAGCTGAACGTGGAAACTAGTCCTGACCTTCCCCGTAATGCTTGCTGGAAAAACTTGAAATTTTCTGTTAAGTTTCTACAAGGATTATGAAATGGCTATAGGTGATCGAGTATGAAATATTGAATTTGATGCCTATTCAAATTTACTTCCATTTAAGAGTTCACATACCTTGAACTATAAAACTTTATGCTCATATTGAATGAATGGTGAAGGGAATCTAGAGAGTCTTCACCAGCATAGAATCAATAACTTGGTCATTGACTGTAAATGCATGTATTCCAGAATTTATATATTTATATATATGTATAAATATATATATATAAACTGGAGATGTAAACTCTGGGGGGTGGGGAAGAGTGCTTTCCACTAGTGGTGGTTCATACATTGTTGATGGGAACCAAAATCTCTTGTGTATCTCCAAAAGAGAGCACCATCTACAAAGCGATGCATTTATGGTATCTTGCCCCATCTTGCACCCCTCCTTGCTCCAAAATAAAATGTTGGAAGACATGTAGGGATACATGGTTGGTTTCCTTAAGTGTGTTCTGGGCTCAAATTTGGGGGTGGGGGTAAATTTGCAGTCATTTTTGTCATGCTTTTCTTGGTATACAGCCCCTACAAAATGTCGTGCTTTTACATTTCAAAGTGCTTGAATGCTTGTGTATAGCCAGACTGTTTTCAAGACAGCTATGCCCTGTTGGAATCTGGGGTAAGCTATGGAAAAGTAGTGGAAATCTGGGGTTATTTGGCTAAAGGGTTCATGAGAGAGCCTCTCCCACAAATGACCAACTTTTAATTTGCTAAGTGCTCTAAAATCAGGTACACAGTGAAGCTAGGGTGGGAGCTGAGAATAAGCAGGCAAATCTTATACCATTGACAGGTACATAGTTCTCAGAGTTGGTAGGGGTGGGGTGTAAGGTCAGGGAAACTAAGAGGAGGCTCAGTTGAAGATCAGCTAAAGATCAGCTTGAGCTCTTCAAGGAAATGCTTAGTGAATGAGGCCCTGGCAATTGCTCCACTCACCTCAACTCAGCTGGTTGCTTGGGGAGGCTGGTGCTCATCTGCAGTCCCAGTGACCATGAGTTCAGATCCTCTCCTCATCTGACTCTTGTGATTGAATTTTAAGCATGTGGAGTCCACATACAGATTCATCTGGGTTCATCTTGTATCCGGAATCAGAGCCATTCTCAATGCAAATGGTCTGGGTCCTAAAGGGATAGCCAGACTGAAACTCTACTCACCAGTCCTGCTGGTTTCTTCAGCTACTAATTGTGGACATGGGAGAAGTGCTAGCAAAGTCTCCCTACAGCACCCCTTTGGTCCCATAATTGCCCCTCAATCATGCCCTATATAATTTTTTGAAAACTGGAAGTTCACATGGAAAAAGATATTTGTAGGATATACATGCTTCTGCATTGCCTTGTGCTTCATTCTATTCCAGAACATAAGATTAACTTCCCCAATTTAAACATTGGCAAATGAGCAAATGCAAAGTTGAAATGACTTTCCCATATGAGCTTATCTTTTTTTTTTTTTTTTTTTTTCTTCTCCTTGATGTCTGAACAGAGGAGTCTTCGTCATCCCTTAGCCTCTTCCGATCAGTAGCAAGTATTCAGGTCACTGATGCTTTACAGAATACAGTGAAGGTCCATTGAACAGCCTGAATAGGAGTGCTGATTTGGAGCTGTACAGGGCTTGGTTAGAGAAAGGGGGTTATGATACTGTGGTAATCCCAGTTCCTGTAGCGATCCCTGTGGGGGATCACTTAGGTTTGTGGGAAAGTATTGCTTTAACACTTTTCAGTGTTTTGCTTTTTAACACTTGTTTTGTTCTTGTAACATTAACCTTTTGAGGTACATGTAAGAGGACCCTAATTCTGCGTTTCTTGGTTTGCCAATGTTGGAATTTTGGGAATTAGGCTCATATTCTGGAAAATCATGAGTACAGGGCAGTGCTGAGTACCTATTACTTTATCTGTATGTTAACTAACTGTTTTGCATGTGAATAAAAATATATTTGAGGTGGTCATGGGAATTTTAGTTTTACAGCTTTGCGCTTCAGAATTTCCTTTTTGAATTCATGTTTCAGGTGTATTCTTGTAAGTAAGCTTAATTCACACACTGTTTCCCTGTATTGATTTCAGAGTGTATCCTGGAAACGTCTTTGTATATAAACTGTAAGAATGTTTTGAGATGGATGTAAATATTGTTTTTTCAAAACACACTTGCTGCTTTGTTTAATAGGCGAGCAGGGAAGCTTTAGCCACGGATCTGTTATTGATGGAAGATTTGAAGGATTTATCCAAACTCACAGTGGCACCTTTTACGTTGAGCCAGCAGAGAGATATATTAAGGACAGAACCCTACCATTTCACTCTGTCATTTATCATGAAGATGATATCAGTAAGTATTCCCACTCTGTGCTGTAGACAAAGAGAAAACGTTTTGATTAAATGTAAAACTGCCTAAGCCAATGGTAAGTTTCAAACTGAGGGCTCTACAGAGACAAATATTCCAAGATTCTCATTATCATACAACAGTACGAGTCATGATGTTCTGAAGTGATCCATGTGCAGGTATGGTATGAAAGGAGTTTAGTGCAGGCACAAACCTTACCCCACTTCAAACTTTTTTGTTTTTGTTTTTGTTTTTTATTCACTACTTGGCCTCTTGGACTAGCCCTCTAGCTGCCAGACTAGTGGAGTGGAGTACTAGTGGAGATCTTTCCTGCAAAGTTAACATAAAGCCTTCCCTTGAGCTCGTTAAAATGTCACATACTGGCCATGATGCTTTCTTGTGAAGTTCTGTGGTATCCAAAAGGAGGGATGAGTAATCTTAATTCACATTAAAGTGCTCCTAGCTTCATATAATTATGTAAGAAAGATGCCCAATTTAGCCATGTGGAAAGCAACAGCTTTCCCTGCACATATGGGTCCCAGACTCCTTCAGACTGGTACTTAAAAGGTGCAGTAACAGCTAGCATCTGGCGTTCTGGGGCACAGTTCTGAGGGGAATTTTCAGTTGACAAGAAAGCTAGCATTTTCTGCACTACAAAGGTCATAGATTGTAATGCTAGAAGGGACCATTGTAATTATCTAGTCAGATCTCCTATATAACGTAGGCCCTAAGGCTTCTACATTTTGAATTAATTCATGTTCAAACTAGAGCATATCTTATAGAAAACGTCCAGTTTTGATTTTAAAAATTGCCAAAAATGGCGAATCCACCTCGACCTTTGGTAAGTTGTTCCAGTGGTTAATTACCCTGTTGTAAATTTACATCTGATTTCCAGTCTGAATTTGTCCAGCTTCAACTTCCAGCCTTTGTATCGTGCTGTACTCTTGTCTTCTACATTAAAGAGCCCATTATCAAAGTTTCACTTCCCACATAGGTACTTATAGACTGATCAAGTCACCCCTTATCCTTCTCTTGTTAAACTAAATAGATTGAGCTCCTTGAGTCTATTGCTGTAAGGTGTAAGGCATTGTTTTTCAATACTTTTAATCATTCTCATGGCTCTTTTCCTGAACCCTCTCCAATTTATCAACATCCTTCTTGAATTGTAGACTCCAGTAGTGGTTGTACCAACACAATAGAGGTAATATAAGCTCCCCACTCCTACTTGAGATTTCCCAGTTGATAGATCCAAAGATCACATTAGTGGCAGCCCTTTTGGACACAGTGCTACACTGGGAGCTGGTGTTCAGCTGATTATCCACCGCAATGCACATACCTTTTTCTCAGTCATGGCTTTCCAGGATAGTGTCCCCCATTCTGCAAGTATGGACTATATTCTTTGATCTAAATGTGTAACTTTACATTTGGCCATATAAAATATGTTCAGCCTTACCAAGTGATCCATGTTGCTTTGTAGCAGTGACCTGTCTCCTTTACCACTCCCTGCGCCTTTGTATCATCCGCTTGTGCACATTAATAATAATGTTAAGTAGCTGTAGGGCCAGGAACTGGTCACTGAGACCAAACTAGAAACATCCCTACTTGATGACTGTACCCTATTCACAATTCAATTTTGGGTCTGTCTACATTGTAGCTGTCTATACTGCAGCTGGAGCTCAAACTAGCACATTAAAAATAACAGCGTAGGCGTTGTAGCATGGGCTCTCAAGCTTAGTTTTGATGTCAGATACTGACTCCGTATTTGCTTTATTAACCACATTTATAATCTTGTCAAAATACATAGTTTTAAAAGATCTATTTTCCACAGTCCTGTGTCAGTTGCTTCCTTATTTTGACCGGGATTAATGTCAGGCTGATAAGCCTATAATTACCAGGGTCATACAGGGTCATACTTGATGCATCTGAAGAAGTGAGGTTTTTACCCACGAAAGCTTATGCCCAAATAAATCTGTTAGTCTTTAATGTGCCACCAGACTCCTTGTTGTTTTTGTCAGGGTCATCCTGTTAACCTTTTAAAAATATTGGTACATCAGCTTTCTTCCAGTCTTCTGGAACTTCCCCAGTGTTCCAAGAGTTATTGAAAATAGCTCTTCAGTCAGCTCTGTAACAGCTCTTGTTTGCAAGTTGTCCTGACGTGCTGATTTTAAAATGTCTGACTTTAGAGCAATGGTTGCCAACTGGTCGATCCTAGATGATCTTCTAGTCGATTGCGGTCTCTGATGGCAGCGCAGTGTGGCTACCACTTAAGGCAGACTCCCTGCCTACCCCGGCCCCATACGGCTCCCAGAAGCGGCCACTGCAGGAGGGGGGCGGAGCAGGGCTCTCCCTCTGCGCCCTGCTCCTGCCTGCAAGCCCTGCCCCCACTCCCATTGCCCGGGTGAGCTGCGGGTGCGGTGTTTGCAGAGGGGGGCAGTGCACGGAATCACATGCTCCCCGCCGCAGGGGCGCGTAGGCCCCTTCTGGGGGCGGTGTGAGCCTGGGGTAGGCAGGGAGCCTGCCTTAGCCTCGCTGCACCTGCTGCCCAGCGGGAGGCCGCACTCCAACCCGGATCCCTGAGTCCCCTCCTGGAGCCAGCACCCCATACCCCCTACTGCACACCAAGCTCCAGTCCTAATCCCTCAGCCAGAGCCAGCACCCCATCCCCCCTCCTGCCCCGAAACTCCCTCCTAGAGCTTGCACCCCTCACCCCCTCCTGCACTCCAACTCCCTGTCCCAGGTTCAGCCCAGAGCCCCCTCTCACACTGTGAACACCTCGGCCTCAGCCCAGAGCCCACACCCCTCCCCAACCCCCTGCCCCAGCCCGGTGAAAGTGAGGGATGGGGGCCTCGGGGAAGGGGTGAGGTAGATTCTGGGTTGCCAATGATCTTGGGTGTAAAAAGGTTCGAGACCACTGCTCTAGAGGCTGCTGTTTTAATGTCCTTCTGAGTTTCTGTTAAAATGGAAAGTTTCTTCATCATTATCTATTTAATTTTGCTTTGATTTTTCATTGATATCAGCTTAGGATAACTTCAGGACTTGTGTACATGGTAATATTTTAAAAATTAATGTATAATGTTTACTAAGACACCTCAAAACGATTTGTGAGACACCTTCCAAAGCATACTGTCTTACGCCGTGAGGACGCGAAGTAAGTAATTTGAATTCAATCTAAGATACGTCGACTTCAGCTACGCTATTCTTGTAGCTGAAGTTGTGTATCTTAGATCGATCCCTCCTAGTGTAGACCAGGCCTTAGATATGTAATCTTGTTTGTGATTGTAGTTTAACAAAACAGGCTCTTAGTTCTTGTTGCTGTATAATCTATAACTGCTTCTAACTCTCATGACATAGATAACAGCTCATACTGGAGAAGCAACAAAAAAAAGTCTCAGTGCTATTTCAGCAGGTTGTGGGGGAGGAGAAGGAATCTTTTTGCTTTAAGATGGAATATTTTTGGTCAGCTGTGTTTGAACCTTTTGAAACGATATACTTTTAGAGCCTTTTCAGGAACCATAATGCAACATATGATTAGCATCTCAATGAAGTCTTATTCAGTAGTCAAACAAAAGTTTTTTTTGTAAATGGGGATTATATTGTCATCTTTATAAGAAGGCTTTTGTCGGTTACAGTGGATGTGGTGACCAGTGGAAGGCAGCCTTCTATTCATGACTCTGAACACAAAATGAATGATTTCAGATTCCTGAGCCACTCCCAATCAAACTGTTTTATAACTCAGTGCCAATATGATGCTAATTAGTTGCATTCATTGACGGATTAGTTTTGGAAACCAGTTCTTCTACACAGTAAGGCTTTCAAAGGAACTCTTTATTTAAATATGTGAACTATATAATATGTTCTTGAGTCACATTATGAAATACAAAATGACTTGCATGTTTACTCAGGTTAGTTGTGGAAGGGAAAGCCTGCTCATAATTCTTTTGCAGTAAGTCATAAAGGAAGTGGAAATTTTGGTGGCCTCTTCAAGGCCTTGGAGAAGTTGTGTAACTTTTAATCATTTAAAAAAAAAAATCATCATGTACCTGTTCTGGTGAGTCCATATTTTGGTAAGGTAGCTTTATTCACCATGAATAAATTTACTCAAATTTACAAATTGTGTTTTTAATTACAACTTGCATTTCTGTGCCCACTACTTGTGGTAACCATCTTGTCGATAAAAATATTTTTGAAGGTGTTATGGGAACCCAGTGTGAGTGGTTGATAGTTCAGAAAAAAAAACTACTCCTTTAATACAGGTTTAACGTCTATTTATAAGTTTTAAAATTGTTAGTTTTTCTTAAATCACTTTGTGAGGAACCATGTGTCTAAATCCAGTATACTTTTAATTATTTAACCATACATTGCTTAGTAAACAGTGCCATCAACTAACAAATGCTTAAAAGACCCTGGCAACAACCAGCCACTGAACATTCATTTATAAGGTTACAAAGTAGCAGCCGTGTTAGTCTGTATCCACAGAAGGAACAGGAGGAGAAGAAGTGAGCTTTAGCCCACGAAAGCTTATGCTGAAATAAATGTTAGTCTCTAAGGCGCCACAAGTATCCTGTTCTTTATTCATTTATCAATAAAAGTAAAAAATAAGTTGGAGAATTTACGACTAGTGTTGTCATTCGTCTTGCAAACAAGACAATTTACAGCCATCTTTATATTTGGGGACTGGGCCACAAATCAAATAGCTTATCTTTGAAATTTTTCATTTTGATACAGAAAAATTGTGTTAATCTCTCAACATGAAACACATTATATAACAACTATTTCTTAAAAGTCTGTGTGCTACATACACTATTTCTCTCAGGTAAGGAAAGCTTGTTAGCCATATTCTTTAAAGTCATAGACAGTGGATTAACAGAAATATCATATGTATAGTAAAATATTCTTGGTTTGGGTCTACAGCAAAAGTAATCTTATGTGGCTTTGTAAATTTCAGTGTGTTCTAGTGTTAACTTTTCTTTTAGGGCTTAAGTATTCATCTCAAATCCTAAGATAGAAAATGAAATACTAGGTTTTTTCTGTTCAGTCTTTTCTTTGACTGCCTACTAACTTTTTCTTCTGTGATTGTGGAAGTGTGTGTAACGTTGTGTCTGGGGTAGAAAAGGTTATGGGGAGGAATATGTGGTGCATTTCAGCGTGAATTATTGGTGTCTGGGTGTCACTTGAGAATGATCCAGGACTGCTTGCTTTGTTCTTATTCTTGCGCCCCCATCTATTCCTTCACTATCCCACCATCAGAAAATGAAATCCTCCAACAGATGATTGATTTGTATTTAAGGACCTTTAAAAGAAACATACCTTACGATAACCTTTGCCGATATTAGATTTGCAACAAAAACTAACTTGTGACCTTCATTACATCATGTGACTAAAGCTGATTATGAACATAATTGGATTTAAGGCACAGCCTATTTAAAGTTTCCCTGTAAATTCAATTCCCCTCTTTCACAAATATGCAACTGGCAGTATTAAACAATAAAACATCAGACAGACTATTGCCCAGGCTGGGTAGAAATATAAATATTGTGCACTTGTCTAGTTCAAGGGTTTTCCCATAGAACGAAATATTGCTGTTCTGAGTTGTGATATTCCATTGAAAAGAAGATGAGTGTTCCAGACATTTCTTGTAATGCAGCCATATTTTCCAAAGACATATGGACAATAGATCCCACAGTATTAACAGTGTATTAAACTAATGGACACTTTTTTTTATCAATAAAAAAGTGCTGTTTCTCAACCTAACTTTGAAAAGCAGTATTTCTTGAAATGTGCAGACTAAGCAAAGCTCACTCAGCTGTTCAATAGTGCAGTAATCTTGCTGAAAGTATCTAACTCAGGAACATGTTAGCTATAAGAAGATCTATGCTAATTAGTTATTATTATTATTATTAATAATCTAATCAAAGTTTTTTACATACATATATCAGTTTAAGATTTAATTTAAAACCACAATATATACGAAATACTGTATCTTTAAAACTAGAGTTCTCTGTATGATCTACTTCCATTTGACTCTAACATTCATCTTGACTTGATCCTTTGACATCAGGAATTGGGATTTGAAAGAGAAGGCTCCCACCTTACGTTTATTTCCATGGAATAGGATGATTTATTGAATTCATTTAAAACATTCAAATAGAATTTTAATGCAAGTGGATAGAAATGTTTTTTTTCTTTGAAATTGCAAATTTCAAAATAGTTTTAAAATGAAGTTAAATATACAATAAATGGCAGTGGCTTGAATTTCTAGAAGGAAATCTGTAGAGGTAAGTCTAAACACTGCATTCTTGCCTACTATAGAGTTAGCTGCTATTTAAAGAAAATGTCATCGGTTCACGCTCATTGTCTAGATAATAGCGTTCCTTGTCCTAGAGGCATGTCTGTCACTGTTCACTTCCTTTTTGTGCAGATGATATTCCCATTCTTGCATCTCCTTTTCCCATAAGGTTCCCATCCTCTTCTCTAGTCTTCCTATTTTAAAAGCCAACATTTTCTCTAAAAAGTAAACACCACTATTTGTAGCTATGAAGTGGCTACTGCACATGTAGTGGGTGCCACCTACAGTTGTACTGTACCATGTCCCTATTCTCCTCTCGGGAAGCACATTTTCTCTTAGAACAGGAGCACACTGCCATCTTGCATTTCAAATTGTTGAAACAAACTACTTTTGTTTAGTCAACATTGTTTAAGGGTAAATGCTTTATTCTTTGCTTTGTAGTATCAGTGATTTATGCCCCAGAAAACAAACTAGTTTTGTGGCATTGATCTGGATTCTCTACTCTAGGGGTATGGTGCAGTTGGAAATAGACTTTGAAGTTATAACAGTTGTAGCTTAGTTTCCATTAACAATCAGATTATAGTAATTCTATATCTTGCGTTTCTCCCTCAGCTTCCCCACAAAACTTTCATTTTTTGAAGCACAGTGTGGCCATGTCTACATTAGACTTTCATCAGCATAGCTCTATTGGTTGTGTCCCCTCAGTGTGTGATCTCGTACTGACTTAGCTCTTTTGGCAAAAGCTCCAAGTGTAGATGCAATTGTAATAGTACAGTTTTGCCAGTATCAGTTTTGCTCTGGGTGGGGGTGTAAAATAAGCTGTATCAGTAAAAGCATAGCTTTGTTGATGTAAATTGCCTCCACGCTAGGAGCACTTTGCTGGTGTAGTATACTAGTATACTTGTACTGACCAGTAAAGCACTCCTAACTGTAGACATAACGTATGGTTACACTCTACCAAAGACACTGACAAATAAGCTGTATTTACTGATACACCCAGTAAAACCAGAATGGCTCTGTAAGGTGGGAAACTGAGGCATGAGTCCTCCCAGTGTAGGCTTAATCAGTTTTTTCTTTGTAAATTTCAGACAAAATCATTGTCATTTACAGTTTTTGATCATATATAACACACAATAAAATGGAACAGATAGGGGTCCAAGTTACCGAGTTCTGTTGTACTGGGAAGCTCTCCATTTCATGATGGTCATCTCAGTCTCTGGACTGGTGTTCTCCAATTTGAACCCTTGCTCACTTGGGTTTTCATACATTTTGTTCTACATCACAAAAAAGCATCCTAAATTATTTGTTAACTTAAGCTTTATTTTTCTTATTTGAGTTAGAAATTTATAGGGAAGAACATGCCCTTATGTCAGCATATTCTTATATTTTCCAAACATGGGTTTTTGGAGATTTTTTTGCTCAGTTTAGCAGTAATGCTCATAAATCATTGAAAAGCCTATTGTTACAATTTGAAGTACTTATTCAGTCTAGGGCCAAGATGTTGAATTGTTCCCCAACAGCTCTGAAAGTGTTTTGAAATATTAAAGTACCATATGACTTGTAAGGTTCTTTTAATTTTTGTTGTAGATGGCAGGAGAGGTTATAAAATACAACCTGTGCAACCTGTAAATATTCTACAGACTATTCAACTTGGGACACTATAGCACAATCTTCAGGCAACGTGGTCCAGTTGCTGGAAAATGGGACAGGGAATTAGGACATGAATTCTTTTCCCATCGCTGCCACAGATTTTCTTTGCGACTGTGAGCAACTCACTAAATTTCTGCATTGTAGTTTTTCCTTTGTAAAAAGAGATAATACCCACTTGTAAAATTCTGATAATTTGTAAGAAAATGGTTCTGCTTATGGCCTAGTTTATATAAAATATACACTTCCCATAAGAGCAAATATATATATTTGAATGTTTAATTGTAAGCTTATGTTGAGTAGTCACTAGTGATGGTTTTGTTGTCATATTCATGTTAGTGAGACTTAAATTTGTGGGTTGATTAGAGAATAAGGTTGCTCCAATATAGTAAGAAAGTTCAGAAGTGAACTGAAGGATTGTAAAATCCAACGCTAGTTACTTGACAGTAATAGAATGCCTCGGGTAGAATTAAAAATGACCAATATTTTAAAACAAGTAATAAGATAATTTCCTCTTACCTACCAGCACCTGATTTCAAGGTCTTCCTTTCTTCATCAAGAATTCATGACATCATTAGGACCAAAATAATGTAAGGAATACTGCTTTAATGGCCAATGATGTCATCAGCTCTTGCATAGAATCAAAATCCTAAACAGTCTGGTCAGGTAAAAGCTTCAGTTCACTCTTTTAAAGCTTATTTTTCATTGTAAAACTATCCATGTTTTAGCATTTTTTTTTTTCTTTTTTTTTTTTTTTTTTTAGTATTTTATGTGTCACGGTTTATTTGTGTGAAATAAACTAAGAAAAATGAAGTAAAGTTGGTGGCTTATTGGGAATGCTTCTGGGGAAAAATTTCAGCTGTTCTGTTGCATACTCAAGTTGCAATCTCTGAAGATTAGAGATTTTTCCTTGAAGTATCAAGTGAGCAATGTTGGACACTAATTGAAAATTAATCTGTCTGATACTTTCACATTTTATACATAAAAGTAAAATTTAAACAAATATTCAGAAGTTGAAAAATCAAAATAACCTAATTTTCCCCACATTTTAGAGTATCCTCATAAATACGGACCACAAGGAGGTTGTGCAGATCATTCCGTGTTTGAAAGAATGCAGAAGTACCAAATGACGGGTGTAGAGGAACCAACAGCACAGGTACAGCACATGGTATAATGGATCGTATTGATAAAATGAAAATTAAATATTGATGTTGTTCCTCTGCATGTGCCCAGTATCCCTTCACTCTTTTCCTGGCCCACCTCACCAGCCCTCCAGTCAAAGTTGCCCATACAATTTCAGAGGACTTCTCCAGCTTAACAAAAGTATCTGAAAAAATCATTTTCCTGTCTTTAAATTGTTTATAATTCAAAAGGTTATTTAAATTTAGGCCCAAAAGTCTATATTCCTGAACACAGGTATAGTATAGATCCTGGTTGGTATATTATGTTCAGGTCAATGAAGATGCATATGTGCACAGGTACTTGGGTTTCAGTTGAGAATATGTTTTTGGTACAGAACAGAGGTCTGGGTTGATGTTATCTCAAGGTCTTAGTTATTTGACTATTTTTATTGACTATTGTTCCAATTACAAGTCAGACTTTGCAGATTTTAGGTGGTGTAGAAGCAAACAGTCATGTCAACCTTGGAACAGAAAAGTTGGTCACATTGAAGAGCCTATTTGTTTGGTTTTTGTCTGGTGACTAGCAATTCAGCTTTAACCCACTGAAGACTAACCAGCTTCCTAAGGTTTCTGGGGAGAGGGAAGAGAGGTTGGTTCTTGAAGAGCAATCTATTGATTACAGGCCACAGCGGACCCAGGAGTTGCTTATGTCTGCACGTAGTTCATTTTGTTACACGTAGATTCTTTGTACTATATTCATCACTATGGAATCTGAGCACCTTCCAGGGGCAAATTAAGGAACATGAGTGGAATAGGTGTGGGGTCAAAATGAGCCTCAGAATGCCTGCAGCAGGCAATGGAAGTTTTTGAGTGGAAAGGCACTTAAAATTTAACCAATGTGGAGCCTTACTACTTTAGTTCTACTAGGATGCACATGAGTTTAGGTGTTCCTTATAAGAACCTTGGGAGATCCACAGGAAGAAGGGGAGAATTGCCCCTCTGTGCTGTCTCTTGTAATCTTTTTAGTCTCCTAATTTCTCCCCTTCCTGCGTACATATTTTAGAACAGGGGTCGGCAACCTTTCAGAAATGGTGTGCTGAGTCTTCTTTTATTCACTCTAATTTAAGGTTTCGCGTGCCAGTAATACATTTTAACGTTTTAGAATGTCTCTTTCTACAAGTCTATAATATATAACTAAACTATTGTTATATGTAAAGTAAATAAGGTTTTTTAAATGTTTAAGAAGCTTCATTTAAAATTAAATTAAAATGCAGAGGCCTCCCCTCCCCCCCCCCCGGACCAGTGGCCAGGACCCGGGCAGTGTGAGTGCCACTGAAAATCAGCTCGCATTCCGCCTTCGGCACACGTGCCATAGGTTGCCTACTCCTGTTTTAGAATGTGCACAGAGGAGGGAATCCTCTCCTAGCCATCTTAGCCTCTCCTAGCCTTCAGCAAAGGCAAAATACTCTTTAGTGGATATTAGGAGATGCACAGATGAGGGCTTCCACTCCTGCAGATCTCAGGAAGAAAGAAAATCATTCCAAGTCCTTTGCTCTGCCAAGTTTCTTATTAGTTCCGAAAGACAAAACTTGATTATGAAACTATTAAGGTTGCAGATACATATCTGAGTGTTACCTTTCAAGAACCTTTTAGCTTAAAAAAAGGTTGAAAATTAGATAAGGTTGTACTCCTTAAATACAACATTGCCTTCTTTAAAAAGAACCTTCACTCCACCCTCAGTAAAAACAACAGCACAGAGTAAACTAGTACGTGAATACCATAATCTCAGTAAAAATACATGTTCATATACTGTTAAAAACATTATTATTGTCATCTCATTCTTTCGTCCATTGGACTATACCTTAGTTTAGACTGGTTTGTGTCTCATTTTAATAAGCACTAAAATTTTCTTTTAATATATTCCACCCTATATGTTAATATATTTTTGGAGCTTTCAGTGAGGAAATCTTGTAAATACAGCTAATTACACCTGAAACAGTCTCTTTCCTTCATTCCCTACATATTCTGAAAAGGGCCACAAAGCAAATTGCATTCATTTTCTGTCCTTGAAGGGTAAAACCTAGTTCAGATGCTAATGGCTTAAATTAATTTTACTGTCAACAGACCTGCTCAGATGGGATTTGCAAAGTGCTTTAGTGTTTTAGGAGCCAAAGTCTTACTGAAAATCAGTGAGAATTGTGCTAAGTCACTAAGATGTTGAAAATTGCACCCACGGTCCCTTATGCTACAGTACTTTCAACTTTATTTTAATTATCTTAGGTAATAAGTCAACTCACTAAATTGAGTCTTCCAAAACTGATCATATCCATCTCCGATTCCACCATATAATCTATTACATTATGGATTTGCTCCAAGTCTTGTCTCTAGCTAAAAACTTTCTTTCCAGTGTTAGGAATGTCCTGATCCCTAGTGTGGACAGTTTCAACTGTCATGACTATTTTCAGAGCTGTCCAATAGATTTACCTTAGCGGTTAGATGACACTCTGCTGAAAACAGCACTGGCAGCCAAAACCCTATTTACATTGTGGCTCAAGAAATTGCTAACACTAGTGCAATTAAGCCAGTGCAGATGGATCCAGTGTTGGGAGCAGCAGGACTTTCCCCCCCCAAAACTGCCATGTGTAGACATGACCTACTAGATGATGATGGGCTATAAATAGGGCCCTACCAAATTCACGGCCCATTTTGGTCAAATTCACAGTGATAGGATTTTAAAAATCCTAACTTTCATGATTTCAGCTATTTAAATCTGAACTTTCACGGTGTTGTAATTGTAGGGGTCCTGACCCAAAAAGGAGTGGGGGTGGGGGGGAGAGGGTTTCGCTACTGCCACCCTTACTTCTGCACTGCTTCTGATGGCAGCTCTCCCTTCAGAGCTGGGCTCCCAACCAGTAGTCGCTGCTCTCCAGCTGCCCAGCTTTGAAGGCAGTGCTGCTTTCAGCAGCAACGCAGAAGTAAGGGTAGCATTAGCGATCCCCCTGCCCCCATAACTCTTTTTTGGGTCAGGATCCGTACAATTACAACAGCTGCCGCTTGCAGGCTGCCCAGCTCCAAAGGCAGTGCAGAAGTAAGGGTGGCAATACCGCGACCCCCGTAAAATAACCTTGTGAGCGCCTCCCCATCACTCCCTTTTGGATCAGGACCCCCAGTTTGAGAAACAGTGGTCTCCCCTGTGAAATCTGTATAGTATAGGGTAAAAGCACACAAAAGACTAGATTTAACGGGGGGAGACGAGATTTCACAGTCCGTGATGCTTTTTTCATGGCCGTGAATTTGGTAGGGCCCTAGCTCGCTACGGCAAATGTGTTAGCTATCAGTGCTCTGAATGGCAGAAATAGTGGATGCGTTATTCTGGCTGTTGTTTGGTAATACTTCATTCCACGTTCAAGCACATATTGGAGTGTTTCAGCTTGTTCAGGTTAATAACACTTCAGATCATTACTACTCTAAGAAACAACCTTTTTGTTGTGGTGAGGAAACACTTCTAGAATTGATTTTTATATCTACAAATTGGATTTTGTTGTTTATCCACCATTGCAAAGAGCTACATAGTTTTCTATTATGGTTTCCTAGGTTTTAGAGGCACAGAATTCCTCTACGATGGTACCAAAACTTCTCTATTTTTGTTGGCTATATTCCAAATTACAGGGATAAGCTCACAGAGGAGTTATGAGTAAAGTGTGCTTATGAAGTAGATGACCTATTTGAAGACTAGCCTAGTTCAAGGTTTAAGAAACTTTTATATAATAAATAGGATAATATAGCTCTTTGTGTGTTTTTTCTCTTAAAAGTACTACACTCCTGTAAAAGGCATTAGTGTTTTTAAATTACTTAATTTTAAAAGAATATGTACAAAATTAATGCTTCATTGCTTTCTAATTTCTATATATATAGAAACCCTACAAAGAACATAACATCAATGGTCCAGAGCTTTTAAGAAAAAAACGTGCAGCTCAAGCTGAAAAAAATACTTGTCAGCTCTACATTCAGACTGATCATCTATTCTATAAGCATTATGGAACAAGGGAAGCTGTGATTGCACAGGTATTTGTAAGCCTTTAGTCACTATTTCAGGAGTCTGTTCTTTTTCTCTTTAAGGGGGAATAGTCTAGACAAATGAATGCATTTTTATCATGGTGCTTTTCATGTTCAGGTCTGGATACACTTTTTCATCTGCTACTGCCATCCTGGCGTTATTAAGGCAGCTTTCTCATTGACTCACCACAAGGGTACCAAGTGCCCAATGTTCAGAGGTGCTAGGCGCTTGGACTTCTCTTTAATGGAAGTTGTGGATGTTTAGCACCTGTGAAAATCGGGCCCCAAGCTCATAGTTTAAGAAAATAGTTCCTTCTGGAGATGTCAGATTTGTATGAAAGTCTGAAAAAATGTTAGCATTTCAAGGGGAAAGCTATACAATGTAAATTCTGAGCACTTTCAGTTAATGACTGTGGGTATGTCAGCAATGCACCTGGGAGCATGCCTTCTAGGCTGGGTAGACAGATCATACTAGCTCTGCTTGCGTGAACTAATAGCCAATGTGGTTCCTATTTTCAAGAAAGGGGAAAAAAAAAGTGACCCAGGTAACTATAGGCCTGTTAGTTTAACATCAGTAGTGTGCAAGGTGTGCTGGAGAAGATTCTGAAAGAGAAACTAGTTGAGGACCTTGAGGTTAATGGCAAATGCGATAAATTACAGCATGGTTTTACGAAGGGCAGATCGTGCCAAACGAATCTGATCTCCTTCTTTGAGAAAGTAACGGACTTATTAGATAAGGGAAATGCGGTGGACCTAATATACCTGGATTTCAGTAAAGCGTTTGATACAGTACCCCATGAGGAATTATTGGTTAAAATGAAAAACATGGGGATCGATATGAAAATCCAGAGGTGGATAAGGAATTGGTTAATGGGGAGAATGCAGCGGGTCGTATTAAAGGGTGAATTGTCGGGTTGGAGGGAGGTTACTAGTGGAGTGCCTCAAGGTTCGGTTTTGGGACCCATTTTATTTAATCTATTTATAACTGACCTCGGGACCGATTGCAAGAGTGGGCTGATAAAGTTTGCGGATGATACGAAGGTGGGAGGAGTTGCAAACTCGGAGGAGGATAGGGATATTCTGCAGGGAGACTTGAATGAGCTTGTGAATTGGAGTATCAGAAATAGGATGAAATTTAATAGTGAAAAGTGTAAGGTGATGCACTTGGGGATGAATAATAACAATTTTAGTTACAAGATGGGGACACATTGGTTAGAAGTAACGGAAGAGGAGAAGGACCTAGGGGTCCTTGTGGACCGCAGGATGACTGAGTCGACAATGTGACGTGGCGGTGAAAAAAGCCAATGCGGTCTTGGGATGTATTAGGCGAGGTATATCTAGTAGGGATAGGGAGGTCCTGATTCCGTTGTATAAGGCGCTGGTGAGACCTCATTTGGAGTACTGTGTGCAGTTCTGGTCTCCCATGTTTAAAAAAGATGAACTCAAACTGGAACGGGTGCAGAGAAGGGTGACTAAGATGATCAGAGGAATGGAAAACCTGTCGTATGAAAAGAGATTAGAGGAGCTTGGGTTGTTTAGTCTGACAAAGCGAAGGCTGAGGGGGGATATGATTGCTATCTTCAAATATATCAGAGGGGTTAATACAAGGGAGGGAGAGGAATTATTCCAGCTTAGTACTAATGTGGACACGAGAACGAATGGATATAAACTGGCCAGGGGGAAGTTCAGGCTTGAAATTAGACGAAGGTTTCTGACCGTCAGAGGGGTGAAATATTGGAACGGCCTTCCGAGGGAAACAGTGGGGGCGAGGGACCTGTCTGGTTTTAAGATTAAGTTGGATAAGTTTATGGAGGGAATGGTTTAATGGTAAAACATAGTAGCCAAGGAAAACCAAGCAATGGTACATGAATAGCATAATGGCCAACAAGGGTCAGGCTAGAGACTCTTGCCTATATGCTCGGGGTATTACTGATCGCCATATTTGGGGTCGGGAAGGAATTTTCCTCCAGGGTAGATTGGCTGAGCCTCTGGAGGTTTTTCGCCTTCCTCCGCAGCATGGGGCAGGGATCACTAGCAGGAGGGTCTCAGCCGATTGAAGTCACTAAAACACAGGATTGGGGACTTCAACGGCAGAGTCCAGGGAAGGGTCTTGCGGCCTGCAGCATGCAGGGGGTCAGACCAGATGATCATAATGGTCCCTTCTGACCTTAAAGTCTATGAGTCTGAGTCTATGAACTGCTGAAGCAGTGTTGCCATAGCAGCACAGGTGGTGGCTTAGGCTAGCCACCCAAGCGCAAACCCAAGGAGTCAGGAGGACTTGGACTTGGGTGACTAGCCTAAGCCCCTCTGCCTGTCCCACAACGTCCACACTGCTGTTTTAGTGAGTCTGTCTACCTGTGCTAGGATGCGTGTTCCCAGCAGCGGTATAGACGTGTCCAGTAAGACCTACTCCTATAGCAGCAAGTTCAGTAGATGATCAGAGAAGCAGCAGGAAGAAACTAAAAGTAGACAGTCCTCACTTATTTCAATGAATTCCTAGCCAGGAAACTTACTTTCTTGGTTCCTCTTATGTTTGCTGAAAAATCTAGGTGAAGTGTTATGTAGCTTCACAGCCCATTTTTGCATCTAATTTAATGTAGATTATTAGTTCATTAGACTGTACTGCTACAATTCATTATGGGTAATGTCTTCAGAAGTGTCCTAGTCCCATTTTCAAGAGTGAGTTAGATAATTAGGCACCTAATTGAAAGTCAGCAGGACTTAAGAGCCTATGTCTCTTTTTTTGAAAATGGGGCTTGGGCTCCTGAGTCCACAAAGGGACTTAAGCTTTGCAACACTTTTAAACTTTTAGGCTCCCAGCTGCCGGGTAGGAATCCTTAGCCCCAGTTTAGGCAATGCATGGTGAGTGCCTAAGAATGGGATTCAGAAAAAGGCAACAAGCTGAATGGGGAGCAGCCTAAGCTAGCCAGTAGGAAATACCAAGGAAAGGGGTGGGCTTTAGGCCCTGCCACATAAAGGTAGTTAGGCATTTCCCTCCAACCCAGAGTTAGATGCCTATTTCAGCTCAACATTCATAGCTGTGAACCCTCTCGAGGAGTTGTGCACTGGGCTTTACAGTCAATCTTTGGTCCAATGAATATCTATTTATATAAAATGGAGCAGTTTGAACAGGAGAAATTGAGTTAAGGCATTCACCTGGAATGTGGGAGAGCTGCATTCAAGTGCTTGCTCCAAATCAGGCGGAGTGGAGATTTGAAGATGGGTCTCTCCCATCCCAAGTGAGTGCCCTAACCATTGGACTATTGGACACACATCCACCCTTCCCGTTCCCCCAAATTCCTGATCTGGTCAACCCCAGCTGTCTTTTTTTTCACGGATTAGATGTGCTCTTAGCACACCTAATAGATTGGGCTTCCCAGGTGAGATAGGCAGAGGAACGCTTAGTTTGAGAAGTTCACAGGTGTTTAGGTGCAAGCGAGGGCGGGCATCAAGCTGCTTTGATAGCATCAAGACTTAAGCAGTTTTGTGCAGGCCAACTGGCAGGAACGTGCGTGGGAATTTAGGTGACTTCATTGTTAGACGCCAGCTAAGTGGGGTTTTTTGAGGATCTCATTGATCCCTAAATATTGGACATCAGCCCACTTAAAGTGGCAATTAGGCACCTAAGTCCCTTTGTCACTCTAATCCTAAAGTCACTTAGGTGCTTTTGAAAACTTTATCCTGTATTCTTAAGAAGGCAAATTTTTCATATTTGCTTTCTAGTGAAAATAGAATAATATGCAGTGACAATTTACAATTAAATTTTGTCTAAAACTCTTCCAGCATATCATTCTTTAAAATAATGCAATCCTTTGAGGATACTTTTCACAGTACTTTGATGTTAGGGTGAATTAAATGGCTGTCACAAACAAATATATCATAACTGTTTCCAGTTATTTGTATTGGGTGAGTAAAGTTAATTTAGCAATAGGGGATATCTAAGATTGTTATGGTCTGAACTATGTCATTTACTGTAGATGTACACTGATTATTCATCATGGGTACTTTATTAAAAATGCCTATCACATATGAGTGAAAGTTAATTTGCACGTGAAGATGCTTGCATTGAAGTTTTCTTGTGTAGCATAATAGGTAGAAAACATTTTTTGACTGTAAACACTTCAGCTTGTCTCTTTCTGATTAATAGATATCCAGTCATGTTAAAGCAATTGACACAATTTACCAGTCAACAGATTTCTCAGGAATCCGTAACATCAGTTTCATGGTGAAACGAATAAGAGTAAGTAATTCTGTTGTTGCAGACATATCTGTTGAATGTGAGGAATGTTAGTTAAATGACAATAATTCTTTTAAACTATCTGCTGAATTTGATACTTTCATGTTAAAAACAGTCTGTTATAATTGTCCTCCTACCTAATTTCTTCAGTGCTCTTGCAATCTTAATATTCACATTGCCATGGCTTTTATTATAGCCTTGTGATGTTTCAGTTCAGTGTTTGACATAGCGGACTAATTTAAGGGACAGAGCTTCTCATATATTGGTTATCAGCAGTGTTGGGAAAGGAAATACAGTAGAAATATAGGAGTTTACTTGGGGGCTGTTACAGTATTTTTTAAAACTGCTTATATTTGATGCTTTAAACCAATAGTCACTGCAGAAATTTGCTTCCTAATTTTAAAGTCCAGTTTATCCTTAAAATGGTTCTTTCATTGGTGGGGAAAATGTAGTCAGTACATTGATATAAAGAAACATCTTTTAGTTGTTAAAGGGGACATGCAAAGGAGAAAACTGTTGTGCTTGTTCCCTTTTTGTTGCTTTGACGTACAAAGAAAGCCTGAAATTCTATGTGTGTGATAAGTGGTGTGCTTCGAAAGTTAGAAATGTGGGTCTTTTAAACAGGGTTTGTTTATGTAGTGGGAGGAGAGGGTTAATTCCCTCCAGCACAGGTGTAACTCTGACTCTTCTTAGGCAAGAAGTTAGATTAAGTGATCTTCTTGGTCTCTTTTGGCCTTAAAATGTATTAATCTACCTTGGAAGGAATCTGACACTACAAGAGACCAACTAAAAGGGGGAGCAATTGCGAGGAAGGGATTTTAGTCTAGTGTTAAAATATAGGCTTTTTTTTTTCTTTGTAACATCTATGTAACTAATATATAAATAGCTTGGGAGAAAGGAGGTCTTTTTTTGAAGAGTCAGCACTTCAGCTTTTTCGGTTAAGGTGTGAGGTAACTCACAATACACCAGACCCCTGAAAAGTTCCTCCTGAAAAAATAGGGAAGGTCAAACCAGACTGGATCACTTTATACCTGACTCTCTCTTTATTTTAAAGATAAAAGATTAAAAGGCTGCCTTTATACATTATAAAAAAGCAAAAGACCAAAGTGCAATTGTTTAAAAAACTTCCTTTTGTTTTAGGCCTCCAACTTTTAGATTGTTACACATGAAATTGCTCTGTGCATAGTAGCACATCTTGTTGTGTTCAGTTTAAAAAAAAATCTCTCATGAGCTTCTGCCTTAGTGCATGTTTGTGCTCAGAAAAATATCTTTGAGAGACTTTCACAGTACAAAGAAAAGGAGTACTTGTGGCACCTTAGAGACTAACAAATTTGTTAGTCTCTAAGGTGCCACAAGTACTCCTTCTCTTTTTGCGGATACAGACTAACACGGCTGCTACTCTGAAACCTTTCACAGTACAATGAGCTGAATGGAATTTATGTATAGCCCATAATACTAAAACCTTGCTCCTAGTTTTATATTGGAGATTTAATGTGAGCATGCAGTTTTACTTTATATGACACTTTTACAAATCATTCTTGTTTTTAGCTGTATCTAAACATTCTTACCTTTGTGTGCTATGATGTAGCATGCGCCATCAGTGTATATTATAGGATATAATACAATCTTTTTGCTCCAGGAACTTGCATTTAAAGTAGATATAGTTGTCAACTGAATAACCAGATGAAAGTTAATCTCAAAAATGTAGAATTAAGGTTATAAATACACTTTTTTTAATTCTTGTGGATGAAGTTTGTCTGAAGGAAGTATTTGAAGGAAGAGGAAGGAGGTTGTAATTTGCCACATAAGACAACATAACTGCATTTATGAAACAAGTTCACTTTAGGACTCAGGATTTTCCAGATATTATGAATTGATATGTAGTGTCTATAAATCTTTAGATATTGATGTTGTTATTTGACATCAGAGTTGGTAATAGGAAGTCTTTCTTAGCAACCTTGTATTAGCCAGACGAAAATGAAATGTCTGATTCAGTATAAACTTGAATTTACTTTTAGATCAACACAACTGTTGATGAGAGAGACCCTTCCAATCCCTTCCGATTTCCTAATATTGGTGTGGAGAAGTTTCTGGAACTGAACTCTGAACAGAATCATGATGATTATTGCTTGGCCTATGTATTTACTGACCGTGATTTTGATGATGGTGTCCTTGGTCTGGCTTGGGTTGGAGCCCCTTCAGGTAATTAATCCATAACTAGAGTACTCTCTTACAGAAGTCAAGTATTTTTAAGTAGGAGAAAGGAAGAAAAGTATCAACTGTTGACTTTACTGAAATTTTTCCAACATTGTAGGTCTGATTCTTCACAGTTTGATAATGTATGATGTGAAATTATGTAAATATCAATACATCATGTGCCACTAACTATTTGAGTCATACAGATTCCTCTATTCATTGCTTTCCTTTAGAACAGCACCTTAATTCTCTGGGCAGACACTTGACCAGGTATGAGTGACCAATGAAATGAAAAAGGTGTCAGAAGTGCTTTGAATAAACTATAAGCAAGGCTCCTTGTATTATACAACACTCTACAGCCATAGAATTCACATCTTGCCATAGATTTGTACTCCAGGATCTGTGGCTTCCAGCTCTTACGGATACAAATAACTTGGAAATCTGAACAGAGTATAAACCAATGCAGTGATGTGTGCAGAGACACTGAAACAATATCTCTGTACTTGCCCTTCCTAGATGATTTGTCTTTAGATTTCACTGAGACTCTGACCAATTTCATTTCAGCCATGTGTCTTAATTTTCAGTGTCTAAGTATTTCCTGAAAGCACTTTACTATGTCATGTCATGTGGAGAAATTTAACAGTCTTCATGATAACTTTCATTGGAGCTACAAAAATCTGCTATTCCAATAGTGTTTTATGCCTGCTCAAGTGTGACACAAGAGAAAATCTTTCTAGAGAATGACTTTCTCCATTGGAGAAATACCATTTACCACCTGACAAGGAAAGTCTGTTCATCCATGTGGATAGGCAACTAGCTCCCTCTGCAGAAAAGAGCCTGTATTACTGTAAAACAGCAGTTGAATAGTATTGGAGGTCAACAAATGTCTAATGGATGGAGAAAACTAGTTGCAACATTCTTTCAATCTAAGTGATCATACCTCACTTAATTCTAGAGTATCTGAATGTTAAATGGATAACCTACCATACTTTCCTGTTCTCATATCCATTTTGTGACCAGAAAGTGTAAGTCTTGTGCTACAGATAAGGTCATGCTTGGTTTGTTCTCTAATATACTCAAAGGCTTTTTCTTTAGACAAGTCTGACACGAAGACTGTCTCTTCATACTTCTGACGACACACTGCTGCAGTGCTGCTTTTTTGTCTTCTTGGACCATACCCTTTACTTCCTAGTTCCTATAACTTCTTTGGTCAATCAGTTAATCAGCATAGATGAAATTTAAATTTCAACTTTCACTATGCTGTGGATTTTATTTACAAAATTGTGTTCTCAGTAACTTGGGTAGTTTTATCAGTACTACTGTAATTCTCTTGATTTTTTTTTTTAATGTTAACTTGGACTTGTCCATTTAATTCCCTGAATGACCAAACTGTATTTGAAATAAAATAAACACTAAAATTCACAAGTTAATAACTTCTATCCCTTTACTTAGAAAGTCAGTGGTAGGAAAATTTCCTGTTTGAAGATAAAGAATTTCTGATAGTCTTCAATCCTCACAAACTAATCAGATAGTATGCGAAATAAAATATGAAAAAATCAATTTAACCTGTCGTTCTTTTTTTTATGTATATGTATATGTGTATATATGTGTGTGTGTGTATATGTATATGTGTGTGTGTTTGTATATGCTCAAATTTTTTTAGAAGTAACTAGAAATATTGCTATAACAACATTAATCAAAATTTATTGTGAAAAGAAAACTTTTAGTTCAAATTCAGGATTGTGGAAAAAACCTTTTTATTCCATTCCCTCTCCTCATCCCCTCCCCGGAAAATAGTTTTTTGAGGCTTTCATTTTTTATCACGAAAATATTTACATGAACATATTATTTTTATATTAGAAACAGATTCTAACTGAATAAACATAGAATACGGTTAAGTTATTTAGAACATAGATTTATTTTCAAGGCTTTGGCTTATTGGGAAACAAACTTCTATAGAAGTAGAGGAAGAGGAATGGGTGAAGTCACTTGTAATTGAGAACAGGGACATGGCTAGTGAGTGGAATCAAATTGGAAGTTGAAGCAGAGGAGAGGATGAAATTTAGAATTTAATTTGCTAGAAACTTCTGAATATGAGCAAGGCATGTGAATTAGTTAATCTTGTTTGGTATCCAACATTGAATTCAATAGGTGGCTGTTCCTTGTTCTCACTGTAGTATATGTGAAAGCTTGCTGATCACTAATGAAAAACTTGGCCTTGTTATCTTTCACTGCAGCTTGTGGTATTTGGCAGCAGTGTCCTCTATTTCAAGGGAAGTAGTAGATGTTTGTGTTAAATGGTGCCCTGCATGGCCTGGAGTTAGGATTGTTGGTTCAACTTCATTTTCAGGAACGTTAAAAATTGGAAATGTTAAGCATATTAGTTTAAAACAATTGTTCTTGAGTTGCCAAAAAATAACAGCTGCTGCTTTGGCTGCCCCATATTGCTTATTTGTATAATTGATCTTTTAGGAAATGTTATGTTTGAGCTGTTTGGAACACACTGGGTACGTTAGTTTTACAAGATGAATAGTTTGGAACTGATAAGTCTGTATGGCATCTCTTATTTTTGGATATCTTACCAGTGTTGGATGTTACATGTCCAGCCTGAGAAATAAGACTCTAACCTCACTTTCCCAATACTGTGTCTACGCTTTGCGTAAATGTAAATTTTTATAGACTTATTATGTCTCATTAAAAATTCCAGCTGTGCAAACCCAGGCTTGTTAGTGTCCATGGTTCCACAAGAGCTTATTAATTACATCATGTCTAAAATACACAAAATAAGTTAACTGTAGTTATGAAAAGCATTTTTTTTGCATTCCCACAACTATAAAATGTTCTTATTGTGTTTTTTTGTTGTTTGTTTTCTTTCAATATTCACAAGCATCTGACCAAGCTACTATTTTTAACTATTTAGGAAATTTTAACAAGTTGACAAGTCCTGGCCATGTAAATATCAGAAACAAAACAATTATTAAAACAGTTAATTTTTGTTTAATAAGACATACAGGAGTATAGTAATCAGATATTTCTGTTTAATAGGGTGTTGTATTACAGAGTGAGCATCATTAAAACACCTGTAATATGCCATTTCTACTGATTTTTATTAAGTTGAGTGAAATCTCAATATACATGTTTAACAGGTCAGGCGTGTCTATCAAATGTTAAAAAAACTGGATAGGTGTGCTGGGTTTTTTGCAGGGGGATGTACTTTGAATATTGAATAAAAAGTAACCCTATATCTATGTATCTATCGGTCTTCTGTCTCTTACTGGATACATAGATATATGTTAATTTTTCCATAACTACAACCTCCTTTTTTTTTTTTTTTTTTTTTTTTTTTTAAACCATTCCTCTATGGTTAGACTGTTTCTTTTTCCAGTGAGAGGCTACCAATAGCCAAGCAGTTACTACCAGATGAGAGATTAATTCTTCATTTCCTCTTGTGTGACCATTTCCACTAGAAAGATTACAGAGAGATCGTTTTGGTAATAAATACTCAACGATTTGTGATATTTGGTTGTGGATTGCATCCAATTACTCTCTAAGGACTGAACAGAACATATCTTTTAGCCTGGTTGGTTTGAAGGGCCATTGAAACAGTATCTTCAAGAATTTTTTATTGTGCGTCAGACTGAGGTTACTGGTCCTCTTCTCCCCCCCCCCCCCCCCCCCGGACTAAGCCCCCTTTCTCTGCGGTAATTTGTCTATCCACATCCTTTCCACAGTGAGTCATATATGAATTTTTTTTTGGTTAGGAAAGCTGTCTGCAAAGATTAATACAAATTAGCTATTTTTTTGTTTCCTCATTGACCAGATGCCAGCGCTTCTATTTGTTAGCTTTTTGTATAAAACAGGTTTTCTAGAACGTTGAAAAACATAATGCCTTACTTGAAAGTACTAGTGCCAGTTAAAATTAGTTGTGATCTCTAAATAAGTTAGGAAAGTTTCTTTACTGAATAGCTGGCCAACCAAGTGTATTCCATGGCTCTCCCAATCTTTGAAGCTCTTTGGTTTGCAATTTGGGTTAAGATCTAGAGTATTTGCAATGGGTGTGATTGGCAAGGGGAAAGAATTTCTCTAATTCTATCCCAAACCCATAGAGTAGCCTTTACTAAAGGATGTGTGTAAACTTCTGGAGTAGCCTAGAGATTTACACTTTCACAATTTTTCTGTTCAATAAAGACCCAATGTTTGTCTGGGCACCTCCCACTCCACTCCTGCTTTGAGCTGGCTGGCTTGATAATACCATAGATTGGCGATTCTCAAACTTTAGTAACCTGAGGACCCCAGTTTTGATTTTAAAATTTGCTGTGGACCCCCAAGCCGCCCGCTCAGCCCCAGGCCCTGCCCCACACCACCCCTTCCTCCAAGGCTCCACCCCGCCTTTCCTCTTCCCTGCCTCTTGCTGCTGCCTCCCCCAAGCACCCCTGTCCCCCTTCCTCTCCCTCCCTCCCAGCGGGAGCATCTGTTCCCCAGCATGCAGGAGGCGCTGGGAGGGAGGGATAGGAGAGTTGATCAGCAGGGCCTGCAGACCCTTTTTTGAGAAACGCCGCCATAGATTATTTGGAACAGCTAGTCTACCCTGTTTAATGGATCTGTACAAAGTATCTGCACTCACTCTTGGCCTTTTCTTATTCCATGTAAATTGTAATAGCACCCTCTGTATTCCTGCTAGGTTTGTATCTGGGATAATCATAGAAAAATTTTGAAACAAGAAAGATATCCTTAGCAGAGTGTTTATTTTGATGGTGGCTGTTCTTCCCAATCAAGAAATTGCTTACGTCCCCCCAGCACTCCAAATCTTTTTTCATTTGCTGAAGTAGGGGGTTAACATTTAAATGATAGAAGCTCTTCTAGGTTGTTTTGAGATTTGAATTCCCATGTATCTTATAGAATTTGTTGCCCATTTGTACCCAAACATTTTCTGGAGGAGTGACTTTTCAGGGTCTGGCAAATTTATAGCTAGTATTTCAGATTTGGCATAATTTTATTTTAAATCCAGACTTTCCCAAAATCCTGGATTGTTTTAGCGAATAGTTTTAGAGAAAATTTGATTTAGATGGCATATATAGATGTAACATTTTTATTTTCTGATGTGGTCCTGCAAGTTTCATTCCTGTGATGGATTCATTGTCCTTTGAGCAAAAAGCTCTGTGGCCAGTCCAGAAAGTAGAAGAGACATTAGACATCCCTGTCTACTCTCTGGGTAATTCAAGTAAAGGAGTTAACTCCATCAATTCACACAGCTGCTTTTGGGCTGATGTCAAGAGCAGTTATTCATTTAAGGAACTGGGGGCCAAAGTCCATATGGGACAGGACTTGAAACAGAAAGTTCTACTCTATTCCATCAGACTTTCTCTGCGCCTAGTGATAACAAAAGAAATGACTTTTTTTTTTTTAATTGCAAGCTACTATTTTTGATCATTCAAAAATTTCCTGACCTATTTCAGCCCAGTTTCTCACCACAAGTTTCAATGGTATTTTTGTCTGAAAATAAATCTAGTGTAAATTATTTTATAGTCTACATATTTATAAAAACGACTATCAGACTACACCCTTGAGTTTTGTAAACAATAAAATCGCCACTCACCAGCTGAAAACTAATACAAATGTTTAGGGTTGTGATCAAATTGAAGTAAATTCATTTAAGGCTATCCAATACCTAGGTAATACTATCAATCCTACTTGTGTCTTAAGTATTGGACACATTTTCCCCCAGCCAAATGACTTTTCTGTTTTCACTATTGTGTCCCGTCCTGCTGTGCAGTCATTTTCAGTAATGTCATGGAGACACCTAGGCAGGGATAGAAGTCCATAAAAAAACAAATGTCACAGAGAAGGTAGATCGGGAGCTTCTGCTCTTTGTGTGTCATAACACAAGAACAAGGAACGAACATTCAGTGAATTAAAAACTGATAAATTAGGAAGGAAATACTTTTTCACATAATGAGTAATTAGACTGTAGATCTCATTGCTGCAGGAAGTCATTGAGGCAAAGAACTGTTCACCAAGATTTAAAAAAAAGGTTGGACATTTATGTGGATAACAAGAATGTCCAGTATTATAATCAAAGCTTACACATTTTGGAAGGGATATTAAACCCTCTCATGCTTCAGGCCTTCAGAAAAATCTAGCTATTAGATTAGGATGAGATATAATGTGGGGGACACACTAGCCCTTATAGTGGGGGTTCTTGCGCCTTCCTCTGAAGCATCTTGTAAGAACCACTGACAGAAACAGGATATTGGACTAGATGGATCTCTGGTCTGATTGGTATGGCAATTCATGTCTGTCGTCTCTACCACTTAGATTTTCTGACTAGGTTATGCAGGTGAATTGGCCTTTTACGAGGGTGCAGAGAGCCCCCCTGAAACACAGAGGAATCTGTATATCACTTCTGTATAGACCAATGCTGATCTCTGCCCAATCAAGATCATCTCCCCCAATGGAATTGACTGGATGGGCAGCTCTTTAATCTTCATCTCTGCTCAAAGTCTAATGTCTTCAGGGTGTCTATTACTGATCGTCAGTATGCTGATGATTGTATCATCCTCGCACACACTGAGAATGACCTTCAGTCTATACTGGATTTTCTTGCACAAGCTTACCGAAGCCTAGGACTCTCTCTCAATATTGAGAAGACGAAAACGCTCTATCAACCTGCTTCAGGCCTTAAACATGACCCAGAACAAATCACCATTGAGTGTCACTCTGGAGACAGTTGAGCACTTTTGCTACCTCAGTAGCCAACTTTCTCAAAATGCAAAAATCGACAGTGAGATCCAGCACAGAATCCAGTGCGCAAGTGCTTCCATTGCTCCAATGCGTTTTCAGAGCACATGACCTATGGCAGGACACCAAGATCCAGGTCTATAAGACAATTGTTGTTCCAACACTCCTCCCTGGATGCGAAACCTGGGTGACCTATCAGCAGCACCTCCAGAGTTTGGAGAGGTATCACCATCGATGCCTCCAGAAGATCCTTCACATCAAATGGCAATATCGCCACATTAATGCCAGCATCCTTGTCACCATCATTGAAGCAATGATTTTCATGCACCAACTTAGCTGGGCTGGACATTGTGTGTAGATGCCAAACTCTCACCTCCCAAAACAAGTCCTTAACTCTCTCTCACCCATGGTCTGAGATCAAAGATACACCGAAAGCGTATTTTAAGAAAACTGGTGTGGACATCAGAAGCTGGGAAGAGCAAGCCAGCAACCGACCCCAATGGTGCCATATCCTCCATCAGGCAGTGGCATGTTTTGAGGAGAAGCACCTTGTCCTCAAAGCTGAAAAGAGAGAGGAGGAAGGAAAAAAATAACTTTCTCCCAGCATGCCATCGTCTTGTCACAAAATGTATGTACCTACTCAGGACAGATTTGCGGTTCCAGGATCAGACTCCAGAGTCATCTCAGGACCCATATGTAAATCCATGGTAGAGATCATCCTCGAATCGAGGGATTGCCAATCCATCAATCAGTCAGACCAGTGTTGGTGATTGTCCTGAGGAAGAGTCACAGGAAATTCAATACATGCCCTAATGCTCCATGTATGTGGCACAGAGAGTCTGTTTTGGTCCATTGGCTGGGAAAGCATGGCGACATAGTGGGGTAGGGCTGATAGAATGTAGATTTTGCAAGCACCACTCACAAGAACTTTACCTGCATAAAACATACTTAGTTGGTGAATTTCGCCCTTAATGCATGTGCATCTATTAGATAGTTAGCATTCACGTTTTATCTCACATCTGTACAGGATTTCTTAATCAAGGGGTGTATTACATAGAGTCTGGATGACTAACAGGTGTTGGATGTACAGCTAAGAATGTTTTGTTAGTCTGTTTAAGGAGGATTTTAGGAATCTGATTATATTTTGTAGTATGAAAGGAAGATGAGTTGTCCTTTAAGACTTGCTGCATTGAAATGTATGGGTGAATATAGAGTATATAGTAAGGCTCCACTTTGGACTTTTTACTCACTGACTTATAGGTGCTGAAGTATGAATCTTTATCACCCTTCCCCTGTGAGACTATTCCTGGAAGTACTTATTCTCATATGACTTATTTTGCTGAACTGCAACTTGACTTAAGCAAGACAAAACTTGTTTAGAAAGCATATGTTCTAGATTCTGAAAATGTTTTTACAGCAAAATAACAGTCTCAGGACTGCGTTTTCAAACACTGGGTGTAACTTCCTTGATTGTTGACCTTTAAACACATATGATTAACCACTATCAAAACCACATTTCAGTTTTAAATTGTACTGCGAAGAAATGAGTCACTCCTTCTCACTAGGATATGTGGCTAATCTTAGGCCTTTTACAAGTACTTTTGGGAAAAAATGGAAGATACTATTTAAAAGCAGGTTTGAAGTATACGCAACTGAACACTGTGAATGTTAGCCTTTTTCCTTGATACTGGAAAGAATTTTTTTTGTATTCAGAAATAGTATATTCTTTACTTGAAAAGGAGAACCAAATGGAATTTAGATTAAAAAAAACTGATGTGGCACTCTACACACTTTCAGTATTGTAATATTGTTAGAGTAAGTTTTCAGCTAAGATACAGAACAAAAAATACAACTCACCTCTCTTCTTTCAAAATGTTTTAATTTTGAGCTATTTAACTCTTGTTCTAAATGCAGGGAGCTCTGGTGGAATATGTGAAAAGAGCAAACTCTATTCTGATGGTAAAAAGAAGTCCTTAAATACTGGAATCATCACTGTTCAGAACTATGGCTCTCACGTCCCTCCTAAGGTTTCTCACATCACTTTTGCTCATGAGGTTGGACATAACTTTGGTTCTCCTGTAAGTATTAAGTGTTGCTCCATTACACATTTTGTTTTGGGAGGCATAACTTGTTAATGATGAAAACATTTTGTAACTTAAACCTTTTACTATTATGTGTATGCTAATAAAAACAATTCATCTAGGTATGCATGCAAAAGAAAAGCAAGGACTTTGCAGATAAGCAATATGTGTTAAGATCTTTATGAATGTTCTACAAAAGGAAGAACTTGGTGCAACAGGACTTTTGTGAATATTCTTAATTTCTCATTTAGCTGCTTACAGCAACTGCTGGCTTAGCCTATCTTATACTGCACTTATTCATGACTACTCTTCTGTAAAAAGTGTGGGTTATTCTCTCCTAAAGTCTTCCCACTTCCTTTGAAGGACAAAGCTTACTCATCTCTCTTCAAAAGTGTGTACGTGTGCATCTGTGTTTTGGTGAGAAGTAAATATTAGTTCTTATTTTATGCAGAGTGAGGGCAAGGGTCCCAGCTCATGAGGCAAAACTTTGGTTATGTCCTCTCACTCAACAATGGGGATAAAACTGGCTTTCCTTTGTACCCTTTGCATTTTTTATACCTTTAAAGATTTTTAATTTATTTTGAGAAGCAACTGTCTGAGTTACACTTGTAATAGGATTTTGAAGCAGTTGTCTTCACGTGCTATGTTCAAGGCTTTTGTCTGTGACAGGCTGAAAAATTTGAGATTTTATTTTTGTCTTTTATTTGTGGGTGAGTGGTTGTGAAAAGTGGAGAATATTTCCTCTTTTACATGTCACTTTTAAAGTTTTACATTTTAGAAAACTAGAAAATGAACCACTAAGCTAACTTCTACCATATTGGCAGGAACAAGAATCCAGAATGTTAACAGTATGCATTGATTTGAAGAAGTAGGAAATCTGTCAGAGTGAAAATCTCTTTGGACCAATTGAAACATCATTTTTGAACTTGCCTATGAAACTCATGTTTGATCTTGGATAGTCAGTGGATATACTTGTCAGAAAATTTGCTACTTTTTGTAGTAATACCATTTTAAAAGTGCACATTTATATACTTATGTTGGAAGGGATGGGTCATATTCTGAGAAAATCAATTGTCAAAAGTGGTAGTACAGTATTGGTATTAAACGGTTTCTTACTCTTGTCAAATATTTTTTAAAACCTTTTGCCATTTATCATAATCTTTGAAACGTCTATATTGTAAAGTATTCCATGTATGTTACCAGGTGGTGTTATAAATTATCAGTTCTCCATAGTGTGGATAGAAATGGACTTCCCCCACAAATCATATCGTATTTAAGTCCACATTTTCCCTACAGTGTGAATGTGAACTATCTGAAATGTTTCCACTAGTCCTCCCATTAGTGTCCTACAGAACACTTGGTAGTATTCAGAAATCTCAGAATCCTCTGCTTTTGGGAGATACCAGGAACTGTGGACAGGTACTCAGAGGGCACTGTAACTGAAATAGTCTAAAACAGTGCTAGTGTGTAAAACTGCTGTGATTCTTTATACTAGTCAATGTGGCTAAGCATGGACACATCAAACCATTTGTGCTTAAGCCAGTTTTATTTAACCATTTCAAGTGAACAGTCAAGTTCTCTAGTGTAAACATGATATGGTTGCTCTCACAGAAGTTAACTTTGTCAGTGCTCCAAAACTTTTGGGATATAACCTAAAAGCAGTAAAAGAAAGGAGCGTGTGTGTTGTGTTGCTGTAACCAGCACACACACAGGTTGATAAGCCACCATTAACATTTAAGATGGAGATGTGGACTTTCCATTTCATCCTTTGCTTCTGATATTCTTCACCTTTTTGAAATAGGCAAGTGGGGTACACTTTTTAAAAAGGCAACAATTTTGTACGAGCTTTTGTTTCTCACCCTATTACCCCACACAGGTCTGTTATACACATAGGTAGAAAGATAGCAAATTAACCGATAGAAACTGATCTGCTTGAAATAGTTTACAATGTTCTGTTTTGCAGCATGATTCTGGAACGGAATGCACTCCAGGAGAGTCCAAAAACTTGGGGCAGAAAGAAAATGGCAATTATATCATGTATGCAAGAGCTACATCTGGGGACAAACTTAACAACAATAAATTCTCCCTCTGTAGCGTTCGAAATATCAGCCAAGTTCTTGAGAAAAAAAGAAATAATTGTTTTGTTGGTATGTATTTTTGTCATCATTATAAAATGCTAAAGAGTTAACTGAGCTCTGATCTAACTTTTCTTTTGCACAAGAAGTTCCCATTGTTATTAGTGGAAGTTCTGAATACAAAATGAGAACAAAATATGTAGTAGAAATCAACAAACTGGATGCTGAAGAGTATTGTTCAAGTTTCCCTATAAAATCCTAATCTGCAACACACCTACACTTCCAGTACTAATTGGCAATGTCTACTCAAGATGCAATCATGCTTAACTATGTCATATGATAATTTAACTACAAGTTACCATGCATGTCTTTGATATTCTGTAGTGTTACAAAAATATACTGACATTTTTCAGAGTCTGGCCAGCCCATCTGTGGTAATGGAATGGTAGAAGAGGGAGAGCAGTGTGATTGTGGATACAGTGACCAGTGTAAAGATGAATGCTGTTATGATGCAAATCAACCAGAAGATAAGAAATGCAAGCTAAAACCAGACAAACTTTGCAGGTATTGTATATTTCAGTTATATTATGCTTATTGAATTGTTCAGACTTATGGATAGGCTAGCAAGCTTTATTTTAGAAATATCTTCTATGAGGTATACTGTTTGACACTTGAAGTCTAATCTCACTTATATTAGAATGTCCCTAATTTTACTAGTAACAATTAATTAATGGGAATTTCACTAACTATATTATGTTATTTTTTTAACTCAGCACTAATTTTAACTTTTACTTAGTCAGCAACTATGAGACTACCTTATTCTTAGTTTTTTGGAAAAATGCATCATTTAAAACTTTCTAATTAACTACATTAAGTACATCTTAGGGTCCAGGATAGATAGGAACAAGTTGTGTTTAAAAATGTTGGTTGGTTGTAGTTATCCCTTGAGCTAAATTCAACCAGCTAACACACTTAAACATTACTGTCCTTGTCCCTACTCAGGGCAAAATCATATTTATCACATTAGTTATATCCTGCAAGGTAATACATTCATTTGTAGACATGGTCTTAAAAGAAATCCAAATTTATTAGTCCCTTTACTTGCTTATCTGATCTATCTTGGATGTTTTGCAGAAAAATTGAGCAGGGACACTCAGTATATCTTGTGCTTCTGAAAAGGGTCAGGTTGACAGCTCTTAAGACTGAAGGTCTCTCTCTAGCTAGAGGAAGGTGCAAATGTGCAGTGTCAGGACATACTGTTCCATGCAGCTTTGTTACCGTGGATTAAACCAGGTATGGTTAGGACAAATTCTGCTGATAAATTTAGTCTTACTGTTAATTCAGTCATTGACTCCTTTACTAAAACTGCCATGGAATGTTTAGTTTTTGTCAAATGTTCAGAATTTTATACTATGAACATCTGCCCGCTAGTACCTGGACTGAGGCCATACTTTAGGTGACTGTATTGTCATTGGCTGATTTCAGTACGTATATGTACCCTGGTAAAAATTCTCTGGTGGTCTTGAGCTAAGAAAGGCTGTGGAAACTGTAATAAATCCCTTGTCATTCCCTTGGTCTGTTATTCTTAATGTTAAGTAATATCAGAGATTTGCAAGGGGGAGGGCGGGAGAATCAATTGGATCCCTACCCTTTTTTCTCTTTCTGACTGTTGCTGTTGGGGAGAGAATAAAGAATGCAAACAGATCAGAACATTGACAAATCTAGAAGGCTATCTACGGGCTTGTGTCTGGCAAGCTGGGGTGTAAATCTATCCTACACTAGCCTGCTGCGCACTAACTCTGTGGACTCTGCTGCCGGACACTTTTATCTTCCCAGTTTCAAAACAGGGTAGATTGAAGTGCGTTTCAGAATTTTTAGCATGAGGGAGCAGGGTCCACACAGACACTTACTGCAGGGTAGATTTATACCCCTGTTTGCAATGCAATAAATGTTCCTGTAGACAAGACCTAATTTAAGAGCAGCATGAGCTTTTCTTGGCTCATAGCTATATAAGGCTGCTTTGTTCTCTAACCCCATTGCATGTGATATATTTTTTTCATCCTCACTGCTGCCAGAGTGTCTATGAATACATTAAACTTTAATGGCTTGCCAGACACCAGTGTTGAACTTCTGTTGAAGTGGCATTGATCAAAAAATCAAGAACTGGCACTAGAAGACAATTCAACTCGTGAAGCCTACATGATATCAAAAATGGCTATAGTATCGTGTTCATCAATACAACTTGCATGCATAAGATAGCAATGTGACGGTAATGAGCCCAAACAAACCCTGTTTACAGCAGTAGACTTCCTTGGACCACTTGCTGCAAGTAATTACAAATGGCAAGATATATTGAAAAGTCTGTATTTATGAGAGAACTTTCAGGTAGAGGCTGGTATTGACTAAATATCTACCACATTTATTCAGAATTTGGTCATTTTCATAGTGTGCCATATGCAATACATTTCCTAGAAGGAAGGTGACTCAAGGATACAATTTGGTATCAAATAGGTTTTTCTGGCACTTGGGTTTTACATATCAAACTTCATCTGTGTTACCTTGTTTCTAGGCAATGCAACACATATGGCATGATATGAAACTGACCAAAAATATAGATACTTCCAGTAAATATATAAACTTTGCTTTAGTAGCTTAGGCCTTTATATAATCTCCTAAGCTATGTGCAACTTTTACCCATTTAAAATCTCAAAGAATATTTTACTTGGAGGATGTGAATGTGTCCCTCGAGAGAGAACCAAAAAATGAAATTGCCTAGCTTGGATTAATCCTCAAAAATGAGGGAAAATGGTAAAAGTAATCTGAAATTATATAAATTCATTGTTTCAGTAATGTTCTGTAACATTGGTAAATTACTGTTAGTGATGAAGGGTATGATGTGTCAGATTCTTTACTGTTTTGGGGTTCACTCCTCAGTGTGAAAGGACTTCATCTTTAATTTTAAACTTCCTCGGGGTAGTGAGTTTAACTTGGGCAATGTTATCTGAACCTAAAATTTCACTTTTATGAACTTTTTATGAAGTTGCATCTGAAGAAGTGAGGTGTTTTATCCACAAAAGCTTATGCCTAAATAAATCTGTTAGTCTTTAAGGTGCCACCGGACTCTCTGTTGTTTTTGTGGATACAGACTAACATAGCTACCCCCTGATATTTGACTTTTACGAAGGTGTTCAGATGTAAACATGCATGCAAAAGTAATTTTTCTAGTGTAAGCAACGTAAATGGTGTTGATTTTCATAATTTAATCATTAAAGTTGAGACCAAGAAGACTGCTGGATGCAGAATACCAAATGTTTGTTACCCACAAAAAATCATTTTTCAGTTTAAATTTTGTTGGCACAAATTGGAAATAACAAAACTGACAATATTTTTGCATGCAGTTGTAGTTTTAAGTGGTATTCCAGTTAAATGTGCATATTTCTTAGCAAGTTCTACTTTATTCTATCTCCTTTAATCAATAAATCTTAAATTTAGAAGACTTGAACAATATTGCTATTCAGGGTACATTAGAAACACCAGAAAAAAATCTGCATTTTTCTGAATACATATTTTCTGTTTTTTTCTTTGTAGCCCCAGTCAAGGCCCCTGCTGTACTCCACAATGTAGCTTCAAACTCAAGACTGATAAGTGTCGGAATGATTCTGACTGTGCAAGAGAAGGAATGTGTAATGGTTTCACTGCTCTCTGTCCAGCATCTGATCCCAAGCCAAACTTCACAGATTGCAACAGACACACACAAGTTTGCATTAAAGGGGTGAGCTTAATGTTCAGAACTGTTGTACTAACCGTATATAAGAGTATTGCCTTATTTTTCAGAAAACCCAGTGTGTTCTTAAAGAAGAAAAAGTAGTGGGAAGACCAATCTTCCCCATAGTTACCTTATTTTGAAACAGCTACTCTTTTAAACACTGCTTTTGGTAATATTCTCTTTTGCAGTGCTTGAGTTACTGGAGGCCAGGCCCCTCATGCTTTGAACTACCCTATTTCTCGCCTATTCCATGGTGCTGGGGGAGTGGAGTGTTTTGGCCCCCTTACTTCTCCCAACAGTTCCCTACAAAATGCTCTGCCTGGCCAAAGTGTATTCATGGCAAGCCAGGCAGAGCAAAGGAGCATTTGCTGACTGCGCACTTGCCAGGAATGTATACAGCCAGCCAGAGCAAGGGGGAGCATTAGCATATTGGAATCCTGCTAGTAGTTTGCACAACAATCCATTGCCCATAGGGAGTGTCTGTTTCATGCCAGCCTAGAAATGTGCCCACCACATCTAGTAAGGCAGGGAGAATCATAAAATTCCCCTGTGTGTGTATGTGCGTGTGTGCACAACTGCCCAGCACCAGCAGGGAACATCCCCAAATTTAGGTTAAGACCTGCTTCCTCTTCTAAATGCTCCTAATAGAGTACTCTGAGCATTCGAGGACAGAAGAGTTAACAGAACTGTTGGCCTTTAAAGTTTCATACTAACTGGGCAGCTCAGAGGGGTTACAGAACAGTCCTTTTGAGCCAGGGTGATGGATTCTGCCTAAACGTGAGAGGGCCTTGGCCCCCAGCATTCTGGTGCTCCTGCTTTGAGCATGACCTAGCTAGTATCCGTTTTTAAGTCCCACTTTGTGCAGAAATTTGGGAAGTGTATTGCAAAAATCTGTCCCTAGAAAGGTTTTGTTTTTATTTTGGGTGAATGTAACCAATATCTGTGTAAAAATATATATATATATATATATATATATATATATATATGTGTATATATATATATATAGGGAGAGGGAGAGGGAGAATGCTTGCTGGGGCAAGGGAAGAACTGTGAGGAGAGTAGGGGTGAAAGGTTTGGGGCTGCACTGAGGAGAGGGAAATAAATGTGAATGAGTGGTAGGGCAGGGGAGAGGATTGGAGGGTTCAGGGGAGGGACACTAGGAAAGGGACATGAGGAAGAACGGGGGCCGAGTGCCTCTTAGCCCCACATTCTCCCCTTATTTCGTGTGCCTTGATCTGGACAGTCGAGACAGTCTTCTTGCCCCCTTATGTGAGCTGGGATCTGCAAGACTCTGGCCCCTCAAGGGTGACTGAGCCCTATGCTTTGCCCCATTGCATGTGTGCCAGGATCTGGCGGACCTCTGCCCCTCTGTGGTGGTCTCACCCCCCCGACCTCTTGGCATCTTCCCAGTTTGGGGGTGGGGGCTTGCTTTTCTGGGAGGGTCTGAGCCCATCTCCCTACCCCTCATGTATACCAGGATCTAGGGGTCCCCTGTGGGTCTTTCCCTACTCCCTCTCATGTGAGCCAGGTTCTGGGGAGGCTAGCCTTTCTGGGGATGTCTGAGCCCCACTCCTATACCTTCTCATGTGATCTGGTGGGGTCTCTCCCTCTTATGCGTGTCTGAGCCCTGCTCTGTGCCTCCTCCATGTGAGCCAAGATCAGGGAAGCACTTCCTTTCTGGATGGGGAGCTTAGAGCAGGCATGCTTGGCGCGTACATCAAGAACACACTGCTGAGACTGGGTGAGGAGCTTGAAACTCTGCAGCACTGGGGAGGGGAAAAGAAACACCCACTGACATGAATAGAGAGGTTCACAGGTTTCAGAGCCATTCTGTCAGGCTGAATTCCTCTCCAGTGTATTCTTTCAGCTGACAACATCTCATTGAGATGAATGGGCCACTTAACACCTCTCTGAGCCTGCAGCTTTGAAGTTAGAAACCCATCATGGGAGAGAATCTGAGAGTGAACTGTAAATATTTGGGGGAAATCTGAATTTATTTTGAAGAAATCTAACATGAATAGAGCAGAAAATTCAGAAGATGCTGAAAGTGGTTTTGGAGAGTAAATAAATTACACATGCGAAGGCTCACTGGGAGGGGAGGAAGGGGGGTAACTAGGGGTGCAAGAGTAGGTGGTAATTGGGGAAGGGGGTTGGGTATGCAGCAAGGGATGAGAATATTATGGGCAGGGGGATAAATGGAAATAGGCAGTAAGGGAGGGAAGAGAGGCTGGGGGCTCGGGTAACAGGATGGGTTAAGGATTGGGGAGTGACAGTGGAGAAGAAAGCAGGGGTTGCAAAATGAGGGTAACTGAGGAAGTTGAAGGTTTTGGGCGGGGGGCTGTCAGCCCTGAATTCTCCCCTTTCGTTTGTGTGCTGCAATCTGTGAGCCTCAGCCTTCTCCTTGTTTGCTGGGTTTTCTGTGATCTGGGGAATTGTGCTTCTCTTCGCGTGTGTGAGCCCTTTTCCCTGCCCCTCCCAGTGAGCTGGGATTCGGGGGGAGATGAAGAGAACATAAATTCAAACCTCTGAAATCCAGAAAACGAATACTTGATACACATCATCCCTTTTTATTGGTGGTGATGGTGGGGGTGGGGGGGCATACTGACCAGTGTCGATGGGTCTGGGGCCCAGTTTTAAAGGAGGGGAGGCCTGGGTGGACCTGCAGCATGGTTTTGGGAAGCCTAAAGGTGGGTACTGGGAATAAAGGTCCCTGCTCAATGATGCAGCTCAAGCTACATAACCCAGATAGCGTGCAATCCTCCAGTAAGCTGCTGCCTGTCATATGTATGCAGCAGCGTAGGGCAGGAGACAGCAAGAAGCAACTTCTTTAATGTTAATTGCTTCTACTGTGCCAACTAAAGGCTTAATAGGCTGGGAAGTGGTAGGGAGTTGGAGACATTGGTGGGGTGGTGACTTCGTGGGATGGGGGTGGAAAATGAGACACAAACCAGTCTTTTCTTTCCCACTTAAAGTTACTGTTAACAACCATATAACAACACTGTTGTTATAACAACACTGTCAAGGTTTTGGGACATAAAAACATTTCATACATTTTAAACCATGGCCATTATCCACATTCTGCTATAACAAAATATCTAAGAGACAGGAGGAGCACTGAGGAATCCCATAACTGTGAACAGACATTGGTCTGGAATTATTTCTGGCTCCGCCACTATCCTGCCAGGCAAGCCACTTCACCTCTCTGTGCCTCAGTTTCCCATCTGTAACATGGGGATAATGATGTAAAGTTATTGGAGATTTCCTGATAAAAAGCACTATATAAATACTAGGTCAATCTGCTGCTTATTATATAGCCACAATAGCATTTCAACTGCAAACCTAGGTAAGAACAACTGACCACTAACTCCTACCACCAAACATTTCTTTCTGTTTAAAAAACAACACTGGGCAATTAAATGGCAATCCAGTATACATTTAGGAGGTATCCTATGTGCAAGTGCAAAGGGGTTGTAAGAGGGTATGAAGTGGTTAAATTTCACAGTTGTGGTATTCTATCAGAGGTGGGGCATAGGGTAAATGCAGGTAGTGTCTATCCATTAGAGCAAAAAGACAGAGTGCAAGTAATGTGTTATGGGCATTGTCGGGCATCGCTCAAAGAGGGCAGAGTTAAGGTTGCATGGGCATTTACCGTAACTGTATTTCCTGGTTTTCAGAAGTTTGTTTTGCTGAACTTGGCATTCTGGAAGGGCACTAGCTACCAATGGGCAACCGTAACTCTGTGTATTAATGAATTTTTTGGCATTTTATTTCCAAGATGGTCAGAGAGTACTTTAAAACTGCTAATACTGTAGGGGACCATGCAGAGCAATCTAGCCCAAGAAGGGAACATCTTCAAAGTACTACGGCCCCCCCGTTCTTTTTTCCCATAATTTGATCACTGCTCATTTGCTTGCTTCAGAATTTGATTTTGTGATCATCCAAACATTGAATTACATACAGTATTATAGACTTTCCTGCTACTGATTTTTTCCCCTAAAGGAAAGAAGACATTGAAATGCCATATCTTTCACACTCTTGAGCTATTTTTATTTTCACGAATGGCTATTCCAGTTCTGTGGTCTTGATTTAGAATTTTTTTGTACATATTGCTGTGCTATGTATTTGTTGCAACTCCCATTTTGCATGCCTCCCCCATTTATTGGAATAAGGCATACCAAAGAACCTGATTTTGAATTATTCTTCCTCCTTTTGTCTCCAATAGCAATGTGCTGGTTCTATCTGTGAGAAGTATGGTTTGGAGGAATGTACATGTGCTAGTTCAGATGGCAAGGATGATAAAGAGTTGTGCCATGTCTGCTGCATGAAAAAAAGTAAGATTTGCATGCTTCTAAACACTAATACAATAGTAAATCTCTCAAGGTTTTTACTAGACTTTTTTTTATTTAAAGTCACCTTTGTGGTTTAAAAATATTTGAGTAAGAATTACAGCATGTGGAAAAACACAAAGTATAATTCAGTGTTTGTTCATAATAGTACATAAGTAATAATGTGCTTCTCCCATAAAGATACTCAGTGGACCTTAAGAGTAAAATGCCCATTTGATAGGCCATTGATACCGTATACACTCGATTATAAGCCAACCCCCGCATGATGGATAAGTAAAAATGGAAAATTTTTATGACCTATTCATAAGCCGATCCTATAATTCAGGGGTCAGCAAACTTTGGCTCCCGGGCCATCAGGATAAGCCGCTGGTGGGCTGAGATGGTTTGTTTACCTCGAGCGTCCACTGGCATGGAGTAAACAAAGTGTCCTGGCGTGCCAGCTGCTTACCCTGACGGTCCGGGACAGCAACTGGTGGGAAAACTTGGGGGTGGAGGGGAGAGGCGGGAGGGGGAGTAACCCCTGTGACCACCTCCCACACGACCCCATCCCTAGCCCGGGACCCCCACACACTCCCCATCCCATCCCTTACCACCTTATCTGGGGAGGATGTCTCTGGCTTGGCTGGAGCTGCTCCAGCAGGCTGGGCGCTGCGGCCGCAGCCCGCTCTGCGGGGCGGGGCCGAGCAGCATGGCTGCAGTTTGCCAGCCCCAGAGCTACAGCTGCTTCGGAGGCTGGGGGGAGAGCAGCGTGGCCAGAAACAGAGACTCTGGCCCTGCCTCTTCCCTTCTGGCTCTGCAGGTTGTGGTTCCTTGCTCCCTCTGTTGGGGGGGAGGGACTGTGTACCACCTCTCCCTCTGTATACCCATTCATAAGCTGACCCCCTCTCTGGTGCTTCCTTTTTTTACTAAAAAAATTCAGCTTATGAATGAGTATATACAGTATGTCATAAATATTTTTGTTTTTCAAGTTCATAGTACCTTCATGAAAGACAATTACATTACCACTTCCTGATAAGTTTTTTAATAGGGTAAGAATATATTTTTAGTAGTGTGTTGGATATTCTTTTACATATTCATGCATGTGCAAGGTATTTTGTTATAAACTTGTCTTGAAATAAAATCCAGTCTTCAATTATATTCACTTTTTTCAGTGGATCCAATGACTTGTGCAAGTACGGGATCTAGTCAGTGGGAGCAGCATTTCCATCTCAAAACCATTACGCTTCAACCTGGATCCCCCTGCAATGATTTTAAAGGCTATTGTGATGTATTCATGAGATGTCGGTTAGTAGATGCTGATGGTCCTCTAGCCAGACTAAAGAAAGCAATTTTTAATCCAGAGCTGTATGAAAATATTGCTGAATGGATTGTGGTAAGTATCTTAATAGTTTGGAAACCTAAGCATAAAAGAGTCCTGTAAAATGGATTGAATATATTCAATGTTTGTGACTAATGATAAACATGACTATATATGCAGAGCATACCCGTAAAGTACATTCTCAATCCTTACTCTTTGGTCTGCTTCTTCACACTCATAATCCAACTAGCAAGCTTAACAGGTAAAGTTCAATATCCTTTGGAGACAAACTGAAGCAAGTGGCTTATGGTATGTGTAGTATGATATTGCTTCTAACCATGCTAATATCTCTTCATTTTACTGAGTGGTCACCTTAATTTTTTAAAAATCTGACATTTTTTTCCAGCTCTTAACACTTTTGTCCTCCTATGTAGGTGCTCAGTTCCTCAGAACATCAGGGCATAGGAGCTTTTTGCATATCTTTTGATCCCTTACCCTAAAGGGATTATACTTTTCCAATGAAGTATCCAGCAGATAGAGCTGCAAGGAAACAAGGGTGGCTTTCCATGTTGGACTTCTCTGTTCACCTTTGTGTTAAGTACATCTATAGTTTGTCTGTATAGTTCATTCATTACATGTGTCTATGGTACCAGATTTTTCACTGTAAATCTTAACCAACATATGTGTCATTACCATCCATTCATTTCAAAAATATCTGTCAGAACTTCATAAATGAACTATACATAATCATAACTGTATGCCGTCAACATAGTTTTAAAATGTCTGTTCAACAGTATATTTTTGTTGAGCCCTTTATTAGATGCATATGATGCTAAGTGGATTCATCTCCACTCTGAGGCCAAATATTAGCTGTGTATTTTCACTATACTAACATTGTCCTTTACTTGGTGTGTTTAAATAGGTGTGTGAATGTTAGCCTATACACTTCCACAGTGTTCTTATAGTGTATATTTAAGACTCAGTCAATTGTCTGTTTTAGGGTTTTATACTGCCACCCGTCACTGAGGAATCTGACAAAATCCTTAGTGGACATTGAGTCTCTGGCACTTCTCTCTCTTTATTTTTTATATTTTATTAATTTTAGATTTGTTTTGGGATAACTTCTGATTTTGGTTGGGTTTTTATGAGTAGAAGGGGGTATTAATGTTAGTGGTGTTCTTGTAATGGAAAGCCTTCTCTGAAGGGGTAGGATTGGCAGTGTTTCCTAAAGACAGAGTCAGGATATGCTCAGTTTGCTCTGGAAGCTTGTTTTGTAGCCACGTGCCTTAGATTGAAAATGCTTTGTTACTAGCAATCCTGTTTTTCATTCTGGACTTTATGATCTGCATTGTCCCAGAAGAACACAGCTACTTCTGTGGTTCAGAGGTTAAAATTCAGTCTCTGTTGTAGCTAGGACTTAATCAATTAAATGTTTTGAAGATCAGGACCAAAGATTTAAACTGGTTCCGGGTCAGTTTCTCATGCCAATGGAGGGACTTGAGTACAGGCTCATTGTGCTCCTGATGGTCTTACCTATGGGGAAGGTGGGCAAGTCTTCTGTACCAGCTGAAGCTTGTGCCTAGATTACCTTTGTAATGTCATTGATCTGTTTCTGTTTCCATTATATTTTTGTGTACATTTACTAGTCAGTTTTGGTTTTAGTCCTCTTGAAACTTATTTTTTTACTTGGTTTCCTTTTATAGACCTAATTGTGTATGGTCACAATAACACTGAATACAAAGAGCAACTGAAGAAAAATATGATGTATAAAGAAAAATTTGAGGATCGTGCATAGCTTAAATAAATCGAGGAGTTGATAGTTCTACTCCAAAATAAGCAGGGAGAATGACACCTGCAAGGCTGGCCAGAAACGTTAAGTTTAGAAGGGAAGTTTTTCCTCAACAGTAAGGGCAATTTGACAATAGAACAGCATGGCAAGATATGTCATTGTGGAAACTTTTAAAAATGAAACTGTCTAGGTACAGCATAGCTTGCGTTAAGTGTAGGAAATTAGATGTGCTGCCCTGTGTCCCCTGTAATCCTAGCATCAAGGGCAGGGTTGGGCAAACTACGGCTAGGGTGACCAGACAGCAAGTGTGAAAAATCGGGACGGGTGTGGGGGTTAATAGGAGCCTATATAAGAAAAAGACCCAAAACCCGGGACTGTCCCTATAAAACCGGGACATCTGGTCACCCTAACTACGGCCCGCGGGCCCAATCCGGCCCCTCATGACTTTGGATCCGGCCTGTGGCCCCCGGGGCCCTTGCCTCCAGGCACTGCCCCCCGCGGCTCCCATTGGCCAGGAACAGGGAACCATAGCCAATGGGAGCTTTCGGGGAGGTACCTGGAGGCATGGCAAGGGCAGCGCATATGGAGCCCTCCCCCAGGGGCCGCAGCGCTTCCTGGAGTGGCGTGGGGACAGGGCAGGCATGCAGGGAGCCCGCCATTGCCTCGGTGCGTGCCGCTGCCACCCTGGAGCCCGAACCCCTCCTGCTCCCTGCCTGCACTGCGCACCCCTCTTGCACCTCAACTCCCTGCCCTGAGCCCCCTGCTGCACCCTGCACCCCTGTGCACCACAACCCCCTGCCCTGAGCCCCCTCCCGCAGTCCGCACCCCTGCCCTGAGCCCCCTCCTGCACACCGCACCCTCTCCCACACCTCGCGCTCTCTCCCGCACCCCAACCCCCTGCCCGGCCCTGCATACAATTTCCCCACCCAGAGGTGGCCCTCGGCCCAAAAAGTTTGCCCACCCCGATCTAGGGATTTATAATATGAATACATCCACTGAGCAGTCCTCAGTATTTTTTTTGTCAGCTCTTTCAGACCAACAATTAATATGTTGGAAATTAAAGCTGATTTTTCCAAAGCACCCTAAAAGAATTGAGCACGCAAATCTTACTGAAATTCACTCTGATTTACTCACTTGACCATAATTTAGTGGTTATTGAAGCGCTGTCATTTATTAATGCAATTTTCATTGCTTGATGAATACCTAATACAGTATAGGTATATAACGCTTCCCTTTTGCTTTAAGAAACTATCATAATAAATTTGTTCTAGTATTTGCACACAGTCATTTCTCTGTAAACTCTAAATATCCTTTTTGAGAGGAAAAGGAATTTGCTAATGTCACTCTACTCTAGGGGCACAGAAGTTTCCTAAGGAGGGAGTCCATGGAGAAGATTTTTCTCCAGTAGGATGCCTGTCCTGGGGCAAAGAATCCGCAGTGTGCCCCACAGGCATGGCTCAGCTTCACATACAGCTGACAGGGCAGACACAGCTGCAGGCAGTTTTGTAGGGCTGCAGCCAAGGAAGGAAGTGCTGGAATGCCCAGGGCCCAGAAGCTGAGCCATGCCTGTGAGAGGCCCCTGGTGCCAGGGCAGGGCACAGGCCAGAGAGCACAAGGGGAATTACTGTGCAGTCTGCGGCCCCCCAGCTCCCTGTGGAAAGCCCCAGTATCAGGGCTGCAACCCCCACTACTTCCCCACCAAGGGAAAGGAATTTGGGGAAGTACTGGGGCCTTCCCTGCCAGCCCACAGCACCAGGATTTTAGCAGGGGCTTCCTCATTGGGCAGGGATGTGGCACTCCAGCCTGGTACTCCTGTATGTGAGTCCCAGGCTGTGAGTCCCAGGCTGCAGTGTTGCCCCATACTTAAAGCCCTACCAAATTCATGGTCCATTTTGGTCAATTTCATGGTCATGGGGCAGGGATAGCTCAGTGGTTTGAGCATTGGCCTGCTACACCCAGGGTTGTGAGTTGAGTCCTTGAGGGGGCCACTTAGGGATCTGGGGCAAAATCAGTACTTGGTCCTGCTAGTGAAGGCAGGGGGCTGGACTCGATGACCTTTCAAGGTCCCTTCCAGTTCTAGGAGATGGGATATCTCCATTAATTTAATTTAAAAAAATTTTTTTTTCACAATTTCAGACATTTAAATCTGAAATTCACAGTGTTGTAATTGTAGGGGTCCTGACCCAAAAATAAGTTTGGGGGGGGGGGGATATCGTAAGGTTATTGTAGGGGGGTTTGCGGTACTGCTACCTATATTTCTGCATTGTTGCTGGTGGCGGCACTGCCTTCAGAGCTGGGTGGCCAGAGAACGGCGGCTGATGGCCAGGAGCCCAGCTCTGAAGGCAGAGCCACCACTAGCAGCAGTGCGGAAGGAAGGATGGCCTGGTATGGTCAGGGCCGGCTCTAACTTTTTTGCCACCCCAGGCAAAAAAGAAGAGCGCCGCCCCGCCGTACCTCCCTCCCCGAGCGCTGCGCCGCCGTACCACCCCCCGTGAGCGCCGCGCAGCCAAACCCCCCCAAGCGCTGCACCACTGAAATCCCCGCCCCCCCCGAGCACCACGCCGCCTGAAGCCCTGCCCCCCTAAGTGCCGCGCAAGCCTCAGAGCCGCGCCGCCCCCCCGAGCACCCCGCGCCCTCCAAGCGCTGCGCCGGCCCAAGACCCTGCCCCCCTCCGAGTGCCGCCCAAAGCCCCACCCCCCCCGCGTGCCGCGCTGACCGAAGCCCCGCTCCCCGAGTGCCGTGCCGCCAAAACAAAAAACCCCCTTTCAATGCTGCCACGACGAACCAATAAATAAATAAATAAAAATAAAAACCCGAGCGCCGCCTCGCCCCAAGGTGCTGCCCCAAGCACATGCTTGGTCGGCTGGTGCCTGGGGCCGGCCCTGGGTATGGTATTGCCACCCTTGCTTCTGCGCTGCCTTCAGAGCTGGGCGCCTGGCCAACAGCCGCTGCTCTCTAGCCACCCAGCTCTGAAGGCAGTGCAGAAGTAAGGGTGGCAGTACTGTGAATCCCCCAAAATAACCTTCCAACACCCCCTCCCCCTGCAAACCTCTTTTGGGTCTGGACCAGCCAATTTGACAAATGCTGGTCTCCCCATGAAATCTGTCTAGTATAAGGTACGAGCATACACAAGGTTTGTGACGCATTTTTCATGGCTGTGAATTTGGTAGGGCCTATGCATACTGCTGTCTTGGGCATGGCCAGAAGGGGAGGCAGCAGCTGCTGGAGTCTCTGCTCGGAGCCAGCCAAGTAGGAGGTGGGCCTGGGCCCCCTATTTGTTGTGCCCCTCCTTTTCACGTAGATACCTCTGTAGTGTAGGTTTATAGCAGTGTTTTGGTGGGAGTGAGGGGAGCCGTATCTTATCTTTAAACAATCTAGTACACAATACATAACTATTTCCTAACTGCATTAATGGTTAACTTTAACTGCATCATAAGGGTTTCTGAACTTTATCTACTAAGCTTGCTAGTGTGCATCAAGGACCTGGCCAAAGAGTTGGCTCTTTAGAGGCTACCTTCAGGAGAACTCCAGTCACAGGTAAGTAGTTTGCATTAACCAGCCAGGTAATATGTTAAGCTTTTGTATGGATGATGAAATACAAAACTGACACCCCACTTCTAGGGAATTAGATGCTTAAATGTGAATTTAAGTGTATTTGCGATGGCTTAACTTTCATTTGAACTAAAAATATTCCATTTACACCAAATCAAAAGCATGAGTCAAAATGTATAGCACTGAGAAAAGTTTGATAAAATATTACATTTACTATTAGCATATACAAATTAGATAAGTAATCTCATGAATTTGTATAGAAATAAGCATGCAGATTTTAAATGTATGCAGCAAATGGAGAAGTAATATGTATAGATATGGAATGTAATAAATCTGTCAGCCTCATTTATATGCCATATAGAAACTACTAAATGAAAATTATTATAGATTGCAAACTAAAGCATTCAAAAAATTAACAGCTGTCTGTGCAACCTTAATTTTGCCCCTTTGTGCCTATGCATTATTATACAGTTTTTAATTACATCATTGCTTGCTATCTTTTTTTCCACATTTCAAGTCTCCCTGCTTACAAAACCTTGCCGCATTCACCTCCCAATATGTTAGAGGCCTATGAAAAAATAGCATGTGATTATGTAATTAGACTGTCATAAAGCAAAAATGGAAGGGGGCAGAATTAAAGTTGCACAATAAATCTGGCATTTCTTAACTTTGGAATGCTTATCTTTTCAACTGTAACAAGGTTTTTAATGTCATTTTTATAGAATTTCCTTAAAAAGAAAAGTTCATGTGCAACTGTGGCACAGAATTTGTGAGTGGTTTTTGCTGTGCGACACTGAAATGCTGGGAATTGGGATTCCTGTGTTCTATTTCTTGATCTGGGAGTGGAGAATGGCCTTTGATTTGATCAGAGGACTGAAAGAAAATATGTAGGTGGTGGTGGTTTGTCAGTTATGCTTTTTGCTTGCACATTGCTCACTGTTGCCTGACTCTTGTATAAGACGACATAACCAAGCACATAGATTTGGCACATTCTTTGAGAGGCACTGTGACTAACTAGATAAGATTTTGGTTTGCTGTATTAGAAACATAGGTTCTATTATTTCTTCTGTCAGAAGCGAACCTGTGCAGGTTCTCAGATCCTCAGTTATCTTTGATAGGCGGAAAACTTGACTCCCTCCAAATTTAAGTATACGAAAGCTTGCTTAATATAGGTTGTGAAATACACAGAATTAATATTATTCAAGGAAAGATAAGACTAAGGTCTGGTCCACACTAACCCCTCCCCCCCCCACTTCAAACTAAGATACGCAACTTCAGCTACGTGAATAACGTAGCTGAAGTCGAAGTACCTTAGTTCGAACTTACCGCAGGTCCAGACGTGGCAGGCAGGCTCCCCCGTCGACTCCGCGTACTCCTCTCGCGGAGCAGGAGTACTGGGGTCGACGGCGAGCACTTCCGGGATCGATTTATCCCTTGTCTAGCCAAGGGATCAAACTGTAGTGCCCATATGCAAATTCTCTGCGTATTATAACTTGGCCAAATATATGTCTGCTTTCATGGGGGACAGTAAATGACACATCTCCAACCTCAGACATCCTCCCTGCCGAGTAACAAATTCCTAATTTGAATCCTTGAGGCATGAGAATTGTTTTTAAAATGTCAGAATTTAACATAGGCAAAAGTACCTGTTTCACTAAATGATTTCTTGGAAGTGGCAGACTTATAAAAACCTCCATTGTGTGGCAGAGAGAGAGTATGGAAAATTCCCAACTGAATGACCAGTTTGTCTAAGTTCAGTAACTGTAAACAAGGTTATAATAGGTGTTAGACAACTTTAACTATAGTCTTTGATATTGTTGTCCACCAGTTTGGAACCCCCTGGGTATTAATAGCAGTGTAGGCAGTGAGACACTGCCTGTGGGCATCTACCCAGCTTTATACTATACACAGCTCTCTACAGCCCACGCAGTCCCTCTCCAGGCTACCACTGAAGCCTTTCCCTGTCAGAGGAAGAGTCCTACAGAAGGGAGCTGTGCAGAAAGGCTCTACTAGCTCACCACTGCTGGAGCTTTCTCCCCGCTGTGAGGGACGGATTTGGTAGTGAGATACAGTGGGGAAAGGTTCCATCAGCTCGCTGCTGCTTCTTCTCTCCAGAGCCTTTCACTGACCTGTAGCTACATAGCAGTGTGGACACCACTTACTTTTCATTATGGCTTGTAATGAAAACTGGTGTGTAGTGTAGACATAGCCTAAGAATTATTAATACACTTAATGAACAGGTCAAAGGTACCATAAAAAGATCTAACAGTAAAATGAGCTTCTCCATTTTCACTTTCCTCCTTAAGCCTCTAATAAACTGAAATGTTTACAGTATGAAAGTAATAAATCCTGGGCGGTGTTGGGTCCAAGTGGAGGCAGGAGGAATGAATTCCAGAGTCAAGGACGACTTCTCCCTTATATATAATTGTTTGTTTATTTATTTATTTTAAGTGGAAGGAAAACTTGTTCTAAATCTTCCCTTTCCTTCCATGGACTATATTTTTGTGTATTCTCCCTAGGGTATATTTACTTCCATTGCAACAGCATTTAAGAATCAATTTCTGCAGTCTTCTGCTATGAAAAAATGACAAAACATTAGTTGTAACTGAATTTTACTTTATGGCTAGATTTCATTACTTTCTGCATGCGAAGCAAAGGCCAGATTGTCAGTTAAGAGCTTTGAAAAAATATGCAGATTCTTACCTAGTTGCTGAATTGCCTCAAGCTGCAATACAGCAACTTAATCCTTTGTCCTTTTTCTTTTGGCTTTTTCTTGCAGTCTGTGAATTGATTTACTCACTGCCTTGGAATATGTCTGCCAAATCCATGGGAGGTGTTGGCTTTTATAAATAGCTGGCACTGGAAGATTTGTGACTTCTAGAAGTTTTACTATAATAAAATAGCAATATAATTAATAATTAAGTGAAACAACAATGCTAGAGCTCAGAAAAGCTATTATCAAGTTGGGGGAGGTTAGTGTCTATGTTCACCCAGATTAGGTGCAATAAATGCCTAACCATGATTAAATGGATTATTAGATGCATTCATTAATGCCACTAATTTATTTTATGTAACTTGTTAGTATATTTCATTGTATGGGAAACCTTACAGAATTCAGTCAAATAAATTTAACAATGTACTGTCTTCTTTTTTTTTAACCTTGTTTTGTAATGTGTTTTAGGCTCACTGGTGGGCAGTATTGCTTATGGGAATTGCTCTGATCATGTTAATGGCTGGATTCATTAAAATATGCAGTGTTCATACTCCGAGCAGTAATCCAAAGTTGCCTCCTCCTAAACCACTCCCAGGTAAGTACATCCAAGTGATTAAGACAACAGAGAAGTAAGAAGGTAGAGCCTTTATTTTCAACTATATGCCTTGCCCTTTTCAAATGTTGAGAAACTGTAGCGCTAAAGTTCTATAGTTCATAGTCTGGCACTGTGAAACTACAAGGTTACGTGTGTTGTTTTTTTTGTGCCAGTATAACCCCATAGAATTATTTCTCAAATCTGGTCTACTGTGTAGACAGAGATAAAATTACATCTCACTTCCTCCTAGTCAAAATAGGGACTATAAACATATGGAATATGTGGAAAGTATAGCAGTAGTTGTTGCAATTACTAATGTAGGCTTCCTTTTACGCCTTCTCCCTATACCACATTTCTGTCAGAAAATCGTACATAGCAGTTTATTTACAATATATTACATGTTCACACCATGTAGTTGTCTGTTAAAACTTTTCTTATTGCAATTTTAAATACTGTGCTTTTCACAAAGCATGAAAATATCCCTTCATATTTAATTTGCCTACCCAGAATTGTACTTCATTTTATTGGCAGGCATTCTTTTAAAAATGCATTCTTTTATTTATTTTTTTCCCTAACAACTTACGTTTTTTTCTCTGTTTACAACAGGCACTTTAAAGAGGAGGAGACCACCACAAACGACTCAACCACCACCACGTCAGAGACCCCGGGAGAGTTATCAGATGGGACACATGAGACGTTAACTACAGATTTTTGCCTTGGTTCTTCCTAGTGCCTACAATGGGAAAACTTCACTCCAAAGAAAACCTATTAAGTCACTGTCCCCAGTCCAACTCTCGAACAAAAATAGAAGAAAAAAAAGGCAAGATGTTATGTCCTCAAACAAGTGGAGGAGTTTAATTTTTAATTATTGGACCTTCCAGAGAGAGAAGTGATTTTCTTACAGATATTTTTAACCTAATGGCACAAAAGTCTTAGATTATCATGTTTTTTTCCCCCCTTTTCTGCTCTTCATTGCTGCATTTTCTTCACTTGCAGGCAAACATGGCTCTAGTAAAACTTTTATTCACAAATTGAAAATATATCTGTATATATTTTTCAACTGCCAATCAAGGTTAGGAAGCTAGATCACCTCAACATTGGAGACATAACCTGCCAATGTATATAAATTGTTATATGCAGACATGTATTTCTAATGTACACCCGTACTTCTGTGTGCAATTGTAATCAAAAGAATTGCAATATGGATGTTTCTTTGTATTATAAAACTTTTCCGCTATTAATGAAGAAATTACTGTTTAATTGACTTACTCAGGATAACAGAGGATGGAGGTGTATAATGGTCAAGGATTCTGTAATGCTTTACACAGCAGTTTTGAATCAATTCAAACTTTTTTTATTAGGATCAGAGTTGGTTCAACTACTCATTTCATCTTTTATCAAACAGCTGCTAAGACATAGCACACAAGTTTGAATGCTCTTTTTGGAATACATGCAACAAGTGTGCAAACTTCGCATATGCCAGAATGTTTCAAAATTACATTTTATATAAATGTCTGATTTCTTGTAGTTCAGCATAAGTATTTTTAATTTTCGTCTGATTATTCTGTTAAATAATGAAGAGTTGGATGAAATATTTCCATGCTTTAGTAGAGAAATATGCCTGTTATACAATTTGTTTTAAGGACTGCAACCGGTTTATTTGGGTTGTTCAGATATTCGTAGTGTGGTAATTACGTTCATGATTCTGAAGAAATGGGAAGGATGAAAAGCTGTAGTTTCTATTTTTTAATTTATCAAATATTTAGATAACTTTCCAGCATGATACTGTTAATGAATAACCACTAAAATACAGTAATATTCCAGCTACTGTAGCTGACTTAAAGTTGTAGTTAAGCCAACTGATTTTCCCTTAAATATTTTATAACAGTAGTGAAGTTCAAACAGCACAATGTCCCATTCCAAAGTTTGTAGTACGAATGTAAATAATTGGCATTTTTTTTAAAAAGAAAACAAAAGCATTTATTGTCTTAACATGCTTACTGCTATGCAGAAATGAAAGGGGCATTACAAAAGTTTAAGCTCGTGACATATTTATTGCTTGTTTTCCAAAAGCTGCAAGCTAATTAGAGGCAAATGGCTATAATTTTCCTGGCTTTGCTTAGGAGAAAATTTATTAAGGGTTGGACAGGCTTTCTTTTTTTTTTCTTTTCTTTTTTTTTTTTAAGAGTATAAAGTTTACACAATCATTCTCATAATGTGACGCAAGCCAGCAAGGCCAAAAATATTACAGAATATAATGGGATCTCTTCCTTGTAAACTTGTACAGTATGTGGTGACTTTTTTCAAAATACAGCTTTTTGTACATGGTTTAGAGACAAATTTTGTACATGAAACCCCATAGACTATAAATAATTCCAAACAATCTTAATAAGTTAGAAATGTATGTAGTTGCTTTTAAATCATTTTAAATACATTTGTTTTCAGACCGTGCAAAGACTGGAAGTGGGTTTGCATTTCTAAAATGGTGACTTTAATTCAGCAAGAGTTCTTAGTAACTTCTTGAGTGTGATAACCTTTGGGGCATGTAAATTTTTTGCTCGTAGTGTTATCCTGTGGTGGGGTTTCAGCAGATACATGCTGCCCTATTTTATTTTGAGTCTAAGTTAAATGTTTTCTGAAAAGAGAAATGTGCACTGAACTCTCCACTGCAAGTCAAAATGTGGTAAAACAAAAGAGATCAAGACAAATGAGATCTAATACTACTGTCAATTTAATGTCCACTGTGTTTTATACAGTATCTTTTTTTGTTCACTTTGGAAATTTTTACTAAAATTGCAAAAAATAAAGTATTGTGCAAAGATATGTACGTTTTTTTTGAAACTTGAAATGCATTAATAAATAGACTTGATGAAATTATCTTGAAGGTTCGCTTGCTTTTTAAACTCAAAGCAAAAGGAGTATACAAATGCTGCTTCCTCCTACTTTTTCTGTCTTTCACCACAGATACCATTATAACAAGAATAACTGCATTATGAATGCACCAGAAAGTGTTATCCACATCTCCCAATTTGAGCTTCATTCAGTAAATAGAATAAAATTTGTCTGTGAAAACACTCTTTTTAAGATAAAGCTCTAAAATTATCTTTATTCTGTTTCTTATTTCTGATCAAAGTATTTTAAACTCCTCTGCTGTTATGTTTAAAAATTAAGCTAATAACTGCGAAGGTGTATAAGGTAGATCTTTAGTTGGTTTGATCTTGTGAAAAATAAATTCACTTTCTGACACATTTTATCTGACAATTAATATAAAATTCACTGAAGATAACTAATGAATAAGTTTTCAAAACATGCTATGCAAATCTGATTTTTACTGTTTGTTAAAACTGTCAATATAGATAGCTTTTAATTTTTAGTGAACAGATCTTTGAAAATTGATTTTTTTTTTTAACTGCTTGGACTAAGATTTATATTAAAAGGCCTGCCAGCCACATCTTTCATTCAGAAGTTGTGCGGTGTAAGGAATATATGCTTGAAGCTTTTCTTTCCCTAACTGAGCAATTGAACTGAGGAATTCCTGAGCATGCTTTGATGTATTGTTTTCATGATTTTGACATCACTGCTTGCTCTTAGAATTAAATTGTACAGTTGGGTGCAAAAAGAATTATTAGATTATCAGTGGGAGCTCTGCACCTCTGGAAGCCAGATAACCTTTTCAGGTGCCTAAATAGGGATTTAGATGCCTAACTGTGAACTGAAATTGGGGGAAAATGACTTATAAGCACTTAAAAACATGGTTCCTGATTTCTTTTAAATTAGTCCTTGTAGACCCTATACGTGTGTAAATGGCTTTATTTTTGGTAACTCATCTGATTTCCCCAGGATATATCTGCTAATTGAATTCAGTTGTCTTCATACTTAAACGTTTTTATCCATTAAGCCACTTTTTTCCTTTAGGGAGGAGGTGCAGCCAGCATGGTGTGAATGTCCGAAAGAAGGTCTTCGTGTGATTCCCTTTAACATGACATTTTATCTAGTCAATCAAAGCAGCAAAAACTATAAATCAGTGGCTCGGTCTCACTTTTTCATTACTGTTTCCCACCTCACATAAAGAAAGCAGAGGGGAGAGTTACTAATTTTGAAGAAAGGTGAATAGAACTAGGAAACATTAGTTCACATACGGTAATTAAAAGCACTAGCTTTTGTATATCTAAGGTTGCTTTGATGCTGAGGCTTCAGCAGCCTCTGTACGGATCTTGATATTATCCAGATATTTCATACTTGGTTTTCCTAAAGTTAGGCCCTAAATTTACATTTAGGCACTCGAAGAAGTGGCCTGATTTTTAAAGGTATTGTGCACCCATAGGTCCCTGAAAATAGGCCACTATTTAGGTGTAAATGAGGATTTTAGGGTGTCTAACTTTACAAAAACAAGTTTGAAAATGTTGGCCCATGTACATAGATATCTTGGACACTAAACCTAAAATCAGCTGTTATAATCTGTTCTCCATTATGGTGGTTTTTGTGGCAGATTTGTTAAGTTTTCATATGGATGCCTTTCATCATATGAAGTAGCAAAAGGGTGCCTGTGACTTCAGCCTTTAAGAGGAATTGTACTTGGGTTCTAGCCTTGGCCCTTGCTCTAAAAGCAAGATCAGTTCAGTATCCTCTGAACACAAACATTCTTCCAGCCTTCAAGAAAGCTACAAGGAATACTGGATGTCTTTAATTATCATAACTTTCTAGTTTGATAGAAGCAAGTCCTTAAAAAATGGATATGAGGCACATCATGTTGCAGAGACAGAATGGAAGGCAGAGTACAATCCAACACTGCCAGCAATGCCCAGATCATAGTTTAGAAGGTAGAAACCATAATTTTCATATCTTGACGCAACAGTAGCACAACAGCAGAATCAGACTCTCCCAGTCACAGAAAACTATAAATTGCTGAATTTTGAAGATAATCTAGGGAGATTTACAGTTTAAATTGATCAAAAAAACCACTCTTTATCCTGTCCTGGACTTGAAAAAAATCCAGTCAAGGTGAACTAAATGAACTTGGCTATACAATATGATGGCCACAGACCATTTGCCCCTTCAACACTTCTTTAGCATATATTCAGTTTTACTTTTCTTAAAAAAAAAAAAAAAAAAAAAAAAAAAAAGGGTTGGGGGAGCGGGAGAAGGCATCGACAGTTGTGGGACCTCTAGCCCCTCAGAGAAAAGTTTGTAAAGATGTACACTTCTAGATGGAGACACTAGCATCTGTTGTCTAAGTGAATGCAAGACCTCTCTATATCTGCATAAGGCGTACACATCCAAATTTGTCCTTCATTATAAATTCCTAAGATTTATCTGTTGAAACAGATCCATGGACTATTTGCGTGGTCTACATACCCCAGACTGTTCATAAGTTAGTATAGGGTTTATGATACTGGAAGGAAGGGAATTAACATTTTCCTGTCAATGGTCATGTCATGGTCAAAGCACTGTCGGAGCAAGAGGTGGATTTAACTTATCATATAGATATGTCAGAAGTGTAGGTACACAGTTTTCTTTTTTTTTTTAAGCCACATTGTTTCCATCAGAGAGCTAATTCACCTAGGAAACCAGATAGCCACAAGTATCAGAAGAACCTTTTTATTCTAAGATGGAATACACAAGCTTTGGGTTATAAGAAAAGTAACAATTGTCTGTCTGGAGATTCAACTGCTTGTAAGCCTGTTTGGATGATGTACACTATGTGCAGTGAGCCAAATTTCATGTGTAAGCTCTCCCCTGGTTTTCCCTTGGTTACATGGGATCACATTTGAAAGGTCCAGAGAGTCCTGCTTCCTAGAAGTATAAAAGCTCTCACAGGTGGTGGATAATCATATATCATCCTTCACTTTTTGAAGGAGAGCATGCTGGAGTGGGAAGTCTCAATACAAGGTACTTGGGGTAAAATTTTCATAAGTGCTTAAATCCCATTTTCAAAAGTAACTGAGGGCTTGTGTACCCCTTGGGATTATGTGCACTACAGGGGTGTGATTTCTAAAGCACTTTCATGCACTGGCTGGTCGGTGTAGACTGCTGGTGTACACTGAAAGTTCCATAGCACTATGTTAAAGTGTACTAAGGAACCTTCAGTGTGCACCAGCAGGGTCTACATGGACCAGTTAGTGCAAGATACATTAGCGTGCTTTAGAAATCACACCCCCATGGGGTGCAGTGTAGACAAGCCTTTAGGCACTTAGAAGCCTAAATATCATGGAAAGTCAGTGGTTAAGTTCCTGACTTGGAAACATTCAGCCAAAAAGTTGGTGTCTGCTGTTCAAGAGTGATGGACATTCAGGCCTTATTAGTTGATCCACTCTCCCAAGATTTGCCCACATGGATCTTTCATACTTTCCCACCAGCTTTTTTCTTGTACAGAATGCTTCAAAAGGTCCAATAAGTAGGGCCCTACCAAATTCATGGGCCATTTTGGTCAATTTCACAGTCAGGATTTTAAAAATAGTAAATTTTATTATTTCAGATATTTAAATCTGAAATTTCACAGTATTGTAACTGTAGGGGTCCTGACCCAAAAAGGGTTTGTGGGGTGATTGCAAGGTTATTGTGGGGGGGGAGGGTATTGCCATGGTATTGCCACCCCTACTTCTGCACTGCTGTTGGCAGTGGTGCTGCATTTAGAGCTGGGCAACTAGAAAGTGGTGGCTGCTGGCTGGGAGTCCAGCTCTGAAGGCACCGCCGCCACCACCCACAGCGCAGAAGTAAGGCTGGCATGGTATGGTATTGCTACCCTTACTTCTGCACTGCTGCTGGTAGGATGCTGCCTGGGGCTGGGCACCTGGCCAGCAGCTGCCACTCTCTGGCCACCCAGCTCTGAAGGCAGCACAGAAGTAAGGGTAGCAATACCACAATCCCCCTACAATAACCTTGCAAACCCTGCCCACTGCAGCTCCCTTTTGGGTCAGGACCCCCAATTTGAGAAATGCTGGTCTTCCCTATAGTATCTGTATAGTATAGGGTGAAAGTACACAAAAGGCCAGATTTCACAGGGGAGACCAGCTGTGAATTTGGTAGGGCCCTACCAATAAGTGAGAGCTTGAGTTAATATCTGAGTAGTGCCCCATTGGCTTTGGTGCTTGACCACAGAATTGGCAATTGATCCTTCATTACACCTATGTCTGGGCAGACCCCCTTGCCTTAAAATTCTTTTTATCATGGCACACCAGGCATGATTTATTTAATATGGCTTTTGAGTGTGGTCTTCAGGGATTTTGACTGACCATAGCCTGCCAGGGCCTGAAGGAAATTCAGGTACAGCCATAAGGATAATGAACAAGTATCAAGCGTAGGCTGAATTTTGGATTGTCAGATCTCTGCAGACCCAGATACTGGCACTGAGAAACAACTTAGTGCCAGGAGCTGAACAAAGTCTAACCTTTCCTCTTTTAGTGAGACCTATTAAAGCACAAAACTTACTGTGTCCATTGAAGATCCAAAGATTTGCTTCCTGGGGTTAGAATCTGGCATCGACCACACAGCCCTTTTCGCCAGTTTGATTAGAAGGAAAAAGTCTGCCTAAAGTCTTATTCCCAGTAGTTGTTGCTTTTGCCAGATCAGCTTCTGAACTGGGTGTATTTTCAAGGAAGGCAATTGGTGTATTGTTCACCAGTTAAGTGTGCTTCAACTTATAGCCTGGCTACCGATCACCTTTTTGGTTTCTGAATTTAAGATCAGGGCTTATTTAAATGAATGGTAGCTATTTAAAAAAGCCTGAAAGTGCTAATAAGATAGAATCATAGAAATGTAGGGCTGGAAGGGACCTCAAGTCATCTAGTCTAGTCCCCTGCTCATGAACTGTCGGCAAATGTTGCCGACTCAACATTTAGTCCTGGTCTACACTACAGAGCTAAAAAAGTTGCCACAAGGCACCTTACGTTGACCTAACTCTGTAAGCATCTACACTAGGGGTTCTCAAACTTTTGTATTAGTGACCCCTTTCACACACCAAGCCTTTGAGTGCGACCCCCCCTTTATAAATTAAAAACACTTTTTATATTTAAGACTATTATAAATGCTGGAGGTCAAGTGGGGTTTGAGGGTGGAGGCTGACAGCTCACAACTCCCAGTTTGAGAACCCCTGATCTACGCTAAAATGTCACTCCCACTGATGTAACTCACCCACTTTGCCAATTTAATAATTCCACCTCCTCAAGAGGCATAGTGCTTAGCTTGACACAATGTCAGTGTAGATGCTGTGTTACTTACGTTGACTTTAGGGGCCTCCCAGAAGTGTCCTGCAATACCCTACCATGACCACTCTGCTCCCTGTTTTGAACTCTGCTGCCCAGCAGCCAAGTACACAGATACAATAGGGTTACCATACGTCCATTTTTTCCTGGACATGTCCGGCTTTTTGGTAATCAAACCCCCATCCGGGGGGGAATTGCCAAAAAGCCGAACATGTCCGGGGAAAAATACCGGCCAGGCACTTACCCTCCTGGGCTCCAGCTGCTCTGCTCCTCCCCTGACTCTTCGGCTCTGTTTAAGAGCCGAGCTGCCCGAGCGCTCCAGCTTCGGGCAGCCCCCTTGCCTCCAGACCCCGAGCCGCCGGCCGGGCACTTCCCCTCCCGGGCTCCAGCTGCTCTGCTCCGACGGCGCAGGGTCCAGAGGCATGGGGGCTGCCCGAAGCCCGAGCGCTACCGGCTTCACGGTTTGCCGGGCAGCCTCCAGACCCTGCGCCCCCGGCTGGGCGCTTCCCCTCCCGGGCTCCAGCTGCGCTGGGGAAGCGCCGGCCGCGGGTGTAGGGTCTGGAGGCTTCCCGGCAAACCGTGAAGCTGGTAGCGCTCGGGCAGCCCTTTTCGCGTGGCTGGGAGGGAGAAGGGGGAGTTAGGGCGGGGACTTTGTGGAAGGGGTGGGAAATAGGTGGGGGTGGGAAAGGGCCCGTGGAGTGTCCTCTTTTTTTATTTTTTAAATATGGTAACCCTAAGATACAAGCCCCTGCCCTTTCAAAGCCCTGCAATTTTTTAATTTCCATTTCCTGCTTGCTTGGTGTGGAGAGTTCACCTAGCAATCGCCCAGCTGACCAGGCCGGCTCCATGCTGCAGACGTGTGGAGTACACAGGAGGTGGTGGATCCCCTGGGGGTGTGGGGAGAAGAGGCTGTGCGGGCACATCTCCAATTGAGACGTAGAAACATCGATATCTATGAGCAGATTGCTCAGGGCATCGGGAGGGGAGGGCTACAAGAGGGATCTGCAGCAGTGCTGCGTGAAAGCCAAGAACCCGTGGCAGATGTACCAGAAGACAAAGGAGGCTGAGAATTGCAGACATGCCGCTTTTACAAATTGCTTCATGCCATCGTCTGCACAGATCCTACCACCACCACCACCAAGACCCATGTGGATACTTTAGGGGAGCTGCAGTCACAGGCCCCTGAAGTGAACAGAGGAAGAGGACTATGGGGGACGGGTGCGGCAATCTAGGACCTGTTTTTGATGCCAGAGCAGTCTGGTCTGTCCCTACAGTCCAGCATAGGTGAGCCTGATGCAGGGGAAGGAACCTCTGGTAAGTGTGCAGTTTGCTTTGATATTTAAGGGGCACATCTGTTCATTTACTTTTTTTTTTTTTTTTTTTTTTTTTTAATCGTGCTAGAAGAGGTAGCGAAATAACCAATGGAGGTAGAGTCACTATGCTTCTCATTCCCCTGCACAGTTAGGCAGAGGGGGTCCTGTAGAAGAGTTGGTTTATGTGCAGTGGTATGTCTTGTGAATCCTCCATAGAGATCTTGAGGAAACTTTCCTGGATGTAGTCTGCAATCCTCAGCTGAAGATTTCTGGGGACTTATTTCTTCTGCTGTGGTAGGACACTTTCCCATGTCACTCAGCAATTATTAAGCAGGCACCATTGCAGCACACAGGCTAGTAGCATATAGACCTGGTCTGCAGCTGGACATGTGCAGGCGCTGTTCCCTTTCAGCCTCCATTCAGGAGTGAGATGTCAGCTAAAATCACCACTGCCTGTGGAAAACGGTGCCACTATTCCGTTCAGTTGTCCTATCTGCATATACTCATGCCCATGAGCTACCCTGCTTTATTGTCCCAATTCCCTGCCCTGGGACTGCAGCCATGCTGCATGAATCCCAAGGCGAAATGAGAATGTAGGGTTTGTAACTTGTGTGCATCAAGGGAGTGAGTTCGGTATATACCAAGTTTCTACTGATCTTGTGAAAACACTCAGAATAGTACCTCTGTGCATTGTATCTTTTGCAAGTGGAAATGTGGCCTTGAGCGGGTCTCTCCATCCACACAAGCAGAGCAGCTCAGCCAGATGAGGAGGAGAAGGAAGAGGACATGAGATGACATGTTCCAAGAGATCTTGCAAGCTTCTGGTGCTTTGGATACCAAGCACAGGGCTTGGAGGGATCATCCTTGTGGACAGAATGGACAGGGATCGAGAGGATAGGAGAAAAGCACAGAGAAAGGAGAGAGATGTGCAGCAGGAGATACTAGCACTTCTCAAGCAGCAAACAGACATGCTGGAGACCCTTGTTGACCTTCAGGTTCAACAGACCCGTGCTCACCTCCCTCTGCAGTTTATAGAGAACTGCATTCTGAGACCTCCCTACATGCCCCACCGTCCCTATTCCACATGGTGTCTGGGGCCATTGCCCCACTCTACCATTCCATCCTGGGGGAGAGAACAGATATTCACAGCTGCACATACACTGCCCCATAGGCGCCAACTCTGTGGGTGCTCCAAAAATTAGTGGGTGCTCTGCACCCACTGGCAGCCAAGCTTCCCTCACCCCCCCACCTCCCCTTCACCCCCCTGAGTGCGCCACGTCCCCGCTTCTCCGCCTACCTCCCAGCGTTTCCCACCCAGCTGCCAACAAACAGCTGTTTGGCAGCGTTAGCATGCTCAGGGGAGGAGGTGGGGCTGGGGCGGGGATTTGGGGAAGGAGTTGGAATGGGGGTGGGGCCTCATGGAAGGGGTGGAGTGGGGTTGGGGCCAGGGGCAGAGGGGGAGTCGAGTACCCACAGGAAAGAGAGGAAGTGAGCACCTATGCACTGCCCTGTGAGAGAGACAGTTGGTGTATGTGTTTGTGAAATGAAAATGACTGTTCTTTCCCTTTCAAAGGTTCTTTCCCCTGTATTTATAAAGCATTTCAACATCCCTAATGATAATCCTCTGGTCTGGAAAAAAAAAAAAGTCCCTGCTTACAGCTTTCTGAATAGTCCTGTGTTCTTAAAGATGTGTGCATCATGCACCATCCTTGACCACCCCACATTAATGTTGATAAAGCATCCCCTGTAATCCACCAGCGCTTGCAATACCATAGAAAAGTAGCCCTTTCTGTTGATGTACTCTGGGGCAAGGTGATCTAGTGCCAAAATCGGGCTATGCACAGCATCTAGCACCCCAACGCAGTTCAACCCCATTGCTTCAAAACCATCCACTATGTCCTGCATGTTGCCCAGTCACAATCCTTCGTAGCAGGATGCAATTGATGGCCCTGCACGCTTGCATCACGGCAACCCCCATGGTGGATTTCTCAATTCCAAATTGCTACCCATCTGTGTGGAATCAATCTGATGTTGCAAGCTTCCACACAGCGATTGCCACTCATTTCTCCACTGTCAAAGCAGGTCTCATTTTAGTGTTGCTGCACCATCTGCGGCTGCTCCATGAATGCCAACAACAACCTTGAATTGTTTCTATGTCCCACAGCATATTAGCCTCCAAGGAATCAGCGTGTTCCCTGTGGCTCCTCTGGCAGCTCTTCAAATACTGCATGATCAGGTGCACTGTGCACGCAACACTCATCGCAACAGTGGAGAGGTGTGCAGGATCCATGCTTCACACAGTGATGGCAGACGCGCATGTTTGTGGGGCTTTTGAAAAGAGGTGCGAAACATTATAGGATGCATATAAAATTACGGGATAGAGAAAACTGCATCATGAGACATTGAAAGCATGTTCCCAGTCACCCATGCACAACTCGTTTGCCCCCATGAGGCATTGCAATCCCTTCCCAAAATACCCTGCGGTAGGTGGTGGCAAGTTGCACAGTGGGATAGCTACCCATGGTGCATTGCTCTCTGCCTTGATGCAAGCACTGGTAGTGAGGTCATGCACTGCTGACCCAAAGAGTGTAGTGTGGATATGCAAAAGTGATTTAATTATTGAGGCAGCTGAATATCAACGTAATTTAGGTAGTCTTAATTTTGTAGTGTAGACCTGCCTTTAGTAATTGCTCACTAATTTAAAGATTGTGAATCTGCCTAAATTGTTGATTTTCCACATCTTTCAATATTCTCACTTTCATCCTGACTTGTAATTTCTGTGCATTTTTATTAACATTTCTCTGTTTTTGGTGTGACAATATGGCTTGTTTCAGGCCTTGGGACCTCCAGCAGCCATAAACATTTTTCAGTATTTGAGAAAAACATTTCAGATTCCTTAAAGACTTTAAGAAAATTAAACATCACAGTCGTAAAAACAAACTTGTAATGATAAATCTTGATTTCTGGCATAACCAAATGACCAATGTAGTGTCAAAACACTATTTTTCTGATTACCACATGCAATCATAAACTGAAAATAATAATTATAAGGAAATCTGTTTCTTTTTTCCATATTTTCTATTGCTACAGAAAATAACGGAAATGCAGAATCTTGACGTTTCATAATTCTCTGAATGTAATGAAGATGGCTGAAGTTTTACAATTTTCATTTGTAAATCACGTTAGTCTACTGTGAAAATTTTAAGTCTAAAACATAACTTTAGAGTTTACACTAGCATGGTGAAAAGGATTTACGTGCAGAAGTTCACTGAACATGACTGCAAATAGGACTATCAGCTGGAATGTGCTTTAGTACACTAAGCATTTCTTTAAAGCAAATTAGTTTAAAATATTTCTGTCACTACATTGAACAGCAAAGCATTTTCCAATAGAATAAACTTTAATGTAACATGTTATTAAAGGTACAATTATTTGGCTCATAACGCTGTAAGTTTTATTGGGTATCAGACAAGAAGAATGAGCCTGTCACCTTCATAGCTCCTTAGCTCATGAATGTTAGCAGGTTATTCAGTTAAAAGCTCATAAAAGTTTTCTATAGGTGTGACAATTCTCTCTCTCCAATAAGAATATTTTTGCAGTAAGTGATTAACACACCACGTTCATTAGTAAGTAATTCAACTATGCTTTAGCTGATTCAGGTTTGACCCATGGAGCCTGTGAACTACTTGTTTTCTGGCTAGTAAAATTGTTTTCTACCTTGCAGTATGCAAATTGTTATTCCAAGTTGTCTAGTTGGAAAGCAAATTGTTTTTTAAAGAGTCAGCAACATGAAATCTGCCCTGCGTTCAACATCAGCTTTTAGCAAGAGTCTTTTGAAGTAATCATGTTTGCATTTCCACTGAGCAGGTTTTATCTTTCCACATTTCAAAGCAATTTAGGTATAAACACATGATATTGGCTAAGAAATTGCAAGCTGATTTGTTTGGGACAGCTTTAAGGACAAACAAAATGCATATTTCAGTATACTGTTATATTCCAAAAATAAAATTAAATTTTGATTTTTGTCTTGTTCCCTCTGGAAATGTCTGTGTACATTGTTTTTTGTTAAACTTGATATATTTAAAACATTTGAACTATTGTCGTAGGTGTGTGGGATTTTACTAATGCTTGACGGGCAGCTCTGTTCATGTTCTTGCTAATCTGAATTTTCTCTTTGGTCTCCGAGAGCTGTTTGGACATCTCACAAACGTTTTCTCTTGGGCTGGATGCAGGTGCACGTTGTCAACACTTTGAGAACAAAACGTCATTCTAAATAGAAAACACAAAGTATAAGTTACCTTTTCTGGACATTTCTTTGTGTAAATGTTCTGTTCCCCATAGTATTGTTGGTTTCAATTCCTTTTTCTGCTTTTTTTAATAAGATACCTAATTGTTTTCATTTGCTTTTAATTATGAGTGTGCATCTGGCAACAAGGTATTTAGAGCAGGGTACGGGGGAATAGGTGAGGCATAGGTGATTCCTATGTATTTAGTTTACTGCTTCTGTATGTTCTTTCTGATCTTCCAAACTTTATGCTAGTTCCTGTGAGTCTTGTCTTCATGAGGAAATTGTTGATGGAATTCTCCACGGCCGTTACCATCAGTTTAGCTCTCAATGCCACAATGGTGGCATGCTAGTAAGGGCAAGGTGCTGATGGCCACTAGGGGCATAAACCAGGTCATGTAGATCTGTTCTGATAGTTAGATAATATGGTGCTTAAAACAGCAGCAGCTGCCTGGACCCTACACTAGTGTTCTCCTACTCTTGCTACCACGTGTGATGCTGAAACATTAATAGCAATAGATGGACATTTTAGTGAAAATATCTTTGTATAAATGCAGCCCTAATAACATTTTGAGGCTGTGAGGATGAGATCTCAAAGGCAGATGAAAGCTTAGCCCATCCTTGAACATCCCTGCTCTGCTCTTTAAGAAGCATTATTGCAAAATTATTCATTGACACGTGTCCCTCTTCCACACAAAGGGAAAATCTAGCACATAAAACCATTCCAAACAAATGTTTCAAATGATTAAAATGGGAAAAATGTGGATATGAAAATATGGTCAACAGTTTGTTCAAGTGCCTGGGAAAGTGGAAGACTTATCAAAACATATGGGTTTTTTTTTTTCTAGTATTTTTAAATCTAAAATTCCCAATATGCTAATGATTAAATTCATGCAGTTTGGTTTCTCCAAGGGAGTTTTAGTAAATGATTTAAATACACCCCCACATTTTTTTCCAAAGAGATTTCCCCTTAAGTATTCCTTGTGCTTCCTTTTAGAAATACCTAGTAAGCTTTCACTCCCCCCAAAGCACTATTTCAGTTCCCATGAAGTTCTAGATTTCACAGAAAGAGAATAGCACCTCATCAGCCCCTACAACATCCTCAACACCAAAATCCAGTTCCACTTACACAACGACTTTTGGCATTATTTTCTGTATCTAAAACACCTACAAAGTTTTGTGGTGCCAACCCTCTCCCCCCCAGCCTTATCTACTCCAGTGGGAATCCCTAGACAGCACACCAGTAGTGTGATTCTTTTGAACGATTTTGAGAGTCCTCTTACAGCACATTATTGACACACACAACAGTATCAGGGAGGAACCTTCCTCTTTAGGAAAGAATTTCAAATGGAGCAGACACATATTCCTTTCACATTTTGTATACATTTTCTTAAACTATCAAAACTCCACTTGAACCATATCTCTGTCATGCACAATGCATCTTACTCTCCAATTGATCCTGCAGCTAACTTAGCTAAGTCAATACTGTATTAGGTCCATTATCATACTCCTACCAACATGAGATGTCAAACTCATGATTAATACTCTATGGCAGGATCAAGTCAGAGATGCTGTTCTGTGAGGAGGAAAATATTTATAAAACAAGTGCTTTGAGTAAGAGCAAAAGGAGCACAAAGATATTGGTCAAGTAAATGTATAATTTTTTTCCTTTAGGTTTGAAGCACTATGTAAATTTCTGTAAATCACTCATCTAATCCCTCTTTCAAATGGGCACCAGGAAACTATGGCTCTGGAGATAGTAGGGGTACCCTCAATAATCTGCAATACATATCATTGGTGGTGGTGGTGGGGTCTTTCCTGACCTCTATGGAGCAAGACCAATATAATTGTCCCTTCAGGATTGAAGCCTTTTGCAAAGAAGGACAATTTGTTCCCATTTAACCTTAATTAAAATGGCTAGTTCTCCAGGGGTTAAAGCAGTGGCAGTCATTAAAAACATTACTATGCAGTCTTCTGGCTGAAATTTTCCTTTGTTTTAAAGACAAACTATTTCACAAATATAAGCACTGATTTTACCAGTACTGTAGTGGTTTGTCTATGGGGGATGATGTAATAGCTCAGGGGTAGGCAACCTATGGCACGCGTGCCAAAGGCAGCACGCGAGCGGATTTTCAGTGGCACTCACACTGCCCAGTCCTGGCCACCGGTCCGGGGTGGGGGGGGCCTCTGCATTTTTATTTAATTTTAAAAGAAGCTTCTTAAACATTTTAAAAACCTTTACTTTACAACAATAGTTTAGTTATATATTATAGACTTATAGAAAGAGACCTTCTAAAAACATTAAAATGTATTACTGGCATGCGAAACCTTAAATTAGAGTGAATAAATGAAGACTTGGCACACCACTTCTGAAAGGTTGCCGACCCCTGTAATAGTTCTTGAAAACCATGAAACCTCACCTTGCATTTGTAAGTTTTTACTCAAGAAAAATCTAGCTCCTAGCAAACAAAGTGCAATGATTTTACAGTTTGCCTGACAGTCACTTCATCTACAGCACCAGAAAAATGACAGCATAGAGTGCAGGAGTGACTGCCAAACACTGGCAGTGATCAATGTTGTTATGTATGGTGCTTTTCCTCTCCAGTATCTCTGTATGTGTATGCTTAACCCACCATGGAAATTCCATTATTCACTAACACACTATCCAACCGGGCAGGGGCCTCCACACAAGTTTTGATACTGCACACAGAGTAGTAGTAGCTCATCTGTCCAAGACTGGACCAGAGTAAAAGAAACTAATGTGAGAAAAATCTACCAAGTCTATCAGAAAACAGACTTCTTGTGTTAAATTAATGTAATGAATAATCAGACAGGAGATGCATAGTTCTGAAATCTGCTTCTTCCTATGTTGCACTTCTGAGCAGGATATAAAGCACCCTGGCTTTTCCCTAGGGGTAGTTATTGTTGGGGCAGGTGATGGGGTTATCTTTATAAAGTTACTGTTAACAATGTGTGCTTTTTCAAAAATATTGTGTGGTCCCTAGGGACTCTGCATTAAAAAAAAAAGAAAAGCAGGCTTCCTTTGGTCATCAATTGTATTAGGGAAAATCTTCACTGCAGAGTTAACTTTGGTGTTGTCCCTAACCCTCTCTCACATAAAAAGCTCTCACCAGAGTTTGTGGTGCTTAAAACCAGGGCTAGCTGACCAAGCTGGGGGCATATGCTAGGACTCAAGCGCCACTTTCATTTGAGCAAGTCGCCCCCTACTTTGTAATAAGCCTGCAGATGAAACCACTCAAGTGCTGATAGGTCTCAAAGGTCTTCCCACAATTCTTCCATGTGCCCAGAAGGCCAGACAAGCTCTCCCTATTTCCCGAGTTCATTGGGAAACGATCATAGAGCAGCTCAGATTACTGCAGCGTAAAGCACCATGGGAAATGCCCCCAGGAGTTCTACTGACTCCCACGGGTGCGTGCAGCACCAGGGAGGACTGAGTGACTCAGGTAGGGTTTTGCAGAGTGGCTGCCCACTCCTGGGCTAGGCTAACCCAGGCGATTGCTCCAGTTAACTCTGCAGTGACGACATACCCATAGTGCTCAAAGCTTGTTGCTTCCAAAGAGTTCAGCTGGTAAAGAGGCTGCTGTCAGAGAACAGGAGTCCACATGTAGCAATCAATTATCTAAAAAGTTCAGTTTCAGGCCTACAAATATCCTGTGATTTTTTTTCAGGCCTGGGTATATCTAAAGGTGCACGTTAATCCTTGAATTCAGCTCTATTTTGAATCACAACTGGATTTATGATACAGCCATGTCACTCTCCTTGTACTCGACATACACAAAATATGAGCAGACCAAAGACTGCTTCTGCTATACATAGCGAGTGAAAACCAAGCCTGCTCCCCCCTCCTTCCATTGCTACAAAGCAGTTTGTGCTCACTTTGTAAGTTCTCTTATGTCTCCCTATCCCACCCACTGAGGTATTTTGAACTCATATGGGAGACAGACAAGTGGGATGAACAGACACAGTGGGTGGTGTTTAGTGAATTGGAGTAAAGAGGTTTATTTTCTTTGCGCATCTCAAAAGTTGTAGTCTTTGTTATTTTATCCCTGATAATTTAAGGTCTGTGCCCACACTGCTCCTTAATTACTCCAAAAAGTGATTTCTATAACACTTACTTTTGCTGTGTTTCTCCTGCTTTGACTCTTATTGTCTTTACAATAAGTCCTGGTCGACGGTTGCCCTTTGTCCAGGGGATGATAGTTTGAACTGTGTCCCAGATATTTTCCCAAACTGCAGTTCCTTCCCATTTGAATTTGATCATCATTAGCTCACCAATGTCGATGTCCAGAGTGATGAGAAAGGAATAGGTTTTATTTCCTGTAATGCCTTCAATGCTGTAAAAGCAAAACCACCAAAAGTGATCTGGATGCTGAAATGTGCTGTGTGTGAATGAGAGTTTCTGTATTATAGGTCTATCTATGGTTTCCATGTGAAGAGGTAGAGCAGATGACACTAATATCTAAACAACACTTCAAGAAAATGTATTTTTCTTCCTGCACTTTTTAACTGTAAACAATCTTGCAAGATTCTACAGCAGTGGTGCATTTACTATTAAAATAAAGTTGTACTCTTCCCACTTACAAACTGGTCAGTACATTAGCCACTGAGCTACCGATATTATTTGTTCTTTGTATTGCAGTAGTTCCTAAGAGTCCCAGTCACGGACCAGGACCCCAGTGTGCTAGGCACTGTACAAGCACAGAACAAAAAGAGAGTCCCTGCGTCAAAGACCTTACTTGACGGACTTAATTTTTGTTATTACTGTCCATATAGGTAGGGGATCAAAGTGGGTGGGGGCAGTTCCCCTCCATTGCTAAAATCAGAAGGAGTTTCCCTTCTCCCGGGTCTGGGGAACTCACAGCTCCTCCAGGGCTTCTGCTCCTCCAGGGATGGTGAAGTGTGAGGATTTGTCAAACAGAGCCGATAGAAATGGGAGGAGCCTGGACTATTTGTGGAGCAGCAGTAACTCCTGACAGGAGGAGAAAAGATTCCCCAAAACAGAGTCCCTCTGTGCCTCTTCTTCACTACAAGAAGGTCTGTCCTACCAGCAGCACCCAACTCCCTCTCCCTCTCGGTGGAAAAACAGAGCACCCAGATTTTGCAGAAAATCCCTCTAGAAATGTCTCTAAACTTGTCTAAACTGAGGGGAACTACACCAGATATTTCAGTATTTCTCCAGGAAGTACCTCCCAAGTTCCCATTTGCTTTTACGTCAATTCAGATTCTCTGTAATGGTCAAGTCTAAATGACATATAGCAATGGAAGTGGGGTATGCTAGCGATGGGTCTTTCACTTCTCTCCATGCACAAATGCTCTATCTCTGTGGTTAGCTGGCTAAGGGCCTGGTGGGAGAGGAACCTTTTGGGATATATTCTTCTCTTATCTCTATTCTCTTCTCCTTCCTGCATGCATAAGATGATAACATACAGAGATACTGTGTGGTGTCTAGACTCATGACAACAGCCATCCATACTGGTTGGTGAACCTCCCCATTTTAGTTAGATCGCCTTTTAACTGCACAAAATAGATCCAGCATTCTACAACTGCTCACATTGGGATGGACTGAACTTGGCTGGACAGGATGCTGTACTCAATGTTCAAGAAAACTTCTAAGATTGACTAGTTCATTTTATAGTGACTTTTCATACCAAGACTTTCATGAACATTGTAAAAGTCCTCCTTCCCGCCCCCCCATGATTTCCAGTTCATCTATTGAAGACTGTACTAAACCAGGCAATTCAGAACAAATGATGCATATTTATTATACAAGTGAGCCTGTATTAGAAAATGTAGCATCGTTTTTCACCACAATAAACTAGGGACTTTGTGTCTAGTACTCACAGGGTGATGGGGAGATTTTCAGCATCTTCTTTAGTGCCTGTCAGAGAGACAGTAAAAGTTGGTTCTACCTGCTTCTCTTGAATTTCATTGATGAAGTGTATCTTGAATTGATAATGGTAAACTGCACAGGAGAAGAAATTGCAAGGTGAGTCATGGTCATACGGGCAGCATACTCATGTGATAGCAGAAATTTGCAGTTCAGAGCAGACACTTGAAAATCATTTCCCATTTATTTTATTAAATACATTGGTCACCATTAAAAAGTCAGCAGTTGTTAATCATTGCCAAATAGCATTAGCCAACAGGTTTTTGGGTCCCCGCTGCTCTCTTTATAGGGAGTGGTGTAGGGGAAATGGGTGGGCGGGAGTTTTCTGTGGGAAATCTTTCAGATTTCAGAAGATTTAATTCTGAGAATTTCTGATGTGTGTCACACAGAGTAAGTTCCTGGTTTGACTTCCCTGGATTCTGTACAGCTGTATAGATAGATAGAAATCCTTTTGTGGACTGGGAAGGGCAGTGGAGTAGTCACGTGGATTGAGAACTCTCTTCTGGATGTCAGCCTTGCTCACCGTGATCTGCTGGAACATCTCCCAGCAAAACAGATGACTGTTCTTGATGGCATAATGATACATTGTGCTTAACTTGCATCTGTTCACAATATGACTTTGTTCAACACATTGCAATAAGAAACATGTCATTACTGCTTTGAAGTTTGATGGGTTCTAGAAGAAGAGAGTTTGGGAAAGTCTTTGAACTGAAAAAGTGATGCATTTGTGGAGAAGAGTGGCTGAGATATCAGCGTATGTGTCGTATGTAGTTTTCACATGTAGCAAATTGCAGAAAATCATTGTCTGACTGTGTGCAAATTGTGCCATACAGCTTTGAATGCCCAACTTTGTCTATCCTCTGCCCGGTCAGCCTGTCAGAAGTAATGGTAACAGAAGTAGTTTCATTTACTGTGGAAAAGCCATTATCAGCTGATGAAACCATTCATATAGTACCATCTATCAGAGGATTTCTGAGCAAGATGACTCTCTGTCTGCCCCCAATACATTAAATGGCTTTAAATTAAGAAACATAACACTCATGAATTGTTGGTATCCCCCATAACACTGAGCCCTATGGGCAAACACTCCTTACTTCACCAGGCCCGCCCCTCCAGGCTGGGGCTTGGAAGGGTGGACAGTATAGGTCTGCTTATGTCAGTCTTATACTGATCTTGTGCGTCTGGGGGAATTTTCCTTGGCACTTTGCCCTTTCTATGTGGCCCCTTTATGCTGCTTGGAGCAGCACCTTGAGGCTGGAGAGGTGCATAGAATGGGTCCCTTGGTTGGTTTGGCTAAGTATTCAAACCCATCCATCCACTAAATACCAAATCTATCATTTTTAAATAGGTTTTAACCTACTGACACTGTATATCAGATCAGACTGCACCTCTTACAAATGCTATGCTCATAACCATGTGAAATTAAAGCTGGGCCTGCACTGATCTTGGAGACTTGGGAAGGAAGTTCATGTTATTAAATACCAATATATTTCTGCAGAAGCTAAAGGCAAAAACCTTTTCACTGTCCCCACTGGATGAAGGTTGTTTTTTTCCTAGCTATCTGCTGGATAAGACCTGTAACAGATGTCCTGACTAAGGGCTTGTCTTCACTACCCGCCCAGATCGGCGGGTAGAAATCGATCTCTCAGGGATCGATTTATTGCGTCTCGTTGGGACACGATAATCGATCCCTGAATCGATGCGCATACTCCACCAGCCCAGGTAGGAGTAAGCGCCGTCGACGAGGGAGCTGCGGTGGTCAATTTGCTGCTGTCCTCACAGCGGGATAAGTCTGATCAGATACGTCGAATTCAGCTATGCTATTCCCGTAGCTGAATTTGTGTATCTGAAATCGACCCCCCCCCCATAGTGTAGACATAGCCTAATTTTGGGCATTCGCGCCTCCAAGGCACATTTAGCAAGAGTTACAGGTGTTTATCCTGCTCTCCTGGTCAAATTACAGATCAGGTAATTACATACTATTATCCAATACTGCCTGATAGTTAGTGTGGAAAGGTATTCACTCCCCCTCCTTAAAATTGATGTGTAGCATCACTCTCACAGAATGGCTGCAGTTCAGTGGTAGGTGAGTGACCCCTCTACATACATACATGCAGTCTGTATAACACGTTGATCTTTCAGGATGAAAGGCGCTATTATAAATGTGTTTTCTTACATCTGCTATTTTTTTAATGAAACCAGGTCAGCTTTCACTCCAGGCCATACTGTCATTAACTTGAAGAATAGAATGTCCAGTTTCATAAAGAAATTAAGATTACGAGGAAGTATAACATTGAGCTTCTTAATTATTTTCTGTCTGAATTTTTCACATGATCTTTACAGCATTCTTGGGAAAGTGTTTCAAGATCACTTGTTACAGATTCTTACACAGTTGTTAGACTGTTTTGCAGCTACTATGAAAGAAAAGTCTTGTTAAGGCCTTGACCTTTTGATATCCCAAAGGTCTGTGAGAATGGCTTTTTCTTTTTATATCAGGAATAGTTCCAGGAACTGAAATGTCTTTAAAAGTGAAATTCAAGTCAATGGGAACAACAGAGTTAAGGCTCATGATAAGAAAAGAGTTCCAGATGCCAGTAAGAAAACAATACCAATGATTGTTTCTTTTGCCAAGGCACATTTGTCAGTAGATTCCTTACTATAAAAGCAGTGTTTAATCATGGATCCTGAAGGTGATCTTACCATGCTGACCCAAAATAAATTTTTGCTTTGAAGAACAAGTGAAGAGTGACTGCTTAGGGGCTCCTAAAATGTCAAAATATATTTTGAGCAGTGTGATGGGGCATCTGCCCCACACTGGCCAGTAAGGGGTTAATAGAGCCCTAGAGAGGGCTGTGGCAAAAAGCAGCCAATAGGAGAGGGGCTGTGAGGAGTATCCATTGAAGGCCCAGCAGGCCCATATAAAAAGAGCCTCAGTGCTTGAGGAGGGAGCACTGTGTCTGGAGTAAGCTGCAGTCCTGTAGCAGCTTGGACAAAGCAATGCTGGCAGGAACCTGGGGAGAAGAGAAGGAGCTCCAGATGGGCTGCTGAGACGGAGGAGGGTGTTGTGGCCACAAGGAAGTGGCCTAGGGAAATGTAGCAATAGTAGAGGCAAAGGACTGCAGGAAGTGAATGCAATTCAGAGGATCCCTGGGCTGGGACCCATAGTAGTGAGCAGGCCTAGGTCCCTCCCACTCACCACTGGGGGAAGTAGCAGGACAACTGACTGCAGTCACCACTGGGGAAGTGGTTGAACTATGACCTAAACTCCCCTGGAAGGGGGAAACACGGATAGTCACATGGCTAGAGAACTGAGCCATGAAGAGGATGCAGTGGCTCCTGACACAGAGGGGTTGCAGGTGGACTGTGGAGAAGGAGTGATGGGGTGCAGACCATGGATGGGGTGTTGGCCTCGAGCTAATCCCCAGAATGACCAGGAGGAGGCACCTGTCCAGAGGTAAGTGATGTGCTCCATGACAATTAGCTTTCCATATCATAATTAAAAATCAAATAGGCAATTCAGAAAATCAACTTTTTTCTGTTTTCATATGCATTAAATCCAGTCCAATCTGAGTTGCTGAGACAGAGCTGTGCATGTAGCCTCCCCATTTGGAACAAATGCCATGCATTTTAAACGAGGATTAGAGGAAGGGTTTCCAAAAATCTTTCAAAAGAACCCCAAAAATGTGTGAAAGGATTACATTGAATTACACATTGCAGTCTGATGTCCCCAGTGCTCAAAGTATAAGCAGCAAAATTCAATAGTTCTGTACGTAAGCAGAGCTTGTTCTAGGGATGTGCAAACCATGTGGGTGTCTCCTTTCCCTGTGGCAACCTCTTAGCATCCAAAGTGGTAATAAATAGCTTATTTCTGAAAGGAGGGAGGAGGACTGAACACATTGTCTCCTTCAGACAATTCTCACTCTCTTTAACAAGATGTGAGACAGTATTGGCCAGACTGACATTGGCATACATTGCATCTGTGGAGTCAGAGCAGAATCTCCTGCAGTACAGGCTTTCCCCTGCAATTCCCAAGCTGCTGATACTCTGTGATGCAGGCAACAGCCCTGAGGACAGAGAGACAGTCTCGCCTCCCTCTTTCTTTTTAGTTCCCGTGAGCTTGGTGGCGGCAGCAGCAGGAGAAAGGGGAGTGTAGCAAAGCAAGACTCACAGGCATGGTGCCTCCTGCTGGTTATCTTGGGAATTAGCTCTCCAGCACTTGGAGCGCCTCCTGGTGGCCAGTGTTTCGCCTGTTGCTAGCCCCCCCCCCGTGTCCCTCCCGGGCCTAGGTGCCCTTTACCTCAGGGTTCTGCCCCAGCAGTACCCCACCATGCTCTGTCTCCCCTCCCAGGGGAACCCCCAAACCTCCCACCCACCTGGCCTCAGTGGCTACTGCCAGTTATCATCTAGCTCCCACTCACTGGGGCAAACTGCAGTCTGTCATGGCCACTCATCATCGGCAAGAGGGTCGGACCAGCTGCCTCTGCCCATTCCCAGGCGGCACCTCCCAGCACCAGTAGCTGCATAGGCCTTTACCCAAGGCCTCAGTCTGGGGAGTTGCCAGGCTGGAGCTCCCCAGCACTGCTCCACTCCAGGTATCCTTTTCTCCCCAGTAGCTAGGTCCATCTCTCTCCACAGCTAGAGAGAGACAGACTCAGCTCCTCCCTGAGCCCTTATAACAGGGCCAGGTGTGGCCTGACTGGGGCGTGGCCCCAGCTGTGGCTGCTTCCCCAATCAGCCTAGCCTTTTTTCTAGGAGAGGGGTAACTGCTCCGCTACAGGGAGGAGCTGTTGAGTGGGGGGAAAGGGGAGGAGCCTGCTTCTGGCTCCTCCTTCTCCTACAGTCTTCCCAAGCTGCCAGCCTCTGCCTTTCCTTTCCTTCCCCTCCCCTCTCTTACTCTAGCTGCCCCATACTATCTAATGCTCTGTCACCCCCACACAGCTGTGGGGGTCATGAATGGGATGGTGTGTGTCTGCCACCTGTAGTTAAATCATCTTAACTATTGTAAGATCTATTTGTAGGAAATGACCTGGGCTGGAGTCAAGTATCAGGGGGTAGCCATGTTAGTCTGTATCTACAAAAACAACAAGGAGTCTGGTGGCACCTTAAAGACTAACAGATTTATTTGGGCATAAGCTTTCGTGAGTAAAAACCTCACTTCTTCGGACGCATAGAGTGAAAGTTACAGATGCAGGCATTATATACTGACACATGGAGAGCAGGGAGTTACTTCGCAAGTGGAGAACCAGTGTTGACAGGGCCAATTCAATCAGGGTGGATGTAGTCCACTCCCAATAATAGATGAGGAGGTGTCAATTCCAGGAGAGGAAAAGCTGCTTCTGTAATGAGCCAGCCACTCCCAGTCCCTATTCAAGCCCAGATTAATGGTGTTGAATTTGCAAATGAATTTTAGTTCTGCTGTTTCTCTTTGAAGTCTGTTTCTGAAGTTTTTTTGTTCAATGATAGTGACTTTTAAATCTGTAATAGAATGACTAGGGAGATTGAAGTGTTCACTTACTGGCTTATGTATGTTACCATTCCTGATGTCCGATTTGTGTTCATTTATTCTTTTGCGGAGGGACTGTCCGGTTTGGCCAATGTACATGGCAGAGGGGCATATATGACATTAGTGGATGTGCAGGTGAATGAGCCCTTGATGGTGTGGCTGATGTGGTTGGGTCCTCTGATGCTGTTGCCAGAGTAGATATGGGGACAGAGTAGGCAACGAGGTTTGCTACAGGGATAGGTTCCTGGGTTGGTGTTTCTGTGGTGTGGTATGTAGTTGCTGGTGAGTATTTGCTTCAGGTTGGGGGGTTGTCTGTAAGTGAGGACTGGCCTGCCTCCCAAGGTCTGTGAGAGTGAGGGATCATTTTCCAGGATAGGTTGTAGATCGTGGATAATGCGCTGGAGAGGTTTTAGCTGCGGGCTGTATGTGATGGCCAGTGGTGTTCTGTTATTGTCCTTGTTGGGCCTGTCCTGTAGTAGGTGATTTCTGGGTACCCGTCTTGCTCTGTCAATCTGTTTCCTCATTTCCCCAGGTGGGTATTGTAGTTTTACAAATGCTTGATAAAGATCTTGTAGGTGTTTGTCTCTGTCTGAGGGGTTGGAGCAAATTCGGTTGTATCATAGGGCTTGGCTGTAGACAATGGATCGTGTGACGTGTCTTGGATGGAAGCTGGAGGCATATAGCGTATAGCGGTCAGTAGGTTTCCGGTATAGGGTGGTGTTTATGTGACCATCACTTATTTGTACTGTAGTGTCCAGGAAGTGGATCTCTTGTGTGGACTAGTCCAGGCTGAGGTTGATGGTGGGGTGGAAATTGTTGAAGTCCAGGGGGAATTCTTCAAGGGCCTCCTTTCCGTGGGTCCATATGATGAAGATATCATCAATGTAGCGCAAGTAGAGGAGGGGCACTAGGGGACGAGAGCTGAGGAAGCGTTGTTCTAAGTCAGCCATAAAAATGTTGGCATACTGTGGGGCCATGTGGGTACCCATAGCAGTGCCACTGACTTGAAGGTATATATTGTCCCCAAATCTGAAATGCTTGTGGGCTCATTCACCTGCACATCCACTAATGTCATATATGCCATCATGTGCCAGCAATGCCCCTCTGCCATGTACATTGGCCAAACCGGACAGTCCCTCCGCAAAAGAATAAATGGACACAAATCGGACATCAGGAATGGTAACATACATAAGCCAGTAAGTGAACACTTCAATCTCCCTGGTCATTCTATTACAGATTTAAGTCACTATTATTGAACAAAAAAACTTCAGAAACAGACTTCAAAGAGAAACAGCAGAACTAAAATTCATTTGCAAATTCAACACCATTAATCTGGGCTTGAATAGGGACTGGGAGTGGCTGGCTCATTACAGAAGCAGCTTTTCTTCTCCTGGAATTGACACCTCCTCATCTATTATTGGGAGTGGACTACATCCACCCTGATTGAGTTGGCCCTGTCAACACTGGTTCTCCACTTGAAGTAACTCCCTGCTCTCCATGTGTCAGTATATAATGCCTGCATCTGTAACTTTCACTCTATGCGTCCGAAGAAGTGAGGTTTTTACTCACGAAAGCTTATGCCCAAATAAATCTGTTAGTCTTTAAGGTGCCACCAGACTCCTTGTTGTTTTTCTGGGCTGAAGGACTCAGTCCTGATTTCCAGAGGTAAGCGGATGCCACCAAAGACTTTGGGAGTGATGAAAAGGGGTGTGTTCGTTACTTTACTATTTCAAACTCCCACCCAATCCCCGTCTACACTACAAAAGCAATTGTCAGTGGACATGGTTCAGTACAATAGCCTTAGGATGTGGTTAAACTCGATTCTGTCTTGCCGTGTAGATGGGATCTTACTGTGTTTCCGAATCATGCTAATGACTTGGACTATCCAACTTTTATCATTGTTTGGGAACATGGGGCCCAGCTTACACTACAAGATAGGATTGTGTGCCCACTGTGTTGTAACTCAGTGGGTCTTAACCTCTTCCATTCCAGGACTTCCCTATTGATAGCTATATGGAAAGGTTATGGTGGCTTTGAACCCCTGACACCTGTTCCCATCCTCCTTGGAGGTCTCAATCCCAAAGCTGAGAACCCATGTTGTAGTTAGTATGTAACCAGGTCCCTTGACAATTTTTATAGTGCAGACAGGCCTCTATTCCATAATTCTCTATCTCTTCTGGGCTGAAGGACTCAGTCCTGATTTCCAGAGGTAAGCGGATGCCACCAAAGACTTTGGGAGTGATGAAAAGGGGTGTGTTCGTTACTTTACTATTTCAAACTCCCACCCAATCCCCGTCTACACTACAAAAGCAATTGTCAGTGGACATGGTTCAGTACAATAGCCTTAGGATGTGGTTAAACTCGATTCTGTCTTGCCGTGTAGATGGGATCTTACTGTGTTTCCGAATCATGCTAATGACTTGGACTATCCAACTTTTATCATTGTTTGGGAACATGGGGCCCAGCTTACACTACAAGATAGGATTGTGTGCCCACTGTGTTGTAACTCAGTGGGTCTTAACCTCTTCCATTCCAGGACTTCCCTATTGATAGCTATATGGAAAGGTTATGGTGGCTTTGAACCCCTGACACCTGTTCCCATCCTCCTTGGAGGTCTCAATCCCAAAGCTGAGAACCCATGTTGTAGTTAGTATGTAACCAGGTCCCTTGACAATTTTTATAGTGCAGACAGGCCTCTATTCCATAATTCTCTATCAGACCTATTTCCACCCCTCCCAATAGTAATTGGTGTAATTCTGTATGTTTTCTCTCCAAATTCAAATAGTGAGCTGTTATACTGTGCTCCTGACAAAGTGATTTAATGAAGATAACACTAGAATTCCAGTAGCTTCATTTTACTTCTACAATTCCACTCTATAAAAACCCACACTATTCTGTTCTGTCTTCTGTTTGAAAAGTAATCATTTGTGTGTCTGCTATAGACTAATTACAGATAAAATTTGTACCACAGTCAGAATGGGAGGTCTTACAGGTCTCCCTGAGCAATTATGGGGTTTTTTTTGGCTTGGCTGGCAGCCTGCATATGTTATACCAATTGTTCGGTTTGAGTTAGCTATAAGAAAATTCTGCAGATCAGGACCTGAGCAGCTTAGAAGCCACGAATCCACAGTTACTGTGTGATAAGCATCTTAAAATATTAAGAGAGCTCTTGATGGAACGGCTGGGGGGAAAAGCCCACTAGCATTCACAACTATCTGGACAAACTGATTTTTACCTATTGATTTTATTACTTAGGCAAATGAGTTAACAAGATCCAAAAACCTAGTTAATTCTCTCACTTCATTTTCTACTTGGGCACCTTAGCAAGTGTACCTACTAACCTTTGAAAGGCGCATGTGCTCGTGTTTTCAAAAAGAGCCGTCTGTTTCTCTGGAGCCTCTCCTTTCTGATGTTGTAGCCCAGGGTGTTGCACCGGTTCTTCCTACAACTGAGGCACATCCCTTTGTCAAAGGTGTGGATGTCGTTGCACCAGTAGGCCATGCTTTGCTTATCATCATGCAGTAGAGAGTCAATGAACAGATGAACCGACCTCTCGTGTGCACATTTCACTGTCTGAGTGATCCCTGGAAAATACAATAGCAAAACCCTTGACATTCCCATGTCTCCACTTCCCAGGCCAGTTACAAAGCAGTGTAGTAAGCTGCCATGGAAATCTTATTGATCCTTCTCAACACATCATATTTACTATTAAATCCTATCAGTTAGACAATCCCTGCAGAGACACATGTAGAAACTAATTTGTAAGTCTTTTCCCTTAGTATTACAGTTTTAGATCTTATTTTCCTCTCTGTGTGGTTAATATATACCACGGTAGACTATAAAAACACATCCTCACTCATGAACTTCCTAATTCATAGCTGCTGAAGCCGGATATGGGCTATCTAACAGCTTTATTTCTTGGTATTGTGAGAACAGCTGAAAATGTTTTGGAATGCAGTATACTGGGCAAACTCTACCCTGTTCTGGTGTTTCAGCAAATCATTCTAATTGTCACTCTGCATGAGTGCCTTGTCTTCTGGCTGGATATCGCAGCAATAACAAACTCCTTCGGGGCGTCTCTATACATTTACATTGAGCTACACTAGGACAGAGCTTCTATATATAAAACTTAGATTGTTACTTGTCTAATTGGCAATAAGGTCCTAGAGAGAGAGAGAGAGAGAGAGCGAGTTTGTCCACTTTGCAGGGTAGTACCTGAGGGTCATGAGGAGGGTGGGGGTTGGGGGGCGGAGGAGGTAAGTAGTACAGCACTGAATTTTATTTGATTTTAAATAACTAATTGCACTGTAAATGTGTCTGTCTTAATTAGGGTAAACTCTCCTCTTGCCTCAGTACCCAAAATAAGTATCCTTGGAATCATTCCAAAATAGTTGATAGGATGCTTGTGTCCTAATTTTCAGAGGTGCTAAGTGCCCATAGCTCTCACTCAAGTCAAGGCAAACTGTGGGTGCTTAGAGCATCTTACAAATCAGATAATCATTTTCTAGCTAAGAAAAGCTCCCTTTTACAGTATGTTGTTTATATTGGGTGATCCTTTAGGCTATTTAATTGCATATGGACATTTAAAGTTTCTCAGAGCTGCTGTCAGTCAAACTGCAATGCTTCCTTGACATGACAAAAAGCACTTCTTACCAGTGATTCCATACTGTGCAATGTGATTATACACATGCATGATGTGGCAGCCAGGTTGAAAGGTGCCTCCATTGGGATAAAAGTCAAAATGCGCCACTGGCTGCTTGATCCCTACGCTGAGACCCATGTGCTGTTGAGTAAATGTATGAATTGCATCTACAAAGTTTGCATCATCTGGAGATAAACGGTCTGTTGGTGACATTCCTTCAAACAAAGGACCAGCAGGGTCAAGGCCTACAATAAATGCAAATAATCTGTTTAAGAGGTACAGTAGATTTGTTTTACCAAAAAAAGTTATGAAATGAATACAATAAAACTGAGAAAAACACACTCTATGACTGCCTAGACTTTTAGTGATGGCTTGCCTTCTTTATACTAAGAAACAAGACTAGGGACAAAAAAGCCACCAGTATGGGGAACACAACTACACCCAAAGGGTTAAAAGCAAATATAGACACTAACAAACAGTCATTTCTACATACACAAGGATGCTAGCCTGAAGAGAGAGATGTGTTTGTTGTAGACAAGCCGTGTTCACTGCTGCTATGTCTGCTTGGGTGGTGTTTACTTAATTCTGGTTTTTAAATCCTGCAGAGGTCACACATGGCAGAGGCCCTATTGCAGACAGGTGTTCCACATTGAGCTTGACTTTTACCCTACATTTGGGACCTGAGACTTCATAATGTTTGGTTTGTTTATAGAAAGCCTTCTCTGTCTGGTTAGCTATTTTTATTCATAATGATTTTCCACCATCAAATGACTGTATATCAAGGCTAATAATTATCCCTCTTCAGAAAAAATATTCCAGTTTTGGATGTTAGATTTAGTTTATTAAATCAACAAGGAGTCTGGTGGCACCTTAAAGACCTTAAAGTCTTTAAGGTGCCACCAGACTCCTTGTTGTTTTTGTAGATACAGACTAACACGGCTACCCCCTGATACTTGAGTTTATTAAATGTTTTTCCAAGGTGCCCATCACCTTACTTTCTGAGGGTTATTGAAAGAACTGATTTTTTTAAATGGCCCATGTACATTTTTAGCTGCTTTTCTGTGTCTAGAGGGCTACTTTGGACAGGCACTGCTTGGATAGTCCTGCTAATCCCCTTGTCTAGAATTGGCACATGTGTATTAAAGGTAAAGTTGGCTATAATGACCATATTGCCAATTTTTGTAGATATTTTCTATTCAGTGTTCAGTTAATGGAGATTATTGTTGCAAGCTTATTTCAGTGCTACTGAACATTATTTCTAATTATAATTAGATATATTCTATTTTAATATATTTTTTGTTTCAATGGTGTAATGTACTAAACATGATGTGAATAAACTGAACTAAGGGCTTTGATACCAGCTCGTATACACAGGTGTGTATCAAGTAAAATTAGCTGCTTTGCATGCATGAACAGGCCCAAGAACTGGAGGCATATATCAGTGAATCTATGATCAGAACTAGGAGTTAAAACTATAGTTGTCTCAGTTGGCCTCATTCCCAGACCAGATTAAAGTCAAATATTTTCGTTGATAACCTAAACACTGCAGGTGATGTGGACCTCGTGTAATATTTCCTTTCTATTTTTTTAAAAATGTCATTGTGCATTTACTTGGTATGATGCTCTACATACTTTCATGTTAACTTTAAGCATGTATTAGGGATACTCTAATGATATGGTCCTTGTCAAATATAATCCAGGACTATAATTTTGTCACAAGGGAATTGATTTCAAGTCACCATAAAGAGAGAGGTTCCGCATCTGAAAGCGCAAGTACAACTAGACAAGTTCCTTAATATAATTTTCTTTTAAAACTCGTAGTTAATGATGAAGATATTAGGGGTGAGAACAATGGAGTCTGAGGGGAGAACAGTTGTCGGTCAGATCAGTGACAAGGTGAGGCCACAAATGAGTGGCTTAATTTGGGACATTGTCAGGAGTGGATAAAAAGATAAAGGTTGAGGTGGGAAGTTAATAGAGAGCACGTGGTCCAACTGGAAGGTCCTTGATTGAGTCCATTAAGATGAACACAGAGGGCACTGTGAGCATTTTCTCACTTGCTCACCCTTAAAGGCTATATTGAGGGTTCCTGCTAGGGATGGCCAAACTACTTAGGATAAAATAAGAAGCATTCTGAACCTTTGCCCAAAACTTGACCCATACTTGAGTGGAATCCTTTGATTGATGCTTGTGGAACTCTGCACTTCCTTGGTTTGGGCTGAGACTGGAAGATGGTGTACAGTAATACTGCAAGAAAGATCGTTACTGCAATTCTTTCAATTCAGAACACAGAAGTCTTGGATATCCTAAGATTCCGTGCTTAGGAGAATTTCAGCCCAGTTTCTACACCAGTGGGAGAAGCTCCCAAACTGAATCTAGTTCCCATTACAGCATAAACTTTTTGCAATGAGAAATTTTGCCTTTTTCCAACTGAAACCTAAATAGAAGCTTAAGTGCTAAATTCTGCTTCTCTGTTGCAAGTGGGGTCTGTATGGCTTTTCTGATGAGGCCTGCTTTTGCACCACTAAAGACAATGGGAATTTTGTCAGAGACTTCAGTGGAAGCAGGATCAAGGCTCTAATTACCATTCCACTCCAGAAAATGTACATTAGAAGGAGAACGAACCAGCAGTCAAGGCAGAACTAGTCCAAAACGGACTATTTCACAGCTCTAAAAATACAACAATTGCATATTTTATTGTGGGAGCCATTGCACAGGCATTGGCCAGCCAAGAGAAAGTACAGTGGTTACAGCTAAGAGAAATATTTTCAGAAGGGTGCACTTTGCCTTTAAATATCAAGCATTTGGCAGACTCTAAATGTGCTTCTCTTCCATTTATATCACCACTCATTACAGCTTCTGTCAAAGAAAAACAATCATGTGGTGAACTGAGAAAATACATTTGGACGCTGCGGTATTCTTTGTACAGATCTGTAGAAGGCTGGCAGTGCCTGAGACACCCTGCCCTGTGAGCAGGTGTTAACCCTTTCCCAGCAATATCCAGTGGGTTCTGCTGGCTTACTGAAGGCAGTGGTTTATTTTGACACCTGGCATAAAAGAGGTAGGAGCAGTTCTTCAGGAACAGAGAATATTGGGTGTAAAATGAGCAGGTCTGAGGTAGGAATCCAAGAGCAGTCTCGCCTGGGGCAGAGGCATGAGTTGAACTTTATCTTATCTCCTATTCCTTTGTTAAACAGGCAAACCTCAGGAAGAGTTTATGTTTGGACTCTAGATATTGTGTGGACTTTGGTTTTGATCAGGTTGGAGAAGGCAAATAAGTAAGAAGGCTCATAAGTAGGACCTTGTGTAAATCACCTTTTTTTTTTTTTTTTTTTTAAAGAAAATTCACTATAGCATAAATGGCAAAGTATTGAATTTCACACAGTTTGCAGGGAATGAATTTTACAACCGAAATTAATCAATTTTGAGGATGGAATGAATTTTACAACTAATGTTAGTCAATTTCAAGGACTGAATGAATTTCACCTGTAAATGTAGTCAGTTTCAAGGACAAATACTTAAAAGATCAGTTTGGAGGCATTTTCATGATTTCCATGCCCTTCATGAAATCTTTATTTACACAAGGCCTTACTCATAAGACCTAATAATCAGAGTTTTGCCCTAGGATTCACCTTAGGACCTGTATTGGCTGTCCTACAAACTGTAACATATATGGAGTTTGAGGCTATAGACTTTACTTTTTGCTCCCTGATAGCAGTGGGCATGAACAAAACACTGGATTTAAACATATTTGTTTTGGGGATCCAGTTCCAAATGATGGGTGTCTGGCTTACCTCTGTTCAACACTACATTATACAAAACAATGGGCCTTCCTTTAAAGACATGAATAGCTGCAATAATTATATAACTACTAAAATACGCCCACAGAGAACAATATCTGCAGATCTTTCAGTTTTTGACCCCACATCTGATCACATTTTCACACTTGCATAGTTCCATTGAGTTCATTGGGACATCTCAAGTGTACAAAGTTGCTTACATGTCTAAGTATTTTTTCAGAATCAGGGCCTCAGTGTGTGTGTTAAAATTTGTAATAATTTTCTTAGAAAAGGAGACCAGTACACAACATGAATTTATTTAGCACACTGCATCGTAGGACTGCTGAAATAAATTAATTACAAGAAAACCTTTGAAAATCCAGTGCAAATATCTGTTATATACTAACACAATCAGTGAAGATAAGATTGCTCATTTTAAAAAAAAATATAATTCTAATGTAAGCTGTAACATAAGGCTGTTAAGTATCAGTACACTTGAGCAATGAAGCCAGCTGGCTGTTCTATTAAAGTAATACATATTTTTTTACCTGTAATTCTTCCAATCTTGTTTGTGCCACTAATATAACTGCCAGCAAACCCTGAAACATGAGCTCCTAGGCTGTACCCAATTAGATGAACATTGCTTCTGGAAAATTGAACAGATTCCTGGAAGACATCAGCAGCTTGATTTAGGTGCATAAAAAGTGAAAAATAAACTGGTAATTGCTGTCTACGAATTCCCATTGGTTACAACACAAGCCAATTTCTATTTTGATGCCAATGATCGAATGAGGTGCTTAGGTCATGAAAGGCATTTGCTGGTTTTAACTTCATTTAATTTCTACTGGACATGTACATACCTCAGGAAACTGCCATACAATTAGACACTGTTGCTCACATACTCTGCTCAGCTAGGCCCTGGGTAGAAATAGCAGGGGTTTGTTGATCTTCATTAGAAATGTTGCAGGTGTTGTATTATCTGTGTCAGCAGTATTCTGCTTTTCAATTGCTGGATGTGTGTTAAATACAGTGTAAAACAATCCTTTACATATACTGTAGTGTCCTGTCACCTCATACTGAGACACTGATGCATATTGCAAGCAAAGTATCACAGCATTTCTCATCAGAAATGTAAAGTGATACAGCAATGTCATTTCTTGGACTAATTTGTACAACTGGGTATCTGATTTGAAACAAGCCTACTGAAGTAGAATGGCCTTAGGCTCATCACTCTTCCTACTCAATACTGCATATATCTTAGCTCTCTCACTTACAGTCTGAGGCACAAGAATGTTCTGAGTTGGAAAGAAAAATGTGGTATTTGTGTCTCTTACAGAAATATCCAAACCTTTCAGGGTGGTCTTTACCTGATGCCAAATTATTCTGCTACATTTCTCAGTCTCCACTAGAGAGAAGTATTTAGAGGGAAAATAGTAAATTCTTGTGGGGAAAAGATGATTCACAGAAATTACACCTGGGAAATCTGAAACGAATAATTTTCTTAACAGACATTGCCAAGCTAGAGATGATACCTCCTAAACTCCTGGACTAAGAACTCCAAGATTTGCTTTCTTTTGTATTTTCAATTAAAACATATACACCTCTGAAATATTTGATACCTCCACTGTGGACATTTCAGGTGTTCACATCTGGCTCTAAGTGGGTGGATACACAGCAGAAAGACACTTCTGGAAGGTGGAAAGGAAAATTCTCATTCCTAAGTGGACTAGGGGTACTTTTTGTTGTTGTTTCATTAGTTTCAACAGAATTGTGTTTTGTTAGCAATGTTTACTTTATGAACACTTTCTCTCAAGTGAATTTAATCTCCCGCTCAATGGAATTTAAAGCTGTGAAAGGTGACAGTCCGTGTAAATCATGGACACACAGCATAAAGGAATCCATCCATGATGCCACAGCAATGTGCCCAAAATCACTTCTTCAGTCCCATGCTGTAGTGAGTCCTTGGTTTGTCTGCTGAGACAGCTAGCAAGTATGATAGTGATTTCTCTGATGTGCCACCTCTCCTCTGGGAATTGCACTAAGTCCACCCACTTGTCTCACATAGATCACTAACCAGCTATCAAAATATGACTTCAGGTCACTGCCACCATGGGCCCAATTTGAACAAGAGCAAAAGTTACTTTTAATCTCACAAAGTAGAAGGGTGACACCAGTTATCTTCCTGCTCTCTGTGGCATAGTGTCCACACTCCATAACTGGACATGAAGAATTCATGACGACTCATAATCCTGCCATCACCAGTGGTAGCTGCTTTGCTCTTCATTAGCGTTTGTTACAAATTTCTCAGTCAGCTTTACGGACTTTTTTCCCCCAAAAGTAAGTTCAGTGTAGACATAGCCATGACTAAAAGGAAGTGGGCTGGTCTACACTACACAGACTTTGCTGATATGGCTATACTGGCAGAGACCCTGAGTGTAGATGCAGTATATGCTGACACAAGGAGTATTTCTGTTGGCATAGCTACGCCACCTCTCCAAATAACATTAGCTCTGTGAATAGAAGCACTCTTCTGTCAGCATAGTTGCATCTACACTGGAGTTTTTGCTGGAGCAGCTGTGTTGGCTAGGCCTGTGTGTGTTTTTTTCACACCTCAACCAACATAGCTATGCTGACAAAGCTCTGTAGTGTAGATGTGGCCTGTGACTTCATATTTTTCCTGTGAGGTAGGGAAGCATTATCCCATTTTACATATGGGGAATCCTGGACCGTGTGTGTGTGTGTGTACTAAATAGGGGGCTGCCTAAAGCACCTAATTTTTATGGGTAGCTCTTGTTCTCTCATTCTTCATGCCCCCATCAGCTGAAATATCATGGTGCTCCTCCATCACCATCATGGCAGGAGCAGTAGCTGGTAGCTATCAGACCAATGCAGCTCTGGCATGGCTGCCTGCCACAGCTAGGATAGCTTTGAAGCGCATGTGTCTGCCTCTGTGAGGGTGCTCCCTCTTTAACTGAGACCAGGTGCAGTGGCCAGCGCTGGGAGTTATCACATTAGAAAAGCTCAGGCCTTGCTGCTGCTTCCACAGCAGCTGAGACCACTTTGGGGAGGGCCTGGGGGGACCAAAGTGCTTAGTGCCAGCTGTGGAGAACTGAAGTAAAGACTTGTCCAAGGTCACTTGTAAAGTCTGTGGCAGAGCTGGGAACTGAAGCCAAAATACCTCAGCCCCTGTCCAGTAAAGCCCATTCTTCTTGCAAATAATGCTAATGCAAAATCAGGCTCTGAAAATGTGTTGCTCTTTCATTCTGCTTCCACCGACCACCATCAGTTTAAGTGTTTTGAACTTGAGCTTTATTATCCAGTACAGGTCTATAACTCAGATAAACAGCTGCCTGCAGAAGTGCTAACAGAACAGAGAAAATTACAGTAGCATGAAATGATCACATCTCTAAAGTAATAGCAAAATGTTTTAATAAACAAAAGGCCACTTGCTGTCTCGCTCTTGCACAATAAATTTTTTATAAAGTCATCTTAAAGTTTATGGAAGAAATTCGTTTGTGCATTGCAATGAAAGAACATAAGTGAGTGAAGCAGATCACATTAACCAACATCATAACTTCGAACTGGGATGAAAGCATAAACAAAAAGAGAAAATAGCTCTTGCTCAAAGAAACACATTTTGGTTTGGGGCTCTTACCTCCAGCCATTCCAGGAAACCTGCTATCTCTTGCCCTATATTGCGTGTATTCTGTGCTGCTATAGGGTAATGCTGGTGAGCAAGTGTAAGCCAGTCTGCAATAATCACATTTGTTTGTTTATGCTGAGATTTCAGGGCTGCTACCATCTTCCAGATCCACCCTTCTAACATTCCATCTACCTGTAAAAAAAGGGGTTTGGGGGGGGAGAAAAAAAGAACCTCTTTACCAAGTACATTCCTATGAAATTCCTGACCACTAATTGCATGAAAACCAGAATATGTGAGCAAGGAGGATTATTTAATAATCATCAGGTTTTGGGAGCTCTAAGGTTTTGTATATCCCTTCTGAGGATGATGATAAAATGTTTGCATATAGTAGTCAGATCGGAAGGATAAAACAAACTCAAGAGCCAATATCAAAAGCATTCAACTTTTGGGCCTTTTGACATGGGCCCTTGACTAGGGGTGGCTCTATGTATGTTGCCGCCCCAAGCACGGCAGTCAGGCAGCCTTTGGCGGCCTGCCTGTGGGAGGTCCGCTGGTAACGCAGATTTGGCGGCACGCCTGCGGAAGGTCCGCTGGTCCCGTGCCTTTGGCGTACCCGCCGCCGAATTGCTGCCGAAACCACGGGACTGGCGGATCTCCCGCAGGCATGCCGCCAAAGGCAGCCTGACTGCCACCCTCACGGCGACTGGCAGGCCGCTCCCCACGGCTTGCCGGCCCAGGCACACGCTTGGTGTGCTGGTGCCTGGAGCTGCCCCTGCCCTTGACAATGAACAGGTGCTACTGCATTTACGTTCTCTTCCAGGGATAACTGAATAATTTCTCAGATTTCATTTTAGAGCAGCTAACCTCCAAAAATCCTAGGTACGGGGAAAGCGGTCAGTGTGGTGGTGGAAGATTGCTGGGAATCTAGATTTCCAAACTTCTGATTTTTTTTGTTAGAAGATTCCATCAATAATTTTGAAATCTATCTTGCCCCATTTTTGTTCTTGTTGCGTGCATGCACGAGTGCTCTCTCTCTCTCTTTTTTTTAAAGGTCTGATCATGAAGCCTGTATTCACATGAGTAGTCCCATTTAATTCTTTGGGCCATACATTCCTAATGCTTTTTTGATTGCAAGAATCCTTAGTTTCTATCAAATCTAATACAACCAAATTTTTTAATTGCTAGAGCTGTCAGAATTAAGTTAAACTAATTGAATACAATTCCTTTGCTGGGGCACTTACAGACTTCTAAATCTCTTCTCCACTGAGCCTCTAACAGAGTTTGAGAATCCATGTTTAAATCTGACTTAAGCACTGAGTTCCAACTCAGGGCCTGACCCCTCTCATACTGAAGTTAAGAAGTTTTGTCACTGACTTCAGTGGGAATAGGATCAGGCCCATTGTTTGCTCAATGAGGACAGTGTTTGAATAAGGCCCCCTAGTTTGGTTAAAGACCAGGGTTAAATGCTGGCTCCACTGAAGTTGATGGGAGTTTTGCCATTGACTTCAATGAGGCCAAGATTTCACCCTCGTTGTAGATGGGGGTCCAAATAAAAGCTCTTAAATGTCTCTACCTGATTTGGGGAACTTCACTTGAACTTTACAAAACTGGAACTGTTGACCAGGTTGAGGAACAAGTTGAAACCCTGGTTCACTCTGTCCAAACTTCTGAAATAGTATTCCTCTTCCAATTTCTAACTGCATCCTCATTTTCCACTTTGTTACAAAAAGCTCCATTGGAATTCGGAAGAGTTGTTTATCTTTTATTCCCTTACTTTTTTGTTTGGGGTCCTTTACTGAAATAATTTTAGCGGTGCATTCTCCATCCCTATTCATCTGTAGCTCCTACTAATGCCAAAAGGTATTACATCCATGTGCTTGGGGGCAACACCCTATAAAGTTTTCTGTGATAAAAGATTTGCTCAGACAGTTTTGTCCACCTTTGCTAGTAATTGCAGCTTCTATAAGATTCTGCTTTGAATGTCTGTTAAATGAGCATTTTTTTAAACTGAAGAGCTGATCAAAATTCACTGCAGACAAGAACGGCTATTTTGAACTGGCTTTTTATATTTTTTTAACTTGGAACCAGTTCAGTGGTTATTTATTGCTGTTCAAGGCTTCATTTTCAGCTGAAAGTGTTTACAGAGAATTTCTCTTCAAGGTGTGTGTGAAAGAGATGTGGGGAGATTTTGAGCACTTCTTTTCAATAACCATCTGTAAATATCTGTTAGCAAATAGAACAGAAATGAAATCAGTATTCGAGCCTTTAGAGACATAGTACATTAATTCAGCTACTTGTTCAGAGACTGCTGGTTTTAAACCAGGGAAAATGAAAATAATCTCTAACACAGGTCTCCTATGTGATAGGTTGATATTCTGTCTCAGAATTCAATGGGAGTAACAGACTCTGGACTATTACAAGATATGTTTCCTACTAAGGAAATCTGCAGTCATTCTTTTCCTAACCATTATTGGCAGATACTTTGGTAGTAACTTAAGACGGGAAGTAGGTCAGATCAGAGGCATCCTGAATTAAAAAGAAAATAATGTGAAGTTCATACCGACCATCCATGGACTATCATCACCAGAGGAAGAGAGGTATTGAAACTGCATGTGTCAAGAGTTTCCAACTGATCAAACAAAATCAGACAGCCTTCTTCAGTTGTGTCTGTATAGAGTCGAAATTTGGTTGCTGAACTGGGTTGATTTTTCTTTATTCTAATGTGCTGATGCTGTGACCCCAGTGCCTCTGAAATGAAATGTATATAACATACCTAATAACAAGGAATACAAAACCTGCAAAGACAATTTATGCAGCACAGCTTACGATACATGGATGAATAAAGTTATTTTTAAAAATATACGCGTCTATTGAGTGAAATGCTGCGTAACACAATCCGTTAATAACTAGCATAAGCTGCAAAGCTTGGTCAAAAGCTGACCTTTTTCAAAGTTTGATGCTGTTTGAATCTGGGGTTTGGTCTGAGCCTGTCTCTCTCAATAATTGCAATCATACAGGAAATATGGGCCTTCTATGGTGCATGATACAATATCTACCACAGGGATAAGGTCCAGTTGTTGTGACTCTACAACATTATTGCATGCATAGCCAACAACACAGTAACTCTGCAGGGGACATATAACTAATGCGTATGTGCTAGTAGATGCGAAGCAAGTAGCATTATGATAAAGCAACCATTTAATACAATCCTATAATTCTGTTTTGGGTGACCTCTGACGCCATTAAAGCAGTTCTCAAGTGATTTGTCTCTAGAAAGTATGCCATATTTTTCTTTAAAAATCAATTTGACCATTACAGCTATTTAGAACTTAGCTTGGTCATTTCTTTTTCACAGGGTACCGTCATGAGTTGCTGACTTTGTATCTGAGGCCTTTGGTTTCAGAGCAGAGCAATATTAGGAAAAGATCAAGCCACAGCAAACCAGGGGGACAGTTTAAAGAAGCAGATATGCTTAACCATGGACTCCCTTTAAGGAGCTGTGAATATTATCTATAGCAAGGCATAAAATGTATTGCATTCTTAGTAAATGAGAAGAGCACTTAAAAACCTAGTGAACATAATAAAATGGACACCTTTACTTTGTTTTTTTTCCCCCTCTTACATTTTTTTTGCAGCACTTTTGCTCTCTGACTGAATTCCTGCTAGTTACTAGGCAAAGGGACTTTGCCTTTCTGTATTTTATACATTGACATATATATTATTGATGTTGCTCAGTAATAAATAACTATATTGGGGGTTTTGTATAGATGTGGTGGTTGTGATGTGAGCTTTTGGTTTGGTGGTAGGTCTGGGAGGAAGAACTTAAAAATGCCGTTTGGCACTTATTTATGACTGTCAACAGTGAAAAGTTCTACCAGAGTCTGCTGTGTTATGAGACAAAAGAGTGCCTCAATCATGGGCCGTGGGTATAATAGGCCAGGGGAGGCTAAGTCTCCCAAAACCGGATACAACACACCTCCCTTTGGAGGCACGCTGCCACCCTGCTGCCTTTGGAGTGCCGCCGCCGCTCTGCCCTGAGGCCCCACTCTTCTCCCGTGGACCCGTCCACACTGCTCCTCTTTGTGCTCTTGGTCCACCGCCTCCCCCTGTGGCCCCCCTGCCTGTCTCCCATGCCTCTTTGCCGCTTCCCCTGTGGCCTTCTGAGAGGTAGAGAGGTGTGGGGGGGACCCTCCGGGGAAGGGGCAGAGAGAGATACAAGCAGTGGGGTGGGGTGGGGCCCTCAGGGGAGAGGGCTGAGTGGGGGTGGAGCATGGGTGGGGCCTTGGGGAGAGGATGCTGATTGGGGGTGACTTTGGGGCGAAGCAGGGGGCGGCCATGGTCCAGGCTCCTGTGGCCTCCCCACTTCCAGGGAGCTTCCAGAGCTCAGGTCCAGCCTCCCCAAATGCGAGAGTCACGCGCTGCCCATGGCCTCAATCTGTTAATGCACCTAATGCTTTCATGAGGAAAACAGTGTATGAAATTTTGAGCTTCCAGAGTGGAATCTGTCACTGTAGTTTTTCTAGAAGCTAGTAAATTACATAGTAAAATATAATTGCAAAGTTCCATAATGCATTTATATTTTCAAAATAAAAAGGCTCAAAAATCCAGTGCTAATCAGGACTAAGAATTTTAAGACATACTTGGAAGATCTGTTACAGAGAATTGAGAGCAAGATCAACTCAAAATGTGTTACGCTGTACATTAAAATAAATATGTATATAAAACAAAGGCCACTTCCCTGAGAGCTGACAAATTCAATTTCATAGGAAATATTATCTCTTACTCAAGTAAGTGAGATCCAAAGCTGTGATTGTGATTCTATAAGTGCAAACCTTGACACTAAAGGTACGTCTTCACTACCCGTCATATCGGCGGGTAGCAATCGATTTATCCGGGATCGATATATTGCTCCCCGAACACGCTCACCGTCGACTCTGGAACTCCACCAGAGCGAGCGGCGGTAGCGCAGTCGACGGGGGAGCCGCGGCTGTCGATCCCACGCCGTCTGGACCCCAGGTAATTCGATCCAAGATACTTCGACTTCAGCTACGCGATGCGTATCTTGGATCAATCCCCCCCAGTGTAGACCAGCCCTAATAGTCTAGATTCCTGCAAACCAGTCTGGTGACCATTTGCAGGAAATGCCATTATGGCTTCCTTATGTGCTGCAGAGTTACAGGATGTTTTGTCTTTTTTTCTTTCTTGCTCTCTGTTAATGATGATTTTGTGACACCTCCAAGAGTGCTGTAGCAGAGTGTTGGCCTGTAAGAACAGTGAAGGCCATCACATCTGTTACCAGGAGTCGCTCGGAGTTGTAGCCTTCAGACAGGGTACATGATTAACTGTTGTGTGACTGCTATAAAGGAGTGATCCTGCTCAGTGTTTGTAAGTTTAGAGTTAAGGTGCAGCCCTGATGGAAAATGCCTCCATGGGGACCTTAGCAGGAGGCCTACAAGATATCTTTCCCCTTAGGCAGCCTTTTCCTGAATACTTCCTGTTCATCCTCACTTGCTGAAAGCCAGAAAAACCTGGCCTCTGTTGGCTGCTGAATTAGTCAGTTCTGGTGTTTTGATTCTGTTATAGAAATACTCAAGTTAATAAAGCCAAGGACCCGAGTTTCAAATTCTGAGTACTTCCATGCTTGGATGGCTAGTTGAGAGTCACTGACCTTCTGCACCTCTGAAAATCAGGCCACCCAAATACTGAGGCCCCCAGAATTAGTAGATACTTTCAAAAATTTTGGCACAAGCCACTGAGGAGTAACAGCTTGTGACCTGGGTAATGGGGAGGCATAGCATAGACTAGTGGACTGGAACGCACCATAGAACCCTTCACAGTCAACCTGTGGAGCTCATTACATCTGTTGTGAAGGCCAAAACTATAACTGGGTTCAAAAAACAATTAGCTAAGTTAATGGAGAATAGGTCCACCAATGGTTATTAGCCAGGATGGTCAGGGAGGCAACCCCAATCCCAATGCAATATATATATATGTCCACAATGGAACAAGGGTTAATGAATTAGATGCATTCTGAGTGCTTTAGTTTCACAAATTTATCTTTCAGAGGTTTTCTTGCTAGAAATGTTGTCAGTGTTCCTGCTGTTTATCTAAAACCTTATTCACGAGCCTCTTTTCACTTTGAAGTGCCTGTCAAAGCCCCCCAAACTGTACACTTTCAAAGCATAATCTGCTGGAGCTGACATAAAATGGCAGGATGAAATGTAGAAAATTAGAGCTAATGTTGTGTGGAACTCTTAAATCAGAGTTTAAGTAATAATGAGCTTAAGGAAGTGTTGGTGAGAGAGAGAAGCTTTTGAGTTCACAGAGTGCTCTGCAGGTGTGTGTATAAGCGCAAAAGCTTGTCTCTCTCACCAATAGATGTTGGTCCAATAAAGATATTACCTCACCCACCAATATCCTGGGACCAATATGGCTGAAACAAGACTGCATAGAATAATGAAGTTTGAAAACTATCCACAGAGCCTTGGGTTGGACACTGAAGTGAATAAGACACCACACACAGACCTGGTTAAAGCCATGACCACAACTTATATGAGCTATGACTAAGGCTACGGTTTAGTCACAGAGGTCATGGAAGTCGTATAATCCATGACTTCCAGAGACCTCCGTGACTTCAGCCTGTGGCGGTGGGGAGCTGCAGGGTCCCCTGCCACCTGCAAGGGCAGGGAGCTGTGGGTAGTCCTGCCGCCAGAACTCTAAGCCACCACAAGCTGTAGGGTAGCCCCACATCTGGGACTCCAAGCCACCACGGGCAGCAGAGGCACCCTGCAGTTCCCAGCTGCTGCAGGTGGCACAGCCCCCGCAGCTCCCGGCCATAGTGGAGCTCCGACACCCAACCCGCAATGTAGGCCTCCAGAGCGCCCAGCTGCCCCGCAGCTGCCCCGCCACTGGTAGTGTGAGGACCCACAGATCCCTATTTTGTCACATTACTTTTAGTAAAAGTCAGGGACAGATCATGACTTCCGTGAATTTTTCTTTATTGCCCATGACCTGTCTGTGACTTTTACTAAAAATATCTATGACAAAATCTTAGCCTTAGCTATGACATAATGTGACTTGGGAGGAACTGCCAGGCAGCTCCTCCCACAAACTACCTGGCAGAATAAGTGCATTGCAGTTTTCAAACAAACCACTATAAACGCAGAGCAGTTGTCAAAAAGAAAGGGCTGCTAGCTCCCTCCTGCAAATCCACCCAAGGATCAGAACCAGAAAGACCCCAAGTCCCCCTTTTCTATTTCCTCATGCAAAGGATGAAGTGAAAATTGCCTCTTTCTGCACCAGACATTGAAGCTCTCCTGGTGCCAGGCAATGCAGAATATGGGTCCAGCCTGTTGCCACATGATCAGTGCTTGGTGCCATCATAATAACTCAGGCCCCTTGATACCTCAGTTAACCTGCACTGGACACACGCCACACAAGTGGTGCAAATAATGTGATAGCTCAAAGCCCCTCCCCAGAGGAGAGCCTGTTGAATGTGAAAACCCCCCACCGCTCACTGCCAGTGTGAGGTGGTAAAGAGCCTTCTTTTCCCCTCAAAAAGGAGCTGGCTGAAGCCCAGGGGAAAGTAGGGAAATCTAGTAGTAAAGTCAGGAAAAAAAACAAACCACCACCCCTGGAAAGGGTGGGTGGGGAAAGAAAACGGGTAAGTGGCAGCCCATCCTTATGGGAGAGTAATTCGGCCAATATGACCATGATTGGCCCAATCAGGCTGTGAGGGTGGAAAGTAAAGGTGGCCTTCTGCTCTACCCAAGCACAAGGTTATCAAACAGGCTAGAAGGGCACCATCACTCTGCTCAACTCCAGCGGGGCACTTAGGGCCATGTCTTTCCTTTTCCAGTTCAGCCAAAGCTCTCCTGGCAAACAGTGGAAGTGCATGTGGGGGGAGGAGAGGGAGATGAGGCCCGCAGATCTTCTGCATCTCTGAAAGTGGGCAACAACTGCAGTCGGAGAAGTTCCTAGACACTAGTAAGCTGGCATTCCTACAACCAAATTAGTTATGGAATAAAAATGCTCTGGAGTTTCTTTGGATGGGAAAATTATTAGAAAAATTAAGTTGGTTTTGAAAATGTGGAGCCACAGCACAGTTATTCCTTGCATGTTGTTTGCTTTCCAGATGATTATGGTTTATATGGCACTAGACATATACATAAGAAAGGCCAGTCAAAGTGCACTCAAATGACTGTGTGTAGCCAACATCAGGGCTCCAGATGGTGCAATATTTTCTTGTCATTCCAACATTCAACATTCCCCAGCTTTGGTCAACAGGTTCTATCTAGTCCTTGTCCTTTGAGGGAAAACACAACAGGAAGCACTGACACATCATTTTGGGAACTGGCAGGAGTCAAACCAATGCAGTTCTCTCAGCTTGTTTTTCAGAGACTAACAGCAGCTGGTGTTTGTTATGAAGGTAGAATACTGTATGTGTGCACTGACGTTCATTTGAAAGATGATTGGTGAAAGTAAAGGGGCCAGGGCAATTAGCATGAACAACTAGAATTCTATGCATGGAGATAACAGGACTGAGAGGTGCAAGTCACAGACAAGCAGGGTCTTGAAATTCAATCAGGAAAGAAGATCATGGCACAAGGCAAAAATTGAAATTGGAGATGTGTGGATTTCATGGGCTGGGATACAGGCAAGGCTGTATTGGTGGCATTAGTGGTCCATAGTGACTGAAGAGTGATTAAATTTAGACTGATATAGGAGATTTTTGAGCCAATTCCTATGCTTCCCCTGAACAGTCAATGAAACTGTTAATGGGAAAGTGTGTGTGTGGGTTACTTTTTTACAAAAATAGCATACTAGTGCATACTCTGGGTGACGAGGGGCGTGATTGTCTCTTGTGTTTCCCTTTGTGAATTCTTTACCTTTTGAAGCATGAGGGATATTTTTTCTCTGAAAGTTAGAATCCTCCCCACACCTACCTGGAGGTGAACACCTACTCCATTCCAGAGGAATGATTTTTGTATTGGCTAATAAGAAACAACCTGTCCTCCCCAAACCTTTCCCTGTGGAGGAATTCAGCTGCGCCACTGTGGGAGGGCACGTTCTGAGACCTACAACAAAAAACCCCTCACACTGCAGGGAAACACAGGAAATATGTCTGATATATATCTATCTATCAGACATATCACAATCTGCTCTATGCTATATATAATCTGTACTGGACCTAGCAGGTCTGTGGTCTATATCTAATGAACTTTTTTCAACATGAAAAAGGACCAAAGATTTTGGCTGTAGATACAATTAGTAGCCACTAAGCAAAGAACCTTATCCTGCCCTAGTGTGTCTAGAGAAAATCATTTTTTTTAATAAGGCACAAAATATAATGGGAGAACTGGAATGTGCATACATGTGTTAGAAAGAACTTTAGACCTATACACTAGGTGTCTAAATTTGATTAGAACAGAAACTATTTAACTACCTTCCACAGAAAGAACAATCGGAAGAAATACCCAACACTGATATCACTGAAGATGCAAGTCAGTAGAACAAACAGCTGTAAATAATATTCAGGTTGAGCACAACTGCTCTTTTCTTTATTAAGTACAATTTGTTTGATCTGTGGTTTAAACAGGGCTGGATTAACTCTCCTTTGGGCCCGGGGCTATTAGATTTTGTGGGGTCCCTGGGGGTTTGGGGTTGGGGAGTGGGCTCAGGGCTAGGGCAGGGGATTGGGGTGCAGGATCCAGCCAGGAGGCGCTTACCTTGGGCGGCTCCTGGGCGGCGGTGCAACAGGGCTACGGCAGGATCCCTGCCTGCCCTGGCTCCGCACTGTTCTCCTCCCCGAGGTGGCTGGCATGTCCAGCCCCTAGGCAGAGTGGTCAGGCTGCTCTGCATGATGCACGCTGTCCATGCCTACAGGTGCCGCTCCACAGCTCCCATTGGCCAATGGGAGCTACAGAGCTGGCGCTGGGGGCAGCGTGCAGAGATTCTCTGAACGCCCCTTGCCTAGGGGCCGCAGGAACACATCAGCAAGTCGGCGCTCGCAGCTCCAGGCCTGGAGGTGGGGAAGCGCTGAGGCTCGGAGACCAGTGTCTGGCCTGCAGCGCAGAGACTTGCCGTGGGCTGGATGGAAAGAAGCAGTGGGCCACATCCGGGGCTCCCCTTAGCCTGAGGCCCTGGGCTGCTGCCCTTAAAGTCCCTGCATTAATCTGGCCCTGGGTTTAAAACATAAATGAGTGCATGCTACCTGCAAAGGTTTCTTATATCAAGGATAATTGATCAGAGATCTTCATCACCTGTTTATTATGATACCCTAGTCACACTCCTGTTGATGCTGTTTATTCAGAACTTCCTTCTCCTGTAAGCATTCAGGCTGGTGACCAAGAGAGATGCAAACTGCCAATGCCTAAGTGTATCTCAAATGACAGTATTTGAGGATTCTGAGAATATAAAAAGACCATCAAAAACCTTTCTAGCAGATCTTTAAAGAGATGACTGTGAACATAGGCTCAATGCTGTGATAGTTTAGTTCCCATGTGCTGTTGTCTGTTCTGAAACATCTCCCTTACATCTTCACATATGAGTCAAATAAGACTGTGTTTGTTTCGAGGTTTTCAAAGAGGAAGCAGCACATGCAGTTTAACCTGTATGTCAAGAAACAGAAATGAACAGATTCTCCTTCTGCTTTGCTCTAAATGCTATGTTAATTGTCTCTCCTCTTGCCAAATCCACATTGCTTCCCTCATTAGTTTTAAATACTGTGTTGGCTCAAAAACCATCCAAACAGACATTTATTTTCTGGTGCTTGTGCTTTGTTCTTCTTAATCTTTCTCTTCCCCTATTAAACTCCCTTTTGTTGTGTAAAACTTCAATGTAATCTTTTTTCCAAGTATGTTTACTTTATGTGGAGCCAAGTGTAGCAGCAATAACGGTTAGTCTGAAAGATGGGCAAAGACTGAAACACAAAAGCCAACAAAGTTGTGGGTCAACCCTTTTCACGTTCATTAAAAATCAAAACCTTATGGAAAGAAACTGAATCTCAAAAGCTTGAGGCCTTTTTTCCTTTTCTGGTTAATATAAACACCAACTTTGCAGTTCTTTAGCATCTTTCATCTTAAAGCGATTTAAAAACATCAGTTAGTCCTCTCAGTACCACAGTCAAGTGGTGATTATCCTCAGCAAATGGGGAAACTGAGAGGCAGAGGGTCCTTGGACAGAGTCTGGATTAGAACCTATGTCTCCTGACTTCCACTTTATACTCTCGGAAAGGGAGACAGTGTAGATTATTCTTATATAAAGAAATCTAGGAGTATGTACCAACCCTGAAAGGACTCAGCAGCTTTCATTAGTTACTAAGTAACAGGGTTTTCCTCATGGTATGTTCATCTAGGGTGCATGGACTCTTACATTTGAGAGCTTCAATGGGATTTATATGGTGCATGGGCTTTGTTGGCCCACTATATAAGGGTGAACTTGCCCCTAGTCAGGGTGTTCTGATGATTTTAATGCTTCTGCCTTGAAGTGTCTGCTGTCAGTCACAGTAATATAGCCAATGTAGGTTTAGTTACTGGTTTAGAGGAGACCCCATCTTAGAATCATAGAATATCAGTGTTGGAAGGGACCTCATAAAATAGGGTGAATTAATCCCTCTAAATACACACACTTGTTCTATTTAATCCCTCTAAATACACACACTTGTTCTTCTGAATTCTTAAATAGTGTTTTTTCAAGCACATGAGGGATTGCCCAGTATTCTACTATATGAAAGTGATTTTGAATTTCACCTGACCTATCCTAAATTCTACTCGCAGCAATACTGGGAAATAAAAAGAAGTCTTGCCAGAAATTCTTAGGACAAGTATGTACCACAAACGTCAAACTCAACACACATTCATTTAAAGACGTAAGTAAAAGGGAAGTAATGATCCTTCCCCTCGCCCCCTTCCTTATTTAAACAAAACTCCCACAGGAAATAAATTCTTATTGAAGTTGATCAGATTTAGAACTGGGCAAATACTGCAAAAAAGTATTCATGGACACTTGTTCAAATACAGACTGTGAATATACTCTGACTATATGTGCCCCTTTTTATTTATTTTCTGCAAACATTCATCCCAATGATTTTTTCCCCCTTTACAGGAATATTCACTGAAAATATTTGTATGAAAATGTGACTAAATTTTTTAGCCAAGATACATGCCAGAAGTGTGCAGATGCCCATCTTGAGCTCTCATTTCCCTCCTGCTTTTAAGAACATGTATAAGGCCGAAATATGTTTTTCATAGTTTCTATTGCTATTACCATAGCTCCTATGAGCCCTAGCCATAGACCAGGATCCCATAGTGATAGGTGCTGTACAGACAGAACAGAAAGACAGTCCCTACCCCAAGGAGCTTACAATCTAAATATCAGACTAGAGACAACAGGTGAATATAAATGGACAGGCAAGTAGAAATGAGCAATGGGACAATATATTGGTCACTGTAATCTACAGTGGTCTCTGCACAACAGCCATGCCAAACAATTTTGAATAAGGAACAAATTAGTAAAATCAAAATTTGTTCATGGATAATTTGTGAAAAAAGACGGCTAACTTGTTGAATTATTTGTTATGAATAGTCAACCCATCTCTAAATAAGAAATGTAGGAGATAGGAAGGAAATGTTGATCCAAGGATTCAGACTGTGTGTGTATCTTGTATAACCAAGTCAGGACATTGTGATTTCTTTTTCTCCTCTTCTCCCTATATATTATTACAAAAGATAGGGAGAAAATTGCATAGCTGTATGGTTGTCGTATCCATTTCACTTTACAGCAGGGCTATAATGACAGGGGAAAATTTGAAAAGAGGACAGTTTTGCAAAGGATGTGACTTTTTTTTTTTTTTTTTGGAGTTCTGTTTAAAGATATCTGTGCTAGAAATAGAAGTGTTCTTCCTCCTCACATCCCTGCTTTTTCTTTCTGCATGATCTTGCAGTGAAGTGACAATCTAGCCTGATGACAACTTGCCATGGAAATGGCTGAGATGTCACAATTTCATTGTAACTTCTGCACTGCAGTATTAGGTAGAAGAAGAGGGATCATAAAGTATGTGAAATATGACCTCGTATTTGAAATTTAGCTAAAATAGTGAGAATGTTTGAGAGAGACAAAGTAGAAATATTCCTGGATTGTTCTACAGAAGTTCTCCAGTGTGAAATTTGCTCTTTAAGGGAGGTAAAATTCACCCATCAGAGTAACAACCATGGAAGGCCTTCCAACCCACTGGCACTATAATAGCTCTGTTGCATGGCATTGAAGATGAGTGGCTCTGGAGTGGAGCTATGCGTGTGGTAAAGCTACAGGGAATTAAGCTGATGTCTTTGCAAGTTCCCAGAAAGCCAGATGTTTCAGTCTAAGATAAATAACTTAGTGACCAAGTATATTAAATTGTTGCAGTTCCAAGATATTTGGATTTTAGTAGAAATGGTGCTAAAAATATTGAAGTACATACAGTATTTCCCATGGAACTTTCATTTGCTAGTACTTTCCCCTTGCTTTTTGGTTTCACCTTCTCTTCTTTCTAGTGTTCCTGTTTTTGTTTTTTCCTTACCTTTCATCTAACCCTTTGAATTTTTTAAAACTTTATTTTGTTTTTACTGTTCTAGTCTGGAAGAATTAGTAAGGCAAAAATAGCTGCCCGGGAAGTCCTAGCTTTGAAGAACATAGTGGCTGTTTGCTTTGAGAGTCACTAGGCGTGTTCATCTAAACAACAGTTTAATATGTTCACTGATTTCAGATCAAAGGGCCCAGAAGGTTTTGGGCATGTCCTAAATTTTCTCCAAGGTCATCTCTTACAGTGGGTGCCTGATAAACAAGAGATGATCCAAAGCAGTTATTTCTGCAACAAATTCTTGTAAGTGGTATGCATTGCAGGTTCTGTCTGTTCATGTATTGGGTTTAGAAAGAAAGCTTCTTAGCAAAAAAGACTTGGAATAAGAGAACATTCCCGCCCCATTAAGACCAAGTTAAATACATTTCCTGCTTATTTACCTTAGACTGAATTCATGTAGATTCTCTATACTATACACTTACGTGTTTTCTTTTTCATTAATCTCCTGTAATCTATAAATTCAGAACAAAAATATTATATCAAGCACTCCAGCTATAACCTGCAAAGATCTTTTATAAAATATATTACAGGAAGAGATTTTATGGTGGTGTGATATAAAGGGTTTTTTAGCTTAAATTGGGGCTGATGCATTATTTAAAATTGGCAAAGCTGTTAGTGAGTTATGCAGGCAGTCCAAAATGAGTGCTGAGAAAACCTTTGTACCACACCTTTGTCTTGTATTCTCTATACTGTATGTCACTTACATTACAGAAAAACTATTTTAGGGAGTTTAAAACTTTTTTTATTAGGATTTTTCTATCACTTTCCCTGTAAAGCCAGATCACCTTAGTTACCATGACCCCAAATTATATTTTAAAAGTCATGATAAGGTGCATTAACTTGGGCAGCTAGCAGTAAATGATGCGCGTCCCATTGGAAGCTGTAAATCTCAATCGCCAAAGGTATAAAGCTGCTTTTTTGTAGCACTACAGGCTCATAGAATATTGGACTTTTAATCTATTGTTGCTCTAGCACTGTGTTTTCCTTGCTCTGGCAGGCTTAATAGTTTGGGGAGAATTCCACATTTGGAATCATTTTTCTGGCAAGTTGCTTAAAAAAATGGCAGCTCTTGGAAGTTGCTTAGAGTTTGGAATATTGAAAGTAAGTGTCAATGGAGATGGGTCAGTGGACAGTGCCAGTGATGAGGTGGCCAAAGTTGCTTGATAAACGGTAAACCATGTGATACACTATATTGTACGGCTTTGCAATTTGTCATATGGTTATCACCTCCACGAGTGTGGGTATGTATGTGTAGTTTATATCGTTATAGATGTAGAAAAAAGTGTGTGGGTATAATATATATTTTTGTATAAGTTTGATGTACATATTTGTGTATATAATATAAAATTATATTTTTTCTATGCAATTACAGCACATAATATGAATGAAGTTTGGAATTAGAGGTTGCTGGTGTTTGTTTAATATGTAAGGCGCATGTCCATAAAATGTCAGTGAGTATTTTTTAAAATTTCACTGCACATCCATGCATCACTGTGTATTTCTTTAGGCCCTGACTATGGTATTTAATGTGGATGAAGACTCTACAAACAGAACATCTGCACTAGTTTTGGATAACCTTGAATAGGCCTGTACTTGCAGAGTGATGCAGCTGGTTTCTCCCTGAATGTCTGTCCGTGATACGATGCTGTCTGTGAAACTGATTCGGCCTGGGATAAGGAGTTCGCCCAGCAGGTGCAGCAGAGGAAGCTTCACAACTAAAATTACATGGGGCCAGATCTCCCGGGTGGGTCCTGAAGCTCTTTCTTGTGGATCTGAACACTCCTTCTCCCTGGGTGTCTCTGAATGTGAATCCTGTTGCTATTTCATAGAGATGTCACCTTTTTCTCCAGTGCGTGCTTATTTATATGCTTGCTGGTGCTGTGGATACATATTAAGAATACTACACCTACATCCATTAAAACAACATAGGCAAGATCCTCCAGTCCAGCCAAGCTACATTCATGGAAGACTATGAAGTGGAGGATGAAGAAAGAGGAAAAGGTGCCTTTGGATGCTATGGTTGTTTGAACCCCCACTGCAAGTTACAGCAGCCTGACGTATGCTCTAATTTACACTAGAGGTTCACACTCCAAAGCGTTCCAGGAGCCATGGATCTCTGAGTCAGCTGCACCCCTTGTATGAGAATCTGGGAAGGTGGAGGGCATAGCAGGTGCTAGGCTGGGAGAATCCTTGGTGGGTTGGTCAGGCTCTAAGGATTTAGCCCAATGAATCTAATGATGTATAAGATCTGAAGACACTGTAGAACCAGAGCCATAACATATTGATGGGGCGTTTGTTTTTCTTCTTGATTAAGAGTTTTAACGGAAAAGGGAAACTCAAGGCACAAAAATCTGTATTCTAATATCATTAAAGGAATGACAATCTCAAAAAGTGAGAAACAAAACTCAGCAATACAGATCCATACAGGCTGTGTGTGAGCCAGACACTAAAATGACATTCCCCTTCCCTCACCCAGTAAAGAAAGTCAGATGTCTCCTTTGGATCTGGAACCTACAAGATGCTTTGCACTATTGGCTCCCTTTAATTTCAATGGGAGATTCAGGTGCTCAGGATCTCACAGCATCTAGTCATTTGTTTACAGTGGATGGCTACTTGTTTGCATTCTCCCTCCCCCTTTTGTCAAGTTATTTCCCCCACCCCTCACAGTAAACAAACAACCTCCCTATAACCAGAATGTCTTAGCAGGAGTCTGTTCAGATACAACCTTGCCTAAGATCAAGGAGCAGTGAGTGACTGGTTTAGTCTGAAAATTATGCAGGCACACTTTATTCTGCATGTATTTCCTGCCTGTTTTGCAAGTCATCTTAAAAAGATATTCACTGATGGAAGCTGGGGGAAACAAGAAAATCTGGAGTTACATTAGAGGTTAAAAATGTCTGAGGGATATACACCCTCATGCATCAGGACATAAGCCAGCCACTAATTTCCTAGATATATGAATTATCTTCCCTTATATGCAAGTTATTAAGTGTATAATTCTCTGATATGGCGTTTCCTCCACCTTCCTCTGAAACATGTGCTATTGGCTACTCTGCGACAGGATGCTAGATGGACTATTGGTCTGCTATGTTATGGCAATTTCTATAGCCCACATGTTTGGGCTTTGATACTAAGACATCAGATTGAAGAAAATTGTAAAGTTCACTGTTTAGACAGAGCACTTCTATTTCAGTGTTCTTGACAAATTTTAACATTACATGGGCCAAACTGGAAAACAGACTCCCATTTTTTGAGGGTATGGAAACTGGAGAGTATAACCATCAATGAGCTGGGTAGATTGCAGTAATTTACAACAGTGTAATGCAGTATAGTTGTTGTTTTACTATTTGCATTGCTGTGGTACCTAGTGGCAACCAAAAACATGGGAAAATTCTGCTCCTGTTACTCATCTACCCCTACAAATAAAACAATTGGAAAAATGAACAATGGAACGTCAAGTCTTATTTAAAAATTCACAGTAGGCCAGTGTCCACAACGTAAAAACATCCAGAATATTTGCACTAACCAGAAATTTTGTTGTGAACCTCAATAGAAGAACCAAGGACTATACCATGAAGACTGAACTATCCATTCACCCCATTACTTGTGGAGCCGTACTGCTCATGCTGTTCTTGGTCTTTGGCTAGAGAGCTGCAGTCTCCAGGGCTGTCAATTTTCCTGAGCACCAAACTTTCCAAAATAAAGGACACATTTTGGGTTACAACCTTGACTTTTTTCCCCCTGGACACAATTTTCCTAGTCAGGCTGAGGTTTCATTGTGATTGATTTCCATGTTGGGAGTACAGGCTGTGCTTGGATTCACCAGCTGCCATTAGTCATTCTTTGTAGACACCTTACCAGTTCGTAAATGTAGGAACGGTGAAAGAGAAATGAATTTCTTGAAATTCTTTGATCTTTGCTTATGATATTTTGTTGAGGAGAAGAGATTTATCATAAATTAACTGAACAATCAATTGAAATTCTATGCATAGTATTAGAATTATTGTTAGAACTGGAACAGTTGTTGTTGTTGGACGGTTTGTGAAACCGAGCTGGGTCTGTTGCCACTAAGAGTCTTTCGTTCAACATAATCCACCAAATGTGGCACAGTAAAAGTAAGCAGCTTGAAGCTGTATTCAGTTTTCAAAGGAAGCTTGTTCGATTTCAATGAAGAAAATGTATGTATGACAAACTCACACAATGTTATTTTTTACTGGGTATTTTACATGTGTATTCCTGGGATGTGGGAAAACCAAAACTGGGATGATTATATCAGATTTTCTGAAAAAGTGTGTTTTCAGCTTTCCAGAGAGCGTATGTGGTTTTTCCTTGTGATACTTGCTGGGATCCAATTGGAGAGTCTGTCTATCCTTGGATCAGAAACAACAGGAAAATCCCCCTAATCTTAAAGGTGAGTGTGACAGAATTGGAGCATGAGCCAGTACTCTGGTCACTATTAGCACTAATTAGGTACCCCCAGCAAAGACCTAATTGATCAGGGCTATGCCTGATTACCAGGTCAGACTGGGATTAGGAAGTTAATGAGCTAATCAACCCATTAACAGCAAAATGATTTAAAAGGAGCAAAGGAAGGAAGTGCTTGAGGAGGGCACGGTGTGACAGCAACTAGGTGAGCCTGTCAAGGGGAGTTTTTGGAATAGAGACACTTGAACCCCTCCTTCCTTGGAAGAAAGGAACAGAAAGTGGGAACACAGTGCAAGGCATGGAAGCACTGATATGTATTGGGGGAGACAGTCAGACACTGTAAATAAAGTACACACTGGTGCTGCCACGCAAGAAAGTCTCTGAGTGGTCTGGGTTGGTGCAAGAGGTGAGGGTACAGGTGCCAGGCCCTGTCACTGTTAGGATGAGCTCTCCAAACAGTATCCGATGTATCAGATCTGACAGCCTGGAAAGAGCAAACACTGAATCAAGAGGGCAGCTGCCAAGCAACAAGAAAGAAGCTGTTCAGATTTGAACTAGACTAGCAAAGGGCTTATAAATTGCTGAATGTCTTTGAAATTAGTGGGAGGTGGGGGCACTGAGACCCTTTAGTGGGTGCTTGGCACCATGCAGGCTCAGGTCTCAAGTATTTACTCTGATATTAGAAGACAAGTGGAGTAGGGAGTTAGCTCCACTTAGGTCTGGTCTATACTACCCGCCTGAATCGGCGGGTAGAAATCGACCTCTCGGGGATCAATTTATCGCGTCCCGTTGGGACGCGACAATCGATCCCCGAATCGGCGCTCTAACTCCACCAGCAGAGGTGGTAGTAAGCGCCGCCGACAAAAAGCGGCAGAAGTCGATTTTGCCGCCGTCCTCACAACGGGGTAAGTCGGCTGCAATATGTCGAATTCAGCTACGCTATTCACGTAGCTGAATTTGCGTATCTTAAATCGACTCCCCGCTGTAGTGTAGATGTACCCTTAGGGAATGGCTACACTTGCAGATGTAGAGCGCTTTGAGTTAAACCAGCCTTTGGAGAGCACAGTAGGGAAAACGCTGCTGTCTGTTCACACTGACAGCTGCAAGCGCACTGGCATGGCCAGATTTGTGGCACTTGCAGCAGCATTATGGACAGCTATCCCACAGAGCCCCTCTTCCCATTCTGGCACTGTGGCTTGTGGGAAGGGGGAGAGGGTGTGGGGCATTCTGGGTCCTGTCCCAACACCCCATGATGCATCGGTTTGCATCCCAGCAATCCCTGTGCTTCTGTCCACATTTGGCACCATCTTTCAACATTTTTTGTGCTGTGCGCTCTGTCTTCCCTTTTGGTCTGTGGGAATGGAGTCCGAACTGCTGAGGAATATGCTGACAAGTCTCGTCAGCACGTCATGTTTGACAGTTGAGTTACTCCTTAAGATCCAAACTGACAATGAGGAGTCCGACGATGATATCGACTCGAGTAATGCATATAACACGAGATTGCTTGTGGCATTCACGGACATGCTCACCACTGTGGAACGCCACTTTTGGGCTCAGGAAACAAGCACTGAGTGGTGGGATCACATCATCCTGCAAGTCTGGGATGACGAGCATGGCTGCAGAACTTTCAGATGAGAAAAGCCACTTTCATGGGACTGTGTGAGGAGCTTGCCCCCATCCTGCGGCACAAGGACACGAGATTGAGAGGCGCCCTGACGGTGGAGAAGCGGGTGGCTATTGCAGTCTGGAAGCTGGCAACTCTAGACAGCTACTGATCAGTCGCTAACCAATTTGAAGTGGGGAAGTCAACTGTTGGAATAGTGTTGATGCAAGTTTGCAGGGCCATTAATCGCATCCTGCTCAGAACAACTGTGACTCTGGGTAACGTGCATGACATTGTGGCTGGCTTTGCATAAATGGGTTTCCCTAACTGCGGAGGGGCAATAGATGGGACGCATATTCCAATTCTGGCACCAGCCCACCAAGCCTCCGAGTACGTTAATCCAAAGGGGTATTTCTCTATGGTTCTCCAGGTCCTTGTGGATCACTGTGGGCGTTTCATTGACATAAACGCAGGCTGGCCTGGAAAGGTGAATGATGCACGCAGCTTTCAGAACACTGGCCTGTTCAGGAAGCTGCAAGCTGGGACTTTTTTCCCAGACCAGAAGATCACTGTAGGGGAAGTCAAAATGCCCATTGTGATCCTTGGAGACCCCGCTTACTCTTTAATGCTGTGGCTCATGAAACCCTACACAGGGAGCCTTGACAGCAGCAAGGAGCGGTTCAACAACAGGCTGAGCCAGTGCAGAATGACCGCGGAGTGTGCTTTTGGCCGTTTAAAGGGCCGTTGGCGCTCTCTGTATGGGAAGCTGGACCTGGCCGATGACAGCATCCCCGTGGTTATATCTGCGTGCTGTACCCTCCATAACATTTGTGAAGGGAAGGGTGAAAGATTCACTCAGGCATGGAACTCAGATGTTCAACACCTGGAGGCTGAATTTGAACAGCCAGAGAGCAGGGCTGTTAGAGGGGCCCAATGCTGGGCTGCAAGGATTAGGGATGCCCTGAGGGAGCAATTTAAGGCTGAAAGCCACCGGTAATGTTTGGTGCCTTGCGCGGGAGTGAAGTGCAGTGGTTCCAATGTTAGTAGGAATCTGTGTTTGCTACACTGACTTGCAGTGCCTGTTGCTTTCCTGGGCTAAGGTATCTTTTACTTTATGCAATAATAATGCATGTTTTCAAAGCCAAAAATCCATTTATTTAAAGAAACACAACTGCTTGGGAAACAGAAAGGGCAAGGGGATGGGGTGGGGAACGGTACAATCACAGATTTGCGTATGTCCTGTTATCATACTCAGCCTTCCTGTCTGGAGTGCTGTGCAATGTGTGCTGCACTTCAGTATGGCTATACTGCATGGTGATGGGGGTTGAGTGCAATGGGTAAGGATCGTAGTTTTCAGGGCTGGGTGGTGAAGCTACAGGTGTTGGAGGCAGCTAGTGGTGATAAGAACCCGGATGTTGGAGAAAGTGGGTTGGAGGTGAATGGGGGCACAAGGGAAAGAGTTTTGGGACAAGGGCAGTGGAGTGGGGGGGATGGGTGTGGTAGTTCTCTGCTGGCATGGCTATGAGCGCGTGGATCAAGTCCACTTGGCGCTCCATGATGCTTATCAGCCGATCTGTGCTTTGCTGCCAGAGCTCAAGGCTTTTGTGCTGGCGCTCCTCATTCTGCTGGCGGATCCTCCTTTCACTCTCCCTCCACTCCTGTACTTTTAGATTCTAGTTAAGGGACTGCTGCATTACTTCATGCAGCATGTCTTCTTTGCTTTGCCTCTTCTTAATTCTTTGGGGTCTTTCGGCTGGTGATAAGATGGACGGCTGAGATCTCAAAGTTGCATCTGCAAAGGCAAAATGCAACACTTAACAGAGGCAGCATTGTTCACACCAGACAGAGCAATGATTCCCCCATACTTAAGGGCAAGCACAGTCTACACAATAGCATTATTTGCCTGTCCCAAAGTGAGTGGACATAACCCACAATGGTGCCCTAAAATGGTGAGTAAGCACAGGGTCAAGGGGGACTGATTGTTTCACGTCCGTACTGTCCTCTGGGTTTCTGTGCCTTGGGGAGAGCCAACAGCTGCAGGGGGCCCCCATACTGAACAGTGACCCCACATTTTCCTGGAAGATATCTCGCTGCTGAGGGTGGCCTGTGAAGCAAGAGAGGGTCTTCCGCCCTGGCCCATATGCAGCTTGCCTGTGTGCAGCAATGATCCCCCTGCCCCTCACAGCACAGTAACATGGACATGTTAGCCTGACTGGGACAAGGACCACAGTGGCTCTCCCAAGAAACCTGCGCAAGCACATTGCCCAAGTTCTGGATGAGACCTTTGAAGAGATCACTGAGGCCGATTACCGCGATGTGAGAGAGCACATCAACTCCCTATTCCGCATCTAGGCATGCATGCAGCCCTAACCCTCCTCGACCCAAGAGCCCACACAGAATAACTTCCTTCCCAAAATAAAAGCCACTTACCGGGCATCTCCTCTGGTGTTTGTCCTTCCCCAAGCACTGGCCGCCACGACTGACTACCTTCCTCCTGGCTTGAGAACAGCTCCTGGCTGCATGCATCTAGGGATGCCGGTGCCTCTTCCTCCTCCTTAGCACCCTCGCTCCCGCTTTCCTCCTCCTCCTGCCTTGTTGAACTGGCTCTGAAGTGTCCATGGTGGTACTCTGAGTGGAGGTTGGGTCGCCCCCAAGTATTGCGTCCAGCTCTTTGTAGAAACGGCAGGGTCGCAGGGGCAGCACCGGAGCGATGGTTTGCCTCGCAAGCTTTGCAGTAGGCATTCTGCAACTCCTTCACTTTAACCCTGCACTGCAGTGTGTCCCGGTCATGGCCCCTTTCCATCATGTCCCTTGATATCTGCCCGAAGGTATCATAATTCCTACAGCTGGAGTGCAGCTGGGACTGGACAGCTTCCTCCCCCTAAACACTGATGAGGTCCAGCACCTCGCCATTGCTCCATACTGGGGATCGCCTGGTGCGTGGAGGCAAGGTCACCTGGAAAGATTCGCTGAGAGCACTCCATGCCTGGCTGGGCAAATAGGAAGGGGATTTTCAAAATTCCCAGAGAATTTAAAGGGCAGGTCTGACGGTTGGTCACCTGAGGGCAGGGCAATAGAGTTCAAAATGATGACCAGAGTGGCTAGAACAGGCATTGTGGGACACTTCTGGAGGTCTATCAGAGTCCATTAACAGACCAGAGTGTCCACACTGGTGCTGCGGAGCTCCAGCAGGGGCGCATCAAATGTTATTCCACTCGCTGAGGTGGAGTACCAGGAGCGCTCTAGCCGCAGAGTCAGAGCGCTCTACGTGCCTTGCCAATGTGGACGCATCGTGAGTTAGAGCACAAAGGGCTGCTTTAATGCGCTCTAACTCGCAAGTGTAGCCATGCCCTTAGTTTTCTTAGCAGTAGCATGCAATATCAGATCCCTACTTTTCTTCTTTAGGTATCTTGAAAATTGCTCTAGTGCCTTTCATCCTCAAGAGGACAGTGTGTCCCCAAATGACATATATTAAATATCACTGAAATGCAGCCACTTCTGAGGTGGAAAGGTGACAGTCAGTTGGATAATTAGTGCACACCTGTGAAGGAGTGAAAACTTTGGTCAATGGGCAGGTTTTAGGGGCAAGCTCCCTACTCACAATTTTTGGGTGTTCAAAATTAGCCACCCTCATAAGTGGACGGACTATCACAGTTGCTGAGTCCCCTGGGGTGGTGTGCTGAAAGCTGGAGCAAGGAGCACAGAGTGGTAAATGTGGTTATAATAGAGGAAAATAAAATCATTAGCAATGACCAGGATGTCTCAGATAGTCAGCACCACTTCAACATATAGTGAGACCCTCGCGTAGTAGCTGCTCAAGTGCCTTCCACCAGGCACCCACAACTTCCACCACAGTTGCTGGGAGCTGAACACCTCTGAAATTCAGGCCAGTTTCTTCTACGTGACTCAGTAGCACTCACAAACGTGGAAGGATGGACTTGTGGGCAAGGCACAGGACAGGGAGTCAGGATACCTGGCTCGCCCAGCTGTGCCCCAGACTTGCATTATGACTTTGGGCAAGTCAGTTAACCTCTCTGTAACCTCTAGGTTGGCCTCTGTCTCATATTAGTGTTGCAGACTCATTAAAGTTTATGGAAAGCTGAGATGCTGTGGAGATAAGCACCATAAAAATGCCTATAAATTAAAAAATATTAATAGTACTAGTAGCTAGTTATTAAGTGGACACAGTGGCAATGGATATAATCTGACAGGGAACGTCTTCAAGGTTATAAAATATTTCTGGTTTTAAAACCTACCACATTGTCACCATGGAAGCTTATTATAAAAAAAAAAAAAAAAAAAAAAAGCCCTCCCTCTAAGCTCACTCCCCACACTCTTTGGTGCTTATGAATGATTCAACCAGAGCGTGTTTTCTCTCTGGCTACAGAAAGAGTCATCAGCCCAAAAAAGAGGAGTACAGGTTAGCTAGCTAGCAGCATGCCAAGAGCTTTATTGACATCACTGATCACTTCATTGATTTTTGGCTGCTAATAAACAGGGCAATTTCCCACTGGTTAGGTGAAAACGACAAGATGTGGAAGGGAAATACACATTTTAAGCAGCAGCTATTGCAACCAGTGAAAAACAAAAATTAAATACACTTGATACTGGCTATATTTAATGTCCATGTCATGTGTATATAATTGGGAACTGTAAGCTGATTTAAATTCTACTTAATATTAACTACTTATTTAACAAATTCTCTTGGATTTCCTTATGTACTGGGCCAGATTCTGATCTTAGTTACTCCAGTATAAGAGCAGAATAACTCCACCGAATCTACTAAGAGGATGACACTATTACTTATTTGTATTGCAGTGGTGCCCAGAGGCCACCATCAGCCTCCGGGTCTCATTGTGCTAGGTGCTGTACAACTGCACAGGAAGAGACCTTCCCTATGCTGAAGAGCTTACAGTATAAAAGCTTGATCTTGCAGTTACTTCTGTGTGGATGTATCTTTGCACCCATTGAGAGCCACATTGAAATCACTAGGATCCTCTGTGCGCACAAGGGGTTTGTTCCTGTTTTTCCAGTTGCAGGAACAGGGCCTAACTGAAGAGAAGATGCAACGAAGGGCTGTAGCAAACAGAGGGAATAAGGAATAAAAGAAATGCACTGCATAGACTGGTTATGTGCACAATTAGCACCTAGGAGTATTAGAAGTAACCCAGGTTAATAGTCAAGGAAGTAAAATTAGATTATATGGGCCAAATCCTTGGCCCTGCTCAGGTCTCTTTGTATTGTCAGTGCAGTGCAAAGGGGCCTTAATCCTGTGCTAACTGGGTCACTGAGGATTTGCCCAGCACGATGGCATAAAGCCAGTCCCTTCTGTCCTCCTCCAGTACTGGTGGTGGGAGGGGCATTCTTGGGGCATAGCCAGGGTGCACTGTTACCCATGCTGGTCCCACAGGGAAGCCATTACAAACCAGTGCAGGTTTGTACATCCCTTAGAAACTGACTCCAGGATTGGCTTACAGCTGGTTCAGCTTCTCCCCACCACAGCTGGCCAGCAGTTCAGGATAGCTGATGAATGATCCCTAAAACTCCAAACTTGAAAAACAAAACTTTGTTTGGTGAAGCCTCTAAGCACTGGGGGGGAAGGGTGTATGCTTATGAAGAGCCCGCACCCTAAACCCCGTCCTGCACCCAAACTCCCTCCCAGAGCTGCACCCCTTCCTGCACCCCAATCCCCTGCCTCAGCCTGGTAAAAGGGAGTGAGGGTGGGGGAGAGTGAGCGATGGAGGGAGGGGGGATGGAGTGAGTGGGGGGTGGGAAGAGGGGACAGGAGTGGGGCCTTGGGCTGAGCAGGAGGCTGGGGTCCCCAAAAATTTGTAAATCAAAATGGGGGTCCTTGGGTTGCTAAAGTTTGAGAACCGCTGCTATAAACCATACTGGATAGAATCATAGGGTTAGGAGGGGCAGCCAGGATAGTCAAGTCTAACGCCCTGCCAAAATGTAGGATTCGTTGTATTTAAACCATCCAAGACAAATGGTTATCCAGCCTCCTTTAGAAAATGTCCAGTGAAGAAGCTTCCTCAACCTCCCTAGGTAGTCTGTTCTATTGTCCTATTGTTCTTACCATTAGGAAGTTTTCCCTGAGATTTAGTATGAGTGGCAATGTGAAACTCCATACAAGTGACTAGGAAAACCTATAAAGAATCTGTAAAAACAGTCATGAGAATCCTCCTCCTATAGCAAATGGGGGGATGCAGCAAAGCTTACTACAGTATCTCTAATATGAAGGAATGGAATCTGGAGAAAATGAACAGTTTACTTTTCATCCAGGAGGTCAAACTCTTACATACTCAAAGTCCAAAGAGAGAGCAAGGGAGCTGTTACGTCCCTTGGTGAATATCTGCTACTCCTTAGATCTGTAAGTGTACAAATGCTACCAAAATCATGCAAGAGTGACATCCTTCCAGCCCTTTTGTGCAAAGCAGAGATGCAACAACTGAAGGAGTCAGAAGGAGAAAGATGGATTATGCAAGAGAACAGCTGTGTAAATAAAATCCTGACAGGTGAACTAGAAGAGGTTAATTCTGTGTTGTCATCTTAACATTTTTTTGTCACCAAAAAGTCACCTTCCCCTACTGTGTATATTCTATGTAGCACATGCTGGTTGTAACGAATCTACTCATGCTCCCAGTTTTTGGCTGGTGTATTGAATCCAGCATCTGTTACATTCTGTAGGGCAGAGAAGGTGAGATGGCAGTTCATGCATGTGAGAGAGCAGTGATTCAGAATGGGAAAGGAGATACTGCATTAATCATACTTTTTCAGCCTCTGCCAAGAACGACCATGTCTTTCCACTGTATTGAAATTCATTGTGTAGTCAAAACATGCAATGTCTTTTGTCAACGTGATGATAAAACTGCTTGTATGTGTATAGTGCTTGTCATCTGAGGAGCTGAAAGCATTTTACAGTTATTTTAACCTCTGCACTCTGAGGTGGGTATGTAGTACACCACCCACAACGCAAATGGGGAAACTGAGACACAGGTAAAGTGACTTGCTGAAGGTCAAAAGGTCATTGGCTGATCAGGAATCATGACCTCCAGTCCTGTGTGCTCTGGCCACTTGGTCACACTGTAAGTGTTAGGGTATTTTTACTAAGGATGTATAAATCTGTGGCAATTAGGTGTGTGGATATAGAGAACTCACACCACATATTGCTCTTACTGTCAGTGATCAAAAATAATATAAAATTGTTCCCTTCTGTTATGCTTTACAGATTTTTGTGGAAATACAGTAGTGCTTATGTGACACCCATCAGCTTGGTCATCTCCAGTGACTGAACCCAAGATCTGCAGAACTAAAGCATGCGCCCCTATGTGGACCAGGCCCATGGGGTGACATGTAACACACTGGATAGCGGGTTACACTTCCATTTTGTTTCTGATTAATACTCTCCTCACTGCAGTAGGTAGTTCCCTTCCATCCTGCACGTCTGCCCCTTTGGAACTCCATTTGTGTCCGGCAAATTTCACTATACCAGTTTCCTTTGTTACTGATCAAAAGTAAAGTTTTGATGATTTTTTGTAAGCCTCCACTGTAATTGTCCTGTTTAGTTTATGGTTTTTATATGCCCAATGCTGTGGTATCTTGGATCATGACTTACTGTAAATAAAGGCTCAACAAATTAATCTGTCCCAAATATGCAGTGCAGGGAGCCCCCACTCTGTGTGCCACCCCAACCAAATACACTATATTATCCAGGGTTTGACCAAAACAATGTGTTTGATACCATGCTCCAATTAAGAAATTTGGGCTGTCACAGGCACTGAATTCCTGGGGACCCTCCATTCTCCAAGAGTGTGCAAGCAGTGACTGTCAGGACAAATACTTCTGCTGCTGATGGCCATCATGATAAAGCATAGTGTGCGAGTTGGCCCCTAAGAGAGCCACTCCTAGAGTATATAGGATTTACTAGATTAGCACCAACACTGTCAGTTGCCCCTGAAAACAAGTGGGAAGCAAATTTAAAGATGGACCCAGCACAGATGAAATGCGCAGATGTCTGAGCCCCTAGGCTAAGCAGGCAGACTGCATTGCCAGCATCACCTCTGCCCACCCCAGACTGAGCTGCGGCTGAGTTAGTGTCTGTGTCTTGGACAAGCAATGGCAATTCTGATCAAAGTGCAGCCTGACGAAAAAGAGACTTAGAACTGAGTGTTACCAGCAACACACAGTGCCTCACAGTCTCCCCAGCAGCCTTGTATATATGCCGGAGTGACCATGGCTGATTGGAGCCCTGTGTCACCACCACAAGTGAGCAGCTACTTGGTGCTATCCACTGTCTACTACTTCCCAGGTTCTTCTCTGAGGCCTGCAGCAAAGAACAGAGAATCTAAAGAACAATCCCATTGGCCAATTTGATCCTGCTGGCATGTCAGCAATACTTTGTGCTCAGCCATATCAAAGGCTAATAAATTTAATAATATCATCAAGGGCACTTGGCTTCTGTCCACTGTCACTAGATCATCAGCTAAAGAAACGAGTGGAGTCTCTCTACCATGGCCAGGCATGACAGAGAATAATGATAGCAAAAATATTTGCAAAAATTATCCACTCTTCTGCCTCTCCTGGTATCGCTGAGAGAAGAGGAATAGGTACCAAATGAATTCCTTCTGAGCTCCCAGACAGCTTGAGAATTAATAGCTTATAGTGGAGAAGTGATGGTCTAGGTCTGAATATTCCTTAGTTCAACATGGACAGTTCTCCATACTGCTGCGCCTATTCCTCCAAAGCACACATTATACACACCTGGCGGAGTGGTCCCCATAGTGTGAGGAGAGAGGAGTTGAACAGTGGATGATATTTAAATGGTAATAAAGAATTGTAGTGGGTTGCTTTGTGTTCTTAAGAGCTAACCAAGTGTCTAAAGCTTCAGTTAAGAAATGCAGCATTCGCAGAGAATATAGTTCAAGAACTAGTTAATAGGTGGTTTATATATATAGATTATAAGAGAGAAATCAAAAAGTTCTTTAGCAATAATTTCTGTAGCGTAGGACCAGACGGCTGAACAATTTATCCTTACCATTTGCAGAAAGGTTACAAAACATATATGCACTTGGAACAATTTAATCCCCAAATGAGTTGTTACTAGACTGAAGCTATTGGGCAGGGAGGAGTCTACAGGGAAATCTTGGTTACAAAATCATTTTGTACCAAATGAACCTGGGAATTCTGCTCAAGGTTCAGAAGAGAATTGAAACCTGATATCTTTTGCGTTATGCTTCTATTGATTTATTGAGTTTTCTAACTAGCTTCCCTTCTCCCCAAGTACAAACCTCCCTATCCAGTGGCTGGGTGGGCACACTTTGTAGCTAATAGTTTTCTTAGAAAAATGTTCAGTAAGAACTTTCTGTGAGATGAAATTTTGTTAACTGTGTATGTGTTCATGTGTTGTGCACCTGTTTTATGTGCATTAAAAGCTGAGTCTTATAGCAATAAAAAGTATTCTGACTGGTATTGGTGCACTAGTCTTTAGCAGGGACCAAATGTCATCTATGTATATAATTTAAGTATAACAAATTGATTTTGATAGATTAAGTATGCAAGTGAAGGGAGGAAGATAAGTCAGCAGGGCTCGATTTCAGCTAGCCAAGGGACTAGACGCAGAAATTGCAAATTATCTTCTGAAAATTCATGACAAACAGGGATTCAAGAAACCAAGGGATCGGAGAAAGGCAAATCCTCTACCGGTCCTTTTTAAAAGGTAAAAATGGAGATTCAGGTATCACCAACTAGTTCTCTAATGTGTAATAAAGAAATCCTCATGTAAAGACTCAGAAGAGAAAAACAGCTCAATAGAACAAATCATGCAAGGTCAGCCAGGTAGTTTTCTGTGTAAAAATTGCAGTGGAGAAAGTGACTATTAAATTAGGAACATAAGAACTGCCACACTGGATCAAGCCAATGGTCAGTCTAGGTCCAGTATTTTGTCTCTGACAATGATCAGCATTAGGTGCTCCAGAGGAAGGTGCAAGTCAGTCTGCAGTGAACATTTATGGAATAACTTGCCCACAGAGGTATTTTCTTCCTAACCCTTACTACTATAATTGTGGAATGTAAAGAAAAGTAAACAGATGAAATCTGTAGAAGCTGTTAACTCACAAGGATTTTGCAAATCCTGTCTCCATAGTCACAGAATGCCCTGACTATTCTACTGGGACCGGGAGAGGCAGGATGCTGGGGACAGAATGAATGGGATCTACACTAATTTTTCACCGCGGAGAAGGTGTTTCACCATGGAGGGGAGGTGAAACTGTGACTGTGGGAATGTCTCTCTTGTTGCTCTAGATGCCTGGGAAAGAGGGGGAATATCACATTGCAAATAGCCCAGGTGTCTGGCTGTGTGCTGAGACTAGGAATTACACTAGGTGAAAGTCAAAATTACAAAATAATCTGGAAATTACAGTAATTTAAACAGGATGAGTTTTAATTCAGTTAAATGGAAAAGCATGCACTAGGGCTGGGGGCAGGGAATTGGTGACCATGAGAGATAGTGTATACCAACTCCAAAAACAACAAGGAGTCTGGTGGCACCTTAAAGACTAACAGATTTATTTGGGCATAAGCTTTCGTGAGTAAAAACCTCACTTCTTCGGTGCATCCGAAGAAGTGAGGTTTTTACTCACGAAAGCTTATGCCCAAATAAATCTGTTAGTCTTTAAGGTGCCACCAGACTCCTTGTTGTTTTTGTAGATACAGACTAACACGGCTACCCCCTGATACTTTATACCAACTCCAGTCATGTGAAGGGGGTATATTTATTTGTGTGTGTGCCCTAACGAGGGCCCTTAGATGCTACTGCACTATGGATAATAATTTGTGTTTGGAACAATGATCTGGATCATATGATTGGGCCAGGAAACAAATGTTAAGTTACTTGTCAGTGTTTCAAGATTTTGTTTCTAGAATGATCTTAGCTTAAGAAAATGTTTCCCTAAATAGTAAAAACAAAATATAAAGTAAACAAATGGAAAAAGCCTTGTGGGAACATATTTGTAACAATATTATGCACCATTCTTACTGGTACTTAGTTAATCATATACCATAGAGATAGATCCACTTAAAGCACCCAAGAAGACAGTAACAAGTGATGAATACCTACCTTTTCTCTGTGTTTTTTCACTACCTCACAAGTTCAAAATAAATCTAAAATGTTTATATATTTGCTGTTAGCCTGAGCTGATCAGCCATTACCAGAAAAACACTGCAGAGTGGTATAAAAGGAATTACTGGAATGAATCCCAGCTGGCTAAATTAAAGGAGAACTCCCATAATTTGACTACAAGACTCTAGGACTCCCTCTTTTGTATTAGAGACCAGATTTTAGAAACACAGCCGGGAGAAAGGATGGTCTTGAGAATGAGCATGTGAAGCACTGGATTGAGACCCAGGAGTTCTCGATACCTCAGTTCCCTCTCTGTAAACTGGGAAGAGCAGTACTTCCTTAACTTCCATGTATGTGTATGGAAAAATTCATTAATCTTTGTGTGGCAGGTAGATTCTAAAGTGAAAGGGGCATGTAATTACCTAGATAGAGAGATAGGTAGCATCTATTGCTGATTCGTGCTGACATTTCTTCATGAGAGATGCTACTTCCTAGCAAGAAGTTCAATCTAATAAAAATGCTGATGGGGTATGAAATGCGGGAAATGCAAATACAGCAAGGAAGTTTAAGAGGCAGTAGACTTTGAAAGTTATTGTATGGTGAGCTCTATTCCTTCTTTTATTAGAGCCAGCATGAATTTTGCAGGAAATATACAAATACTTCGCAGCAACCTTTGAAGGTATCTTTTGTTTTTCTGTGCATGCAGGTGCAGGGCTGCTTTTATTATCTCTCAGAGTTAGGAAGGTGCCATAATGGCTGCTTCCACCATTGTTTATTCTATGAACATAGATATTTAGTAATTAGAATAGCTTTTAGAGTGCCTTGCAAGTTTCATTTTAAAAGGTGTATTAGATGAACAGGCACTCCAGGTCCAGGCATGTCAGGTGGCAAGAGTCATCTGAAATTCTCTTGCTTCTAAGGCTCCTGAGTATTTACAGGTTATAACACCTGGAGATAGATTCACTTTCATTTCCAAGAACTGACCCAATCCCCATGGAGATTATGTGATGTATGTGTCCTCTTTCTCTTTCATTTTGTTGTGTAACAACATCATGGATTTTGTTCAGATTTATGGAGGCTGCCTAGACTAAACAACTCACACTGCAAGCAAAAAAATCTACCCAGTTCCATCTATTACACTTCTACCAGGGAGTTTAATAACTTCCATAATTTTCTCTCTGGATTCACATAAAGATCATGCTGTTTTTAAAAAAGAGAAATACATTCTCCTCCATCTAGGACTGACAAATCTAATAGCAAAACCTTCAATTAAATGGAGAGAGATTCCTTTATTTTGCACAAGTTTCTTTCTAACCTTTCTGGTAACTATTAACTATAATTACAGTACTATATAATTACAGTATTTGTATTCTAAGCATTCTAACCTCAAAGGTATGTAGCAGTTATTCTAATCTGTCAACTGATAAGCTTTTTCTGAAGCCCTCTGTAGTCCTGAGTTAGTACTTGGTGTGGTAGCCACTCTAAAGGAGACATTTTGCAGAAATGTAGTGAGAATTATCCCTTTAAACAAGTGTTCATTTCATCCTAAACATAATTTTCCCTCCAATCCTTCAGTTTTATTACCTCTTTTCTTAGAAGGTTTGCAGTAAAAACATCTACTTAGTGCAGGACAATTTTTCTCATGAACAAAACAAACACTGGTGCAGAATCAGGGCTCTGGCAGAGCATATCAAGGACTTTGGCACGGGGGCAATAGGAGCAGGACGTACATTTTTTTTAACTGCATCCTTCACTAGAAATGTTTTTGCATGAAAATTAAAAGACAGTTTTGTAGAAATGACACATTTGCAACTAGTACAATTTATGTCAGAATGATCTAGTATTAATATTAGTGTGGGGCAAAGCTCACAAAATTGGTCCAATAAACGATATTACCTCACCCGCCTTGTGTCTGTAATAGCCTGGGACTGACTTGGCTAGAACAACACTCCAACCAAAGTTTGAATAAACATGCAAAAATGTAGCTGCTTGTTTTAGCTGACTGTCTGAGAAACTGCACTGGCAATTTCAGAAGAACATGCTTTTTTGCACAATTCCAGCAATGCCACGAGGACTGCCTTTCTCATGGTATTTTGGCAGGTTTGTGGTCTCAGCCTGAAGAAGTGAAAAAGAAAAATCAACAACAAAATTTAACAACACTTCTTGAGCTTAGAATAAGGTTTGATTTCATTTTTGGGCAAAGGTTTCGATTGCTGATTTAGCCAAACTGCTTTACCCATTCCTAATTAGTATCTGATATTATTGCCAGGCAAGAATCCTGTAACCTTAATCAAGTGTGACAGGGACCAAGTGTGAACCTCGATGCTTGTTATCTAACCAAAAATGTCAGGTTCACCTGCCACTTAAAATAACATTTTCCAATTAGGCTTTAACCCATTATGGAAGGAATCATGCCATTCCCTTCATCAACCTACTCACATGGAGATGGGAGGTAGAAAATAACCCAGAGAGCTGCTCTGTGGAACTGATAAATCCTTTTGCTGCATCTGTTGTATATTTCTAATATCCACAATATAGTTGGGTAACTCAAACTTCCTGATACTTGGGGATGGGATGGGGTGTGTGTGGGGGGGAAATGCAGGTAACCTAAGTGAATTATCTAAAATATGTCCCTGTAAATGTTTGTGGATGGACCAAAACTTATTCATAGTATTTGTCACAGAATAGGTGGTCCCTTTGAGTTGACCAGCCCAACACCCCTGTCTCAGAGCAGGTGGGCCCACTTGAGCCAATTAAAAGGGGCAGGGCTACACCTGGGTCAATAGAGGTCTGTCACAGGGCAAACTTAGGAGTGATTGGGGCAGGCTGTGCCTGGGGAGTGGAGCTAACTCCTGTGGTGGGGCCTTAGAACAGGGGGCCAGGTACCCAGGAAGGTTGCCCTGGACTTGTTGTTCCAGAAGAGTAACAGAGCAGGTGGAAAGCAGCACTGACTTTTATAAGAACTGGCAGACAAGTGAGCTGAAGAACCAGTTGTGGTTTTGCTCATGTGTGGCCAATAAAGGTATTCAAAGGATGGGGCAGTGTATTCTTAGAAGCTGGGGAGAAGCCCTGCCCTTGGGAAGTATTCTGTTCCAGAGCTAATCTAGGAACAGAGCTAATGCTTGAGGAAAAATGGGAGTAAATGAGAATGAACAAATAAAATTCTGGTCCAGCTTCATTACCTGACATTCTTAAGGCATGCTCCCTGAGCATCATCCACTTGTAGGGTGACCTGATGTCCCGATTTTATAGGGACAGTCCTGATTTTTGGTTCTTTTTCTTATATAGGCTCCTATTACCCCCCAACCCCCTGTCCTGATTTTTCACACTTGCTGTCTGGTCACCCTATCCACTTGAGCTAATATTGTTATAATTAGGCACATGGCATTGGGTATGGATACTTAAAGAAGGTATTGCTGACTGCCCACACCTGTCCCATACCACTGTGTTGGTAAGACACAATGGCTCACATCTGTCTGCTTGAGTACAGGGTGGGCTTTTGGTAGAAAGAAATGTTCTTCCTTTCAAGGAACAGAAGGGTTTCCTTGGGGGCATATGATGTATGAAGCAGTGCAAGAGATAGAGCAAAGCTGTGGGTTACATATAGTGTATATGAGAATAGAATTTCTCTGTCTTTTAAAGAGAGCCTTCCTAGCAGCACCCTCTATAGTGGTTGACTAAAGAAAGGGTATTTTGCACCTGCTTGATTTATTTCCCCCCACTTCCTTATTAAGTCCTGCAATTCATTAGTTTAAAAACTACTTTGAAGTAAGACAATTTGTCCTGGATTATAGCTATGGCTAGGTGAGGACAAGCACCATTTGTGAGCCTCAGCAAGAAAATGAAGTCTGACCATGACAAAGGCAGAATTAGAAGCTAACCTGATGGTGTGACAGTAACTAAACAATCTATGGCCCTTTAGTCACCATTGCCTGTGAAGGATGCTTGAAATTTGCTTAGATATTTGGACTGGTTTCTAATAATTGTCTTGCAGCAGATCAATGCAGACAGTTTTACAGGTATATTTCCTCTTATTGCTATGGAGACAAATCAGTTTCTCCATCCCAGCCTCTCCTCATGCTCCAGACAGCCAAATATTTGACAGGATGAAATATTTCTCTGTTTAATTATCGTGTTTTTTTTATTTGCATTCATTAGGAGAATGGTAGACTAGAGGCTGTGAAATTATCAGGCAAAGAAGGCTTCTAAAAATATTGCTGCTGTAAGCAGGGTCTGAATGAGTTCTCCCCTGGCAGCTAGCGATAAGGCAGGGGAAAACACTTCAGGAGCAGACCATGTTTGCATACATGTGCCTATTCTGCCTACGGGTGCAGCAGATGGAGTTGCTTTGCCAAATTGATCAATTTGGCTGGTTTTGAGTTACAAATCACTCTAGTATTTGAATGCAGGGCTAATGAAATGTTTCCCTTATTGTATGAGTGAAGGGCAGCAGAACTGTGCTTAGCATGCCCTGACTGAGGGAGTTACCCTAAACTCAACCTCACTTGCTAAGCAGGGGGGTATGGATGCCAAGTATATAGGAGCATGGGTGGGGATGTTGCCCAAAGAGTCCTAGACGCTGTTTGACCTGCCCCTCTCCAGTGTGTAATGATGGAGCTGATTAGACTCAGTTCAGAGTTTTTGTTACTGGTTGGTGATTCCTAGAGCTGACATCACTGCTGAGCTAGTCTAGGAGTGAAGACTTGGGCTTTGTGTGGAGACAGTGCACAGAGACTGCACTAGCTCTGAGGTTCCCTGCTACCTGCTGAAATCACCAAGAGCTAGGTTAAGTGGTGGAACCTCAGAACATGATGTTGTGGAAGCAGCAGCGGCTGAGAACAGTGGGTCCGTAGTCAGGAGACAGCAGAGGCATTGTTCGATGCTGATGTTCCTGCCCTTCCCCCCATATAAATGCACCTCTGAACTCTGAGTCTTCACTAACCAAGGACAGCCAACTGTGAGTGGAGTGCAGTGGAGGGAGAGGGGAGTGATATTTTAAAGGGACATTGATTTGTTGGACTTTCCCACCACAAGGTGGGAAATGGGACAAAGGACGCTGCTCAAGAGGTTGGGTTTGCTTATGGTCCTATGCTTTTGAATGTGGTTGTGGTGTTTCCCCAGATTAAAGCTTGGTTCCCTTTCCCTTTTATTAAAAGTTCTTTTGTTATACACAGACTCAGTGCTTGCAAGTTTGGGAGGTATTCTCTTAGAAATTTACCACCATCCCAGAGCCCCTCTGAGTGGGGCTAGGGGCTCAAGCCAGTTCTGTTTTGTATTGTTAAAAGGAACCCCTAGATATTGAAATTGGCCCTAGTCCCTGCCAGCTTCACCTGGCAGAAGGGTTACATTTATGAGGCTTGGTATAGTTAAGTGTGTGGGAGTTCCAATTGCTAAGGAGGTTTATAAAGTGATGTCATCATTGTAAATAAATTGAGGATTGATTTTTAGAGAGATGGCTGTTCAAAATGGGCATGGTTTTAAAACTACCTCAACAATGAATATTTAGAGTTATTTGAGGCTGCATATGATCTCATTCTTCCTACAGTGTCACATGGACTCTTTTGTATCACAATAAAAAAGATAGGCGTGAAAAAATGTAGGAAGTGGAAAGCAGTTGCCTCTGCATTTTCTGCCAGCTGAAATCAAATGGTTTGACACACTTGTGAGGGAAGATATATACTGCATACAAGTCTATCTTAGCAGGAATGCCAAATACAGCATCTTTTGAAAGAAAAAGTACTGGAGTATGCGGTACCTGGGGATCACATTGCAGAGTGTACATGTCTGTTAGTAAAAACAAGGAGGAGTCCTTGTGGCACCTTAGAGCAAATAAATGTATTAGTCTCTAAGGTGCCACAAGGACGCCTTGTTGTTTTTACTGATACAGACTAACAGGGCTACCACTCTGAAATGTGTCTGTTAGTTACTCCATGGAGCTTATGATTGGTCAGCGAGGCAGGGGTGAGTGACAAATGCTTGTGGGGGCCATAACAAAGTTGCACAAAGTTATTCTGTGTAAACATTTTCTAGTCAATGGGTTATTCTGTGTGGACCCTGCCCCACCTCATAAAGATAAGAGAATAGGGATGAGTAAAATAGTGCTAGAATATTGTTTTTTGGAAATAAGGCACTTCTGAGAGTAATTTCTTAGCAAGGTTTCATAAAATGTTAACAACTCTAACAAAAAATTCCAAAATCACAATAGGGAGCTGCTTGCCTGAAGTATTGCAGTCACCACAGTGTACACTGTGTTTATATACTGTAAGTATTTCATAGAGGATTGATAATACTATAGATTTGACATAGCATAGTGACTTTTTAAAAATACAAGTCCTGTGAAGCCTGACATTTACCCATTTATTTTAGTCACATCTCCTTACAAAGCTTCTTTTTGGAAATATATGTGTGAATGTAACGGTTATCTTGGGTTTTTACTGTTCCAATTTCCAAGCGCTGCTAGTTGTGAATCACATCAGTTGGAGAATAAGGTTTATCTTTGTAGTTACTAATGTGCTTTTAAATAAAATATTTTTAAAGGAATCTTATTGCAGCACAACACTTTATTTGGCATATAGCAACGCTTGTTGGATATGCCATTTTATTTCATTTAATAAATCTTTAAAGAGCCTTGTTTTAAAGCTTCAGCAACAAAACAAGGGTGGCCATCGTACTTCAGAGAAATGTCCATGCTGACGGCTTCAGTGCCACGCTAAAATTTAGCCTCTGATAGCTGCAGCTATCGGTACGTTCCAGATCATGTCAATAGAACTACTGTCATTGTGGGTCAAGGTCAAATGGACCAAAACTGGAACCGCTTATATTTAATCTTCCAAACTTAGAGGGATAAAAATAATAATAAAAAACCCCTACTGCCACTAAAGTTTAATGAAAAAAGGATTAGACTTTCTAAAGTTAGGCAGCCTGTGTGTGGTGTGTTCCCTCCCATCTCTCTTCCCACTCCCTCCCCTCAGTGGCATATTGTCAAATCCTACTGGCTATATTCCTGTGAGTATTCCCATTGTCCTCAGAGTAGACAACATGCAGAACAAAGACAAGCAGGCTTTAACCCAGGCCTGCACAACATGCGGCCCGTGTGGGCTCATTGTGCGGCCCGCGGGGGTTGAGTAGATGGGCTCACTGTGCGGCCCTCAGGGGGAGGGAGGTGAGTAGACAAGCGGCGGGTGAGAGAGGGGGGCTGAGTAGGTGAGCGAGCGGGCAGTGGCGGGGGGGGCAGCTGAGCTGGCGAGTTGGAGGGGGAGGCAAGCGAGCAGGCAGTGGTGGGGGGTGAGTAGGCGAGCCGGGGCAAGGGGGTTGAGGAGGCGAGTGGTGAGTCGGTAGCTGACCTGTTCTACTGATCTGGTCTTGCTCCCATCCCCTCTCCCAGGGCCGGCTCCAGGCACCAGCAAAACAAGCAGGTGCTTGGGGCGGCACATTTCTAGGGGTGGCATTCTGGCGCCGGCCATCATAGGTGCCGACTCCGGGGCATAGGAAAAAAGTGCCCTTGCTGCCCCAGCTCACCTCCGCCTGCTTCCCTGAGTGCGCCGTTACCACTCCGCTTCTTCTCCCTCCCTACCAGGCTTGCCGCGCGTGAAACAGCTGTTTCGCGCAGCAAGGCTGGGAGGGAGGAGAAGCCGAGCGGCGGGGCGCTCGGGGGAGGCGGCGGAGGTGAGCTGGAGTGGGGAGCGGTTCCTCTAACCCCCCCATTACTTCCTGCGCCCCTCCACCCTAGCTCACCTCTGCTCCGCCTGCTCCCCTGAACGCGCTGCTGCTCCACTTCTCCGCCCTTCCTCGCCTGAGAGGGAGGGGGGAGAAGGGAAGCAGGTGGAGTGGAGGTGAGCTAGGGCGGGAGGTCACGGGGGGCCCTCAGGAAGCAATTGGGAGGGAGAAATGCGGCACGCCAGGGAAGGAGGCGATGCTGGGGATTTGGGGAAGGGGTTCGGAAGGGGTGGAGTTGGGGTGGGGCCGGGGGCAGAGGGCCACGAAAAAGAAAGGGGAGGCGGCCAAAAATTTTTTTGCTTGGGGCGGCAAAACTCCTAGAGCTGGCCCTGCCCTCTCCAAGGGTTGCAGCTGTCCGGAGGTGCCTGCCTTCCACACCTTCCTCATTCACACCTCATTCATTCAACAGGGCAATCGATTACAAAGTGGGGGGATGATCTTATTCTACTTCTAGCAAAAAGACATTTTTCTTTTACCTTAATTATACTACCTTAGGGGCCGCTATAACATATTACTGAGGTTCAATACTGCTGTTTCGGTGGGGCGGCGCTGGGGAAGGAGGGTTTGTTTCCGCGGGGCAGATGGCGTGCGGGGGAGGGGGAGTCGGTGGTGCTGGGGGCGTTGTTTCCGTGGGGCGGGCGGTGCTGAGGGGGGTTGTGTTTCGGGGGGGCTGGGTGGCGCTGGGGGGTGTTGGCGGAGCTTGGGGGGTTTCGGCCCTCAGTTGTTTTCTTTGGAGTAATATGGCCCTCGCCGCTTTACGGGTTGTGCAGGCCTGCTTTAACCCATACAGTATTTATTCCCATCTGAGTGCTCTGAGATTTCCTCTTCTAACACCCTGCAAACTGAGATGGAAATAAGCGTTGTGCTAAATTCATAACGCTGAAAGCTTCAGGTAAAATAGGGTTGTTGTGGGTGGTGGTGGTGAGAGGGTTTGCCTTGATTATTTCCTTTTTATCAAGTTGTTTAACATTAAGAATGGCTTATTTAGAAGAAAATTGCCACATGACAATAATAGGGAATTCTAGGTTTAAAAAACAAACAAACCCTGACCACTTGTGAAGCAATACTTTTTTTCTGGTGAATGTAGCCTCAAAACCAGCTGTGCTGTTCCTGACTTCTCAGATCATGGTTTGCAAATCAGAATACACGTAGCTTTAGAGCCTTTTTTGGTGTTATTTCCAAGGCTTGCTGTTAGGCAGCTATTTAAAGAGCTAGCTAGTAATGCAGCTGTGGCTAATTAAAGGGAAAGAAAAGAAAAGTGAGGGGTTGGTTTAGAACATGTGGGTTGTTACTTGTAGAATCCAGCCTCCAAGGAATTGATCTTTGCCAAGTTAGGACCCCTGTTCCAAGCAAATTCGTTCTCATAAAATGTCCTTTAATGAATTTTGTTTTCAGATTAGGGTAAAATGAGGAAAATAAATACCTGGGACCTAGGTTGAGTGGCATAATATGGCTCTGCATCATGAAAGGAGAACTTGGAAACCTTCGTCTGTTGCTAAACTCAAGTAACTGTGAGCATTCATCACAGTGATGGATGGGGGGGTGAATTGTCCCCTTAAGAATATTTTCATACTCTTGAGCCAATGTTCCCAAGTTTCACAAATTTGGATTTCCTTATTCCACTTTTGTTAACCAACAACAACACTGGCTGCATTGGAGTTTTTGTATCCAAAACTCACAGTAAAGCAGCAAGAAAAGACCTACCTTTTCTTTTGTTGATTGAATGTTGGCTGCCTTCTTGAACATAGTTGATTTCCAGTATCAAATTAGAAGCTTCACTGAAATTATTTTTAAAAGCCCTTCAAAACCCAACCAACCATGCCCCTCTTCCTGGCAACCTACATACAGAAAACAAAGAAGGAACGCTTCTGTTATTGCTTTAGTATAAAGCCGGGTGCCTAGAAAAGAAATTTTAATTTTATTTTAATTTGGCCATTGTATTGCAAGTGACACTGACAGCCAGCCTTTCATGTAATAAAGGAGAAGCATTTTATTAGAAGTTCTATTTAAGAACGTCGCATACGTATTTCACTTGGCTACACTGCAATGCAACAGCCTATTCGTACAAGCTTGTCGCTTCTATTATTTAGGCACTTGTTTTGGTGTGTTTATAGAGCTCATCACCACAGCCCATTGCTATGAGCTTTTTGTCTGCATAATAACATATTACTCAAATATCCCATCCCTTTTCTGAGATCTACAGGCCAGATGTGGAGATTGTGGGAAATTACAGTATTTTTATGAAAATTGTGACTCAGTTTACCCATTTGCTTTTGTATGGCTACCTACTTGGTTGCAAGAAGCTAGCTTCTTTCCAAAGACACTCTTGCTGGGAGCATGAGAACAAGCATTGAATGGACTGGGTGGGAGTCACATAGATATGTCTGGGTTGGCATGATTGAAGTATCAAGAGTCACCAAGGCTTGGATAGAGCTACCTTGGAGATGGTCAGGTCCTTGGTCTCCACTATTAACTTCTAATGACTGAGGGCCAAGGGAATTTTTTGTAATACGGATGGGTTACCTGTCTGACCATAATCCCTCCCCTACCTTGTAGTGCTGCTTGTTGGAATGTAGGAGGAACGGGGTGCACACCGGTTAGTAGGCATGATAGTTGAAATGTTTAGTTGTTACCTGATCCAAAACAACTTCACATGTTAAATGAACCATAAAATAAGCCACCACAGGTCAGAGAGCTGTAGCAGAGCTGTACTGCAGTAGATGCCAATACTGGTGCACTAATTGTGGATCTTCTTGCTCCAACCCAAAACCTTTGTGTACTTGGGAACAAGGAGATCCTATGGGGTGCAACTTTGCAGTTCACAGGAGGTGAATGCCCTCTGTGAAGAGTTCCTAAATCTTGTGCCCACTTTTGCACAGTTCAGTGATGCCAGTTCCATTGCTTCACAAGCCTCTTCAGTCATGGAAGGGAGTTGAGTGTGGGAGCAGGATTTGAATTGTAACTGACAGCAAAATTTGACTCAGTCTTTGATTTAACATGTATAAATGTACAGATTTTAAGGCACAAGGTTGCTTACGTATTGTCACCAGCAATAGAAACTGAATGAGGGAGGAAAAGGAAAAAGTAAGAGCTGCGGAGTTCACACAAATATGTTCTCTGGTTCACACCAAGTTACAAAGTTTCCAGGTGGATGTCTCTCCAAATTTCAAGCAATTCAGACTTAAATTATTGCACATTTGTATTTCATGCTTATGCTTAAATAACTTTTTTTTAACAAGTGGAAACAAGAATTTTTATACTTTAGCTACATATTCCTCCATAAACAGGGAACCTGTTTGTGTTTTCTGTATGTGATATAATAGTGATTAGGCCTGCGTAAAATAAATACATGGCTTAGTACTGGTAGAACAACATCCTAGATTCCCTCATCAAGTTTAAACAATAATGATGATAACCACAGCATTTTTTTTCTTTTTTAACAACTTGACTCAAGTCATTTGTGTGGCTGCCATCCTGAGAGAGTTTATTCACTTCCATGTTTGGAATATCTGAAGTGTCACAGGACTGTCCTATAAATCACTGGCTGTTGAAGATCAAGTATATTGAATGCATGAGTTGTATTTTATTTTTTTTTTGGATTCAGGTGGTTTAGGTCCATTACATGAAAGGAAAATGTCATAGGCACAGCATCAATATACATGTTGATTTAATGAGAGACTTGTGGGTGGGTGAGTGACTGTCATGTTACATAATATCAGACATGAGTCTTGGTTTTGGGAATGAGAAGAAATGTGCTTATCAAAGCATGTCATGTTATTTCAAATTAGCTTTGCTCATATATATTTATATAATAATTTTAGGTTACTTTCAACTGAAAGCTTTTCTCAGCAGACTGAGCATTAGAACAAAGCACCATGAAGTACATTGTTACTACTGTATTTCTATGCCCAACCATACCAATACTGAAGCCTTGTCATGCAAATAGAGAGAATCTTACTATGGAATGCTGAAATTAATAAAATCCAATTAAAGAAAATATATATTAGCCATTGATCTTCTATGAATCTTCCGACTGCATGAATTTGGAGGCTGTATGTGGTTTTAAAAAAAATTCATCCCTAGCTTAAGAGCAAAATGGAAAATTCCAGAATAAGTGCCTTATTCTTTCTGATCTGTGTTAATCTTCCATTTTTCAGGTTGCTGGAGGCACTAAGTGCACATCTGAAGCCAGGATATGGACCTATTACAATATCAGTGCTTGGCAACCTTTACTTAGCTTTGTAACTTTATGAATTAGTCAGTCAGTGACCAAACTGTTTGTTATCATAATCAGTTTGAATATTTAGTTCTCTTCCTTCTGAAAGCTGATTGTGAGGGGTGAGCCGCAGAGTTATACTTTAGCGATGCTATTAGCTAGGCCTGTTTCCGGGGGGAGTTTTTTTGCTTAATGTTTGCACTAAGGGAAAGGTTCATGACAGATTTGACATTCGTTTCTGTCATGTCATTAAAGGCTGTTTTCAGTTTGATCTGTGGGGAATCTGGTCCACAACTCCCATTGTATTAATTAATTTTTAGCAAAAAGACATGACACAACGTACATTCAGGCAATTACTGGCACCCGTGGCTAGTGATGTGTGACTACCCCAGCAATGCACAACTTAGAATGCTCTTTGGTGTCAGGAAATGGTATATCTGAACAAGGAAAACTCAGACTTGTGCATTTACTGCATGTTACTGACAAAGATAATGATGTTACTGGCAGCCAATCAGAATGATAGCTTGCTTTGTGGCACTTAACAGGCCTTCTGAAAAACATTGATATGATAGCTGCAGCCCCCATGTCTGACACTCTTCTTGGCCAGTGGGACCCTGCTACCAGTGCCCCCAGTTGCTTAAATACATTTCCCCCAAAGTCCACCTAGCTGGGGGAGCTCTGCTCGCTAGTTAAACTGTCAGGAAAGCAAGGCGTACAGACTTAGCAAAGGAATTTCTTAACCATAGACACTTGAAAGTACTAGAGAGTTACAGATCTTTGGAAAAGAAACAGTCCTTGAATCCAATCTGCCTTGTCTGATCTCAACCCTTTTGTGGGTCCTGGGGTTGGTCACTGTCCTCAGGCTAAGCAGCACTTCCTCTCCTTAACCTGGTCTATTTGCCAGCCACCATAACATGCAATTTGGCCCCCACCTCAGAGAAGTAGCCATCTTTTTAAAAGTCTCCCTCTCCCCTTCTGGTCCATGTGGCTCAGGCTGAGGAACTGCAGTTCCTTCCTTGTTAATTGTTCTTGCAGATAGTCTCAACTACTAGCCCATCAGATCTGATGGCTCTTTGTTTAGCCCCATGGTAGGTATCCCACCGATAGCAGGAGCACAAAGAATAGACTGACCTTCTCAGGATGAGACTAGCTTTTAACACCACCTGGGTACCATACTCCAACAAGGAGGTCACAATGAAGGTTATAATCACAAAATGGCATTCACAAACCAAAATGGAGTTCACAATTTGACAGGCATGCCCCCAGCCTGTCACAGAAAGCATCTGTGTTCAGCTGACTAGTTAGTTTTGGTTAATGAAGGGCTAAACTTCACTTGCCTGTCTACATCTGATGACCTCCCGTTCACTCTTGCTGTACCTAGATTACCTCACCAAGACATGCAGTGCTTATTTTTTTATTTTCTTGGCCTCCTCTGCTTCTTCACTGTGCTTATCCGTTTCACTGGGAATGCTGAGTAACATGGCACAGCCAAAGAATTTTGGGGCCTTTGCATGGACATTGGGGAACCCCAGACCAGAGTAGCACTGTGACCCTGTGTGCCAGGTCACAAATATCACTCACTCAAAACTGGCCCATCTGTACCCCGCCCCCATCATGATGGGGAGGCAGTGGGCTAAACCTGAGTGAGTGGTGCTGTGCTGTGACCATTTTTTCTGATGTTCAGCTCCCCCTTGCCCGCTGCCCCAAGATTGGGGTGGTGGTGGTTATGTGCAAGTTCACAGAGTGCATATGAGTGAATCCAGGTCTGCTGACTGAAGAGTTTTTCCCCTTTCTTTCTAATCTCATGGGATTTATATGAGGGGTAAAGTGGAGGATATAAGAATAGCCATACTGGGTCAGACTAATGTTCCACCTAGCCCAGTAACCTGTCTTCCAACAGTAGCCAGTGCCAGGTGCTTCAGAGGGAATGAACAGAACAGGTAATCATCAAGTGATGATTGGGGGGAGGGATAGCTCAGTGGTTTGAGCATTGGCCTGCTAAACCCAGGGTTGTGAGTTCAGTCCTTGAGGGGGCCACTTAGGGATCTGGGGCAAAAATCAGTACTTGGTCCTGCTCATGAAGGCAGGGAGCTGGACTTGATGACCTTTTCAAGGTCCCTTCCAGTTCTAGGAGATAGGATATCTCCATTAATTTTATTTTTAAGTGATCCCTCCCTTTTCATCCACTCCCAGCTTCTGGCAGTCAGAGGCTAGGGACACCCAGAGCACGGGGTTGCATCCATGAGCATCTTGGCTAATACCCGTTGATGCATTTCTCTCTTGGAGGCTAGTACTTTGGTGTCATGTTTTATAAAATATCTTGTTTCTTAATTCATGTAATAGCTGTACTTTATTTTTCATAGTATTTGTATCTCTGGATTTAAGATTTCCCTGTGGATTGTCTCTTAATCCCAATAAAATCACTGATTTTAAATATTATTTTTTCTCCTAAATAAATCCTCTGGCAGCTCCTCAATGAAATGACAGTGTCTTTTTAATAATGAGAGCTACTGTCAGGCTTCCGGTCTCATGGCACTTTGTTAGAATATGCATATAGTGCATGAGAATGATGTGCTGGTGGACTTTCGTCAATTCTTAGACCACTTCATAACTGATATCAGTTTGTTTTTGGATCTCTGATTCAGCCCTGATATTTGTAGTTCAGATTTTTGGAGGAGGAGTCAATTTTCATGTATATTCAGACTCATAAAGCACAGACCTGAAAGTACATTGTCATGATTGAGCTGAGTGTGTGAATTATCTGTCTGTGACCTGATATACCACACATAACACCTGGTCTGTCTATAATTAGTAGGACCAAATGATTTTTCTTTACAAATTCTTAAACAGACTCTCTGTGGAGAGTTTCTTTCCTCTGAAGTTTTGTTTTTATCTGATCTCTGTTTATATAGCCATTTTGGGTACATGGGTCAAATCTTAATTTACCAAAAGTCAGTTTGCATTGGTGATATTTGTATTTTGCTTGTAATAATAAGAATGTAAATTAAATCTTAGAAGTCTTGCATGTCTTGCATGCCTCTTGGCTGCAGGTAAAGAATTCAATAGCTTGTGGGAATGCTAATTAATGCTAATAATAACTTCACTGACCTGCCTTGGCACTGAAATGCCTAAAAGAATTTGCTCTGGTCCTTGAAGGACTGAGATTTTGTTTCTTTGAATGTGTTTGGGAAAGCTCATGCCCTCATGGTTCTGTATTTAGTATAAATTCAGAGTAATGATCTAAAAGTGTGTGTGTGTGTGAGAGAGAGAGAGAGAGAGAGAGATGCGGCAGAGAAGGGCAAACAGATCTGTCAAATATATTTCACTGTAGGGTATTACTTACAGAGGCTGATATTCTGAGTTAAATCACCTTGTTAAAACTGGCAATATTGGAAAGAAAACTGGAATAGGAGTTGGATCATTCATTCACAGTTAAACATTTTCTCTTCAATACTTAGAATTCATCTGCGTAAGTATTTACAAAGGGGTCTGAGGGAAATCTAGGCTTTTATTTGGGCAAGTGTCCAGAGAGCTCAGAGGTAGAGGTTTTTATTTTAACTGGCAGACTAGATTGCTGACTATGGAGAAAATAATCATATTAGCTCTAGTTTTTCAAGGGGGAGTGTGCCCTAAACCACCTTAATGTAAATATTATTAGCACCAGACAGAAATGTCCCCCCCCCGCTTAAACCTTTCACAAGCCATCAGCAGAGTAACCGAACTGTCTCCTTCTGCTTTTTTTTTTCCCCTCGCTGATGAAATGATTAGAAATCAATCCATGAAATTAGAGGAGAAAGATGCCCTTTAAATTCTAATGGAGCCAGGAACTGCAAATAAAATCACTATAGTCACTACTAAGGAAACAAAGGCCAAATTCTGCTCGGGTGCAGCAGTCAGTCAAAAAGTAGTCACAGAAGTTGATGGAGATATTCCCAGTTTTTATTATTGGGTAGCTAAGATCAGAATCTGGCCACTGCAGTCTTTAGGTTTTTATCTAATAGGGAATAAGTAGTAATAGCAGAATTTACTGGGGCTGAAAGTTGGGGCTTATTTCTACTTCTGTCAGATTTGAGAATATCTACAGAATGGAATCTTGTATACAAATGTGATTAGAGAAGTGCTAAAACAGGAACCTACACTTAAGCTTGAAAGTCATGCTTAACTATGGACTTAAAGTGCTGAGCACCCACCTGCTCCCACTGGAATGTGGCTAGAAAAAATAAAACAAAAATCAAGCAGACTAGACCTCGTATTTCTCCAGAGCTAAATGGATCTAGAATGTCAACTCTTCTGTTCTAAATATAGAACCTGTGACTTTTCTGTTGGGTTCTAAATTTGGCAAAAAGCATCTCTCCACTTGCCCTTGAGCTGTATTAGTGTGGTGGGGTTGTGAGCAGCAGGACAAAAATGTTTACACTTGATTGCTTACAGTTAAGTGCTTTAACTGAAGCTTTTTTAGGGACCTACTTATGGATGGAGGTGACAGACTGTAGGCACGCAAGCTTGAAAATTTTGGTTTACAGGCACCCTTCATAGAATCATCGGACTGGAAGGGACCTCGTGAGGTCATGTATTCTAGTCCCCTGCAGTCATGGCAGGACTAAGTATTAACTATTAGATGCTCTAGTACAGCGCACAAACTACTGTGGATATTGGAATCTCCTATTGGGTCAGAGCCAGCGCCTGTTAATTCAATGGATAACATGCCATTGACTTAAATGGAAGCTGGCATGGATCCTTATTAAGAGAGTTTATTGCCAAAATAAGTACTTCACACCAGCATAAAAGGATATTCCAGACACAACCTTCTTTCTGGAAAGTTTTGGAGTCCTTTGGCTACTTCCTGAGTACAAACTTTTTTTTTTTTTAATTGTATTTAAAAAAATGAATTCAGGTAGTAAGGGACTAAATTGAGTTACTCAGGCCTTGCCTACACTAAAGAGAAAATTTGATCTAAGTTACGCAATTTGAGTTACATGAATAGCGTAACTCAAATCAATGTAGCTTAGAGATACTTACCGCGGGGTCCACACTATGCGACGTCGACGGGAGACGCTCTCCGATCGACTCCCCTTACTCTTCTTGATCAGGTGGAGAACAGAAGTCGAAGGGAGAGTAATCGGCGGTCGATTTAGCAGGTCTTCACTAGACCCGCTAAATTGATCGCCGCAGCGTCGATCTTCTGGTAAGTGTAGACAAGCCCTAATAGTGGGTTATGGAGCACACACCATAGAAAACCTTACTTACTAAAAACCTGAGACTCATTTGTTTAGCTTGCCCTGGACTCAGTCCAGGATGGTTAAGAAGAGATCAGAAACAATGACCTGATTTGGAGAGCACTGACTGCTAAGCTGATGCATATGTTCTGTGGAGTGTCCGTTTATGCATATTTAGGTATTTTAGTCTCTGAGCTGATAAGGTGTCAGTCTCTGATGTTTCAGCATTTTTTCCCTTTTTTTTTTTTTTTTTGGACTAGAAATATTATATTCAGGGTAACAGAAAACCCGATGAGAATGTTAAGTTTAGCCAGTTTAACCTCTAAAATGTTTGTCCTTCATAAATGGAAAGCAGCTCAGAACCTAAACATTTGAGGTTGGCTCATGAGAACTCACCTGCTCACAGATATTCAGAGAACATTTCATTTAAATGAGAAGCTGAAGGTGTTCTGAGAATATACAGACATTTCTTTTATGGAAGTCTAGAGCTAGCACATTCTTATTTTACTTAAAATATTTTATTTTACAAACAGACTGCTGTATATATAAATTGAACTTGAAAGATGCAATATAGTATAGAATCATAAAAATAACAAGCAAAAAAGATTCAAGAGCAAGTCACACGGAGTCCTGAAACTGCAGAGACAGGGTACAGGGAATTCCTGCTGGCTGTTCCATAAGGAGGGAGAAGCATGTCACAAAACCTCCATTCCCTTTCTTCTGGCTTCTCTGGCCATACTTGTATTTAGTTCCCTCCATCCCATGCATAAAGGAGTTCAAAGGGAGGGGTCTATGGAGAAACTAGTTTAACTTTCTGCTACTTTTAAATGTTAGATGTCAAGAACTCAATTCTACACATTCGAGTGCCCTCCATAACCATTGAAGTATGAAGTGTAGTAATCAGCCCCTTCCATTTCTGCTTAGTCCAGGCTGGGATTTGGGGAAATAGTGACAATAAGCAGCACAGGTTCTACTTAGTTTGGAAGATAGAGACAACCACATTGCATGTGTCCAGCGGCTTCACTTAAGAATCTCCTTTATAGTTGTTACAACCAAGTCATGCTTTTTTTTTTTTTTTTTTTATTTCTGCGAAGGATACTACCATATCTATGGGTGTTGAGGTACACCGTTCCTCACAACATTGACTCCATAGTGTGGGGGGTCATGTTTCTTATTGCAACAGGAAATGGTCCTGTTGCAACAAATTTAAGGAGAGGTTTATGTCACCCTTCTTGAAAGGGTATATCATACCTATATGCTTCTGTGCACTAGGAGGTATTCTGAAAGCCTCCCTGTGCTCCCCTTAGCTTAGGGTGACCAGATGTCCCAATTTTGTAGGGACGGTTCTGATATTCAGGGCTTTTCCTTATATAGGTGCCTATTACCACCCTCTGCCACATCCTGATTTTTTTTCAAACTTGCTGTCCAATCACCCTAAGGTAGATCCACTAGTCCACCAGTGCGGAGTTATGGCCAAGTGCTAGAATTTAGCTCACAGAGAGCAAAACTTCTTTCATTCAGTAAACTTTGTACGCTCCGTATCCTTGACTGAATTTGAAATGTCCTTATTTGTGAGCATTGTACAGTGCACATGGGGTTTCATTTCTTTCTTGTTGACCTTGTCTTGCCCAAGTGAACAACATGTACAGGTCAACTGTAGACTGTTTGGAACACTATTTTTGTAAAGATAACCCTAAAATCTAGGGCTCAAATTCTGCCTTTGAGTAGTACCTTTCTGCACAAGTAGTCCTATGAGTTTCAGTTGGACTACTTTATTTAAAAAGTACTACTACTCAGTACCAGTAAAGATGGCAAAACTGCACCCTTAGTAACTAAAGGAAGCACAAAAGTTCAATACCACACACGTGTGCACATCTTACATTACATACTTTTTAAAAACCTCATCAGTCGCCTAGGGTTTCCCATGCAGCACCTCTTGTTAATTCCTCAGCTGTGACTTTGATCTCATTTGCTAAGAAAATTCCAATCTATTATTTTCCTTGCAAAAAAACTGTTCTCTGTTAAAAGAACAAGCTTGAATAATGATGTAAATTTCAATTTCTATTGCCCAGTAAGATGAAGGTAAGCATGATGGAATTGGAGCACAATAAATTACTGGGTGATGAGCCAGCTGGCTCTCAGTGCAGTATTCCACTGCAGTTGCTCCACAGTTGCTGGTATGTATATTGGCGCTTAAGACTTGTGAGACTGATAATCTAGCTCCCTTCTCTATTTTAGGTCTAGATGGCCATTTTACAACCTTCCTACAACCTCATGGCTGCACCATCCCCAGGAGCAGACCAGAGAATGAATTGGTTGGGTTACAATTCCTCCCTTGTGCTTGGGTGGCAGGTACTTTATCCTTTTCACAGACCAGTTTACTGCTCCCACTACACCTTTTCATCTATTTGGGGGGTGAGGTGGGTTGAGCCAAAGTCAAACCTCATCAGCGAAGCAGCACCATCTTCCCCTCTGCAGCTGGTGTTACAATCTAAGCCAGTTAAACAGAGGAGACCTTACTCCCCTGCATGGCTGAGTAAAGGCTGTGACAATTTAACTCTCAGTGGTGAGCCTCTGTTCTGGGTCCAGATAAGCTACTGCTAGCCAGCTCTCTTAATTGTATGCACTTGTGAAACTGGGATTCATAGCTATGGAACTCTGTTGTAGGTTAGACATACACATTTGAATAGGAACTGTCTGATTTAGCCAAGATTAGTCTTTGCTATATTTCACTTGCCTGAAAAAGGTTTGGTAACCACTTCCCCTGGTGAACTTCCAGGGGAGAGCACTTGGGTTGGAGTCTAGGACTAGTCATTTTTAAATGGGGTTTAAATTGCCAGGGCCGACTCCAGGCACCAGCTTCTCAAGCAGGTGCTTGGGGCGGCCGCTTGGGAGAGGGGCGGCAGGTCCAGGTATTCGGCGGCAATTCGGCGGATGGTCCCTCACTCCGGATCGGAGTGAAGGACCTCCCGCCGAATTGCCGCCGCAGATTTTTGGTTTTGGCTGCTTGGGGCGGCCAAAACCCTGGAGCCGGCCCTGAAATCGCTCCTAAGAACTTTGGTTGAATAAACATGGAAAGGCCCTTAGATTCTTGCATAATACAATTTAGCAAAGATACATAGTTTACAAATCAAGTATCTGAGATAAGCTGGAGGTTAAGCTTCCCTCAAGATGTCTTACAAACATCAGTTAGTTCATATTTGTATTTATTTCCCCATATCTGTAATAAACAATATATCACTACAGAGGTTGTAATCAGTGGTGTGAAATACAGTACTTCTCAAGCATTCCCCCAAATAACAGTAACAATCCTAGACACAGTCCATTCTCAAATGGTTTAAAGATATTTCATCAGTACAAAGTAAGCTCTGGAGTGGAAATATTGCTGATATAACACACAATATTTTATGTATTTGATATGTAATGAATACAGAAACTCCCTGAGGGTTTGAGAGCTATTGCCCTAGGTTAAAATTTAGTTACATAAACATTAAAACTACCAGCTGCTTCTAATCCCCAAATCAGAAAATCACGAACTAGAGATGAGATCAAACCAAAACAATACCCACTTGACCCTCTAATACCACATCTTACCATGGTGTAAGTAAATGTAATACCACACCTTACCATGGTGTGTGTCCTGTAAAATATAAACATTAGTGTATCTATAGAGAAACATTTTTAAGTTTCCAGGCAAATAGGATTTGTTCCTGAACAGTGTCTGAAGTTTAAGTAATTGCTAACATTTATTAACGTGGACATCCTGGTAAATCAGAATTCATCTGGACTGTTTTTTATAGCCAGCATTTATTGTAAGTGATTGAAGAGGACAAGTTTACATTTGACTGGGCTCCTAATTGAGTGGTCTTTGGAAATGAGAAGTTATGAACACAGAGTTAAACATTAATTGATGTCCTCCAACATGCCTCATGACCCCTCATTACCCAATGGTAGAGCAGTGGCACTTGAAATAGGGAATAAATCACTCATGGCACGCTACAGAACATTTGACCCTGAAATAAGAGAACTATGGGTAAATGATTTAATATACAGATGTATGAAAATGACCAATCTAATCTCAGCTTTGTTTTTATATATTTGCTTAGCAAAGAACGTGTGGGATAACATGCCATGGAAGCAGAGCCTTGTCGAGTCTGTCTACTCCAAAGCTACAATGACTGGAAATAGGAGTTTGCTGCCTTGGAGCCTTATTCTGACACCATTACTCCCATTGTATAATACCTTACTCTGTGAGTGGTCCCAGTAACTTCAGCTGCAGCGTAAGGTAGTATACCATGGGAGTAAGAGTGGGAGAATCAAATTCTTGAATAGTAGTAAGTCATAGGACTGCTCTAGTGCAAATCCAAATTTGGATTTGCAATATGTGGTGCAAGGTGGCTTAATTTGTTACAGAGAGCTGTATGTATGAATAGCGTCTCCATTCATAATCAGTTTCAATTGGGTTCCTCTTTGTCACATCCTTTTTGGTATTTACTGTATGTTGCACTTGGTGTAGTTGTATCTGAATCTGGAGGCCAATTAGAAAAGTAAAATCTATTTTGTATCACTGGTAAAATACTAATTCAACTGAATGTAATTGAACCTGCACAAGCAACTTGAACTCTGTGTGTGTGTGTGTGTGTGTGTGTGTGTGTGTGTGTGTGTGTGTGTGTGTGTGTGTGCATGCATGGGCACGTGCTGTCAGGTTGCAATACATCCAACTGCCAAGACCGTGAAGCATGTCATCCTACATGCATTGCTTTACCAGAATAAACTTTCATTGGCTGATTATAATGTGAGGTCATGAGACTGTTGCTAGGTGCTTATGAAGGAAATGAGTCTTCTACAAGTTAACACTTTCAGGGAAGTTACAGCACATGAACGGGTAAGAATTGGAGCAACTTTTATGAAATCAGAGTAATTAACAAGTAAGAGTTCATAACTGTGTAAACTGCCTTTGTTTTTCACAAATGCATTGTTGAGTAAACCATTTTAGAGGGAAATTCTTCAGTAAATTGTTTTTAAAGGAGAATAGTGTAAGGTTTGTTTTCCACATCTATCTGAAGAGGATCATAATTCATTTTGGCCCATTGCCAAAGTAATGAATTTTATCACCCAGGCTTGGCATGGCAGATAGATGGCCCCTTTTGTCTCTCTTGCCAGGTATTGCTCATTCTGCTAGGAAATCTTATGCATGCTGCTTGGAAGTGGCTGCTAGCCCATCCAAATACTGCCACGTGCTCTGACTACATATGAAGCCTGACTTAGCTTCAGCAAACCATTCTTAGCTGTAGCTAATACGTAGGAAAAGAGGTCACTACACTAAGGCTACTCTGCTGAGCAATATAAAGTTGAAAACTGCATTATTAATGTAGTTAATGAAACCCCACTATTAACCTTAAAACTTCAAGTAAATTCAGCATAGCTCTCATATGACAAAATATGCCAGATAAGCCAGTGGTAAACAACAACAAGCACTGGAGAAAATAATTAATAATAAATGTATCTATTGACATTTCCCATTAAAATGATATCACCTCTTCTACTCTGAAAGAAATGAAGAAAACCACAAACCATTAACAACATTTCTGCAGTGCTGTGTAGATGCACTACTGCATTATCAAGAAAATGTACTTTGTTCCAGGTTTTTTAGTGTGATATAAGTGATCGCTACTGTGTGAATAGTAGCAGGAAAAGGAAAGTAATGCACAAGTCAAGTGAATACCTATTATGCTTTCTTCTTCTGGTGAATGTAAGCCCCTCATTAAGATGTTCAGTCATTTGCATTAGAAGAAAACATTGAAGCTTGTTTGATGCATGGCTAGTTCTTTGTTCTAGACCCTAGTATTGGGTATTTCCATGAACAAAAGAAAAGGGTCTTTAATTAATTGGACTGAAGTTATATTTTGGATTTAGATGGGAAAGATTGATGTCTGCAGTTTCGCTTTTGCGGTTAGCCAGATCTTGAAAATCTTCAATGAAACCCTCAAAGAAGGAGTAACTTTTTAGGTGATAGAACTCTTAATTCCAAAGGACGCTGCTGCTGTTTGTCTATACAGTATTTCTAATGAAATGCAGCCACCGATGGTGTAGAGGGCAGCAGCCAGCAAATGTATAGCACGTTCTCCAACAATGGGGGGGCTGGGGAATTTTGGCAAAGGACACAAGGAATGTAATGGGATCTGGATCTTCAACATCCAAGCAGAGACCAGTCAGACCAATCCTTGGACCAAAATTTTCAAATGTGGGTACTTAGTTTAACTCCTAAATCCATATTTAGATGTCCTAAATTAAAGAGCCTGACTGTTCTGAGGCAACAGTGACCCACAAATCCCACTGAAGTAAATGACATCTGCTAGTGTTTTCCCATCCTAAATACCCTCACACAATAAACTAGCCGGTGCTTAATTTCCCTGCTTTGAAAGGGTGAGGGGCCAAGTCTAACCTAACTACAAATTCAAATCCAGTTGAAAGGAGTGTCATTCTATGTATTTCAAACCTGAAACTTAGACTACTTAACACACTTTGATTTTTTTTTTTTTAAATCCTTAAGAAGTAGAATGGTTATTACTTGAATAACTCCATTGAGGTCAAGAGTTATAGTGGTATAAAACTGATGTGAGACAAGAATCTGACTCTGGTATGCAAGGCTGCTGCAACCAGATTTTAACCTTTGTAACTAAGCTCTGCAGACCATTCTAGCCATGTTCCGTGCAGATGAGAACAGAGCAGATTTTCTTTAAAAAAAAAAAAAATTTCTTAGCTTTACCTATTCTTGTTTCTTAAATCAACAGTATCTCATTTAAAAAAGACACTAATGTGGATGTGCCTGCTAACGCTGATGGGACACATGCTTAACGTCCTTCTTGGAAGCCTAGGTAGGTTTTAAGCTAGCGAAGCAAAGAGCAAACAAGTGGAGTCCATTGACATAATTGTGCCTAGATTACAAAAAGGAATGCTATGAAAGGTGCCAGAGATGGTAAGGGAGGGAGAGTAGGCACTGGCATCAAGTGAGTCTTCTGACCTTAGGAGGAATTGGGGTACAATAACCTGCTGTCATGTTTTTGATGAATGACCTGAACTTTTAACACACAAGGTTTTGAACGGAGATGGGTAAAGCTTACATTACAAACCCCAAACAAATCTCCATCTGAGTTCTATTAAAAATTTGAAACTCAGTGTAGGCCTGTCAATGTTTTGCTAAGAGTTGTCAGCCTTTCAAGTACCTGTGGGCCCAGCTGTGTGTGAACCTGGAACAGATTATAGTTTTGAGTGAAACTGGTTTTGACTGAGGTTTTTCTTCAAGTTTTTGTCGTGTCAGACCTGAAACACAAAGTGAAACTTGGGGTGCAGAACCCCCTTGCCCCCAAATTGAAATCACTGTGCAAGTGATGTGTAGAGTATCCTCTGATGGGAAATAGTTAATAGAATTGTTATATCATAAAACCTTACACAGCTACCAACAAAGGACATACTTCTACTGCAGATGTGCAACTCTACATCTCACCTCAGTCTAGGGATGATACTATATTATCCCCTCCAGATTTAAAGTATTGGAAATAACCTTAGATAAAAAGGAAAACTGCTACTTAGTACGTATGGTTTACAAGGTTGAATATGAAATTAACTTTGACAAAGTAGAGAGGTTTAGTACTAGAGTTTTGTGGTTGTCATATTTCAATAATCAAAGGGATACTCTGACATAAAGTGGCACAATACCATGGAAAATGGGGGTGCAACAACTTAATGATTCTACGCACAACTCCTCCGGCTCAAGATTTCAAAGATATACTCCTTTCACTCCAACGACACTACACCGATAAATAAATTAATGAAGCAATTTGTAAAATTTCTGGAGACCTTTTCCCCTGTTTTAGAAAATATTCTTTCCCAGAGCAGATTCCACTATTGGTTCAAGAGAGTTTTCAAACAAATACATTTTTTAACATAATTGTCAACAAACATGTTAGAGGTCAGATTAACTTGCAGCTACATTCTTTGAGAATGGTTTCCTCTCATTTAAAAACAGCTACATTTTCTTAGAAATGTCATTTTAATGGCCATGCATTTGATTAAGAGAACATAATGTTCAAAAAAGCATGTTGAGTCCCAAAGATTCAGTATTTCAATCTTTATAGCACAAACTTGGAAACAAAAATCATGATTGATAGTTACATTAGCCAGTATATTACCTTTCTTCTTCCCTCCATGTGTATTTGCTTGAGTAAAGATGAAGAAAAGCAACAAAAGTGAGAGAAATCGGAAACTTCTCATTTCTTCTCTTTCCACACGAACACTGAGGCTTTCACTACTAATTTTCTGCTGCCAAAGAGACATAGAAGATTATCAATACTTTGGAAGAAATGGTTACCCATTAATCGTTAACCTTTAACCTTTAAGTGTTCTGTTCACTGTTCCAATATTTTCCTTTTGTGCCTCACTCTAATGTGAACTGAATTTACTTTCATCCAAATACGTTTTCATTTTATGTTGCTTTTGGCAGAAAATAAATTTAGAGCTGGATCCCTACCTTATTCAGCAATGCTCAGTTTTGAACAGATCACAATGAGGGTGAATATTCTGTTCTGAAACGCAGCTGAAGGTCGTGGGTAGTTAGCTCAAACGTGGTTGGCTCAGTCTGAACATATTGCAAAATGACTAAAGGAAAAGAAGACTAATCTAAATAGTTCACAAACCTAGAGACATCTAAGTTGGGGTTTGTGTGTGTAGAGGGGAGCTGGTAGGGTGGTGGTGGTGGGGAATTAATGTGATATGCTGAAATGCCTCACTTAATAAACAGTTTTGCTAACTTCAGTGTTATATTAGATAACTGCTCTTGTACAAGAAGAAAATGTTTTTTAGTTTAAAGTAAGCAGACAGATTTTTATTTTGTGTGAGAAATTCATTAATAAAGCACAATTAACTGACATTTCCCTCCACTAATAACAATAACAATAACTGCAGTAAGTGTAGGGGTGACTTCAAAGAAAAGTCATTGTTTCTATAGTACATTGTCTACTGGAAATCTGAGCAGGTGGTTAATAATTGTGATGTGTACGAATTTCGCTATAAAGGTGTGTACAGTATTTGTGCTGTGACAGAGTGAAGAGGCCTTGTCAAGTAGGGTGGGAGCACTGCTTATTTCTGCCCTGGTCATGTGTGAGGTGTAGTGCTGAGGGCCCAGTCAGGCACTTGGAGGGAATGTAGCAAGCTATTTTTTTTTATTACAGGCTGTTTTGAGGTGATAGAGTTCCTCCTAGGGACAGATTCTGACACCCTTTCTCTAATAGAGTAGTGCCTTATATTAAATGCAATCCCACAAAGTTCACTGGAACTACTTTTGGGATAAGGCACTACTTTGTTGTAACAAACTCACTCCAGAACGCAAAGATTACTACCTCAAGGAGGAGTAGTCATGTTAGTCTGTATCAGCAAAAACAATGAGGAGTCCTTGTGGCACCTTAGAGACTAACAAATGTATTTGGGCATAAGCTTTCGTGGTCTAGAACCCACTTCATCAGATGCATGGCCTGAATAAAGACTGGGAGTGGTTGGGTCACACCTTCTCTGAAATGGGCCACTCTCATTACCACTTCAAAAGTTATTTTTCTTCCCTTGGTATCCTGCTGTCAATTGAATTGTCCCGTTAGACTGACCTCAGACTTCGTAACGCAAATAACATCTTTTCATGTATTTATACCTGCTCCTGCATTTTCCACTCCATGCATCTAATGAAGTGGGTTCTAGCCCACGAAAGCTTATGCCCAAATAAATTTGTTAGTCCCTAAGGTGCCACAAGGACTCCTCATTGTTTTTACCTCAAGGAAGAAACCTTGCTGACTACAGGAGTGTTTTAACCAGCTGATCCAGTGCACCACTTTACATATAGCTTGACTTCATGGTTCCTGTCATCCTGGTTTAACTAAAATTTTGAGCATTTCTATTATAAACTTCAAAAGGTCACTGAAGATCACTTTGTTTTTCTGAAATATTAGTAGATCTCTACAAAATTTGTTAAGAAAAAATAAAGCTTTTAAGCTAGGCTCCTACAATATTAGGGAAGTGGGGGGGGTTCAGCTGTCTGCCTGTAGACTTCTTGGAAATTGAGCAGCCAAGGACAAAGCGTTGCTTAGCCCCAAGGAGATTCCCCGGAGACATGAATACAGCCCCCAACTATCCTGGATTTCCTGGAGATCTTCCAGGGTGTCCCAAGAGCAGCCACAGCTGGGGGAATCCCAATTAGTCCCCCTCCAATAAATCTGAGGTGAGGAAGAGGCACAGGACCTCAGTAGATCTTAGGGGAGCCACCGGATTTGGAGGCAGGTCCTCTGCTTGGGCCAAGGCAATTAAACACTGTTGGGTTGATCTCTGAGTGGAGCCTGATGCGGCTTTCCTAAAAAATCCCCTCACATGAGATTTATGGAGTGGGTGATGATCTGGATGTTGCAGGTGAGCCTGCCTAATGTCATTGGATTAATCTTTACCCCACTGTGTAGATACCTATGTTTCAGTCCTCATCTTGGTATCTCACCACCTGTGCTGGCAGGTGTTGGGAATGGAGTTTTGTGAACCAAATTCTCCCTTTACAGAACTTCAAATGAACTTTTTTCACTTGGCACTTCATGGGAGTTCGTAGACCCTTGAGGCTTATTTTTGAGTTTCCCATTCAAGCAAAACAAAAAGTCCTCACAGCAAAGCACAAATATAACTGTATAAATTCAGTTTTTTCCACCCAAAATCACAATTCAGTCAGATGTGTTCAAATCTCTCTCCAAGTTCACTAACAGGTCTGGGAGCTGTGGTAACTCTTATGTGAAAGCCATCCTGAGTTCCACGGGCACACTGAAATCCCAAACTGGCTACTTTTAATCAGTTCTTTCCTTTTGTTATGAAAGCTTCACACAGCGCTAGTTGGGAGGACTACTTAGGTGGTCAGGACATTGGCTAACTGATGTCACCTGGAAATTACAGCTGAACAAAAATATGGATCTTCAAAAAACCAAGACAACTTCAGAAGTTCCTCCCACCTGAGGGGAAAAAAAAATGTAATGAGCATTTGCTCCTGAATCTCAACTGGAAAAATGAACAGGAGTATTTGCAGCACCTTAGAGACTAACAAATTTATTTGAGCATAAGCTCAAATTTGTTAGTCTCTAAGGTGCCACAAGTACTCCTGTTCTTTTTGCGGATGCAGACTAACACAGCTGCTACTCTGAAACTGGAAAAATGTTTCTACAGTTCTGTAAACTATTCAGCCTTCAAATCCTGCATTTGTCCAACATCTCATGGGTTCCTTTACAAATCAGAACTGGGACATCCTCTTAAATTAGGAAAAGTGGAGTTAAAAGCAAAGGCATATGATTCAAGTGGAAGTTCCCCATTTCTCCAAGACTTGGAGGACCTCATTAATGAGAATGTAAGGGTCACAGGAACTATATTGTCAGAATGGTTAAGTAGACTTGGTGTGCTCTAAAGTGTATTTTGTAAATTCTCTGCTAAACTTTGTTTGCAAGGGTTTGCTGTTTAGAAATAGCAAATAGAGAGAAAATGCTTTAATAAGAACTCCAGAACTATCTGCATGGGATAGAATAGCTGAAACCAGAAGTTGAAAGATGAGAAAAATAGATAGGATGACCCATAATGGTGTTTTTTCCACTCTATTGTCTCAAACTCTTAATTTGCATGATTGCTCCTATCATTCGCACTCATCTAACCTGTTTCTGATCACATGGTGATCATTTTGGGATTGCAACACTTAGTAGTTAGTTATGCTGGCAAACCAGGTAACCCCTGTGTATGACCCATAATTTAACAACAGGCATTGCAATTGTAATCAGTACAATTCATGTGTGTGAATATCAAAGAGATGTAAGCAGACCAGCAATCACTAACCCATTCATTAGTAGTAGGAATCAAGGGAGATGATAGGCAAACATTTATCTGTCTACATAGTGTTAGTTTACAATGTAAATAAATTAGTGTATAGATGCTAAGTCCCTTTCATGTCTTAACTGTCTTTATATTATGTATGCGACTGTGTTCAGTTAACCTGAAGATCAAAGATGTGAGTCACTGCAGGAAACTGGTAATATTATCTATATTGTCTTCAATTTATCTATCTCTGTTCCTAATGAACAGCAATTCCCTTATGTAAATCAGTGTAATTAGATTACCTGTGTATGCATAGGAAATGGAATGTTAACTTCCATGAATGGGTCAGGATGCGCGCAACAAAGAAGGAGCCGCAGTCACATGCGGTGCTCAAAACACTTGACAGACTGTTTCAGCTATAAAAGAGAAACCTTGGGCCTGATTCTGCATCTCTAGTCTGCTGAACTTTGAACAGGGAAAGTTTAAACCATGGGACCGAGATCTTCCAAGTAGTTACTTGGAATACCCTGGAAAATGTGTGGAAAGACTTGAACTGACTCTACATCTAAACTGCCTTTGGATTCTGACCTGTTGGAATGATTCCAGAGAGACTTTCATGCAAACTAGCAAATTTACCATCAGTGCTACAATTCTGATCTGAGGATTTGCCAATCACTTGTATATGATTCGTTAACCATTTAACTCTTCTTTTTCTTTTATTAATAAAATCTTTAATTTACTAAGAATTGGCTGACCACATGATATTTGGCTAAGATCCTAAATATATATTGACCTGGGGATAAGTATCTCATCCTTTGCGATTGGTAGAACCTCATGTACAGTGAATTAGGTTTTCAGTAACCTCTCACTATATTAGACTAATTTGTCTGGATGGGAACCAGGATATGGAATGCCTAAAGGGGTCTGCAATTTGGCTTCTTGTTAACCAGTGTGGTGCTACAGAAGCTCATTTTATTATTGGTTTGGTGACTCTGATGATAGAATAAAGCACTAGTTCTTGAGGTGTCTCAACCTTGAGTGTGGCATTCTCAGTGGTGATCCGTTATAGGCAATGGTCACAGTTTATTTAATTGTTCAATTGGTTTTACCATTAAAAGCTATTTTCTAATGTCTGCTCTGAACTCTTCCTCCTTCAGCATACTGTTACTTGTTACAGAACCTTCTTTCATTTGGTAGCTCGGAAGCCCAGATGGATCTGAATCCTACATTAGTACCACAAACTGATTTGTTAGGCTTTATAAACAAAAACCTGGAGCAAATTCCACTCTCTTATTTATTTGTATTACCTTAGTGCCTAGGAGCCCTTTGTCATGGACAACCTCCCTCACAACCCTCCCCTTATTGTGCTAGGCACTGTGCAAACACCGACCAAAAAGACAGACCCTGCCTCAGAGGGCTTGTGGCTGTTTATGGTGAGTTCCTCAGAAGCCTGAGGGGAGCTCAAGAGAAAGCATTAAGGTGTTTTCAGCTCTCTGTCGCACCCAAAAAACTGGTGCAAAGTCAGTGGCTGCATGCGTTCATGATACTTCAGATATGTCACAGGTAAAAGGATCAAGGGAAAACAATGGGCAGAGAGGAAATGAACCCAAGTAAGAAGTTTACACCAGTGTGACATAACCCCAGGGTACAGTCTGGACTGTTGAATAACTGTCTCTTCAGTTCCCCAGTGGTGAACATAATAGTACAGACTGTCACAACAAGCTGACAGGAAAAAATACTACCAGAACATTAGAAAACAAGCACAATAAAACAGGCAATAGACAAAACCAAGCAGACATATTGTTAGAGATATGGAAAGACCTCTGCTTTGTCTGGAAGTGGCTCTGGTTCCTCAGTATGAGGAATCTAATCATGACTCATCTCCTACCTAAGGGAGATCTGAGTTCTCTTCTCTTTTGTTACACTTTGTTTTGTGACCTCGTTCAAGTAACTTAAATTCTCTAGGCCTCCATTCCTCATCTGAAAAATTAGGATGATGACACAATTGACCTCAAAGGATGCTGAGCCTTAATTCAGATGAAGTTTAAAAGTGGTTTGGAGATTATTAGATGGAAGGTGCTATGAAATTAAAACAATTTAATATCGTTAATAAATTGTGCTTGTGTGTATTCCTTCATGGCAATATCTGTCTTGGTCTAAAAGTTCTAACTGGGGTATCATTTACAACTAGTATGCAGAATTAACACTTTCTCGTGGGTGTGGTGTCACCCTCCCCCATCAAATTCCATATTGAAGTCAATGGTCATGTTATTGCAACACTCCTATTTCCAGGTAATACTTCTACTATATAAAGCATTTTGCTAGCAGCATTAGTAATTTGCCTTCAGCATTGACAGTAATACAAGCAATAATGGCTAGAAAACCAAGCAGTGCTCCGGGAATACTTGTACAGTATTAGAATGAGAAATTCCACAGCATGCATTTAAGATAAATTGATGTAGCATAAAATTGCATGCTATGGCACATTAGTCAATAGAAAACAGATGCCATTGTTTCTAAGGGAAGTCACTGCTCACAATGGCCCCTCGCAAGGCTATCCCATTCACACTACATGTGATCAGGGTCTTTTTCTTTTTCCTAGGTCTAATCTCCATTTGATGTACATGAGTAATTCCAATTAACTTTAATACGCACTCATCAAGAGAAGACTGGATCTCCTACAATATAATGTACTTTAGAGGTAGAGGTTTCCTGATTAGATGCACAGAAAAAGGGCTTCTTATCTAAATTGTAATTTAGCCAATCCTGCCACATGTTTGATAGGTCACTCAATAAATGAGTTGCCAGCTTTGTGTGAGCTGCTCTGTCTCAATTGGGTTGCAGACTGGCTCTTGTTACTAAATTGTAGTCAGTAACGCACAGAGATCACACACAAGCTTTCAGCTTATAGGAAAGGCATAGAAAGATCTGCTTATGCTTCAGCAGTTATTGGCTTGTTAGCCCTTTGGCACTGACCATGCGAACAGATGATCATTTTCGTAAATGGAATTCCTCTGTTTCAATTCACAGGCTATATCCCCTGGTTGAAGGAAGGATCATATTATCGGAGGAAGTTAGCTTCCAATAGGTTTGTTAGTAGATAATGACTGCAGAAGATCTAAAGCATACCATAGATGTCTGTTTCCATATAGAGAATTATTGAAGCTGGAATTCTCCAAGTTCAGGATGCCTGCTGGATCTTTCTGTACAACCTGTGACCATTCTGATCTGGCTGTTTGGTGACATTAAAAGGCATGTTGGAAAGGGGCACACACAACTCAACTATATGCATATGTGAGGTTATGTCAAAATTTACATCTTGGTAATGTGCATCTCTCGTAAGGTGATTAAGAAGTTTCTATTTGGCTTAGACAAAATAAGCTTTGCAATGTTTTAATGATATTTATGAAAACTGTTTTATGGAACCCCCATTAGCGTGTGTGTGGAGTATAATGTGTATCCCACTGCTTAGAGGGGGCTGCTGTGCTCTGTTGGGGACTTACGCTGGGAAGAGGGCAGCTGGTGGTATTGGGGGGGCTGCCAAAAGAAGGTGGCTTTAAAATCTGGCTGGAACTCCATAGTAGTCCCATGGGTGGAGACTGCTGGGGGATGTCCCCCTTGGGCAAGCTGGCTGCTCTTGGGGTCCACGCATTGACTGCAGACCCTCAAGTGAAACAGGAATTGTAGCAGCAGCAGTGCCTCTGGGTAGGATTTCCACAGTAGAGGGCCCTGCACCATTAGCTGAATAAAGTCCGAAGTTACAAAGCTAAGGAAACACAGGACTCGGGAACTGGAGGATTCTAAACACAACTATATTGACACTGGAAAGGCAACCTGGGAAAGCACTTGAGAAGCTGGCCCCTGGGACACATGGACTGTGCTGTGTCCTGATTTGGCTTCAGGGAATTAATCACTGCAGTGTACTCCTGATTATCTGAATAGCATAGGAGAGGGACAGGGATTTGATTCAGGTGATTGGGAGTTCGGATAGCCGAGAGGGCAGGAGTCATTCAGCACCGGGGGCTCGAGGCTGCTTCTCTTCACAGTCTTGGCTGGGAAGGAGTCTTAGCATTGCCCCTCACTCCCATGACAGTGAGGCTGCAGAGGGTTCCCTGTGCTGTTTCTGGGCCAGTGACACCCAATCACTGCAGGCGCAAGGTGCAGGGCAGAACAGAGACCCCTCCGGCTGGAACTCTGCTCTGCCATGCCAGGATTATGGTTGCCAGGCAGTAGTACTGGACGGCCCTGAGAAGTGGGGGGGGCCACTGCACCTGCACTGTAGCCTCCGTTGCTCTCATCCTCCCCCCAAGGCGCTACCTGCACTCCACTCCCCCTGTGGCTCTGCCTCTGCTCCACCCTGAGGCCCTGCCTACACTTGGCCTCTTGCCCCAAGGTCCTGACTTCACTCTGTCTCTTCCCATCCCTGCTCCACCTTTCCTCAAGGCCTCACCCACTCCTCGCTCCTCTCTGCTCCTTCCCACCCCGCCCCCCCACCCCCAGGCAGGAAAAAAGTGGGAGGGAATAGCCTTCTAAAAGTGACGGGGCCATGGCCTCCTGCTCCCCCCTGTTCCGGTGCCCCTGTTGCCAGGTGTCTGGTTTTTTACCAGAAAGTCTGGTTGAAAAGTGGACTTGGCAGTGTCTATTCAGCACTGCTGACCGGACACTAAAAGTCCAGTTACAGGAGTAACTACAGTCAGCCTCCCCACCAGGAGGGTGGGAAGAGCAGCTGCAGCTCAGAGAGAGAGAGACAGAAACTGGCTGGGAAGGACCTAGCTCTGGAAGAGAAAGATAGGTACCGGTTCCGTGCCACCCCAGGGGGATCCTGTCTGCCCGCCTCGCCCTGCTGTGATTGCCCCTGGCCCTGCCTTGCTCCTTACCCCATGGGGGCCCACAAATATGTTTGGCACCAGGCCCACAAAAGATTAATTTGGCCCTGACTTCTTGCACTGCCCCAGGAGCCATTCAGGGTAGCCACCACTGCAGCCAGGGGCTCATCCTCCTCACAATCCAGGGTGGGGGTGGCACTCTACTCTGTTATCTGAAGTTGAACCTCTGCATTATGCAAATCCCTTCCTTGTCCCCATGTATCTCATGCTGGGGGACAAGGAAGGGATTTGGATTATGGGGTGGTTCGGGTAATAAGGTTTTGGCTAAATGGGAGTACACCATAGTCCTTTCTTGAGTTCCGGGGTTGAGATTGCTGTACTAGGTTTCTGTCAGCTGGGGAGTTTGGTATTTGCAGAAACATTGGCGCATTCCAAGGCAAAATATCAGAATTTGGAGCTCTGTAATTTAGCAGCTTTACTTCCATTTTTTTTAAAGCTTCAGTAATGATGTGCAGCATTCCTTATGTTCTCCTAGGGGGTTTTCAATCACCTACAGACAAAGAGCAGCGTAGTACAAAGTTGTCTTTCAGCTTGAGAAGAAACATTATGGGCCAGATCGTCAGCTGGCATAACTCCATTGAGATACCCAAGGCTTGAGGTGAAAAGCAATAGGGTCCATGAGCTTTGTAGTAATGTTTTCCAATGTCTTAAGGGGCCAGTGAGTTTCATCTTCTGAGTAAAATAACTTAGTGTGCATAGACCTGATCCTGTGAAATGAGTGTCTTCTGCAAGATGCAGTTTGTTTTATTGCTTATGATGCATGTGACATCTCTTCTCGACTGGTCACTCAGAATCAAGCTGATGTCACCTATATTTGCCCTGAATCTGTACCTTGGGCTCAGAATTGCATTCTTGTAGCTTAAAAAGGCAGTTTACCACATCCTATATAGCTGTGTTCATTGATAACTATAAAAAACCTCAACCAGCACCACAGAGAAACTTGTATTTTAAATGTTTTATTATTATTTTTTTTAGAGAATTGAAAATCAAACAATAGCCAGACATAAATAAAACTGAATAGTAATAGTAGGTTCTTCTGTGTAATATCAGTAAATAAAATATTTACATTTTCAGTCTATTTCCTTCAGTGCCCTTTATTTAGGAACAATGTGTAATGTGTTTAGTTGCCTTGAAAGAATGGGGTTTGAACTCTAGGTGACTTGGCCTGAGGGCTGAGCCACAGAAGCCCGGGGGGCCAGAGGCAGGCAGCTGACAGGAGATGCTAGAGCCAAAGATCATGGCAACACCCCTCATCAATGCAAAGGGGAGCTGTGAGGGTGAGTGAGCTCCACTACAACTATCTTCTTATGGATTCTAGGTTTTGATTTTATGAACAGTTTGTGTATTTAAGAAACCCTGGTTTTATGTCAGTACCTGTAGGATTACCATATTTCAACACTGAAAAAAGAGGACACTCCATGGGGGCCCTGGCCCTGCCCCAACTCCGCCCCTTCCCTGCCCCCATTCCAACCTCTTCCCCAAAGTCCCCACCCCAACTCCGCCCCCTCCCCTGAGCACCCCACATTCCCCCTTCTCCCTCCTGCCCCCCGGGCTCTGGTTGCTGCTGTGCTGGGGAAGTTGCTTCGGCCCCCGCCGTGGTGGAGAGCGGCGGCAAACCGTGAAGCCGGTAGTGCTCAGGCAAAAGACGATTGGGGGACCCTGAGTGCGAGTGGCTGCAGCAAAACTAACAACTCCCCTGATCTGCGGGGGCACAGAGGCGACGAGCGGCATCCGAGCACCCAGCCGCCTGCTCCCCGGGCTCCGGCTGCTGCTGCGCTGGGGAAGTTGCTTCGGCCCCTGCGCGCGGTGGAGAGAGGCGGGAGCCAGGAAAGTTGGAGCCCGGGGAGGAGGCGGCTGCGTGCTCGGATGCCGCCCGCTGCCTCTGTGCCTCGGCAGATCGCGGGAATTGTAAGTTTTGCTGCAGCCACTCGCACTCGGGGTCCCCTTACCATGCCTCCCTATTTTCCCGGACATGTTTGGCTTTTTGGAAATTCCTCCCGGACGGGGATTTGAGGACCAAAAAGCCGGACATGTACGGGAAAATCTGGACGTATGGTAACCCTAGTACCTGGTCAGTGATGATATAGGGGGTCAAGACTGGGGAGAGGGGGAAGCCTTCCATAACTCTACATGGCAAAGCTTACATGTTAAGGAACTTATTGCCCCTACAAGCATGATAGATATTTCATGGAACCCCCTAGTAAGAATCAGGCATGCCTGCCAGGTCTACTGCCTTCTGTTGTGTGTGACAAAGTGCATTAAGTCTGTGCTTACTCATGTCCTTGTGTTTGGTCAGGCAAAAGGTCTTTTCCTTTCATTGTACTGCATGTAAAATAAACTACTCAAACACACATAAAGAATTTCATTGAAAGACTGCAACCCAACCCAGCCTCATGCATGGCATTTTTGTTCTTTTTGTTGTTTTCTTCTCCTTTTGGGAACATAGCTTCAAGGTTTTAAGCAAAGAGAAGTGCAATTTCTGTTTTAAAGCAGCCTTGCTCGTTCACCTCCCTCACTTCAAATAAAAGTACATCTCAAAGAGATGACTGCATGGTAAAAACAACAATGCTTACTCACCTCCCTTTCCTTGGCTGCACTTGGGAGGAGGCAAATGTTTCTGATACTAGATAGAGAGCAGGCTTGTTTCAGAAATTGATTTATAGTTCCTATGAATAAAGAAGACAGCAGAACAAGACAACCAGGGATCATTTAGGCAACATATTTAAAGAGGGATACACTTGAAAGCACTTAAAATAAAAGGCCGAGAACTGTGGCAAAACAAAGGATATTGAAAGACATTAAACATTCAAGTGCTGATTGATGGTGACTCTTAGGAGTTAACACGCTTATGAGAGCAAAACCTGAATCCCTCTGGAGAGGCAATGTATCTGAAACTGTCTTTAATAAAATAACGAGAAGACCAAGCAGACAACAAAAATCAAAGAAGAAATGGGTAAAATACACATCAAATCTGAAAATATTTCTGAACAATGAAAATGGGAATCTATGAAAGGGTAAGGAATAGCCATGATAAACAAAACCCAAAGTGCGGAATAATATATTTTGAAGCATGAGGGTTTATAAGACGAACTCAAACTCTTCCTGAACCCCATTAGTTAGAAACTTTCCCTATGGGCAGGTTGTCCTATAATTGTTTATTTCAGGGCTTCTTGCACCTTTCTCTGAAGCAGCTGTTATTAGCCACTGTTGGAGGTAGGATACTGGACTAGATACTCCACCAATCTAATGGAGTTTGGCAATTCCTGTGTTCATAAAAGATTATATGGTAGGAAGTGAGTTTATTTTAGAGATGGAAGATCTTGAAAGTTCAGAGGTTCAATTGGATTAAGCTCACAGAAGTTTGTTCAGAAAGTTTAGAGAAGCACTATCTGAATCTGCAATGTTGGATACAAATATTTTCAGCAGTTTCTGTTGGAGCTAGGCAGAGGCATGCAACAGATATTTTTTAAAGAATTTTTTAAAAATGTTTCATTCTTTTTGAACCTCAATTTCAGTTTGGGTTCAGGTCATGATTTTCTTAAAGGTTCTGGTCAGTGCACCCAATCTTGATTTATGAGGAACTTTTGTGATGGCTTTTAATGGGATTTGTACCAGCAGATATTGCAGTCGTCTGTCTGCATTTTTCTCCCTTAATATTTTTGGAGAAGTAACAAGAGTGTTTCAAAGTTCAGTCTGTTTACTGCAGATGTTATTCTGGATGATGTGGTCTTTAAGGGATGTATTTCATAAGGATTGTTGCTAGTTGTCTGGGTTTTTCAATGCTGCTTTATTTGCAAATACTACAAATTAAGGGTCCAAAATGTGTTGCAACTTGAATCGAAGAGCTGTGTAAAGTTTGCTTTGCCTGTACAAAGGGGGTAGGATTGGTTCTTATAAAGGCAGGCAATAAGAATTTCCATTTCTTATACAAAGATAACAGGCTCTGCAAATTTCTGTTGTCTGTCCTATGATGAACGGACAAAGCTATAAGAATTGCAAACTTTTTAATAAGGCTTTCAGCCATTTATACAGAAGTCTTCTACACTTAGCACAGTCACTAGTGCTGAGTCAAATCATAGCTGAGTATGTGTTGTAGTTATTTTCAGGGCAGTGTGCAGGCATGCTGATTGGGGGTGGGAAGGGAATCTGTGCCACACACATTCTGAGGATCTCATTCTGTGAGGTTTCACTTTTGCATCTTTTTTGTGAGCACCAAATTAATTTTAAATGGGGCAGGGGGAGGAAAGATGGTGTTATGTTCTGGGGGCAATCCAGACTGGTAAAGAGCTGTCATCTCTTACCCTATAATCCTTAAGTGCCCAAAGCTTTGCTACTGTAGTTCTCTGCCTGGGATTCCCACAGTCAGCAACCAGCATGTCCTCTGTCTATGTATGGGGCAGCCCTGGTCCAATGCCTTTGATCCATGAGCCTGTCTGCAGACCCCAGACTTCCACCGGCCTTGGTTAACATCTGATAGTGACTCTACACTTCCTTAGAGTCACTAAGTGACTCTACACTTCCTGAATTTCCCCCAAAAAACACTTGCTTTGGAACAATCAGAGGAAAGTTAATTTGCTGCTCCTTTAGGATCAATATCCAACAGTTTGTTACTTCAGCTGGCGTTACCCCTACATAAAGTTCACGCAAACTGTGAGGAAGGAAACATGGAGTCTACCAGTGAAGGAAGTTTCCTGCTGAGTGTGACGTTGCCTAGCAGGCTGCCAGCTAAAACCTAGGCAGCAGACTAATTCACTCGCATGCTAATAGAAACCAAAGAAATGGTAAAAGATCATAGTGTATTCAAACCAATTCACTTGTTAGAATAGAATAAAAGGGGATAGTCATATACATGGCATATTCCAGATAATTAGATTTGCCCTAAATTCTTGAAATCTAGAGGAATGCTAATAGTGTTGTCTTCACTCATCTAAAACTTGTTGATTTACATTGATCTAGGGCTAACTAAATACAAATGGATATTAGTGTTTAGATGTGAGTTCACGTAATATGTAAAACTTCATGAAAACTAATGAAAGATTGCTTCTGGCAATCATATTGTGTTTGCATTATGTTTGCTCATTGGAAATTGGAGCTTTGGAAATGTAAATGAAAAAGCAAGGGCCTTAAAACGACAAAGGATTCACAGTCCCAGTCTGCATTTCCTAATCTTCGTCATCAAAGGAAGCATGTAAATGGGGCAAGATGCTTGTCAGCATGCCTTCTGTGAGCGGGGCCTATAAATACTGATTCAAGGGAATGATCCTGTATCTCTGATCTATTTTGGATGCTGTAGGGGGTGTTCAAGATGCAAGACTGAGGTCCCTAAAGCCATTTTGGGCAACCCCGGAGAGACTTATGGAGAACTAGCAGATTAGACTACAAACTTAAACTCACCTGTAATGTATTTTACTTGCTTTAACCTCTCAATAACTTTCATTTCTTTTTCTTAGCTAATAAATCTTTAGTTAGTTTACTAGAGAAATTGGCTACAGTGTTGTCTTTGATGAGATCAAGAGTATCCATTGACCTGGGGTAAGTGATTTGTCCCTTGGGGTTGGGAGTAACCTAATGTGTGGTGAATTTTGCTTCTAATAACCTTTCATCATAAACTCCAGTTTGTCTGAGGGGCTGGAGAGCTTAAGGGAACTGTCCATGGCAAGACTAACATAGTAGTCCAGGAGTGCACATTTGTTACTGGCTTGATGAAATCTAATTATAGGATATATCACCAGTTTGGGGTGTCTGCCCTGTTTTCTGACAGTCTGACCTGAGATTGACACTCTCAGCTATAAACCATACCAGACACAGGGACATTTGCATTGTCTGCTAAAATGCAAATTATGTAGGTCCTGCCCCCTCTGCTGTAATTATATGAACATTAAATCTGTGAGTGTCAATCTTCCCCCCTCCCCCACTCTCCCGAGAGTGTGAGGTTTGCCTCCACCCCTTGTTAGCTTGATGGGTCTGTTTAGGCAATATGTAAATACATTCTCATTGGGTTTTTTAAAGTACTTTGGCAGTAATTTCCAGGTGGAAAAAACACATTCCTTTGTCTAGGGTGGGGTAACTCCTGCTCAGCTGGCAAACACATTTTAAGAAATATAATTTCAGTTTCTCCATAACTCTGCATCAGTTGCTTGCACCTGCATTATAACCACTGAGTCATGAGCTTTTCATTGGTACTTTGCATGATACTTATCAGACACATTCCATGACATTAAAGAATTGGGGTACACTGAACTGGTTAAGCAAGCTGCAATTCAGTGCCAGGTATCTTGGAGCCCTTTGCCCTCTGTCCTTGGGCTGTTCTTAAAGCCACAGATATCTTCCAGTTTAAATACAAGTAGGAAAATTAGAGTGAAAAGAAATGGCCACATTGACCACCTACGTGAAGACTGCGTTTACATTTCAACTGCACTGGGTGTAATAGCACACTTGGTCTGGACACTGCATTAAATAATTCATAAAAAGGTCTAGTTAAAGCCAAGGCAGCAAGTGCTATTAGCTGCGACATAACAAACCCAGGGGAGAAACTGCCAGGTGGCATCATCCCACACAAACGACCTGCCGGGATAACTCCAAAGCAGTTTGCAACCTAACAGCTGTGAAGACAGAGCAGAACTTACGAGGGGAGTACAGCTAGCCCCCTCCTGTGAATCCTACCCAAGGATCAGGACCAGGAAGACCAGAGAGATTCTTCTCTGCCACCTCCTTGCTTTCCTGAGGTGAAAAGTGTCTTTCTGCACCAGACATTGAAGCTGGTAATGGAGAGTAAGGATCCAGCCAGCTTGCATCTGGCCAGTGCCCAGGGCTTCAGCAATAACTCAAGATCCCAGTATCTCAGTTAACCTATACTGGACATGTGCTATACAGTTGGTGCAAATAACTCAATAGTCCATGTGATGCTGGCAGACCAGGTGTCAGTTCATACCAAGGGCCCTAGACCTCACTGAACATTGACAAATGCATAAGTGGAAACTAGTCTGGCTCACCTGTAATAGTATTGTTAAACTAGATATTAGATCTATAGAGATGTGTTTGGACTTCATGAAATGCCTGAGAGTTGATTCATGCATTCATCTCACTTATTATATCTGTATCCTACGTTATAAAGTAATGTTTAAGTATTTGCTTTGTAATTATAAAAGTGCTTGCTATGAAACTGGAAACCCCAACAGTCAGGAGAGAAGCTTTATCACAGTGTTTCTCAAACTGGGGTTGCCGCTTGTATAGGGAAAGCCCCTGGTGGGCCGGGCCAGTTTGTTTACCTGCCTCGTCTGCAGGTCCGGCCAATTGCGGCTCCCACTGCCTGCGGTTCGCCGCTGCAGGCCAACGGGAGCTGCTGGAAGCGGCAGCCAGTACGTCCCTCGGCCTGCGCCGCTTCCAGCAGCTCCCATTGGCCCGGAGCAGTGGACTGCGGCTGGTGGGAGCTGCGATCGGACAGACCTGCGGATGGGGCAGGTAAACAAACCGGCCTGGCCCGCCAGGGGCTTTCCCAACACAAGCGGCGACCCCAGTTTGAGAAACACTGCTTTACCAGGTGTGAGATGCTAGTTTTCCACAGGCGGTGGTATCTCCTGCCCAACAAAAGAAAGCCAATAGATACCAAATGGACTTTTGTGGAACATCAGTGGACAAAATATTTTGTTGTTTGCTCCCCACACCCCATGAATAGGGGATGTGCAAAAATCCTCATCTCATCATGGTTTGAACTCTGGGAGAAGGGAATAAAAATCCCTGATCAGAAAGATCTCTGTCACTCTGCTGCTTGGAATTTGGAGAAGGCAATATTTCTAAGCATAAACAAGGATCCCCAAGCTGCTTAGGTTGGGTTAGCCCTAAAGGACATATAGAAGCTGGTTTAATGTGCAAGATCTATTACTTTTTGAAACCGAAGACTGTAACTCGTGTGTGTTTACCAGCTTAAACCTTGTAAATAACTTCATGAACCACTCCAGACAGCTTGAGAGTCCAATACCCCTCCTCAGAAACTTCTCCTGTGCAGTCTGTTGAAGGTGAAAAACATACACCGATAATAGGCAGTCTGTGATGTGGGAAAGATCCTTCTTAACTCCTCAAAAGGGGCCTGGCCAAAAACCAGGGCAAACTGGGAAATTGAGCGGTAGACACAATAAAACAAGTACCCATGGGAAGGGCAAGTGGGGAAAGAAAACAGCTGTGAATGGCAGCCCATGTCCAGGAGAAGCAATATAAGCTGCTCCCTGCCTCGGGAGGGAGCCATCAGTGCCCACTGGGACTGTGCAGTAAGGCTGCGAGGGTAGGAGCAAAGTATGATTCCCCAACCATACTCTGCTCAAGCCCAGTCTATGCATGAGGCCGTTAAGGAGACGGCACCACCACTCCCTTCCATCCCAGTCAGGACCCCAGTAGCGTGTTTTCCATTGTCATTCCAGCTAGATCTCACCCATGGCAAATGAGAAGGCCTCATGCATGGAACATGTGCATCATTCTTTCCTTTTTTGCTTGGGCTGGAAGTGATAGGAATGGCTATTTGGAGACGTGGACGGTATTTTAGTGTGTGCAAATTGGAAGCGTGGCTTCTTTAGCATATGTGAACATTTGTAATGTTCAGTGTTCAATGACCCATTATTTTTTTACATCTTGACAATTGTATCTAGGAAATTGATTTGTACTGGAAAGTAATAGCAATGGTGGGGAAGAATTTAGTGAAGGCATTGCAAAATGCTTTAAAAATTGTCAACTTCTGTTGGCATAAATAAAAATACCAGCAGTCCACTGGCAATATGTGAAACACTTATTTGTTACTTGCAGTCTTCGATTAACCGTAAGAAAATTGATGAACTGTGGTGCCATCCGGGTGTCCATAGCTATTGCAGTGACTTGCAGGAACATGTCATTGTTGAAACTAAGTGATTTGAATTCATGCTCACAATCTGTTTTGTGCTAGTGTCCTATGGATATTGATGTTTTACGGTTGAAATGAGGAATTAGGAAAACTATTAAACACTGAATTTAGCACAGATGTTTCTATTGTAACAGATTAGTAAAATTTCAGTATTCAATGGCCCTGAAACACCCACTTCCATCTGTGAAGCCCAGTGTTAGCATTCTGGAGTCTGCTAGGAGAGAGGGAATTTTTTATAGAAAACATTGGGATCTTCTCTTAGTTTCTGCTTTGCTTCATTCTGGGTGTATTTAATTTATATGTGGAAATATTTTACTGGGGACAAAATAGCTAGCACAAAGCTAGCTCTCTATCGGTGAGTAGCAACTATTGGAGTCAAAGGCACTGCAAACAAGTCACAGGGCACATGCTATATGCACAAGCGAAAATGTGGTAACTGAGAGAGCATGATGGTGATGGTTGTGTAGCCATGATATACTCAGCCGAAGGAGCAGTTCGTGCTTGTTGCTTTTTTAAGTAGATTTTGGTCAGCCAGTAGCTTTAAGCAAATGAACATACCTGCCTAAAAGAGGAAAGTTAGCGAAGGGCTAATCAGATGACAAGACTGATCAGGTGTGTTCTGTGGGAGGGGAAACAGGTGAGTGTTACATGAATGGGGTCGTATTTACAATAAAACAGCTTAACAACTCTTCTCTTTAGGCAGGTTTTTTTGTATGTTCCCCATCCCCTTCTGCTAGATGTATGGCATTGAACATTTAGGGATTTAAAGATTACTTTTATTCTTTGTCCTACCCTCTCTTACTCTCAGCATGAACTGACATCAGAAAAACATGGCGAACTTACAAAAGTCCATAAGAAACCTTACTAACAACAGCCAGTGTCCCATATAATGACTGGGGAATGTTTAGAAAAAAGAGCTATAAGAATATTCAAATATTTGTCCCGTCTAAGGACTATGGGTACTTGTACACCCACCCCCAACCGTGTTCACTGGTGGTGGCATCAGTGAACGCAAGAGAGGAAATGCGCCTTGGAATGAAAGAGTTTGGTCTATGTTTATTGAAGAGAATCTCAACGGGTGACTTGATCAGTCTATGGGTACCTACACAGGAAGAAGATTTCTAATATTAGAGGACTCCTTTGTCTCAGTCAAGCAGTATTACAAGATCCGATGGCTGGAAGATTAAGTTAGAAAACTTCAAAATGGAAATAAAATGACCATTTGTACAGTGAGGGCAATTAAGCACTGGAACAGTTTACCAAGAGGGATGGGAAATTGTCCATCATTTGAAGTCTCTCTAAATGATATACTCTAATTTAATCACAAATTACTGGGTTTGATGCAGGCATTATTGGTGAAATATGATTCTCATTATGTAGGAGGTCCAGATTAGCTGATCAGAATGGTCCCTTTTCGCTTTAAAATCTATGAATCCACAACGCACATCACAGATAAAACAGAATTATTATCCACGAAATACCATGAAAGCTCAAGTTCATTGATCCATCCTGTGACATTCCCCTCTGGTGTTGTCTGGACCAGTGATCTGCTAGGCCACTCCAATCCTTGACTCTGGGAGCCGGCCTTACCCTGCTCTGCTGTGAGAACCCCCACTCCTGGGCTGTTCATGCACAGCCTCTGGCATGTAAGCTGCTCCCAGCTACTTGCAAGCGAATGACACTAGCCAATATCTCCGGTCCCAGACACAACCCTACGAACCTCCGTCTTGCAGTGTCCAGTTATGCTCACTGGACGCTGCAAGCTTATATAAGTTCGTCAATTTAACAAAGAAATTGATATGTACCAGGCTTGTTATTCCAAGGGGAGCCTGACACGCTTCAAACCAAACGCACTGCTTCAGGTAGAATAAATAAATTTATTAACTACAAAGATAGATTTTTAAGTGATTAGAAGTTAAAGCATAACAAGTCAGATTTGGTCAAATTAAATAAAAGCAAAATGCATTCTAAGCTGATTTTAACATTTTCAATATCTTTAAAACTTAGATGCTTCTCACCACAGGCTGGCTGGTTACTTTTCAATCAGGCTCTCCCCTTTGATCAGCATTTCAGTTGCTGAGCGATGGTGGTGTCTGTAGAGGTAGGTGGAAGAGAGAGACCGAGCATGGCAAAATGTCTCTCTTTTATCATGTCCTTTCTTTCCTCTTGGCTTTGCCCCCCCCTTTCAGAGTCAGGTGAGCATTACCTCACTGCAGTCCCAAACTGCCCAAAGGAAGGGGGTCACTCCCTCGAGGGTCTAACAGATTCTTTTGTGCTGCCTAAGCCAGTGTCCATTGTTCCTGTGAGGCTGGGCTGGGTTTGTCCCATCCATGCCCTGACGAGGTGTGAACTGCCTCTCTGTTCTTGGAGAGTTTTTGCATGGGCTTGCTTTAAGCCATGAGGATACATTTTCAGCCTCATAACTATTACCTGAAATTATAACCTATAACCTTCCTATAACATTACTGTAACAAATTACTGTAACATCACTATAACAACCATGCTCAGTGTATTATGATCCTTCCGAAGACACCCATGACAAACTTTGCATTGGATACCACACAGTCATTTTATAAAGATGAATATGGGGGTGTAGGGTGTTCCCCCGAGGTACAGAGCATGTCACATCCCACTCTTTCATATGCTATAGACAGCATAAATGCAAACTATTTTTTACTCTTGGAAGCTGAGTTACTTTAAAGTATTGGCACATTATTTAGTGTGTCACTTATATATGACCTGGCAGGAAAAGACCCTTCTGTTTTTTAAAACAAAACCCATGGTGGTGGCAGTGGTTGTTTTATTATTAATAGAAAAAATATTATTAATCAACTATATTGCTGCTAACATTACTAATGTGATCTCTTTCTGTCTTCTCTTTAGCTTCCCCTTATTCCTATATTCTGCTATTGTGAGATCTCTGTCTCTCCCTTGCCTCATCTTTATCCATTGTCAATTATTTCTCCTTTCCTATACTTTCTCCATGATACTGGTGTTCCATGGAACCAGAGAGTTCTCCTGAGTAGCAGCTTGTCAAAGCATCTACAGATCTGCCTCCTCCTGACTAACAGTCTCGTTTAAAAGTTGAAAGAAGTATCACTTTGAAAAAATGATGTGCAGGTGCCTGTGCAGCTTCACAGAAAGCTGTGATAAAAGGCGCACAGTGCAGGTATGCTTAGATACTCTACCAATTTAGTTTGGAAATTGAAGGGAAAAAACCCCACACAACAGGAAAAGTAGCCTTTTGGTTTCTGAAACTTGTTGAACTGAACAGTTTTCCCCCCTGAAAAGCCATTTTTAAAAAATGATAAAACTCTGCTCATTAAAGGCAGATGTGGGAGCATGGTCTAGTTGTTAAAGCACAGAATTGGAAATTAGGTGACTTGTGTTCTGTTTCTGCTCTGTCACTGACTTCCTGTGTGACCTTGGGCAAGTCACTTGACCTCCCTGTGGCACTGATGTCCCATCTGTACATGGGGTTTAATAATATCTACCTCTTGGGAGTGTCATGAGGCTGAGTGAATTGTCCATAAAGTGTTTTATATAGCACCTTTCCTCCAAATACCACAAGTCAAAAAGTTAGCTCTGGCCCAGACTGAGTGCTTGAAGATGTATTCAGACTAGTTGGTGGTGGTAGAGCTTAAGGAAAGTGTTGGCTGTTTTTTCCTTTACATATTTCTGCTATTTTTATACAGTAGAACTCACTTAAAGGAATGCCTGGAAAAGGAATAGGAGATAAGGTGGATGAGATCTTTTTTTATTGGGCCAACTTCTGTTGGTGAGAGAGACAAGCTCTTGAATGCCTCTCTCACTAGCAGAAGCTATTCCAATAAAATATATCACCTCACCCACCTCGTCTCTCTAATACCCTGGGACCCAACACAGATACAACAACACTGCATACAACAGTATTAAAGGAATAGACATTTTAAAGGAATACATTTCTCCCCGCACATAACTGTGCATTCCCATACCAAAAACTTTTGAGTTAATGTTTACAGATCGCAGTTATGTAAAACATAAAAGCAAAGAATTACAACCGTTCTGCAGGTTCCTTTTCCTTCCTGTGGTGGTGGGAGGGAACCAATGCCATCTGCCACTTTCTGGGTAGAATTTTGTTATCTTAGCTCAGTCAGGGTTCAATTCCTGACTCTTTTTTTCCCGTCTTAGGTTTGTTTTTAGAACAAAACAAAAACAATTCTTTATGAATTTTGTTTGGCACCTCACACCTCTACTGCCTGGAATGGTGGATCCAAAACCATAAGCCCAACCTGTCTTGTAATGGACTAATTCCCTTCAAAGATGGCCATAGCTGCTGACTGTTTTGCCTTGTGAGAGCCAGGTGCCTAATCACTGCTTGGTCTGCCCCATCTATGGACACCTCTCTAAACTGTGTCATCTTGTGCAATCCATGAAGTGCACCTCCATTCCTTCAGATTGGAACTGAGCTCCAGAATGGACTGTCCACGAAGACCCAGTTTCAGTATCCCTGATACCCATGATCAGTATCGGAAAGAGACTGGCCCAGCGCTAGCAGGATAAGAGTCATGTCTGCCAAAACCCAGGTCTGCTCCCATGGCACCTGTGGCACTATAGGTTGGTACTGCCTCTCAACTCAGAGGCAGGGAAAGAACAGCTCATTGCACTAAGCACAGATCCCAAGAGAAGCTGAGGCCTTCCCCTCTCTTCCCAGAAGCATAACACACAACCCTCTCAAGTGTCACTGTGTAAGCTTCTGGTTCAGTACTGAAGGGCTTTGAGACAACTACAATACCTACATCATTATTTTTATCAGGCTTGACTGGAATAATCACCAACCGACGTGTACTAGAGGCTATCTCCAGAGTGTACTCCACCAGTTCCAATCCCTGTCCACCTCTCACCTTCCTTACCTGCCCTCTGCAGGGATGCTCTTCCCTGAGGAATAACTGAAAGAGGAGGTGGCCTCCCAGACTCTGCTTTTGGATATCACACTTCCACAATTTAATTAATTAAAATACAAAGGAGCACTAGGCTTCTCCTAACTGCAATGGGAAGCTTCACAAACCCAGGAGGGCTTTATTTTTGGAGTCAACCTAAAAATCTGATTTTTGTGACTGTTCAAACTGCACAAAATTTTTTTAATTCTAAGATGATACTAGTAACAATGTAGGACATTTTTTTTCTTATTCTGTTTAGCTAGAGTGTGTCTGACATTTTCTACTGTTTGATTTCCTGGTTGCTAAATTATGAAATTAGCTATAAAATTAAACTTCGTTAATTTACTGATTGCATAAGACAACATTTGGGTAGATCAGTTAAATAATACCAGGTTCATAGGTATTTGATAATTCAATGTGCAAAGGCATTTACCCTTCCCAGCTGCTGCCTTTTTTTAAAAAAATGCTCTTTGCAACGTCTATGGAGGTTTTAAGCTTTAATCTTGGTTACAAGCTTTTTCAAGCTGTTATTCACCTTTTTAGATGAAAAGCACTACAGGCTTATGGTTGGCAATATGAGATTCGTTGCTACACATTGAATTCAGATTCAGCTCAAGCAACTTCTGCTGTAAGCTGCCTTGTTATATTGAAGGAGAAACTACAGATCAGACAAAAATTTTCAGAACACATTAACATCTTACAATCAGTTTTTTGTGGTGTTGGAGCCATGTTGGTCTCTTTAACCAGTTTTTTGTCAGTTAATGGAGCTATTCTTAGTCAAGATTTTAGAACAATTGTAAAATAATGGAGCAGCGATGCACTGGCAGAATGATTGTGTTAAATCACTCATTTTGTATTCCGTTAGAAATCTTAGATAGATTTGGATAGATACATTTTATGCATTTTATATAAAGTATAGTGCCGTGTGTTAGCCTATAGGTGGAGTGATGGCATCTTATTAAACAGCTGAATTTAAGCAATCCTTACTGCTGGATAGGAAGTTCATGTTAAAATAGGTATTTTTCCTAGAGACAAATATACTAGCAATGAACCAGCTAGTGCATCCTGCCCTCCATTAGATGCAATCAAAACTAGTCTACTCATTCCCATAATTAATGGGAATTCTCCTGTAATGTAATTGTTAGAAGCCTATACTTTTGGAGCAGGGGGTCCTGAGTTCTATTCCTGCTTTTGCTGTGAAGTTCCATTTGGCGATGGTGTTGAAGATGACCATGAAATCTTACTTAGCTAGAGATTTGTTACAATATGCATTATACACTGCTTCATTTTGAAGTAAATAATAATGCAATTTATTGCTTTATCATACTATTCTGTACTTTTGGATAGATTAAAGCAAATGTGCTGTTAATAAATTTTGCTTGCATCATTTATTGCAATGAATGATGCAAGCATTGCAATAAATGTGGTTTATTAAATGTGGTTTAAAAAAACCACATTTTTTTAAACATTATGCATGTGAGCATGGGCTGTGATCTATTGCTAGATGGTGCAAAATGATTTTGAGTAATTTATTTTAGACAATAGGATTTGATAAAATAAAAAAGTTCAGTACATATCTACATCTTCAGGTTAGAAAATGTGGTTGGGTTATTATAAATCAAACATTGAACATGTTACTGTAGAATTGCACTTTATTGAAATGTGAAAGCAATGCAAGAATTGCACATTTATTCCAAAGGCCTTCACAAATTATGCCCAACTTCATCTGAGTTGTGCCAATATCTGAAAGGCACCCACACAATGAACTGATTGTTACTCTAGAGCAGGGGTCGGCAACGTTCGGCACGCACCTCGCCAGGGTAAGCACCTGGCGGGCTTGGCCAGTTTATTTACCTGCTGACGTGGCAGGTTCAGCCGATCGCGGCCCCCACTGGCCGCGGTTCGCCGTCCCGGGCCAATGGGCGAGAAGCGGCGCGGATGAGCGATGTGCTGGCCGCGGGTTCTTGCCGCCCCCATTGGCCCAGGACGGCGAACCGCAACCAGCGGGCGCCGCGATCAGCCGAACTTGCCGCGTCAGCAGGTAAATAAAACTGGCCCGGCCTGCCAGGGTGCTTTCCCTGGTAAGCTGCGTGCCGAATGTTGCCGACCCCTGCTCTAGATACATAACTGAAGAATGAGGCACTAAGTCATGCTGGCTATGGTTTGAACATGTCACTCCAGAGTTTTATACCTCTTTCTGAGACCACTAATCTAATCTCTACAAAACAATCTTATTCTGTAATCAGCCTGATACATCTTTGGGTGTTTATCTCTCCACGTGGCAATACTAATCTACTTCCTCCTGGTATCATTTGAGAAGAGTAATAACCAACTCCCTTGCCTCTGAAGACTTGATTCCCCCTCTTTTAAGGGCTGAAGTTAGCATCCTTTCTTCTGGAGTATCCAACAGTGCTTGTCCCTAGTGTAACAGTCTGTACATCCAACTCCAGTTATGTTGAATAAAATCAACCTTTATTTGGGATCTCTTTATTTTGATAGAAAATAAAGAGAATGTCCAAATGAATGTTTGTAAATAAACACATCTATTCTGACAAAAATACTGCTTATGTTAGTAAAAAAAAGCTTATGTTAAAGTATGGAAACATTACCTACAACATAAATGATGTAAATTTCTCTCTCCCTGTTTACAGTTTGTTGGGGCTTATCCTAACTTCTAGGAAACTGACAAAACTCTGTGTTCACTATCCCAGTAGGAAAGAAGTATGTGCTTTATTCAAATGTTTGTGAGAATATTGACTTCGTTTATTAAAAAGTTTCTTGCTCAATCCAATTGACTAAATGTGACCATCAGAGGAAGAGGAGGCATCTCATTAAAGCTTATTAGTATCTTGTTTTTCCTTCACAATATGCGGGAAGATAAAGAATTTGTCTTCATACGTACAATTCAAACTTTGTTAATCTGCCATATTGCAAATGACAATGCTGCTTATTGTACTCCATAGATCAACGAATGTTTTGCAAAACAATCCAGCTGCTTCTCTGACATTTCTGCTGTATTGTGTTCAGTTAGAACAGGATCCTTCTTTATGCTTTTAGTACTACTGCATCTGGTGGTGCCAGGAAGCTTTCTGTTTCCCTCAAAAAGAAAAACAAAGATGAAGGAAAGACACCGCCTTAGCTGTGCACAATTACCCAGCTCCTGTTCTGTGATCAGTAAAACAATTCCTTTCTGTTTCTATATAAACACACTTTTTTTTCTGGAGGGAGCTTCCCTAGCTTTGAGAGTTGGAAGTAAATATAATTTGAAATTAGACATTTGGTTTACCCTATGCTCAGTCACACTGGCTTGTAATAATTAATTACTCATTGATCATTTTTTGAGACTATTAAATAATTCAAATGAATTTAAACACATAAAATGGAAGCTGTAAGTCCAGAAACATAAAAACATTCTGAAGCCAGATGCTGAGTGCTATTTTAAAACATTGATTGAGAGAAAAAGAGATGCACTTAAACTGCATTGGATTTCTTAGGTTTCACTTTAAAAAATGCTTGCTCAATGGCTCCTGCCCATCTGTTTTCCCATTTGGACGAACTTTATGATTACCTTGGCCTTTCCAGAGTATCAACGCTTTTGTCTGGAGTTCTCTAAAGTGACTTTGGAACTGAAGTAAAGATTGGAAAGACCTGAACACTGAGCTGCTTTCAGACCCTTTATATGTTTAACTGTTATGGGATAGCTCTTTATATGGAGAAAATGCATAATGGCTGGGTGTTGTATAAATGTTTCATTAGTATAAGTTCGGGATGAGTGTATTATACAGAGAGAATGCAGAATAAGTATTCATTAAAGCTGATTGGATGTGTTTAAACAGACAGCCTAGCTAATTCTGTTGAGGGTTTAAGTCACAATTCAAGGTGAAGTTTGAGGCTCGGAACCTCACCACTGCTCTGTTAGCTTTAGCTGGGTAAAAGGGCTGGAGCAGCGTACAGGGGCTCACAGGATATGTTAACACTGCAATTAAAAAGCCCACGGCACCAAGTCTGAGCCAGGGTCAGCTGACTTGGATTCTCAGGGCTCAGGCTGTGGGACTATGAAATAGTAGTATAGCTCAGGTGCCAAGTCTTCATTGATTCACTCTAATTGAAGGTTTCGCGTGCCGGTAATACATTTTAATGTTTTTAGAAGGTCTCTTTCTATAAGTCTATATTATATAACTAAACTATTGTATGTAAAGTAAATAAGGTTTTCAAAATGTTTAAGAAGCATCATTTAAAATTAAATTAAAATGCTGATCTTACGCCACCAGCCTGCTCAGCCCGCTGCCAGCCTGGGGTTCTGTTCACTTAGGCCGGCAGCGGGCTGATCAGGGCCTGTGGCTGGGATCCCAGACCTAGGGGGGGGGTGTTTTAGGGGTCAGGGCAGAGGGCTGGGGGTTCAGGACAGAAGGCTGGGGTGTGGGGGGGGGTCAGAGATCAGGGCAGAGGGCTGGGGGTTGTGGGGGGTGCAGGGCAGAAGGCTGGTTGTGTGTTGGGTGGGGGGGGTTCAGGGCAGAGGGCTGGGGGTGTGTGGGGGTGCAGGGTAGAAGGCTGGGCGTGTGTTGGGATGTGGGGGGTTCAGGGCAGAGGGATGGGGCTGTGGGGCTGCAGGGCAGAAGGCTGGGTGTGTGTTGGGTAGGGGGGTTCAGGGTAGAGGGGTGGGGGTACCAGGACAGAAGGCTGGGGTGCTTGGCTCGTGGGGGTGCTCCCAGCCCCCTGCCCTGAGCAGCTCATGGCAGGGGGCTGGAAGGGATATGCCCTGTTTCACCCCCTTCCCCCAGGCTCCGTCCCTACCTCTCTCTGTGTCCTCTACGGAGCTGTGTGCACGCTGCCGCTTTTCCCCCTCCCTCTCACTACGGCCATCAGCTGATTGGTGCAAGGTAGGAGAGGAGGAGGGGCAGGAAAGAAATGGGGGAGTGGGGGAAGCTTGGCAGCAGGAGAACCAAGCTTCTGCCTCCTGCCCCCCGCAGGGGAGAGCAATGGATGGGGGGGGCTGGGGGCTGGGACCATGGCAGGGAGCTGAGTGCCACTCAAAATCGGCTCGCGTGCCGTGTTTGGCAAGCGTTCCATAGGTTGCCGACCCCTGGTATAGATGCTCAGGCTGGAGTCAGGGCTCTGAGACCCTCCCCATGCCTCAAGTCAGCTGACCTGGATCAGCTGCAGCTGATCTTTTATGGCAGCGCAGACATACCCTAAATGTCCTGGTGGATTCCCTTGATGCAGATAGTATGGAAGACTACTGTAAGGCTGCCTTTTGAGGACCCCCATCTCAAGCCCCAGTTTAGGAGATGTGCTGGGGTTTGCACTCGCAGGGGTAGAAGAAGCATGTTTGGGGCTGGGCCACATTGTTGAGCACTGTGATATTCTGTGTAGCTCTGAGGTGCATAGGGAAACCCAGGGAGCCTTCTATGACTTAGGCTTCAGGCCTTAAAGGCACCTTAGCCTATCTCCCTTTGAGCTGTGAGTTCTGTGTTGTGCCTCTTAGCCCTGGTCTACACTGTGAGGTTAGGTCGAATTTAGCTGCGTTAGGTTGATTTTATAAGCCATGCAGCTACACAACCAACCCCGTTCCGTCGACCTAAAGGGCTCTTAAAATCAGCTGCTGTACTCCTCCCCGGCGAGGGGAGTAGCACTAAAATCTTGGGTTGAATTTGGAGTAATGCAGACGCAGTGTTGTGCAATTCAAAGGTATTGGCCTCCAGGAGCTATCCCAGAGGGCTCCAATGTGACCGCACTGGACAGCACTTTCAGCTCCGATGCACTAGCCAGGTACATAGGAAAAGCCCCGGGAACTTTTGAATTTCATTTCCTGTTTGGTCACCGTGGCGAGCTCAGCAGCACAGGTGACCATGCAGTCCCAGAATTGTAAACAAGCTCCAGCATGGAGCGAACAGGAGACACTGGATCTGATTGCTGCATGGGGAGAAGAATCTGTGCAGGCAAAACTCCAATCAAAAAGAAGAAATGCTAATATATATGCCAAAATCTCACAGGACATGATGGAGAGAGGCTACACCAGGGACACACAGCAGTGCCGCGTGAAAGTTAAGGAGCTTAGGCAAGCCTACCACAAGACAAAGGAGGCAAATGGTAGCTCCGGGTCAGAGCCCCATATATGCCGCTTCTATGATCAGCTGCATGCCATTCTAGAGGGGGACCCTACAACCACTGCCTGTGGACACTTGGAAGTGTGGAGTCTTACGCAACATGGAGGAGGATTTTGTGGATGATGAGGAGGAGAAGGAGGAGGAGGAGAATGCGCAGCAAGCAAGTGGAGAATCCATTCTCCCTGGCAGCCAGGACCTTTTCATCACCCTGGAGCCAATACCCCCCCAAGGCGGGTTTCTGGACCCTGAAGGTGGAGAAGGCACCTCTGATGAGTTCACATTTGTAAGTACACTACAGGGGTTAAAAGCAATTGTGTTTAATGTTTGATTTGCCCTGAAGAAATGGGATGCATTCACGGCCAGTACAACTACTGGAAAAGTCTGTTAATGTATCTGGGGATGGAGTGGGAATCCTCCAGGGACATCTCCATGAAGGTCTCCTGGAGGCATAGGCGCCAACTTTCTCCAGGGCTGGTGGGTTCCCGCGCCTCTCTGTCCCTTTCCCCACCCCTGGCCCTGCCCCAACTCCACCCCATTCCCTGCCCCTGGCCCCGCCCCCATTCCAACCCCATCCCCAAAGTCCTCGCTCTAACTTTGCCCTCTCCCTACCCCTATTGGATCCCTTCCCCAAATCCCTGCCCCGGCCCCGCCTCTTCCCCCAGCGCGCCACGTTTCCCCTCCTCCCCCTTCCCTCCCTGCCCCGTGAATCAGCTGTTTCACCACGCAAGTGCTGGGAGGGAGAGGGGAGAAGCAGGATGCAGCGGCGCGCTCGTGGAGGAAGCGGAGGCAGAGGTGAGCTGCAGCAGGGGGCGGGGCAGGGCCATGGGGAGCTGCCGGTGGGTGCTCAGCACCCACCAATTTTTTTCCGTGGGTGCTCCAGCCCCGGAGCACCCACGGAGTCGGCGCCTATCCTGGAGGTACTCTGAAAGCCTTTGCAGAAGGTTTCTGGGGAGGGCTGCCTCCACGGTAGGACACTTTACTATGCCAAGCCAGTAGCAAGTAGTCTGGAATCATTGCAGCACAAAGCATGACAGCGAATGGTCCTGGGTTTTGGTCGCATTCATGCAACATTCGGTCTTTATCTTTCTGTGTCAGCCTCAGGAGAGTGATATCATTCATGGTCACCTGGTTGAAATAGGGGAATTTTTGTAAGGCAACAGTAAAAGGACCCCGTTCATGCTGGGCTGTTTGTGCTTGGCTAAAACAGATCATCCCGGAGAATAGCCACGTGGTGGGGAGAGAGGTGTGCTGCACATCCAAACCAAAATCGCAGCCCCCTCCTTTTAAATGGCAAACCCAACCAGCATTGCTTGCTATGGGAAGGAAGGGCTCTGCAGTTTGAAACCATTGCCACATGTTATGAAGGCGGAAGAAGCCAACCCCGCGTACCCTTTGGCTTACCATGGCTGCCTGGAAACCGAATTCTGTTGCCCAGCCATGTGTGATGTGTCACCATACCGGCAGGCACTCAATATAAAAGGCAAAATGTGACCTTGTACCTAAAGCGCATGTGCATGCAAAAGTTTCGCAGCCACTGGGAATCATTCCATACCTGCAACATTATGCGGTCCCACCAGTCTGTGCTTATTTCCCGGGCCCAGAATTGGCATTTCACTGTATCAAACTGCCCCACTGCCGCCATGAATTCCTAATTGCCACATCCTGTGCTTTCAGGAATGTCTGTGTCCATGTCCTCCTCACAATCGTCCTCATGCTGACGTCTCCTAGCCAGGTTCTGCACATACCGCAGGTGAGCTGAGCGGGCTCCATGGTTGCCATGCTATGGCGTCTGCACGGGTAGCCCAGGAAAAAAGGCGTGAAATGATTTTTTGCTGTTGCTTTCAAGGAGGAAGGGAGGGAGGGAATACTGGCGACATGTACCCAATACCAACCGCGACAATGTTTTTGCCCCATCAGGTATTGGGAGCTTAACCCAGAATTCCAATGGGCAGTGGGGACTGTGGGATAGCTACCCACAGTGCATCACTCCGCTAGTCGATGCTAGCCATGGTATTGAGGATACACTCTGTCGAGCTAATGCGCTTAGTGGGGACACACACGATCGACTGTATAAAATCGCTTTCTAAAGATCGACTTCTACAAAATTGACCCAATTTCATAGTGTAGACATACCCTCAGATGCAGCATGGAATTTCACCCTGAATGTTTAGTTACACGGTAAGCTCTTTGGAGCAGGAGTTGTCTTTTGTAATGTGCTTAGTGTGATGGAGCCAGGATCTCTGGTCACCATCACAACACAAATTATTAGTAATAATACAAATTAGCCTTTTGACTTGCAGGGAACTGGCTTGATAAACTAGTAGGAATTCACCTTTTTTCCCTCCAGCATACTCATCCACTGTTTACAGTTGGCAGGGCCAGCTCTAGGATTTTTGCTGCCCCAAGCAAAATCAATTTTGGCCGCCTCCCCCCCGTTTTTTTCTTACCCCACCCCCCGGCCCCGCCTCAACTCCGCCCCTTCCCCAAATCCCCAGCCCTGCCTCCTCCCCCCAGGCTCTCAAGCCTAGGAGGGAGGGGGAGAAGCGGCGCGCGCGCTTGAGAACCTGGGAGGGAGGGCGAGCAGCGGTGCTCGAGCGGCAGCAGTAGCGGAGGTGAGCTAGGGTGGCTGGGGCACATTTTTAGGGGCAGCAGGGGCAGCATTCTGGCGCCGGCCATGCCGCCCCTAAAAATGTGCCGCCCCAAGCACTAGCTTGTTTTGCTGGTGCCTAGAGCCGGCCCTGACAGTTGGAATCCTTTTTCTATCCCACTCAAAGGATCCAGTGCTATCATCTTTAGAAATATGAACAGGAGTAACTTGCAAACAGGCTGTTTGAGAAGAGCAGTAAAAAATCCAGTTGCAACAAATACTATAAATTATAGAGGTAAGTCAGAAATCTTTGGTTTGCTGCAATATCCTACCAAAGCTCTTTAAAAATCTTCTTAATACTTGTACAATCTAGCTGGCAATCACAAGTTCCATGGGCCGGATTCCCACTCTGTTCATTTAAACCTCCCACTGACTTCAGTGGAAGTTTTCCCCAAATCAGAAGGCATTGTATGTTTCAGTGGTGTTTAATATTTATAGCCTGTGACAAGCTTTGGAAGATCCCTTGGGATAAAAGGTGGTATATAAATTCAAAATATTATTCTACTTTTGAGCTGTGAGTGTGCTATGCAAATGAACGTTCTGTTAATAATTCCAGTCATTTTGTTGTTACAGAGAGAGCCTGTGACATATACAGCATAATTCAGTAGTAGAAATCTTATCTGAAAAACAAGTTTAAAACTCTGTTCTTAACTAAATACCTGGGAATTTAATTTTTATGGGGGCTGGAAGACTACTTTGATCCTCTTATTTTCAGTAGTAAAACAGAATGTTGTGTTTCTGACAGGCACATGGACTACTGATTTTTAGAAAAAATTATTGTCCTCCAGACTTTGTTCCAAATCAGTGAAATAACTTTTGAAGAATTACACATGGTAATCAGTATTTGTTAATGGGAGAAGTTATAAACTGACTTCCCTTAGCTCTGAAATGACAGACTCCAAATAATGACTAATAAATCCTCAGACATGTCTATATTTTTATCTATCCACTATATAATATTTCTGAAGAGCTAAGAATAGAATCAAGTGTCATTTTCTGTAATTATTAAAACCCTGACTTTAAGATTGCACATAGTTCAGGACCTATGTCAAAATCGATATAGCACCAAGAAATGGAGCAGGATACAGGTTGTATTTGTCTTTGATCTAACCATAATTTTTCGATATCTCTACCCTTCATTTCATTTTTTTGTTTTTCTTTTCTTCCCTCTCCTGCATAGGAAGCCCTTACTTGGGATTACAGGATATGGCCCTTACCATTTTGGATTAGATAACAAAATATATTAAGGCTTTAGCAGATCACTGCAATTGTAGAGTATTTAGCAAAACCATCAATACTGAATGGAGCATATCACTTATAGTCAGGCATGTACCTACCGGCTTCATGGGAAGTTTTGGCTGTATAAAGATTGTAAGCGTGGACATTTCATCCTTTCCTTCCATTTGTATTCTTTGTGGAGCGCTCCACCCCCTTTTTTGCTGACACTACTTATTTTGATTTTTGTAGTTGGAGCCATTATTATTTAGTTTCAAGGGAAGTAGTTTAATTTAAAAAACAAAGAAAAAAAAAAAAAGCTAGCACTGCTGCTTTCCTATCTTTAAATGGATGAGCCAATTACAGGAAGAAAAACTACCTCATATGTTAAATTACACACTCTTCAAAATGGATACAGAAGAAACCAAAAGACAAAGGATTTTAAGGATTCAAAATAAGGATTTGGAAAACATACTCCGATTCCTTCAGTGGAATGAATCACATTAGCTTTGCTAACTGAAGGTCACACACAACCATAAATCCTTAGTAAAAGGGCTTGCTCATAAACTATTTCTTTTACACTTGGCTTCCTACTAATAACTACTAGAAATGAATTATGTGGCCCAATTATTATGTACATGGTAATAGCTGACATTGTATAACGTTTGCAATTTTCCATTATACCAAATAAGCAAAAATTCAAATGTAAAATGCCAATACATACAGCCATTTTCCCATACAAAGTACTTCCTTTTCAAGGCTTTATATTTTTTTCTGATGCTTATGAGTGCGATTCTCCTTTTCTGTTCAGTCTAAGCACTCATGATTCAGCTGGTGGGTTTTCAGTATGCAAAATGGATGCACTCAATCTGTTTGCAGGTACACTCAAGGAGGCCCACTGAAAATCTGACCCATCTGAGCAGGCCTTGTGAATGGCCCTAGTGGCCTTGTTGCATTTTGCACTACAGTGTGCAGCAGCTCCAGGTTTAGGAAGGCCTGTAGCTTGCTCCTCCTGAGCTGGTGGAACTTTGGAGTTTCACAGAAGGGAGACTATTGGCAGAATGGCCACAGCTCCATGGCTCTTGAACTGAACAGCAATTTTATAGGAAGCGCTAGTCAGCTACTTTCCTAGCAAAAGGAAAATGCTGTGCCTATCCCTGTCAAAGTGAGAAGGTTCATGAGGAGAATAGTTCTCAACCCTAGAAGAAAATAGACAGAGATCCTTAAAAGCTTCGGTTGCAGGGAGAGAGAAATCAGTGCAAAATGTTTAAACTGTAAATATGTTACAAATGTACTAACTAAAGCATGAGAGTGCCTTCTGGGACATAGGCTTCATTTTTATATTTCTCTAAACTTAGGTTCCTTGTACTGATTTGAGTGGCAGAAATTCAGATACATAGAAAATGGAAAAACTTCAAAAGTGACTGTTATAGTCTCTGTCTGGGTGTGCTAGTCACCCGAGGGAATAAAAATCACCTTTGTGCATTTTGTGATGGTAAATTTGACAGTCTTTTAAAGTGGCTAAAAGGATTTTTTTTATAACATAAGTATTAGGGTGAGGTTTTTGGCTAGTTATCTGAATTATTAAAATATAACATTGTTAAACACATTCAATATGAACTTCAAACTTTCGACTTCATTTGCTAACATTAAACCAAAAATAAAACGCATCCTTTGACTATAGTTGTTGGACTTGGATCAGTCAACCTTTGAAGAAGGAGGATGTATGTTCTGTATAAATCTGGGCTAGATTTAAACATGTGGGGTGACTTGCATGCTGAATTTGAAGTTAAGATTAGGCACACGGACAAAAATAGAAGAAACTACAGTGAGGTTTAAAAAAAATTCAGTACAAAATTAAAGTTTATTGCCAGTACTGTTCTTGCAGATCAAAGCTATGCTAATCTGGTCTAGAGTTAATTTAATATTTTGCAGCCTCTTGTTCCCTTGGTGCATGTTTTAGGCATTAATATTACTCATTCACTTTTACAGTAAAATACATTTGGAAAAAAGTACTCTGCTTTGTTGTGGCCTCCTGAGGTGGAAGTCACAGAGATGTTAAGTCTCACACTGCTTGCTCCAACTTCATTACGTTGGATGGAAGAACTGTCCTAGTCCTATCTCATAAAATACAGTGCTCCCTCAATAAACTGTCTGCTCTGAGGAAGGCCATTTTACCTAGAGGTTGAAACAGTGTCCCAAATGTTCTCCTGGCCTTCTCTATATGGTACATGTAGGAAGCTTGATACATATAATATACATTACGCAGTATGGTGGGGAGCCTTGAAGAGGGATTTTCACTTGAGGGATGCATCTGTAGAATCTGAAGGTCTTTCTGGAAAATGTGCTTTACAGCCCTGTTTTGATGCAGGGGACTCAAACTTGTTCTGTGAGGTGGGCTGAATTCTATATTTAATTATAAGCCAGGAAGTAAGTTTAAGAGGGTATTCCTCTCAACCCACAACAGAATTACCTGTGGGAGGTTGATACAAGGGTCAAGGTTAGGTTATAGCCTTTGGCCAGGTCTATACTGGGATCGCTTTGCCAATATAGCTACACCAGTATGCTATAGCTGCATCCACACTTCGAAAGCTTTGCTGGTATAACAGCAAAACTGTGTTTTTGCCACTGTAGCTTAGTCCAGGTAATATTCCCAACTGCCTCACAAAAACAAACAAACAAACAAACAAAAAAGCTATATCGGTAGAAGAGCAGCTATACAAGGGTTTTTTTCCGGCACAACTATCAGTCACAAATCACACCTCCTCACATGCTTGACTGACAAAGCTACGTCAGCAAAAGTTTGTAGCGTAGTCCTGGCTTTTATGCAGTGACTGAACTATTGGGGCTTTACATAAGAACATAAGAACGGCCATACTGGGTCAGACCAAAGGTCCATCCAGCCCAGTATCCTGTCTACTGACAGTGGCCAATGCCAGGTGCCCCGGAGGGAGTGAACCTAACAGGTAATGATCAAGTGATCTCTCTCCTGCCGTCCATCACCACGCTCTGACAAACAGAGGCTAGGGACACCATTCCTTCCCCATCCTGGCTAATAGCCATTAATGGACTTAACCTCCATGAATTTATCAAGTTCTCTTTTAAACCCTGTTATAGTCCTAGCCTTTGCCCGATGCCCTGAGTACAGGGTTGTGTGTATATATGTCTCCTCTTGCTCCTGTAGATGGGAAGTGGGGAAGGGAGGAGTAACTTGTTACTGACTACTTCCAGGTGTGGCTTGCTTCCATCCCCTGGTATTGACTAAGACTATGTTTACACTTAAAACGCTATAGCAGCACAGCTTCTGTGCTTCCCTAGACACTCGCTACAGTGACAGGAGGGTTCTCCCATTGCTGCAGTTAATCTACCTCCCTGATAGGCAGTAGCTAGGTTGATGGAAGAGTTCTTCCGTCTATCCTGGCTTTGCTACATCTCTTGCAGTGTGGATTTTTCACATCCCCTGTAAGAGATAGCTATGCCAATGCAAGTTTTCAGTGTAGGCCAGCCCTTAGCTCTGCTGGCCAGCCGGTTGCAGGCTCTACACCTTTCCACCACCTTTTTTTACCCCATGGGTTTGGGTATGGAATACAGCATGCTGCCCCTGTTCTCTTGCCTACCTCTGGATCCAAGGTGCAGGGAGCTGCACAGGGCCATCATGGGTAGTCTTATTCTCCTGGGCAGCTGCAACCAGGCCCTGATAGTCTCTGCTCTAAAAAGTTTACAGGCTAAAAGCTTCAGCTTCCTGCTTCCCTCTCTCCCACCCCTTCTCCCATTCCATCTGCTAAAATGATCAACTACTAAATAGTTGGTTAAATAGCTCACATTTGAAGTGTCACCATTAGGCTTAGAGATGAGATGAATCTGAGGCAGAAAATTTCACACCTCTGAGCTGATGTTTATGGCTGTCTGCAGAGTCAAGACAACACAGTTTCATATTTGGAAAGCTTTCTTTGCAGTCACGAGGCTAGAAACTTTTTTTTAAAATGAAAAATCAAATTCTGAAAAATTGAAATGTATTTATGTGGTTCCACATGAAACATCAGGTGGGCCAGCGCTGGTCCAAGAGCTCTGTGTTTGCCACACCTGACATAAAAGGAATCTTAGAACTTGGTGAATGTGAGAGAAATTGTGTACCTGTGCCAGTGGTCATCATATTGTATTTGCTCTCTTGACTGGCTTCGTTGGGTATGTCTATGCTGCAATCAGACACCCGCAGCTGGCCCATGCCACCTGATTCAGGCTCGCTGGGTTCAGGCTAAGGAGCTGTCAGAACTATAAAGGGAAGGGTAACAGCCCTCCTGTGTACAATACTATAAAATCCCTCCTGGCCAGAGACTCCAAAATCCTTTTACCTGTAAAGGGTTAAGAAGCTCAGGTAACCTGGCTGACACCTGACCCAAAGGACCAATAAGGGGACAAGATACTTTCAAATCTTGGTGTGGGGGGGGAAGGCTCTTTGTTTGTGTTCTTTGTTTTTGGTGGAGTTCACTCTTGGGACTAAGAGGGACTAGACATCAATCCAGGCTCTCCAAATCTTTCTGAACAAGTCTCTCATATTTCAAACTTGTAAGTAAACAGGCAGGCAAGGCGTGTTAGTTTTATCTTTGTTTTCTCAACTTGTAAATGTACCTTTTACTAGGGTGTTTACTTCTGTTTGCTGTAACTTTGAACCTAAGGCTAGAGGGGGGTCCTCTGGGCTCTTTAAGTTTGATTACCCTGTAAAGTTATTTCCCATCCTGACTTTACAGAGATGATTTTTACCTTTTTCTTTAATTAAAAGCCTTCTTTTTAAGAACCTGATTGATTTTTCCTTGTTTTTAGATCCAAGGGGGTTGGATCTTGATCCACCAGGAGTTGGTGGGAGAAAGGAGGGGGGATGGTTAATTTCTCCTTGTTTTAAGATCCAAGGGGTTTGGATCTGTATTCACCAGGGAATTGGTGAAGAGTCTCTCAAGGCTACCCAGGGAAGGGAATTAGCACATTGGGAGTGGTGGCAGCGGACCAGATCTAAGCTGGTAGTTAAGCTTAGAAGTTTCATGCAGGCCCCCACATTTGTACCCTAAAGTTCAGAGTGGGGAAGCAGCCTTGACATGGTGGCACAGCGGTGGGATCATTTTAAACCAAAAGCTAGTAAGATTTTTTTTCTCCTTTCTAGCTGCTTGGAAAGCAGAACTGAAGGTAGATGCATATCTGATCTCTCCTTGCCTGAAGGCAGAGGTGTTAAGTTTTTTTTAACAAGGGTCTTTGTTAAGAGAAGGGTTCAAGCAGTGAGCAAACAGCTGGCAAAAAGAATTTACAAGCTGAATTGTTTTTTTTCTTTCTACCTCTCGGGGATAGCTAATTAGAAAGTCTCTGTTACCTAAGCAGCCTGAGTTGAGTGCATCCCAGTTTCAGTGAACTGCAAAGGAGGTGTGACCCAGCACAAGAAAGCAGGAAAATGACTACCAGTGAAGCAGTTAACAAACTAGAACTGGCCAGACTAGAAGCAGAAGAAAATGAAAAGAAACATCAGAGACTGCTCCAATTAAAAAAACTCGAGAAAGAAGCTGCTATGGAGGAGAGAGAAAGAGAAGAGAAAGCCAAAGAGGAGGCCCACAAGAGAGCTATGGAGCAAAAAGAAAAAGAGATGGAGGAGAGAGAAAGAGAGAAGAAGCATGAACTGGAATTAGCACAGGCTAGGCCGGATATACCAGTCAATCCTAGCAACTCCTCTCCAGGTACCACTTCCCATCCCAGAAAATTCCCCACCTACAAGGCAGGCGATGATACTGAGGCCTTCTTAGAAAATTTTGAAAGGGCCTGCCTTGGGTACAGCATCACTACAGACCAGTACATGGTAGAGCTGAGGCCGCAGCTCAATGGACCCTTAGCAGAGGTGGCGGCTGAAATGCCTAAGGAACACATGAACAGTTATGAACTTTTTAAAAACAAGGCCAGAATCAGAATGGGGCTAACACCCGAGCATGCCCGTTGGTGGTTCAGAGCCCTAAGGTGGAAACCCGATGTGTCATTTACCCGACATGCCTACCACATTGGAAAAAATTGGGATGCCTGGATATCAGGAGCAAATGTTAAATCTACAGAAGAGTTGCCCTTCCTAATGCAAATGGAGCAGTTTTTAGAGGGTGTTCCTGAGGAAATAGAAAGGTACATCCTAGATGGGAAGCCCAAAACTGTAACCAAGGTGGGGGAGATTGGAGGCAAATGGGTGGAGGTGGAAGAAAAGAAAAAAACTAGTAGCAGTTGGAGCGAATATCAGAAGGGGCAACCCAAAACAAAACCTTACCACCGGGGACAACCCAAGGCCCCACCTACCTCTCAAGGGAAACCTCAGACGCCTTCTCACCCCACCACACCAGTCTCCACCAACCAACATCACCCCGGTGATACCTTAGCAGGGCGATGTTTTAAATGTAATGAATTGGGACATATAAAGTCCCACACCCCCAAGAACCCCAACCGATTACAGTTCATTACACCACAATCACACCAAAGATCCCCAGGCCCAGATGCCTCTCTCATACCCTCGGAGTGAAGGGAAACCTTGAGAGTGGGCGGAAAGAAGGTTATCGCTTGGAGGGACATTGGGGCACAAGTGTCGACTATCCACCAATCCCTAGTGGACCCCAAACTCATCAACCCAGAGGCTCCAATGACAATTCAACCCTTCATGTCACAGTCTATAACCTTGCCTACAGCCAAGTTGCATGTCCAGTACAAGGGCTGGTCAGGAATGTGGACTTTTGGAGTCTATGACAATTATCCCATCCCCATGCTGCTGGGGGAAGACTTGGCCAACCATGTGAAACTAGCCAAGAGGGTGGTAATAGTCACCCGCAGCCAGGCTAAGCAAGCTTTCATCCCCATCCCTGTTCCTGAGCCGTCCACCAGGGCCCCGTCTGTGTCACCAGAGACCCAGACAAAGGTGGTGGAACCGGATCCCCTGCCAACGACTGCAACAGCCGTAGTGGATCCAATCCCAGAGACCCAGCCGAAGCCAGTCCCAGAACCGGAACTGGAAACACAACCAGCGCCAGAACCATTGCCAGCACTGAGTACAGCATTTGCAAACCGGTCTACAACTCCAACGCCAGAGGGCACCAGCGAGCCTGAACTGGCAGAAGCAGCAGATAACCCTACCCAAGAGGCCCAGCCAGAGCCTGAAATACAACATAGTGCACCAGCGGACAGCAGTTCACAGTCAATGGAAACAGCCCCAGCACCTGCATCGCTTCCAGAGGGACCAAGCCCAAGTCCACAGTCCAAGGAGGAACTGATGTCTCCAGCATCAAGGGAACAGTTCCAGGCTGAGCAGGAAGCAGATGACAGCCTTCAGAAAGCTTGGGCGGCGGCACGGAGCACCCCACCGCCTCTCAGATCTTCTAACCGATCCCGGTTTGTTGTAGAACAAGGACTTTTATACAAGGAGACTCTTTCTGGTGGATATCAGGAAGACTGGCATCCTCAAAGACAGTTGGTAGTTCCCACTAAGTATCAGGTAAAGCTCTTGAGCTTATCCCATGATCATCCCAGTGGCCATTCTGGGGTGAACAGAACCAAAGACCGGTTGGGGAAGTCCTTCCACTGGGAGGGAATGGGCAAGGACGTTGCTAATTATGTCCGGTCTTGTGAGGTGTGCCAACGAGTGGGAAAGCCCCAAGACCAGGTCAAAGCCCCTCTCCAGCCACTACCCATAATTGAGGTCCCATTTCAGCGAGTAGCTGTGGATATTCTGGGTCCTTTCCCAAAGAAGACACCCAGAGGAAAGCAGTACATACTGAGTTTCATGGATTTTGCTACCTGATGGCCGGAAGCAGTACCCTTAAGCAACACCAGGGCTAAAAGTGCGTGCCAGGCATTAGCAGACATTTTTGCCAGGGTAGGTTGGCCCTCCGACATCCTTACAGATTCGGGAATTAATTTCCTGGCAGGGACCATGTGGGAAGCTCATGGGGTGAATCACTTGGTTGCCACCCCTTACCACCATCAAACCAATGGCCTGGTGGAGAGGTTTAATGGAACTTTGGGGGCCATGATATGTAAATTCGTAAATGAACATTCCAATGATTGGGACCTAGTGTTGCAGCAGTTGCTTTTTGCCTAAAGGGCTGTACCACATCCCAGTTTAGGGTTTTCACAATTTGAACTTGTGTATGGCCGCAAGGTTAAGGGGCCCTTACAGTTGGTGAAGCAGCAATGGGAGGGGTTTATGCCTTCTCCAGGAACTAACATTCTAGACTTTTAGACATTCTTTAGCCCTTGCTAAAGAAAACCTAAAGGATGCTCAGGAAGAGCAAAAGGCCTGGTATGATAAACATTCCCGAGAACGGTCCTTCAAAGTAGGAGACCAAGTCATGGTCTTAAAGGCGCTCCAGGCCCATAAAATGGAAGCATCGTGGGAAGGACCATTCACGGTCCAAGACCGCCTAGGAGCTGTTAACTATCTCATAGCATCCCCCACCTCCAACATAAAGCCTAAGGTATACCATGTTAATTCTCTTAAGCCCTTTTATTCCAGAGAATTAAAGGTCTCCCAGTTCACAGCCCAGGACACCGATGACGCGGAATGGCCTGAAGGTGTCTACTACGAAGGAAAAAGTAATGGTGGCATGGAAGAGGTGAACCTCTCTGCGACTCTTGGATGTTTGCAGCGGCAGCAGATCAAGGAGCTGTGCACTAGCTTTGCGCCAATGTTCTCAGCCACTCCAGGACGGACCGAACGGGCTTACCACTCCATTGACACAAGTAATGCTCACCCAATTAGAACCCCACCCTACCGGGAGTCACCTCATGCCCAAACTGCTATACAAAGGGAGATCCAGGACATGCGACAGATGGGTATAATCCGCCCCTCTAAAAGTGCATGGGCATCTCCAGTGGTTCTAGTTCCCAAACCAGATGTGGAAATACGCTTTTGTGTGGACTACCATAAGCTAAATGCTGTAACTCATCCTGACAACTATCCAATGCCACGCACAGATGAGCTATTGGAGAAATTGGGACATGCCCAATTCATTTCTACCTTAGACTTAACCCAGGGGTATTGGCAAGTACCACTAGATGAACCCGCCAAGGAAAGGTCAGCCTTCGTCACCCAGGCAAGGGTGTATGAATTCAATGTACTCCTTTTCAGGCTGCGAAATGCACCCGCCATCTTCCAAAGACTTGTAGATGGTCTCCTAGCGGGACTGGGAGAATCTGCAGTTGCCTACTTCGATGATGTGGCCATTTTTTCTGAGTCATGGGCAGAACACCTGGAGCACCTGGAAAAAGTCTTCGAGCGCATCAGGCAGGCAGGACTAACTGTTAAGGCTAAAAAGTGTCAAATAGGCCAAAAGAGAGTGACTTACCTGGGGCACCAGGTGGGTCAAGAAACTACAAATCCCTTACAGGCCAAAGTGGATGCTATCCAAAAGTGGCCAGTTCCAAAGTCAAAGAAACAGGTCCAATCCTTCTTAGGCTTGGCCGGATATTATAGGCAATTTGTACCACACTACAGCCAAATCGCCGCCCCACTGACAGACCTAACCAGAAAGAAACAGCCAAATGCAGTTCAGTGGACTGATGAGTGTCAAAAGGCCTTTAACCAGCTTAAGGCGACACTCATGTCTGACCCTGTGCTAAGGGCCCCAGACTTTGACAAACTGTTCCTAGTAACCACAGATGTGTCCGAGCGGGGTGTAGGAGCAGTTTTAATGCAGGAAGGACCGGATCGAGAATTCCATCCTGTCGTGTTTCTCAGCAAGAAACTGTCTGAGAGAGAAAGCCACTGGTCAATCAGCGAAAAGGAATGCTACGCCATTGTGTACATGCTGGAAAAGCTACGCCCATACATTTGGGGACGGTGTTTCCAACTACAAACAGACCATGCTACGCTACGGTGGCTTCATACCGCCAAGGGGAATAACAAATAACTTCTTTGATGGAGTTTAGCTCTCCAAGATTTTGATTTTGAAATAAAACACATTTCAGGAGCTTCTAACAAAGTGGCTGATGCACTCTCCTGGGGAAGTTTCCCAGAATCAACTGGTTAAAAATTGTTCTTGGAATATGGAACATATTGTTAGCTTGTAGTTTCCAACTACAAACAGACCATGCTACGCTACAGTGGCTTCATACCGCCAAGGGGAATAACAAATAACTTCTTCGGTGGAGTTTAGCTCTCCAAGATTTTGATTTTGAAATACAACACATTTCAGGAACTTCTAACAAAGTGGCTGATGCACTCTCCTGGGGAAGTTTCCCAGAATCAACTGGTTAAAAATTGTTCTTGGAATATGGAACATATTGTTAGCTTTTATATAATCAGTAGTATGTCTAAAGGTGCATGTGTCTTATTAACTCTGTTTTCTCCTAGAGCTCCAAGAAGAAATCACAGCCAGTGTGGAACCGGCTGTCCAACACTATCTGTGATTTGGGGGGCATGTCATAACTATAAAGGGAAGGGTAACAGCCCTCCTGTGTACAATACTATAAAATCCCTCCTGGCCAGAGACTCCAAAATCCTTTTACCTGTAAAGGGTTAAGAAGCTCAGGTAACCTGGCTGACACCTGACCCAAAGGACTAATAAGGGGACAAGATACTTTCAAATCTTGGTGGGGGGGGGGGAGGCTTTTTGTTTGTGTTCTTTGTTTTGGGGGGAGTTCGCTCTTGGGACTAAGAGGGACCAGACATCAATCCAGGCTCTCCAAATCTTTCTGAACAAGTCTCTCATATTTCAAACTTGTAAGTAAACAGCCAGGCAAGGCGTGTTAGTTTTATCTTTGTTTTCTCAACTTGTAAATGTACCTTTTACTAGGGTGTTTACCTCTGTTTGCTGTAACTTTGAACCTAAGGCTAGAGGGGGGTCCTCTGGGCTCTTTAAGTTTGATTACCCTGTAAAGTTATTTCCCATCCTGATTTTACAGAGATGATTTTTACTTTTTTTTTTAATTAAAAGCCTTCTTTTTAAGAACCTGATTGTTTTTTCCTTGTTTTTAGATTCAAGGGGGTTGGATTTTGATCCACCAGGAGTTGGTGGGAGAAAGGAGGGGGGATGGTTAATTTCTCCTTGTTTTAAGATCTAAGGGGTTTGGATCTGTATTCACCAGGGAATTGGTGAAGAGTCTCTCAAGGCTACGCAGGGAACGGAATTAGCACATTGGGAGTGGTGGCAGCGGATCAGATTTAAGCAGGTAGTTAAGCTTAGAAGTTTCATGCAGTCCCCCACATTTGTACCCTAAAGTACAGAGTGGGGAAGCATCCTTCACAGGAGCTATCTAATTGTGGTGTAGACATTTGGACTCGGGCTGGACCCAGGCTCTGGGACCCTCCCATCTCACAGGGTCCCGAAGACTGAACTCCAGACTGTGCCCTAACATCTACACTGCAACTAAACAGCCCCTTAGCCCAAATCCCGGGAGCCTGAGTTAGGTGGCATGGGCCAGCCGCAGGTGTCTAATTGCAGTGTACACACACTTTTCCAGTCATTCACAGCTCTCTACATTCAGGGTGTGGTTTATTTTGTATTGAACTAATGCAAATCAAGTCATAGAATTACTGTAGAGTAGAAATAATTAAATGTCTATTTCCAACATTTCAAGGTATTTTCAATGGTAAGTGAAGCTGTTTAGTTTTTGTCAGGAGGCAGAACAGAAAAGGACACTAACCCTTTTTTTTTTTTTTTTTGACCTTTGCTCAAGGGAGGTGGCAGAGCTCAGAGAATTTTTTTTTAAAGTTGCTAATAGAAGCCTAGTTTGTTCCCAAACTATTACTTAGAAGCTTTTGGTTTTTTCTGCCTGCTGCAGACCAGATAATTAGTTCAAAACAAATGAAGGTTTTTCAACACACATGGTAAATTTATAAGCATTCCCAGTCCTCTCTTTAAAACCATGCTGTCATGCTGAAACAGGGGGACTGCATTGTTCTGAGTGTAAAACCTTTGTTTGATAGAGAGTAGGAGGTATAAGGTGTTGATTTAAAAGGCTCTGAGGCAAACCAATTAGAGGTTCATTGACAACCCAGTGACCATTCATCTTCCAGATTAAATGTAAAAATAAGGTCCTGACCACTTGTGGTCATTTAAAACTCCCAAAGCATCTTTCGAGACTGTTGTCCTGGTCAAATTCCAACTTGCCGTCATTACATTCTGCCTACCCCTACCCTAAATCCCAACAGCAGGTTCAGATGGAACAAATTTATTCACCATTTGCTGACGTAACTGCTGTGGTCATGTTGCAATGCACTATTAAGCAGTTGCTGCCTTTCAGTTTATGAGTTGCTTCATTTCAGTGGTGTATGAAGTGATTCGTGGGCATAATTTGTACAGTGCTTTGAGATCAAAGGTACTGTATGAGTGTTATCATTTTAGCCCCAGAATGTCTGAGAACTGTGTGGAGGGTGTTTTAGAGGTGCAGTATAGATAAAACTAGTTGCTCTTAAATGGTGAATAGGTAAAAGGCAGGAGATGCTGTTGGACAGATAAAAGGAATAGTATATAGGGAAATGAAGTGCTTATGGTTTCAGGTACTGGTTGGCACAGAATATGATTCAAAGGATCGTTTCACTGTGCAGCAAAGCATAATGAGAGAACACTGGGAAGCAAAAGAAGGATATAAATTTATTGTAATAGGAGACTCAATCATATGCTTTGTGGGTATCTATAGCTGTAAAAAGGGGTTAGCTAACAGGATTCAGAAGCAAAGATGAAGGAGATTGCAGAGAGACCTGATAAACTATTCAAGAGGTTTGGTGTTCAGCCTCTTGTAGCACAACGTGTTGGACTAAATGATGTCAGAGATACTTAAAAGGAGATTCAGACTCTGCCTGGAAACTGAGAGCAAGGAAGCATGAGACAGCATAAGATATGAGAGCCTTTTAAAGGTTTTATCTACCTCCTAAACTGCTCAATCGTGGCAACATGCTCAGTTTCCTGTCCTTTTGTCCAGACACCTCATAGCACCTGAACTTTTAACCTTTCATGTTCTCAGGTGTAGATGCTCAGCTGCTAGACTATTTCTAAAACAAACAGCTTAAAAAAGAAAGCAGCTAAATAAATAACTGATCTGTGCAATCCTGTTTGCCCAGGGAATAGCCACATGCCAAAATAACACTTTGTTCAAACTGCAAAATGGATACAATGGATGTAGGGAACCAATTTTCTACTAGAGGCTGCCAGTTCCATTAACCTTTGCCCCCATGCTGTGAATGGAACAGCACAACTGTGCCTGCCTGATTTATCCAGCAGCCTGAAAGCAGAGATTATGTCCCAGAACATGAAGGTTTTCTCTCCATAGATAACTTGAGTTTAGTAGGTACAGCACAGCTACCCTTGCGTACTCACATTTTGCTAAGTGCAAACAGCGCCTTTCTCCTTCACTAGTTAGCAAAGAAGGTCAGGAAAAACCAGCAATTTATTCCCATCATTTAAAAAAAAAAATTGTGTGCCCAAAAGAGGACTTGGTGCTTAACAGAAACAAGACATGGTCCCTCCCCTGGAGAGCTTCCAGTCCAAGGCCCTAGCCCTGTTATGAAATCCACTAGCGCAGAATTGTAGCATCCTACAGGCATTAATGTGGGGCACTGTACAGTGTAGGGGTCTGTGCTCGGAGTCCCATTGTCTTGATTGGGACACTCAGAACATTGTATGGGCACGGAGGTCTGTGCGAGAGGTCCAACTGATTTCGATAGGATACTGTATGGGTGCAAGGGTTTGGTTTAGGAGGAGGGAAGTACACCTGTACCCCGATATAACACTGTCCTCGGGAGCCAAAAACTCTTACTGTGTTATAGGTGAAACCGCGTTATATCGAACTTGCTTTGATCTGCTGGAGTGTGCAGCCCCGCCCCCCCGGAGTGCTGCTTTACCACGTTATATCCGAATTCATGTTATATCAGGTCGCGTTATATCCGGGTAGAGGTGTAGTGTTAAACTGGCTTGGATTGCTGGGCTTCCTTATGATTCTGGGGATGGACCTGCACCCCAAAACCACAGGGCTGGGTGAGAACCAGCAGCTCTAAAGTGCAAGAGGCACATACAATGAGTAAAGCACCCTGTGAACCTGGTGAGGAGTTGAATAATTAGTTATTGTAGAACTGCGTAAATATTTTAAAAAACCCAAACAATTTATGAATGGCTGTGAATAAAATACCTAAGTGCAATTTGCTGTAAAATATCTGCAGATCCCAGAAGTTTGTTTCACATTATTGAAACATTCATCTCAGAAGTGGGCTATTCATTATTTAGCATTTATAATCATTATTCTTGCTGTACGTAGCTTGTATCCGTATTACTTTTGTGCTCGCTTGTTCCTTTTAATGTAAAATAAAGGTAATTGTGTTTGAAAGTATAGAGTTGTTCCTTGTATATGGGAAAAGAGAAGTTATTCTCTAGACTTAAAAATCTGTCATCCAGTCAGGGAACAGAAAATCTATACCAGGCGACTATAATACAAATGGTGATTAATCAAAGTGAACAGTTTATGAACGACCCCATAGACTGAATACTAATGAATAATACATGCATTTGAGGAAACTATGATTAGCTCCTGAACAATCCACTAACAAAAAAAGGGTTATTTTTCAAAAGATATTGTTTTAAATAAATAATTTAACTAGCTCTTTTTAATTGGCAGACACAACATTAGCCAATCATAGCATGTTTTCAGCAAGTTCTGAATCATGATAGAACCCTTTTGCACTGTTCCGTGTTTACCAGTTTTCTTGCCTTAACATCTGCTTTAGTCTGGGATGCCAAGTACCCATCTATTGGTGTTAGAACACAATGTTAAATATTGAAATTACAAAATCTTAGCACAGTATTTTAGTAGCATTTAACCCTATTTTTTGGGTGGGCTTTGTATTTCTTCAATCTTCTTCAGTTATAGCCTCAGTGGTAGGAACTTATACAAGAAAATATGAAGATGTACTAACATAAAAGAAAATATAACTTATGGTAAAATTTTCAGATATGCCTAAGTGACCTATGCATCTAAATCCATATAATTGTTTAGTTAATTGAGGGTAAATAGTGGAATTGTATTGAAGTAACTATGAAATCTACATGAATGTCAGAATTTCAATGTGATACCCAGTGGGGATAAAATCCCACTGCTTCTTGCTTTTAAATCAAGGAGTCTCTGCTGTTTAAGCTAAAGAACTAGGCCTGTTATCTGGAACAGTAGCAGACTCATAAACATCTTAGGTGAACCAGCTAGGGGTAGGACATCAATATAATTCTCACTCCAAAGTAACATGGATGTTTCTGATTCCAGCTTTTTGGATCTGATCTCTCTTAAGTTTTGTATCAGTGCAGCTCCACAGACTTGAGTGACGTTACTCCAGAAGTACCTATGTTATACCAGAATCTGATTTATAGTATGTAACAAAATCAGAACACTCCCTTTCATCTGACTTTGAAACAGATTACTGTTTGACACAATTTTCACTGTAAAGTGAAGCTTTCAAACAAACATGGATGAAAATTCACTTTTTAGAGACAGTGAATAGTTGTCACCAGCTAGTGTCACTATTTTGTGGGTTCTACAATAGAAGCCACAATGCTACCACCCTTTAAAAAAGACTGTAGAATTAACATGTTCTTCAAATATATTCCCAAACAAGGTCACTTGAATAATAATCCATATGACCAGAGACACAATTACTGTGTAAATCTCACACACAATCAGGGATCCAGGAGAGCAACTTAGATTTTTTTAAATTGTGAAATCACAGGCCTCTCCCACATGAACTAAAGGTTATCCTCTCTGTGAGACAGCTACATCACTCATCTACATGTATTTGGTCCACTCATTATAGTGGCAAGCAGAGATTGAAGGTAAGCAGTGTTTTCCCCAGGAATTGAAATTAGGGGGGGTGTTGGCAGGTGAGGGCCAACGAGGGTCGAGACCATGAGGGCAAAGGTGTGCTGTATGGCACTATAGTAAAAATTGAAAAATGTTTCACGACCATTTTATTAGCTTTAACTCATGTTTTAAAATCATCACAAAAATAAAAGTTGGCCACTCAAGCCTACTAGGAAGCACTACATCTACATCTGTCTTGGTTTCTTATTGTAATTTTGCACTCTTTGGTGTCTTCTTGTGTGTCTGTTACTTCCAGTCATTCATGATATGCTCATGATCAGGCAGAAGGCGACTTCTTTCAGAATACAAATTTTTATTCAATGAGGAAAAAGTATGCTCAACTGTAGCTGTTGTGACTGGGAGTAGCAAGAGATGAATTCCTACTTCTTTCATCCCAGGAAACATAGCACAAAGATTGGGTTGAACCACTAGTGTTAGTCGTATGATATTCCACTCTGTGTTCAAAATTCTCTATTCTGTCCTGATCACATAGCAGCCCTATTGCTGGTAGTGCCTCACGCCACTCAACCATAGGTGTTTTATAAGACAGGAATCTGTAAAAGCTACGTGGAGGTTGAGTAGAATCCAGAACTCGCTATTGTACATTTGTAAGAATCAAGTCTATGTACTTTTTCAGTTGGCTTAACAAGCACGTCTTGTCCTCTTCACTTAAGGAGTCAATATATAGTACTATAATTAGTCAACTTCTGGACTGAAGTCTTTGCTTCTTTCAGTACATTTTAAATGGATATCTTTGATTGATCCAAGGGTAGCTTCTATTGCTGGACAAAGATCTACTACTGCTATAGGAGATGCCTGGATGACATTGTTTAATGATCCAAGTGGTTTCAACAGTAGACTTTTGAGAGAGAGAATGGCAATAGTCTTCTCTGAACTTAATAACAAAAGTAGTCCACCAGCCTCACTACTTAGATCTGTCCTATTTTGGTGGATACTTTCCAAAGTCAATAATAACAGTTGCAGTAATTTTAAGACAGCAGCCAAGACTTGCTCATAAGAAAGCGAGCGGGTTTTTCCAGGTTGGACTAATTTGAACTTCAATCCCAGTGTATCTTCTATTTTTTCCCAAGAAGTTCCATCCTTTTGGACTCTTGCTGGAAAAAAGAGTATAAAACAGCCATTAAATTTTTGGCTTTGAAATGTCTTTTTAAGATTCTGCAGCTTGTACTAGTGCTAGTTGGAGTAGATGTCCTCTGCAGTGTGTATAGGAGAGATTAGGGTTATACTTTTCTCTGAGCAAAGCTTGTATTCCACTATGTCTTCCAGAGAAGTTTGTAGCTCCATCAAGTGTACAAGCAGCCATCTGTTTGGGGTTCAATTGACAAGCATTTAACTCTTCTAAGATGTGACAGATGCAGCTGATGTGTCTTCTATAACCTGAACATCTAGAATACATCTACTGGCCTACCATGGACATCAAGCTAACATATCCAATAACTTAATATTTGATGCCTATTTGCATTGGTGCTTCATCAGCCATGTATGCACATATTCTGAATATGGTGAGAGAATTCTTCACTTTTTCAACTGCTGCATTTTTCACTGTTGCACCGCATGCTTCTAGAGCAGTGGTCTCCAAACTTTTTTGATCGTGCACCCCTATCAGTAAAAAAATTTTGAGCATGCACCCCCTGCTGCGCCGGCTCTACCATGTTTGCTGAAGCACAAAAAAAAAAAAAAAAAAAAAAAAGCAAACGCTCGGACTCCAGTCCGAACTGCCGAAGCAAGAAAAGAAAGAAAAAAGCACTTCTCCTGCCATGCACCCCCAAAGATCTTCCTGCGCACCCCACTTTGGAGACCACTGTTCTAGAGTCAACTGAGTTTTTTCAGAAAGATAGCAAGCATTTGCCAGTCTTTTTTGAAACCAGTGTCCAACTTCAAGATTAACATTGGTCTCCAGTTTGTAGTGTGTGGTATCTCTTGCTTAAATAGAAAGTATGATGCAACAGCCTTGTTGGTTCACAAACACTGAGTTGTGCCTCCAGCATTTTTAACAGCCTAATTATGTTCTTCTAAAATTGGCTTTGACAATGACTGGCTTATAAGGTTTTCTGCATGTTGATGCAGTCCAGAGGCATGGTGTTTTGCAGCCTTTTCATATAGATTGTCAGTATTGGCTTAACTGATCAGTCTGGCAAACCAAGCTCCTTCACTTTTACTATATAAATCCATGATATGCCCACATCTTGAATACTGCATGCAGTTCTGGTCACTCCATCTCAAAAAAGATATATTGGAATTGAAAAAGGTACAGAGAGGGCAACAAAAATTATGAGGGGTAAGGAACAGATTCCATATGAGGAGAGATTAAAAAGACTGGGACTTTTCAGCTTGGAAAAGAGACGACTAAGAGGGGATATTATAGAGTTTTATAAAATCTTGACTGGTGTGGAGAAAATAAGGAATAAGGAAGTGTTATTTACCCCTTCACTTAACACAAGAACCAGGGGTCACCCAATGAAATTAACAGGCACTAAATTTAAAACAAACAAAAGGAAGTATTTCTTCACACAACACACAGTCACCCGTGGAACTTTTTGCCAGACCAAAATTATAACAGGGTTCAAAAAAGAACTAGATAAGTTCATGGGGGGTTAGGTCCATCAATGGCTATTAGCCAGGATGGGCAGGGATGAAACACCATGCTCTGAGCGTGCCTAGCCTCTGTTCGCCAGAAGCTGGGAGTGGATGACGGGATGGATCTCTCGATGATTCTCTGTTCTGTTCATGCCCTCTGAAGCACCTGTAATAGTCACTGTTGGAAGACAGGATACTGGGATAGATGTACCATTGGTCTGACCCAATATGGCTGTTCTTACATAAAAATAATTATAATAAAAAAGTTTAGTACAGAAACTCTCCAGGATAACGACCTCTTGAGGTAGCAATGATGTGAGATAATGACCTTGGCAAATAATGCATTTTAAAAATCTTGACCTACTAGGAAATGTATTTATATAAGTTTCCCAGTCACAAATCTAACATTCTATAGTGAAGTCACTAAAACATAATCCAATGCTCTGGCCGCTGTTGTTTGTCAAGCCACCGTTCACTCTACCACTCTGTCCCCAATGGCCCTGCACTGTCACCTTCTGTTGCCACCTGCCACTGTGACCTCTGTGTGTAGGTCTCTCGTGGTTCCACCCAGCTCTCAGTGGGGGAACTTTGCTGCTAGTACTGGCTGGACTCTCTCTTCCACAGAAACACTGTCCCACAGCAGGTCCAAGCACTTAGACCTGATTATCAGTGATTTCAGCTCTAGTGGTCACTTATGAAGCCTAATCAGCTCTCTCCCTAAACAGGAGAGAGGGGCAGGTCAAAAAGGCAGAGCCCACACCACCAAGCAAAACACCTGTGCCCCACTCTCTCTCTCTTCACTAGGATCTGGCATCCAAACCTCCTGCTTAGGGAGTGCAGTTCCATTGAGGATGACCAGTGCTTAATTTGTAACAAAAGAGGTGCTGGGGCTCAAGCAACTTTGTTACTTTCCTAACTGATGTGACAAGCCCAGAGGTCCCAGGGCTATGAACTGCAAAGTCTAGAGGTGCTGGGATTCAGCCCTGGCAAGCCCCAGCACAAATTAAGCACTGAGGGAGACCCCTTCATTAAGGGCTTGTCTACACTGGCAAGTTTTTTCGATGAAACTAATGTTGCCAAGGAAAAATTGACAAAAGTAAAGTCGCCAAAGCGTGTCTACATTTGCTCCCTCTGTCGATAGATCATGTCCACATTTGGGGCACCTTTGTCGACAGTGAGAGAGCAATGGACTGTGGGTATGTATTCCACAGTGCCTGGCGACAACATCCGTTGCTAGGTGTTGTGGGACTGCAGAAACACAGCGCGGCACGTCCTGGGATGTGCAAAATGTACCATCATGCACCGCTTTGTGTCCCACCCTTCTAAGGTCTCTGGCTTCCTTTCCCACCGTTTTTCCAACTGTCATTCTTTTGTAGTGCGCTCCAGCATCTGCAGTGAGAGAGGATGGATCCCTCACTTCTTTCTTATGCACTGTTAGCTGTCATGAGGACATCACATGGCAGCACAGTTACTCTCTGAGTTACTTGCAAAGTTAGCAGAGGATGAATTGCAGGCACCCGAGTGTGATATGGACAGCAGCAACTTATCAGTGCTTTGTGCATTCACAGAGCAGCTACATACGGTAGACTGTTGCTTTTGGGCTAGGGAAACAAGCACTGATTGGTGGGATCGCATTGTCATGCAGTTGTGGGGTGACAACCAGGGGGTACAGAACTTCAGGATGCGTAAAGCAACCTTCATGGAGCTATGTACTGGACTGGTCCCCGACCTGCGGCGCAAGGACACCAGATTGAGAGCTGCCCTTCCAGTAGAGAAGCATGTTGCAATCGTTGTGTGGAAGCTGGTGAATCCAGACTGCTACCAGTCAGTCGCAAATCAATTTGGAGTAGGAAAGTCCACTGTTGGGGCTGTATTACTCCAAGTGTGCAGGGCAATAAATTGCATCCTGCTGCGGAGGACCATGACTCTGGGAAATGTGCATGAAATAGTGGATGGCTTTGCAGGGATGGGTTTCCCTAACTGTGGTGGGGTGATTGATGGCACGCACATTCCAATTTTAGCACCAGACCACCTTGCTTCTGAATACATCAATAGGAAAGGATACTTCTCCGTGGTGTTGCAGGCGCTTGTGGATCACCAGGGGCGTTTCACAGACATCAATGCAGTCTGGTCTGGAAAGTTTCGTGACACATGCATCTTCAGGAACAGTGGCCTGTACAGAAAGCTGCAGGCGGGGACTCTCTTTCCAGACCACAACATCACAGTGGGGCAGGTGGAAATGCCCATAGTAATCTTGGGAGACCCGGCTTACTCCTTACAGCCCTGGCTCATGAAACCTTACACAGGGCACCTGGACAGCAGCAAAGAGCGTTTTCACAACAGGCTCAGCAGGTGCTGCATGGTAGTCAAATGTGCCTTTGGCTGTTTGAAAGCTTGCTGGAGGTGTCTCATGGCAGGCTAGATCTTACCGAGGATAATATTCCCGTGGTCATAGCCGCATGCTGCACTTTGCATAATCTGTGTGAATCTAAAGGTGAAATGTTTGTTCAGGGTTGGAGCACTGAGGCAGAGTGCTTGGCTGCACTGTTTGAACAGCCAGATGCTAGGGCTGTCAGAGGAGCCCAGAGGGCTGCTATTAACATCAGAGAGGCTTTGAGGAACCACTTTGACAATGAGGGGCAGTAACACGTGACTGCTTTGGAGTTGCTTCCCTGTTGCATCCATGTATAATCTTTTGGGGCCCAAGATTCGTGCAACACAATGTTTTAGGAACCTGTTCCCGGGAGTGAATTGATTGCTATTCCCTTTTGTAGATCACAGAATAAAAATGCTGTACCATTAAATACCTTAGCCTTTATTTATTGTTAAAAAGGGTAAAACCTCACAACTGTGTGTAGCTCCAGCTATCATTGTGCAAGCTGTGAGAGGGGGTGGAGTGATGGGGAAACGCAGGAGTGCTGTGAAGTGAAAAGAAATCTGTGGGCATAGAGGAGGGTGGGGTTGGCAAAGAATTGTGCATTGGCTGCAGTGGCGCTCGAACTCGGATCTGCTCAGTCTGCAGCTGTATCAGAGACTTGAGCATCTCTATCTGATCCTCCATAACTTTTATCAACCGCTCTGTCGCTTGCCTAGAAAAAGCAGCATTCTCTTTTCTGTCCTGCCTTTTGGCTTCCCAGCACTCTTTCCGTTCCCTGGTCTGTCTCTCATCGTGCTGTATAACCTCACAGAAGATGTCTTCTTTACTGCACCTAGTTTTTTTTCTTATCTGCCACAGCTGGTCTATGGAGGTGTGTGGTGTGTTCTTCAAGGTCTGTGCTGAACAGAAGCGGGATTGTTACATTCCAGCAAACGATTGAAACATTTTAGTAAAAAGGGCATTTTGCTAGTAGAAATCACTTTCTCTCTGAGACTCTAGGCAAGCACACAGCTCTGCGAGCACCCCAATCATGGTGAGTTTCGGGAGTGGGGAAAGGCGGTTGTGCATATGGACAAAAAGGTCATTCATGGCTTGCGGGGTACCTTAGCAGAGATCTCATTGTAAAATTATCCCACAATTTTTCACAGGCGGCCAACCTGCTGGTTGACATCTCGCTGCTGAGGGTGACCAGAGAAACCAGAGCTCTGCTGCTGAATGCTTGCGGTTTTCACCCCGGTCTATATGCAGCTCAGCTATGTGCTGTTTTAGTCCCAGCTCCAGTGATTGCTAAATGGTATGGGACAGTTTCCTACAATGGGGGAACTAACAAGGCTGCAATCCCTTGGAATCTGTGGCAGAGGATTAACCAGTACCTCTTGGAAACTTTCCAGAGCCACTCTCTGGAGGATTCCCTGCAGGTCTCGATGTTCATCGATACCCTGCTTGGCCATGCAGATTAGCTACACTGGGCAATGTCCAACTCACAGAAAACCTGCCTCCCACTTTTCAATTCCCTATATAAGCCACAGCAACTTGTCTGGCATCTCATCTGCTTCCTGCTCCCCGTTTAGCACTTCTGGAGTGGAGAAAAGTTCCTGGCTGCCTGCCCCACTGGGCAACCCTGCTGGGAACAATGCATCCTCTTCTAGCTCGACTTCTTCATCCACAATTTCAGCCTCTGGGTTACCTCCTTTTCAGCTGCATGCGAAGTATCCACGGGGCAATCGGTGATGAAGATGGGGTCACCACCGAGGATAGCATTCAGCTCCTTATAGAAGCGGCAGGTCTTAGGTGCACCACCGGAATGATGGTTCGCCTCCCGCGCTTTATGGTACGTCTGCCTCAGCTCCTTTATCTTCGCTCTGCACTGTTGCATATTCCGATCATAGCCCTTTTCACACAGCCCTGAGAAATTTGCCCATATGTGTCCCGATTCCTATGGGTCACTCACAGCTGTGACTGAACAGACTCCTCTCCCCATATACTGATCAGATCCAATTAAGCAGTACTCCAAGCGGGAGTGCGTTTGGTGCAATAGCCAGCCAGGCTCACCTGGGAAGCTGGCTAACAGGAAATGAGATTTAAAAATCCTGGGGCTTGCAAGGGGGAGGGGCGGGATGGCTGCAGGGCAGCGGAGTTCAAACCGCTGACCAGAATGGCAGCATGGGAATTGTGGGACACTTTCTGAGGCCAATAAAATCGAAAAAAAACACTGTGGTATCTACACTGGCTGTTTGTCGACAATAAAGGGAGGGGAAAGACAAAAGTCTCTCACAGGGGTGGAAGTTTTTTTTAAAGTGTGTATTAATGTTTCAATTTCAGTTCAGATTTCCAGCCAACGACTAAATTGGCAACCCTGCATGTAACTGAGGTGTTGGGGACAATCGGAGGGAGTCTAGGGAAATCCCATAAGGATGATGAAGACTTAAGTCCAAATTCTGCCCCTACTGAAGCTAATGGATGTCCTGTCACTTACTTCATTGCCCTTAAAGTACAATTCATTTTCAGCTGGCTTTAAAATGGAATGAAAGGATAAAGAACCATGTATGGCAGAGATCAGATTTCCTGTTAGGACACAGGAAGTGTTAGCTAGTGTGTAGATAAGAATGGAAACAGTTGTTTAAACACTGGTATCTCTTAGAGTGAATGCAGGTCCAAATAATACATACCCATGAATATTAAGGGAAATGGGAGTAGAAATTAAATCCCAATGTGCTGTTTAAATGATCAGATTCTGGGGTAAACATAATTCAAGATAAAGGTTAGGAAAGATTGGCAAGCATTTAGAGTAGCCTAGTTACCTCACAACAGTTGTGACTGAGAATATTAGCAGTCAGTTTTTCAGAATTTTGTGAAGGAACACCTTGAAAAACTTAATTTTATAAGAGCCAATCAAGCTGGATTTAGGAGAGGGAGATCTTGGTTCATTATCTTCTTGCATTTCTTCAAGGATTCAGTATCACTGCCATGATTGGCACAGCTAATACAGGAGACATAATACAGAATAAATTAACATTAAAAAAAAAAACATTTAAGGTCCCATGGTGATGGTATAGTGAAGACTCTCTGTGTGGGAGGGGAAAATAGTTTAATGGATAGAAATCAGTCTCAGAAACAAGTAACTGAGTGACTGTTAGAAAATGGTGCATTTCCTTTGGGGTCAGTTATGAGCCATCTTTTTGTTGATTGCTGTATCTAATTATGATGGATAGCAATATCAATTGTAAGATAACTATTTGCTGAGGATACTGAAATTGAAGATAAATAAATTGAAGAATATTCAGGGAGATTTATCTCTAAGATGATAGTGTAGGTAGACTGAAAATAAAGTGAATGCAGACAAACTTAAATTAATACTGTGGAATACACAGATTAAATGGAACAGTGATATAGCGAACCAAGCAGCCCTGGGATTTAGGAGTCAGTGCATGAAATCCTTGTACTCATCAGCTCAGGGTATGACTCCAGTAAAAATGAGTAAATGGATTGTAAGATCTTTTCTACCTCCTCCAAATATCTCCTCAAGATCCACTGCTGGCTTGGCGCTTATATGAAATGAGTTGATTGAGGGTAAGATAAGGATAGCTGGATTTACTGTTTATAATTATCAGAAAAAAAGTGACCATATAGTCAAATAGACAAATTTTACATATCCCTTTCCTCCTCCTTTTGTATGTTAAATGTCATCTTAGATTGTAAATTCTTCAGGGCCAGGGCACATGTGCTTATGTGGCTTTCAGTGTAAAGGATCCCCATTTTGACTGAGAGATTTAGGTGTGGCCATAATACAAATAATCTCCCCAAAGCCAGTGCAACATGTTTATTTAGCTGAGGCAAGCTTATCACTATTCTTGCTTGTGCAGTGAGGGTTTTCTTTGCTTTATCTGAGGGAGCTGTGGCCTTTTTGCAACAAGATTCAAATCTCCGTTCTAGGATACACAGCAGCTGAAACACAAGTCCAGCCACGAAGATTGCATTCAACCACACTGTAGGCCCAGCTGCCGGGGTCTCCAGTTCCTGTATCATTGCCCTCTCCAGTCAGTGAGCATTGCTGGAAGCGCTTCAGAGATCAGGATTTTAGTCATTTTCATTCTGCTGTTGCTCACATACGCAGGGCACAGCAGAGAGAGAGAGCAGAGTAGAAGGAAATAAAAAGGGAGGAGTGAGAACAGAGACAACACAGAGGAAAAGAGAGACTCTCATATTTGCACAGCTCTTTCACCTTTAGGTCAATGGATGAATGCAGCCCAAGTTAATGGGAGGAGATAGGCCAAGAACAAAACATCAGATTTCATGAGGTGTAGGGAGATTAGGTTCACATTTGAATTCATGTTGCTGGATCTCTCTCACCCCCACCCTCCAATTCTGGTTCCAGGTGATAACTAGAACAGTAGAAGAACCTATGTTCAGGTTTGGATTTGGATTAGGCTAAAATCTCATGTTTGGCCCAAGATGGTGGCAGTCTCACAAACTAATGATTTCATGAGATTTTTCACTGCAACTATTTATTTTGCACTGAAATCTCACCAGAATGTGCTACTAATTAATAACAAACCTTACCCTGGCCGTGGCCTTGGCCTTGAGCCCCAAATTCTCTCCTAAATGAGATCCAAACACCATCTCCTTGGCTTTTCTGTAGGTGATGATGACCAAAAGTTGTTGACATCTAATGATTGTAGGATGGCTTGTGTGAAATGAGTTGGTGGTTCCAGTCCAGTTCATGGTGGGCAGGTGTTCACAGCACCAGAAACACCATTGCATTGCAAGTGGCATTAATTAACAAGATCACACCTTTGTAGTGCAGTGTGGAGAACTAAAAGCCTGTGTGGGCATGAACACTGTGTACTTCTCTCCCTCAGACCTTTGTCTGAAGCACAAAGGTCAAGTTAGAAACCCAACAGCCACTGTCAGTGCTGTACCTGTTGTCTTGGTAGATAGAGGAACTTCAGCCTCTATGCTTCATGTGAATGTAAGGCTGTGAAAGGAACTGAAACACTCAAGAAAGAGCTCGAGTCTGACCGCATTCAGGAGCCAACCATTTATTTTAGCATTTCTTGCCACTCACTGTAAAGTGAGTTGTCTTTCCCTGGCAACACCCCTGAACAAAATCTGATAAGAGCCAATTGTGGCTGGCTGCAGCTGTGTGTGGTGGTGATAGACAGTTTTCTTCCCTTTAAAAAGATAAGAATATCTGAATCACCTCTTCCTGTTGCCTCAGGCTTTTTACTGAGCTCCACCAGCTCTTGAAGTGATAGTACATCATAGAAGATCAGGGTTGGAAGGGACCTCATCTAGTCCAACCCCCTGCTCAAAGCAGGGCCAACCCCAACTAAATCATCCCAGCCAGGGCTTTGTCAAGCCTGACCTTAAAAACCTCTAAGGAAGGAGATTCCACGACCTCCCTAGGTAACCCATTCCAGTGCTTCACCACCCTCCTAGTGAAAAAGTTTTTCCTAATATCCAACCTAAACTTCCCCCACTGCAACTTCAGACCATTACTCCTTGTTCTGTCATCTGGGACCACTGAGAACAGTCTAGATCCATCCTCTTTGGAGCCCCCTTTCAGGTAGTTGAAAGCAGCTATCAAATCCCCCTTCATTTTTCTCTTCTGCAGACAAAATAATCCCAGTTCCCTCAGCCTCTCCTCATAAATCATGTGTTCCAGCCTCCTAATCATTTTTGTTGCCCTCTGCTGGACTCTTTCCAATTTTTCCACATCCTTGTAGTGTGGGCCCAAAACTGGACACAGTACTCCAGATGAGGCCTTACCAATGCCGAATAGAGGGGAATGATCATGTCCCTCGATCTGCTGGCAATGCTCCTACGTATACAGCCCCAAATGCCATTAGCCTTCTTGGCAACAAGGGCACACTGTTGACTCATATCCAGCTTCTTATCCACTGTAACCCCTAGGTCCTTTTCTGCAGAACTGCTGCCTAGCCACTCGGTCCCTAGTCTGTAACAGTGCATGGGATTCTTCCGTCCTAAGTTCAGAACTCTGCACTTGTCCTTGTTGAACCTTATCAGATTTCTTTTGGCCCAATCCTCTAATTTTTCTAGGTCCCTCTGTATCCCATCCCTACCCTCTAGCGTATCTACCACTCCTCCCAGTTTAGTGTCATCTGCAAACTTGCTAAGGGTGCAATACACGCCATCCTCCAGATCATTAATGAAGATATTGAATGAAACCAGCCCTAGGACCGACCCTTGGGGCACTCCACTTGATGCCGGCTGCCAACTAGACATGAAGCCATTGATCACTACCAGTTGAGCCCAATGATCTAGCCAGCTTTCTATCCACCTTATAGTCCATTCATCCAGCCCATACTTCTTTAACTTGCTGGCAAGAATACTTGCCCAGGATCATGGACTAAAGTCAGCTGTGGCGTAAGCAGCCCTACTAAAGCCAATGTATTGCCTCTGCTTACGCCACACTGAATTTGGCCCTGTCTCTTAGTAAGCATTTCTGCATTGACAGTCTTAATGCACAGTGCTATATTCTAGATAACATCCCCACTTCATGGCATCAGAATCCTTACTGGATAAGCAGTCCCCCAAGAAGTTCTGTTTGTCTCCATACAGTCAGTGCAATACCAAAAAGCCAGAGCGCACAGGAGAAGGAAACTTATGCATTGTTGCTCTTGCATTTTTGTTAAGGAAAATAAATGGCCACTGATTGTGACATTGATGCTAATGACTGGGAATATTTTGGATCAAATATTTCATTTTCACAAAGGTCAGCCCTTTCTAAGGCTGACCTTTGTGAAAGGGGGGAGGGATAGCTCAGTGGTTTGAGCATTGGCCTATTAAACCCAGGATTGTGAGCCCAATCCTTAAGGGGGCCACTTAGGGATCTGGGGCAAAATCAGTACTTTGTCCTGCTAGTGAAGGCAGGGGGCTGGACTTGATGGCCTTTTAAGGTCCCTTCCAGTTCTAGGAGATAGGATATCTCCAGTAAATTTTTTTTTATGCTTGCCTTTATGTGCTGTTACAATAGAATCTTTATTATCCAAACACCCATTAACTGACCCTACAATTTTAATGAATCACCATTGTTGTAGTGACTTGGATCATTCCACCCAGACTTCCAACAACGTGAGCATATTAGGTGTCACCAGGAAGTGATAGCATTTGTATTAGGCACAATTACAAGCTGTGTGGTCCAGCCTGTAGCGATGCAAACTGAGAGACAGGAGAGCTGGGTTCTATTCCCACCTCAGCTACTGATTTGCTTTGTGATCTTCCCTTCTTTGTCTCACTTTCCCCATGTGTAAAATGGGAATACTGACCTTTGCACGCCTTTGTAAACTGTTTTGAAATCTCGAGGTGAAAAGTACTATAGAAGAGTTAATTATTCTTAATACAGATTTTTAGGGCCTCTTCATGCACGTGGCCACGTTTACATAAGAACATAAGAACGGCTGTACCAGGTCAGACCAAAGGTCCATCTAGCCCAGTATCCTGTCTACCGACAGTGGCCAATGCCAGGTGCCCCAGAGGGAGTGGACCTAACAGGCAATGATCAAGTGATCTCTCTCCTGCCATTCATCTCCATCCTCTGACAAACAGAGGTTAGGGACACCATTCCTTACCCATCCTGGCTAATAGCCATTAATGGACTTAACCACCATGAATTTATCCAGTTCTCTTTTAAATGCTGTTATAGTCCTAGCCTTCACAATCTCCTCAGGTAAGGAGTTCCACAAGTTGACTGTGTGCTGCGTGAAGAAGAACTTCCTTGTATTTGTTTTAAACCTGCTGCCTATTAATTTCATTTGGTGGCCCTAGTTCTTGTATTATGGGAATAAGTAAATAACTTTTCCGTATTCACTTTCTCCACATCACTCATGATTTTATATACCTCTATCATATCCCCCCTTAGTCTCCTCTTTTCCAAGCTGAAGAGTCCTAGCCTCTTTATATTTATAATTGAAGTGGCGTGTGTCCCTCTGGAGAGAGAATATAAGCACTGGCTTTTGCACAGCAAGGACTGCACAGGCCTGTGGGCTGGGAAAATTCAGAGATATTCCCCCATCAAGAAAACCCCAAAGGGGAGAGCAGGTCTAGACAACATGGGGGTGAAAAAGCCAGGGGCCAGTCTGCACTAGCAAGTCCTCCATTTTCTGTTATCTCTGGTGGTGCTAGAGCTGCACTAATGGTAGTTCACTGGTGTGAGTTGAAGAAAAGGAGGTAAAGATGGAGGAAAGGAAACAAGTGTCAAGAGAAACTTCAATAGGATAAACTTGTTGGTCATGTGACACTTTCCCGTCTCCTTGAATCCTTTTGTACTTGGTTTATGTCCCATTCCAGTGTTGAGATGATATGTTTTTTTCAAACACAAAGAGTAGCCATATACTTTTAGTCTGAAGACTTTTATTTTAGATAAAGGAAAACAATAAAGAAACCCAAAAGAGCAAATGTAACTTCTCCATGGAAGAGCAGTGTGTGTATGTGTGTGTGTGTGTGTGTCATCTGTAGCAACTTTAAGAACAAAATGGCTACTGGCTCTGTGTTAACTTTTTTTTTAAAGTTGTTCTTACAACTTTACATGGGAAACAGAGACATTATGATTTTGCGGCTACACACACCACAGATATTAGTTCCTGACTATATATTTTAAAAAAGACAAAAAGGTGTTGGTAGAAATATTTCAAAGCAATATAATCAGAAATGACTAACCAAATGTGAAAAATAATTAATTCCTTTAAGCTGTGAGTCATGATTTCTCACTGTGCATGCATTACTATTACTGGCATAGAATAAAACACATTCCAATGTACCATGGCTACCAGCATTGAGTCTAATTAATCACTGAAGAGTCATTTTTAACAGTCAGAAAAATGAAGATACAACTTTCAGAAGAAACTGTGATAAGGAATGGTTTGTGGAAGGAATGTTGAATTTCAGCAGGTCTGCTCAGGAAGAATTCCAACCTGGAAAGAATATTGGGATTTGCAAATAGACTTGGAAGTACAACTCAGTGCTATCAGAAACAACTGCATCCTGGCAATGTGAAGGATGTAAATCCAGAGATTTTCTAGCTCTTCTGCTATTCGAAGTAGTGCTCTCTAATATGAAAGCTCCGGTTCCTACTCACCATAGAAAGTGCTTTCTCAAATCCCTTATTGCCTGCTCCTTATATTCAGATTGCTACAGAGTGGTTGTGAGGTACTAGACCCCAGCTGTTATCAACCACATACAGAGGACACTAGAAGAAGACTAGGAATTAACAGAGATTTTGGGAGAGATGGTAAAAGAATACCTACCTTACGCCAGTCAAAGAAAACTGTTCTTCAGCAGACAAAGGAAACCCTGCAGGGTTAAGTTGACCAATAAATAAAAAGCTACAAGGAGTCCGGTGGCACCTTAAAGACTAAAAGATTTATTTGGGCATAAGCTTTTGTGGGTAAAAAACCCACTTCTTCAGATGCATGGCTGTCATTCCAGAACAGTACAGCTTACTTGTCACTTGTAGGCAATAATCTGCTGACCAGGAGGATGAAGCTGCTGCTGGTGGTTTTGGCATTACCTAGGATTGTATGTGTCTGTGGACATGCTTTTTGTTTTGTATTGCAGCTCCTTAGCTGTTTCATTTTTGTGATCTTTGTTCTTTATGGATTTATTCCCCTCTCTCCCCTCCCCCCAACCCCTGCCTTTTACCCCCTGGGCCCTTATGCATGAAATTGATTGGGTTCAAATGAAGGAATGGTCAAGTTACCTAGCTACCCAGTCTAAATTTTCGAGCACTTTTTTCAGATTTAGATTAGATTCCAATGGAACTTCTCTGCTTAATTGTACTGATGAAGAGACTGTCACAATAGCTCCTAAATGCCCTGGTTTGTGCAAAAACAGTTATAAAACTTTTGTTTAAAACAACAACAAAACTCTGTTTAAGACTGTCAGTAAGGGCAGCATTCTCCATTATCCATAGTGCCAATCTCTATTGGACTGTATTTGTGGTTTGTTCATGGAACTTCTATTGGCATTCTCTGGAGTTGATACAGAATGGAAGAGGAGAAGAGCAAAGAAATTCTTTGTATTTTTAAGAACAGTCAGTTAAATGTGTAGTGGGAGGGCAAGGGGAAAAGAGTATGGTCTAAACCAGGGATCGGCAGCCTTTGGCACACTGTCTGTCAGGGAAATCCACTGGCGGGCCGGGACGGTTTGTTTACCTGCAGCGTCTGCAGGTTCAGCTGATCGCAGCTCCCACTGGCTGCAGTTTGCCGTTCCAGGCCAATGGGGCCTGCGGGAAGGGTGGCCAGCACATCCCTCAGTCTGTGCCATTTCCCGCAGCCCCCATTGGCCTGAAACGGCAAACCGTGGCCAGTGGGAACTGTGATCGGCTGAACCTGTGGACGCAGCAGGTAAACAAACTGGCCCCTTGATAATCCTTCATGTAGGAACGAATGACATGGCTAGGTTCTCGTTAGAGAGAATCAAGGGAGATTATGCCAGGCTGGGGAAGACTCTCAAGGAGATAGAGGCTCAGGTTATCTTTAGTGGGATTCTGCCTGTTCCGAGGGAAGGGCAGCAAAGGGCTGATAGGATCGTGAGGATAAATAGTTGGCTAAGGGAGTGGTGCTATAAGGAGGGCTTTGGGATGTATGGCCACTGGGAGGCTTTCGGGGACAGACACCTGTTCTCGCGGGATGGGCTTCACCTGAGTAGGGAAGGAAATAGACTTCTGGGAGGGAGGCTGGCTCATCTTATCAAAAGAGCTTTAAACTAGGAAGTTTGGGGAGATGGTTGGGAGATGCACAGTTAATCTCCACGCCAGTTTCCGGTATTGAAAAGCTGAGTGTAATAAGAGGAGACATAGCCGGGGAGATGAGATTGGACATAGGAGGGACAGGGGGGACGAACACAAAGAGGCCCGCAACATACAGTGCTAGTAATGGGAGACAGGCTAAACGACATACATTAGGCTGTTTGTACACCAATGCGAGAAGCCTAGGTAATAAAATGGAGGAATTGGAGCTCTTGGTCCGAGAATTGAAACCGGATATCGTAGGAATAACTGAAACGTGGTGGAATGGCAGTCACGACTGGAACGCAGGTATGGAGGGGTATGCGCTGTTTAGGAAAGACCGGGATAAAGGTAAAGGTGGGGGGGGTGGCATTGTATGTCAATAGTGAAATAAGCTGTAAAGAAATAATAGTGGATGGAATAGATAACACAGAGTCCATCTGGGCGATACTCAAGCTGGGTAAAAGTACTACTAGAGCCTCTCTGGGGATAGTGCTTGGGGTGTGCTATAGACCGCCGGGATCGACCCAGGATATGGATAAGGAATTGTTTAATGTATTAAGGGAGGTAAATACTAATAGAAACTGTGTAATTATGGGGGACTTTAACTTCCCGGATATAGATTGGGGAACAAACGCTAGTAGCAATAATAGGGCTCAGATGTTCCTAGATGTGCTTGCGGATCAATTCCTTTATCAAGTGGTAGCTGAGCCGACGAGGGGGGAGGCCATTTTAGATTTGATTCTGGTAAGTAGTGAGGACCTTGTTGAGGAAGTGGTAGTGGGGGACAACTTGGGCTCCAGTGATCATGAGCTAATTCGCTTTAAACTAAATGGAAAGAGTACCAGAATTAAGTCAAAGACTAGGGTTTATAATTTTAAAAAGGCCAATTTTAACAAATTAAGGGGACTGGTAAGGGAAGTGGATTGGGCAAACGTATTAAGGGACCTAAAGGCAGAAGAAGCCTGGGATTACTTTAAGTTAAAGATGCAAGAGCTGTCAGAGGCCTGTATCCCCAAAAAGGGAAAAAGATTACTAAGCAAGAGACTTAGACCGAGCTGGATGAGCGACCGGCTGAAAGGGGCGATTAGGAAAAAACAGAAAGCGTACAAAGAGTGGAAGAGGGGAGGGATCAGTAAGGAAACTTACCTTAGTGAAGTCAGAGAATGTAGAGATAGAGTGAGAAAGGCCAAAGGCCAGGAAGAGTTGGACTTAGCGAGGGGAATTAAAAGTAATAGTAAGAGGTTTTACAGCCATATAAATAGGAAGAAAGCAAAGAAAGAAGAAGTGGGACCGCTGAAGACTATAGCCGGAGAGGAGATTAAAGATAATCTAGGCATGGCGCAATATCTCAATGAATATTTTGCATCGGTGTTTAATGAGGCCAATGAAGGTATTAGGGATACTAGCACCGTTACAGAGGGGCATACGGGATGGGGGATTACCGCATCCGAGGTAGAAACAAAACTAGAACGCCTTAATGGGACTAAGTCGGGTGGACCGGACGATCTTCATCCGAGAATATTGAAGGAATTGGCGCGGGAAATAGCAGGCCCATTAGCGACTATATTTAATGAATCTGTAAACTCGGGGGTAGTCCCGTTAGACTGGAGAATAGCCAATGTGGTTCCTATTTTCAAGAAAGGGAAAAAAAGTGACCCGGGTAACTATAGGCCTGTTAGTTTAACATCAGTAGTGTGCAAGGTGCTGGAGAAGATTCTGAAAGAGAAACTAGTTGAGGACCTTGAAGTTAATGGCAAATGCGATAAATTACAGCATGGTTTTACGAAGGGCAGATCGTGCCAAACGAATCTGATCTCCTTCTTTGAGAAAGTAACGGACTTATTAGATAAGGGAAATGCGGTGGACCTAATATACCTGGATTTCAGTAAAGCGTTTGATACAGTACCCCATGAGGAATTATTGGTTAAAATGAAAAACATGGGGATCGATATGAAAATCCAGAGGTGGATAGGGAATTGGTTAATGGGGAGAATGCAGCGGGTCGTATTAAAGGGTGAATTGTCGGGTTGGAGGGAGGTTACTAGTGGAGTGCCTCAAGGTTTGGTTTTGGGACCCATCTTATTTAATCTATTTATAACTGACCTCGGGACCGATTGCAAGAGTGGGCTGATAAAGTTTGCGGATGATACGAAGGTGGGAGGAGTTGCAAACTCGGAGGAGGATAGGGATACTCTGCAGGGAGACTTGAATGAGCTTGTGAATTGGAGTATCAGAAATAGGATGAAATTTAATAGTAAAAAGTGTAAGGTGATGCACTTGGGGAAGAATAATAACAATTTTGGTTACAAGATGGGGACGCATTGGTTAGAAGTAACGGAAGAGGAGAAGGACCTAGGGGTCCTTGTGGACCGCAGGATGACTATGAGTCGGCAATGTGACGTGGGGGTGAAAAAAGCCAATGCGGTCTTGGGATGTATTAGGCGAGGTATATCTAGTAGAGATAGGGAGGTCCTGCTTCCGTTGTATAAGGCGCTGGTGAGACCTCATTTGGAGTACTGTGTGCAGTTCTGGTCTCCAATGTTTAAAAAAGATGAACTCAAACTGGAACGGGTGCAGAGAAGGGCGACTAAGATGATCAGAGGAATGGAAAACCTGTCGTATGAAAAGAGATTAGAGGAGCTTGGGTTGTTTAGTCTGACAAAGCGAAGGCTGAGGGGGGATATGATTGCTATCTTTAAATATATCAGAGGGGTTAATACAAGGGAGGGAGAGGAATTATTCCAGTTTAGTACTAATGTGGACACGAGAACGAATGGATACAAACTGGCCGGGGGGAAGTTTAGGCTTGAAATTAGACGAAGGTTTCTGACCATCAGAGGGGTGAAATATTGGAACGGCCTTCCGAGGGAAACGGTGGGGGCGACGGACCTGTCTGGTTTTAAGATTAAGTTGGATAAGTTTATGGAGGGAATGGTTTAATGATAAAACATAGTAGCCAAGGAAAACCAAGCAATGGTACATGAACAGCATAATGGCCAACAAGGGTCAGGCTAGAGACTCTTGCCTATATGCTCGGGGTATTACTGATCGCCATATTTGGGGTCGGGAAGGAATTTTCCTCCAGGGTAGATTGGCTGAGCCTCTGGAGGTTTTTCGCCTTCCTCCGCAGCATGGGGCAGGGATCACTAGCAGGAGGGTCTCAGCCGATTGAAGTCACTAAAACACAGGATTGGGGACTTCAACGGTAGAGTCCAGGGAAGGGTCTTGCGGCCTGCAGCATGCAGGGGGTCAGACCAGATGATCATAATGGTCCCTTCTGACCTTAATGTCTATGAGTCTATGAGTCTATGAGTCTGGCCCGGTCTGCCAGGGGCTTTTCCTGGGGCACTGCATGCCAAAGGTTGCCGATCCCTGGTCTAAACCTATCACTTCAAGCTATGCTTTCCATACTGCCTTGAATTTGGAAAGTATTTCTAAGGGAATCTCTCCTCCAGTCTAAACAAATGACTGGGTGAAGGGTTGGTTCTGGTTGGTTACACAAGCAGGAAGCTTCCCTGATTTTCTGTACCAGTCACAGAACAGATTAGAGCAGCCTAGGGGCTGACCTAGCTTTCACCAGCTGATTTGCTATGGTCCCTTTTCTGTCCCCAAAAGTGGATGCCTGGTGAGAGGTGTAAGAACTGGCTATGTATGCTGGGAATTTGCCGGTAATTTCTGTTCCCCTTTACCTGTTCACAGGTCAGAAAATCTGTTGTAAAATTATCTTACACCTTGAAACATGGAGCCAAATTCTGCTTTGTTACACTGGTGTAGATCTGGAGTAACTCAGTTTTGGAGTAAATTGGAGTAACCCCATTGGATTAAATGGGATTAATCAGAATTCTGATCAGGATGACAGAAGAATTGGGCCCATTGCTCCTAGAACTGCAATACTAAAATAGTCTCTTTGGCTGCAAACAGCAATATGTAACATCTAAAATTCAAATATGTTGGGAGCTGCTCTGACTACTGTTAATATTTCATTCTTTTAAAACTAGACTTGATTTCCTTTTGTACTGAATTACTGACAGCATATGTGTTGCTATATAAAATAGTGGAGACAGTCATCATTGCTCTTTAATATTCTCTCTGTGTTTTGTGACACAGCAGGCAATTTGGCAAATCAGTGAGCTTCTGAAAACCATGTCAGGACTGGAAGAATATCCCCAGAAATAAGGGTCCACAGCCAGGGAGGGAGGGCAGGTAAATAAGACTTTTGAGCACGGGCCTGTGGAAGGAAATAGATTAAGAAAGGAGGAGGATAGAGAAATTGGAAAGATTTGCATTTAATCTGAACAGTTCCATGTATCTCCAATTAGCAGACAAAAATACATGAAAATGTATGATGAATGATAAGTCTGCTTGGTCCCGTTCTCATTATACATACATCTGAGGTGGAACCAATGCCATTTATGAATAATTTAATTAAAATAACCATGTTTTATTTTTGTAGCATACAGAACTGTAAACACTAATTTAATAAGGCTGAGGATCATGAAATGCAATCTTAATTACTAGAAACTAGAATAATCAGCTGAACTGAGGCATTTCCAAGGAGTTAATTGTCTTACTTGCATTTACAGCTCCTGGGGTGGAACTAACATACTGAGAAAGTTAGCATAGTTATTACAGTGTATACTTCAATGTTTTGGAAGAGACCTTAAAAGTCAAAGAAGACCTTGCTGTTTTGTGTGACTATCAAATAGTCTGACACACCTTCCATGGCAGTAGAGCTTAGCCTGTGTTCTTCACTAAAATATCCTCTAATCCCAATGTAGAGCGGTTGTCTGCCAATCTCCTTCCCAGAGGTGGCTGCATTCTCAGTAGTTGATGCTCTATGTACAGTTTTATCCAGTAAGTTTTGTAAAGTGCTTTGGGATCCTTTGGGATGGAAGAAGCTATAAAAATGTTAAATGACACCATCATTGTTGCTATTGTTTCAAAGAAGACTTTAAGTTCTATTTTTTCATACAAATTATTATTCCTCCCTTCTTTTGAAATGCACTTTGCTTGGGCCGGATTGGGCTGCCATCGAAGTCAATAGCAAAACCCTATTGTCCTCAATGAGTTCAGGGTAAATGTCTTTTGATATTAAACCAATCTAATATCATGTTCCTAAAGATAAACATTGGATCCTACCTATATTTTAATCTAATGTTCAGTGTTGACTTATTTCAGAGTAACAGCCGTGTTAGTCTGTATCCACAAAAAGAAGAACAGGAGTACTTGTGGCACCTTAGAGACTAACAAATTTATTAGAGCATAAGCTTTCGTGGACTACAGCCCACTTCTTCGGATGCATATAGAATGGAACATATATTGAGGAGATATATATACACACATACAGAGAGCATAAACAGGTGGGAGTTGTCTTACCAACTCTGAGAGGCCAATTAATTAAGAGAAAAAAAACTTTTGAAGTGATAATCAAGCTAGCCGAGTACAGACAGTTTGATAATAAGTGTGAGAGTACTTACAAGGGGAGATAGAGTCAATGTTTGTAATGGCTCAGCCATTCCCAGTCCTTATTCAAACCGGAGTTGATTGTGTCTAGTTTGCATATCAATTCTAGCTCACCAGTCTCTCTTTGGAGTCTGTTTTTGAAGTTTTTCTGTTGTAATATAGCCACCCGCAGGTCTGTCACTGAATGACCAGACAGGTTAAAGTGTTCTCCCACTGGTTTTTGAGTATTTTGATTCCTGATGTCAGATTTGTGTCCATTAATTCTTTTGCGTAGAGACTGTCCGGTTTGGCCAATGTACATGGCAGAGGGGCATTGCTGGCACATGATGGCATATATCACATTGGTAGATGTGCAGGTGAACGAGCCCCTGATGGTATGGCTGATGTGATTAGGTCCTATGATGATGTCACTTGAATAGATATGTGGACAGAGTTGGCTTCGGGGTTTGTTACAAGGATAGGTTCCTGGCTTAGTGGTTTTGTTCAGTGATGTGTGGATCCCAAATACCACTTTCTCTTTCTCTTTGGAGTTTTAAGGCCAAAGAACAAAATTAGTTATTTCAAAACCTTGCCAGTTTTGGAGGAGCTGAGCTCTTGTTAGTATAGTACCTTTCCCTATGCCTTTATGTGGTTTCCTGTCTCTCCAAGATCTTTCTGGGGCTAGGGTTACCATATGTCCGGATTTTCCCGGACATGTCCGGCTTTTGGGGGCTCAAATCCCCGTCCGGGGGGAAATCCCCAAAAGCCGGGTATGTCCGGGAAAATCGGGAGGCTCGGCCGGGGCCTCTTTGTCCGGGGCCGGGGGCATGGTGCCGGGCCAGGCTGGGCACGGGGCCGGGGTCGGGGAGTGAGCCGGGGGGTGCGCCGGGCCGGGAGCCGGGGTCGGGGAGTGAGCCGAGCCGGGGTCGGGGAGTGAGCCGGGGGGTGAGCCGGGGTCGGGAGCCGGGGTCGGGGAGTGAGCCGGGCCGCGAGCCGGGGTCGGGGAGTGAGCCGGGCCGCGAGCCGGGGTCGGGGAGTGAGCCGGGGTCGGGAGCCGGGGTCGGGGGGTGCGCCGGGGTCGGGGAGTGAGCCGGGCCGGGGTCGGGAGCCGGGGTCGGGGAGTGAGCCGGGCCGGGAGCCGGGGTCGGGGAGTGAGCCGGGCCAGGGTCGGGGAGTGAGCCGGGGGGTGAGGTTTTAGTTGGGGGCTTCACTGGTCATTCAGTGACAGACCTCCAGCGCATCATCAGAGATCTACAACCTATCCTGAAAGATGATCCTTTACTCTCACAGATCTTGGGAGACAGACCTGTCCTCGCTTACAGACAACCCCCCAACCTAAAGCAAATACTCACCAGCAACCACACCAGTTTTTTCTATAAAGGAGAATTGCATGAATGCAAGGTCTGGATATTTCAAACCGTGTCCTACTCTGTAAAACTGAACTACCGGAGACTCAGACTTGAGGCATCAGAAAGCAGAGGGTTTGTACCCTAAATATAAAATAAATGGAACATTTTAAAACTATATCTACAGTACCTGCCAGCACCTTTGTTACTGTGGAATAAGGTGAGATGACATTGAATCTGTTCTGGAAGTGACACTCCTTTCAGTATATCCATCTCTCTGTTTCTTTTCATTACCAGAATACTCGTTCTGTGGCTCATCATATAGACTGGGGAAAAAAAAGGAATAGAAATTGGTGCCTGAGTCGTCTTTTTATCCTTTCATTGTGACCACATACATTCACATACATAATGCATGTTTCTAGTGTACACCAAGGGCCAAATTCATCTCTGTTTTTTAATTCCATTGTCTATATGTTCTGAGAGTTCCGTCTTTGAAATATGGGAAATACTGTGGTTTTCAAATTAGACAAGTGATTCTTCAACTCCTAGCTAGTCTTAAAATGTTCATGTTTTAAAATCAAAATGAAACTGCACACTACCTCTGAAGGGCTAATGCCAATAAAACAGCACAGGATTACTAAAATAACCTTAATAAAGTGACATCTAGTGGCTACGCAGAGACTTATCATTGAAAGTATAAGATGAAGTTGTCTGGGAGGAGGAGAATCCTTACAACTGATGTGTGTGCAGTTTGTGACATGAACCTAGACATTCAGGGGAATAATCATGACAGGACGTAACAAGGGAATTGCTCTTCCTCACAGTCTGGCTGTTTCTGACGTAGGTTTTCAATACATGATTGAGAAATCTTCTACAATGAACTCTCCTCTAAAATATCTAACAGCATGGAATTATTGCTGCAACAAAACTATTGCTTCTTCAGTTGTTTCCATTTGATTTTCAAAAGTCACATAAGCTATGATATCAACAACTCCTCTCCCAGGTTTGATATTTGAGCCTGCAGGTAGCCAGTTGTAACTTATAAGTGTCTAGTATTTGTGCATGCAATCACTGGAAACAAGCCTCAGGCAATAAAACTTACTACATACATTTTTTAAAAATCTGATTCAGGTTTGGATGCAGTGGTGGAATGATCAGCTACTTTGACTCCTAATTGTTGGTACTAAAATATACTAACGTTTTGTAGAAAGGACGCTGGCTGGCTATTGCAGAGTTTGATGTCAAAGTTGTTAGTTTGGGTCAGTACAGGTGCAGCAATGAAATCACCCCCCCCCCCCTTTTTTTTTTTGAAGGAAAAAAATCTCCAACTTTTTCACCACCACCTGTTACCTGGTGATTCTGAGCCCATCTCATGGGAAGCAGTGTATCCTTGAGGTTAGAACTCAGGACTGGGAGTCCAGATCTGGCATGAAATCCTAGCCCCGTCAAAGTCAACTGAATCAGGATTTCACCACTAGATTTTAATTCCAGCTTTGACACTAACTCTGTGATTTTATATAAATCAACTAACCTCTGTTTCTCCATCTGTAAAATAGGGATAATATGATAATACTTTTAATTCTAAATATAACTTTCCAGGAGTGCTGCAAGGTTTTATTTAATTAGTGTTTACAAAATGCTTCGCCATTCTCGGATGTAAGGTGCTAGAGATGGGCTAAAGTAGTAGGGTCATTCAGTGACTGATGCATGACCCACCCACTCTTTGAATTTTAAAAACTTGTGTGCTGCTGAAACTAGAATTTTGTTTTTGTTTTTAAAGGGGATGTGTGATAAAAGCAGAGTTTAATGTCATCTTTCTCTCAGAAGCGGAGCATTTGACAGGGAATTGGAGAGCAGCATTATAATCTCACCGTTGTCCTTTCTATATAACAATACTAACATGCATGTTTTACTGCTTAAAAGGTGAGTTACTGCCTCATACTTGTGTCTAAAACAACAAACCAAAGAGACATCTCTCCTCCTTATGCATTTTGAGTCTCAGCATTCTTTCATTAAATACACGTGCCACTGATGTTGTCAATGACCTATACACTTGTGCCAATTTCTGCTCTCATGTGCAACCTTTACACCTCATTGACTGCCAGGGATAGAAGTGAGGGCAGAGTCTGGTGGCTCAGAAATACTGAGAATGACCCAGGTTTCAACAATATTTGTAATGTTTATACTGAGTTTATAGCTTCTTTGCTGTATTTTATTTCATCTCATGCATATCCATTTGCCTTGGGTCTCTTAAATAACGGTTGCTTAATATTAACAAGGCCAAATTTGCCAAGTGTATTGGAGTGTTGTGTGTTTAAAATAGATCATGGACTTTAGAGAGAAGTTTGATGTTTTAGGTCTTTTAAATCTGACCAACTAAAGCACTGCTGTAACTTACTATGTTTCTTGTTCAGAAATCACAGAACCATGGTCATCTCTGGCAACTTTGGGAGAAGATTGCTATGAAAGAGCAAATGATTTTTTTTTATTATAATAAGCACAGTATTTCTAGTAAAACTGACATGATACAGAACAGATTCTAAATTCGTTTGGCTTCTCTGTTGGGACTCTAGATTTACACCATTTGTAAGTGAGGGGAGAATCAACTCCCAAGCTTCTGGATTTATTAGTAGGTTTTTTATTCTAATTATATAAAATAGAATTAGGTTGTGGAAGAGAAATGGAATAGAGCTGCTGGTTTCCAACCCTAATAGGTGGAAGCATATTACGAGGATTTCAGAACTGAATGAAGAAGTTCTGATGATATAGAATACATGAGTGCTTAAAAAAAATCAATCTGTTCTGAACTGAATATTTGAATTCAAACTTTAATCTGAAGATGAAGTTGTTTGTGTTAAATCTGAAGTGGCTTGTGCAGCTGTGAATCAATAGGGTTTTAGAAAGACAACCCTGGGAGTCAGGAAACTTAGAAAAATAACAGGAAGCCCACACTTCACAGAACGTGGGGCGGGTGAGCACCGGAAGGGCAAGCAGCGGCCAACTCTCTAATCGCACAAAAGCAAACACCCTTGCCCCACCCCTTCTCTGAGGCCCCACCCCACTCACTCCATCCCTCCCCTCTCCTCCGTCACTCGCTGTCCCCCACCCTCACTCACTTGCTCATTTTCACCGGGCTGGGGAGGGTCCCTTTTCGACCACATGTTCTAGTTGAAAAACAGACACCTGGCAACCCTAGGCAGCACGCTGGACGCAGCCCTGGAGCGCAGGCCCCATATGCCCTCACCTCAGCTTGGGGCCCCAGCCATGGCGGGGAAGAGTCCCCTGCAGCACAGCCCGGGAAGCAGGAAGGGGGCTGGGGACGGAGTGTGGGCGGGACCACGCAAGGCTGTTTGGGGAGACACAACCTCCCACTACCCACTGCCCATCATTCCAGGCCTTACTTTCCAGCCAGAACTTTGCCTAAAAAATGTCTTGGCTTCCTCTCAAGTCCATCATACAAAAGCTTAACTGGCTATCTTCTCACTTTTCTGGTCCCTTCTGCCTACTTTCTGGCTGCCTCTGATGTGCACACAGTTCCACCAAATTAATCCTCAGCCCTTGTACTGGCGTTCAGTCTAGTCTAGTCTTTAGATAGTCAGTCCCCAGCTGAATGTTTCCTATTGCTCTGGTTATCACTAAACAAAGGGAGAAGGTGGGTGAGATAATATCTCTTATTGGACCAACTTTTGACTAGATGAGAGCTGTTGAGGGGATCCTCCGGCACATGGATGTGAGATCAGAAGGGGATAAGTTTAGATCACCAGGGATCTTTTCCCCTCTGACTCAAGGCTCTGGACAAAGCTGAAGACTGCATGTGTTCCAGAGAGCTCATTCTGTTATCCACCAGTGCTACCTCTATTGCAACACAGATGGGACAGCTGCTGCTCACCTTCCCTTTCTAGCTGAATGCCAAGTGCTACAGCACACACTGTGCTTGTTAGCAACTAGCAGGAGGAAGAAAGGGAGTCCAGCAAATCAGCAATGATTTTTAAAGTTAGCTTTTGTTTTCATGTTTTGTAATGATTCTCCTTGCCCTAAACTTACAGCTGCTATTGTGTTTGAAAAGCTATCTTTGCATGAAACAGGACACTGATGACTGGTTTGATACTTAACAGCATCCCTCAGTTTCCCTAAAACCCTTTCTCTGGAGAGATCAGATGTTTCCTGTTTCAGAAAAAAAGAAAGGGAAAAGTCAAAACAGATATTTCATTGTGAGAAAAATCCAAACATGAGCTGTAATCTTCCTTGATAAATACCCCAGTGGTGTATACTGTCCTTTGCCCTGCCATTACACTATACTTTCTTTGTTCATTTTAATGTTTCCTACATCTCTGCACTGTATCTTCTCTGGGGTATTTAAAGCAGTATATCTACTTGTATATAACCCAGCCCTTCTCGCTCCTCTGTCAGTTGTCATTTTTTTTGTTTTGTCTCGTCAAATTTTTCAACAAAAAATTTTCACCTAAAACAACTTTTCATTGTTGTTTTGTGTGTGGATAATTTACCAGAGCTAATATTTCCCTTAAAAATAACTTGCAAATGCTTCATTCCAGTGGCAGAATGTCAGCTAAACAGTGACATGCCTCTTGTTTGTGCAGAAAGCTTGAAAATAATTTGCTCTCATTATACTGGATTCCAACATATAGTGGGAAAAGGGAAAAATCTAAACAATTTAAGTTTCATTGTGAGGCAAATCCAAACATGAGCCATAATCTTTGATAAATACCATAGTGGCAATAACTAGATGTTAATATTGAACACTTTTTATTTTAAAATGAGGCTGGGTTGCTTGAGGTTGCAGGACACTATAGCCAATGGTAAAAAGAATGAGGAGTACTTGTGGCACCTTAGAGACTAACAAATGTATTTGAGCATAAGCTTTGGTGGGCTAAAACTCAAATAAATTTGAGTCTCTAAGGTGCCACAAGTACTCCTCGTTCTTTTTGCTGATACAGACTAACACGGCTACCACTCTGAAACCTATAGCCAATGGTGGCTCAGATGTATATTTGCAAACATGCTTTCATTCAAGGTCCTTTTTTGCCTGTTCCTTTATGCTCTGAACCACTGATCAGACCCTGTGCTGTAGAATGGGATGTTCCAAACAAAATCACACCCACCATTAGTACCCCTCCCCCCTCCTTTTAACTGCTCTTTGAACTTTTTATCTCATCTTTGCAGCAAGCACAGTTACACACTTTCCCTGAAATACAGGCTTGCACTGGCCACTCAAATCAACAGCAATGTCTCTCTCCGAAGGGACTCTGTGATCTTTGCGGCTATTACTCTGACCTACAGAATTTGAGAAAATCATTGCCAGTTTTAAAAAAAAGAAAGGCCAACCTGCTGGTTGAGATGATCAATGTTCTACATCAGAAACTACCTTTGCTAATTAATTCACAGTCTGTGAGATTACCTAGCTAGCTGTTATGAAATGCATTTGTTACATAATATATTACATTTTAGGAATAGCAGAATGCACTTCGGTGAGCAGAATTCTGAATAGTTGATTTAAACCTTCTGCCTTTTTTTTTTTTTTTTAAATAATGCCTCTAAGCCCACCACTCCTGTGAAGTTCCTTTTCCTCACCCACTCAACTGACGGATACTGTGTAGGAGGAAGGGTTGTATTTAGGAAGGGTCAGCTGAAGATTCAATTCTCTAGCTGCTAGGTGTGTGGAACTCCCACTGGAGTGAATGGGAACTCTTCATAAGGTGCAGGCTCTGAGAAAACAGCTTACATTATTTCCTAATGCTGACAAAAAAGTTTCTATCTTCTGTGTGCATTACTAAGCAAACAGTGCAAACAAAAAGTACCTTTGACTTTCCAAACAGAGTCAGAGCTTGTTTGTAATACGAGATGGCCTGATCTACATCACCTAGGCAGAAACTAGTAGCACCCAATCCTTCGCAGACTTGTTGCTGGCCATATAAATCACCTGTAAGAGATCATATTACTGATATTCAAAGTTTTTGTTATTCTCTCTATATAAATTCAACTTTAAAACACAGAATGGACAAGTCAGTGTGTAAAGGGTTGAAATGTGTTGTATGCAGTGTATTCCTGAGCTAAATGGATGATGGTTTGATCCTATTCCAGTAAATAGTGTGGAGGTGGGGTAGGGTTATTGTTTGGTTGCTTTATTTTGCTTTGACAATCAGGACATTGGAACTTCTATTCCAGGAAAGATAAGATGTTTTATTTCAGGAACAATTGCTATTGATTTGAAGCAACATGGAATGCAATGATTTCAGGCTCACTTATCATAACTAAAATATTTTTTTCTCCCTTAATAATTTTAGCAGTAGCTTAACCTAATGCTAATTTAGGGCCTAATCCAATGCACATTACCAGACATGATGTTGCCAGACATTAAATGAATAACCGCATACATGATGAATTCTGTGTATTCAGATATAATGAGAAGTCTGAGTTTAATGAAGAAATTAAAGTTTAGATGGCAATTCCAATATACAATTGCATTCTGTGTTTCTAACTTGAGGGAAAACATTTCTTGCTGAAACATGGCAGGCTTATTCACATTAAAATATAGTTTGTTGATTTTAAATATTTTTTGTTTTTACATTCAGAACTCAAATGCTTAGTTGATCTCAGCTACAAAATAACTATTAAAAAATGAATTCAGCAAGAAATTATGGCTCCATGTAGGCAAAACAGTGAAGACACATACTTAAGTCCACATTATATTTAAACTCATGCTTAAATATTTTGCTTAATCAGGGCCTAGAACAGTCCTCAATGAAGACAAGAAGAAAGACTCATTGGCTTCAATGAACTTTGGATAAGGTCCCTCTTAGGTTCATACTCCACCATTTGGATATTTAGTATAGTAGGTAGATGTGCAAATGACCAGACAACTCCATAATGACTACACAGCATTGAATGTTAGAGAACAGGTTATTCCAGAGGAAATGGGCACTAGCTTGTCCCTTTTCAGGATTTCTGATGATGCAGTATGGCTGTGTGGTGGTTTGTATTGAATTACACCCACTTATTCACACCATATTCCCTTTGGGTGTTCATTTTACCAAAATGTGAAAGACTTGAGGAGGGGAGGGTCCCAGCAGCAGGTGCTAAATTAAGTGGAGGACACTGGTGACCTCTTAAATTCGGAAAGCCACATGTTGGACATCAACACTGCAGGCCTGATAGTATTACATTGCCCCCAAAGTTTGGGTTAACTGATAAACCTGTATCTGAAATTTCCTTGCTTTTATCTACTCATCATTAAATTAAATCTACTCATCATTAAATTAGGTGCCAAGGTAATGCAGGGGTCTCAAATTGGTCTCAGTACAGTGGGAGATATTATTTACTATACCACAGCTAGTTTAAATACCTACACATGTCATGGTGATTGGGACAGAATGAGAGACTTAATGTTAAATTATTTTGCCTTTAGTGACTTAATGTAGATATTAATTGTAATTTAACACAAATTATTTTAATTCAAGTGTATTGATGTTGGAAGAGATTATTTCTCTCTGGTGCTCATTTAATACCAAAGAGAAGAACATTCTTTTCCCCTTGTAATGGCTCACTTGAGGGGGAAAAAAGAGCAAATTAAAAAAATCTTCTATTGATATTGTAAACAATTGTGCTGACCTTGATAAGCAGGCAACTCATGAGGCACTTCCATCTAAGTAGAAAAATCTTCCATTGATATTGGTAACTTTAAAAGCTGTTCCAGACCTGATCTTATGCCAGTGAAACAATTATTGGTTCCTTTCAATGAAGTACAATGTCAATGGACTTCTTCTAGTTTAGACATTTGTAAGTGTCAGACACTTTGATGTTGTATAGACTTTTTGGACACCAAACAATATCAGTACAAAGGTATGGGACACTTCCTCTGTAGTGAGAGGTGGTTAATTATGGGTTCTCCAGGCATGATATGAAATCAGTGGATTCAGCCTTCTGCAAATTAATACTACTGATTTATTAAGAGCAGAAAATAGGGGTTTATTACAAATCTGAAATTATAGTGGCTGGAGGCAGCTCTCTTACCCACATCCACAAATGCATTAAGTGCCTCTTGATAGTAATACTCTGCCATGTCATAGTTTTTCAGCTGGCTGTAAGCATATGCTAAATTGCAGAGACTTTGTCCTTGGGCGTTTCTCTCTCTCAGTGCACCTAAAGAAAAGATTAATGTAAGTGATTCATGAGTTATAGTTACATAAACAGATTTATACATACTCCCATATTCTGTATAAACAATTGGGTCCATGAATGTAGTGTTTAAAATTATCTATGCAATTAATTGTTTAAGTATCACTATTTTACTTGTATTACATTTTAACTTACAGACCTATAAGACATGATGTACCCTGAAGCAAAGCAATAAACCTATATCATTATGGTGGAGATTGAAAGAAATAATTTGTTTGCAGTTACTATAGAATCATTGCAAGTATCTGGGGAAAATTCCTTTGTTATAACTTGTCTTGATGTCTATTTTAATACGGATTTGTTCAGGGATGGCTCTAGACCACGGGCAGGCAAACTTTTTGGCCTGAGGGCTGCATCTGGTTTCCAAAATTGTATGGAGGGCTGGTTAGGGGAGGCTGTCTCCCCAAACACCCAGGCGTGGCCTGTCCCCTGCCCCCTATCCAAACCCCCCCTGCTTCTTGCCCCCTGACGGCTCCCGCTCCGGGACTCCTGCCCCATCCACGCCCCCCCCGCTCCCTGTGCTCTGACGCTCCCCCCCCCCCCAGGACTCCTGCCCCATCCACCCCCCCCATTCCCTGTCCCCTGACAGCCCCCGGACCCTCTGCTGCCCCATCCACCCTCCTCCTTCCTGACTGCCCCCCCAGGACCCCTGCCCCAATTCAACCCCCCCGTTCCCCACCCTCTGACCGCCCCGACCCCTATCCACACCTCCACCCCCTGACCACTACCCCGAACTCCCCTGCCCTCTAGCCAATCCCCCCCAGCTCCCTGCCCCCTTACTGCACTGCCTGGAGCACTGGTGGCTGGCGGCGCTACAGTTGCACCACCCAGAGCAGCAGGACAGGCAGCCGCACTGCCCAGTTGGAACCAGCCACGCCACCGTGCAGCACAGAGCACCGGGTCAGGCTGCGGCTCTGCAGCTGTGCTGTCTCAGGAGCTCGCAGACCTGCAGCCCAGAGCATTGTGCCAGCGGCGGGGCGAGCTGAGGCTGTGAGGGAGGGGGAACAGCAGGGGAGGGGCTGGGGGCAAGCCTCCCAGGGCAGGAGCTCAGGGGCTGGGCAGGAGGGTCCCGTGATGTGGCCCGCAGGCCGTAGTTTGCCCACCTCTGCTCTAGACAAAGGCTAAGTAGTTAGTTTGAATTCTAGGCCTAAACATGTTGACATGTGACCCTTTAAACCAGGTTTGGTATAAGCAATATCTTTCAGCCAGCTAGCTGAGAGGGACAAGACTTTGAAAAACACTGATTAGCCAAACGTCTTTAATTAGCAAGTGAATTAAACAGTGCATCAATGGTGGGGGAAAGCTTACCAAAGCCTGGTGCAAACCACCTTTAAAACCAAACAAGTCAAGGACAGAAGTTGAGAGAGACAAGGTAGGTGAGATAATCTTTCATTGGACCAGCTTCTGTTTGGTGTGGAAGGTACAATCTTTCAAGCTACACAGACCTCCTCTTTGCGTACTACCTCACCTACCTTGTGTCTCTCATATCCTTGACCAACACTGCTGCCACAGGACAGAAACTGTAAGGATCACATAGAAGGATTTCTGAGCAACTATTATTTTTACTGTATAAACTGGAACAATGAAAAGAATTGTAGTGTGTGGCTTATGTCTGCACAGCCTGAAAGAGAAGCAGAGAAAATAGCATTGGCTGTTAAACCCAGGGTTGTGAGTTCAATCCTTGAGGGGGCCACTTAGGGATCTGGGGCAAAATCAGTACTTGGTCCTGCTAGTGAAGGCATGGGGCTGGACTCGATGACCTTTCAAGGTCCCTTCCAGCTCTAGGAGATGGGATATCTCCATTTTCAAAAACAAAAATATCAAAGTGGAATAAAGTACAATGAGAGCAAACAGTACTAAAAATGTGATTGAACTGGGTGCACAGTATATGTGCTACCCACATTCCTTCTACCACCACTTCTTCAGATGGTACTGGTGAGAAAGGTTTCGCTCATTTCCATCCCTGCCTAAAAATGTCATTTACCTTAGTGTGTGGGTTCTGAAAATTTCTGTATCTGTTTGCAGTATTAGCTGTAGCAATGTTGGTCCCAGGGTATTCGAGACACAAGGTGGGTGAGGTAACATCTTTTATTGGACCAACTTCTCTTGGTGAAAGAGACAATCTTTTGAGCTACACAGAACTCTTCTTTAAGAAGAGAGCTTGTCTCTTTTGCCAACAGAAGTTGGTCCAATAAAAGATATTACCTCCAGCACATTATAAGAGTTAGGTAATGCAGTGGGACAGACACAGCCTTGTGTGTTTTGTGGCAGAATACATGACCTGGATGCATAGAAAATGTGACAAAAGACCAGTGTGTTGTGTTGGTGCAGGGGAGACAAAGAGGGTTTTATTAATTTTTAAATTTTAGAATCTCTCTTGTGTTAAGAATCACTGGTGTAAGGCTGCAGCTACCTTAGTTACTGATACTTTAATAAACAGTGTGTCTAGAAACAAGTCTTGCCTAAGTACTATGTAATGTATTTGTTTACCCTGTAAGGTTTTTTTAAATTATTCCTGGGATGTTTGCAGAACACATGATCTTTGTTCCTTTGGAAACTTGCGGTGTTTTCCTCACCTAAGGTCATTTTCTTTGCTTTGTTTTACAATAAATGTTGTTTGTTAAACAGGGAGGAACTGTGATGTCATAGTCAGAGGCTTGTGATTTCAGGTTAGGGAAAGCCAGCAGGATCAGATGACCTTCTAAAGAACAAAAAGCCTGTTGTCAAACAAATATCCAACTAATGAAAACCAGGGGAAGGAAAAGCAGAAAATTAGATGCTGTGGAGGCAGAATTGTTCCAATAGGGATCTTTTTCATGAGGCATCAATGGTTCTTTATAGCTGCTTTATGACTAACCTAAATCCATTATAACCATACTGTACCTTTTTGAATGTACAGCATGCTGATATCCCATGCAAAATGCCTGATTAGAAATACAAGCATTTAAAAGGATGCCAGAAAAATATCAAAAAGACAGCAAAGAAGGAAAAAAGACAATGTCTGGTCCAAACCTTCCTATCCTTACCTATGACAAAATCCTGCAACCTTTGAGTCTCCAAAGCTCACTGACTGAAATATACATATTTCCTGATAGCCCAGTGAATGGGTACCTGGCTAGGTATCAAGCTACCTGGATTCTAGTCTGGCTCTTGATGCTCAGTATGCAAACTTTAGCAACTCACCTTACTTCTCTGTGCCTCAGTTTTCCCCATCTACAGATGCTTACTCACCATTGTGGAGCATGTTGAGATCTATAGATAAACATCTATAGGTATGCTAATTAAATGGAAGGATAGGGCCTGCAATCTGTAGTCCGACAGCATTTCTATTCACTTTGATAGGACTTTTGCCTGAGCAAGGACTGCAGGATTTGGACCTGTGAACTTTTATTAGCTTCACCCAAGGAAAATAGAGTTAACAACCAGATTTCCTTAACAATTAACGAGTACTTTATAGGACTTAATCTGATTTCGGACAACTGAAATACTGGTCATGTTGAGTAGTTAACAGCCTCTGTACCAATCCCAGGGGCATTTTCCTTCTAGACATTGTTTGCCATAGCGAATCATCTTGCTGCATTAAGGCACCACACTTGGATTCAATCTTTTTAAAAAAAAAACTCTGTTTAGTGTTTAATGAAAACACTATGGAAGATCTGTACTTTTTCATTGTTCGTTATTTATGTAAGTGCTTGTGCATTGTTCACTGCCTCTCAATCAAGTTAATTAAAAACATAGACCCGTATTCACTCTGCTGGGATTGTTCTCAGAGCCTTGGCAGCTGTGGGTGTAGGCATGGGGTCCAAGTATTTCAAGCGAGAGGCTTAACCTTAAATCTTTATTAGCATATTCACCCATTCCCCAAATTTTCTTCCTTAAAACATTTCATAGGCAAGAAGATGGCACAAAATAGTTTTGCTGATTCTGTCCCAAATTTTGTAGCCAATTCAGCAAAATACTTAAGCATGTGTTTAAATCCCATTGACATAAAGTTAAGTATGTGCTTGAATGCTTTGCTGAACTGGGGCCTGCAATGGGGTCTACAAACCCCATACTGCTCAGAGACAGAAGTGGGAGGAGAACCTCTCTTATCTACAGGCAAGCAGCTTGACCACACCCCCATGCAGCTGCCACAGCGGCCAGTCAAGGAGACAGGCACCCACAGCTGCAGCCAATGAAGGCAACAAGGCTTGCTATAAAAGAGAGAATACAGAGACAAAAGGGGAGGTAGAAAGGCCTGAAACACAAAGAAGCAACATTCCTGTACTAGGCCTCATCCACAAACACAGTCAAGAGACTGATGCAGACTGCTAAATTCAGTTAGAGGGGATGGTCCAAGAACTGCCTCGACTAGGGCCAAACTAAGGAGGGCTAGTCAGGAGTGGCAGAGACTTGCTCAAAAAACCACATCAGGAGCTGGTGCCAGGGCCTTGCTGGATTTTTGACAGGTTTGTAAAGTCAAGATGCTGATGCCCGTCTGATCCTTCAGGCTTGGGGAGGTGAACCTCTCCACCCTGCAGAATGAATCACATGTTTGACACCTCACCGTACAGATGTGCTGCCTCGCCGTGAAATCTCAATGACTTTTCATACTGGCGTAAAGCATTGTAGATCGCTCCCAGGTTTTGTAGTAATACAGCTCTCTTCCGTATAGAAAAGTTTGCCCCACTGCAGATTTGCATGGCTTTGATAAAGTATTTCCCAGCTTGGTGGAAGCACATCATTTCAGCATAGTGCAATCCAATGTGGTTGTAGAGTTTGCCTGAAAGGTAGCACAGCAACATTAACGTTAGATAGCTGGGGTTGGGCAAAGAGAGATAGTTTGGTACAATTTAGGACTAATAACTAGTCTTATACTTTTCCATCCATCATATTTCTAATTGGCTGAATATATGATTAATGGCTTTCAAATGGTGATGTTTACAAGGCTATTTTAGGTCAATGAACTCCAGATCAATGTACAAGATGCTGTAGCACAGGCTCAGCCTGCTCACATAATGTGTAACATGTTGTACAATTGGCTGAATCCTTCCTGTTGCATCTGGAATTGCGAATGTGAAACGATCGCAACTGTGACCCACAACCAATGCTTATGTACGTGGGGCAATTGTGGCAAGTAAAAAGAGCAAGTAATAAATTAGCCATTTGTGGGAATTACAGTGATACTTTGCTGTTGTCAGTTTTCACTGATGGAAATACCTGGTACCACACTTGGAGAGAGGGATTGTAATTTTGTGATATGGGTTTTGAAATAGATGTACGACTGAAATCCTCTCGCTGTCTATGGACCATGATACTTACTAGCTATTAGCTAAGGCACAAGACTGTAAATAAAGTGATTAAAATTTGGTCCTCAGTTTAGATGCATGAATCAGGAACTGGAAGCAGCAGCAACAGGCTAAAGCTTGCTTGCATGTCAGGCAAAGGCTTTGTGACACTGTTCACTACACACAAACACCTTTGAAAAAAGAAAGCAGAGAGATTTCTGTCTGGTGTTTAGACACCTCTGAAGGTTCTGATGCTTTACATATAGTACTTGGCCTGATGCACATTTTTGTCGATTTAAATTCTGTAAGAAAATGACTTACACAGTTCTCTTTATCTTTATTGAAACAAAATAGGTAACTAAAGTTACTGACTTACCTAACAAATCCTGGTTAGTGATTCCAGAACACAGCTGTGCACATTCAGCTAAAGTCTTGAGCACTTCTGCCTTTGAGAACTTTTGACTCCGTATCATATAGCTGACTGCCTCCCTCATGGCCATGGCAGCATCTTCAGTTTTCTCTGTCTTTTGGTAGGAGTGGCTGGCAAGCTTAAAGGAACGTGCAGCTGAGGGAAGGTCTCCTACATTCACTGAACAATAGCCAAGTTTGATCAAAGCATCTGAGATGCTTTGTGTTTCACTAGGTATGTATTCACTAATAGCTCTCTGGTAAAACTTCACCGCTTTAGAGTACTCCTTCATTTCATCATAAGCAGCTGCAATGTTAAAGTAGAAATCACCATCTTTCTCCACAGATCCCTTTGATTTACACTTCAGCAGGCACTTCAGTCCTTTCTTTGGTTTGCCCATAGCAATATAGGCAGCCCCTAGATTGAAGAGGCACATCTTCTGACTTTGCGTCTCAGGAACCCCATCAGCCAGAATGTACGCTTTCTTGAACATGCTCAGAGCCTGGGCTGCTTCATTGTTTTTTAAAGATGTAGTCCCAGCTTTAGACAGCTTTAGTATTTCATCCTGGATGGATGGATGGTGGCTAATGGTCTGCACTTCAGAGGAGCTGGAGACCAGAGTAGAGGCCATTTCTTTGTATTGAATGCAAGCTGTGAAAGGAAGTAAATATTTATACTACTTATATTTCAAAACTGAATTGAAATTGACTGGATTTATGCTTTCTAAGATGTGTGTGATTGTTTTGCATTCATTAAGAACTGAAAAATATGTTCTTTATGATCTTTATAAAACTGATTCCCATATGGGCATGCTGGGTATTTCTAAGGGATTTTGTGGGAGGTCAGCCAGGGTTTAAAGCAGGGGAAACTGAATTGGGACTCTCTGCAGCATAATTCACTGAGGACAAATATATTCCATCCTCAGCTCCATGAGGGTTAACATTTTGTAAAGAAAACATAAATTGCTCTCAAAATAAGTGCTATGTGCCAAGTTTTTTAGCTGCACAGAATTTTTACCCCTGAATTTATAAACATCTGAAAATAGGGGATTGTAATGGAAATGCAGCCAAGCCCTTAAAATAGTATACAAATCCAAACACTACTACTATCAGAAAACTCTGCTAACGGGCAAAGTTGTATGTGCTATTCACAGTATGGAATCTAGCACTGACTACAGTCCTGCAATATTGTCTGGCTCATCCTGCCTACAAGACAAGGAGCAAATGTAATTCTAATTCAAGAAATAACTGAAACACTTTAGATTGCTATTACAAATAACTTGTACAAGTACATTGAACCAGCCACTTAATATGTCATATGACTTAATTTAAACTAAGTTAAATATTTAAAATGGCATAGTGTGATTTTAAACTTTTTGGTGATGGAACTCTGGTTTGGAACTCCACCTATGTTGAGACTGCTGCAGAATCCAGAGGCCAAATGGACCATTGTAAGTGGGCAAATATTTTCTACAGTACATAAGTATACTTCATATTCACTATTTATTAGATCAGAAGCAATTCACTGTGACATGAATAATAGAAAATGAATTAAGTGTATGGATAGCACTGGAAATAGCCACATTTGTAGTAGTTGACTAATCTAGAGCAGTGTTTCCCAAACTTGGGATGCCGCTTGTGTAGGGAAAGCCCCTGGCAGGCTGGGCCAGTTTGTTCGGCAGGTTCGGCCTATCGTGGCTCCCAGTGGCCGCGGTTCACTGCTCCAGGCCAATGGGAGCTGCTGGAAGTGGTGCGGGCCGAGGGACAATCTGTTTTTTCCTAATTGATATTTATCTTTGTTTTTATCTGACATATGGCTGTTTCTTTCTACTGCTAAAGAGAATCCCTGCTTTGCTATCTATTATTAATGTCTTCGAAGCATTGCATTAATGATAAGGAATAGATTTTATGTTGTACTGAAGTCCTAGAATGAAAAGCCAATATAGACAAAAAGAAACGAGTCTCATTCTCCTCTGATTTACTTCACAGTAAATCCAGAGTATAACAGAGATCAGAATTTGGCTTAGTATGTGTACCTAAATATGCATGCCATTGCAGTCCAAGGTTTTGTAGGTTTCAGAGTAGTAGCTGTGTTAGTCTGTATCCGCAAAAAGAACGGGAGTACTTGTGGCACCTTAGAGACTAACAAATTTATTTGAGCATAAGCTTTTGTGGGCTACATCCCACTTCTTCGGATGCATAGAATGGAACATATATTGAGGAGATATATATACACACACATACAGAGAGCATGAACAGGTGGGAGTTGTCTTACCAACTCTGAGAGGCCAATTTTTTTGTAGTAGAATTTGTAATTGTTCTAAACATCTAAGTGAAAAGATGCTACCTAGAAATGTTCCAAATCACAATAGGTGTCTGGAGATAGTAGTGAATTATTGTACAAAAGATCTCCAAATTTAGCTCTCTTCTTGCATTATTTGCACACGGTATCCCTACTTTTAATTTAATTTTAAGAATAGTAAAATGCAGCTAAAAGGCATTTCTAATTCTTTAAAGCATATGAAAGAATGTTACTTGGTTGTGGTGTCCCATGTATTAACCAGCCATTAACCTGCGGACGCGGCAGGTAAACAAGCTGGCCTGGCCGGCCAGGGGCTTTCCCTACACAAGCGGCGTCCGAAGTTTGGGAAACACTGATCTAGAGAGATTGTCTGGCCTGCTCAGTAAGAACCTAATTCCAAACCCATTGATTCAATGGGAGCCTTCGTATTGACTTCAATGAGCTTTGCCTCAGGCCTTGAGTTACTCTACTGTAATATTTGGTGATACCACAGAAAAGAATCCAAGGGGCATCAGTGAAGCGTGAAGGCCGGTCAACCCACAACTGTCTATTGTACATACATGTTTTCAAAGCCCTGTCACAGGGTGGCTGGCCCCTTAAGGGTTATTCGGCTCAGCCATTATGCCAGATTAGCTACCTTCTCCCCCCATACCTCCCTGCCCCTGCAGGCTGGTCCTGATCAGCTGGATGATTTCTTTTAAAGGGCTGAGAACGCAGTTTGAAGGGGAAGAACCACAGAGAGTGGGCAGACTTCTATGGAAGGCCTGGAGTGAGGATCTGCATATGACTTTAAGGGGACTCCAAGGAAACAACCTTGACTCCCAGGCTCTGTCCCAGAGCCACAGAGGGTATGACTACACAGCAATTAGACACTGGCATCTGGCATGGGCTAAAGGGCTGTTTAATTGTGATGAAAACGTTCAGGCTTTGGCTGGTGCAAGGTGGGAGGGTCTCAGAGCTCTGGCTGCAGCTGGAGCCTGAGTCAACTAGCAGGGGCCAGCTGCTTGTGTCTATTGCACTGTAGACATACCCAGAGAAACAAAACAATAGCTCAGAAGGGCTGAGTTTGTGAGAGGGACTCAGGAAGCAGCTTGGAATTCATCGCTCTATCTTAAAATGGAGAGACTTAGAGCCCAGAAGGAGGGGAGCCCAAGCAGGCAGAAAAGAACCTTTTCTGTTTTTGAGACTTTTTGTTTGGACACTTGTTTCCCCAGAAGGGGATTGAATGCAGTGAACCAGCAGAAGGCTCAACCATATGTGTGCCTCTCCCCTCTCTACCCCCAGAGACAGGAAACTGGGGCAGGAATACCTGCAGTGCACACTTGGCCACCAGGGGGCGCTGCAGGGCAGGCAAGCTGCATGATGAGCCCTAAAAATTATAATCTAATGTGTAGGTTTTGGCATATACTCAACATACTTTGGTGTGATTCAAACTGTAGAGGATTTTGGAGTACGTTTTCAGACTTCTGTGTCCTTCAGACCATGGAATAGTTCTTTTTAAATGACCGTTATTAAAAGTGAGAAGAAAAGTGCTTATGATCTGATTCTGAGTTTCAAAGATATTCTGGAACAAAAATATGTAGACTACATACAATTTCAGCTATCCTGGGAGCTCATTAGTTTCTCATATGTTTGGCATAAACATACATTTTATTTCAAGTAATTTTGTAATGAACTTGATAATCTAGTTTCCTGTATCAAGTGTGTAATTTTACATAGGTAAGAACTACTTTGCAAACAGGACTCTGATTAAAAATCATTATTAAAAATAATAAAAGTGACCACCAATTTTTGGTCCCATATGACCAGAGGTAATCTTGTAGCAGCATAAAACAATATACTAAGACAATACATTTTATGTAGCTTAGTGTTATTCCATCATTTCTTTCCTATCCCTTCCAATATTATAACATTCTCTAGGTAATACTTTGTTCTTGGTAGTGTCTGTGCTGCAGTTTAACCCAGGGCTCTCTCCTAGGGCTTGATTTTTTTCAGCCCTTGACCTCCACTCGTGTGCATGCGAACCTGCACATCAATATTGCAGATACAAACACCTGCAAGCACAGCTGGTTGAAAAATGGAAAAACAATTTCACAAAAATAAATCAAAATTCATTTTTTTCATAGGGTTTGGAATGGGATAATTTCTTTTAAAAAATTCTATTATTTTTTTTAAATTCCAATTTTCAAAATGTGGTGTCCCTTTTCTCCCCCTTGCCTGTTTTTCAGTGATTGTAATAAACTGAATCGTGGCAGGGTTTTCCCCCCTGATTTTTTCCTACTCTAAATTTTCAAAACTACTTCAGCTTTAGAAAAGTTAGAGTTGGCAGACTTATAGCATTTCATTTTTCCTTTTACCACTTCTTAATGTTTGGAAAGTTGGGGAGATTTTGAAAAAAATTAGAGTGGAAAAAGCAAACATTTTCAAAACTCCCCTTTCCCACCATTAATTTTGAGATTTCAGAAAACAAAAACAAATGGCCTTTTTACAAGCAGAATGAAAATGAAAATTTTGGTTTGTTCTGAAGTTTCCTGTTGAAAATCCAAAGTCACTGAAATACTTTCCCCCTCGATTTTATTTTTATGCAAACCTATTTATTTTTTTAGCTGAAAAACTTCAATCACAGTGCTCTTTAAACAGACTTACAGACAGACACAAATTTTGGAATTTTCAGTAAATGTTTACACCTGCAAATGTTAACAAGTTTATATGTGCACTGTTGTAAAGATGGGTGCACACATGCAAATATTGGATAGAGGCCCAGATGAAAATCTACCCCTCAAAGAGAGAAATGCTAGTCACCAGAACCAGGAGTGCCACCAGCTTTTTTGCTGCCCTAGGTGGCGTAAGGCCCCGCCCCCGAAATACCGCTCCCGACAGAGGCAACGGAAGGTCCCACCCCTAAAATACCTCTGATGACTCGAGTGGCCGAAGATCCGGCCGCCGCGGTCACCGCCCCCCAAATGTTAGTGCCCTAGGCGACCGCCTAGATCGCCTAATGGGTTGCGCTGGCCCTGACCAGAACAAATCTTAAGTAAAAGAGCTTCGTGTTTAGGTACTACATGGTTGCTGAATTGATGGAACTCTCTCCTAACCTGGAGGAAGGGTACAAAGAACCTTGGCAATTTGGCCATTGCAACTACCACATCCCACTGGGACCCTAGTTTTTCCTTGTATCCCTAGGTGGAGTTACAGACTAGATTGAAAGACCCAGAAGCCACACTCCTGCCACTTAGCTGCCTCACGACTCACTCTCTCTCCATCCCTCTGTAGAGTGCTTGCCGCTGCAGTACTTAGAAGTCATTTTGTAGGCCTCTCTGCTTTAGGTCCTGGTGTGCTGGGGCAACACAGCATTTCTGCTGAATTTTTGGCCTTCCACCACCATGCTGTAGGCACAGGACTTAACCCTTAGAGAAATATGAGGTTTTGATAAATGAGTAAATTGTTATGGCCAAGTGCCTCCTGACACGAGACACTCCAATAATCTATTTCATAACAAGCACTTCCTTTACTTTAAAGATTTTCTTAAGGTTCCCAATAGGACAATAAGGGCCAATCAGCCTAACTAGAATGGCTCAAGAGTATTCCGCTTGTATTACCATTTAAGTTCCTTTTATTGAATTTTGGCTCCTGCCCCACCAATTCCATTATCTGACCGCCAACATGGTAATGGAAGATCCCTATTTTCCCCAGCCTTTTGCATATTAAGATGACTCATTTTCGGTCAGTCAAAAATCCTTCAAAAACGGTGATGCTTTTTCATTAGGCAACTTTTTTGCTGGAGCTTTTAAATGATAATGAACGTAACCAATAGAACAGCACAGGATGTGAGCTGGTTAAAATTAATTAGTATTACAAATCTAGCTTGCTTGGGATAGTCATATGAGATACACAGTCCTTGTCATGCTACTCCCTGGAGACAGTATTCATACAGGATTGCAGCACAGAAAGTAAAAGTCTCATACAAACAATATAATTAAGAATGCCATCGACCTGATAAAGAGATATATACATAGTTCTCCTGCTCAGGTCCCCTTGCCACTACAGTTGAGTTAACCACAATCTTTTGATGTCGCGGCATGCAGGAACTTTTTCCCAAATACAAATAACTTTTACTTTTTTACTTCTTAAAGTTAAAGGACCCGATTCTGATTTGATTCACCTGAGAATAAATGTGGAGTAACTCAGTGAATCCTTTGGTATAAACAAGAATCTGAATCTGTCCCCAAAACTTTGTACAATGAGTTTGGTGGTCTCTGTTTAGTGGGCATACATTCAAATCACAAAAAACCACCACCACTGTCAGCACTAATTGACAGCCTTATCAGCAGTCTCAGCAGAGAGGTGAAGGATTGAATGAACTGTGTGGACCATCTTCTTTCCCCCAGCCCTTTCGGTCAGAGTTGAGGCACGCTGGGACTGTGTGGAGAAGTGTATCACAGAAGTGCCTTGGGGCCTTAATAGGGGCCAGAGAGCTATTGTGCTAGGCACTGTACAATTGTAAAACAAAAAAATGGTCCCTGCCTCTCAGAGTTTACAATCTAATTTCATCCTCCTGCTCTGTGGAGAGAGGACTTTACTGTCCAGAACTAGGTCCTGGCACCTTCCACATATATTAAATTCATAGCATTTAGCAAGGACAATGTTAGCCTTTATACCTAAATTGCTGCTGATTACTTGAGCTGCCCTCTGTTGGAGAATGAACAAGCTGCAGGGATCAATAAATAATTTGCTTGTAAATTAAATTTTAACAAGCAGTTACCACTTGAAAAAATGTACAAATTAAGATGTCAAAATAGGCAAACAGTTTTGTGTTTATATATATATAAAAAAAAGTATGGACATGGCCTTTGTATTTCAAGGTGAGGAACTGTGCTGAATAGTTTGAAAAATAAATCTGACCTTGCCATAGTCTGCACATTTACAAAGCACATTTCCCACTCAGAATTAAAATATTGTATTTCTGTAGCATTTAGTCACCTATTTCTGACTGCAAGAAGTAACATAACAAGTAATGGTGAAGAACAGCAACTTGCCTTACAAGTTAAATTTAAAAATAATAATAATAATAATTAATAATAAAAAGCTTTGTAAGAAAATCCTGGGGAAAGCATGGAATTGATAATAACTTACCAATGCAATTGGTCATATAATTGTTTGAAAAAATTCCAGGGATTCTTACATTACTAAAGAAAGCCAGACGGATTGAAGTGCTGCCTTTCCCCAAGCTTTGCCAGTGAAATGTTTGTCAGAGCCCTTAGCAACTTTTATTCACCTTTCCTAGGAGTGTTAAACCAAACCCAAACTCAACAGAGGAATCAGGTGACTGGGGTATCTGCTCATAGTCATTTCCTGCTGTTTCACTGCTGCAGTGGAGATTGTTATATTTGCTGTAAAGAGAGTGAAATTACATCTATCTAGATTCTTATAAGGCCCCCATTACTGTAGTACTTGAGCACCTCACAATCTTTAATGTATTTACCCTCACCATACTGCTGTGAGGTTTAGAAATACTGTCATCCAGATGAGGAACAGACACTTGCTCTGGGTCACGCAATTAATCCATGACAGAGGACAGAATTGAATCCCAGGCTCCCAAGTCCCTGGCTTGCATTCAAACCACTGGACCATCCTTTCAGATGCCTATCCTAAAGACTCAAGGTCCAATACAGTCGTCGTTATGGCAAAATATTGCCTTTGAGGCAAATGAAGTTACGGAAACTGATATGAGTTTTGCCTGCAGAAAGATTGAAGGATCAGGCCCTCAAGGGTACTGCTAACTACTAAAGTGTTGCAGTTCACTGGAAGATGCAGTACATAATGCAGGGGTCTCAAACTCCCAGCCCATGGGCCATCTGCGGCCCACGAGCCTCCCCAATGTGGCCCGCGGGGCTCCAGCAGTTTTGGGGCCAGGTCTCTCCCTTGGCCCCCGCTGCCACCCCTGGGCACTCCCCCCTCATGCCCCTTCCCACCCCCAAACTCCAGCCCAGAGCCTGCACCACAATCCCCTACCCCAGACCTCTTCCCCCATCCAAACTCTGTCCCAGAGCCTTAGGCAGGTGGGGGCTGGTGTTTTTTGGGCGGAGTTTTTTCGGGGGGTGGGTTCTGGGCGGCATGAGTGACATTTGCCTGCTGGGAGGATGTGAGGACTGGCACTAGCCCTAAGGTAAATTGAGTTTGAGACCCCTGACATAATATATTGCTCTCCCAGCAGTTAGATGCCAAATGCATGAAAAGAGGGGAGTGGCAGTGCAGTCTACAGTTAGCCACTGACACTTGGAAGTGAAAAGGTCAAAGGGAAAACCATGCACATTTCATGACTAAGTGACAGAAATAAATCCATATGCAACAAATTGCTAAAAACAGGAATGTAGAAAATAAAGAAGAGTTGGCTAAATGAACACACCTGAGACCTGCAAAATAGTTGGAGGAGAAATTATATTTGTGTCTTAATAAAAGCAAAAGCTTAGCATGATTGTACAGATGTTAAATGTGTTTGTGTTAGTGATCATTTGTTGACCATTTTTAAACATCACTCTCTGAGCCACAATGATATTTTAAAAATTATGAAATGGGCTTAGTCACTTCTAACACTTGACTTCTAAATAAGTGTTGTTTGTATGGTAATGGAATAAAGTGTCTAAAGCTGGGAAGGTTTTTTGTATTTGTTTTTTGTTTTTGTTCTTTTAAAACAGTGTTACTCTAAAAAGTGACTGAAAAATGGCATCTTGGGGTTCTGGGTTTAGCTCTCTCTAATGTGCATATCAAATCACCTCAGACTACAGGCAAAAAGGTGTTTTTTCTAACTGACAATATCACAGGCTCGTCTGGGATCTGAAAGTCAAGCTGGGTTCTTACTGGCTTATGCATCATACCCATAAATAAAAATTCTTCAGTCAGAACTTAGTTAACAAACTAATAATTTTTTCCAAACCATGGTTGATTTTGTATAAATAGAATCCCCAACCCGCTCAGATTTTGCATGTTCTAAACTTCAAATTAAATTATCATAAATCCTATTCCTAATACACCACAAATCATAACATTTGGGCCTCTTGAAAAAACACTTGTCTCACCTATGTACCAAAAGGTCATGATTCTGTTGGGACTCATCCAAATTCCTTGAAGCGGTAATCTCTATCATGTCAGGCTCCTGTATGTAACACATCTAATAAACAAAAAGGCAAAGGAGTGTGATTGCCAGAGAAGTTGTTGGAAGCCCAGTTGATTAACTTGCTGAGATTTAGCTTGAAAATCACTTTTTTTTTTTTGGCTTCATGAAATGAGAAGGTTACTAATGGGAGCTTGTGCTCAAGGGAATAGAAAGACAAGTGGCACGCAGTCAAGACAGGAGCTGCTGAAAGACAGAAGAAATCTTGCTGAGAGAGAGAAGGGCCTGCTGCCGGTTATACTGTAAAACAGATAAAAGACTTGGAACAAGAAAAGGGTACAAATACTCTTGCTGGCAGGGTAAATATTTTAGGTGGAGTTTTTCTTCCTCCTCTGTCTTTGTTTGAAAGCTGTTCTTTTAACCGCAACATTTCTCAGATTTCAAAGAATTGATTGTGATGTGAGGCTGAGGTCCTAAAACCCCAGCTGCTGGGTCTACAGCTTTGATTATTTTGTACCTTTTTGTTGTGGAGTAGGTTGGAATGTGTGTGGTTTGCTTTTAACATTTTGTTTAGCCACAGTGTTTTACTGATTCAGAAGCCTTTGAGGTGCATGCGGTGTTTGGTTTGATTGCTTTACAATAATGTACATGGCTTATGACTTTAGATTGTCTACTACTATTAGAAACTACTTCTTCATGTACAGCCAGTAGTTGTTAGGAATATGTGCCTCTAAGCAGAGGTTTGTGCAACTACTCCTCTGTCTCCCTAAGACTTCATGGAGCAGCTTGTGTGCTTACTCCATCCAGTTTGTTGTAATTAGGCGATGGGGCTGGGCAGCAGCCACACTCCAGAGCTTCCTTTCCTTGTGATTATTTTGATCTCCAAGGGGAGAGTAATTCTTTTCCTTATGCTCCTGATGGTTCCCCTTCCATGCCACCCTCTCCAAAAAACCACATGTGCCTGATTTTGCTCCCTTCTGTGTAGGGAGGTTAACACCAGGACCGCAAACATTAGATGCATACAGGGATCTAAGAGAGAAAAGGTGGGTGAGGTAGTATCTTTTATTGGAGCAACTTCTGTTGGTGGAAGGTACAAGTTTTCGAGCTACATAGAGCTCTTCTTCAGGTCTGTGGGACGACATGGCTACAACTCTGAAAACATATGGGGATTTAGACATTTAATGTGAAATCCTCGCCTTCTTGAAGCCAATGGGAAAGCTCCCACTGACTTCAGTGAGCTGAGGATTTCATCCTTTGGTGGCAGGAGGTATATGTAAACAGGGCCAGTGCTACCATTTAGGCCAACTAGGCGGTTGCCTAGGGTGCCAAGATTTGGGGGCGCCAAAAAGCGGTGCCCCCAATTTTTTTATTTATTTATTTTTTTTACAGTGCCCGCTGCGCTGGGAGGGAGAGGGGGTCTGAGCTGCCGGCAGGCAGCTCAGGGGTTCCCCTGGGTCAGGTGTATTTCCTTACTCTGAAATAAGTCATCCAGTTTGAAAATGCAAGTTTTTGCTTGTGTACTGGAAAATATAATATCCACCAATCCTAGGCCCTGGGTGAGTTTTATCATTGAGTATAATTTGCAATTTTATCCCATTCAAGAAAACATCAGATAAAACAAACAGCTATTTAAGTTAGCAATATTTTGCTGCCAAATTTAGGCATCTGTGGCTGCATGTTAGTTATTTGAGGTTAGTTACTTCTGTTGAATTCTGGTCAAGTTTGTTCCTGATCTCTGTATGTAGTGTTCTTGAGTTTCAAAGTGGTGCATGCTCTGTTACTTTTTCATTGACAATCCTATTTATATGACTGCAAAATTGAAATGACTGGAGTACAAACTACTTTTTGAGGATGCTGAAAGTATTCTTGGTGTATTAGATTATTATTAAGTGCTATTTGTGAGCACATTAAAATATGCAACATCATTCACACAAGACTCAAAAGTTCAACTTTTAATAAGTTATATTTCTTTGTATTGACTAGTGATGTGTCAAAACAGGTGCCTGAATTAAAATGTACTAATTTCGGGAAGGTTTGAATTCACCTCTGAGACCAGATTTTAATTTCATGAGTCAAACATGATGCTTGTAGTGGAGAAGGAAAGAATGGCCGTGATTAAGTGTTGTGACAACACACACCTCTTTTGTCATGTCAGGGTCCAGCGTTTCTCCCTCTGGTGTTGGGAGAAGGGGCCTGGGGTAAATCAGCCTCACTCCAGAGGTTTAATACTTCAATATTGATAGGGTAGGCCTTGGGGTTTTCACCCGAGGGCATCTTTAAACAAACAAAAATACATTTTCTAACGCCCACTGGAAATCTGCCTCCTCTTATGCTACCAGTTGCCAGCAACCCTCTTAACCCACTAGGGCCCAGCTACACTGGGAATCAAGGTCCCCTCCTCAAACAGAAATAAACACAAGATATCCCCTTAGAGGGAAAAACTGCTTTTTTCCTAGGAGAAGACTTTCCCCCTTGCTGTACACAACCCTTCTGCAGCTGGCTTCTCACCCCTCCTCCCTTTGCTCTCTCACAGGAAGAGGTTTTTAAAGATCTCAGGCTGCTCTTAATTAGGTGCCCATAATTAACCTGAGGTAACCTCTAAGTTCATAGGAATTGTTAAAGCCCTTTTTCTAAGGGCTTGTCTACACTTGAAATGCTACAGCGGCACAGCTGCAGTGCTTCAGTGTAGACCAGCGGTTCTCAAAGTGTGGGTTGGGACCCCAAGTGGGTCGGGACCCCATTTTAATGGGGTCACCAGGGTTGGCGTTAGACTTGGTGGGGCCCGGGGCCAAAGCCCTACCGCCTGGGACTGAAGCCAAAGCCTGAGGGCTTCAGCCCTGGGCATCGGGGCTCAGGTTACAGGCCTGGGACTCAGGGCCGGCGCTTCCATTTAGACGACCTAGGCGGTCGCCTAGGGCACCAAGATTTGGGGGAGCGGCATTTTGCCACCTTCGGCGGCAATTCGGTGGCAGGTCCTTCACTCGCTCCGGGACCCGCTGCCAAAGTGCCCCAAAGACCGGGAGCGCGGAAGGATCCCCCTGCCGCAGAATTGCCGACGACGACTGGGAGCGCGGAAGGAACCCTGCCTAGGGCGCCAAAAACCCTGGCGCCGCTCCTGCTGGGACTGAAACCCTTGGGCTTTGGCTTCAATGCGGGCAGTGGGACTTGGGCAGGCTCAGGCTTCAATCCCCCCTCCTGGGGTCATGTAGTAATTTTTATTGTCAGAAGGGGGTCGCAGTCCAATGAAGTTTGAGAACCTCTGGTGTAAACTCTACCTGTGCTGAGGGAGGGGTTCACCTGTCTGTGTAGGTAATCTACCTCCCTGAGAGGTGCTAGATAAGTCACTGGAAGAATTCTTCCATTGACCTAGCACTGTCTACACTGGGACTTAAGTTGGTTTAACTATACCGCTCAGGGGTATGGATTTTTCACACCCCTAATCAATGTAATTAAACTGACCTAATTTTCTAGTGTAGACTAGGCCTAAGACTGATGTACCTGCCCTTACCCACCCTTCCAGAACTGTCAGGTCACAGTTGCTTGTCACCACTATCTATTTATGTCACGTTCCACAGACAATGTTATTTTCCCGAAGTGGCCAAACATTTATTATGTCTGCCTTGTCACTGGCCTTCACGTCTTGGTTTGTTTTGCCAACATTTGTGGATTTTCTGTTTCTGAGCACATTTTCTTATTGCTTCTATTATGTTTGACAGAGATTCCTGAAATTCAAATTGCTTGCAAGCTCCCTAACTCTTGCTGACATCATGCCTAAAATGCAGATCATCATCTTAGCATATACTTGCTTTTTTTTACAGCCCCTTATTTCGCTTCTGATAGGTTTAGGATATGATGCTGGGGGACGTTTGTCCCTCTAATATAAAACATAGGTTGAGAAGAAGCTGCTCAGAACATTCCATACTTTTTTTCTTATTTTTAATGATTAGATCTATTGAATGACTTTGTAGTTGTACAACTTCTATGATTCCTACCTGTCTATATAGAGCCTCATACTGTGCCCATCAAGATCGTATCTGAGCATCATGGTGTCCATTCTCAATCCTGGGCTCATGTCCTTTAAGGATGAGATTGTGCCATTAGGCACAGCCTGGAACATGCACCACCATCCCAGGAATACCCCTAGGAGGCACTGTCTCAGAGACATCCCTCTGAGGCATAGTTCTTTACCTACTTTCCCTTGCTTTGGTGTGGGGTTAAGTAATTTAGCTGTTGGTCTAACTTACAACATCCTCTGCTCTAGCTCATCTATGCTGGCCAATACACTATGGTGGCAGAGCAAAGATTCCAGCCACTCCTTAGTCCTCCTCACACATTTCCCCACCCCCGAAACAGATGGGTGGAGAATAGTGTTTGCACAGCACTCCCTGATCCAAGGGCTGGATATCCTGTGCCAGGAAAGGATTTACGGGTTCTTATCCCCCGTATGCATCCTGCAGGGGGTATAGCCCAAGTCATAGTCTAAATCTAAAGCTGAAGCCTCTAGAAAATTGGGAGGGAAGCCTAGCAGCACAGAAATCAGACCTCTTCTCCTTTCATTATAATGGGAAATTAAATTTCGCTTGAATCAATGGAAACATGCAGTCTTGTATTTTTATTGTGGGAAGGCATAAAGGATCTTATTATTCTGTCTCTTACCTCACCCCACCCCAGATACAGCTGTATACTTTCCAACAAACAGCAGAGGACACTTCATATTTATGATGCTCACCAGCAGGCCATCCGTATCACTCCATTTACAGTTATAAAGGCTTTCTGAAAGCCTTTAGGTGAGCTGTTGTGTAAGGTGACGTGTGCGCTGATTGGCTGACATTGTCGGTTTGCATTGCCAGTTTTTACACTGTCCACAATCATTCTTGTTACATAGGGGTGAAGGTGTGGGCCTTGACATATAGTGTAAAACGGGGGGAAGGCTAGATATTTGCAATTATGTAGTGTTTTGCTTTCATGATATTGCATTTTAGGTAGAGTGTAAACACCTGAAGGAAAAATATGGTTGAATTAGCAAAATGTAATACCGTTTTCCATCACTCTTTCCATAACAATAGGAGCCATCCCATTGCTGCTGTTTAGTAAACAATCTGTTTTTTCCGAATTGATATTTATCTTTGTTTTTATCTGACCTATGGCTGTTTCTTTCTACTGCTAAAGAGAATCTCGGCTTTGCTATCTATTATTAATGTCTTCGAAGCTTTGCATTAATGATAAGGAATAGATTTTATGTTGTACTGTAGTCCTAGAATGAAAAGCCAATATGAACAAAAAGAAACAATGGGTCTCATTCTCCTCTGATTTACTTCACAGTAAATTCAGAGTATAACAGAGATCAGAATTTGGCTTAGTATGTGTACCTAAATATGCATGCCATTGCAGTCCAAGGTTTGGTAGTAGAATTTGTAATTGTTCTAAACATCTAAGTGAAAAGATGCTACCTAGAAATGTTCCAAATGACAATAGGTGTCTGTAGATGAAAGTGAATTATTGTACAAAAGATCTCCAAATTTAGCTCTCTTCTTGCATTATATGCACACGGTATCTTTACTTTTAATTTAATTTTAAGAACAGTAAAATGCAGCTAAAAGGCATTTCTAATTCTTTAAAGCATATGAAAGAATGTTACTTGGTTGTGGTGTCCCGTGGATTAACTTGCCATTAACTTTTCATAACTAGGTCTTTTATCATGTGCAACACACTACCTACAAATACAGCATCCGTGGTTAGCCCTGAAAAAATTGGCCTGGGACTTGCCGAACAGATTAACTCCTAACTGGGCTCTAGATCTAACGCATCCAAAGAACTCATCCTACAAACTAAAAGGCACCCTGCTTCCAAAACAAAACTAGTCATGCCTATGCACACTTCCTAAAAGATTCTGCGATGTAGACATTCATTTCTGACTTCAGTACATACTAATTAATATAGGATGCTATCTTCAAAAGCACTCAACCTTGGCATAAGTCTGTTCCCAGTGAAGTCAGTGGGAGTTTTAGGCCTGGTCCACACTAACCCCTCACTTCGAACTAAGATACACAACTTCAGCTACGTGAATAATGTAGCTGAAGTCGAAATACCTTAGTTCGAACTTACTGTGGGTCCAGACGCAGCAGGCAGGCTCCCCCGTTGACTCTGCGTACTCCTCTCGCAGAGCAGGAGTACCGGCGTCGACGGCCTGCACTTCCGGGATCGATCTGGGATCGATTTATCGTGTCTAGACAAGACGCGATAAATCGATTCCAGAAGATCGATTGCTTACCGCCGGACCCGGAGGTAAGTATAGACGTACCCTTACAATTGACTTCAGCAGGAGCAGAGGTAGGGCCAGTGGTAGTACTTTTGAAAATTCCACTCTTAGTATAAACAGCCCACTATATGCTAGGGCATGAGCTACAGAAACAAAAAGGAAACTGATCAGTCTGCATCTGTTGTCTTGACTGAGTGAAATGCAAAAGCACAACAGCATAAACTGCAGTGTTGCCAACTCTTGAGATTTTTATCACGAGTCTCATGATGATTGATTGTTTTTTTTAATTAAAGCCCTGGTTCCTGGAGTCAGATGATGACATGAGAATCTCTGATTTCATTAAAACAAACAAGCAAAAATTTCTAGCCCTCATTATGAAGCAAAGATTGAAAATGTGGACCCCCTAAAGGTACAAAATCCAGAAGGCAAATAAAAAGAAACCCACATTTATTATTTTTAAATCTCATGATTTTTAAACCGATCTCATGACTGGTTGGGGTTTGACTTTATGATTTTTGAATGCTTGGGGTTGGAAATATGGGGACAGTGAGAAGTAAATCTGATTTGTACTCAGTTCAGGAAGGTGTTAATTGCATACAGAAGAATATGTTTTAATTGTTTTTTTTCCTGATAACATCCCTTTAAGGAAGGAAAAGAGGAGGAATGAGGGAAAAACCCACACAAGGATAGTGTGCACAGCATCCTCTTTCACACCTATATAGGTTTCTTTAGTGTTTCATTTAGATACGCAGAGCACATATCAATGGCTTAAAATCATTACCTACTATTCATTCTTGGTTGATCAGCAAACAGACGCTGTACACCTTAGGCTGACTAGAAAAGCAGAGACAGTAACAGTAATAGTGCCATACAAAGAAATAATTTTAACAAGATGCAGGTAAAAAAAAATCTAAATACTGTTATGCACAGAAGATGTTTTTTCCTAAATACTCTTTTGTTACAGTTTAGCAACAGATTAAAATGTAGAAAAATTTTTAAAACTACGGAGCCATGGAGCCAGTAATGCAATAACAATTGTACTGAACAGACAGAGAACAGCTGTTACTGCATCTTAGTCAGTTTACTTGTATTTTCTAGTGCAAGGTTGTTTGGTGGGAGAAAAAATGCAGGCAACTGCCAAAAAACAAGCATGTGAGGTAAAACTTGTAGTTGCTCTCATGAGAACAGTCTCAGATTTGAAAGTAGCTGAAAAAAATGCTGAATATAAATCTCTGGAGAGCCATTGTACTATATAGAGAAAGAGCAGAGAAAATAGAGACGGCTAAGGAAAGAGAGCAGAACATACACTACCAGAAAGACCATAAGCTGTAGGGAGGTAATACCTTGCAGGATGGATGAAGAATGAAATATCAGTTACAACTCTGAATCTCCTTGCTTGTGCTGATTTCTGTGACAAAGTGAAGAACCTCACTTAACCATTGTTTTGTTGGGTTATTTCCTTTGGTTATTGTAATCTGTACATCAAATTTTGTTATGTAAATTTAAATTAAAGAGTAAAATGCATCCCTGGTATAACTCTGTTAACCTCAATGGAGCTCCCCTGTGGATCCGTTGGCCTGGGAGTTTTTAAAGCACGGTAGACCAAATTCTGACTATCTGTGCATGCCTTAAAATGGATTGCTGGAATGAGACTTATGTAGACAAAATTATTCCATCCTAATTCTGGCTTTAGTTCAGACCTGTGGGAAAGCTACTTCAAGAGTTTTTCCCCAAGCAGAACTGCAAAGGGGAACAGGCTGAGATATAGGGGCTTGGTCCACTTTGTCTGTGCATGGATGCCTCTTGACCCCACAATGGCCATTATTCATGCCCCAGCATTCCTGTGCTCCTGGCACAGCTTCTGACCCAAGTAATTTGCCACAGAGTTTATGTTCTGGGAATAGGGTTAGTTAATGTGTTCTTGCAACACCAGCCTATAAAACACTGTATGTCATGATTAGTGGCTATTTATTTCTTAGTATTTTCTTCAGTGCCAAAGGGGAGGATTTTGATATAAATAAACATTGGTATTAGAATGTACTCATTATGGTTTGGATTATAACTCATTTGCAGTATAATCCAAATTTTTGAATCAAAACTACTTGAAAGTGCAGTTTCAGCTACACTAAGAGCCTGATCCTACAAACACTTACTAATGGTCACATTGCTTATTACTATGAGTGGTGCCATTGACTTCTATGGAACAATAGCAGTAGTAAGCATTTGACCCAGTGTTGTTTGCAAGATCGGACTCTAAATTAGTAAAGTGATTAATTAGCTTTAAGAAACTATTTAAATTGTCCAAAAGATAATCTGAACATCAAATAATGCTCTGAAAGTGACTTTTCTCTAGGAGCTGATATTTCAGATTCAAATTAGTACATTGAAGCCTGCTCAATGTCAACTCACTGACTGGAAAATCTCTCTTAATGGAAAACCTTTTCTTTGTACCTGACCATCTTATATTAACTCAGGCAATGGGCACATTTGCACTATCAATTGATAATAGACAACATCATGATTATGTAAACTAAAAATACTTTTATTCTGCACAAACTGAGCTTCGTGAATTGAGGCCTGTAGCATGAGATGGAGTTCAAATTTTCAGCTGTGTTATGAAGATGCTGATTGTGACTTCAGAGTTAAGGTTGACATGAGTTGTGGACTCAAAGCAAGGATTCAGTCTCCTTGTTTGGCATGAAGAGGACAACATATGCTCTCAAAAACTATGGCACTTAGTTTCTGGGTGAAATCCTGGCCCCACTGAAGTCAAAGAGAGCTCTCATTTGTACAGAGGGAATCTTCTGAGAATGTAGAAATAAACCCATTAATTAGTTTGAGTTAAAATTAATTTAAAAAATAGGTCCATGTGTAGAATTGATAACTTAATGATAGCAGGTTTTTGAGCCAAATTGGTGAGATGTGTGTTGCTTCTATTCATTTTTTTCAACTATGATAACTTTAAACAATGATTTAATGTTTGTGAATGATCTAGAGAGGAGATGCACCGTTGATTTCTCTTGTAGCAGTCTGGGCACCATGCAGAAAATGCAGCAGAGGAGCTTTGTGTACCACAGCTAATACACAGACACATGCTATAGGTGTAGACCAGTTGTTCTATATCCTGTGCAAAATGTCCCACTCAGACGTTTCTGACCCATGCTTCCACGCTTTGTACCATGGTGCATATTCCAAAGGAAACAAAAGCGTGTGGTATGGGGGGCATGCTAACTGGCTGTGGCCTTCTTGTGGAAAATCCTGGCACAACAAACTTTAGCCTGCTGCAGACATTCCAGGCAAAATTTATTACTCCCATCCAGTTGCATAACACATGCATATTTTTATCTTCTGCACAGATGCTTCCGGTAAGGCACCGACTTCAGTGGGAGTTAAGGGCACTCAGCAACTTGCAGGATCACACCCTATGTGATTTTGGACAAGCTACTTAACCTCTCAGTGCCTTGGAGTGTTCTGTAATTTAACAGACTGAGGTTTGTAGAGCAGATGTTTGGAGGAAGGGTGTTACTGATTTGTACTATAAGTGCAAGTTATTGTTAGAGTTTATAAATTCCATTTTCTGACAGCCTTGTATTTTACTGTATGATGTCACAAGCTATAACAGTACACTATATCAATATACAAGGCAGAGGAGGAAGCTGCCACAGCTGTAAACCCTGCATATAGATCTGTACAGTTAGCAATCACGTATATGCCATACACTTGCTTTTCCTGTATTCTTCTCTTCGCCAAAAGACATGGACCAGCTATGCCTGCCCTCCCATTTTGTTATGATGAATCTCCAAAAAGTGGTGCGATATGACAAGCAAATGGATCTAACTGAATATATGTTTTTGAATACAGTAGTCCAAAGCAAGCTGGTTATAAGCAGATACGACATTTTTCTATGGTGACTTGGCAATGTGAGTGTTTTATGGTTGTGTATATTTTCTTAAAATGTTCATTGAAAATGGAGTTATGCTGGTTGGAAAACCATTCTCAGTAGTTCACAGTCAAGCTGGAAGGGCATATTGAGTGGGGTCCAGCAGGGATCAGTTCTGGGTCTGAGTCTGTTCAATATCTTCGTTAACAGTTTAGATAATGGCATTGAGAGTACACGTATAAAGTTTGCAGATGATACCAAGCTGGGAGGCGTTGCAAGTGCTTTGGAGGATAGGATTGAAATTCAAAATGATCTGGACAAACTGGAGAAATGGTCTGAAGTAAACAGGATGAAATTCAATAAGTACAAATGGAAAGTACTCCACTTAGGAAGGAACAATCAGTTTGCACACAGACAAAATGGGAAATGACTGCCTAGGAAGGAGTACTGCAGAAAGGGACCTGGGGGTCATAATGGATCACAAACTAAACATGAGTCAACAGTGTAATATTGTTGCCAAAAAAAAAAAAAAAAAAAGCAAACATCATTCTGGGATGTATTAGCAGGAGTGTTGTAAGCAAGACACAAGAAATAATTCTTCTGCTCTACTCTGTGCTGATTAGGCCTCAATTGGAGTATTGTGTCCAGTTCTGGGAAAGATGTGGACAAATTTTAAAGACCCGAGAAGAGCAACAAAAATGATTAAAGGTCTTGAAAACATGACCTATGGGGGAAGATTGAAAAAATTGGGTTTGTTTAGTCTGGAAAAGAGAAGACTGAGGGGGGGGACATGATAACAGTTTTCAAGTACATAAAAGGTTTTTACAAGGAGGAGGGAGATAAATTGTTCTAGTTAACCTCTGAGAGTAGGACAAGAAGCAATGATCTTAAATTGTAGCCAGGGCGGTTTAGGTTGGACATTAGGAAAAACTTCCTGACTGTCAGGGTGGTTAAGCACTGGAATAAATTGCCCAAGGAGGTTGTGCAATCTCGTCATTGGAGATTTTTAAGAGCAGGTTAGACAAACACCTGTCAGGGATGGTCTAGATAATATTAGTCCTGCCTTGCATGCAGGGGACTGGACTAAATGACCTCTTGTGGTCCCTTCCAGTCCTATGATTCTATGCAGCTCCTCAGGTAAATGGTATCGTCAATGTCCAGTCAACAATGCAAATTCAAATAAATCTTTTGTCTGAATTTTTACTGGCATATTACGTCAAGGAAGGGGAGTAACAGACCTGCCCTCTGGAAATTGGGAGAAGGCTTCTGACCACATTATTCTCAAAACCACCTCTGTTTGTCATTTGTTGGAGTGGCTGCCCATAAAAACAGTTCTGCACTCCCCAGTGTAGATACTTTGGAGAAAATGTGGGTGTTGAGGATGGATTGAAGTTAAATAGGGAACAATAATACCCTAAAATGAGTGAATAGAGCTGATAACCAGAGCTTTAGAACACAGCTTTTGAACATGAAGTCTCTTTATTCACAATCACAGCCATATAAAAATTAGAGATTGCTTTGAGCTAATTTGACACATTCCATTTACATTGATAAAACAGGAACCTGGATTTTCAAAGTGAGGACTTGATAACGATACTGACTAGCATAAGCTAAATAGTGTGGAAGTAGAATACATCTAACAATCTTCATTAGAGAAAGAGAGCCCACTCCTCAGAGCCTGTCTGGATTTGAACTCGGTCTGGATCTCAGAGCTCAGTGCAGTTTGAATCTGGGGTCTGGCTTTGGACCTATTTCTAATTTTAATGACTGTTTTTGTGAGATGACTTGAAGCCACCAAAACAAAAATTGCTCCCTATTAGAGGATGAAATTCATCCTGTGCAGAGTGCCCACACGAGGCCTCTTACGAGCTTAAGTAGTGCATAGGACGTATCTGCATTGCGTAAGCCTTGTGCTGCTGGCCCTCTGTGCAAGGATGAAATTCACCCAGAGAACACAGCAAGAGACATTTGGATGAATAATCTAGTTTAGGTTTTAAATAGATTCCATTAAGATTAATCAATTGGTTTGAAAACTTACTTGGAGCATTACAGCTATGAAGAAGCTGAGCAAAAGTATCAATATTATCTTTTTGGATTAGAGCTCAAGACAGAGATTTCTTACCTTTTGTCAACATGTTATCTATTATCAATCCTCACCACTTGCATTGCCTTTCACAGCTGTCCAGTTAATACCCAGATACAAAATTAAGTACAAACCACTTCAATTAACTTTTGGGCAATTCTGATATTGTTTTTCCTAACGCATAATCTTTTCAGCACATGCCTTTTTTTAATAAATGGCTGTAATGAGTGAAATCGTTTCTTTACATGGTAATGCAGCACTGGACCACTTAACTGTCTCTGTGCAGGCAGTTTTGTGACGAAGTGCCTCCTCCATTAGTGGTTAGTTAGATCACTTGACTTATGGATTGTATGGATTGAATTAGCAAATCAGTGTATCATCCCATTACAATTTCATCTAGAAGAAAACTTGACCTGAAAATCACAGAAAAAAAGACAGCATTTTTTCTCCTGAAGCAAGTAAGTAATTTACGTCCCAGATTTTGGAATAATCAGCCTTCTGCTTCAGGGGAAGAAATCCTTTTTGGACTTGTTTTCTGTGCAGGTCACATGTAACTTATGAAGTGTGTACTTTAATTGAGGCACACAGTGTTTGCAGAATGGCCTATACAGTCATTTTGCTTTAAATCCGAACAGGGTTCTGATCACAAATTCTTTCTTCTTTCTCCATATTGGTAAGTTCATATTTTTCATACATATCAGTGTCTTCTTCCAGCTGTGTATCTGAATGATGAATTTCAATAAAAATAATATAGGTAATGGCTCCAATTACGCCTCCCATCATAGGTGCAACTGTAGGAACCCACCACCAGTTATTTCCAGCCCTGTAAGAAAGAAAAGCAGAATTACTATTCACTATGTTGCTAATACTGATCTATTGTTTGGAAGCCAAGTTATAAGCACTGTATGGTGATATTGATTTTACTGCAATATTTCGTATAGCTAAAATGCCTATCACAGTGAGGTTTTTGTACCATATCTTACTGTGGTAAATGTTTACTTTGACCTAACGTTTCTGTAGATTGGTGACAACCATTATTTTCCTGTGCACACTCTGGTTGAAATATGCTAACAACCGCCTGGGCCTTAGGTCTGATTACTGTATATGTTCTTTAGAAAATAAGGCTTCCTAACTACCAGACCCTTAGGGGATAGGGAATTTGGGAAAGCTGGGATTTGTTGGCTTGTAGTGAAATTAAATGAAACATATTTTTTGCACTACGTTGTCAGATGATGAACACACTAATGAGCAGCTGGCAACATCAAGTGTGATGATTGCACAGGTATGTCTTAATTTTTCTGCTTACATGAGGAATGGTTTGCAGGATCAGGCCCTACATTCACATAGTATACAATGTTTTACTCGAGAAGTATAGGATATTTTGTGTGTCTTGAAGAGTATAGTTTCACATACTAAAGTGTAAAGTATATTATGCTTGACTAGAGTGGTCAAGATTCAAGGTTCATAAGGCAGTTTATTATCTCTGTTTAAGGTGTGAGTTTTTTTCAGTAATAGTTAAAAAAAGATGCTGTCAAGTTTTATAGGCCTGAAACTGAACCTTCTTATAATGGCAATTCTCTGATGGAAAGTCTTGTAGAATCTAAGGGTGAAATTTTGGTTCCATTGAAGTCGATGGAAATTTTGCCATTGATTTCAATGGGGCTGGGACTGGTAGGTAATAGCTACTATATGTGTGTATCCTAGACATATACAATCAACAGCAGCAGTTAATTCTGAGCACTGGTTCCAGAGCTCTGATGATAATATAATGAGCTGTTTTGGCTTAGTAACATGATATATCAGTTGAAGATGTGATTCTCAAGCAGAAAAGAGTCACTTACATTTAATGCATACTGGAAATGAAGAGGGAACATATTTTCCCCAAATACAAAAAGATAAATTAATTTGAGAAAGGATTTTATTGGAAGACGATTCTAGGAGATTATTACAAACAATGGCAAATCAAATTTTTAAATGATATAAATAATTACTCAATGCGTGACAGCATAATTTTATGTGGAAGTGAATTTATGTTTAGCCACATTACAAGTACAGTGGTATTTGTTCAGTCTTCACAATGTCCATTTCATGAAATTATTCTTCTTTTATTCAGTCTTTATGCCATAGTCTGGAGCTTCTCCTTTGGAGTTGTTAAGATCTTACAAGAGCAGAGGTGGACAAAAAATGGCCCGCGGGCCACATCCAGCCCGCGGGACCGTCCTGTCCGGCCCTTGAGATCCTGGCCGGAGAGGCTAGTCCCCGGCCTCTCCCCTGCTGTCCCCCCTTCCCTGCAGCCTCAGCTCACCGTGCCACCAGCGCTGTGGGCGGTGGGGCTGCGAGCTCCTGCTGGGCAGCGCGGTGGCATGTCCGGCTCCGGACGGGCGGCGTGGCTCAGGGGTGGATTTACCAGCAAACATAGGGTGCCCTGGTACGGGGACCCCCAACAACAGGGGGCCCCAGGGCTGGGCACTCGGGCAGCCCAGCACCGGCGCACCTCCCATGGGGGGGGGGGCTGCACTGCGGGGGCAGGGAAGCAGGGAGGGAGCTCACCTGCAGCCTCAGGGGAGCAGGCAGGAGGTGCAGGTGGCGGGAGTGCTGCAAAAGTGGGCCGGAGGATTCAGGAGGCGCACCCGGTGGCCGCGCAGCCGGCCGGAGAGAAGCAGCACTTTGAAGGGGAAACCACCGCTTCTCTCTGGCTGCGTGGCTGCCCTTGCTCCTTCTGAGTCCTCCGTCCATGTTCGCAGGGCCGCATTCTGAAAAGGGCTTGGGGGGGGGGGTTTGGTTAGGTGGTGGGGTCCCGGGGGGGACGATCAGAGGACAAGGAGTGGGGGGGGTTAGATGGGTCGGGAGTTCTGAGGGGGGCAGTCAGGAGGTGGGAAGTGGGAGGGGGTGGATAGAGGACAGGAGCCAGGCTGTTTGGGGAGGCACAGCCTTCCTTACCTGGCCCTCCATACAGTTTTGCAACCCTGATATGGCCCTCAGGCCAAAAAGTTTGCCCGCTCCTGTGCTAGAGGGTATAAAATAGTCCTTGACATTGTCCCACTGAGTTTGTAGCTCCATTCATTGCTCAGACTTGACTGGCCATCTGGGCTCTGGATTGCTGTGACAAGGTGTACTCAGTAGTCTTTGTTCTGTTGATCTACATGTGACGGGTTTGGTCACAGAGATCCCCTTGGGACTGTCACCTGATGTGCTGAAATTACCTCTGAGCTCGTTTTCCCTGCCAGGCTGGGACTCCAGAACCCTGTGTTGTTGATCCAGACACGCTAGCCTGCTGCAACCCAGACCCAGGGTATGGTCCACGCCCCCAAAGCTGCAGACTTAATGGAAAACAGCTCAGCAGGTACCTATCTCCAGCACCCAGACACCCAGCTCCCAATGGGATCCAAACCCCAAATAAATCCGTTTTACTCTGTATAAAGCTTATATAGGGTAAATTCTTAAATTGTCTTCCCTCTATAATACTAATAGAGAGATATGCACAGCTGTTTTCTCCCCCAGGTATTAATCACTTACTCTGTGTTTTTTAATAAACAAAAGTGATTTTATTAAGTATAAAAAATAGTATTTAAGTGGTTTCAAGTAATAACAGACAGAACAAAGTAAGTCACCAAGCAAAATAAAGCAAAAACATGCAAGTCTAAGCCTAATACATTAAGAAACTGATTACAGGTCATCTCTCACCCTCAGAGATGTTCCAATAAGCTTCTTTCACAGAGTAGACTCCTTCCTAGTCTGGGTCCAATCCTTTCCCCTGGTACAGTCCTTGTTAGTTCCAGCAGATATTTCAGGTGGTAAACAGGGGATTTCTCATGGCTGGCCTCTCCTTGTCCTGCTCCACCCCCTTTTATAGCTTTGGCACAAGGCGGGAATCCTTTGTCTCTCTGGGTCCCCACCCCTCCTTCTAAATGGAAAAGCACCAGTTTTAAGATGGATTCCAGTATCAGGTGACCTGTTCACATGTCCTGTGAGACCACAGCCTACATCCTTCCAGCCTGGCCCATGGGTACACAGGAAGATTTACAAGTAAACAGAGCGATTTACAGGTCATTGATTCTGAAGCACCCTTAATGGCTTCCTCTTAATATGTTTACAATAGTAATACAAATTTATATCTTATTCTCCTAACTCCAGACATAGAAATAATACATGCAAACAAATAGGATGAACACATTCAGTAGATCATAAGCTTTGTAATGATACAAGAGACCTTTTGCATGAAGCATATTCCAGTTACATCATATTCACATTCATAAACATTATGGAGTGCAATGTCACACTACACATGCAAAACTTCATCTGCATCTTGCATGTGTGTGCGTGTCCCTGTTCCAAACAAAGCCAGTGAAGACAGGGACATTCAGAGGATTCAGGGGGCATGGGGCAAAGCAATTTTGGGGTCCCCTTCCATAAAAAAAGTTGCAATACCTTAGAATACTATATTCTCGTGGGGGCCCCTGCAGCCCCGGGGCAAATTGCCCCACTTGCCCCCCCTTCGCCCTGCAGGCGGCCCTGGGAAAAATAAACATTTAAAAACCTTCCGCATCTCGGCACAAACCTAGTTTTGAGAAAACTTATTTTCAAGTCACCTTTACACGGTATCACTGGTTCTCAGCATCAGCTAGTGCTAAAAGGCACTAAAGCTCATTAAAAGGGTTGGACAAATATTTTCCGTCAAAACTTTTTTTGGATCGAAAACAAGGGGTTTTAAAAAAGCAGAAAAAAATCACGGACAATGTCTGCTTTCCTTCAAAATTTGTTATTGTTTTTTTTAATTGAAAAGCTGAAATTAGTCTGCCAAAACCTGAACATGGTTTGGGGGTTCAGAAGTGTGTGGCCAAATATTTGCTGCTTGCTGTGTTTGATTGTTTAAAGAAACAATAAAAAAATTCTGCTTAAAAAAAAAATCCAAAACTTTTGAACCACCTCAGCTTGTGACCAAACGCCTGAGCCCATCCACTCAGAGATTTTTCCAGGTTTCTGATACTCTGCTGGCTTCCTTGACTCATATCTGTCTCCATAACTTTGGGTTCATTTAGGTTAGAACATAAGAACATAAGAATGGCCATACTGGGTCAGACCAAAGGTCCATCCAGCCCAGTATCCTGTCTACCGACAGTGGCCAATGCCAAGTGCCCCAGAGGAAGTGAACCTAACAGGTAATGATCCATTGATCTCTCTCCTGCCATCCATCTCCACCCTCTGGCAAACAGAGGCTAGGGACACCATTCCTTACCTATCCTGGCTAATAGCCATTAATGGACTTAACCTCCATGAATTTATCTGTTTCCTAGAGACTGGCTGCATGGGGCCCCTCACAAACTGGAGACGGTTACTGTGGGTTTGTCTTTAGTATAACTTATGTACGTACTCCACGAACTGAACATTTGAGCTTGTTCCAGAATGTGGGATGAGCCTATGTTGTGAAAACTGAAATGCTCAAAATAGCACATGCATGTGAATGGACACAGGGTGCTAAAATTAAATTAACCCAGGGGTTCTCAAACTGGGGGTCGGGACCCCTCAGGGGGTCACGAGGTTATTACTAGGGGTCGCGAGCTGTCAGCCTCCACCTCAAACCCCACTTTGCTTCCAGCATTTATAATAGTGTTAAATATATAAAAAACTGTTTTTAATTTATAAGGGGGAGTCACACTCAGAGGTTTGCTATGTGAAAGGGGTCACCAGTACAAAAGTTTGAGAACCACTGAATTAACCCCTCTGGAGCCTCGGGGAATGCAGGGGACGGGGGTCTCCCTTGGTAGGGTTGGGAAGGAGGTAGGTGGTGTATGATATTGCTCTTCTCATGTGAACCCTCCCCCATGGATCTCTTGGCTCTATCACTGTTAATTTAAAGTGGCTAATTTTAAATGAAGCTACCCTCTCCTGACATGAGTCTCCCTATGGCACTGAAATTAAATGTAGACTATAATTTGGCATTTGAGAAGTGAAAGGGATGGTAGCCCTAAGGGAAAAGATAACAACTTGGCTTATTGTGTTAAATAGCTGTCTGCAAGCCTCAAACTGCTGAATGAGCTTTAGCGTAGGGAAGGCTGTGCCTCCCCAAACAGTCTGGCCCTGCCCCCTATCTGACCCCCACCCACTTCCTGCCCCCCGACTGCCCCCCTCAGAATCCCCGACCCACGCTGCTCCTTATCCCCTCACCGCCCACCCCAACCACCACCCTAGGACCCCACCCCCCACCAACCCTCCCTGTCCTCTTACTGCCCCGACCCCTATCCACCCTCCCCCCATGCGTCCTGACAGACCCCCGGAACACCCACGATCCAACCCCCCATTCCCTGTCCCCGACCAGGGCCGCTCCTGGGTTACTGCTGCCTCTCCCCTCTTTCGGAGCCTCAGCGCTCCGCATCCAGGAGCTGTCCTGGCCCCTGGACAGCGCTGCAGTGGTGTGGTTCCGGCGGGACCGGAGCTCGCAGCCCCGCCCCCTTACCACGCGGCTCTGACTCGGTGGGAGGAGCTCAGGCCCCGCTGGAGCCACTCCGCTGCAGCGCTGTCCAGGGCAGCTCCTGACGCGGCGCGCTGAGGCGCTGGGGGATGGGGGAAGGCAGAGGTGGGGCCGGGGGCCCTTGTGGGGCCCGGGGCCTGGGGCAAATTGCCCCATTTCCCCCCCCCTCCGGGCAGCCCTGAGTGAAGATGGGGCCCTGGTGCTCCCTATTTTATCTTCTCTAAATTATGGCCCTTACTTGCACTGGACAACTGCAGTTCTGGCATTTTCCCTCCTGCTAGGAGAGTACAAGAGCAGATGCCCTGGAGTTGATTGCAAAGCTAAACTGAGATCAGGACATGCTTGAGTTATGAGTTGCCATTACCCTCTGTCCTCCTCCACTGAACCAGTGGCAAATACTCCTTTGTGACATCCCTTAGCTCCACTGATGCACATTTAGTTCTCCTGTTGCACAGCACGCAGCTGGGCTTCCAGGTCAGAAGGAAATCATTCAATTATGTCTTTGTGATAATAAAGTATTTTCTCTGCCACTACTATTAAAGGGACACATTCTGCCCACTTTATTCATGCAACTGAAGACTAAGGGTACGTCCAGACTACCCGCCGAATCGGCGGGTAGTAATCGATCTATCGGGGATCGATATATCGCGTCTCATCTAGACGCGATATATCGATCCCCGAACGCGCTCCCGTTGACCCCGGAACTCCACCAGGGTGAGCGGTGGTAGCGGAGTCGATGGGGGAGCCGCGGCTATCAATCCCGCCGTGAGGACCCGAGGTAAGTCGAAATAAGATATGTCAACTTCAGCTACGCTATTCCCGTAGCTGAAGTTGCGTATCTTACATCGACTCCTCCCGCCCCGTGTAGATCAGCCCTAAGGGAGCTTGCAGGTAGTTTCCTCTGCTGCAGCTAGGGATTCCCTCAGGGCAAAAGAGTTCACAGTGGATGCAGACCTGACAAAGCCGATACCTATGCTTTCTTTTCTGCAGCCCTTGGCTCAGGGAGCATGGTATAGGTGGGGGAGTAGGAGTGGCTGAAGTACAGTGCACTCTGGTCATCCCCAGCTGGTTCATGGTCCTTTGGGGAGCTGGGGCAGAGAATCAGGGAGCTGTAATTAGTTCAGTAACAGCTCCTCACTTTGCTACACCCCAAACTGGGCACAGCAGAAAATCTGCCCCATTGGGACTGCTCTCATAAGTAGGGGTCTAGTGAATTCACAGAAAATCATGTCATGGATTGTGAAATCTGGTTTAAACTGTGAAATCTGGTCTCCGGTCACCCAGTTCTGAAGGCAGAGCGGAGAGTGGCAGCTGCTGGTCAGGCGCCCAGCTCTGAAGGCAGCGCCGTGGCCAGCCCACCTTACTTCTCTGCTGCTGCTGCTGGCAGCAGTGCTGCCTTCAGAGCTGGGCGCTCGGACAGCAGCCACTGCACTCCTGCTGCCTAGCTTCAGGAAGTGGTGCTGCCAGCAACAGCAGAGAAGTAAGGGTGTCAATACCACGCCCCCCCCCCCCTCCCAATAGGTTTGCAACCTCCTTTTGGGTCAGGGCCCCCAGTTTGAGAAATGCTGTGGAGAAATCACATTTTTTGTGGGTTGGTCATGCAATAATAGCAAATTTCGTGGATATGATGCATGGTGTAACACATCTGCAAAATTTGCTATTTATGCCATAACCAACCTGTGAAAAATGTGATTTTTTTCCCCTCTGATTTAAGTAGATCTCCTACTCATAAGTAAAATAAGTAGGGATTTGGTCCAGTATCCCCCATCTGTAATGGAACAGCAAGTTAAAAGATGGGTGTGGTTAATCAGAAAATCTGGAATGAAACTATATGGGATAAAATATATTAAACAAAATCCTGTGGAGATTTTTAAACATGGGGCAGCTGCATCACAGAGAGAACATTACACGTATGAGTGCCAATTAACTACTGTATGTTACACTTTAAAGGGAAACTCTCAGGTTCAAATCTAGTCATTTTTAAAAGAGTTCAACATTGTACAGAGTGCTTAAGCCCCTTTGCCCATTTTGATTGTTTTACAGTCACATTTTCTTTGTTTTAAAAATGCTTGTCCTCTCCTCTGTTGCTGTTTGAAAGTTTCCCAACAACAGGAGAAACTGGCTAGTTGAAGGTACATGCACAGAGAACCTAAGGCTAATAATGCACCTTCCAACACATCTCTCACCTTTTGAAGTAGGATATTGAGGTTAGAATAATTCTGATTTGATTTTTCAAAGAATTCAAACAGTTTAAATTCTGGGAATTTCTAGATGCTCCTTTACATTTTAAAACAAATGCAAAATGATGCACAAAATCTCACTGTACACAAGACCTTATGTAGTTCTTTTGGACTTCTCCAGAACAGAAGTTGGTTTTAGTTAATGCTATTCATGCTGTTTGCATCACTCAAACTAGACATGTCAGCAGAGATGTGTAGATATCTGAATGCTACCTATAACCTTTAAATAGGTCAAGCTGATAGCCGATAAATCCCTAAAGCTTCAGTATGGAAATATTAGGACTGATCTCTTGCAGCTAGCCACCAGAGGGCACTATTACTATACAATATAACTAAAAAATCCCCAACACATTTTAAATCAGATAAAGGAATTCTGGTCTGAAGAAGGGCTCTGTGTGGCTTGAAAGCTTGTCTCTTGCACCAACAGAAGTTGGTTCAATAAAAGATATTGCCACACCCACCTTGTCTCTCTAAAGGAATTCAGAGGCAGTTTCAGGGGAGTCTAAATACACTGCAGATGTAATATTGAAAGGAACAGTACTGGCTGCACAGCTCATACAGAACTTTCAGTCTGCTAGTCAGTGCTTACCTAGCCTTTCGGAATCATCGTGGGCCCTGGTTAAAAAGGAAGGTATGATAAACACAGGGGGGGAAAATTCCACTGCTGCTAGATAGTTTCAGATACTGTAGTAAAATACTCATCTGTAGCAATGTCCCTCCCTCATCACCTCTTCACATTTTGTTAACCCGCCAGCTAATCAACTGCAAGGTTGAGCATTTGTATCTGAATCTCTGGCTTTTTTTTCCTCACGGTAACCAGAACTGTTAGTGGAAACCATGTTTAAGTATGGCTGTTAGGAGATTCTAGCATTATTGCCCTGTTCAGGTGGCTAAACCTTGAAAACTTTGGCTTTCCATTGATACAGTAGACTTCAATAGGACCTACTTGTTTGAGTAAGTTATCCGAACTGTACTACAGACAACCTTCTCTGTCCCCTTCTAAAGTATACAGAATGGTTTGACAACACAATTCTAACATGGGTTAGGCAAACCAAATCTGTCTAATCTGTGATTAGAGAAATCCTGCCACTGACCAGCTTATAATATTATTCAAACTTTAGCGTATGCAAGACCTTATCCGTATTCTGCAACCGACATACTGTACCTAAATTTTAGCCCAGTTATGTAACACTCCATTTAACCTTCTGTACTCCAACTTGGAATTATGTTGTAAATGGGTAAGGGAACAAGCATGTTGTAACTTGCTCCCCAGTTACAGCTGTAGGGTAAAGCTGTAGACAGCAAGATGTCCTACTTAATTTATATGTCTCTAAGACTGCTCAGATTATTTTTTCTCATGGTTTCAGAGATCTACTGCAATACATTCTGTGCTCTCCCTTTTAAATGCTCAATATGGTCTTTACGGTGTGGATATATTTCCCACCTGACTATAAATCCCAAGCAAAACTAACAGAAATGATCTGAAACAGGTAACAAATGCATTTTCTTCTGAACATAGTTTTCCTATAGATTTTAAAATATAAATGTGTATGACACCTCATATGAGGAGAGGGGAGTTCCTAGGGAATCAATGATTAGATTACTGCACGATAAGACTTCCCAACCTTCTCCAGCAAAATTGCCTATTTATAATGAAAGTTTTTTTCCCTGAATATGAAATCTTACACTGATGTGCTCCATTTTTTTTATAAGGCAGTGTTGTCTAGTGGACAGAGCACTGCCCTGGAACTCAGGAGACCTGGAATCTATTCCCAGCTATGCCACTGGCCTGTTGGGTGACCCTGGGCAAGTCACTTCCCAGGCACTCTGTGCCTCAGTTTTCCTGACTGGAAAATGGGGTAATGATACTGACCTCTTTTTATAAATGCTTTGAGATCTATGGATGGAAAAACGTGCTATGTAAGATCTGCGTAGTAATATTGATTGTCTTTGTATGGAATATTAGGGGCTCTGGATATTTATCCTGTAGATATCTAGGGGCTTTAAGTAGTTGTGGTGAGTACTTGGGATTCCTACTTGTAAATAATTAGCAATACAAAACTAAGCAACCAGAGGAGCCGTCTCCTGAAGAAAGGTTTGAAAATAGTGCTGTTTGTGTATGTACAAAGCAGGCACCTGGATACAACTGGATACAGGTGAGCTTTGCTTTTGGTATGTGCACATGGCTAACAGTGTGCCTAGCCAGTTCAGTATGTGCAAACCAGGGATTTGAGAGTGCATGCTGAAACATGAAAACTAAGGAGGCATCACACAGCCTAAACATCAGGCCTTTAGATTTTTCAGATTTCTGCAATTACCTGCATTTGACTCTCAAAATAGTAGTCCAAGTCAGCCTGATCTAGTTATGTTGTTTTCAGCGTTATTGTGGCCAGGTGGGTCCCAGGATATTAGCGAGACAAGGTGGGAGAGGTAATATCTGTTATTGGACCAACTTCTGTCAAAGAGACATGCTTCCGAGCTTACACAGTGTTCTTCTTACCTTTCCCAGACCTGAAGAAGAGCGCTGTGTAAGCTCAGACTTGTCTCTTACCACCAGAAGTTAGTCCAATGAAAAGATATTACCTCACCCACCTTGTCTGATCTATCTATGGCTTTTAGTGCACCTATCACTGCACTAATTGCTGACTCTCTACAGCAGTTTTTGTTCTTTATGAAAACTGTTGTGAGAGAAGAAAGCATTTCCTTTATGCTATTTTCAGTGTTATCTGAGACCCCATAATATTTTGGGGGAGTCTGTCTGAAACTGTACCTGGTATTTGAGGAAATGCAAGTTTTATTTTCTGTATGTGCCAAAAATCCTCATTAAGACACGGTACTTACTTTATCATGTGTCAAACTTCAAGTACATGAATAGACTTCACTGGAACTATTTCATACGCAGGTGAGTATGGTATGTGCTGAAGTACCAGGCTTGATCAGGGTCTTAATCTTTCAGCAGAACAACACTTCACAGGGATATATTCACATCCCACTGATGCAAGAATTACTTACGTGAATACTTCGAAACCCCATCCGGCTATAGCTGTGAAAATCCTTGGGCTTAGGTCCCTGGCTGGGTTCATGGCACAGCCACTGTTCATTCCCAAGGAACAAGTGAGCAGAAGGATAAGAAGTCCAACTGCAATTGGTTCCAAGCCCTTTGGTACACCCATATTTTTGGTGTCAAAAATAGCAAAGACAACCAGAACAAGAAGAGCTGTTGACATCACCTGTCCAATGAAAAGAAAATATATTGAATAAATATACACATAAGCTCTAAATAGAGAGGGGGCCATCTGGATCAGAATCTGAACTTCCCCAAAATTTGGTGAAGTTTGGATTTGATGATCAGATTCATCCCATTATGGAGAGAGATGACAGAGCAGCCCAGTTGCGATCCCACTGTCCCTGTAGTTCAAGGTGATAGGAATATAGTCCGGTTTGTCGCCTATTAGCAATAAGCATCCAAAATAAAAAAATCCAACTCCACCCAAATGTTCATCATTTGTAAACACATAATAGAAAGGTGCCCAAGCAATAATAGATATGAAAATACTGAAAAATGCAAGCGGAGAAATGCAATGTAAACTGAAGCTGCTGGTACCTGGCAGATCACATTCCTTTATGCAATAATTTTGCCAACACAAAACTAATTGCTTCAGATTTCTGCTTTGCTCAGCAGTCCCTGTTGCACATTTGATAGTCAGTTGAAGTGACTATTTGAACACAGCATCCATGCACATTAAAAATGTTGCTACAGAACCATTTGCTTATGATGGGCTTAATCCCACAGACTGTGTACAGGCAAAACTGCCATTAGTCAGCCCAGTGTGCTTACCTGGAAATGTATCCAGGGTTTCTTTACTTGCTGTCTAGGAGCTTCTGAAGAATAAAAATCACCTTTCCCACCCCCTGAGTACTTTATACAGTGACAGCTAGCTCTGCTTGATTCTAGTTAACTTTACGTAAAGTGTGTGTGTGTACATAGACACAAAAGACGAGACTGTCTGAACAGAAAGCAAAGGACAAATCTTAGAAATGTAGAGAAGGAAGTGGCAAGATTTGTTTACAAGCCTGAGAGAGACAGAGAGAGAGAGAGAGAGAGATGTCCCCCAGTGTCTAAGTACTCATCTACACTCAGGTTTTTGTAGTAATTTAGCTATTTCAGTTAAGAGTGTGATTTTTTTTACCGATATCATTAAATTGGTACAACTCCTAATGTGGTAAGTTTTATATACCAGTATAAAGGTGACTTATGCTGATACAGCTTATTCCCCTAAATTTACAGTTTAAAAAAAAAAAAAGAGAGAGAGAGAGAGAGAACCTTTATTCTGGTATTACATCCAAAACCTACATTTAAAGAACAATAAGTTTACAAAGTTAAGCACTCAAAAGTTAGGGAATGCCGGAATTTTCTTTGCCTGTACAACCTTAATTTGGGCCCTTTGTGCATATGACTTATGACATAATTTTTAATAGAGCTGCATGGAAAAACTTTGACAAAACAGTTTTCTGTCAGAAAAGACAGTTCTGACAAAATCAAAATACTTTGCAAAATTGAGTCAATTTCCCCAAAAGTTTATTTTGGAGAAAAACCTGGGGGGTGGGGTGGGTAGAAGGGGAGAGTTCTGACAGTGTCAAAACGTCCAATGTTCACATTTTTGGAATGAAATTTTTTTATTTTATTTTTTTGCTTTGAAATGACTTCATTTTGAATTTTTTTGGTATATCATGTTTTTAATATAAAATAAAAAAGTCCTTTGTTGCAAAATATTGATCAATACACTACAATTTTTAAAAAATTTGTTTGCAGAGAATTTTGGAATGTTCAGGTTTTGTTCAGATTTGAAATGAAGCCATGTTTTGAAAATCTCAAAATCCTTCACCAAATGGAATTTCTATCCTTTTGACAGCTCTAGTCTTTACATACATAATCACATGCTATTTTTCCACAGTGCTGGAGAAGGCAAACAGAGGGATTAGAGGCAGACAGCAGGTAAGAAATCATGCTGTCATTGAACGAGGAGGTTAAAGTTTTGGAAGGGGTGGAGAAAGGTGGAGGTTGTGGTGGATCGTCTCAATTTTTCTTTAATCATCAAAAATTCGTGCAGAGCAGGGTGGGGTGAAGTGGCATCTATGAAGGAGTTAAAGGTAACAAATAAATGACTGCGGTTCTAATTGTAAACTGCTATTTAGCAAGGGATAACATACATGTACCTAATGGGCCAGAACCCCAGCAGGTATAAATTGGTGTACTCCCCTGGAGACAGTGGAGCAGTGCTGATTTGCATTAGCTGAGGATCTGACTCAATACATTGATAAACATAAAATAGTAGAAGAATTCCAAAGACTGTGTGGATAAGAATAGCTATTATCTGGGGTTTAACATGGCTCTCACCGCTGGAAAGAGCAATTTTAAAGAGTTTTGCTTGCAGTCTGAATGAAATTTTCTCTCTACAAGCAGCAATATCTTGTCATTACTATAATGCATAACAAGGAGTGACCAAAATGATAAACTTGGCCACAGTTGTTAGACTTTTAATTGTTTTTTTTTTAATTGGCCAATTTTATGTTTTTCAACATTTTGTTTCTACAATCAAGACAACAAATGTAACAAGACTAGGTTTTTTTTTTTTTTTTTCTCTGTGTACTTACTTGATCTGCAAATCCACTTATCAGGGACAGATGTGGAGCTGGATAAGTTGCAAAAATATGTGCGGTTGCATTAGATCCTGTAACTATAAGCTCTCCACCACTGTAGTTCATGAGTGCATCTACAGAAAACATATCCATTGCCTGGTTATGCTTACTTATCAACATTACATACAGTGGGAATTGCACATCACATTCTCATTTGGAAGCTATTGGATCCTGTTTTATTTATGGCGAGGAATGATAAAACCACCTCCTCCATGTCTCATTTCCGCTCCTGTGCATTCAGGCACTGCAGTGCACCTCTTGTCTCTTACGGTCCATCTTTCAAATCCAGGCTCATGTGTTCCTTCTTTCTGATTGCTCGCCCCAAACGAGTGCTTGGAAAAGTTTCCTGGTCTTGAACTCATTTATATTGTTCTGCAAAATGTTTCTAGACCTGATATGACATCTTCAGATATCCGATTTCAGCAGCATTCTGATTTTATTGTTGTAAAACCATTCAGGTTACCAGCAGCCAGGGAAAAATGCCACATTACTTTTTGCATTATATTACATTATACAGTCCCTTGCTGTGGTGAAGGAACACTCCCGAGAGATCTCTGGCCCCAAAAGAGCTTGCATTCCCTGCTCTGTGTGAGGGCTTTACTTCAACCAACTGCCAGATATTTCTTCTGATACCCAAACGTCTGCCTGCCTGGAATAAGGGAGTCACTTCTCTCAAATGTTGCCATTCCCCAGCCAAAGAGTTCAGCTCCCTGGAAGGACCTGCTTGGTGGCATGGGAGTTGGTGACTTAGTACCCTTAATTTCTCTATCTAATTTCGTGTTTACCAATGTCTTTAGAGTTGCATTCCTTTCCCAAATTATAGTCCCTCCTAAAAGAAGGTCTAAAGCCTAAAAGAAAAGACTCCCATTTTCCTAGCCATCCAACCTACTTTTTCTTTCAAATAGCAGACATAACATGGTAGTTAGCTCTTATCTTTTTATCTGTACGTAAGGTATTACCACTTCTAGCATTGGTCTTCATTATGGCCAAGATTTTTTAAAGTGACTTGTGATCGATTCTTGGGTGCTAAACTTGAGACACTTTATAGGGACCTGATTATCACGATGTACTAAGCACCCACCTTGTGAAAGTCAGGTCCCTTTAAGGTGTCTCAAGTCAGACATCCAAAATCACCCATCAGTTTTGAAAATCTTGGCTGAGAATGGAATATCTTCTTGTCATACTACAGCTGCAGCATGGTATTGTGGGGGAAACTCATTGGGGCAGAAAGAAATGAGGACTCCATTACATATATCAAAATAAGGTATTTTAATGTAAAACTTCCTGTAATTTGACTTACAAAATTTGAGGTAACAAAATTCTGGTCCTAAAGGTCCAGCTTTCCAGATCTCCTGCCCGGATCCTAACCTGGAATGAGCTATTACTAGAACTGGGTCTAACTTGGGGTGGGCTCCAAGGCCATGGAAACCTTGCATTAATAGTCCCTTTGCTCCACCTTCCTTTTGCTTCAGCCATTCAGCCCCCCTCCGCTGCCCATGCGGTGGGGCAGGAGGTTCATAACTTTTTGTCTGTGAGTTTGTAGTGTGTTAACTATCTAAAAACAACTTGCCACCTTGGCACCCTGCCTGACAAGGAGGAAGGAAGGGGTCACCAACACCAGGGACCCATGAAAACAAACAATGAAAACAAACTGAGCATTGCTTTCTGTGCCACACTCTTGCCTTCAAGTGGTGCTATGGGAATGTAGAAATAGCCTCACCTCTCTCATAATGGAGGTCAGTGGTAAGTATTGCTGGCTAGAGCCGGGGGAGACCCAAAATGGTTTTAGAAACTTCTCAGAGGTAAGAGTGCCCAGGTCTCTACTTTTTGTAATAAAAGGGCAAGCTGAAGAAAAAATACAACTCTGCTGTGTACACCCCATGATTGTTTTTTCTTTCTAGCTTTGTGTAAAGTTGAGATTAATTTAACTGTGAATGGCTTTTGGGTTAGCCCTTGACTAGTTGACCCCTCCTCAGGCTTCCTCCTTCTCATTGGTGGATGGTTCCATCACAACTATCTACGAATAAAAAGGGAAAAGAAAACTTTTTAACTGTGCCCTACTTTTGTTTAATTCTGTATATCTTTAAAAATTCCATATGTACATCAGTCAGATTATCACAGAATCATGTTGTGTGAAGTACCATCTCTCTCTGGAACATCATTGGTGGTGAAGGAAAATAGCACAGGCAAGTGATGTGGAATAAAATTATAAAAAGCTCCTAAATCCCACTGACTTTCACATAGGCTTTGGCTCCTAAGTGCCTAAATCACTTTTTAAAAAGAACGAGAAGTACTTGTGGCACCTTAGAGACTAACACATTTATTTGAGCATAAGCTTTCGTGGGCTAAAACCCACTTCATCAGTAATAGCCCAGCTTAACTGATGACTCTCGTTATAGTTGGTATGGCAACACGCATTTTTTCATGTCCTCTGTGTGTATATATCTTCCTACTGTATTTTCCACTGCATGCATCCAAAGAAATGGGTTTTAGCCCACGAAAGCTTATGCTCAAATAAATTTGTTAGTCTCTAAAGTGCCACAAGTACTCCTCATTCTTTTTGCTGATACAGACTAGCACGGCTACCACTCTGAAACCTGTCACTTTTTAAAAGGAGACTTAGGCTCCTAAGTCACTTTGGTGCTTTGGAAAAGTTTACCTGGCTTCAGGAACCACAAGCAATAGTATAATGGGAGGAGCATATATGGGTGTAGGGATTGAACAAGGACTAAAGGAGAGAGAGAGGAGAGGGCCTTGGGAAATTGGAGAAAAGAGAGTTCCTGTAATCCTAGATCCTAGGAGACAGTAGCAGAAAACAAAGAAAAGGAGCTTTCATGAAATACAAACACCCACAGAGATCAACAGAATTAAGGATGGGACCACAGAAGCATGGAGTGAGTCCTTTTAAACAAGAAGCAGTGGTTAAAGAAATGACCTAGTCCTGGAGGATTTATCTAGCCAGGGAGGGCTATAAATATACAGTCTGATATTTTATTTTTCTATTATGCCTCAACATGTCATAGAGAGAAGCATGGTCCAGACAGAGCGGGGAGTAAGAAATTCCTGCATTCTAGTCTTGCCTCTAATATGTGACCCTCTGCCTCAGTTTCCATCTCTAAAATAGGGTTAATACCTAGCTCAAAGAGGTGGTGTGAGATTTAGTCAGGTGGGACTTGATCTGTAGCCTCACGGAACAACGTTGATGTTACTCGTATAAGAGCTGTTGGATCAGTCCTTCAATATTTCTAAAGTCCTTGCAGGAGGAGAAGCCCTATATACATGCTAAGAATTAAATAAGTAAAAGTCTTTGTGAGAAATACATGTTCTTAGAGTATCTAATTTGCCAAGAATGAGTTATTTTTCTACATTTCAGAACTTTTTCTGTTTTCTGAAATGTTAGTATTGTCGAACACTTGGGAGGTCAGAGCCTTCCCCCTTAGTTCTTCCTTTCTCTTTTTGACATAGGCAGTGCCGGCTCCAGGCACCAGCTTACCAAGCAGGTGCTTGGGGCGGCCACTTCGGAGAGGGGCGGCACATCCAGCTGTTTGGCGGCAATTCGGCGGACGGTCCCTCACTCCCGCTCGGAGTGAAGGACCTCCCGCTGAATTGCCGCCACAGATCGCGATCGCGGCTTTTTTTGTTTGTTTGTTTGGCTGCTTGGGGCGGCCAAAACCCTGGATCCGGCCCTGGACATAGGCCCCAGTCCTGCAATGAATTGTGTGTGGCAGACCTCTGTGCCTGCTTGGAACTCATTGAAGCATCAGGGTGTCAGAGATTTCCTTACTTCTTGCAAGTCCTATAGGTGTGTCTACTATATACTCACCATAATAAATCCCAAAGACAGCTGCTGCTCCAACGAATGCTCCCAGGAATTGTGCTAATATATAAAAAGGTAATTTGGTCCATTTCAACCTTCCAGTTGCACACATGGCTAATGAAACGGCTGGGTTTATGTGACCACCTGAAAAATAAATCACAAAATAATACCAATAATATAGATAACACAGAGAAATAGGAGGCAGTGGAGTGTTTGTAAAAATGTGAGCACTTTTGAACACTAGACCATGTGCCTAGGTTTGCTGGGCAAGGGGTTATTTTGCTACCTCTCACTCTTCTCAGTATTTGGGGGGAGGGGGAGTCAGTAGAATGTTATTGACTGTTCATTCTGTTTCCCAAGCATTTATTAAGATTAAGAAGTAACGTTGACTTGGTCATGCTGCAAATCTTGATCTGGATTCTGGGCTAATCTGAGCTGCACTCAGGAGAAGGTGGCATTAAGTCATCTTTATGCTCTTTGATCCTGGGGCTGGATGGGAACTGAGCCTTCCCTGGCATAAAGTAAAATCACCTCAGACTGCTCAGGTCGTGCTGACTAGAGGCTATCTGGAATTGAGATCACCAGTGAATAGACGCACTCTTACCCCTCACTGGTGAATAGACGCACTCTTACCTCTCATCGCACCCTTACCCCTCCCCACACTCCTATGCTGAGTTCAGGAGGGCGTGTGGCCAGGGAGCCGCTGTGGTGACCCTGTGTAAGCAGAGGGACCTATTTTTAAATATTTAGGAATGCATTTGTGACAGGGACCGTGTAAGTACCTAGATATTTAGGAAGGACGAGATTTCTCCAATAGCTGAGTTGGCTGTAACAACTTCATTATCAAAATCTGAATCGTGTTGTTTATTACGTCATGTATTATCCACTTCCCTCAACACCTTTTAATCCGCTTTGGGGAAAAGTGTTGAATGCCTTTGTAAACCTCATTATTACTGGATGTGCACTAGATGCTTAAGAAATGCATATTTCTAGTTATAGTAATAAGTAGACTTCAAGATATTCTAAAATGTAAATATGATGAACTTGGATTTTGCTACAATATAGAACATGTCATGTGGTAACTTCCAGGTAAAGCCACATTCAGAGATATATTGAGACAAGAAAAATGATGGCCATTGTCTTTGATAAAATGTATATAAGAAAGTGACCTTTGTCAAAGGATAGCAGTGGAGAAAGGGTTTCTCTCTGCTATTTCCATGTTTACTTGCACTGTGTTATCATCTTGTGAAACATAAGCACCTATGACACGTGAACAGATAAACACAGATAACAAGTAGGATAAAGACCTCCCTTGTATCCTCTCCAAAACTGTCCCTTGTATCCTTTCCAAAACTGTCATCAGTCTGGAATGAATTCTGAACTCCTCTAATTCTTCATCATAGAGCTAATAGATGGATGGGAGCTTATTTAACAATCCTTCATGCGAATTTCATATGTCCTTGTCTTATCTTTCTTTTTTCTTGCTCTGTCTGAAATGAACAATTTTCTTTTCTTTCAACAATCCCACAATCCCACACCTGTGCTTAGCGGGTACATGCAGGGGAGATGATTATAACCTGGAAAAGGAGCTCATTAGAAATGGCTGATAAAATTAGATCTGCAATGGGCTAGTCTACTGGGTGGATTTACCACTGACTTGGGAGAGACTCAAGTTTCTTGGTCTTTGAGCCACCTACTGCTCCTTCGAATGACGAAGAGGCTTTGGAAAGTGTCATTTCCATTCTAATTCAGCCAGAAAGATGGGGAAGCCTCAACAGTGAAATGAGGAAAAAATGTGGGGAGGGGAATTCTCAGGGCATTGACAGGGATGTAGACAGCCCCAGAATGGTGGGAAAAAGGGAAATTCCCTTAAAATGGCATCTAGAAGAAAGCTCGAATTATCCAGACCTTTTAATCTTATGATACAGGGAGTTAGAATTTCCTAAAGTACCAATGCAAAGGATGTCAGCAGCACTTAGCCCTGGGAATGCAGGATTCTAGTGAGCCAGAGGGTGTATTAATGAGGCTATGTGGAAATGGATATTCTACAACATATACAAATAATTAGAAGTTGGATTGTCACATCCTATTGACACATCTGCTCTTTCCCAGAGAAAATTTGCTGCATGCAGAATCCCTTCTCAAAGGAAAAGCTTTGCAACCTTGCCACAGATGAGCCCCATATATTTTAGACAGGTCCATATGAATATCCTTTAAAGGTACAAAAAGTGAGATGTGCTTTCCAGTTTATTTTCATAGTGCTGCATTGGAAGACCTAACCTAACTGTATCCACATCACAAGCAACAGCTGTAGTTAATCCTTGCTCAGATTAGAACAGCATTCCTGACATACTGTACTACCAAATTAAGCTTGTGTGATACTATTGAATCACACTTATCTGTCTGAGTGAAGGTAATGAGATCTGGCTGTTTCACAATACACTGAACCACTTCTTGGTATGAACCTAGAAACATCCTCTGTCAGTTATCTCAATGTATTGTCTGCGTAAAAACACACTAGAGAGGAGAAAACAAACAGCCACAGCAATTCCTTCCAAGGCAACTAGATTTAAATGCTTATTGCTCGGCTGAACTGCCCCTCTTTATCAGTGGTCACAGTTTCCTCAACCGAAACTAGAGGGCAAGGGAACCCTTTAACTTTAACCATGGCAGTCTCCTCTTCACTTGCAATTAATTTTGCTTAAGTTATAAACAAAAAATGCAAGCTTCCCTTTAAAATGCAAGCGGGAGCTAACTCCGAATAAACACTAGAGCTGAAAGGAGGTATATAAACGCTCCCAGGATCAATTTGGTCAGAGCCGAATGGGAGGGTATAAATGTGCTACATGTCGGTACTGTAATGAGTTACCTCAGTGATAGGCACATTAGAGATGCCTGGATAGATTCACTGATTTTATTTATATAGAGACAAGTGGAAAGTTAGACAGAGAAACAAAGGGAAAGTCTCACAATACAAGAAGAGAATTATTATGGGTTTGCATGTTATTCCCAGATAATGAAGAACATCTGGCATGTTTAAACCTTTTCCTTGAATCCCTTCATCTTTTATTGATTTCTGTAATGCCTGATTCTTAAAAGTTACCCAACTGACGTTATTTTACAAATCTGGGGGGGAGAGGCACGGAGGGAGAGGAGGAAGACACTTGCTACTTTATTGACCTGAGACCTAGATCTGTAGTCTGGCTCAGTTCCCCTTGCTGCAGACATGGGGAAGGGGATGGCAAAGGTGTATGTATGTCACCTTTATATATCCCTGATCTAGGGCTGGCTAGTAATGCAAGTTAGAGCAACTTCAGGGTCACTCTAACTTGTACCCAGCTGGGAATCATTGTAGTAGCTGGGCATGGCTGGACTCTACAGCTTTTCCTGGCCATTACCTTAATATGGCTCTTATGCTGTCCAGGGAGCCCTCACTGCTGAGGAAACCTCAGGCCAGTGGCTTGGCTGGTTTCTGACCTGGTGCAAAGCACTTATTGTAAGGACCAGGATCCCGAGGGGCCTTAGTGTTACGTGTTTAAATCCAGAATGGAAACTGGTGGCTGAAATTTATTAAATACTGAAAAAGGAAAGTGTGGGGAGGGATGGGATTCATGGAAGTTCCTCTGCTATAATGGTACAGACAGCAACTTGAAGTTGCTAAATGTGTAACTGATAAGAATACCATGAAACTGGACTATATATAAATCTGTGAAAGCTGTGGTATGAATGCTTCACAAAAAAATGACTTACCAGACACGCCCCCAGAGACATACACTGCCATAGTGACTGCCATTGCAAATCCAACGGATATTGTTACGGTTCCACCCATGGCCCCTCGGCTAAGGACGGCTTGGGCAACAGACCCACATCCGAGCGCCTGTAGTTCAGAAGGGAAAGGTAAAACATGAGCATGCTGGCACCAAGCTGTAAATGAGATCTTACTGGATAGTTTGTAACTCCTGCTTGCTGCCTTAATGGCAGGGGAAACGTGCTAGTCAAGAAATGCAAGTATTTGAAATCAATGGCATGTGGACAACCAGTACTTCAATTGTGCTGGGTATTGGTTTTCATCTCCCTCAATTCAGTGGCAGAAACCGTGGCTTGTTGTGGGTAGGAATTCTATCCACCAATGTCCTATAGCAGGGGTCGACAACCCTTCATTTATTCACTCTAATTTAAGGTTTCGCGTGCCAGTAATACATGTTAACGTTTTTAGAAGGGTTCTTTCTATAAGTCTATAATATATAACGAAACTATTGTTGTATATAAAGTAAATAAGGTTTTTAAAACATTTAAGAAGCTTCATTTAAAATTAAATTAAAATGCAGAGCCCCCCGGACCGGTGACCAGAACCCAGGCAGTGTGAGTGAGACTGAAAATCAGCTTGCGTGCTGCCTTCGGCATGCATGCCATAGGTTGCCTATCCCTGTCCTATATTATAACAGAGAAGGATCTGGTATTCATGGAATAAAAATGAACTTCTAGGTTGGAAGACAAAGTGCAATGACAATGTTACATTTCTCTTTTTGCTTCATTAAAAGGCAACAAACCTAGCTCTTGCCTCCTAGCTCTACTTATGTTGGGTATACATAGAATTTTATATGGTCTCTCCCAAGAAAATGCTTTTGAGCTCTGTTGGTGAAATTCAGCCCAGCACGGAGCCCGCATCAGAGCCTGCAGGCTGTGTGTCGCTGGAAAGGAACACACCTTCGGGTGCACCAGCCTCACAACATTCAACTTGATTTATTGTGTAAAGCATGTTCAGGTTTATATATTTATGTTGACTTTTCTTTCAGACTAAATCCTTTTAATGCTGCCCTTTCTGAAGTCCACCTCCCAAAACAAACAAGTCCACTCCAGTGGCTGGATGCTGATTGGGGAAGATCATTCTGTCTGGTAAGATTTCAGTTCCAATAGGTTATTATAAACAATGAGAAAATGATGATAAAAAATTGTGAAATATATCCCAACAGTTTCTTAGCATGTAACTTTGTTTTGAAACTCTGGATTACACAGTTCAACCAGCCGGTAAAAGAGCAATCTTTGGAGATTTTATTGTGTGCTTATACAATGCTGTCTTGAGATCAGACAACACTCTGTCTGAATGTGAATTGCTAGAATATCATGTAAAAATATTTAAAATGCCAGATGTCCATAAAATGGACAGGACAGTATAGAGGAGAAGAGGTTGGAACAATTGGAAAGATCCAGCGTTACATAAACAAAGGCCAGAAACAAGAATGAAAGACGAGGACTAATTAAGTTGTGGGCCTAGGTTGGAAGGAGACAAGCTGGAGCAAGTTCTGGAGAAAACAGCCAAATAGATCTACCTGTTTTCTGTTGCCCTGTGAAAACAGCCTGTAAAATAAATAGTTATACATGCTCACTAGTGAATGCCTCTTTCCTTTACCACGTGCTCAGCACCCAACTGCTCCTATTGAGTGCCAAGGGGATTTGCTGTGTACTGAGCGTTTTGAAAATCTGCCCACTTGTGACTATTTTATTTTAGCGCTGTTCTTGGATGTGTGGACAAGCGGAAACACTCACATGAGTGCTTCATTATCTCTGCATTCTCCACATGGCACATCATTAAAATGAGCATTCTCCATCAGTTCACATGGGGGTTGGGCGGGGGGAGAGTCATCCTCACTAGGGTAATGAATTTACATTTTATGCTGGTTCTCATCAAGGTCCCAGTTCAGCAAAGCACTTAGACTGATTAAGTCCATCCCAAGTCAGCAAAGCACTAAAGCTTATGCTTAGCTTTAGGCACATGCTCAAGTCCCGCATTAAACCAATAGGGAAGATTGTGAATGTCACAAAAGGCAGGTAGGCACCCAGCTCTCGCCACAAGCCAGTTTGTGCCTTTGAAAATCTCCTTTAAGCACATTTCTAAATGTAAGCACACACTTAAGTGCTTTGCTGACTAGGGATCCACACTGAACTGGGCCCTGGGGCCAACAGCCTGAACTCTTCCATTTCCATGTCCTTCTGTATCTAGAGGCTAAGGCTCATTGGCTAGTAGCATGTGCCTCAGGAGAGTGCAGTCTGACTCACTCCTTGTTAGGTTGTGAGTGGGATCATCTTGAGCAATGTTAATTACCTTGGTGATTCACGTTCATGTGCATATTCGTTTTCTACCTGTCCATGTGTATGGGATTCTAATTTTTCTTGCTCCTCTTGAACGATCTCTTTCTTATCTTTACTTAAAAGTGATTCCAAGTTAGCCAGTGCTAATCACCTCTCTTAATCACTGTTGTAATGTTATTGGGAACCACCAGATGGCTGCATTGCAGATGGTCTTGCTAACTCTGTTTATCTGAATGTATATACATTTGTTCTTGGAGAAGTGCGTATTGTGAGAGTGAAGCAAAGTCTTTGCACAAGCTAAGCAGAACAGCAGTAAAAGCCTATTTTGCCTTAGGCCTACTCTAAACTACAAAAGGTTTGTTGGTATAGCTATCAGGCAAGCCCTCCTAGGACAGATGCAGTTTATACCCAGGAGCGCCGCCAGCTTTTCTGCCGCCCTAGGCAGCGGAAGATCCCGCCCCAAAATGCTGCCCCCCACAGAGGCGGCGGAAGGTCCCGCTGCCGAAATACCGCCGCGGTTGCAGCCCCCCAAATTGTAGTGCCCTAGGTGACCGCCTAGACCCACAAATTCCATGCTTCAGTCTGCTTTATGCTATATTAGGAGTGGAACACTTCTGTAATGTATATTCTCTCTTGTGCTTTAAGGATGATATACTTAATGATTAGACACTCACAACAAAACCTAAAACAAAATGCATTTTTAATTGTTTTCAGATCTGACTAGTTTTATTGTCTTTAGCTACTGCCTGGGTCGTTCAGGCTCATATGCCTGGATTGAAGCAGCTCGAGACTTAGACCACAAGACTGGTGTATTGGAATAGTTGATGGGACCAGAGCTGGTAGAGGATGAGTAAAGCATTGTGCTCTGCAGCTACTTCATTCTTCAGACTTTGTAACGGGAATATCTGAGGAATTGCACCAGGCAAGACCTAGTGAATGACACAGCTTAGAAGTGTAACAAAAAGATCCCAGTATTGCTATGGTACCTATGTACCTTTCTGCAGGTACAGTGTGCGCTCGGTCAGTTGGTATCCCTCAAGTGAATGGCTCGGCACAAGTTTTGCAGGCTCAAAAAAGAGACCACCTTCTTGAAAATGTGACCCAGTCAGTGTGCGAGAGAGACAACTGGGGTGGGAAGATGAGGGGAGGCAGGGAGTGCTAAATGCTGACTTTTTTAAATATATAGTGATGCCCTGGGCCAAGTTTTCAGCTCTAGCCCCTCTGTTTTTGTGCTTGCACCCACAGAAGCAGGCACACAAACTAAAATTTGCACAGGTAGCTAAGGCACTCAATGCCTTGCCCAGTGTGTATGTGTAATGCTTGCCCATGCGCAGTGAATGAGTACTGTCTATCGTGGGCACAGTCAATTATATGCATACCAGGAGCTAAGCTTGCAAGTATTGCAAATACCGCCTCATAATATAATTGCATAAGCAGCAATTTAATATCTTGGTAATCTCCACTAGTCTGAGCTGAAACTGGACTGGATCATCACATTGTAACTCAATATTTTGAGTTTCTAGGCCAAGTTCAACCTTCAGTTACACCCATGCAATCTCACTGTTTGAAACAATTGAAATCAGTGGGGGTTGCCTGCGTGTAAATTGAAGGCAGATACCTTTATCTTATCTTGTGTTGCCAAGTTCTCATCTCCTCAGCAGTTGTCTGCAGCCTCTTCTGCTTAAATTTGCCCCTGTAGCTTCAGGGCTGACTCTTTTTGTCCCAAAACAAATAAGATTACTGTCGTCAATAACATGTAGTTTGGCTGGGTGTGGGATGGCTGTCTGCACATTCTCTGCTAGAAGAGCTTGCTTTTCAGACATTGAAGCTTTTCCTTTGTCTTGGGTAATATGACAAACATCAGGGGAAGGAGAACAATTGGGCTCCTTTTAGCATAATATCCTTGTTGCTCCCTGGCAGCTTGTAGAACTTTCCCAGACATTGGGGAGACTGAGAGCATACTGACTCCATCTGTGTGATAGTCAGGATTTCTGCAAAGATGTATCTAATAATAGCATTTTTGGTATTAAAAAGGGTTTTCTGAAAGGTCTAAGTCCAGAACTATAGAGAATATATTTTCTATAGAGGCTATAGTGTCTGAGTCCTTTTAAAGTGCAATTCATAAGTATATATAAGAATGGTATCTCTTTACTCAACAGAGTTGCTTCTTGTGTATTCAGAGTCCTGTCTACTTCCTGTAGTGCCAAAACTAAGTTTATTGCTTTATACCGCTGTTAGCTGCAAAGAGCCAACACAGTTTAGACAATAAGCTGCATTCTTTTGCATCTTGCGCATCATCATCAGAACTGTGCACTAGGCTACAGTCAGTTACACTTGTGCAAGCCTACAATGGAGTGGCACAGGTGTCGCTGAGGGCAGAATATGATCTCCAGGATCTTTACAACTGCTGATATTGTACAAAAAGGAAAGAACTCAGCACAAACTCAGGCTGATCCCAGAGGTGGCAGTTACAAAACCCATCTTTTAACTTGTCCATGAAGCACTCTTAATCTGGAAGTCATTGAAAAATAATAGTGTCTGTTTTAGTCACTTTTCAGAGGATAGCCACACTTTGACACGCACGTTTGCTTGCTCCAAGGATCACTCTAATGCAGTAGAACTTCCAGTGCAGATTTCTTTATGAAGGGAGGACAGCTTCTTTGCCCCTTTCCGACACCAGACCCACCTTCCTACCTTTCTCTGAAACCCCCCGGTAGGCATTTTCTGTTGGCAGGCAAAATGCCTTCTCCCTCTTTCTTAGGCAAGGTGGACCTCTTTAATATTTGTCTGGATTATTCTACAGCTGCATCTGGTTCTTTGAGGCTGAGATGCCCCAGAATGCAATGCAGTACAATAGGCTAAAAGTCCTATTATCCCATGAGAGAGAGTCCTTACTGTATCCTAGCTTCATCCATTCTGAGTCTGTGGAAGCAGAAAGATTGTCATTGGACCCTGTTGGGAGCTTGGAGGACCATCTCTAAGGGAAAGCTGTTTGACATGACATCCTTAAAGCAACAGCCATATTTCCCCCTGGCTGTTTAGGATTTTGCAGGATATAGGATTCCAGAAAGTCCATCAGGTGGGCAGCTGAAATGGCTGCAAACTGCCGTCTGCTGAGTTGTGGTGGGGAACATGTCTAACCAGTTGTAAGGGACAAGGGTATAGGCGGTCACAGCTGAGGTTTGCCCACCAGGGATGGGAGTTGCCTGGCAGGAGTTGGAGCAATCGCAAGGCCAGGTCCCGTAAACAAGAGTCAGGGTCAGAGTCAAGCTAGGGTCAGAGACTGGAGATCAGAGATAATACCAGGTTAGAATCAAGAGGCAGATATCAGGGTTGAAGTCAGGCTGGAGTCAGAGACGGAGATTAGGAGATGAGGCGAAGTCTGGTGTTCCAGCAGGTCAAAATCTGTGTGGCTGCCCCGACAAATTCCTGGGGCTAAGTAGGAGTACTTGGCCAATCAGAGGGCCACAAGGTACAGTCATTCTGGATCCCTTGGGCAGTGCTTTTTGCGGCACCTACTCTGCACAGTGCTCCCTAGCTGTGCCTCTGCATGGCCTCCCAGTGCCACTGTGGAAATATCAGCTGCCCTGGGCTCTGCAGACCTGAGTTCTAGTCCCTGGGTCCTAACACCAGCGCAGCCCATAAAGTGGTGTCCCTGGCCTGGGATTGGGTATAGCTAGGTTCTCAGGCGATGTGCTAATTTGCGCGTGCCTTTGACAACCTCCGCCAGCTGGGTTCTGGTGGAGTGCTCCAGGGAAACTGAGGATATGTCTAGGCTAGAAATGCGACTGCAGTAGCGCTATAGTGTAGGCACTTATTACAGTGATGGAAGGGGGTTTTCTGTCACTGTAGTGATGGAAGGGGTTTTTCTGCCACTCCTAGAGGCAGTAGCCAGGTCGATGGAAGAATTCTTCCACTCCCTTAGTCATGTCTATATTGGGGCTTAGGTCAGCCTAACTATGTCTCTCAGGAGAGTGAATTTTTCATACCCCTGAGCGACTTAGCTAGGTCAATCTAACTTTCTAGTGTTGAGCAGTCCTGAAGCTGTCCCTGACCTGTGGATGCCTCAAGGAAGAGGGCCAGTGAGAACATCAACAGCCCTTCCCACAGGTTAATTCTGCTACCCTCTTCCATGGGGCATAATAGGCCTTGCTAGTGCTGCAGGGTGTGATCTGCACCTTCTTGTCTCAAGGGCTGAATCTATTCCAAAGCTTCATTTTCTAAAATGAATGCAGACAAAGGAACAGTGGACATTTCCGATCTGCTCAAACATTTGACACATGGAAATCTAGTCAATTAAAGAAAACTCAAAAGAACATAGCTGTAATGCAAATCAAACAAGTAAATTTTTTTTAAACCCTAACACTTCCGTGCCCCTCCCACACACCCCTAAAAAATACCCCAAACAGGTTTTTTTTATTCTGAAATGGGAGGAGAGTCAGAGACTCCACTAGGGTCTTTTGTATTGCTGTCAAGCATGTATAAAAGTTGCTTTGCTCAGCTACTGCGGTGACAGACAGCAGTATAATCGAAAGAAAGAAAGAAGTTTACAGGTCGTACCTCTGCCAGTTTGTAAAACCACAAAAATTGGCAGGGGGACAACCACATTTTCCTATTTGAAAAAAATATTATTTTTCCCTGTTGCTATATGAAGGATCTTCACAGGAGGGGAAACTGGCTAAATACCTGATTCTACGGGGGAAACAGTGAAATTGATCATACGCAAATTGCTGTCAAATGCACAAAGTAAAACTGAAAATGTAAAGAATTTTTCTGTGATCTTCTTCAGTTACGGGAATCTTAGGTGTTGTTGTTAATAATACTAGCTAAGCTGTTTTCAGACAGAGAGACAATTATCAAGTCGATGGATCCCTTTGAAAGTTTTTTCCTTTGTCTATTTTATAGTGCTCTTTCATTTACAATCCATTTACTTGCAAAATCAGCGTTGCTTAAATCGTTATTTCCCATTTGATTTCCTGATTAGCTGTTTTTATAATAAACTGTAAGATCTTTGGGAATAGGGACCATCTTTTTGCTCTGTGTTGGTACAGCACCTAGCACGATGCAGCCTAGTCCATAACTGGAGCTCCTCAGCACTATCGCAATTCATAACAACAACAGAGGCATGTTTTAAAACAGCTAGTATGTAGGGTCAGAGCTCTGGAAAAATTCAGGGCACAGGATTTTTATGAAGCTTTTTTGTTCTTTCTGGAAAGTCTTCAGCAAAAAGTACTCCTCATCTCCATCTTTTCCAATATCTCCAGTGTTTTGGCTGATATCATTTCTAATTTTCATGGTGCAATAAAAATGTAGTCTACTAGTAAAAAAGAAAATATCATGTAACTACTTTAAAACCACATGGCTCTTTATCATTAGTTATATATTTAGTTTTGTCCTGCTATTACAATTTAATCAAACTTGGAGCAATAACAGTGCCATATCCATTCTTCTGGAGATCTCCTGGGACACAATCAATATCCTTTCAGGCTCAAATGGATTTTCCTCCATTTGTTTTCACTATCCAATAAAATAAGGTTTGGAATTAAAGCTGATCATTTAAGTAAATTAAATAGTATGGACATAAACCCTAAAATGATTATCATTTTGAAAATGTTTCTTTTTAATGGCAAAAAACATTACTACTAGGAGACAGTGATATACTGTACATTTCATAGGCTCTGGCAGAAATGACATTTAAGCTTTAAAACACACGAAGATCTGGTTCAAATTGCTCTATGTAAAATATGTATGAGAAATATTGAGCTATAGACCATACTTCATTTTTTAAAGTAGTGTTTTAAATGTTTTATTTTTGTTATTGCATGTGCTATAGAGGAGGGATAAACTGATAAATTGCCCAGGGAAACTGGAAAGGTCTGTACTCTCTCATATTTTTTAATATTTTAATTTAATATTGCCCTCTTCAACCTTGGATACTGAAATGCTTTTCTGTCCTAAACTAGCCAAGACAACCAGTTTGAACCAATTTCTTCGGTGAAAATTATTTTCAGGTTCTCACTGGGTTTTAGAAATCCAGGAGACGGTCGGAAAGGAAAACACTCTAAAGGAGTTCAGGTTGTACCCTACCTTGCAGGGGTGGAGGGTGTCTGCTTCAAACAGGGGTTGGGATGCAGAGAAAAGAGAAGGAGGGAAGAATTACTTTTTAGCTTCTTGAGAAGAACTAGAATATATTAATTTGGTGTTTCCTTGCAAGTCTCATAATTTATTCTTGTACTGAGATGTGTCTGTCTCTTTTCCTTCCTGCACCAACTTACAAACGTAAAAGCTTAAAAAAAGTAAAAGCATGTTTAACCACAGCAATGCTGGCTGAGGAGTTGTATCACCCAGGCAGTAGTGCCTGCAGGTGTTGTGCCTATATAGGACAGAAGCTGGCCTGATGGCTCCTGGGAGAATGGTACCTGAAAAGTGCAGTATGTACTTCCTCCAGGTGCTGGCAAATGAATGGGAATGCAGGGCCTTGGTCATGCTCCCAGATGTACAGTCACACCCCAGGCTGGGTGTACAATGCCATTGGTCATTGGCCCTCAGCTGGTTGAACTTTGTTTTCATTCAAAAATAGGATAAATTTTGTAAGTTTAATTTTTTTGAAATGTTAATAGAACAGTGTGACACGGTAGGTGAATTAATCTCTTATAGGACCAACTTTTGTTGGTGGAAGAGACAAGCTCTTCCTTAGGTCTGAAGAAGGTAACCAGAGTGCCTAAGCTAAACAGAAGGTGGAATAGATTGTTAAGCATAAGGGGTTCACACCTGCTGTAGAAGACCACTTAAAATGAAGTGAGCAGTTAAGGGCAGCAGGCAATAGGGTATGTTACAAATTGTTGTAATGAGCCAAGATAAGTGCACTTGTTAAATCTATGGTTTTTAGCATCCAGCAGAGTTATGAATTTAAGTTCTCTGGCTCTTCTTTTGAGGGTGTTGTGCAGTCACAACTGCACCTATTTTCTCCCTATATCGTCCACCCAAGGGCACCCATTTAATTGTTTCCAGCTTCTTGCTGTCACTTCTTCTGGGTAGAGATTTGTGCCTCTCTCCCTTCTCAGTGGGGTTTTTAAGGCAGTTCCCTGATTTACAGTGTGATACCCCCAACAAGTCAATCTGCTTAAACAGGCCAGTGGCTGTGCTTTGCTTTCTCTCCAAAGGTTATGACCAGTGTATTGCCTGCAGGTGTAAGTTACCACACCGTTGCTTCTAAGCAAGCATATTTTTTGTTAAGGTAAAAGCATTAGAGAGAGAACATATCAAAACAATAGACGTTCCTACGTGCATGCTAAAAGGTTTACCAGAGGTCATTGCCTTCTCCAACCAAGGGGTCTGGTAGGTTTTAGTCCTTCACAACCCACAACTGGGTTTTCCCCATGGTTACATCTTAGATCCAGAACCAGAACAAAAACTGGACAGATCAGCCTATTTCTTTATAGTGCTCAGGCCTTTGAGCTTGGCCTGCTGTAACAGGTAATCAGCAGACAATGATACTCTCCTGGAGCTGGGGAATTTGCATTAACCTTTCCCAGGGGACTCCCCAGAAAATCCACTTATTGTTCCAGAAGTCCACACTTGTCTGGCATATTTTCAATATAGTCTTTTTAGAACTGCCAGGTCTGGTATCTGCCACTCAGCCCACAATAATACATAAATTAAACATAATGAGGTTTTTCAAGAATATTGCAGGAAATTGCCATATCAGTCATAAACCATTTTAGGGATGGCTTGGAAATTAATTCTGCCATTATACAAAGGAATGAACTAGAAGTCTCACAATAATTCCTTCTAACCTAAACAATTCTATGATTTTAACAATCAGAGCATACTGAAGGCAAAAGAGTGTAAACTCACTTTATAGTGAAAAGTTAATTTCTTGTCTCTCATTATATGTTCCAGGTTCTTGTAACAGTTTGGAAATTTTATTAGTTTAACTTCATTTTATTTATTTTTATTTTCTTACTTAATGGGCCAAATTTCCAAAAGAGCAGCGTCCAAATTTGTGCCTGCAAAATTTGCACCCACATTTTGCACCTACAGTTGAATTGTGGATGTAGTTTTGATTATTTTGCAGTCAGGTTGGGAGAGGCTAATGTACTCAGCAATGCGCATGCAATTCAGTGCCAATTTTGCTGGCAAAAGTTATATCTGCACAAAGGACTCTGGGCCTCTGCCCTTTGAAAATGTATCCCAGTTTACTTATTGGTACCTCTGTGTTAATCAACAGAAGCCAATGAGATGGGGCTGCTGGTATTGCAAAGATTAACTGAATTCTCTTTTAAAACCTTTGCACAGTACAGAATGCTTGCAGCACCTGAAATTAAAATGTCATATACTGGAAAGCCTGACTACCACAATTTTGCACTTTGGGTAACAGGAAACACAAAGGATTTCCTGTAACTTTTTTTTAAATTATTTGCTGTGAAAAACATTTTAGGTTTGAAAAACATTAGCTAGCCTTACTTCCAATTCTTCCACTCCACTGCTAACCATTCAGCTCAGTTAGAAAGAAAAACTACAGTGAGATATGAACTGCTGTTTGGAGCAAAAACCTAATTTTGATAAAAGTACAATTAGGGCCAGAAAAGTGACTATGCAAAAATATCCCCCTCACTCAACATAATCTGGTGCCTGTGTGTTGGTGACTGTCCTCTTTAGTGACAAAAGTAAGCAATGTTTTTATTACGTTTGACTTCTGTTTGCAAGCAGGTTCAATACAATTGAGAGAGAGAGAGAGAGAGGGATTATTATTTGGCTTGCAGGTCATCAGTAGAATTGCCAACAAAATTCTAGCTTCAGAATCTATGTTACTGGTAAGTTTGCAGGAGCCAGAAAACTTTCTGACCCCAGGTTGAATTTGTGGCATTGGCAGATAGGAAAAAACACAGACATTTTTACTTGTAAAATGCTCTGGAAGTTTAGGACCAAACTGGGTCAAGTTCAAATCATGAGTGATGATTATTGTGTTATTTGTACTACAGTATTGCCAGAGGCCCTACTACATAGAACTCTGTAACATTGTAGAGCCACTTTTCAGAGTATTACCGTACCCGAGCCCCACAATGCATAGAACGTGTTATAAAGGGTGTTGCCATAGTAAATGATGTATCAAAATTTCAATTATAAATGCATTTTAATCTTTCATTTATAACCGCTTTTTTCTCACTCATGACTAACCCATCGTACTTCAAATCCCTTCTAACTAACCATTCACGTGATGCTTTCTGGAAATTGTCAATTGATAACAGCTAGTAGCTAGGTGGCTATTAGAAGCCACTGATATCTATTTAATTTATATTTTATAATACACAAAAATGACTGAACCCTCTCATTCTATAAATAGATAGTCTAACCTCTCTTCAAACTTTGGATTTTTGATCATGACAAAACTTAAATCATCTTTGTTTTTAAAAATATAAAATGTATAAGTACTTATTCCATAATGTAGGCTAAACACATCTTTCATTTAATAAACAGAAGTAAATAATCAAGATTTAAACTGGCTATTATCCAATAAACACCACTTTATAAGGACTTCAAATATGGCTTCGCTACTGTGGATCTGCAATACAGTGCCATTCTTAATGTGCACTGGAGTACATATGGAGTATGGACGAAGAAAAATATGAAGTCAGCTAAATTGTAATGGATTTATTGACTTGATTGTGACTTGACCAGCAGTCAATGATTGATTTGTAGCTTTTTTAGGCAGGAATAAACCAAGATGTGGTATTTTGGTGCAAACCCAAAGAGTTTATTTACAATAGGAACCAGAAAAAAAAGTGGTGAATACAATAATGAAGTGCTTGCAGTTTGAAAACAAGACAGAAGATATTGATGACCACAAGATAAATAGGCATTCAGTCATTAGTCAAACAACTGCTGCTACCTTCCCTCAGCCTGTGCCAGCGTCTTCAACACAGCTAGTGTATCAGATCTCCACAGACCGCAGTCTTTATGCACACAACAAACACCCATCCGTTTCAATGGGAGTTACACAGGAGACTTTGCAACTTCAACTGCAGACTAAAGCTGTGCAGAAGGACAGCAGCCATCCTAAGTCCTCAGCTCTTCCCCCTTCAAGGTCAAGTTTAAGGGTTTACCTGCACTGCATTTGGGGTGTGTGATTGCAGCATTTTGCAACATACATACCCAAGCTAACTTTAATCTAGCTAGCGCGGGTACCAACAGTACTGAAGCCACAGTAGCATGGACTTCAGCGCAGATCAGTTGCTTGAGTAATTACCTAAAGTTCTGGACAGGCTTGAATGGCCTGTGTTGAAGTCTGTCCAGCTGCAGCTTCACTGGTCAGGTACCACACTAGCAAGGTTAAAGCTAGCTTGGGTATGTATGTTGCAATCACACACCCCAGTTACAGTGTAGATGTACCATGAAACATATACAACATCATCTCCAACTATAACATACAGTGAAATGTTCTCCACAATCAGTAGGAGGACACAGGTAAACAACACACAATCTATATGTAGAGGGAGCCTGCACAACTGCCACCCACTTGCCCTGATATTGCAAGTGGAAGCTTGTGCTCTACTTTAGCAAGAAAACAGGCCCTGCCCCTACCTGCCTGTTGGACTCCGGAGTTATTTGCTCCATAGCCAGTTTTCTGGGCAATTGCTTTCAACAAGAACATTCTCTCGAGAGTGAAAATAAAACAGAAAATACACTAAGTTCATGGAACAAGCAAGGGAAGTCGCTCTTTTGGAGCATTTCACTGCTCCAGTTCAGATGAGCTACACTGGTGTAAACTGGAGTAAGTCTGACTTTACACTGGAGCAGCACATCACCACCACCTTGGTTCCTGTGTAGCTGCATTGGTGTAAGACACCCTTGCACAGACATGACTTTAGAAAAGGGTAAGAAAACAGAAGGGAAAAAATATATGTAGAAAGAAGGTTTAAACCAGAGAGAGGCAGACTAAGCCTACGTAGACCCCTAATGAGAGATCCACTGGAATGAGAGATCAGCTGGAAATCATGTAACCCACCGCTCAGCTCCATTGCTTCTCTGCGCTGTTGTGCCACTGTCCCTGTGCCATCTCTCCCACTAGCCCCATGGAACTCTGGGAGGAAATTTGCCACAGGCCCCACAGCACGAGGGCTGCAGGCAGATGCAGGAACCCTGTCAATGTGGCTCCAGTGGAGTCTCACTGCCAGGAAGCTGTCTGTGTGTGGGAGGTTGACGTGGGGCAGGGGTTGGGTGCATGCATGTGTGTGGGAGACCCAGATGCAACACGGAAACCCATGGAAGGTCCCTGAAATTTGGGAGCAGAACCCACAGCCTGTTTTGGAGGGGTGCAAAGCCCACCATAATGTGAACGGGGCCAAATGTCAGCCAGAACTGGAATGATCTGGTCCATACTGTAGTTTCCATATCCTGGGTGTGCAAAAATCACACGACACTGCACCTGCTGTGAAGAAAACAGGTGTCTCTATTTTTATATATGTGCTGCAAACGCTGCAGACATACCATAACTGGGTGGGTTAAAGATAGACTTTCATCTTTAAAAATGTATTTAAACTACACAATGAGACTTTAGATGTTACATGTAATGCCACCAACACAAGTGTAAAAACGGGGAAATGAACAGTTCAGACATCAGCAAACCATTTGCAAGCAGAAATCTTCGGCATAATGCACGCTCCTCGTAGCACACATTTGCCTGTGCTGCTAATATAGAAACTGCACTAGTCCAAGTTTGTTTCTTAGACATTACACATGAGGCCTGACATTCCTACCTTGATTAAGTGTAACATTTTCACTGCCTATGTATGGTGGAACCACTCTAATCCTGGTCCTAGAGCATAACTAGAGCAGCTATGCTGTGTGCTGGGGAACACTTTGGAAACTGTTGGTGAAAGCAGAGGGGTCTAAAACTGGAGTAGGCTACACAGCGGCATCTATGACCCATTCTATATAGTGGGCCATGGCCATTGCCCTATATGCCATCAGATCCACCTATCACAGTGGCTTCCTATGGATTTGTGGTGGGCTGTGAACCCCATGAAGCCAGGCTCTGGCATAGGGTGTGTGAGTAGCTAGCTCTGTGTGGCATCCTCAAGGCCTGTCCTCAATGAATCCACATCAGTTCTACTGTAGGCGGAACCCTCCGCGACCCTGGTGGAAGGGCAGGTTTTGCCCCATAACCAATTGCTACTTTACCAATATCCTGAAATAAATCCTATAAGGCTTTCACACTTAATTTTTCAGAGTCTGGAAAATAATATTCCTGGTTTGAGTGAACTTTTCAAACATGGTAACATAAGAACGCATAGCAGTCTAGGATCAATGATGTTAGCCTCCCAGAAGAACTGGATCCAAAATTGGATTGCTCTGTGTGTGTGTGTTGGCGGCGGGAGGGGGGCTACATCTTCTTAGGGTCAGTGGGGTTGGAATCCTGAGGTTAGTAATAACATATGCAGTCTTCCACTTCTAGGAGAAATAAGTGACTGGCCAAATTATTATTTTTTTTATTATTATTATTCCATTAAACCCCAATTTGGTAGTGACTGAAAAGACATTGCAATATGTGGCCTATGGGAAATCAATAGGCGATCTGAGCCCATTTCTAGGTGGATATAGTATCCACATCCTACAAGCAACCCTCACAACTGGCATTAGTTGTACCTCCAGAGAGGCTCTGGATTGAATAGACCAACTGAACTGTCTGACTCTCACTCTAGAATAGGATTAAGGCATGTCAGTGGGACAGTGTGGGGAAGCTCATACTTCTGCAGTCCACCCTGACGCTGATCTGCTCTTCGTGGATTTCTGTCTCCAGAGTTGTCAATCATGCCCCTTTCACCAGCTCAAAATTAAATCGGTTTTAATATTTTTTTTAAAAAGAAGTGAATCATAAGGTGAGAGATGCTATTGGTAGTGGGATCCCATTAAATAGTGAGGCAAGTAACTGCAGAAAAGGGAGTGCCTTGTTACAATAACCCTGTACTGTAGTTTACTTCAGAAAATCCTGTGCAGTCAAAACATCAGCCTAGTTTCTTAGCAGGTTGCTGATTGCTCAATTATCCAGTTGTCTATTTATAGGTCTTTTCAGCATTATTCAAGGCTGAAACAACTTTAAACTAAAAAAAGAGAAAGTAGGTTGTGAAATTTGGTTGCCAACCCCTGGATTATGTATTTTGTTTTCCCCGTTATACTATAAACAGACTGTACGGTTGCATTTCCTTCCACTCTTGCATGGCAGAACATTAAATAATAGCATCTGCACTATAATATATTTTCTTCACTTACATAATTTGATTAATGGGGGGGGAGGAGGATCCTGTGGTTAAGACATAGGACTGGATGTCAAGTGATCTGGGTTATATTCACAGCTCTGCCACAAACTTCCTGGGTCCCTCCTATAACCTCTGTAATCACACTTCCTAATATGTAAAATATTTTCCTTCCTTACGGGGTTATTGTGAAACTTAATTGATTATTGTTGATAAAATGCTTTGAGAATCTTGCATCTAACTGAGTCCCTTGCTATAACACTGTGCAGATGTTTTAGAAAATTGCAAAGTAGGATTGTTACGGTCATGCCTGTGCTAAGAGTTGGTTGCATATGATAACGAATGTCATTTTCAACACTTACATAACTATCGGGAGTCTTCTAGAAGATGACATGCTTTAAATCTAACTGACATGATTACAGACAAAAAAAGACACCTTTCCATGCTAGTATTATGCCTGTATTTAGTTTGGGGTCTTGGTAGGTATTTTTATTTTTATTTTTTTTGTTTTGTTTATTTTCTGTTGCAGTTTCACCTTGATAAAATACTTAGCAAAACCACAAGACAGTTGCATTCCATCTACAAGGAAGGATAGGGGGATTAGCACTAGTATTCTAATCCCAGATAATCCTCTTTGGTAAATCGGTGACCTGCTCTGTGCCTCAGTTTCCCCATCTATAAAAAAGAATAATACCAAACTCACTAAGGATTAGTCAGTGTCTGGAAAGCACAATGTAATCATTATTTTATGTGCTATTAGACTGTTACTAACATGTCAGTGTGTCTTTGTAAATCAAATCTACAATGTGTGTCTAATTTCTAATATGCAAAGATCCCAGAAAACTTTTTGAACAAGAAGTAAAGAGGAAAACATTTTGCTGCTGTGAATAAATAATGGAGGGGTCTAATATTTACCTGAAATGGAAAATAGATGCAGGTTACAGCAAATGTAACAGTGTAAAAGCCACAAACAAAATGTGATAAGCTTTCAAATCCTTGAGGATTCAGCAGTGCAACAGCTATTACATTCACTAGGAATCACAGGATTAAATCTGTGTAACACAGTGAAAAGATACCTAGTCTGAGATCTGTTATCCCCTATATGTGCAATATGGTTCATTAGTCAATGCAAATAGAACTCGTGCATGAGAACTGAGAAATTCCTGATTTTTTTTTAAAATAGAAAAGCAGGATTATTGAAGTGTATTGTTCACATCTGCACATTTTTCAGAAGTTGGTAAGTCACTAAAAACCTAGTCAGTTATCAAATGAAACTTTTAAGAGACAATTGTAAAGTATATTCAACAAATATTGTAGTGTCTATATTTAATAGTCATGCATATTTATTTCAAGTGACTGAAGTAATAACAAACTTACCATTAATAGAATCAATTCATTTACTGCTGTGCACTATTTGTCAGTCAGTGACCCAATCTACTTGTAGAGTACAAGGAAAAGCAACACATGTTCCCTTACAAATACTATCCATCATTAAATTAGTGGGAAGGAAGGAAAGCAGCTGAAACTTACTATCATTACAAATGTTCCCAGGAATTCGGACAGGGCTTCTTTTATAAAGCTGTTCTTCAAGGCAAATTTCTCCTTGAATGTTCTTTTGCTTTGCCCGTTCATTTTTTGGTTCCTCTTGTTGCTCTGTAATGCCAGTTATGCTCCAGCACAGACCCCTCAAATTTGCTTTGTAATCATCCCTGCTTCAGCTGAACTTTGACACTTTTACTTATACATTGAAATATGAGATTTTGACATCTGTGCAGCCAGTGAAATCATCTGACTGTGCAGGCATTGACTGGATCCCCTCAACGTGACCTGATGATTCATCATAAGTTTTCCATCCTGTGTGATATCTGAGTTTGCTGGCTTCTATTTATATTAGCAGAACTAGATAATACTGGAAACCTCACAATCAGAAGCTGATGAACTTTTTTTCTTCTAATTCCACGCAGAATGGATTAATCATTGTCTTTCCCCCAAGGTTACCTTTTACCAAGGTAAACTTTTGTGTGTTTATTTCCCCAAAAGATGAGAAGGAGAGAGATTATATAAACTGCCAAATATGGAAGCAAGCCCTTGGTTTTGCTCCCGGATGGGATTAAAGTTACGCAGTTGTTGGCCATTTGATACCTTTCTGCAAAGGAGGCTGTGCCAGTGAGTGAGTGCTTGCCAAAGAAATGTGCTCTAGCCTTTCTTTATTTATTTTTTTAAAAAGGCACATTCTGTACAGTTTAGAGAGATTTCAATGCCTATTGAAGAATGCTGCTTTAGAAGTGCTGTGATTTTGTACATTCATGGACTGAATAGTAATACACTGCTTGGACTAAATACCTTAACTCTCTAGTGAGGAGAGAGCCCTGTTAATGAGAGAGCAATGAGGCAGAATAATGTAAACGCCTCTAATGAAATCTGCTTCAGTCCAGTGGCTTTTACAGTGTGGTATAGTCTGGTGAGGCACTGGAAAAGAGTGTATGCCTCCCAAATGTTTAGCTTAATTGTAGTCCCTGTGTTGAAGTAAAACTGACTAGGGGCTTGATCCTGCAAGGTATTCAGGACCTTATTTCCCACTGACTTGAAAGAGAGCTGAAGGTTCTGAGCACACTACAAGCCCAGTGTGGAATAATATTTCTACAGTGAAACATTCATCTACTTTTCTTTAAGAAGCTATTAGCATCTTGGTTGTTCCTATCAGATGTGTCACTGACTCAGCTGACACATTGATTGATTGACTTGAACAAATTGACACATTGTTTCATCCGTTGGCTTTGTTTGTATTAAGTACAGGAATACCCAGAGCCTAATCCTTGTAGGTGACTTCATGATGAGTTGGGGATGCATAGGGTCTGGTGCTGTGACTACGCATGGGGTCTTTTGGATCCCTGGTATATGTTTACACTGCATTTAGACACCTGTGGCTGTCCTGTGTCAGCTGACTCAGGCTCACATGGCTTGGCTAAGGGTGGTGTAGATTTTTGGGCTCAAGCCCAACCTCTAGGATGTTCTGGGGGGGAGGGTCCCAGAGCTCAGGCTCCAGCCTGAGTCTGAACGTCTAACCTGCAATTAAAGACCCCTTAGTCTGAACCAGCTGAACATGGGCCAGCTGTGGGTTTTTAATTGCAGTGTAGGCATACCCACAGTTCTCAGTGGCTGCAGTTCCACTGGTGGGTTAGATGCCCCGGTAGTAAAGATGTCTAAGCCTTGTTTATGCTATTCCTGTCTCCAGCCGTGCTGCACCCATGGGGTATTAGGTGTCTGAAATATGCTAGTGTAAATAAGGCTATGTAGAAGGCAGCAGCACCTAGCAGCATCAGGAATATAGAGCCTGACCTAAAGCTGACTAAAATCAGTGGGAATTCCCATTTCCATGAACGTCAGTGGGTTTTGGATCTGGCCCATCCAGAACAGGGCCTGATTCTGCAGGATCAGGATAAGGGTAAAATTCACTTCCCTCACCCAGGAGTCTTCTACTCCAATTGCTTCAACTGAGTTATTCCAGAGATCACTCTGGTTTGGTACAACTTTGGGGTGTAATGTGATTATAGCCCAATTTATTACATTTTGGGAGACACCTTTGCACCAAAGCTACATGTTCAGGATATTAGTTATTACAGCACATAAAAGATACAACTTTATTGTGGCTATGAAAGGAAAAGATTTGCATAATTATTTGTGTAAAAAATTGCAGCAGGTTCCCGAGGACATGTTCATTACAGCAAGAATGAGGTGAATACGGTATTTCTTCCTTGAAAGATGAGACATAAGTGGTGTACTTAAGGCTAGGTCTACACTACCCGCCTGAATCAGCGGGTAGAAATCGACCTCTCGGGGATCGATTTATCACGTCCCGTTGGGACGCGACAATCGATCCCCAAATCGGTGCTCTTACTCCACCAGCGGAGGTGGGAGTAAGCGCCGCCGACAGAAAGCCGCAGAAGTCGATTTTGCCGCCGTCCTCACAGCGGGGTAAGTCGGCTGCGATACGTCGAATTCAGCTACGCTATTCACGTAGCTGAATTTGCGTATCTTAAATCGACTCCCCCCTGTAGTGTAGATGTACCCTTAAGAAAAGTAATTGATTAAGAAGAATGTCGATAGCAATTCCTTCTCTAACAGAGGCCTAGATTGTGGCAGGTAGCCACAGCCCTGAGTAGGGAGGCAATGAAGAGCTGCATTGTTCCAGAGTTGCACTGCCTTTCTGTACCCCTTTTCATTCTCAGAGGGCTGTGTGGTGATCACCTCATTAATCCTCACAACAGGTGTGCAAGGTTTGGTAGCCCCATTTTTGGTAGCTGGAGATACTGTGGGGGGAGAGTTGGCTGAAGTCACAGGGTAGAGTCAGTGGCACATCCAAGATTATGAGTCAAGAGCTCCTCATTCCCAACTCCTTGTTCCTTTCTCCAGACCACACTGCTTTCCCCATAGTGCTTTTGTTCCTTGGCTAGGTGAGCATAACTCTGAGAATCTGCTTTCTAGTGCCAATACCTACACTTAAAAGATCAGAGTTTGCTTTCTTCAAATATTCTTTAATATTTGCTTAAAATTTTCAGTTTTCACATATATTCCTCCCATTAAAGTAATTGGCTAGACTCTTTGCAGAAAGCCAATACAAAAGGGGCACAAACGCAGCTGTAGTGAATTCAGTTTATAATTTGAGTGATAATCACAGCAGGTTTGTTGAAGTATTCTCCCAGTTCTAACAAATATCTAGATGGCATGGGGGTGTGTGTGGGGGGAGAAAATATTAAATGTAAGGAAAAAGAAATACTATTAAACATTTAAAACCTTAATTAGTAATCCATGCAACCTACCTTTCCTGTTACTGCTCCTTTACTACATAGAGAGCTGGACTGCCCAGTTAAACAGTGTTCGGATGATAACACCATGATTACTGTTTTCTACTAATCTCACTCATTCTCAGGTTTACCATCTTGGCCCTGCTCACGATGTCATAATGGTAGGAATACTGGCACTGCCAAACAGATGACAGGAGCATCCTTCAAGACTGTCAGGGTAGCTTAGAGCTTAAAAAACTGACAACTGGGATGTAACTCCCCGGGTCCATGCAGTAAGCACCACTGCTCTGCACCAGCATCTGTGGACTGTGATTAATCCTGGCCTTTGATCATCGCTCATGTGGAAAGGCTGCTATTACTGCAAAGAGGTGGAGAGGGTCGCACATGTGCAGAACAGCGCAAAGAGGCTAATACTCTCTGCTTGTAGTTTATTGATTTTTGCTAATGATGTTTCATTTGGACTTGAGTTTCCAATTTGTGTAACATATACAGTTTAAGTATCATTAAATGGAATTCAGGTGACTGAAAGCAGGGAGGCCAAAGCTTTTTAAAAAAGGGAAAGAATGTCTACAATATTAATGTGATCCATTCTTGAATGTACCTATACTGTAACCTCAGAACTGGGCCCCATAAATTGTCCCATTACATCCGTGAAATCTGCATTAAAGTACTTTGGCCCTATGTCTATATCCAAGCAGACTAGGAATGAGAAAGGGTTATATACAGACTGTATTATTCTACCTTCCTTACATTCCCCCTCATGCTTTGTCCTACAGAAATAAAGAATAATGCTGCTACATATTGCTCCCAGAGCTTAATTCTCAGGGGTAACGATATATACAGCACTGAGTTCTTAACAGTATAGTATTCCGAGTATCGCATAAATCATTATTGATGTAAGTGATAAACCCAACATAGCCAGGGTGAGCAAGTTTATTAACATGCACCACAATGCACCTTTCAGTATTTGTATAATATGGGCCAAATTCTTCCCTACTGTAAATCTGTTGGTTTTAGTTGAGCTACACCAAGGCAAATATGCCCATTAGCTGTATTTCCTGTCTGTATGCAAGTTTATTCACCTAACTTACATTTTCACAGAAAAATTACTACACGGTTTTTGAAAGATTTTTCTCTAGTAAGTGAATCATTGCTACTGCTGGTGCATTCAAAGAAAGCAACTATTTTATGATGAAGAGCTGAACAGATTCAAATACAGCATTACTGATTCTTTGCATACCCAAGGAACACTTCTGTAGACCATCTTTCCCTTTCTGGTCTGCCTCCATCTATCCTTTGCTGTCATCTCTGATGCATAAGTGCTAATGTGAATCAGATATAGGAGTAAAAGATCTCAGTCCATAGAAGAAACATCAGCCCCTTGGAGTGACAAACTTGAAAGATTCCTATGAATTCATGTTACTTCTGTTAGTAAACACTGTAAGCATATTCCACATTGGCTATAGCCTTAAGGGCCTGATTCAAAACCCACTGCAGGCAGTGGGAGTCCTGTAAACTCCTTGGGGCAAAGTCAACAGCTCTCTGTTCTGTAAAAGGCTGAACACACCATGAGGTCCCAGGAAATAACAAATAATGATAACATTTTAGAAGATACAGAAGTGCAGTGTGACAGGGTGCTGGGCACGAAGTGCTTAATCAGCCCCCTGCCACACCAGCTCCAATCAAGGGGAATGGATTGGGGCTGGCTGAATAGCCCTGCCTACTTGGCAACTAGAAACAGCTGCCAGCCTAATTAGCCAGGGGAGTGGGCAGGGGGGAGAAAGGCCAGAGGCTGAGAGGGGCTGGTGGCTCTAGCCTGTTGCTGGTGAAGTCTGGCTGTAAAACCCTGTACATAGATAGCTGGTGGTGGGAAAGACCTATCATTAAAATACACAGTGATTGCATGGACCTAAAGTGTTCCTGATTGGTTTTGTAAGGGCAGCGGGGCAGAAGCAAGAGGGGCCCAGCAGCGCCTTGCTACACATGGGGGCTTGTCTGGGATATGAAGCCAGCATGAGTGTGTGGTGGCCCAGAGATGGAAAGGATCCTGCAATGGCTAGCGAACAGGGCCGGTTTTAGGCACTGTGGGGCCCGATTCGAATACCCGGCGGCGGTCCAGGTCTTCAGCGGCACTTCGGCAGTGGGGGGGTCCTTCACTCGCTTCGGGTCTTCTGCGGACCCCCCACCGCCGAAATGCTGCGGAAGACCTGGAGCGAGTGAAGGACCCCCCGCCGCCGAAGTGCCGCCGAAGACCCAGACCACCGCCGGGTGAGTAAAAAAAATTAAAAAGGCGCTCTTCTTTAGGGGGTGGGGCCCTCTTAGGCGCGGGGCCTGATTCAGGGGAATCAGTGGAATCGGCCTAAAGCTGGCCCCTGCTAGCGAAGCAGCAGGAGGAGATGCAAAAGATGCTGCAAGCCTTCCAGCAGTCCCACCAGCTAGAGAGGCAGGTCTTACTCACCTGGCTGCTGGAACAACAGAGAACCCTGCAGGACTTTATAAGGGAGCAGGCTAACATGCAGCAGCAGCTCCTACAGCGACTGGTGAGTCCCATGTGGGGTGATGGGCACCTGGGCAACGGGATTGGGCCTCTGTAAGATGGGCCCTGCCAATGACCCGGACACCTTCCTCTGCACCTTCAAGTGGGTAGCCCTGGGTGCCAGATGGTATAGGGCAGCCTGTGCCCTAAGACTGGTTCCCTATCTGGCTGACAAGGCTCAAGCGGCCTATATGGCGCTCAGTAATGACCAGGCCAAAGACTATGAGGCAGTGAAGGCGGCCGTCTTAGACCAGGTGTGACTAGCGGCATAAAAATACTGCCAGAAATTTCAGTCAGCCAGATGGACAGGGGGTTTGCGGCCCCGGGCATTCACCCAGAAGCTGATGGATTGGGCCACTCGTTGGCTGCAGCCAGATACCCAAACCGTGGGAGAAATTATGGACCAAGTGCTTCTAGAACAGTTTTTACAGGCCTCTCAGAGAACGTGCGAGTCTGGGTCAGACGACACCAGCCGAGCACAGTGGAGGCTGCAGTCAAGCTAACTGAGGAGTATGTGGAAGCAGACTTACCCCGGAAGGAGGATCGGATGTGCAGGGACCTGGAGTCAGGGGAAAAAACCCAGAGAAATGCCCCCCGGGAAGGGCCCGGAGAGGAAGAAAGAGGAGCCCCCAGTCGTCCTGGTCAACTCATGTGCTGGCAGTGCGGATGACCGGGACATAAAAGGGGTGACTGCCAGGAGATGGAATGCGGCCTAGCTGAGTTTTGCAGCTGGACAAACGTTGGAGGGTGGGGGAAGGGGCAAGGACTGCCACCATTCCAGGGAGGGTGGGGAGGAAGCCCCCGGAGGACTCTAATGGACATGGCCTCAGCCTGCTCGCTCATCCATAGGGGGCTGGTAAAGTCACACTGGCTTACCCCTGGGGTAAGGATGAAACTTGAGTGAGTCCACGAGGATAGGAAGCACTGTCCAATGGCCCAGGTGCCCCTGGACGCGTGGGGCAGGTTTTCCTGGAAACGGGTCAGGGTAGTGGAGGGGTTACTGTACCCAGTGATATTGGGGACTGACTGGAACCCCTTCCCAAAAGGGAAAGGAGGTGAGGGGAGGAGACTCATGGGAGGAAAAAAGAGAGGGACCCTGAAGAAGGGAGGGGTGCCCTCTATGCTAGTGGACCCCAGTAAAGGGGAGGACCAAAGTCCTCAGGAAAGAACAGAGGAAAACCCTAGACAACAGAGTCCGAATGGGGAAGAAAAGGGAGTAGAGGAGGAGGGGCCAAAGGAGTGCCCCAAAATAGAGCCCCCAGACAAAGAGACCCAGACCCCACTGGACAGGTTGGAGGAACCTTTGGCCTGGGTGTCCTGGGGGAAGTCGCAGCTGACCCTGATCCCCTGCTGGAGGGAAAGGGGGAGAAGCAGGGGGGCCAAACCTGGGGGTGCAATTGGTGTGGCGACCTGTAGGTGGTGGCAGAGCTATGGGACCATCCACCCCCTACACAGTGTACGTTCTGTGGGTGGGGCATGAACGAACCCGCAAGAAGGACCCTGGGGAGCACCCAGTGGGAAGCAAGAGACTCCCCTAGAGTAACACCACTGGCAGAGGAGGAGAGGCCTGGGATGGACCAACCTAGTGGTTACCTAAGGGGGGAGGTGTCTGACAGGGTGCTGGGCATGAAGAGCTTAATTAGCCTCCTGCCATGCCAGAATGGACTGGGGCTGGTTGAATAGCCCTGCCTGCTTGGCAACTAGAAACAGCTGCCAGCCTGATTAGCCGGGGGCTATAAAGGCTTGTGCGGGGGAGAAATGCCAGAGGCTGAGAGGGGCTGGTGAAGTCTGGCTGTAAAACCCTGCACATAGATAGTAAGGTGGTGGTGGGAAAGAACTATAAATAAAATACATGAGTGATTGCATCAACCTAAGGCGCACCTGATTGGTTTTGTGAGGGCAGCAGGGGCAGAAGCAAGAGGGGCCCAGCAGCACCTCGCTACATGCAGCCATCCCATTTATTGACATAGCTTTAAGGAGCGTACAGTATGGCACTTCCTATGTTCATGTATATGACGACTGTGCAATGATTCGTTGAGAATGTGTGCTCTCAGAGATTATCTATCTGAAATAGTATGACAGAGATAACATTTCACATTGACAGGGCTCTAAGAGCTGGGCAGAGGGCAGTAGTGAAATGCTGCTGTATCACTGCTCTTGTTTCAAAATGCACGTGTAGTAAACATGTTGTAGTTGTACAGCTAATTTTGTGTCCATGCCAATGTTATATGTTGGGTTAGTGATGGCTTTTCCTTAAACCTGCTGGTTATAATACTAATATAAGCTCCTTTTGTACATTACATTACACATAGCTCTATCTTACGGTATGTACTGGGAGAGGGGTGTGTAAATCAGGGCAGGATTTGGCCAGCGGGTGTTTTTTGAGAATGGATTGATTGAGTACAGAGAAGTAGTTTGTTCTGGCTAGTTCCCTGTCCATTTTCAGATATACACTCCCTTTTTCAGAACAATTAAGGTCCATAAGTTGTGCATACCTTTCTCTGCAAGAACAGAATATCGTTGGCTCATTTCATATTTTTTTATTAATTTCAGACCCCTGAAGAAGAAACACTTCCAAAGGGTGTTGCTATGAAAACAAAAGGTTTCTTCGTAAATACATTTGTGCTGCATGAAGAAAGCAAGACAGCCTTGAAGTATTTCCAGTGGATTTTTCTGATGATGTAAGTTCTACATTTTCCTAATCAGAATGGGATGCATTATCAAACCCTTTCACCCTGTTACAAAGACTAAATTCCTTATGGTAGCAGGAACAGTGGACCTTATTATGGCTACTGATAAGACAATAAGGATTCTAGAAGGGCAGTAGATCTAAGCCTTCCTAGTGTGAAATATTATTTTAAGAAAACCCAAGGGAAGTGAGGACTTGATTCCATCTCCACAAAAACAATATAAAATGCTGCATTTGACAAGCAAATCTTTGAAGATGGATAGGGCAGCATCTTTAGGAGGGCAACAAAACTTCCTCCATTTACATTGCAAACCACCTTCCCTTTACACTGCCAGTCCACTCCCAAGGCCACCCCTCACCCTCCCTCCCCGCCCCCCCTGAGATCTCCTTGTATCCAGGCACCGCTTCATACTTAGTGCTTCTACTTCCCTACTTCTAGTAGGTCTATCCAGCAATTAACAACTTGTGTCTGGATCATGCCAGCTGACTTGGGCTCATGGATCTCAGGCTGTGGGCCTGTTTAATTGCAATGTAGACATCCGGGCTCAGGCTGGAGCCCAGGCTCTAGGATCCTGTGACATGGTCCCCCTTTATCTTCTCACTTGGGTCACCTCTAATAGCAGTGTTACACTCACTCCATTGAAAGCTCATTCAGTCCATTACTTGCCGCCTAACAGGTGAGAAGCTTCCTGTCTTGCTATTTCTAGGTGCTCTAAATCAGAGTCGCCCTCCCACTTTGTTATCTCCAGAGGTCCCAAATTCACAATGGTTCAGTCTGGAATATCTAGATTTCCTGCCTCTCCAGAAACAGAAGTGTTGCTGCTTGGGTTCATTTTGCGTGGGGGAATCTATCAGATGCTAGAATGAGGACAAAGACTAGAAAATTGTCCAATTCACGCTGTACAGAAATGTTAGATTGCATGTGCGCTGTGCTCTTAGCACTCCGGTTTGTTTAATTGAAAAAAATTGCTCTGAGATTCATAGCATGTTCTTTACAGGATATATAGGTAGGAACACTCCGACACAGCAATCTGCTGTTGCCCCAGTGCTGTATCCATATTCATTAAGGTATAATGAATCTATTAATTGAATATGTAAGTTCAGTTAATTAGATATAAGACTTATTCCTTTAGTTTAAAGGGTAATAATAAAAAATTTAAACTGGCAAACCAGATTGAGCAATTAGAGATGATAAATGTGAACTGGAAAGTGCAATATTCCAATATGAATTAGTTAATTGCATCCGTTCATTAGGTGATATACATTAGCAGAAAGGTCAGTCCATTTGAGGCTTGATGTGTTTTTCAAATAGTAAATTCAAAAAAGCAAATTGAAGAGAAGTTCAAAGTAGGAAGGTATGTTATATATCTCGCTCAGCATAGAGTATGTGGAACCAAAAGCACACCTGGCACAACTGCATAGATGTTAGCACACACTTTATAGAGCACTGACCCAAGACATTGCACATTGTCACCATCCCTGTCTGAGGTTTAGTGATGCTCAGTTGACAGCAGTGGGCCAGACTGTGCATGTGGCTCTTTGCTTGCTAGGGAGACAGAGGACACCCACACAGGTGGCTATGGTCTCAGGCAGATCTCAGGAGACCTTCAGATTTTGAGGCTACTCCTTGTGCATGTTCCATATGAGGTAACGTCAGCCCCCAGCAAACCAGTCTAGTCGTAAATCGGTGCTGGGAACATTATGTTTAAACCATAGACTTAAAAAGATAATACCAAACTTTGCAACTGACCCCTGTTTCTACTATGGGCCAAACCAAAACCACAGACCCCAACCCCTGCAGACTCTTTTTGCTTGCACCCATCTATGGGTTTATTGGCAACTGAATAATTTGTGGCTTGACTAAAATCCTGACTTTAGGCTTAGGATCAGATTAACTGCAGCAGCGAGGAATAGATCTGTGCAGCGTGAAATGGACTCTATCACAAGTTTGAAAGCTGATCCATTGGTCTCATTTACAGTAAATAGTGTATCAAATCTAGTTTTCATCATTGGTAGTTTCTGGACTTCCAATGGTCAGGAATCATTGCTGAGGATTGACGTCACCATCTATTTTGGATTCTATATTGAAACCATTAGTGTAAAAAGTAAATCAAAATATAAGTATGGTTTTGTAGCATTTGTAGAACTTACAACAGATCCAAAAATCCTCATTAAGCAATTACAACTACAGATGTGTAGTATTTAGACGCTGGATCCTTTTTGGTATGTAGAATCTTTTTATAGTGAATTAATATTTCTCTGTAAAATCCCTGTAGTAAGTTTTAGGACTGTACTTTTATCTGGAGTAAGTATCGAGATCATTTTGCATGCAACTTGAGGAATGTAATTCTTAAAATATTTCAAACAATAAACCTCTCTCAAATCATCAGGCTTGGAGACATTTAAAGAAGTGATTCAATTAACTCAGGGGGAGGGGGAAGTGCTATAAGGTGTGATTTATTTTTGCAGATAAATTACAATACCAGTATCTGTGGAAGAGCATTTGCTGCCATCATGGCCAGTAATGAAAATACCAGGCAATTAATATGAGACACTTGAGGCTGAAGCATTGACTGCATGAAGTTCAAATTTTAAAGTGGAAATTTGATCAGAAAAATGACTTAGTGGAAGTGGCTTTTTGGTCCTTATTTATTCTCCAGTTCTAATTCCGAAGCATATTTGATCAATTTTCCAAGTTAATTGTTTTTAAACTGCCAAAACTGTAAACTGAAACCAATCAGCCTATTTCTTTCTTACTTTGCAAGTACATCAGCACAAAGCATTACCTACAACTAACAGTCTGGAATTAGAGTTTTGCTGGCAATTTGGTTGATGAGTTTGTTCTGCTTTTATGCACCTATACCGAATCAGTGCAAGGGTAGAAAAAAAAGTCAAATTATTTTCCCAGAAAACAAAGTGCAGCACTATACAACATTGTTTTTATAATGCCTTTATACAAACTGAATCCCCAAAAAGCTTTATGGAGTTAACTGACATAATTACAAAGTTAATGTTGGGGGAGCAGATGAGAAATATGAAGAGATGTGATGTTTGCAGATAAGACTTGAAATGAGAGAGAGATTTAATGAGGCAGGTTATTCAAGATGGCAAGAGCTGCAGAGGAAAAGGCTCTCACACCCACAATGGTGACACTGGAGTGAAGGACGTCCATAAAACAGGCTTATATCAATCTATGGAGGGCTTTGAAAACAAGGTCTGTTTTCAACTGGGTCCTGAAATGAATGGGAAGCTAGTAGAGTTGTGGGGTTTTTATCATTCTTTTTACTGATTTTTATAAAGAAACAGACAATGTACAGTACAAAAAGGTAAATGACTTACAGCTTGTATATGTTTACAAATTCCAAGCAGAATTGTTTGAGTAGCAGAGTGATGTGATCAGACTCCTTTGTGTGTGTTGAAAGGGTGGTGATAAACAGTCTAGAGCTGCTAGGGGAGTTTAGGAGATTCCATTGGGTATAGAAATAGTCGAGGATCAAGGAGATGAAGGCATAGACGAGAACCTCAACAGCCATGGAGGTGAAGCAGTGCCTATAAATGTCAGTGGTGGGTCAGCATTTACATACCTTTTGTTATTTTCTAATAATAGTGGAATACTATTACATATTTTTGTATAAAATACTTAGTGGGATTTAAGTGAACAAACTCTAAGATGACCAGGAGCTCAAGTGGATAATGATATTAATGAAACTCCAGTCAGAATAATGCCCAACTACAAATCCACCTCATTGCCTAAGATTTGGTAGGTTTGCTTAGCTATTCGCTGTATGAGCTAGACTCTCCGGACATATGAGTAGAGCCCTACCAAATTCATGGTCCATTTTGGTCAATTTCATGGTCATAGGATTTTAAAAATCATACATTTCATGATTTCGCCTATTTAAATCTAAAATTTCATGGTGTTGTAATTGTAGGGGTCCTGACCCAAAAAGGAGTTGTGGAGGGGGTCTCAAAGTTATTGAAGGGGGGGTGTAGTTCTGCTACCCTTACTTCTGGCTGCTGCCGGTGGCAGAGCTGCCTTCAGAGCTGGGCAGCTGGAGAGCGGCAGCTACTGGCTGGAATCCCAGCTCTGCAGGCAGAACCGCCACCAGCAGCAGTGCAGAAGTAAGGATGCCCTGGTATGGTATTATGACCCTTACTTCTGCGCTGTTGCCTGCATTGCTGGGCCCTCAGTAAGCAGCCGCCACTGTCCGGCTGCCCAGCTCTGAAGGCAGCAGTGCAGAAGTAAGGGGACATGGTATGGTATTGCCACCTTTACTTCTGCATGGCTGCTGGCGGGGTGCTGCCTTCAGAGCTGGGTGCCTGGCCCACAGCTGCCACTCTACAACCACCCAGCTCTGAAGGCAGCACAGAAGTAAGGGTGGCAATACCATGACCTCCCTAAGATAAATTTGCGACCCCCTTACAACTCCCTTTGGGTCAGGATCCCCAATTTGAGAAAGGTTGTTCTCCCTTGTGAAATCTGTATAGGATAGGGTAAAAGCACACAAAAGACCAGATTTCACGGTCCATGATGCATTTTTCTTGTCCGTGAATTTGGTAGGGTCCTACATATGAGCGATGGTCAGCATGAGAACATAGATGACTCTCTGCTACCCTGATCCTGAAGACAACCTGGTGCTGGGTTGGTCCCTTTGGGACTGCTTTGCCAGCCCAGGATCTTTGCAGCACAAATTACTCTAGCCACACCTCCTCCCAGCCCTAATATTCCCTGGGAATGGAGGAGTAGGTGGTGCAGAGATGCTATGCTGGCATTATGCCTGGATTTCTTTACATGAGCGATCATCAGAGGCCCAGTTAGGGAAGCATTCCAGTTGTTTTCTGGACTATTGATGGCCCCCTACACCTTTTGAGTAGTTTTACTTTCTAGTGGTTCACATTTGCTGACAGTTATTTGTGCTGTTGTTGCTTCTGGTGCAGCATAGGTCTAAGGCCACATCTACACTGGCAAGTTTGTGCGCAGTAAAGCAGCTTTGAGTGCTGTAATTCCTGAGGTGTACACACTGACAAGCCACTTAGTGCGCAGAAACTGCGCAGATGCAGCGCTCTAAAAAAACCACCCCGACGAGAGGCGTACAGCTTTCTGCGCTGGGGCTACAGCGCTGTGGTGCCAGTGTAGACACTGTGGTGATTACAGCGCTGCAACTGGCCTCTGGGAGGTGTCCCACAATGCCTGTTCTCATGTCTTTGGCCATCGGTTTGAACTCTACTGCCCTGCCCTCAGGTGACCAACTGTCAGCCCCACCCCGTACATTCCTTTGCAAATTTGAAAGTTCCCTTCCTGTTTGCGCGGTGATGTGTGCAGTGCTCTCAGCGATCCCCTGCTTGGAGCAATGCCGAGCTGCTAGACCTCATCAGCATTTGGGGAGAGGAGGCAGTGCAGTCACAGTTGTGCTCCAGCCGTTGGAATTATGATACCTACGGACAGATTTCTAGGTGTATGATAGAAAGGGGCCATGACCGGGATACATTGCAGTGCAGAGTCAAAGTGAAGGAGCTGCAGAACACCTACCACAAAGCGTGGGAAGCAAACCGCCACTCTGGTGCAGCGTCCATGAACTGCCGGTTCTACAAAGAGCTGGATGCGATACTCGGTGGCATCCCCATCTCCACAGCAAAGGACCCTGTGGATACTTCGTTGGCTTGCGTGCCAGTCGAGAGTGGACTGAGCCAGGAGGGGGCAATCTTCAACAAAGAGGGGGAGGGGGACCCAGAGGCAGAGGATGGTTCAGAGGCCAGAGATGCATACGGTCAGGAGCTCTTTTCTACCTCAGAGGAGCCTAGCCAGTCACAACAGTCGGATCTTGGCGAAGCACAAACAGGAGAGGAGGCCCCTGGTAAGTGGATCTGTTTTGGGGAATTGCTGAAGCGAGTTGTTGGGGGCAGGAGGATTGCAGAAAGCAGGCTTCTCTCCCACTTCATGCCTAGCCGGAGCAGGCTGCTGATACTCCCTCACTTCACGGGAATCTCCCTCAGAGATCTCCAGGAAACTCTTGTGGAGATGCTGGGCAAGCCACTGCTGTAGGTTCCTCAGCAGGGCTGCTTTGTGTCTTGCCCCATTAACGATAACTTTCCCACGCCACTTTTCTGTGACGGGTGGGGGGACCATTGCTACACACAGGCTAGCTGTATAGGCACCATGGCAGAAGCCACAGGCTTGGAGAAGACCTTCCCTTGATTCCCTGCTCACCCTCAGCAGCGAGATATCTTCCATAATGAACACCTCCTGTGGAAAGTGTGGGGACAGGAATGATTATCAGGCCCATCCTACAGTGCTGGCTCTCCTCAAGTGCCCAAGAGCCACATACCCATTGTACAGCAGGGTCCTAGAACAGTGATTTACTCTGCCCTTGCGGCTACTCACCATTTTGGGGGTCTTATGGCTCATGTGTGCTTGCATGGGGTCAGCCAGTTAGTGACAGGTGTATTAGTACTGGCTGTGTTTTAAAGCACAAACAGTGTTGTCTGTGTTGCAAACAATACTGCTCCTGTAAAATGTTGCATTTAAACTTCACAGAGATGACCTTGGGAGCACAGCCTCCCTCTTTGTTATTGGTGGCAGAACGGCTGCACAGAATTAGAAAGCGTCCAAGAAGAAGTAAGGAGGACTTTATGCGCGAGGTTATGATGCACTCCACCGCTGAGAAAAAAGAATTGAAGGAGTGGCGGGACAGCGAGAAGAGGGACCGAAAGGAGAATGCGGCACACCAGAAAGAAGCCACGGAGCGGCTCTTAATAGTTATGGAGCACCAAGCAGACATGCTCCAGGGGATACTAGCTCTTCAAACCGAGCAGCTCCATGCCTGCCCTCCTCTGCAGCCTCTGTTGCAAAACTCTTTCCCATGTGCCCCACACACACACTGCCAACACACTGTTATCAACCTCCTGGCTCCACTCTCTACCCGCAGCATTCCACTCCTCCCTCCTCACAGTCCAGCAGTGGGGACTGCCACTACCCACTGCACTCAACACCCATCCCTCTGCAGCTTGGCCCTGCTGAAGTCCAGCACCCGCTGCATCGTACTCCAAAGGAGAAGGTTGGGTATGATCCTTGGACATACACAAATCTGTAGCCATCCCGGGACCCCTCCTCCTCTGGAGACCTTCCCTTCCCCCATCACCTCCCTGCTGATGATTTTTTTTATTTGACTCTCTCCTCTGGTTGTTGACTTTCAATAAAATAATTGTTTGTTTGAAAGCAATCTTTATTCTATTAAGTGAAAGCAAAAACAGCACTGCAAAGCAACATACAATTATGTTAAGGGCACTTCTTGCATCATGTGCGCCAATCACCTCCTAGCATTACAAGCACTGCACTCCTGAGCACAGCAACAAATATTAGTGGCTTTCAGCTTCAAATTGCTGCCTCAAGGCATCCCTGATCCTTATGGCCCTGCGCTGTGCCCCTCTAATAGCCCTGGTCTCTGGCTGTTCAAATTCAGCCTCCAGGCACTGAGCCTCTGCGGTCCAGCCCTGAGTGAAGCTTTCACCCTTCCCTTCACAAATATTATGGAGCGTACAGCACGTGGTTATAAGCACATTACTATTGTCATTGGCCATGTCCAGCTTCCCATACAGGCATCGCCAGTGGGCTTTTAAATGGCCATATGCACACTCCACAGTCATTCTGCACTTGTTCAGCCTGTTGTTGAAGCACTCCTTGCTGCTGTCAAGTTGCCCCATATATGGCTTCATGAGCCATGGCATTAAGAGGTAGGCGGGGTCTCCCAGGATCACAATGGGCATTTCAACTTCCCCTATGGTGATCTTCTGGTCATGGAGAAAGTCTCTGCTTGCAGCTTCTTGAACAGGCCAGAGTTCCAAAAGATATGTGCATCATGCACCTTTCCGGACCAGCCTGCGTTAATGTCTGTGAAACGCCCATGGTGATCCACAAGCACCTAGAGAACCATTGAGAAATACTACTCAATCACCCCTCTGCAGTTAGGGAAGCCCATTTGTGCAAAGCCATCCACAATATCATGCACGTTGCCCAGAGTCACGATCCTTCAGATCAGATGCGATTAATGGCCCCGCACACTTCCATCAACACGACTCCAACGGTTGACTTTCCCACTCCAAACTGGTTAGCGACCGATTGGTAGCAGTCTGGAGTAGCCAGCTTCCACAGTGCAATCCCCATGCTCTTCTCCAACGGCACGGCAGCTCTCATTCTCATGTCCTTGCGCCGCAGGGCTGGGGCAAGCTCATCACACAGTCCATGAATGTGGCTTTCCTCATGCGAAAGTTCTGCAGCCACTGCTCGTCATCCCAGACATGCATCACGATGTGATCTCACCACTCAGTGCTTGTTTCCCGAGTCCAAAAGCAGCGTTCCACTGTGGTCAGCACCTCTCTGAATGCCACAAGCAATCTCGTGTCACAGTTACTACGCATGGCTAGATCAACATCACACTCCTCTTGACTTTGTAGTTTAAGGAATAACTCCACTGCTACTCGTGACATGTTGGTCAGTGCGAGCAGCATACTGGTCAACAGCTTGGGATCCATTCTTGGGGCTCGAAAGAGGCAGGGCAGGGCACGCAGTAAACAAACTGTTGAAAGATGGTGCCAAATGCGGACGGAAGCACAGGGATTGCTGGGATGCGAAGCAATGCATCATGGGGCATTGGGACAGGACCCAGGGTGCCCCACGACCCCTTCCGCCTTCCCACAAGTCTTAGCGACAAAAGAGAAAGAGGTGCTCTGTGGAATAGCTGCCCAGAGTGCACCGCTCCAAATAGCGCCGCAAGTGTGAACATGCTATTGCGCAGGCAGCTGTCAGTGTGAACACACAACAGCAATTTCCCTTTGGCACTCTCTGAACGGCACTGTAACTGCCGGCACTGTAACTTTGCAAGTGTAGATGTGCCCTAATACCTAATCCTTTGAGTGGTGAGCCCATTACACTGCACTGGCCAAACCTGGAAGGTTCTGAGTGGGAATGCAATAGGTAGCAAAGGTGGGATCCACGAAAGTATTTAAGCCTATAAACCCCAGACTTATGTGCCTAAGTCCCTGTTTTAGGTACCCAGGGCCCAGTTTTGGCTCCACTGTGATTCATCAAACTCTTGCCTATATTGTAGGCACCTAAACTCACTCTGTGCCTTAAGTTTTTCAGGGTAAAAGTTCCCTAAGCGCCAATGTTTCTGCTTCTAGGCATGCATGCTGCTACATCTCTATAGCTGTCCAGATACCTGCCTCCCACCTAATCCCCAGAGCAATCCACGAACCAGGGGTCCACAGGCATTTGGTTGCATAAGTCGTGTGTGAGGCCCACCTGGATCTGGTAGGTGTGCTCAGAGGGCACTTACAGGATTGGGACCCATTCAAAATCTGGCTGGAGGAGGTGGTGCTGGTTCCCATCTTATAACTTTTCACTTGGTAGTTAGAGCATTCACCTAGGATGGGGAAAACCCAGGTTCAATTCCCCCTCTGGCTGAGGGGGAGAAAAGAATAGAACAGGGGTCTCCCAACTCTAGGAAAGTGCTCTATCCACTGAGCTATGGGATATTCTGATGTGGGGGACCTTCAGTCTCTCCTGTTCCACTGTGGGTAAATAATGACAGTGTGGTTGCAGCAGGGGGACTGGACCCAGGCTCTCCCACCTCCCGGGGGGGGGTACTCTAATCACTGGGCTACAGAGTCATTCTAATCCTCTTACTCTCACCCAATGACTGTGTAATTATCCACAGTGGAACAGTCCTTGTGCCAGAGAGAGAGGCAGAGTGGGGAACTGAAGCTGGATCTTCCCCATCCCAGATGAGTGCTCTAACTACTTGGCTAAAAATTACATGGTGGGCACCACCGCCTACTCCTGTTCTTTGTGGAGCGAGGCAGGTGCCTAAGTCATTCCTACAAGAAACACCTCAGGTGCCTAAGGTGTCTAACTCCAGGCCATGGGTTCCTGTTCGTAGATCACTACGCATGGATAGACACCTCCCTGCAGCCTGGACTGAGGTCTGGTCTACACTGGGGGGAGGGGGGGGGGAGTTACGCAACTTCAGTTATGTGAATAACGTAGCTGAAGTCGACATACTTAGATCTACTTACTGCCGTGTCTTCGCTGTGGTAAGTCGACGGCTGATGCTCCTGCGTCGACTCTACCTACGCTTCTCGCTCCGGTGGAGTATCGGAGACGACAGGAGAGCACTCGGCAGTCAATTGATTGCATCTAGACTAGATGCAATAAATCAACCCCCAGTGGATCGATCACAGCCCATCAATCCAGTGCGTAATGTAGACATGTCCTGAAAGAGGGGCAGGCTTAGCATAGCAGGGAGCTATGTAAACTAGCAGGTTTACATAGCAGGAAGCTATGTAAACTAGCCAATAGGAGATGCTGCCCAGTGCTTTGCTGCTAGTGCGCGGTGCTTTGCCGATGGTGCGCTGCATTTTCCTGGCGGATCCTGCTTTCTCTCTCCCTCCAGTCCTGTGCCTTCTCGTTCTCTTTAATAGATTGCTGCATCACTTCTTGTGACATGTCTTCTTTGCTTTTTCGCGGTCTCTTCCTGAGTCTTTGCAGACTCTGAGCAGGCGATAAGAGGGATGGCTGAGGTCTCAAGGTTGATGCAGCTGTATAGGCAAAATGCAACATTTAACAGAGGCAGCATTGTTTATACCAGACAGAGTAATGATTCCCCGCCACACTTAAGGAGTAGAAAACACGCAGGGTCTACACAATAGCATAATTTTCCCATCTGAAACAGAGCACACATATCCCACGGGAGCCTCAAAATGGTGAATAAGGGGGACTGATTGTTTCAGGGCTGCACTGTCCTCTGGGTTTCTGTGCCTTGGGGAGAGCCAACAGCTTCAGGGGGCACCTACACTGAACACTGTCCCAACATTTTCCACAGGAGTTCGTCCTGGACGATATCTCGCTGCTGAGGGTGACCTGGGAAGCAAGGGAGGGTCTTCTACTGCAATGCGGCTTCCGCCCTGGCCCATATGCAGCTTGCCTGTGTGCAGCAATGGTCCCCCCGCCCCTCGCGGCACAGTGGTGCGGACATGTTAGCCTGGCTGGGACAAGGACCACGGTGACTCTCCCGATAAACCTGCGCAAATGCATTGCACACATTCTGGATGAGACATTCGAGGAGATTACCGAGGCCGATTACCACGATGTGATAAACCACATCAATGCACTATTCCGCATCTAGGCATGCATGCTTAACCCTCCTCTCCCAAAGAGCCCGCACCAAAAAAATTCCTTCCCGAAAGGAAAAACCGCTTACCGGGAACCTGCTTTTCTGTTTGTCCTCCACCAAGTACCGGCCGCTGCGACTGGCTACCTTCCTCCTGGCTCGAGAAGAGCTCCTGGCTGCATGGCTCCAGGGATTTCAGGGTGTCTCCATCCAGCCCACCACCATCACTCCCGTTTTCCTCCTCCTCTTCCTCCTCTCCTCCCCCTCCCCCCTCCCCCCCACCGGCTCTGAAGTGTCCATGGTGGTGCTCGGAGTGGAGGTGGGGTTAACCCCAAGTATTGCATCCAGCTATTTGTAGAATCGGCAGGTCGCGGGGGCAGCACCCGAGCGGCAGTTTGCGTCGCGGGCTTTGCGGTAGGCACTCCGCAGCTCCTTCACTTTAATCCTGCACTGCAGGGCATCCCGGTCATGGCCTCTTTCCATCATGTCCTTTGATACCTTCCCGAAGGTATCGTAATTCCTACTGCTGGAGCGCAGCTGGGACTGTACAGCTTCCTACCCCCAAACACTGATGAGGTCCAGCAACTCGCCATTGCTCCATGCTGGGGCTCGCTTGGCGCATGGAGGCATGGTCACCTGGAAAGATTTGCTGATAGCACTCCACGCCATGCGGGCTGAGCAAACAGGAAGGGGATTTTTAAAATTCCCGGGGAATGTAAAGTGTGGGTCACATGGTTGGTTACCTGAGGCCAGGGCAGTAGAGTTTGAACTGATGACCAGAGTGGCCAGAACAGGCATTGTGGGATACTGCCGAATAATTCTGGAGGCCATTCACAGTGCATTGGGCGGCCACACTCGCTATTCTCGCAATACTCGCTATTCCTCTCTGAGAGGTGGAGTACATGCAGCGCTGCAACCACGGAGCTACAGCGCTGCAAATGCCTCGCCAGTGTGGACGGGGAGTGAGTTACAGCACTGGGGGAGCCTTTACAGCACTGTAACTTGCCAGTGTAGCCAAGGCCTGTAAGAGTCCCAACTTGCTAATGTAAAGGATGTTTGTGAAGTTTGATTTACTAGATGTAACAGTAGCCATTTCATTCTGGGAGTATTGACCTCTGCCATGTGACCAGGGCCAGCTCTACCATTTTTGCCACCCCAAGCAAAAAAAAAAAAAGAGAAAAAAAGCCATTCGGACTGCTGCCCGAACTGCCAAAGCAAGAAAAGAAAAAAAAAAGCCGCCCGGACTGTGCCGCCCCAAGAATGGACGGAATGCCACCCCTTAGCATGTGCCGCCCCAGGTGTGTGCTTCCTCTGCTGGTGCCTGGAGCCAGCCCTGCATGTGACAAGGGACTGTTTGTAACTCTAATCCTTGTCATGTGAGTGGGGTTACAAGCTAAAGACTAGTCTTACCATGACTCCTGGTTGTCACACCTTTATTACATTTGGGTCAGGAAATATATTGCTTCCCATGCCACAGCCCTGGCTCCTGTGCCCTGTGTTACTATCAAACACATTTATTTCTGAGCTTTGGCAGATGGCATTTATATAAGTGATGCCACTTATTTGACTATGAACAGCATAATTTGAAAATGGGGGCATTAAGGTTTGGAAATGGAGTCAAATTTTTTTCTAAGTGTTACCTACCTTTTAGGTAGGTACTCTACCTGAGCAGAACTGATAATAAAGAAGAATTGTGACAATTACAGAATAAATTTGTTATTGGCTAGATACTAACCTAAATCCTTCCCTTGAAAATAAGGGAGACAATTACTCAGGTCTTTCTCCATTTTGCCGATGATTATTTCTTTACAAAGTGTGGAAGGACAATAATATCTTTGTCATTACAACCTGACACAGAACAAATTTGTTTCCAGATTAAGTGACCTGAAGTTGCTGTCTAAATAGGTGTTTAATTAAAACGCATTCACATGGAAGAAAGTAAAACAGACTGATTTAATTACCAGTTTACTTAACACTCCCACTCAGAAAAAGAATTGAAGTTGCAAGAGTTCAGTAAAATATTGTCATTTGTGGAACTCCTCAGGTTTAAGCACAGATGGTGTTTTCTTCCTTTTCCATGCAATATAGTTTTTACTAGAATTATTTTGTTCTTCCATGAGAAAGCAAATCAAGTTTAGTTCTATATTCATTTCTATTTATTTATTGTGATAGCACCCAAAATATGGTAGGTTCAGACACATAGGGAGACAGAGTCCCTGCCCCGAAAGATTACACTCAAGAAGAAATATTTGTATTACCTTAGTGGGGACTGAACCAATGGTATTATAATCAAGCACTCATAGTGTTGGGCTATGCTTGCAACATTGTTGTTTTGTCCAGTGTAGTGTTTTGTATTCTGGACCTTGCTATTACTCCCATTTGGCAAAGCTTCCATTGACTTCAATGAGAGCACAAGCACACTCTGTTTCAGACCCAAATCGTTGCCTTTGCAGGTAGGAGGAGATAAGATCCCTGGCTAGTAGGAAGAGTGAATGCCGGTCTTTCCCACCTCTTGTCTTGGGATCCCTATTCAACAATCTGTTCACAGGCAGTGGGCTCAGGCAGGACTAGGGTGGTGCCAGTCATCACCCTCCTCCAACCCTTTGGAGAATCCACATAAAAGGTCCCCTAGCAGCCAGCCCCTCAGCATATTCAAAGGTGGCTGGGGTCTAGGGCCTGTGTGATAGACAGAGGAGCCTCTAGCAACAAGGGGCACAGGATCTGTACTGCCATGGAGCTGGAGGAAGCTGGGAGGCAGTGCAAAGGCACAGGGCCTCTGTGCAGACTGTCCCAGCCCAGACTGAGCAGCATCGAAGCAGGTTTTCCTACTTCAGTTAGTGTGTGAGTGCCTTCTGACTTAATCTCCAGCAGCCTGTATTGCTTAAGAATGAAAAAGCCACACAGGCTCTCTCCCTCAAATCTTTGCCAATAAAACCCCCCTAGATACAAACCCCACTGAGTTTCACTCATTTGGGGGGAAGAGTCCCTCATTTGCTTCATTTTAAGGCAGTTTATAGAATATATCACTCATATGATAAAGCGCTGGCTCCGTGTTTTCAATGTGGCATTATAAACTGCATTGCTAAATTTTTGAAATCACTCATTCAAATTGTCACAGCTTGACAGTGCTGCCTATCCTATAAAAACCACAAAATTATGAAGCCATCTTCACTGGGAGAAGAATAAAGAAAAGAAAGAAGCTAGACAAATATATTTGGACACTTCTTTTTTGTTACTCAGCTGGAAGCGCAACTGTGGGTGAATTCACAGATTAGCGCTGTGGCCTATACACCACTAAAGTCCCAGCTTAGCCCTAACATGACATATACCTTTTGCTGGCTCTTTGTGGAGGAGTGAAGTTCACCTTGTGTCCTTACATAACCCTTTTTGACACTATATTTGTATTTGCAAATTGTCCATGAACTGTGGTCATGTTTGTACAACGAAGAGAAACAAGGATTTGTGGACTCTGCAAAACCAGAATGTCCCCAGATTCTATTGTTTATTCTTAGCTAGTTCAATAAAAAGAATAACCTGCTCTTTTCCTGGTTGCTTTGATGTGTATTCTTTGGCTTCAGTTCCAACAGACGGTGATAGTTCTGCTGGGGGAGCTGACAATGGATATGAGCTACGTGGCCCAGCAGAGGGCAGCAGGCTAACAGAAGATGTTGCTGCCTGTAATCAGGTATCTGCTGCCGGCCGCTTTCTTCGGAGGATATTTGGTTTGCATTTATCACTGTCACACCCTGAGATCCAGCCTCTTTGATGTAAGTAGCCGCAAAAAGTGAGGCGATTTTGAGAAAATCATTACATGCTGAGAATAAAGCTGGGAGAAAGAGAAGGGAAAAAAACACCAGGACCTGTTTAAAAACTCTGGTTCCCAAATTGCAGCAGCCTGTGAGACCAATGCAAGAAGAGGCAGGGTCCCTTTTCTGCAAAAGTATATGATGGGGGAGTGGAGATCCGTTTGGTTAGATCGCTGGAAGGGGAGGGAGGAAGGAGGATAAATAAAATAACTGGCAGATGAGAACAAGAGGCTGGGTTGTGCAAGGAAACCCCTTTCCTGTAGTGGGGTGTGATGCAGGTAGGGCCAGGGGAGCAGACCCCAATCTAGAAACAGATCAGGAGGGAGGCCAGTTCTAAAGAAACTTTGGGGGTGTGCCCTGTTGTTGCCCCTCTAATATCCTGCCACCAACACGGCTACAAGTTGGGTGAGGTAACATCTTCTTGGTCCAACTCCTGTTGGCCGGAGACAAAAGCTTTCCAGCTTACACAGAAGGAAGAGCTCTGTGTCAGCTCCAAGCGTGTCTCTCCTCAACAGGAGGTGGACTAATAAAAGCTATTACCTCACCCCACCTTTGCTAAGGACAGGGCAGTGTGGGAAGAGGGGGGCTGTTTCCTAGTAAAGAGGCAGGACTACCCGCATCTTCACTGGTATCAATTCCCCTATATTCTCCTAAGGTGGAAACAAAACGTGTGTCGGCGTGCGTCTGTGCTGTGCCCCTCAGGGGGTACTTTGGTATCTGTGTATATAAAAATAGTGTATATCTCTGTGTGTATCTCCGTGTATGAGTATATCTGTTGGTGTGTATTTCTGGGTATGAGTATCTGTATCTGTCGGTATATATATCCATGCCTCTCTGTGTGGGTCTATCTGTCGGGATCTATCTCTGGGTATGAGTATCTCTGTGTCTCTGGGTATCTGTCGGTCGGTGTGTATCTGTGTGTACATCCGTGTCACTCTGGGTGGGTCTGTCTGTCGGGGTGTATCTCTGTGTGTGTATCTCCCGCTGCCTGCCTGGCTGTAGCTGTCTCTCCGTGTGTGCCCGTGTGTCTGGCTGGCTTTCCCGGCCCTACCCCGGCGGAGGGCAAGCAGGGAACTGAGCCGCTGCTCGGCGCTCTGGGCTGGGAGGGAAGCTGCTGTTGGCACAGGGCTGAGCCTGTCCCGCGGAGCTGGACCAGCAGCTGCTCCGGCCCCGGGCTGCGGGAAATGTTCCCCCGGCTGTGTGGGCTGCTCCGTGCCGGGAGCGCGGTGTCCTGTGCACAGGGGTGGCCCGGCCCCTGGAAATCCGGGGGGGTCGCCCCTGGCCCGGGTGTCCGCTGAGCCGTGCCTGCGGGGGAGGGCTGCCCCGCTGGGGCCGGGGCTCGTATCGCTCTGTCCGCCCCCCCTTGGCAGAGCGGGTCTAATGAGGTTCCCAAGTGCCCCCTGCGGCCGGGCGGCGGAGAGCCTGTGCGCCCCTCAGAAACCCGCTTTGATTTCCGCCGGGCGGCACCTAGCACCCGGCCGCTAATGCTCCTGCCATTATTGCAGGGAAATCCTGGGGCATTTCCCCCGCAGCCAGCGGCAGCCCCGGCATCAGAGCGCGCTTCACGTGGGTGCCTGGCTGCTGGCTACCCGGGCGATGGGTGAGAGCCAGAGGGGAGCCCGCTCCGGCTCCAGCCTTGGCCGAGAGAAGAGACCTGTTGAGCGCTGATCTCCTGCAGTGTCTGCCAGACTTGGGCTGAGGCTGAGCGGCTGATGGAAAGAGAGAGCATTTTAATTCTATCAGCCTAGGTAGGATGGACCTGCCCCCCTGCCTCTGCCCTCATGGCCAATAAGAAGAGACCCGGCTTGACACCTGCCTATATACAGAGGACGAGAGCAAAATCTTCAGCACTGATCTGTGCAAGGGGGGGGTGGGGGGAGGAAAAAAAGAAAAGGGGGGGAAAGTCCAGGCCAGATAAGTGGGGACGTTTGTACTATAAAACCCCCAAAGACTATGACTTCCAGTAAAATTGAGATGCCAGGAGAGGTGAAGGCAGACCCTGCAGCTCTGATGGCATCTCTGCATCTGCTGCCTTCTCCCACTCTCAACCTTGAAATCAAATACACCAAGGTAAGTTGTGTTCATTTATTCTGGCAGGGAGCTCACAGCTTTCCCCCCAGAAGAGGGATTTTGCTTAACATCGGTTCCAATCTGCCCTAACCGACTTCAGTGCAGAGATAAAAAACTGCCTTGAAACACTAATAAAGGAAACGGATTGTTGTAGCCCTGTAACCATCTGGAAAGCCAAAGGATAATAGAAAAGCAAATGATATTTGCTGAGGTTGGCTGTACCATTTCTATGCTTCTTTAAATGTTTTCCACAAAATTGCTCAGTTTTATTTTCAGTGTTGCAGTCAGTGCTTCTCTTATACATTTCAGTTGCTCCTGATGGAAATCAGAGGAAGTTATATATACTTATACTTCTCAATCAGAAAATAAAAATGTTTTCATTCTTGAAATGGTCCATGTACCCCTGGGACTTTTTTACAATTCCTGGAGGGCTCTTAATCCTCCCAGGTTGTTACAGCCTTGAAACAGGTCTCTTGACTAACTTCCTCAATATCTGAGTATGCCCTTGAAATGACATTGTTTAGAGGGCAAATTATCTTAATATTTAAGACATATAGTGTCATATTATATTTTCATTAAGGCATGGTTAAGAATTATCCAGTTGGGTCACTGTATATACATGCTCAGGATTTCTGTATTACATTATAGAACTGAACAGTTTCCAGAGGCTAAAAGAGGCTTTTAGACCAGTTGTTTGTAAATGCAAGTTCAATTTTTAAATTCGTTTTTGTGTTTTGAATCTTTACACCTTTAGTACCTTGAACTGAAGTATGTTTTCATTTGTGCTGGAGAAATATCAAATGCATTGTATAAATAAATTTCAATGTTTAAGATCTTATTCCTAATTACTGAGTAACTTAATAGGAAAAGAAAACACATGGACATTAGAAAAAGGCGATAACATTTTTATCTACTGGAAATACACCTTCAGGTGTCTTAGCGCTGATAGGAAACCCATGTTGGCCAATCCATTGTAATATTTTCTTTCCAATTATCACTTTAAAAGCTTTTTTGTCTTTCTTTTTTTTTAAACTAGTGCCAAAACAAATTTGTTCTCTAATTTGTTAGTTTTTTCCATGTTTTAGACGAATTTTTGAGGGGAAACTCAACTACTTTAGACTTCATAATTTTTTAATGAGAAACGAGATATACAAATTAAGAGTGCGTATATTTGTTTGTTTATAATTTTCCAGAAGGTAATTTCAATGAAAATAGAAAAGTATGTGGGTATTTGAGGGTGATTGGTGTGTCGTTGTAAGGATGATGATATTGAGCAAATATTTTGCATGAATTTTATTTACCGCTTAAAGTTATTAGTTCTTGTATTATAAAATGTGTGTCAGGTATTATGAGTACTCCAAATGATGTTGTGCTTATCCGAGACAGTTTGTATAGTAATTGTGTACACATTTCTCAATGTTATGCAACTGGGAAATTGGTTTAAAAATCTTTCTAAAGTGTAATGCAAACTTGTGAGTGGCCACGTGCCTCTTTTTTGTTTGAAAATATTACCAAGGAATATAAACTCTAATAATTTAGAATGAAAATGCCATAATCTCAGAAGTGTGTGAGATCTGACAGATTTTAGCCTAATGGTTGAAGTAAGAGGGTTCATTTTTCAGTATTAAAGCAACAACAAAAATGTTTTACCAGAATTTGAAATATCAGGTAACTCGTGATTGCCCTTGAAGAAAGAAGTTTGGTATAGAAAAGGTATCTTTAGTATTTTATTTGGCATGTCTTCTGTCTTTGTTTTTCTGTCTGTCTCTATCTCTTTCTCCTCCCCCTCCCTTTTCTTTCTCTCTGCAGGAAAGACAAGTGATTTATAGATAATTGGAGTCTTCAATTTGGAGTCTTGTCTTGGGCAGGACTTTTATCCAGGATCCACTTTCCCACCTATTACAAAGAAAAACAATCAGAAATGAAATAATGGATTGAAACTTGATTCTTTCATTTGGGGGAGGGGTCACTTCATGTCTTAAGTGACAAACAACTTCCATAAACAATAAATAATGCTAGACTAAAGCACTTTACAAAAAACTTGTAAAATCAGACATCTGTAAGCATTTCCAGCAGCCTCTCTCCTCCTGCTTGTTAGCTGAGACCTTTAAACACACAAGCAGCGCTCAGAATTCTTGAACTCCTTATTACAGTTCTCTCTGAATGTAAAGTCTTAACCATTTGGGAGTTAATTCTTTACATAAAATAAAGGTATTCATGGTAATACAGAGAAATTAAAGTTATTTGAAAATGTTTTTTCTAGTTAAGGATGGCATTTCTGCTGTGTTTTAAATTCTAAACTTGAAAAATGCTTAGGAAATTTTGTTAAGTCTAAAAGCTATTAGACTTCCAGGGAGCCTTAAGTCATAATCAATATAGATTTTAAAAATGTGCATTGAAAGAAAGTATCACTTTTTTACCCAGAAATCTTTAAAATAGTAAGACGTATATTATTTTCCTAGGAAAATACCACACTCTTAAGGACCATTGAGTGACATACATAAAATAAACACTGCTTGTGTTTGTGTGTTTAAAGTTGGGTGTATTTCCACTAGTTAGCAATCAAATATCATAAAATTGTTTCTTAACATCATTAAATGCTAGATGTAGTGAAATGAATCAGCAGAGAATGTTTGAGTTCTATCACATATACTTTTGCTCCATGCTTTGGAACATGCACACTGTACATTTCTTCACTGATCAGGAAAAAATTTTTTTGCGATGACTGTCAGTTTCCTGAGGCACAAATGCAGTTTTCTTTTAATGTATGCTGTAGTTTACTCTGAATTCCATCCTCAGAAGGGAATGTAGTCTTATTTTTAAAAACTAGTCATAGAAATATATCCCCCTAGATCAGGCATTATAGAAAATGACTAATTTAATATGTAAATAATAGAAAAATGCTGGAAGAGAAACAGCCAGATTCTGTCCAAATTTAAACAAGATTAATGTCCACATGTAGACAGGCTTACAGGTTTAAGGTTAAATATCTCCCTTTCTGGTGACACCCACTGGAACTGCTATGTGCAAGACACTCAAGATTTTCATTATAATTATTATTTTTTAAACCTGTTCTTCATTTCTGAGCCCCATATAAATACGTCAGGAGGGATCATTCCGCAAGGATCACCAGAGAGGAGGGTCTTCCGCTCTTGCATAGAAGCAAAGTCATTCTACAGTTCTGTTTTTCTGCCTTCCTCATCCCCCTGCTCCAAACCTGTGGAGACCTCTGTCAGTCCAGGGATCCATGTATAGGGAGGGGGCAGGCAGGAGGGAATGCCAGGCTGATACACACCCTCTCCCTGGCAACAAACAATAAATCCAATTGTGCCATCTCCATGCTGGGAACTCCTCTAAAATGGGATGTTCCAGGAGCATCAGATGTTGAGGGAAGCCACAGCAGTGAAGCTGCAGTGAAGCCACGCCGTCTGGGTGTTCTGAGCATGTAGTGGAAACCTGGAGATCTGTGTGCAACTGTGGGGACTCTGTGGGCTCCAGAGTCTGAACCCCTTTATCATTTGATCTGTTCTTCTATCTAGTGTTTAAAAATAGATATAGAATTATTCCAGTGGAACTATTTCCCCTTGCAGAGTTTTCCTCCCCTAAGGCCACCTCTGGTGTTTTTTTCTGCAGGAATTCTTCATCTCTTGCTGTTGTCTAATCAACCCTGTTTTATAGATAGGACTTCTGAAGTTAGTTTTTAACCAATTTGAAAAAAAAAGTGTTGATCCAATAAACACTGGAAAAATACCAGAAATGGTTACTCAATTTGTGTTGACGTCACCCCTTTCCCAGTGTAGTCTGTTATTATATGGGCAATATTGCTGGTCCCTGGCTTGTATCTACATGGAGCAGTAATGGGGGTTATGGGGATGTGATTTCTAATGTGTTGCGCATTAATTGGTCTGTGTAGTCCCTGCTGGTGGGCACTAAAGGTTCCCTACTGCACTTTAACATAAATAGAACCTCAGAATTATGAACACCAGAATTACAAACTGACCAGTCAACCACACACCTCATTTGGAACTGAAAGTACGCAATCAGGTGGCAGCAGAGACCAAAAAAAAAGGCTAATATTGTACAGTACTGTGTTAAACGTAAACTACTAAAAAATGGGGGGGGGGAGTTTAAGATTTGACAAGGTAAGAAAACTGTTTCTCTGCTTGTTTAGTTTAAATTAAAATGGTTAAAAGCAGAATTTTTCTTCTGCATAATAAAGTTTCAAAGGTGTATTAAGAATGTTGAATTGTAAACTTTTGAAAGAACCATAACATTTTGTTCAGAGTTCCGAACATTTCAGAGTTACGAACAACCTCCATTCCCAAAGTGTACATCACTCTGAGGTTCTACTGTAGTGCCATTTGAAACAGTAAAAAGAACAGGAGTACTTATGTTAAAGCTCAGAAGGGAACCAATGCACTGAACACTAAACCAATGGTTCAATAACAAGGATAAAGCTTAAACTAACATGTAAGTCATTTTTATACATATAATAAAAATTAAAGTAGATCCTGCTTAGTCAAGAATTTTGGGAAGTATCTCCACAAAAAATCTTCATTACAGTAGAGTCAATAGACTCCCAAAAACCTGATTTTTGGACATCTACACAGAACTCAAAAATTACTAAAAATAAACCTCAAAATATAAAACTAATAGATCCTGTTCAATAGAAGCCCTATGTGCAGAGCATTGTCATAGTGATTTTAATAAGTCACATTGACATGAAAGGACAGGGTGGTGTAGAGTGGTTTGAGCAGGAATAAAGAGCCAGGACTCCTGGGTTCCTTTCCCAGCTCTGCCATTGGCTTGTGTGACTTGGAGTGACCAGCTTCACCCTCTCTGTGTTTCAATTTACCTCCGTATAATGGGGATGATAATAGTCAAGTTGATGTTGAGTTCTAATTCTTGTTTGCATGGCATTTTTAGCTTGAGCTTGAGCTTGAGTAAGAGTTGCTAAATTAGGTCCCTTGAGATCCTCTGGTAAAAGGACTGTAACAGGATGAAGTTGCTTTATTACGAAAGGAGTGAGTATATAGTTCTATTAATGGCTCTTTGTTCAGAAAGAATTATACATTAGGATTAGGTGAATAGACTGATGGCCATATTAAACCTGTAACAGGGATCGTCTTCCACTCCTAAACTATAAACTAAATATAGGCCAGTTACAGTTCAGACAATTTAACCAAACTGTAAGTCTAGCCCTACAGTAAAGCAATAAAATTACACAGTTTGTACTAGGGATGGGCAAGCGACTTCTGGTGAAATAAGAACTGAAAAGAAACATTTGAGATTCCAAAAGTGTTCAGGGTTTTTATTGGTTGCTACTAAATTCTCTTGCCCGTCCACTCTGTGACATTGCCTAGCACCCTTTTTCTGCGGGTTTTCTTGCCTGCCGGAGATTCTCAGAGTAATTTCTTGACCAAAATTCAGATTAGGGGTGGCAGGGAAGATGATTTATTTAGAATAACTGACCTGAATGTGTTGAACTGAAGCAGAAAGTTTGAAAAAATTCAGGTGAGTAGATTTCTCCCCAGCTATCTTTATCCTTTCTGGTAGCAGATTCTCTTTGGGTTGACGAGTCTTGTTTCATATAAAAAAAAATCAATCTATCTGTGTAACCGGCCATTATTAGCTGGCTAATTTCTTATAGATTTCGTGGTAGAAGTTGCTCTCAGGGATGTATTTGAATGGGAAGGGGTTAGGGGCCTTGTGGGTCAGCTCAGCTGGAAGATTCCAGGAGTGCCTGGATGAAAGACAACCAGAGATGGGATCTGAGAAGTGGACAAATGGAACCACTCAGTTCCTCTGTCCAGAGGGTTCAGGTTGCAGAGATGCTGCACTCTGTGATGCTTTTCTCTCTGCCAGCCTGGGTCGGGGGTTGGCTACAGCTCTGCCAGTCTGCTCTCTGTGCCAGCATGGACTGGCAAAGTAACTATTGGATTTGATGCTATGTGGATCCACAGACCTAATCTCTCTGCATTAGGAGTATACTGGAACTGACCAGTGGACCAACTGGTATGTAACAATTTCCTACTGTGACCAGGTCTAGATATTTCAGAGGAAGGTGCACTGAACTGTGCAAAACTACATTGTGGTCTAAAGGGGAAATTTCTTCCTGACCCCTGATGCTTTGAAGCTTGAGTATAGATAATATAATTGAAAATGCTATTATTTTCATATAAATGCATTTATCTGTTCTTAGACTCATAGAAGTTGGAGACTGAAAAGGCCTGTTAAGTTAGTCAGTTAATCCATCTGCCCGGCAATGCAGAATGCCCTCCCCACTCCTTAATCAGATCCTATACATGTTATTATTTGCAATAAACTGAATATAGTATTCCAGGCGAATACATTAATTCCACTGTATGTATCTTCTTCTGTTCACTTCTTTGTGCTGCACATTAAGAGATGTCTTCAATGAACTGTCCACAGTAATGCCTAAATCTTTCTCCAGAGGTTACAACTAATTCAGATTCCATTAATTTGTACTAGTAATTTAAATTCTTCCTTCCAATGTACACTGCTTTGCACTTACCTATGATGAATTTCATCTGTTGTATTGTTTTCCGATTACCTAGTTAGGTTAGCTCCTGATGGAATTTCTCACAATCCCTTCCAGTCTCTTGACTACTTTGAATATTTTTTATCTGCAGCCGATGCATCTCACTGTTAATGATCTAGTGAACAAAGATATTGATTGCCACTAGTCATAGTAATGATCCTGGGGCACCTTTCTATTAACCTCTTTCCACCGTGAGAATTGTCCATTTATTTCCACTCTTTGCTTCTTATCTCTTAACCAGTTTTTAATCCATGACAGGACTTTATCTCTCACCATGTGGTTACTAACTTTCCTTAATAGCTTCTTGCGAAGGACTTTATCATCAAAAGCCTTTTTAAAGTCTAAATAAATTATAATCACTGATTCTTCTCTGCCCATCATTTGGATAATTATTTTCAAAGAACGCTTAACGGGTTACAGAGGCACAATGGTAGAATCTATATCAGTTTGCCCATAAAGCCAAATGGTTCATAAAATATCACTGTTTTTTATGATTTTTTATGATTTTTCTCAACTATTTTTCCTTGTACTGAAACAAGACATTTTGCAATTTAATTTTTCATCACCTCATTTTTTTAAATGACTGTTTTTCATTTGTTTGTTTTAGCTTTTCCAGTATAAGAGTACCACTTCCTCCCTGAAGCAAACAAAACTAAAAGCACAGATGCAGAGACAAAGATACATAGCTCAAGAAAATGAAAGATTGCATAGACCAATGTGACTAATTCTTTATTATAAATCAACATGGATGCATCAAAATTCAATCTGGCTGAAAGAGATGCATTGTGACAGTCAAATCGTGTATTTATAGAGAAGTATGACTATGATGGGGCTATGTAAAGACAAGGTATTTTTATTTATTATCAAAGAAAGTCAATTTCTTCAGCAAATTAAAGCTCTTGAGCACTTTCATGCTGTTTGCATATAAATCTCCCTCCACCTTCTCCTTTGGAGAGGCATCCTGTCAAGTGATGTGGGGTACCTAGGAACAAACACAAATAAGTGGCTAAATTGACTACTTACAGACTTTTAAACATTATTTGTATTTTATATAATATATTAAAATGATGTAGCTTAAAAAGTGATTGCTTTTTAAGGACCTAATCCTGCATTATTTGCACACTCATGATTAGTGAAGGGCTGGCTGCTCTGATTGTATATGAGCAGCTTGTTTCACCCAGAACACAAGAATTTCCGTACGTTGGAATCAGTCAAAAATCATAACAGCCCTGGCTAGTGTTTTCTGTTATTTTTAATAATGATCTACACTATGTGTAGATAAATGTGACATTTATTTAAATTAATACAATGTGGTCAAATTTTTAGTGCACAAACAATTTGTTACTTAAATATGCAGTACAAATCACTACATCAAAGTGAAACAAAGCCAACACTAAAATATTCTCCAACAACAAAAACAGAATTCCTTCGAATTCACTCCGAACCCTGCCCAGAGGGTGCCTGGTGAACTAGATTTTGCAACATGACCTAAAAGTCAATGCATTCAGGTGTTGCTGGACTGAAGTAGGAGTAATTTTCAGAGGGGAGGGTCCTCTAGTGAAAATTCCCTGACACCTGATCTGATCTCAACTTTTACAATAAAATACAAGGAGAGAGGCAATCTCTAGAATACACAGGAATTAATCCATAAAGCAATTAGTAGGTCACAGTCAACACTCTAAATTGCACTTAGAACCTAAGTGGAAGCCAATGTGACCTATTGAACAGAGGTATAATGCAGTCCCTGCACACCAATGTATGCAATGGGCCACATTTTAATCCAGCTGCAGTTTTCATGTGGTCTTCAGATGTAGCCCATAGTAGAGTAACTCAATTGCAGGAATCTATGCTGGAGGTGGCAGGGGCATGGAGAATTGTAGTGAAGTCCAACTCTGAATGAAAAGGTTGCCACCTCTTTGCCAAGCTCAGATGGGAAAAAAAAAAAGCACTCTTCGCTGTTCTCTGGACATCCAGCAGCAGGCAATGACTGAACATTCCTAAAATTGCAAACGGGGGTAATAAAAAGTGCCTTTCAACACAAAGAATCTCCAAACACACCTCTCTCTGTAAGTATCAGGGGGTAGCCGTGTTAGTCTGTATCTACAAAAACAACAAGGAGTCTGGTGGCAAAAATACTTTATCCATCGCTGAAGTGAATCCACTTCTGGGGTGCAACACATTAGCTGCGTAACAATGCAGAGCAACACAAGGCAACAGTTTGAGACCAGAAGTGAAAAATACTAGCGTCAATTGAACTTGGAGAGGATTTTAGGAAGATGAAATGTAATTATCCAAACTAAAATGTGACCATAATACAAAGGCTAACAACCCTAGCCTCCCTGGGTGAAAAATGCCACAGGATTTTAAATGACAGTGTTTGGTCAGGACCTCAATTCTTCATTTCATCTGAAATATGACATCCCTAGCAGCACCATGCTGGGGCATTGTTTCAGTGCTGGCTCAGTGGGAAGTATGCCACATACTAAATCACCAACTCCACTTTTAGGAGCACCCTGGGATTTCCTAGGAGGTTTCTCATGCAATTACTGGCCAGGTCTCAGCCTGATTAGGTTGTGAGATTTGAGGTAGGTTAGCATTTGGGGCTGCTTGTAGGATCTCAGAATTAATCTCTTTGTGACATATATGAAATAGTGGCACCCTTGACTGATAGATTGTTGTTTAAATAGAGTAGTAAAGAGCAGTCCCTAGGACAGGTATTTCCCCATTCTCTTCTGTGATGAAGACTTATGACCCCCCTCCTCTAGGCCCCCATCTTTTAATTTAGGCCCAGACTGCCTAGAAAGTCTCCTAGCTTTGTGTGCTTCCAGATATGGGTATTCAACTTGAGACACACAACATCAGGGGCCAGTTCTGAAAATGTCAGTCTTAGCTTAGTCTGTGGCCTCCTTTATTCTCCCGTTCACAGCCAGGTTGTCTTGTGATCCCGCTGACTCTCCTAAAGCTGCTTTTTTTTAAAAAAAAGTCTACACTTTATTTTTAATTTGCCTTTACATCTTTGGTATTTTCTCATCAAATACCTCAAAGCAGTTTTCTAATTTTCATTTTATATCTTTCTGCTTCTACATTTTATGTTCTCTTCTATTAGCATCACTTAGGCAGGATTGCTTTTGCTTTTATTAAGGATATTTTTTGGCCTGCTTAAACCCTTGTATCTTTCTGTTTAACCATCCCATTTATTTTCTTGTCTCTTTGCTTCCTTTTTTTGGCCTTGGGAATGCAAATCTTCTGTGACTCGTATACATTCGTAAGCCTCCATGCTGATTCTATGGATTTTAATTTCCTAACTTCAAGCAGGAGGTTTCTAACTTCCTTCCTTTTCTTAAAAAAAAAAAAAAAAAATCCCCTCTTGAAGTTTTAGTATCCCAGAGAGTAGTGCTTCTTCATGTGATCCTCTCCTGCAATGATGTTGAAATTATTTATGTGGTAACTGTTACTCAATGGTTCAGCTACAATTACTTCTTAAACCAACTCCTGTGTGACAGGACTAAGTCAAGTGTGGGTTAGAATATAGAGAATTATTTTTTCACACTCTCTTTCACAGCATAATATTCACTCGGGTAATATGTGATTATTATTCTAATAGCTTTTATTGCCTCCCTGTTCTTTTTCAAATTTAACTTCATGATTATTGTTCTGATCCAGAGGTCAGGACTATGCCCCTGCTATTGTGTTTGTGTTTTATGACCACAGATTTGTATCCACTGCTGAGTCTACCTCAGAGTCTTCTCTACCCAGACATTTTCGTTCAATAGAATTCATGGAATTCTTTATGTATGGGGCTACTCCCCCCATCTTTGCAGCCTAACCTGTCCTCCCTATGAAGTTTATAGCTAGAAATTATGGTATGCCACTGATTATTCTCACCCCACCATGTTTCAGACATGCCAGGGTTTTTTTCTCGCAGTGAGACAGTCCAGATCACCCATTTTTCTCTTAAGCTTTTTGCATTGGTTTATAGGCACTTGTACTTTTATAACTGTAAGATGACTTGGATGAAAGCTGCAGGCTGACCAGCTGAAAAGCCTACAAAGCCTCTTCAACTAGATCACTATGGCATTTCCTGAGACATAGGACCTACTTCTCATTTACCACCCTGGCAGTGAAAAGGGTCTTAAAATGGAAGTAAATTATATTTACAGCCACTTTAAGCCCCCTTTATGCTGCCACAGTGATGTAAAGGGGCTTGGTGTAAATGAGAATCAGGGCTCATGGACCTGAAAAGAGGCATTTTATTTTGCATTCTGAAATTGAACAAGAGTTTGTCGTCACTGCTCTTTCTGACCCATTTTAGAAGTGCCTTCCTCAGATCCCAGCACTTGCCACTGTGCATCTCCACCAAGCACCAATTTACCTTATCGTACAAAATCTTTATTTCCTCCTAATTGCTTTGAATACTAATCAACATTAAGCCATCTGTATAGGTTAACTTAATGGAGTGGGTAGAAACAAACAGTGTAATAGGCTGTTCACCTGTTCAAATCAAGGAAAAAGGAGAGCTTTCTTTAATGGTTCCCTCTTCTTTCAGGCTGGAAAGTGTGGTTCTAGCAATTTCTGTACTGGGGCACCCTGAAAGCTCTGACAAGAACTTACAGCTCCTGAAGCTAACAAAGGGGCTGATCTAAAGCCCCCACAAGTGAGCGAGGCTTCCCATTGAGTCCAGAGGAGTAGGCCCAAATAGGAGCCAATAACTGAACCCAGGCAGGATTATCCTGTTCAGAGACCTACAATGGTCTTCACTTGTTTAACGTTGTTTTTATTTAATTGTAATTTTTGCAAACTTAAAATACCCGATCCAGCTGTTTTTCTTCCTAGGTGCCTGAGGTGCTGAGGCTACCATTACACTGTGTCTGTGGCATAGCTTAATAAGATTTCAACCCTGACTTCTCCGTCACCCATCAGGCTTTCTTAGTCTTTCCTTCCTTATCTCTACCATAATTCCCCAGCCACTTCTACTAAGGGTCTGAGCCAAAGCCCATTGAAGTCAATGGGACTCTCTCCATTGACTTCGCTGAACTGGAGCAGGTTCTAATTCCCCACCTGTTCTTTTTAGGCAGGCAGCTCAGGTCTCAACCAGCTGTCTGAGACTCCAGAGCAACATGCCTGTGCTGTGTTAACCTGGTCCTACTGGTCTGAGCCCTTTGATAGTCATTTTAAAACCATTTGTTATTTTGGTAAAGACATTTTTACCTAAAGTCATTCCTGTGCAATAAATAATACTCAGTACTTTCCCGCCAAGGATCTCGAAGCTTCTAACAAACATCAATTACTTCAGCCTCCCATCATCCCCGGGAGACTGGTGAGTGTTAGGTCTGTTTTACAGCAAGGGAAGCTCAGGCTTGAAAGGTGATCATGGTGATCAAGGTTATACAAGTCAGTGTTAGATTCAGGATTCGAATCCAGATCTCCTGACTTCCCCATCCCTCACTGCATTACCATGTGCTTTCCTTGTCTTTGAATAGAGAAATGGCATATTTTAAATAGTCCAAGCGGCAAGTTCTCTAAATTACTCCCTCTGCAGAGATGCATGAGTATCAGAGACCTCAGAAAAAAGAACAGGAGTACTTGTGGCACCTTAGAGACTAACAAATTTATTTGAGCATAAGCTTTCGTGGGCTACAGCCCACTTCATCGGATGCATAGAATGGAACATATAGTGAGGAGATATATATACATACAGAGAACATGAAAAGCTGGGAGTTGGCCAACCAACTTTTCATGTTCTCTGTATGTATATATATCTCCTCACTATATGTTCCATTCTATGCATCCGAAGAAGTGGGTTTTAGCCCACAAAAGCTTATGGTCAAATAAATTTGTTAGTCTCTAAGGTGCCACAAGTACTCCTGTTCTTTTTGCGGATACAGACTAACACGGCTGCTACTCAAAGACCTCGGAGACAGTCAGAACACCGGAGACAAATTAACAGGCTGAGAGCCCTGGACAAGACAATGCACATTTGGAATTGGGCTGCTTCCTCAAATGCTCAGAAGGTTGAAGTTAGTGTATTACATACAGAGGTGAAAGTAAGCTGGTATGCCCCAGTACGGCGTACCGGCAAGAGCCAGTGTGCCGTACTGGGCGGCCCGGCTTCCGCAGGCAGCAATTTAAAGGGCCTGGGGCTCCCAGCAGTAGCTGGAGCCCCAGGCCCTTTAAATTGCCACCAGAGCCCTGCTGCCGGAGCCTTCGGGGTAGTGGCAGTGGGGCTCTGGGAGTTATTTAAATAGCTCTTTAAATAGCTGCCAGAGCAGTAGCGGCGGCCGAGCCCTGGGCCCTTTAAACTGCTACCGGAGCCCCCAGCTGCCGTTGCTACCCCGGCGGGGGAGGGGGAGGGCACTTACCAGTACAGGGTGGGCCAAGGCTGGCTCTGACCCCCCCCATTGCCCGCCCCTTCCGCCCGAGGCCCGCCCCTTCCGGGGTCCAGAGCCGGACCCAACCCAGCCCCGTACCAGTAGTCCCTATTTCTACTTTCACCCCTGATTATATATTGTGCGTGCACATTCACACACACACACGCGCGCAATCTTACATTTGCTTTCTGCTCTTTGCTGCTTCTTTATGTAGCACAAAAATGGACTCAGTGTTTGGGGGTTTTGCTGCTGCTGTTCATTAGAGATATTAGGTTCAGATTTTGATGGGAGATCTGAATAATAAGGTCACATGAGGCTGTACCCTGAAATGCTACCCACCCTTTTATTTTTCTATGAGTATCAGAATTCTTTCTGGTGGCAGGGAGTGGAGAAGAAGACCTGCATCTAAGGTCATTCCCACTTGTGACATCATTATTCAGGTCCTCCAAAGATTTTAATAAGGTCCTCCTTTTTATTTTTTAAAGGGGGGTGAGGAGGCCCTGATATTTAATATGAAAAGTACCCCAACCCCACAGACAGAGACATCCAGCAACTGGAACAGCTCAGCGTCACCCACCCCCATCTACCCAGGTGGTCCAGGCTGCATAGAGCTTTTGGGGCCAGTTCCTCAGCTGGTGTAAATCGACATAGCTCCATCTAGTCCCTGATATTTTTTTTAGACCAGTCTATGATAGTTTCTGTATCTCTCACAGCCTTTTTTAATCGACTCATTTTGAAAGAAAGCTGTGTTTATGGCAGCCTGACTTTCCCTCCGGTTACACATGGAGCAAGAACAAATTGCTTTTCTTTTTTGGGTTCGGCTCTCTAAATACAAGTGTGGGCGCGCACACACGCAGAGTACTTGATAAAGGCTTCTGACCAGGAAATCAGTTACCTGTTTTCACAAAGTGGCTCTCTGTGACTGAGAGCCTTTGTAGTCAGCTCTTCCATCTGTTTGCCTAAATGGTCTGTAGGGAGACTAAAAGCAGTGAACCTGGAATAACAACATTTGACTTCAACTAGGCCCTCTGAGAGTTCAGTTATTACTTAATGGATTGAATTGGCGACATATCCTATACCAGATAACAGCCAAGGGTTGTATTAAATTAACCTTCGCAAATGGGTATTTATTGGTGTGCTCTTTAGAGAAGGTTAGTTATTGGGCTACATGTGCTAGCTGTAATTAATATGGCTCTTCATGCTTCTACATGCTGATAGGTATTTGCACTGTCTGGGTGAAAAATTTCTCAGATTAAAGCCTTGATGGTGGTTCTAGCCATTTAGTGATCAAGTGTCACTGTGTTCACTACATTGAGCATAAATCCTGTCTTGTAAACAGCAGGGAGACTAATGAGCTTTGCCCACATTCTGGTATCATTACAAGGGGTTCCAGCAGAGTAAAAGGGGAGTCGTTTGGAAAGAGGAAGAGAAACAGTGATTTGAAAGCAAATGGAAAAATTCTCAGGCTTAGATAAATGAACATGTGTGTGTAGGGAAGGCGTACAAGACTTATAACCCACTCTGGTCATTTAGGGAAATCTCTGGGTTGTGGGGTTTTAGTTTTGTCTTAGTCCATATTGTAAAAGCTGTTTGTTTGGTAAAAGGTGAGGCTTATGTTTTTAATTTACACACCTAAAATTATTGGTCTGCTTCTATTTAGAGGTAAATAAAAGAGCTCATTTTTCATGCAGGCCATAATGAATAGCTCACAATTATAAAAAGACTAGTGTTAAACACCATTAAATATTGGCATTATTTTGTTATACCCCTAAGTGTTTTATTTGCTCAGCACTGTAATCAACTCCTGCAAGAATTCTTCACATCCAATTTTCGTCTTAGCACCACAGTGTACCTTGGGGTGTAAATCTGTCAGATATCCAAACACAGTGGGATACTTTTGACAGCTTAATCCCAGCCTTCCCCAATCAGCCTTATGGATAATAGAAAGTAAGTCAAATGGACTGTTCCAATTTTCTATTTGTGGACTCAATGGCTAATTGACTGAAACAACTGAAGGAGAAATCAAAATTGAACTCCGAGGCAAGAGACTCTAACTAAAGTTTTATTTCCTTCGAGAGAGACCATGTTTAAAATAAACAAATCAAAATTCCCCGAGCTCCTTTATTGGAAAGAAAAGCCCCTGCTCATCTGTGCCTCTGAGCAAAGAGATTCCATTGTCATTTTGGAGAAGAGGAGAGATGATGTGCTCTGTATCTTCTTGAAGAGCAATTGATGAAAGAGTTTCCAAATTAGTCTTTTGGGAATTACTTCACACCTGCAACTACCAAACACAACAACTTTGTTTTAAAGGCTTTCACCAAGGATGTCATGGGTGGTATTCCTTACAGTGTAAGTGGTACATAATGTGAGGTAACTTAATGCTGATGATGCCAAGCTATTCTCTTTCTGAAGCCCATTAATAACGTCCCATTTTCAGGAAGACTAATATTCCTGCATAGTATTCTAGAGATAAGTGACAGTTTAACCAGTATAATAATGAATGGTACCAGACCCAGAACTGAGCCTCAGGAATAAGGGCCTCCAGATCTTTGGGAAAGTTCAGATTTAGATCCAGACTTTGTGGCTTGGGGTCTTCAGTTATAACCAGTATGGGAAGTAAAAATAATCACCTGCATGTATCTTATTAGATGTACACCTCTACCCCAATATAACGCTGTCCTCGGGAGCCAAAAAATCTTACCGTGTTATAGGTGAAGCCGCGTTACAGCAAACTTGCTTTGATTTTCCGGAGTGCGCAGCCCTGCTCCCCCCCTCCTCCGGGAGCACTGCTTTACCACGTTATAGCCAAATTCGTGTTATATCGGGTCGCGTTATATCAGGGTAGAGGTGTATTAGTGAATATCATGATTACTAGATATATCAGTGAATGCACTTTGGGTAGAACAGGGTTAGTGTAAACTTTAAAATGTATAGATGTTCCACAGAAATCCAATCAGGCTGATAAATATTCAGCTTGATTTTATATATCCCTGAAGTGCTGACAATTAGAACAGTTAATCCAAGGTTATATTCCTAAACGCTTTTCGAACTGTCTGGTTTTTCACTTTTAGGTAATTTTTGCGCTGCAGGACCTGCAATAAAAGGAAGTTTCATTGGTATCATTTAGCAAATACATTCAAAATGCTGTAACAGAAATATTTGCAAACATTAAGTAGGTTAGTGGGATACTAGTGGGGGCAAATTTTCCAGAAGCTATGACTGTTCACTTGGGTCTAATATAGACTTAGCACTTTGCAGGTCAGTGGCTCTGCTATTTGTCTCTGACCTAACAGATCTGGAGTTCTTCACATCAAAACCAAGTCTTGCTGAGCTGAGATCAAACGTGCTAAGGTAAGGATCCTGCCAGTGATTTATCATGCCAGGGAGAGTGATCAGGCCATATGGGGCCACTGCAAATGAAGTTGACATTCCAGCAATTTCTCATATGTGGTTATAAAGTGATTTTCTCATATGGGACTTTCAAGTCAAGCTGAACTCTTCCATGACATTTTTCTGAGGCAGAGTTGTCTGTAATGTTCAAGAGTAGCAGGAGTAAATACTTATGTTGTGTAGCTAAAATGTGGCCTAATTTGTAAGCAACACCCTGCACTTTGGTAATGAACATGTGAAATAGCAAATAGTTAGTTACAAACAATTTTGAAGACTAATGTTACTGTCTTCATTTAAATATTAAAATCATTCTCCCATGCATAAAAGAACACATAATTCTGTTCTGTATTATTATTTAACTATCAAATCTGTGCTGAGATGCACAATAACAAGCACAGCACACAAGCACCTATGCATGATTTAGGAAAAACATGCTGTTCAATTTTAGATTCATTTCTAAAAAAATCCCTTATCTGAATAGTCCTTATGCCCACTGCCTAAAATGACAGTCCTTGTGTAAGGATACCGGTGAGGAAGGGTTTCCAGAATCGGTTTCTTAATTGCCACAACTTCATTAAAGTGCAGTGACAGCTCAATAATTGATTTTCAAAACAAATACCTCCTCCCTCCCACCAATGCCCGACAATGAATTTTTAGAAATCTCTCATTGTTTAATTTTTAGGTCTCAGTAAATGCAATCAGCCAGATGGACCTTGTGCCCTAAACATAATTTTTTCCCCTCACATGTAACCAAATTTGCAGTTACTTGTTCACGAATGGCTTTTCTTTTCTCTAAATGGCAGATCCAGTGCATAATAAATGTTTCAGGAATCCTAGTTTCCAACAAAACCCTTTCTGATGCAGGGCAGATTACGACAGTGGAGAGTTTCACGAGAAATTAAAGAGAGAGCCCCACTACTGAAAGCGTGACTCAAAGTTTTGTTAGGATTACATGAAATATTAGCTGGACTAGGGCAAGTGTAATTGTCCCTGTATTGTGCTACTATCAGCAGATAAATTCTTCATTAAATGAAAAGGTGCAAATTACTTTGAGAAAAGCAATTACTTCCAGTGCTGCATGTAAAATTGTGTTTATAGGTTGTAATAATACAGCCAAAATGAATAAGATGTTTCTGATCTGTTACAAGGACAGTGTAACAAACAATGCACGTTGATATATTTTACCCCCGTAGAGTAATTTTCTGGAGGAACCATAAGCAAAATTAATCCCTTTAGTATGACTGAATTAAAATAATGGCTGCTTCATCAGCATGTGCCACAGTGAGAAACTCGAATAGAAAAGGGTATAATCGCTGTTTGGCAGACTAGGTTTTATGCAGGAAATACTTGTGAAGGAAACAAGTTAAGTAAGCATGCTACTACTGCACGTTGTTAAGACATACTTAATCTCCTCAACTAATTACCCAAACCTCCTAATTCAAAATCATATAAACAAAAACATTTAGATAAGCTGGATGTTTTTTCAAATAGGTGTCCCCTATGGCTTAGAAAATAAACATGACACGTCTCCCCTTGTCTGATGTGTTGCCATTTGCAAAAGAGCAGACTCAACTCTCAGAAAGACAGAAGACTAATTAAGCCAGGGAGATAGGCAGATCAAACATTTGGTGCGAGGATTTTGTTTCATAGGGAGAAGAAAAATCATGTTAAATTCCACTTGCACAACCGATTGACAGGAGGTTGTCAAACCCCATCAGTGTCTCCCGCTACTACTCAGGAGTTGAATTTCCCACAGAACTTCTCCTCAAGCCACAGCTGCTTCCGACTGTACCATTTTAACTCAATTGACATTGCAATGGAGTGACTCCTGATTTACACTGGTATAGGTAAGAGCAGGATCTGGCCCTGAAACCCTGTTCTCAAGATATTGATGTACTTTACTATTTTAAAAACTTATATCCTGATCCAGACCTCAATGCAGTGAATGGAAAGACCGTCATTGACTTCAATGGATTTTGGATCAAGCCCTTGTTGTTTGAGGATTATATCCAGAAAAGCTATAGGCCCCAATCTGAGCTATCCAGACACACTGCACTTGGGATAGGCCTCAAACGGGTGGTAAAGGTGACTCTACTCCATTTCAATCCATCCCAATTCATGGAACTGCTGGGGGCAGTTCAGCTCTCAGCATAAGTTAGCGACGCCATTGTGGCCATTGCGGCACCAAAGATCATGAGTCTGGCCACACGCTTCCTGCCCTTAATGTGCCCCCTACACCAGAGGGATCCCCAGCTGGTCACCTAGACCAACTTAAAGACTTATTTGTGTCACCATTATGGTGCAAAGCACCTTATTGGGGCTGGGGATTTGGCTCAGAGATGGAATGACTTGATCATGAATTTACTAGCCTGCAGAGCTTGGTGCAAGACTCATCTTGTCTGACTCTGGAAAGCTTTCCCTGGGCCCAGTCCTTGTCCTTGTTCATGGTCTCATTGGGAGAAATCTTGACCCTACTGAAGTCAAGGAGAGTTTTGCCTTCATTGACTTCAGTGGGGCCAGAACTTCACCCACTGACTTCATCTGAGACTTATTGGCTGAATAAAGGCTGCAATATGAGGCTTTTTTTGATGGTTTGGATCACTATATAGAGAGAAGCTGTTTGTCCCATCAGTTGTGTATAGTTTAATGTCCCACTAGCATGTAATTAAAATAAAATCTCTGAGACCTGAACCAGATTAAGATGGAATCACTCTTACATGGTGGGGGCAGGGGAACTGTCTTTGTCAGTAGGAAACTAAATTCTTCTCTTCAAAATATGACCTAAAGAATAATGTTAAAACCAAAATAATGGGCCAAATTCTTTCCCAGTCTAACAAAGCTAATGGAGGGTACAGTGGGATTAAATTGTCCCAGTATATTTCATAAAGATCTTACCTGTTGTACACAACACTTCAGATTATTCAGAAGAGAAATTTAAAAAATTAGTTCACTTTTTACCGCAAGTGTTTTGCATTTCAGCCAGTAGTGACAATGAAACTGGGCTGGTCAGTGTCACGTTCACTGTGTCAGTTTCTCATCAATTCCCCTTTCTGAGTCTTATACTTTAGTCCCTAGCTGTAAATGTTTTAAATTTCCCAATCAATACATTTTGGATTTTAGATATTTTGTATCTTGTGCTTTTAATAAAACCTAAATTTAAGTTAATGAATGAAAACCCCATTCTATGGCAGTGTTTCCTTAAAGGCTATGGCAACTTGTTTCTGGCTCTACATCCGAATTAGAGCTGGGAAAAATCCCACCTGGTAAAAAAAGAACACTCTTCTTCCTTTAGAAATCTCTTCTTATTTGGGAGGTCAGGCAGAGCTGAATAAAAGTCAACAGATAGGCAGCCAAAGAAGGAAAATCAACATGTGTGTGGGGCTCACAGTCTCTCTGGCTGGTTTCAGTCTCCAATAAAGCAATGGAACCTCCCAATACAAACATCTCCTACTGGCTGCTTGTGTAGCTACCTTTTCATCACCTACGGGCCTTCTCCTGCTCCCTTTGAAGTCAGTTGGAGTTTTTCTATTTAGTTCAGTGCAAATGGGATTGGTCTCCTCATGATGGAACAGCAGTTCATTGGCAGTCCTGACTTGCTTGCCAGAGTTTAAATCTTGTTCACAGTTCATTGTCACTCTAATTAAAATGATTACAAACAGTGCCCATTTGAAAGACACCTTATTATGAAAACAAATGCTGGACAACTTCAGTGGGAGCCACACTTTCCCCTCAGCATAGCTTTAGTGAACAACAGAATAGCCACTGTCAATTTATACCATTAATCTGTAAATCCTGCCTCTAGCTGTGATTCTCATATCCATCTATTGATACAGTTTGAAAAGTGGTCCCATCACTGACACAGCCCAAACATTGGACCACGTCATGCTACTGGCTTTATAAACAGAACTCCACATTGCTTAAAAGTGCATAGCCCATATAATTTGTTTAGTGGCCACTGCAAAGCACTGTGTACTCTGTTCATTCACTGCACCACCCCTTATTTTATTTATATTTAATTTGGTGACCAATCACCAAGTTCTCCACCAACATGCCAAGATTGCATTTTGCCGTCATGACGCGAGTTTATAAAATATGGATTTTCCCAGATTCTGTAGCCACCTGTCGATTCCCAGGCAATCACAGAAATGCCCTGTGACATACACTGTCTAGAATGCTGGAGGCTTGTTGTGTCAAGGCAGCCATAAAAGTGAAGGAAAACAAAGCCTGAGAAAATAAACAAGCTGCACCTCTGATTGGCAATCCCGTCTAGTTCATTCCCTTCCCAATGACTAACTGTTAGGACTCCTGAAATGTGTCCAAAGGAGAGGAAATTAAGTTGCTGAGATGGGAAAGGATATGAAATTTCCTGACCAGACTGAGGTACAGGTGCCCAGTATCTGTGATGTTATGAAACATTTACCAAGGGAATGATTCTGGATTTTTTGCATGCCTCTAAAATTGTCCTTCCTCCACATCCCCCAAAAAGTCCTATTATGTATTTCTTAATTCCTCCAGCTATGAGAAGATGCTGGGGGCCAAACAGCTGTGATTCCTTCATAAAGTACTTTGGCATCTGATGCCCCCTCCCCCTCTCTTGTAGCCTTGGCGTTGAAGGCTCTCCAAGGAAAAAAGCCACATATGAAAAAGGGATCACTTTGATAGAACGAAACTATAACCAGCTACTAAATCAATTGAGTTAGGAAATTCCCATTCATTCCTGCATTCATCCAGAACCATATCTCCTGTGGGAAGCCATTATTATTTGGATGTTAAAATCCTCTTCCTGTACCAAAAAAACATTTTTGGATCAGCAAAAGTACAAAAACATTGTTTATTAAATCCATGGGAAAATAATTCTATCTCAAAGGAGCTGAAAGCTAGGCCACTGTCTGTCCACTGGCGGAGGTTCTTACTTGTGCACCTGGGGATCTTATAGAAAAAGTCTGATGACATCATCACTAAGCAATATCGAATTAGGAATGTAAATCATCATTTCACTAGCACATCATCTGAGAACGTTTTAAAAAAAGGAAATGAAAAGTTACATTGTTGCCACCTGTGTTGATTGCTCTGCTGAATTAAAACAACTCCAATGCTATTGTTCCTGCATATTTTTAGAGAAGACAGTAAACATGAGAGGCAATGAACATGCAGGAATCCCTGGTGGATTTAAAAATCAGTTCCGCTTCCCAAAGCCAGAGTTCGCCCCAGGGTAAACATCAGAAGGAATTTGTAATTCAACAAAAACAAATTTCTTTCCATTAAGAGCAGCACAGAAGATATTAGCTCTGTGGCATATTTGTGGGTATGTGGGTGTGGAGGGTGTCACTTAATAGGAGTTTGTAAACATAACTTTGCTAACCGATCATGTTCTAGAAATGAATTACAGCTATGTTTTGAGGTGAACATTGTTACTAATAATTACCAAACCTCAACTGGGACAGACTACTAATTAACTGGGCTATTATAATGGTTTCTTCCTGAAGCTTAGACTGCTTTGCATTAGGCTAAAACAGCTACTACTACCCTGATCTTTCAGAAATGATGAACATCCACAAATCCTACTGATGCCAGTGCCCAGTAGCTTTAAAACTCAGGCCATATATACTATAATACATGATCCAAAATAAAAAACAGGACTGAGATTATTTGTCTGCAGTATCTCTGGGTGACACTTGGAAGTCCATTGCTTGTTTTCTATAATATTCAGGATGATATCGCAGGTTTCATTTTTCTAGGTATCCCATCATGTTTGGAATGTGTCCTAATCAATGGGCCAATGCTTTCTTTGGTTACAATGCCCAGTGAAGTCAATGGGATTTGTACATGATTAACCAAGGGCAGACTTTGGCCCTACTAATGAAGTGATTCCCCAGGCAAAAAATGGAGCAGCCATTAGGCATTCAAAGTTCTGGATTAGAAACTATCAGTGCATGCGGGTGTGTTTGTGCATGAGAGAGAGAGAGTGAAAATATTAACCATGAAACCCTGGCCTGGCAAGAGAAATATGGGAACCCACGTTCTCCCATTTCATTCTACTAAGATGTTACAGATGTTTTCTGGGGGGGACCTGAGCTTGGGGCTCCAGTAAAATCCCCCCATTTTTTCTTCCCCTCTCTTCATCTCTGATGACAGCAGGAATGTCCCTACTTTGGGAAAGTGTCATGGGCTCGTCACAAGAGCTGGGCAAGAGAGCCCTCTTGTTGATGCCCCGTGTGAATAGATGGCACTTTGAACAGTGAAGAACAACCTCCCCCACCTGTTACATTATGGCGTCAGCACTGATGCTTTGATAGTGAGCAAAAGGCTGGCATGATTTCCTCATTTAGACAATTTGTAGCATTGTAGGCCAATCAAAATCAGCTTTGGTCACCTAAGAGGGGTGTCATATTTGTTGTCTAGATGAGTTTATGATTGATCAGTTCATTGTACTGGATAGATTCATGGGCTATTTTACAAGGAACACAAATAAAACGAAGAGTTTCTGTTCTCTCTTACTGGTCTGAAATGGCTGAAGTACTCACTTAAATGAGGGTAGGTGGCAAACTTAATGCTCACTGCATTGCTTCCAAAACCTCTCCACTGTTTTCCCCCTCGTTTGGCACAGTTTCATTGACAGCACCCAGTGGGCTAGATTACTTAACTACTCACAGTGCCACATAGCTAATACATGACATACTGCATGCTTATTCTTTTCCCTATTGCAAACCACAGAAGTGAACACTAGGATTCAAACAAAAACAAATTACTTCAGCAACTCCTGGAAAACTCAAGTGGTTAATCAGTTACCTTTTATTTAAATATATATGCTTAATGCTGAATTAAGTTGTAAAAACCAAGGGCTGATTTATGGCCTCACTCAGCCTTAATTAACATTGATTCCAGGGGAATAGTAAATGTGAATAGCCTTCACAATTGAGGTTGAACAATGAGCTCGCTGGGTGTTGTCCAATTTGTAGCATGATTTACATGGAAGCAAGCCCTTCTTTTCCTAGGGTTATCCCTTTTTTCATCTGGTGTTTAGGATGGGTTATATATAATCCATAGATAGGAACATTTGCTGTCAAATATTTTCCCTGATTTAGAGTGAGGCACTACAATGGTCACTATAAATAAGGAAGAAAAAAAAACCCAATTTGAGGCTTTGCAGGGATTCCTTGTTCTTGCAATGTGTCATCACTTGTCCATTCCATGGCATTTTTACGAAGTGGCCATAATGAAAGTCAGATTAAATGTACAGGATATATACATTTAATCAACAGCCATTGGAGTCAGTAGTGCAGGAAGAGTTATAAAAGCTCCAGTGAATGCAAATTTATTGCAAAAGAATCTGAGTCTTGGTGGTATGAATGTCTGCTGAATGGTACTACCTGACACAGAACACCTAAAACTTTCAAAAGTGAGTTATTTAAGTGTAACGTTTTGCTTGTAAAGCCGCCAGCTGCTGGATTTCAAGACTTGAAACTGTTCCAAAACATTGGACGAGGTACTTTATATGTGCACTAGAGTAAATACTCTGATTTTACTGCCAATTTAAATGTGCTCAGTTTACAGTAATGAGCTTGTATAGGCATTACCTTGTTTATAGAAAGTGGAACAGGAAGAAACTAACATTAACCATTAACAGTAGCAATTTCTTTTGCCTTCTACCTCAACGTTATGCCAAATAGATCTTTCCCATGTCCTATCTAAAAATCTTTGCTGGTGCTGCTTTATAAACACTATGGGGATAATTGGGGTATTGAATAAAAATATTACATCATATAGGTCCAGTTAGTTTTGTGACTTCCGTGTTGCTACATCCAGTCCCTGCTTTGAAATGCATTTAAACAATATGTACAATACATGTCCTATATGTTGGTGAACTTGATGATAGCAGTTGGTCCCAGCAGAACATATTGTGGCATTTTTTAAGCTCTTTACAAAACCAGAGCAATTTCATCCGAGAAGAAAAGAAAACTGCTGTTTCCGCCCCCTGTTCTCCTTCTCAACTTCTCCATCTCAACTTCTTTTATTTAGTCCAAATGTTTTATTCTTTCAAGACAGAGAAAAATTAAGAAAGAAGCTTCATGTCTCTGTGACTCTGCAATCTTGGACAAACATCCTTGCCACCTCCCTGGCTATCTGCTTCTGAAGAGCCTCTCCCCCCCAGCCTAATGTAAAGTCTATTAAAGTCAGTGGAAAAGCTGCCAACAAAATCCTTGTTCTACACAGGTCATAGCCAGCTCTTTGTTTGTAATATCAACTCTGGTTTAAAATATACGCTAAGAAGTGACAATAACATGCCAGATGAATCCAGCACATGGTGTTACTACAGATGATGAGTTTTTATTATTTCTGTTGGGTTAGCATGGATTAGCTCCAGTTGGGAACAAGGCCCCATTTTTTAGGTGTTGTACAAACCAATAGGAGAACACAGTCCTTCGTCTAAAGAGCTTACAGTCAATACCCATGTCAGGCCAAGGGTGGATGCAACATCCAAACAAAATGATATCTGGCAAATGCCATGTTAGGCCCAAGCTTATTTATACTGTGAAGGTGACGCTGGAGGGGATGAATTTTTTTAGAAGTAGGGGAGCAGAAGGAAGAAAGGAAAAGTGAGGAGGCACTGCAGTCAGGGCTGGCTCTGGCTTTTTTGCCGCCCCAGGCAAAAAAGCCTCCCGCCACCGCCCACCACCCCTCCCCCCAGCGCGGCAGTGGAGGGCACCGAGCCCGGCTGCGGGCCGCTCTCCCCGACCGGCCGGAGCGCCGGGGGGAGGGCGGCGAGCCCACCGTGGCTCTGCTGGTGGCTGGAGCCCCGGGAGGAGGGCGGAGAGCCCGGCCGGGACTCCGCTCTCCCCGGCGGCCAGAGCGCCGGGAGGAGGGCAGAGAGCCTGGCCGGGGCTCCGCTCTCCCCGGCGGCCAGAGCGCCGGGGGAGGGCGGCAAGCCCGCTGCGGCTCCGCTCTCCCCAGAGCCGGAGCACCGCGCTGCGCCGCCCCCCTCCAGGTGCCGCCCCAAGCACAAGCTTGGTGGGTTGGTGCCTGGAGCCGGCCCTGACTGCAGTGGGATAGAGAGGAGCAGGGCAAAGAGAGTGAGGCTGAAGGCAAAGGTAATGTGAAGGAAAGCAGTGGGAAGAGGTTGCAGCTAACAGTGAATTAGCAGTGTGGAAAGGATGTCCAGAGACTAGTCCAGGGGTTCTGAAAGTGCCTTGCCCCTCTGCCCTGCTGCTGACACTGCCTACAGAGCTCCTATTGGGGGTGAGGTCTCCTTCGCTCATAGGGCTGGCCTTCCACTAGCCCACATGTCTGGGAAAAGGAAAAGGGGCAGGGTGGGTCTTGGTTAGGGGACGTGTCCCCAGATGGGCTCAATGGTGGGTGCAAGGAAGGGACCAGTTGGGGCTCAATCCCTCTCTGCTATGGGCCACTGTGAATACAGAACACACATACATAATCTCTACAATATTTTCACATCAAGTCATTCAGAATCAGTTACCTTCCAGTGGCCCAGTCCATAAAAACCCAGAAAGCTGAGATCCAGCAAATCCATGTATGTGCAGATCCATCTTGCTCTTGCAATTGCCCATTGGTGTGCACAATTAACGTGTGTGTGTGTGTGTGTGTCTCTCTCTCTCTTTCTCTCTCTCTCTCTCCAGGTCCAAGTCTCACCCTTGACTTCAGAAAAAATCAGACCCACTACACTGTCTTTCACATTTCTCTCTGGGTTTATAGGCCTTTATTTATTTCTATATGACAATGCCTCCTCTGTAGATTCCTGAGTGAGTTTTCTAAAATAGCAATAATTTATAATTCTCCTGTTTATTTTTCTAAGATTATCCTTTTGTCTTTCCTTTCTCTTTAAGAATTTCCTTGTATCTGGTTTTGCCTCATCTCTTCACTCCCTCACTTCCCAGCAGACAGACTGCAGCCTTATATGATCTTTCTCACTAGTCAATGATTCAATGTTACAAAGACCTCTAAGGCTGGTGCTTTTTTCAAGGTCCAAGTAAGTTATAACATTTTCTAGTTAACCCTTGTTAACCCTGAGAGGCAGGCAAGTGTTACTAGCCTTGCATTACAGACAGGGAAATTGAGACAGAAGGCAAAGTGACATGCTCAAGGCCGCAGTGGAAGACATTGTGAAAGCCATTATTGGAATGGAGGAGTTCCTGGCTCCAAGCCATGTGTGCAGACTTTTAGATCCTGGTCTCTCTAGTAGAAGCGAGCTCAGCAATAGTTCTACTTTTATATGTTCTTTGCACAGTGAAAAATAGAATTATGGATCAATTTGTTATCACATGAGTTTCACCAAAATTCAACCCCCCATGGAATTGTGTGATACATAACATCATCAAACAGGCAGTCAACTGAGGAGCATTGTGCCAGCCAGAGTGACCACAATGGATGGTGTACACTAGGAATCGTGTATGGAAGTGCCCAGATCTGGCTTAACCCTGCAAATCCACAAATCTCTGGGGTGTCCTTTCAGGCAGTGCCAGGCAGGGTCAGGGTGCACAAAACTTTGCACATTGTTGAAGAGTTTGAGAGCATAGTGTGCTGGGGTGTTTTCCTGGTAACATGGCCAAAAAGCATGCAACACCTCTTTGGAATATAATGAGCCGTTGAAGGAAGTTCAGATCTCTGCAAGATTATGACATTTTGCAAAAATTCAAACCATTTTATCCTCAGAATTTGATGATGACAGTGCATATGGAATGCCTCTAGATGCTCCATGTCTGCCTGTAAGTGGGTCCAGGTTTCTGACCCATATAGCAATACAGGTAGTACACAGGTTTGAGAGATCCTGAACTTTGTCTCAGGGCAAAGATATTTTTGCAGCCACAAGTTAGACATGGACTTCATGCAGGAGACAGCGAGACCTAATTGTTGAAGAAAGTCCAGTTTAGTGTGACTGTTTGACTCTGCTGGCAGTCTAGGTAGATAAATTAGTCAACACTCAACCCCATCTGCACCAAGGGTTCTGTTGGCCCAGATCCGAGGTTCTGGACTTTGGCTTTCTGCCATGAGATGCCTCCACTGTGTAGGCAATGTCTTGGAGACTGGGGGTTGAAATTCTCTGGCTTCTTCACAAGTACGTCACCATCGCTGGCATAGTCTTGGTGAGTGAACACTTCTTGACCAATCTTGATTCCAACATGTGGAGTGGCAAGTGCTAATATCCACTTGATAGTTTGACAGACTAGTGCCAGCGTGAGAATGCATCCCTACCATGCAGCTGAGGTTGGGTAGAAACTTTGAAAGCTGGGAACAAATGCGCACTCTTACACTGGTACTGATGTGAAGATCACGCACCAGATTTAGCAAAACATCTGGAACACCAATTCTTTTCAGTGTGAGCCAAAATACTGATCTGCCGTCTGAATCAAAAACCACGTTGATATTGATAAATGCCACATGAAACAGAAATGCAGCTCAGCCAGAAGGTAAAGTCATCATCCATTGTGGACCACCCAACGGTGAAATCTGATTGCGTGGACAACAATTTCTGTTAAGGCGCAGCTGCATCCTGCCAATCCGAATGCGAGTGAAGACCTTTCCAGGGACTTATGATAATGAGATTGGCCCGCAGTTGCTACATTCCATGTGAGATCCTTTGCCCTTATACAGGGACACTATGATGCCATCTTTCCATTCTGCTTATGCTCACATTTAAGAACAGCTGATGCAGGGCAATGCTCACTGGTTCCAAAGCATCTTTGAGTAGCCAGGGTGGAATGCCATCAGGTCCAGCAGCATGTCCATTCTGTAACTTTTGGATGACCTTTCATACTTCCTTGGATGATGAAGGATCAGTGTGCATCTCTGGCTCTGCAGCTATGTGGTGTGCCAGGTCACATAGCTCTGGATCGCCATGAGCATGTGTGTGGTTCAGCACATTTTTGTAATGTGTTTTCCATCTGTCCAGGACCTCATCCGTTGATGAGCAGGGAGAGCTGTCTGGTTTTGTGATGGGGATGTTAGAAGGCTGTTTATGGCTGCCAGCCAGGCACATGATGGCTCTGTGCCAAGGCTGCACTGTATCACCAGTGAGTAGCAAAAATCCAGTCAACTCCGCCATATGATATACTGCTAGTTCTTGGAGATTTCAGAGCCGTGACTGGCTGTGATCAAACTCGGTATGAAACTGTGACAGCTTTGGTTAAGGTTCCCCAAATCATGACACCACAACCCAGCTTTTGATGTGTGCTGCAAAGGGCTTGTCTCGTATGGGTTCCTGGTTTAGGCACCTTAACAACCATCGCAGTACCTGGGTTTCAAACAATGGATGTGTCATGAAGGAAACTGACCACATCCTCATCAGAAATTGATCCATAGTGAGATCTTATGAGGCCTCTGATGGTGCAGAAGCACCAGCAAACTCAGACCAAGACTAGCTGTCCCTCAGGTCTCACTGCATTTTCCAACTCCTCACAAGCCAGATGTCCACCAACAGTCATTGTCAGTGTCTATCTGAGGATCCTGATGAAACCCTGAAATACACACAGGCAGTTGAGGATCACATATGTAAACTTCATATTCTCTAGGACAGGGGTTCTCAAACTGGGGGTCAGGACCCTTCAGGGGATCACAAGGTTATTACATAGGGGATCGCGAGCTGTCAACTTCCACCCCAAGCCCCGCTTTGCCTCCAGCATTTATAATAGTGTTAAATATATAAAAAAAGTATTTTTAATTTATAAGGGGGTTTGCTATGTGAAAGGAGTCACCAGTACAAAAGTTTGAGAACCACTGCTCTAGGACAAAGGGGTGATTGTCTGAAGTGGTATACACAGGGCTGGCTCTAGGTCTTTTGCTGCCCCAAGCAAAAAAATTTTTGGCTGCCCCCTACCCCAGCCCTGGGCTCTCAACCCCCCCTCCACCAGTGCCCTCCTCCACCCGCAGCCCCTGCTGCCCCAGCCCTGGGCTCTCTTTTTCCCCCACCTACCTGCACCCCCTGCTGCACCAATTCTGGGCTCCCACCACCACCTGCACCCCTTGCCGCCCCAGCCCTGGGCTCCCCCCCACCAGTACTGACTCCGCCCACTCCCCCCTCACCTCCAGCCGGTCTGGCGCTGGCAGGGTCAGGGTAAGCCCCAGGGCACCCCCCGCGCACAACGCGCTGCTGCTGCCAGGGCTGGCTCTAGACTTTTGCCACCGGAAGCAAAAAAAAAAAAAGATGGCCGGAATGCCACCCCTGAAAATGTGCCACCCCAAGCACATGCTGGGTTTACTGCTGCCTAGAGCCAGCCCTGGGTATACATAATGCTATGTCACATGCCATGGCTGGAACGATTGGTTTCAGATAGTCATGCAAGAAACCTGGACTTTCTGAAGAAGACTTTGATGTATCAGTGAAAAAGGCAGAGTCATATAAGCAGGGAAATGTTTGAGAACATAAATGGCAGAAAGGCATTTTCTAGGCCATGGCAAAATGTGACCATGAGATCTAAATCAACTCCCTGGCTGATGAAGCAGAGGAACTGGAAGTTGCAAAGTATAACAGTCTGCCTCTTGCCTACAGAGCCATCCCATGATAAATAAGGCGATGGGTTTGTCACCAGGGCCAACTCCAGGGTTTTTGCCGCCCCAAGTGGCGCAAAAAAAAAAAGAAAAGAAAAAAAAGCGGCGATCGCGATCTGCGGCGGCAATTCGGCGGGAGACCCTTCGCTCCAAGTGGGAGTGAGGGACCATCCGCCAAATTGCCGTCAAATAGCTGGATGTGCCGCCCCTCTCCAGAGTGGCCGCCCCAAGCACCTGCTTGGTAAGCTGGTGCTTGGAGCTGGCCCTGTTTGTCACACCAGATTTTTCTCTAAATTTTCCTTTAGCTCCATCATCCAGGCATATCAGTTGTCAGGGAAGTCAGGGCCCTTGGCCATCTCTCTTAACAATGTTCTGTGAGTGGATGTCCACAGCACAGCTTCAGAGGCATGTTTGTCAGTATGACAGCGATACCTTCACTTGATTCCCAGGTATAGAAGTCAGAGCGCAGACTCCTGCAATGGCAGTAAAAGCAATCAATGGGGTGACAAAGTCAACATATGACTTTTGTCTAGACAAGTCTATGATGTCTAGGTTACTTAAATAGGAAGTACCAGTTTTGTCCGAGCAGGGTCAGCAGTTAGGGTTAACTGATCTGTGAGGAAGCGAGAAGGGTATGAAATGTGTGTCATGAACTCATCTCCTGTCATGTAGCTATGAACTCAAAAGTGGGCCAGTTGTTGCCAAATGCATGTATTTTTCCAGTGAAAATGGGCTAGGTTTCATGAAGAATTTCATGGAGGGATGTGGATTTTCTTAGTGAAAATGGACTGTTTTCAAGTGAAGAAGGGTTCACACTGAAAACTTGTGCAAACTTATGGCTTCCACCCAACGTCAGTGCCCAAGTCACCATTGAATTTTTGTATTTTGAGTGGTGAGAACAGCACTAACAGAGACAGCCACATTCCAGTCTACCAGCAGCAAAGTATCATGATCCACGTATTTTGAACTCTGCAGGTTTCTACATAAAAACAAATGTTCAGATATTCTCTGAGTAGCATAGATCGTTCCTGGTGTTATGAATGAAAGGTCCAATCCTGAGTGCCTTACTCATGGTTAGCGTGTACAGGGTGCATACAACCCCGAGTAAACTGCGATATGTGTTCATGCCATACCTGGGGTGCAGAAATCCTATCTTCAGTGGTGCAACATACTCCCATTTGCCTGCCTTTCCTGCTCCGTGGGCTAGCACACATGGCTCCATACTCTCCTCATCCCCTTTTGGGGTGGACTGGGCCCCAGAGCCAGAGGAAGGAAGCAATTCTGATTGGCTCTTTATATGGGATGAGAAGCTCCTTGTGCCATTGTGTAATGGCCACCCACATTGTTATCACCCAGCATACCAGAAAAATCAGTTGTCATTAAAAAATCTTAATATAAACCATAAACAGTAGAGTAGTAATGTCTACAATTTAGGGTATGTCTACACTACCTGCCGGATCGGCGGGCAGAGATTGATCCAGCGGGGATCGATTTATTGCATCTAGTCTAGATGCGATAAATTGACCCCTGAGCCCTCTCCCGTCGACTCCTGTACTCCAGTGTCAAGAGAGGTGCAAGCAGAGTCAACGGGGGAGCGGCAACGGTTGACTCACCACAGTGAAGACACCGCGGTAAGTCGATCTAAGTACGTCGACTTCAGCTACATTATTCACGTAGCTGAAGTTGCATAACTTAAATCAATCCCCTTCCCCCCCTCCCCCCAGTGTAGACCAGGGCTTAGAGATGGCTCTGTACAGCATATACCTCATCGGTCATGGTATCAAAGGCCGCCTGGCAAAGTAGACGGACGTTCAACACTTTGCAGGATTGGTCCCTGATGTGCAGTGAGAATTGATGCTGAGCCTCCTCAACTCCCATTGACTCAAAGGGTCACTCAGCTTCTTGCAAGATTAAAGGGCCCATAAGGGTCTTTCTGTGCTTTAACCGAAGAAAGGGGCCTACCCTATAAACACAATTTAAACTGCCTTGCAGGAAACGGCCTATGAAGTTTAATCCTGTCACTCCAGTCTAAGGGTGGACTCCTGCGCAAAACTTCCACTGACTTCACTGAGGCCAGAATTTCCCCCTAGAGTGACTTATTGTAAGGGGGCATTTCATATTTTCTAATAAAAATTTGTATTGTTTTCTCCAAAGTCATGCAGTAGAAATTTGGACCCCTACTATGTAGTTACCAACACAAAGTCCCACGGTAACGAACCTTTGCCAAAATAGCAACTGATTGGCAGAATTAGAATCTGCATTTGATTTGTCCATGACAATTAAGATGATATCATCATTAACAGGACTTAACAGTAATTTCATTGTTCTTTGCAGATATTTAATTCCGTGTTGCAACTTTTCAGTTTGGTCATAATCAACTGACTGTCTCTTGGAGAACTGTGATGTTTGCGATTACTTAATATTGACTGGGTTATTTCAGTGACAAAACATTTACTTGCTGAGATGGGGATTTGAGTGACTAATCCACCATCTTGCCTTAGTTCTGGTAGTTTCAAGGTTTTGCTCCCATAAATTGTTTTTGAACTGTGGGTGACTCAAATTTCAATTTCAACCATGCCACTTAGGCCCAGATCCTCCCAGGTATTTAAGCTCCTAACTTCCCATTAAATCAGTGGAAGGGAGGAGCCTACATACCTTTTGAGGATCTCGGCTTTAGGGCCCCTTACTTCAGTGACAGCAGGATCAGGCCCTTCATATTAACTTTTGAACATTGTAAAGCAGAAATGAGTTCAGCACTTTGGTGCCAGAGTCTGCAGACCTTTATTGATGACTTTACTGTGACTTCAGTGAGGTTCTCATATGAGTAAAATGCTACTTGCTAAATGACTGGTACCTACAGAATGATTTAAAGCTTTAAAGTGCCTTTTCTTCTTCTTCCCCTTTTTAGATTTTCATAAATAATGAGTGGCAAAATTCTGAGAGTGGGAACATATTCCCAGTGTATAATCCATCAACAGGAGAGCAGATCTGTGAGATCCAGGAAGCTGACAAGGTAAAGTATCCCTGTGATATGGTTACAAATGTACACTGGACCAAAACCTATACCTCTTACTAGTCCACTCCAGAATCCCCACTGATGATAGACCAATCTTTTATTAACCCCTGCCCCTATAGTATGATTATGGTACATTGTCCGTTCGGAAACTTCAGATACCAACTAATACTCTGTCAGTGTTTACCCCAGGGCTTTATTGTTCCTTCCTCCTCAACAGGTTGATACGGACAAAGCAGTGAGGGCAGCTCGCCTTGCTTTCTCTCTAGGCTCGGTGTGGAGGAGAATGGATGCATCGGAAAGAGGCCGTCTCTTGGATAAACTAGCAGACTTGGTTGAAAGAGACAGAGCAATTCTAGCTGTAAGTGGTGTAGGGGGAAATCAAAAGTTGTTTCGTGTATGAGCTTTATATTCTGAGAGCAAATAAATTCATAGATGTGTAGATGTGAGTGACATTGGTGTCAGATTGGTGGTATGTCTGAATAGGTTTTCCAGTGACTCAAATGGGCTTTGGATCAGGCTCTGAGTGTGTGTGTAACGCCGACAGACCTCAGTCATCAGCGGGCAGGATCGAACCTGAGACCTCTGGAACTTAGTACATGACCCTCTACTGCATGATCTAAAAGCTAACTTTGGCTATTAACTAAGGCTGTAGAGCAGACTAATTTAACTCTCTCTCTTTAAGTGGTCTTGGTGCCACTAGATGGGACAGAACACCACACCCAGGAAGTGTGTGGATTACATGTGTATTCGTAACTTTGTGTTATGTTCTAAAATTTAAAAAATGGAAAAATGCATAAATCCAATTGTGCGGTAATAATTAATAAAAGGATAGATGAAATGCTATGCAGTAGTGAACCAGTAATGCAGTTTAGAAATTATGCTATTTAGCACATACATTAAGCTTATAAACTGCAGCATTGTTAATATCATTTTCTGCATGTCAAGTGCTTTGGAACTAAGCTGGTGAACATCTTAATTCCAGCTTTGTCAACACTTAAATCATGTTACCACCAATGTATGCTGTAAAATCGCCATGGGGAAAAGGAAGTGGACAACAAACCAAGCTCACTATTCCTGTTGTTTGAGTTGTATGTCTAGAGCCAAATTCTTTGCTGAATTGCATCACAGGCAATGCTGCTGACTTCAGTTTGGGATGTAAGTCAGTGCAGAATTAGGCCTCTACTCTTCTGTATACAAATTACATTTATGGTCTGTATCTAGTCATGTCTTATACCTGCTATCTTATCTCCACTGTGCCCATTCATAACAATTTCTATTAGCTAATACTAACCGCTGAAAGTTAGTTAAGCTACTCAACATCTAAGGAAATTTTATTGGATTCTTTTCACTAAACAATCTTAAGGACTCTTAAGAGGATGCCTAAAAAGATACTGTTGTCAATGGGAAAACTGAATTAAAAATAAAGCCCTTAGCTTGTTAAATTATGATCTTCCCTAGAGGAGAGCTTGTTTATTTGATGGTAATAAATACGCTGGCTGTACACTATAGATATCCCAGGCCTCAACAGGGGTCTTGGCAGCCATTTATAGAAAATTTTATATTCACATCAGTTTTATAAAGAGGAATACGTCAGTTCTGCTCTCTACGAAGTGAGATAGTTAATGTAGGGTTACAAAGAGCCCATTCTCAGTTGTTATCATGAACATAGCAGATCCTAGTTTGACAGGCATTTTTATCTTGGCTCCTGATTAAAGAAATGTTGTGTTTATGTATTTGAACTAAACACAGTGACTATTAAGTGTACACACACACACACACACACACACACACACATACACTTACTCTTAAAATCATAGGGGTTTTAGGGACTTTTAAAATTACTAGGATTTTTCAAGAAAAATTCTGTATGTTTCAGATCAGTTGAAATATTAAACAAAAGTTTCACCATGCAACTCTTGAGAAGTCGTTGTTCCTAGTATTATTGCCACCCCCCCACACACACACAAAAAACAAAACAAAACAGTAGCAGTAAAAAGGGATCTTAATAGCTATTGTGAAGTTCCTGATGTTGGGGGAAGCCTGGTTTGATCCTCATTACTACTCGTCTGTCACTAGTGTCATTACGTGAGCGGTTGGAGTATTGCACTCTGCATAGCCTGATGTGCTACTTTGCTCTTGTCCTCCAGACCATGGAATCGCTGAATAGTGGCAAACCCTTTCTGCAGGCTTTCTATGTAGATCTTCAGGGAGTCATCAAAACGCTGAGGTATTATGCAGGTTGGGCAGACAAGATTCATGGAATAACCATTCCTGTGGGTAAGTAGAATTCACAGAAGCAGCAGATTCTACCTGCAATATGATTCTTCTTTGGAATTTTATTTAAATATCTACACAAACACTTGGGCAAAATGGAGCACCCATGAGACCTGTTAGATTATGGAATAACCTCTTGTAAAAGGTGGAGGAAGCCCTACAATTGGATTACTTAAAATGAGATTGGAAAAAGCACTAGATAATATGCTGTTGAGTAAAATATTAAACTGTCACTGGGATGGACTAGATAACTAGATCACTTACTGTGATTAAAGTCAATGGAAAGCTTCACATGCATATCCAAAGGAATGTTTGGACCCCTATGTATGTGTACCATGAAGTAAACTACAGATAGCTTTTGATAGCTATATTTAAATATAAATATAATTGTGAAGATGGATATTATGCACCCTGATGCATTTGAAAATATAGGCATAATTTGGGCAAATTCTGTGCATAATCCTTCATGTAGCTCTCCCACTGAAGCTACTCCTTACTTTTCACCCCTATTGCCCCTGCTTTTCCAAATTTGTAGCCTTAGTTGTGCTCATTTGTGTGGTTTAAAATGGGCATTAGTAATATCCAGCATGCACCAGGATGTGACTATCCAACTCATTTTACTTGTTATTCAAACTGGATTCAAATTCACAGATACTTTGAGAGAGTTTGTAATTTCATTAAAGAGAAACATCCATAAATACAAGATACTTTTTTTTTACGGAATCTGCTTCCTTCTGATGTACAGTGGGATCAGTAGTTAATAATGTGTGTGGGAGAAAAGCTGGGGCATAAGTGGTGGGGAGAAGTTATTCTGCTCTTCTATTTTAGTAAAGAGGTAAGAAAATGTAACTGAGTTTTCTTAGCTTTCATTTTTAGCTGACAACCCACTCCCTTTCCATTTTCTATTGAAAGCATACTAATCTATGGTCTACAATGAGATTGCCTACAATGGAATATGGCCTATCCACGACTGCGATTAGCAAATATCTGCAGTGGTTGGAGATGGGACATTAGATGGGGAGGGCTCTGAGTTACTACAGAGAATACTTTCCCAGGTATCTGGCTGGTGGGTCTCACTCACATGCTCAGAATCTAACTGATCACCATATTTGGAGTAGGGAAGGAATTTTCTCCAAAATCAGATTAGTGGTGACCCTGGGAATTTTCACCTTCTTCTGCAGCATGGGGCATGAGTCACTTGCTGGTTTGAACTAGAGTAAATGGTTGAATCTTCGTAACCTGAAGTCTTTAAATCACAATTTGAGGACATCAGTAACTCAGCCAGAAGCTATGGGTCTGTGACAGGAGTAGGTGGGTTAGGTTCTGGGGCTTGCAATGTGTAGGTCAGACTAGATGATCCATGACAGTCCCTTGTGGCCTTAAAGTCTATGAGTCAGTGTATTTTCACTAAAGAAATGGCACTGTAACATTGAGTAAAAGCTCTTCTGTAAGGACTAAAGAAAATATTGCCACCAAATTCTTTGTGTCCTGCTTTCACTTAAAATTGACACAAGCAATAGTGCAGAGCACACCATACATTCATATATTCAGCAAATTTCCTGCTCCCTAATCCCTTCTTCCCTTGTCAGTGAATGCCGCCTCCTCACATATGAGCCCAGCAGGAATACAAAAGTTAAGTCACTGGGTAAAAGGCATTGCCAACTCGGGAGAACAAATACTCTGTTTATTCTAGTCCTTAAAAATGCAAACAACCAAAGCACTGCAGGAAAGCAGCTGTAAAACTGAGTTTGTTAGTGAAGTGGTCTGAGTTCCTGAGGCCACATTTTCAGCAAGCCTCCCTAAATGCAAACCACAATGGCCTGCACAATTACTGGTATCCATATCCTTGTGCAAACGTGGGATTTTCCAGACAAAAATGGGTGAAATTGCAATTTCTGAGGGTGCAATTTGGCCCTTTTTAGCTAGCAAGGATTTTCTCCCTGAATCTGATTCACCCCTGTGTTTCTCTGGTAAACTCATGGCTATCAGTAGAGTTACACCAGTGTAAAGTTAGTTATGCCAGCCTAAAGCTGGAGTTACCGAGGGATGACTGTTTACATAGTTACAGTCAACTTGTCAAAGGAAATCAGACATGACAATAAAACCACAAAAAAATCCAATTAAATTTCTTCCCCCACCCCCGTCTGTTAAATGTGATAATGAATTAGACACCCTACAGTCCTCTGATGTTTATTTTTGACAAGGTTTTTCTTCTTTAAAACAACTGCAGACCAGGGAGAGACAGGAAGGAAGGCACTGGATATAGGGGTGGCTAAGAAGGAAGAGTGTTCGTTAGAGTCAAATTTGTTCTGGTCTCAGTGTTAGGGCTCCACCCTGCCCTTTGCTCCCTATTGCAAAACCCTGTTGATTAGGGTTACCATCCGTCCGGGTTTCCCCGGACATGTCCAGCTTTTTTAGCTTTAAATGGCCGTTCGGGGGGGATTTCTAATATGGTAGAAATGTCCGGGATTTCCCCCTTCCCCTCATGCAGAGTGCGGCGCGGCTGATTGGATGGCTGTGCCTGACTGAAAGCCGCTCGCAGCCACTGGGGCCTCTAGCAGCCAGAGTCCCTCCCCATCCCCGCACCCTCCTCCCCCGCAGAGCAGCGCCTTATTTGTTTGGCTGCACGTGGAGCCCGCAGCTCTCCCTCGGCCTGGGGGGGGGGGGCAGGCAAGGGACAGGGAACGGGGGGTTAGATTGGTCGGGGGTTCTGGGGGGGCTGTCAGGAGAAGGGGGTGTAGAGAGCAGTTGGAGCAGGCAAGGGACAGGGAACAGGGGGAGTTAGATTGGTCGGGGGTTCTGGGGGGGCTGTCAGGAGAAGGGGGTGTAGAGAGCAGTTGGAGCAGGCAAGGGACAGGGAACAGGGGGAGTTAGATTGGTCAGGGGTTCTGGGGGGGCTGTCAGGAGAAGGGGGTATAGAGAGCGGTTGGAGCAGGCAAGGGACAGGGAACAGAGAGTTAGATTGGACGGGGGTTCTGGGGGGGCTGTCAGGAGAAGGGTGTGTGAAGAGCGTTTGGGGCAGGTAAGGGACAGGGAACAGGGGGGTTAGATTGGTCAGGAGAAGGGGGTGTAGAAAGCGGTTGGGGCAGGCAGGGGACAGGGAATGGGGGGGTTAGATTGGTCGAGGGTTCTGGGGGGGGCTGTCGGGAGAAGGGGGTTTAGAGAGCGGTTGGGGCAGTCAGGGGACAGGGAGCAGGGAGACTTAGATAGGGGGTGGGGTCCTGGAGGCAGTTGGGGGGAACAGGTAGGGGGTAGGCGGATTCTGAGGGGGGGTGGGAAGTGGGAGGGGGCGGGGCTGGGGCGGGGCTAGGGCAGCAACCCGTGTCCTCTTTTTTGATTGTTGAAATATGCTAACCCTACTGTTGATGTCAAGGACAGCAGAATCAGGCCCTGACTAGAAACTGTTAGATTAATAAAGCTATTACAGACCAAAGTGTAGCTGTAGCTACAGTATATGCCACATCACAAGTTATAGGACCAATTCTGCTCTGGTTACATCCAGGCTATCACACAATACGTTTCCAAGGCTGAATCTGTCATCTCTGTCTCTTATTTTTATATGTGCCACTATATGAGCCATATGATTACATATTAGACCTGCCACATTACCATATATGTGAAAACTAAATACCCAGGACATGGTTTTACTCCTGTGAGAGATCTGCTTGGATACCCCTATGGAAGGTGTTCCAATACCAAAGCAGAAATCCCTGAATATAAACGTGATTTTCTAATTGGGAAATTAAAAAAAAAATCTTTGGGCCAGATCCTCAGTTGCTGTGAACTGGTGGCTCTATTAACGTCAGTGAGCTAGGCCAATTTACACCAGCTGAGGATATATTTTTTTAAAAATAACATATGCTCTTTTCTATAAACCTGTTTTAATACAACTTGAAAAAGAGACAAATTCAGTTTGTTTTTCTGCATTTACCTTAACGATTTGGTAGAAAAAAATAGGAGAGGTGTCAGATGAGCAGCCTGGCTGAAGTCCCTTAGCTACCAAATGGCTACAGTATGGACTGCAACAATGCAAGTTTCACACATTGTCCTGCCATATGCCTCCACCCTGACCTAGAGGTACCAACTCTAAGGGTCCTGCATTTCCTTCTTACTCTATGTGCAATTCTTATTCTTGCTGGTGAACACGCACTCCTGCAAGATGTCCCATTTGAAACCAAGGGGATGACTCATGTAGGTGTTCGCTAGCATGAGTAAATGGGTGCACAGTTGGGCTCTCAGTCACCAGACCCATTTGATCTCCAGTTTCTTTGCTTACTGCCTACAAAGTTGATTGATAATGAATGAGGTGGTGAACTTCGTGATACAGACACTTGTCAGCTGAGACTCAGCCCTGGTCTACACTGGGGTAATAGCGTAGCTGATGTCAACGTATCTTAGATCAAATTAAAATTACTTACTTCGCGTCCTCGTGGCGCTGGATTGACGGCCATGGCTCCCCCATCAACTTTGCTTCCACCTCTCGCACTGCTGGAGTTCAGCAGTCGACGGGAGAGTGATCAGGGATCGATCGCTACCCACCGATCCGGCGGGTAGCATAGACGTACCTCTAGAGGGTGACCTACTTCAGCTCTCAAAGGACATCAGGCAGTAACAACTTCCATTTACTACTAATCTGGACTGGATTTGAATCAGTGGCCTAGATGTGGAATGGCATATCCTGTTGTCATTCCCTCAAGACAGTCACAATCACGGTAACTTTATAAAGTATCTTTCAACACATTAATTGTTTTAGAAGTCATGAAATTGGTTAACAGGGATGATCCTTTTGGATTTCACAGCTGTCCACCTGGAGTGTGCTAGGATCTGCTTTCTCACCAAACCTAGCTCGATGTGTTTTCTGCTGAGTAATGGGCTAATAATGCGCACAAAGATGTCTAATAACAGCCGCATTACAACATACCAGAGCCTTGTCTACCAGGGCTAATTCACCAGGGCTAATTTAGCTGATTTAAGGAGATCCCAGTGGGAAGCTTGTCCTTCAGGACAAGAGCTAGAGCCAGAGCTAGTGGTCAGCCGGTTCGCCCTCCCAGGGGGATTCAGAGTAAACTGTCTCAAGTGACAACAGCTCACAATCCTGAAGCAGTTGCAGAAAGGTTCAGGTGCTGCAGAGATTAAAGTCAAGACCTTTGTGCCTGGCATAGATGGATCTTCTTTCAGTCACCTCGGTGTGGGTGTCAGATATACAGACCTCACTCGGGTAGTCTCCTGCCTGCTGACAGCTACTAGGAGAGCACTGGGGAGAGTGAGTGAGAATTAGCACATTTTCACACCATCTTAAAGTAACAGTATTTTCATTACTGCGAGTTTTATAAGTTTATATTAAAACTTAAAAGTTTCATTGTTACCTGTGTAGTTTCTGAGCACAAAGGATTCAGGCTTTTTAACTATCATTGTTTAGTTAAAATGACTCACTTCATCAAACTTAGTTATTCTGCCATTACAAAAACTTGTTTTATGGTGTGCACCAGGCAGCCTACAGATGCACAGTTGGCATTTCCAACTTCACCTTCACCCTCTGGGTTATTTGAAATCTGCAGCGATGGCTGAAGGAAATGTTATTAAACATCCCCAATAATTTCACCAGAATTGTGAGGTCTGTGGATGACCAACATTTAAAGTAGGTGTCAAAAAGGGGCAGTTATTCTGGAGTCTGGCAGAAGCCTTGCAAACATCAGAGGTATCACTGTGAAGAAGACTCTGAGTGAGGAAAGAACGGGCCTTTTATGTCCAATCGAATTAACCGTGATTTGGATGACTTCGCAACCATGTTTGGGTTCACTGCAGCTTTACCTCATGGGCCATGAAGTAGTGCAATAATGATGATACAGGGATGGCCAAAACACAAATGGTGCTACTGCACTGTTACTGTTATATTGTCAGAGGCTTTCTGCCTAGGATCCATTTATCTTGGTGTTAGCGAGCATAGGCTGGTATTTTCACCTCACACTTCTATGATTCTTTTAAAAATATTCTCTAAATAGAGCATTTTGATTATTTTGAAATATAACCCAGTCTCTATAGTTCCTCCTGTTCTTTTCCTTCTGTCTAGGCCAAGCAGACCAAACTGATTCATCAACCATCTTTCTTCTTCCTTCCCCTGTGTTACACTCTGTTTCTCTCTCTCTTATTCTATTAATCTTTCTTTCTCTCTCTCGCTCTCTCTCTCTGTGACCCTTTTCCTCTTTTGTCTCCCTCTGTTGCACATAGCCTGCTGATAACTATTTTATAGCTAATATTCAGTTTCTGGTCTCTTGAAAACTTTGAAGCCAAATCCCTGCTGATTAATGTACAGTAGTGCTTTATGGGTATGTTTCCCCTACACAAACTGAAATAGACTTACAGAAACAAGTAAAACTAAAAAATTTTGTTTCTAATCAAAGCTAAGCTGAAGCCTGTGTTTAAAACCAGGAAACTTTCTGGATTAGCCCATTTATTGTTACCAGATGTATGGGACCAAAGTCTGCTGCAGGTTCCCCAAATCATTCCGTGCTCTAATTTTCACCTTTTCCCCTGAGATTGAGCCTAGGTACATTTCTCACCAGTCTTACCCATATTTAGCTGAGGTGATTCTGGTGCATAAACAGATGCCTATATTTGTAAATACGTGTGTGTTCCTATAGACACAGACCTGCTCAGAGACCTACAGCTCTAACCAGGGCAATGTGAAAGGTTGGCAGAGAGGAAAAATCAGACCCCCAAATCAGGGAGCTTTCAGATTTCTGTTTACTTCTTGAAGTGAGTCACTTCACCCCCTTCACTGTAGTGATTTAGCTCAAGAGCCTGCCCCCCACTAAATGAAACCTCCAGGCTGGGCATAGGTCTCATTTTAAAGCCTGGTACCTACCACATTTGTTTTTTGCCATCTTGGTTTTCAAGGCTCTAAAAGTAATTGTCAGTGATTCAGAGAGACAAGGTGGGTGAGGTAATCTCTTTTATTGGACCAACTTCTGTTGGGTGAGAGACACAAGCTCTCAAACCACACAGAGCTCTTCCTCAGTGATTCAGAGGATTAATTTTTTCTTCTCTTCTTCCAGCCTGGAGGCAAGTAAGTGGCTTCCTTTGAGGTCACTGCCAAAACCTCTGTGGGTATGTCTATACTGCAATTAAAAACCCACGGGTGCCAGTGCCAGCTGATTCGAGCTCCGGCTAAGAGGCTGTTTATTTGCAGTGTAGACATTCGGGTTTGGGCTGGAGCCAGGCTGTAGGACCCTGCAAGGTGAGAGGGTCCCAGAACTCACGCTGCAGCGAACAGCCCCTTAGCCCAAGCCCACAAGCCTGAGTCCACTGGCATAGGTCAGCCACAGGTGTCTAATTGCAGTGTAGACACACCCTTTGTGCACAGATTGTCCTCTTTCCCAAGGAACCAAGCATGTCACCTTTGCATGTGGTGCAAACAATTGGGTTGCTCCAGATTTCCCACGCTGGTTCACGAAAGATATTTCAGTGACTACTTTATTTCTTTTACTGCCATCAAAGGCTGATCCTTAAAGCTCTCCCCCCGCCCCTTTTTTTTTTGTTCTGCCAAGTCAAACTGCTCTTGAGACTAACCATTCTCATCTGTTTCAGATGGAGATTATTTTACGTTTACAAGACATGAACCCATCGGAGTGTGTGGACAGATCATCCCTGTGAGTATCTCTGCTAGTGCTTTGTATTTATTTTCATTTGAACTAGCTCTCTTTAAAAGACACATAAAACATGGACCTCAGCTATGTGTGTTTTCCATTACGAAAAAAAGCTGAGCTCATATTGTTGACATATCTTTAACAGTCTCTCTGCAAATGCTTATTTGAACACGCTAATAGGGTTTTAGCTTTGGTATTAGGAGTTAAGTTCTCAAGTCATAGAATTCTCATGATTAAAACAAGCAAAGCAAAACACAGTGTTAATATGCTGTCATTGGTTATGGATGTTCACACAACTTATGGAAAATTGATGCTTTACCGTGGCAGTCATTTTTTATTTAGTTAGTTTTTACTGCAATTTAACAGACTCCTCCAAGTTCTTGGGACAATGTTATGTATTTTAATTCTGTTCTTTCCTGGTATTTCTTTTTATAAAGCTTTTAGAAAAGAAGAAACTCCAGAAGACACGTCGTTACAGTTAACGTTGTGCAGATTATTAAAAACATGAAGGGTTTATTGTATTTGTTGCAAGAGAGAAGGACACTTATTATTTCATTAAATTTAATACTCTTTCCTCCCCCCCGCCCCCGCGTATGCACCCTCGGCAAACTCCTGTGATACATTGCATGGGAACTTCATTGAACAAGCATTCTTTTCTAAAGTACTGGTTAATGGTTTCTGGGAGAAATTTCAATGGGAGGCTCATGTACAGCTATTAAAATATGGTGCGGAAGCTTTTCCTTTACAAAGCATTGGGGAACTAATCAAGAATTTTTTGTTGATGTTGGTTTTTGTTTTATTCATGTCTACCGCAAGCCCCTGAGCAGCCAGGGTGTGTTTGTAATATGCAGCAATTCCAATAAAAAAGAGAAACCCAAAAAAGATGCTTTTTAACAATGTCAAGGCCTTTTTTCTCTTACTATTTATTATTATATTTCTTTGTAAGAGTGGTTCTTGTGGCTGGCACTCTGTATGAACACCTTGGGAAGGAGCTCATAGTCTAAGCCCCCATCCTGCAAACACCTACACATATTCTTAACTTCTAGTCACATGAACAGCTCTGTGGAATGAGTGACTTCAGTGGCAATAGACTTGTGCAAAGTTAAGCATGTGCGTAGGTGTTTGCAGGATCAGAACCTTAACGCCCATTCCTAAGGCATTGGGCACTTCCTGGGAGCTGCTCAGTGCCCTCAACTGACAAGTTCTGTTTAAGTCACTGGAAGCTGCGGGTACTGAACACTTTGCTGGAGGTGCCCAAGATCCTGAAGAATGCAGGATTTATTTACTTTATGTAGAGTTGTACAAAAGGGGAATCTTATCCAAGGCCCCTGCAATGTATTACAAAAATAAAACTAAACAGCCAGCACTACACAAAACTTCCCTCCCTGCTCCAGATCTAACCCCCATCAAAACCTACCCTCCACTGTAGCCTTGAATGCTGCAGTATACCCTGAAGGTTAACAAACCCGGGCCATTTGGGGCCAGAGGTGCAAACTTCTCCCAGACCTGAGATCCCCTCATGGAGAACCCTCTATTGCTGAGCTCCTCTCTTTTAAATGAAGGGGGATCCAGCTCAGGTGCCGCTGCTGATCACAGCTGTGGCATCATGACACAAGGAGAGAGGAGATCCAGTAGGTAGATAGGTCCTAGGCCAGGATCCAGCTGTAAATTAGGCCCTAACAGCACAGTCCAAACACATTTCCACATAATCCATTACATATGATTTATGCAGATATGTAGGTTGAAGCTGTATTTATTTTGATTTTTAGTGTCTTACATAACGAAACCTTCCTGGAGAAGGATGAGGAAAGACCTTGCAAGGTTCCTAAGTAGAGACGCCTATTTTCACCCTGCCACATTTTGCACTATAAAACTCTTCGGAGCTTTACTGCAAGAGGTGACAGAAGTGCAGGCTGTCAGCATACTGTTGGCCCAATGTCTCTACTCCCAGGCTTATATACTGGTGATGGAATTAAAACATCACTCTGTCTCCAAAGTTTATAAACAACTGAGGGGGGAAAAAATTGGGTGTTCGGTGAAGGAAAGACATTTGTGTATTTTTTCAAGCTTGCCAGGGGCTAGCGAGAGGTCTATGAGAGTGGCAGCTGATGTGCATCAGGCAGTCACACCTTCTAGCGAGTGGCTGACTCTTCATGACTGATATTTCTATTTTCTTCCAAGTGAGATTATTATAGTTACCGCTATGAGTTCAATGCTGCAAACGCAGCCGTGAATAACTTTACTCACATGAAATCAACGGGACTGCTCATGTGAGTAAAGTAACTTACATGCATAAGTGTTTGCAGGATCAGGCCCAAATGCAGAAGGCCAGATACCTTTGATGATTGCTACCAGATGGAATCGTAGCCATTTTGTGCAGCAAATAAATATAATGGGCCAAATTTTCTGCTGCGGTAAATTGGAATCCTTCAGTTGAAGTCAATGGAGTCGCACAAATTTACACCAGCAGATAATTTGGCTGGACCAATTTATTGTCTCTATTTTTCTTGTGTGTTTCATACCAATTGTTCAACAAGAACTTGTAATGAAGCTGACACAGATAGCTGACTGTCTTTTTGTCTCTGCTATTTCCATGGCAATGAGCTGTAAACATGTTAAAACTTCCTCAGTAAATAAATAGACAGTATAGAGTGCTGATACTGTAGAGATATTGGGAGAGGTGTGGGGGGAGTTATTTCTTATAATCCCATCAGTTAATTATGTATGGGTTTGCCTAGAAATGTTATGGATTTCTTAAAAAGCATTCAAGGGTTAGAAATTTATCTATCTATCTATAATATAAAAATCTCTGGCACTGATGCAAAATAGTTCTTTCTGAACACCACAGAGCCAGGAGGTATTTGTCCTGAGGGGAAAAAAAAAGAGGTTCCAATCGCAAAATAGTCAATGACATTAAAAGCTCTGATTAAAAAAATTGACGTATAACCCAAAATTCTTTTTGAGAAGATAGGGGGCGGAGGTTATAATTCTTTGAGTAGAGGAGAAAGAAGAATTGAAAGGTCACTGTTGCCTCTTTCTTAATGGTGGTAATTAAAAAAAACCCTTGCTTTGTGCTGGGAAAGATTTATGTTGAGGATAAGCCTGAGAAATCAGTGAGGTAGCAGCTTGACATCTTGAAAACAAAGCACCACTGCAATATTTTTTCATCTATCAACTTTTATTTTTTCCTACAGTGGAACTTCCCCCTGCTGATGTTTGCATGGAAGATTGCCCCAGCTCTGTGCTGTGGCAATACAGTAGTTATTAAACCAGCAGAGCAAACACCACTCAGTGCGCTTTATATGGGAGCCCTCATCAAGGAGGTAAGAATAATTGACAGGAATAATGTCTCTGGCTCTCCTTACAGCTAAGGAACTACCACAGCATGTCTAGTTTAATTTGCCTGGTCAATTTTCACAAACCATGTTTCCTCTAATTCTGTTTTGCTAGGCTGGCTTTCCACCAGGAGTAATCAATATTTTGCCAGGATTTGGTCCAACTGCAGGCGCAGCAATAGCTTCTCATGTTGGCATAGATAAAATTGCTTTTACTGGATCTACTGAGGTAAGTGTATTCTAAAATATGTTACTGTAAGATATCAGTCCAGAAAATATTTGGGAACGGCAGCCAAGCTGTTGACTGAAGTTCCTCTGGGTCATTCAGCAGAAAGGATATACCCTCACCAGAATGGTCTGTCCTTCCCAGCTAAATCTACATATTATCACACTACCAAAGCAGAGGTGTCAGTTTCCCCTTAACACCAGCTGTACCAAATACCATGGCACAAGAAGCACATGTGGAAAAATATTGCTAGGATTTCCTATGGGCTTGTGAGGATATGAATTAGGACACGCGGGTAGATAGATTGTGTAGTATAAGCCACAGGGTGCACAAGTCCCTTTTTGGTGTCCATAATCTGTGTGACCTAGAAGCTATTGAAGAGGTTAATTCTGAAGAGAATGGTTTTAATCTACATAAAGGGGGCTGAACCAATCAGAACAGTGACTTTGCCTAACTCTCAAATATGTGCAAAGACCACTGTTATCATTCAGGAGTTGGGGATAATAGAGGTGCGACAGGCTGATGCCACCAGAGAAGGGTCCTTATCTCTCAGTCTGAAGAGAGGAAAAAAGGAAACCAGAAGGAGAGGAATCTCAATGGGAGTTTCAGGATTGGTAATATTTAAAGAGTGCTAAGAACAGGCCCTGTTCCATTGAGACTTTAACAGACCATTGTATGGACAGATCCTACAATTCCAGGGTCTGTTCCCTCCTTGATATGTGTATGTGACTCCCACTAGGCTCAATGGGTATTTTGTGTGCATCAAGGGTAGACTACGCTCCGTACAGGGGTGGCTCAATATATTTTGCCACCCCATGCACGGCAGTCAGGCAGCTTTTGGCGGTGCGCCTGTGGGAGGTCCGTTGGTCACACAGATTCTGCAGCATGCCTGCAGGAGATCCGCCAGTCCTGTGGCCTCAGTGTACCAGCTGCCGAAGCTGCAGGACCGGCAGACCTCTCACAGGCATGCCGCCAAAGGCTCCCTGACTGCCACCCCCGCAGCGACCAGCTGGCCACCCCCTGCGGCTTGCTGCCCCAGGCACGCACTTGGTGCACTGGTGCCTGGAGCCGCCCCTGACTCCGTAGTGAGATAGATTTACTCTTGGTGTGAGCTGGGCCGGCGCAACCCATTAGGTGACCTAGGCGGTCACCTAGGCTGCTGCAATTTGCGGGGTGGCAACCGCAGCGGTATTTCCGCGGCAGGACCTTCCGCCGCCTCGGTGGGGGGGCGGCATTTTGGGGCGGGACCTTCTGCCATCCTAGGGTGGCGGAAAAGCTGGCAGCGCTCCTAGGTGTGAGATTATAACCTGATCCAGCAGCCCTTATATGCAGGCATCGTAACTCTCACTGAAGTTACTGGGAAACTTGTGCGTGCAATGACTGTGGGATCAGGCTAAGGTATTACTTTCAATACTTTTTGATGCAATACAATCTATAATGAATCTTAGGTACCACAGTGTATGGGCCTAAATTGTCAGTATAATGGGAATGCAATTGTGTGCCTAGTTTGCACACACAATTACCTTGCAGAAAATTACCATGTGTAATTGTGTGTGGATTTTTATGAAAATTTAGGTTATAATATACAAAAAGTAACAAAGTCAATTGCAACAAACATCAGATTTCAGATTACTTTGAGAAATTGCAACTCCTGTTCTGTAAGCAATTTACATTAGCATAATAGAATATTGGAAATCTTAATATGAGCTCTGTCTCTCCCTGCCCCCCCCATAAATTAAGTTGAAACAATTGTTTTCACAAAGGTACGTGGTCTGTGTTTAAGATAAATATTCTATTATACAGGATGTTGCGCTGTTTGGAGGAGAAATAATACAGATGGGTTAGGTTTCAAAGTTGTCTTTTGTAGCCAAAATAAATTTTTATTGTAGTTCAAGACAGCTTTAGTTTTAATAGGCGTTTAAAACTCAAAAGCTGTGGGTTTTATACTAACTCAGTGCCTACCTTTAAAAGCCTTACTAATAGGAAGTGAAAAGCATTACTGAGATGAAAAAGCAATTCTCTAAAAACCTAAAGCAAGAACAGATGGAACATTTTAATGCAGAGTTAGTGTAAACTGTTCCATATTGTTTCTGATTTCCTGTAACACTGAATTCTTGTAACAGCAAGTCAACATTGTAACATTTTAGACATGGTCCTGTAATATCAATGGTTATACAGAGCATCAGACTTCTCAGAAACTGTTTTCACATTTTTTAATGAAATAAAAATGGAAATATTTTGTGTGTCTACTCTTATCTACAGCAGGTCAGTTGTATATTCCAGTGATGTGGTTTCCTACAGCTATCAGATACACTCAGAGCCAGAATATTCCATTCCCACAGCTCTTCCAGGTGCTAGCACAGGCAGTTAATATTTTAGCTCTAACGAGTTAATGATAAAACCTATTAGAAGAAAAGCAAAGTTATTCAAGTTTAAGTGCCTGCAGCATGGGTTTTTCTCAATTCTCCACCACTAGAACCTCTTGCTTATACAGTAAACAATTCATATTTTCCCGTAAAAGCTAATTAAGCTCCCCAACTGGCTGCAAAAAAATCTTGTGTTTGCAGAATCAGAATTAATTGGGTTTTATTGTCTCTTTTTCAGCAGCGTTCCTTTAAGGAGGGGGGGGGGGGAAGAGGTCATTCATAAATAATAAAACTCAACAAACAAAAGAAATAAGACTAAGAGAGTCCAAGTGCATGACCATGACTCCATGCTGGAGTCCATTGTGAGGGCTCAAGTCTAGGTCCATACAACGATGGCAATTTTTTTCTCATATTTTGACTTCAAACTCTAATCATTTAAGCCCCGCTTCAGGGAAGCACTGAAGCATGTACTTTATATCCATGCCTGTTCAAGACAACATGTCAGAACATGCTTTAACTTTAAGCATATGCTTAAGTTCTGTCTTGAATAGGGATGCTTTCCTCAATCAGGTCTATAAACTGCATCTCTCATTTCCCTCTCCTAAACTGAGAGAGCCAATATGATCCCAATTGACTGGAGTGATAAAAGGCTTCTATTCTCTCAGTAAACAATGTAACTCATGATAATAGAAATGGAATGCACATTGAATCCAGAGGACTATCTCCCCCCTCCCCCCCCGCAAGAACTTGGCAGAATCTGCTGGTTGAGCCAAACTCACTTTACAGTCCACCCCAGTTGACCACTCACTCCCTTCTGCAGCACAGCATGAAGGGGAGTAAAATAGGGTTGACAACCCTTCAGGATTGTCCTGGAGTCTCCAGGAATTAAAGATTAGTATTTAAATAAAGATTATGTCATGAGATGAAACCTCCAGGAATACATCCAACCAAAACTGGCAACCCTAGCTCAGTAAAACCAAGTTAATCACATGGAAAAGGAGTCAGGGGCATACATACGGGTCAGGTGGCCACATGCTATGTCTTCTCCCACGGTAAAGCCACCAGCATGCCATATTACACAAGCTCTGCTCTGTGCAAGTTGGGGTGCGTGGTTTGACTTGCCAGCAGCGGACACAGCTAGAAAGAAGTGATTGTATATGTCATTCTCAAGTTTCAGAGTGGTAGCTGTGTTAGTCTGTATCAGCAAAAAGAACGAGGAGTACTTGTGGCACCTTAGCGACTAACAAATTTATTTGGGCATAAGCTTTCGTGGGCTGAAACCCACTTCATCAGAGAACATGAAAAAATGGGAGTTGCCATATCAACTCTAACGAGAAAATCCCTCACTCTCACAGATCTTGGGAAACAGGCCTGTCCTCGCTTACAGACAGACTCCCAACCTGAAGCAAATACTAACCAGCAACCACACACCACACAGCAAAAACACGAACCCAGGAACCTATCCTTGCAACAAAGCCCGTTGCCAACTCTGTCCACATATCTATTCAAGGGACACCATCATAGGACCTAATTACATCAGCCACGCCATCAGGGGCTCTTTCACCACATCTACCAACGTAATATACGCCATCATTTGCCAGCAATGCCCCTCTGCCATGTACATTGGTCAAACCGGACAGTCTCTACGCAAAACAATAAATGGACACAAATCAGACCTCAAGAATTATAACATTCAAAAACCAGTTGGAGAACACTTCATCCTCCCTGGACACTCAATTACAGACCTAAAAGTCGCAATTCTTCAACAAAAAAACTTCAAAAACAGACTCCAATGAGAAACTGCAGAACTGGAATTAATTTGCAAACTGGACACCATTAAATTAGGCTTCAATAAAGACTGGGAGTGGATAGGTCATTACACAAACTAAAAACTATTTCCCCATGCTAATTTTTCCCCTACTATTACTCACACCTTCTTGTCAACTGTTTGAAATGGGCCATCCTGATTATCACTACAAAAGTTTTTTTTCTCCTGCTGATAATAGCCCACCTTAACTGATTAGTCTTGTTAGAGTTGGTATGGCAACCCCCATTTTTTCATGTTTTCTGTATATATATATATATATAACTTCCTACTGTATTTTCCACTGCATGCATCCGATGAAGTGGGTTTTAGCCCATGAAAGCTTATGCCCAAATAAATGTGTTTGTCTCTAAGGTGCCACAAGTACTCCTCGTTCTTTATTCTCAAGTTTATATTTCAAATTGCCACATAAATTAATGATGTACTCAGCAGCATTGACTGCATCTCCATAATCTTCAGTGGAGCAAGCAATGCCTAGCCACAGTGGAAAAGACAATAGATAGCTGGCCTCCACAAGCCCCTCATCCAATCCTTCTGAAGGTCTGCATTCCCACTGGCTTCACCTCATAGAATCAAGGAACCATGAGGCAGACATTTTTGCAAGTGTGCCTTTCACAGGCCTTTATGTGGAAAGGGGGACATTTGTCCCTAACAGGGAGTTTAATTCAGATTAGAGAGGAGAAGAATCCATGCAGAACTTGCTATAGCACTTGAATCAATCAAAATATGAATTAGTCACTTCATGATGGCTCAGGTGTTAGGTTTGTGATTGTTTTGTTGATCAATTTGTACTCTCCAGCTCTTCTCTATTTCTGTCTCAGACTCTTGGGCACTTTGAGAATTGTTTTTAAATATCACATGTGTGCAAAGTCCATCTTCCCTTCATGGGTGTAGTTTGGGGGAGGCCAGGGGGGTTTGCCCCTTCCCAAATTGCAAGCCTTGGGCAGGCATGGAATTTGCCTCCCCCATGCATGGCCCCATTGGCCTGACTGGAGCTACCCCCACCCCAAATATAAAGTCAAACTATGCCTATGCTTCCCTTTCGTCTTCCCATCCCATGAATAATGTTTTCCCTGATACTATCACTATTCCCTTCCCCCATTCCCTTTCCTTCATGGCTCATCTCATGCACAAAACAGTGGTCCTTCACCTCTTTCATCCCGCACACCACTTTGCAAGGCAAACATACCTCCATGGATCACCTCCTCTCCTAATCCCCCAATTCATGGTTCTCAATGGTTCATTAGGAAAAGTTCTCCAGATCATTGATGGTTTATGAACCACACTTTGAGAACCAATGCGCTGAAGGAAAAAAAAATCATACTGAGCACAAGGTCCAGATTTGGAACATTTTGCCATGGTCCCTTTAGGTTTCAACAGCGCTTTTGGCTTCTCTACTTGCACTAGTTTATACTCTTCAACAGCTTGCTTGATGGAAAGATTTTTAACAAGGTTGGTTGTTTCTGTTAGGTGCTTTTTAATGAATCAGACCCCGATTGTGTCCCTTCTTAATTACTGCAATCTTCTCCTCTCTGACCCATTGACACCTTATTTCTCCCACACCCTGTTGGTCAAACGTTAGCTGCCAAATGGGACCTTCCTCACCAATTGAGCTGACCATGTCACCACCTATTTGTATTCCCTCAGGGGCTCCCACTACTTTGAGTTTACAGGTCTCCTCCTTGCTTTCACAGCTCTTTGTGACTCCGCTCTTGCCACCTACCTCATGGGTTTGGTTTCCTGTCATATTTCCCTCACCCTCTCTGCCCGACCATTGGTGCCAGTCCAGGGTGAAATTCTTGCCCTGTTGAAGCCAGTGGGAGCTTTGCCATTGACTTCAGTTAGTCCAGGATTTCACCCCAGTTGCCCTGTTTGTTTCCCATAACCATCTCCATTTTTCCTATGCCACCCTCTGTCTGATTTCCTCACCATCTCACTACCTTCTCCACATTTACATCCCTTTTAAAAATACAGTTCTCCCAGGAGGCCCACAAGGAGTGATTATGTTAAAGTTACAAACAATCAAATGATCTTTTAAAAAGCTAAGTTATCCCAAGCTCTGGATTTCCCAGTGTGTCCCTGTACTTGCCTTTAGACTGCTAGTTCTTTAGGGCAGGAGATATCTTCATTTTTGATCACTTTACAGGTTTCTGTAGGTTGTCAACACTAGAAATGCAATATTAATGGTGGACAGAAGTGAGAACTGAAGATTGCTCCAAAAGCACCTTTAACATTTTTTTCACCATATGGAATGAGGTCATGTATTAACTGAGCCGTTATCACACAATTCTCTTCTCTTTCCCTATAGTAAAATGAACTGCTGCAGCCATTGTTTACAACACCACAAATTCTTGTGAGGGGGCAGTAATTTGCACATATCTCAAATGTGGAGCGGTAGTTCTTCCTCTTCCTAAGATCTTTTGATTCTTTAAAGACAGGTTCTCTAAATAGTGAGGGGGAAAGGGCTCAGAAAGGCAGAAAAGCCGTTATTGTAGCTGCCAGCCAAATTCTGCAGCCACCAAAAATGCCTGTGTTATTGAATGCACTAAAACATTAACTTCATATTTACAACCACAATACACTGTATGTTCAAAAATGGAGGGAGTTGAGGCCAGGTTGAGAATCAGGCCCTCTGTTACATTTACTAAACTAGTAATAGTATTATCATAAGATACTAACACTACTAATCCAATGTCTATGTGTATATAAAGCATGAGTTCTTGTATGGACATATAGGACTAATAATAATATCTAATGAATCAAGCAAAACATATAGTACTGTAGTTGGTAAGTATATAGTCAATAGAAGGATGAAAACAATACAATATAGATTAGAAATGTATTGACAACGGGAAAGCTTTAATATAAATTTGCATGTTGCTACATATTACCCAGCAGTTTTCTCAGCAAATGTTTAATGTGTATCAATAACTTCTGTTCAAAAACAAATGTGTTGCCTCCAAATCTGAACTGGTTTGCAACTCCATCCAGTTTTTACATGCTCTCAAGATGATAGGAATCACAGATAGCATGCTAAACATTTGAAGCACTGGCCAACAAGAAATGTATTTTAGGTGGCTGGTTTCCATGTTGTTCAAGCTAAACCCCATTAAAAAGCAGACAGGGTAACTCAGATTAAAGATGTGATTCAGTTCTATGTTCATGCAGTTATGTGCATAAGCCAAATAAATATTCAATAAATGGGTTTGGATGCCTATGTAAACACAAGGTCCATAAACAACTTCAATAAAACCCAACAAAGCGTTCTGCATTTTGCTTGGCAGAGTGTTTTCTTTATGCAGTTAGATTAACAAACCATGATCTCATCATTAGTCAACAAGATACTAGAGAGACCATCAAAGCAAGCTACAGGAGAGTCAAGATTGATTCATGCCAAACAAATGTTTGTAGCTAACAGCTGTATTACCATTGATTCTAATTTACTCAGCAGGATTCTCCTTTCATTTCCTAAGTGAGATGAATGTCATGTTGCATGATATAGACAGCATGTCTACCTACTGCATGAGTAATGAGTTGTGTCAGCTCTCTTGTATCATAAAATCTTTCCTTGTTTTTGGATCTTCTTGAAGGATTATGTCCTGGTTTTTCTTCCACTAACAATACAATTCTTAAAGGCTATGTGTTCCATTTCCAAAAGTCTGTCAGTTAGTCAGACAACTGAAATGTCCAATAAAGGAGGCTTTGGGAAGGATACATTATAACTCATTCATCATTTAGCTTAAGCCCTCTTGATAATTTTTGTCACTCATTCTGCTGGGCAACTTGTGCTTCCTGAATGACTAGGATACCCAAAATAAAACCATTCTTTTTTCTTTCCTTATTGCATTTGGTAGAGAGCTAGGAAGTTGTCCTTCTTCCAGATGTGAAATAAGGATACATACCAAAAGCTGCTCTTGTCCACTTCAGGATTGTGAAGTTCACTAATCTTTGCTGGTCTGGGAACAGTCCTCAAGGTCACTTTAGAAGCAGAGTACCGCATGTGGTCAAACAATGTTAGACTGAGTGATCTGGAGACAATCTGGAATCAAAATTCACACAAAATAAGCAACATCTCAGCTTTCAAGGTTTTGCCAAAAATCCCACTGAATTCTTTGACCTCAGAAGTTTAAAGGGCTAAACTAACCCTGCTGTGTGAATCCAAGGATTATAGGTAGTGCTTACTTGATTCTTAAACCACTAAACAGCCTCAAAACATCGGGAGGTTCAGGTCAGGGAAGCACCTGAACATTCAAATGCACTATTCAGGACTGGAGTGGAAACCTCACAGGACTAGGGCTTTGTTTCGGTTTTTGTGATGGGGGGAAGAGGCTTTGAGAGTTCCAGGGCTTTTAGTAAGACTAGAAATTACAGCTTTTTGTGTATGATTTTGGAACTTCCACTTCTGTCTGGAATCAGAAAGCACAGAGGCACATGAAAATAAAAGTTAATGGGTGCAATAGCTTACCCAAAACCCAACCCTCGAAAAGAATTTGGGTAAAGTTTTGGGACTCATCCCAAACTGGTTTGCACACTCCTATTTAATATGTGACTAGATGAATCTCTTCCAATGAGAAAGATTGATCATTCAAAAACAAAAAACAAAGCCAACTATTGAGTGCTTCTGTCAATTATTTAATTAATACAAAGAAAACAGCAATCAGTTTAATAATTTAACACTTTTAGGGACTGCAGTTCAAGTAGCTGTTTTGAACAGAGGTGTCCTGTACAGCTGGGTGTCCCATTTCCCTCCCCCCCGCCACCATCCCCCTCCCCGTCACCCCGCATAACAGATTTTCTTTGAGATGAGCCAAATTACATCTACCCACACCCTCCATGCAGTTTACAGGGTTATGGTACTTCACAACTTATCCAGGGATACTCCTGATATCTATCTTGCAGCCTATTCAAAACAAGGATGGGGAGTCGAGGTTTTCTGTGCCAACATTCCTGCTGATTAATCAGCTCAGCTCCATTATCTGTGGGGGAGTCCTCGTTTCCAAAGTTCCCTCGCTACGCTGCATTGCCTGTTGGAAGTTCACAGATATAGCTAAGAGACACCACAGGGAGCATGAAGTAAAAGACTACAGGGACTGGAACGCTATCACTTATCCCTTGGTAACTCTCACTGTGGATGAAGAGAGAAATGAAAAAGGCTCCTTTTCTCAATAAATAATCACAGCCTCAGTACCCTCCTTAAGGCTCCCCTCATGCCATGAGTGCACAGAGCACCGTACTGGCTGAACAAAATGCCAGTGCTTACTAGCAGCAGGCCCCATAGTAAGCGGCTTTGTGCCCTACCACCCATAAGCGTGAATTTATTCCCAGTGTTAAGGCTGAAGTGAGACTCTCTGTTAAGCTTACACTTGGAACGTTGGCAACCTCTGTATATTAAAGATAACACATTTCCAAATTAGGACCATGGTCTCCAGCCCCTTTGGACCTATAACATTTGGCAACCAGGGCCGGATTTCCAATTAGGCACAATAGGCACGTGCCTAGAGGCGCTGGCATTCTCAGGGTTCCTTAAAGTTAAAAGAGGGTTAAAAGTTTTATTTTTTTACAGCAAACATTGGGGTGCTGAAGATGCTGTGCCTAGGGGTGTGTACGGTGTAAATCTGGCCCTTTGGCAACCTCTTGTTTTGCCAGGTGTTTTAATCTTTTTTGTTAACTAGGTCACAAATATTGTGACATTAAAGTGGAACCGGGGGGTGGCATGTTCTGCTTTTTGTTTGTATTGTGATTTTCGGGTGGATCTAGTTAATTATTGGTCTTCTAAAGAGGGAGGCTGAAGACATAAGGCTGTAGAGTGCCATTGGCTAGCACCGATTATAATGGCCAGGCTCTAGCTGATTTTCAAACGTACATTTCATAACTGTTTGGGAGATGTTGGAATTTCTAAGTGACATGTTAAACATATTCAGTGTGGCCTGCTGTCAGTCAAACATAGTGGTAAAATCAGCTCCAATTAAGGGGATATGTAAGGAATTTCATGATAATGTCAGCACTCCATTTCATCATTATAGAGGTAAAGAAAAGATACTGAAGTTAATTTATTTTAAAAAAATCCACAGTCAAACTTGATAGTGGTATTGCCAGATACACAGTTAATCATTGAGTTACATGGAATGGTTGACAATTCCCTAATTATCCTGTGGGCTTTTTTCTTTGTTTTTTCTGGTGGGGGCCCTGGGTTCTATTTCATTTGCTTTATGATTACTCCAGTGCTGGCTTAACTTTCTCTAGCAGACTGACTTTAATTCTGTAGGTCAGCTTCTCTCCCATTAACCCCTTAATGCTGGCAGTCACAAGCACCTGGCCCTGTGTATAGAAGTTTAACATTGAGAAATATCAACAGCTAGGTCCTGCAGCACAGTCAAAGTGTAGATGAAAGTTCAGCTGCTGATGGGATTTTTGCACAAGGCAAGACTGATTTCTAATGGCTGGAGAGAAGGATTGGGAATCAAACTGCATGTGTACATGTGTGTCAGCCAGCTACTGACTTGCGGCGTGACCTTGGGCATGTAATTCTCATAGGCTTTTAGGCATCTGACTCCTTAGTTGCCTAAATACCTTTGAGGATCTGAGTCTTAGGCCCTAATTCAACAAAGCACTTAAGAACATGCTTAAGTCCATCCCTTTTCAGCAGAGCACTGAACACTGTACTCATGTTTTACTATATCAGGGCCTTAATCTCCTCGTGACTGTTTCCCAAACCTACAACATGGGCATAATAATACAGTTTGAACAGTGGAAACCACGCAGAAATCTGGTTAAACTAGTTATTGGGGATTTCCCCAGCACAGGGGAATCTCCAGGGAACATAGAGCAGGTGTTACGAGCTCCAGCTCCATGCTACGCGACCCTTCTGACATTGGCATAGGTGGCATGTCATAGGTATGGCTAGCAGAAGGTGGGGGTGGCCAGACTGGTGCTGCACTTTATTGATCCTCACCTGCAGAATCATTTCTTAGGGCTGCTCCAAACTACACCAGGGGCTGCATTTGCCTCCAATGACCCCTACTATTGAGAAGGACCAAAGGGATCTCAAAACCACCTTTGACTCCCACCCTTACTACATGTTCTAGCTGTGGTGCAGCTTAGTATCTGGCCTGGTATGTGTGCACTGTATTTTGCCTGTGCAATCCTTCTGTAACTACTGTATGCTGCTAATCCGATTTATAATGCAGCTAATTTTAAGATGAGGTGATATATTCTGGTTTATAATTTCACTCTTCAAATTAGTTTAATTCTTTGGGGACTAAAAAATTGAATGTTTGAGAGAGTGTATATATATATATATACACATTCCTCAGAACTTATTTGGCTAACAATCTGGAAAATGTCAGTGTTCAGAGTGGATTGCAATAAATTACAAAACAATTAAAGCGATCGTATTACTAATAGCTGTACTGTATAAAAGAAGCATGATGGTGCTTATTACTAAAGAAGAACTCAATGCATTCTGCGCTAGTACAAGTGACTTTGTTTCAGTATCAACAGAAAGCGGTCAGCCTAAACCTCTTGTTAATGGTATGGAAAACCCTTTGCACTTACTCCATATATAATTAAAAAAACTGGTTTGTGTAAGAAGTCATTCCAGTTACACAGATTTCAGCTTAATTCTCCTATTGATCCTGGCAATAAAAAGACAGAAGAAAATGATCACTAAGCCAGGCTTTTCCCCAGCTCCAAAATGTATGCTGCCATGCCCGGTCTCTTGCAAGGAGGTTTATTTTCTTAAGAGAAGCCAGCAGATGAACACAAAAACAGTCTTTTAAGTCACTCCTTAGCCTTAGACTTCAGGGCTGCCCCCCACCCCCCTACCCTGAGGGGGCTCTGGTGCTCCTGGCAGTTTCCCAGTTTCAGTCAGCTCTGCTCCCTTCCTGGAGCAGCAGCCCCAAGCCACCTGGCCCCTTGCTCTAGGGACTCAGCACCCAAGTTAGCTCTACTTCACGTAACTTCTTTGCCCTGGCCCATCTCTGCCACCATCCAAACTGCCCACTAGAAGCCCTTTATGGGCCCACCTGTAGCCCAGCCCTCTTTAATCGGCTTGGACTCACCTGCTCTGGTCCAGAGGCACTAGGCTTAGTCTATCCCTAGGGACTAGCTACCCTGTGACAAGAACCCAAACCCATTTCAGCACAGCTATTGAAGGGGCGTGCCTATTGACAGGTTTGTCCCATGCCTTGGCCACCCTCCAGTTCTGGGAAAGGCCTGGAAAGTTGTCTCTTTCTTACGTGATTCTGTGGATTTGAAGAACCTGCTGGATTATTTAATAGCTGTGTCCCACTAATATCCAGAGCTTGCTAGTGCAGTTAACTGTATGACTGCATTGTGTGTAAAATGTTTCTCCATTTCCTTTCAGGTTGGGAAGCTGATTCAAGAAGCAGCTGGAAGGAGTAATTTGAAGAGAGTAACTCTGGAGCTGGGAGGGAAGAGCCCCAACATCATTTTTGCAGATGCTGATTGTAAGTCAGCACTTACGCATTCTCCTTAAATCTGACAATGATAATACAATCCGTGCAGTATTCCTTTTGCTATGCGATTTGATTGTATATTTTACACTCCTCTTGAACGTCTTAATTTGCAATGTGCTGCAGAATTGTGCATTGACAAAACATAACTGCCTTTGTCAGAGCCTCAGAGGGTAGCTGGAGGTTTGGCAGCTAGGTAAGGTGTGTGCAGCTGGGAGTTAGAACATAAGAACAGTCATACTGGGTCAGAGCAAATGTCCATCCAGCCCAGTATCCTGTCTTCCGACAGTGGCCAATGCCAGGTGCCCCAGAGGAAATGAACAGAACGGGCAATCATCATGTGATCCAGCCCCCCTTGCCCATTCTGGGGCACACATACCAGGCCAGATATTTAGGAGTTTTGACACCTTAGAAGTTGCGGGCAGCATTTTAAGATTGTGAGATAAGCACATTAGCTGGAAATTTCTGCTAAAACGATCAGCAATTAGGTAGTTAAAATGTTGACATTTAAATTGTTCAGCAGGAGGTTTTGAAGTTAACAACTTATTACAATGAATGGGTCAGTTCACACCTTGCTTTGAGCTATTGTTTCAGGCTGCTGTTCAGACACACTGCACTCATTGCACTTTTGAAAAGCTTTCTTTGGCTTTGTCTACACTGGCAAAAATACACACACATGCCCTGAAAGACCAAAGTTCTGTCGATGAAAAGCACCAGTGCGAACAGCGCTTTATCTGCAGGAGCGCTCTGCTGCCGACAAAGCTACCCCACCACTCTTTGGGAGTGGAAGTTTTTTGTGGGCGGGAGAGCTCTCTCCCGCTGACAAACAGCAGCTACACTGCACGTCTTTTAGCAGCACAGTTATAGCGGCACAGCTGTGTCGCTAAAAGGTGCGTAGTGTAGACAAAGCCTTTGCAACCATAGGGGCTAGAAATTTAGGTTTTTTAACTAAACAAGAGAAAGCTGTGCCACATGCCGATCAACAGAAGGATACAACCCTATGTCCACTTTCAAAGCTTTCAGATAGGCTCTGCAAGATTAGGATAAAGTTGAAGAACTCTCAACTACAGAGAGCTGGTTGGTATGGGGAAAAGTTACCAACTCTACTGATATACAGTACTTATACAACTACAGTTATCCTGATATAAATCCTGTGTGGACATACTTATTCAGGTAGAAGAATGGCTTTTATCATGTTAAACACCTTCCCAAGTGACATAAACTACAGTGGCATAAGGGCATCCACACAGAGGGTTTACCATGTAACTATAACTGTTTTAATTCACACCTTAGATTATACCCCAAAAAAGTTCCAATGCAGACAAGGCCTCAAGTCTTGCTATGCACAGACTTTCACTGATTTAACTCAACCAATGCAAACCCATTTACGGACACCCTTATTTTGGTTTGAGAGGTTTATTTTGAATTATTTAAAGCTATTCCTAATTAATTAGTTTAAAGCTATTTCTTAAAAAAAGCTAAATTGAAATAAGTGATTCAAACTGAAATTGTCCACATGCTTTTTACAACCAGTTTAACTAACGTGGCTGAAATCACAGCTTAAATTGAAGCAGATGCCACTAGGCATGTAGAGAAAACTTGACAGAATTCTCCTGGATTGGGACAAATTGCTCTGCCTAAAGCTTTGTGATTTTAGGTAACCTGAAACAAGCAGCCAAAATATTAATTAATCCATCTCTACAATTAACACAATTCAACAGTTGTCCAGTTCTTGCTCAAAGCTACTGTTTTCACGGACAATTGACAGGCGACAACTTGTTCTCCTTCCAAGCACTTATTACAGATCCCATATGCCATAAATGTTTCAAGAGCTTCTTTCCCTTCTTTCCCCTATATTCTGCTTGATCTACAGAGAAATTTAAATATAAAGTACAGTTGTGTTCACAGTATATCATACAAAACAGAGGATCAATAATAGGTTTTGGTCTCCTTGCAAATATACTACTAGCACCCAACCTGAGATTCTAAGACACTAGTTAAACATTGAAGAGATTTTGCTGGCTGTTACAAAGGAACTGTTTAATCTGTTTACAGAACAACGTGTGTGAAAGTTTGCTGATAGTGTGGCAAAGCCATAGAAACTATACGGTTCTTTGAAAAGCCACAAGTGGATGGTTACAGCCCTTCGGAGTGCAAAACTATGTTAAGAAAAGAAAAAGGAAATCAGTTAACCAGTTCTAAATGCTATTGTTCTCAATCTTTGTGGATTCTTCTTGGGAGATTTTGAATGAGTTTCAGGAAACAGTCTGAATTACTTTTTCAAGATGATGGTGAAAAGGAAACACATTTGACATGTTTCTTAGACAGGGTTTTCTGAAAATAAAGCATTGTTGTTGTTTTTTTTAAATCCCCAAATTGATCATATTCTACACCAAACTCCAAAGTGCTGCAACTGACAGTGGGGTAATGGCTACCCTGTTGGACATTACTGCTTAATAAAGTGGTATTTTTAATCTTTATAAAGGCACATGAAATACCATGAGGGCCAAATTCTGTTCTAGGCATCTGTTGCACCCAAATAACCAAGGGTAGAATTTTTGTTCCTATGTACCTGATTTTCCTCCCACTGGTGTACAGGAGTAACTCCACGGAAGTCACCAACATTTCAGTAATGTCAAACCTCATGTAAATGAGAGAAAAATCATGCCCTAATAGTCTACAGCATTTGATCTCTTAAACTTAAAACACATATTGTGTACCATGTTTTCACAGAGATTGTTACATAAAATAAAATGAATCCTCATGTATAGGACCATACCACAGTAATGTGTTTTTAATTATTTTTTTAACCAAATCCTGTAATTCTGCTATGAAGTTATAAAAACTCAACACTAAATAATATGTCTGATGCTGGCTACAATAGCAGTGTGTGAATTACTTCTCACAGCAGTGTGTGGCTGTCTTGGTTTTGTAGTGGACTATGCTGTGGAACAAGCTCACCAGGGGGTCTTCTTCAATCAAGGACAATGTTGCACTGCAGGCTCGCGGATTTACGTGGAAGAGTCGATCTACGAGGAGTTTGTTAGAAGAAGTGTCGAACGTGCCAAGAGGAGAGTAGTGGGGAGTCCTTTTGACCCAACTACAGAACAAGGTCCCCAGGTAAAGAATAATGCGTCAGCTCTTCATGACACGGGGCACTGCATAGAGAGTATGGTGGTGCCTGTTTAGCACTGTGGTTCTCATTCAAACCACAGCATGTTTTGTGGCCAATGAATGCATGACTTGTTGTGGTACACAGGGATTGAAATAACAAATATTTTTAAAAGTATAGTTCCAAAGGGGCCAACCTTATCTGCTGCAGTGCAGAAGTGGGTCTCTCCCCCTTCATGGAGAGTCACATTTGCATTATATTATCTGAGCATACTGGCAAATTCTACAAAGTTTGCTTCATAGAATTAAAGGTAGATTTTGTCCTTAAATCTACACTGTGCACCTCCAAGCTGTGCAATGAGCACATGCAATGGAGAGGCAGATTCCCAGAAGTCTCTGCTCTACGCTGTCATCTTTCAAAAAGTTCATAGTGCCATAATTGTTATTATTGATCTCCAAAAAGGAGTGAGTTTTGAACAAAAATTAGGCAGATTTGGAAAAATCGCTAAATTGCACTAAAAATTACCTATAAATATCTAATTGTAATTAAACCCCCCTGGTTGGGTCATTTGTAGGACATCTGGACCTAAAGGCATGACCCATCTACCAACTGAACAAAAGGCTCAGCTTCATTAGATGGAAGGCAGTAGCAGACTCATTAGTCTCACTATGTGGGCCAGCCACTAGAGCAGGACAAAGACCATACAGGGTTAATGTGGGTTACACTATTCTTTGAGATGGGGAAGTCAACAGGAGTTGCAGGTATTTAGTACCTCTCAAGTTTGAGACAAAGTGAGCATTTGTGAGCATGCTCTCAGACTCATTCTGGTTTGTAGTCAAGAGTACTATCAAGCAGTAGAACTAACACAGCTTCTTCAACCTTTAAGATCGATAAGAAACAGTATAACAAGATCCTGGAACTTATCCAAAGTGGCATTACAGAAGGTGCAAAACTCGAATGTGGAGGTAAAGGACTAGGAAGAAAGGGTTTCTTCATTGAACCTACGGTGTTTTCCAATGTAACAGATGACATGCGGATTGCCAAGGAAGAGGTATCCACAAATTTCCTCTCTGGGGCATAATCATTATAAATTTGTGTCTAAACAGGATTTAATTTATTTTAGAAGATAAAAGTTTTAGAGTCGGAATTTATTGTTGTAAATGGAATATGGGTCTTGCTGGGCAGTGGTGTGCGTCTCAATACCCTTTAGGGGGAGAGAAGTTCTCAGCACCTGTTTGGGTGAAGAATCGGTGTTAGTTAGCCAAGTTCCAGTGCTGAGAAAAGAGAAAAGGAAGTGGACGGGATTCATTGAGTGGCTGCTCGTCCTAGGGCTCTGCTTTGGGAAAGCTCACACCGTTTTGCAGGGAGCTGGTGCCGCTTATAAATACTCCTGTTGGAATTGGTAAAGAGTAAAACAGGAAAAGGGAGACAGCTGGGAAAAAATGGGGATTTTTATCCCAAGGCTGTTTTACAAATTAACCATTAATCTCTGTTGCAGATCTTTGGGCCTGTTCAAGAAATACTGAGATTTAAAACCATGGATGAAGTTATAGAGAGAGCCAACAATTCAGATTTTGGACTGGTAGCTGCTGTCTTTACAAATGACATAAACAAGGCCCTGACAGTCTCATCAGCAATGCAAGCTGGAACCGTCTGGTAAGGCACCAGTCACCATGCATTCCTGCTGTTGGAGATAAGGGGTTTGACTCACCATTGTGCCACCCTCGTTTTCCACTCTTTCCCAGGCCCAGTCTAGATATCTACTAACTGTAGAGGTAAAGTGTTTTGTCATCATCCCGCCCAGTTTACTTATATATTGTGCCTTCCCCCATCTTCTTTAGATTGTAAACTCAGACGCTGGCATGCTGGTAGGCACTGCTGAAAACAAATAATAGGAAATAAGCATCATCATCCTAATAAAATAAAAATAATGTCCTGTGTTGTTTTCAGAATGGAGGAACCCTGTTAGATTTTTCTGATGAATGCACCAAGAATAATGCAGTTGCTGATGTTAAAGTACATACATCAGGAAAACAACAGGCACCCACTGTCCCTAATCCCTTAGGGACTGACAAGCTCCATTTCTGAGGGTTAACAACAGCATGTAATTTGATATGTTAGGACTGGATAAACTAAAGAGCCCGGAGGAAATCAGGTGGAAAAAGACAATTTCAAATCTAATAGCAAAGCGTACAAGGTGGCATTGAGGTTTGTTAACAAATTAACAGTTGGTTACTGAAGCTGAATTCAAGCTACTTTCCTTTTTCCCTCAGCATCTAAGGAGCTGACCCTGCTCCCTTTTGAAGACAATGGGAGTTGTGTCATTGTCTGCATTGGGAGTAGGATTATGCTCATAAAAGATAAACTGGTTATGTTTCTTTTAATATGTTTGAAATTACTTAGTTACTACAAATAGTTGGCTAGTGTCCTTACTTCTATGAGTTTAGTCCTCCCAACGGGATTCCCAAATGCATAACTGACAATGCACCCAGATTTAGCTCCTTTTCTTTTGACAGGATAAATTGTTACAATGCCTTAAATGCCCAGAGTCCTTTTGGAGGGTTCAAAATGTCTGGCAATGGGAGAGAAATGTAAGTATCATATTATTCCTTGTAAACTTTGCTCAGATATATAAGTAAGGAAACATTAGTGAATTTTTAGAATGAAAACGATAGAGATAGTCATGTACCACACTGATGAGCGTGGTATGAGAAGACAGGGATACTCGTGTCTTGGTTGCATATACATTTGGCTTGCATGGCACTATTATTTTTCCCTTGGAGATTTTGGAACAGCAAGGTGACTTAGTGAGACTGTCTTCTCATTCCTAAAGAGAATGGAAGTTTCCAAATATCTCCCTGATCCAGGAGATTTTTCCTTGGACATATTAACTGGTAATTTTCTGGGAAGATTCCCATGTTGTCGTTCTTCTGTCATATTGCTTGCCTCCCTAGCTGTAACTCTTTGTTTTTTTTTCTGTCTCCACTGTTGTTTTCCACAGTTCCCAATACTGGACTACCTGTATGTAACTAAAGTGCTATTTATCTCTTCCAGATTTAACAACATTAAATGAAATCAGGCCTACACTAAGGCGACTCTATTAACACTTCCTAAAAAAATTCCCCTTCTGTTATGGAATATCTGTCTTCTTTCCTATTCCAGTTGGAAGTAAATGGCAGATCTCTTGGAGTGGAATCCCACCCTTAATCCTCTTCCTACCATACCTAGTTTAACATCCTACCAGTATTAAACCCTCATGGAAATAGCAAGATATTTTATCAATTGTGTATGCAGCACCTTTGATTATGTATTTGTTAATATATATGTATAACAGGCAAATTCCTGTGCAGAGGGCACATGAACCACTTAAGTCCCATTTAATCCCTGAAAAAGGCTTGTGGCTGACTACACATTCAGCCGTAAAATCAAAATAAGGTCAAACTCTTTCAAACTAAATATGGTGAAGTAGATTCTGATCCATAAAATGGGCTCTATGTAGACAAGTATATCTTCCCTTGTTAAGAACCATTTAGCAGAACTCATTCATGAGTGAGTCAGACTGTTCTCAGGATATCTATGCCTACACTGGAAATGCCTCAGCTGGGCCACAGAAGCGCTGAAGTGTAGACAGGGGTTCCTCCGTCACCATAATAAATCCATCTCTCAACCCCTGGGGCTTAGGTTGGCTTAATTACATCACACACGGTGTGAAAATTTTCAAGGCTCTGAGTAGTTAAGCCAACCTAACTCTATAGTGTAGATCATCCCTCAAACTGGCTAATTCTTATCATTGTGAAAATATTCCAGAAACACTGAGCATAACAGAGCACACTTAGTAGTACCTTTATTGAATGGGACTAGCTGTGAGAGTAAAGATATTCATGTGTACCTAGAGGGAGATTCTGAAGCACACAGAGGGCAGTTGCACAACCCAACCTTTATTGAAAATCAATGGGAGTTGGGCACTTGATTCCCATTCGTGCCTTTGAAAAGCTTTCCCACAGAAAATAGTGTTTAGATCTGCTATAATATTTGTCTCCCCCATGAAACGACACCAGATGACAACTCTGCTGTGAGTTATCGTTCTAGGCATTTAAGAATCCTCTGACCAGGGTCCATCGTGTCTTTTATTCTCTCTGCCCGCCCCCGCCCCATGTGCGCACATGCACACACACGCACATTTTACTGCAATGTCAAGGTTTTAATGTTAAAATCACAAAGTCAGGGAATGAAAACAGTGAAGGGTCTAACGGTTAATTTTGCTATGTTGCGCATCCATATGTTTTATGGGATATATTTTACTGCACAAACAGTAGTAAGCTACACATTTAGTTAGAAAAATAGGACTAGGAAACATGTTATATAATATGTGCATCACAACTGAGTTAATATTATATTAGAGTCAGGTAATAACCATGTTACCTTAATGTTGCATTAGCAAGGTTTGATTTGGGTTTTGCATTTCATTTCCTAGATTTTTCTGCAATTTTTTCATAGGTAGGAAAGAGTGAAAGTCAATACTCCAGGTCTGCTACACCAGTTTTACACTCACTTTGCACAGGTGTACCTGATGACACAAAGTGAAAAGCTGTGGAGAATCAGACCTTACATACATATGAGATTCGGGTCTCTTGTCTACTAAGGCTGCCCCTTTATAATGCTCTGGAAGTGTAAAAAGGCCTTAAAGTGGTCTTAAGTTACAGTTACATTCCTATTAAGGCCCCTTTACACTGCCAGAGTGCTGTGAAGGTGACCTCTTGTAAATGAGAATCAGGCCCATCATATTTAGTATGGCCATATTAAATTAAAAATGACCCAAAGAAAGACTTTTTGATTTCAGTCCAAACTTTCCCAAAGGAAATTCAGTCCTACTTCAGCCTCATTGTCTATCGTTGAGTTAATTCGTAAGGTCTAGATGGAGGTTTTCAGCTTGGTCCTGCGCATGGGGCAATGCCCAGCTGCACTGCTTGGAAGGAGCCAAGAAGGAATATCCCTGGGTCACAGTTCCTTTCCTGACCATCTCTTGTTCTTGGGGGGGAGGGAAAGAGGGAGCATACATTATTTCACCCATTTTTGGAGTGCAGCTTACTTCCCCGCTCAAACCTGATCAGCTGATAGAGGGGAATGGAATGATGGCTCTGACCACTCCCTGCGCATTGACTCCTCCATTTTCCCTCTGCAACCATTGGGTGTGCAACGCCAGCTCTCTCCTTGCTCCTAGAACTATGATCTGGTTAGGCCTGTGCATGGCCATGCACTGGGGCTTTCTTCCTGCTCCGTACTCTCCTCTATGGCTATATTAGAGGTAGGGACAATCAAGATAAGCTTATAAAGGGGCATCAACTTCCCGGTAGCTCTAGGACTCCTCACATTTGTCTATCTTCTCAAGTTCAAAACAGAAAAGGAAAAAAAAGGTTGTGAAGGCCCATATCACCCCCCATTATTTTGTTTGCTAGACCAGAACAAGACAGCGGCTGGCAATTGTGGTATATAAAGGCACTGGATTCTACTCTGGCTAGGTTAACTATTGACTCAAAAATGTGTCCAAGGGGTATTTGGAGCCAAGTTTCAGCCCTACTGAATCAAGCAGAAATGTTCACACAGAGTGACTTATTAGCATTAGTTCTTCAGCTCCATGGAGCTCTCTGTGACAGCCTCTACTGAGCCATTGGGGAACAGCTCTGTGGCTCAGCTAAGTTTGATAAATGTTTTGGTCATTGTGCGGAAGACAAATCTGAGGACTTTCTGTTGCGAGTTGTGGGGGTTTGTCCAATTGAATGTGAAACTTAATTGTGAAAAATCCTCATTAGTTCATTTCCCTTCGTGTACTTAGTTTCTAAAAATTCATACAATGCTGACTGAAACATCAGTTAAATATCAACTGGCTAAGTCAGGTGTAAGCTTTACTGTGCCAACAGGCATGTTGGAAGGGTTTCAAAACTGCAGGTGGGGTGGAATGACCTGATAAATATCAACATCTCTGCACAAATGAATTAACACTCCAAAGGGAGGTCAGAAGGGTCTCCCCCCGGGGAAACATTTGTGTGTAAAAATGTACACTGTGGAAGTAAATTCAGAACAAGCTATGCAACATCAGGAGCATACCCAGGGGTTTTATAGTGGACAACCTCTGAATAATAACCCCCTCCCTGTTTTGAAAGCAACATTTATTAAAAGGGGGGTTCAGGAGAGTCCCTCTGGAATTTTGTTAATGGTGTAATTTAGGATTACATTCTGCGCTGTTGCATAAGGAAGAAGGGCAGCTCCAAATGCCAAACAAACTCACATGAAGTGCAGTTACAGGAATTCTCTAGGTTTTATTCTTACAAATAAGGAAACTAAACTAAGTGTAGCCTCTTGCAAGGAGACATGGGGTCTAAACAAGGAGCAAATGCTCCTACGCCTGGAGAGCCTATGTGTGAGACTCCTAGTACCAAGCCAGGTCAAAAAGATGCTCAACTCATGTACTTAGATTGTAAAGTCTCAGGGGCAGAGCCTATTTTTGTATCTCAACACGAGAGGGCCCCAATTCCTGATTAGAGCCTATAGGCATGACTGCAATGCTAATATCAAATAATGACTTGTCCGTCACCCCAGATGTATGGAGAGGAAAGGAAACGAGCTGTTCCTGAGAGAGAAAAGGATTAGAGTCATGCAGTGGCCACTCCAGAGACTTAGCAGAATTGCCCAACAGAGGAGCTGGGCCAGAGCCAGTTACAGAAGAATCTATTCAGTAACCAAGACAACACCAATAGCTTAATCTCCATATTTCCCAAGTAGTAGATATAGCCAGCAGTATCCAATCCCAGGTGGATGATAGTAACTAACCTTTAAGAGCTTATAGGCTCAGTTAAGTGTCACTGTGCCAGGGCTAAAAGGGTTTCTGGCTACTGGACGTCTGGGTAGGTTGAACTCTGCAGTGGAGTACATGCTAATGCCCTAAATCCCTGCTGCTAGGTATTTACTCAGTCTCAACCTCTGTAACTGCTGCTACCTCCCCTCCCTACTCATTGGACAGGAACCAGCAGGGATAGAAGACAGGCAGGTCAGGGCTGAGCACAGCTCTAGTTTTATGAGTAGTTCCATTTTCCTGCCATTCACTCCTTGACTTCTCTTTGTAGAATGCTAACACAGGTGCCAATTGTGCTGTTCATTCTTGGCATGTGGCTATTTTTCCTCCAGGACCAGGAAGGGATGGAGACCATCAATTCATTTTGCATGGCTCTATCAATAGACAGTGGGTGCTTCTAGTCACTACTATCCTGGACAGGATTCATAGTGGCTCCGCACCTCATTACCAAACCCTGGAGCTGTCCATACTCCTCCTGACCCAAACTGGGACTTGACAGTCAGTGGTTTTAGAAGATAAAATGAACCTTAATCCAGTGTTAAATACACAATATAATGATGCAACTGTGCTTGGTGTTCAGGTTATATCATGACTTCATCAAGTAACCTTCTGCTACGTATTATGGCTGGATAAGGAACTAATGCATGGACATGAGTTGATAGGCTACCATTTGTTTTCTAGGGGCGAATGTGGATTGAGAGAATATTCTGAAGTTAAAACTGTGACAATAAAGATTCCTCAAAAGAATTCCTAAGAAGATGAAGGAGCATGTTGTGCAGAACAACATGTGATGCCACCCTCAATATTCCTTACGGGACCAGCACTCAGGAATAAAAAGTGTTGTTACGCAGTATATATTTAAGATATTAAGTTACAACATATATACCAGGCACATAATTGCATACAAAATGCAAACCAACTCTGTATTGTTTCATAGCACTCCACTGGGAACTCCCCTCCTCCCCGCTTTTTTTTTGTAAATCAAATCATGCAGCAAGAGTTAAAATTGCAATTGGATACTATCTACTATCTAACTGTACCACTATAAATCTGTTAGTTACACACAGAACAATCCTTTGCATACATATGCAAAAAAGGCAAGTTGTTTTAAAATCATCTTCTCAAACAAGGGCTGATATTCTTATATGGTGCTTTGCGACAGATCTCATTTGGAGGCCACCATTTTAGCCATACATAACTGACCAAGTATCACTGATGTCCTTTAATAACCAAAAGTGAACTATTTTGAATTGGAGCCAGCCAATATGGTACATTGGCAACTTTGTAATCAGCATGATATTTTGAAGTGGTTAGACTTGGGGGAACTAATTTATTGTATGAATTACTAAATTTGGAAGGATTCTAGTTAGCATTGAGGTTTGGTTTCCATGAAGACGCAGAGACGGTCTGATATTCATAGTGCATCTTAGCAGTTATTTTATGTCTTATTATAGGTACCAGCTCACTTATAAGATTTTTAGAAAGTTTTACCATCCTCCCACAAATGCATGGCTGGATTGGAAGGAGATCCCAAAGGCTATACAGAACTAGTTCAGCTTTCTCCCCCCCACCCCCCATGCGTGCCATGAAATATCTGCATAGACTGACTCTGCAGGCTCCTCAGCCAGCAAACTACTCGTGATTACAGCAGATGTTTCAACTTTGGCACTTTGGGAAATTGTGATGTATTCATTAGAGTTGGAAAAACCCGCCCGACAAGCTTGATTTTACAAAAAGATGACTTGCTGTCCTCACCCTGCTGGTGAGCCCCAGAAGAGCTTAATTGCTGCTATTGGACTTTTCATTGATTACACTTTTGTTTTGACACAGCACCAGAATAAGAGCAGGCCTATTTAAAAGTGAGACGTTTACAGTACACTGCCACACCCGATGGTCCCAGAATCCCTCCTGATTCCCAGTTAACAAACTGAACATCAACTTAGCAGTCTTTGTCTTTTTCTCCTTTCCAGCTGCAGAGTAACACTCAAGCGCCAGTTTGGGGGGGATGTTTTATGTTAACAACATTTATTTAAAAGTACAGTAAATATTCTACCGTCGCTACATTATGTGGAGTGTAAGGACAGAATTATAGCCTCATGTGTTTAACAGTTTGTTTCCTAACCATAGGCTCCATAGGCCAAGGTGCTGAGCACTCTGGGCCCAATCCAGCAAATCATTTAGGCACTTACTTAACTTTTACGTATTGACCTCAGAGGGGTACTCCTGGGCGTGACGTTAAGCCTGTCCTTAAATGCTTTGCTGCATCAGGACCCAGTGCCCAGCACTTTCTGGCATTGAACCCCCAAAGCATTTTGTATTTATAACTCATGCCATTTCCTGTGTGTGTGTTTTAAGTACTATGTAACATGCTGTTATTCACAAGTGACAGTACATTCACAAACAGAGCTGAAACCAAGTATTCCTGAGTTGTTACACGTGAATGTCATGTACGCCTACTGTAGTGTATGCCAGAGTAAAATAAACATACAGCAAATAACAAATTAGTTATCTTTTTAACTGCAGTATAAAATGTGAAAAAGGAGATTTTATTTCTTTTCTGCTATTTACTTAAAAACAAACAAAAAGAAAAGAAAAGAAACCTGTGCTAGCAATAAGCATTTATATTGTGTATTCTTCTGTATTATTTGTGTGTTTTGTATGTCTCTGTGTTATTTCAATTAAATTCAGGTAAATAATATACAGCTGCCATTTTTCCCCCAGCTTTTGTCACTGTTGCTACATTTGATGTACATGAGTTTGTGAAAACCCTTTTTTGAACAATGTACCATCTGCATGTAGTCAACAAAACATTTTTTCCAATCCCTGCAAGTCTTTGTTACAGTTTATCATGTATATAGTTATGTTATTAAAAAAAAGTAAAAGGATATGAAATATTTTCTATGAAGTTTTCCATTAAAAAGGTTTAGAGAAAGATTTTGTAGCCTGCGAGAGTTCTTTGTTGTTAATGGAGCCAGGGGGGAAAAAAGCATTATACTAGTGAAGGGACTGCTCTCACAGTAGCTTTATTTTCATTTGCAAAAGTGAATGAAGTAAATGGCCAATTATGTTTTTTGGAATATTTTTGCAGCTGTATGAAAAAAAAACCCTGTGAATTGTGGATCCAGGTCACAGCCAAAGTTCATCCTCGCCCTCTGTGCTCATAAAGTTTTGCTATTGGTGACGGTCTGAAATCATTTGAACCAGTGGGGCATCTTTGCAAACTGTCGCATCGCAGCTTGAGTTTTGGATAAAGTTTAAAAAAAAATGATGATGACTTTACTTTCCCAATGAGTCATAGATACAAATAAATTAACACCACAATCACTTATGGACTGATATTCCATTGGCCTTTAGTCTCTGAAGCCAAAAAGGGGCAGTTTGAATGTCAAGGCACTTCACAAGCAGTAGAATTTGCATTCTATGGTATGTACAACTCCCCCACAAACAATCAGACAATCCCTTAAATTCCTCACATATTTTCATTGCCCAAAGCAGTGCTCATGTTTTGAAAAATTGGCTATTTTGCTAAGATAAAATAGATATGGTTACATCACTATTTCCTATCACTTGGCTTGGCAGAATTCAATTTTTTTTTTAATAATTTTGATGTATCGTATCAATGTTTATTTTTAAGCTTTTTAATCAATTTAAATTTTCACAGCTGTGCAAAATTATGAGTTTTAAGGATTTTTTTAAAGCAATTTAAATGTTCACGGTTGTGGGAAATTCCGGGGAGGAGATCAGACAATAATTACTTAATCTCACAATAGATATTGAGAGTCAACGAGTTAAAACTTTAACTGTTAAAACACAAATAGTCAACATCACATATCAACAGCTATAAAGTAACTATCCTTAACTCAAATGCTAATAAGTTTGCAAGCAGCATTTATCTTACTCCATCTAGCTGTAAACTTTTATCATGATCAATGGAAATATTTTTTCAGTTTGTGTGTGTACGGTGAAATCGACGTTTCCTGACATTGAGCAATAAAAATCTAATCCCTCCACACCTAACAATTGAGAATACCTAGACTAAACAGAAAATTCTGGGGCAATGTGATTTATTTAAACACATTTTTAAGGGCAACCATTATACATAGGGAACCTCTAATACAGGGGTCGGCAACCTTTCAGGAGTGGTGTGCCGAGTCTTCATTTATTCATTCTAATTTAAGGTTTCGTGTTCCAGTAATACATTTTAACCTTTTTAGAAGGTCTCTTTCTATAAGTCTATAATATATAATGAGCCTATCGTTGTATGTAAAGTAAATAAGGTTTATAAAATGTTTAAGAAGGTTCATTTTAAATTAAATTAAAATGCAGATCCCTCCGGACCGGTGGCCAGGACCTGGGCAGTGTGAGTGCCACTGAAAATCAGCTCACGTGCCGCCTTTGGCACTCATGCTACAGGTTGCCTACCCCTGTTCTAATAGGATAGGAAAAGAGGAACCATTTGGTGGGGAAGTTGTTTTATTGGAATAGCAACTAAATTGCAATATGAGAGAAAAGGACACAGTTATTGACAAATCCTGGGAATCAGGAATGTTTTTAAATGTTGCAGGGCTTCATTTCCACTTGCTTCAGTAGATAACAAGCCATGAACAAGTCGTCCCCATGAACATACATCTGGACAATCAACACTTTCCGCTGTATGTCAGTATTGATGTGTGTTCTGTTAAGCTAACTATAGCAGCGTTCTGACTGCACTGTGCAGCCACAAATTGCTCACACAAGCAATAGAAAGTTGGTGAAAAGAAAAACAGAGTAGGGCCCAATCCTGTACCGCTGACACCAAAGGAAGTTTTGCCATTCAACATCACTGTGTGAAGAATCCAGTCCATGTATCCCTTAATTAAAACAAGCTAAACTAACAATGAGCACCGATGCCTGCCAGAACAGTGAGCGTAAACACATTACCACTCATACTATACTGCAGAAATGCTTAGTTTTAAAAGATGCGCAGTCAGAATTTGGAAATGATTTTGCCATTTCCATGCACAGATCTTTGGGAGGAGGCTATAAGATGAGGAATGCATTCTTCCCCCCTGGGGTTTCCACACACACTAATTGGGTGGTGACAATATTTTAATGGAAGTGACAATTTTAATAGTGCACTGTTAGTGCTAGATACAGTCTATATACATACTAAGACAGACCCTGTCTCAAAGCGCTTAAATAGATAAAGGGGAAATGGTGTCACAGCAAGATGAAGTGACTGCCCTAAGGGCACAGCAGCAGATCAGTGGCCGAGCTGAGAACAGGTCTCCTGAGCGATGAAGGGGAACATTAGAGAGGGGGAAAAAAACATATGGAGAAATATTTTTTTAGAAAAGCTAAATATGTTTAGCGTGACAGACATAAAACCACAAACGAATACTTGAAGGACTTAACCACTGCAAAGGGAGAGGAATTACATGGTGCACATGGGGGGGGGGGGGGTCTATGTAGGAATGATTTAGTCTGAATACCAGCACGTATTTTCTAAAGAGAGAACTACAGGCTCCTGTGGCTTGCCTCCCAAGGAAGAGCGTGGAAGCCCCATCAGGGGCCTTTTAAAACTGACCTGGAGTATTGCATTGGACAATGTACTATATGGGAGAAACCTCAGCTGGCAGGGAGGGGAACTGGACGAGCCAGCCAGCATCTCTAACTTAATGTCATTCTTCACATTTGTGCACCCCATCACCCACTCTAGAAGTTAAGCTATCTCTGGGCATGCCACCAAAGTAGCCACTATAGTGTATTTCATATGCCTGATTCACTTTGGACTTACAGCTGTTTACATCCACTGAAGCCACTGATGTAAAGTTGGCCTAAGTGAAGAACCAGGACCACTATTTACATCATCTTTGTATCTGGTATTTACATTTATATTTGTAGGGTTCTGTAACATGTTAAGTGATACAAAAATACCCTGTGCATTATACTATGATCAGCTGCTCCTGTGTGAGGCTGTGACTCGGGCGCTGCCAAGCACAAGCAAAAGAAAAATACTTGTCCACATGTCAGCGGCTGTTTCCAAACACATTGTTTCTGTTGTGCTGGGGCCTTAGTTAGTGACACTAGCTGTAACGCCCAAGGGTTCTTGCTGGAGATATTCTGGGTGGGTAAAGGACAAATTAAGTTTGTATCACTAATATAGTTCCCAGAATGTTGTTGTAATTTTCTTGTTTGCTGTTAATTAAAAATACTGTGCTATTTTGAGGTTGGGTTTCATGTGCACAGCCTCCCTAATGGGGCCTGCTAAAGAAACCTGGGCTTTGCAACAGACGCCCTCACCAGGCAGGAGTTGCTGAAGACGCTGTGCGCGTCGCCTGCTGCAGCGTTCCAAAAGAGTGTTTGTGCTGCTGGCAGGCAGTGTGTTGCCAGGATAGCTCACACATAATGCATTTGCACATCAAATGAAGCTGGCCTGCTCTAAGAGCATGGGAAAGGCCTGTGTGGAACGGCATGTGTCCTACTTCCTAAACATGTATATTTTACACTTTGCACTTGGTTATTGGCCAGCTTTAAAGTACTGCAAGTTCTGCTAAGCTTGTCGTTTTGCCTTTGAAGTGGAACTGTTTGGATAATGTTTCCTTTGGCCATTTATCTATGTAGCAAAGCTGGAACCAAAAACCCAGCTGTATTGGCCACTTTAAATTTAAATGTGAGAGCCTTTTAAAGTATCAAGAAAACACACACACACACACAAAATTTGACCATTTTTAAAGACCTTGTTTAGACACCGTCCTTTACCCCTGCCAATAGCCTGGTGTTATTACCAAATGTGCTTATAGCAACTCATTTCTTATGTGGCTTTTCCTGCTGTTTGGAAAAGTGCACAGCTGTGTTCAGATTTCAGACAGAAATTGAAACCAGAAAGACAGTTGTGTGCAGCACAACAAATCCACTGCCCTACAAAACTGAAACAAAACGGATTCCATTGACTCCCCCAACAAATGGAAAAGGTGGCAGTGGGTGAGCCTCCCCATGTTTTGTTTGATCCAATTGAGTCTATGAGATGGGGCTGGAATTCCATGAGAGCAGGATGTCTCATGAGGTTTCTGCTACTTCCTGCTTTGAGTTGGGCCAAAATATCACAGAAGTAGCCTCTCTATCAGTCTTTTGGCACTTTTGTTCCAGTCCCAAATGTAACCCAGCAGTACATAGTGTGGCAAATAATAATTAATAATACATAGAAAGTTAGCCATGGTTATTTGAACCTCACAAAGGTTCAGTGTAAGTTTTAGATGAAGAGAGGATGGCAGGGAATTGCAAAGCAAACATTTTATTTTCAGGAAATTACATATTGGGGACTATGACCAGAGCATTTGCATTGTATCTGTTGGGCCAGACACTGAAACTGGGGCACACAGTTAGAATGGGGCTCTTTTTTGCTTACTACATGAATAGGGTTTTTAGGGAATATTTTGATAAGACACTGATGTACAACTAACCTGGGGGAATAATCACGTTGCCAATTCTGTCTACTCTCAGACACTAAAGACACACAAAGGTCTAGCAGAGCCACCACTTAGCCTTCAGCCATATTTCTCATCAATCTTTAGCAATTATGTCCAAATATTGTTTATATCTAGCCTTGCAATCTAATTTGGGAGCAATGTATAGCGCTCTCCACAGAAGGTTACATCGCCTCTCCATTCACAGAGTTATGCCTCTAATATCATCCACATGAACATCATCTACCAGTATTGCATGGAACCTAGTACTCCAGGAGTGGCATCTGCCCCCAATGTTGCAGTTAAAAACTCTCTCTATGACAGGTCGCTGTCTGACTTTGGTTCTCCACAGGTCCTGCCCGCACTGCAGTCGCCTTCCAAGGAGAACCCTCTTTTGCCAAGCAAGCCTCCATTTTGAGAAAAGCGGCAGGAGTGCCACTGGTACCAGAGGATTAATGGGAATTTGATCTCTTCCCCCCCAGTTCCCCTGGGCTCTCAGAAGGCCTTTCCAAATCTCCCAAGTGCCCCTGCTTCAGAATGTTGTACTAGGAACTGTGCAATTGTAACCCAGCCCTCCCTCCCCTATTCAAAAAGACAGGCATTGAAGCCTATTCTTAAGCATGCCACCTCCTGCCCCCATGCCAATCAGCATGGGCTGTGGCTTGAAATCTAACATTGTGGGCCAAATGTTTTAAGATAATTTCCTATTCAGGTGCACTAGATGTCACACCTTAATACAGATAGGCTGGTTTAGGGTTGCCAGGCATCTGGTTTTCATCTGGAACGCCCTGTCAAAAAGGACCGGGCCACTAAAAGTCCAGTTGGCAGCACAGTGGGAGTTAGGTGGGGGGCGCCTGCCGGGACGGCCCTATGGGCATGGGCAGCGCACAGAGCCCCCCAGCTCCTGCCCCTAACTTCTCCGGACATGTTTCAGCCGCCTGAGGTAAGTGCTGCCCAGTCAGAGACTGCACCCTGAACTCCCTCACGCACCCTCAACCCCTTGCCCCAGGTTGGAACCCCCTCACGCACCCTAACTCCCTCTCAGAGCCCACACCCCTCACCCCCGCCCCAGCCCTGAGCCCCCTTCTGCAACCCAAAGCCCTCATCCCCAAGCGCACACCCCCAGCCGGAGCCCTCACCTCCTCCCGCAACCCAACCCCTTGCCCCAGCCTAAGCCCCCTCCTACACTCCGAACCCCTTGGTCCCAGCCCAAAGCCCCCTTCTGCACTCGAAACCCCTCATCCCCAGCCTCTCCCCGGAGCATGCACTCCCCCAGCTGGAGCCCTCGCCCCGCACCTCAACCCCCTGCCCCAGCCCAAAGTCCCCTCACGCACCTAAAACCCCTCATTTGTGGCCTCACCATGGAGCATGCACCCTCAGCCGGAGCACTCACCCCCCCCTGCACCCCACCCCAGTGAAAGTGAGTGAGGGTGGGGGAGAGTGACTGCTGGAGGGACAGGGAATGGAGAGAGTAGGGGCGGGGCCTTGGGGAAGGGCAGGCAGGGGGCGTGGCAAGGGTGTTGGGTTTTGTGTGATTAGAAAGCTGGCAACCCTAGGCTGGGTACTAGCTAGGATAAAAGACTGCGCTTGTGGGTAGTTTACATTTTAAAACAGAACATTCTGAGCTCTTCCTCAGGGTTATTTCAGTTGTGCTCTTCGGTAGACCAGCAACAAATAGTGGCATGCTCTGTTTTTACAATGTCCACTCTGGGAAGAGTAATTACCAGTTAGCCTTATAATGTGCAGCTTCAAACATTCAGGGCCCCATCCTTATTAAGACAGAACTCCTACTAAGGACTGTAGACTCTGGCCCCAAATGCTTGATGGGAACACTATAGTGCAAGTTACTAGTGGCTTGGGGATTCCATCAAGTTCAAGAGCCTTCACAGTGCCTGTATTGTGCCTGTATTTTTTTTAAAATGAGAATTAAACAAATATATTTCCCCTTGTTTCCTTTTTGTGTGTGTAATGCAGCGTCGCAGCAATAAAACAATGTCCTCCCAAATGCTGTAATCTCAGCATTTTGTAAACACAGCACAAGACTATTACTTCATCAATAGCATCAATTAATTGTAAGCAACTTCTTGACACAGTATTAAGTAACACAAATACTAATGCAGCCAGTCTGCATGCTATGATCTGAATGGTGTGCCTAGCCAGTTGGACACTCACAAAGAAAAACAAACTGATGGCTAGTTTCCCCGTACCTTGTTTTCATGGTTTCTGGGAGAAAATGGGTTTTTCCCATGTTCATTTTTAAAGATTATTTTTCTCTGTTCTGTTCAACAATTTCTTCCTCTTGTGCTCGTGCTCAACAGATACTTGCTCAGAGCCACGTTCAGTAACAACTTTAGCTAGTTTACACACTGCAACAGCACATACAAAGTTGAGCTAGTCTGGAGGCCCCAATTTTGCAAGGCACTTAGGTGCATGTTTAATCTGAAGCATGATTAAATCCATCTCTATTCAGCAAAGAATTTTAGCAGATGCTTAACTCCAGCGTGCTGACTGTCACCGCTAGCATCTTTTTCTGCCTGTTAGCCTTAGACAAAGTAGTGAGTAGAGCTGGTTGGGAATTTTTTTTGATGAAAAGTTTTTGAAGAAACATGTTGATTTGTCGAGACGGAAGCTGTTGACAAACCAGGGTTATGGTTTTGACAAATTTGAGAATTTTTTTTCAAAGTTATCCAAACTTCTTTATTCTGACTTTTTTTCAAAAGGAAAAAATTAAATTTTTCTGTTTCTAAATGGCTTTATGTTTTGAAATTTAAGCTAAAAGTTGGGGGAAAAAACCCATCAACATTGAAACAAAATGTTTTTAAATTACTGAAACTAAACACTTCATTTTTTCAGTCCATGATTATTTTCATGCTTGCTTTTCCATCCAAGTTCGAAATGGGAAAAACTTTCAAACTCTCAAAAATATTCCTGGGCCAGGCAAACCATTTCCTGCCCAGCTCTAGCGGTGAGCACCCTCCTTGGCCAGTCACCTTTGGGCAAACTGGTCAACTGCTCCTCTTTTTCCTCTGGGTTTGGGGAACTTGGAACTCAGTGAATAGACAGAACAAGGCCCGGGAACATAACAGAGCTTCCGTGAAGAGAGTTTCAGTTCACTAGAGTTCAGTAAACCAGGGTTTTACTCCTCTAAAAATTCACACATTAATACACTGGAAATGACTGTTCTAGCTTGCCATTTTTTTCCAGTTATAGCTATCAAGCTTCATACGTTGTCATCTATCCTTGCCAGGAAATTAGACAGTGGTGAAGGTGCTACAGTTACAACACATCGTTCAAAAATATTGTTGTAACCTTTAAAAATAACCACCCACAAGATGGGCTAAATCTCCACATACAATCCAACTTTTCCCTGTTTTTGAAGGTGATTAAAGTGCTGGAAGACATGCTTGTTTACATTAGCTTGAGTCACACACCATCTTCTTACTGATGTCATTAGCTGAGCAATGTGCAGATGCTGCTAATTCAGTGAAGAACCTGATGAATCAAATTCAACCTGAAGAGTATTTATGAAAACATTTCCCTTTATATTAGAACCCAAGCTGCACAACCTAGATCTAGGTCCAAAATTTCCACAGTTTGAGAGTGTTCAGACCTGGGGAATTTGATTCAGCCAACCATCTGTGTAAGGCCCATTCATGAAGTCCAGATCTGGATTGGAAGTTTCCCCAGTATTCAAGGGTGTGCAGATCCTGAGGTGGGCCCTTCTCTAGATAGTGTGGCATGTGATTACACAAATATTCTTATCGCTGTCCAGAAAGAGAAGTAACAGAACTAATTAACCAAGTTTACTAGCACAGAAGCAGTCAACACTATGAAGCAAATGCAACACTATGAAGCAATTTATTTGATAGTATCTCTGTCTATGTTTTATGCTCCCATGGCCTTCAGAGCATACAAAATACGTGAATTAGCTATGGTATTATTTGTATTAGGGTTGTGCCTAATGGCCCACCAAAGACTAGGCCCCACTGTGCTAGGTGCTCTAAAACATAGTAGAAATAGTCCATGCATTGAAGAGCGTATAAGCTAAATTGGCAAGCCAGAAAAAGGGTAGGAAAAAGGAAATATTATTACCCCCATTTTACAGATGGGAAACTAAGGCCCAGCTCCTCAAAGGTATTTAGGCACCTAACTCCCTTTGAAATCCATAGCAGTTAGGGCTGGTCTACACTACACAAGTAGGTTGACATAAGGCTGCTTACGTCAACCTAATTATGTCAGTGTCTACACTACTGCCTTCCTCCCACCAATCATGGGCAGTGGGTATAATAGGCATCCTGGTTCTGCCACTGGATGCCCAGTTGTGGGTTTGGTGGGGAAGTTTTGCTTTATTATGCCTTATTCAGGTTGCGGGGTAACTGAGGAGGCAGTATCCGCTACTCAGCTTCCTGGCAGGGCTGGCCTTACCATGAGGCGAACTGAGGCGGCCGCCTCAGGTGCCAGAATGTGGGAGGGCGCCACGAGGACCCAGAGTGTAGAAAATTGTGTCTGCTACTGGTGCATATGTATTCTCTCTGCTCTAGATGCACAGAGAGGGTGGAGTGCTGTGCTGGAGGAAGGAGGGCACAAGAGACATAACAGGCAGGCAGGAGAAAAGGTGAGAGGGAATAACAGAAAGCAGCAGGAGCTGCAGGGTGAGAGAGGAGGCGGAACCTCTTATGTACCTCTCTAGCATCCTCAGGAGCCTGGACTGATTAACACCAGCTTCTCAGGGAGCTTCCTGTTTCCTGCTGCTTCCCTGAACCCATTTGAGGAGAACAGGCAGTCAACTGAAGTAGTAGGAGCCAGTTAGGCCATTAAGACGCTGATATCTTCCCTCACTCAGGCCCTGCTACCAGCCTGCTTATTTGTCCCCTTCAACTGAGTGTTGAGAGCCACTATAGCTGGCATAGAACAGCAATCATGAGTGAAAGAAGAAAACGTCCCTCTGGGGCAGCATTCAGAAAAAGAAAGAAAACAAAGGAAGCTTTTCTATCTAAGCAGGAAGGAGCTCTCCTGAGATACATAGACACAACTGTTCACGGTGAGCCTTCCGGCCCCAGTGAGGATGTGAGTAGTGAGGAGATGCCTGATCTTCCAGTTAGTCAGAGTGCAGGTGACCCGGCAGCTACTGCAGCATCCATATTTCCATCTCAAATGGATGCAACCATGCACATTTCTGAAGAAAAGTGTAGATCAGAGAAGAGTGAGGTGAAGGCACGAGAAACAGCTGCTGCTGAGTTTAGTTCCTTAGGTCTTGATGATCCAGGACTGTGGACCCACTTGAGCAGTAGCCTGAGGGACTTCCTTGTACTGTATGGGCCACAGCAAGTGAAAAACTTCATGTTCCCCAAAGACAATGAAAATAGAAGTTTCCATCCAACACATTACTAGTGTGAAATCCCCAATGGTGACAAAGTGGATAGGCCATGGCTTATGTACTCAAAAACCCAGAATGCTGCATACTGTTTTTGTTGCAAACTCTTCCAGTCTAATGTTCCAGCCACATTTGGTTCTATGGGAACAAAGGACTGGAAAAATCTGGCTAGAAATCTGGCATGCCATGAGAAGATAGCAAATCACCAGAGAGCATTCCATAGATGGAAAGAGCTGAGATGAGACTACGGTTAAAGGCCACCATAGATGATCAGCATCAAGAGAAGATTGCATCAGAGTCTCTTTACTGGCAAAATGTTCTGAAAAGGCTCATTGCCATTGTGAGAATGCTTGCTACCCAAAACCTAGCACTGCGTGGCACTTCAGATCAGCTGGATGTGCCAAACAATGGAAACTTCCTTAAAATTGTGGAGTTGATGGCTGAGTTTGATGCTGTACTCCAGAAGCATCTAAGAGGCACCACCCAAGAAATGTACACACACCACTACCTTAGAAAAACAATTCAAAATGAGATCATACAGTTACTGGCAACAAAAGCCAAACAGAAGATTGTGGCAGATCTGAAGTCAGCAAGATATTACTCTGTTATTCTGGACTGCACACCTGACGTCAGCCATATGGAACGAATGACTTTAATGGTGCGTTTTGTAACAACAACAGAACCTAGTGAAAATGTCCCTGCAATGGTGACTGTCAGAGAGCATTTTCTAGAATTTATTGACATTGATGATACTACAGGAGCTGGTATGACAAATGTGCTTCTTAGAAAGCTGGAAGATATGGGAATTGCAATAGCTGACATGAGAGGTCAGGGCTACAATAATGGTGCCAACATGAGAGGAAAGAACAGAGGAGTGCAGACATGGATCCGAGAGTTAAACCCTCGAGCTTTTTTGTCCCATGCAGTTCTCATTCATTGAACTTGGTGGTCAGTGATGCAGCATCAGCTTCTAGCGAGGCTGCTGAATTTTTTAATGTAATTCAAAGTATGTATTCTTCTCTGCATCAACTCATAGATGGCAAATTTTGAAGCAACATCTGGGAACATCCTCTTTGACACTGAAACTACTGAGTGCCACACGATGGGAAAGTTGAGTGGAGGCGATAAAGCCTATCAAACAACAAATTGGGAAGTTAGATGATGCCATAGTTGCCATTATGTGGTGACTGTAAGTCAGTCTAATATAGGGCGACTTACCTTTCTAGTGTAGACATGTCCTTAGTCACCTAAATATATTTGAGGATCTGGGCCAGAGAGATTAAGTAATTTACCCAAGGTTACATAGGGAGTCTATGGCAAAACCAGGAGCTGAACTCTGCTTCCCTGATTCCTCAGTCAGTGCATTCACCACAAGATCATTCCTCCTCTCTGATAACCAGCTGGACAGACTGAGGTTTAAGTCTATTTTAAGACAAAGTATATCCAATACACATGCATGCTCACGTACACTCCTCCTCACCCCCCCACCCCCCGATCCCGCAGTCATTGCACCTGGAAATACTATAGACGTAAGTGGGAATTTCATGTGCCTGAAAAACTGCAAGAGCAGACTAAAAAGTTTTCATTTTTGACACACCAAGTGGGGAAAAACTGCTTGTAACACTTTAAGACTAAAGACTATTTAAGATATTGTGTTTGATACTCAAGTAAGTAATGGCCTGAAAACAAATCCCTACTAGTAGCCACAGCAGCTATTCATTTCTACATATTAATACTCAATACAGGATCTCTTAGCTAATAAATAATACCATGAAGCTTCACCAGGGCCTGGTTTTGGCCAAATTATCTTTTCAGCACTTGTATCAATTTACTGCAGTTTAGTTCAGTTGTTTCCTGTTTCTCAGAAGCCAATTGGCTTGTTCCTTAGTTGGACGTGACAGCAATTTAAAAATAACATATTTTGTTTTTGTTTTACACATATACACCCATATTTTGGCCACAATTTTTAAACGTGAGTGCATAAAATTAGGTACCTAACCCCCATTTGCACACCTAAATCAGTGGCTTGATTTTCAGAGGCATAGGGCATCGTTAGCCCCACATTGATTTTAGTGGGAACTGCAGATGTTCAACACCTCTGAAAGTCAAACCCCTTATTTGGATGCCTAAATAGTGGCTAAGAGCCTCAATGCAAGAAAGCACTTAAGCATGTGCTTAACTTTAAGCACATGCTTAATTCCCTTTGATTTTAAATAGGGATGCTTTTCTGAAACGGGTCCTAGGCGCCTGACTTTAGGCACCCTATTGTGTAAATTTTGGCCTTAGGCTAGATTCATTCTGATTACTTACAATGCTTCTCTTCTTTGGTCAAGAGCATTTTATCATAGAAACTTTCAAATAATAGTTTGCTACAGCTTCCTGGGTCATTCTAAACTACAACTGAACTAATCTCATTACTACTCCCAGTGTGAATCTTGAGGCATTTCAGGAAAGCCACAAGATTCCAATTTTATGCTGGCCCCAGGACAGAGGAACAGGAAGAACTAACTGCAGGACTATGCACTCTCTTTATTACGTTTGTAATGGTTAATCTAACAAACTGCATTCTTTTAAAGGAAAAAGAACCATTGATGGAAGTTCTATACAATATATATGTTATAGACTGAAAAGGTACATATCTCTCTATATATGGAAACTTCTGTTGTTGAAAGATAACGTAATTTATACAACAATTAGGCTCCAAAAATGTGTAGAATAACTTTATTTAAAAAGCCTTGTTGAAATACTTCTGATTGGCTGCTTTGGTGGATTAGGCCAATATTAACAGTGCACACAGGTCCCCTTGCACATGCCTTGGTGCAAATACTCCATTTGCACACAGTCTTTGGCACTTAGGCTAGGTCTACACTACGGGGGTGGGGAGGAGTCGACCTAAAATAGGCAACTTCAGCTACGTGAATAGCGTAGCTGAAGTTGCGTATTTTAGGTCGACTTACCTGGCTGTGAGGACGGCGGCGAGTCGACCGCTGCTGCGCCGCCGTCGACTCCGCTTCCACCTCTTGCCGTGGTGGATTTCCAGAGTCGGCGGCAGAGCGATCAGGGATCAATTTTATCGCGTCTTCACTAGACGCAATAAGTCGATCCCCAATAGATCGATTGCTACCCGCCTATCCGGTGGGTAGTGAAGACGTGCCCAGACACTGCAGTGCTGAGCATTGCAATACTTAACTCCTAGGCACCCTGCTGCCCAATGGAATTCACAGCCCTGAGTTAGGCACCCGGTTAGGCACCCATGCACTGTCTGGAGAGAGTTAGGTGCCTGAGTAAAGGATTCACAGAAGGCAGCAAGCTGAGCAGAGAGCTGCCTAAGCTAGCCTGAGGTGATATGCAGAGGCAAGGGGTGGAGCTTAGGGCAGAGCTCCTCAAAGGTACGCAAGGTGCCTAACTCCCATTGATCTGAGTCTTAGGTACCTGCCTGACAGGCCGGAGGCATGCACCTATCTCTCTGTTTGGGATTCTCAGCTGTGAACCCTCCTCTGGAGTTAGGCACCTAAGACAAGTCACCCTTTTCTCATGAAAATCAGAGAGAGTGAGGGAAAGACTCCTACTCTGGGAGAGGCAACAGCCCTTTCACTTACATACCTGTCTTTCCTGCCTCCTTGTTTTGTACAACTGAGCAGCCTCCTGGGATCCATAACTGCACGGCAAATCCCAAAGGTTCTTGTACTTCTGAGACTGCTCCAGAACCAACAATGGTTTTAAAATCAATAGATGCTAATGATATTTTTTAACTTATGGTACTCGTAATACACACAGATAAAGGCAGCCAGGAAGATGGTGCAAGGCTATTGTGGAAACTCTTTTCCTTTGTCCCAGAAGACCTAAGAGCAGTGTTTCTCAAACTGGGGTCGCTGCTTGTGTAGGGAAAGCCCCTGGCGGGCCTGGCCAGTTTGTTTACCTGCTCCATCTGCAAGTCCGGCCAATCGCAGCTCCCACTGGCCGCGGTTCGCTGCTCCGAGCCAATGGGGGCTGCTGGAAGCGTCTCGGGCCGAGGGACATACTGGCCGCCGCTTCCAGCAGCTCCCATTGGCCTGTAGTGGCGAACCGCGGCCAGTGGGAGCCGCGATTGGCCAGACCTGCAGACGGGGCAGGTAAACAAACCGGCCCGGCCCGCCAGGGGCTTTCCCTACACAAACAGTGACCCCAGTTTGAGAAACACTGCCTAAGAGGTACTGAATATATCATGGAAGTGCTTAACTTCTGAGGGGACTTTTAGGGAAACTGAGCAAGGCATGATATTTTTCGCTCCCCCTTTTATTCTTTATAACCTTTGTACTGACCCATTCCATACCCCCTCCTCCCGCCCCCACTTCTATAGGGTGACCAGATGTCCCAATTTTTTATGGACAATCCCGATATTTGGGGCTTTTTTTTTATATGGGCTCCTATTACCCCCCCACCCCCGTCCCAATTTTTCACACTTGCTATCTGGTCACCCTACTTCTATCTCAACTTGAAGGCCACCCAGCAACAGGAGCCTCTATAGTGACCATTGTCAAAGCTACCTGGCTATTAATGGAAAAGGTTATGTGGCATGCGGCAGCTGTAGCTAATCTGAGCTGGCAATGTTTGATAGTTTTGCTGTATAACTGTTTACACTTAAAAGTAGAAAAGAGTCACACTAGTCAGGGAAATGCCTATTTCCATATAAAATATTATTCATAGGAAACAGTATATAATAGTTCTCTTTGACTAGCCTGGCAAATGACATCAGAAAGGTTAAATAGTGGCATCCAGACTCAAGCATTTAATATAGAATGAATAATGTGTTCATGGCGTTTGAAAATAAAGCTATAGTTTTATAAAGATACATAGAGCAAACACATACACCCGGATTGTCTGGGTGTCTCTTTAAAGCCTGGACATTCACTATCCCCCCGCTTCTGACAGCACTCAGACCAAAGCCCATGTGAATAAACTTTTATGTGAAATTTCTCTGTTATATCCATTCTATTCCTAGTGACTGGTGAGTTTGTGATTTCATCAAAGAATTGTTTATGATTCATTCTTTCTAAGCTCTTGCTGCTTATTCCTTTTGGTTCCCTGATCACCTAGGCACCAGTAGTGAAATTCACCCCACTCACACAAAGGATGCAGGGTTATGTGTTTGAAATGCAGGTGGTGAAATGAAGAACTCCAACCCAGGATCATAACAAGGGGCTGCCAGTTAGCCTCCTTTCTCACACTTATGGACAGGAATAGCAGATGCAAACCCTCCTTGCTGGTTTTGTGAGATATTGGAGCCACAAGATCCACACAGATGGGGGGGTGGTTGTAGCCTCTCCCCTATGACCTTCCATACTGACCCCACATAGGTTGGCATGGAGACAATTTCCATGGCAATGCAGGGATCCCCCAACCCCCATCTAGCCAACCCCTGACCTCATACAGTAACTCATTCTGATATATGGCTGCCTTTTATGCTTATTGTTCTACTCCTTCTCTATTTCTAAAGCCAATCCTTTTTTACTCTGATATATTAAGCAAACTCCACGAAGCCACATTAGATGGTTCTAGTTCCTTGCGTTTTCTTTCTTCAGTGCAATTATTATCTGTTGCAGTTGGTACCTTTTAAGATGATCCAACCTCCTCCACAACTGGAATGACATGCTTCAGCCAGCCATTGAAAGATGCAAACAAGTGATGAAATACAAGCTGTGCTGTTCCCCACAGCAGAGGGCATCCCCTCAGCCATGCTTCCAACCCTTCTCTGCCCAAGGAGAACAATTCATAAGGTCAATCCTTATTTCCCTTGTTTCCCATGAGGCAATACACAGTTCATTCCATAGACCAAATCAATTTCCTATTTTCTCTAGTGTCTATATTCATATCAAAACAGAGTATGCTCAAAGAAATAATTCTATATTTTAACACATTAACTAGCTGCAACATCATTTGCAAGAGCTGAAAAGCTATATGCTTACCGTTAAAATAGCTTGGCTTTATTCGAAGGATTTGCAATTGTTACTATATAGATCACCAATGCTAAACTTATGTGTGATTTTCCAAATGCATTAATCTCAATTGCTTTCTAATTATTTCCAGAGAACATTTTGGCAGCTCCCATCCAAATCTATACCTCCAAATTTCTTTTAACTATAAGAGAAATAACTACCCAGGGACAAATTTTATCTCAGAGTTTTGACCCTTGAAAACTTTGCTGAAAGTAGAGTATATTCTTTTTTTGAGCAGTTATAGCATTTAGTTATAGCATTCCAAAGGGTTTGTGCAATAATGGTGCTTTAAAATAACCTATAACAAATCAGGTTTCCTTACATGATCATTGCCTGACCATTAATATCTGGAGGTGGGCTTTTTAAATTATATACATATTATTATTTTGATTGGAGATCAAAGAGCCAAATACTAATCTGTGAGTTAGCCTCTCGGTATGATTTGGACTCATGGTAGTGCATTATAAAAGGGCCAGGGATTATTTTTTCATTAACAGTAGCACAGGTATTACGGTGCAATGGATACTTCACAAGCACAAATAGTCATCATTAGTGGATAATGCACTGACAATAGTGGGAAGTCTGAAATGAGGCTGACGGAAGCTGAAAATACCCCATGAATGCAGTGATGTGCAGAAAGCCACTAGCACCTGTGAACAGACTATTTTGGCTTACTAATTCTGATCTCCTCCGAATACCAACTAACTGATAAATACCTGTCAGGGATGGTCTAGATAATACTTAGTCCTGCCATGAGTGCAGGGGGCTGGATTAGAAGACCTCCTAAGGTCCCTTTTATGATTCTATGAACTTCTCAGTAGAAATGATGGGATAGCAACATTAGGAATGGGGTGTCCAAATCTGAGAAATTATGAACCAACCTGAACTTCTGCTCAAAGCTTGAACTACACTCAACCTTATTTAAGGTCTTAATAGTCCAGCCCATTCCTTCAAAGTCACCTCCTAGTTTAAAGCAGAGCAGGGAGTAGAATGATTAAAATGGTGGGATAAAGGACACTTGTGATGTTTAGTCCAAACAACCAGAAACCTTGTGAGGAAAGCCAGTTCTTTGGGAGATTCCAAGCCCGTTCTGCAGACCAAAGAGGATGGATAAGCATCCAAACTTTTCAGGGCTTACCCCAACTTAGCTTACCCCCACCCTAACTTAGCCCAACAGCTGAGCTTTTGGGACTTCACTTATCATTAATCAGAAGGCAAGATTTAAAATCACAACCTGTTGTAATCAGATCAGGATGCTTGCCTAATGAACTCCCACAGAAACTAAGGACCATCATAACCCTCATCACCTTCTGTGCTAAGTGCAAGGCATATTTCTTTCACCCTGCCCTCTCTACATCATAAAGCAATGTGTGCATAGAAAATAAAACAAAAATTCCAAAATAAAATCGCTCCACTGCACACACTTCTCCCTCTGGGGAGAGGATCAGAAAACAAACACAACACAGATGTTCAATTACCTTGCTTAACGCACTTGTGGAAGGTGCTCAGATACTGCAGTGATGAGGATAGTATAAGAACCTGTACAGAACAGTTTGCAAGATGGCTTTTTACAACAACAAAACCAAGGTAAACTGTTGCTGCTATTGTAAGAATATGTAGCACTCTCCAAAGCAGAACCACAAACATCTGCAGAGTTACAGAGGGTTTTTTGTAACATCTTGGACTGGGCTGTATCTGAATTGTGCCTCTACTATACACAAAATACAGCACATCCGTTTGTCTGGTAAATGATGTAGCTATTTCGCTGTGTGATTTGACATACAGACATTTTATCTGTTTGTTCTTTTTCCACATCATTCCACAGTTTCTGCTGGAATTAAGAACAATAAGACAGAACCGCCAGTAGATAACATTCATATTTCCAGAGATCTATTCCACAATAAATGAGTCTATTGATATTTAGGAAAGCAGGCAATATTGGTAAAATAACTTTCAAAAAATCTTGAGGGGGGAAAAAAGACACCCAAAAAAAAGGCCCTTCAATTTTTCTGAGCTGGGCGGAACAAATGTTTGACTGAAAAGCTTCAAGTCCAGCTGGGAGAAGGCCAAGACTAATTTAACCTTTGGTCAAATGGTTGGGAGTTAGCTAGTTTCCTTTTTCCTCTTACATCACTCCCAGAGATTTAGACAAAAATAATATGGCCCTGATTACATGACATTACAGGCTCTCAAAATGCACCAGGGAGGATAGTGCTGAAACCCCTTGGAGACAAATTAATCCCAGCAAAGCAACAGCTGTAAGATTGATATAAACAGGGAAACCAACTACAATATCTACAGCAGGTACTTGTAGGATTTTAGTACAAATTATAAAAGGTGCTAAACAAAAAGAGCTTTATTGTAACAGTTCCAACAGTCTTGAATCATCATTTTAAAAGATTCTGTTATCACAGAGCCAATGTTGTGTGTAATTGCTGTTAAGCACTATAATAACTCAGTACACGCTTTTAAAAAGTTAAAGTACACTCGAGTGTAAATTGATTTATCTCAATTTAAGAAAACCTTGGTAATCAGCAAATACATAATCTGCAGTTTTTTAAATGCCCTGGAACTGATCACCATTTCTGTCATTGTCTGCCTCGTACACCCAGTATGATAGATCAGGTGTCATGCACCTGTTTACGCTGTGTAATATAACTGACTTTGAATACCCTATTGGAGAGAACCAGTGTTGCCGTGTTTCAAGAAACTGCAGTCAGGAGCTCTCAAGGGGCCTATTGTAGAACTTTTATGCATCATTTACAGTTGAAAACAATCAAAATGTTTCCTATTCAGGGAAAATAGAACCCTCCCTTCCCCTGTTTTTCATTCACTTTATAAATATGAATCTCTGTCCTAACACTCATGCTATTCTCTCTTACTATAATATTACATTTGTTACACCCAAAAGTCTTATTTCAGGAAGATATGAATTGACATGAGTCACTCCATTTACACACTGCTCTCTATAACTAGTCATTTGCCTCATAATGCTCCATCTTTGTGTTTCTTGGATTCTCATTTCAGTGATACGCCGTAGTGTGGGCTCTCAGGATCACCTTCCTAAAAGGTGGCCAAAAAACGAATGGCAAAATTGAGCCAATTATTCTGACTCTAACAGCGTTCTCTTCACTGGAGATGGCTGAATCATCCTTGAGCGATAACATACTTGTTGCCCATCTCTGTACCTTTTCCGATTCTAATATAGTTAAATGTCCCTCATTTCAAGGCACAGCCACACCACTTTGGTGTCAGCTCACTTTTATGGTGGGAAGTCACTGACACTGGAAATAAAGAATCATGGCACTGAGGTTGCAGTTATTTCCACTGAAGGGGTGAATCCCACAGCATTCCTCCATGACTTTTTTTTTTTGATGCCCCTCATTTTAGGTCTTTGTCATACACTGTGTCTCACATTTGGGCATTGGTAGGTGAGAGGTATGCTGGTAGATGTGTATGGTTTCTGTAACCAGAGAGTTAAGACAAAGGTGAAAATCCTGGCTCTATTCAAGTCAGTGACAAAACTCCCATTGTCTTCAGTAGGGTTTGGATTTCACCCAAGATCCCTGCCCCAAAGAGCTAACAATCTAAATTGCACACAGCAAGAAGGGACTCTGGGAACCCAAAAACAGACAAGGTTACAGAGGAAAGGAAGGAGGACTACCCAGAATGAGTGCATGGGATTATTTAGGTGGCACAGTAATGCAGCATATTAATTCTTTTTAAAATGCAGGTTTTACTTTATTTTGCTTTTGAAAGGGCAATAGGGAACAGCTGTAGAAGAAGATAGGTTTTTGAGGTAGGATTTGAAGGAAATATACATAAAGTTGTGAAACAGATATCCAACAGCCATACAGATCAATACAAGAGAAAGAGGAAAAGGCCTGGATCAGTCCATGAGCAGCAATGTGATACAGTTCTAGCACATTTTCCCAGTGCAGGCAGGGTTTTTAATCTGAAAACTGTTTTCAGCCATGTTATAAAACTACCCTAACCTCTATAGACACGCTGTACCACAGTTTGGCCAGCATGGTTCTCAGGAAAACAAAAAACAGCTATCCAAATTGATTATGGAAACCAGGCTATTAACACACTAGCTACAATGACAAATAAATATGGCTGTAGCTAGCATGGTTCTGATCCCAGTGCAGAGGCTGTAAGCTTCATTACATTTAATTACGTCTGGCTTTAACTCAAGGGCTACTTTAAAGCAAGGATGGCTCCTACTAAATAAAATTACTTTTCGCCTGAAACTTGTATGGAAAAGTAAGGGGCCAGTGAGGATGGCTACTAAACCAGGATGGATGGCATTAATTAAAAGCTGTAGGCTAAAGGTGTTGCTGCTAACTAGAAGTGATTACTAACTGAGAGCAGGTTGTAAATTAAGCTATATGGTATCTGACCTTCATATGTTCTGATGGAAAGATCCTCATGCACTGCTCAAATCCCTTCTCCTTTCTTTCATCTCAATATTTTCTGGTTGGGTGGAATGTTATGTAAGGGCCCTTCCCTTTGCAGAAGTTGCACTCAGGCGGACATTTATTTTTTCCGGTGGGTTTGCCCCCATAGCAGGCTGGGCGTAGGGAAGTGAACATGTGGTATTCAGGAAAAAGAGCCTTCATCAGAACAAAGTGTGCCCTGAGACATGGGCAGGGTTTGGGTGACTATATTTGAACATAGATGATGGAAGAAACCCTCTCCTACAAAGGTCATAGTATATCTAGATCCTGAACATACCCAGACTACGGACATGATTGCTCTGATTAAGCAGAAAAACCACCATAGAAATTACCCTCCATAAAACACAGCATTGTATCAAGACTAGTAAATTATTTGATTTTGGGCAAACCAGCTTCCCAGTAGAAGAGCTGAGGTATCAGAATCAGACATGGGTGACTTAGAGCAGATAACATCAGAACTGACCAGAAATTTGCCCAAACCTTCCTACAGGTTTTTCTAATCTTTGTTGTGTTTCTGGATCTCAGTTATATTCAGCATCTGCTCTCTCTGTTTGACCACTATCCAAATATTTGTTCTGTGCACTTAATTTCATTTACTTTCATTTCACAATCTATACTGATTCATTTTTTCATTCTTTGATTCCCCCTCACTAGGGTTTTCATCTCTCTATTTTTTTGTCTCCTGCTTATTTCTCTCTCTCCTTATTGTCTCGCCCTAAATTTCCCTTCCCCATTTCCCTCTTGCCTTCCTGTCATCATTTGTTTGCTATCACCCTGCTTTTCTGCTGGCTGACATTGGAAATATTTCAGGAATTTTTAATTGAGAATACCATGAGAACTGTTATCTTAGCATTTTCACTAGTGAGAGTGTGCTCCTTGGTTTGATGACGATGACAGACCAAGCTTGGAACTTGCAGGGTTAGAACTCTTCCCTGAGCCCACTGGCCAACTGTGAATCCAGAGTGGTAAGCTACAGTGTGGAATGTGAGAAAGGAAGTGGGGCCCATGGGGAACATGGAGGGAGGGGGAGATGTGTACTGAGAAACCTAAAATTCCGCTAAATAAAAATGAGTAAAGGAGAAACTGAAATTTGAGAGAAAGGCAGGATGAAGACCCAGCTGGAGGATGAGGGAGGGGGTAAGGAGAAGGGAAAAAAACCCATATACCTAGCAAACCATCCCACCGACTCCATGCACGCTAATTTTTCTCTGTAAAAGACCCTGCGCAGATGCAGAATAGCAAAAATATCAGCCCCTCTTATTATTCATTTGCTCTGCGTTGTAGTAAGAAAAAAATCCTCAGTCACCTTATATAGAAATTAGAAGCTCATTTGTCTGCTGGGTTGTGCCCCCAAACTAACCATTATTTTATTCCTTGGGGTAATGGGTCATCTTTAAATCAACACCTGCTAACCTATGGTTACCAAGTGATGGGGCAAAGACAGAGAAGGGCAGTTATGGAAGCCAACTCTGGTGGCACTTCAAAGTGATGTCACTATATACCAAAGCAAATTCATCACAGGCCTAAGAAAGACAGATAAAAACAAATAAATGACCACATGGCTTTTTTCAGGGGCCTCGAGATGGCTCTGTCAAAAAGCATATAAGCCAATCAGGGCCATTACAGGCACTGTACAAACACACAGTAAGAGACACTCCCTGTCTTGAAGAGCTTGCAGTCTAAATAGATAAGCTGGACAAAGGGTTGGAGAAGAAACAGGTAAAGAGAAGTGGAGTGACTTGCCCAGAGTCACGCAGAAGGTCAGCGGCGGAGCTGGGACTAGAATCCAGGACTCTGATTCTCTGCTTTACAGCTGCAATGATTTGAATGAAAGGGAAGGATCCGGCACAATGGCAGCCCTTACCCCAGTGGCGGGAGCTTTCACTAGGACAGTGAGGTGTCCCACGGTGATTGGTCTCTTCTGTGCTCCTGCAGATGGCCCTTCACCCACACACCATGTTGTGTCATTACAGTTCATACATGACATGCCCCATTCTCTACGTACCTCATGATACATAGACAATGAGCAGGATCAGGCTCTTTTCCTGAACTTTGCTCAGCTGATCCAGAATACAGAATAGTTCTGATTGCCCTCATTCTTTTTTCCCCTTTTACTTTCAATTTCTCCACTGGCTTTAATTAAGTTTGCGGGGTCTGAAGAGCCAGAATTGTCAGGCTGTTATAGAAGAAGGTGACCTTGATTACCAAGTAAGTTCCCCAGAGCTCTCTCAGCCCTTAGCATATCACAACAATTTCTGCGTCACATTCCCCACAAATTACTGCAACCTGTTTGCCAAAATACCCCATTCAAGTACCTACAACCTTGTTATCTCATTATCAAGCTACTAACCATAATTGTTTGGGAAAAAAATGATTTCTGCCTGGAGATGCAACTTTATTAACCACTTCCCAGTGCAGAAGTATAAACAGTGACTGTGCACCTGTAATTCATATGGCAAAGCAGGATAACTGTGCTTGCATAACACAACAGCACGCACTGTGCTGAACAGCAATAGAATAAAAGCATTCTAAATATTAATAATGGTTAAAATCATATTTAAACCCTATTACCTGCTGACTTAAGATATGACGGTGGTATCTCTAAATGCTGGATAGCATCAGAGTGCAAATACACATCAGGATGAGGCTCAAGGAGGAAGCCTGGGATATAGTCACCACCTACATTGCTAAAGGACATTAAAAATCAGTATTATGAACTTAAAGTCATTCTGGCAGTGTATAGGCAACCATTCCAAAGAATGCAGAGTGGGTATAATATGATCACAGCTCACAACCGCAAAGGCTGGTGATGATGTTGCAAGGATTTCACAAGATAAGTAAGGGTGCAGTCTGTACAATTGGGAAACACACACTGATACAATGTCTGACAGATGGTTTTGCATGGTAAGAGCATGGTCAAAAGCAGTGACAAACTTCTAAGAATGACTCACTACAACCAAACCCCCACATTAAAGAAGACACATAGCATTAGCATCTTCATAATGAAAATTTTCCTTGCTAGAAAGGCTTCTGTTTCCCAGGATTGACGTGGAGTAGCACTGAGATGTTCAGCTGGCAACAACAAGCTTTCCTCTGGGTAGCATGCAGGTTCTACTGGGCAAGAGTTACACACCTGTGTATTATCAGAGTACTTATAAGACTTCAAGGTAAAGAAGTGATCTTCACCACTGATTGACTCCTGTCTTCAAGGTATGAAGGTCAATAGCATCAAAATCTACAAAGAGGTCCACCATGACGAAGATGGCCAACAGGCTCTTATCTAACACTAAAATGATATCTTTTTAAACACTGTCAAGAATGGTCACAATTTCTGGGAACCATGTCAAACACAACCAAGGGGAGGCACTCCATAAAGAGCCTGCATGTCTTTCAGTCACACATTTCAGAGAGTCTATGCCAAAGCTGTTCATCCTTATGCACAAAGAATGCAACAAAACTCATGGCAGCAATCAACTGAAGATACAACTTGAGTCCGACAGCCAAGGTTAACTGGACTGTATCAAAAGTTCAGATGGCTGATTCTTTACAGTGTCTGCAGCCCCTGGGTCTCAATCATACCCCTTCAAACATGCCAAAATAAAGTCCTCATATGGAAGTGGCACCTTACACATCCTTCTCCTCTCCATTCCTCCTCTCAATTGCTTTAACTTCCACTGATGACCATTAAACCTTGGTGACCACAGGGCACAAGAAAGAGATGGGAATGGTGAAAGACACTAAAGAATCTCTTTGGACAGCTGATAATACCCACGCTGGGAAAGGAGTTAGATGTGACTCAAAATCAATAGTGAGACCACAAAACCATTTCATTATTAGCATCTGAGTCTTTGAAGTAATGGATGAACTCTGACGTAGATATAAAAGTTGAACAGCTCCTGCAGATACCTTAGAAAGTACTTGGCAAACACAGTTTAGCAAATAAGGCAAATGTAGACAGGTTTGGAAACAGATTTGCTAATAATAGTTTCCATTGTAACTGTTCAACCACAGTCAGTACTGGCAATAAACCTTTCAGGACACATCTCACACAGAGAAACAAACTTTTGCTATTTCAATGCATTATTTGAAAATGTTTTTCAAATTAAATTGGCTAAAGGACAAAGTATGTCCCTGTCCATACTTAGGGCAGAACTGTGCTAAAGTTATGTCTCCTCTCCCCTACCCCTGCCTCCTCTCCATAGAGAATATGGGTCTGTCACAGGTCTCAGCTTGAGTCTGGCTCTATAGCTCAAGCTGTAGAGACTCATCTCTCTAACTCAGTAGGGTCCCTAGCTCAGTCAGTATCAGTTGGCATGGTGGCCGTCATGTAAGTGGGGGCTCAGCCTGAATTCATACTGCTGTTGGCCTCAGATGCTTAGAAAGAGCTTCCTCTCTTTAGAGGAAATAGGTAACCAATTGCATAAAGGAGGCAAGTCTGTTACAGCTTCAAGCTACAGAGCCTGGCCTTTCAGCTCAAGCTGAAGAAACATGCTTTCCACTCTGGAGGTTCCTGGTGTGCTGACCAAGATGGCAGCTCGCACACTACAAGTAACCTAGTGGTTCCTGGCAGCACTCTCTAGCACAGTTTCTCAGAAATAGGTTCACCAAACCATCCTAAAAGACCACAGACTTCATGCTAGGCACCCTACAACATGGTTCCATACTGTGGATCTCAGACAGACAATATATGCCTACACTGAACAGGGAAGCTTTGCTAGAACCCTGCTAAGCAACTATCATATTTAAACATACATGTTGCCAGCAGTTTTGCTTCCCTCATGGGCACAATCTCTCTTCCACTAATCTGGAGTCAAAAGAGTACAGAGTGACTTTATTACCAGGTCTTGAGGAATAATTCTGAGTTTGAAAAACAGAAAACCAATTCCATAGCCAAGATCAGACTATACTTAGAGATGTCATCTACTCATTAATCTTATTCAGAGAGCTCAAGCAGAAGTCCCTGGACAATTGATACAGATTTGAAGCGAAGAGGCCACCTCAGTGCTGTCTCAGGTAAGTTATCTTTTCATTTTGCCTGGTGCCTTTATCTCTTGACGCTATCTGTGTGTGGAGCTGGGGAGTGGGGAGGGGGTCAGGCTCTTCCCACAAGGATTTTGTGCAGAGACAAATAAAGGGGGTTGACAGGATTTTTCAGCTAAACATTCTTGATTATCTCCTAGTGTTAGGTCCCAAACATTATCTTCCTTGTGCAATATGTCGATATGTTTGACATCTGTAACAAAAATATGGTCAGACCTATGTAGATTACATTTCAGAAAGTCATTTTTTAAAACATCTGTTTAGAAGTGTTACGGCCCTGCTGAAAAACCTCACACAGAAGTGGGCAGCATGCCATATTCCAAACAATGGAATTTACAAACATCCTCTCAGGACATCCTTAAGTAAAATTCCCAAAGAAGAATGAATCAACTGCACTTACCTAAACGCATGTTGGTAGCGGCAGGTATGATAAGAAAGTCTGTGTTTGGCCATATGTTTGTGGTGAGCAGTGGCAAGTTCATTTTGTGTCAAGAGTCATCTTCCAATAAATTGCAGTTACTGGCAATTCCACCGTTGCCCTGTTATACATAATTCTATTCACACCATGTTGTAAGATGTTCTATAAAATGCCTCACTACCAGTCCCATCATGTCAAGTGAAGGGGGGAATAGAAGAAATCATGGATGACAGAGCAGAATATTTTTTTCTTCTATTCCCTTTCCATGATGAATTCTTTCCAGATTCACTCACTCTATCCATGTTTTTCTCTAGTTCTCCTTTTTTTTCACTTCTTCTTTTCAGCATCTCTGCTCATTATTTATTCCTATTAACTACCTGGAATTGTAAATAGCAATGACATGTTCCTCACATTTCTAGCAAACATGTGGTCCTCAGTGGCCAACTTTAATAACTTATGGATGTGAAATATCATTTCTCTCTCATGGCTTCCACATGTCCTGAAGGGTTTTTCCCAATTTAATGGCATAATAATTTGCAACTAGTTGGTATTACATAATTCACAGTAACTAAATTCTAGTTAAAAAAAAAAAGAGAGAGAGAGACCACATTTAAAAAATCACACACAGCCCCCCCAACCAAGTATAATGTGGCTCTGTTCCTATATGCTATCAAATTATAAGTCCCCTATTTAGGATTTCTGGGTTTGTGCTATGGAATGGGTCTATCGTGACCCTCAGCACACCCACTGACATCCCCTTGCTAATTCATAGGGACGAATTTAAAAAGACATGACTTAGGAAATGACTGTCAGACACGTCTTGGATGGGATTTTCAAAAGCACTTATCATTGTCATAATTCTGCTTTATACCCCTGATTTCAATGGGAACACAGTTAAGCCATCACAGAGCACTTTTAAAAACGCTCCTTAGGTTAACCTGAGCTGTGAAGTTGGCTTTTCTGTCTAGTAAGGAGGACAGCAGGATTTCCTTGGGATATTTTAAGAATTCCCAATAAAATGGTTGGGTAAAGGCCGTTCCAGCTTTCAGACCTGTATTCGAAGTAAATATGATTCCCATGGGATGGAAGACAGCTGTTTCTCTCCCACACATCCCCAAACATGCACATTTATTTTGTTTTGCCTCTTTCCACAGCTTTGTCTCCCTGATAGTGTTTTAAAGAATTAAACATTATCGTCAAAAAGCTGAAATAAGAACTGAAAGTCAAGCAAGAGTGAGAAATGATGAGACCAAGGAGAGACAATGGGGCAAATTCTTAGCTGTTGTAAATGAGTATAGCTGTATTGACATCAATGTTCAGACTCTAGCCCATCATTTGAAAATAGATGGAAAAATCCATGAGGCAGAGAAATACAGAAGGATCTTTGAGATGGCAGAAGTTGGGGAGACCAAGTGTCTAAGATTGGGAGAGTAGAGAGGAGGCATGTGCTAGTGGATCCGAGAGAGGCAAGGAGACAGGGAGCAGGCTATGCAGCAGGCTGGAACAAGGAATACCATTTTGAACTGGTTCGTGAGTTGAATGGAGAGTCATTTAAGCACGTGGGAGATGTGCTGGTCCTTGTATGTTTAGGTGAGACTCTGGCCGACACCATTCTGCACATGCTGGAGTCTGGAAAACTGCAAATTGGGGAAACCAAGTAGAAAGGACTTGCATTAGCAAAGGTGGAAGACATGAAAGCAACCACAGAGGAGGATTTTGGCAGAAGTGAGTCAAGACACTGGCATACATAAACAATGTGGTGGAGGGAGTGACAGACATAAGAGATGCGGGAGGTGAACTACATTTCAAGTTCAAAGAGAAGGCCAAATTTATAGGGAGTGGCAGCAATTGGGAGATTTGAGCAGAGAAAGGAGATAGAGGAAAAGACGTTATAGTAGGCTGTTCCTCTGGCCTGAGAAATATTTAGATAGTATTTACTGAAAGATATTTATTACAAATTTGGAATGAGATTTACAGTTGAACTCATCAGTGTACAAGTGGCCCTTAAGCATACGGATGGGGATAAGATGACAAAGTGGAAGAAGGTAGTTAAACCAGGCAGGGAGATGAATCTGGTGGGACTGCGTAGAAAAACGCATCTTAGCACAGACAACTGCCATCAGAGACAGAGCTGTTTGACAGAGAGGTATGAAACTTTAACAAAGGGTAACCAAAGATGAAAGCAGTCCAGGAAGAGGGACTGGCCCACGTCAAAGAATTCCATTTGAAAAGCATGCTAAGTGCTCCCATTATGATTCACAGGTCAAGACTCTTCACTAAAAATTGGCCAAACTGGTATAAAAATGTTTAAGTACCTGAGACGCAAAGGTTTTGGAGGCCCATGATTTGATGTTAGGGGTTATAACCAACTCTTCCTGGAAGATCAAGATCTTTGAACCTATGGACAATTTCATTCTGAAAGGAGTCATTTCTGAAAGTAATGTCCCTGCCGCACAGCAATCACAGGTGGGTTATTGCTAATTGGAGATGCTGCGATGTCACTCCCGAAAATGCTACTTTCTAGGCATAGCACTTCAAGGAGCATTATAAAATCAAGCTTTTCCCAGCATATAATTTGCTCTTCCTACTAATCCTTCAATCAACAAGGACACCCATGCATAATCAGGGTACTGTATTGTATCAGGGTACTGTATTGAACAAGCTGCCTATGTATTATGGATACTGTTATTACACAATAAATAAATGCAGGGAAAACAGTTGAGCTACAAGTGGGAAACAAGGAAAGCATAATGTCAGGAGGAAACTAGCACACCTGCTTAGCCATGCCTGACTGATAAAATGGTGTGAACACATTTTTAAATGAGCTAAAACGCCTCCAGGATTTCACATTGTGGTTACATATCTGCCTCCTTGTTCACTTTGGCAAAGTAACAGTCTCTCACATTTCAAATATACCATCATAAAGAGACAGGAAGCATATGCAGTGAGTGAGGCTTCATTCCCCTTTCCATTCAGAATTTGGTAAATCGTTTTTGCCGTTCCCTTCCCTATTTCCAGTCTCCTTCCATATGTTTATATTGTAAATGCTGGAAGGACTCTATGGGCTTGTCTCAAGCCGGCTTCTGTTTCTGCATGCCCATGTGTTTGTGCACAACAAAGTGCGAGCAGAAAAGTGGGCGTGCACCTGCTTGTTTGGGCAAACACTCATTACCATGTGCAAACTGGAAGGTGTGGACATCTTACTTCCAATTTTCATGCGAAAAGAAAGAACGGAAAGACAAAATTCTTTCAAAGGATTGCAACCAGAGCTCAATTCTCCTTTGTCTGGCTGAAGTCAATAGATGTTTTACAACAGATGTCAGTGGGAACAGCATTGGGCTATATTACTGCTCTATTCCACATGCAAAAGAACTAGTTACTTTGCTTAATGTGCCAGACAAGCCTCTTGTGTCTCCCTTCTCAGTCAGCAAAAAAATTCCATAGGCTATTTGCTACTTGAAAAAAGACCAAGAAGTCAACATCTTTATTTTTCTGTCCCAGATGACGAGTTGCATTGACAAGCTTTACTCTTCAGCAAGAAGGTTTATTAATGCTGCCTCAATTATGGTTGATGATGATGATGATGATGTAATTAACAAAGATCTATTATGTTTTATTGATGTTAAGCATATGTTGATTATAAATGGGACAGGATGTATTTACTTGAGCTTCACTCTTCTAGGAGGATTGTGAAATCGGAGTCCAATCCTGGATTGAGGATAAAAACTGCACCTTTTATAATTGTAATAGTATCCAGATGTTTCTCTGTAACATGAATGCAGGTGATGAAAGCAGTTAACTGGTACTGAGCGCACATGCTCTTAGCACAGGTGGGACTCGCTCCCAGTTCCCAGTGCTACAGCCAATTGTGTATTACTTGATTTAACAAAAGAAGGGTCCAGATGATGTAAAAGCTAAAAATGTGTAGATTTGGGTGAAATTTCCTGATTGTCACGTTTTCAAGTAGGTCAAGCAAACAGAACAAATTCAGAATATTATTTAAAAAATTAAACCAAGTATAAATCCACAGGGCCAGATCCTACTAAAAACCACCTATGCACATCTGAGCATGTTCAACTCCAGCAGCAGCAGAGGGTGCTTAATACCTTATCAGGAATGCATATCAATTGTAAAGAATGATAATTTTCTCCTGTACTACTACATAAATAATCCCTAACATCTTCTTGTTTTGAACACGTATCTAACTACTGAAACAAATGCCTGAGATTTATGGTCTCCTTACAATCCCTGTTGTGGTAGATTAGGAAAGAATGATTGGATAGGGTCAGTAAGTTGTGCCAACCAACCCGATTTCTATTAACTTTTCAAAAGTATCGAAATAAATCCAGTTGATCTGAGTTGCTGTATAATACAGCCTGTCTCTGAAATAATGCATGAAGTGTGGATGGTAGATTATGACATTCTGCACTTGCTCCCAATGGCCCCATAACAGGTAAAATTCAATTTGTATTCCTCTCGTAAATCCAGACTTTTCAAGTTTAGTTAATTATTGTTATTTGTACTACAGTTGGTGCTTACGAACACTAGTCAAGGGTTAGGTGATGGATAGTCATATAATAAAGAAGATGGTCCCTGCCCAGAGAATTCGCAGGCTATATGATAAATATCTTTGCTATTTCAAATCATATCAAGCTGAACTTTGCTATTCACATTTGGAGTCCCGCTGAGAAAAGAGGTTGTTTTTGAGGACTACCCCAAGGCTACATCCCCTCAGCTAGTTATGCAATCAAATTATAAACTACATTAGAGTGTGCTCGGCAACTAAGCATTCTCTAGCTCATCTAAATAGATCATGACAGTAACATTTACTGTTTCTTTTGTCTACTCTACCCCATTTATAGCAGTAGACAAATATTTGTCCTCTTTTTAATCACATGTGGATATGAGGTTATTCTAATAATCAAACTGTGAAGGACATGGAGCTTCTATGTAATAATCTAAGAATATTGATATGTAATAATTTTATGAATACTGCATGTGACCTGGTCAGTGAGGTAAAGTTACTGTATAGTTACATTGGTGATCACCCAGACTTTACCAGAACTCTAGATCTACCAAAAAAAAAAAATGGTTGTAAATCACACTACCATAGGTTTCTGATACATCCCGCTCCTGATGGTGCTGCAAAAGTCATAGGAGAGAGCCTTTCTGGTGCTATTTTGACACTTCCAAATCCAGTGCCAGCCAGAACCAGAAAGTGCAGGTGCATATGTAATTAAGTAATAACACTGGGTAAAAGCTATTCACAGTTTACTGAAGACAGAAAAGTGTTTCTGCTCAGGTTTGGTTTGCCTTTGAGCAACAGTCTGATTTACCATCCAAAGCATAAAATGCTTTTTCAAGAACATTATGGGTCAGATCCTCAGCTGGTGTAAACTGGCATGGATCCACTGAAGTCAAAGAGTTGGGCCAAAGTTTGTAATTACAAGAACCTTAGCTGAACAGCAGTTTTATGATGGAGGCCCATTGGGTTGTTCTGATAAAAGTTGTTTATTGGGGTTTTGGGGGGGGCGGGTGAGGGGAAGTTAAAATTAATATGAATGTAAATATTGCTCTTCTGAGATTGAACCCACAATCCATTTAAGGTCACTAGACATGTTACTGATCATAGCAAATGTTATTGCTGGCATCAGGATTATATATTGAGGCTGCCCCTGTTGCAAGACAGATTTTTAAACGTTTTTAGACACATGACAAACATTTACCAAATCACATTTTTAAAGTGAACCTTTGCATTTATTAAAAGGAGCCCCGAACCAATACATTTCTATTTCTCCCCCACACTTGTTTAAAGGCACCAGGATAATAGAAATAAAAACAATTCTCCTCTTATGCTAATAACTTTCAAAGGCCAAGTGTAAATTTGTACGTTTGAGATATTACTGATATTGGTAGAAACAAACACAAATGCAATTTCAACTGTCTTGATGCAAAAGGAAAGTTATAGGCATTTCTTGTCTCTGGTTATGACACCACATTTAACTATTTGTCCTCTGAAATAAGTCCAGCAAGATGAACAGTGTATATATTGGGTTTGATCGTGCCATGTGCATCAGGGAAAATTCATCTGAAACAAATGAATGTTGCAATACTTTTAGAAGTTCTGCTGTTGCCTCATTTCAGATCTGCATTCCAGAATGATTTGGGTTATGTTTATACTTCATAGCCAAAGTTTGAGGCAGTGTCTGTCGCTGTCTCTGGAAGATGAAGTTTTTATGCGGTTGCACCTGTTGAAAGGGACTGAGAGCATTTTACGCTTAGTTGGCTTCAAGTCAACAATACCCAATGAAGTCTTAGAGAACTGGAAGAAGGATGCTAAGACAAAGACTATAGTGAAAGCTGAGAATACATAGTGGGATGCTGCTAGGATAGAGCATTTCCTCCAATTGTTCTATCTCCGGCTCTTTAGTGTTGCCACCTATCCCTCTTCTCGTCATTTCTCTCTCATAAGGGTTTTTTCCAGTTACAGCTGGTGTTCCTTCCTATCAAAGGTGCATCAATAAAGCTGAAATGCCAAACTCCTGTTCTCTCCTGACTGACATTCATTTAGCAGAATGTAAACAGCTGAAATATCAAACTTTAGGGCCTGGATTATATGGGGACGGGTGGGGACGGAACCAACTATATCACCTCGGTTCACTCCTTAGCTGCTTGCATAATGGAATCTAGGGAGATGACTAAAATCGCCTTAATCTTGGTCTGTAACACGATGCACATTGTGCTATATGCAACTATTATTGAGAAAAGGTCATACTCACAGGTTCAAGTAATCATACATCATCAAATCATCAGTATTATCAGAATGGCCTATACAAGGGGCAAACTTCATTCCTGGTGTAAATCAGTGCAACTTTATTTAAACAATTCACACCAGGGATACAGTCAGTCAAAAGTGTATTACCAACTATGGTCATCACTTACGAGGAAACCAAGCGATCTTTAGAACATCTTTTGAAATGAGGATCCTCAGTACTTTATCCCATCCTGAAATGGGATCAAGATATGAGTTTCTCTCACTAGAGCACAAATTCCAAAATATTCAAGCTGTTAGGTCTTAGATTTTTCTTTACTATGATATATATTGGCCTTCTACTTTCTTTTTGATGCTAGTTAAAGGAAGAAGGGAGACTTTCAGACATGGTTTCTGTACTGACAATCTGCTGTCTCAGGGAAATTCTTTATGGATGGGTATCTCTGGCACCGGAACAGAATGGCAGAAATTACAGACTGAAACACGTGTTTCTGTGTTTATTTGTGTTTCCATTGGCTGCACTTTCAAACAATATAAATGAGCTTGTACGGGGGGGTTGGGGAGGAAAAATGATAATTCTGCACAGAGAGAAACCCTCTCCCCAGTCTCCCGTGTCATAAAACTGATTATTTTATTTCCGGTTTTCACAGTGTTTGTGTTGTTGTTTTAATATTTTACTTTCACAAATATTACCGATTTATACCATAATATATTAACAAGCTGATTACCATGAACACCTGCAGTGATCACTAATATTAACTTCTCAACTACCTTAGAGAGCTAAATAATCTTAACTCACTATTTCCAATATTCTTGTTATTTTCTGTAGTAATAATAGTGACATACAGCGAACAGGGCACATAGTGAAATTACCTGGTCTCTTTACTTAAAGCAAAATTGACAGGTTTTAATTGTGTCCCCTGTACCCAGACATAGCACTAACTCAAATATTCAATATCATTTAAAAAACAAACTAATTATCCCTCTCCAGAAATACAGGCCAATTCTTTACATTCTTCCTGCCCACCACTCAGAAGGAATGGGGTATTGTCTAGAACCACTAGATCACAATCCCTTGGGGCTCACTCCTGCCCCTCACCCCCACCCCCAGGAAGTACATGGAGGCCTGATTCTTCATTTCCCTGTACTTCGGTTGTCTAGCATTTGACGCTCATTGTGCAATGATGGCCATAACCAGTCAAGCAAGGCAATGAAGAACCAGACCCTCCTGGTGCTGTGTCAGTGACTTCACTTGGGTCAGGCCAAGGATCTTGGTAGCCCTTTGAGTTGCGATTAATTTAAACTACCAGAAGATATAAACTGTTTCAACTCTGCCAATCACAAAGTAAATGAGGAGTGCGGGGGAGACAACATGTCAGGCTTCTTGTATTCTATTCCCGTCTCTGCCACAGACATGTTGTATGGCCTTAGGCAAGGCTCTGAAACTCTCTGTGGCATAGTATCTCCGCCTGTAATCAATACATTTACCTACTTCACAGGAGCATTTTGAAGCTTAATACACCAGTCTCTAAAAAAAAAAAAGCTGTGACAGCCTTAGCTAGAGGGCGCTATAGAAAGTAAATGTACAGTATTCAAAGGGACTAGTTTTTTGGTGCTCAAAAAGTTGTGTGTTTCTGTTTAAAACCCTGATGAGTTTAAGACTGTTTTATGGCCGGATGAGCTTAGGTTGTATAGTTATAAGAATTGTATTTTACTAAATGTTAACCCGCTGAGAGGCCAGATCACTCCTGTGACCAAACCCCTGGGTAGGATGTGATGGGAAGGAAAGATTTGGGAGGTTTCCCTCGTGGAGTTTCTTGCAGGCAGATCACTGTTCAGGGGCTGGCCTTGTCTTCTTCCCTGTAGGATGAGCAAAGAGGTTCAGCCCACAGAATCCCCCAAAATAATTCCTAAAGCATATAAAAAAATATTTCTTGCTTCTTCACTTTGTCCCTCTTCTTCTTCTCCCCAGGTGCTTTCTGACCATCACCTTCCTTTATCTTCTCCAAACCCAGAGCCTCAAACTAGAACTCTCACCCCCAGCACTTGTTTCACAGTCCATTCACCCAGGTTGGAGACCTCCAGCTCCACCTCTCTCTGACTCTCAAGGCCAAAAGCAGCTTTGCCCAGCAGGTATGAAAGGGACAGGTCCCAGGTTGTTATCTTGCCTTCAGCAAAGCAGGATGGTGCTGGGGCAGCAACCTCCTCTATTTTCTTGAAGCCTCTTTGGTCTTTGTTGGGGCGTTGGCTGGTCACTAATCCTACCATCCATCTCAGGGGAACACGGGTGTTTTTATCAAGGAGAGTTGTCTTCTAGAAACACCAAGCAGCAGCACACACAGGCGAGGAGGAGGGGAAGGGTAGTAGGAGAGAAAAAACTTACCTTGCTATTTGTGTATGACTGGCACTCCCTATATTTCTTTAATTTTTTTTTAAAAGCATGACCTTGAAACATCATTAAATATGAAAAATATCTGGGGAGTCGGAGCTGGAAGAATTTGCCTTTTTTTTTTTATTAAATGACCATACATTACATTGCTCTTCTTTTAAAATTGAAGACTGTCAATATCTATGGAAAGTCAATCAGCTGTTAGGTTCTTACTGTTGCTTATTATTTCCTTGCTCCAAAAGCATACTTAATGCTTTTTTATAATAATCTGTCACTTGCAAATCAGTCAGAAAAAATATTTTTATTAAATATACCTGGGCAGAAATATTTGTATAAGTTCAGCAATTACTGAATGTCATAAGGCTATAAGAAAGTGTATTTCCTGTTAGGATCAAAGATTTTAATTAGATTAAAAAAACTGTCCTCTTTCTTTGGAAATTTTCAAGACATTGTGTCATGAAAAATATTAGGATTGTATATCATATGTGAACTAGGTATTATAGGAAGAAAACAGTAGCAATGCCCATCTTAACAACACCATAATTCTCGAAGTTAGCTGCTGACCAAGCCTATCTCAAACCTAGCAGATTAGAAAAATATATATGCCAGAGCACTCCTTCTGGGCAAGTCTCAAGGGTTTTCCCCCCTTCCTAGAATATTTGTGGGAACAGAGGGATGATTTTTTTGTTTTTCAGTGGGATGGGATGGTATTGTGGATCTGTTTTTTTCTTTCCCGGCAACCCCTCTATAAATTGGCTTTTTACTAACATTTGTATATTTAAACATATCGTCCATGCACAACATGCATTTCTTATAAGAACAAATGGATAACGGTATATTTTTTTAAAACGAGTATACACACAACTTTTTAAAGCAGATGAACATAGTTTATTCACCCTTGGCCTGAGACAGAACATTGAAAATTTCAACTCAGGCATCTGAAGAAGTGAGGTTTTTACCCACGAAAGCTTATGCCCAAATAAATCTGTTAGTCTTTAAGGTGCCACCAGACTCCTTGTTGTTTTTGTAGATACAGACTAACATGGCTACCCCCTGATACTTAACTCAGGCATAGGCCCCCAATTCAGGAAAGCACTTAAGCAGATGCTTAAGTCCTATTGACTTTTAGTGAGGCTTAAGCACATGCTTAAGTGCTCATTCTGGTAAGGGGGGTCATAATTTGTTATGTTCTACCGATAAAGGGAAATTGAAACTGAACTTCAACTAGAGAGCGTGCTACTCACCTTCTCTATAATATAGTGTTAATTGTTCAGAGGTCTAATAAATGATTTATTACTATTTTATATGCAAAATTAATTCATTAAACTTTTTATTAAAAGACTCAAAGCATTTTCATAATTTTTGTAGACTCAGAAATGTGACTTTTTGGGAAAATGCATCGTAGACGTTTCTGTGAAGGTTTGCAGCAGCACAAGTGATAAAGACATTACCAGCAGCCAAGTTTCCTTCCAACCTTTCATTTCTGAGTAATTTCTGCAATGAAGAGTGAAGTGTAATAGACATGAAGGAATGTGGCAATCCATTTGTTTTATTTCTATTAAATTATTGCTGATTGCAGGTTTGGGGGATGTGTAGGTGAAGTTGGCTGATTTATTTCAGTTTGGTCAGGAATGCTTTTTCAAAACACCTTTAACCTTTTTCTTCCAAACAGTTAATTTGGGTCACTACTTTTGCACTGAAGTTTTGATTGTTAGAGGAAATACTTCTGCATACTTTTGCTCTGTTGTAACAAAGGCAATATGTTGTGGGCCACATGCCAACAGATTTTAACCACAGACTAAAGGAAGAGAGACAGATTAGTCTGTGGTGGTCCTATAATCATAGTTTCTCAATATTATTTTTCTAATTGCTTAGCGCAAGTATTCACCATTAAAGTGGTTTACAGCAGATACAGGGTGTACCCATACTAGTAATGGAACACACCATACCCTTTCAGCTGCATTCCTCTGTTCTCTGGCAAGTGTTCTGTAACAAATTTTATCATAAACTAAAAACCACTGTAAAATGTCCAGCCAAATAATATAGTTTTAGTTCTTCAGCAAGTTCCGTACTTTACTATTCAGCTGCTTTCAAATAAATCTGGTCAAGCTAGAGATGAATTGAACAGAGAGAGATGGACGTAGTTGGGGATGGGAAACTTACTCCAAAGTACATTCAGGACATCGCTTCTATTCCTTGTCCACCCGCTTTTGGATGGGAGCAAGAAGATCTTCCTGCCAGAGTAGCATTGTTCCCATCCGTATTCTAGTGGTTTGTGCAGTCTGGTTTTAAAAGGCTCAGACAAAGGAGCCTCCTCCAATTCCCTAGGGAAACTATTTCATATCCTAATAAATCTCACTGCTAAGAAGGTTTTCCTGATATTCTGGGTAATTCTTTCCTTTCTTAATGGCATTCCATGCAACAGAGAAGGGGACACAGACACTGAGTGTATTTGTGCTGTAGGGATATTTGCCTAGTAGGTGTCCCTTACTCCTCAATAGCTGCCACTACAGGAAAAGGATCAGCCAACATGGGAGCGTGACTCACCCCTCCTGCTCTGCCCGCCTTAGCAGCCCGAGTGGCACGAGTAATTAAAGCCCCTCCCCACTGGGTGCTCTCGTCATTCATTGTAATTGCCAGTCTCTTGCTCCTGTCAAAGCTCCACCACAAACTCTGAACATTTCCGAGTGAGTGTTCCCTGACTGCAGTGAGCTGTGCTGGGCATGGAACTCACTCCTCCTCGCAATCCATTTCTCTTTGTCCTGCACTTTTCAAAAGCACCTGAAAGATTTGTTTCCCCCCATACACACTTTCAGCATGACTATATTGGCCCTCTATTTACTATGTTCCTTTCCAGTCCCTTTCTCTCCCCTTTATAAACTGTTATGTTTGTACTTCAGTGGTATTTCATTGTACTGCATTTTATTTGGTTTTGCAGCATAGCATTCTCTAACCTCCAGACACCAGTCACCTGCTCAGAGTCCCTACAGGTGGAGGAAACTGGAATTTGACAGTGAGGAGTTGGATGCTAAGAGATTCACACCTTCCTCCTTTTGGGGCACCAAAGAACAATAACTTTAGGTGTAAAAAGAGTTAGCATTTACGGGAGCCAAATTACTTCTGCCTCTGCTTCACATGCCCAGGCCAAATTCAAAGGGGACTTGCTGAGACTGGTGAAATGTGCTCAACCAGGGTGCATTTTGTCCCTTTGGGAAATGGAGGGTTTGGTATCCCTCATAACTTAATCATCCCTCATAACTTAATCACCTGAAAGACAACCTCTGCTCATGATTCAAGTTCCCGTGTGAAAACTGGCCCAGTAAGACTGGGACATGAAAGAAGAGGACTGGAGAGCTTTGGGCTGTAGATTAAGCCATTTGCTACCCACTTCATAAATTCAAAGGCTATGAGAGAAGCAGAGACTACAGGTGATGGGGAAAGAAATTTCCCTCACCAAAGCGTCCTGCGTCAGCATTTCAGGGTATGACATTTTGGGCAATAGCTTCATTTCCCTACCTTTTAAAGATTCTCCCATCCCGGATTCCTCCTGTGATCTTGATCCGCAACACATACCTAAACTGCTGATTTGATTTTCATGCAGAATTTACTTGGAAAGGTGCACACACACACCCCTCAGAGAAGTGAAAGTGTTTTGTATAAACTAACAAACATGAAAACCTAATCAGGCTCCCGCTCTCCTGACTCAGACAGTGGTAACACCAAGGCTATTGTCGTCATCTGGGGGGTGGAGTTAGATGATACAGACACTGTTTGTTTAGAGTTTATAAATTACAGATGGGTTCCAGGGCGACCTATTTGAGAAGACTCCAACCAGAATAGACAGAGACATCATTGCTTGATTCCACCTGCTGCTCCAACTATCACCCTCTCGCCAAATTTGATAAGGTCCTGATTCAGGACAGAATTTAAGCATATGTATAATCCCATGTTTATGTGCTGCCCTGCATCAGGATGCTGATTTGATTGGGGCCTGAATATGCTGTGTACAACCACTGCCTGGATTTCCTCCATGACGTTCGCAAGAAACTGGCCAACCAGCCACAATTAAGTTGAGGAGCAGTGGCTATGTCTTTTTTAATTAAAAGACGCACCAATATGTATAAACAGATGAATACAAATGGCTTTGATTGCAAGCCTCTCTTTCTTCTACTTCCTAATGTTGTTTGTCTAAGCACTTTAGTCCATGGACAGTGACTTTCTATGTGTATAGGCAGTGCCTTGCACAATGTAGAGGCTAAGAAAATACAAACAAATAATAAAATAAAATAATAAACATTCTTGATACAGAAAGCATCAGCTATATATTATGGGTGGAACCAGGGCCGGCTCCAGGCACCAACATTCCAAGCAGGTGCTTGGGGCGGCAATCTGCAAGGGGCGGCAGTCCATGTATTTTTGCCGCCCCAAGCAGTGCGCTGAATTGCCGCCGCGGACGGCGGGGGCAGTCCGTGTGCCGTTAGGGCGGCACTCGCGTTTCCGCAGCAGCGGCAATTCGGCGGCAGCTTCTATGTTCAGCTGCCCGCGGTGGCAATTCGGCAGCTTCTGTCTTCCAGCTGAAGACAGAAGCTGCCACCGAATTGCTGCCGCCGCGGAAACGCACAGGCCGCCCTAATGGCACACGGACTGCCGTCCGCGGCGGCAATTTAGCGCGCTGCTTGGGGCGGCAAAAACAGTAGAGCCAGCCCTGGGTGGAACAAGTAGCAATGTCTCCAGTTAAAGTGGCCCAACACTTCCCATTATAAGTGCTGATTTCAGTTCCTTTATAACTGGGTTTGGCAGAAATCTGTTTTTATTTTTTATATTTTGACAGATAATATCTATGTTTAATCTTAATTTTTTTAATTATTATTTTAATTTTAATTTTTATCTATTTAAATGTTCATATTTGCAGAAAATTCTGGGGGGAGGTCGTACAATTATCAAATGAGAGTAGATGTTGAGATTCAAAAAGTTAAAGCTTTATAAACCGTTAAAACACAAATTTTCAACATCATGTCAAAATAAACAAAGTAAATATTCTTAAATCAAATCTCACTGGTTTTTGCTATTCATTCACTAGTTCATTTGTAACAAGCCTAATTCATAACTGGTTGGAAAACCATTCCCAGAAAGTAGTTATCAGTGGTTCACAGTCATGCTGGAAGAGCATAACGAGTGGGGTCCTGCAGGGATCAATTCTGGGACTGGTTCTGTTCAATATCTTCATCAATGATTTAGATAATGGCATAGAGAGTACACTTATAAAGGTTGCGGACAATACCAAGCTGGGAGGGGTTGCAAGTGCTTTGGAGGATAGGATTATAATTCAAAATGACCTGGGCAAACTGGAGAAATGGTCTGAAGTAAATAGGATGAAATTCAATAAGGACAAATGCAAAGTACTCCATCAGGAAGGAACAATCAGTTGCATACATACAAAATGGGAAATGACTGCCTAGGAAGGAGTACTGCGGAAAGGGATCTGGGGGTTATAGTGACCCACAAGCTAAATATGAGTCAACAGTGTAATACTGTTGCAAAGAAAGCAAACATCATTCTGGGATGTATTAGCAGAAATTTTGTAAACAAGACACAAGAAGTAATTCTTCCGCTCTACTCCGCACTGATTAGGCCTCAACTGTAGCATTGTGTCCAGTTCTGGGCGCCACATTTCAGGAAAGATGTGGACAAATTGGAGAAAGTCCAGAGAAGAGCAACAAAAATGATTAAAGGTCTAGAAAACATGACCTATGATGGAAAATTGAAAAAATTGGATTTTTTTTAGTCTGGAGATGAGAAGACTGAGAGGGGACAGGATAACAGTTTTCAAGTACATAAAAGGTTGTTACAAGGATGCGGGAGAAAAATTGTTTTTCTTAAACTCTGTGGATAGGACAAGAAGCAATGGACTTAAATTGCAGCAAGGGAGGTTTAGTTGGACATTAGGAAAAACTTCCTAATTGCCAGGGTGGTTAAGCACTGGAATAAATTGCCTAGGGAGGCTGTAGAAGCTCCATCATTGGAGACTTTTAAGAGCAGGTTAGATAAACACCTGCAGGGATGGTCTAGATAATATTTAGTCCTCCCATGAGTGCAGGGGACTGGACTAGATGATCTATCAAGGACCCTTCCAGTCCTATGTTTCTATAAAAAACTAGATCACTGGATTTTTATTCTAATAATGTCTCAAGCAGCATTTTTTCTTACTTCATTTATCTGTAAAATTTGATTATTATCATTGGAAATATTTTTGTTAGCTTGTGTATGTGCAATGGAATAGACATTTACCACCATTTACTGATAGAAAACCTAATCCTTCCAAGGCTATTTATAACTTTGCAAACTTTAACCATGTGTCTGAAATTGAACATTCCAGGTGTCTGAGGTTAGGGGAAAATACACTGTTTTGTCTTGGTTAAATCATTTCTTTGAGAAGCTCTCGCACCTCCATGTTTTGGAGCAGGGCTTGTCTTTGTGTCAGGGATGTGCCTTTTGCTATTCCTGTGGAAAAAATGCCCAACTTTGGCCAATTTAAAAGCCCTTGACAAATCTCAGTTTGCACATGCTCAGTAGAAGTTTGTTAGAGTTCGACAGCTAAATTCCCTGAAGATTATTGCTGAACTGAGTATATTCCAGCCCTGGGACGAAGGAACCGAGCAGGACTTTTTCTGCATTTGTTGTTCCAAGCCTCTGTGACACCCAGCATGGGAACAGAGAGCAGGGAAACTGTCTCTACTGTGCTCTCAGTTCTCCCCCTGCTGGTGCTCAGACAGCATGGAGGAGGAAGCTGCCTGATTCATGTTCAGAGGGGAGAAGAGCTGGGACTTGATCCTGTTCTCCTACATCCAAAAACTCAGTTTGAGTCCAGACTCATCACTGAGGTGTCTTTCTTAAAGCTACATCTGAGGAGATCAGGATCAAGTGTAGGGGAGTGGGTTAGGATGCACCATAACTACAAAGTACACAATTATAAATCAGATCATATACATATTCTAAGACAGACTAAAGCATGCACATTACCTTCTACGTTGTATCACATGCTTTATGATTGACTTACTAATTTTGTGAGCCAATCCCTGTAGAGATCATGAGCTATCCATGCACTACAAAGCATGCAAGTAAGCAAAGATGCAACTACACGTTTACCACAAATTAAACATTTCTTATTATTATTTCTTTATCTACGAGCTATACGTTGTTTACAAGGCCACTTGTGAATTCATGCTTTGTCCACAGTTAATCTCTGTTCCCTTACTTCTGTGTTCTTTCATTGTTCATGCAAGGCCTACAGTGGGAAAAGGGAATAAACTGGGACAAGGAGCATGGGGGCCTGAAGACTGTTTCATAACATACACACAAGGGGGCCAACATTCTTTTAACATAGTTTTTGGATGCATGTGTGTATGTTATATGTATAACTTCTGTACCATATATATCCATGCAGATGCTGCACCATAATAGCCAATCGTACAGAAGTTACGCAGAATATGGTGAGCCTTTGGTAGGTTGTTTGATTCCATTCAACAGCCAAGAATACGGTATGCTTATTCTAACTATATTCCAGAGCTACTTTCTTTAAAACAGTACTGATCCTCATTCCTCATGCCCTAAAGCAATGCCTATACAGAGCCAGGCCAAAAACCCTGTCTGAAGCATTTGAAAATGAAAGGCATCTCAAAGAATATGCAAGTACAATAGGTCCCCCAACGTAAAATTTTTTGTAGCCCTGTAATCACTTTTTGCTCCCTACTTCAGTTTTCCTAGAACTGCATCCAACCTCAGCCCGTCTCCATGGAGAACAATTGTATGTTCCTCTACCCATTCTAGTTTTACAATCCTGTGTGGATCATTTGATGAGCATGTGCCATCTTATCGGTATATTGGATACATCAGCTCTGTGCCTATGGATTTATTTCCATTTGGACAAGGGATAATTGTGGGAGGTACCAGAATGTAATTTTACTGTCTAAAAGTGCTGCAAGACTCAGACTGAAATCCCACGCCCTCGTGCTGGCAAAAGGTTACACCTTTCACTGCTCCACCACTTTGTGTTTTTAGGCACAATGCCATAAATAGTGGGAAACTTGAAGAAGCCTGCACAGTTTTCCATAATATCACTTTCCCCTCCATATGAGAGCTATTGCATAACTACGCAGGTTTGGTAAACCACACAGAACAAGGGCTGATTATGAAAAATAATTCAGTAGCATAAGAGAAGAGGGGATTCATTTTATCCTGTTCCAAGGCAAAGCAAGTTTAGCCTCTTTTTCAGTGCAAATGTTGAGCGCATTGTTAATGAACCTTCACATATGATCTTCCCTGCTGTATTGTGGTAGTGTCACTTGGGATTGTCAATGTGAATAGGTTTTTCTTCAGTCTCTTCCTCTTAGATTCTCCTCCTGTAAAGAGCTATGTACATTTCATTAGTTACTTATCTCCACTACCTCCTAGGTTAATTTTTCCCCTGGACAAAGCTTGGAATATTTTTGTGGACAAATGGTGTCTTTCCAGTCCACTGCTGGAGCACAACCTCCTCGCAGGCTAACCTAGTGAACGCATTTTGCTAACAGCATTAAGAGCATAATCATTAACTTGTTTTCAGATAAAAGCTGTGAAGCAGAAGATGCTTATCGCTGTTTTGCCTCTTATCAGCAGGCGGCTCAGCAGTTACTCCTCACCTCCAGACTACCTGCTGAATGGAGGTGTGGGGCCAAGTTATCCACAAATGCTAACAGCTGTGCCTGGAAGTACCAGGCATACCAAAGACCTTGTCTTCTCTGAGCTCTGCCCTCTGGGTGTGCTATTTACTCTCCCCAACTGTGTCTTCAAGGGAAACAGTGGTGTGATAGGATGGATTATATACAATTTTTCCTAAAACATGTTTGAATGTAAATCCTGTGGAAAATCTCTCTCTGGATGTTTGGTTTTTTTGCAGTTACATGTATTAGCAACGCAGGGCTAGAGGAAGAAATGGTTGTAGTCATTCACACAATCACAGTTTGGTTTCTATGGAATGCTTCCTGGGATGTTGTGTTTGTGGGTGGGTGCCGTCTGAGACAGATGGCTGTAAATATTTGGCAAGATATGTTTGAGGGTTTCTCTAAACCTTGAGGTTGCATGAGGTTTCCTGCCACTCTTTAAAAATAAGCCAGACAAACAGTGTTTGTTGGCTGCAGTGGCCTAGGTATGAAATTAAAGAAATAAATGATCATTTCTTCACCACTCACTGGGTGAGGGATTTCTGCTATCAAAGTCACTCCACTGGAATAAGACTCTTGAGCTGGGGATCTGGGCAAAACACTTAAACAGGTGCTTAACTTTAAGCACATGAGCAGTCCTACTAAATTCAAAGCAGCTGTCCTCTGTGCATTAGTTTTCCTCCCCAAAGTCACACTCCTAAGCTGTTTTCCTTCCTATTGGAATGGCTAGAAACCAGTGGAGACTCCACCACTGGGACACTTAGGGCTCTGCCCCGCTCAGAAAAATGTGACAATAAACCCACAGTAAGGTAAATTCGCCTCCCTCCGTCCAGTTGTGTGTGTCATTCCCACCCAGTGCTTCAAAACGTGGGCTTAGATTTTGTGCACATTCCAATATGGGGTGCCAAAGCAGAAACAGGGCTTCATGAAACAGCCTGTCAGCTACAACCCTCCCCCCCCCCCACACACACACATACACACACACCTCCTGCCTTGCCTTTTGCACAGGCCCTTCATTAACTAGCACACATGAGTGTGCCCAGTCTCAGGCAAGTTACAGCAGCCACTTAAAATCCTGAACACATGATCACACTGAAAAGAAATAGGATGGGGAGAGAGTCCTGGAACTGGCATAAAATGAGGGAATCCGAGCCTTCGTGCACAGTTCTGACCTCAGCTGAAAACATTTCTCCTCTGTGGGTTCATGGATAGCAAAATGAGGAGCTACCCTAGTAGCATTGAGTTCAGTCCACATGCATGTTAATTTGGAAAGGAGATCTCTGTTCTCTGCCATTTGCTTTTTTTATGTTCAGAATAATAATCTCAAAAGGCCTTCAGCAGTCTAGAGAGGTAAAGATATACACAAACAAGTTACTGTCCGGACTTGAAGCAATATTTTTAATAGAAATATTTACTAAGTCCCAATAAAGAACCACTACTCGGTGACTTCTCTGTTTTTTGGGGTTTTTTTTTGTTTTTTTGTTTTTTGCTAGGAAAATGCTTTTTCTATGGTCACTAAAAATACTCAAGTTTAAAATATTCTTACAATAAGTTTGTAATCTGCAGTGCAGCCCTGAGCAGCCAGCGCTGTCTGTAGTTAGTTGAGAGAATCACATCAATCATAGGCATATTAATTGCTGACTAGAAAACTCACTCTCCTTCTGTGATAAATAAGAATGTATTGCACAAAGAGTTTAATCAAAGTAGGTGTAATTAGCCACATTTGACTGATGCAGAAATAGGGATACAGAGCAGGTAAATGACTTCCTCATGGTCACACAGCAAGTCAGTGGGAGATTCCTAAGCCAGGTTTCCCAAACCCCACTCCTCTGTGCAAATACTAGGCAAGCTCTTTCTCTAACCCTTCTCTGTCATGCTATGTAAAACCTTTAAAGCATTATTCCAATGGCACAACACTCCATGCATAGATTTATATAGGAAACCATCTGCTCCCCTTTGTTTCATTAGCACAGAAAGCATGCCTGCTTTGGGAAGGAGAATTGCTGTTCAAGGGAAAGAGTATTTTATGAAATAAATGTGTGATTTTTAGATGGTTGTTTTATTGAAGTATTAAATATCCGTGTCCTAATTTGGGGTTTTAAGCTTTGTTAATGGCAAGATCCTCAAGAACTGCCATACATACGCTTCTTGCCTTTGAGATGTGGAAATATTTATTGGTAGACATTTTCGCCCCTGATCCTGGCATACTGAAATTAGAACTTGTGCAAAAACTAGGGAAATTATTGACTGTTCCTACAATATCTTTCAATTTAAAGTGAGAAAAAGAGCTGACAATAAGTAAGCCAATGTGCCCAGTACATCCCCTCTCTTGACAGTGGAGAAATTACTGTTGTGAAAGTGTCCATGTTCTCGCTCACTTCTTACTCATTTCCAACAGCAATGCACACCACATTTTAAAAGGTGCAATTAACCAAACCAAGTGGTCCTCTCCCCCAGCTAAAGGAAAAAAGGCAGAATGTTGTCCAAGGTTAGATTCACATTGAAGTCAGAGAGTTTGCAGGCATGTACCTGAAAGTGGATTTTGGCCCGAAGTATCTAAACTTTCTTAAAAATCAAAGAAATCACTAAAGATTCCCTAGGCTCTCCTCCAATATAAACAAATAATGAACGAATTAAGTTGCAGGAGCCTGAATTGATTGTCATTGACACATAAATGTTTTATTAATCAATGTACTTTATTGTTCATATAAATAATCTTCTGATGTAATTCTTATTAAACATTAAGTTAGTGAAACATCTGCATTTCATGAATTTCTTGTAATTAATGCAAGTCTTATGGAGAGTAGTTGAATTAAATAATGAGGAGGGGAATGACTGATGTCAGGATCATTTAGAGTAACAGTTTGGCATGGGGAATTAATAGAGTGGCTGTTGTAGCTTTTCCAACAGGAGGAGCTGGGCTAAGAGAGGGTCTGATGTATGATCGTTCCTCCAAAAATACACACAAGCCCTTTCAAGCTAGTATTTCATAGCTCCTTGAAAGATTAAGTTTTGAATGATCCATACTAGAGTCCCAAATTTCAATATCTGGATCCATTCAGACCTGACAGAAATGGCACTGGAACTCTAGCTTCAGCATTTGGTTCTAGCAAACGATATCTCGGTTGGTGGAGATTATGGCAATGGTGCTGGGGTGGCGACACACAAGAGAATGTATTCCAGCAGATCCTGCACATTCTTACTCTGCAAGTCATCCCCTAGACTTCACCTGCCCTAGATGCCCTAGAATTGATTCTCCTGCCCATGGCGAGGAGCACAGTTCAGCCTGCTCCAGGCATGAAAACATACGGGATGGAAGCTTTGAGTTATTGTCATGAGTGTTCCTTTCAGTTTTAAAAGGAAGTAATGAAATGAAGCAGACAGCATCTATTTCGGAATGCTGGTCTTCAGTTCTTTCTTGATACGTTTGCATATACCCGAATTAAGAATATGTGCTATTGATAAATCAGGGAACAAAAAGAAAACATGAGTTGATTTCTATCGACATAGTTCAAAAAGTATCAATTCAGGAACAAAACTCTATATCTGTTTCATACGAGGATGTGATGCTGGATGGACAACTTGCTCTATTTAAAAGCCAGGACCAATTTAAGCAGCATGTAACATCAAAATCAGGTACCACGGGAACAAGACCCAAGCTGTGAATTATGCATATGCAGATGGTCAAGCACTTTAATTTCTCCCAGTGGAAGAAGTGTGATTTTTTACTTCATTAGAATAGTAAAGAACAGTTGTAATGTCAGATGTGACAATTTCTTTAGCTCAATAGCACTTGTAAGTTAGCTCTTGGAAGAAATTTAGGCATAGTCAGTATCCTTAGAAAGAACATGAGAGAAATATCACCAGAGAGCCAGAAGTGTTCTAACTAAACATGTGCTTCAGAAGCTGACCATTTGTTTGAAGGCATATGTAACATTTGTTTAAATTCCCATGCTATTGAGATGATTAACAAATAGTTGATTTGTCTGGTTTTCTCATTTTCTTCTAGTAGACGAAAAAGGATACAATAAATCCTCCAAGTGTATATTGAACTAAAGTTCACTGAGGTCTGTTGGATCCCAAAATTCATCATGAAGGTGATTTTGAGAAGATCAGATAAGCAGGAATTGTATCACACAATGGGGAGGTCTGGGTTTAAGAGGATTGCTTATCGTTCACCCATTTTGAAAACTACTCCACATAGTATTCTTAAACTTTAAAAATCCAAATGTCAAGGTTCTAAAAGTCAGCAATCTAATCCCTCTTCCAAAATTTCAAAATATATTCCTATGACAGATGAAGAAACATGTAACTTGTCATGCAAACCCTGAGACACCACACAAGCATATAAAGAAAAAATATATAAACACACTTTTTTTTCCTTTGGCTTAAAGTTCATCTCATGAGAGGTATATTATTTGGAAACACAGCAAACCCTCTATCCACACATAAAATCTTTTTCCTTGTGCTGTTTCATTTTCTTACAAAATTAAGTAATTTGATTGAAAAAATTAAAAATACTGAAATCCATGATGTTTTTCCATTCCACTGTTAGGTTACTGTCTTAGTAATGTAATAAAAGTTGCCTATTATTATTTAATTTTAAAAAAAAGAATCCATCTAAATTCCAGCTGGTCTGTGTGATCCATTCTGCTACAGGCAAAACAGCAGTGTTTACTCATTCCTGTATTTGAATTTGCTTGTAAACCTGCACCTGCCTGAATTCTATCCATGAAAATACCAAGTGCTTTTGATGAAACATTCATTTTCCTTTTGAATTCTCTGCATGAGCTGTCCATAAAAAAAAAATTAGTGCTATTAATCTGAATCTGGATTAGGATTTCTGTACTATGAGCTGATTTTCTGGGCATCAATATTTGCAGAAAACATGCCAGCTTTGGATGGGGTGGTGTTCTTCAAGCCACAGAAACCGTTCATCAAAAAAAATCACAAGAAAAGAGACTTGCAAATGACAAAGACAGTTTACTTTTCATTTAATAAGGCTCATAGCTGGAATGTATGAATTATCTTCAGGCATTTCGAATGTACTGAAAATATTCCAAACAGTTGTGTCAGGCTGAAACTCCTCCAGTTTTTTGAGATGTTTTGGTCAGATTTTTACAGTTATAGGCCAAAATTTTCAAGAGTGATTAGTGAAAAGGAGTCCAGTCCTTAGAAAGTGTTGAGCACACATCCTCTGAAAATCAGGTCCCTTTAAGTTTTCTCAAGTTGGACACTCAAAAATTGAGGTATCCAAAACCATTAATCACTTATGAAAAGCTGAGCCACATATTTTATCTTAATTGTTATGGTATGACTAGGGGAAATAAAGAGTACCAAGCCACCCACTCTACTTACCCCAAATCTGGGCAGGGGTTCAAAAGGCATAAATGAACCTAAGAACAGTGTTTCTCAAACTTGGGTCACCGCTTGTGTAGGGAAAGCCCCTGGCGGGCCGGGCCGGTTTGTGTACCTGCCCCGTCCGTAGGTCCGGCCGATCGCGGCTCCCACTGGCCGCGGTTTGCTGCTGCAAGCCAATGGGAGCTGCTGGAAGCGGCAGCCAGTACGTCCCTTGGCCTGCGCCACTTCCAGCAGCCCCCATTGGCCCGGAGCAGTGAACTGCGCTCAGTGGGAGCCGCGATCGGCTGGACCTGCGGACGGGGCAGGTCAACAAACCGGCCCGGCCCACCAGGGGCTTTCCCTACACAAGCAGCGACCCCAGTTTGAGAAACACTGCCTTAGAACAAAATCTACTCAAAATTATAAACAGTTTTCACAACAAATTTTGAAAATTCCAACGTAATTTGTCCCACAGATGTTGAAAGGGAACAAGTTTTTGTTTATTTGAAGTTTTTATCAAATTTTTTGGTTTCAGAAATATTTGGGCTTTTAGTTTTAGCCCCTCTCTCTCCTTTTTTCCATTTTTCCATGGTAAAGGGGAGAGGAAGGAGAGAAAAAAAGATTTGGTTTGGGATTTTGCAACAAAATATTTAAAAAAAAATACAAAAAAATAATTATACTGTACTATGAGGTTTATTATATTAATGGGTATTTTAGGAAGAAAAAAAATCATTCAAAAAATTTTAGCCACTAACATTACCTAAATCCTATAGATTTAGATAAGTATACAGAAGAGTAAGTTTCATAGTCACTTGGGAAAGGATAAAATAGCCCCAACTTCCCAGAATCTTCTGCTCCTTCATTAGTAAAAACCTTGCACATCACCGATGCCTCATGTCATTCTCCTTTCTCCTTAAAGTGTAGGTGTAATATCCTCATTATGAAATTGCATTTATTATGCTCTTTTGCCTTTCTCACCTGCATTCTGCCCACTAATCCCTCACCACTAGAATTTTATTCCAAATTTTTAATTTATTACAGATTTTAAGCATTATCAATTAACTTCTCTTTGTTTTTAAAACTTTTAAAATGTTTTGTTCTCCCCCCAAATCAGTGCCGTAACAAGGGCGAGGCGAGTGAGGCACTTGCCTCGGGCGCACAAAGCCGAGGGGCGCAGAAAGTGGCGGAAAAAAATAAAAAAGCCGCTGGCACGGAGATATTTAAACCCAGGTGATCTCCCCTCCAGCCCCACCTGCCACCCCCCCGCGCCTCCCCTGAATGTCCCCCGGCCCCGACTTGCTCCCCCCACCCCCGCCTTCCCGGCCTGGCGCAGAGAGTCCCTGTCTCTCCCTTGCAGCTCCATGCTGCCTCTGTGCAGCAACTGCTGTCACAGGGTCCTAGTGCCCCCCATCTCGACTGCGAGGGCAGACCCTGCCCTTCCCCCTCAGACCCTTTCATTTTCCAATGGGACCCTCCACCAGCACAGCCCCCCCCCACCCGCAGTCACTGCTCCTGCCCCATGCTGGGCAAGGAGGCAGCCCCATCCCTCACCCCAAGTGAGGCTACAGTCAGGGGCAACAGCAGGGGAGGAGGCGCATGCAGCACCCCCCCGGCACCCACCACGGGGGAGGCGAGGGAGATTCCTGGACCTGAGAGGGGCCCTAGGAGCACATGCAGTGACAGTGGTGGGGGTGAGTGTGCTGCTGGGGGGGGCGGGAAAGGGGGGCTCCTCCCCCAGAGCTTGCTGCTGCCAGCAGGAAAAGGGCTGGGGGGAGTCCTCCTCTCTGGCCCCTGTCCCGGAGCAGCCTGCCTGCACCCCAAACTCATCCCCAGCCCTGCCCCACCCCAAAGCCCACACCCCCAGTCAGAGCTTTCACCCCCACACCACACCTTCAACCCTCTACCCAAGCCCTGAGCCCCTTCAGCACCCCAAACACCTTATCCCCAGTCCCAGCCAGAGCCCTCACCCTCACACTCCTACTCTCACCCTGAGCCCCTCCCACACCCCAAACCTCCCATTCCCAGCCCCAGACAGAGCCCTTACCCCAATCTCGCCATAACCCACAGCCATAACCCACAGCCCTCACCCCTGCACCCCATCCCTCTGCACCCCTCCCATCCCCAAACTCCCTCCCAGAGTCTGCATCCCAATCCCCTGCCCCAGCCTAGGGCCTGCACCGCAGACCTACAAACTTGCCACCCCTGATCCTCCCCTGCAAATCTGAACTCCCAGCATTCTCAGGACACATGCTGATCCCTAGAGGCCACTGCTGATACCCAGCACCTCCCTCTTCTCTTAACCTGTGAGTCCCTCTGTGGATTGGAACTGGACTGGAACCAAAGACCATCTTAGAAGCAACATTACTAGCCCAAGCAGTCAAAAATCATGAGTTAGACCCCCCCAAAATCACAGGCTCTACTGCCGCCGCTTCATTCATTTTTCAGCAGCAATTCGGCAGCAGGCCCTTCCCTCCGAGAGGGACTGAGGGACCCACCGCCGAATTGCCGCTGAAGAGCCAGCTCTGTGGGAGGGCACAATTTTATATTCTTGCCTTGGGCACAAAAATACCTAGTTACGGCTCTGCCCCAAATTATACTGGCTCAAGCCTTGGGAACATAAGAATTGTCAGATTAAATCAGACCTGAGGTCCATCTAACCCAGTATCCTGTTTCTGACAACGACCAGTATCAGATGCTTCAGAGGAAGGTGCATTAGGGAGATGTGGGATAATCTGCCGTCCACATTCAGTCTCATCCTGATCTCTAATACTTAGAGATTGGCTTAAACCTTGAAGCATGAGATTTACTATCCCTTCCCTTATTTTTATCAATAATTATGCTAACTCTGGTTATCCATATAAATGTCCAACCCTTGTGGAGCAATATTCAGTGCCTGAAAGGTGACAGGTATGATGTCTATTAACTGTCTGGATTAGAAATAGGATAAGCATTGTTACCAGCCCTGGAACTTCATGAGATACAGGACTTTTACATCATGATGTTACTGACAATAGCAATGATATTTTGGGTAATATTTAGATGTTTCAGAAGTTTTCACAGAGCATCCACATGAGCATTGCCCCCAAAGGACAGATGTGTATATCTGCCACAATTTTACCCTTTAGGGTAACTGTACCAACCAGCAGGGCTACGAGAGGAGAAGATTTTCTTTTCTTAACAACTCATTTGCTCATTCCTAATCTAGAACCTGGTCCAGAAAGCCCTTCCTCATGCATGCAGACAACAGGCCAGATTCTGCCCATAGTTACACTGGTGACTTCAACAGGGCTGCTCCTGTGAGGAAGATTTTTCAGATTCATAATTTTAATAATAAACATATTCACAATGAGAAATTAATTTCAGAGCAGGATTGATGGCATTCACTTCCAATCCGAGTCGAGAGTTCAGCAATATTTTGTAACGAATATTTGAAGTTAGCTCTGCGTTCAGACCAAAAGTTAATTTTTAAGAGAAATGATGGACAGTGGCCTCTCTTTCCCACTGCTGAATTTCAGCACACCTTGTAGATTATCAGATGGTAGGTCTGGTTGCTGGGAAGAAGTTGAAGAACTCAGCTCCTGCATTACAGTCAAAGCCATTTGTTTTGTTAACTATCTGTGAATGTTACAAAGTGATAATCTAGCTGAGGATACATAGATTCACAGCCTTCTTGAATAAACACTGTACTTCCCTATCTTGAACTTCTAAAGGCACAGTTCAAAAGAAATAGCCAAGTTCATTTTCATATGCTGAAGCAGTCAGTAATTAACAAAAAGAAGAACAGGAGTACTTGTGGCACCTTAGAGACTAACAAATTTATTAGAGCGGATACAGACTAACACGGCTGTTACTCTGAAACTTGTCAGTAATTAACCACACTCACTAAAACAGACAGGGCTTTGTTACTAACCTAGCTGCTTACTTGGTAGAATATATTCAGGCACCTAGCTGGTTGTGCTGATGTGCTTGAGCACAATACTAAAACCACTAATACCATTCTATATGCATCCGAAGAAGTGGGCTGTAGTCCACGAAAGCTTATGCTCTAATAAATTTGTTAGTCTCTAAGGTGCCACAAGTACTCCTGTTCTTCTTAATACTAAAACTGAAGCCCTGTAAAATCAGGTCATGTGTAACTTGAAAGCAATACATTCACTTTGTGCTGGCCATCTGTTCAGGTGCAAATTTTACCCCAGAAGAATATTTTCCAAGGGATCATACAGAGAAAAAAAGGCTCTCTTGGCCATCCACACACCTAGATATTGCTGAATTGCCCCAACACAGTATGCTACTGTTACATGCACATGGACACCCCCCCAGAGCCTTGACCAGGGGTATTCTATCTGCTACCCAAGATCCATAAACCTGGAAATCCTGGATGCCCCATCATCTCAGGCATTGGCACTCTTACAGTAGGATTATCTGGCTATTTGAACTCTCTCCTCAGACCCTATGCTACCAGCACTCCCAGCGATCTTCGAGACACCACTGACTTTTTGAGGAAACTACAATGCATTGGTGATCTTCCTGAAAACACCATCATGGCCACCATGGATGTAGAAGCGTTTTACACCAATATTCCACATGAGGATGGACTACAAGCTGTCAGGATCAGTATCCCTGGTGGCTGAGCTTTGTGACTTTGTCCTCACCCACAACCATTTCAGATTTGGGGACAACTTATACCTTCAAGTTAGCGGCACTGCTATGGGTACCCGCATGGCCCCACAGTATGCCAACATTTTTATGGCTGACTTAGAACAACACTTCCTCAGCTCTCGTCCCCTAGCGCCCCTCCTCTACTTGCGCTACATTGATGACATCTTCATCATATGGACCCACAGAAAGGAGGCCCTTGAAGAATTCCACCTGGATTTCAACAGTTTCCACCCCACTATCAACTTCAGTCTGGACCAGTCCACACAAGAGATCCACTTTCTGGACACTACAGTGCAAATAAGTGATGATCACATAAACACCACCCTATACCGGAAACCTACTGACCACTATACTTACCTACATGCCTCCAGCTTCCATCCAGGACACATCACACGATCCATTGTCTACAGCCAAGCCCTAAGATACAACGGAATTTGCTCCTATCCCTCAGACAGAGACAAACACCTACAAGATCTTTAGCAAGCATTCTTAAAACTACAATACCCACCTGGGGAAGTGAGGAAACAGATTGACAGAGCGAGACGGGTACCCAGAAATCACCTACTACAGGACAGGCCTAACAAGGAAAATAACAGAACGCCACTGGGCATCACGTACAGCCTGCAGCTAAAACCTCTCCAGTGCATTATCAACGATCTACAACCTATCCTGGAAAATGATCCCTCACTCTCACAGACCTTGGGAGGCAGGCCAGTCCTCACTTACAGACAACCCCCCAACCTGAAGCAAATACTCACCAGCAACTACACACCACACCACAGAAACACCAACCCAGGAACCAATCCTTGTAGCAAACCTCGTTGCCTACTCTGTCCCCATATCTACTCTAGCGACACCATCAGAGGACCCAACCACATCAGCCACACCATCAAGGGCTCATTCACCTGCACGTCTACTAATGTTATATATGTCATCATGTGCCAGCAATGCCCCTCTGCCATGTACATTGGCCAAACCGGACTGTCCCTACCTAAAAGAATAAATGGACACAAATTGGACATCAGGAATGGTAACATACAAAAGCCAGTAGGTGAACACTTCAATCTCCCTGGACATTCTATAACAGATTTAAAAGTAACTATTCTTGAACAAAAAAACTTCAGAAACAGACTTCAAAGAGAAACAGCAGAACTAAAATTCATTTGCAAATTTAACACCATTAATTTGGGCTTAAATAGGGACTGGGAGCAGCTGGCTCATTACAAAAGCAGTTTTGCCTCTCCTGGAATTGACACCTCCTCATCTATTATTGGGAGTGGACTACATCCACTCTGATCAAATTGGCCCTGTCAACACTGGTTCTCCACTTGTGAGGTTCTCCCTTCTCTTCATGTGTCATTATATAATGCCTGCATCTGTAACTTCTACTCCATGCATCTGAAGACGTGAGGTTTTTTTACCCACGAAAGCTTATGCCCAAATAAATCTGTCTTTAAGGTGCCACCAGACTCCTTGTTATTTTTGTGGATACAGACTAACACGGCTACCCCCTGATTCTAAATGTTTGGTTATTTTATACAATACCATCGTTCATTACTAAGTCCATGTCTACACAGCGAGCTTCCAGTAGCACAGCTGTACCGATGCAGCTGTGCCACTGTAAGATCACTCATGTAGCCACTCTAAGCTGACGGGAGAGAGGTCTCCCGTCAACATCATAAAACCACCTCAGTAAGCGGTGTAGTTATGTGGGTGGGCAAAGCTCTCCCGCCGACATAGCACTAGGCACACTACCACTTATGCCAGCAAAATTTATGTCAGTTAGTGGTTGTTTTTCACACCTCTGAGTGACGTAAGTTTTGCCGACCTAAGTGGTAATGTAGAGATGGCCCAAGTCAGAGCCTTAATGGATTTTTTCCCCTATTATTAATGTTTAAAAAAACAAATATTATTATGTTACCAAACTCTCAGCCAACAATGCTGGCATAGGGCCTTCCACAGGCAGAGTTCAACCTCTTGATTGTCCTTCCCTTATGTTGTAACTGGTGGTCTCCTGGTATTGGACTGTTTGCCAAATTAAAACCTTTTTTCTATAAGCAAGTTTTCTCTGCTGTGTTTGGTGTGGTGTGCATGCACCATTCACTCCCAAAACACTTCTTTAAGAGTCTGTCGCAATGCCCATTGAAGTCCATGGGAAAACTGATCAGGGCTAAGTCCCTGTCTTCAAAGATGCATACATAGGCACATTTCTGCCAGTCAATGCAGATATCGTGTAATGCAGTCCCAGTACAAATGGGCACACTTCCCAGTTACAGAGAGGGTGACCTCAGCAAGTTTCATTTGGTGTTTCTCCAAACTAATATCTGAATAATCATTATTACGGCAGAACTTTGAAGTAAGGAAATTCCCATTTCACAGCAGAGATTGTACATTATTTATTATTCTTATCTACCAGAAGCACTGAACTTCTGACAGGTGACTGTATCTGTTTTACACTTGAAGAATCCCTGTTTGTTTCATTTCTGGCATTTTTATGGGTGCTTTTGACCAAGTGTAGTCTATGAATAAAATTAGAGAGGACCATTTTTTTTCCTCCTTTGTGGTTGAGATGGTTCAACTTTGTTCACATTTATCCAGGCATTAAAGTCCACCTCCCTCCTAACTTTTACCTCCAGTCCAGTTTCATGCATTTCCTTAGTGTACACTGGTATCAAATTGATATTTTGGTTTTCTGCATAGTGAAACTTGTTAAATACCCTTCCAAGGAGTTGCACTCTAGGCGCTAAGCTTCATTTCTGCTCTCCAAAAAGAATGCAGTTGCAGAAATGTTTTAAACTAAGAATCAGAAACGTACTTTACTAGAGGGACCAGACATCCTGATATTATTGGGATCGTCCCAATATTAGGGGCTTTGGTTTATGTATGCAACTATAGCCCTCCCAACACCCCCCAAAAAAGTGTCCTGATTTTTCACACTTGCTATTTGGTCACCCTATACTTTACTCCAATTGCCTCCAAAGGCATTAGACTCCTCAACACGTTCACTGCTGTGCTGATGACAAGTTAGTCCTGCCTAGCTATAGGAATATGGCCTAAGGGCAGGTCTTCACTACGGGGGGGGGGGGTTCAATTTAAGATACGCAAATTCAGCTACACGAATAGCGTAGCTGAAATCGACCTATCGGAGCCAACTTACCCCGCTGTGAGGACGGCGGCAAAATCGACCTCCACAGCTCCCCGTCGACGGCGCTTACTCCCACCTCCACTGGTGGAGTAAGAGCGTCGATTCGGGGATTGATTGTCGCGTCCTGACGAGACGCGATAATTCGATCCCCGAGAGATCGATTTCTACCCGCCGATTCAGGCGGGTAGTGTAGACCTAGCCTTAGATGCCAAAGCATAACTAAGCATGCACAGCATTAGCGAGAGTATCACACTCAAACAAGTCTCTTTGGACACACCTACTCTCTGCCTCCCTTTTTCCCTGAACACTTGCAAATAACTAAGTGAGCCTTTAAGGGGCTGGAGACTTATTACAACTCAGTGCAGATGACCATCCTTAAAGTTTAATCTTGTGTGTGTCCACATGTAGCCTCCATTTGCATTTATGTTGCCGTGCAGCAGTCTTCCACTCCCTACTGCACACCTCATAAGGATTAACAGCATCAGGGCCTGTTATCATGTTTTTCCTTAGATGTAATGGAAAGTCTAATTTGTAACTTTATCAACTGTGGTGTCATCTCCTGGAACAAGATGTGTCACTAAAGGCTTATCAGGAACAACACCAGTTTAAATCAATGTACTTTGAATTCTACTAAGATCACAGTTTTAAGTAAAGAATCAATCATAACTTCATCCATCATCAAAAATGTTCTTCACAGCATCACATCCTGAGGAGCATTTTCTTTCCTGAACAATTATCATAGCTAAGAACCCAATCTTGCATTTTTGTGCACTTCAGTTTTAACCTTGGATGCACTAAAAATAGCAAGATTAAGCCTTGATCTAGACCTCATAGAATTCAGTTTTATACAAAGATGCATTGAAAGATACTTGTATATAAGTGCCCATTCTTCAATTCTTTTCATGCATATAGACTTTCTCCCACTCCCAAGTTTGACTATTTAGTCAATGGGAATACTCATGTAAAGGTAGCAGAACTGAAGTACCCATTTTGTGGCAATAATCTTCAGCCTTTATTACACCTCCATATCATGGGTACAGATGCAGAGCCAATCATCATTTCCTGTGGCCATGGTAACACTGATATTTGCAACTCCACATGAAAAAGTTACTTTCAAGCTGACAGTATTTTATAAATCTGGTGGAAGTGGAATAGGGTAGAAATAAAAATAGTGGACTCATCAAGGAAAGCAAAGACAAATCAAGTGAGTGTATGCAATGAATTCGTCAGAGGAAGTAGATATAATGACCCAAACAAGGGGAGGTCAGGTCACATAATAGGCTATTGAAGGATATCAGAGGAATTATAATAGGAATCATCCAGAAGGAATCCTTAAATTGGTTGGAACTTAAAAGAGATCAACATTCCTTGACAGAAGAGGTGGGTTCTGATCTGATCTGAAGTATTGGCATTTCCTTGAAAAACAGAGGAAAAGTTATCCCAAGGAGAGGATTCGCCGGAAAAGAGCTTACAGGTGATTACTGATGGATCAGGTGCTACTGTCTGAACCAGAGAGAAGGAGCTGGAGGGCGGGAAAGCACTTGTGATCGACTAAGTGAGATGTCTTATGGCCCCTGCTCAAAGAAGTGTAGGAGCATGGAAATGGAAAAGTCTGACCCAGGACTGCTGATAGCAGGCAAAGGAAGCTGAGGAAGAGTCTGGGGAGCAAAGGAATAGCACTAATAATTCCTCATCAAAGGAATAGTTCATTCTGACATTCTGCAAGCAACGGAAGAGCTGTGACATGGACACTGTGCAGGAGACACCAGCCGGCAGGCAAGGAAGATGTCTCCGATATAGCACCTGGAGGCAGGAAAAAGCAGGGCTAACAGGGCTTTTTAAAACATTCTTTAAAAAAATAAATCAAAACAAACCTATCTTGTAATAAATGTGAATACACTTTTCAAATTCTCTTCTCAAATCCCTCCAGAAAGAAGTAGAGTGGGGGAATGGCTCATTTTTACATGTCGGCTAGAAGGTGCAGTGCTCTCAAATATTTCTCATGCTTCTCAAATATTTGGTGAAGGTGATATGAGTTGAAGCTCAGATTGTGCCTTGATTAGGTCCTTTTGCACAGCCAACATGGTGCACAGAAACATTAAGCCAGCCCCAGTGGAGCTGAAGTGCATCCCACCATCATGCGGTGAATTCTTGGCTTCCCCATCACCAACACAAGGGGCATGCAAGAGCCAGCTGGTAGGGGAAGGGGCATGGAAGGGATGATGCAGTTTGGCCTGCAGAACAGTCCCTAGGGGATCATGCTAGCTAGCACAAATTTGAGCAGCCCTGTGACTGCTCTAACTGGTTCCAGAGGATGGTTTTCCCCCACTCCCAGCCTCCAGCTGATCAGGGGAGGCATAAAAGGTAGCTTAGAGCCATCTCAGCTACCCCCCGACACTCGTCTGCCTTGAAAAACAGCAATTACTTTTTTTTATTAAGAACTAAATTCAACAACATAATCAAGTTAGAGACAGCATCTGGCTTATTCCACAACTCCACCCACACAAAGTTCAGCAGGCTATGGAGTTACACAGCACACTCAGCCAATGAAAAATAACTTAGAAGCATTACGTCATCAGACCACACCCTAAGGGCACATCACTGTTACCTAACAACTTCAGAGAATTGATTAACCCTTTTGTGGGTGTCAGTAACATCACACTCTGCTTATCTGTAGTTATGTAGCTCGACAGGCACAGCAGAGGGAAAGGATGGCATGCAAACTCTCCCGCCCTGCGTGCGCGAACACACACCCACACGCAGGCTGAAGTGTGGTATTTAATTTGTCATGCACCCAGCCAGGGGCACTTAAAAATCCCTCAGTAAATAAACAAGATAAACAAAAAGTCTCGCAAAATAATTGAGTGTCTTGGGTTTGTTATGAAATCGCACAGTGCAGTAATTTAAAATTGACTCATGTTACATCCTTTGTTTAGGAGAAAAGATGGAATTTAAATGGAATAAGAGGGCAATGAGTATAAATCTGACATTTCTATCTAAGGCAGGCTGTATGTTGGGGGCATTCAACCTTGACAATGTCACTTTAAGATTCAAGCAATACACTGTGAAAGAGACTAGACTTATTTTTTCTAAATTCACTTACTTATTCTGTTCTTGTGTCTTTGCATTATAACCATATTCTTTCTGTGTATCTTTAAGCGCATCTCATCATTATGCATGTGTTACCAGCTCTTAGGCATTTAAAGTGATCTTTTCAGTCTGAAACAGGATAGAGACTGCATACTTTCCGATACAACCTGTCCCTTCCATACGCCTGCTGGCAATTGATTTTCATTGTTCATAAATCCAAGTCTTGTTTACACTGGAATACAGGAAAAGCTAAAGGAGACTGCAAGTGTGTAAGCCATGGTGGCTTTTTTTTTTTTTTTTTTTGGCTTTTGCTGTGAAGTGATAAATGATTCTAGGTCCCCTGTGGGTTAGAGGGCACCAAACTTCAAATAACTACAACATCCGATAACAAAGTTTTTCTCCATCATTTGCAATCAAAACACCAAGAACACAGCCCTCTGGACCCCTCATCCTTCATGTTCAATTGTAAATCCTGATTAAATAGCTTGCAGGTGTCAGGATTAGAGTATATTCATTGGGAGCCTAAACACAGCACCAGCTGGGTTCCTCATTTGCCAGTTGTAGTTGCTTCTTTGTTTTGAAACTGTTGACAGTACAACTAAAAATATTCCTTTGGGTAGAGACGGAGTTAAATAACAAGCAGGATGAGTAAGAGAACAGCTGTAGATATTTTTCTGTGTTTAACATACCTGCCTTGTTGATTTATAGTAAGTCCCCTATATAATGTACATTCTGTGTAATCCAAAACATTTAACCTTTGGAGCTGGGGCTGTGATAAAGCTATCAGACACAGGAAAGGGTCTTGACAGGCCTTGTATTACCAACATTTTTCTCAAAGGAAAATTGAAATATAATTTTACCTCACTTTCAGTATACACACTCAACATGCAATATTATGTTATATCTGATGCTATCAGCCTTAACAATATGCCGGGCAGCTACATAGCAGCATGGAGAAGTAATTTTGTCAACCCTCAAAATTTTACTCCTGTGAGAAGTCCTATTGACTTTAGGGTGACTGGTGGCATGAATAAGGATTTTGGCAAAGAATACATTGACTACCTTTGCTTTGTGCTCTTTACGCACACAAGCACATTATCAACCTGTCAAAACTAACCCTATTAATCATCAGTTTAACTTTAAAATTCCATCTTACCGATGTGTCATCACTGAAACAATGTCCCACTGTGGTACTGGGGCACTGTTTGGTTGGTACTGCTATCCTGAGATACAATACCAAGGTCCTGACCACTTGCAGTCAAAGATCATGTCACTTTCTTCTATTTTGTTAAAGCCAGGGTATTATCCAGATTGCAGTTTGGAATTACATTTTTGCTACCTCAAATTTCCTGTTGTTTTCAAACAGTTTTTTATCTTCCCTTCCCGTCCTAAACCCTTATGTAGAATAGTTACTATGTTGTAACCCAGACGTTCCTTAATTTCAATGGTTGCCAAAGCGACTTATACCGAATACACGTAAGAAGGAAGGCATTATGTATAGAAAATACATTACTATTCTTGCTGTAAAAATGGGGACGGGAAGAAGTGGAAAAAAGAAAACAGAAAAATTTAATGTTTTTTTTAATTACATTGCACTCAAGCAGAACAGTATTTTGTGGGTTTCAGATAATCAGTTCACGATAAACTTAAACAAGATATTGGACATTTTACACATTTGTATTTATGCATGGAAAGGATCCTGTAAAATAGACATGGGCCAAATAGTACTAAAGCAATTTGAACAGTAATGAGGCACTCACTTGCTCATGACTAATTGGACTTGCTTTTCCCAACATCAATTCTCCTGCAGAATTCAAAGCATACTTCAGGGATTATTTTTAATAGGAAGTTTTTTAACAGGGTTAAACTTGCATTGTGCTCTGATATATTCTTCCAGGTAAATAACGTAATAAAATAATGTCAGAACATAAGAAGGTAGGGTGGTAGAGAGAGTTAATGCCAGGGTTTAAAATAACACGGATTTTACCCTGTTCACATGTCTGACTGGCAGAGCAAGGAATCAATTTACAGCGAGGGCCAAAGATCACAGATTTGAGGGGAGCCTGGGGAATGATTCCCCCAATTGGTGCAGTAGGGTGTGCAGATGAAAGAGCAAACGGTTGTTGTTTTTCTCTAATGGTAACACTGTATTCTGAAATTACACACAGCAGGCAGGAAGAACCAGCACAGATTGCAGAGATATTGCAGGTTTGTGCACTGATATACATTTTGTAAGGCCCTGGGTAATATGCTAGCCTTTCACCTCCAGAGGCCTGGGTTCAAATTTAAATAAGGTAACAAGTGAAAGTGCATTTGGTAGTTCCCTCCTCACCCTTACTGGTCATTAGTCCTCATCACAGAATTACATTTTGTCAAACTCCAGGCCAAATTCTGCTCTCATTTACACCACTTTAAACCTCGAGTAACTTAGGCCTTGGCTACACTGGTGCTGTACAGCGCTGTAACTTGCTGCGCTCAGGGGTGTGAAAACGCCCCCTCCCCCCGAGCTCAGTGAGTGCAGCGCTGTAAAGCGCCAGTGTAATCAGCGCCTGCAGTGCTGCACACTCGCTCACAGCGCTGCAAGCTATTCCCCTCGGAGAGGTGGAGTACATACAGCGCTGCGAGAGAGCTCTCACAGCGCTGGCGGCGCGACTACACTCGTGCTTCACAGCGCTGCCGCGGCAGCACTGTGAATTCTCAAGTGTAGCCAAGGCCTTTGCCAAAGTCAGGGGAGATGCTCTGGATCTATACAGATTTTAACAAGAGCAGATTTTGGCCTTTCATCTTCACTTATAACAACCAGTTTTGCTCTTTAAGTTGCGTTCCACCAGTGATGCAACATATAAGCATAACAGAAAGAACTTGCAGCTTTTATTTTTCAAATCTCTTTCATATGTGCATTTACACCAGACTATCAACATTACTGGTATAGAACTAGAGTACAGAATATGAATGCAGAATCAGGTTTCCCCATCTATACTCAATGTCCAGGACTGGAATCGCAGGGGCGAGGCAGGCAGGATTGTGAAATACTTGCTCAGACCCTGCTTCCAAGATACCTAGTTCTGTGCTTTCTCATTCACGGACAAACAATTCGAACACAACCAGACTATAATTCTGCCATTTCAGATGAGGTTGCACCTTCCCCGGGTTGAATGTGAGATTGACTTTCACTAATAGAAATTATTTGTAACATAATTTTTAACTGAATTAGGTTTCAAAGTGTGCTAGGCACTTTCCAAACATATTGAAAGCCAGTCCCTATCCTGAAAATCTAAGTGTGATTGAATATATAATAATAAAATAATAATATACATAATATATCCAAAGGCACAGTGGGATCCTGGTCCATGACTAGTGCTCGTGGCGCTAGAGTAATACCAATAATAAATAAGAATACAATGGGGAAAAAGATAATGGTTTTAAAAATATTTCACTATTTGCCTCTCTGCTGCCCTGATGGATTGGTATCCCAACATGCCCCCATTGAGGAATAGGAATTCTTAGAACCACAGAGGAAAGAACGGAAAGAGATCTATTAGAGCATCAAAATCCATCTCTTTGGGGTCAGTCTAGCATTGTTCCATACAGGGCATTTTCTAGTGTTTTGTCTAATCTCATTTTAAAAATCTCAAGCAAATGGGCTTCCACTACTTTCTGAGAGAGTCTATTCCACAGCCCAATACATCTCATTTGCAAGAAAATGTTCATAAATCTTCACTCAAAATTTGCCTTTTCTTAATTTCCATTCCATTGCTCTTTGTTATACTCTTGTGTAGCACATACAATATTCTAGTATAACCTTGGTATTAATGTCCTTTAACAAATCTGAGACTGTTACTTCCCCCAACCCTTTGGTTATCTTTTTGCCAAACATGGCTGTACATATCAGACCCAGCTTTTGGAAGTGACCTCGGAGTTTGCACTTGCAAGTAGTCACAGGCACAATCTTGCAGGTGCAAATTGCTGTCAGTGCATTTTATGATATTCAAATATTCCTGAGATGTATCTTGCAACATGCCATACGAAGTATAAAGCTCAGGTTAAGCCTTATCTGCAGTAAAAGTTGTTCCCCAGGGACACAACTCTGTCTCTGTCCTCCTCTAATAATACCCTCAGCTCTGTTCACTGAAGTGTCTCAAACGAACACTAGCACTGAGTTTAAACTCCTCAAGGGAAAGGTGACGATTTGATAAACAGACAGGTCTTCTTGCATCCAAATACACTTCCTTACGTAGGCACCCTGCAGTCTTTCCCATAATCTCCCTGGCAAACAGTGTCCCCTATTTTCCTCCAGTAGAGATATCATAGTGATGTCTGACAGGCTGATGTGGTCAAACCCTATTTCAATGTATTTCCACAGGCTAGACATAGTTTCCTGTGGGATGGGGCTTTCTGGACAGGAGGAGTAGGGCTGTAGGTTTTTGTCTTAAATTATGAGGCCATTTTAGGCAGAAATGTTTTTCCTTCTCCGCCCCCAAATCTTATTTCCCCTGATTTACAGGGTCAGCAAGACTTTACAGCAACAAATGCACTTTATTCTCAGTGCCTTAAAGGTCTGGCTAAAATTTACTTCTAAAACAAATTTCTAACAAATTCTATGTCCGTTCAAAAATATTTGTACATTAAATTGAGAAATCTTAATTATCGTGAGTTAGAGACAAGAAGTTTTGCCAGCTAAGAATGATTCTTTCAAGGCTATATTTTTAGAAATATCTAGCTAGTGTCACTTTAAACCATTTGAGAAGAAGTTCCAATTTTAAGAGGTCTAACTGCTTTTTATTGTGACTCTACTTCATGTTTATAAATATTTCCTGAATACTAAGTTGGAAAAAGCTATGTGTCATAAATCTCCAACAATATAGCCAATATATTTCTTCCAGCTGGGCACCAGAAGTATTTGTGGGAGGTCACAAAATGGACTTCTTCACTGTGACACAGAGACCCCCGGAAAAAGGGAGCCCCACTCTTTGCAAACATCTCTCACCTCAGACCTGATAAAAGGTATGCACTGCACACTCCTTTCAGCAGCAAGTGGAGTACATAAACTACACACTACCCCCAGCACGAATATAAATAACAGTGTGAGACGTTCCTTAGGCAAGTTGAGCAAAGATACTCCTGAATCCTGTGGGTATGTACATGTACATGCAAGGCTCAGTTGTTTAGCTTTTTGCTATGCTAAGACTTGTAATGGGAAAACATCAGCGACAACGACAAATAATCAAAACTACTTAAAGGTAAAAAGAAAACTTTTCAGCATGACAGGGGTTTGTTCTGTCTGTGAATAGAAACAAAAGGCAGTTTTCAGGGTAACACAGAGGAAGGAGAAGCACTCTGCAGACATTCACTGAGGAAACCCTTGGTGTAGCAGGGGGTACTTTCATCAATATTTGGATTCTTCTTCTTGAGATAGCAAGCAAGCTCTGCAGTGAAGTGAACTTTGTGAGGGAAATCTATTTTATTATATAGGAAAGGTAACTAATGATAAGCGTGGACTCAGGTTTGTGGTTTATGATATGTTTTGTATTGTAACCATTTGTTTCCACTACTCTCTCTTGTTTCTAGTTACACCTTCAGTGTTTTTTAAATAAACCTACTTTTGTTTTTTTACAAGTGCTCACAAGTGCTATATGGTTTACAGGAGTGGTGGTTTAAGGTAAAACTGGAAAATTGGGGAACACTGCACCTTCGGGTGCAGAGAATCTGGGATTTCTGTGAGTAGCCAGCATCAGGGGCTGAATATCACAGGGGGACAATTCAAAGGGAATCGGCAACTGAGGTGCACCTATTGTTAACTTGCAAGGCAAAGTTAAGGCTGGCATAGCCCAGAGGAGAGTGTTTGAGTGGCTGAAAGGCTGGTGGTGACAGAGAGCTACCCTAAAAAAGACTCCCCTCTCTCCAGAGGCAGGACTAACAAGGTGACTCAGTCTTGGATGCTCCAAGAACCATCACAATAACCCTTGTGAAATATTCCTGCTCCATGAAATAGTTTTGAGCAAGTTCCATGGGGAAGAACCTCAGAAACCCTTAACAGGTTGAGTGTCGCTTACAAGAACTCTGTCTGCATGCCTCAAGCCCGCTGGTGAAATACTAATACTAGATCACTAGAGCCAAACACGTACCTTACATATTGGTCACAGATTTTCTTCCCCCTTCCAACATTCTGAACCAAAGTAGCAATGGTAATCCTAGAACCATGAGTGCCAAGAAGCCTAGCACAAACTATGACATTCTTGGTTGAGAATTGTAGCCTGAATACACATCTGAAGCTCAGTGGTTGCTTGCTAGTCTTGCAAGTCCTAAAGGGCATTTTGTCCACACTTAAGATGGTAAACTGGTTTCAGAGATGGATTTAGAATGGGAACCTGATCGCTGCTGGAGAGGGCCACCACTTCTGTAATGAAAGGTCACATTCGTCTCATATGCCTCTTTGCCAGGTTTCACTCCGGGAGAAAATAATGTGTCAAAATTTAGCAATTACACAGTAAAAGGGAGCCATAGGGGCCTTCATTACTTGTGACGACTAAAAGGACAGAAAAGGACCACAGCATGCAAATGTTCCATACTACAAGTAGGCACTCAGTTTGCGGACAAGCCCCTACTAAATAATGGCAGAAAGGGGTGAATGCAATGGAGTGACAGAACATAAAATGCCAGTAATGCATTTGCATTGAGTGGGCCAGTAACCAAGGTGTTGGTTACTAACTATTGTTTTCTTCTTCTGATAGGATTTTTTATTTTTGGGCATACTCCCTCATAAAAGAGAAAAAGTGGATATTTACAAACCTTGTCACCTTTGTTGAGATGTTTTAACATCATCTGAAAGGCACCAGTGAGAATATGAGCAACAATGACAGATTGCCACATCATCAGACAATGGATACAAGAAGATATTCTTGTAATCACCATGATTTCAAGTCTGTAGCAAATGATGTAAACAATCATCATTTACAGAAACATTGTGTATTTCTACTTAAGAGGTTTCCTGTATGTATGGACAGTATGCAGCTCTCTTAATTCACTTATAAATATGCCATCCCTGTAAACTACCCCTTTCCATAAGATCAATGAGACAATTGGTTCATCAACACAGCCAGAAGAATATGTATTTCAGAGATTTACTCCATAAATCTGCACAACCCAAGCTTTTGTTCAACACAGTCTTAAAGGTGATAGAGCAAAAATATCATATACAAGTATATAAATTATATTTGCCAAAAATGACGTCTGTGTTCTATTCTAGCTCCACAGATTATGATTCAAAATGTGAGAAATAAGCATTGATTTTATTTAAAGCTGAAATCAATGTTTAACCAGGGGTGGGCAAACTTTTTGGCTCGAGGGCCACATCTGGGTATGACAATTGTATGGCGGGCCATGAATGCTCACAAAATTGGTGATTGGGGTGCGGAAGGGGGTGCAGGCTCTGTGGTGGGGATGAGGGGTTTGAGGTGCAGGAGGGTGCTCCGGGCTGGGACCAAGGGGTTTGGAGGGTGGGAGGGGGATCAGGGCTGGGGCACAGGTTGCCAGCCAATGGGAGCTGCGGGGGCGGCATGTGGAGTCCCCCGGCTGCCCCTACACATAGGAGCCAGGAGGGGGGACATGCCGCTGCTTCCAGGAGCAACATGAAGCTGCATGGAGCCACGGCATGTGCGGAGCGGGGCAAAGGGAGACAGAGTAACCTGATAGGACAAGAACTATTCCCACTCTGTCAAACTGCACACCTACTTCATCTTTCCACCTGTCCTTCTCAGGTGTATACGAGACTTTGTGTAGTGTGCGTTTCCTGACTCTTTGGGATCACTAAAAAAAACAAATAATATAGTTGTTTCCCTACAGTACATGCCATTAAGAATAAGTCATTCACCATCAGCCGTAGTTAAATGTACCATGGTATTTTGTATTCTCAGTATAGGGAATACCAAGGATAGGTAGTACAGGTAAATATTACATTGTGGCACAGAGAATACTTGCTATTGTACCTTGTATCCCCCCCTTAATAGCCACCCTGGGCAAAATTATTTTCTCATATCAGCACTGTGGATTTCAGTTCCAACATTCTGCATGTATGGAACTCCCTCAGAATTCCCACTAGGACTTCCATGCATCTAAAAAGAGCAGAATATCAAATTCTAGATCTGAGTACAGAATTTTACCCTTAGTCTGTAACAATATCTGGTGACTATTTTATATACTGTAGTTCCCTCAGTGCTACTCTCATAAATCAGACAACACACTTTACAGGTATACTGTACACGCCATATAAAGGGAACCTTCAATTAACATGATGTTACCCACCCTTATTAGACTGAATATGCAGGTAGCATGGTAAGAGGTGGAACACTTTTGGAGCATAGGCTATTGCCATATGACTTCCTGAACCCTCTACTTACATTAAATTGCTACTGTAGTTACCTTCTGTCTGACAAGATGATGACCACAAAGACTATTCTGAGGCAACTATCAGTGTTACTCTGTCTCTGAGGTTCCAGATACAGAACCTTAAGTCAAGTTTTAAATAAATGATTGGCAAAACGAGGTATTTGCTGATGAAAGTGTGTCAAGTATTTTAGGTCCCATCACTACAGAACTGTCCTCATCTTGAAAACTCTTTCAGACTACATAGCTGTGCTGATTGGTGCTGGACCTGGTGCACAGAGTTTTCTGGATTTTAGGATCAAGAATGGTTGAGTCCTGACCTGTCCACACAGGCCAGAAAAATGGTGTTGCCAGATCAGTTCTTGAAATTCTTTCAGTTCACAGGCTGTGTTTGTATGTTAAAGAAGGCTTGCCTGACCTCAAATGTTTCTAACAAATGCATAGATTACCCTGCTGCAAGACCCTAATCTAGCAATACACATGTGATTAACTTTCAGCATGTGATTAGGTCTATTGAGATCGCTGATTGCCCTGTTTTTCCTGTTGTTCTCTCTCCTGTCACTTTGATTAATTATCTGTTTTTGTAATAGTTGACACTAGACACCTTTTATGATAACATTTTTAGCTCCATCACATGCATGTGTTAAATTTGCAAGGAACACCTAGCATTGTGTATCCCTCATTCGATTCCTCATGTTTGGCACCTTAGGTTGTCACTTTCATTCTTACATCTGAATGGCAGTGGAGTTGTTTTTAGAATCTGAATATTCTGTCAGTAAGAAACATCAGTCAAAGCATGTTCTGTCAAAATCAAAGGCAATCCGTAAATGATGGCTGTAACCCCATTATATGGTCACTGATTTTTTGTGCCAGCTGATGCAAGACAATAGGGAATCAGAGGCTGACGAACAAATAGCACTCACCAATGATCAAAATGACCATGCAATGAAAAACTAGAGTTATAAATGGTATCAGTCAATGTCAATTTGTATATCATAAGAAAATGTTTAACATGATCCCAATTTGTATAATTGTTTAATGCCAGCAGAAAATACTACACATCTGAAGAAAAAGGTGACTTTTAGCACTGACGACATGAATCTTACCAACTTTCACAGACGGAGTAAAATTAATTTAAGACTCAGGTCCAAGTTACCCAGACGTGAGTCCAATGGATTTCTCTCACTTTGTTAACTTGTATTAATTTCAGCAGACTCTGCCTTACACTGGCAAATTGCTGCTGACCAACATAGGTCATTATTTTGTGAGTTAACACAAATTTATAAGAAGTTCATATTCTGTCTTCCTGAATGTATCACAAGATATGGTGAGACTACTGTAAATTACTTATAAAGTCACAAAAACAAACTATACAATCTCCTAATATTTAAATCAATGAGACTTAAAATATGCTGTTTCACAGCATTTATGCCTGATTTACCTTTGAGTAGTTTCATCAACGATGATGGCCAATTTTATTTAATGCAATCGAAAGCTCTTTCATGTAGCATAATTTAAAATGACCACATTTTTCAGCAGACGAAATGAGAAGCCGTCAGTGACATTTAAGCAACCTCAGGAGTACTGTTGAGGTTTGGCTAAATAGTGATCAGATGAAAAATTTGTTGGTTAACTCTTACCAAGGATGTCCACACAGAGTGAAGTCTGCACTGAAACATTGGATAATACTTGTCATTTTTTTTTCAAATGAATGTTTTTCATTTGGAGATTATATCATGAACAGATGTACAGATAATGTTAATAGTCCCTTCTGGAAACATTAATCACAAAGTTTTACTTATTATTTGTTGTAAGTATTTAAAAGTTGAAGTCTTTCCAGAACTGTCACCATTGAAATATTCCTTTTGCTAAGAGTTAAGCTGCAAAACTACGATTATTTTACAGCACTAGTGTCTTTTTTGAGGTTTTTATTTAAGGAGGAAAATGGTATCAGCATGGTAACAACGTGGACCAACAGCAACAATGTGTTTCTACTTTAAGAAGAAGTCACAAAACCCAACTCTACCAAACTGTTTTAATGCTTCAGTGAATAGTTAGCATCCACAGAAGAAAGATTTTGATTGTCAATATGATATTAACATGATACTTTCCATTCCCAGCTGACTCAGCAAACATTAACCAGATTCAGAGTAAGTGAAGGGCAAGGCCCTATTACCACAGAGACTTCAGTCTCTACTCCACATGGATTCCCACATGCAGAAAGAACACTTTGCAGGTGAGCTGCTCTGCTACCACTTTGAAATACTTGTGTATGTGTGCTGAAATACTTAACAGCTGTGCAAAAATGCCCAAACAGCTGGATTAAAAAAAATCTAAGAAAGTCTCTAAAGCAAGTCTATTAGTCTCAGACAATGGCCTATTGGTCATTTTGCTGGCCTGGTCAGGAGTTCCAAGTTCTTTTCCCAATTCTGCCATAGACTTGCTGTACACCTTGGGCAAATCACACAGGCCCCAATTCAGAAAAGCAGTTAACCACATTCTTGGGTCCATCCCTATTCAGGAATGCATGCAAGCATGTGATTAAGTGCCAAGCACCCACAACTCTAAATGAAATCAATGCAGGCTGCACGTGCTCATCATCTCTGATAATTAGGCCCTATTAGCCTCTCATTGTGTCAGTTTCCACACAAGTTAAATGGAGATATCTACTTCACCTGAGGCTTAATTAATGTTTTTAAGCCATTTGATAAAACAAAGATTATTAATTTGTTATAATAGTACCATAATGGTGAGAGTCTAGATAACAAGAGACTTTGCAATAACATGCCTCAGTCATCTGTTCTCTTCAAGAATAAATAGATTGAACACTGAGTAAAGGAAGACCTGGCCATAAGGGGATGTTTCCATTACTTGATTTTCAGGTGATCTGTTTTTAGGATCATGAGAGCTCTCTGAATGTAATGTATACCGTATTGCATTTCAGTGAAATGGATATATTCTGTACTCCATGCAACAGAATGCATTAATTTGTTGGATAACTCAGGTTGTTCCTTGCCAAACTGATCCTCTACATGGATCCTAAAGCATAATTTAAACTTGAGTGTGAAAGTGCAAACATGCATTAAGGATTATTTTGACACATGGTATCCATCATTTGGATTTACTCCTTTTCCAAAATAAACTTTCATCAGTTTTCCTGTGTGTGTGAATCTTCGGAACAAAGGCAGGGTGTAGTGTCATCAGATACAGACCTTTGAGTAAACCAACATTATTAATGAAGTAGAGTTGGTGGGAAGCTCTCCATTTTTATTTTGGCCACTAGAATCACACTCACGTTTTAAAAGCGAAATTGACTTTATATGATTTACCGCCTGGTTCTGCTACCTCATAGGAGTAATTCTACTGATATCACTGAGACCACTTGGGTGAGTAAGGACTACGGGTATGAATAAGGATTTGTAGAATTAGACCCTCATTAAGAGATATTCTGCATAGTAGAACACAAACACATACATATATTGCACCTATGCAAATCACAGGACATGCAGTTTGCAAGGATTCATGTGAACTTTTTCTTAGGCGCTAATTCAAGCGGATTTACATACCCTAGGTTTTGCGCAAAAATATCTCATTGTGCCAAAACTTGTAATCCCTATTTAAAGCAAAACAACCTGTCATTTCCCACTCACGGGCTATTTATGCACATTGGTTTTATTGCTAGTATGAATTCCTCCATAGCTGATCAATTTTTTTTAAACACAGCTACAATATGGTGCAATTTGCGTAAGAAATACATTTGATTTGAATTTGATTAAAAAACAAAACAACTCCACACCAGAGTGCATCCATCCAAAGCTCTAGGGCAGTGGTTTTCAAACTTCTTACGCTACGCACCCCTTTCTAAATAATGTAGTCTACTGCATACCTCTATCTGAGATTGACAGAGGTGATGTGTTGAGGGGGGTCATCCGGGGTCACATGCCCCCTCAGATTTCTGTTTTCCATTTAGCAACAGCTTGTAGACGTTTTCAAACTGTGGAGTGCATGCTCCCTAGGGGGTGCGGAGGAACATTCGGGGGGAGGAGTGAGCAGTGACACCAGATGGAGCTGGCCCAAGCTAAGCCACCTGACAACACCAGCGCGAGTCACCTGATGTCATTGCTCCCCCCAAAAAAACGTTCCTCCACACCCTCTGAGGGGAGCATGCCCCACAATTTGAAAACCTCTGAATCACACAGCAGAGAGGACACGTACACCAATGCGGCTGCAGTTTTAATTGAAAGGAAATTATATGTTCATTAGATTGCCAAGTCTCCCTAAATAAAATGCATTGTCCACTATTTGAGGATTTTTATCATGTATCCCTCGGGGTATGCGCACCCCAGTTTGAAAACCACTGATCTAGCAGACAGACTCACAAGGGGGCAGTAGGCATTGCAATGCCTAACTTTTCGGTGTCCTACACAACCCTGAGTTAGGGGCCCACGCTCCCCATACAATGCATAGGGTGAATTAGGTGCCTAAAAAGGGATTCACAGAAGGCAGCACACTGTGTGGGGAGCTGCCTAAACTAGCCAATAGGAAACACCAAGGAGAGGGGTGTGGCCTAAGCCCCACTGCTCAAAGGGAGTTAGGTGCCTGACTCTGAGTTGGGGAAGGCATCTATCTCCATTTGGGATTCACAGCTGTGAACCCTTTCCTGGAGCTAAGTGCCTAAACCAGGTGAGTCTTTGCTCAAGAAAAAACAAGAATGTAGCAGTGCCACCCCGATAGCCAATAGCCCAGTGGTTGGTACATTCACCTGGAAGCTATGGGATCAAATCTCTCCTCTGCCTGATATGGAGCAGGGATTTGAACCCAGGCCTCCCATATGCCACTACTGGCCTGTGGCTCTTTATCATGCTTTTGTTGGAGCTATTTCACTTTGTATAAATAGCTAAATATTCACTGGAGCAGAGATTAGAACCTGGGTCTCCCACAGCCAAGATGAGTACACTAACCACTAGCTTACTGAGCATAAAGGTAGCACCTGTTTTATCATTTTGTTAAGGGTGCCTAATTCCCCTTCTGACTTTAGCCCCCAAAATCAAAACGTAACATTTCAGTATTTCCAACACTTCCTTTTTTTCCTTTCAACCAAAACAATTAGCTGAAATTGACACAAATTCACAAAACGTATCAGTCGACCCAAAGCTGCATTTTTTGAGCAAATAAATGTTTCAGCCAAAAAATTTTGTCAAGGCTCTACTCCAGATTGTGGTTCAATCAAGCCTTCCATTAATCCAGCCCTGTTTCAAGTCACTTACACAGACAGTATGACAATCACATTTGCCATACATCTACCAATTTTTTCTAAGATATTTTCATAGAACACATCTCTCTATCTAAATATACATTTAGCCCCTCTCCATTAATTAGATTAGCAAAGCAAAATCCCTACTGGACTTTATGCAGTCCTCTGCTCTTCCCCTTTCCGATGAGTATGGGGGCTTTGTTGTGTTAGCCAGGTTGTTCACTCATGCCAAAATGTTACTTTGTGTGCCCCCAATTTTGGTTGCCCGACTTCAGTCACCTTGTGCCTGATTTTTAAAGGTATCAGGGAGCCACATGAATGGAGGCACATAATTAGAGAGCATTTCTGAAAGTGTGGTTGCAAGAAAAAAATAGTAATGGGGAGCAGCTTTTCTTCTATGACTCCCTCATTGGGCTAAATCAGTGTTTCCCAAACTTGGGATGCCTCTTGTTTAGGGAAAGCCCCTGGCAGACCAGGACGGTTTGTTTACCTGCCCCGTCCGCAGGTCCGGCCGATCGCGGCTCCCACTGGCCGCGGTTCGCTGCTCCAGGCCAATGGGAGCGGCGGCCAGTATGTCCCTCAGCCCACACCGCTTCCAGTAGTAGATGTATGGCAAATGTGATTGTCATACTGTCTGTGTAAGTGACTTGAAACAGGGCTGGATTAATGGAAGGCTTGATTGAACCACAATCTGGAGTAGAACCACAATCTGGAGTAGACCTGCGGACGCAGCAGGTAAACAAACCGGCCCGGCCCACCAGGGGCTTTCCCTAAACAAGCAGCATCCCAAGTTTGGGAAACACTGGGCTAAATGAAATCCCTCCTCCTTCCCCTGTAACCTCATCTTTATTTGCAATCTGAATCTTCGCTCAGCAGCTGCAAAAGTCCCATGGACCCAGCCTTGCATGGACAGTGAACTGCTGAAGATCAGAGCTAATACACTGGTAAATTATTGCTGTGTCCAAATCTGATTATCCTTGAAGACTCACAGGAATTAAAAATAAAGTGTATGCCCTTGTTAATACAGATGTATAATGAGCAAAACATTACTGCTCCTTGAAGTGCTGCTAGCTACATTAAACAGTACTGGTTTCAAGGAAAAACACTTATTTAAACTGGGAATAATTAACCCATTTTAATGTAGCTACATATAGAAATAAAGAAACTATCATTACACAGTCTAATCAATCTTTCTGACAAAAGGCAATAAGCTCTGGAAGGACTGCATTTTAACTGCTGTAGAAAACCTTCAGTTTCATTGAATGAGGCAACAAATTGCTATTCAGGAAATTATTCTTCAGTCAAAATATGTGATCAACACAGAGCTTCACACCTGCACAGTCATAGAGTGTGCTTGTTATAATGACATTTGACTTTGTGCCTATTATATTACGTGACCCAGTAATGGGGTTTTAGTATTTTCAGTTTGTAATGTCTGGCAGGAGTCCCAAAGTAATTTTCAATTAAAAGGTTAGGCCCTGGTACTTGTCAAATGTGATGACATACAGTGCCACAACAATATGAAATAGCTTCCTTACAATTAAACTAATTTCATCAGGTCTTTAAGTTGGGCTTGCAAATATTATGCCTTTGGGCAACATTTCTCGACCAAATACATACATGAAGTGTAATCTTTTTCTGTCATCACCACAGCTACACAGGAATATGTGTGTGGGGTTCAAGTCCATTTAGCTGAAGGGACTCAACAGGCTAAACATTCCACCCACATTAGTAACAGTATGTGTTGTGTTGACAGTGCATTAATAGACTGACTTTTCCTGAAAACGTAAAACAGACAAAGAATCATGCTTACAGATAATCCCATGGAGTCTGAGTGGTTTTATTAAACAAGCAATATGTGATATTGAACCTGCTTTAAATTAGCTTTCCTCCAATGGGATTGTAATAAGAATTTTGGGGAGGGGTGAACTGTTGTGGGTCATTTATTTAATTTAATTATTTTTACAGCTCTGTAGGAAGATACTTTGGAAACAGAACATGCTTGACAACAAGGACATGATGTGCAAATCCTGGAAATCTAGGGCCTGATCATACTTACACTGAACTCACTAACAAAAGCTTTGTAGATTTTAACACATACATGACTGGGCCCCTGATCCTTATATCAAGAGTTTGAAGTAAGAAGAGGCACTTGTGATGCAAACAAATATTCATAGGGTACTCTGATACAGTATAACCTAGTGGACAGAGCACTATTAAAAGGTTAGCCCAGATTGCACTAACTGTATGAGACTCCAGTGAGGACCATGGAGAAGGAGACACATGCTACATATTCCTTCAATCTCCTGCTCGCTCTACCACAGAAGTACAAAGCTGAAGAGGCTCCTCTCACCTTTGTAAAGCATTCCACTGAACAAACAAGCCCTGCAAGTCTTCCGGGCTCTTTATGCTGACTCCTAGGAGATGCCATTTTGAATCATGGGAGCAAACTGGGCCATGGTCCTCAGGTATAGCCTCTCACAGCACTTACTAGTGGCAGAATTGCAGTACTGCAATCTTCCATTGAAATTAATAGAAAACTGCAAAAAGAAACATAGGTTTGTTCTAGTTCTTTATTTTTTTCTGCTCATTTCTGCTGCAGACTCTTCACTTTTTCTCCTTAGAAGTTGAGGCAGCTGGTATCCCCTTGTTTCCTGATGGCCAAACCAGATTAGGGGGATATAGCTGGTTTGAGTGAGCTTTTAATAAACAACGCTCATGGGGGTGGAGAAAAGCATAGAAAAGCACAGAGGACTAAATGGCTGAGACCAATAGGAGACAGAGGCCAACGAAGCTGGGTTGTGAGGTCTTGTGGGCCTACTTCAAGGGCTTGAGAGAGATCTTGAGCAAACGGCCAGTCTTATTAAAATGCTACTAGGAGATACCCTTGCTGCTACTAGCAACCTGATCATGTTTGCTTATCCCTTCCACCCGTTTGAATTAGTGCAAGTGTATATCTAAAAACTGCTATTTTTCTAAAGTTAAAAAACCCTATAATGACTGGCCTCTGTTCTTCCTCCTCACACTGAACCAGTGCAAGTGCCCAGCCCATGGCTCCCACACATAGCTGTCACGCAACAAAGAGGCAAAGTTGATGCTAATACTGTCCCTACTACATTCCAGTCTAGGTGTTACTTGCAGAGCGATGAGACGATATCACTACTAGGAATGTGCAAACATTACAGGCATAGATAGGCCCCTTAGGGTCATCCCTAAGCTCTGCTGCAATCAGTTTGATTATTAGAGTTTTAATACAGTGCTATGGGTATACAAGGACCCTGCAGAGATCAGAGGCATATAAAATACCCCAGCTACATCCAGACTAGGAATGTGCAGAGTTATATGGTGATGTATTATATTGTGAAACAACTCCAACCAAAGGGAGCAGCATGACAGAAAGTGTGAGGATAACGAGCTTGAAGATGATGCAGAGAAAGAGAGGAAGCTGATGGAGGGGTCTGAGAAGTAGGCTGACAAGGTCTGAAGAAGGGGAGAGGAAGATTAATTTAGCAGTAGCATTTGAATAGATTGATAATGAGACAGACAAGAAGGTAGGCCAGAGAGAAGGAGACAAGAGAAAATAAGGCCAAAGTTAAGGCCTTTAGACTGGAAGGTTAACTCTTCCAGCCTGCTGCAGATTTGATTTAGAACTCTTGGATTAAAGTATATTTATCAGAGTTAAAAGCAGAGTCAGTGTTTCAATTTGTTAGGGCATTTCCATTCAGGAAATTCATAATCACAGCTTTTGCAATCAACTGAGAGGGAGAACGTGTGATAACATTCTTTAAAGATTGCGCAAATGTACCAATGATTTCAGGAGCTGATTTTTTCCAGGTTGGTTTAAATTGAGGGACGAATGAACACTCTAAAAGCATTTTCAGGCACCCTTTGGTTTTAAATCTTCAAAAGAAAGAAAGAAGAGCTATTTCAAAAGGTATTTAACATGTGGACTTCCCAGATCCTGACAGGAATAGAACACTAAAAAACAAAAGAAAATACTCATGAGCTACACTAGAGGCTCCTTCTTCATTGGGTAGTTCATACCTACCTAGACCTATCCTTCAGTCAGTGGCTACAGATTTTTCATTGGAGTTCCATTCTTTTAACACAAAGAAACACATTAAAACTTGAGCTATGTGGAACCCCCAGCCAGTTCTGAGATTGTGGCTCAGATGGATTTCCATGACCTAATTTGCCATTTTCAGATAGCATGATTCTATACCCATTCAGCCTTGATGCCTTCAAAACCCATCTGTCAAAGGTGAAACCCAAAACAGAAATATGTGCACAATGCTGTTGATTTATTTTGTTAACGGTTGTTGACTATTTAATGGTAATTCTTGAGCTTGGCTAAGCAACAACTAAAGGAGCCCATACCATTCTACCAGCACATCAAAGAGGAACAGGTACAAAGAGGATGAAATCCTGGCCTCATGGAAATCAATGAGAATAATAATCAGGAGAAATGGGATGAACGTAAGAAAGAATGTTTAGGTTGAATATACAGTGAGGAAATATTACCACACATCTGCACGGAAATACTCAAGGTACACACACAAATAAGATAGATGTATATGCATTGGTCAGTTTAGGACCCAAGTGGGGAGACGTGTATAAAAATAGCAGATTGCATAAGACTGCAGTGTGCATAAGTTAGGTACATATAAATATGAGGACATAGTTGTATGCATATAACTTTGATCATCTGGCCAATAGTGTAATGCCCACTTATCTGGGTGCACAACTTCCTTCTATAAGTTCTAAAATGTTTATTTTTCACCGTCCTGTACTTCTCAAACCTGCAGCACCCACACATAAGAGAAATTACACATAAAAAGATGTTACTGTGCTCAGCCAATATGTAAACTTTGTGACTGTGGGCTCCACAAGTGCTGTAAAAGAGGAAGCATTATGAAAAACATTGACATCCTCCCTCTGAATTAGTAGCATGTTCAAGTCCATGAACAAAAGCCCCTCTTTCCAGTGGAGTCCTCCCAAAACCACAAGAAGCATGGAAATATATCTATCTTAAAATTTTCAGGGTATATTATAAACACAGCTGCGCAAATATTAGCATATGAAAAAAAGAATTTCAGCCAATTAGCACGCATTCCACCATTTAAAAGCCCCCTTGGTATCATTTTTGTTTCAGTAGGAAGAACTTAAATTTCAATTGTAACTACTCCAGAATTTTTCTTTCATGGTAATCTGCTTTTCCATAACTTGAATCTATTTTATTTTCATTGCAATGGATGTTTCTAAAATGTAGCATCTGGCTAAAAACAAAGAGTTTGGGCATTGTTTGTCTTTGTCTTCTGTTTATGAACCCTGGGTGAAGTACATATCAAAAGGAGAAAAGTTGTCATTGGTTTAATTCTACCTGCAAAGTAGTTTTTTTCTGAGGTAGAAATAGTGCACTAGTTTTCTGTGGGATTCAAAGGTACAACTCATCCTGACCAAAGAACATAAAACATTGATTGACGTATATATACATTTCCACGCAGTGTATTTATTTTCATACACTGCTGAATTCCACTATTACAAATTAGGAAATATTTATTATAAGTTCCTCTTTGAATAATATTTCATTCTGATTACACTAGTAACATGTTGACATTTTATCAACAAGATTTTCACCATGTGTATGTTAAGAAAGTCTTTTTAACAAAAACTATCATAGTTTATGAAAGATGTCTCCCTTGGTTGAGTGTTCAGAGTGGAAAGCAAATGATAAGGGGACTTAAAAAGGGTTTTAATAAATGTGTTTGTGGGAATGTTAATAAGAATGAATTAAACTGAAAATGTCAAATATTCCCTTTATTTAGGCAGTGCCAGTCCATCTAAATGCTTTATTCAGAATATTTATGTCATTTCTGCTTAATTGTGGAATAAATTGATGCTAAAGGAATTAGAAAAATAAATATAAAAAGTTTATGTGAAAATAGCATTGGCAGTTCGAAATAAATGGAAAAACTAAAGCGACAGCTGGCACTTTGCCCTAGCATCTAGTTCTGTAGTTGATTTATTACAGTCTTGCAGAGATGGTAGCGATAGATGCCCTTTAATGGGATGTCAGTGCCTCCACTTCCAAAAATATGGAGCTCTATAAAACTTTACAGGTATCTAGAAAACACATTTTTTCCCTAGTGCATCAGGGATTGATCTACTGCAGTAGAAATATCTGAAAGCGTCATCGGGTTTTAAACTAAGCCTATTGAATCAAAAACACCACTTTATGCAGCACTTTGGTGTTCTTTAAAAGACTCCCATTTCAGTTCTGACCAAGGCCAAGCATGTGATAGGATCACAAAAAATGATCATGCTAACCTCTTCTTGTGTGAGGATATCACCAGTGCTTGGCTGCAATGAATGTGTTTCCTCCATACGTGCAGGATGTTTAAGGTTTTGAAGTTAAAACAAGCCTCATGTCTCAGATTAGAGATGCCACAAGAAAACTCAGCACTAGTAGAAAAATCTGATAGAGGCCTAGAAGAAGCAGTGGATGCCTTTGTACTAGCCAAAGGCCCCGACTACTGGATAGAATGGTACTTTATGGCCATAAAGAAATCCTTTACTAATCTGAGGAGCTTTCCTTGGTGATTCTCAAGGCCACTTTAGGCTTGGTCAAGGAAAGCTGCACTTCTTGGGCTCTGAAAACTGTCAGATGCTCGAGTCCAGATTCTCTCTAGAAGGGTTGGCTCCTCAGGAGAGACTGGGGAACTTTGTCCGAGATCCTGCACTGTATTCCTAAGATCAGCTACTGAGTCTTTCTTTTGCACTATACCAAAGTCAGATTCTTCACTCTTGCTTTTGAGGCCCTAAACAATCTTGCCACACTTACCTCTCTGCTTTTATTTCTTCCTGCTCCCCCTCTACACTCCTCTCTGTTCCTCTCATTTTACTGCTCCCTTAGTCTCCATCTCCCGCGTTGTTCCTTCCATCCTACTGACCACTATATTAGTGAGTACAAAACACCCATCTTCTGAAAATCAGGACCCTTTACAGTGTCTCAAACTGGACACCCAGAATAACTTGTCATTTTTGAAAATTTAGGCTGTCAGAATCTCCCCTTTTCCTGCAATACCCATTCTCCCTTTCTTGAACTATTGCCCTATGTCCTGCACTGGTTTGTCTTCGTCCTGTCTACTGTCAACTGTTTAAGGCAGAAAATGTCTTACTGTGATTTTTAAGGGCTATTTATATTTACAATGCTCTATAAGTGGATCTTATTTATAAATAATTACATAGAATATCCTATTTGCTCCAGAAGATACTGCAGCTATGTGAATATGAAAGCACACTGTTACCATACAATGGATGTGGGTGTGGGGCATGGTGAAGGAGTCATATCCCTTATGAAGTGCTGTTTGACCTATGAGGAGAGCTACTAAACAGGCACCAGCAAACACCACAGTTGAGCCTGATCTGAAGAGAGAGTAATTTTTCCAGTTTTTTTCTTGTTCTCTTCTTGTCTACAAGTGGCTGTTCCTATTCATCATTTGAGAGCCCATTGAGAGTTTCAAAGATATTGCCCAACCTTTTTCTAACTTGATGGAGTTCAGCTGGTAAGGATCTCTACCTGTAGAGCATTATTGATCAGGACATCAAATATGGATAATTTATCAGATGACCTCCAATTATAATATTCATTTCTATAAATGGATCTCAGGGCACACCTTCTGTATATAGAAACCACCACTTCAAAGTTAAGAGACCATGTTTCCCTACCTTGCTTACCTATTCACATAAAACTCTAGAAGGCTGCAGAAGCTTGTTTGGCAGAAACAAAGAAAATGAAGACTACTTTATAGTGCTTTTCTCTCAACAACCTGCTCTGGCCTCCACTGAACTGAACTGGGTCCCACATTCACCTCACACAGCTTGGGAAGTACATTTTTCTTTTATATTTGCAGTACCAGGGGGAGTGTTATGAAGTTACAAGGAGTAAGTAACAAGCAACATAAGAGGAAGGGTAACAGTCATTTTTATAGGAAGCTTTAGAATTTAGTACTTTCCCTAATTAAGCTTATCAGATCCACTATAAACCCTTCCAATATACCTGTAATGTCTTACATTCTAGGGATTTCAACTCAGCCAAAAGTATGTTTCCATGATGAAGCATAATGCAAGGTCACAGCACCTGGAAGGGGAGGAGGATGGGCATTGAATCATCTTCAACATTTTCCCTCCTAAGTCCAGGAATTATTTTGGCTTCTTCGCTGAGGTCATTTTGTGTCTACATTGATAGTATGAAATAAATAAATCTTCATGGTGGACTTATAAGGCAGCTGAAGCAGAGTTTTCTGGGCTGTTACAAAAAATAAGATCAGTGAGTTGGGGTTCTTTTGATGGATCACAGCATTGGGTGTTTGAAAGCTCTCTGAGCCCAATAAAGTCCCCATTCCTCCTGATTTTTAGGGAATACCTACAAACATAGCTGGCCTCACATCTGTCCAGCATGCACAGCTACACAGCATGCCCACTTTGCACCATTCATAAACGGTGCGCAGTGGCTGCATACAGCACTGACAAAGTGGTACCTACTTCAGGTGATTCTCACATGTGCTTAGAGATCAGCTGTCTGCAAATATTTTCCTCCCTACTTTTCTTTCATAAATTAAAGTAACGGGCTGTTTTCCCTCCCTCTACCACTGACTCATCTGCTCTGTCCTCTCTCACTCTGTTTATCTTGTGTTGTGTTTCAGGACCTACAGCTGCCTACATCTACAGTACAGTAAATAGGGCCCCTGCAGGTAGATCACTGCAGGAACAAACATCTTTATTTTTCCTTAAAGGAAAAGTTCTTGTTGTGGTACCTTACATTGTATTTATAGTCTCCTGAGCAGCTAGTTAGCTCTGCCTTCAAGACCCTGGCTGCTTCACCTACATAAACCTCTCTTGTCACAGCTCTGCAGAGCTTAGGGTGACCAGATTAGTAGTATAAAATATCGGGACGGGGGCGGAGCAAAAAAAAGGGAGAGGCGGAGCAAAAAAGGGGGGGCGGAGCAAAAACAAAAAGAGTTTTAAAGGGGCATGGGGCATTAGCAGGCCCCGGCCCCGCGCGTTGCCGTCCCAGCGGAGCCCCCCACCCCCCGGCCCGCCACGGGCATATGCGGGGCGCGGTGGGTCCGGGCTGGGGCAGTGCGAAGCAGGCAGGAGCGGGGTGGGCGGCAGGGGCCGAATCCCCGCTGCTGCCAGAGAGCCCCACGCCTCTCCCTCCTGCTCGCGGCTGTGGCTCCTTCCTGGCGGGATGCGCCTCCCGCTGCCCCGGCCACATGCGACACACATCCCCCGCGCCTAGTCTCCCTCCCACCGGGAAGGAGCAGCTGGACGCGCGCCGCATGTGCGCAGGGCAGGCCGGGGGGCGCGTCCCGCCGGGAATGAGCTGCAGCCACGAGCGGGAGGGAGAGGCGCGGGGCTCCCTGGCAGCAGCAGGGATTCAGCCCACGCCCCCGCACTGCCCACCGGGCCCCTGCCCGCTCTGCGCTGCCCCCGCCCAGACCCACCGCGCTGCCCCGTGGGCTGCAGGGCTGGAGCAGCCTCCAGACTGCGCTCCCGGCCCCAGGTGCAGAAGCCCTCTGGCACGGTGGTGGGGGGGTTCACAGCTGAGCCCTCCATCTCCCTCCCTTGCCAGCCCCCCTTTGCCCGCCCGGTGCCCAGGTGCCGGAGCTGACTCACCAGCTCCAGGATCCAGGCACCGCCGCCACCCCCTCCCTCCAGGCTTGCACCGCCATGCTGCAAGCCTGGGAGGGAGGAGGAATGCTGCGTGGTTGGGGAAGAGGAGGGGCCAGGGCGGGGATTTGGGGAGGGAGCCAATGGGGGGAAGGAGGAGGCGGAGGAGGGAGGGGGGCCGTGAGCGCCAGAGCGGAGGGCAAAATTTCTTTTTTGTCCAGTGTCCCGACCAATGTCCGACGCGGGACAAAGAAGCAAATATCAGGACAGTCCCGATAAAATCGGGACATCTGGTCACCCTAGCAGAGCTTCTGTAGGAGAAGGAGTGAAGGGAACCACTGGAACAGCCCTGGTTTAAAACATTACGAAATAAGAAAATAACTTCCTGGACTGGGCATGATGGGTCACATTCACCCATGTACATAGTGCCCGCATAAGGCCCATATCCAGCAAAGTCCCTCTAAAACCTTTCCAACAGGCTTTGTGCAAGCTTGTTACATAGGGTTACCATTCGTCCGGATTCTGCCAGACATGTCCGGCTTTTTTGAGTTAAAAATAGCGTCCGGGGGGAATTTGTAAATGTCCGGATTTCCCCCCCATGCAGAGCGTGCGCGGCTTACAGGGCAGCCGGCCGGATCCTGCCACTCGCACGGGGCTCTGGCAGCCAGAGCCCTTCCTCCACTTCCCCCTCCTCTCCCCTGCAACTTGAGACCACTCCCCTCCACTCTCTCCCTCCCTCCCCCCCCCCCCTGCATTTGCAGATTGCCGGCCAGCCGTTCGCCTCCGGCCTCCGGCAGTCTGGAGCTCCGACCCTGCTCCCCTCCCCCTGCTGCCGAGCGCGCTGCTCTGCAGCACTCTGTTCTGAGCGGCAGGGTAAGGGGGCCAGGGGGTCAGAGAAGCGGCAGGGAGGTTCTGGAGGGAGTAGTCAAGAGACAGGGAGCAGGGGGAGGGTTGGATGGGTCAGGAGTTCGGGGGGGCTGTCTGGGGGTGTAAGGTTTTGGGCAGTCAGAGTACAGGTGGGGGGGTCGCAGGAGGGGGCAGTTAGGGGACAAGGCACAGGGAGGCTTAGGTAGGGGGTGGGGTTCTGGAGGGCAGTTAGGAGCAGGGGTCCCAGGAGGGGGCAGTCAGGGGACAGGAAGCAGAGGGGTTTAGATGGGTCAGGAGTTCTGGGGGGGGCTGTCAGGGGGTGGGGGTGTGGATAAGGGTTGGGGCAGTCAGGGGACAGGTAGGCCAGTTAGGATGGGGGGAAGGTCTCAGGAGGGGGCAGTCAGGGGACAAGGAGTGGGGGGATAGGGAAAGGAGGGGGATAAATCCTCTGGCAACATTAGTGGCAACCTTGCAGCATTCTACAGTTAAAGCTGAGAAATTTTGGCTTAAGAAAATGGCTTTCAAGTGCTCCCCTGAAAGGGAGGACCGGGCAGAGACACTCCTGTCAGAACGAGGTCTCAATATTCTCCACGTCTTGCATGCTGAATTTCTTTGCTTTCAGAGTTGCAATCCATGGTGGCCTTTTAACACTTGTCAATTTGCTTAATATACATCACTTTAGGTGACCTTACTGTGTTATTTTTATTATTAATAATAGTCATGCTTATTACTTTAGTGCTTAGGGGGCAACCAAGGTCAGGACCCCACTGTGCGAGGCACTGTACAAACGCAGAGCAGCAGACAGGCCCTGCACTGAAGAGCAAAATAGACAGACAAAGGATAGAGGGAAAAGATATAACAGACACACAGAGCGATCAGTGTAATGGTGGCAAGTGTCACGCTAGTTCCACTAATTCGGAGGTGGGGGGGGGTTTAGGGAGGTGGGATTTAGTTAGGAGAGGATGAGCTAAATGGAAAGACAAGGGATTGCCTTGCATTCCCTACACTTACTACACAGAATACCTTGAACACGACAAATACTGAGGTTATCTAATTACAATACTTATTTAACCAAAAGGGACATTTGCCAAGTTTGTAAGTGTAGCAACAGTATATTGCACAAGATGGGTGAAGTCCTGGTTCCTTTGGCGTGAATGATAGAACTCCCACTGATTTCAATGGAGCCAGGATTTCCCCTATAAGTTCACAAGAATACAACTAGTGCTAAGCAGGACCTATGTGAATTACAAACAGCGTATATCAAAAACCCTTCAGCTTGCACTTCCCCTCATTTGTATATGGTGGTTTTATAGTTTTGCAGTTCAAGAAGCCACCACAGCATTCTGGAGTTTGTTTAGCTCATGCAGCAACGAGGCACACTCAGTGTTTGGTTTTCAACCAAAAACACTGCAGGGGTTGAAATTAGATAAAACCTCATAATTCACCACGTTTTTCCCCTCACTCTCTATTGTAATTACCTGTTTGTTTCAGTTCAGTTACTAATATTTTTCTCAGTTCGAAAAAGGTTTCAAACTCTATTTCCTCACCTTCAGTTACACACACAATTTAAGACCTGAAATTCTGACTCCCTTATCGGTAGAGCTTAAACTGCCGCCCCTCCTCCCACTCCCACCCCTCATGTAAGGAATCTTTCAAACCTGTATTTGGATAGATTGCACCCCAGATAAATACAGCAGCATCTCCCAGTGTTAAACATGGAAGGGCTTCATTAATTTTCTTGGGGCAGCACACCTGATTGACATCAAATTCAGGGCCTCCTAGCCCCAGCGACATAGCAAACAGAAGGAGAAGAATTATTCTGCCTATGGACTGTATGGATAAGCAGAGCCTGGCCAGGAGCTGTGAGAAATCTCACACATGTTTGGTTTTCAGGGGTTCATGTGAACCTTTCCTTTGATTCTCGATTTTACGTGGTTTTGTCCTCCCTGAGTTTCACTTTGAGTTTGAGGTTTGAACAAAAAATTTAAAAGCTCAAATAGAAACTCAATTGAAACCACCACGTTTCATTTTCAAAACCATAAATGGGCTCCAGGTTGCTTGAAAGGTGCAGATTAAGGAATTTAAGTGGAACCGTCAACAGCTCTGGGTTCATTTTTGAGTTTATAACAAAATTTGAAAGCAGGCAAGTTTCATGTGGTTCTGTCAGGGACATTTCACACAGCAATTCTCTGGGCTTATTTTTGGCAGTGGGGGGAGAAATTTTCTCCCCTCACTTGCCAAAGATGTTGCAATCCCCTAATTTGCCAAATTATTTTCCTTTAAAATTTCTGCTCAGTGGATCTCCTCCGTGCTTTCTCTGGAACAGGAAAAGCATAAGACCTTGAGGCCACAGATCTTTAAAACTCGGTCCTCAGAACTCACAGTTTTAGAACATCAGTGACTCCTTGCACATACTAACACGTCATGTTGTCATCGCCAAAGGTCTCATTGCAGAAACTGGCAATCAGTTGGGACTCTGCCACTCAGAACAGGGTGCTACAGGATGCCTGGTTTAGCATTCTGCAGGCACAGGAGACTCGTACACTTAGAACAGGGAACAGCCTTCACAGCTGCAGAGCACAGGAGGCCCAGAGAACTTCCTAAGGCCAGCAGCTGTGGAAGGAAATTTTGGCTGGATTGATCCATTATTGTTGATGCACACAAGGCATGAAACTCATATTCAGGAAACAGTGCATGAGCTGGAAAGACTTGCTGACTTAAATCATATGTTTAGTTATGCAACTGTATAGTAGTTGGACCTAGCTTTGACGTGGAAACTGTTATATCAGTATTGTTGGTAAAAGTAAAAGCTTATGCCAGCCTTTCCACTGAAATCGTCCATTATATACACACACACACACACACACACCCTCTCTTCACAGCTGCCAGAACAAATTTCCCACATCTACATTAAGCCATTAGTCCAGTCCAACTTACAAAAGTTGTTACAAGCATAACCTATGTAAAGTTAAAGAGCTCCCCTTTCATATTATGAACAAAGCAGACATGGTCCAGCATTTACTCTCACATGTAAGCATTTACCATTCCAGACTACCCACCAATATGGCAGTCTGCCTGGCAACATAGCCAAAGACTATCTTCCAGAGGTATCTTAGGTGAGCAACATGCAGATATCGAAACAGAACCAAACTGTGCAGCATCTCTGCACTTTTCAGTACCTTTGGTTCAGTCATGAAGTGCATGGGAACCAGGAGATCTGTTACCACTCTACTTCTGGCTTACTGTGACTTCTTGTAACACCTGGGCTAACTCACCTAATCTCTCTGTGCCTCGGTTTCTCCTTCTGTAAAACAGGAATAATCCTTACCAACTTCATAGGGGTTGTATGGTTTAATTAATTAAAGCCTGCAAACCACTTTAATAAGCTCCAATGGAAAGTGCTATGGAAGTTCAAAGCATTAAATATGATCATTAATGGCATCAGCACAGCCACTGGGCAGGTTGGGAGGATATTTGCCCCACAGCTTTCAGCAGTGTCTTTTCCCCCTTAATCTATGATGAAGAAATAAAAGGTCAGTTCCAGTCCCAGATGTACTGCTGTGTGAAGCAGCAGCAGACCTGACACTCTCCATTCCCTCCCCTGTGGAACCGCCCACCAGTTCATGAGCAGAGTTGCTCACCAGCTGAAAGACAGCAGTAGCACCAGACTCACCCAACAGACAGAGCCAAGGAGGAAGAGCCTGCTTCCCTCCTGCTGGCTACAAAGGAAGGGGGACGAAGAGTCCTCTCCTCACAACCCTAGAGCACTTTGTCAGAGGCAAAGAACACCCATCAGACCCACTCCCAATGAGGATGAGGAAGGAACTGCTGGGAAGGTTAAAGATATGCCCCTATTGGGAGACTGGACCCTTTCACCCCCAAAAAAGAGAGGGGAGTGGGACAAAGAGCATTGGGGAGAGATGGGAACAGAGGACACTAATGGGGGAGACAATATTAGGTACTGTGGGAGACAGGACACTGGAAGTGTCAGAACTCCAGGGAATGGGGATAGAGGGAAGAGCACTATGGGAACAGCCAAGGGCCACCAAGCACGGGGAACACTGGAAGAAATAGAGAACGGAGACACCTTGGGATACAGCCCTGATACAGAGCACTGGGTGACACTATAACAGAAAGATATCTACATGCGCACACACACAGGTGCATATAACTTTATGGTGTAAGTATATACAAGGTGCTGGGGGGGGGACAGGGAGGCTTTTGGGAGGACAGGAACTGAGCTCAGCTGCGGAGGTAGTTCTTTGTATATTTTGGGTCAGAATTACTCCACTTGTTCACTCCCCCCCCCAAACATTCTTTGTGGTTGCACCACGGCTAATGGGATCTGGAGCTGTTTGACCCAAGGTCACCAGTTTGGCTCTATCCCCATCCCTAATGAACAAAGGTTGTTACAATCTGATGGTTTTGGGATGGCCAGGGGGAGGTGAATTTGGTGAGTCAGGTGGACTCAGCCCACTTCCCAATGAACGAGTGTCCACATCACAAGAAACAAGCAAGCAAACACCACCAATGGACTAAGTAGCAACCCTGCACAATGCGAGCAAGGTGTAAACAAGCCATGGAGACTTGGCTACTGTTCATCCATAGAGGTGATTTCTCCAGGGTATGGTTGAGGGGACACATTGGCAGGGCAGTGTAGGGAAGCTTTCATTGCTGCTGCCTTTGCTGTACCTGTTCTGTGACAGAATAAGATTTTGTTCTCCAGAACTGCTAATCCAGTTCTTCATCTCACCTTTCAAAACCTCTAAATTCTCCCCAGAAACTGGTGAGAGAAAAGGGGAGTGGGAAAGAGAGAAATGTCCAAACCAAAGAACACAGAAACACAGTGTCAAAAGAGGGTGTGAAGGAAGGTACTATATTCAGGCAGTCCAGGAAACAATGGGACCCTTCCAGTCACTCACTCAAGTAAGTAAATATCAAAGCAAAAGCTCTCTCCTTCCCATTTAATATAAAAGATACATTTCTGAATATTTTTGCTTATCTCATAAAACTTAAGTGGAATTAAATGCTTCTGTTAAGCAAAAAAAAAAAAAAAAAATTATACTGAAAGGATTTCATTCCACATCCTTCTTTTGCAACTGTGTAGTCCCAAAGGCCCAATCCTATTCCCAATGGAGTCAACAGGATGTTTGCCACTGACTTCACTGGGAATAGGATTGGGCCCCTTTTTTGTAGCAGAGGGTTAATTGAATGTAGTTGAAGCTATATTGTAGGAGACAGGAGTAAATCAAATTATGTGAAAACATTCCCACGGTTTTGATTTACTTCACAGAAAGAAGCAAAATATTAGACATCTTATATTACTTCACATTTGCCTTGGGGGCAGTATGTGAGGTAAACTTGCAGAAAATTCTAAAAATGTAGCAATAAGCCCTTTCCACCAAGTTCTGTATGATTGCTGCTTTATGGAGAATATATTTTTTCTTCTACAATGTTAAATTGTAATTTCTAATCTCATCTCTCTTATACATAGAGCCCAATGGATTTGACTGGTTTAGATTGCTACTCCTATGCAAAAGTGAAATTACAATTTTAATTATTTTTACAAACAGAAGGACTTGCTTGAAGCAAGAATACTTGGAATGGTTGTAGTGTTGCTGACATCTACTGAGGAAAAGTGAAATAGCACCTCTTAAAGAGTTGATTAGAGGGAGGGAGTTGGACTCTGCTGTTTTTCAAAAAATCTGCATTATATTATTTATCATCACGTATTTGTTTAATATTTATATTCTGAGCACTCAGATGTATCAATCAGGATCAGGTCCCATATAAACACATACTAAGAAACGACCCTTACACTGAAGAGATTATAATCTAAGTCCTTGATCCTGCAAATTGTTCTTCTGTGGGTGCAGAAGTCCGAGTGCCTGGAACAACTTAACTTGCAGGGTAAGGGCTTAAAAAGACTAGTGCAAATGAAGGCAGAATCTGGCCCTGAGTGCAAAACAGTGAATGCAGAAAACCAGGCTGCACAGCTGATAATACCTGTAGAACATGATGAACATTCAAATATAATTTGTCTCATTGTGAAAAGGGAATTTCAGATAAACTGCACCAGAAACTAAAAAGGATAAAAATATCCTCATTGTGAAAATGTTAATTCAAATAATGAAACAAAGGGGACCTTTTGGGTAGAAGATAATTGTCTGCTGTATCTGCTGCTCATGATACATGATCATTAAATGCCTTCAGTCAATTCAGGAAAGTAGTAATGTTTTTTCTAGGATTATGTATCTCATGAAGTTCATTTTTCCCAGTCTGAATATGGAACAAGTTAGTATTATCCATTATTACAGTGCTTATCTAGTTATGAATTTCATTTCCCCAAAAAATAAAACAAAAGGTCTATGTATCTATCTCAGTATGTGATAATGATTATGAACCCTTGTTTTAAAAAATGACAACTACATCATGCAAAAGTGTAATAGCTCTGAAAAGTCTTTGAGAATCTTGATGACTGTGATCAGACTTGTGTTTATCCTTTCTACTGGGCAAAACTCTTATCACTGAAGTTATTATGAACTTACAGGAGTGTGGATGAAAATAGAATTTGACCCAGTAAGTGTTAGCAGAACAGAGTGACAAGTCACATTGTTAACAAAACAGCTTAATTAATTTACCTTTTAAAACACACAGACACACACACACACACAGACACACACACTAATTTGAATGTGTGATTTTACATTCATTAGGAAAAAACCCGGCCCTACTGAAGTGAATGCCTAAATCCCATTGCCTTCAATAGGGCCAGGATTTTCACCCACTGCCTCCAATGTATATTTCTCTATGTGTGTAATTCGCTTTTGTTCCTGCATATTGTTTAATAGAAATATACATTAATGGAGATCCATATCCTGCATATCCTATTTGCATAAATGTATCACTCAGAGATTTTTAGTCATGCAGAGCCAAATCTTGCTTGCCTTTTTCACATATACTGTTCCAGTGACTGACCGAAAGCCTCTTAAAGAAATATTATACATTTATACTCTTAAATCCATCCAATTTTAAAGGACAGCCCTTACATTCCAGAGCACTTAAGTATTTAGTGGAGTGAAATCCTACAGCCTGGCCTTTTAGCTTCTATAACATTCCAATATAATGTCTCAAATAAGAATTACATTGATTAAAAATTAAAGAAGGAGAAAGATGAAGACATAGCTGAGCAGCCCTTCATTATACACTGAACAAAAATGACTTCCTTATTGCATTATAAATCAATTTCAAATTACCTAAAGAGAATGTTGAAAGATTTGGTTTGTTAGAAATAACCCAGTTCCAAAGATGAGTCCCTGAAAGAGCTTGTGCTGGATTGGGCTCAGATTAATATCAACATTTTGGAGATTCTAATAACAAAAGACTGCCAGAAATATGTTATCTATCAAATGTACACAGAAGAAACATGTGAGAATATTAAGACCAGATGTCACAGATATCTTAGAAAATACTTATACTCTCTCAGTACTGCACAAGGCCAGACGTATGAAAACTTATACAAGATAAAATTAATGTAGCTTTTTTCAGATTCCTTCCAAATACCTGTAAGTTGTTATAAAACAATTTATGCTTGATGACACCATTGTGGAAAAGAAGGTTTGTATCTTTTCTTGGCAGTGGCTCTAACCCTTAAGAGTCCTGAGCGGCAACAGTTCAAATAAATAAACAAAGTCACCTTTCCTTGTCTGTTATTCAAAACATCAAGCTCTGTTTTAGAGAAAATGTATCAGACTATTCAACTATCCATCACCATCCAGCTGTTTAAATTCTAATTACTCCTCTAATGACCAGGAGACAGTTTTTTTCTACATACCTAAGTGAAAGGGGCCCAGTAGAAGAGTGACTGCAAACCTTACTCACAGTAATTAGTGCATTAAAAAAAAATAATAGAGGCTAAAAACAAAAGGCCATTTAGACCAGGGTTTTGTGACCCAAAATTGGATCACCAGAATGCATCAAGTGGTCGCAGTATTGGCTGGGCTCATCTCTCCGACCCAGGCATTGTAATCTGGTGCACGGGGTCACAGCACCACTCAGATTTAGCCAAGCTGCCCCTCCATCATGACGACGTGGGGGCTGGTGGGGGTAAATTTGAGTGACTGGTGCTGCAATCCCATGCACCAGGTCACAATGTCACTTACACAAATGTGGCCTAGCCAGCCCCGCCCCGCCCCCCCCCAACAGGAAGGCGGGGCCAAACTTGAGTAGCAGTGCAACCTCGGAAGTCACAATGCTGGGGGTAGAGAGCCGAGCCGAGCCTAACCAGGCCCACAGGACAGGAACCAGGAGAGAGTGGTGGTGTCCTGTTCTCCAATGAGTACCAGCCCCCTGATTTGTCCTCACCCCACAGCCAGGGTGTCACCCCATCTTCCATATTCCAATATTCCAAGAGAGTAAAATCACCAGAGTGGGCAGCACTGTATTTCTCATTGGAGGAGTTTTTTTAAGTCAATAACCAATAAGTAAACCCAACACAACAACTTGGCATGCTTTTGGCCTGCAGAAAGTTTGATATAGATTACAGTAAGCAACAAGATTGTGGCCATTTTCAGTAACCTTATTCAGCAAAATCTCCCACTGGCTTCAATTTTCCTGACCAAGCAAAGCTGAACAGGGATACAATTTACTGTAAGTTCTTACACACATACATAGAGCTTAAACTAAATGAAGGGTCTGATACAGAAAAAAGTCCAGCCATTTTAAAGTTAACGCTGTTGTTCCAGCTTTAACCGTATACCACTGTGAGTAAAAGATACAGTAAGAGTATCACTTATCTGTAAAGCACTCCAATCCTCCCACCAGAAGCATTCAGGGGTCTGCACATCACATTAAAAACTGTTTACAAAAACACAAGGGCCCGATTCAGAGAAGCTTAAACACAAATTAAATCCATCCCTAGTCAGAAAAGCACTTAAGCAGAAGTTTAAATCCAGTTGAAGGCAATAAAATTTAAGAACATAATTAAGTGCTTCATTGAATAGACATGGATTTGAGCACATTCTTAAAATTAAACACATGCTTAAGGGCTTTGCTGAATCAAGTCCTAAAATATTACAACTGAAAAAAAATGCATCCTCTTCACAATTATAAGATGTGAAGGCACACATGGCATGTATTAATGGCTTAGTTTTTCCTTTTGAATACTCGGATATCCAATTTCTGTAGCAAGTGGAATAGGGTTTAGTCTCTAAGATGCCACAAGTACTCCTGTTCTTTTTTTAGGGTTTACATTGTTTTTTAATTTCCTTTGTTTACTAATAAAGAGCAGTCAATGGGTCTTATTTACCCCACGGAATATAGCAGAGCAAGGAAGGGGTGCTTCAGTCTCCATCAATGGAATGTGCTGATGGGAGTAGAAGGAGGTGCTGAGGTTTTATTTACTTATTTTGTTAATATCTTTAGGCTCCAGGGCCCCATTCTTGCTCACCTTGACTGAAATTCAGATCAGGGCTGTCAGCCTGGGAGAGCATACCTTCAGGCTATGGGCCATTTAGAAGTTTTTCTCAGCTGTCACTGAAATTTTTTCCTTGGCTCAGTCAGCCAGTGAAGGAGCTTGTGGCTCCCCAGGTCCCTCCAGTCATTCCCCATGAATTCAGTTGCCAGCTATGGTGTCAACTTCAGAGACTGCACCCTGAGAAGGAAACTGTGCTTGAATGCCTCATGTGGGGTACGATCCTGCAACCCTTCCTCATAGATACAGTCCACCAGTACGAGTCTTCCTGTGAGTAAAGGTGGCAGGGCTTGGGTCTGTTGTGTTCCACAGAAGGATTTCCCTCTCATGCTGGCATAATTCCATTGACATCAGTGAACTTTCACTCATGTAAAACTGGTGTATAACATTCAGCCTCTTAGTTGGGTGCCTGATCCCAGGCAGCCTCAGGACACACATTATTACTAGAAAGATTTAATCACCATAGCTTCTAGGTAACAACGCATGAATTTCATATCAAGTTCCATGATGAAGAGCAAATTGAACCTCAGCAATAAAGCTACTTACTTAGACCTTGATTCAGCAAGGAACTTAGACAAATACTTAACTTGAAGCATGTGAGACGTCCCATTACTGATTCATGCCCCTAACATATGTTAAGAGAATGCCAGCTAGACGAGATGCCCCAAAGATCACCTTACTCAGGCATAGGCTGGTCTCTGGCAGTACTAAATTGCACAACACCAGAACCTTTTGGAGTTGCCCTTTTCTGCACCTTGATTTATCGACAGCTTTATAATTAAAAAGAAAAGAAAAGATACTTTTCTGCTTGTTACGTTTGATATAATCAGACATATTAGACCTTAACCTCCTTCCCTTTGCAGGAGGACTCTGGCATCTGTGGAATGCTGTGGTCATACAAGGTTAGAACCTGAGCTGCTGTTCTCCCCTCCTCCCCCAACTGAAGGAGTTCAACGGACCTTCCATGTGCCTAGAACCAGGAATTACATTTGGGAGTTGGAAGAGCTGCAGTTCAGGTAACAGTCTATGTGACATCTCCTTTTGGATCCCCTCACAGATGCCAGAGTCCTCCAGCAAAAGGGGGATCTGATATTTCTAATGAGAAAGAAGAAGCAGACAGAAAAACATTTTTGTGGAAGAAAAGTGTGATACTTCATAAAAGAACACTAGTGGGCAAACCTTGTAATGTTGCTTTGCAGATTCCCTTCATAACGGCAATAGACTTTATGGGTCGAATCCTCAGCTGGTGAAAGGGGAAACAGCTTAACTGAAGATCCAGCTGATGATCTGGCCCATTTTCTTTATTTTAGATAAGAACTGTGGTATCTTAAGTATAATATCTGTTTACTACTATGATTTTATAAACATATTTTAAGTTGCATTTAAACACTGAAAAACTGTAGAACTTTCTCTTGATTGAATCCCTGATTTACATCAATATTAACAAGGTTAAGATATTTTTTTTGCATCTTAACTTATACTGTATGTCAAGCAGCTTTTAAAAGGCATAGATGGCAAAGCAATATATGGAACAGATTGCTGCGTATTTTTAAAATAGTTAATTAAAATTACACCCCTGCAAAACTTTAAATGTCACTTTAGAAATGAAAAGTAGAAACACCACATTTAGGAATGATTTAAAAATTTAAATATGCTTTTATCCAGTATCTTATTATTCATCAGGCTAAAACTATAAAGCATCATTAAACCGACGTACGCTATACTACATGGGAGTTTGCAGGTCAAAAGAGGGGTCAAGGCAACCAATATGAACAGTTTTCACCTATATACAAAGAAAGCATTAAAAGAAATGCAGGCATGTAAATTATTTGAGCTACAAACAGTTTGAAGTGGGCCTTTTACTACTGTTTTCCATCAGCACTTTTCAGTGAATTATCTTCCTTTTCTTCAGGAATGAGTAATTAACACTTGGGAAGAATGCTATTAATAAGTAAGACAATTACCCAGAGAATCCAGTCCCTGTGGCGAGATTGGACGGCAAAAATGGCCAGGATAACTTTGACAGTCAATGCATTTCAAATTAAAGGCCTAAGGTGGCAGTCCTCATTTAAGCACAACTTCCATTCATTCCAATGGGAGTTACAAGACACCATGATCAGGCCCTAAGTTTTCCCCCACATATAGAAGTGAAGAGTATCGGTGCCACATAAGAGAGGAGTATTTTACAATTATGGAATGAGACATATGTAGAATTATAGACATCAGCCATAGGAAACATCGGTTAGCTCCTCCAGTCCTACCCTTTACCAATGCAGAATTGTTCTCTACAGTGCATTTATTAGTACTTTGTCCAATTTAGTTTTATATCCTGCCTCTGCACAGGGGGCTGGACTGATCTCTCAAGGTCTCTTCCATTCTTACATTTCTATGATTCTATGAAAAGATGGGACTTTCCCTTAGGAGACTATTCAACAGCTAATACACCCTCAGAGTTAGGAAGTAATGCTTGATATTCAATCTATATTTTCCTTTTCTTAATTTCATCCTCTTGCTCTTAGTTATTCCTCCTCACTCCCCAAATACACCACACTCAATACTTCCTTTCCCTCATCAGTGTTATTACGAGAGTGAAATAAATTACAGTGCATCAGCTACAATGCTGACAGCTTCTAGTGCACAGCGTTAGCAGTAAGAAATCAAGTATTCTAAGGTTTATAATTAATTTCCCCTACTTATAAGCTATAGATCAATTAGCAAGAAGTGAAATTGCAAGAGTGAAGCTTTTAGATTATCATACTTAAGGTTGATTTGTAGCTTTCTCTATACTTCCCTAGCCATCATTTTTATAGTATATAGAAAAGGTCTACAAAGCACAAATTACATTTTTTTTAATTAACATGGAATTTTTAAACAAAGATTCAGGTCAGAATAACCAGGATACTGGTTATTTTTAGGATATCAAAGCAGAAAATGTATTTTGCAGATCTTGGAGAGTTGTGATAACATGGAACAAATTCTCTGCATAGTACATACATCTGCAAACCTGCATTTCACTAATTCACCCCCATGATTGGCACACACAGGACACCAGACTTTTCCCTCTTTTCAGCACACTTTTGATGGCAGAGGGCCACTTTATGCATCCGTACAATGCAACTAAGAGGCATGATTCCCAGCATGGGCAGACAGACTCGTTCTAGCTCTGCTAGCGTGGGCTAGCCATGCGAGCACAGACCATATTCTTAACACGATTACTTTTACAAAACTAAGCAAAAAACAAAAAGACCCCTTTAAAAAGATATTGGGAAACAGCCTTTTTTTTTAAAACTGTAATCTTCTTTCACCACTATTTTAGTGGGCTGCATGGCTGGAATGAATTATAGTGCACAGCCAGGGTTTTCAGAAAAGGCCCTTCCGCCCAAGGAAAAGTTCAGTTGCATTCTGCTTTAATAGCATTTGGCAAGCTTACACTATTGTTTTTGTACAAACAGAAGTAAATTTGATATGAATAAAAAACTGCATTTAATGTGAATGAAACAAAAAGCAAATTCTGTAATCTTCAAAAGAAATTATATACTTGAATGATTAACTATGATGTATTTATAAAACTAGAATAATTGAAAACAGGATTTTAAGGTGATTCATGTAGACTGTGCTGAAATATTTATTATTGCAAGTCCAGAAGATCTGTCTGGGTTTTGTCACTGGAAATGTCTAAACTCAGTGTCCAGATGTTTATTTAAGTTGCTCCCACATAGTTCTAATGTCAATTACCAGAGGTTATCAGAGAGCATCACTGTGTATCTTCCTTGACTAATATTCTCATTTCTTCTGCATCTTTGATGTTTTCTTTCATTAAAATTCCTGGCCTACAGCCACAAAAATCTGCCGTGCTAGCAAAAAAATGGTCTGCAGACATGACATATGATGATGCCCTATGTCTGTGCAAGGATAATATTTATCATCAGCTATCATTTAAGTAGTATTATAATCAGTACAGTGCCATTTTGAAACAGCTAAGCTGAATAATATGAAACTAGGGGCTGAGAATTTATAACTAATATGAGACAACATAAGTCAGTAAAGAAAATATTATTTCACATAATGAGGATTTGGGGAACCCATATATCTATCTTTTTCCTTATGTGGGGGGGAAAAAAAACAGCTGAAGACAGAGGCATTTCACACATAATTAGGAATGGCTCTGATGGCTCTGTAACTCCAGAAAACACAATTGCGCCAAGAAGCTCTCCTGAGACACTTAGGAAACTGTGGGACTTTCATAGTAACCAGGAGGCAACAGAGCATTCATAATCTAACAGAGACTTAAACACGGCTGTCATCTTACACACAGTCCTGAGGTCTTTCCTAAATTCAAATGCAAATATGAATAATTACTGTCTTGCTGGCTAACAGCTTTCTTTGAAACCTCATTTATGCTCTTCTTCCCCTTGGAGATCAGCCAGCTCCTTTGGCTCATGTGAGTTATAAATAGGATCTTATCAAATTCACGGCAGTGAAAAACACGTCATGGACCCTGAAATCTGGTCTCCACCATGAAATCTGGTCTTTTGTGTACTATTACCCTACCCTACACAGATTTCACAGGGGAGACCAGCGTTTCTCAAACTGGGGGTCCTGACCCAAAAGGAGGTCATGGGGGGGTGTTGCAAGATTATTATAGGGGGCTCATGGTATTGCCACCCTTATTTCTGTGCTGCCTTCAGAGCTGGGTGGCTAGAAAGCAGTGGCTGCTGTCCAAGCGCCCAGCTCTGAAGGCAGCACCGCCAGCAGCAGCACAGAAGTAAGGATGGCAATGGGCGGCCGGGGAGTGGCAGCTGCTGGCCGAGGGCCCAGCTCTGAAGGCAGCAGCACAGAAGTAAGGGTAGCAATACCATACCAGGCCATCCTTACTCCTATGCTGCTGCTGGCAGTAGCGCTGCCTTCAGAGCTGGACTCCTGGCCAGCAGATGCCACTTTCCAGCCGCCGAGCTTTGAAGGTAGCACTGCCACCAGGAGCAGAACACAACAATACCACGACCCCCCCTACAATAACCTTGCAATGCTCTCACTACCCTCTTTTGGGTCAGGACCCCTACAATTATACCACCATGAAATTTCAGATTTAAATTATGACATTTATAATTTTTAAAATCCTCTGAGCATGAAATTGACCAAATGGATTGTGAACTTGGTAGGGCCCTAGTTATGAAAAATGAATTGCAATTAAGGCTGTCAAGCAATTAAAAAAAAATTAAACGTGCGATTAATCATGCTGTTAAATAATAGAATACCATTTATTTAAATATTTTTGGATCTTTTCTACATTTTCAAATATATTGATTTCAATTACAACACAGAATACAAAATGTACAGTATTCACTTTATATTTATTTTTATTACAAATATTTGCACTGTAAAAAACAAAATAAATAGTATTTTTCAATTCATCTATTACAGGTACTGTAGTACAATCTCTTTACTGTAAAAGTGCAATTTACAAATGTAGAATTATGTACAAAAAAACCTGCATTCAAAAAGAAAACAATGTAAAACTTTAGCGCCTACAAGTCCAATCAGCCCTACTTCTTGTTCAACCAATCGCTCAAACAAGTTCATTTACATTTGCAGAAGATAATGTTGCCTGCTTCGTGTTTACAATGTTACCTGAAAGTGAGAACAGGCATTTGCATGGCACTGTTGTAGTTGGCATTGCAAGAAATTTACATGCTAAATGAGCTAAAGATTCATATGACCCTTGAGGCTTCAACCACCATTCCAGAAGACATGCGTCCATGCTGATGACTGGTTCTGCTTGATAACAATCCAAAGCAGTGCGGACCGATGCATGTTCATTTTCATCATCTGAGTCAGACGACACCAGCAGAAGGCTGATTTTCATTTTTGGTGGTTTGAGTTCTGTAGTTTCCACATTAGAGCGTTGCTCTTTTAAGACTTCTGAGGCATGCTTCACACCACTTCCCTCTCAGATTTTGGAAGGCACTTCAGATTCTTAAATCTTGGGTCGAGTGCTGTAGCTATCTTTAGAAATTTCACATTGGTATCTTCTTTTCATTTTGTCAAATTTGCAGTGAAAGTGATCTTAAAATGAACAATATGTGCTGGGTCATCATCCGAGACTGCTATAACATGAGATATATGGCAGAATGCGGGTAAAACAGACCAGGAGACACACAATTCTCTCCCAAGGAATTCAGTCACAAATTTAATTAACCCATTATTTTTTTTTATTGAGTGTCATCAGCATGGAATCATGTCCTCTGGAATGATGGCCGAAGCATGAAGAGGCATATGAATCTTTAGTGCATATGGCACATAAGTTTGTTTATATTTACGAGTGTCGCAAGATATTTGTTTCTCTTAGCGATTGGCTGAACAAGAAGTAGGACTCTAAAGTTTTACATTGTTTTCTTTTTGAGTGCAGTTATGTAACAAAAAAGCCTACATTTGTAAGTTGCACTTTCATGATAGAGATTGCACTACAGTACTCGTATGAGGTGAATTTATTATTTCACATAATTTAAAAATACTACTTTTGTTTATCATTTTTACAGTGCTAATATTTGTAATAAAAATAATATAAAGTGAGCACTGTATACTTTTCTAAGTCCCATTCAAAGTCAACAGGATTTAGGCTCCTAAATCACTTCAGCACTTTTGAAAATTATATCCACAGTCCCTATGACAAGGAGCTTACAATCCAAAGCAAGTGACAACTGCAGGGACAGGGATAAATCACATACAGACTTTTTTAGCAAAAAAAATCTTAAACTATCATCATCTGCCCCTCAATCTGTGCTCATCCACTTCACAATCGAGGAGTTATTGGAGCTCTACATGGCTGCCACAGAACATCAGCTCAGGACATGGCTGTTGCCAGCCTTCTGCAGTCTGGCTCAGACCCTCCCATCACTGCCAGTCCTGGAAGGACAGAGCTTTACGCAGCTGCCACGTACTCCCCCAGCAGCTGGACGCTGTCTATACAGGGACCTTGAATGTCAAGCCTTAGGTAGGCATAAATTTCTCCTTACTCAGGCCTTTCACACTGCACTTCCAGGGAGGACTCAGCAACGTATTATGAAAAAAAAAAATCACCAAATCATAAATCTAAGTAACATTGTCATGGAATTGTGTGTTTCCTGCCACAGAATTGGAATTTGTGTCACAGATTAGATAGGGCCTGCGGTTTTACTGTAGCAGTGGGGGAGATGGTAGAGCTGCAGTTCAAATATTGGTACAGAAGAGGAGATTATGTTATAACCAGCTCTAGGCTAATCCCATCGCCACTGGGCAGTCTTTTAAGTAAATAAAAGGGTATGATGTCACTACCATGAGGGTTTCTCTTAAGACATTTTATGATAGACAGCAAAAGTATAAACAGAAATATTTCAACGAGATGGGCAGTCAGCAAAAGAATACAAAGGGAGTCTTATAAAGTGTTCATCTTTAGACTAAGGTTAGATTTTGGATTGCAACTATTTAAGTCTGTTACAAATACACCATTATATTGGACACCTTGATCTAATAACTAACTACATTAATACCATCTGTGTACACAGAGAGGGAAGAAATACCAATATCTAAATTAAACATTATGGACTTCAGTGACCTCAGTGATTACTTCAATGAATATGCACTGATTTACACTATGTGAGGACCCAGTCCATAATGTCAAATTTTAAATGTAAGCTGGAGGGATACTACTTAGTACAAATTCCTGTAACTTCCCATAAGAAATAACTCTCACCTCGTACTGGTATCAACCATGCCAGTTGTATTTTGCAGTTTTAAATATGAGTATTTCCATTTTCCTGGTGAATTTTGATCCCAAAAAGACAAGGTGGGTTAGGTAGTATCTTTTATTGGACCAACTTCTGTTGGTGAGATACACAAGCTTTTGAGCTTACAGAGAGCTCTTCAGGTCTGGGAAAGGTACTCTCTGTCACAGTTAAATACACGGTGGAACAGATTGTTAGATTTTTGTAACAAGCCAGAAATCCAGTGCATCTATTCAGTCCATGATTTTTAGTATCTAGCAAAGTTATGAATTTAAGCTCCTAGGCTCATCATTTGAAGGTGTAGTGCAGGTTTCCTTTGAGAGCGAGGTCTGAGAGGTCAGATGTAGAGTTATCACTTTGTGAAAAATGTGTTCACCCAGAGGTGATCACTCAACATCTGGCCACTCAGACTCAGAGAATGAATCTGTAAGGGAGGAAGTCAGCCTGGTCATGGGATTTCAGCCAGAGACACACCACAGCGCAAGAGCAGGACCTGAGGAAGTGGATGTTGAGGGTAAGCCAGGCTAGGAGTTGGCAGAACAGACCTTGTGATGGAAGAGAAAGGAGTAAAAGAGTCAAGGGTGGAGGAGCATGAAACATGGAGAGAATCAACAACCATATCGACGAAAGAAAGGGACGAGAGGACAAGGAGGAAAGGGCTGAAAGCAGACGAGAACTCATTAAAGCTGATGGACTGGATATCTCAGAAAGGCCAAGAGACAGGGCACACTGGAGGAGCTGATGGGTGATGCTGAGACCAGATGCTGATTTCCCACATGATTATCAACAGAGAGATCAGAGCAAGAGCACTGCTAGTTGAAGACCTAGGTAACTCAACGGCCTTTTTAGTGAGTGAGAGAATTGAACCAGGGCTGCATGGTACAATGAAGAGAGGAGGGTTAGGAAACTTCCAGATGAAGAATCAGGTGGGTCATCAACGTGGAAGCTGAAGTCACTAGAGAGAGATAACAGGAGTCAAAATCAAAGAAGGAAGCTGATGGGGAAGAATTGGGTGGATGGTATATGACAGCAACACAGAGGGGAGAGGGAAGAGTCAGATGCAGGGTTGTTCACAACAGAGAGTGGGAAGTAGTGAGAAGTTGGAAGCAGCAGGAACAGAAGGGGAGAAACTCAGCTCCCTCACCATGTCTGATCCAGGGCAGGAAGTCAGGCCTCTATAGCTACATCTGCACTGCAGCCGTGGTGCGATTCCCAGTGCTGGTTGAAACTTGCGCTAGCTCAGCTCAAGCTAGTGCACTACAAATAGCAGTGTGGATGTAGTGGCATGGGTGACAGCTTGAGCTAGGTACATGAACTTGGACCAAGGGGGTCAGGCAGGCTTAGATTCGGGTGGCTAGCCTGAGTTCCGGCCCATGCTGCAACATCCACACTGCTATTTTTAGCCACTTGCTGGAGAATGAGCTTGTGTGAGTCTGTCTACTGATGCTGGAAATCCCAGCTGCAGTGTAGACCTACTCTAAGAGAGGGCAGCTGCAGAGCCAGTGTCAGGTGAAGGATTCTGGTCTCTGTGAGGGACAGGAGCCTGGAGGGGGCAAGGTATGGAGAGGTCCTAGATGGCTGTGATCTTTTTAGAGATGGAGTGGGTGTTCCAGAAACAAGAAGAGGAGGGAAGAAGTAGGATAGATGTGAGGTTAGGAATGATTGACTAGAGGGGCAGAGTAGTGGTACAGATGTGTGTGGGAGCTGGAGAGGATGAGGAAGGACCAGAGCTGGAGCAAATCTCATCAGAGATGAGGTGGCAGAGGAGCGAGTGGACGTGAGAGCTGGATTGGTGCTGGTGGGAAGAGGGGCAGGTAGAGCCGGTAGAAACTGTAGACAGGTGATGGTAACAAGGATGGGGAAATGGAGGCAGTGGGGCAGGGGGTGAGGAAGAAGGATGCTATGATGCAGAAGAGTGTAATGGGAGCCTTGGGTGGCAGATGGATAAAGTTACCAAAAAATAAAAATAAAAAGATACAGGGGGAGATACTGGGCCAGGAGAGACTCCCTGGTGCTTGCAGCAGCTCTCCCTTCCAGGCAGCTATATTGTGTTGCCCAAGGGAGGGGGAAGAAGGCAAGCCTGTTGGGAGCTGCACAGCTGGGAGAGTCAGGGTGGGACAGTGGGGGTGAGGAGTATACTGGGACAGAAGCCTCTTCATAGTGCAAATACTGAATAGGGTGCAGCTGAGATTTAATAGGTTAAACTGAGAACCTGAAGTGACAAATATTGTATCCAACAGAAACTGAAGAGGGACTTCAGATATGCAAAATCTAACATCAGAGCATCCTTACTCTTAAGAGAGACCTGAGATCTACATTGACTAAGAGCTTGACATTTGGTGTTTCTGAGCACCTGCTACACCTCATTGACTTCAACTGAGGTTGAAAAGTTTTAACATTCTGAAAAATCAGATGTTAAATGGTCAAGACTACGGGATGTCCCACCTAAAAGATGAAAACTTCAGCAGTATCCCTTAATAGCACAGTCAGACATTGATTCATGAATGAATGAGTGCCACTTATGAGCCGCCAGCACTTCCTACACCACCTGGCTTTGTCCTTGGGAGATTCTCTGCCTGCCCCCCCAGTCACGAACTGAGCTTAGAAAAGCAAACAAGATCACAGTTTAAAGTGGTATGGTTCCAAGAATCACCAGAAACTAATGCATAAGTAGGTTTAAGATTAGTGTGGGCAGGGCTTACATAATTAAACAGGAGCAAAATCCAAACTCTTCTGGCAAGTTTGCTCTTAAAACCCACAGGGTCACAAATTAGACATGCTTCCACAGTTCCATCCCTTTAAACATGAGACACTGAGGAGCAGAGTGTCTGTTATTCAATCTTTCAATATACAGGATTCCCCAACTTTTAAACAAATATAACCAATTTTCAACCAGTTTGCATTCTAATATAATCTTAAAAACCTGAAGATTCAACATATGTTTTCCTAACCAGTTCAACTAGGTTATTCTTGTACTAAAGTCACCAGCAGAATCAAATTTTAAAAACATGCATAACAGAAGTCAAAATGCTGAAAGTTTTGGATCTAATCGGATGCTTCATTATTCCAGAATGTACAAAACAACTATTCTCACTACATCCTGCAAGCCAAGGCCCTTTTCTTCTTTTCAATTAGCATGCTCCAGTTCCCTTAAACAGCAACACAATTTCAGAATTATCCTTTAGACAATAACCTTGCTAGCTATGATTTAGCTTGTTACTTATGTTTGGAAGCTAGAAAGGAATCTGATGTTCAGGGTCACATATTTGAAGGACACAATGCTTGAGGCTTCAGCAACATGCATCTGTACACAAGACAGGTAGCTATGTATGATTTGCACAAAGTGTGCTTTATGGGTGTGAGCATACTTTTACAAGTATGGCACTTCTATGGAAAGGCCCTTAAGTTTCCAGATGTCAGTCATTCAAAGCAGACTACACTATAAGTATGTTTAACGCCAGTGGACGAACGGAAGTCTTTTTACCTGCTATGGCTTGAGTTCTCCTACAACAGCTAATGCTATTGCCAATAACTAAGTCAGCAGCAGGGAGCTGTATTCCTTATGCTTCAGAGGAATCTCAGAACCCAGGTCTTGGCAAGTAAAATAAGGAATTTTCTATTATTTTTCATCTGAGCTGTATTTCTTTGTAATTAAGAAAAGCTTTTCACTGGTGCTCTCCACCTTCAAACTTCAGTTGAAACAAAAAAAATGCTACTGTGTTTGAGAGATTTTTGATCTTCAATGGTTGGATAGTTTGCATTACTGAAAAAACACCCAAGACTTTATTTCCTCTAATGAAACTAGAGGAAGGATCTGTTCTATTAATTTCAGCAGACAATGGTATTCCAAAAGTTTAATCAATGTACAAAAATAGTATGGAGAAAAAAAAAAAAAACCACCCAGGCCTTTAATAGAAAATATTAGTCTTCAAATTAATTAAATCTCTAGATTTGCTTAACAAGGGTCACCATAACTGGAGAGAACGTCCCTTAGAGCCTGAAGAGGATTTGAGTTATTTTATAACTCAGAGTTCTTATCTATTCACAATAGGTTTAAGGGTGGAAAAATATATTATTCCTTTTACAATCATTTTTCCTCCAACTATAAGCATCTTCTTGTAGACACTTTGTCACTGCTTACCACAGGATGCTGAACAGCTACTTTAGCTGAGCTATATAAAGCCCATTGGGCAATTTTCAGAGGCACTGAGCACATTCTCGGTCTATGAAAATCAGGCCACAAACACCAATATCGTTTGTACTCAAACTATTAATCCCTTCCCAGAGCTCCAGTGCCACATCTCCTCTAGCAAACACAGCAATCTACATGGTCAAGAATCCTGGGTTATCGAGTTTTTAAAAGGGTAGCACAAGAAATCAATTCCACTGTCCATTGCCAGATATTTTCCTTTTTGAACTCAGTCTTCCAATGAATGGTAGTCTTCCTCATCCCTCACTTCTCTGTATTTCATTGAGGTTTCCCCTTCAGGTTCATACCTGACCATTTTGATATTCAACATTTCTGCTAGTTTTTGCGCGGCAAGTTTGGCTTGTGTTTCCTAAAACAAACACACACAGGAAAGAGAGAGACACAAGTTAAACTACAATTTGTTATTCATCCTGGGTATCAAAAAATCTACTAGCTGAAAAACAGAAACATTACAGAGTAACTCGCATGATCACATTAAGTCTCATCCCAGCAATTCCTAATATCTGCAAGAAACAGTGGACATTTCCTTAAAATATCTTTAACATTTTGATTTAGAAATTATTTCATTTTATTACTTGAGCAGCAGCTTCTCATGCTGCAATTCTTACGCAAGACCTGCTTCCACTTGAGCAAGATCAGGCCTATGTAGAGATGTGGCCTACTAGAGTCATCACATGACTGAGAAACAGAACTCCCATGCTCCAAACCCAGCTCTGACAAAAACTGTGGCCTTTGGCAACTCCCATAATTTCTCCAGTTCCAGTTTCCCCCTCCGTAAAAAGGGGAAATAACATTTACCTAACTCTCAGGAATGCTGAGATTATTAATTAGTAAGTGCTTATAAAATATTAAGCAGTACCGCATTGAAATTAAATAGCCCAACACCAACAAGTTTTAACTAGCTGTCCAGTTTTCAACATTATCAGTCTGTCATCATATGGAATTCAATGCCAAAATCCAGTGCCAGATCTCTGTTCAAAATGAAACTTCCTTAACTTCCAGTGACTACAAAGAACTTGGTCATTGCCAGTTACTGTGGGAAGAAAATCAACTGCAATTACTTGCACACATTTCAGATCTATAACACTGGGTACTTCTTTTGCCTTCATTAGTATGAATGGGGTATCCAGCATATGCTAGTGACTGGTATGCTAGTTACTGAGTATACTTTTTGAGTTCAAATCACAGAAGTGACAAGTAACACTGTAATGAATTGATCATTACTATATGCAAAGAATAATGCTAAATTTTATTCACTGCTTGATAAACAGCCCTAAAGAATGAATTTGGAAAAAAACCAAAAAGCGGACAGAATCAAATAGAAAAATTAATCTGACCTTATAAAGAGTCTAGAAGTCTCAACTGACTAACATATGAAAGGCATAGCCTTTATACTGTGGCTTTCCAGAATGGTCCCAGCAATATAATTACATTTTCCAGACCAAACAGTACCACTGATTCATACCTCATAAATTTCTTTTTGCTGCATCTGAATTGCTATTGATTCTTCTATGGATAACAATTGGGTAGGTGCATGATGAAGTGGTGGCAGCCGGGCTGCTGTGATGTCATCCAGATGTTTCTTATCTCTAAGATGTCTTTCTTCTTCAGAAATCGAAGACCCAAGTCTCCTAGGTGAACGACTAGGTGAGGAATCATGAGATGAGCCACTCCACTCAGCTGGTAATCTAAAAGGGATCAAATGTGAAGTTGCGACCCATATTTGCAATGTGAATTTAAGACAGTTTTTAATTCTAGAAAATAGTCATATCTGATACAGAAAGACTAAGAAAGAGACAGTATAAATCAGGTCAGATTATAATGTACCACATAAGTGAACAATAAGCCAAACTTTCATAGTGCTTCTTCATGTAAAAAGGTAATTAATTTTCACAACACTTTTAAAAGGAAGGAAACTTTACCAATGAGGAAAAATTCATGGAGAGGTTAAGTGACTTCCTCGAGGCCACACAGTAAATCACTGCTTCAGCAAGGATTAGAACAGGGGTCGGCAACCTATGGCACGCGTGCCAAAGACAGCACATGAGCCGATTTTTAATGGCATGCTGCTGCCTGCCGGGGTCCTGCTCAGCCCGCTGCTGAACCCCGGCAGCAGGCTGAGCCGGACCCCAGCAGGCAGCAGCGTGCCATTAAAAATCCTGGCCGACCCAGCCCGCTCTTCTCCCCCCCCGCCTACCGTTCTCTCTGGCGGGGGCAGAAGCAAGCTTGGTCCTGCTGGCTGCTGCCGTACAGCAGGCTCCGCCGGCAGCCAAGCTTCCCCCTCCCTCCCCCGCCTCTTCCCCCAGCGTGCTGCGTGGAGCCCCGCCTCCTCTCCCTCCCTGCCGCCGATGGCCCTTGCGAGGGAGGGGAAAAGATCAGCCCCAGCGCCCTCGCTGCTCAGACCGGTAAGGAGGCGGGGAAAAGGCGGGGGAAGAGGGGGTAGGAGTGGGGCGTATCCCTCCAGCCCCCTGCCATGAGTCGCTCAGGGGACTGGAAGCACCCGCCCGATCCCAGCCCCACCCCAGCCCTCTGCCCTGACCCCTGCACCCCCCTTGCACTCCAGCTCCCTACATCCCGCCATGACCCCATCCCTGACTCCTGAACTCCCCACACATACCCAGCCCCCCACACTCCATGCCCTGACTCTTGCACCCCCCACATCCCCACCCTGAGCACCAGGTTGGTAGCAGGCTGAGCGGGGCCGGTGTCTGGGATCCCAGCTGGCAAGGGGCCAGCAGCCAGAACCCCAGACCGGCAGCGGGCTGAGCGGGGCCAGCAGCCGGGACCCTGGCTGGCAGGAGCCAGCGGACGGAACCCCAGACTGGCAGCAGGTCGAGCAGCTCAGCCTGCTGCCAGTCTGGGGTGCCGGCCCCACTCAGCCCCCGCCAGTCCGGGGTCCCGGCCCCGCTCAGCCCGCTGTCGATCTGGGGTTCTGGCTGCCGGCCCCTTGCTAGCCGGGGTTCCGGCTGCAAGCCCCGCTCAGCCCGCTGCCGGCCTAGGTGAACGGAACCCCAGGCTGGCAGCAGGCTGAGCAGGCCGGTGGCTTAAGATCAGCATTTTAATTTAATTTTAAATGAAGCTTCTTAAATATTTTGAAAACCTTGTTTACTTTACATACAACAGTAGTTTAGTTATATTATATATAGAATTATAGAGAGAGACCTTCTAAAAAACATTAAAATGTATTACTGGCATGTGAAACCTTAAATTACAGCGAATAAATGAAGACTCGGCACACCACTTCTGAAAGGTTGCCGACCCCTGGATTAGAATGAAGGAGTCCCCAGCTCAGCAATGAGTCCATTACAATATGCTGCCTCTCTCAATCTACTGAACACTATCTACTTCAATTAACTTCCCTGAGGTTGAGGACATTCATTTTCTCACAGGAAATGCTCCAGCACATTGAAGGATTGTGCCCTACTTAAGTACAATCTGTCTCTACACACAGGTTTCGAATACTAACCATAAAAATCACATACTACACAGACACCTGGAGTCACTCTTTCCTGACTTCCTCTGTGATATCTGAAGTTTTTAATCAATGGAAAAAAATGAACTAGTGATTTCATACAGCTTGTAATCTTCTAATACTTTCAATATACTTTGTAGTGATCTGCAGCTACAATAGGTCCATCTTTTCAATTACATGAAGACACTGTGATGATGCTCCATCATGCATATCAATCGTTTCCAGTATGGCACCTAGAAAAGGTGCAAAGCTATCAGATCACCAACTTGTAGCAAATATTCTTTCGGGGGAAAAAAAAAAAAATCTCTGCCAGAAGTTATACTTCTAGTTCTCTGTTTCTGCTTATTTTCTGCCCATAAAAATGGCAATGGCTGGGAGTCAGGGAAACTTCAGGTAGTCACTGTTGAAGTTTCCAGACAATTTTGCCAATACAGAAATTAAAATTCAGAGTGATCCTGAAAAGCCACCTGCTATTACAGTTCAGTTGTAATCCTAAAGGAATATTTGCCAGTTAAGTAATAGCTTTGTAGCATGGACCAAAAAAAACCTTTAAGGGTTGATGATGATTATTTATTACTTGTGGAATCAGGCGACTAAGTGACACATTTTAAGATAACTTTTGAATCAGGATTTTAGCCCCAGTCCCCAGATGTGGGGGACTAGCACATTAAACTAGCATGCCACTAAATGCCATATGTCTTTTTGATCATCTAATTCTGTCAAAACAAAGCAAAAAGCATTTACAGTCGCCAATTTTATATAGAGAATAGTTAGTCCCGCTATTTATGAGAAACTTCTATATTCTGCAATACTTACACGTTGGTTTTAAATTTATTTTTAGATCTTGGGTTCTTAGCTCTTGATTCTAGAACTTCAATATAATGTGGTTTTTTTGGTGTCACGGTGGGAAGGCTTCCAAAGGGATTATTCTTAAATTTAGCAATGTTCTGTTCTTTTTCTGATTTTCTTTCACTGTTATTCCCATCTCCAACTGCAATTCTTTCAAAGGCATCAACCAGCATGTCACCACTGTTGCCTGAAGCATCCACTGCACTTTCTGTTTCACCCAGAGAACTGTATTTAGGTATCTGCTGATCAATTTTCTTCAGGCTGATTGAGGATGAATTCAAATTGGATTTACTTTCCTGAGATTTTGCATGGTCTTCTATCATACTCTCTATTTGATCACGTTTTTTATAGCCCTTTGCAGAAGCCGTATGTGTGTCTCTTTTCTCGGTACATTCAGCTTCCTTGTCTTGCAAAACAGTTTTAGAAGCTTTGTTTACATTAGTAGCAGAGTTTTCATAAATAGATGAGAAAACTTTATTTGTTGATTTGTGCTCACTCAGGGCAACTCTTTGCTTGTTTGTATTAATCTCCTCTTGTTTTGTCTGAAACTCTAATCTAACAACAGACAACTGTTCAGTTGTCCTCCTTAATTCTTCCTGTTGTGCTATGGCAAGCTTCAGCTTTTCAACAAAATCAGAGATCTTTTTACCTTTATCTGGAAGTCTATAAATAAACATCCTAAAAATAAGAAAGAAATAGTTACGTGACAAGCCTCAAGTCTTATTTCTGATATTCACATATGTAATATCAGATGGATAAATTTAATAGTTTCATGAAAATATTAAAACATTGCTGGTTCCATGACATAAAACATTCTGAAAACATTAGATTCTAAAGTTTGCATAAATACATGACATCTGTAGTTTTATAAGTTCATGACTATAGCAGAAAAAAAGTAATTATTTTGCCAAACAAGTGAAGATTATTCTGAGCTGAATTAATGGATAGCAAATATTTTACAGTGATTTCATTTAAAAGATCACAGAACTGGGAGGGGAAAAATACAAGACAGAAATGAACTGTGCTATAATTACTGAAGATATTTATCAATTGACTTTAGAACTGTGAACATATGTAAAATTTGAGTATACTTCTTAAACTGTTGTCTTGACAGCCTTACCCAAAATACTCTTCACAACTCTATTATGTTATCAAAGCTATCTGTAGCATATTAATCATAGAAGTGTATGTGTCTGAAATTCAACCTAGAAATTGATGTGATTCTGACACAAATGAGTAGCATCCACAACCAGTAAATTGGGTCCAAGGAAGTTTTACTAACTTACTAACAGGTAAGCAGCGCCGGGCCGGAGCCCAAACTCCTCCTGCACCCCACACCACAGCTCCCTGCCACACCCCACCTGCGCCCAAACTCCCTGCCCTGAGCCTCCTTGCCCTGAGCCCCGTGCTGCACCTCGCACCCCTCTCTGCACCCTGCTCTGAGCCCCCTCCCACACTCCACACACCTCCCTGCACCCCTGCCCTGAGCCCCTTCATACACCCCAACCCTTTCTCTGCCCCAACCTCTTGCCCTGAGCACCTTCCTGCACACCGCACCCCCTCCCATCCCACACTCCCTCCTGCACCCCAACCCCCTGCCCGGGTTGCAATTTCTCCACCCAGATGTGGCCCTTGAGCCAAAAAGTTTGCCCACCCCTGCCTTAGAGAATAGGGCTAAAATTGCACATTTGTGCAGGATGCATGTTTGTTCTAGTTCTTCCTTTTCCCCACTCTTTAGTCTTCCTTCCCTGGAAGGGGGAAAAAAAGAAAAAAAAAAGATATGTCTTTATACTAAGTTAGCTACCTCACTGTCATTTTTTAGAGGGGACCAGGCACTGGAGTTTTTACCTCAGCATAGCTAGTTGTAATCAATCATAGCCCCACTAATTGGGGTTTACCTCAACTAGCTATGCGGAGGTATAAAACTACTTGTGTCTTGTCTCCACTACAATTTTACATCAAACTAGCTATCTCGATGTGAAACAAGACATCTTTTTTACAATGAAGACATAGCCTAAGTTTAGATACACCTCTCTATATTCTCCCCATAAATTGTGTTCTCCTCCCCACTTTGGCCTTTACTCATTAATTCACACACACACACACCCACACACACCTTTTATTGAAACGAGACTAGAAAGCCTCCTTAAAAACAATGTAATTCTGTAGGTAACATGTCAGATTTGCAAATCATTAAAGCCTTGACCCCGCAAACATGTAAACATATGGGGTGGTTTTACTCATGAGGAACCCCCTTGACTTTGAATAGAGTCACTCATGTTTAAGTGCTTGCAAGATCAGGTCCTACTAAAGCAAAAGCATCATTTATCTATTGTTCTTCACTGGTTCTTGCTCCCAGGCTCAGGAAGGAATTTCCCCCCAGGTCAAATTGGCAGTAACAAACTTTTTCACCTTCCTTTGCAGTGTGTGGGTGCAGGTTACTTGCCAGGATTAGCTGGGTCTACCTAACAATCATTTCCCTGCCACTGCAGGTGCTTTCGGCATTCGTGCACCTCAGTCCCACCTATTCTCTGCCTGTGGCACCTAACAGTCTCGTTTCCTGTAGACTGTAATACTTTGGTCACTGGGTATAGTGTGTGGGTGCTAGGAGGTGTTGATAGCTTGTGATATGCAGGAATCAGACCAGATGATCCGGTCATCCCTTCTGGCACTGAATTCTACGATAGTTTGATCCTGTAGTGCTTGGACTCCCAAATCCTTCTGTCCCTTATCACTGCACTCGCTGTACTTGGCACAGCCCCTGTGAGGTGGCCCTTTCAATAGGGGAAAATCCTTATGACTATTGGGCCTGTTCTGCCCACTGAGTCCGATCTGTGACCTGGTTGTTATCCCTCTCGGAAGGGCACAGCTCCTGTCACCGTGGTATCCACTGTCCAAAGTGACAGCGGGGGGGGACGGGTGCTCATGCAAAGTCACGGGCAGGATCAGGCTTCACTGTGTCATGTCTGCATGTGTTGGAGGTGGTGGTGGTTGGGAGGGGCGGGGGGAACAGGAGGCAGGCAGCTATGTGTGTGTGCATGTGTTAAGGTAGGGGGGATGATAGCAGTGTGTTGGTCTTGCGGTAGCGGTGTCTCTATCTGTGTGTATGTGTTGGAGGTGGTGGAAGCTGGGGGCTAGGGGACAGGACACAGGACAGCTGTGGGGGGGGGGCGCATAACAATGATGTTGGGGTAGCAGTGTGTCTATCTGGGTGTGCTGGAGGTGGTGGTGGCTGGGGGGGGAACAGGAGGCAGGACAGCTCTGTGTTTGTGCGCACAGGTGTAAGGGAGATAATAGCGATGCATTGGTGTTGGGGAGTGGTGAGTCTGTGTGTGTGCGTGCGTGTGTGTGTCTGTGTTATAGGTGGTGGTGGCTGGGGGGGGCAGGAGGCAGGGCAGCTCTGGTGTGTGCATGCAGGTATGGCGGGGTTGACAATAGTGTGTTGGTGTTGGGGTAGCAGTGCGTATCTCTGTATGTGTGCGCATGTGAGTTGGGAGAGGATAGCGATACATTGATGTTGTATGTAGTGGTGAGTGTGTGCGCACACGCATGTGTCTGTGTTATAGGTGGTGATGGCTAGGGGGGCAGGAGGCAGGTCAGCTCTGGTGTGTGCATGCAGGTGTGGTGGGGATGACAGAGGTGTGTTGGGGTAGCAGTGTGTATCTCTGTGTGTGTGAGCATGTGTGTTGGAAGTGGTGGCTGGTGGGGGCAGGAGGCAGGGCAGCTCTGTTGTGGGGGGGAATGAGAGCAGTGTGTTGGTGTTGGGGTAGCAGTGTGTGTGTGTTGGAGGTGGGACGGGCAGGATGCAGGGCAGCTGTGTGTGGGGGGCAGGGATGACAGCAGAGTGTTGGGGGTAGCAGTGTGTGTGTGTTGGAGGTGGGACGGGCAGGATGCAGGGCAGCTGTGTGTGGGGGGCAGGGATGACAGCAGAGTGTTGGGGGTAGCAGAGTGTGTGTGTTGGAGGTGGGGGGGGGCAGGAGGCAGGGCACCTGTGTGTGTGGGGCGGGGATGACATCGGAGTGTTGGGGTAGCAGAGTGTGTGTGTTGGAAGTGGTGGTTGGGGGGGGGGGGGGGGCAGGAGGCAGGGCAGTTGTGTCTGCGGGCCAGGGATGACAGCGAGGTGTTGAACAGAAGATGCACGAGGGCAGCGGTGAGTGTATTGGGGGCGGGCAGTTGGTCCCCGGCGGGAAGCAGTTACGCCGGTTACCGCCCCCCTCTGCCGCGCGGGACCGTGCGCGGGGCAGGACGGGCTCAGCTCAGCCCCGGGATGGTCTCGCTCCCCCCGGCCCCGGGCTCACCGAGCGGCCAGCAGCCTCTCCTGGCGCCTCAGCATCTCCTGCAGCTCTTGCAGGCTTCGGCCCCGCAGCTCCCCGCCTTCCCCTGGCGGCAATGACATGCTGCCAGCCGGCCGGGAATGGGCACGTGCCACTGCGGGGGGTTCCCCAACACCGGCTCCGCCAGCTGCTTCCGTTGCCCACAGGAGACCGCCATGTTACCGGAAGGGACGGTACGGCAGCGGGGTCAGACTTTGTTGAAACGCGGGTGTGTGCGCTGCTGAAGGCACCGCCCCTTCCCTAGGCCCGTAGCCTGTCGTCCCGCCCCTCTCTAGGTCCCATTCTTCTACCACGCGCGCGCACACCCTCCCCCGGCCGGATGGGCCCCGCCCCCCCACATCCCTGGCGCCTTCAGTGCTTATCGTCCACAAACCATCACCCCACCCGTGTCTTTCCCGCCCCCCGTCCTTCCCACCATCCCAAACGTGCCCAATCCCCCTCCTCTGCCCCTAAACCTCCGCCCACCTCCCCCCTGCCTGACCAGACACCCCCCTCTCCATAAAACTCCTGCATCCCCCGTTAGTCCCTTCCCCCACACAAGCCCCAGGCTCCTCCCTCCACTAAACTCTCCACACAACCCTTCTCCAAATCCTGATCGCCTCCCCCTCTACATGACCCTTGCTGGATCCCATATACACAAATATACCAACTCCTGAGCAAGCCTCACGCACCTCCTCCTCCCAGGCCCCCTTATCTCTACCCACAACTACTTTGGGGTCTAATATCCCACGTCCCTGCCAACTGCACTCCTGCTTTGCCCAGAACTTCACACTCACCTTCCAGGCAACCGTGTATAGAGTCATGCATTATAATGCAAATGCACTGTTTTTCTCTACCATAGATAAAACTTTGTGGAGCACTGTATCTTAAAAATAAACGTTGTCACAGATGATGTTGGAAGCAAAGCCAGTTGTGAATGCAATCCTCAGTCACCCAATTGTGTTCTATCTGTTCAGACCAATGATGCGGCCAGCTCAGGGTCTGCAATATTTTTTCTACTGAGATCCTGATGTCTCATTTTTCAACCTAGACAATCAACAATTAGATATTCATGTAGTGTTTTAATTCATTAGGGACAAATCCTGTTCATTCCTCCATGACTGCAGGAACGAAGACAGAGAAGAATCAGTGTGGTGGTTTCACTGCTCAGAGGGCAGGATCAGGGTGGTTACTCAAGTCTGAATTGTGGGGACTTTTACAAGTCCCTCCACCTCCCAAATTAGCTTCTGGTAATGGCTTAAAAAGCAAAAAAGATGGGAAAGGACAGCATCTATACCCTCCCTTCTGCACTCTTAGCAGCCCACATGCATCAAAGTGGAAAAGTTGCTCCTTTCACTACCCCAACCTTGGTGCTTCTGCAGTTAGAAAGCAGACCCCTACAGCTGGATAGAAAATTTCCTCATTCCTGAAGCAAGTCATTTTGTTAAACTTTCTAGTAGTACTTTAAATAAACAAACAAGAATAATAGAAATTAGCTGTCTACCACCCCCAGAGCAACATTTATATAATGTTGTCATATTCACTCAATTATTGTGCAATGGGGCACCTCTTGTAAAGTGACTGGTGTCAGAGAACAGATACCAGGATGAGACTCAAAATGGCAATTTTCAAATACATCTCTATTCCCCCAAAACATTAACACAAGACAACCAGCAAAATAGGAGAAATGCACTCAAGACTACAGGGAGTGGGACTTAAACAGCAGGAACCAGGAAGAGAGGGGTGGATTGAGAGGAGAAGGAAGGGAATTGAATGAGGATGGTAGGGTGGCGCCAGTTTCCTATTTCAAGCTGAGCGGTGCAGATGTGTGAAAAGATCTGTGGCTTGTGAACCACAGGTTGCTGACTTCTGCACTAAATAAATCAAGCGACCCAATTGAGGCAAAGGGCCCTGAGCCCATCAGAGTTCAACTCAAGATGGATCCCCCGTGTCATAAAGTCTGCATTCTTGAAAGTGGTCATTATGTTCATTGCAAGAAACGCATTTTGTAGTAAGCTGGATGAAAGAAATGGTAGAGAACAGAAGCAGATACTTGTGTCTGGTGTTCAACAATCGGTTTACTGAGAAAGTAGTGAGGGTCTAGATTTCTTACAAAAATTGATTATTTGCATTTTTCACTGGTAAAAATCTAGCCATTTCCATTTGTTTCAATGGACATTATCTTGTAGCTGACTATAGGAACTTATTAGGACTCAAGATTTTTAATTGTCAGGGATTGCTTAGTAAGGATAAAGGTGGAGATTACAGGGATTTTTGCAAATTGATATTTTCTATTGACTATTTTTAGTTTGGCCACAAATTTACCGTGTGAAAATACAGGTTTTTATAAAATGTAGTGACAATGGATACATTTCTACCTTTTAAAAAAAATTCCCAAATGAGAACAGATGATTTGAAGTAAATAAACATTCCTCTTCACAATGCAAGAGCTAAACCTTGCAACACTAAAAAAAAACCAAAAGTGAAACTGACTCCATTGACTTTCAAACAGAGAAATGCAAAATCTAAACAAAGAACACAAGACAGTGTCCTTGTTATGTCAAACTTGTTTTAAAATATCTTTGTGCATAATACACAAGGTAAATATAGAACTTCAGACTCCATTGGTTTGCTTATTTTGTTTTTTCTCAACTGGTTGTTATGAGTGCCATGATCTTTATTAAATCCACTCCATCTAGTAGAAATAATAAAGCCATTAGCTGAATGGTGGTTCCCAGGTGGCAGATTTGGGTCTTTTAAAGCTTATCCCAATAGAGGCCGCTTGGTCCAAGTACTAGTAAAGAGACACATTTCTCAGAGATTGTTAAAACAGTTGTTTTATGAACAGGATGAACTAAAGGCCAATCCCAGAGGGATTGAGGGAGGAAGCATGTTAAAATGACTATCCACCCCTTTGTTTGCTCAGCTGGAAGGTGAATGGAAAGGCTGAGGGCCAGGGGAAATGAGATTAATCAAGTCGGCAGCTACCCATTGGAAAAAAAAAAAAACACACATGATCAGGGTGAGAAAAACCCAACTAAGTGACTATTGAGTGGATTGTATCAGTGCCTGCTGCCCCCAGCCCAGATCATCCCCTCCTGCAGAAAATCCTACAGGAGAAGGAAAAAAATCTCTGTTTGCCCCATTTCTTCCTGATCATTCTGTCAGGGGAGGCAGGTTTGGCTCTGACAAATAGGCAAGAATACTCCCCCTCCCCAATTTAGATGATCCCATGGAAGCTGTAATAGGCCAAATGAAGGCTCTAGTCCCCTGCATCTGCTCTGAATTCTAGCCCCTCCTCTGAACAACTCCCAGTAACCCTTTAGACCTATAAGTGGAACTTTTTTAACTTACTCTTTACACAGCCAGAGGCAGGATGATGCATATCCCTCAGCTCACCCCCTGCTGCCCTATCTCTGCCTCTTCTCCTTGTGCAAACCACAGAGAAAGAGGTGGCAATGTCATGGAAAGAGAATGCCTCCTTTTTCTGTAGGGGAACAGGGAGACACACATACAGAGGGTTCTTTTCATGCACAGGTCTAGCCAGGATGATCTATAGGTCTATCACTATTATACATTGAGTTGCTGCTGTGTAACTTCAGTTCAATCATTATTACATGTGCAGAAATGTAATAGCATTTACAATTTATATTTCTAACTCTAAACTGCAACACCACCATGCAAAAGTAGGAAAAACGGTGATGGGGATGAAATCTCATGTTGCAGATTACCAACATGAATCATCAGCAATGACGTGCTGGATACAAAACATGTGAGAGTTCCCTTATGGCATCACTCATAAGGAAAATCACTCAGACTGTGACATTCATCTGTCTTTAGCTATCATCATTAGGAAGAATACTGAATATATGATGCCTGTATTAGGATAAGATTTAGAATTCCCTTTATGGTTTAAGTATGATCAGCAATTTAGGTGAAGGTCATCAAGTGATCCAGCTATAGAAAAGAATAGGGTGAATATACATTCCTGGTCGAGTTTGATCTTGTCACTTATTCAGCAGAAGCCATTATGGATGCCTAGGAAAGCAGACGCAAATGCTCAAAGGTAGAAGTGGATCTGAAACCCCCTCCTCACTCCTACCCCTACCTCCCTGCTATGAACTGGCATTCGGAGCAATTGTGGGGAAGGGGAAGGTCATGCATTCTCAGGCCTTGCCAGCTGAGAGTACAAAGAACTGTTTTGCAGGAACGAAATGCCCCAAACAGCCCTGTTTTGAAGACAAGTAGATGTCATCAGACTGAACATGGTCAGCCTAATACAATCTAGGGACTTTGGCCACTTCTTTTTCTACTGGGGTTCAGAAGTAGCATATTTACATTGCACATCAGTAGGGGTGCCAATTTTGGTTGTACGTATTCCTGGAGATTTCATCACATGACATAATCTTTAATTCCTGGAGACTCCAGGCCAATCCTGGAGGGTGGCAACCCTACATATCAATAGTATTTTCACAGCTTGTCTTGAAGAATGTTTTCTTTGTATTAGAGCATGTTTTGCCTCCACATTAGAGGGGAATCTTCCATTCACCTACTATTTTCTTGAACACTTTGATCAGCACTCATATAAGGTGCTTAGTATTTCACAGGATTGGTCCCTTTGTTTCTTATAGTGGTAGACTTTACTATGCTCCCCACTTTGGTTATTGTCCCAAGAGAGGGTACTATCTAATAACAGCTGACAGAAGGCGATAGTCTGTTTTCCATCATGTCTGAAGCCAAATGCAATTTATTCCTCAATAGTATAAGAACAGTTGCTATGCAATTCAGTATTGTTTGTATGGCAAACATCTTGGAACCTACAAGAAGATCCAATTATAACAAGAGCAAAAGAGAAGAAAATCCACACTTCTGATAAATAAATTAGAATAAATGAGGTGACAGATGAGACAAGGATAGGAGAGAGGAATATTGCTCTTTATATAGGGAGACTAGGCTTTTAAGTAATTAGGCAATGTATCCTAAAGTATATTGTTTGACATAATACCGATATACGGGACATTCCGATAGAGATAGATGTTTGCATGTGTGAATTTTTAATACTTCTGGAAGGTACCAGACTGAAGCTCTCTCTCTATCCACACCAAAAGATTTTTTTTTGGGGGGGGAGGGGGAAAGGGGGGGAAATATATAGGAAAAAGGCTACAGCATTAAAGCTGGTCAACGTTTTTCAACTAAAAGTTTTATCGGAAAAATGCGGATGCATTGAAGTTTTTGATTTACCAACTGGGAAGTTCTAAAAAAATAAAAAAGCATCTTAATTTAAATTGATATTTCAAAGCAAAACTAAAAATGTTAAATTTTGACTCAAAATGCCATTGACTTTTGGGTTTTGGAAACAAACATTTTAATTTTCCATTTCTATTTTTTTCTGGTATCTCCTACTTAAAAAAATTAAAATAGATGTTTCCATCCTCCTCCCCCACCCCCGGTGGTGTATGTTCCTACACTGATGATGGTGAGATCTCCTGAACAGCCTATGGGCTTAGTAAAGGGCCAAATCCTACACTCCTAACTTTGTATACTTTTTAACCTGCCCATCCACTCATAAAAACTCCCAAATATCAAATCAGGGACTTAACCCCCCTGCTCCCCCAAAAAAACCCAATCCCCCACTCAGAAAATCCTGGAATTCTTCATGAAAGCTTAGAAGCATTAAAACCTCCAGATATTAAAAAGATTTTATTAGTGCATTTTGGCAATTTACAGGAAAACCAGAGTCCAAGTCTGAGAGGCACCCCAAAGCTATCAAAAATGCCCATATAAAAGTACATCTAAGAAGGTATCAGCTAAGCTATAACACTTTACAGAACTCATCTTAAGAAAGCAAACTAATAACACTGCTCATCATTGATTAGTCCCTGGTTCTAATCTTTGCTATTGCTTGCATATTTATAAGACTTTTTTGATGCAGTCAACATATTATTTGCGTTATTTAAAATATGTTTTTAGAAGACAATATACACATTAATATGTCTGATTAATAATGGAAATTTAAGTTATAAAAAATGGGCCAATTTATTCTAGTGGTATAACTCCAGTGATGTCAATGGAGCATCATCTCTGATGTACTCGGAATCTATCTTCATCTGCCCTCGGTTTAGACAACAGAATGGATAGTCATTTTTAAAACAGTTTTTTTTTTGTGTTTGTTTTTTGAGGGAGAAGGGACCACTATGCCAGTTGTTGTGTATCCAAAACAAGTCTACAGTTCTCTTTTCTTTAATTAAGAGCCTCATCTACTTGATCCTTAGCTCAAAGAGCAGTTTTCAGTCCTAAACAAGGGAGTGATTTCCTGTTCTCAAGAGTACATCTGCCAAAGGAAACATTAACAAGAAAGTCCAAGAGCCAAACAAATCACTTTCAAATTCATACATGTTTTGCACCTAGAAGGGTTTGTAGGATAAGTTGTTTCTATGATTTTTATGGTAAACTTCTGTTATATTCTAATTAGTGTTGAGAAACTAGAGTTTAAAAATTCATATAAAATACACAGTATTTATTGCATTTATCCTTTTCAAATCCTACATACCATAGATATTAAAATGTACAATGTAACTATTATTTATACAGTGTATATGCAAACTGAATCCCTAAATGCTTTTCTGAGTTAAATACAAGACAGCTGACAACATGGTTTAAATTACAAAAGAATATGGGGTATGAACACTGTTTTGTGATCTAAATCAAATGATATAATTTACTCTTACATATTCAATGCACTTTATAGGACCTAGCTACATGGATCTCATTGACTATTCCAGAAACCCCCTAATTTCCAGTGTTGTAAGACACATGTATCCAAACCAGTGTTGACAAACAGGATATTGAAATATGAAAACACTTTTACAGTTTGACTTAGGTATATATACTCAAAGGCCAGAAGGACCCACTGATCATCTAGTTTGACCTCCTGACAGTGGAACTATGCTGATTTACACCAGCTGATGATCTGACCTTAAATCTTTAACTGTTCTCTGAGTAACAAACTTTTTTCCCCTCTCCCTCCTTCGTCATCAAGACCACACAGTATCCATCAATCAAGTCTGAACAAAATTCAATTATAAAATCCTTGTCTATTCTTTTAGTCAGTGATTTCTATGCAGTATATCAGATATCAAGATGTCCTTAACTAGTACATAGTTTCTTCAGTCCTTCTCATTTGGTTTAGAAATTAATCTATATTTCAAATTATTCTATAAATCATAATATATTTTTTAAGAGGAAACTTCTACAAGGAAGACCCAAGATCCAGTTGCTGTGAAGCAAGCCCAGTGCAGTTTCACAGTCAGAGTGCTTGATTTTTTGCTTTACTCAGAGTTAATGAGGCCTGTATGACATTTTCAGAAGAGATTCCATTGAACCCTTTGAAAGCATAATGAATTTCCTTTTGATATTTATAATAAAATACAGCCCAACGTTTCCCCCATTCTCTCACAATCTCCAAGCAAATGCCATTTGCTGAGAAACTCCACAAAATGACTGTTGTTTCTGAACCTTTGCCTATGTAACTAACTGCATTGGGCTCCATTATGACTTAGGGGGGAAAAAGCTTAACATCTTTTGTAACCATGCACCTTTCACCCATCTTTTAATTCAGTCTTTATCCAGCCACCTGAAGTTTAAAGATTGCTCCCATATAATAAACCAGCCTCATCACATGATCAAGATAAACTGCTTGTGGAGCCATCTTGCCATGTAAGATGTAAAGAGATGCTTGTGTAATGAACTATGGCTGCGTACCCATGAGGACACTAGAATCATAAGTGGGATTCAATTCAAAAATCTTCAGCATCAAGATCACAGGCACCTATCACTTGAACAAAGTAAAAACAATGAGGGCCTATCGACACTTGAAACACTACAGTGACATAGCTGCAGCGTTGTAATATTTCAGTGTAGGCACTACCTATGCGGATGGGAGGGGTTCTCCTATAAGCGATCCACTTCCCTGAGAGGCAATAACTGAATTCCATCAGCCTTGCACTGTCTACACCGCAGTTAGGTCGACTTAAATACATCTCTCAGGGGTGTGGATTTTTCATACCCCTGAGCGACTTAGCTGGGTCAACTTAACTTTTTAGTGTAAATCAGGCTAAATTATAGTCTGAATGGTTGCTGCTATCAGCCACCAGAGGGAGTCATGATCACATGCACTAGGCAAGCATACCATATATGCACTGGGTATACAAAAATCAACCACCATCAGAAGAGTTCTGTGTAGCTCGAAAGCTTGTCTTTCGCCAACCAAAGTTGGTCCAGTATAAGATATTGCCTCACCCACCTTGTCTCTCACTATCATCTCTGGCACATATTAATGAATTTGAAGATCCTGCCAAGTTTCACTTCTCATTTATAATTCTGATAAACTTCAAACTGGCTGTAACTCAAACTGGAATCCCAGTTCAGCCAGCTTAGTCTCTCAGAAACCACCAGGGCACCAAGTCTCAGGCACCATAGTGTAATTCAAGGAAAGATCCTCTACACAAGGTTAAACAACAGTTACCACTGATGTCAGGGTGTGAGTAGTTTCAGTGTACTTGCTACCTGGTCACAAGACAATTCCTCTGGTTTGCAATATAAAAATAGCTCCTCATTTCAGGGGTCTATAGAAAGTAACCCATTTTAATCAAAAGTAGGGGGCCTTGTCCTCAGGCCCTTTCCCAGTGGAGCAATTTCTATGCCTTTTCACTAGGAGAAAGATTTATGCCTTCACTGGTATTAATGCAGAATCAGTATTTTAGGTTTTTTTTTTTAAATGAAACATTTAAGAGCTACTTCTATGGTAGCACAGATTATAATAAAACACTTTAGATAAGCAGATACTATACAGATCTCCATCCAACTGTATCTGAAGTAATTTACACATTCCTTAATTTTTTTTGGGTGGCGGGGGTGGGGGAGGAATAAACAAACAAATACTTTGAATTTTGAAAGTAGTATAATACTGAACTTTGCTTTTTAGAAAATGAACATTTTCAGTGTTCAGAAGTTGAAGTCCAGGTTCACTAGGCCCTAACTCTGCAGATTCACACACACAGTGAGATCTACTGTGCATATGAACTTGCAGAATTGGTGCCTTAGTTGATATTCCATTCCATTGCTTTGATCTCTTCGAACAATTAATGTTTCTGCAAGTGTTCCAAACTATCCACACCAGTGCAGACACTTGTGATTCTGTCCTGAAAAATGTGCTATTTTATTTGCCAGTTACAAAGTGCAATTTCAAGACAAACTTCTCTAACAAGCATCCAAAAACATGAAAAACTTGGGAGTAAGCAAGACATTTATTAGATGTAGATTATTGATCATTTTAATTAAAACACGATCTCTTACTTTGTTTCTGCAGCTGGTGCCAAAGTTTAAAATCTTGGGTTAAGGTTGGGGAACACATTCATATTGTGAGAAACCCTGAGGCATGCCTAGTGTCCTCCAGTAATAATATGAAATGCTAGAGCAACATTAAGTAACAGTACATTTTTTAAAATAAATGCAGCTGTGACTAATATAAAGTCACTCTCTTTAAAAACTCATTTTAATAAAACCATAAGAAAACATTTAAAAATAAAATTAGCATTATTTTTTAAACTCTGGGATTATAAACAAGATCTGAAAAATCATCCCTGTATTCAAATACTCATGTGTAGAGTAGATAGAGTAATTTCTGCTGGCACATGGAAGTTGGGCATGAGATGTTAAGCCAAATTTTGAAGAAATAGGCTTCTGAATCAAAATCCAAAATCACATAATAGAATAATGCAGCTACTGCCCTTTGAAGGCAAAATTCTGCTCTGTAGTTAACCATTCCTCTTTCCAGGGCAAAATGGACCAAGAACAAATCCAAATCCAAATGTAGGGCCTTGACTACAAGACTTGGTCCTGATTCTACAAACATTTATCACTGAATATAATTGCTTACAGCTAACTGTAGTACAAACCAAGGTCTCAGTCCAACAAAGCAGTGAAGCTTTAGTGCTTACTACTGAGTAGTAAGCAATATGTTCACTAGCAAATGTTTGTAGGATCAAGTTCTTTGATAGTTACCTAAGGTACACAGCTCCGCTATAAACATTCTGCAAAAGAATGTTGGATACTAGTGCACCTTTTTGGGGCAAACAGAACCCTTAGGACTGTAACAGGTGATCCATCCAAGAAGAAAAGAGGTGGCTTGCAAATCAATTCCCTTTTACAGGAGAATTATAGATTATATTAGATTGAAAATAAAATAAATTACAGTTTAATTTTACAGAAAGAATTACAACACACAATCAGAAAAACTATACAACTGTACAACAGTCTCTCCTTCAATGTGTTTGAAATATGACAAATTGCACTATATAGCTTCCTCTCAAGAAGCAATACATATTGCATTTTCACGCTGCTCTTCTTCCACAACCCCATGCAAAACACTGTCGTCAGCAGCAACTTCAGATATGGAGCTACTAAAAAGCTGCACACAAAAAATGTTGAGCAAAACTCTCGGCTGCTGGTCTTCTCTGTGGCTGCTTAGCTTAATTCTTATAAGCTGCAAAAGGCACTTGCTTATTTGTAAGGAAAGCATTGACTTGTGTGTTTAAGATGTATTATTCTTCACAGTAAACTCCAGGACTCTCTTGAATGGGGTGTATGTCCTCACAGGTCTTGAAGTTTCAGGAGACCCTCTGCTGTCGATGTTTGTACTACTAAGAGAGGAGAAAGACATTTTAACTGTCAAAGTCTGTGGTGTTCAACTTGTTTTGCTTGACATGTCATTTTGCGCAGCTAGACTGTAAACTTCATTGCAAAGAACTTTTGTCTTGAAGGTTCTTTTTGATACTGGCTCTAGAAGCTGTAATGCACATTAGATACACGCCAGATATCTTTTTAAATGTCACGAAGAACTCTTGATAATCTTATGCCAGATACTAGCAAGTTTGAGATGTGAGCATCAACAAATCACGTATTAGACTATATAGCAACACAGGTGCTCTAATTTAGCATGCTTGAGTCTCCCTAAAGCCATAAAAACTAATAACATGGAATTAAAAAATAAAATTGACTATAAAATGTTTCATAAAAACTAAACTAGGTAGATGTCACGGATAAGTTTCGAGAATGGGAGAAATCTGATAGCTATGCAAAGGCTGCTTTGAGATCTAAAGGGGCCCCAAGAAGCACCACAAAGAAGGGTTTGTCAGCTTCATGGTGCCATTAAATTATGCTCTAGCTCAAAGTTGCCAAACAAATTGAAAAACGGACATGGTAGTTTTTATATTAGGAGGGCAAATTATATTATACAAGATAATTTACTGATTTCATGTGTCTACCTGCATTTCTCAAAATTAAATATTTATTTTGCAGGGCTGTTAAAATGGATTAATGTACTGCTGGGTGTTTTAAAAATGGCAAAGCTATTGGGGTTTATTGTTCATGGACAATTACTACTTTTTAAGCGAGTTTTATCCCCCTCCTAATGCAAGTGCACAGAGCCTTGGTTATAGCAGAACAAACATGGTTCCACTGAAGCATGTAAGAGAGAGAGTGTAGCCCATACAAATGGGCTGTGAAGACACCCTTCCCCTCAAAGCAAAGAAAGCAGTTTAGATAAAGGCTCAGGAGATAAAACATAACTACGCAGATCCACTGGCCAGTCCCCATGTAGGGCTGGGAGCATGTACAATAACTACAGCAGCCTTAAAAGGAACTCTACTGCCACTACTCAACTTTTAGAAGGAGTCACCACTTTTTCCTCCCACCCCTGAAGCTTGTATTAGTCAGGCTTGGAACAGGATTCACCTAGTTACACACACGTAGTTCAACAGTTAATATGTTAATAGTTATATTGTAATAGCTTTCAGAGGCGCTCTTACAGCAAACAGTGGTCAACAATATGTTATTTCCTATATTAGGTTCCTGTAGTATTTCAGATAATATCTAGCAATTTGAAGCAAACACTGACTTTTTAAAACAGTGATGGACCATGTATGTTTTGAACACACAACATTAGCCTAATTTGAATTATGGATCAGCCAAATTCCAGTACTGCCCAACATACTAGATACTTTATGCAACCCAACTGAAGTGCTAAAGTTACGCTGCTATGTTCTGCTGCACTCACAGTAGGAAAACTTGAATGCTATTTTTCCTATAGGTCACAAGAACAATTCTTTGATATCCCCCAAAAGGTGGAACTCTAGGGGTCTATGTTTAACTCCCTGCTCATTTCAACCTTTTGTAGTTAAATACTCGAGGAGTCTCTATCATGCTCCATCATTTAAAAGAAAAAAACATGTTTGTTGTAGGTGTCAGAAATTAAGTCAATGGTAAATATCATTTCTATGCTACACACCACTCTGTATGCTATGAAGAAAAAGATCATTAAATAAAGGTACATTAACTATTAGACTGCGGATAAGTTCTTGAGAAATTACTGTTGGTAGAGATATAAACTATTGTTCCAAATCCACATGCTGTTTTAATGGATAGGTTTATTGACAGAGTGATTTTCTGCAGAGAACCCTTTCCAGTAAATTAGTGGAAACTCTGAATACCTGGATGGAAGATCACATCCTACTCCAATCTCTCTTGTTTCTACATTAGTCCTTGGGTGGGTTTCCATTAAGTAGTCCAACCTGTCTTGTAATTCTTTATTCTGGAAAAGAAGGATTTTCTGCATGACCTTTCAAGTTGCATTTTCCGAGAAGACAAAGAAGTTTAAATGATTTCAGCTCATTAACATTGTATTCTCTCTTTTAATTTATGAAGTCCAGTATAAGGCTTTCTTCATCAACATTCTAAAAATATTATTTAGAATACACAAAATTTACTTATTTTTGGAAAATAAAGTTTCTGTGACTGTAAAACATAAGTCAATCAATGACGTTCATATAGAATGCTAGATTTTTTTAATGTCTCTATAGTGTAAATGCATAACTATGTTACAGAAGTTCAACATGAATGTAAAGATTATTTGTTTATTACATGCATTCATGATGATCCTGATGTCACAACTATTTCTGTTTCCATATTCAAGACCAGTTACTACATACAGTGAATTTACATAAAGAAAATATCAGACAGCATGGTTCTAACTTTAACAGTTCTTGTAAATCACATCAAAACTATTTTAACCCTTAAAAGATTAAAGCTAATATAAGTCCTTACCTCGCATTCTAGGAAAGAGATTTTTTCTAGAAGCTGCATTATAAACAATTCCTTTTGCATGATCTTTTTCTTTAGTATTTCGATCTGTGAATGAAAAAAAATAAGGAAGATCTTAAGGCAAAGAGGTAAAAAAAAAAGACTTTATTCCATAAACAGAAACCAAAAGTCATTGGATTTCAGTGTGCAGCCAATATTGTACTTTCTGTTCTAGAATGTGTATATATTCCAAAACAGCTTGAATTCAAAAGGGTCAGCTTGGATGGTTTATACCATGATCACAGACGTGCACTAACATGTCTTATGGCAGATGCCATGATCATACATGTGTACTAACATGGCTTCTGACACTTTGTGCATTTTTAGAATATGGAAAGTAAACAAAAGTTTTCAAGTAACAACTAGCTGATATAAAAATATGTAACAAAATGAAACAGGAACTCCATTACGGGGTTCAGAGGACTCTGCTCTCAGGGGTTTTGAACTCACCCAAAACTTTTATTATATGGTTGCTAATCTCTTGCCCTTTTTGGGGGCATTTATTTGGCATAGCATGAAAATTAAAATATTTCTATATGAAAACTTTTATATTTCATAGTTGGGGGAAAAAGTCATTACCAATAATTGCTTGTCAGAGTGATGATAAAATAACAATAAGAGGCCTCCTCAATAGTAGTGTGACATTTTCTGTGCTCTGTAGGGAACATTAACTGATATAGTGTTAATAACTTAAGATTCTCCCCTTCATTAGGGCAACCTTTCACCACTCAATTTGTGCAAACTTGTCCTAAAGCTAATTTACCTAGCTACAAGACTATTTCCCTTGAGTAGTGGGATCCTTGCATATTCTAGAGCCACTGTAGCAATTTTTATCACACGTCCCTCCCAGCCACCAATGCAATGGATGTGGCCAGAGAAAGATGGGCATAGCCAGGATGCCACAGAGCTCCCCAGTTGCAGTACCAGTCCCTTGGGGTCATTGGTAGCTGGCTCAAGGCTGTTCTTAAACTGGGGGGCTGGTTTGACTCAAGTAGCCTCTGAAAGCTTCTATTGTCCCCCCTTTTGTCTCTCTGCCAAGTTGTGCTGATGCTGCTTGCCTGCAGCTGAGGTTCTGGCCCAATATGTGCATTTCTGTCTCTTGTGAAGGAGTATTTTAAGAAACCTGTTGACTGATTGCTTAAGTGAGTTCCACTGAAGTCGATCTGAATGTTGTTTAGAACAAAACACGAGTAAACTACTCCATTTTGTGTTTTGAGCTGACAAGATTGAAGAGATGAGCACTGAAGGCTTTGCAAAAGTACATTCTAAAAATCTAAAGGAGAAAAAGGAACGCTGCTTGTTGTGCATGTGTGAATATGAACTGAATGATGTAGTTTCAGGCACGAGAGAGACAGAGACACAGCATTAAGAGTGACAAAAGATAGCCCAGGTTACAACGTACCTTACAAAAACTACACTTTTCAAGAACAGTTTCAGATTAACTAATTGTGCCACTACAGTGGACCTGTCATAGCTTTAAAACATTGTTTTAAAACCATTCATGATACGGCTGAACCGTACTAGTCGTGATGGTTGTTAGTACACAGTTTCTGTAGTATAGGCTAGTACAAAGAGGGAATTTTGGAGGGAGGCCTGAGAGGAGCAGCAATGGACATTTTCCAGTATTTAGACTCATAGACTCATAGACATTAAGGTCAGAAGGGACCATTATGATCATCTGGTCTGACCCCCTGCATGCTGCAGGCCGCAAGACCCTTCCCTGTACTCTACCGTTGAAGTCCCCAGTCCTGTGTTTTAGTGACTTCAATTGGCTGAGACCCTCCTGCTAGTGATCCCTGCCCCATGCTGCGGAGGAAGGCGAAAAACCTCCAGAGGCTCAGCCAATCTACCCTGGAGGAAAATTCCTTCCCGACCCCAAATATGGCGATCAGTAATACCCCGAGCATACAGGCAAGAGTCTCTAGCCTGACCCTTGTTGGCCATTATGTTGTTCATGTACCATTGCTTGGTTTTCCTTGGCTACTATGTTTTATCATTAAACCATTCCCTCCATAAACTTATCCAACTTAATCTTAAAACCAGACAGGTCCGTCGCCCCCACCGTTTCCCTCGGAAGGCCGTTCCAATATTTCACCCCTCTGACGGTCAGAAACCTTCGTCTAATTTCTAGCCTAAACTTCCCCCCGGCCAGTTTGTATCCATTCGTTCTCGTGTCCACATTAGTACTAAACTGGAATAATTCCTCTCCCTCCCTTGTATTAACCCCTCTGATATATTTAAAGATAGCAATCATATCCCCCCTCAGCCTTCGCTTTGTCAGACTAAACAACCCAAGCTCCTCTAATCTCTTTTCATACGACAGGTTTTCCATTCCTCTGATCATCTTAGTCGCCCTTCTCTGCACCCGTTCCAGTTTGAGTTCATCTTTTTTAAACATTGGAGACCAGAACTGCACACAGTACTCCAAATGAGGTCTCACCAGCGCCTTATACAACGGAAGCAGGACCTCCCTATCTCTACTAGATATACCTCGCCTAATACATCCCAAGACCGCATTTACTACACGTATGTAAGAAGTGATACCTGAACACTGTACATAGAGTGCTGCAATGCAAAACCAATGCTACATTCAAAGTATATGAATTACTTTGTTGCTCCAGATTTGTATGTTGTTTTAAAAGGGCCATTGTCTAGACTTTAGGCCTGAAATTTAGGTTATTAGTAATACACTAATATGTATTAGTAATAAATGACTTAATACACGAGACTGTACCCCTTTAAGAACAAAATGACACTACTTATTCATTCATCCTATTAACAAATATTTTAAAATTAGTTTTTAAGTTATTAGTGATATTTTCTAAACTGTTTAAGGATTCCTTAATGGTGTGGATGAAGGGACACTGACAAGTTTTATGTTACTAGAACCATTCCCCTATATTATTAAAACTGAAATTTCTTTTAAATCTAGTTTTATTATTTGCTATATATATACTTTGTTTACTTAATTTTTTTTCCAGCACAGACAATAATGATGAAGTCAGATTAACTTTTAGGTAAAGCTCGTAGAAATTTTTCAACGAAAAGATTTTTGGGTGCAAAACAAACAAAAAATAATTAGTGACATTTTTTCACGGGCTCTGCTTTCAGCTTCTGAATGCTGTAATGTTTTGTTTCCACTGCCTGGAAATACTTAAGAACAACCTTTTCTAGTGGTTTTCTGAAAGGTCACATTTCTGTTTACATCCCAACTATATTTTGGAATTTGAGTCAATGGTGCCCCTCTAATATAAAATACAATTGTTGGTATAAATATAGCTTTTAATCTAAAAAGAATATATTTTAAAGGCTGCAAGTCATGTCCAATGTGCAGCAAAAGGGCCGATAGCCAATAGCATTTACTGGATTCTGCACTCTGTATGAAGCTAAATCACGTCAGGACTTAAACAATTAAGTTCCAGTCCACCTTTACTGAATAATCAACCACTTAAAAAAAAAAATCAAAAGATCACATTAACAACTGGAATCTGGTTTCACTGAAGTCAGGATGAATTTTGATGTTGGATTTCCATGGAAGCAGAATCAGACATCAATTTAGACTTTTAGCAAACCTAGGCCCCATTCCTGCCTACTTCTGCATTTAGTATGTCCTCCTGCTCATGGAGTGCCCCATTGACATAAGTGATTTTACTGTTAACCACAGATGCTGGAATACAACATATGAAAAAAAGTCATGCATGCAGATTCTTCTTTAGACCGGCTATACTAGTATACAACCTAGCACTGTGCAGATGAAGGAAGGGGAATGCTACAGGATCTGCCGCACAGCAAAGCTGGATATGCCATAGCTCAAAAACCTAAACATTCCCCCCCCCCAATTAATTCAATAGTTTGGGCTGTGAGCCAAGAAAAATTACATAAATACCTATAACTATGTTGCCATAAGAAAATTATACAAATACCCATGAGTAATAAAAATAGGTATTTTCTATAAAATTCTCATTAAACTAAATGGATTTTACCCTGTCAGATTGCTGAATGGCCGTGACCTTTACATATAAATTTTTAAGAGAAAAAAAAAAAGGTAAAAAACTATTTATTCATAGAAGTGCAGTAAAGTTTTATTTTAATTAATTAAATTTAAAAAACAGCCAATCAGAAGGCAATGGAAGTTCCAAATAATTCAGTTTCCCACTTATAACTGTCACTGTGGTACACTGGAGAGAAGGTGTTTGAGGTAATATCATTAACATGCATCAGAGTAAAACAATTTCCAAAAGCCTGGCCAGCTTTCTCTCTCTTTCTTCATTTCATCTTTATCCCTTTTTAACATTATTTTTTATTAAACTGTTTTTTGCAATGAAAAACACCTTTCTATGTAAAACTCTCTAACATATCTGAAAATAATAAAAAAAAAAGTTTCAGAGAAAGAGGAAAAGAATCTGAAAAATTCAATTTAAATATTAAATACAATGACCATCACTTTCACAAAATATCCATTGCAAGCCAATAAAAAAAAAAAAAAAAAAAATCAATGAGTGCAAAAAACCCCAAAACAGTTCTAAAGAGAAAGACCTGGAAAAGGTTAGAGTAAAACACAGATGAACAAAAACAAAAACAAAAATGCAAAGAACTTAAAGCATAAGATTTGTGAAGACAATAATAAAAAGAAGTACAGCCACCATGGGTATTTATCTTAATAAAAGTGATGTGTCTAATTTGTATTTTTAATCATTTATTTTCAATAAACGTGTCATAAAAAGAGGTGCCAATTCAGTTATTATTGAAAAAAAGGCATGAGTAAATTCCATACTGTAAATTTTTCAACTAAATGATAATGATAAAATACATAGCAGTAAAGAAATGCTATGATCAACTCATCCATTTCTTTGCAAATAGGGGGTTTATTTTCAGTTCAAGCTAGTGCTCCTTCATCTGTCTTTCACTTTAAATAGCAGACTCTTCTCTGGCTAAAATATAGTTCCATTAGCATTGTCATTTAAAACTAGAATTTAAGTGATCTTTTCAGCTTTCATATCTTCATAGAAAAGTAATGTTTATAGCACCTGCAGACACTTAACAGCTATTGATCCTGGTCTTTAATTATTGCTGTGTCTAACACTATAATTATAATTATAGTTCAGCCAGCATTCTTATTATAAGTGGGTTTAGTCTTTTCACAGTTTTGAAAGTGGACTATATGGTGGTATTTGGCATTAATATTCTGTTCCCCTGCCATGCACAGAAGGAAATCATTTTGGTATCAGAGATCTGTATGTGTAGCGAGAGCAGAGGTTCAGCTTGAAACCAAGTACAGCTGTGTAATCAGAGGACAATTTTACCCTTACTGAGGCAGATCCTGTTACTGGAGATATTATACAGTAGTTGGTGCCAATTCTGATTTTTAAATTAATTTGGAAAACAAATGTTTTTATTTAGAGTAGTAATCTAATTAGACACCAATAAACATTTTTGAAAGCGAACTAGGGCCTTACATCTTTAACTTTTCATAACAGCTTATCTTACTGGTTTACATAGAGTGATTATAATTCAAAAGCTTTATACCATGAAAGATAAAATTGAGCAAAGAAGCTGGTTCAGTATCACACAGTCAGGTACAAGTAGATGTAGTCTGATTAAAATGGAATCAACGTATATATTCATATATATTCCACATCTATTCAGAGTTAACACTGTATATACAGATCTGAATGATCTGAAAATGGTCTCGGGAGATTACATCTAGAATTAAAAGGAACATATTGAAATCCAGAATGGAACATCAAAATGGAAAGCTTGATGGACTCTTCCACCTCTCCCCAACATGGTATTCTATGATTTGGCATCAGATTTACTGCATTTGTGTTTCAACGCAGGAGCCACTAATGGCTCTGGAGACTGAACTAAACACACCAACAGCAACATATCTTGGCTCATTTTAATATGGCTTTATGGCTGCAGTTCAATTCTATTAATCCTTTTCTTCAGTTCCTTTGGAGGACTGTGCTAAAATTACAGGAGTACTTGTGGCACCTTAGAGACTAACAAATTTATTAGAGCATAAGCTTTCGTGGACTACAGCCCACTTCTTCGGATGCATATAGAATGGAACATATATTGAGGTGGGACTCCCACCTGTTCATGCTCTCTGTATGTGTGTATATATATCTCCTCAATATATGTTCCATTCTATATGCATCCGAAGAAGTGGGCTGTAGTCCACGAAAGCTTATGCTCTAATAAATTTGTTAGTCTCTAAGGTGCCACAAGTACTCCTGTTCTTTTTGTGGATACAGACTAACACGGCTGCTACTCTGAAACCTGTGCTAAAATTGTAGATGAGTAAATATACAAGTGTACAAGAAAAGCAAAGATTCCTATGGCCTAAAAGCATACTTGTTTATATCAGTAAAAACAATATGGGGTAAGATCAATAGAGGATCTGATTGGACCATGTGGATTACACTTGCAGTGAGTTGTTACACAAAATACCTAATTCCTCAAATCCTATAACACTGATATTTTATATATTATATATAAGAAACACTTAATTCAACCCAAGATTTTAGCTATGTTGACTAAAATGATCCTAATCCAGTAGGGGCGAAATACACCCAGCAGTGGACAAGCCACAGACGTCTCTCCACGGTGCAGGGAGGAGGACAGAGGTGCAGAGGGACCCCTAACTGTGGCAGAGCTATTCTCTGTGCCAAATGCACAGAGGCCAGCATGGAGGATGAACAGGAATGTAGCCAGTGAGCTTGCAGTTATTCTGACCCTTTGAAGGGGACAGTCAGGTCTTGGCAACTGCTGCAGTCCAGGACCTGGAGGAGCCACGGCCACCACAAAGGGGCTACAGAGCTGCTGAAGCCTTGTCCATGAGCTGATAGTGGATTTAGACCTCCACATCCCCTGGGTAGAATTCTCCACTAAGAGGCCATTCACTGCATCTTTGGATAAAAGGTGTTAAATTCCCACCCTATGGCCTTTCATGTTGGGAAAAGCCATTAAGAAGCAATCAAACCTGATTGTATAAAAGCTTTAGGGGACTATGATACCCCTGATGAGGAGATGCTACATTTAAAAGGAAACATGAGAAAGGAAGCAACAACTTTGGATGAGTATAAAAGATATATTAAATAAAGCATTAAATTAAACACAATACGTAGGTACAGTACATTGACATAAGTAACATTGCATAAAGTGAAAGTGTGATCTTCACTATGTGAGGAATGTAACAAGGATATTGGCTCAAATACGCACTCTTTCTGGTAAAATGTTTTTAAAATAACAGCAGTAATACTTCAATCTTCCATAGTGCTTTACATTTTGCAAAGAGCTAGGCAAACATTAACTCATGGAAACTAATCTAAAACACACACACAACATCCCAACACACAGAAAAAGAAGGTATTTGGCATGAGCACTGGCAGCGTAAAACAGACACACAGTATGTGGGGCAAAAGACCAAAAAGCCATGAAGTCAGAGTCTTAGGCTAGGTCTAGACTACCCGCCTGAATCGGCGGGTAGAAATTGATCTCTCGGGGATCAAATTATCGCGTCTCGTCGGGATGCGACAATTCAATCCCCGAATCGACGTTCTTACTCCACCAGCGGAGGTGGGAGTAAGCGCCATCGACGGGGAGCCGCAGAGGTCGATTTTGCCGCCGTCCTCACAGCGGGATAAGTCGGCTCCGATAGGTCGAATTCAGCTACGCTATTCGCGTAGCTGAATTTGCGTATCTTAAATCGACCCCTCCCCCCCCCCCCCGTAGTGAAGACCTGCCCTTAGAGTAGGGATATCTTGCAGAAAGAAGTGGGTTTTAAGCAGCCTGTTCAGGGCATAGGTGAATATGTACGGGGAGAGAAGGAGCATGACAAGTTAAAGATGATAATCAGGCTGAGCGCCTGACAGGAAGAATGGCAGAATTATCCACAATGAAAGATGTGGGTGAGAAGTGTGGAGCAGTTTGGGACAAAAATAATCCTCAAACTCTTCTCAGCCTCACTCTTGGATCCACTGCAATCTGGCTTCTATTCTCTGCACTCCACTGAAAGTGTTATCAACAAGGTCTAAAAGGACACCTTTCTGGCTAAGACTTGGAGCCTCTAATCCATTCTTATTCTTGATCTTTACTTAGCCTTCAGTACTGTTGGTCACTCCCTACTAGACATCCTGTCCCCCCAGGTGGTTTTCATGGGATTGTTCTCTCACCATTCTCCTCCTCCTTCTCTGACTTATTCCAGTATATCCCATAGCCCCTCTCTGGGGGAGCCCCAGAGGGCTCTAACCTAGCACTTGACACTATTCCCTTTACACCTTCTCTCAGCTGTTCTTATCTTTTCTCACAGGTTCCACAAACATCTCTACACAGAGTCACAACTGTTCCTCTCTTCAGACCCATACTAGCCCATCAAGCATATCTGACTATTTCTCCAACACTGATTTGTATTACAGTAGAGCCTAGAGATCCTAATCAGAACTCAAAGCCTCATTGATGTGCATCCCCTAAAACATTCTGGATGGCTAGTCATCAGCTCAACTTTAATATGGCCACTCTAAAGCCCTTTCTTCTTCTTCTTCTTCTTCTCAATGCTCGCCATCTTACCTCATTTTCTGTTGTCATTGACCACACACCCATCCTCCCCGTCCTGCAACATCAAGGTCATCTTTAACTCTCAATCTCTCACCACACATCATCAAATCTTGTATTGTGTCTCTCCACAATGCTTAGAAAATCCAACCCTTCCATTTCATCCCATCATTGAAGATGCTTGACCATGCTCTTCTCTCTCACCTTAGATACAATGACTCCTCAAATTCCCTTCCTTGTTAAAACAGACTGTCAATCCTCTCTTTGAAAAATTGTTCCCCTGACTTCTCCTGGCCTAGACACTCAAGTTTAAACCTTTCACTTTTTGCTTCAAGGCTCTACCAAACTTCACTCTGGTCTACATCTTGGAACTCTACTTTGCTCTCTTTCATGTCAACAAAGATGCTGGTTTTGACATCTACTTAATTTCTTTTGCCCTCTCCTGTCCTTTTCTATACTGCCCTCTGTGCATGAAACAAACTCTCAAATTAAGTGCATCAGGCTCTCATTCTCTCCTCTTCCCAATGTCTTTCACAGACCCACTCTATCTGAAGCTCCAAACAAGGTTGAGAATATTTTAAAAGAAACAATCTAATACAACTCCTTCCCCTGGGTCTCCCAGAGCGCCCTGTCTGTACTGAAAAGTTAATATTAGTTTTATACAATTAGATCTTGAGATGGTGAGAGACATCTGAGAGGAAATAGCCAGAAATGTAAGGTTAATGGTGGAAAATTTGATTTGGGCATCATCAGCATAAAGCTAGGTATCTGAACCCATGAGAGTGAATAAGATCATTAAAAGGAGAAGCGAAAGCAAAGAACATTGCCCTGGGACAAAGATGTGGGGAAGGAGCAGAAGAAGATCTGCAAAAAGAAATGTTGAAGGAGTTAACAGTGAGGTTAGAGGAGAATCAAGAGAGTACAAAGCAACAAAAAGTCAAGGAAATGAGAATGACAAAAAAAAATATTTAAGAGAATGATAAAATCATGTCAATCTTTGCCTTTTTTAAAAAGGGATTATGTAAATGGCACAACTTTTACATTTTCTTTTTGACTAAATATAATCCATTTTAGAGCTGGAGGCTTGAACATGTGTATTGATTTATCAGGCTGGATTAGATCCAGCAGTTATTTAAATTCACCCAAGATTTACCACATGATGATATCATCCAGTTGAAGTTATTTCTCAGTACATCACATTGTACATTTACATGAGTATTGTATATTATAAAAGCCATTTATATTTTACTGTTCATCTGCCATTAGTGAATTTGACAGCAGTAACATGGTGATACATGACAAACAAAAATGGACAAACCAGTTATAAACATGACGAAACTTATTACATTACAAACACACAATGGACTAAACAATACAGGACTGACAAGACATTATAACATTGACTAGAATGCTCAGCCTTTGTCATCTTTTTAGGAAGACAGTTGCTGTACAGGAAAGACCAGATTTCATTCTAGAGTCTGATGTTTCATTCAACTTTAATTTTTAAATAAGCCATGTTTATTGTATTCTAGGCATTAGAGCTGAGATTTTTTCAAGGGGCTCTATCAAAAATCAATAAGAATGAGCATCTTATTCTCTCCAGACTCAGATAATATCTTATACTTTTTTTAACGTCACAGTTTTAATTCTCTTTCTCTGTGTCTCTCTGTGTATATACATATATCAGTAAAAACAGATTTAACATAGTTGTAGTAACAGATATTATTACTCAAACTAGGTTTAGTGTAAGTTATTGCACTAATTTAGAAAGTCCCTAGGATGTTGGACTGTATAGCTTCATTTCTTAGATTCACTGAGGAATTCCAAATGTTTATGATTCTCTGCCATTTCTGCTTTGCAGTTGCTCTTCTTAAGCCATGTTCCCATATGGCTTTTCTTTCTATGTGTGGGCTTCTTTGTTGAAAAATATATAGATGTTGTATCCCACACAAGTATAGAGTTTTGTTAATAAAAATACAGCATCCCCGTTTGGATGGTGACTCCCCCTTCCATGTTTCAGTGCTGCTTCTTTTGCAGTCTTAAAAGTATTTCCATATTAAAACCGGCGATACCATGTAATATGCCTGAAGCTTCTGAAATGTCTTGATTAAACAGTTTTCAGCTGGTTATATAGCCTTTTTTGTCAAGATTCCTTCTCTTTTCCATTTGTGCAATATAATGTGTATCTTCATTATTCGGGGTAGGATTCACTCCTTAGCAGATGGTATACAAATATTCTCCCTTTCATGCCAATATCTGCTACAATAAAAAAAAAGGATATAGCTTCTTTTTCTTATGCCTGGCCGCCACTTATTTTCCAATGAATCTGAGACTAAATGTGGAGAACAGCTCGTGTGCCATGACCTGGAGACAGTTCAATTCAGTAGGTTAGGGGAATGTCATTCAAAATTTCTATTCTGCAGATAATTTCTTGCCAAGGAAAAAAACCAATTATTTCCCCTTTAAATCTCTCTTTCCCAAAATGCTCAGTTTCAAATTTCAAATTTATTCCTCTCAGTGATGAAATGCTTTATTATGTCTAATAAAGTCCCTTGTGTAATGAAAAGGTGATCTTGTTTTTACAGCATAATAATCAAAAGCAAAGGAAAGAAACTTCAGATCTTTTAAATTTCACCAGGTTGAAATTTAGCACATAGTCACTCAGTGTTTGTTTTAAAAAACTAAAAATAATTTGATTTAAATTTTTATGTCTCATTTTAAGTTATTTTAAGTTGTTGTTTTTTGTAACTTTAAGTCCCTGAATGAGGTTTTTTGGGGGATGAAGGCAATTACATCTATCCTCCACCAATACAAGAGAAATAAAAGATCACTTTAAAGAGCAAGATTTCACCCAGGTCCCTTAGACACCTGTTTCAGTTTTTAAGTAGAAAAAAAAAGTGAGACAAAGGTTTGGCAGCAACACCATTATCAGGTCAGAAGCACTGCTATCATCTTGCCTCAGGTCTCATACGTTTGCATCTGCGTGCCCAGTTCTGTGTCATCTTATTGGTGGCTGATCTCTCCAGTGAAAGTGTTTTGAAGAAAATATTTCTGCCCACTTCAATGTGACAGTTTTGCCTAAGAGTTTCATCACCTTTGACCTTTCTTTCACTGCATTCAGGAGCCCTGTTATTTTAAGATGTATACACAGGAGAGCAAGAAACAGACTATTGATAAGAGTCTCTCAATTTTCCCATATTAATGCTCACTTCGATGTATTCACCGAGATCCAGATGATCCACCTTCTCTGACAGTCTGTCTCCTTTCACTTCTTTTCCTAAAAGCACCTGCACTGTAAACTTCCTAAAGTTGGTACAATTTCTTTTTTAAAATACGAATATGCCATGCCACCAAACATTGAGATTCTCCACCTGCCATGGTGGTGGGGTCTTTCACATGCAGCCATTGGCATGGTAAGTAAAAAGGAAGTACAGTGTATTGTGTGAGGGGGCAGGGCCAGAGGACTATAGGAAAGTAGTGAGAAACAGGTATGTTAGCCCCAGGCTAAACAAATCCCTGTTACCATGGTAAGCAAATGGTAGTTGCTCCAGGTTAATCAAGACACCTGGGGCCAATTAAGATATTTCTAGAAAGCAGTGGAGACAGCTAGATTGATTGGGACACCTGAAGCCAATAAAGGGCTGACTTGAACTAGTTAAATGCCTCCCAGCTGTAGGAGGAAGCTGTGCTGCTGGAGAAACTGGGCAGGACAAACCCTATCAGGCACAAGGAAAGAGGCCCTGAAGTAAGGGTGAAGTAGATGTTGAGGAAGTGGGGGCTGCTGTGAGGAAGTGGCCCAGGGAATAGTACTTGTCCTGTTTCAAAAAGTCAGCTACAAATAGCTACTACTATTAGGGTCCCTAGGCTGGATCCTGGAGTAGAGGATGGCCCCGGGCTCCCCCCCTCCTCCCTGATTAATCACAGAGACTGAGAGACAACAGAGACTGTGTTGCTTCTTCCCACCTCCCTTGCTGGCTTATGATGAAAGTGGCTCAGTAGGCTGTGACCCTTCTCCCTAGAGAGAGAAGGACTACATGGAGGGTTACAGTGAGCCTCTGAGGCTAGTGTAATCTGCCTGGAAATGTGGGACCCACTGAGACAAGGTTGGAGGTTTGTCACAATTGGGAACACATTTATTTAACAAGTAAGTTCTGCTTTGAGAAAATCTGTCAGTGTTAAATCATCTGCAATTCTTCCCTACTTATAACACCAGACTTTATTAATATGCAACAACAGCTGGCAAGAAAGTTCTCTAACCAACAATTATCTTTTTTGTGTCTCACACAGTAAAGAAACCCTATGAGGCTGCAAAATGGCTTTGTGTGGGATCAAATGCAAAGAGATGTAGAAGGTCACAGACTCCAGTAAACTTTCATTTCATCTCTAATTTAAACATTTATTTTCCTCTCGCAGTTTCTGTGCTTCTGTTTAATTTATGTCTTGAAACTACTAGTAGTTTGTCTAGCTCAAGCTGACCAAACTTTTTACTAAAGCATGTAAGATGAGGGTTTATTTTAAGATAGGGAGAACTTTGGAGAAAACACTCTCTTGGCATGTCAACACAGAAGTTGATCTCGGGCTTGATCTTTGGTCCTATTGAAGGCAATGGCAAAACTACCACTGAATTCAATGCCAGCAAGACTGGGGCATCTGTGAAGAGCAGGGTTTAATAGCATTATTTTATGGGACTCCTTCTGCATCAACTCTTAGTCACTTTGTTCATCTTCCCTCACTGCTTTCCTACATCCATGCTTCACTTCTGACTGCTCCTTTTGGACATGTCTAGACTAGGGTTGACCACAACCTGCTAAAACTTTCTTTTAAATCTTGGACACTGTCTACACTTGTGTTTAAAAACGTATTAGGGAAAGTGTACTAGCTAGCATATTTCCTAATCTAGACAGCGTCTCCGTCAGCCCCTTCTAGTTTCATGCAACCCTTCACGCTTGTAGCATCCCCTTCATTATTGTTTGCCGAGTGCCCTCAGGCTCCTCCTACAACAGAACTGAAAATCTACCTATTATGTGGAGCACTCTAGCCATAAAAACTCCTTTCCAGTCAGTGCTTGCTCAGTTTTGGATGCTTCTCTCTCATTTATTTGGCACCTTCTACAGGTGGGACACAGAATACACCTCTACCCCGATATAACGCGGCCTGATATAACATGAATTCGGATATAAAGCGGTAAAGCAGCGCTCCAGGGGGACGGATCTGTGCACTCCGGCAGATCAAAGCAAGTTCGATATAACGTGGTTTCACTTATAACACAGTAAGATTTTTTGGCTCTCAAGGACAGCGTTATATTGGGGTAGAGGTGTCTATGGGATTTCACACAAACTCTTGGTACAAAGGTAAGGGCTAGCACAAAGCTGCCTCTATATAGGAATAACAATGGAGCTAGGCTGAAAAATTGTACTTTTTCATACAGGAAAATCTTATGGCAGAGGGAACAAGAATTGGGGAAAATAGGAAAAGAAATTGGGTAGAGGGGGTCTAAGTTTTGATATTTGCTTCTCAAGGTCCCTCAAATCCTGGTGTGAACAGTGAAAACAGATCCCCACAGGGTTGATAGGTCTGGTGGGAAGACTGCACTCCAACTTTGGGGCACCTGGTACCAGATCTATCTCCTATTAGAATCTACAGGAATTGGATCAGGCAGAGATGAGGCACTACCTGGCTGACTAAGCTGTACAGTCTCCTGGGATCTAACAATCATCCAGTTGGGATGGTGCCATATTAAGATACTTCTATGGCCCCCATTACGAGGGTGTCTGAGTGCCTGACAAACTTTATTGTATTCATCCTCACAGCACCCCGCTGATACTGTCATAAAGATGTTCAATTCAGACCTCAACTATCCCTCATTTTAAAGGACACCATTCATCTTAACCTCTCGCCACTTCTATTCCACACAGATTTGTTGCTCCTTCACTTTTACTGCTGAAAATAATTTATATCAGAATAAATTAAAAAAAACTGAGTTTATAGTGTTCTTTACACTGAAAGAATGAATCCTCATAGCATTTAAGTCTACATTTGGGTGCTGAGATGTAACAAAAGCTTATTCTGTAGTCAAGCAAGCAGATGCTTACCTGAGGTTTTAACTTAACTCTATAGATTAAAGCTTCTTGTTAAAAAAACATTTTCCTTCACCTGATAGAAGCACTGTTGATATTTCAACAATCCATCTAATTTAAATACCACATATTGCTGTTCTGGGGTTCCTAGAGTAACCTGTTTTCTTAAAGTCCTGCCATAGTGATGTCAAATTGCATTATAAAATAATTTCCTAATTGTAAAATACTTTGTCACTCTTTTTTAATTATACTACTTAAATGGATGTTATCATTCTTCATAAGATGAACACATCCCTATAAACAGTAGGATGGGTTTTTGTTTTTGAATAGAGACGAGCCATGAATGTACTGCAATAATGACTAATAAAGTACCTTAATACATTTTACCTTCCCAAGTTACTAGCTATTTCCTTTTCCATTATCTAAATATTTTAAAAGACTAACAGAAGTGGCAGTTCAGGGTATACTCTGTTGAACACATTTTCTGAACCTTACCTAACTATGGAGCTCTAAAATCTCCCATATTTAGGAGATACATTAAGTATGTTTGCCATCATTTAATTTACTTCCAAACCAGTGGTGCCACAGTCGTCTTAGACACCATTTCCATGGTGTCCATTTCTTCAACGCCCCACCAAAAGCAGAAATTCTGGTGCTGACATCTCAGGTATCTGTCAGCAGCACTGATTCGCTTACGCAATGAATCCACTCCAAGAAATTCTGTTTGAAGCTTTGATTTCAGAATGGACATAAAAGCATGACATCTATTGTGTTTTATCTATAGGTAAATCAAGTATTTAAAGGGGGTACACAAGCAACTGGGTGGAGACATTAACACCCACCTCTTCCCCATTATGGACTGTTCCTTTTTTGCAGCAGCTCTAGTTTCTATCATATATAAGACTGCTTTACTCTAGCCTTTTGAATAAATACAACCATTTGAATACAGTAATAATAATAAAAAAAAAGCAGGCTGACATCTGTCACGGAGAATTGGGGGACTCAGGGCCCTGCACCCCCGGCCTCCTGCGATTCCCCATGACTCTCAGCCAGCCAGTAAAGCAGAAGGTTTATTTGGATGACAGGAATACAATCCAAGACAGGTCTTGCAGGCACAGACAACAGGGACCCCCTCAGTTAGGTCCATCTTGGGGTCCCAGGGCATCCCAGCCCCCCTTGGGAGGTCAGAGCAATCTCTGCCTCCCAGCCATCTCTCCAGCCCAGCTTCCCAGACTCTGGCTTCAGCGACCCCTCCCACAGCCTTTGTTCAGTTTCCCGGGCCCCGGAGTCACCTGGCCTTCAACCCCTTCCTGGGTTCTCATGTTACAAGCTCAGGTATGTTCCCTCGGGCAGACTCCCCTCCCCCGATGCAGACCATCTTAGTCACACTCCCCTGTCAGCATTCACACACCCCAGCAAGAACAGTCCCAGTTCGTCACATCTCTCCCCCCTTCGAGACCGAACTGAGCAGGGTCACTTTAGCCAGTGACCTGGGGAAGTTTGAACCTACCCCCGTTTCCATGGATGCCCCCGCATCCCTCCCATTCCTTGGTGGGAATTACACCAGGCCCCTCCAGTTTCACGCCCCCCCTTAGGTCGGGGGTGCTTGATGGCACTCGCAGTTCGCATGTGGGAAGGTTTATGCGGCCTGTGCCCTTTCCCCACCCCCATACCTCTGGGGTTCCAACTGGGCTGTGGTCTTCTCCCAGCGCTCCAGTCTGGAGGTCTGTGCTTTGGGCTCTCTTGGTTTAGAGCCGCCCTTTTAACCTTGGCCACCCTCCAGAAAGGATCCTTTATGCTGGGCAAGGGTCCTAAAGCCGTTTTCCCCTTGTCCCAGGCCTTCCTCCCCCTCTGACAGGGGTCACAGGATCCGCAGTACTGTCGGACAGTAACAAAGACCCCAGGCCAGTAAAAGCTCCGTAGCAGCCTCTGCTGGGTACGCCAGGTTCCCTGGTGCCCTGAGAGGGGAATGTCATGGGCCCGGCACAGCAGCTGGCGGCGATACTTCTGGGGTACCACCAGCTGCCTCCTGATCCCCCCTGACTCCATTTTCCCTGGGGGAGCCCATTCTCGGTACAGGAACCCCTTCTCCCACAGGAACTTTTTCCGGCCACCTCGTCCCATGGTCTGTACCGCATTGAGGTCGGCCAGGTCCCTTATCTTCCGCAAGGAGGGATCTCTCTGTAACTCGGCCTGGAACTCAGCAGCTGGGACAGGGATGGCCACCTGCTCTCTCTCGCCCGCTGGGTCTGAAGCTGCAGCCTCCCTGAGCCGTGTCCCTGGGCGTTCCCTCCCCACCAGGTTAGGGTCCTGCGCCTCAGGCAAGGCACCCCCCCCCAGGCCAGGGCGCAGTGCCCCTCGCCGGCTCTGACTGCGGGTCACAACCAGTGCCTTTTGGGGGTTGCTTGGCCAGTTCTCCAGGTCCCCCCCCATCAATACCTCAGTGGGCAAATACGGGTGTACCCCCACATCCTTGGGGCCCTCCTTGGCCCCCCACTTCAGGTGTACCCTTGCCACGGGTACTTTGACTGGTGTTCCGCCCACCCCCGTCAGGGTCAGGTAGGTGTTGGGCACCACCTGATCTGGGGCCACCACCTCGGGCCGGGCCAGCGTCACCTCTGCACCCGTATCCCAGTATCCATTGACCTTCCTCCCATCCACCTCCAGGGGAACAAGGTACTCTCTCCGGAGGGGCAGCCCCGCGCCCACCGTATAAACCAAGAACCCTGAGTCTGGAGCATCCAGCCCCCTAGAGGAGCTGGCCTGAAGCTCTCCTCCCTCCTTAGCAGGTGGTACTCTGCCAGCCCCCCTTCCCTGGGAATGCTGCCTTTCGCCGGGCTGGGTCTCTACCCAGTCAACCCTCTGTGGGTTCGGTCTGCTCAGTCTGTCCCTGAGCCTGGGGCACTGGGCCCGTATGTGGCCCTTTTGGCCACAGTGGTAGCAGCCCATGTCCCATGGGTCCCCTTGAGTGGGTCGGATGGTCCTGATGCCGGATGCTCCTCTCTGATGGGTTTTTTCTGTATTTTCCCACGGGGGGGTCCCATGGTGACTCTCTCTCTGCGTTGTGGTGGGATTGTTCCTGTGGGACTCCTCCCTTTTATCTCCTGACCGGCTCTTTACGAACTCATCGGCCAGCTGCCCGGCGTGTCGGGGGTTCTCTGGCTTTCTGTCCACCAACCACAGCCTCAGGTCGGATGGGCACCGCTCATACAGTTGCTCCAGTACCAGCAGTTTAATCAGGTCCTCCTTCGTCTGGGCCCCACCAGCCCACTTGCTGGCGTATCTTTCCATGCGGGCGGCTAGTTGCAGATATGAGATCTCAGGGGTTTTATCTTGACTCCGGAACCTTTCCCGGTACATTTCAGGAGTCAGCCCAAACTCACGTAGCAGGGCCTTTTTGAATAGTTCGTAGTCCCCTTTCTCTGCCTCTCCCAGTTGGCGGTACAATGCCACGGCTTTGGGGTCCAGTAAGGGGGTAAGGACCCGGAGTCTGTCCGCGGGATCAACCCGGTGCAGCTCGCAGGCCGTCTCAAAGGCCTCCAGGAAGTCATCCATGTCCTCCCCCTCCTTGCGTGGGGCCATGATGCACTTATCAAAGCTCCGTGCAGTCCTGGGTCCCCCCTCACTCACCGCAGCCGGGGGTTCGCTGCCCTTCAATCTCGCCAGTTCCAGGTCATGCTGACGCTGTCTCTCATTCTCCTGTCTCTGTCTCTCTTCATGCTGACGCTGTCTCTCATTCTCCTGTCTCTGTCTCTCTTTCTCCTCCCGTTCATGCTGTCTCTGTTGTTCACAATCCTCCAGCTCTCTCAGTTTTAGCTCTTTCTCCCATTCCAGCCAATTCCGCTCCACGGATGCCGAACGTCGCCGGGAGGATCCTCTGCTGGCCGGCGAGCTTCGCCGGGAGGGTCCCCTGCTGGCCGGGGGGGCCACGGCGCCTTCGGTATTTGCTGGGCTCCTCCCCACCCTTCCCCTAGGCATAGGAAGGAGGGGTCTCGGGAAGCCCTCAGCAGCCGGCTGACCACTCCCAGCTGGGACAGACACTGGTGCCTGCGCTGCATTTGCCAGGCTGCTTCCCTGAGACACAGGGATCAGTTCATTCGCGCGATCTTCCGCCTCTAGCTGGGCAATGAGCTGTTCTTTGGTGAGCCTCCCAATGTGCAGCCGCCTCTGCTTGCACAGCTCCACCAGGTCGCTCTTAAGCCGCTTGGCATACATCTTCCTGCTGGCCACTCACCGGCCTGTGTGCTCACAGCTCCCCACAGTTCCCAGGGAGACCCCTAGTGTGCCAGCCCTTCTCGAGGTCACCACCTTTCTGCCAGGGTCGAGCTGCAGACTCCTCCGCCCCTGGGACCACTCGCTGCGATCCCCCCGGGGGACCCTGTTACTGCAAAAGTCCTTCTCGCTGGTCACACACTCCCAGGGGTAATAACCATCTCTCTCTCACTCTTCAGCACGCCTGGTCCCCGTCAATCCCCCTTCGTTTTACTGCTCCCCAGTCACTTACTGCAGGAAGCGCCGTCTACGGGGTGCAGTAGATCCCGCCGCTGCCACCAGTTGTCGCGGAGTATTGGGGGACTCAGGGCCCTGCACCCCCGGCCTCCTGCGATTCACCATGACTCTCAGCCAGCCAGTAAAGCAGAAGGTTTATTTGGATGACAGGAATACAATCCAAGACAGGTCTTGCAGGCACAGACAACAGGGACCCCCTCAGTTAGGTCCATCTTGGGGTCCCAGGGCATCCCAGCCCCCCTTGGGAGGTCAGAGCAATCTCTGCCTCCCAGCCATCTCTCCAGCCCAGCTTCCCAGACTCTGGCTTCAGCGACCCCTCCCACAGCCTTTGTTCAGTTTCCCGGGCCCCGGAGTCACCTGGCCTTCAACCCCTTCCTGGGTTCTCATGTTACAAGCTCAGGTATGTTCCCTCGGGCAGACTCCCCTCCCCCGATGCAGACCATCCTAGTCACACTTCCCTGTCAGCATTCACACACCCCAGCAAGAACAGTCCCAGTTTGTCACAACATCAATTTAGATGTAGCCTGAAACACAGTACTTCAGAATGCCTGGGAAAGCATAAATTAACCCATATCCTTATGCAGTTAAGGAAACAGGGCTCCCAAATCTATTGGGGAATCCATTAAGAACTGCAGAAAGTGGAGAATACAGCTCTAATTGTGCTCTGGGATGTGCACAGAACCCTGACTGTAATAGAACTCTATGTGGGCACAGCAATCCACACACACAGAGCTCATTGTAAGTTCAGGACCCAAGCTTGTATCTGGCATTATCTGATCTGATGAGGGATGACCAATCACAAACTCCTGCCTTGGGAATGCCAAAAACTGTTAGTGGTGAAAAAGAAGAAACAAGTAAGGGAAATTGGTTCACCTTAAAAGAAAATGAAAAAGAAGAAGAAGGTGCCACTGAAAAGGTCCATGTGAAGCTCATGATGAAACTGATTAACAAAGATGCCAATAGTTTCTTGTAGTTTTACATTCCTTATGGCTGTGGGACAATATGAATTTTCCCAATTGCCATAATTTTAAAAAAGAATTCAAGGCAACAGCCTTTTATCTTAACTAAGTGAAGACTTGCACAAGGGCCAAGAAATGACTTGGTAGGTGTCATATGACTTTCTAGTCTCTAGGATGACTACAGTGATTAAGCTATACATCTGAGCAGAAAGCTTGTTTAAAAGCTCTGAGAATACCTTTTTGAATCAAAGATGAATATACTCTTCTATATTATAGGGATCCAACCAGACAAACTCACCCTTCAGTTATTTTACTGAAGTTTATGAAGTTACACTAGGAATGAATTTGGTCCAATATTTTTGTATGTTTTTGCCAAAACACTTAATATGGAAAGAATGTAGTTGTAGAACCTCTAGTGAACCAAGTAGGTACAATTATGTTGAGGCAAATTACTAACAAGTTGCACCCATGCAATTTAGTACATATTTGGCATTAAAGACCAAAAATTAGCTCATCCTATTTAGCGTTTCTTCACAAATATTCCTGGAATCACCTTGCCTGCCCTGCATGTCATGGCTAAAGAGATAATTCTAGTAGTTTTGTGAAAAAAGAATCTGCAGGGTGCTGGTTTGCTTATCTATACTGAAATAAAATTCTAGTAATAATTCTTAATATGTTTTGCCAGTAATCAATTAAATAAATGAGCACTGGAGAGGGAGAAAATGAATCCTATCTATGCTGTGGTATAAAGGTTTTAACAACATGTTTGGAGTGGTTGGTTGATGTGTAAGTGGTGAAGCCATGAGTTAGGCAGGTCATCCAAGCGAAAGTGCCAATAAAACCTTTATACCACGGTGTTATGCACTCAGTATATGCCACAAATTTTATACCCAGAAATAGATATTTTTGTATCCCTATGCCTACTCATTTCCTTGCTACATATTTTTGTATCCCTCTGCCTGTAAAACTAGGCTCCCTTAATATTAAATGTACAATTATATAGGAAAATTATAACTAATAATTAAAACATCTCTAAAAATGGCTGAAAACATCTTTTCCACGTTTAACACTATCAAACATTTTAAAATCAAACATCTCAAGACTAGAATGGGTTGAAAATTTTCCAATTTTGTCAATTTTTACTTTTCAAATATATTTTTGTGAAAATTGCATCAGAACCAGTTTAGTTAGGGGGCATTCATGATTAGAAGGAAGTGCTGCAGGGCAGACCCCCAGATGGTATAAATCATGATAGGCCCATGGAAATCAACCAAGAATCATTCCACAGGGAATCATTTCCTCTTTCAAGTGCCAAAAAATCTTCCATACCTAGGCCTGTGAAATGCTGGACCTTACACTTGTCACTGCTTGAGATTGAACACTGTCCACATTTCAGGGAAGGAGGGGACCCATTTATTTAGCAGCATGTTTTTTAAAATGACAGCTTTTTGAAACTGCTCTGAGGTTGGGAACGTTAGAAGTAATCTGAGGAAAAGAGGAATCAGTGAGAAGAGCACGTGAGGCAGTCAAAGGCACATGATAAATGCAAATGAGCAAATGCTCTACAATTTAGCATACGAGTTTCACAATACCATATGAAGTGCGTACATATGTATGCATGATGTATATGTATGTTGTATATTAATGCCTTTTATTTGCAGTTTTGAATGTAACGTCAAAATATAAATATTAAATTCTACATTTGATGTGAGGAAATGTTCAGACATTTAAAATTATGACTTGACAGACAGCTAACATTCCAAGAACAAGGGCAAAACATCCCTATCCAGAAACCTATGTAATCATTGTGTGTCAACTCCCGATTAGCAGCAACGCTAAGCACTGTTTTTAGCAGCAGTGTAAAAAAAAGTTAAAATGAATGTTCTCATCTTTGGAACTAGAAAAACAAACCAGGATAGAGAAATTTTCATACCAAAGGAGTAGTACCACAATACTGAATTAAGGGAGGAATTCCTATTCAAATCAGCAACAGCATCCATAATAATTCTCCATCACGTTGAATGTTTGTCCAAATCTAATTGAAGGTGAATCTTCAGAGTCCTCCTTGACTACAACATTTGGGCCCAATACACTAGTGCAATTTGGCTGCCCTATGTCACTCCAATTTAAAGTCCAAAACCCTATGCCATACCATCCCAGTCTGGCCTGCCTCGGACTCTAGCTGGCCTGGCTGCTGGAACAGTACTGGGGCACAGGCCTCTGGTAAATCAGAGCGGAATTCACACGGAAGACTGCTTTACCTTCCATTGGAGACCAACCCATCCCCAGCTGGCTCCAGGATTAGAGAAGCATAAGGGTGTATTAAAGCCACCTCTTCTGCACAACATGTTTCATAGATATATTACTAAAAGCAAATAATCCTTCAGCTTTTTCATTCCACAGACCACTTGTTTAGAGAAGGAACCAACCTCCTCACCCACCCACCCAATCCCCAACCCCCACTATTTGTGTGCAGCACTTTTCCATTACTCACTGCTTTATTCTGAAAGAGTTTCATTCCATGGACCACCTCGAAGGGATCCAGAACTACCATTGATACACGGAGTATAGCCTGAGAATCACTAGTATAAACTGTTTTAACTTCCTCTTTCTGCTTTGCAATATACAAATGCATAGCTCATCCACTATTGATGCAGTAAGTATCATGGTGTAAGAAGGTAACGTGCTAAATAAAGCAGCAAACAACATGCAGGGCTTTTGGTAGTGGAACAGGCAGAAGGACTTAGAGAGCTCCCTCCTGGGCTATGTATTCAGCGTTATGGCGTACAGTTAAAACCTCCAAGCAGCTGTTTAGGGAATACATTGTTTTGCTAGAGCTCACCTCTTCAACCATATGTTTGACTTTCTTCTGTTGGCAATGGACCATGTCATCCAGATGTTTGATTCGTTCTCTAAGACCAGCTGCAACCTCTTCCAGATGCTGTGACCTGATATAAGATATAAGAACTAAGTAAATATGTAGGAAGCCATGCAATGTAAACAAAAAACAACCAAACAAAAAATAAAAAAAACAACACCAAAGTAAATCAAGAAAAGGAACCTCGTTAAATAAGCCAAATTCCCCTGACAAATGTCATTTCCTATATTTGTCTAAAGTTCATTTTTATGGTTATCTGTTTGGTCATTAGTCATTGTCAGACACCACCCACTTAGCTCACCTTTACCTTACATATCAGAGCTGCTAACATTTAGAGAAGTTTCAAACTTGTTCAAACAGAATGATGATCTGGTATCTTCTAAGCACTCAGCCCTGGAGAGCTGCATGCACATTATGGTTCGTTTCAGCACTTACAAACCATTATCTGATTAAATCCCCACTTCATAACCAAGAGGCAGATATTAACCCCATGTTACGAATGAGAAAAGTTAGAGTTCACAGAATGTCCTCACTGAGCTGTCCTACAGTCCAACATAGGATGTGGTACAGAAATTGTTTGTTTTTTTTTTAATGTTGTGAATATACATACTAGAGAAAAAGGTGATTAAGATATTGATTGCAAGGATCCTAGCAGCCTGATTTTGGGTGCTCAGCCCTTCTGAAAAGAGTCAGGCCTTTGTCTTTTATATCTATTTTTAAAAAGCATCACAGATGTGCATGAAACTATACTGACCTAAAAACACATATTTCTCAGCAATGCAATGTACTCTACCTAATCCATCCTGATTGCAATCAACTTCTCTCACAAATAAAGCTGAGAAGGATGAGTTTTTGCAAAATAAATTCTCTTGCAGTTTTCCTACATAAAATAAGGCAAATATAATTTGGGAAGGAATTATCCAGCTGGAATATATTACAACCAAAGATTCAGGTTTGGAAAACTTAACAATGCTAGAAATCTCAGGAAGGAGTAAAAGCTCACCTCCGTCTGTCTGAATGGGTTTGAGATTTTGCTCCAGATATCTGGACTTCATGTTGTACCAGTTGTTTTTGTAGCTGGTGGCGTTCCTAAACAAGAAAATGTTATTTCTCCATTTCTTCACATTGTAAATTTAAACTCCATTAAGTATATTTTATTGTGATTTAAAAAGGCCCGTAATATGTTAAACAAAAACAGAGGCCGATTCAGCTACAAGTTATTACTATATTACAAGTGGAGCATGTATTTCCAACAGCCAAGAAGCACAGAATGGAAAAAACAAAGCTTGAATAAAGAGAACCTTTGTTTTCAGTATTCAGCACCAGTTTGCCAGTGTCAAGGGGCAGCTTTGCTTGCAATTTTGTAGGTAAGTGCGACTCTGAAGGATAAAGACATGTGAGCTGACCCACAAAGGGACTCCATCCTTCTAAAATTATTATAGGTCAAAGATATGATTACATTTAAGGTCTTGGATGCAGAGATTAAATGAACCACATGACCATTGTTGATTATATGAATATCAAATTTTCTATATTGTTCCTCCAAAAGGATCTCCTGATCCAATGTATTTTGGCAGAGATAGGCAGCGTCTCCCTATTTTTCTCCCAAAATGTCCCTACTTAAACTGTTCAAATGTTACCCAGCATGAGTGCTGAGAGGATCCGTGCACATGTAGGGTCTGATCCTGCTTCACTAGAGTCAAAGCGAGTTTTGCCATTCATGTCAATGAGAGCAGGATTGGGGCCTTAAATAACAGCCAAATATTTAAAGAGCAACACAAGCATAACAGCAGGTGTTTAGCACTGACTGCATAAATTAATGAACTAAAGTAAAGTAAAAGTACAAATGTATTTCCTAACACCAAGGACCATAATGTACAATTTTACTCATTGAATACCACTTTGTAACTATGAATAACTCCACTAATCTCAGTGGGACGACTTGTAGAGTAAGGAATTACAATCTGGCCCAAAGTGATTTATCCAACATTACTGCTAACTGTTAATATAAAATAAATGAAGCTATGTCACAGCTAGATCTTAAACTGAGAAGAGTCCACCTAAGTAGTTATAATCTAGTCAATGCACTTCTGTTAGTTGGGCAAAGAGGACATTAATATACTACATATAGTTTAAACAAGGGTTAGTAAATCCATCTAGCCAGCATGTGTGGGTGGTGATGTTTGTTTCTCTGTATTAGCAAATAATTAGTGGTTAGATTTAAATTGAACCTAAAGCACAACAAGAACATAGCTTTTAAGAATTGAGTTTTATTATGTTTTAGGATTAAAATAACCAAAACCCTACGTTCTTGTCACCACTCAGGATTTCTAGTGAGTCCTTACTTCTGCATTTCTGTCTTTTAGACAGTAAATTCTTTGGCAGGGATTGTATTCATTTTCATATACTGAACAATGCCAAACATGCTGAAGGCACTAAACAAATAATATTGCAGACTCCATTACTGAATATAATGGAATCTCAGACTAATAATTACAATGAAATTGCCTTTAGCTGACACTGAGGGAATAAACCCGTTTCAGATATCAGGGAACTTCCAACAGACAAGGTTCAGATAATAACTGTATGTGTGAGTAGAGGCACTGCACTACTACTAGACTTACATTAGAACAATTATCTCAAAACCAGTATGAGTTTCGCCCTGGAACAAAGTCCATAAAATAGAAGAAGGCAGGGCAGGAGATATAAGGAAGTGACAGAAAAACTGCTACAACTCGTTCTACAGCAGTGCTGCTAACGTCATAAGAGATAAGTGTCTGGCAGCATTTCTGCTTCCAGGGAGTTACAAGTCAATTGTAAAAATATGCTCAAGGCTGCAGCATGGTAGACCCTGTCTGAGCCAAGGAGAAAAACATTTGACAATATTGAGTGCAGAGAAGTAAGGAATAACCTTTTTATAGATCAGAAGTAGACTAAAAACTGAAAATCTGGGGTCACTGTCAGAGTATTTTGAAAAATAATCTAAAAATAAGTGATGTGCATGGAAACATAGTTGGTTATTACATGCACAGAAAGTTTGACATCAAAATTCAAAAGGAATTTTAGTCGGAAGTCTTAAGAGTTTCATCCTGATATGCATGAACCTCAAGGTGCAATTCCAGTTAAAACGAATTACAAGAATAGGTTTTTTCCCGATGCATTTAGATAAAAATGTTTTTATATATATGCATTTGTTAGCCAGGTAAGCTGTACATTTCAAAGATTTTATGACTGTAATGAATAAAGGACCATAAAGGATCCAGAAAAACTTGTACAGGCTATTAGGAGATATAATGTGGGGTTTTTTTAAACTGTCCTTTCAAAATAAAGATTGGTCCCTTACGTGCCCTTGTGTGTCTCAGCTCCGAGGCAGCCCTGAACATTTTTGCAAGTGACAGCTCCTACAAACAGTAGAGTGGGCAAAGGTGCCAACTTGCCATCATGTGCCCTCAGCAGTCCAAGTGCTAAGAGCATGGACGGATGCAATAAAGGGTTTTTGATTTTATTAACAGGAAGAAGATAGAAGTGGTGAGTGGGGGAGAGGCCTTTGGAGGAGAGGGATGTTGATCCACAGAGGACTGAAGAAACAGGTGCACTCCTATACAAGTCTTGTGTTTCTGCTAAACAGAGCGTAGATATTGGCACCCATACGTTAAAATTCTGTGAGCAGAGAAAGTTACCTCTTCCATGCGCTGAATGAACCGATCCAGCTCTCCAATCCTCTTGTCTTTTTCCTGTATACTTGTCTCTGTAATTTGCATCTTCTTATTTGCCTCCTCAATGGCCTTTAGAAGTCGATTTGTTTCTGCCTTTGAACAAACAGATTTATGTTCATATCCACAAACAATCAATAAAATTGATGAATGAAAAGTAAGGAGCTGATTTCTGTGCTATAACAATGGGGTTTGTTTGTTTTTTAAAAGTAGACTCAATAAAGCCAATAAATCTGGGTGCCTAAGAACAGACTGTTTTTGCAAACCAAACATCTACTTATAGCATCAAATATGCGTTTTGTGGCACACAAAATTTGGGTGATCAAAATTGTGGAGTTACTTTTAATATAGGGCTGTAAGCCTACTCAGCAATCAGCTTTAAAAACAAAAAATGTTTGCACACCACATGAATATTTGTTCTCTCCTCAGTGGCTACACAAGTACTCAGTCCCGAGAGAAGAAAATGTGCTATTCCCAAGAACAGTATGTTTAGTTACCAAAGCCTGTCACTTTTAACTGCATTTATATCTGTATCACATTAAGGCTTGAGAGATTGAATTCAGTCTCGGTGGCTATCTGGTGTTAGATAATCTTGTTGTGATTGACCAGAAATATACAAAACAACATGATCAGAGGAAGGTTTTGAGATGATTTCTCTATTGAAATTAATTTTTTTCTCTTGAGATTTCACTAAAGTCACAGGATTTGTGCTTTGCATTTTCTTAGACCAGGAGTAGAAAAACATCCACTTCATTTTCCTTTTGAAATTTAAATTTTTACTGTCCATTATGTTTAGACGCCCTCTTTCTTCAGCTATAAAGCTCTAATGACTATGAAAGTTTAAAAGTTGCTGTAACAAGGCATGAAAGGAAAAGAAACTGGCGTACAAATAAATGTAAGACTTCGATTCTGGTGTTACATTTGTCAATATAATTTAAGGACTGAACTTCAAACACTGAACTGAAGAACACTCTTACAGACGGGCTCTACATACTATTAGAGTTTCTCTCTCGGCTATATGTTTCTGTTCTTCTTGTTGTAGTTTTTCTTCATACTGGCTGTACAGTCTTCTGGTCATCTCTCTCATTACATCAGCATTGGCTTCCTGAGAGCATTCTACCTATAGGAGTAAACAAAAGAGAACTTCTACAGCTGAACCATCTCCAGGTGAAGCATTGCTGGAGACAAGAAAAATGGAGCTCAAACAAACCAAAAGGTAGAGATGTAACTGATGTTTATAGTTAGAGACGTCCCCTAGTATTGTTACAAAAATATACTCTACTACTAAGCCTGGTAGTCTCATTTACACCAAATCCACATTACAGCACTCTGGCAGTGTAAAGGGGCCTTTCAAAGGGGTGTAAGTTACAATTACACCAACTTTAGAACCCCTTCACACTGCCCGAGTTAAAGTGCTATTAGTGAAACCCGCTCACATACTTGAAGTTTGCTCCCTGGTATGAAGAATAATTTAAAAATTCTCTAATTTTACATGAGTGTAGCTTAGAAATGAGCCTGAACCAAAACACATATTCAAATGCCCATGAACTTTGCAGTGATCAAAATCCAGATCCAATATTTACACTTTGAGCCCATCTGTGCTGTAGATTGAAATAAAAGCTAAATAAAACAGAACTAAACAAAATAGCTTTGCTAGGACTTGATTCTCCTCTTACTTGCTCTGCTGCAAATCTGGAGTGACACCATTAAAGTCATGGGAGTTACCCTGATCTAAGTGAAAGGAGAATCTAGGTCTACAAAGCTGTTAACTTTTAGTGTTATTTACATTGGTGTTAATCATGGTAATAAGAAAAGAATCAGGCACTTAGTGTTTAATGCTGGTACTCTCAGTGCTCATGCTTATAAAAGATTTCTTTTTTGAGCATCTGGGTTATCTTGTTTCAAGGACTGCAAGATTTATCAAACCCTTACACTGTCTTACTCAATGGGAACAAACTGTTCAAAGCTTATTGCTCTGCATAAAAATAAAAAGATATTTGTCTTCTGAAAGGGGACAGATCTCTCGGAGGGATTCCATTTGCACTGTAGCTGCCTTCTATGGCATCTGACCCAAATCGCTACATTAGGACAGAGAGCAAGTTTCTGCCAATACAATCAAAAGGAACAGGAATTAAATCAAGTTTCATTAAAGTATACACTGAACCTCCAGAGTTACAGTAATGTGATTAGAAACAACAAACTAGGAAAGCAGAGTTGAAACAGTTCAACCCTAACCTCCCTAAAAAGTGTCAAAGTGGAGTATAATTTCTTGTGCCACCTCTCCCACATTCCTTTGTTTACAATTTGGGTGGCCACTGCACTAACTAACAACGTTCTCAGGTGAGATTATAAAAGAAATGATTCAAGTAAACAGAGAGAAACAGACCCGACTGACAGTAATAAGGGAATAAGGGAAGTTGGTATTTTTTGCCTTTTCACAGCCAACCCCCACAATGTCACAGCCTCGTCTTACGTGCCCCTCCCCCCGCCAAAAAAAAAATTAAAAATCAGATCCTGTGGATGTTTCTGCATATGACTTAACAATCAGCTTTCACTATGCCAGCATGTGCTTAACTTTTAGCACATGATCACATTCCATTGATGCCAACTTGCTTGACGTTAAGCACATGCTTAAGTGCTTCACTGAATTGAGGCCTACAAGGCTGAATTTTGTCCTGAGTCATCACACATAGATTTCCCTCACTTCATGTTTGGGCCAGGACCTGTCCTCAAGATTAGGATAAACTACAAATTTCTGTTTTGAAATCCTGATTTCTTTTCCTTTACTCTCTTCCTTTGATTATCCTTTCCTTCTTTTTATTCCCTACAGACCACAGCAGATGCAAGCAACAAATCTACTCTACACAAACCTTGTAAAACTATTGTTGAAAGGAATTAGAACATAAAAATACATTAGTAAGCTCGTATCCTCCCCCCTTAGTGTGATGGATCTGGGCCATCTATCACTATGCACCAATGTAGGATACAAGAGCCCCTAAGATAATCATCTGTTTCTGACTTATTTAAATGTCAGTAAGTTAGTGGTCACCTAATTTCACGGAAGGGATTTAATGTATTTTTTTTAAATATTTCTGATATTGCACGATTGTTCCAAGTTATTTGAAATGCTGTTAACTGCTCTGATATGATTTAATTGAAGCTTCCAAATGCAAGACAGTTGGACTCATAAAAAAAGGCCCATATGATAACTCCAGCTTGCATTTCATTCCCTTGTGCTTACCTGAAAAGCTGTCCCACAACTAACTTCTCTTTTCAGTGTAATTTGCTGTTAGGGTGCACCTCTGTTGCCCAATAAATACTGTACATGTGCACAAAACATAACAGATTTCTGATGAAAAACTGTGAAAAGTACAGTACTGGCTGTCAATAACACTCCATGGATGGTCGGTGAAGAACTCCACACAAATGAGGCCAAATCTCTTTTTCCAAGCAATTAATCTCATTGCTTCAGCAATGTCCTTATTGCACAATATGAATAAGGGGAGTTTACATACTGTACCTTTAGTTTAAGTAGCTGATTTTCAACTTGGGCTGTTTCCAGCTGTTTTTGCTTTTCTTTCAGTTTTTCCATGGACCGCTCATGTGTGTGTTTTAAATTCCTTATTTGATCCCTTATATCTGTGTTCTCCAAACTAACATCCACTAAAGTTTTCTAAAATACACACAATGAAATACACAATTTGAAGTAGTAATAACAACAACAACAAAAATCAGGATTTGACCAAACTACCACAAGAGGCTTTCTGCAATATTTAGAATATTTTAGAGTTTACTTTTTTGTTGACATAGTATTAACATAGTTAATAGCTCTAGCCCTTTAAAATTATGGTTTCCAATTATTTGCTTTACCAAAAAAAAAAAAAAAAAATCTCTCTCCATAGGAGCATGTTCATTCAAATGCAGTCCCAGAGAGCTGTGATCCAGAGGAAGAGACATGCATGCATTACAGTGCAAACACCTCTTCTGTTTTATACTGTAATATAACTGAAGTGAAATGTTGGATTTTCCCCTCCATTCTTCCCCTCTCCAAATGCCAAATTTTAAGATAATAAACCTGAAAACACTGAAGTTTGACACCAGGGGACAGGAGAGTTGAGGAGGCTAGCTGGGATGGATGCCAAGCTGAAAACATTTTTATAAACAAGAAAAATGACTTTTGTATGTTTACAGGAGTGGCTACTCAATATTTGTAAAATTAAAAAAAAAAATCACTGAAATTTCCGTCAATAGAAAACAGTGGGACAAAATCATTCGATGTGTCATTGGTTTGTAAAATATGGAAGAGTCTCAGTTTCACCTTTAATTTTTTATTAAGCAAAGGCCAAGGGCTTTCACCAGCTGCAATGGAGTGAAACAACACTTTACTGTATATTATAGTACAGCCTTTTAGCCAGCAAAACTCCTGGATTTTTCTTAAATTCATCATTTATCTGTTTTAAATGTTCTTAGTGACATTTGATGGTTAAGATCCGAATGTGTATCTAACCATCATCCATCCCTCATGTATACTGTTAAACTGATGGCACAAGAGGGAGTCTAGGATGGTGGCTGATGGATCAAGCCATCCTCTTTGATAGAGCTATTAACAGCATACCTGCAACTCAATTGATGCTGATGTCAAGGAGCTGTTCATTTCACTGAAGCTGTCCAAGGCTGCAGCCTGCACTTGCATGTGACTCTCTAAGGATTCCTTTTCAACATTTGTTATCTGAACAGATTAAGAAAAGATATTAAAAAACAATCCTCAAATTTTAAAATTATTTCAAAAGGATGATAGCTGCCACTAATTTAACACTGGAGAGACAACAGGTTAAAAACAATGGGATTAAAAGGAGTTTTAATCTCTAGGTAAAATTCTCTATTGGAAATCTTGTGTTAACCAAAACTTCATTTTAAAAGCTTAAATTTTGGCCTTGGAAGCAAGCTATGCTGAGATATAGAAGCAGTTTTTCAGTGTCTTCTCACAATGTGTGCCATCATGCACGTTAACCACAGCAAGGACTTAGGCTCTAACTCTTGTGGTCATGAAAAGAGAACTTTCCTCTAGCTAAACTTGGTAGAAGAAATTCATCCTTGTGCAGAAGGAATTCATCCCTTTTGGTGCTTAATTGGGGCTTAACCGGTGCATGGGCCTCGTGTTGACCTGTGCACAGAGGCAAGTTTCACCCAATAAGAACTCCTGCAGAGTTTGTCTCACCTTGAAGTTGTACTTTGCATATTTTTAAATTTTGCCGGTTTTCAAAAAGAAAAAAGGTTCTGGTTTATAGAAAACATTGTGCATCTCTAGAAACTGCAGTGAGGATCTCCATGAAAGATCAGAACTGAAAATGCATATAAGAGCATTCCAGCAGGTGCAACAATACTCGTACTCATTTATTGTTATTTAGATAGCATGGTAAATTTTCACAATACTTTAGAGTAGCTAAAATATACTGACCCCCAAATTGACAAAGTCTCTGCCCTAAACAGTACACAAACCAAACACACACAAAGAGATACAGGACAGCTGTTTATTAGCTGTCTGTGTCTTCAGTGCACAACTGAACAGGTAGGAGTAGGAGGATGTTTGACAGCTGTTAACTGGGAAAGCTGCTTTAGGCACACGGGGTGGAGTGCAAGAGGACATACAGTCAGGAGTAGGTGAAGGAAAGAAATGGAGCAGCTTAGAAAGAGGCTTGGGTGGAGTGCAGGGAGCACGACGTGGTATAGGAGGAGACAAGACCAGGAACACAGGGAAGCAAGTAAAAAGCTTTGAAGATAAGAAGCATAGAGTTTAAATGTGAGAGTGAGCAGTGAGGAGGAGCCAACACAAATATTTACTATGTTTGAACTTTACAGAAGAAAAGCTGATCAACCAACCAACCATAAGGTGTCTAAGAACATAAAGGAAGATACAACAGACCAAACAGTATCAATGATTATGAACCAAGGTCTAACCTTATCACGCACACAAGCAAAAAAGGTCTACCTCTAGATAAAATACACAAGCATTGTGAACCAACCTTCATAAGTATTTGACAATTAGCGTTTACTAGCCAAGCCATGCACCAACTGGGCCAGAGCATACAGGAGAAGCCAGTGCTCAAGGCTCACTTCAGAGAGGTGTGTGTGCACAATGTAAAAAGTGACCAAAGAAAGACTGTTTGGGACAGATTGCAGATGAGAGGGGAGATGGGGAGGATCCAGAAGAAAGGTTCAGTGACCAAGGCCAGGATTTCACCTGTGCATAGGCAAGAGTTTTAACAATAGGGATAAAAGTAAGGGGCAATTTTTGAATATGACAGAGAGAATTTATAGCCAGGGCCCAAAGGTGATGGGAGCAGAAATAAAAGGATTCTAAAATGTTGCCAAGTATGAGAGCCTGAGTGTCTGGGAAGACGGTGGGGTGTCAAATCCACACATAAGATAAGGAGAAAAGGAGGTTTAGGGATAAAAAGTTCAGTCTGGGGAATGTAAAATGGTGGTTAAACACCCAGAAGGAACTATTGAAGAGACACTGGACTACGCACTTAACTATCACTATGCCATTCCCTTGAAATGCCACACACAATTCATTTGACTGAGCCAGGATCGCATGACCTGAAAAGAGCTACATGTTACTGCTCTTCCTAACTACCCAATTTATGGCATTGTGATCTATTGACAAGCTAGATTTACCTGAGAAATGATCCTATAATCATTAACTAGAAGGGAGAAGCTCAGAACAGGATAGATGGAATTCCATGGCACACCTGACACACTTTACAAAGACAAAAGTGGTGTGTCAAGAGGGCTGTCCAGGGCCCAAGGCAACCTTTATATTATTGTAGAAGTCCAAATAAATAAATAAATAAATCCATCCAATAATAGATCCCAGAGACATTTATATTTCTCCCATATTTCAGACCAAATCCTGATCTCTTTGAGGTCAAAGCAAAAACTCCCATTGGCTTCAAGGGTATTCCAAACCTACAGAGATCATTATGCACACTCTAGAATAATGACTTGCAGAAGCTAAAGGCTCCATCAGGATAGCATTAGAGCACATATTTAAGTCCCACTAACATAAAGTTAAGCATATGCTTAAGTGCTATCCTTATTAACAAGGCTTTTCTGAATCAGGGTCATAGAAAGAAATGTTGCAATTGGCATCTATAGCATAATTGTTGAACCAACCAGATTTTTGAACTAAAGAACTCAGTTTGTATGATTCAGGTAAGAACAATTTTTAAAGTCGGGGGGGGGGGGGGGAGGACAATTTTCCTGACACCTGTCACTATTATTGCTGCAGTGGAGCTTATGACTGAAAGGGTCATCATGAGCTACCATGGAGAGGCTTCAGCAGAGAACTGAGGTTGCAGCACTTTTATGGCAATCAAATATATTTAAATACTGTAGTAAGTTACAAAGGCTGGAATTTAGTTTACTGGAATGACCCGTTGAGTTGCAAAAGTGACCTCCAGTAAGCAATAGACATCAGATTCTTGTATAACCCACAATCAGTTAATTTGTCAGCCCACAGGACAATAGCTTTCTATGATAAACACCATCCTTCAGTCAGTATTGGAATATTAATCATACATAATCACACAGGCAATGTAATCAACAGTAGTCTTTATTTACAAAAAGTAGGTAATGGGGTGGTTCCATCATGCTCCTTTACATGATCAAACCTGAAGAAGAGCTCAGCGTAAGCTCAAAAGCTTCTCTCTCTCACCAACAGAAGTTGATCCCATAAAAGATATTACCTCACCCAACTTAACTCTCTAATGCTCCTTTGCAGACAGAAAAAGCCTCTGCCCTGTTTTCATTTGCTTGAAAAATACAAAGTACTGTGAAGGCATGAAAAATAATGAACATAAATGGCTCTAAAACATGATTGTTTCATGCTACATACGGTCTTTCATAAAAAATGTTTATAGGTAACCTTGTTTGGTTCACCTCTTATGACATCATTATAAATAAATGTGAACTTACTGTCAATTCATTTGTAAGTTGCTGTATTTTCCGTTTCATTTCACCATACTCTCCATACATTTTCTTTCTTACTTTTTCCAAAGTTGCTCTTACCTGTAGTCAGACAAATTATAAGCCTTTGTTATTCAGCCTTTATTACAAATATAATTTAGATTAGAAACCAGACAACAATGTGCTCCAAAGACCAGACCGGCTCTAACTTTTTTGCCGCCCCAAGCAGCACAAAAAAAAAAGCGCCGCCCCGCCATAACCCCCCCACCGAGTGCCGTGCCGCCGAAACCCCCCTGACAAGCGCCGCCGAACAGCCGCCGCCCCCCGCCGTGCTGCCGAACACCCCCGACCCCTGCCAAGCGCCGCGCCGATGAAACCCCGCCGAGCGCCGTGCCGCCGAACAGCCTCTGCCCCCCCCGCCGAGCTGCCAAAACCCCCCCCACACACGGAGCACAACCAAACACCCCCCGCCAAGTGCCATGCTGCTGAACCCCTCCCCGCGGAGCGCCACGCCACCGAACACCCTCCACCGAGCGCTGCGCCGCCAGACACCCCCTCCCCTGCCCCCCACCACCTCAAGATTGGCCGCCCCTTACCAGGTGCCACCCCAAGCACGTGCTTGGTTGCCTGGAGCCGGCCCTGCCAAAGACCAAGATCACCTACAGTGATCACCATTGCTAAGCCAATGCTTGCTCACTGTGACATTTGTAATTCTCTGGCAGAAGTGTCTTAGATACCAGGGTGTAGTAGCTGAGGGTTAATTTACCTTTTAAGGCATCTATCTGTATAAACACTCATTTGCATTAATTTAGAAACATAATTTCATCACTAGATTCTAAAAAATAGGCTATTCACCAATTTGATTTTAATACAAAAATTAAACATAACTGCAGGTATAAATTGTTATTTCCTTTATGTATTTTTAACACTGGAAACAAAACTGAGTTAGCTACATTAATCAAACATGAACAGAAGCAACTTTCTAGCTCAGGATTAACTAGTGTTTACAAAGGCCACATCTAAATATATAAATGTTCACTTACATGCTACCTTCCAGACACATAGTTAGAGGTTGCCCTTTTCACTCAGTCATATGATTACCTATCAGACTGATTAGGTATAGTACAACAGTGAGCATAGTTGGGCTTATGCACAGCTGGAGTCAGGTGTGGAGGCACTGAAAGGCGGCCGCATTCATGTGTACGTGTAGCAGGGTGAAGGCCCACTCCAGCCCTGAATGGGTTGGAAAACCCCTGCAGGGGACTGGGGCTGAATAAAGGAGCAAAACCCCGGCTGATTGGGGAAGTGGCTGCAGCTGGGGCCACGCCCCAAACTGAGCCACTGGGCCTTATAAGAAGGCCTGGGTAGCCAGAACTGAGCAGTTTCCCTCTGATAGGAGAGAGAGACAGGCCTGGCTACAGGAAGGTCACCTGGGGACCTAGAGTAAGGCAGGGCTGGGAAGCCCTAGGCCAGCAACTCCCCAGGCTGTAGGGCCTGGTCCTAGGCTCATATAGGTATTGGGATTGCAGAGGGACAACCTGAGGATGGGTAAAGGCAGCCAGTCCAAACCCCAAATGAGTTGCCTGTGATGATTGGCTGATAGACTGCAGTCTGCCCCAAGGTGTGGGGGCTAGATGGTGACTGGCACGAGCCACAACTAAGGTAACATTGGGATAAGGGGTGGGGGTTCCCCTGGGTGGGAAGACCCAGAGAGAGAGTGGGGTACTGCCAGGGGGGCAACACCCATGTAAGGGCACCGGGGTTGGGGAGGGACATGGGGGGCCAATGACAGGCGGGACACCTGACCTGCAGAGGGCGCTCTGGATGCTGGGTGAGCTAATTCCCATGGATGTCCAGCAGGAGGTGCCGCAAGAGTGAGTCTGTGCCTGATTACAGTGTGTATGTAATAAAGGGGTTCTCAGGACAAATTTTTTGGTGGCCTCAGAGTGTGGCCACCAACTCTTGCTTATGGCCGGTCTCACACTTTTTTTCCTAAAATACTTAATTAGTTTTAGGGAAAAAAATGAATATGCACATACACGTGTCCAAATCATTGTTATTTATTGCTAGCTAGTAAGTCTGTTGTGAAAAGGTATATTAACAAACATACAACTGTCACTTTTCACAGCAGACTTACTCAGCCCTGCCAAGCCTGGGGCCAGGGGAGGCAACAGGGGACTAGAGCCTGCTGCTGCGCAGCCAGAGCCCAGGCCTGGGGCCTGAAGCCCTGTGACCAGAGCCTGCCACCCCAGGGGTGAACCCCAAAGCCTGAGCCCCACCACCCTGGGAAGGTGGGGAACTCACTGGGTGCCTGCTCCTCCAGCGTTGTGCCCCAGGTTTCTCCAGAGGGGGGCAGGGTGACCCCAGCAACCAACACCAAGGGAGGGCATCCAGGAGCAATAGGGAGGGGGAGGGAGGCTGTGGCTGCAAGAAATGTCCCTGGTGGTCACATTTGGCCATGGTGGTCACATTTGAGAAACGCTGTTCTAGGGGGGCACTCTCAGAAAGGAGTTTGTGCTGCATGGCCATGCCCCAAACTCTGTAGTCCTGCCTCCTTTGGAACATGCACAGCTGAAAGCACAGGGAGCGCTCTCCTTCCCCTGCCACACACCCTTCCTTGTTCTCAAAACATAACTCAGAGTTTCTCCCCACTAGTGCACCTACCTAGAGAGCTCTGATTTGACGCAATATTTTTAGTCTAGTTTAAGTTTAAATGTTCAACATCACCTTATATGCATATATGTAGTGAAAACAGACTTTGATTTAACACCTCGTTGTGCTGCAAAAATGCAAGTCATCGGGAGGAGGGGGAGCGAAGCTAATGAATTAGTTTAGTTGAATGCAGCTTTACAGAGAAAGAGAGAGGGAGGATCATACCTACCCCCAACCTCTATACATAAAATACTGCCAGAATCAAAGCCTAAAAATTTGTTCTTGTCAGCCTTTTATATTGGCTAGATAGACAGGCCAGCCCTTTTGCCTGTTTTTGAGAATCTGTTCGGACAACACTGCTGCCATCCTTTTGATTGGAGGACACACTCTTCATTTTAATACTTGTCTGGACCTAAGGCTTTGATCCAAATAATAAGTGTGCATTTACATAGTATCATACTTCAATAGGCACAAAATGACTGGGGGAGAGGGGGCCATGGGGAGGGATCTGAAGTTTTTAAAAGGACATGTCTGGGAGCTGGCATACTATATGAGAAAAAAGGCCAACAACGCTGACAGCACTAGGGCAAACCCAAAGACAAGCTGTATAACTGTCCAATCAAAGTTCTTTGGGGCAGCATCTGTCTTTGTTATGTGTAGGTACAGTACCTGCCACAATGGAGTCTGGATCCAAGATTGGAGCCCCTAGGTCAGTGGTCTCCAACTTTTTTACACCCAAGATCACTTTTTGAATCTAAGGGCAACCCAGGATCTAACCTGCTCCTTCCCCGAGGCGGCGCCCCTTCCCGCTCACTCCATCCCTTGCTGTCCCCCACACTCACTCACTTTCACTGGGTGGGGGTTGGCATTCAGGAGGGGGTGTGGGCTTTCGGCTGGAGCCCAGGGGTACGCAGTGTGGGAGGGGCTCTGGGCTGAGCCTGGGGCAGGGGGTTGGGGTGCAGGAGGCGGTACAGGGTGATGGCTCTGAGAGGGGGCTCAGGGCTGGGGGTTGGGGTGCAGGAGGGAGTTTGGGGTACAGGAGGGGTTTTGGGGTGCTGGCTCCAGGCAGGGGCTCAGGGCTAGGGGTTGGGTTGGGCTAGGGGCAGCACTTACCCCCGGTGGCTCCGTCGGCAGTGGGTGCAGGGAGGCTAAGGCAGGCTCCCTGCCTACCCTGGCCCCACACCGCTTCCGGAAGGCACCCCTGCAGCCCCTGGGTGGGAGGGGGACACGTGGCTCCACATACTGCCCCTCTCTGCAAGCACTGACCCCACAGGTCTCCCAGTCAATGGGAGCTGCAGGGGCGGTGCTTGCAGGCAGGAGCAGCACACAGAGGGAGACCCCCGCCCCCGGGGCAGCGCTGGCTGCATCCGGGGGCAGCGTGGGGCCAGGGTAGGAAGTCTGCCTTAGTTGCTGCAACGCTGAGCCGCCAGAGATTGCAATCGACTGGGAAATTCTCAAGGATTGACTAGTCGATCGCGATTGACCAGTTGGTGACCACTGCCCTAGGTGCTACTGCAATAACAATACCACCACCATTTTGGCTCCCATCATTGTAGCATTTAAATATCAAGGCAGTAGGCTGATAATGGATCAGCTCTGCTCACTTGTCACTGCCCTGCATCCTGTGTAGTCACTTACACCAGTCAGAATGAGAGCATTTGACACTTGCTTTTCACTCACTTATTACTGGTGTAAATGACCATACAAGGGACAAGTCAATGGTGAATTGAGCCCAGAATATTTAGAAAGAGAGCAAGTTTCCTTAACTACAAGAAGCCACTTGGTAAGAGAGAGTCAGTGATTCCTGACTATTAGAAAATGGCCTAATACCATATGAAGATATAGCCTGCAAGTGTCTGTAAGCAAAAACAAGCAGGTATTAGGAATCAACATTATTACATCCCCTTAAATTGTTAGCCTGACTCACAGCGATCCTCTCCTTTATATGAAAGTTGATCTGTGATGAAATGGGGCTGTTCTTAATGTTTCCTCTGAATACTGTGTGGGTGCCTCAGTTTCCCCTATGCATTGCTTAAGTCTCCAGTGTGCATAAATGACCAACACTCTGTATCCTGGCAACAATTGGCTGAGGCCCTTCCCCCCTGCAAGGGAATAGCTAAAGGTGAACAAAGAGATCGGGTGACCTTCTGACCCAGGAAAAAGACAAAGGCCAGAAAGGAGGGGCTGGAGGGGGTTTCAGTTGGGAGCTGGCTGGGGACAGGAAGCTAGTGCAGACAGGGTTGGGCCCCAAGATGGACCCGGCTGACGGATCCTGTTTTCTGTACCTACAAGCTCTGTTTTAGACCATGTTCCTATCATCTAATAAACCTCTGTTTTACTGGCTGGTTAAGAGTCACGTCTGACTGAGAAGTGGGGGTGCAGGACCCTCTGGCTTCCCCAGGACCCCACCTGGGTGGGCTCGCTGTGGGAAGCGCACAGAGGGGCATATACTGAATGCTCCAAGGTCAGACCCAGGAAGGGGAAGCCGTGAGAGCTTCTTGCCCTGAAGACAGTCTGCTCCGAGGGAGAGGAGGCTCCCCAGAATCCTGACTGGCTTTGTGGGGAGCAGTTCCAAAGCATCGTCCGGGGACTCCGTAACGTGATCTCTTGAACTTGAAATCAGTAGAGCATCATCTGCACTGGCCAGCTTCCATAAACTGGCTTCATGGGTGGGATGGAGTAAAGAGAGAAGGATGGATTATTTGCTTTGTGCTAATTAGCGGAATTACTAACTAAGCTTAGAGAGTCAAAAATCAACAGATGAAATGTTCAGTGCCGCAATCATGCAGGAGCTAAAGTCAGTCTTACCAAGGCTGCTGAATTTACATTTCTCTTTCAGGAGAGCTGTTACTTATAGTTACCTTTGGAAATGTTAGTTTCTCTTATTAGCCAATACTATCTGTACAGTAAAATTTGTGCAAGAAGCCAGTTATTAGGCAATCCCTTACCTTTAAATTGCCCCAAAGTGTCCTTAAATGAATTGACTACTTTACCATTTTTAGTAGCCCACCCAGAACTGGAGAGGATGGGTTTGATCAGTCTTTCAAGTGCTGCTTAAACAATTTTCAATGTATTTGATTCCAGATTATAAGGGCTTTGGAACAGGGACCCTATGACTTGTTTGGCAGCTTATTTGCTGAACAGAAGCAGGAATGTAATGCTCTGGTCAGTGTGTGCATTAGGTTTCCCCCTCGTTCCCAACCCATGGAGAATGAGAGTCTGTTACAGTCCCCGCTACAGAACAGAGGTTTTTTTGCTCAGGGTGTAGAGACTCAATAAACAACAACATTATAGAAAGGATATTTGAGAACATCTTCTAAATTAAAAAAATATATAACTCACATCTTTAATGTAATTCATCTCTTCTTTCAGCTGATGAGCTGACCACCCATAAACCACCATTTCTTTCTTATGGTTATTGTTAGTCCTGTGCACCACACCATACACCATGCCATCAGAGAACTTCCCTGTAGACATTCCATTCGGTACATGGTAGGGTTGCTAGTTAAAAACAAAAAAAACAAACATCTTTTACCCTAATACTAAACACAATAACAAATTCAAAACAGAAAAGGGGGCATGCTACAGACCTGCACAGAAGGACACAGATATTCCTTAGGTCTTATATACTTGCATCATCAAGGAATGAGAGAAGTTTCATTAGTCTTAATAGAAATTACATGTGTATGTACAACTAGAGGACAACAGACTGGATTTCTGGGTGAGAGAAAGTAATGGGGTTATTAAAAAAAAATTAATTGTTCAAGACATTGACTTACTTAAATTCATCACTGGAATTTGCTCTTTTACACTTGTGTATATGTATGGTTGGGTTTGGAGGCTAGGGGTAAGTAGTTGTGTAGGCACAGCCCATAGCAGCTGTTTTCCTTTGCCTGGAGCTGCTCTCAACTTTTGTTTATAATTTACTTTCAAAATGTTTAGTTAGCACCCTTTAAAATAAAAATATCCTGGAGGAAAAACCAGGAGACATTGACTTACTTAAATTCATCACTGGAATTTGCTCTTTTACACTTGTGTATATGTATGGTTGGGTTTGGAGGCTAGGGGTAAGTAGTTGTGTAGGCACAGCCCATAGCAGCTGTTTTCCTTTGCCTGGAGCTGCTCTCAACTTTTGTTTATAATTTACTTTCAAAATGTTTAGTTAGCACCCTTTAAAATAAAAATATCCTGGAGGAAAAACCAGGAGACACGACATGTAAGATGTTTTATTGTTCATTTTAAAACTTTTTCATGAAGAAATACATGATAGATGCAGTTTTTATACCTTTCTTATGCGAGTTCAGTGCAAGAAAGAATTACAGTACAAAATATTTAGAAACTTATGAATAAACGTGGGTCATTTATACATACAAACCCTTATTTAACGTAGTTCTCAGGAAACATTTGAAATTGAAACTTTCAATTTAAAAAAGGAATACATTAACTGCATTTAGAACATGAATTTTAGATTATAGTGGTTTGATATTTAGTGCTCAAAAAAACAAAAATCCGAACTTGTTTGTACTATAATTTGTTTAGATTTTAAGCAGTTCAGTTCACATTTGAAGCTTTTTTTTTTAAAAAAAAAAGATGGCATACTTTCATGGTATCCCAGTACTTTAGATTCAGGTTCTGTTTCTCCTGCAGGATTTAGTAACATCATTGGAAGACTTGAAGTAGGGCAATGAGCTGCATGATATTTGCACATATTTGTGTAGGTGTTAGGAATGTTATCAATTCTTGTAAGGGGGACACAGTACTCGGAACTCAGGTCCTGGTAGGTAAAAGTACAGAGAAAGTTAAACTAAAAAATAGATATGCATGTGTGTGCCCCAATTTCAGAGGAACACTGTGTCCCCGATTCAGGCTTTCAACACCTCTGAAAAGAATTAGGTACAAGGTGTCACAAATTGGGCACCCAAAACTGAAGTGCACAAAATTAATGAACACTGCTGAAAATACGGCTGAAAAATATTTATGCATCTGCTTAACTCTATGCACATGAACAGTCTCATTAAACTCCGCACATAATGTAAATGTTTGCAAGATTGGGGCATAAATCATTAAAAATTACAAACATACATTTTTAGTTTTTTTCCCCTCTCTATATACTTAGCAGGACGTGGGTAGATTTGGGAACATTCCTGAAGGTTGCCCTCAGTCCCTCAGATAAAGATTTTGTAACTAAATAAATATTCCCATTCAACAATAAAAGCTTTTAAAGCTTTTAGGTGTTGAAACCTATTAAGTTTTTAACACCTTCATCACATTTCAACAGTAAATATTCTCCTTCCCCATCAACTGAGGGATGAGAAAGCTGCAGCTCAATTTTCAATCTCTTATGATGTCACATCCCACTAGCTCTCCAGTTCTTCAGATAACACAGAGAAATAAAGACCAACCCAGCATGCTATTTCTAGTGTAAAAAAGCTAAAATGCTGGTGGGGGATGAAGAACAAAGGGGATGATTGGAGTTCACCTTTAAAGTACTAATGTTAAAGGAACCAAAATTACATCTCCTAGAACTATTCACTCCACAAGACAATGAGCTGGCAACTGTAATACATAATCAATTTGTACTGTATTCTTAGGCTAGGTCTACACTACCCGCCTGAATCGGCGGGTAGAAATCGATCTCTCAGGTATCGAATTATCGCGTCTCGTCGGGACGTGACAATCGATCCCTGAATCGACGCTCTTACTCCACCAGCGGAGGTGGGAGTAAGCGCCGTCGACGGGGAGCCGCGGAGGTCGATTTTGCTGCCGTCCTCACAGCGGGGTAAGTCGGCTCCAATAGGTCAAATTCAGCTATGCTATTCGCGTAGCTGAATTTGCGTATCTTAAATCGACCCCCCCCCGTAGTGAAGACCTGCCCTTAGTCACAGTACATGAGTTAATCTCTCTGTTTAGAGACTGTTTTTAAATGATATCTTGTACTGATTTTGAGCAAGCTGGTTTGTCTATATTAGATAATCATACTCTACATTAGCTGTGCATGTATCTGGGAAAACAACAATATTTACCACACAAATGAAAAGGAAATATTGCCGTAGCTTTGACATTTAAAAAAAAATTACATAACTGTGAAATATTTCCAAGCTTCTGTTACCCTGATATTTTCTCCCCAACATCGTATACAAACTATCACCCAACCCCCTCCCACCACATTAAAAGAACATTAAAGTTACACGGTCAAGCCCTCCAAAGTTAGGAAGTGCCAGAAATAAGGTTGCCTGTGTAACCTTAATTCAGACCCTTGTGCATACGCATTATAATACATTATCTAATTACATGCTCACATGCTGTTTTTTTTCAACAGGATCTCTACCTCATTCATTGTACAAGATGGACGTGCTTGGGGGATGAATCAGGATTGTGTAGTAAAGGTGGCTGTTGTCTATAAGACCTCTGCCTCATTTATTGTACAAGTTGGAAGGTATGTAGTTAATAAGGCAAGGTGGGAAGAGAAGGATGGTCTCATGCTAATAGCAGTTGAATGCTGCCCTGGACAACTGGATTCTATTCCTACCTCTGGCACAGAGAGTTCCGGTGTGATGCTAGGCAAGACACTTAAAAATCAAAACATTTCACAGGTAGTCATTTCTTGTTGTGTTTCTCATTTTCTGAGTGCCCAGCTTGAGAACCTGGGATCTGATGTACAGAACAGACACTCTGATTTGCTAAACTCTCACAGCTGCAACTGAAGTCAAGAGGAGCTGTTATCAAGTGCTATATACTGCTAAGTGCTTGAAAAAAAAAAATCAGATCTTAAACATCCCTAATTGAGCATTGCCTCACTACCAGGGCCAGTCTCTTTGACCAGACATTCCCAGTTCCTCCCTCCCTTCTCTTCATCTGGTCCATCTCTTCTCTCCCCGCCCCGTTTCTCCCCTCCCTGTATTTTTGCCCCAATCACCCCACTCCCTGGCTTTTTGTAGCAATCTCTTTGCCCAACAGCCAGCCTCAGTTTCCGCCATGCACATCCTGGCTCCTTCTCATCTCTCTCTCCCCCAGCCCCCGCACTCATTCACTCCCCACTGCTTTCCAGTCCCAGTCTCCTCCCTCAACCACCTCCTGTCTCCGCCTCCTCTAAGCAATGATCTCAGTGTTGTCATTCCTCCCCAAATGGCTCCCAGATTCCCCCATTTTCTTTCACCAGCTCCCAGTCTCCTTTTTCTCCCAACCCCAGCCTCCCAATCCCAGTCCCACCTCCACCTCACAACTCCCAGTCAGTTTCTCTCTCCCCCTTTCCTCCTCCTGTCCCAGGAAGTCTCCTTGTCCCAACTATTCCTTTCCTTCCTCCCTGGTACAGTTCTTCTCCCTTCTGCATTCCTCCTCCATGCTGTCTAACCTCATTCTGAGAAATGACTGAAACGTATGAAAAATTCAGAAAGCCTTTGACAAGATCCTCATCAAATGCTCTTAAGCAAATTAGGGAGTCATGAGATAAAAGGAAAAGTCCTCTCATAGATCCCTAAAGATAGGAAATAAAGGGTGGGACTAAACATTCAGTTTTCACAGTGGAAAGAGGTAAATAGTAGGGTCCCCCCCAAGAACCTATACTGGGATCAGCGCTGTTCCACATAGTCATAAATGACCTGGAAAAGGGAGTAAGAGTGAGGTGGCAAAGTTTGCCAATAATACAAAATTACCTTATAGTAAGCTGTTCCATACCCCTAAAAATCACTTTTGTTGCCCTTCTCCATACTTTTTCCAATTCTAATATACCTTGTTTAAGATAAGTCTCCAGAACTGCACGCAGTATTCAAGGTGTGGGCATAGCATGGATTTATACAGTGACGTTGTGGTATTTTCTGCCTTATTATCTATCCATTTCCTAATCGTTCCAAACACTGTGAGCTTTTTTGACTGCAGATGGACGTTGAGTAGATGCTTTCAAAGAACTACTCAAGATGGCTCCAAGATCTCTTTCTTGAGTGGAAACAGCTAATTTAGAACCCATCATTTTGTATGTATAATTGAGATTGTTTTCCAATGTGCATTATTTTGCATTTTCAACATCATTTTATTGCCCCATCACCCAGTTTTGTCAGATCCCTTTGTAACACTTCACGGTCTGTTTTGGATGTGTCTATCTTCAATAAGATCATAAGAACAGCCATACTGGGTCAGATCAATTGTCCATCTAGCCCAGTATCCTGTCTTCTGACAGTGGCCAATGTTATGTTCTATAAAATCATGAATGGTGTGGAGAAAGCGAATAAGGAAATGTGATATACTCTTCCATAGAACACAAGAGCCAGGGGTCACCCATTGAAATTAATAGGCAGCAGATTTAAAAAACCAACTATCAGGAAGTATTTCTTCACACTAAGCACAGTCAACCTGTAGAACTCGTTACTAGGGAATGTTGTGAAGGCCAAAAGTATAACTGGTTTCAAAAAAGAATGAGGTAAATTCATGGAGTATAGGTCCATCAATGTTTATTAGCCAAGATGATCAGGGACACAACCCCAAGCTATGGATGTCCCTAAACCTCCGACTTGCAAGAAGTTGGGATTGGACAACAGGAGATGCATCACTCGATAAATTGTCCTGCTCTGTTCATTCCCTCTGAAGCATCTGCCCTGGTCACTATCAAAAGAGAGGATAATGGGCTACATGGACCACTGATCTGACCTTGTATGGCCCTACTTATGTAAATTCAGCATGCGGCAAACACCCAGAGCATGGAATGGTTAAAGTTTCACCAACTTATAAGCAACTGTAAAAAGAGTCTTATAAGGGGAAATGTTGGACAACCTTAATAAAAAATGGTGCTAACAACCTCATCTACTACACAAACGCAAATGCACAGTATAGCGCAACTATAAATATACAATTCCACGTTAAAAAAAAATATCACAGGCATATTTTTGTATCCCAGTAATCAAAGCTACATAATCACATACTACTCTACCCATCATTTAAAAGCCATTTGCTTTTTGAAAACATAGAGAAAGCAAGCTTGTTTTACAGGAACTGGGTGGGACATGATTCAACACTGGCTTTTCATTTCCTGGGTTGTACAATTCATTTGGTAGTTTCATATGAACTCCACCCTAAAATAATTACTTGCATTAGAGCATTAAATAATAATTTCCGTCTCCCCGACGCCCAAGACAGTAATCATTTCAATTGTGGCAAATTACTTCAGAAAGTAATATGTTTCTAAGGACCTGAACATTATCTATGTAATAGCTACTGCCTAGCAACTATAGCTTTCAAAGTCACACAATTAGTTCATTATCATTTTAATGGCACTGTAGTAGCTGAACTTGTTGAGCCCCAGCAACAAACTTCTACCGGTATCCAAAATGGTACAGGCCTCATTTTAAAATCTCGCTTATAGGCATTAACATGGAGATTATGCATAGAACTGTACAAATGACTGATTTTTTCCAGTTTTCTGGCAGTTCCAAAAAGACAGAATTGTTTGACAAACTGAAAAGTTAAAAAAAATTGCTCTGAATTTTAAGATTTGTTTTAAAAATTAAATAAAATGAGGACCTTTATATGAAATGTCGTTTTGAATAGAAAAAAAATGAAAATATTTTGTTTTGAAAATGTGGAAACAAAATGTTTAGATTTTTTTCTTCCTTGTTTTCAACAGAAACAATTCATCAAATTCAACATAAAATCATGAAATGTTTGGGTGGATCCAAATGTCAATTTTTTGGCAGAAAAATTTTTCAGTTGGAAAATTTCAACCAGCTCTAATTATAAACTTTCTGGCCACAACTGGGCTTTTCCAATGCCAGGCAATGTATTTGTGCAGAATGCCTTGGGAAGATATTTTCTGGCAAAGATCTAGTAGATTCAAACTAACCAAGATCCATATCCATTCAAACCACACGGTCCCCCAAATACACTTATTTCCCATTAACACACAGGAGAGTAGATGTACAATTCCATTGTGTGGTAAATATAAATGTGACATGTAGGTATATATATTACACAATCACTGCTTACACCTCTAACCATGCCTTTTGTTATCACCACCTGCTCCAGGAATTGTGCCTCCTTTCAGGCTGTTCTGTAAGTTTAGAAGAGTGTCCCAAGCTTCCTCCCTCTCTCACAAGAGAGAGTTCAAAAATTCCCCTCATTTGAAAAGCATTCCACATCTAATAAGTACATGACATTGTACATTTGTTCTCTGCTTTACACTGTATTGTTTTGGTTTATGTAATTCCTTCATATTGTGAACTCCCAAGGGCAAGGATCGGTTACAGTTTTGGCACAGTTTTCCCATTGTTCAATGCTGTACAAATTGACAGCACTATCTAGGTTACATTCTCTTTTACTGTCATTTTTCTCTGGTCTTTTCCCTCCACTCAAATCTCTTTCCACCCCTGCCTTTCCCACCTCCCACAAAGAAGTTGGTAGTTCTATCATTTAAAGTTTATTTTTTCTAAACTACTTGTAGCAGGGTATAAGGGCACTACCTGGCCATTGTGTTAATCACAATTCAGCTGCCTGTTTCACTTGCACAGCTACTCAGGGGAAGGGCTAGTGGAGTGGCCACTTGGAAGGCAGAAAGGAAAAAATTCCTTGGGGAAGTTCAGGTTCACACCCAGGGGTCAGAGAATGTCTTACCGATTATCTTGACTTATTTTACATTCTTGCTATAAACACTTGCCACATTAAAGGAGAGGATCTTGCTGACTGCAACTATTTTTTCCTCATGTTATTCCACCAGCATGCACCTGACATTAAACACCTCTTCCAATTTGCGTTCTCTGATCACTTACTTACCCCCACCTCTGGTCTGTGTTTCTCCATCAATATTTTATCTTTTTTTCTCCCCCTTTCTTTCTTGTTGCCCTGTCATACCTGCTCCCTACCATATTCTCTTTCTCCCAAATCCCCAGTGTCCCCCACTCCCCAACCTAGCCTCATAGAGCACTAGAGCCTTCACAGGCAGTAAAATCTGTTTAACACGTGTTTACAGCCACACCTGTTCCCTATTCCAATGCAGAAGGGAGCCAGGCTAGTAGATCCTCTCCCCCGTTCATGTATTCAGTGATAAAGGGGTGGAAATGGTAATCACCACCTCTCTCTGCTGCATGGTCAACGGTGAGGCAAGCGATAGATCTCTCAGTTAGTGATATTAAAAGTCAGTGAGTGGCTTCAAAATGTTCAGGACCAGATGAGCACTGGCTAGGATCATTGCACTCAGCTGCTGAGCTAGCTAAGCAAAGTTGTCAATGCTAGTGGACTTTAAAGCCAAGATCCAGTCTAACCGCCCCCATTTCTGTTCAAAATCATCAACTACTGCTAGAGAAATGTAAAGGAAAGAGTTTTAGCTACCACGGCATTGCCACACACTCATCACTGTGATATCAGAGCACTTCCCTGAGCAGACACTACAGAAAAAGCGCTGAATTTTATTTAAAAACTATTCTAACATGCTAGCTGCTGACTTAAAATTACAGGCTTATTTTGAGTGATTTCTGAGTCTGTGCTGCAATGTAAGTTAGTAGTGAGAATATACCATTTTCATGCACAGCAAATGCTACATGAATCTATCTACAGTAGCTTCCAGGGACGTGCTTTGACTCAATGTGCAGTAGCACAGACACAATACGTCAGGTTATGTCTCATAGCATATCCCAAAGAAAAGCAGATAATTATTTATTATTATTCAGTTCCTTGCACTATTTTAAATAGACAGACACCCAAGATGTTGCAAAATTCCTGCTAATTACCAGATGTCCAGTTTATCTCTCAACCCAAATAATAGACAGTTGGTATGAAGCAGAGCCACCATAAAAAACAGTATGAGGTGTGTGAAGAACTGGGCCTGTTCTCACTGTGGTCTGTGAATGCTGACAGGAGAGTGTGCTGGGATAGTCTGCATTGCAGGATGGGATCTGCCCGAGGGCGCATACCTGAGTGTGTAACATGAGAACCCAGGAAGGGGTTGAAGGCGAGGCGACTCCTTAGCCCGGGAAACTGAACAAAGGCTGTGGGAGGGGTCGCTGAAGGCAGAGGGCTGGAAGCAGGCTGGAGGGAGGCTGGAGAGATGGCTGGGAGGCAGAGATGGCTCTGACCCCCCAAAGGGGGGTGGGCTGGCATGCCCTGGGACCCCAAGCTGGACCTAACTGAGGGGGGCCCTGTTGTCTGTGCCTGCAAGACCTGTCTTGGACTGTATTCCTGTCATCCAAATAAACCTTCTGCTTTACTGGCTGGCTGAGAGTCATGGTGAATCGCAGGAAGCCGGGGGTGCAGGGCCCTGAGTCCCCCAATACTCCGTGACAACTGGTGGCAGCGGTGGGATGTACTGCACCCCGTGGACGGCGCTTCCTGCGGTAAGTGACTGGGGAGCAGTAAAACGAAGGGGGATTGACGGGGACCAGGCCGGCTGAAGAGTGGGAGAGAGACGGTTATTACCCCTGGGAGTGTGTGACCAGCGAGAAGGACTTTTGCAGTAACAGGGTCCCCCGGGGGGATCGCAGCGAGTGGTCCCAGGGGCGGAGGAGTCTGCAGCTCGACCCTGGCAGAGAGGCGGTGACCTCGAGAAGGGCTGGCACACTAGGGGTCCCCCTGGGAACTGTGGGGAGCTGTGAGCACACAGGCCGGTGAGTGGCCAGCAGGAAGATGTATGCCAAGCGGCTTAAGAGCGACCTGGTGGAGCTGTGCAAGCAGAGGCGGCTGCGCATTGGGAGGCTCACCAAAGAACAGCTCATTGCCCAGCTGGAGGCGGAAGATCGCGCGAATGAACTGATCCCTGTGTCTCAGGAAAGCAGCCTGGCAAATGCAGCGCAGGCACCAGTGTCTGTCCCAGCTGGGAGTGGTCAGCCGGCTGCTGAGGGCTTCCCGAGACCCCTCCTTCCTATGCCTAGGGGAAGGGTGGGGAGGAGCCCAGCAAATACCGAAGGCGCCGTGACCCCCCCGGCCAGCAGGGGGTCCCCCCGGCGAAGGCCGCCGGCCAGCAGAGGATCCTCCCGGCGACGTTCGGCATCCGGGGAGCGGAATTGGCTGGAATGGGAGAAAGAGCTAAAACTGAGGGAGCTGGAGGATCGTGAACAACAGAGACAGCATGAAGAGAGACAGCGTCAGCGTGAACAGGAGGAGAAAGAGAGACAGCATCAGCGTGAACGGGAGGAGAAAGAGAGACAGCATCAGCGTGAACGGGAGGAGAAAGAGAGACAGCATCAGCGTGAAGAGAGACAGAGACAGCATGAATGGGAGGAGAATGAGAGACAGAGACAGGAGAATGAGAGACAGCGTCAGCATGAACTGGAACTGGCGAGATTGAAGGGCAGCGAACCCCCGGCTGCGGTGAGTGAGGGGGGACCCAGGATTGCACGGAGCTTTGATAAGTGCATCATGGCCCCATACAAGGAGGGGGAGGACATGGATGACTTCCTGGAGGCCTTTGAGACGGCCTGCGAGCTGCACCGGGTTGATCCCGCGGACAGACTCCGGGTCCTTACCCCCTTACTGGACCCCAAAGCCGTGGCATTGTACCGCCAACTGGAAGAGGCAGAGAAAGGGGACTACGAACTATTCAAAAAGGCCCTGCTACGAGAGTTTGGGCTGACTCCTGAGATGTACCGGGAAAGGTTCCGGAGTCAGGATAAAACCCCTGAGATCTCATATCTACAACTAGCCGCCCGCATGGAAGGATACGCCAGCAAGTGGGCTGATGGGGCCCAGACGAAGGAGGACCTGGTCAAACTGCTGGTACTGGAGCAACTGTATGAGCGGTGCCCATCTGACCTGAGGCTGTGGTTGGTGGACAGAAAGCCAGAGAACCCGCGACAGGCAGGCCGGCTGGCCGATGAGTTCGTAAAGAGCCGGTCAGGAGATAAAAGGGAGGAGTCCCAAAGGAGCAATCCCACCACAACGCAGAGAGAGAGTCACCATGGGACCTCCCCGTGGGAAAATACAGAAAAACCCCATCAGAGGGGAACATCCGGCATCAGGACCATCCGACCCACTCAAGGGGACCCATGGGACATGGGCTGCTACCACTGTGGCCAAAAGGGCCACATACGGGCCCAGTGCCCCAGGCTCAGGGACAGACTGAGCAGGCCGAACCCACAGAGGGTTGACTGGGTAGAGACCCAGCCCGGCGAGAGGCAGCATTCCCAGGGAAGGGGAGCTGGCAGGGTACCACCTGCTAAGGAGGGAGGAGAGCCCCAGGCTAGCTTCTCTGGGGGGCCAGATGCTCCGGATTCAAAGTTCTCCGTTTACAGGGTTGGCGCGGGGCTGTCCCTGCGGAGCGAGTGCCTTGTTCCCCTGGAGGTGGATGGGAAGGAAGTTTATGGTTACTGGGACATGGGCGCAGAGGTGACACTGGCCCGGCCCGAGGTGGTGGCCCCAGATCGGGTGGTGCCCAACACCTTCCTGACCCTGACCGGGGTGGGCGGGACCCCATTCAAGGTTCCCGTAGCGAGGGTACACCTGAAATGGGGGGCCAAGGAGGGCCCCAAGGACGTGGGAGTGCACCACCATTTGCCCACCGAGGTGTTGATGGGGGGGGACCTAGAGGACTGGCCCAGCAGCCCCCAGACCGCTTTAGTTGTGACCCGCGGTCAGAGCCGGCGAGGGGCACTGCGCCCTGGCCTTGGGGGGGGTGCCTTGCCTGAGGCGCGGGACCCTAACCTGGTGGGGAGGGAACGCCCAGGGACGCGGCTCAGGGAGGCTGCAGCTTCGGACCCAGCAGGCGAGAAAGAGCAGGTGGCCATCCCTGTCCCAGCTGCTGAGTTCCAGGCCGAGTTACAGAGAGATCCCTCCTTGCGGAAGATAAGGGACCTGGCCGACCTCAATGCGGTACAGACCATGGGACGAGGTGGCCGGAAAAGATTCCTGTGGGAGAAGGGGTTCCTGTACCGAGAATGGGCTCCCCCAGGGAAAATGGAGTCAGGGGGGATCAGGAGGCAGCTGGTGGTACCCCAGAAGTATCGCCGCCAGCTGCTGTGCCGGGCCCATGACATTCCCCTCTCAGGGCACCAGGGAACCTGGCGTACCCAGCAGAGGCTGCTACGGAGCTTTTACTGGCCTGGGGTCTTTGTTACTGTCCGACAGTACTGCGGATCCTGTGACCCCTGTCAGAGGGGGAGGAAGGCCTGGGACAAGGGGAAAACAGCTTTAGGACCCTTGCCCAGCATAGAGGAGCCTTTTCGGAGGGTGGCCAAGGTAAAAAGGGCGGCTCTAAACCAAGAGAGCCCAAAGCACAGACCTCCAGACTGGAGCGCTGGGAGAAGACCACAGCCCAGTTGGAGCCCCAGAGGTATGGGGGTGGGAAAAGGGCGCAGGCCGCATAAACCTTCCCACATGCGAACTGCGAGTGCCATCAAGCACCCCCAACCTAAGGGGGAGCGTGAAACTGGAGGGGCCTGGTGTAATTCTCACCAAGGAATGGGAGGGATGCGGGGGCATCCAGGGGAACGGGGGTAGGTTCGAACTTCCCCGGGTCACTGGCTAAAGTGGCCCCGCTCAGTTCGGTCTCGAAGGGGGGAGAGATGTGAAGAACTGGGCCTGTTCTCACTGTGGTCTGTGAATGCTGACAGGAGAGTGTGCTGGGATAGTCTGCATTGCAGGATGGGATCTGCCCGAGGGCGCATACCTGAGTGTGTAACATGAGAACCCAGGAAGGGGTTGAAGGCGAGGCGACTCCTTAGCCCGGGAAACTGAACAAAGGCTGTGGGAGGGGTCGCTGAAGGCAGAGGGCTGGAAGCAGGCTGGAGGGAGGCTGGAGAGATGGCTGGGAGGCAGAGATGGCTCTGACCCCCCAAAGGGGGGTGGGCTGGCATGCCCTGGGACCCCAAGCTGGACCTAACTGAGGGGGGCCCTGTTGTCTGTGCCTGCAAGACCTGTCTTGGACTGTATTCCTGTCATCCAAATAAACCTTCTGCTTTACTGGCTGGCTGAGAGTCATGGTGAATCGCAGGAAGCCGGGGGTGCAGGGCCCTGAGTCCCCCAATACTCCGTGACAAGGTGCAATAAAGTTCTCCTCAAAGCATAAGTACTGCTTTTTGCTTCCTCTTTTATAGGCAGGCATGATGCCTATTAATCTACATGTACAATAAGAAACACGTGCCAAGGAGAGATTTTCCCCCAATCCATATCCAATATTCCATTTTAAAATCAAAAGATACATTCAAGACATTCTTATCACTCCACATTCCTCCTAAACAAGAGCTCAAAGTACACTCTAGGCATCCTTTTTTAAAAAAGAGTAAACCCATCTAATTTAATGATTAAGACACATCTTGGTGTGTTTGGATCAGTGGTTCTCAACCTATTTATCATTGTTGGCTGCATCCAATGCTACCTATGTGGCCCTGAGGATGTCACATGGACCACAGGTTGAGAACCACTGGTTTGGATACACAACAACAACAGAATCATGTAGGGGTGGGTGGGGTAAATAAGAACTTAAAAGTTTTAGCAAAACCTAATTGTTAATTACCTGTAATATCTCAAATCAATTCCTTTGGTAGCTAGTAAAAGTAGTTAAGATATGTTTCTTATTTCTTCCTATTCCCAGAGCTATCAGAGTATCTGCTATATCAGTTCTGTCTCCCTTTTGTTTATAATACAAGTTACCAATGATATAGGACAGTGATAATGTTCACACAGTTGATTAAGTTACAGATTTCCTGTAAAGAAGAATAGCATCTTTAATATATCTATTCCATCAGCCAACATTGCTCTACTGTGATGAGAGATTATTATTTTTCTTGATATTACTTTGGTGTTCATGAAACTCATGTTACATTCAGCCTCCTTTGCAGATGCTACATTATATTTTTAAATGCATTATTGATATGGAAAATGTGCAAATACATATCTCTTCAAGCATTATTTCTTGAAATGCAGCCTATATTAAATATAGACTGAAAGAAATATACAAGTTAACTTCTATGATTCTATACCATTTCCAGGAACTGTTGAAAATTCAAAGAGTACCACAATTAGCAAAAACTATCACATATTTATCTACCAGTGAAGTAGCTGATTTTATAACATATACTGTAGCCTAGTAGTACCTAGCTATTACATACTGCTTGTCATCAGTAGATCTCAAAGTGCATCACAAAGTCTACTTTAGTGGTGCTCAACCCTGGAGAGTCTATGTCTCATCCAAAGGAGGTGCAAAAACCCAAAAATAGTCAGAGACACATCATGAGATCATATTAGTGCAACTCAAAACCACTTCTTATTAAAGGAGTATCAGGTAGAGAAGTCTACAACCCAGTGCCATCCTACGGTATTTTTATAACTCTCTGGCACTGCCTTTGACACAATACTACCCCTCTAACACTTATCATTCCCAAGCAGCTGGCAGAGATGGGAAGGGAACCTGGGAATTATCCATTTGCTCATCAATATTTCTGTTGCCTTGTCACATGGAAAGCATTCTGCTGATGCAACTGTTGTGTTTGCTCTAAGAGCTCCAAATCAGATCTGTAGACTCCACAAGAGTTACATGTGGTTCAACGGTCAGGTGGAGCTTCATAGATCAGAGTAGGGCAGTGTCACAGGGCATGCGACCTCACCCTTTCTCTTTGCAAGCAGTCCTCACACACTCTTAAGTTCACAATAGCATATTTTATTTATGTCTCATGCAGTTTCATGTTCCATCACCATAAGGCTTTACCCAATCTTCAATGTACTCCTTGACCGAGGGGTGATTGTCTCACTTTTGAGATCCTGATCTTCTTCGCCCTTCCTTCCAGCCTTTGCCCCTCTCTTCCTGTTTTTTTAAATGTCCCAGCTGATGAGCTGAATCACCTTGTTAGTTGTTTAGTCATCCAGTCCCTAACCAATTATCTCCTCAATTTGGCCCATGTGGGGATATTTGCAAATTGCATAGAGGGATGAGTCAACCTTAAACTAATCACAGGTTCTTAGGCCTTCTCACTGCATTGTTAGCTTGAGCTGTAACTTGAGTTTTGCACCTAACCTGACTACAGTCCACACAAAAATCTCTAGCTCAATTTAAATGGTGCTTGAAGCTCATGCAAGTTAGAATGGGAATGCAGTATCTTGAATTACAACAAGTCATCAACTACTAATCCAATCACTCTGGGTATGTTTACACAGCAATTTAAGTCCAGGATCAATCTAACCTCCACCTTGTATCCACACAGCAAATGTGCTAACCTAGGGCTCATTCCCAGGGTCCCAGGCAATGTTCCCTCTATTTTTTTCCATCCATGTGCAGAATAAATTTTGTTATGTGCACCGTGGTGATGTGCGCCACTAGTAGAAACAAAAAATTTAAAAATATATTTTTAAAAAGTTACTATAGGTATAATTACTCCAGCCAGGACAGGTTAGGCATTTTAGATCTCACTACTCAAAGAATTAAATTTAAGTGTCAGAGAAATAAAAATTATGAAATGCACAGACCAGTCAAAAAACTAAAATAACACACTTTGAAAGAGTAAAATTGCACACACACACAGTGTATGTGCTGGCTGCTGAGGAAGTTTCTGAGAGACACTGTGCACTGTCTCTTTAAAGCACTCACTGAAAAGCTCTTCTGCTCCTGAGCCCTGTCCCCTCTCCCCGGCTCTGCAGAGATTGGGGGACACGGGCAAGGGAGGGGGAGAGAGAGAGAGAGAGAGCACGCGTGCATGCACACGCACACTGGCTGCTGGAGAAGTCTCTGAGACACCATGTGCTGTCTCTTTAAGGCACTCACACCACCCAGAAGGCTCGTTGAGACCTCAGATCGCAGCACTCTCTCCTGCTCTGAGTCCTGAGCCCTGTCCCCTCTCCCCTGCTCTGTGGTGATGGGGTACAGGGGTGAGGGGGGAAGGGGACACCCTGACATCAGCATCCTCCTCCCCCCCACTTTGCACAGCCAGCAGGAGGGTCCCAGGAGCAGCTGCATGAGCAACGTGGCTGCAAAACAGCAGCGGGGAGGGGCATCTGAACACACACTGCCAGACGTGCTCTGCTAATCAAGTGCGCGGCACTTGAATCACTCCTGGGAGGCTGCGCGGCTTAGAGGGTACACAGGCCAAGACCCTTCAGGGCTGGAGGGTCTGAGCCCATAGTAAGTTGGGACCTATGGTCTGAGTCCTATTGGTTTCCTGTGTGCATATGGCTTCAGCTTGACTTGGGTCCTAGAAGTGCTCCTGCGTATCCCAGAGTTCCTGGCAGCAGAGGAGCATGCAGCCAGGGAGCGCCATTACTATCTGGCCAAGCATGCTACCCCTTTCAGCTCCTCCCGCAGCAGCGGCTCTGACTCCTCCTCACTGCTGTGTAGAGCTTGCCCCGAACAGGGAGCAAAGTTGACAGGGAGGAGGTGGCTCCCTGTCACTGAGATGTTGGATTAAAAATGCAATGTAGATGGTCAAGCCCAGGATTCCTTGCCACAGGTCAGCTGACTTAAGTCCCACTCGGTGTACATTACTGTGTAGACATAGCCTCTGTGAAGGTATTGTTTTGCAGTGTGATCACTCTCAGTAGGCTTGAGTGGAGCAAGTTGAGTGTACTAACTGCAGTAAAGACAAACCCTTAGATGCTACAGTATGGAACAAAGATGGGTATAAAATTCAGTAAGTGCTCAAAATAAGGTCTTGTCTACACTATAGAGTTTTGCCAACAGAAGTTTGTTGGCGATCAAAAAGCGCTATAAACAAGATTGTTATTGCATGTTCACACTACACTCCCTCTGTCATCAGAGCACGTCCACAGTTGGTGCTCTAGCATTGTGGGTAGCTATCCCATTTCTGCAGCTAGGACTTGTGGGAAGGCGGAGTGGATCGCAGCACATCATGGGGGCAGGTTCAACATCCCATGATGCATTATTTCCGTCCCAGCATTCCATGGTCTTCCAACTGCATTTTGTGACATTTTTCATTGGCCTCTGTTTACTATGCGCCCGCCATCTCGGTGTGAAAGGATGGATCCTGCACTGCTCCTGTTGTGGTCACTGTTATGAACACATCGTGGATGGTCATGCATTATATCACAAGCTCCCAATCTGAACAGGAATCAGAGTTGTGTGACCTGCTGTGTGCCATGGAAAGAAACACCAGATTAACTTTTGGCATTCACGGAGCAGCTGCACACAGTGGACTCCTGAGCTTTTGAGCTCAGGAAACAAACACTGAGTGGTGGGATGATGAACAGTGGCTACAGAACTTTTAGATGTGGAAAGCCACCTTCCTGGAACTATGTGCGGAGCTCACCCCAGCACTACAGTACAAGGACACCAAAATGAGAGCTGCCCTCTCGGTGGAGAAGTGCATGGAGATCACAGAGTGGAAACTGGCGACTCCAGTCTGCTACCAGTCGGTCGTGAATCAGTTTGGAAGTCGATCATGGGTGTCACGTTAACATGAGAGTGAACAGGACCATTAATCACATCCTGCTACAAAGTACTGAGACTCTTGACAATGTGTGTGAACCAGTGGATGGCGTTGCAGCAATGGAATTCCCTAATTGTGGAGGGGCAATAGATGGAATGCATATTCCAATTTTGGCCCTGAACCATCTAGCAACAGAGTGCATCAATAGAAAGAGGTACTTCTCTATGGTATTGCAGGCTCTTGTCAGTGAAATGCCCATGGTGATCCACATCAACGCAGGCTGGTCCGGGAAGGTACATGGCGCACGTATCTTCAGGAACACTGGCCTGTAAAGAAAGCTGCAAGCAGGGACTTTCGTTCCAAACCAGAAGATTTGCGGGGGGAGGGGAGGAAAGAGGGCGATGTTGAAATGCCCACGGTGATCCTGGGAGATCCAGCATACCCCTTACTCCCATGGCTCATGAAGCCTTACAAGGGAAACCTGGACAGCAGCCAGAAGCACTTCACCAACAGGCTGAGTAGGTGCAGAATGACCATGAAATATATATATTTGGCAGATTAAAAGTGCATCTTTATGGCAGATTAGATCTAAGTGAGGAAAACATTCCCATAGTCATAGCTACCTTCTACCTAATCTTTGCGAGGAGAAGGGTGAAAAGTTTGACCAGGGGTAGAGCGCAGAGGCAGATCACCTGGCTGCTGATTTTGAGCAGCCTGATACCAGGGATATTAGAAGGGCACAACAGATGGCAATTCGAATCAGGGAGGCTTTGAGGCAACATTCTGATAATGAGAACCAGTAATGTATATTTCTGTTCACTAATCTGTTCATTATTTTGAGTTTTCTTATTTTGCCTAACACTTGTGATGTTTCCTGAGTGGGATTTACCATAAGCAAATGATTAAACTGCATGCATATGTTTTACTACCAGCAGCTATCACTACATGTGGGACACAAATAAAGACTGGTTATCTTTCAGAGATTTTGTTTTTATTAAATACCAATTAACATATTCAAAAGGCTTGGTGGGAAGGGAGTTAGCAATGCAAGGCAGTGGATGCTCTCATAGCTGTGCTCAAGTCCAGCTTTCATTTTGGAAGCTGTCCAAAGGGGTGGAGTGAGATGTTCCAAAAAGTTGGAAGGAATGTGTGGGAGGAGTTTGGAGAGGACATGGAAAACAGTTCTGTGTTGGCTGCGGGGGAGGCGGGGGGGAAGGGAACGTGAGCACGCATCCGTTCTGACTGAAGTATGATGAGGAACTTCAGCATCTCTGTTTGCTTCTCCATAACTTATCATCTGCTCATGGGCCTTTTGAATGTGCTCCACACTCTCCTTTCTATCCCATCTTTCCATTTCTCTCCCTGTGTTCTCTTTTTTCTGCCTCAGATGATTGGAGCACCCCGCAGAACATGTTCTCCTTGCTCCACCTTGGTCACTTCCTTATCGGATGGAGGCGCTCCGCCAGTGTGTAGGTGGTTCCCCTGAAGGCCACATCTGCATAAACACAAGAAACAATAATACACAGAAGCATGATTGTTAGTGCATGCGCAGCACTAAATCATTACGTTAAAATACATCTCTTTTCACATATGAATTGTTTCTCACTGTCCCTGGCAAGCAACAGCTTGGTGAATACTCTAAACATGGTGAGTTTGGCCCGGAGGTGGGGGGTTGGGCATTCAAGATGGGGCAAAGGATCTAAGCTCTTTTTTAAGGTGATCACTGGAGGCGAGTAGGGACAATAGTGTAAATTCTGCCACCATTTTCCACAGGTGGGGATCACTGAAGCAGATATCTCACTCCTGATGGTAAACAAGGGTGCATTGTAGATCAATCTCTGATAATTTTCATATGACTTTACATTGTGCCTCTTCATATAACCTTGTGGTGGGTCTACCCACGTGTGACCTCTGTTTTCATGGGACTTTGTATCAAAGCTTCATTTAGAAACTTTGCATTGCCCTTGGTATAATATTATAGCCCCTAAGGATAGAATAAGATAGAAGAAAAATTTCTGTTTGCTAGCAGTAGAACAAGAGCTCTCCCCCCACTCCCCCACTCTTAATCAATTGCCCTGTTGAATGAGTGAGGTGTGAATGAGGAAGGCATGGAAGGCAGCACCTCCAGACAACCTCAACTGTTGGAGAGGGGCTGGGAGCCAGACCCAAGGACAATAAAACGTGTCAAGTGGGCTCATTAAAGACAAGCAGACATACTGACGGCCTCGGGGGTTAGAAGCAAGCACCTTCTTTTGGAAACACCCTCTTTGCAGCATTGGGACAACACTCAAAAGAAAGCAGCACAAAGGACCAATGGACACAGACACAGAGTTTGAATCCAGTATAGATTTGCATAAGAGGAAAGCTGCTATAAAAGTGAGGTGTCTTGCAGAGGACCCCGGGTCTCGTCTTGTCAACATGGGAGCATCGATCCGGATCGGCAGAAGCCCGGCTCCACCCCCTCCCCCATCTAACTCACCTGGCCAGTGAAGTTAAGGGGAGCAACTAATTGGTAACAACAAGACGGAATGGGTTTGTGTGTGTGTGTGTGTGTGAGTGTAAGTGTAATATATTATATGCATATAATACAGTGTTAATGAATACATGTATTACTAATAAATGTGGCATTTTGCCTTATTCCCCCTGAAAAGATCCTGTGCAGTACTTTAAGTACAACATTTTGGTGGAGAATGCGAAAGGGGCAGCAAGCATAGAATCCACAGTTATTACAAAACTGGTGTGCACACCGCCAGCTTTAGCAAGCCTGGCACTATAGGAAAAAGAGCGTAAACTTTCAGTTAATTAACCAAACTCTGAAGGATATAGGAGTTTAGGTTTAAATTGTGTAATAGAGGTACATACACCCTCAGCCGTAGCAAGACTGAGCTAAAGAGGAGAACTTAGTGTTTCTCACTCTGATCCGGGGAAGGATTTGTATAATTGGTGTATGAACCCTCGGTGGTAGCAGACCGAGTAATACAGAGGGAGGCTTAGCGTCTCTCCCTCTGGCCCAGAGTGGGTTAAAAACATAAGATACAAATCTTGTTCTGTTAAACCAAACTCTGAAGGATATAGGAGTTTGGGCAGTGTAGTGTGGTTTATGTTTGTTTGTTTTGTTTTGTTTTTTGTAAGTAATATTGTGGTAATTTCACAATTTAGAAGAAAATGTTTAAGAAACGGAACCAGGAAGGGTGGGGGCTAGTTAAAAAACCCACCCTCCTTGCTAAATTGGTAGTGGAACAAGGCTTGTGCCCATGGAAAGAAACTGTTTATTAAAAAAAGCAGGATCGGGCCCAGGCAAGCAACAGATAAAGAAACTAAAAACAGGTTGGGTACAGAGAGTTAAAACAGCACTCTCAAATCTTACAGCAGCAGTAACATCAGGAGAAGAAACATTTGAGACCCCAGAAGGGGGGCAGACCTTTGGGACCCCTCTGGAGATTGGGAAGGGGGATATTTGGGTAAATTCCTCCTCCCAGGGCCAAAATGCCATTGAAACAGTTAACAATAGTGCCTGCTTCTGCCTCAGATCTCCAGGCCATGGCAAAATGGCTGGAGATTTTAAAATAGAAATTTTTTTCTAGATGAAGTGTTAACGCCCTTTTACTGAGAGAAAGGGAGGATTTATACTCACAAAAAATGCACCACTTAATTAGCATTTGTGCAGCCCCAAGTACCAAACACACTGTGGCAGGGACTAAGCAGGTTCTGCCATGGTGGAAGCACTGTGCTAATTTATTTCCAAGCTTCTATCTTTCAGGCTCTGAACCAGAACATCAGGAGAGCTGGTACCAGCTGAAGAGTTATAAAATACCATGGTTATAGTGTCATGACAAAGTCTGTGTTCAGTGTTCTGTGTTGCATGTTCTGTGTCTGTCTCTAGTGGTGTCCTGTGTTAGCATTAAGTCCAGAATGAAAGGGGATACTACACTAGACAGGGTAAATGTCTTTTCCTCTCTCTACTTCCCCCATCTCCATCCAACTTATCAATCACCCCTTGTATCCAAAAGACTTGGGTCCCCAGTGCATCAGGGTTATTTTGTTTTGTTAGGTTCTCTAATAATCATTTTGTTGTTGATTTTTGTTCTTGATACATTTGTATTGTTAGTTACATTTGCTTGTATTATTATTAATTCCACACTTTCCTCTATGCACTCTGGTTCTATTTCCCCAAGCCCTAAAGGGTAATTCTTGGGCCCCCATAACCTGTAAGACCTTGGCCCATAATTGTAGGGCCCCATCTTTCAGGTCCCCAGAAACCTCTGAGAACAACTGTTAAAAATAGGGAATTCTACAACATTTTAGCAACTGAATGTTAGTTTAAGTCCAATTATTATAATTATAATTGTTTGCATTTGTGTTTATGTTATATCTGGTGTTTAGTCAATTGTAATGGTTTTAGTTATATTCACCTGGTTATAATTGTTTGGTTTGTTTGCAACAAATATAAAAGATTTATATGGTGACCACTCAAGAATTGTTCTTGAGAGGTCAAAAGGGGGACAATGTAGATCAATCTCTGATAATTTTCATATGACTTTACATTGTGCCTCTTCATATAACCTTGTGGTGGGTCTACCCACGTGTGACCTCTGTTTTCATGGGACTTTGTATCAAAGCTTCATTTAGAAACTTTGCATTGCCCTTGGTATAATATTATAGCCCCTAAGGATAGAATAAGATAGAAGAAAAATTTCTGTTTGCTAGCAGTAGAACAAGAGCTCTCCCCCCACTCCCCCACTCTTAATCAATTGCCCTGTTGAATGAGTGAGGTGTGAATGAGGAAGGCATGGAAGGCAGCACCTCCAGACAGCCTCAACTGTTGGAGAGGGGCTGGGAGCCAGACCCAAGGACAATAAAACGTGTCAAGTGGGCTCATTAAAGACAAGCAGACATACTGACGGCCTCGGGGGTTAGAAGCAAGCACATTCTTTTGGAAACACCCTCTTTGCAGCATTGGGACAACACTCAAAAGAAAGCAGCACAAAGGACCAATGGACACAGACACAGAGTTTGAATCCAGTATAGATTTGCATAAAAGGAAAGCTGCTATAAAAGTGAGGTGTCTTGCAGAGGACCCCGGGTCTCGTCTTGTCAACATGGGAGCATCGATCCGGATCGGCAGAAGCCCGGCTCCACCCCCTCCCCCATCTAACTCACCTGGCCAGTGAAGTTAAGGGGAGCAACTAATTGGTAACAACAAGACGGAATGGGTTTGTGTGTGTGTGTGTGAGTGTAAGTGTAATATATTATATGCATATAATACAGTGTTAATGAATACATGTATTACTAATAAATGTGGCATTTTGCCTTATTCCCCCTGAAAAGATCCTGTGCAGTACTTTAAGTACAACAGCATCTACTTCATGCATGCAGCTTCAGATCTGGCTACTATGCTGTTTGCCTGTGTGCCACTTTGGTCCCTGCACCAGTGATTGTCGATTGGCCCGGGAAAGTTTCCTACCACAGGGAAAGGAACAAAGCAGCTCTGCCAAAGAACCTTCGACAGAGAATTGGCAAATACCTTCAGGAAAGTTTCCTAGCAATCTCTCTGGAAGATTCCTATGAAATCTCAGTGTGCCTCAACAGACTGTTCCATCACACTGCTTAGCTGCACAGGGAATGAGAAACACACTCAAACACACTTGTCTTCCACATTTCTATCCCTTCACCCACTTCTACAGGATACAAGGACACCTATATGTCAAATAAGCGAGCGGCATCAGCTGAAAAAGATCACTTACCAGGAGTCTGCTCTCCAGCATCTTGCTCGCCGGAGACGGAGTGCTGGGACTAGCTAGACACCTCCTGCATGGAGAAGAGTTCCTGATTTGCAGCACCACCAGATAACCCTGCCATGGGCTCCACATCATCCTCCAACTCCACCTCTACGTCCATGACTTCGTCCTCAGGGTTAGGTCCACTGTTCACCACCTCCAGCCCTGTCGAAGGATCCACAGGGCTCTTGGCAGTGGAGATGGGGTCCCCGGGGGGGATGGCGTCCAGCTCCTTATAGAAGCAGCAGGTCTTCAGCTGCAACACTTGAGCAACTGTTTGCCTCCCTCACCTTATGGTAGACCTGCCTCAGCTCCTTTATCTTCACCCGGAACTGCGCAGTGTCCCGATCGTAGCTCTTATTGCACAAGCCATAAGAAATCTGCCCATAGGTGTTGAAATTCCTTCAGCTGGAGCGGAGCTGGGACTGGACAGTCTCCTCTCCCCATATACTCAGCAGATCCAACTGCTCCAACTGTGGTCCAAACGGGAGACCATTTGACCCATGGAGTCACCATGGTCAGCTGGGAGACTGTGATGTGAGCTCTCCACACTGAGCAAACAGGAAGTGGAATTTCAAAAATGGCCTTTAAAGATGGAGGGATGGATGCTTGTTTACCTAGCTGCAGGGCAGCGGACCGTTCGAACTGCTGACCTGAGCAGTCAGGATGGGCATTGTGGGACCTCCTGGAGGCCAATTACAGTGACAAAACCAAGCACGGTGTCCACACTGACATTTTGTCGACAAAAACTTTGCCGCAAAAAGCTCCATGCCTCTCATCGAAGTGATTTTATTTTGTTGCCAAACAGGAGAATTTTGTCAGTAAAAGTGGCATTGTAGTGTGTACACCTCCCCTATTTTGTCGACAAAAGCTGCCTTACTTTCATATCCAACACTAGTATTTTTCTGAATGTTTTTTCACAATATCCAGTATTTAAAGACAATACAACATTGTGCTCATACAGCTTTGCTGTCCAGTGACTATCATGCTGTTCCTTTCGGTTCTTGGCACTGCACAGCTGTATTTGCATACTTTAATTGTTAAATTGTTAAATGCAAGCCTGCAAACTGAACAGTCACCTAACTCCTGTCTCTATTATCCCCCATTTATAAAAGGCTATAGTTCCCTGTCTCACAAAGGCGTTCTGAGGATTAGTTAATGTTTGTAAGACACTTTAAGAATAAAGTTGAGTCAGTCCAATATGGGAGGATCATCTCAGATATTTGATCATGATATCTTGAGATATATAAAAGTATCTTATCATTCTTCAAATAAAATTTTAAAAAAAGAATAAATAGAGCCCTGTCTGCATTCCCAGTTAATATGCAACCAGATAGGGTTTATACAAGCAATCATTACAGTGACAATAAAATCCATCAGTAATAAATTACAAAATTCTCTTGAAGGTATTAGGTGAAAATCGATTCACAGTCAATAATCTGTTGCAGTTGTTTGTTTATATGGTGATATGCATTTATCTATCTACAATGGCCACCAGATACAATCTGATGGCATGAGGTGTAAAATGCTCCTCATGTTTTTAAATATTTAATTGCAATGCCCACTGCCAACTAGATATATACTCTTGAATATTATCAATTATTATTGACAAGAATTACTTACCTTTGAAAAACTATCAGACTGTTATAACTCAATGCAATAAGATCACACAGCTGGTAGATAATTCTGAACTTAACTAATATAAATCATAAAACAATATGTAGGAAGAATCCAGTGTCTTAGGAATATGAGTAAACAAACTTACCACTTTGCCTTCTAGACTATACAGAGGATTAATACAGTTGCTCCCCCTTAATACATTCTCTGGTATAAAACTGACAGCCTCAATTTGTGTTAAATTTGCAATTTGAATTTACAGTTGTAGAGGGAGAAGGTGGGAAATCTCATTTGCTTCCTTTAAATTCAAGGCCCTCCAGTGAAAAAGACTGTCAGAAATAAAAACTGTCTCAGCTCTGATCATTCATGGGCCCCTGACACTTCTTTTCATTATTGTTTCCTACATACTACAGTTAACATATATCCTGCTCAAAAACAAACTAGAACTACTCTTAATGTGGGTGGACCTTACATCCATTGCCCTAATTAATTAGTAGAAATTCCTTGGGTATCAGATACAAATGAGGAGAGGATTTAAAATGGCAAAAAGTATTCCACATGCTACAACTACTCAGTTTAAATATTATGGGTTTGATTCTAATTGACACTAACCCATCTTCGAGTGAGTGTAAGTCACACTTATAGCCACTTTAAGACCCCTTTAACAGCACCAGAGTGATGTCAAGGGGCTTAGTAAGTAAGAATCCAAGCCTGTATCTTTGCTCAACTGATATTTGATAAACCCCTTATATTTTGACAATTTTGAACAAAATTGAAAGTAGGGAAACATTTGTCTCTTGCTGAATCAGGCTACAGTTACGTTAATTTAGAGATACTATTAAGTAGTTGGTTTTTGAGGTGATCCTAGTGCCGCATCACAATTCAAGCATTATTCTGCTGATTTCTTGTTTCAGTTTGGTTTATTAAAGTGTTCATGTGGTCAAATAGTAAAAGATGCCCAGCTTTCCTTTTTAATCCTGGCTTAAGACAGGATAAATATATTTATGGCACTAAAAATGTGGCGCCAAGTACTTTTTAAAAACGTGTTTAGGTGCCTAAATAACTGTAAAAATCTGGCCCTTACAGCTTGGTCTTGCACCCCTAAACTCACAAAGTTTTGCCACTGCTTCTGTAGGAACAGAACTGGACCCTTTGTCTCTTTCTCACCACACTGCTCTCATACTATTTTCTTTCCAGAAGAACCTTGATTTCCTTCTTTTGTATTTTCCCCCATCAGTATTGGTCTATCTCCTCTGGGTAATATAGTTAACAACTTGCACTTCACTTTTTTTTTTCTTCAAAGGTCATAGGAAGGCCAGTTCAAATACACATTTTTAAAGCCCCAATCTTGCAAAAACTTAAGCATGTGCATAACTTTACACACAAGTAGTCCCACTGAAACCAGTGGGGACATTCATACGTTTAAGACTTTGCAGGATCAAACCCTAAGATGCTAAACTCTTTGAGACAAGGATCTTGTCTTTGCATGCACTAGTATGGTACCTAACACAATGGGGCCCTGATTTTGATTTGGGCCCCTGTTACAAATATTAAATAATAAAATCTTGAAAGTACCTCAGCTGTCCATCACCTAGAGCCTATGTGCTGCAAAGCTGTTCTAACCCTTTTATCTCCAGGCACAATTTTGCTGCCCCCAACTTCAGAGCTCACCCATACCTCAGTTTTGGGCACGATATAACTTTTATGTGAAATATCAATTTTCTTTTCTTAAATTTGCAAAGATGTTGAAATTCCCATCAATATTAATCTCTGTTTCATCCCTTCCACAGAAACTAACACATTCTGATTGTTACCAATTGCATGCTGGTAAATGCCAGCCTACATGCAATGCACTTACTTTTTTTGTTCTTTCCAGTTTATTTGCTCCTTGTTCAGAAAATGAGCCTTCATCAGGTGGCACTGTTAGGCGTAATCTACAGACATTCATCTAGAAAGGAAACAAAGGTTTTCTTTCAGTTTTAAGAATGCTAAGCAAAATCATTTTAATAGACTCCTCTGTAAAATAAGATGTACTAGCTTTCGAGTTTTCATCCATGCCACAAACAATGGAAAAAGTTACTTTTTAATGGCTGGGTTTTTTAGCTGGCAAGAACTAATTCAAGGAGAACATTACATACCTGAAATAATAACATGCTGTTGACTGAAATGGGGTTTTGCTATGTTCACCCAAATGACATTGAGAATTGAAATACACTAACACTGAAAATAGTTTTCTTCAGTTTCTCTGCTTTGATTGCAATTTGGCACATCTTTGATCTTTAAAATGGGAGATTCAGTATCCAAGAACACAAAATGCTTTCTAGAACAGACCCTGTTTTTATGTTGAGGACATACCAATAGCTTGATCCTGGAAACACTCATGAATTTAGTTCCACTGAATTCAATGAGATTAATCACATGGGTAAATTATGAACATGGCTAAAAGTTCATAAACTCTTTCATAAAAAAGTGTAATCAAGGTCCCTCTTCCTACGTGACCTTGGAAAAACCACTTCCTCTTTGGTGAAATGGGGTTAATAATACTGTTTTCCCCTCACATTGTTTCCCTTTGTTGTCTGTTTAGATTGTAAGCTCTTTGAGGCAGGGGCTGTCTTTTACTACGAGTTTGTTCAGTGCCTAGCATGACAGGGCCCCAGTCTTGGCTGGAGCCTTTAGGTGCTACAATAAAAAGCAAGAAGGTATCTATTGCTTAGGAATCAAACTGCTGAAATGCAAAACACTCTGTTCAAACTAAAATCCCAGACACTCTCTCTGACATCTCCTTGTGGATGTCTAGCTGTCAGCTCAAGCTCAACACGGCTAAAAGAGAGCTCTTAAATTTCCCCCTAAAAAATCCTCCCCCTCTCTCTCAGCCACTATGGACACCACTACAGTCCTACCTGTCACTCAGGCCCATAATGTGGGTATCATCTTGAACTCTGACCTCTATGTCTAATTCTTCACAATTCTTTGTGCATAACATGTCTAAGATACAGCCTTTCCTATCCATCCACACAGCTAAAATGTTCCTCCAGGCCCTCATGCCTCAATTACTGCAACATCCTTTTCTCTAGCATTGACAAATGCAATCCTGTTTCACTCATATCCACTGAAATTGCTGCTGCACAGATCATTTTCCCAGACTGTTGCTTTGACCATTTCATCCCTCTTTGCATCCCTCCATTAACCCCCCATGCTCTGTCACTATGAACATAAGCTACTTGTCTTCACTTTCAAGGCCCTTTAGATCCATTTAGATCAGTGATACTCAGACCTCAGTGGTTCAGGAGCCAAATTAGCAATCAACATTACCCAGAAGAGACACCGTAGCGTGAATTCATTGTTTAATTTACTATAGTGCTATATATTCATATTTCAACAGTATGACGGGAAATATTTAGTTTTTGCTCTCAGCAAAATGACTGACCATGTATTATTTTATCAACTACAGTTGATTAATAATATTGTAAAAACATCCTGATTGGTTAATAATTAAATCACAGTGTTTTATATCATCATGTGCTGCAAAGAGCTGCAGGAGACACATTAAATAGCCGCTTGTGGCTCGCAAGCGAGCCTCAGTCCGAGTATCACTGATTTAGATCTTTAGATCCATTTGCAAAATTTATATATATATTTTTTAAAACACAAAAAGAGCTCAATGCCATTAATCAGCATTCAATACCAAACCTACAACAAGAAGCCAAAGTGTATGTGATGGAGGATGTTAAATTTGGTAAGGAAACATTTTAATTTCCAGTTTCCAAAGGAATTATAATAAACAATGTGATTTATTTTTAATGATGAATACAACCTTGACTGTGTCCACATACACTGGCTTTTGACATTGATTAGGTGGTATCTGAAACTGTCATTAGAAGAGAATTCCAGATTCTTCCTTTCAGCCATTATAACAGAGAATTTTAGGGCACTTCCTGTTTATAAGTTAATAACCATATGCTACGCTACTGAACTCCTTGACTTTGGAGTTTATTGGCACAAAATACGATTATCAGGAAGCCCATTATACACTTCTTCTCACCCCTTTTTCCCCCATCCCTTTAATTTTCACTTTCCACTGTTCTTTCCTCCCATCAACTTAGCAAGGTTCTTCTCCCTAATACATATTTGTTTACAAGCATGAACCAGAAGGGAGAGGTTGGCAGTCTTCCAATATAAGCAAACAAAGACAAACATTTATGATTGTTCTTGTGGAGACAAGCACCTTCCTAACTTGTAGGACAACAAGGGAAGACAAGGGAATTTAGGGGGTTGCAAGGGAAGGTGATGAAAGAAAGGAGGCCAAATCTTGCTCCCACTGATTTCAGTGGGAGCAGAACTGGACCAGACAGCATTGAATGCAATCTCCCTTTCAGTGATCTGACAACCTGTATTTCTTTGATTTTAGCTATTTTTCTTGTTCACTGACAAGAGAACGAGAAACAGAAGCATACACCATCTTTGAAACAGGCAAAGAGCTTGGCATTCAACACAGGCGCCAGTGAGCATAGAGAGATTATAGAAGTTGATTTAAATATTCACAGTACAGTTATTTGTCAGTAATCATACTGAAATTGTACAAGTCCCCGTACACTGATTAGTGAACAGTGACTGTCTGACAGAGTACAGGTAATGGGATTCACATGCTATTTGGTTACTGCACCCAAACAATAATTATGCAGACCCACAATCAGAGTGCAGGAAACTGAGTAACTGGGAAGAGTAATAAATTAGGGTTAGCAAATGTACAGCATCCCCAGCTCTTTGACTGGTTCTTTCATTGGCTCTTTGGTTGGCTGAGACCATTCCACTTTGGTATTTATATTTTTCTTTCTCCTCCCCTCTTTTTCTTTAAGTTTAAAAAAAATTCAATGTAGCACCCTTTTCATACTTCATTCTCTATTATCCCCCCAAAACATTACTGTATTTATCTTACCATAACACCTAGGAGCCCTTCTTTTCTTTGCCCTTCACTTCTCTATCCCCTCAGCCTCATAGCAGTACGCATATGCACACACACTCCAGGAGATCATATTTTCATCAGTATTTCTGCCATGAGTACTGCAAGCAGCAAAGTGAAACAAACTTTACTGTTTCGCATTTCAGCTTGTAATGCTCACAGAATACTAAAGGCCAGACTGTTGTAGAGTTTGTCAGTTGACAAGACTGGGATCCTCCATCAAATTCTACAGACCCTTTAGGAGACATAGATGAAGAAACTGCACGTCATCACCCTGCAGAAATGGAATTTTACCAAACAGGACTGTACTCAGACTTTCACAATCACCATAAATCCCCAATTAAATCAGAACCCATGCACCAATCCCAACATCTCTGCAAATGCCACAGAAAACAAGCACACATTTTCAAACAGAACCAGTCACTAGCCTTTTGGAGGAACACCAGCCTGAGGGTTTGTCTCAAGGGGCACACGAAAGAAGTAGCTGCATGGTGCCATAAAACAGATTGGGTATATACTCACACAAATTTCACTTGGGATCCCAGATGCCACAAAGCATTGAACCAACTCTCCATTCAATTTTAATAGAAAATGTAATTGAAAGATTTTTCACACAGCTACATACACATGCAGCCAGATCCTCAGCTGATGTTGCCTCTTAGGGAGGTAGTGCTTTGCATCATTTGTTCGCAAATTTATTGGCCAAAAGAAGGAACAACTGTGATGGGCTCCAGAGGGAATCAACCCCAGCACTCTTCAGCTGTAGGGATGGTTGCAGAAATTCCTCAGAAAAGGACGGGGTACCTCAGATAAAGACTAGGGAGAGACTGACCTAAGTGCTGGGTGAAGGGGGGAGAAATATCACTGAGCTGAAGAAGAAATGGACAGAAACACTGGGGTTATGTGGAAAGACCCTTTCAGTTGTTATAACAAGTACTGTGTTGCTGTAGAGCTTGTAGCTTAGACATACTCTGAGTAGGCAGCCAAGTTAGGGACTGGAAGCACTGGCCCATCTACCTCCAGGTCATCAACAACAGGTTAGAATTACATTGATCGTATCATGCTATTACTGAACTCCTGGTAGATGTAGGGGTGTAACTTTGGTTTTATAAAGAATCAGGAACAATCTAAAAAAAAATCCATAACTTATAAACTTTATAATTAGCAGTGACCACAGTTTTAAGAAACTACTCAATGATTAAAGTAATCCCAATTTGACCAATACTATGTGCCCACTGTTTACTCTGTGATAACCACCAACCCATGAGCGACATTCCCAGAGCTACTCTGGATGTCATCTGTGAAACTGATGCACACACAGGGAAGCAAAGACTGGTTCACTCCAGCTCTTAACATTAGTTTGCCAAATGGAATGGAAGTTAACAATTGGAGACATGCTTATCAGCTTCTAAGAAGCTAGTAGGTTATCACCAATGATAGTTTGTTGCAATATAGAATTTAAAAAGAAAACACTGAAGGTTAGTTTAAAATTTTAGAGTATATTAAAAAATATATAGGGCCCCACTTCCACAATCCTTATTCACATTGAGCAGCATACTCCTTGAATAAGCAGGGGTCTGCTTTACACAAGTAAGAGTAACTGATGCAAACCCTGAACGATTATTTTGACAAATGTTCTGCAGACTTTTTTTTAAAAAAAGAAAAATACTAGTGAAATATGTAGAGCCAGAATGCCAGCAATAGGGTTAGAATGACCAAAATGATATTTTTTTTAAGCAAAATAATTAATATTTGTCTATTGATAATCTGTCCTATCCTAAAATCTCCATACTGCTCCCACTGGAGTAAGATGCTCAATATTGACCCAGCTACTGAAAATGGCAAAATTCCCACTGACTTTAGAGGGTGTGGGATCAAAAAGCTGGAGAGGTTTTCAATTATGCCAGCAAAGATACAATTGCTTCTGGCACTCAAGTGGTTTGGGGACTGGAATTTTGTCGAGTAATTGCCTGCTGCTTGCCTCCATAGCATTATATATTTAATCTTTACTTAATGGTTGAAGCTTAAGAACCACTCACTCTGCATGGGGTCGGAAGTTATTCTAAACTTCTGAAGACAAGACAAGAAACAAGTCTCTAATTTCAGTCAGTGCAAAAAGATTAATCTGGTGATAAGGGACAACTGACAGACAATCTGTGGAAAAAATGTAATTATAGCCATCTTAGATTCATCTCTAAAATAATATGATTGATGATATCACATTTTCCTGTGATAGATGGGACTAGGACATCTTGTCTTGGGTGTAATTTTACTTAATTTGTTATTCTAAGTGTTTTCATTTCCTTGTTTCAATAACCATGTTTGGGAGCTAACATTTCACTACAAAAGAGAAAGGTACTATTCTAAAGAGTTTTACTTGCAAATTAATTCTGTTATTCCCACTAGAAAAAGGTACTGTATTCTTACAAACTACCAGAACTACGTATGTTTCCTTTGTCCTGTAATGTGTGCTAGAGTAGATTGTTAAAAAAAAAAAAAAAAAAAAAACTTGTATTCTAAAATATACTCTCTCTATTAACCTGTTTAGAAGAAAGATATCAAACATGAAACTTATTATGAATAGTGAGGATGAGAATCACTTTATTCTAAAGAATTAGGAAATAAGGCCACATTATACTATGTAACTCTCCATTAAAATATCTAATTTCCTTATTATTACTATAATAATAATTGCAGTTTTCAAAGCTTTCTAATTTTCAGTTTTAACAACTTTGCTTCTCACCCACCATGAGTCTAAGTTTGTGTTCTCCTTATATTTGTGATGAAGAGTGAATTCAGAGAGTTAACTGGCTCCCAGCATACAAAGGCAGATGACTTTGTTACAGCAACTTCACCAGTCTCACTGGTTACTGTATGCAACAGGTGTCATGATAACATTCCTCACTGGTTTTGTTTTCCTCTGATGAACAGGTGGGTGTTGCTGTTAGATGAACAGAGAACTATTATGTATTCCAAAAACAGTACAGACTTGAAGAAGAGCTCTGTGTAAGCTCAAAAGCTTATCTCTCTCATCAACAGAAGTTGGTCCATTAAAAGATATCAGCTTTGCCTACACTAGCACTTTTGTCAGCAAAACCTTTATTGACCAAAGGTGTGAAAAAACACCCCCCTGACCGACATAAGTTTCACTGTCAAAAGCACCGGTGAGGACAGCCCTATGTCACTGGGAGAGCATTTACCACCGATATAGCTACTGCCACTCGTTGAGGGTGGTTTAATGATGCCAGCAGGAGAGGTCTCTCCCATTGGCATAGAGCGGCTACACAGGAGACCGTACAGCTGTGCTGCTGTAAGGTCTGTAGTGTAGACATACCCATTACCTCACCCACCTTGTCTCTCTAAAAACATTACAGTCACACAACACTGGTTTGTAATGACAAGCTCATCACCTGATCCTTGTTGTTTTTATTGCCACTACAGCAGGTAAAGAATGTGTGTCCTCTCATGATAACAACATTTGTTGTTATACTACTGAAAAAGCTATTTAAAGTAGGGTGGGCGTGGGAACATTCTTGTCACTATATCTGCCAGAATTTTAACAACATTTAGAAGAGTTGCCAAGCAGATTCATACATCATCATTACTGATCTTATCTTGATTGTGAAACATTCCAACATATTTAAATATTGTTCTATTTAAAAGACTCATGGGTTTAAATGAGCCTTTTAAATAGCTAGCTACATCATCTAAGGCATTCATTTAAGCATCCTTAATCTGTAGTCATCTGAATGTGAAAGTCCTTGATTCTTTAAATCCAGCTGGATGTTTACAAACAACCACACACAGAATGGCACACCTCCCCTCCTGGAAAAACTAGAGCCACAATATTATGACTAGTAAAAGAAAACCTCATTGTAGAGCCCACAAAATTTGACCCTGTTTTAGATTGGAACAGAAACAAAGATGAAGCACAGATGGGGGCAGGGGGAGAGAAGTCTGCCAAAATACAGAGAGGGAAAGTTTGTGCTCTAAACTAATTAACTAATTAACTAAACTAAGATTAAAACAAAAACACAACACACACCATTATTTTGCAGTATCCTGCAATATTTTCTTTGAACTGTTCTTGGAAATTGTGCATTGTCAACCTTGATCTTGCTGTCAAGTGTGTTCTCTCTCTAAAGTAGAAACATTAATTTTGAAAAAAACATAACATAAAAAAGAAAAGCACAGGTCCAGATCCTCAAAGGGAGTTATACTCCTAAATACCTTTGAGGATCTGGGGCACAGTGGGTGTTTCTCTTGAGACCAATACGCTTTCTTTTACAGCTCTAGTCTTTGCCGTGGATTAAAATATATTTTCGCACATTTTTCCTCTAGTCAAAAAGGAAATCATTAGTAAACTACATCTTCCTCTAACCATGTATAGCTAGAGGCCAAACACTGCTGGGCAAATATATGTTCTGCCCTTTAAAAACAAGCCTTATTAAATTATGTCCATTAAACCAAATCACACTTCTTTCTGTCATTTGCTCTCTTCTGTAGTCTTTGTCTAAGCCTGCTAGCTACACGGAATAGAAATGGGGAATTGGACTTTTGCCCTACATTGTAAAAACTCCTTTAGCGAATGGGGAAGAAGAAGAGAGTCGTGGACTTCAGTTGCGCTCTCCAGAGAGCAGAATGCCTGTAGTCTCTGCATTCCTCAGCGCCAGCGCTGGCCGAGCCTGGGGTTGCTAACCGGACCCCACACTCTAGGGCTCGCGGTTATTGGAGAGTCAGGATTTGGGCAGCCGATTGAGGTGGGATGAGGGTGAAACAGCAGAAAGTTCCCTAAGCAAAGGCGAGTTTAAGGCCATGCACCCAGCTCTACCCGAAATCCCAGCTAAGCCAAGCGGGGGGCAGCCCCCGCACCATGCCACAGACGGAGTCTGACCCACCCGGTGCCTGCTCAGTGCCAGTGGCACAGTTATCCCGAGGAGCGGCCCCAGGCCCGGCTTCTCCCCCAGCTCGGGGTCAGCAGCACCGCACGGGAAGCAGCCCGGGGCGGACCCCGCGGCCGAGCTGGGCAGGCTGAGGGGCCGCAGCGGGGAGAGGGCTCCCGGGTGACTCACCCGCTTCTTGCCGGGGCCGCTCTCGCCGGCGGGCGGCCTGGGGACGGTGGCGGTGACGGTGAGCGCGGAGCTGTAGCGCAGCATCTTCCTTGGCCGCCTTCCCCTCTCACTGACTCGCGGCCGCGCTCCGGCCAGGGGCGGCAGGTGCGGCTCCAGCCAACGCCCCGGGGAGGGGCCGGCGGAACGAGCACGGTGCTCCCCGGACTCGTCAGGCAACCAGCGTTTTATCGCTCGGCCGGTGTCTAGCCAGCAATGCCGCGGGGCGTGTGCCCGGCGTGTTAGCGTAGGGGTGTGTGTGTGTGTGTGTGTGCTCGGGGCATTGGTGTGTACTGCAGCTGTGTGCACAGGTGCCACGGGGCATGAGTGGGTCTGTGCACAGCAGGTGTGCGCACGGGGTAGTTGTGGGTGTATGTACAGCTCTACTTTGTGTGCAGTAGGCATTTGTGGGTGTGTGTGCGCACACAGCAGGTGTGTGCAGTAGGCATTTGTGGGTGTGTGCATGCACACCAGGTGTGGACACTGGGTAGTGTGAGTGTGTGCATACTGGGTATTGGTGTTTGCACAGCAAGGGTGCGCACTAGGTATTTGTTGGTGTGCGCACACACAGCAGGTGTGTGCACTGGGTATTTGTGGGTGTGCATGGGTCAGTAGGTGTGTGCACTGGATATTTGTGGCTGGGTGTGCCCAGGTATGTGCATAGCATCTATGCACTGCAAGGGTATTAGTGTGTGCACAGCTCATGTACACAAGTTATTCCTGTGTGTGCACAAGTTATTTGTGTGCACACCATTTATGCACAGGGTATTTGTGTGTGCACATGTGTGCCTAGCAGTGTGTGTCACATGTATGGTGTCAGGGTGATGAGTATGTCCATCTCTGCATGCATATGTCTGGCGTGTAATGCAATTATGGGTGTGTTCCAGTATGCAACAGTTGTGTAGTGTGTATGCTGCATGTCAGTATGCAACAGTTGTGTAGTGTGTATGCTGCATGTATGGCAGGCTTGTGTGACTACATTGTCAGTGTGTGTTTAATAACTGATTAGTGCATTATTGTGGACATTGCATGTGTATATTTAAAGTGTTAGTATGTGCATAAATATTGCATCTACTTACTGTGCTGCCAGATGCATGCAAGTGTGTAGCATGCACATGTGTTTTGTCTGTTAGTTATTACTTGTATTGCAATAGCATCTAGAAGCCCCACTCATGGACCTACCATAGATTTATATCATATTTGCATACAGTGATTGTTCATAGTGCATAAGTATTTGTATGCATATAGTATGGAAGCATAGTGCATGTATGCAGAGTGAGTGCTTGTGTGTATGGATGTGGATATTGTGAATGCACAGTATATAAATATATATGCATTGTGTGGCTGTTTGAATATATACAGTGTGCATATACTTGCTTGCATGTATTATATTTATTTGTGACAGATAGCCAAGCATTCCATCTTTTACACTTAGTAAACAGTATAAAGGACATAAGTTATTTACTTACAGTGTTGTAGGTGTGTTGGTCCCAGGATCTGGGGGCGGGGGGAAGGTGGGTGAGGTATTTTTTTTTATTATTGAACCACTATCTCTTGGTGAAAGAGGATGCTTTGGGATTCCACAGAGCTCTTCTCTTGTTTCTTTCACCAATAGAAGTTGACCCAATGAAAGATATTACCTCATCTGGTTTTTGTGTCTCATGAATTATTTATGTAGTCCCATAAAATGATATAGCATTTTACTGACAAATAAGATATGGCCCATTCCCCAAAGAGTTTAGATTCTAACAAAGGAGGAGAGGGAAGAGAGAGAGACAATAATAAGGTTTATATACATACAGTGGGTTGTTGTAATCCCAGGTTAGCGGTTAGTTTGGTCTTTTAAACTTATTTAGCTTAAAGTCTTTGATTCTTGTTTTTCCTGTTTCCTCTTTCTGACTTCTTTCTTATTCTCCCTCTCTGTGCTTGTGAGAATAGAATTGAAGCAATTATATAGGCTGGACAAACACCGACATATTAACTGTCAATAGTAGGGTGCACAGCAAATGAGACAAGGGAACTGCAAAACCCCTGTCTCATTCACCATGTAACTTTGTGTATGTATACACACAGTTACTTTCTTAGGCCTGGTCCACACTAACCCCCCACTTCGAACTAAGGTACGCAAATGAAGTACCTTAGTTCGAACTTACCGCGGGTCCAGACGCGGCAGGCAGGCTCCCCCGTCGATGCCGCGTACTCCTCTCGCCGAGCTGGAGTACCGGCGTCGATGGTGAGTACTTCCGGGATTGATCCCAGAAGAGTGATTGCTTACCGCCGGACCCGGAGGTAAGTGTAGACCTACCCTTAGGCTCTGTGTGTCTGCCATATGCAGTGTAATCATGATAATAGGATGATACACTGAGGGGCAAAAGTTGCAGAAAAATATACTGTATTTGAGATGTATGTAATAATATATTTAAGGATATCATTAGATTTGGTGTTTTCTGATTTCAAGAATGCTAAAGAAGTGGAACTAATCTGAAATGGAAAAAGGAAAAGTTTGCAGTGAACTATCAAGGTTTCACCCCTTCTGCCTCGAGTGTCCCCCTGCCCACCATCACCCTTCCCTAGCCCGATATGGAGAGCCATCTGCAGAGCTGGGAACCATGTGGACGGAGAGGAGTTGCACAGGCTTTTGATAAGGAGTAGTGAAGGTCTCAGGTTGGTAGAAGTGGGCTAGGGAGGAGCCATCCCATCCTCTCCCCATCCTCACACATATTCCCTGAAAAAGATAATATAACTTCTTCAGAGTCCCTCCAGAATGGGAAACTCTCTTCAAGGTGATCAGAGGAGCTGTGCTGTGAGGGAGGGGACCTACAAGGCCTCCATACAAATGGCCTTGGGTTCCTGTGAATAAGCAGGTTTGAAGGCCAGACCAATGGCTCTTCCCACACAAGGAGCAAGTAAAACTTCCTTCTCTGATTAATGAGGAGACAACTGCAAAGAAATCCTTCCAGCTCACCTCCCATGGGCGTTTCTGCAGGAAAGGGCAATCAAGCCTTGAATTAACAAAGGCAGAGTTTACGATGCTGTGAAGTGTATATGTCTGTGTAGGCATTTTAAAAGGCTGGATTCTTCTTCAGCAAAGAAGCGCCACCCATATTTCAGGAAAGAAAGGCAAGTCACTGGCAAGGTGTGAAGGAAGTAAGCTGTGGAAGGAGGAGTGATTGTTTGGCAATGCCGTGTCAAATGGAATTATAATGCTGTAGGATCCACATCAAAGCATGGACACACACGTGGGTTATGAAGCCAAACAAAATCCCATTTTTTATTGCTACACAAAGGACTATTCTACACTAGAATCACTACAGCGGTGCAGCTGTACTGATATAGCTGCTCCACTGTAGCACTGTGAGAGCAGACACTCTATGCGGATGGGAGACAGCTTTCCCATCAGCATAATTACTCCACCTCTCCAAGTGATGTTAGCTATGTCAATGGTCGAGTTTCTCTTGCTGTCCACACCAGTGCTTAGGTCTGTGTAACTTGCATCACTTTTCCACAGCCCTGAGTGACTTAGGTTATACCGAAGCAAACGCCAGTATGTACAAGTCCAAAGGGTGAAGTGTTATACTTAAGTTTCTGAAGAGCCTTCACTTGCCAGTGAGATTAAAGGATATGCAGCCTTCATTGTCCCTTAGCCCTGAAATTCATTTACAGCAAAGACTATCAAATGAATAGACTCATGTAAGGTATTTAAGACCCCAACTCAACAAGATATTTAAGCATGTGAGTAGCCCCACTGACTTCAAATGTAATAGTGGAAAGTATTTCTGTATACGTATTTCATTTTGCTCAGTTCTCACTACCCCTTCTCTAGCTTATTGAAATTATTTTCAGTTATTGTAGGGTTCAATCTAAGAAGGAATTCCTGGGGTTAATCTCTATTTATATGATACTTTTCATATTTATATGAAAATATTAATGAGAATATGGAATTGTGTAACAGGATTGCATGATTTCTCATTATCTACTGTACTTTTAACAATCATACTACTTTAAACTTACACAGAACCTTTCTGCTGAGGTTCTCGGAGTGCTTTATAAGCATTAATAAAGGCTCAAAACACTTCTGTTAGATAGGTGAAGAATAATAACACAATGATATTGTAGTGAGTGATTTCCTGTGTGAGAGATAGGAACCAGAAAAGAGAATGTCCCACAAAGGATTAGTCGCTCAAAGCCTCATCTGGAGTGGGTCTGAGCACCTGCAACTCACCTAACCAAACGACAATGCCAATAGAAATGGGATTCAACTGCATGCAGTTGTGCGTACATGTAATTGTACACACTTTCACAGTGTGTGTTTGTGGGACTACTCAGAGCAGGAAACACTGCATCAGGTAGATGTTTTCAGGATCTGGTCCTTAATGATCATTCTTGAGCAACATGCAGTCTAACAAGAAATACAGCAAAGGTTTTAAAGCATGACTAGTGTTTTTGGTTGCCCAATATGTGATATTTTGAAGAGACCCAATTATCAGAAACCCAATTATCAGTGCTTGGCATACACCCTCTGAAAAAAAATCAAGCAGCTTTAAAGTTCTTAGTCCACTAAAGATTTTAATTTTGGGAAGATTTTGCTATTGGACATTAACACACACTCTCTCTCTGTGTATATAGCAATTGTACATACACACAGAGCACTGGTTAGATAGATTTAATAACATTTAAAAGTGTAACTTATAGAAGTATATAGATATACATGTGCAACTTCATCCATCACGGATATGTGGCCACCTCCTGGGGGCAATGTGGTCAAAAAGCATAATGCTACAAGTTCTTAGGGCTTCAGGTTTTATGTTCTATCCAGAAGATGAAATCTCTAGTGACATGTGTGACACCCTGACATCCCAGTATTCACCACTATCATGTAATTAGGATATGTTTTATACAAAGTATGCCATGGGAAGTATCATTCTAAAAGTCTTGACCTGCTAGACATTAATATCTTGTTGGATTGTATGTGCTATCATGTATGTGAAGTTTTGAAGTTTGGCTATGTATGTGTTACTGAAATATGTTGTGAAGTTGAAAACACCCACAAAGTAGCCTTTCAGATACAACAGTAAAAAGGCCAAACAATGTTAATGGCTTATTGAGGAAATGCACACAAGCACAAGGATTACCCCAGGAATTGTGTACAATAGAAACCTCTCAGAGATAGCACTACACAATGGGAACTGTTTGACCCAGGTCACCGCAAAAGAGCTTTTCAGCAAGTGTGAAGAAGCTATAAAAGGGGGAAAATGGCATCATGCTGGGACCTCACTCTCCCTACAACAACACACACCTAGAACAAAGACTGAACAGGGGGGAAGTGATGGTCCCAGGCTAAAGGGCTTTACAGCCTGTGTATGAAAACCTGGGAAACCCAAGCTGCAACGCCAAGGCAGCTTGTGCCTTAAGAATCTGCCAGGCTGTTTATTACTCAGGGTGAGAATTTGCTAATTCATATCCTAACTATCTAGTATGCTAAGCTCAGTTTGCGGATTTGTTTATTTACTAGGTAATCTGCTTTGATCAGTTTGCTATCACTGATAACTACAAAAGGATAGATTTTTAAATGATTAATAAACTTATTTTATGTTTTAATCTAAACCAGTGAGCTTTGACGGGAGTGTTTGGGGAAAATCTCTGCTTGGTTACCACAAGTATGCATTGTTCTCTTCACATTGAGGGAGAAGCAGACCAGGTATTAAACCCATATATTGGCCAGATTTAACCAGGACAAGACGGTACTGCTCTGGGATCCCAGGCTGGGAAGCTGGTGGTTAGAAAGCCTGTGTATAACTGCAGCTGGGTGTGTCCTTACCTGTATGAATGCTGGTGAAAATGCAGGCTGGAGGGATTTGCAGCTTGTCACAGCAGTAGTGTAAGAGGGAGCCCAGGCTGGTGGGTCTGGGGGCTCAGTGGTACCCTAGTTCCAGGTGGCACCTCGGGGGGAACCCATCACAGCACGGTGCCCATTCCCACCACACTGTGGCATTGTTTCAGTACTGACTCAACAGGAAGATTAACACCTGCAGATTCACCATCTCCACTTCTTTTTCCTGTAGCATTTAGATTATCCATGTAGTTCTCTCCTCTAAGTACAACCAGGCCTGACAACCTGCTTAGCTGTAAGAAGTGAAAAGGTCACAGACGATGGTGATAAGTTGAAGAGTACAATGCAATGATAGAAGATACTGAAGTATAAATAAATGAGTAATAGATTTACTCCCATAAGCATACACAAAACAGAGGTGGTAGGACAGTTTAGAAGATTAATCGCACTGTTAAACAATAATACAATATCATTTATTTAAATATTTTTTGACGTTTTTTACATTTTCAAATATTGATTTTAATTACAACACAGAATACAAAGTGTACAGTGCTCACTTTTATTTTTGATTACAAATATTTGCACTGTAAAAAACAAAAGAAATAGTATATTTCAATTCACCTAATACAAGTACTGTAGTGCAATCTCTTTATAATGAAAGTTGAACTTACAAATGTAGAATTATATACAAAAAATAACTGCATTCAAAAATAAAACAATGTAAAACTTTAGAACCTACAAGTCCACTCAGTCCTACTTTAGCCAATCGCTCAGACAAACAAGTTTGGTTACAATTTGTAGGAGATACTGCTGACTGCTTCTTATTTACAATGTCACCTGAAAGTGAGAACAGGCGTTTGCATGGTACTGTTGTAACTGGCATCGCAAGATATTTATGTGCCAGATGCGCTAAAGATTCATATGTCCCTTCGTGCTTTAACCACCATTCCAGAATACATGCGTTCATGCTGATGACAGGTTTTGCTCAATAACAATCCGAAGCAGATTTCAGAGTAGCAGCCGTGTTAGTCTGTATCCGCAAAAAGAACAGGAGTACTTGTAGCACCTTAGAGACTAACAAATTTATTAGAGCATAAGCTTTCGTGGGCTACAGCCCACTTCTTCGGATGCAAATAGAGTGGAACATATATTGAGGAGATATATACACACACATACAGAGAGCATGAACAGGTGGGAGTTGTCTTACCAACTCTGAGAAGCCAATTAAGTAAGAGAAAAAAAAAACTTTTGACGTGATAATCAAGATAGCCCAGTACAGACAGTTTGATAAGAAGTGTGGGAATACTTACAAGGGGAGATAGATTCAATGTTTGTAATGGCTCAGCCATTCCCAGTCCTTATTTCAATCCTGAGTTGATTGTATCTAGTTTGCATATCAATTCCAGCTCAAAGAACAGGAGTACTTGTGGCACCTTAGAGACTAACAAATTTATTAGAGCATAAGCTTTCGTGGACTACAGCCCACTCTCCAGCTCAGCAGTCTCTCGTTGGAGTCTGTTTTTGAAGTTTTTCTGTTGTAAGATAGCCACCCGCAGGTCTGTCATTGAATGGCCAGACAGGTTAAAGTGTTCTCCCACTGGTTTTTGAGTATTATGATTCCTGATGTCAGATTTGTATCCAGTAATTCTTTTGCGTAGAGATTGTCCGGTTTGGCCAATGTACATGGCAGAGGGGCATTGCTGGCACATGATGGCATATATCACATTGGTACATGTGCAGGTGAACGAGCCCCTGATGGTATGGCTGATGCGATTAGGTCCTATGATGATGTCACTTGAATAGATATGTGGACAGAGTTGGCATCGGGCTTTGTTACAAGGATAGGTTCCTGGGTCAGTGTTTTTGTTCAGTGATGTGTGGTTGCTGGTGAGTATTTGCTTTAGGTTGGGGGTTGTCTGTAAGTGAGGACAGGTCTGTCTCCCAAGATCTGTAAGAGTAAAGGATCATCTTTCAGGATAGGTTGTAGACCTCTGATGATGCGCTGGAGAGGTTTTAGTTGGGGGCTGAAGGTGACAGCTAGTGGTGTTCTGTTATTTTCTTTGTTGGGCCTGTCTTGTAGGAGGTGACTTCTGGGTACTCGTCTGGCTCTGTCAATCTGTTTTTTCACCTCAGCAGGTGGGTATTGTAGCTTTAAGAATGCTTGATAGAGATCTTGTAGGTGCTTGTCTCTATCTGAGGGATTGGAGCAAATGCAGTTATATCTTAGAGCTTGGCTGTGGACAGTGGATCGTGTGGTGTGTCCTGGATGGAAGCTGGAGGCATGTAGGTAAGTGTAGGTTTCCGGTATAGGGTGGTATTTATGTGACCATCGCTTATTAGCACAGTAGTGTCCAGGAAATGGACCGCTTGTGTGGATTGATCTAGGCTGAGGTTGATGGTGGGATGGAAATTATTGAAATCATGGTGGAATTCCTCAAGGTCTTCTTTTCCCTGGGTCCAGATGATGAAGATGTCATCAATGTAGCGCAAGTAGAGTAGGGGCGTTAAGGGACGAGAGCTAAGGAAACGTTGTTCTAAGTCAGCCATAAAAATACTGTGGCATACTGTGGGGCCATGCGGGTACCCATAGCAGTGCCGCTGACTTGAAGGTATATATTGTCCCCAAATGTGAGGTGAGGACAAAGTCACAAACTTCAGCCACCAGGTTAGCTGTGACATTATCGGGGATACTGTTCCTGATAGCTTGTAGTCCATCTTTGTGTGGAATATTGGTGTAGAAGGCTTCTACATCCATAGTGGCCAGGATGGTGTTTTCTGGAAAATCACCGATGGATTGTAGTTTCCTCAGGAAGTCAGTGGTGTCTTGAAGATAGGTGGGAATGCTGGTAGCGTAGGGTCTGAGGAGAGAGTCCACATAACCAGACAAGCATGATGTTAGGGTGCCAATGCCTGAGATGATGGGGCGTCCAGGATTTCCAGGTTTATGGATCTTGGGTAGCAAATAGAATACCCCTGGTCAGGGTTCTAGGCATGTGTCTGTACAGATTTGTTTCTGTGCTTTGTCAGGGAGTTTTTTTAGCAGATGGTGTAGTTTCTTTAGGTAATCCTCAGTGGGATCAGAGGATAATGGCCTGTAGAATGTGGTGTTAGAGAGTTGTCTAGCAGCCTCTTGGTCATATTCCAATTTATTCATGATGACGACAGCACCTCCTTTGTCAGCCTTTTTGATTATGATGTCAGGGTTGTTTCTGAGGCTGTAGATGGCGTTATGTTCAGCATGGCTGAGGTTATGGGGCAAGTGATGTTGCTTTTCCACAATTTCAGCCTTTGCACGTTGACGGAAGCAATCTATGTAGAAATCCAGTCTGTTGTTTCGACCGTCCGGAGGAGTCCATGCAGAATCCTTTTTTTTGTAGTGCTGGTAGGGGGGATTCTGTGGGTTAGTATGCTGTTCAGAGGTATGTTGGAAATATTCTTTGAGTCGGAGACATCAAAAGTAGGATTCTAGGGCACCGCAGAACTGTACCATGTTCATGGGTCTGGAGGCACAAAAGGAGAGGCCCCGAGATAGGACAGACTCTTCTGCTGGGCTAAGAGTATAGCTGGAAAGATTAACAATATTGCTGGGTGGGTTAAGGGAACTGCTGTTGTGGCTCCTTGTGGCATGTAGCAGTTTAGATAGTTTAGTGTCCTTTTTCCTTTGTAGAGAGGCAAAGTTTGTCTTGTAAATGTCTTTGTCTCCGAAGCAGAGTGGACCGAGCATGTTCATTTTCATCATCTGAGTCAGATGCCACCAGCAGAAGGTTGATTTTCTTTTTTTGGTAGTTCGGGTTCTGTAGTTTCCGCATCGGAGTGTTGCTCTTTTAAAACTTCTGAAAGCATGCTTCACCCTTCATCCCTCTCAGATTTTAGAAGGCACTTCAGATCCTTAAACCTTGGGTTGAGTGATGTAGCTATCCTTAGAAATCTCACACAACTCCTTCTCTGAGTTTTGTCAAATCTGCTGTGAAAGTGTTCTTAAAACGAATATGTTCTTGGTCATCATCCGAGACTGCTATAACATGAAATATATGGCAGAATGTAGTTAGAACAGGAGACATACAATTCTCCCCCAAAGAGTTCAGTCAAATTTCATTAACACATGATTTTTTTAATGAGCATCATCAGCATGGAAGCATGTCCTTTGGAATGAATGTTTGAATGTTTAGCATATCTGGCACGTAAATACCTTGCAACGCTGGCTACAAAAGTGCCATGCAAACACCTGTTCTCACTTTCAGGTGACATTGTAAATAAGAAGCAGGCAGCAGTATCTCCCGTAAATGTAAACAAACTTGTTTGTCTTGGCAATTGGTTGAACAAGAAGTAGTAGTACTGAGTAGACTTGTAGGCTCTAAAGTTTTACACTGTTTTGTTTTTGAGTGCAGGTATGTAACCAAAAACAACAACAACAAAATCTACAGTTGTAAGTTACACTTTCATGATAAAGAGATTGCCCTAAAGTACTTGTATGAGGTGAATTGAATACGATCTCTTTTGTTTATCATTTTTACAGTGCAAATATTTGTAATAAAAATAATATAAAGAGAGCACTGTACACGTTGTATTCTGTGTTGTAATAGAAATCAAAATATTTGAAAATGTAGAAAGATATAAAAAATATTTAGTAAATTTCAATTGGTATTCCATTATTTAACAGTGCGATTAATCGTGATTAATTTTTTTTAATCGCAGTTAATTTTTTTGAGTTAATTATGTGAGTTAACTGCAATTAATCAACAGCCTTATTTAGAAGAATGCATGTCATTTTAAAAATGAATGACACGAATAGCAACATTACTGAACAAGGGGCAGGTCTCATGACTGCTGTGCAAGTGAGCTAATTAAGACAGGTAGCGGAGCAGAAAACAATAGACACACCCATTGCTACTACTACAGTTATTCAAGAGAAGTCATAGAATATCAGGGTTGGAAGGGATCTCAGGAGATCATAGATTCATAGATTCTAGGACTGGAAGGGACCTCGAGAGGTCATCGAGTCCAGTCCCCTGCCCGCATGGCAGGACCAAATACTGTCTAGACCATCCCTGATAGACATTTATCTAACCTACTCTTAAATATCTCCAGAGATGGAGATTCCACAACCTCCCTAGGCAATTTATTCCAGTGTTTAACCACCCTGACAGTTAGGAACTTTTTCCTAATGTCCAACCTAGACCTCCCTTGCTGCAGTTTAAACCCATTGCTTCTGGTTCTATCCTTAGAGGCTAAGGTGAACAAGTTTTCTCCCTCCTCCTTATGACACCCTTTTAGATACCTGAAAACTGCTATCATGTCCCCTCTCAGTCTTCTCTTTTCCAAACTAAACAAACCCAATTCTTTCAGCCTTCCTTCATAGGTCATGTTCTCTAGACCTTTAATCATTCTTGTTGCTCTTCTCTGGACCCTTTCCAATTTCTCCACATCTTTTTTAAAATGCGGCGCCCAGAACTGGACACAATACTCCAGCTGAGGCCTAACCAGAGCAGAGTAGAGCGGAAGAATGACTTCTCGTGTCTTGCTCACCACACACCTGTTAATACATCCCAGGATCATGTTTGCTTTTTTTGCAACAGCATCACACTGTTGACTCATATTTAGCTTGTGGTCCACTATAACCCCTAGATCTCTTTCTGCCGTACTCCTTCCTAGACAGTCTCTTCCCATTCTGTATGTGTGAAACTGATTTTTCCTTCCTAAGTGGAGCACTTTGCATTTGTCTTTGTTAAACTTCATCCTGTTTAATTCAGACCATTTCTCCAATTTGTCCAGATCATTTTGAATTATGACCCTGTCCTCCAAAGCAGTTGCAATCCCTCCCAGTTTGGTATCATCCGCAAACTTAATAAGCATACTTTCTATGCCAATATCTAAGTCGTTGATGAAGATATTGAACAGAGCCGGTCCCAAAACAGACCCCTGCGGTACCCCACTCGTTACGCCTTTCCAGCAGGATTGGGAACCATTAATAACAACTCTCTGAGTACGGTTATCCAGCCAGTTATGCACCCACCTTATAGTAGCCCCATCTAAATTGTATTTGCGCAGTTTATCGATAAGAATATCATGCGAGACTGTATCAAATGCCTTACTAAAGTCTAGGTATACCACATCCACAGCTTCTCCCTTATCCACAAGACTCGTTATCCTATCGAAGAAAGCTATCAGATTGGTTTGACATGATTTGTTCTTCACAAATCCATGCTGGCTGTTCCCTATCACCTTACCACCTTCCAAGTGTTTGCAGATGATTTCCTTAATTACTTGCTCCATTATCTTCCCTGGCACAGAAGTTAAACTAACTGGTCTGTAGTTTCCTGGGTGGTTTTTATTTCCCTTTTTATAGATGGGCACTATATTTGCCCTTTTCCAGTCTTCTGGAATCTCTCCCGTCTCCCATGATTTTCCAAAGATAATAGCTAGAGGCTCAGATACCTCCTCTATTAGCTCCTTGAGTATTCTAGTATGCATTTCATCAGGCCCGGATGACTTGCAGGCATCTAACTTTTCTAAGTGATTTTTAACTTGTTCTTTTTTTATTTTATCTGCTAAACCTACCCCCTTCCCATTAGCATTCACTATGTTAGGCATTCCTTCAGACTTCTCGGTGAAGACCGAAACAAAGAAGTCATTAAGCATCTCTGCCATTTCCAAGTTTCCTGTTACTGTTTCTCCCTCTTCACTAAGAAGTGGGCCTACCCTGTCTTTGGTCTTCCTCTTGCTTCTAATGTATTGATAAAAAGTCTTCTTGTTTCCTTTTATTCCTGTAGCTAGTTTGAGCTCATTTTGTGCCTTTGCCTTTCTAATCTTGCCCCTGCATTCCTGTGTTGTTTGCCTATATTCATCCTTTGTAATCTGTCCTAGTTTCCATTTTTTATATGACTCCTTTTTATTTTTTAGATCGTGCAAGATCTCGTGGTTAAGCCAAGGTGGTCTTTTGCCACATTTTCTATCTTTCCTAACCAGTGGAATAGCTTGCTTTTGGGCCCTTAATAGTGTCCCCTTGAAAAACTGCCAACTCTCCTCAGTTGTTTTTCCCCTCAGTCTTGATTCCCATGGGACCTTACCTATCAGCTCTCTGAGCTTACCAAAATCTGCCTTCCTGAAATCCATTGTCTCTATTTTGCTGTTCTCCCTTCTACCCTTCCTTAGAATTGCAAACTCTATGATTTCATGATCACTTTCACCCAGGCTGCCTTCTACTTTCAAATTCTCAACGAGTTCCTCCCTATTTGTTAAAATCAAGTCTAGAACAGCTTCCCCCCTAGTAGCTTTTTCAACCTTCTGAAATAAAAAGTTGTCTCCAATGCAGTCCAAGAATTTGTTGGATAGTCTGTGCCCTGCTGTGTTATTTTCCCAACATATATCCGGATAGTTGAAGTCTCCCATCACCACCAAATCTTGGGCTTTGGATGATTTTGTTAGTTGCTTGAAAAAAGCCTCATCCACCTCTTCCACCTGGTTAGGTGGCCTGTAATAGACTCCTAGCATGACATCTCCCTTGTTTTTTGCCCCTTTTAGCCTAACCCAGAGACTCTCAACACTTCCATCTCCTATGTCCATCTCTACCTCAGTCCAAGTGTGTGCATTTTTAATATATAAGGCAACACCTCCTCCCTTTTTCCCCTGTCTATCCTTCCTGAGCAAGCTGTACCCATCCACACCAACATTCCAATCATGTGTATTATCCCACCAAGTTTCAGTGATGCCAACAATGTCATAGTTGTATTTATTTATTAGCACTTCCAGTTCTTCCTGCTTATTCCCCATACTTCTAGTCCAACCCCCTGCTCAAAGCAGGACCAATCCCCAAAATTCCTAAATGGCCCCCTCAAGGATTGAACTCACAACTCTGGGTTTAGCATGCCAATATTCAAACCACTAAGCTATCCCTCCACTAAGTATACTGCTAGGTATGTCAGAGAATAACAGAGTTCTCACTTTTTGTTTGGGTACAGCAAGTCAGATGCTTTATTTTCTCTCTATCAATTGCGTAGAGGGAGAGAGCTAAACAGGTCTCTCAACAGGTAAACAATTACAGCAAGCATTTATACCTTTTGTTACAGACAATAATGAGCAACAGCTGCATTTTGTTTATACATAGGTCATTCTGATATCTTGTTTTGCTCACTAATGTAGACTCTTAGTCTACATTCCATATTATCTACACATTATCTACACAAGGTCGCAACAACTTCACACAGTTCTTTCCCACTCGCCTCACACATTCCTCGCTTCTACAAATGTCGCGTTATTAGGGTTACAGTTAGCCTAACTCTTGCTAATGAACTGTCATGCATTGCATCCCCTTCCTGTCAGTTTTTTCCTCTGCTTCCACAACCCTCTCTTTTGTACTACTAGTACAACAAACATTTTCAAATCTCTATTTGCATTAAATCTCGGAATTCAGATTCTACATCAGATGCTTCAACCTTAGGGGTTTTGATTGGATGTAATAACAATGCATGATGAGCATGGACATGAAACGTATTACTATTATTACGTCCTTTACAACAACAACAATAACATACTCCTACACTAGCTAACAACAACACAAGCAATAACATTCCATAGCGATAATATGATGGGGTTGTTGTAGTCTTAGTCATATAACACAATACATCATACTTAGTACATAAGGTGGATACTCTATAAGCTGTCTGAAAGGCATACTTTTCAACTTGATATATATTTTGAAGCATGTGAATTTGCCCTTGTACTTCAGAGATTTCAAAGGTTAGATCACTTCCAAAAAGCTACATGGCTTCAGTATTTTTCTTGTCAAGTGAGGTTTGGAAGTTGTGAAGGCAGAAACGGGCATGGAACGTGCATCATACACATGTACCAGAGTAGAGTATGCTTTAAAAATGATAGCGTGAGGAAGGAAAGCTAATGTGTTTATATGTACATACTGTATGTAATAGTTTTGGGGAACAAGGGACATTGAAGAAGTATTTTCCTTCTGCTTCTCCATAGGAAAGGGGACAAAGGAGACAGAATGGCATTCCTCAGTTCCCTTCTAGCTTTGTTTTGTGATATTGGGCTAGACCCTCAGCTGGTGTAAGCTAGCTTTGCTCCAGTGCAGGCAATGAAGCTACATCGATTACAGCAACTGAGGATCTAACTCGTTGGTTCACATCTCCACCACATGCGTCAAGGTGCAGCTCCCTGCTCCTGGGGTGCCCACCTCTGCCTGTAGTTAAAGCAGCAAGGAGCCTATTCTAATTGCTGTAACAGAGCATACACCAGTTGAAGGTCAAGTATAGTGGAGGTCAGCCCTCCCTCTACTCCCCCTTACACTAGTAATGAATGAATCTGGCATTTGTGCTATATAAGCAAATTGGCCTTAGCCAGCAAAAGAATCTGGCCCATTGTCTTTATCCTCTTTTTATACACCAAAAAGAATAACCAGTCCTACAAGAGAAATTCACTACAGTATAATGAGCCATATTCACCTTGGTTTAAGTCCCCTGATATCACAGGAGTCCCATCGGAATAAGCTTGGCCCAGTGATTCTAGAAGAAAATGTAGCAGGAATTCCCATCTTTATCAAAGATTCAAAGAAATCCCCAAAATTCCCAAAAGGTCACAAGACCAAGATTTCCCTGGCTTCCCCAATAAATAAGTCACTGCAATAATAGAAAGAGGAACATGGTTAATAAATTAAACTATGACTATCACAGAAGAAAATATCTCATTGGACCTAACTGGTGTGCAGTAATTGGAGGGCAGTTCACCAGGGGATTGTTTGGGTTCTGCCTTATTTTGGAATTTCAGGGAGAAACACCTACGAGTAGCTTTGTCTGGAGAGGCATTAACTAGAAATACTTTCCATTGCAAGAGTTTTGCCTACTGAGGCATTTATTTCCCCCATACACTATAACCCAGTTTCAAAGTTGTACTTAGCAGAGATATGGGGAGCCTCACAGAACAGATACAAATGCTCCCAAGCTTTGGAGATGTTTGGATATGTAGCTGGGATTTCAGTTCATCCCACTACATAGATGGGGCTTAGCCCCCAAATTCATATCTGGACTTGCACAAAGTTAAGGTGGGGTTGATGCCATGGTTTTGGTCTCCTTCAAAAATATTTTCAATTGTGAAAAAGTTTGTGTTTGATTGCAATGTAATCTGAAGCATGGTCAGAAGGGAGACTAAATAATCAACAAATAATTTACCAATAGTGCAATTTAGTGAGTAAACAAGTTACATGGGGAAATGCACCTTTAATGAGAGATCCAGGAAATGAGATCACACGCCCAAATAATTTGAAACTTTGCCATATGTTTTACCCGTAAACCTGATCAACCACTCCCAGGATTTCCAGTGCATCATCCTCGCTTGTCCATCTCCTCAGCACATGGGTTAGGTTTATTTCTCTTTCACCTACCTCTTTCAGCATTACAGCGCATCACCCAATTAGCAGGAAGCCAATTGTGGGTAGAACCACCCTGCTTCTGAGACCAGGTAACATAGTACAAGACCCAGTCGTTCACCTTCAAGCCGTATCCCACACTCTGATAAGGGTCCAGCCAACAGCAGCCATCAAACCAGTAGGATAGGATTTCTAACATACATAGGCCTGGAGATGCCACAAGATCCAGATAAGTCTGAGGTACGCATAGATAAAATATTACTTTCTGAAAATGACACAGGGTTTGTCTACATAGGGAAATTGACCAAAACAGCTGTTGTGGAATAAGCTATTGCACAATAGCTATTTTATTCTGGACTAATTAATGAAACAGTAATTATTCTGGTCAATTTCAACATGTAGACAAGGCCTCAGGAACAAACAATGAAGGCCTGATCTAAAACCTATCAAAATAAGTAGAAAGACTGCTATTGGACTTCAACAGGCTTTAGATCATGTCCTCAGTTTGTTCCCAGCCCTCCCAACCACCAAGCTTCTTCCTCCATCTCACATTCCAAAATGTTATTATGATGGAGACACAGGATAAGTGAGTCCATGAGAAAGTGCACTGGATCCAAGTGTAACACGGAAACAACAGCAAACATTCAAATCAGTATCAAGTGCTGACCAGGGCATCTAAAAGATAACACTATCCAGAGCTGACCCTAGACCAAATGGTGCCCCAGGCGAGGAACATCTTCGTCACCGCCTCCCTGCTCCATTTGTTCAACTTTTGAATATCCTATGAGATTCTACAAAGGTACAGAACATTCTAGGACAGGGCAGGCAAACTATGGCCAAAGGCAGCACACGAGCTGATTTTCAGTGGCACTCACACTGCACGGGTCCTGGCCACAGGTCTGGGGGGCTCTGCATTTTAATTTAATTTTAAATGAAGCTTCTTAAACATTTTAAAAACCTTATTTACTTTCCATACAACAATAGTTTAGTTATATATTATAGACCTTATAGAAAGAGCCTTTCTAAAAACGTTAAAATGTATTACTGGCACACAAAACCTTACATTAGAGTGAATAAATGAAGACAAAAAGAAATGAAATGAAGACACCACTTCTGAAAGGTTGCCGACCCCTGTTCTAGGAGGTTAGTGAAAAATGAAGCCACATACGGAATACCTGAAACATGTTGCTTCAAACATTCTATTTTCCCTTTTGTCACTAACAACATGAACAGCACCCTGAGCCCAGCACCCCTCAAGCTCAGCACCCAAGACGGTCGCATGGGTCACCTGCCCCTAAATCTGGCCCTGACACTATCCAATGACAATTCCTAAAATTCAGACTTCATACCCTCTTCTTCAACAGTCTAGAGCAGTGTTTCCCAAACTGGCGGCCAGTACGTCCCTCGGCCCACCCCGCTTCCTGCAGTTCCCATTGGCCTAGAGCAGCGAGCCACGGCCAGTGCGAGCCACGATCAGCTGGATCTGCGGACGCAGCAGGTAAACTAACCGGCCCGGCCCACGAGGGGCTTTCCCTACACAAGGGGTGTCCCAAGTTTGGGAAACACTGGTCTAGAGAAATCCACTCCTTACTCCCTCTCACGCCTTTGCTCCGCTCAAGTCTCTGAACTAATTTCTCCCTCTGTATGAATCTCCCATCCTCATCTTTGTGGTTATCCATACAGCCTCTTATGATTACAACCATTTTCTCCTTATGGTACTCCCGTTCTCTCTGTGCAGTGGGTCACCCTTATTGGCCAAAGCTATCCTTAAAATCCACTTCTTTGACAGAGCATTAACAATAATCCCTAAAATACAAAAAATAAAAAAAATCACACATTTTACAAGATTTAGGCTACAGATAACATTTTCTGTAGCATCAACTGGGAAAACCAATCTAAGCAACAACAAAAAAACATTAAATTCCCTCCCCCACTTTACCATTGTAATTTCCCTTGTAGATCTTTTTGCTATCATCATTCCACTATGTTTGGGTATTTTGTTATATTCTTGAGCTATTCAGATTCTAAGCTCTGTTGGGTGGGCACACCAGGGGTTTGCAGGGTGCTCTTACCTATATAAAAACATGCATATTCAGAGTAGCTACCCAGGGGCCTGAGAAACTTTTTAAAGAGCATTTGGATCAAGTTTAACAAGGTATCTTGTTGGTCCTAATTAGGCTGGAGTAGTAGGAGGGCAGATCACCTGTGCACTGTTTGGGCCAAGGCCTCTGTCATAACTATAAAGGGAAGGGTAACAGCCCTCCTGTGTACAATACTATAAAATTCCTCCTGGCCAGAGACTCCAAAATCCTTTCACTTGTAAAGGGTTAAGAAGCTCAGGTAACCTGGCTGACACCTGACCCAAAGGACCAATAAGGGGACAAGATACTTTCAAATCTTGGTAGGGGGAAGGCTTTTGTTTGTGCTCTTTGTTTGGGGGGGAGTTCGCTCTTGGGACTAAGAGGGACCAGACATCAATCCAGGCTCTCCAAATCTTTCTGAACAAGTCTCTCATATTTCAAACTTGTAAGTACACCAAGGCAAGATGTGGTAGGTTTATCTTTGTTTTCTCAGCTTGTAAATGTACCTTTTACTAGGGTGTTTATGTTGTTTGCTGTAACTTTGAACCTAAGGTTAGAGGGGGGTCCTCTGGGCTCTTTAAGTTTGATTACTCTGTAAAGTTATTTTCCATCCTGATTTTACAGAGATGATTTTTACCTTTTTCTTTAATTAAAAGCCTTCTTTTTAAGAACCTGATTGATTTTCCCTGTTTTTTAGATCCAAGGGGGTTGGATCTTGATCCACCAGGGAATTGGTGAAGAGTCTCTCAAGGCTACCCAGGGAAGGGAATCACAACATTGGGAGTGGTGGCAGTGGACCAGATCTAAGCTGGTAGGTAAGCTTAGAAGTTTTCATGCAGGCCCCGGCATCTGTACCCTAAAGTTCAGAGTGGGGAAGGAGCCTTGACAGCCTCATTTTGGGCTCTTGAAGAAACAGAACTAGGAGTGGCTTTGGCTAGAGAGGCAGCCCCTAAAGCATTGTATGTTGCAGGAGTTTTGCCTGGATGGGGATCCATTGCCCAGAGGCTTTTCCCCCTAGTAGAAGGGGTACTGTGGTATCATTGCGTTTTAGGATTTGTGATGCATGCTTTGGCACAGATTAAACATTGCAGCATAGAAGGGTCAAAGACTTGGGATTGCTGTATTTACCCCAAGCCACAGGTGCTGCCACATATAAATAACTGAAAAACTTCCTCATTAGCTTTGTCTGACTCATGTGTCTGTAACTCATGGCAATTTTATGGACGAGAAAGTGGACCCAAAACCTAATACTGTGTTTCAGTTTGAATAGATATGTTGTAAATTTATTTTACAACCACATTGTTATAAGAGAGAACAGTAAAAACAGATCAGAGAGAGTTGTTTAAAATAATGAATGGCTTAGAAAAGACCTGTCTGGAGCTCCTATTTTCCCTTCACCATAATACAAGACCAAGGGGATATCAGATAACATTTAAAGGCAATTGGTCAGCTTCTGATCTCATTTGCATTGATATAAGTCTGGTAATGGTCAAGAAGTCAAGGGAGTTACTTGGGATTTATCTGAGTGTAGCTGTAATCAAAATCTGGCTCCATAGATTTAAAATTTGAAAAAAGGAATTATTTGAATGCAATATATAATTAATCTGTGGAACCCTCTACTGTAGCTTATTACTGAGGCAAAGAACGTCAAAGAGAGGTTAGCCACCCAAGCATATGAAATTAGGCTATCGTCAGATAAAAGGATTTGTTTGCTAGGATGAAAATGGCCAGGGCTATCTATCTGGGCATACCCTCATAGCCATAGGGGCAGAGAGAGATTTCTAGTAGTACAGTATTACACAATTGCATGAGACATGATGTGAGAGATGGAGAGGAAGGTTTGTCTTCCTATGATGAATCATTGGTAATTGGCCACTGTTGCAAACAGGATCTTGATCAGTGGACTATTGCCCTGTTCCATCCTGGCAACTCCCCTATAATTTAGAAAAATAGTAATACAGGGCAATCCTGCTCCCTTTGATTTCAATAGCAAAAATCCCATTGACCATCGCAGGAGCTGGATTGAGCCTATAGTGGTAGGTATTTTGAAGTAAAATATAAACTGGAGAGATAGGAAACACCTGGTGTTTGTTTTATTTCTAGCTTATTATTAGAGTAAATATTTGGGGAGATGAGCACTTTAAAAAACCCTTTCAATTAACTGTTCTGTGGTATATCACTTGTTTATGTTAAATCATTTGGGATGCAAAGTTCAGCAGAAAATTCTGACTGCAAATTTGACAATGACCTCTTGTAAAGAAGGTAGGGCACGTTTCTCTCCTGGTTATTATGATAAGTTGTCTTCAGATTAGTGGAGGAGCATGCTCCAGTTTGTTAGTGTTTTGGTTTTCATATGCCGCTGCATAGTTTCAGAATTCAGATGAATTAAAAGAATAGACAGAAATTCACCGTTATGGAATATTCCAATAGAACTGAACGGAGAAGGAGAAACTCTGGAACACTCTGCAGAATTTAATTGAAGAATATTTCCCTGCTATAGAATTCTATGGTATGAGAAGCCTATAGAAAGGCTCTTCCACATAAAAGAGCATGCACTGCTGCTCCATAGATAAGGCTGAAGCTACCTTCCCAATCAAAGGCTGATTTTTAACAGGTCCTCCTTGTTACAACCTCCACAAAAAATATCTGACCCCCTGGAATTTCAGTTGCCACCTCACATCCTAAGGAAGTTGGTAACACTCAGAAAGGAGATGAGAAGGGTTCGAAAATATCCCTTTTGTTCACATTTGCAAAACTTTCCTCCCTTTTGGGGCTCATGATGGGTTGCATCCTCCACTGTGGTGCAGCTGCTGTGTGTCAGTGTAATGTGGTCTGACTGAACCAGCCAATTTGCAAATGCCTCAGTGTAAAGGTGACCTAGAGCTGATGTAGCATGGAAAAGAGGGAGTGGCCAAGACATCCTTATATTATATGGATCCTCAGCTGTAGTTTTGGCTCCCTGTGCCCACTGCAAACTGGCATAAATTACAGCAGTCTTTAGACAGGCTTAATGCAGTGCAGGGGGACCATATCTGGATGTTGCAGTGCCAGGGAGCTTATAAGATTTTTCATGATGTAGGAATTTGATTGGTTTACAGGGAGTGGGGAGAAAGAGCTGAATTAATGGCTGACTTTTCACCTTTGGAGACTGTCTGGCTTAGACAGTAACTGAACATTTGACAATGACATTCTAGCCTGGGATTTTCAAAGAAGCCCTTAGGAGTTAGGGACCTAACGCCACATGAAATTCAGTGGGAGTTGGGCACTAATGACCTTCAGCTATTTTCTTTTTATGGATCTGTCTACGCAGCAGCTTGAGGGTGCTTCCCAGTGTGGGTGGGCAGACCTGCGCTAGCTCTACTGGAGGGAGCACACTACAGACAGCAGCGTGGCCATGGCAGCAGTGGCAGTGGCTTGGGCTAGCTGCCTGCCCCAGGGTAGGTATTCAGCCGGCTAGTCCAAGTTGCTCTGGCTACACTGCTACGCTTGCTGCGCTAGCTCAAGCAGAGATCGCGCATGTATGGCTCCTCCATTGGGAAGCACCCTCCCAGCTGCTGTGTGGATGTAGCCTATGACACATAGATGCCCCCCTCACTGCAGTATCTCTGCACTTCACAACTTTGATGGATTTATCCTCACAACGTCCTTGTGAAGTAGGGCAGTGCTACCATACCCATTTTACAGTTCTGATGGCCTGTCTGAGCACAGGCCCAGGACAGCCACGAGTGATTCACTGTTCCCATAGACTGCTGTGGGAGCACTCTCACCCATGCAGGGAGTCAAGTCAGACGGGGGGGGAGGCGCTATCCCCATATAAATGTAAAGTGTCGTTAGCAACCTGATGGAAATAATCTTCCCCTCATATTTCCGTAGTGAAAGTGGAGTTCAGCCTGGTGCAGAGTGGCAGCACATGACCCTCTGCTCAGTATGAACGATTTAGTAGTTGTAGCACTGTGGTAGCACCTAGAGGACCCAGTTAAGGTGAGGACCCAATATGCTAGGTGCTGTAAGAACACATTACAGTTCTGTCCTTCCCCTGAATGATCTAATAAACAATGCAGACAAAGGCTTGGTCCATTTATTCCCTTCCTTTCCAGCTGTAATGCACAGGCCTCTCACCCCTGTGTGAGAGACAAATGTCTTTATGTTGGGGTACTTTACCTGCAATGTAATTTTCCAGACTGTAGCAGCCAACAGACTGGATTAAGGTCAAATAATTATGAAGCAATGCTCTCTGCTACCACCTACTGGATAAATTGCAAAACTGACATTGATTTCAACAGGACCAGGCTTAGGCCCAAGGTCCAGAACTAAAGTCTAATGAAATATAACTAACTCAAAAATGAAGTAAACAGAGGGCATTAATGGAAGAATAAATTAGCCTAAAATATCCACCTTATTCTCAAACTAACATTTACTTGTTTCCTTTGATGTTTATGAATCTTTTATTGTAAGGCTTTGTTCATTAAGGCTTTGTGATAAGTACATCTTCCATTTGAAATATCTCACATTAACACTTCCACAGTTTGCATCCTTACTAGAGCTGGCTGAAATTTTTTATTCATATCCTTTTTTAAATGAAAAATGGCCTTTTTTCAAAACCAAAAACTTTCATGAATTTTGTGTATTCATCCTCCGCTGTTAGGAAAACACAGGTGCCATAAACAAAAAGTGCAGGAGCCCACATTGCTGAAGAGGCAAGAAAGAGAAAATACATATATTTTGGGATTCATCCTCCCCTTTGCAAGGAAAATGCTGTTCAGAGTAACAATTCTTAGACTTACTTCACAGTATGAAGGGAAGTAACTGGGCAGGAGGGTGAGGCTTAAGATAAAGAGCTATGCACAAACACACACTTCCATCATGCAGTGATTTAGTGCCAGTCACAGATCTGGGGCTGGCTCTTAGTTTATTTTTCCATCTTTAGCTTGCTGGCAATCAGGAGGGCAAGAGACACAGGTCTCTGTGCAAGGAAGGTGATGGCTGAGGAGCCAAAAACCTAGAGTGGTGCCCTAGAGGGATGTGACCAGGGAAGGGGAATACAAGTGCATATGCCCTGAACTGTGACAGAGGGCCCTAAGAAACTCCTCCACTCTCACTTCAAAAGCCTGAGGGAAAGATGGGCTTTGCAGCACGTGTGTGTGTGTGTGTGTGTGTGTATATATACACACACACACACACACACACACACACACACACACACACACACACACACACACACACACACACACACACACACACACACACATCTCCGTTCTTTACCTGAAGGCTCATTAATCACTGAGCTCTGCCCTGAGTGAGATCCTTCCTCCTGCTCGAGAGCCGAATCCCAAACACAGCTAATGTCATGGTAGCATCTGATTGGAATCAATGCAAGTTCAATGGCAGCAAGATTGAAGCCTTGGTCAGCAAGGCTGTACATGACATAGAATTTGTTATGTTATGTCTGATGAAACAGCTTAACTATTTGCGCTGGAACATAGTTCCTTACACAGCTTCTTAAGCACTCCTTAAACTTGTGTGGAATCAGCTCTTTTATCACAGAAACACTTTGGGCTGAGCATTTTGTGCCAGCTAATGGCTGGTGTTGCCTCACTCCCACAGCCAGTCAGGAAATACCTTCCATGCTGGTCATTATTGTTTTACTCCTGGGGGCATTCTGTGCCAAAAAAATAAAAATTCGAGGCACACAGTTTTAAAATTCTGAAAAAATCTACAAATTTTATTTGTCAATAAATAAATGCAGCAGCTCCAGCATGGCAGTGCACAAAGGTGGGAGATCACCCTGCAGCCTCCCCACATCCCATCCCGGGGACATGGACTCAGGGGTGAGGCTGCACCTGACGCTGGCACAGCACAAGGCCTAGGTCTGCCCCAGAATAACCGTGGGACCCTGAACCTCTGTGCCAGGTGCAGCAGGTGTGGGGCAGGAAGAATTAACCAGGCAGGATTCAAGTGTGGAGGGATGCAGGTGTGAGGTGAGAGGATTCTGTATGGGACAATCAGGGTGCTGGCAGCTCAGTGGGGGGTCTAGGTGGGGGGATCTGGATGCAGAGAGGCTAATTGGGGGGAGGGGTTCCAGGTGTAGAGGCAATGGGACTGTGCAGAGGCTTCCAGTTGAAAGTGGTTGGGGTTCAGTGGAGAGGTTTGGGTGCTGAGGGAGTGGGGCTTTGTGGGGTGGGGGTCTGGGTGAAGCTAATTGGGGATCAGTGGTATGGGGGTCTGGATGTGGGGGCTCAGGGTAGTGCAGGGGTGTGGACATCATCAGAGTGAGGGTTTAAGTGCAGAGTGGTCAGTGGGGGGTGCTGTTTGTGCAGGGGTGGAAGTCTGGAGGCAGGGGGTCTGGGTGCAGGGGGCTCCAGATACAGGGGATGAGGTTCAATGGGATGGGGCTCAGGTATGGAGGGCTAGGGGGGTTCTGAGGCTACGGGGTGAGGCTTGTGGGGGTGTCTGGGTATAGGAGGTTTGGATGCATGTGGGTTGGGTGGATTGGGGAGCAGCTCCCCATACAGTGACCCCTCCCTCCCGCAGCTGAACAGCAATGGGGACAGGAAGCAGGGGAGGATGCTGAGCTTCCTGCAGCTGGGCGAGGTTTCTAGGGGTGGGTCTGACACAGCCTCAACCACTCCTTGCAAGGGAAGAAGTCGTCCCATCCTCTACTGCCTCCAGTCCAGCCAGGGTTAGCAACTAATCCCAGCTCAAGGTAGGAGCCAATAGCTGGGGTGTCCCCAGCCCTGTGGTGATTTACCTCTCCGCCGATTGCTTCAGGTGCCTGAAACCAGGGCCGGCTTTAGGCCGATTCCGCCAGTTCCCCAGAATCTGGCCCCACGCCTAAGAGGGCCCCGCTCCCCCGGCCGGAGCGCCGGCCCGAGCCCTGCGGCCCCACTCCCTGGTCAGAGTGCCAGCCGGAGCCCAGCAACCTCGTAGCCCTGCAACCCCGGCCGGAGTGCGACAATCCGAAGTGCCGCTGAAGACTAGGAGCGCCGCCCAGTGAGAACAAGCCCCACGAATCAGGCCCCGCACTTGCTAAAGCCGGCCCTGCCTGAAACTAAGTACCTGCACAGCTAGAGAATGGTGCGTGACTGCTCTTGCAGCTTCCCTTTGCTTCCCTGTCAGAAAGTCATTTTTCTGCAGGGAAGCAAAGAAATATGCAGGGGCCATGAATTCTGCACACACGCACTGGTGCAGAATCCCCTTAGGAGTATTGCTTTAACCGATCCATGGTGACCAGCCACCATAGTTTAGTTCAATGGATTTCATTATCAACCACCTTAGCTGGGTTGCTTAGTTCTCAACTGAGGGCTGACAATAGGGTGACCAGATGTCCAATTTTCAACCAGAACACCCGGTTGAAAAGGGATCTTGGTGACTACACTCAGCACCACTGACCAGGCCATTGACTGTCTGGTTGGTAGTGCCACGCAGCGGGGCTGGCAGGCTCCCTGTTATCCTCCACACCATGCGGCTCCTGGGAAGCAGCCAGTATATCCCCCCCTCCAGCTCCTATGCGTAGGGGCAGTCCCGGGGCTCTGCACTCTGCCCCCGCCCCAAGTGCCATCCCCGCAGCTCTCATTGGCCAGGAACCAGGAAAGGCCAGCCTGGAGCACCCTCCCAAACCCCTCATCCCCAGCCCTACCCCAGAGCCCTCACCCCCACACACACACTCCCCTTCCCCCCCCAACCCTCTGCCCCATCCCTGATCCCTCTCCCGCACTCTAAACTCCAAGAATGGTAGGAGGGAGAAACAGCAACATAAAGACAATGGATTCGAAGAAGGCCGACTTTAGCAAACTCAAGGAGTTGGTAGGTAAGATCCCATGGGAAGCAAGTCTAAGGGGAAAAGCAATTAAAGACAGTTGGCAATTTTTCAAAGAGACATTATTAAGGGCACAAGAGCAAACTATTCCCACTGCATAGGAAAGATAGGAAGTATGGCAAGAGACCACCCTGGCTTAACCATGAAATCTTCAGTGATCTAAAAATAAAAAGAGTCCTACAAAAAGTGGAAACTAGGTCAAATTACAAAGGATGAATATAAACAAACAACGCAAGTATGTAGGGACAAAATTAGAAAGGCCAAGGCATAAAATGAGATCAAACTATCTAGAGACACAAAGGGTAATAAGAAAACATTCTACAAATACATTAGAAGCAAGAGGAAGACCAAGGACATGGTAGACCCAATACTCAATGAGGGAAGAAACATAATAACAGAACATGTGGAAATGGCAGAGGTGCTTAATGACTTCTTTGTTCGGTTTTCACCAAGAAGGTTGGTGGTGACTGGAGGTCCAACGTAGTGAATACCAGTGAAAATGAAATAGGATCAGAAGAGGCTAAAATAGGGAAAGAACAAGTTAAAATTTACTTAGACTAATTAGATGTCTTCAAATCACCAGGAGCTGATTAAATGCATCCTAGAATACTCAAGGAGCTGACTGAGGAGATAGCTGAGCCATTAGCGATTATCTTTGAGAAGTCATGGAAGATGGGAGAGATTCCAGAAGACTGGCACTATATTTGCCTTTTTCCAATCTATAAAAAGGAAAATAAAGACAACCCGGGGAATTACAGACCAGTCAGCTTAACTTCTGTACCCAGAGAGATAATGGAGCAAATAATTAAGCAATCAATTTGCAAACATCTAGAAGATAATAAGGTGATAAGTAACAGTCAGCATGGATTTGTCAAAAACAAATCATGTCAAACCAACCTGATAGCATTCTTTGACAGGATAACAAGCCTTGTGGATAGGGGGGAAGCAATAGACATGGTATATCTTGACTTTAGTAAAAGCTTTTGATACTGTCTGACATGACATTGTCATAAAGAAACTAGGGGAATGCATCCTAGATGGAGTTACTATAAGGTTGGTGCAAAACTGTTTGGAAAACTGTTCCCAAAGAGCAGTTATCAGTGGTTCAGTGTCATGCTGGAAGGACATAATGAGTGGGGTCCCACAGGGATCAGTTCTGGGGCCGGTTCTGTTCAATATCTTCATCAATGATTTAGATACTGGCATACAGAATACACTTATAAAGTTTGCAGATGATACCAAGCTGGAAGGGGTTGCGAGTGCTTTGGAGGATAGGATTAAAATTCAAAATGATCTGGACAAACTGGAGAAATGATCTGAAGTAAATAGGATGAAATTCAATAAGGACAAATGCAAAGTACTCCTTGTAGGAAGGAACAATCAGTTGCACACATACAAAATGGGAAATGACTGCCTAGGAAGGAGTATTGCGGAAAGGGATCTGGGGGTCATAGTGGATCACAAGATAAATATGAGTCAACAGTGTAAGGCTGTTGCCAAAAAAGCAAACGTCATTCTGGGATCTATTAGCAGAAGTGTTATAAGCAAGACATGAGAAGTAATTCTTCCGCTCTACTCTGTGCTGATTAGGCCTCAAATGGAGTATTGTGTCCAGTTCTGGGTGCCACATTTCAGGAAGGATGTGGACAAATTGGAGAGAGTCCAGAGAAGAGCGACAAAAATGATTAAAGGTCTAGAAAACATGACCTATGAGGGAAGATTGAAAAAAATTGGGTTTGTTTAGCCTGGAGAAGAGAAGACCAAGAGGGGACATAACAGTTTTCAAGTACATAAAAGGTTGTTACAAGGAGGAGGGAGAAAAATTGTTTTTCTTAACCTCTGAGGATAGGACAAGAAGCAATGGGCTTAAATTGCAGCAAGGGAGGTTTAGGTTGGACATTAGTGTATCGCTTCCTGGCTCTTTGAGCTGTGGTCAAGTGAAAAATTCCTTGCCCAGTCAAGCACATGTATTTCCAGCAAATAACCTTGAGCAATACTGTCCTTTCGAAATGAACTCCCTGTTATTGAATATGAATAGGCAGCAATACAAAATAAAAGAGCAGCAGTTGTTTGTTTGGAATGCTTGTGATTTTGCCTCCTACAGTTACAAACACTAAAAACAAACACAACAATGAAGGTCTAGTATCAGTGTGAGAGACAAGGTGGGTGAGAAGGAAGGCTCTGGGTCGCTCATAAGCTTGTCTCTTTCACCAGCAGAAGTTAGTCCAATAAAAGATATTACCTCAACACCCCCCCCCGCTTGTCTCTCTAATATCATGAGACCAACACAGCTACACCACCACTGCAAACATAATACCCGTGTACCCATTCTTTCTATGGGTATGTAAGTGGCCAGGGCCACCCAGAGGATTCAGGGGGCCTGGGGTCTTCGGTGGCAGGGGGCCCCCGCTGCCGAAGACCCGGCACTTCGGCGGCGGGTCCCAGAGCAGAAGGACCCACTGCCGCCGAAGACCCGGAGCAGAAGAAGTTCCGGGGGCCCGGGCCCCGTGAGAGTTTTCCAGGGGCCCCGGAGCGAGTGAAGAACCCCGCTCCAGGGGCCCCGAAAAGCTCTCGTAGGGGCCCCACAGGGGCCCGGGGCAAATTGTCCCACTTGCCCCCCCCCCGGCGGCCCTGTAAGTGGCATCTGGACATTTCCTGTCCTAGCAGTTCAGTCACATCACCACAAAAGGAATCCGAGATCTCATACCATTCAGCTGACTGGTCAGTTAGTGTGTAAAAGCTGGTGGAATGACTTAGCCACACACACACACACCAGTTGCAATCAGCAACTAAGAAAATGACTAAAAAAACCCCAAGAAAATGATGCACAAAGTAAAACTACCATAGATAATACATGGGGGAAAAGAAAGAGGAAATTCCCCGGGTTGGGGCTTTTATTCTATAATTAATGCCATCTCCCTTTCCCCCACAGCTTGCCAAATGGCTAATATTATATTCCTTTCCCATAGCACCGGTGGAAGAGTTTGGAGAGGATGAAATGAGATGAATCCTTGTTTCTCAGAGATCAAGTTCTCCTGCATCCTGTCCCGGTGGACACGGATTCTCACAACACATTTTTTTGGTGGTCTCAGTGTGTGGCCACTACCTCTTGCTGGTGGCCACTCTGACAAACCCGTCTCTCTGTCCTTGGCTCCCACGGCCAGTCAGCGAGAGCCCGCCCCGAGGAAGGTGTGTCAGGAACTCACCAGCTGCCTGCGGAGTCCCAGGCTCCCCGTGCCTCAGCCAGGTGGGAGTGGGGGAGCTGCCCAGAGGAGCGCCCCAGTGACCGAACATCCACAGCCACTTCCACCACCAAGAGTCACCTCTGGCAGCGCACCAGTCGGCCCCACATGTCTCCAGAGGTGCTGCCTGGAGCCCCCGAGGAGGCTGCATGGTGCAGGGCGCAGATCCCTGCTGGCGGTGCCAGCACAGACACCAAGGCAGCGCATCTCACTGCCCCTAGTAACAGCTGTTCGGGAGCAACTGCTGGGCGCTGCAGGGAGAAGCTGCTGCTTTACTCCCCCCACCCCCATCTCTGCTCATGCTTTGGAGGCTGTTGTGGCCTTAAAAAAATCCACTGGGGGCCGCGTTTGAGAAACGCTGGCTTACATCACCTTGAAGTCTAGTTTGGTAGCACTGTCACCGAGCACTTAGCTTCCCAAATGCACTGAAATTGAGACATGGTTTTAGGAGCCGATTTTCAGAAAGTTGAGGCCCAAGTCTGTGCACACATGCAATTGTGGGCCTACTTTGTGTGCACTATTATCGCCATTGCATGTACAAACTGGGTTCTTCATGCATGTATGAGTAATGCATGTAATTGTAGTGACCACATCCATATATCATGTACACAACTGCATGTGCATTACCCAGGTTTCAGTTTTTGGAAACTTTGGTCCTTCGTGTTTGTGAGCTTGTTAATTGCTCAGGCCCTTTGCCACCAAAGATCCTAGACTAAGACTAATTTTATGAGGCTGTGCAAGTATATAGAGACATATGTGAATTCTTCATCATTCCAGCTGTCACAGCTTTGTAGCCCTGCGAAACATGCTAGATTTCTCTATGAGGCAGTGTTTTCAATGAACATGCAGTAGTCCAAACACGTACTTACTCAAGTATGCATATATTTAAATTAAACCTAATTAACCTTGTGCATGTGTCACCAACCCAGTCAGAAGAGGCAAGATTCCTTAGCCATTTTTTTTCAAACTTCTAACGAGCACCTTCCTGTCTAAAGGAAGGAGTTGGGGCTCTGACTAGAACAGAGCATACCTGCTTCCCAGGTAAGGATTCTAACTTGCACTGTAGTCCATTCTCTCAATGGTGAACCAGGGCTGTTGATCAGTGGATAGCCACATGGTAACAGCCTAGATTTCAGTGATGGAATCCCTGGAATGAAATACCCCATGCCTGAGGAACGAGAGAGGCAGGCTGTCTTTACTCACTTGACAAAAGAGCCTGTCACAGTTAAACAAAGCTGGTGGCTCTTTGGCTGTCACACAAAAGGGTCGGGTTTATTGGATGGTCTCCAGGATAGAGCTCATGTGTCCCCCCCCAGAACAATCAAACAGAACTGGTATAAAAGAGCACTTCATCTCCTCCTCGTCCGCTAGCTCCTTGAAAGCCCATCCTTGGGGTCAGAGCAGTGACCTGCCAGCTCCACGGCTATTTTGCACACTACAAAGGTGTGTTGTTTAAATACCCTACTGGGACTCTGAAGTTAGACAGGAAGGGCACTTTTCCTTCACTGGGCATCTCGCACCAACTTTAATACCCCAGATATAGAAAGGGATCACATTTTCTGTACACTAAATCATCTTGGCCACTAGTGAGGCTGAAGGGGAGGAGGCCAACCTCCATTCAAAGATCATTCTCAGGACCAGAGATGGGCTCATTCTCTCTCCACCTCAGATTGTTGGTTGAAAAAGGCTCCTAAAATTGCTTTGGTTTCTGCCAGAGCAGCTTGACTCTCCTGCTGTCAGTTCACACTCATGAGACAGATTGAAAGGAATCACTGTCCCCAACAGGACAAGAAATTCTGGCTTGGCCAGTTAAAGGTGGAGGAAACAGTGACGTAGGAGTGGCAGAACAGGAAACAAATATAGCACTGACTGGAGGGACAAAACCCAGGTCAGCGCAGACAAAGCAGGCTAGCATCAGGGAAAATTTCTCCTTCCTGTGGCTACGCTGCATTGGTTCCAAGTTCAGAACTTCCTTTGAAGTTAGATATGCAATGTAGTTGTAGCCGTGTTGGTCCCAGAATATTAGAAGGTGAGGTAATATCTTTTATTGGACCAACTCCTGTTGGTGAGAGAGACAAGCTTTCAAGCTTACACAGAGCTCTTCTTCAGATCTGGGAATGTCACAGCTAAATACAAGGTGGAAAAGATTGTTCAGGATAATGTATTTCAAAGGACCATTCAAAGTGACGTGGCCCATTAATACATCTCCATTCATAGACGAGAAAGGGAAGGTGAGAAAGGGCAGCTGGAGGGCAGGAATGGTTAATGGGTTATAGATTGTTGTAATAATCCATAAATCCCAGTGTCCCTATTTAATCGATGATTTTTAGTGTCTGGCAAAATCATCATCTTAAGCTCCCAGTATTGTCTTTTGAAGATGTTGTGCAGGTTGCCTTTGAGGATGAACACTGAGAGGTCAGATATAGAGTGATCTCTTTGTGAAAAGTGTTTGCCCATGGGTGATACGGCATTTGTCTTTTATCATTGTTCTGTGTGAGTTCATTTGAGAGAATAGTGATTGTCTGGTTTCACCCACATAGTTGTTATTGGGACATTTAGTGCAGTGGATGAGGTACACCACGTGTAGGACCCATGGATCTTGAAAGGTGCCTTGTGGAGGGTTTTGATCATTGATGTAGTGTAGATATTTCTACAGGTTTTGAATCTGTTCTTCTAGCAGAGTCTGGTGGGAGCTTGCATCTGATGATGAGCTTGGAGAGGTTGGGGGGTTATTTGAAGGCCAGATGAGGGAGCTCAGGAAGATTTCTTTCAGGATTGTGTTCCATCGAGTTTGGATTGGAATTGTTTAATTACACCTAGTATGGGTTCCATTGTGGGGTGGCAGATGACAAATAGGAGTGTGCAGTTGGATGGGGTTTTATTTCTGGATTGAAGCAGGTTCTCTCGTGGTATTTGGGTGGCGTGTTCCATGATGCAATCTACTTCTCTGGTGGGGTATCCTTGTTTGATGAAGACGGATTTAAGTGTGTTAAGGTATATATCCAGGACTTCGTTCTACCGTATTCTGTGGTATCTGAGTGCATGGCTATAGATAACAGACTCTTTGGTGGGCTTACTTGATCTGTCAAGGTAGCGTGTGGTGATTCATAAGTTTCTTGTATATAGTTGTCTGTAGGAATGGATTGTTGAAGTTGATCATGGTGTCCAGGAAGTTGGCATCTACTTCCTGAGCAAATTCAAGAAACAAATAATCATCCCCAGAGGTCTCACCACCTATAACCCTCTGACCACTACATACAACTCCATATATGCTGAGCAACTCTGCAGAAGGACTGAAGAAAAACTGAGGAACCACTGGGCTTCACATAATTCACAAAGGACCACCTCAAACACCTCATCACATGCTTCCTTACTCTGGAAGAATCAGGAAATGCAAGAAACCCAAAACAACTATCAAAAAACTTGATCACAGCCATTCAACACAAAAACAAAAAGCAGAACCAACTACAACAACTCCACAACTTACAGAATACCTCTTCTGGGAGAAACCATGGCACCAGGACCCACCACATGGACAGTACATAACATTCCAACATCATCAAGACTATCCCTAACTGGAACTGAATTAGCTATACTCTTCTAGGGATTGAATTTCTGCCCCCACCACAGAACCTGATACCATACTAATACATGGAGAACTAAAAGAATTCTGCCACCAACTCCGCCTCAAAAAATTCTTTCACAACAATGATGAAACTACCCACAATAACCAGCTCCCCCCAGCAGAACTATCTGAGTGGACACCCCACTGCAGATGAAACCCACTCATGATTATTACATTGATTGCTTCAGGAAAAAAATTGACTGTGAAATCCTTAACAAACATCACATCCACCACAATCCCTCTACCACCGAGAGGACAGCTATACAGTCCCTGAAATTAACCACCAGATAGTGATCAACCACCATCCATCAATAAAACTCTGTCTAGAACACTCCCATGCTTCCTTTGACTTCCTGGACACCACAATCATCTTCAACAATGGAACCCTACAGACAACAATCCACTTATTACCACATCCATAGGCGCGGATTCCATGGATGCTCCAGGGCTGGAGCACCCACAGAAAAAAAAAAATCTGTAGCCAGCTCCTTCCTTCTCCCCCAGCACCTCTCGTCCGCTGGCAGCCCCTCCAATTAACTCCTCTCTCTCCCTCCCAGTGCCTCCTGCCTGCTGCGATCAGCAGGAGGCTCTGAGGAGGAGGAGCGAGGATGGGGAGTGCTTGGAGGAGGGGCCGGAACTGGGTAGGAACAGGTGGGGCAGAGCAGGGATGGGAAGAGGAAAGGTGGGGGTGGGAGCTTGGGGGAAAGGGTGGGGTGGCAGCAAGGTGGGGGACCATATCTACCTGTCAGACTCAGTAGCCACCCACACACAACAGACACCTTCAAAAGAGGAGCCTGGGAGCTCAAGTTGATAACTTTGCTAGATACTAAAAGTCATGGGCTGAATAGGGACACTCATAGGTGCAGACTCCATGGGTGCTCCAGTGCTAGAGCACCCACAGGGAAAAATTAGTGGGTACTCTGCACCCACCAGCAGTCAAGCTCCCCACTCCTCGCCTCCTTCTCCCCCCTCCCCACGAGTGCGCCGCTTCCCACCGCCCTGCCACCTAACAGCTGTTTGGCGGCACTTAGGACTTTCCAGGAGGGGGGGGGAGCGGGGACGCAGCAAACTTGGGGGAGGAGGCAGAGAAAAGGCGTGGCAGGGTCGGGGACTTGGGGGAAGGGAATGGAATGAGGGTGGGAAGGGGGCGGGGACTTTGGGGAAGGAGTGGAATGGGAGCAGGGTGAGGCTGGTGCAGGGGGAGGGGAGGGGTCAAGCAGCCATGGGAAATAGGGGAAGTCGGCGACTATGGGGACACTAGATTTATGGTTTATTACAACAATCTATAACCCACTAACCCTCCTCCCTCCCACCAGCTGCCTTATTCCCCACCTCCTCTTCCTTTCCCCTCTATGACTGGAGAGGTGTTAACAGTTCACTTCACCTTGAATAGTCCCTTGAAATATGTGTTAACTACTTATGCTTAACAATCTGTTCCACCTTTAGCTGTGACAGTCTGAGTACATTTCCCAGACCTGAAAAAGAGCTCTGTGTAAGCTCAGCAGCTTCTCTCTCTCGCCAACAGAAGTTGGTCAAATAAAATATATTACCTCACACACCTTGTCTCGCTGAATTTCATGAATATGGCTAGTGCGGAATATGAAACAGAGGCCCAGATCCTGCTTCCTGCTACAGCTCCTTTGCAGTATTTTAGAAAACTAGCCTGCTGATTATTTCCAAACCTTGGGGGAAATCACAGGAGGTATAGACTGGTTCAGTTCTACTCCCTCCCCAATGACAAGGATGTGGCTGGGGGGAGAAGATCTATGCTGGAAGACTGCTGCACTCTGACTAATCTCCAGGTGGCAAAATGGCCCCTTGTGGGCTGGTACTGGTTGTCATAACTTAGAAGAACCCCGAAGCTGTTCTAAGTTGTACCAGCAACTAAAACAGTCCTAAGAGGTGGGGTGCTCAGAGCTCACTAAGCTTAGCTCATCTGAACCCAAGGTTCAAGGCCACAGAGTGCACATAAGACCTCTGAAGTGCAGACTGGAGAGAAGAATTCTGTCACTACCTTTCAGGAAGCTGGGACTGCCTGAGAAAGGATGAGGCTCTTCTCAATCTGAAAAACATTTATCCATGCACAGACCTCCCATTGTGATCTCCTCTCCCCACATAACATTTAATAAACTCATAGTTCAGACAGAAATTTTGACCTGGATTCTGAGTCTAATTTTATCTTAAAATTAGCAGGATAATAGACGCAATATTTTCTAAAACAACAAGGCACACTGAGTTGGGTTTAAAGTCAACACCATGGCCTTATCCAGGAAGTTTCCTGCTTTGGTTGGCTTGTGTTACAAGTTTTGCATTGTTTTATTGTCTTTTTTAATTCTCCCCCATTCCTCTTTCTATAGCAGTTATGACTAACACAATAAACCATTTTCTTCTTACTTCAGATAAACAACAAAAATTAAAATTCCCACTAACCCAGAAAAATCTAGACTTAAGTCTGCAACTTTGTCTTTAAACCACTCTCCATTGTGCATAGGATATTTCATGGACTGCCCGACAATGATTTGGCCTCTCATAGGGGTGGTGTGTCAGATCAGCCACCATTTAGAGACCACTGCAACATACCACAGAGGCACTGCAGAGTGAAGTACTGAGTTGTAGCACAAGCTCAGTGGACCGATTTGCAGAAAATCACACTCTTTACATGTCCTTTACTTATTTTTTTATGAAATTGTTTACACAGGAAACCTCAGCCCATATACAGTTTCTGGTTTTCAAGGAGCTCCGGTTTTATGTTCCGTTTTCTAATCATGTTGACAAAGGCAGAAAGAGATCAGACAGTGAGTCAGTGGCTCAGCTGGGATTAGAAACTAGTATTCTTCTGGCTCCCAGTGCTTTACTCTAAACTACTGGACCACCCTGTCGTTCCTTTGTGGTCCAACTTCCTTTGTTTGTTTTTCATGTGTTTAAGAAAAGAATTAAGTGAAATCTAGGAACTCTATGTTGATAGCTCCTTCATGTCGGAGATATCCGTGAACCTATAATGATTCAGATCTATGTAACTATTTTCTGCTAGGTATTTATACTACACTTAGCACCATGGTAGCTGATGAGCTATGGATATCTCATACATGATTGTATTTTCTTCTGTCTTTCAAACCAGATCTGATATTGCGCCAGCAAAAATGCACACACAAATATTTGTTGACACCATTTTGTGAGCACCTGCACTTGCATGCTTAAATCATAGGAGTTGGATACCCAAATGCATGTCGTCTTTTATTAAACAATCTGTGCACTGCTTCTTGCATAGAATTGTGAGGGAGAACAAAATTAAAAACATGCTAGTCCCATGGTCATCAGCATTACACATTTATATGCCAGAAAGGTGCCGGCAGGCAGTGAGCCCCAACAAGTCAAGTGCAAGGCCTCAGTTGTTAACTTCAAAGTGAAAAATGGCTGGGGCCCAAAATATCTAAAAGACCATGTAAAGCGGTAGGGTGAGGACCATAGTTAATAACTCAGCTCCACGTGCACAATGGCACTGTCCACCCAAGAGTAATGCTAGTGATAGAACCTTTGCAGGATCTGGTCCCAGACTGTGGAACAAACTCCCACAAGAACTAAGATCCATCATAAACCTCCCCACCTTCTACTCTAAGTGCAAGTTGCACTTCTTGGAACTGCCTTCTGTAACATATGTACACACCCCTTTAGGTTTTTTTAATTAAAAACAAAAACCTTCTCTGCCAGAACACTACATTGAACACAGAATTTTCATGCTGTGGAGAACGACTATGAATCACACATGACAAATGGTAATAATATTGCTTATGTACTCACTACTGGCGGATGTTCAGGTTTTCCCTGATGAGCGTGATATGAGAACATGAACAGAACAGCCAAAATGCACACAGGAACATACAGCAAGCCAGCATTCCCACTACCAGTTTACACATAGGAGCGCATGGCAAACCAGCAGTCAGCACAAGCAACATTTGTCTATGCAGGAGCTACTTTCCTGTGTGTTCTTAGGTGAATTTTTGCTAGAGGAGCATGCAGGAAACAGGCCCAAACATAGCCTGGACTACAAGCTTAGGTCAGTGCCATCTCTTCCCTCCCACCCCATCCCAACTTCAGTCAGATCTGTAGGGGGAAGAGGCTTGGTGACCTCGACTCCTCTGGCTTTCCCTCCCCAGCTCTTTGAGGGGTAGAGTAGGGACAAAACATGCAGGTCACTCAGAGCCTCTGCTCCCCTCCCCATCCACATGTTCTTCTTTACTCTCCATATTTTCTCCTTTCTCTTTCTTTGCCCCCAGGTCATGTTTCATCGTAGAGGGAATTTGCATTGCCAAGGGGGTTGCCATTCTTGGAGTATCAAGTCTCAGGAGGTGCTAAATCCAGCAGGTGGTTCAGTAATGCCAGTTGTGCATTATAACAGACTTCAGCTTTTCCTTAGACAGAAGAAATGCACTGACTGAAGACATCTTCTTTATCACCTCAGGGTGGTCAGTGCTGAGAGCATTGTAATTACCTTTTAACAGAAATTAAAGATACCAAAATAGAGGCTCAACTTAAATGTATACCCCAAATTAAAAAAACATAGTAAGGGAACCAAAAAAGTGACATTGTAGCTAAACAACAAAGTAAAAGAAGCAGTGAGAGGCAAAAAGGCATCCTTTAAAAAGTGGAAGTTAAATCCTAGTGAGGAAAATAGAAAGGAGCATAAACTCTGGCAAATGAAGTGTAAGAATATAATTAGGAAGGCCAAAAAAGAATTTGAAGAACAGCTAGCCAAAGACTCAAAAAGTAATAGCAATTTTTTTTTTTTTTAAGTACATGAGAAGCAGGAAGCTTGCGAAACAACCTGTGGGGCCACTGGATGATTGAGATGCTAAAGGAGCACTCAAGGATGATAAGGCCATTGTGGAGAAACTAAATGAATTCTTTGCATCAGTCTTCACAGCTGAGGATCTGAGGGAGATTCCCAAACCTGAGCCATTCTTTTTAGGTGAAAAATCTGAGGAACTATCCCAGATTGAGGTGTCATTAGAGGATGTTTTGGAACAAACTGATAAACTAAACAGTCCCCAGGACCAGATGGTATTCACCGAAGAGTTCTGAAAGAACTCAAATGTGAAATTGTAGAACTACTAACTGTAATTTGTAACCTATCATTTAAATTGTTTTCTGTACCAAATGACTAGAGGGTAGCTAATGTAACACCATTTTTTTTTAAAAGGGCTCCAGAGGTGATCCTGGCAATTACCTTTGGTAAGCCTGACTTCAGTACGGTGAAAACTGGTTGAAATATAGTAAAGAACAAAATTGTCAGACACATAGATGAACATAATTTGTTGGGGAAGAGTGAACATAGTTTTCGTAAAAGGGAAATCATGACTCACCAATCTACTAGAATTCTTTGAGGGGGGTCAACAAGCATGTGGACAAGGGGGATCCAGTGGATATAGTGTACTTAGATTTTCAGAAAACCTTTGACAAGGTCCCTCATCAAAGGCTCTGAAGCAAAGTAAGCTGTCATGGGATAAGATGGAAGGTCCTCTCATGGATTGGTAACTGGTTAAAATATAGGAAACAAAGGGTAGGAATAAATGGTCAGTTTTCAGAATGGAGAGAGATAAATAGTGGTGTCCCCCAGGGGTCTGAACTGAGTAGGGTTACCATACGTCCGGATTTTCCCGGACATGTCCGGCTTTTGGGGGTTCAAATCCCCGTCCGGGGGGAAATCCCCAAAAGCTGGGCATGTCCGGGAAAATCGGGAGGGAGGGATGGAGGGCTCGGGCGGGGCCTCTTTGGCCGGGCCGGTGCGGGGCCGGGCCGGGGTCGCGGGGCCAGGGGCATGGTGCCGGGCCAGGCGCGGGGCCGGGCGGGGAGCCGGGGGCGCGGTGCCGGGCCGGGAGCTGGGCGGTGCGCCGGGCCGGGGTAGCGGGGGGGTGCGCGGGGCCGCGAGCCGGGCCGGGGTAGCGGGGGGGGGTGCGCCGGGCCGCGAGCCGGGCCGGGGGTGCGCCGGGCGGGGAGCCGGTCCGGGGTAGCGGGGGGGTGGGCCGGGCCACGGGGCCGGGCGGGGAGCCGGTCCGGGGTAGCGGGGGGGTGTGCCGGGCCGCGGGGCCGGGCGGGGAGCCGGTCCGGGGTAGCGGGGGGGTGCGCTGGGCCGCGGGGCCGGTCCGGGGTAGCGGGGGGGGTGCGCTGGGCCGCGGGGCCGGTCCGGGGTAGCGGGGGGGGGGGTGCGCTGGGCCGCCGGGGGCCGGCAGTGCTGGGCGGGCTGGGGGTGGTCGGCCGGGGCTGGCACCCCAGGGCCCGAGCCGACCCAGGCTGGCGCCGCCGGGGGGCCAGCCTGGGCCGCGCCTGCTCCCCCCACACACCCCTCTTACCAGCTTCAGGCTTCCCGCGAATTTAATATTCGCGGGAAGCAGGGGAGGGGGCGGAGACTTTGGGGAGGGGGCGGAGTTGGGGAGGGGGCGTGGGCGGGGCTGGGGGCGGGGCCCGGGCCCTGTGGAGTGTCCTCCATTTGGAGGCACAAAATATGATAACCCTAGAACTGAGCCCAGTCCTATTCAACATATTCATAAATGATTTGGAAAAAGGGTAAACAGTGAGGTGGTAAAATTTGCAAATGATACAAAACTACTCAAGATAGTTAAGTCCCAAGCAGACCGCGAAGAGCTACAAAAGGATCTCTCAAAACTGGGTGACTGGGCAACAAAATGGCAGATGAAATTCAATGTTGATAAATGCAAAGTAATGCACATTGGAAAACATAATCCCAACTATACATATAAAATGATGGAGTCTAAATTAGCTTTTACTACTCAAGAAAGATCTTGGCATTGTTAATAGTTCTCTGAAAACATCCATTCAGTGTGCAGCGGCAGTCAAAAAAGTGAACAGAATGTTGGGAATCATTAAGAAAGGGATAGTTAGTAAGACAGAAAATATCATGTTGCCTCTATATAAATCCATGGTACACCCACATCTTGAATACTGTGTGCAGATATGGTTGCACTATCTCAAAAAAGATATATTGGAATTGGAAAAGGTTCAGAAAAGGGCAACAAAAATGATCAGGGGTATGGAACTCCTTCGCATAACACAAGAACTAGGAGTCACCAAATGAAATTAATAGGCAAAAAGTTTAAAACAAACAAAAGGAAGTATTTTTTCACACAATGCACAGTCAACCTGTGGAACCCCTTGTTAGAAGATGTTGTGAAGGCCAAGACGATAATATGGTTCAAAAAATAACTAGATAAGTTCATGGAGGATAGGTCCATCAATGGCTATTAGCCAGGATGGGCAGAGATGGTGTCCCAAGCCTCTGTTTGCCAGAAGCTGGGAATGGGCGACAGGGAATGGATCACTTGATGATTACCTGTTCTGTTCATTCCCTCTGGGGCACCTGGCATTGGTCACTGTTGGAAGACAGGATACTGAGCTACATTGACCTTTGGTCTGATGCAGTATGGCTGTTCTTAGGTTCTTAATTAAGTTTCAAGATTTCTATTAACTCTCCCACTTCACAGACACATCCAACACAGGTAGGTGCAATAATGAGTATATAAAATATAGCGCTATATGGTTGACAGTCACATCTCCATAGCATTTCCCCCCCATGCCTGTATTTCTCTGTCCATTTGATATTCTTCATAAACTAACTCTGTAAGGGCCCAATTTAATATCTCTGAGTCTTTCTATTGACACGAGTGGGATTTGCAACAGCCCTAAATTTGTCATCTTGTACTGCATATCTTTTCATAGAAGTGGCTAAAACTGTCATTTACAAGGCTTTGGTTGGGGAAAATCACATCAATGTGAGGTTTTTATCCATAGTGAGAACTGCAGGATTGGGTCAGCATAGGATGGCGCACAGGGTTGGGAGTTCAGCCGTCTTGAGTTCTAATCCTAGTTCTACTACTGACTTGCACAAGTCATTTCACCTTTCTGTTTTAGTTTCCTCATCTGGACAATGGAGATAATCCCACATACTTCAAAGAGGTGTAGTGAGGAGTAATTAGTCAATGTTTGTAAAGCCCTTTGGAAAAGTTAAGTGTTGTAAAAGTGCTATAGCTAAATTCAGGCTACTTGAACTGAACCATTGCACAGTGACAGATGGACACAGTAGCTTTTTCTTGTATTATTCTGCATTCATTGAAAAATGCACATACTATTTCATGCTCATATGGCTCTTGTTTGTCCTTGTACTTCAACAACCTGCATGTAGTCTCTGAATATAGGACAGATCCATTCATGTATCTGTGTGTATCCATCAGCACTTATGGCAAATGTAGCTATGAAGTAAGTATGAAACAGTTACAGAATTCAATTGTCCTGTAGTATAAAACTCTGCATATCTGACATGCACATTCCCTAGAAGCAGCATCTAACAATTACCATTGTGAGAATGGGCTTTTCTATTGCACAATTGAATCACTCAGACCATTCTGCCTGTACAATGAAAACTTGGTAAACTTGCCAGGCAAAGGTGCATGGAACAAGGATTGGACAGGAGGAGAATGGAGCAACTACAGATACTGTAGACTATTTTATCCCAGTAGTAATACTCTTATGATACAGATACAAAGATTCAAAGATGAAAAGAAGATAGTCTATACAAATGTTTATATACAAAATGGCCAGCAAGTGTTCTGCTGGCTACTACAGCCTTAGCTTGCTCTCTTTTCTCCTCTCTCATGGGCTCTCAGTGCCTTAAGAAAAACAATTTTCCTATAAACCTTTCATTAAAAATTATTCTGTAATATTTTTCTTTTCCCTGGTAGCCAAACCCCCTAGAGCAAGTTGTGAAATGTGATTCTGAAATTCTGGCTGCAAAACTGGGCCTGAGTAATATGCCGAGGGCAATAGCTTAAATATGTAACTTAATCAGCACATTATGGAAATGTGAACAAACTAAATGCTTTATGAACCTTGATGATCACTAAAGAATGTTGCTCAGTCAGCAAAGGATAGGAACACGCTGCTATGTTACTGGATGAGTACAGTTAGCAAAAATTAAGTAACTGAAATGCCCAGCTCCACTAGTGACATAGGAAGTTCAAGCAGGCTAAATACATCAACATTTAATTACTGAAATATGCTGCTTGATCCTAAAATGCATACAAACTCAACTAGTGCCTAACTGGGCACACTCAGCAAAGCATACAGCTAGCACTATACAAATGAGAGTTGTACACATCTTCTAGAATATGTTACAAAATCAGCTATAAATCAGAACAAATTATTTAACTCAGTCAAAAAAGGAGAAAAGCATTTGACTTGAAAAGCATGAAGATAAATCAATGAAATACACAGGTTAACCAGTATCAGAGGGGTAGCCGTGTTAGTCTGAATCTGTAAAAAGCAACAGAGGGTCCTGTGGCACCTTTGAGACTAACAGAAGTATTGGGAGCATAAGCTTTCGTGGGTAAGAACCTCACTTCTTCAGATGCAAGTAATGAAAATCTCCAGAGGCAGGTATAAATCAGTATGGAGATAACGAGGTTAGTTCAATCAGGGAGGGTGAGGTGCTCTGCTAGCAGTTGAGGTGTGAACACCAAGGGAGGAGAAACTGCTTCTGTAGTTAGATAGTCATTCACAGTCTTTGTTTAATCCTGATCTGATGGTGTCAAATTTGCAAATGAACTGGAGCTCAGCAGTTTCTCTTTGGAGTCTGGTCCTGAAGTTTTTTTGCTGTAAGATGGCTACCTTTACATCTGCTATTGTGTGGCCAGGGAGGTTGAAGTGTTCTCCTACAGGTTTTTGTATATTGCCATTCCTGATATCTGACTTGTGTCCATTTATCCTCTTGCGTAGTGACTGTCCAGTTTGGCCAATGTACATAGCAGAGGGGCATTGCTGGCATTTGATGGCATATATCACATTGGTGGACGTGCAGGTGAATGAGCCGGTGATGTTGTAGCTGATCTGGTTAGGTCCTGTGATGGTGTTGCTGGTGTAGATATGTGGGCAGAGTTGGCATCGAGGTTTGTTGCATGGGTTGGTTCCTGAGTTAGAGTTGTTATGGTGCGGTGCGTGGTTGCTGGTGAGAATATGCTTAAGGTTGGCAGGTTGTCTGTGGGCGAGGACTGGCCTGCCTCCCAAGGTCTGTGAAAGTGAGGGATCATTGTCCAGGATGGGCTGTAGATCACTGATGATGCATTGGAGAGGTTTAAGCTGAGGACTGTAGGTGATGGCCAGTGGAGTTCTGTTGGTTTCTCTTCTGGGCCTGTCTTGTAGCAGGAGGCTTCTGGGTACACATCTGGCTCTGTTGATTTGTTTCTTTATTTCCTTGTGTGGGTATCATAGTTTTGAGAATGCTTGGTGAAGATCTTTTAGGTGTTGGTCTCTGTCTGAGGGGTTGGAGCAGATGCGGTTGTACCTCAGTGCTTGGCTGTAGACGATGGATCGTGTGGTGTGACCGGGGTGGAAGCTGGAGGCATGAAGATAGGCGAGGCAGATACCCTCCCACCAACAACACAGAAATAAGAACTCCACATGGACTCCTCCTGAGGGTCGAAATGACAGTCTGGAACTATACATAGAATGCTTCTGCCGACGTGCACAGGCAGAAATTGTGGAAAAACAACATCGCTTGCCTCATAACCTAAGTCGTGCAGAACGCAATGCCATCCACAGCCTCAGAAACCACCCTGACATTATCATCAAAGAGGCTGATAAAGGAGGTGCTGTTGTCATCATGAACAGGTCTGACTACCAGAAGGAGGAGGCTGCCAGACAACTCTCCAATACCAAATTCTACAGGCCACTTTCCTCAGATCCCACTGAGGAATACACTAAGAAACTGCACCATCTACTCAGGACACTCCCTACACTAACACAGGAACAAATCAACATACCCTTAGAGCCCCGACCGGGATTATTCTATCTACTACCTAAGCTCCACAAATCTGGAAATCCTGGACACCCCATCATCTCAGGCATTGGCACTCTCACTGAAGGACTGTCTGGATATGTGGATTCCCTACTCAGACCCTACGCCACCAGCACTCCTAGCTATCTCCATGACACCACAGATTTCCTGAGAAAACTACAATGCATTGGTGACCTCCCAGAAAACACCATCCTAGTCACCATGGATGTAGAGGCACTCTACACAAACATCCCATACACAGATGGAATACAAGCTGTCAGGAACAGTATCCCTGATGATGACACAGCACAACTTATTGCTGACCTCTGTGACTTTATCCTCACGCACAATTATTTCAAATTTGGTGACAATATATACCTCCAGACCAGTGGCACCGTTATGGGCACCCGCATGGCCCCACAATATGCCAACATTTTTTATGGCTGACCTGGAACAACGCTTCCTCAGCTCTCTTCCACTCATGCCCCTTCTCTATCTACGCTATATTGATGACATCTTCATCATCTGGACCCATGGGAAGGAGACCTGGAAGAATTCCACCATGATTTCAACAGCTTCCACCCCACCATCAACCTCAGCCTGGACCAATCTACACGGGAGGTCCACTTCCTAGACACCACCGTACAAATAAGCGATGGCCACATTAACACCACCCTATACCGAAAACCCACCGACCGCTACATCTATCTTCATGCCTCCAGCTTCCACCCCGGTCACACCACACGATCCATCATCTACAGCCAAGCACTGAGGTACAATCGCATCTGCTCCAACCCCTCAGACAGAGACCAACACCTACAAGATCTTCACCAAGCATTCTCAAAACTACGATATCCACACAAGGAAATAAAGAAACAAATCAACAGAGCCAGACGTGTACCCAGAAGCCTCCTGCTACAAGACAGGCCCAGAAGAGAAACCAACAGAACTCCACTGGCCATCACCTACAGTCCTCAGCTTAAACCTCTCCAACGCATCATCAGTGATCTACAGCCCATCCTGGACAATGATCCCTCACTTTCACAGACCTTGGGAGGCAGGTCAGTCCTCGCCCACAGACAACCTGCCAACCTTAAGCATATTCTCACCAGCAACCACGCACCGCACCATAACAACTCTAACTCAGGAACCAACCCATGCAACAAACCTCGATGCCAACTCTGCCCACATATCTACACCAGCAACACCATCACAGGACCTAACCAGATCAGCTACAACATCACCGGCTCATTCACCTGCACGTCCACCAATGTGATATATGCCATCAAATGCCAGCAATGCCCCTCTGCTATGTACATTGGCCAAACTGGACAGTCACTACGCAAGAGGATAAATGGACACAAGTCAGATATCAGGAATGGCAATATACAAAAACCTGTAGGAGAACACTTCAACCTCCCTGGCCACACAATAGCAGATGTAAAGGTAGCCATCTTACAGCAAAAAAACTTCAGAACCAGACTCCAAAGAGAAACTGCTGAGCTCCAGTTCATTTGCAAATTTGACACCATCAGATCAGGATTAAACAAAGACTGTGAATGACTATCTAACTACAGAAGCAGTTTCTCCTCCCTTGGTGTTCACACCTCAACTGCTAGCAGAGCACCTCACCCTCCCTGATTGAACTAACCTCGTTATCTCCATACTGATTTATACCTGCCTCTGGAGATTTTCATTACTTGCATCTGAAGAAGTGAGGTTCTTACCCACAAAAGCTTATGCTCCCAATACTTCTGTTAGTCTCAAAGGTGCCACAGGACCCTCTGTTGCTTTTTACAGGTTAACCAGCAAATTATACAACCCAATAACCAAGATACAGTACCTAGAGAAATTATTTTTAATGGAGACTGTATGTTAAAAAGGCACATATGCTGAACTAGGAAAATATTTGCCCACTGATTCTCAACAATTTGTATTGATCTTTACAACTTGGTGCATCAGATGTGTAGAACAAGGGCAAAAGAAATCAATATGCATTACTGCAATGAAATAGTTCAGCATTTTCAAAAGGTCACTCACTTTGAGACCCCATGGCCTTACAAAAACCATGTCAGTCAGTCCTCACATCCAAGTCCCAGCAGGGGAAGCTTTTTACATCATTAACATCTTTATTTCCTCCCATTCTATATTTATCTATAGTTTTTATTTGCCCCTTCCCTCCTTTTTTATACAGTGGATGGGTGAAATCCTGAGTCCATTGAAATCAGTGGGAGTTTTCCCACTAATTTCAAAGGGGCCAGGATTTCACCATACAATTCTGAAAGGTACATTTTAGTTAACAGAATTATCCCAGATAATGGGAATTAAAGCCTAGAGTCCTCCTCATGCATCAATGAAGTTAAAGAAAAATCTGTTTTATTTAAATCATGCACCTTCTCTTTTAACATTTTGTTTCATCTTTTTTTACATAACAATTCACTTATCTGACCTTTCACCTCATTCAGACATCTCTGGTCTATGTAGCTGCCCTGTGAGAATTCCTCCTGCACATGAGACAAGTTTTAGTTGGAGCCTGAGCCACGAAGTTCACATCTGGTCCAGAAGTTTCTCAAATAGAATCATAGAATATCAGGGTTGGAAGGGACCTCAGGAGGTCATCTAGTCCAACCTCCTGCTCAAAGCAGGACCAATCCCCAGACAGATTTTTGACCCAGATCCGTAAATGGCTCCCCTCAAGGATTGAACTCACAACCCTGGGTTTAGCAGGCCAATGCTCAAACCACTGAGCTATCCCTCCCCCCCTTCTGGAGGTGCAGAACGGGATATAGGTGCAGAGCGGGATATAGGTCCCTCTCTAGCTTTAATTTTCTCCTTCTCCACCCATGCAGTAAAAGAAATACAACCTTTTAAATGTTTAGGTTTTACTGAATAGGGATCCCTTCTTAAATCAGGGCCTGTGTTTGTAGGCATTATAGTCTGGTAAAGAGTGTTAAAGAATATGGGGGCAATGTTTTTGACTGTTATTTTTTTTTTTACATTTAGCTGAAAGAGTTGCTGTTGCACCTGCATGGCAGTTGGGCCAATTCATCTATCATCTGTGCAGTCTTCCTCATACAACCAATGAAATTGTTGCATGCAAATTAGTTATGGAGTCAAGTTGGTGATTGCTTGAGCTATCACTGATATCACAGTGCTCTAGGATTCTTGGCATGGCCTAGATACGTGCCTTACTGTAGCTGTACACTACATTGGTGTAATCTGTAAAGTCAAAAAGGCTGAGAATTTAAGAATTGGATGGTACTAGAGTGCAAAGCCCAGTGATGACTGCACCTGCTGATAGACTAAACAAAGACATTTCTTAACCATGCTTGTAGCTGGTTCCATTGTGTCACACTGACTCAAGACATTCTAGGCTTCAGAGTGACACACAGACAGTGTGACATTCCCAGAATCTTATTATATAGACACTTTGCACTTGTATAGTACTTCTCATTCAAGAATCTTAACATACTTCATAAATATCAATGAATTAAAGCACCTTTATGATATGCATGTTTTACTATTCTCATTTTACACATAAGGAAATTGAGGCACAAAGAAACTAAGTGGCATAGTCAAAGGATCACGGCCTGTTAGAGAATGAGCCAGGACTACAGCCCAGAGCTACTAATTCTCAGACCCATGAATTTGCAGTAAGATGATCTGTGAGCTTCCAGAAAATTTAATATGAAAAGGTACATATTTGTTTAAAGACAGAAGACAATAACAACTGCAACATGAGTTTAGTTAGGCAGCATGTAATTTAAATGACCATGGTTAGCAGTTTAATTCTTATGATAGGTCACATGCCATCTGTAAATGACTACAAGCTTCCAGAAGCTCAGTTGAATATCTAACCTGAAAAACACCACCTCAGTGTCCTCTAATCCCACGCAGAGGCACAAAGTACGGATACTTTAGACAGAAAGAGCAACACCCACTATATCACCAATGCCTGGACTCATCTTGGAAATGATCTGGCCCTGTTTATCCTGTAAGATATGCCAGGATCAAAGCAGAAGGTCTAAGGGCTGATGGGAAAAGTTTGAAAAATTCAGAGCACGTGTAACCACCAAATTCCCTTATGCTTGTGTTGGGTCTGTAGGGATGTCTACACTTTGAGCTGGGAGGTGTGATTTCGATCTCAGGTAGCCATACCAGCTCTAGCTCTGATTAAACTAGTGCACTGAAAATAGAAGTGTAGCCACCATGGTGTAAGGGGTCAGCCGCCCAAGGGCGATCTCATCTGAGACCCTAGGTACATACTTGGGTGGCTGGCACCTCCTACTGCTTGTGTCACTGCAGCTACACTTCTATTTTTAGCATGCGAACTTGATCAGAGCTAGCATAGGTATGTCTCCTCAAGCAGGAAGTTGCACATCCAGCTTGAAGTGTACAGATACCTTATATCTCACAAGAACAGGCCTTCTTAGCGTTCCATAATTACTCACTTTTTGTTAGGCCAGCAGTGTCATGAGACTAGTTTCTTCTGAAATTCAGAAGTGCAGAGGTACATAAAATACTAGTGTGAAAAAAAGCAAGGAAACTTTCATAATCTGAAAAAGGATTTCATTTGAGTCTAGAACAAGGTTTACATGAGATGGATGGAGAAAGAATTGCTTACTAATCAATTTGGACATCCCTAATCAATCTCTTTATTATGAAAGCTGCTTTGGTTGGAATATCAGAGGTTCTCAATCTTAAAACATGGGAAGCTCCTGACTGGAGCTAAAAAATATTTTCAGGGCTAATCTGAAATAATTTAATCACTGAGGAGCTGACCTTCCAACCCTGGTAAACTGTGAATAGATTCTGGTTTTTGCTAGCCAAGGATCTATGACGTGCAAAACGTGACAGTTTAAATAGATATTCAGCTAATATCAGCAGAATAATTTCAGAATAATCAGAACTGCTCTATGAGTGATGAGGGAAAGTGCCCTTGTCTGTTGCTTCAGCACGGACATTTAAGGATTTCTATCACCTTCAGACAATATTTGCAGAAATCTAAAGGAAAACCATCTTTCTCAGGTGAGCAGAGTTGTATTAATTTAGATGAGCCCAAAGAATCAACAGTGTTAACATTCAATAACAATGTTAAACAAGGATCAGGGCTTGGTACACAGACACCTCAGGCTGCTTAGTACTAGGGCAAACATACCATTAAACATTATTTTAACCTTTTATTAAAAAGATACAGAAAAAGAAGGAAATATAGTTAAAGCATTTGAAAAGTATGGCTTTCATTTTAACATCCCTTGTTCCCTTTCCCTTTAGCTGGAGAGAGTTTTAAGAAGGAAAAACCCTTTGTCTGACAGTCTTGTAGATGGTATTACAGATGGTAATAACTGTCCTTTTGGGGCAAAAGATAAGTTAGTTGAAATGGGCTGAAGCTGCTGTTAAAGTCCAATCCCATTTCCTAGAAGACAAGGCAAACACATGCAGAAGGGGAAAGAAAAGAACAGCAAAGACAGAAAATGCAGCTTCTATCTCTAGCGTTGACTTTCACTTGCAACCTCACTGCTGGGGAAAAAAAAAAAAAAAAAAAAAGGCAGAGCACATGGTCTTATCAGCCACTCTGTTGTACCAGCATCAGGCTGGTTAGGGCATTGCTTTATCAGTCTTTCTCTGGTCATAGGGTTACAGCAGTGTGGCAAAATATACAGACTTGGCCAGGTAAGACAGACTCTTACTGAACAGAAGGCAAAAGAAAAGAGAACAAATAAGGTGGGGAAGGAAAAGGATACGTGCAGGGAGGGGAAGGGCCAACAAAATCCCAAGTTCCAGATGGTATTCAGGATTTAGCCAGAGCTGGTGGAGGTGGCAATGTCATCTGGGTCCCTGTCTTTGGTCCTGGTCTTGTCAGGACACGTTTTGGAATTCGGATGATGAAGGCCCAACAATGTCACAGCAGATTCTTGGGTCCCAGGAGATGGTGCGGGTGGCAGGCATGATGACAAAGGTTGCTGCAACGGTTGTTGGCGAACAGCTTCTTCTGCTGCTTCTAATCTTTTTTTGTTTTGTTTTTAGGATCCCAAAAGGGAGTGCTGGGTGGAATTGCTCCTCCCCTCATTATTTTGTTCACCAATTAGGCCTAATTTCTGACACACCAATTTTGGTCCATTGATATCTGGTCCCACATTTCATTAGTTTACCAGATATGATCTTAACACAGTCCTTGAATAATATTAGTAGGCCTCTTTGTTTGGACTAATTCACTCTGACTCCCTTTTGCACCATTTCCCATCCATATTTATTGTTAGAGGTTATTGTGACAGTTAATGAACTTTTACTCACTTCCTTCAATTCAGATTATAATTAGGATAAAATAGTAGGCCCAATTATTACAAAACCTAACAGTATGGATAAGGGCAGTGTTAATTTCATCTATACCTTTAGTAGAGTTTACAACAAATATGGCTCTTTCTTCTATATTATTTTTATAAGCTTTTTATAAGATTTTCCATCTTCTTGTAAAACAGAAATGTTCTGGATTAAATCTACCTTTCCAAATGGAAGGAAATATAGAAACTTGCTTATAACATTAATATTTCCAGGACAATTTTTTCTTAATATATTTTAAATGTATGCATTCTGCAGTATGCAGTTCAAACACCAGATCAACCACAGTTCGACATAAAAAGTAGAAATGAATGAGTTTGGCTGATACAGTTTATTTTAAATTATTTTTCTTTTACAGTTTAGTGTAACTGGAGGTAGCTGCAATGTTAATTGATCTTTTTTCAATAGCTTGAAAGAATAGTAATTTATGAACATTAAGATAAGAGTGCTGAAACAGAATGTAAAATGATCAGCTGTTTACAGTTAAATCCATGCTAAAATGTAAAATAAAACAAAAAATAAATCACAACAGGTTATTATTGGATGATTGTCAATACAGCATAGCGCAGATTTTCCAGATTTTTTTTTTTTAACATTACTGTAGTAGTACAAAGGAGATCACTGAAAAGGGATTAATTTATATAAACCAGAAAACTAATTAACTGGAAAGCATATATAAATGTCAGAGATAACGTAATCTGGAGGATAGTAGTAATTTATTTCCTACAAATGTCGGGTGCTATTGAAATCATATATAAGATGATGATGATATGGGCTCTGATCCTGCAATTTACAACAAGGGAATAGACTGCTGCACCTTCACACTGTGAATGGCAGGATTGGGGCCTTAATTGTTTTGTTTCTATGTAACCACATTGGAAGAGATGTGATATTTCCTTGTCAGGATGGCTGTTTACTTACTTTAAAAAACACCACCACCACCAAAAATAAACAGTTCCTTCACTTTCAGAACTGCCAAGTTTAAGTTCTTCTGTAGGTAAGTCTGCAGGAGTAAAAGGAAGATTTTAACATCTCCAGGTTCTAATCATTTTAGAACTACATCAAAATAAATGGTTATCTGGTCCATGTAGCAGAGAAGTGCTTACTTAAATAGCATTTGAAAGAAGTTGCTAATCAGATAGGATTTAGCTATGGCTTATCAAAATTATTTGGCAACAGATTTACAAAGATGCTAAATTTGCAAAAGAGCAAAGCAGGGAGGAGGCATGATACAAATTATATAGGTGATAATACATTTAGTAATGAACTGTAAAAAGTTTAAAATAAAACCCACAAATTTCCAATGCATGTTTTTCAAAATTTCTTTACAGGACTGATCAAGATAATCTCCAAAGTGCCATAAACTGAAACACTGCATATATTCCTGGAGACTGCAAAATGTTATGAACAGGCACTAAAGAACATGGTAGAAATATAAAATCAGATTACAGGGCATGTGTTAAATATTAACTCTTCCTCAAGCTTGTGCTCCATCCTGCTAGGTACAGAGCACTCTGGGACCAGTTAATCAAAGAACTTAAGAATGTGCTTAACTTGAAGCCCACGAGTAATCTTACCAAAATCAATGGGAGAGCTCACGGGCTTCAAGTAAACCAGGTGCTTAAAGTGTTTTGCTGATAAGGCCCATAGTGCTCTTTGGGAAAAAACATTGCAAGTAATAACTAAACTTGTTTTCAGTGTTCCCTGCTAATGGCAGATGGCTTTGTAGACAAAAGATTCCTATAATCCTAGGACCACCTTTTGCTAACCATACCCACGTAATGGTCCCTTTGAAGTCAACAAACAGGATTTGGATTTTAGGGTTTAATCACAAAGCCAGTATCAGACTTCTAATTTGTAGATGACATATAATAAAATTTATACTGAATTTAAAATTCAACTGTGTTTCTTGTCTTGAAAACAATTAATCTGCTCTCTTAATACATGTATTCGTAAAATGTATTTTTTTTAGTTAAAATGCATAATGTTCAAAATAGATTTAAGTACTTTTCATATGAAACTGATCTATAAAATTTTTGAAGCTTTACAAAATGGCACTAGAGTAGTTAATAAAGAGTCTAGTTTAAAATATTTACATTCTATACATCAGTTTCCCCTACTTACAATTATTAAATAATCTTCTGCACTCTGGTTTCCTAAATTCTAGGAAAAAACTCTTTAGCAACAACTTCAAATAAAGTAATGTTCAATGACTTTCAGATGGCTCTCATTTCGGTTTACTTAATTTAAACAGAATTTTAGTAAAATCACATTTCTGATGTGAAACATCATCCCAGTTATAAATGTTTTCTCAAAGGTAACAGGTACATGCCATATTTCTAGATGTTTTACAATGCAATCTTGCTTTCTGTTTGCTGTGTTACACAAAGAAGATCTAAAAATAAAAATGGCACAATACATATGTAAAGATCTTCAGCTCTCGAATCTGTCTAGTCTTTTGGCTCTTGGAATCTGCATATCCTTGATAATAGATCAGCCTAAATTAGTTTCACAGAATCACAGGTTTGAGTCAGTTTTAGCTGTTTGTATCATTGTCTTTTGAGGATTTATATCCTGAAGGTGCTTCATAGAGACTCTCTCCATCCGTACTGAAATCATCATCGTCGTCATCATCAAGATCAGTCAACACTTTACTTGGTGACTTCTTCCGTCTGCTACAACAAAAATATATACATGTCTATACAGCAATACCATATGGATGTATGTGTAACATGTACTCTGGAAAACTAACACAGTAGCACTGATTATATTTATTTTGGTTGGGATTAGTGCCTATGTTACTTTTAAGTAAGCCACAGGGACTTATTCTCCTCAATTACTTAGGGTAGGATTTTCAAAAACATGTAAGTATCCCAAACCGCTATCTATATAACTATATCTTCCATACACTTGTGGAATGAAACCCATGTAATAAATTCATTTACCACATAGCTCCACAATTTATTATGCATCTTTGAGCACCTCACCTCTCTATTTAATTTACCACAGCTGGCACTTATTCAGACATTTCCAAACCTCTCAAAAGCTTCAAATATCCATCATTTTGAAATGTTTGCACTAGCATATGTAGTTTACACAGAATACAGGATGGGGAGGGCTGAACACCATTCCTGAGAATTTCACCCATCCCCAACTCATGTTGATAAAAACTTTATAATATACCATAACACATCCCATACACATACATATGCCCACATGCTATGTATGTATGTGTGTACACACACACACACACACACACACACACACACACTCACTCCCCTATATAGTAAATATCTTTTTACTAACTTTAGCAGAGGAAACATCTAAAATGGATCTTTTTCTAAATCTCCTGAGATTAGAATGTTTTTTCAGGGCCTTTTAGTTAACGTACCACAGCCATGAGAAACTTCAAACTTTGCACCCAGGCACCCTCCAGCAATGGCTCTGATAAAAAAACCACTTTTACAATTAAACATGGAAGAACTATTCCCCTCAATTTTCATAAGTAAGTTTACCTCTGCAATGAAATACAGTTATTCTGTTCTCTGACAATGGGCGCTTGTTCCCTGCCTCACCAGCTCAGCTCAGCTCAGAGACCCTGGTAAACTGGACTGACAACTGGAGCACCTACCGGGGGTGGGGGAGGGGCGGGGGGGGGTGGGAGGGGAAGATTTGCAGAGGAAGGTATTGCAGGAGCATTGCTGCCAGCTCTGCATCTGAGGCAGCAAACATCCTAAACTGCCAGAGGGCAGTCCCAGTCTAATGGGCCGAAGCAGTAAGAGATTAGCATTTTCCATTTGTTTTATAAGTACATTATTGGTTTGAGTAACGGATACATAAACAAAGATGTGGAACTACAGAGTCCCTGGTTTTATGCTCCTACAATATAATTTAAAATGAAATTTGACAAAGAAAATCATTGTTCACAGGCTAAGGCCTGGTCTACACTACGACTTTAATTCGGATTTATCAGCTTTAATTCGAATGAACCCTGCAACCGTCCACACAACGACGCTATTTATTTCGATGTAAAGGACCCTTTAAATCGATTTCTGTACTCCACCCCGACGAGCGGAGTAGTGCCAAAATCGATTTTAGCAATTCGAATTAGGGTTAGTGTGGCCGCAATTCGATGGTATTGGCCTCCGGGAGCTATCCCACAGTGCATCATTGTGACCGCTCTGGACAGCAATCTAAACTCGGATGCACTGGCCAGGTAGACAGGAAAAGCCCCGCGAACATTTGAATTCCATTTCCTGTTTGCCCAGCGTGGAGAGCACAGGTGACCACAGATAGCTCATCAGCACAGGTAACCATGCAGGCTGATAATCGAAAAAGAGCACCAGCATGGACCGTGAGGGAGGTACTGGATCTGATCGCTGTATGGGGAGAGGATTCAGTGCTTGCAGAACTTCGTTCTAAAAGACGAAATGCAAAAACTTTTGAAAAAATCTCCAAGGGCATGATGGAGAGAGGCCACAATAGGGACTCAGATCAGTGCCGCGTGAAAGTCAAGGAGCTCAGACAAGCCTATCAAAAAACAAAGGAGGCAAACGGTCGCTCCGGGTCAGAGCCGCGGACATGCCGCTTCTACGCCGAGCTGCATGCAATTCTAGGGGGGGGCTGCCACCACTACCCCACCTGTGTTCGTGGATTCTGGGTTGGGGATAGTCTCATCAGCGACGCCTGAGGATTCTGCCGATGGGGTAGAGGAGGAGGAGGAGGAGGATGAGCTTGCAGAGAGCACACAGCACTCCATTCTCCCCAACAGCCAGGATCTTTTTATCACCCTGACTGAAGTACCCTCCCAAGCCAGTACCCAAGACTCTGACCCCATGGAAGGGACCTCAGGTGAGTTTACCTTTTAAAATATAAAACTTGTTTTAAAAGCAAACTGTTTTTAATGATTACTTTGCCTGACTTTGCATTCGCGGTCAGTTCAGCTACTGGAAAAGTCTGTAGCTACTGGAAAAGTCTGTTAACGTGTATGGGGATGGAGCGGAAATCCTCCAGGGACATCTCCATGAAGCTCTCCTGGAGGTACTCCGAAAGCCTTGCCAGAAGGTTTCTGGGCAGTGCATCTTTATTCCCTCCTCCATGGTAGGACACTTGACCACACCATGCTTGCAGCAAGTAATCTGGTATCATTGCCTGACAAAGCCTGGCAGCGTATGGTCCCGGTGTTTGCTGGCATTCAAGCAACATCCGTTCTTTATCTTGTTGTGTAATCCTCAGGAGAGTGATATCACTCCTGGTAACCTGGTTGAAATACGGGAACTTAATTAAGGGGACAGAGGTGGCCGTTCCTACTGGGATGTTTGCCTGTGGCGGAAAATAAATCCTTCCCTGCAGTTAGCCAAGCGCAGATGGGAAATTGGCCCTGAGTTTTTCGCGTTTGGCTAGCAGGGATCTTCCCTGTTACCAGCCACGCGGTGGGGGGGAGGGGTACCGTGATCATCCCAGAGAATTCATGGCGGGAGGGGGGCGGCGGCGGGGGGGGGGGGGGGGGGTTAGTTTGGTGCCTGCAGGGATCTTCCCTGATACCAGCCACGCGGTGGGGGGGAGGGGTACAGCGATCATCCCAGAGAATTCATGGCGAGAGGGGGGGGTGGTTAGTTTGTTTTCTGGTGCTGCTGAATGTTAACAGAAAAACCACAGCACTCTACTTGCCTGAAGGGGCCCAGACAAGTCCCCCCACACTGCCCCCCCCCCCCCCAACTGGCTGAGATTGGCCAGGCTTCTGCAGCACTCTACAGGCTATGCTTGGTATGTGGGAAAGGAGGGTGCAGAAGCTGTAAAACAATGGCTTACCATGGCCGCATGCAAGCCGAATTCTGTTGCCCAGACCTGTGATCTCTAGCAGCAAAGCCACAGGCACTCAGCATTAAGAGGCAAAATGCGACCTTGCACAGAAATCACATGTGCTATGTAATGTGAACAGTGTTGGTCACCGTGAAAGAGTATAAGCATTGTTCTGCAAAATGTAGCTTTTAAAACAATTCTCTCTTTTTTCCCCTCCCTACAGCAGCTGCAAATTCCTCAAGCCTCCCTCCTCCATCCCGAAGATTATCACAGATAAGGCGTCGTAAGAAGAGAACGCGAGAGGACATGTTTTCTGAAATTATGGAATCCAGTCGCAGTGACAGAGCTCATGTGAATGAGTGGAAGGAAACAGTTTCAAAGTATAGGAAAGAAGTCAGTGAACGTGAGGAGAGGAGGGACCAACGTGAGGAGAGGAGGGACCAACGTGAGGAGAGGAGGGACGCTCGAGATGAGAGGTGGCGGCAGGAAGACCAGAGGATGAAGGATGCAACGCTGGGGCTGCTCCGGCGTCTGGTGGAGGTTCAGGAACGGCTGCTGGAAAACAGACTGCCGCTTCAGCCCCTGTTCCACCCTCCCCCCTCCCCATGTTCCGTATCCTCCTCACCCAGACGTGTAAGAACGCGGGGGGGGAGTCTCCGTACACCTTCCCATTCCACCCCAGTAGACAGCCCAAGCAAAAGGCTGTCATTTTTTTAACCTTTTCTTTGTGGCTTTTTCCTTCCCAGCAATCCTCCTCCCAAATACCACCCGGGTTCCCTCCCTCTTTTTCTAATCTATTAATAAAGAATAAATTATTTTTAAATGATAGTGACTTTATTTGGTTTGAAAGAAAGCTGGGGGAAGGGGCAGGGTGGGTTCCTTACAGAAAATCAGTCAGTAAAGGGGGAGGGTTTTCATGAAGGAGAAACAAACAGATATTTCACACGGTAGCCTGGCCAGCCATGAAACTGGTTTTTAAAGCTTCTTTGATGCACAGCGCTTCATGGTGTGATCTTCTAATCGCCCTGGTGTCTGGCTGCGCGTAATCAGCAGCCAAGCGATTTGCCTCAGCCTCCCACCCCGCCATAAAGGTCTCCCCCTTACTTTCACAGAGATTGTGGAGCACACAGCAAGCAGAAATAACAATGGGGAGATTTCTTTGGCTGAGGTCAGAGCGAGTCAATAATGATCTCCAGCGACCTTTTAAACGGCCAAATGCACATTCTACCACCATTCTGCACTTGCTTAGCCTGTAGTTAAACAGCTCCTGACTCCTGTCCAGGCTGCCTGTGTATGGCTTCATAAGCCATGGCATTAAGGGGTAGGCTGGGTCCCCAAGAATAACTATGGGCATTTCAACATCCCCAACGGTTATTTTCTGGTCCGGAAAGTAAGTCCCTTGCTGCAGCCCTTTAAACAGAGTAGTGTTCCTGAAGACGCGAGCGTCATGAACCCTTCCCGCCCAGCCCGCATTGATGTTGGTGAAACGTCCCTTGTGATCCACAAGTGCTTGCAGCACCATTGAAAAGTACCCCTTGCGGTTTATGTACTCGGTGGCTTGGTGCTCCGGTGCCAAGATAGGGATATGGGTTCCGTCTATTGCCCCACCACAGTTAGGGAATCCCATTGCAGCAAAACCATCCACTATAGCCTGCACATTTCCCAGAGTCACAAACTTTCGTAGCAGCACCTGAGTGATTGCTTTGGCTACTTGCATCACAGCAGCCCCCACAGTAGATTTGCCCACTCCAAATTGATTCCCGACTGACCGGTAGCTGTCTGGCGTTGCAAGCTTCCACAGGGCTATCGCCACGCGCTTCTCAACTGTGAGGGCTGCTCTCATCTTGGTATTCTGGCGTTTCAGGGCAGGGGACAGCAAGTCACAAAGTTCCATGAAAGTGCCCTTACGCATGCGAAAGTTCCGCAGCCACTGGGAATCGTCCCAGACCTGCAACACTATGCGGTCCCACCAGTCTGTGCTTGTTTCCCTTGCCCAGAATCGGCGTTCCATGGATAGAACCTGCCCCATTAACAACATGATCTCCAAAGCACCGGGGCCTGTGGTTTCACTGAATTCTGTATCTGTGTCTGTGTCCATGTCCTCATCATGCTTGTCGCTGCGCTGCCGCCGCCGCTGCCTCCTCGCCTCGTTTCTCTGGTCCTGGCTGAGCATAAACTCCACGAGAACGCGCGAGGTGTTTACAATATTCATGACTGCTGTCTTGAGCTCAGTGGGCTCCATGCTTGCCATGGTATGGAGTCTGCAGTGTTCACCCACCCAGGAAAAAAGGCACGAAAATGGTTGTCTGCCGTCCATTGCTTTCATGCAGGGAGGGAGGGAGGAGGAAGGGAGGAGGTGAGGCTGTACCCAGAACCACCTGCGACGATGTTTTTTGTCCCATCAGGCACTGGGATCTTAACCCACAATCCCAATGGGCGTGGGAGACTGCGGGAACTATGGGATAGCTATGGAATTGCTACCCACAGTGCAACGGTGCAGAAATCGACGCTAGCCCCGGTACTTGGACGCACACCACCGAAGTAATGTGCTTAGTGTGGCCGCATCCATTTCGACTTTATACAACCTGTTTTTCAAATCCGAATTATCTAAATTCGGATTAATCCCGTAGTGTAGACATACCCTAAGACTATGTGAGCCAAGTTAAACATGCAAGAAAGTCAGGGAAATGATGCCTTACAAGGGAAATGTACACAGGCCTTTAATTTTTGCACTAATTTTCAATGCTACTATAAGACATTCATAAGTATTCTGTGAGAATTGCACTGCAGTGTACATTTGGTGGTGTGTGGGCCTGTTCTAGGGATCTGCTTTTATAAGAAATCCCACCTTAATTCCTTCTTCACAGCATTAAGTTGTCCTTGCAATTGATCATTCATGTCCATTTGCTCTTCTAACTCCCTCTGAAGTTTCTTTTTGGCACTTTCCAGTCTGTCTATTTCTTCTTCGGCTTCTTCAACCTGACGTTTCATTGCTTTCAAACGCAAACTCAACTGAAATATTTAAACAGCAGCTGATTAGAAGAATATTTTGATAAAGGAATTCTGTTCTCCCTGCCATCTATGAGTTGGGGAATGAAGTCTCAGCTTTGCCAATGTCATGATATTGCACAACTGTACCTGGGCAGTAGCTGAAAGTCAGCATTAATCTTTGAGACCAATCAAGCAATGGTAAATGTAGTTTTTGAAATGGAAAAGAACAGAACAGATACCTCCTAGCTACTGTGAAGATGTATAATTGTATAGACCAGTGCAGTGGTAGCATCCAGTGTTCAAAAAGGAAAAAAAAAAAAACAAAAAAAAACTGTGCCTGGAGTTACTGGAGTGTCATAATTAAAGCTAAATAAAGTGGGTGAGGTAATATCTTTTATTGGACCAACTTCTGTTGGTGAGAGAGACAAACTTTCAAACTTGGTCCAATAAAAGATATTACCTCACCCACCTTGTCTTTCTAATATCCTAGGAGTGACATGGGTACAACTACATACATAGTTTAAGCTACACTAACAGACTTTATATTTTTTAAATATATATTTAGATACATACAAATTACTTTAAAAGTAAAGACTGAATGACTGTTGCCACAGGAAACATTTTGGAAAGTGTAATCTGCTTGTTCACTGGGCGGAATAAAGACTATTTGACCCAGTTTACTAAAACGAACGATGCTGTAAGCAAGGAATCAGGAAAAGTCACATGAAATGGTAATGCACATTGCTACTACAAATTGCAGAATATGCTTATATTAAAAAAATATAAAAAGCTTCTTTCTTTAGAAAGGATTTTTTTTGTAAGGGACAATATATATTGCTTTCTAATGTATGCATTTGCATCAGGTTGATGACACTTTCTGGTGTTCAATGACGTTTTAAAAATAAACAAAAACTACTGTACTGCTAGTAATCTGTACATGAAATGCCTTCATTTTATTAAAGTCTTAGGAGAAGCCTAAAATGTCACATTTCCCACTTATTGCTACTAGGCTGAGGAACACAATGGCATTGGGAATAAAATAATCTTGTAAAATCAGTTCACAAAAAATAATCATCAAGCATTCTAAACCTTAAGTATCCTTGTCTATACAATGCACGGTAATTTATATTTACAGAAATAACAGACTGTTTATGTATAAATCTTTCCGTCTACCTGGTCCTTTTGGTCAGTCAGTGAGAGATGTTCATCATCTACTTGCAACATTAATTCCTTCACTTTCCGTTCAAGTCTGCGATTGCTTAGCTGGAGATTAGCCCGATCCCTAAAAAACACAGACATGTAGAAATGGCAGCTAGAATCATTCCAAATTCTTCTGAGCCTACGCCCTTGTGATATTGTAAGTGCAAAATAAATACTAATGGCATCTGCTTTGATGTACTGATTCTGTGCAACATATTGAAATTTTATTCAAAGCATGAAACACTTAAGGAAAAATATACTTATTTTCTCAGTGCTGTACTGAGAAAGTTCAGAAGGTAAGAAGCACTTCTCACCAAAAATCATGACGCTGAAATGCATCTGCAAACAGAAATGTTTAATTATAGCTGGCTTTTCTGTGACTATAACCGATGGCAGCTATTGATAAAATAAGAGATCTGTCTAATGCTACTAGTTAGTATGGCAACCCAGTGTTAGCGGTTATATAACAATTCCCATATTGATTTTGTATCAATGTAGCAATCAAAAAGAACACATTAAATGCTTGCTTTTAAACAAAATGTCATGCAAATTCAGTGCTTGTGAAAATGTTTTGCAATGATAGGCCTAGAGACCACACAAGCTTCCAAATTACACTAAATTAACACAGCGCCACCTGCCTATGTGTACACACACTTTCCAGGCTCTGAACTTAGCTTGTTTTACCTCTCTTCATTTTCTAGCCGTCCCTCTAGCTCAGTGATCCTTGCTTCCATTTGAGCAACAAGTCCTTCTTTATTGGACCTGTAAGAACCTTCAAGGTGAAGGATTCGGCTCTTCAAATCTTTGTTCTAGAATTAGAACATACATTATGACTATTATATAAATATTTATTTAAAAAAATCAGCATCGGCATATTAACAAACATAAGCACTGCCTTAATACAAAACAAGTCCATGCAGAGAAACACAGGGGCTAAGGTGCTTTTACATTCAGCGAGTAAGCAAAAAGAGCATTACATTTATTTTTATTTTATTTTTTTTTGGACAAGAGTCAGCCAGTGAAATCTTTGTGGGGAGGCTTGTAACCCCTAGCAAACCCATCTTTGTGCTTCAAAGTTATGCTTTGGAGAATTTAATCAAGACTAAGAATTAGAAACAGGCCTGAATTGGATTCCTTGGCTTGGAGTCCCCTGATCCTTCAGAAAGTTTGCCAGTGGCTCTGTGTTTTCTACCTTTTGGCCCCCTCCATTCACTGTTCTGTACATAGGTCAATATTTCCTACATCACATTGGAATTATTTTAATCTCCATGATAGATTGCTTTGTCTAAAATTCTGAACACCTCTATGGCCGGCTGCTGCATATATAATAAAAGGTGTCACATACGTGTGAGCAGTATTATAGCTGTGTCCAGCATCACTGTTGTGGGCAAGGATCTGACAATGTTTCCATTCTTACTTTAAAAAGGTCTGTGATTTGGCCATGCAATTCCTTTGCAGGTGTAAATCACTCAGGCACTGCAGCTTTTTCCTTGTGGGATTGGGTCAGGCAGGTAACCCACATGGAGTTTAAGTTATGGGTGCACAAAACAAAGAAGGTTCCTGGCTTGGGTGATATTTTTCCTAAAACTGAAAACTACTTTTTAAATTAAATATTCCAGGCAGAACCTAATGTAAACTAATCACATTTGGTGTTTTGAACAGAAAAGAAAAACAAGCAAGATAACTTGTCAGAAATCAAGAAGATGAAATTCAATAAAAGACAAGTGCAAAGTAGTTCACTTGGGAAGGAAAAATCAAATGTACAACTACAAAATGGGGGACAACTGGCCAGGTGGTAGTACAGTTGAAAGGGATCTGGAGGTTATAGTGGATGATAAGTTGAACATGAGTAAACAATGTGATGCAGTTGGCTAATATCATTCTTGAGTGCAATGTTGTTGTAGCTGTATTGGTTCCAGGATGTTTGAGTGGGTGAGATAATACCCTTTTATTGGATCAACTTCTGCTGGTGAAAGAGACAAGCTTTCACATTTACACAGAGCTTGAAAGCTTGTCTCTTTCACCAGCAGGAGTTGGTCCAATAAAAGATATTACCTCACCCACCTTGTCTCTTAGGAGCGTGGGAACTGTCCCACTATACGCGGCACTGGTGAGGCCTCAGCTGGAGTACTGTGTCCAATTCCGGGAGCCATACTTTAGGAAAGATGTGGACAAATTGGAGAGAGTCCAGAGGAAAGCAACAAAAATGATAAAAGGTTTAGAAAACCTGATCTATGAGGAAAGGTTAAAAAACTAGACTTGTTTTTCCTGAGAAAACAAGACTGAGGGGGGACCTGATAAGTCTTCAAATATATTAATGGCTGTTATAAAGAGGACATTGATGAATTGTTCTCCATGTCCACTAAAGGTAGGACAAGACGTAATGGGCTTAAATCTGCAGCAAGGGAGATTTTTGTTAGATATTCGGAAAAAACTTTCTAACTATAAGGGTTGTTAAGCTCTGGAATACGCTTCCAAGGGAGGTTGTGGAATCCCCGTCACTGGAGGTTTTTAACAATAGGAAGGACAAACCTGTCAGGGAGTGTCTGGGTTTATTTAGTCCTGCTTCAGCACAGGGACCTTCTTGAGGTCCCTTCCAGTCCTACATTTCTATGATGCTGTGATTTATCATATTTGTGGTACAATCTACAGTCTATTGTTAGTTTTTCATCTCAACTATAATATGCATGATGAAAAATACTGCACAGTAAACTAAAAGACAAGTCACTGTATTACAGTCATATGCCAGATATTCCGAACAATCCATAGGCGGACTCAGATACATATTAACTAACTTTAAGGAAAACAGAAAACTTTTTAACCAAAAAGAAGCCCATCTAGGTTTTCAATAAGGTTTCCTTTTCCCTCCTAGGACCCGCACATTTAAAAAAGTAGATAATCAGTAGTGAGAGATAAGTCACTCAAGTTTCATTCTAAGTTTTCATGCGGTCACTAGAAACTCTCCATGGATTTATGTATCTTCTCTCACTTTAACAATCCATTAACTTGCCACATGATGCCATATGGAAATCTCTGATCTCTTAAAACACAGACTCTCTACCATCACCAGTACAAAATAAACTTACAATTAGAAGCTATCAGAGAAACACAATGGGTGAGGTAATCTCTTTTAAGCTTTTGAAAGCTTGTCTCTCTCACCAACAGAAGTTGGTCCAACGAAGGATATTACCTCACCCTTGTCTTGTCTCTCTAATATCCTGGGACTGACACAACTACAGCAACACTGCATATAACAGTTAGAAGCTATGACACGCAGTATAGTTTTATGAGTTTCAAAATTCACCAATCAGCAAGAGACTGAAGTTATACTCTAGTATATTGTTTGCATGAAAATGTACAGTGTTCATTTACAACATATGCGTAATGTTTTCAAAGTTTCAATTTAGTAAATTTATGTCAGAGTTCTCTTAAAGAACCCCTCAATCATTACAAAAGAAAGTTAAAAATCAAGCAGCAGTGAGAAGCTTATACGAAGAGAAGGGCAATATTGAAAAAAAAAAAGTTTTGAGTTATGCTACCTCAAGCTGTGAAGTCCTCAAATCTCATAAATTATAGTTTACTGGACTATAATGGGATTAATCAGTGCTGTAACTGGAGGATCTATGGGGAAAACCTAACTGCTGGTGTATCAGTAGGTGGGTCTCTTTCCTTTAAACTCATTATTGAGGTGATGTCTACTATAGCATTACATTGGCATGGCTGACTCAGAGGAGTCAGCAGTGCAGGATCAGGCTCTAAAATGGGGTGAAACAGTTCCATCGCACTTTTTGTAAGACTATGGGCATGAATTTTGGAATCCTGCCCCAATCCAATTCTGGTAGTTACAGTCTACCTATCTAAATACCCCTTTTATTGCAAGTGGATAAAGTATTGTTCATTTCCTTTTATCCTAAACTATCACGTGGTCCTGTTGAATAATACTTGACATGTTCGACCTCAGTGGGGCTGTGCGTCAGCAGTTCCTAGTATATGTCTGTTTGTAAATTGCTTTGTAATCCACCAGGATGAAAGGCACAATAAAAATGGAAGATTAGCTGTTTGCAAGGGAGAGCATGAGAACTGTTTCACAGACATTATCAAATAGTTTTAAAACACTTCCCATTGTATAAGATACAAATTTAGGCAACAGAAAGTAACATTTCTTCTTCTATTAATTCTGTACTTTTTATTTCACAAGAATGCTATTTTCTGGGTATTATTATTATTTCTGCAGAAGCAAAATATCAGACCAAACTGTGACTGCTTAAAATTATTATTTTGGTAATGGTATGCAGGACTCTAAAATTGTATTTAGAGTTTGGAAGATCTCTCCCTCCAAATCTGATGAAGGTTTTAGATCTAGGTAGCTGACAGTATTTTTGACATTTTACTGCGTTTTCCCTACATTAGTCTTAAAACCAGTCAATATAATTGGTAGCTCATTTTTCTTAAACTAATAATTGTACAAAAACAATTTATAATGTCTTTGATCCCAAAACATATAGACAGACTGTATAGGGATTCCTTCCCTATCACTGAAATACTGCCATCTCGGAGATGAAAATAGGAGCTGATAAAACTACATAGCACTGTACAATACAATGGGTTAGGAAATAAAAGTGACGAATGTTGTATTTAATTGAAACTGCAGGGGAAATCAGTGATGAAGAATGTAATTACAGAGATGAAATTCAGCCAGGACAATTGGAACAATATCTTTACTCTTATGAAACATGCCTTGGGATCTTTATTGACAAGTGGTCAGAAACTCACTTTCGTCTGTCTCTTCTAAAGATGGTAGGTACCTCAAGCTCACTAAGCTGATGTTGCGTAAACTAGTGAATCACCAGCACTACTTCCCACAGCCCTTAGATGCCACTTGAATGCATCCAATCAAGGCACTAATCTAGCACGGCCTTGCTCAGCTTGTGAGATTTGTAGGGATCACACATTGAGGTGGTATGGCTGCAACTCTTACTTGTCTTTCCAATGAAATCTTGTCACATTCCAAATCTTGTCTTGTAGCTCTTTCTTGAAGTAGTTCATTCCTCATTTGTTCAATCTATTATAAAAAGAAAAGCCAGAAACTTCAGTTCAGTGATTCAGCATCTATATTTATTCAGAAGTATAAAATTCCCCTTTCCATAAATGGCATATTGAATAGATATTACAACTATAACCCTGGACAAAAAAAGACTGACTCCATCCAAAAAGATACCTTCTATACTTCAGCTGATAAAACACCCCTATCAATACAGAATTAATATAGGGCTATACCATTCCTCTGTTTTATCTGAGAACTTGTTTTCACTGGAAAATCCTTGTGAAGACCAAAGAAATATAACAGCTGCTGGGAATCACACAACTTTACCCTTAGAAGAAAACCAATATGGGAGCTGTTACTGAGCTACAACCATATCAGTGCAACAAGTCAGTGATGCCCAAATTCCTTCCTGCCCCTGCTCCTTCTGGGATTGCCATCAAAACCATTACAAATGCCTTTGCAAGTAGTTAGTGTATGTACAGTATTTACGCTATTCCCTAGATAGTTCTTAGTGTAAGGAATATCATCTAGGGGATACAATGAATACCATGGTAACACCAATTACTGTACTTGTGAAGACTTTTGTGAAGCTTTCAGTAGTGACTACTCTATTTTCTACCAGAGTCAACCCGTGCCTGCCAGTAGTGGAGGGCGGGGGGGAGGGAAGGGCAGAGTGAGGGCAGCCGGCTTCAGCAGTGTTACTGAGCATGCTCAGTTCAAGCCAAGCAGCAAATCTAGGGGCACGGGACCCGCATACTCCTCCCCACATCGACTCTGCTTTCTACACTACTATAGTTATGTATTAACTCAGGCTGAGTAAACATACTAACTAACTTTCACTTCAAATAAATCTGTAACAGAGTCTCTTACAAAAACCTTTATGTAGCCATCAGGGACTCTTACATACAAATGAAATAAACGATGTTGAGAATGTGAAGGTTAAACAAGCAGCGCACATTGAACAGTTTATCCTGGGTCACGTCCACCAAATTATCACCTTAAAAATCATATCTTTAACTAATCACATGTTGAAAAGCGGTCCTTTAAGTTGTTCCTATAAGTTTTATATAAATACAAACAGTGATGTAATTGCATGCAGTTGTACGTGTTTTATCCATGTAGCATTTCACAACAGCAGAAGACATTCCTGAAAACTAAGGTCATATTAGTTACTGGACTACAAATGTTAGCATATGGCTCCATTCTGGCAACAGCTGAACAGAGTTCTTATGGAACTAATTGTTGCCTATAGGCCTGGAGGTGCAATAATATCTCGGAGGTGGTTTTTCCCCTTCTTTAAATACAGTAAACAAACATTTGCTCAGTTAAGATCTAATGAAAGGTTGGTTTAGTACTTTTTGCCCTTTTATGCTTTATGAAGATATTTTTAGGGAGGCAGTTATAAGCCAAAAACAAATTAAAGATGACATGAGAGTATCTAGGTGAACTACAGATTTCAAAAACATCCTCTGCCTAACAGTAGGAGTAATTTTAATGCCCTCACAAAAGGATGACTAAATAGAGTAAGCAGGACTGTCCTTAGGAAGGTGCGGGGCCCGGGATGGAAGTGACGAACCCGTCACTTTGGAGACCGACTGTGCCAGCCAATCGCACCACCCAGAAGGGTCCCCCAAAGCGGTCGCTCCAATTCACTGTACCCAAGGGACAGCTCTGAGAGTGATTTGCAAAGCTTTCTTAAAGTTTGTTTTGATGCACAACTGTGTCTGAGCATCAGGTATATCAGCATTCCTGATCTTTAAATCCAGGGGTGCTGGAACAACTTGTATAGTGGGGGTGCTGAGAGCGATTGAACCAAACTGTAAATCTGGTATAGGATGGAAACCACTTCAAGCCAGGGGTGCAGCCACACCCCCCAGCAACCCTAGTTTCAGCACCTAAGTTTACATCTATCCACTTGATAGTATATCAGAAAAAGCTCTGTTGTCAGGGACATGAAGAAATTATTCATTCTGCTATAATTGCTTCAGTGATGCAAATAGGCACAGAAAAATAAGCAAGATCTGAAGTAAAATAAGTGACTAATTAAAAACGCAACTGTTAACTAGAGAAAGGGTTTTTGTTCGATATTAGAACTTGTTTAATGAGCCACAATGTAGCTCCACACACTAAAGCACTATTGTGCTCTTACTGTGCTCAGAGGCCGTGACAAATGTGCACAACCATCACCAGGTCTTAAATTAGGGAAGTATTTAAAGGATGATTATTATATCGCCAAGATAATTTCTGATGCTGCTGGATGTTTCATAGTAAAAGTAGTGTCACAAAACAGAAAGGGAGAGGAGAAGAATACAGTCTGATTATAGCGGACCCCAGGCAGGAATTACACACACATTACCATAAAAAGAGGAACAACAGGATGCAAATCCTGTTGGAGACCAGCTCCCAGCTATCTCCCTGTACTTATCATTAACAAATGCACAACACTAAACGCAAAGGAAAAACAGTGCCCTGAAAAATGTGCTCTGAAAGACTACACAGCAGTTAAAATTTACTGTAGGTCTGTAGCATGCAGTGCTTTGTGCTCAGATTCTACCTTTTTAACATATATAATATATTCTAATTACATTAAAAGAATAAACTAACTGTGCAGCTAAAGGCAACAGTTATCACAGCTGGATTTAGAGAACGCTAAAAACAAAGCATTGTAAGAAGTAATAATAGTATCAGATTCTACAAAGCTGTATTAGACATAACAGCAATTAGTGCCAGTTTTAGGATTAGAAGCAGCTGCGGAGTTTGAGGTTAGTGAAAAGTAATTTGATTTCTAATAACCTTTTAGATGCTATCACCATTGTTTACCATCTCCCACAGGGTACAGAGCCTACATTTCTTGAGCAAGGAAAAGTGGAAAAAATATATATTAACCTACTGTACACGTCCAATTCTCAAGCAGCTGACTCAACAACAAACAAAGACAGCTAACTAAGAAAGCTAATAAAAATTGTCATCCTTCATCACTGAAAAAAACCCCTTTATTTCCACATTTTCATTTACTAGCTTTGCACACCGAGTGCCAACTAGGGTGCAGGTGTACAGTAATCCATTGGGACTATTCTACCAAAAGGAAGTGAAGAACACAGCCAATGCAACTTTATCCTCCCAGATTTACTCTGCCATTGCCATGGAAACTGGTCTCACTCTCACGGTTACTGGAAACAACTCTGATATCAATAGATTCATGTTTGTATTTTTTTTGTGTGCACACAGATTGGCGAAGCCATGTCAAATGTGTTTCCATTATGTTACAAAAACAAAGTAGCCCAAATAATTTCCTTTCTTTGCAGACAAAAATGCTGTATACTAAAATCTTTGGGCCCAATCCTCCTGCCCCTTGACTGCAAAAGGCAGCAGGACTGCTCCGTCCTCCCTCTTGTGTTTGTTAAAGTCTTTACTTTTAACATAATTAGTAGCACTTTATCACAGAGCAAAATGCAAGATGGGCCAGATCCATAACATTTGTATCCTGATCCTATGTTTCCCAATACTCAAAGCTGTTCAGATATCAGGTTTTAGTTAGGCCTAGCCATGAAAGTAATGTCTGAATGCAAAGTTCCCCAAGGTTTGGAGCTCTTTGGAAGTGGAGTTTGGATTCAGGCCTATCATTTGCTTTTCAAATTAATGAACAAACATTTTAGCTTTTGATCCTTTGAGAAACTGATACAGGTAGTGCTAGTCTATGCAGAGGACTAACCAAGATAAGATTTCTATTTTGCAGTGATCCAGTACTTTGAGCTCAAGTATTCCTTGGAGTTATTTCTGGTAACTGCATGTATTTTGCACAGGAAATGGATCTTCTCTGAAGGTACAATTTGTTATATACAGGATTCATAGTATAAATTGATGGTGTGTGGTTGATCCAGTTCAGGAAAAATAAACCTCTTCAACAATCTGAAGTTACTCCAAATCAAATTTTTATGGAGGGCTGGTATTAAATCCATATAACTAAAGAAACAATTTTCACACACACTTATTCTGACGTTGCACCCCATAAGGCTTTATGAAAATATGCTTATAAATGTAGATATGACATAACTGGAATATGTTTTATGCTACATATGCCATGTAACATATCTCTACAAAGGTTATGATCTACTGAATCTATTCATCCTATTTGTATGCATGTATCATTTTTGTGTTTAAAGTTATGAATATTGGCTGTGTACTTGCTTGATGTCTACGTAGCCTTAGTAAAGCATTCGGTCAGCTTCTTGAGAAAGGAATGTGCAAGTTAAGTGTCCAGACAAGAAGCACTTAATGGACAATGGATCTTGGAAGGCTCCAATCCACATAAGAAGTCTACTTGAGGTTGTTCAAAGTAGCATGTGAACCTTGGCTGCTACCTGTAAGGAACTGAGTCATGCTTGGACATATGACTTGCCCATGTGACTTCCATCTTGTAGCTTGGATTCTACACAGGGGGGAGGGAGGGGTGTCCACCCACAAGAGAAAGTCTATTTAAACCCTGGGGAGACCTCTCCATTTGGTCTTCAGCTGGCTCAAGAGATAGCCTCTCCACCCCAAAGGATACCAGAAAGAAACTGGGACAAAGGACAATAACTACAAGGGGTGTGAGTGATTGCTGGACCCAGACTAGAAGGAGACTAGTCTGCAAAAGGAAGCTTACTGGAACACCTCTGAGGGTGAGGTTTTATCAGTATTCAGTTTTCTTACTGTATTAGGCATAGACTTGCATGTTTTATTTTATTTTGTTTGGTAATTTACTTTGGTCTGTCTGTTACTACTTGGAACCACTTAAACCCTACTTTTACCCTGTAAGCTTTATACAGGGTAAAACGGATTTATTTGGGGTTTGGACCCCACTGGGACTTGGGCATCTGAGTGTTAAAGACAGGAACACTTCTTAAGCTGCTTTCAGTTAAGCTTGCAGTTTGTGGGATGTGGTTCAGACCTGGGTCTGTGTTTGTGTCCGGGCAAGCATGTCTGGCACAGCCAGGCAGGGCTCTGGAGTCCCAAGCTAGCAGGGAAAGCAGGGACAGAAGTAGTTTTGGCACATCAGTTGGCAGCCCCAAAGGGGTTTCTGTTATCCAACCCATCACACTTATTAGTTGTATTGTGGTGCTCCCAAAGACTCTCAACTAGAGGCAGGCACCTGCACCAGGTGCTATAGAAACACATACTAAAAGACAGTCCCTACTTGGAAGAATTTACAACCTAGAAGATAAAAGGTAGATGAAGGAAGGGGGAACAGGATACAACATATTGACTGTCACAAACATAACCCTGTAAGCCTGTCAGCAGGGTCATTATGGACGGAGGCAGGTGCGGAGGCAGGCAATATGGGGGGGATGGACAAAGCGGGGCACATGGGGCTGCTGGGGGAGTCACATAGACTGGGGATCAGAAGGGCGGGCGGGGGGAGAGACTGGGGCAGGGGCATAGGAGCTAGTGGGGTGACAGCACTGAGCCAGGGACTGAATGGGAGTGAGGATGCAGGGCCACAAGGGGACAGAGGGGAGAGGGAGGCTGAGTGGGGGGTGCAGGGACACATGGGGACAGAAGGTGGGAGGTGCAAGGATACACAGGGACAGGGGCAGATGTGTCTGCCTAAATAGGAGAGGCTAGGAGTATGCCAGGGTGTGCATAGGGGAGGCTCCCCAACTCCCTAACAACCCACTCCCCCCAAAAAGAAACTGTTCCATACTTCTCATATCCACACCCAACAACCCTCCAAGTTCACTTCCAGGCTTCTTCCCAACAATTACTTCCCTCCCTTCAGGTCCTCCATTACCCTGAACTCCCCCAAGCCTTTGCACTGCTTCTGAGATGTGTGGGAAATATGTTTCTGTATTGTAGTTTAAATGAATTATTACTCAAAGTTCTGTATTAATATGCCTAGTAAGGAATCTATTTGTCAAAACATATTTCCTGAAATTTTTGTTGTTGTCTGTATTGTTACAGACATACTTGCTGACAGGTATTTTAAAATAAATTACCAAAATAATTGAAACCAGCCTGATTATATTGTGTTTATTTTGACAAATAAAATATGCAGAACTTTAAAATATTGTGCACAGAATTTTTAGGCATAGAATTACCCCAGGAGTAAGATGTGCAAGCATTCCTCACTGACCTGCTGAGATCACTCATTTCTGAACCAGAGGGGGTCACCTTGAGGGGCTACAGGGTAGTTCAGTGCTCATGCTCATTCAAATCTTTGACCTCTTTCATGAAACCAACAAGAATTGTGCCAAGTTAGTGCCACACGTGGCAGAGGTTTTAGTGACCAAGATATCTGCCCACTGGGAAGTGGATAGAGATCACTTAACAAGCACATTCCCATCTTGTGTACATGCAGGCAGATTGTGACTAAAAAACAAAATTCCTGTGTATTTCAGAGCTCACACAGCAGAGTAGAAGACAGTGTGACATCCTTGCATCACATATACCTCTGAAGTGGCAGCTAGATATTTGTTATGAGTAGGTGACCTAGCTAAGAAACTGAGATTTCACTCTCTTGCCATCTTCAGTTGAGATCGGGGAGGGGGAAAAGAGAATAATCAGTGTCTTCTGCAGCCCTATCTCAGATTCAGGGCAGTATTGAAATAAAAAGGGTGGTGGGATAAATTTTAATTGCAAGTGAAATTTTTCACCTGTCTAACTTGACAATGTTTATTTAAATGTTTAATTTGAGATAAAAGTTAACCAGTCATTTAATGCGTTTTTACTATACACTCAAATATTAGTCTTCATTATCAGTATATTAAGATAACACATTCATAATAAAAAGGACATTTACAGACCACAGATATTACCAGCCAGAACGAATCCATTATCATTTCTCACATCATTATAGATGCTTAGCAGACCCTGAAATACTCTTCAGTATTGACAACTTAGCCACTATGGCAAACTCAAAACAAAACAACCTCTGTAACTCATGCGTGAAATGAGAACTCTGAATCTCAACACAAACACTTTTGCCTGTTATGTGACATTCTAGTTACCCATCTGTATTTTATGTTTCTATTTAGCTACTAAATTAAATACTGAAGTGCCCACTAGTGCAGATTTGGCTAAGGTTGTTTCAGCACAGACTTGCTCACATGCATGGACTCCAGCATTCAAAGCTTCCTAATTAAACAATGACACAACTACAAATTAATAATGGGTCCTTTACATTCTGAATCCCTGTAGAAAATGAGAGCATCTCATACACACTGATTCCGAGCCTGTATAGTCTCAGTGAAATAATGGTAAAAAGACACTACCGAAATCCAATAAGAGTCTGAGAAACCTTAGGCCCACAAATTACTAACAGGATCAGTGGAGTTTCAAGGACACACACAAGCAATTTGAGGGTTAACTCATTTTAAGGCACTTCAGCTATCTCAATAGGAGATACTATTTCACTGAAAAGAGATGGAAAGCAGGATTTTATTGCCTGTCTCTCCCACTGAAATTGAAGCTACTCCTATCTCAAGAAGTCTTTTCGTTAGAAATCAAAAGAAATTAAAATATTATATGTATTCCACTGAGTAGTATCTGACTCTGCAAGTAGTCTCCATGATTTCGAGGAAACTCCTCACTGAGTGAGGTACTTAAAGTAATAATCAGAGCTGTCCCTAGGGTACGACAAATTGGGGTGATTGCCCCGGGCCCTGCACTTTGGGGGGCCTCGCACTTCGTGAGGAGGAGGTGGGGAGGTGAGGTGGGGGCCGGGCGGGCAGGGAGGAGCACCCCTCCCAACTTTCCCCTCCTCCGCAGCGTCTCCTGCCCACCAGCAGGCCCCGCAAATCAGCGCCTCCCGCTCCCTCCCAGCGCCTACCGCCGATTAACTGTTTCACCGCGTCTGGAGGTGCTAGGGGTGAAGGGAGAGGAGCAAGGGCACAGCACGCTCAGGGGAGGGGGCGGAACTGGGCAGGGAAGAGGTGGGGCCAGGGTGGAGTGGGGACAGGGCCTGGGCGGAGCGGGGGAAAGCACCCCCTGGCAGATAGAAACTCGGCGCCGATGTCCTGGGCTCTGTACCCCCCTGGGTATGGCCCTGGTAGTAGTAGTAGTAGTAGTAGTAATAATAATAATAATTAATAATGCCCAGTTCTTATACAGCAATTTTCATCAGTAGATTTCAGGTTCTTTACAAGTGAGGGCAGTATCATTATCCCCATTTTACAGATCGAGAAACTGAGGCACAGAGTGTTGAAGTGATTTGCCCAAGGTTAGCCAGCAGGCCAGTGGCAGAGCTGGGAATAAGAGCCAGGTCTCCTGAGTCTCAGTTCTGTGCTTTCTGTGCTAGGCCATGCTGCCTTCCTCAAATGTAGCCCTCTGTCAAGATAATGGTAAGTCAATAAAAGCAACGCAATTTATTCTTATCACAGCTGCTGCCATTGGCATGACATATGTAAAGGCTAGAATAGTGATTTCACTTTTTCTTGCTTTTTAGATTTTACAGCCTTAGTGTTATTTCTAAACTTTGGGGGACATTTTCAGAATGGCTTCAACCCAGCTTTAAAAAATTATTGTTTTGTAAAATTACATTTTTTATAGCCAAGCGTTTGCATGACTAAAACTCAGACTTCTGTGCAAGCTGTATGATGTCTGTCTACCTAGTCTGTGTGCATACATGCAGTTTGTGCACACAGGTAAATTTCTTGCATGCACAAAAACCCAGACCAGGAAATATGCCTGCAAAAAAAAGACAGACAAACTGCATCTGGAATTTTAGAGGATTTCTTTGAAAATCTGTCCATTTGTGTAATAAGTTGTCTCATTCATAATTCATTGCACAACTAATTCCAATAGAATAAAGCACAGTATTGATAGGTAATTTGTTTAGGGTAAACCATAAATAAAAAGCTCTATCCCACTTTAACTACTTACCATTTTGAAACTAACATCTAAAAACGGAATCAACACAACACCACATTCAAATGGCTGTGATATGCGTGTTTTTTGAAAAGCAGATCAGAATTTCACATATGATCTAGCTATATCTTTATAACTGGCTTGACCAAAATCCAAATCTGAACAATCTAGAAGTTTGTGAAAAGTTTGAAAACTATGTAAGAATTTTGTGGTGTAAGTCAATTTCTGTTTGCTGTGTATGACAGTTTAACACAATATACTATCTGCCCCGCAGGACAGGTGTAACAAAGCGTGTGTACTGCTGAAGGAAAGATGATTTTGGGGTTAGAACACATGAACAGAAGTCAGAAGATCAAGGTTCTATCCATGGTTCTGACAGACTTTATAGGGGAACTAGGAAACTCAAACTCTCGTTTCAGTTTTCCCACGTGTAAAACGCGAAATACTACTACTTACCTCAAGGGTGTTGTGAAACTAAATTAATTAATATTCATAAGAGACTAAGATATTCTTGCACTGAAAGCTCTATTGTTGTTGAACATAATTGCTATCTGGCTTGCATGCAATACAATGAGCATCTAATTTGAAGACTGATATTTAATGTATTAATGTTATTTGTGACCCTTTTCTTCCTCATCACTATACCAGGGTTGGGCAAAGTAAACTTCGTTCATTGGTCAAGTACCTGTTCTCTGCACCTACTGATCCTCTCAGACAGCAAATCTGAATTGTTTCTTTCTTCATCAAGCTCCAGTTCCAACTGGGACAGCTTGTCCTAAATGAAAAAAGAAAAGTAGTTCAATGGATTAGTCCTTCATCCTCTTTTCAATGCTACTGACCATTTCTCTTTAGGACTGCAAAGCTCGATTTGCACACACACACACACACACACTGGCAGAAAGATGTTTGAAAAGTGCAGCCCCTGTGACAATTTGCAGAGAACTCAGGAAAAAGTATCTGTACTGTACTAGAAAAGCCTACAAGAATTTAATAGCCTGTTTGCTATTAACTTCATTATTAAAAAAAAAAAAAAAAAAAAAACTTCAGTGTAACTTCAGAACACGGCTTTCTTCAGTGAAGTTCAACAGCTAGCTTCCAGTTTGAACATGTTTTCCCTTTCCACTGCAGTAACAAGTTGAATAAACTGAAAAAAGTGTCTGAGAAATTCCACGGGAAGGAACTTTGCAAGCCTATTACAAGGTGACTTAATTTCCAATGACCTATTATTAAATATTCATTGGTCAGGGACACTTACAGTAATTCTATGAGCATAAAAAATTGCAGATATATAATATTAAATAAACAATTTAACAACAATATTTCTAGAAATACTCTAGAGGTGCTACAACAGAGGGTTTTCTTTAGAAATTAATTTTAATTTGTTCACAGCTATAAAAAGAGGCCATTTATAAAAGCAAGACAAGGGGCTAATTCAGTGCCCATTGAAGATAATGCAAAGACTCCCACTGATTTCATTGGGAGTGGTTCAGGTTTTAAGTGCCTAGGAGTTAAAACTTTCTGATTTTCGTGCCTGATGAATTGAAGGAGAACGACAGGGGTAACTGGTCAGAACTTCCATTTGTCACATGAGAAAAAGAAAGGAAAGTATTAAAAGAGCTCTCAAAATAACTACCATTCAGAACATAATATGCCCTATTAGATGTGCTGAATGCTCACCTTTGGGAGATGCCAAAATAGTTCTTGCATTACCACTGCCCTAACGTTGATTTTTCCATCAGATGAGATGAAATTATGTTGTTGCTTCCAAGGCACAACCACAGTAAAATAATTAAGTGTTTCCAATCATCTCTAGCAAAAAATGTACTATACATAAGCACCGAGCATCCAAAGGACCCCCCATCCAAAAGCTCCTTTTACCTCCATTAGTTTCATTTGTCTCGCCCGATCACTTTTCAAGTGATTTTTGGCTTCCAGTTCATATTCCAAGCCTTTCACAGTCTGTTCTAGCAGCTGAGTTTTTGTAATTGCCTCATCCTGGGCTCTCTGGTGGTCCCGTAAATCCTCTTCCATAAGACGCATCTGAAACAAGAAGGCAGGTGGCACAATTTATAATACGTTTCTTTGTAACAGTAATGTCAGTAAATGGGCTACACTTCTGCTAAGACTTTAAAAACAAGTTATTAAAAACCAGGCTGAGAGGAAGTAGGTAGTATTATGTGCGTATTAGAGTCATTTTTATGTCATCCACAAGAGGGCACCAAGTAAATAACTTTGGATCAGAGTTCTCAGATATGAAAATACCCTTCAGCGTACAGGTTTCACTGTAGTGATAATACAAACTGGATTTTTTACTTAATTATCTTTTTCTTAGCCAATTATCCTACAGCTTTGTGGATGATTACAGCTTTGGTAATTATTTCCATCAGGTTTATTTGCTTTTCATACCATCACTACAGTTTATTGATGCTTTCTTATGCCCCTTGCTCTGGCACGAAGGCACTTTGATGACAATATTATATTTATGGTATAATTGCTATTGTATATATTAAACTATAGCCCCATACATATGTAGTAGGAGGTACATCTCTTGAGGAGGCGGGTTCTCTCTCCTAACCGTGGTCTGTGTTTCATTACATTCTCTCACTCAAGCTTACACAGTCCCATTAAAAGGTATAGTTAGCATGAAGCTCTTAGATTTTGTGCTGCGATGAGGCGCTCTGATTAATTTGTTAGGTGTTATATACCTTTGAGTGCACAAACTTCTATAACATGATCTGAGTTTCACTTTCAGTTCTCCCTCACATTACTTATATAAGTACCACCCAGCTCAGTGATGGAGCATTACCAGGTTATAGATTATTTACAGAGCTATTTTCCTGTTGGAAAGGCCAAGTGAGAGAAGGCTGGATAATTACAGGCCATACATTATACTGTGCTACTAAGATAGTTCTCTGCATACCAATAGGAAGCATTCAATATACAGTGTGCTATATGCCAGTGTGTGACACTAAGCACCCCTGTATTCACACCCAACACACGAGTGTAATAACATTGCTCTACAGCCAAAATGCTTCTGAAATAAATGTAGTCAACTAATGTAGTTTACTAATTCTGGGTCACTGAGAATGAAAATGATGCTTAAAATTGTTGATTGGCTCTAGTTTTCAAGATATGCTATTGGGTCAGTATATACGACCCTTGACTTGGGAATGGCGGAGGATAAGTGAGATAAAGGGAAGGGATTTCAATTTAAACCAAAAATGACTAAAATACATCTTTGACTGGATCTATGAATAAATCTATGACTGGGTTTGGACAGTACTTGCTTTTTAAGCAAAACAATGAATGATGCAATCTGAAGCTGGTATTGCATCATACAGGATATGAATTGCATCATGTTATTCCTAGAAGTCATGGATGATGCAATCATAACGAAGCTTACATCACTCTCCTGAACAAATTGCCCTATATCAGCTCTAGAAATCATACAGTGTCGTGCGCTCTTATTTGTCAGTGGTTGATTTTGCAAAGGGACACATTTCTGTTTAGCCAAAGTGAGCAGAGATGCCTTGTACTTGTGTGAAGAGTGCAGATAACTTCTGCTATGTTTGTGGTGAAATGACTTTTGCATCTCAAAAGCGCAGTATAACCACTATGGTTAAGCAAGCCTAACACCTTTATTTTGGCTGCAAAATTGGAGATCAGGACAAGAGGTGGGCCCCACACATATGCTGCAACACTTGTGCAACAAATCTTCGGCAGTGGTTGAACAGGAAAAGGAAATCTATGCCTTTTGCAGTGCCAATGATTTGGAGAGAGCCAACAGATCATACCAGCAATTGTTACTTCTGCATGGTGCCTCCAGTTGGAAAAGGTGTGTCAAAGAAGAAAAAGTGGACTGTGCATTATCCAAACATTCCATCAGCTATATGCCCAGTAGCCAACGGAGAAGGGCTGCCGGTTCCTGATGCACCAGAATCATTCTCACTTGAGTCAGACGAGGAAGAGGAAGAGGATGAAACTTCTGGTCCTGAACCATCAATGTCACAGGACCCACATTTTCTCCCATCCTCCTCCTCTGAACCACACCTCATAACACAAGGTGAACTGAATGACCTTGTCAGGGATTTGGAACTACCCAAGAGTAAGGCAGAGCTGTTGGGCTCCAGACTACAGCAGTGGAATCTGCTGGCAGGTGATGTTAGGGTTTCCATGTTCCGTGACCGTCAAAAGGATCTTGTCCCATTCTTCTTCATGGAAGGTGATCTTGTAGCCTGCAACAACAACGATGGTGTGATGACAGCCCTCAACATCGTTCACGATCCAGATGAGTGGAGACTGTTCATTGATTCATCAAAGACGAGTCTTAAAGCTGTTTTACTGCATAATGGCAATGTTTTGCCATCAATTCCAGTTGGTCATGCAGTCCATATGAAGGAAACCTATGACAACATGAAACAACTTTTGAGGTGCATAAACTATGACCAACATCAGTGGCAGCTTTGTGGCGATTTGAAGGTTGTTGCTCTCTTGCTTGGTCTGCAGACTGGATACACAAAGTACTGCTGTTTTCTCTGCGAATGGGATAGTCGTACAAGAGATTCCCACTACATCAAGAAAGATTGGCCACTCCGACAGTCATTACAGCCAGGGAGGAAAAATGTTCAGCATCGACCACTTGTTGAATCAAGGAAGATTTTGTTACCACCTTTACACATCAAGCTGGGTCTGATGAAGAACTTTGTCAAGGCCATTGACAAAACACAAGCAGCTTTCAAGTACCTCCGTGGAAAATTTCCAAGGTTAAGTGAAGCTAAGATAAAGGAAGGTGTCTTTGTTGGTCCTCAGATTCGTGAACTTCTTCGAGATGACGCATTTGACCATGCACTGCGTGGCAAGGAAAAGACAGCATGGAAAGCCTTCCAGTTAGTGGCAATAAATTTTCTCAGAAACAATAAGGCAGACAACTACAGGTTGTTGGTGGAAAACCTCCTCAAGGCATACAAAAGCCTTGGTTGCAACATGTCACTAAAGATACATTTTTTGCACTCTCATCTAGATTTATTTCCACCGAACTGTGGAGCAGTGAGCGACGAGAATGGCGAGCGATTTCACCAGGACATTGCAACAATGGAGAAACGTTATCAGGGCAAATGGAGCCCATCAATGCTTGCAGACTATTGCTGGACAGTGACAAGAGATGCTCCATTTCATGAATACAAGAGACAAACCAAGAAGTGCCGAGTAGACACTGAATAGGACTAAACTATGTACATAATAGTTTTTGCCTTTTGTTTCATAATAAATTTTATTTATATAACCCTTTTGCTGATTTTTAAAGTGTTACATAAACAGGACAGGTGAAATATTATCATGTAAAGCAACCATAAACACATGAAAAGACCTACAATTTATGATTAAAACTCTACTATCTACACAATATACATAGACATAAAATGTAAAAACTTAAATATCTTAGAAACAGTAGCCAATCAGTTGTTTTAATTGTCATATTTGAATTCAGCACATCAAAATACATAATAAATAGCACATTTTATCTCTGAAGCAGACGACTTCTCCAAAATTGTAGACCAGTGTAATTTTTGTACTAAATATGCTTTGTTAGGTATCCTTTGAAAACTCATGACTCGCTGGTCAATAATTTCATGGCAAAATGTATGTAGCAACATTATAAGTACAGTTATGAAATCTCCCTGTGTGATGTTATTAGCACATGTTCAAAACCAGATGGCCCTGCCTTGGCAAAAGTTGTCAAACAGGCTTATCCCAAACAAAGGAATGTGTGTTCACCTCAATTTACATAGTAAACAGGGCCGGCAAGAGAGCAGGGGGAGGAGATGGCAGGAAACAGAACAATTTGGATTTCAGTACACACACCTGGGGGAAGAAAGAGCATGGAGCCTCCTTCACCTGTTGCCTTCTTTACTGCTTGAATAAACTACTTTGAAGGGTAACCTGCAGAAGAATCCACTTCAAAGGTTCACTGGACTATAAAAGAAAGGGGTGAGAACCCCAACTTCTCTCTCTTTCACCTAAGACAACAAAGGCACCGGCATATTTGAGCCTCTGAGAGATATCCTGACTGAGGAAAGGGTCAGTCATCATGATCCTGGGAGACTGTGGTGAGAAAAGCGATCTTGAACAAAGCCTTGAACCAAAACTTGCTAGATTAAGTTTTGGACTTTTAGATGCACATTTTCACTTATATTTGCTTGTAACCATTTCTAACTACTCCTTATGTTTGAAGTAATTTAAAATCCAATCTTCTTGTGTTAATAAATGGTGTTTTATTTTTTAAATCAATCCAGTGTTGTGTTTAAACTGAACTTTTTGGTACCTCCAGTTACAGTAACAAACCGTTGAATATTGACTCCGTACAGGAGAAATGAACATTAATATCTTAACTGTCCAGGAACGGGCTGGATATTGCAGAATTTTGGAAAATTCGGGACAAGGAGTGTGTTGGTTGGTGTGTTGCTGACGGGATGCTGGAATCAGACCTGCTGGACCAGGGCTGCAACTATACATAGACCTACACGCTGGAAGACCGTTTGTGAGCAGCCCAGGTTAGGAGCTTCAACAGCAAAACATGGTGAGGCACCCAAGATCATGGAGCAGGCAGTGACAACCTCTCACTGGTCTGGATTGCGCCCCAGAATATGACAGTGTTTCAAATTATACTGGACTGACATCCCTAGAATCCAATGTCTTATGTCTCTAACTACAGCATGGGCAACAGTAATGAATAATTCTCATACTGCCCTACCCGCATACCTCAAAACTGATTTGGAGGACCACTAATACGAGCAAGAGGATAATTTAGTTTTCATGCTCATTCAGTCCTCAGCCTTTCTGACGAGACTCTCAAAAAGGATGCCAAGTGCTATATGAATTCTTGTCTACAAGGAACTGAATGGCCAACACACCTATTTCACTGAATGAAAATGGTTATCATGAAGGCTTATTTGTACTTCTCACTCAACATGAGAAAGAGAGAGAGAGAGAGAAACACATTTGATTGTTCTGAAGTTTGTTTTATTTTAATATAAAACCTATTATATGGATGCTTCTTCTGAGAGGAGCTTCTTCTGTAATTTCAGGATTATGCTGTATCTTGTGCAGCTAGCTATACAATAAAACATTTCATGCCCTAACAATTTACACACTCACTTATAGAAATATAATGCAGCACTCTACAGTCAAAGTCTATAGCAACACAGTTTAAAACAAAATTACCAGTGTCTTTTTGTAGAATAATATTGGGTTGGGTTTTTTGTTTGGGGGCCTGGAGTTTTTTTAACATAAGAATGTGTGGACTGCTTACAGTTATAAAAAGAGTTTCAGTAATAGTTATAACCAACACGCGAGTAACAAATAAACACAGTATCTTTCAGTACAGATACTGATTGCTTTGAAGAGTTTATTCCAAGTTACATTGATGATCTCACTATCCTACTCTCTATCTTCCAAATTTCATTGTGACTCTTCAGTTCTTTACATAAACCACACTTCGCTGAGTGGAAATAATATGGAAGGAAAGAAGAGAGAAGAATGTACAGCAATCCTTCAAACTAACCTTTTTGTGTTATATTTTTTCTAGTAACTTACACTCTAGTTCAGAGGTGGGCAAACTATGGCCTGCGGGACTCTCCTGCCCGGCCCCTGAGCTCCTGCCCTGGGAGGCTCGCCCCTGGCCCCTCCCCTGCTGTTCCCCTTCCCCCGCTGCCGGCGCAATGCTCTGGGCGGCAGAGCTGCAAGCTCCTGGGGCAGCGCAGCTGCATAGCCCGGCCTGACCTGGTGCTCTGTGCTGCGCGGTGGCGTGGCTGGCTCCAGCTGGGCGGTGCGGCTGCCTGTCCTGGCACTCTGGGCGGCGCAGCTGTAGCGCCACCAGCCACCGGTGCTCCAGGCGGTGTGGTAAGGGGGCAGGGAGCAGCGGGGGTTGGATAGAGGGCAAGGGAGTTCGGGGTGGTGGTCAGGGGGCGTGGGTGTGGATGGGGTCGGGGCAGTCAGAGGGTGGAGAACAGGGGGGTTGAATGGGGACAGGAGTCCCCAGGGGGCAGTCAGGAAGGAGCGGGGGTTGGATGGGGTGGTGGGGGGCAGTCAGTCAGAGGCAGGGGTCCCGGGGGCTGACAGGGAATGGGGGGGTTGGATGGGGCAGGAGTCCCGGGGGGGCTGTCAGGGGGTGAGAAGCAGGAAGGGTCGGATAGGGGCCAGGGCCAGGCCACACCTGGCTATTTGGGGAGGCACAGCCTCTGCTAACAGGCCCTTCATACAGTTTTGGAAACCCAATGCGGCCCTCAGACCAAAAATTGCCCTGCTCTAGTTCAACAAAAAGAAAGAGAAACAAAGGAGAAGTTCTGGCCTGGAAGCTCAAATTATTAAAATATATTTTATATACTGAGGACATCCATAGACCGTTTATTCTCAAAGGTTTTCCAAATAACGAAGAACTGTATTTAGAACTTTAAAGAGGCCAGACTGATTTTATGGTAAAATTTACATACTAAAAAGACAGAGACTTCAAGGCTGTGGCTGATTCGGGGCTGCACAAATAGCTTTGTCATTTAAATCTGAAACATCTCAAACGTCCATGACAATTACTTTAAAAAGCTAAAGCCAGGCTGTGTTGTTGTATTTTTTAAAAAGATAATAGATCCCCATCTTTTTCTGATTCAAGGCTATTTCAAAATTCTCAACTCTCCCTTCAGCAATCAATATTAAATGAGCCAAAGAACTTCAGCAGAAACTTTATCATATCATTTTGATAAATTCATCAAACACACTTTGCATTTATCTATTGTATCCAGTAAACCCCATTGCCCTTGTAGAAGTACCACCTTGATGATCGTCCTGGAGAATCAAACACAAAAGCATGCTGATTAAGTGCACAAGAGCATGATAGCAAAGATTCTTTGTCCTGAAAATTGTCTGAGGAGGATTCTAGGTCAAAGGTTAAACATGTCATTCAATTTATGAGCCAGTACCTCATCCTGCATTTTCATGGTTGTCAGATGTGATTTTTCTAACTCAAGATTTTTGTCTTTTAATTGTGTCTGCATTTCTGCAAGTTCCCTGCGATTTTTCTCCTTGTACTCATCAAGCTGGTTCTGAAGCTCCAGAGTGGATGACCGGGACACTTCTACAATTTCAGCCATCTGGCAAAAAACAAACAAACATAAAATTCCCCACAAGTAAAGCATTGCTAGAAGGGAATCTGTCTTCATTAGTACTACAGAAGAATATTTTTCTTCCTAACTGCAGTCTCTCCTATGTTACATTAGGAACATAATTCACTGTGCAGAGAACATTTTCAAAATGGTGTATATGTCCAGCTGAATTTCTATGCACCAGTTTGAAAATATGCAACTCTAAAATTGTGTTTCTAAAATGTGTGGCAATACATTTCCCAGACCATCCTATTTCTGCCAGCAGCATTTACAGGTGGCTTGTATTTAAACCTGTATAAATTAGAATTTATTCTATGAAGCCCTCACTGAATACTTTATCATACCAAAACTAAGCTGTGTGCTCACACATAGATGGCAAAACTAATACAACAATGCTGCAGCTGGAGAAATCAGCTGCAAGTCACTGCAGTCGAGCTGATGGTTGTGCTGAGCAAGGACTGACTTAGTGCAGGTCTTCACTACCCACCGGATCGGTAGGGATCGATCTATCGGGGATTGATTTATCGTGTCTCGTCTAGACACGGATAAATCGATCCCTGAACACACTCCCCGTCGATTCCGGAACTCCAGCTCGCAAGAAGTGGAAGCGGAGTCGACGGGGGAGCGGCAGCGGTTGACTCGCCGCTGTCCTCATGGCCAGGTAAGTCGACCTAAGATACTAAGATATTCGCGTAGCTGAAGTCGGCGTATCTTAGGTTGACTTCCCCCCCGCCACACACACAAGCACAATGTAGACCAGGGCTGAGTCTGTTGTACATAATGGAAGAGAACTCAAATATGGCATCTTATTTTAACAAAACAGGAGTGTTTTACCATGGTATTTTCAGATTGCACCGTTCCAACTACTGTTCCAGTCCAGAAAGCTTTTATTGATAGTCACCAGGTCAAATACACTAACAGCAAAGTTCACATTTCACTTTCATTTACACTGCTTTTAAGCTCTTTTCTTTGTAATTTGGCAGTTTATTTGCTTTTTCCCATTAGATATCTTATCTCCTGCAGCCTCTTTTAACTGCAACCTTACCTCCTTGTGTAACTTCTCAATAGTCTTGTCTAGTTGCCATCGCTCATTTTCCATTTCATTCTTTATCCTCTTTAATTGTTCCTTCTGGTTAGTTTCATCTTTTAACTGTTCGGTTAACTGTTGCTGTTCCTGAATAACCTGATTGAATTTTTTCTGCATTGGATGGAAAAGTTACACTATAAAACATGACAGCCATAACTCTCTGAGAAGTCAAAGGAATTTAATGTAATATACTAACATGTCCCATGAAGCAACAACAATAAAAATCATAATAATACGCTGTAACACAAAATCAAAAGGAAGAAAGTTGCTGAGTCAAGCTTTGACAGTCAGTCTATGACAAATAAAACATACAGCCATGTAATATTTACTTATAAATGTCTACAAGTTCCTGAAACGCTGCAGAATTCTGAGGACCTACGACTGTCTGTCTTGTTGGCTCTATTACATGCAACGTCCATAGTCAGTTGAAGTTGCACAGTGCCCAGCAAATTCTACCTTCTGCCAGAGAATTCAATATTTTATTTCAGGTTTCATATTTCCTTTGTTGTTCTTGTTTATTCAATCTCAAAGTCTCTAAATAATATACTCTTTCACCTTCATTTGCTCTGCCTTTTCTTTCCTCAGCATTCAAGAAATGTGTTTGAATTGATTTAATAAAACAAAAGTATTCTTCAAAAAAGGAGTGAAAGAACTGCTTAGTTATTAATGTTTTAAATTATATTTCCATAGCACCCAAAAGCCCCAATCAGGAATAGACGTCATTGTCTTACGCCCTGTACAAACAGAAATAGACAGGGGTCCCTCTCCTGAACAGCTTACCAGGTTAAATAACCCCTTTATCAAAGCATTTTAAGTTACTGTTGAAGCCAGGCCTCTCTTTATGCATTAAGGATCACCCAGTTTTGAATGAGATGCAGAGCTGTACTGTATAGTCACATAGTGGGCTAAGAGCTCCAAAACACCAAATATGCATAAAGAGCAACGAAGATGTACAAGAAATTCACCACTTCAGTCAGAAGTGCTTGTTCAGTATCTTCAGACGTATATTCTATGCCTAATAAAAAGCCACACTGGGCACAAAATTATCAGTGACACAAAGCTAAGAGCTTGCATCCATTTTTCACTGGCTGTCTATATAAGATGAAGGGATTGATTTTAAGTTGCTCCTGTTTGAGGTTTAAAGACATTAATAGAGGTGAGGGGAGCCTAACTATATTTTGAGACCATGAGTCTCATGTGGGGTCCCCCTTTTTAGAATTCTACCAGAGGATCATGGCAGCTTTGGCTGTGGTGGCCCCCAAGACAAGGAACCAGCCTTCCTTAGAGAACCCTCCTTAGTCCTTCCATTGACACTTCAACACATCTGAAAACTTTACTTCATCAGAGGCATTTTCAGTTTTAACCGTTGTGGCTCACTGTTAATAACCTTCTCTCTTCTTTCCTTACTGTCATGCCATTTCGCTTTTCTAAAAGGTTGCTATCAGGTTTAAATAGGGCTTACTTTTATCAAAATGAAGATTAACTGAAATGTTTCGATTACATTAAAAAAAACAAATTCAACAATAACGACACAATTTAGTGATTAATCCCCTGAAGCATGTGCAACACAAATATTGCAGCATGTGCTAGTGCATGCATGAGAAACTGAAATCAACTAAAAATAGATGAGACAGAAAAGTGAAACCAACTTGTCTCTCTTAATTGCCCAAACTGGGAGAAATGTAAATATGAAGCAAACAGCATTAATAGTGAAAAGCAATTTAAATTTTAAGAGTCACTTTTTAAAATCTAGGCTCAAAAGAGCTGGGTTCTATTCCCAGTTCTGCAGTTGGCCTTCTGGATGAATTTAGGTACATCACTTCACCTTTTTGTGCCTCAGTTCCCACAGCTGGGGGAAAAACGTGCTGTGCTCTTGATACTGATGTCCTTTTGTAAAACTTTGAGCTCTATGGATGAAATGTGCTATAAAAGGGCTAAGAATTAAATATCTGCAAAATGCACAGTGATACAGCATAGTCATCTAAGAGCTATTAAATGCTGTTCAGCAACAGTCCAGTCTAGCTGGCACCACAGAATTTAAAGAATCCTGAAAAGGTTTATTTTAGCACTGTAGTGCTAAAAGCTGGGGAATCACTGGGTCCCTGTTAATGTGCCATCTTCCAACAGGCCATCAAAATCTCAGATACCTCCACCCTATCAGTCTTTCACAAATCATTTTTGTGATGTTGCACCCCATAACGCTTTATGGAAGTATGCTTATGAATGTAAATATGACATAACTGGAATATGTTTTATGCTACATATGCCATGTAACAGATCTCTAAAAAGGTTATGATTTACTGAATATATTCATCCTATTTGTATGGATGTATCATTTTTGTATTCGAAGTTATGAATATTGGCTGTGTACTTGTTTGATTTTAAATAGCCTTAGTAAGGCATTTGGTCAGCTTCTTTAGAAAGGAATTTGCAAGTTAAGTGCCCAATCAAAAAACACTTAATGGACAATGGATCTTGGAAGACTCCAATCTACATAAGAAGTCTACCTGAGGACGTTGAAGGTAGCATGTGAACAATGGCTGTCACCTGTAAGGAAATGAGTCATACATGGACACGTGACTTGCCCATGTGACTCCAAAAACTCCATCTTGTAGCTGGGATTCTATACAAGGGGCGGGAGGGGTCTCCACAAGAGAAAGTCTATATAAAGTCCTGGGAGACCCCTCCATTTGGTCTTCAGCTGGCTCCACCCCCAAAGGATACCTGAAAGAAACTGGAACAAAGGACAGTAACCATAGGGATGTGAGTGATTGCTGGACCCAGACTAGAAGGAGGCTAGTCTGTAAAAGAAGTTTACTGGAACATCTCTGAGGGTGAAACTTCATCTGTAATCACTTCCTTACCGTATTAGGTTTAGACTGGCGTGTTTTATTTTATTTTGCTTGGTAATTCACTTTGTTCTGTCTGTTATTACTTGGAACAACTTAAATCCTACCTTTTGTATTTAATAAAATCACTTTTTACATATTAATTAACCCAGAGTATGTATTAATACCTGGGGGGGGAGGGGGCACAAACAGCTGTGCATGTCTCTCTATCAGTGTTATAGAGGGCAAAAATTTATGAGTTTACCCTGTATAAGCTTTATATAGGGTAAAACGGATTTATTTGGGATTTGAACCCCATTGGGAGCTGGGCATCTGAGTGTTGGAGACAGGAACACTTCTTAAACTGTTTTCAGTTAAGCCTGCAGCGTTTTGGGGACGTTGTTCGGACCTGAGTCTGGATTTGTAGCAGGCTAGCATGTCTGGCTCAAAACAGGCAAGGTTCTGGAGTCCCAAGCTGGCAGAGAAAACGAGCTCAGGGGTAGTCTCAGCACACCAGGTGACAGTTCCCAAGGGGTTTTCTGTGACCCAACCCATCACAATTTTATGTTACAGTCTGTTTACACATGCTTGAGAAACAAACCCCACAGACACAGATCAATAAACTATACAGTGGCAGAATGGTAGTGCCAACGGAAGCTGTTCTATGCCTGCAGTGTACTGGAAGGGGGGGGGGGGGGGGAACATAGTAGGAAATCTGGTCAGTTTCTCAACTTCAGAATTATCAGCAGAAATCAGAATTCTTTTCACCAACACAAGTTATTTTAGATGTGAATATATTCTATTGTTTATGGGAGATTAGGGGCACATGTCACATTATTGGACTGCAACACATTTGGTCAACTATTGTGTCATACAAATTTTTGCCTGGTGTTCAGATATGAGGCAGTCTAGGAGAATGGTAATAGCAAATACAGCCTTTTTTTTTATTACTTATTGTATTGGGCCATATGCTAACATCCTGAAATGAAAAAAATATAATTCCATATACCTGTCTCTCCTCTTTTTCACTCATGTTACATTTTGCTGTTCATGACCGAGGATATGTCCACACAAGCAGTGCTACAGGACACAGTGCTGCAGCTATGTCACTGTAGTACTGCAGCACAGTTGCTTCAGCGACGGAACGGGTTTTTCCTCACTGTAGTAAGTCCATCTCTTCGAGAGGCAGTAGCTAGAGTGATGGAAAAATTATTCCATCAACCTAGCTGAGCCTATAATGGGAGTTAGGATGTGAAATTTTTCAATGGAAAACTTTGATTTTGCTGAAATTTTCCTTCGGGAAAAGAGACAAAATATTTCATTTTGAGTCAGTTCAACATTAAATTGTATTTTCATGTGTTGCCACAATGCCTCATGGGAGTAGTAGTTTGGGTACTTCATGTCCCTATTCTCTCCTATGGACTGGGCTCTTTTGCCAGATTACATCTTCCATGATGCACTCCTGTCTTCTCTCTGACTCATCCACATGGTGTGTCACAGGAATCACATGACTACAAGTGCACCATGGGAGATATAGTCTAACCAGGAAGCCCAGCCCATAGGAGAGAATGGGGGCCAAAGGGACCCAAACTACAACTCTCATGAGGTACTGTGGCACCTTAGTACACACAAATTAAACATTTTAATTCAGTTCAACAAACTAAAAAATAAAAACATTTTGATTTGGGAATGTCAAAATGTTTTGTTCCAATCAAAAATCTGAAAACAAAGTGTTTCTAAATTTCCATTTTTTTTAAAAGAACTTTTAGTTCTGTGAAAAGTTTTGTTATTTCAATGTTGTATCCCAATTCAGGATGAAAACAAATGGCAAAATATTGAAATTTCCCAAAGGGCGAAAATTTCAATTTTCACTCAACTAACAACAAACTGGAATAGTTACTTCTGGAATGCTTCTCCAGACTATTCAGTCCACACTTCATTAAACAGGAAGAACTAATGACATGTCAGGATTGCTTTTACGTCATATACTCCAAATCCCTAGTCTTTAAAGGGCACACTAACTGCCCTATGTTGGAGTCTTACTAGGACTTGGTTTTCTTGGTCTGTAGCTACCAAAACATAGAAAAACTACACTAACAGTTTCTCCACTTAAGTTAGGACCAGACAAAGTCTAAGGGGTTGAAAAGGAAGGAGAAAAGACCACAGCAACTCTCCTCTTCCATCTACCTGTCCGTTGCGTGGATGGGGAGAAAGGTTGAGGAGAACTAACTGTACCTAATAAAAGGTTCTAGCTGTGAGTATACAGCCTCTGCTCTAATGGTGCTCTCTCTTCAGCAATATGGCTCTACACTTGACCCCCTGCAGGGCTGTCACTAAATGGTACAAACTAGCTCTTAGGGAGAAAATCTGCCTTATAAAGTTTGATACAAAATATAGTCACTTTAAAAAAGAGAACTCTCTTTCTTATAATGTGTCCCCAAATTTAACAGATCTGGTAGCAATATTTCAGCAGCTGTTTTCTCATTGGTTGTCATAAAAACTATTTGTGAGTGGGAGAGTATAAACACAGTTTGTACTATGCAGTATTCACTAAATATGTCCACTACACATGATTTTACAGCACTGCTTCCAAAGATTAACACATTTATAATACTTTGAGTTCCATTAGCCATAAAAGGTCAAACTTCAAAGCAAGAACACACAATTTCAGATACACAAATATATTTTAAATGTAACAGAAGTACTACTATTACTTGCGTTGAGGATGTGAATATTTTGAACTTTAGTTTCATTCTGAATTACTACTGAACATCCAAATGAATAAATAGCTCAGGGTATGTCTACACTGCCCACGTTACAGTGCAGTTGCGGCAGTGCTGTGACATGGGCAGTGTAGACACACTTTATCCCCAGGGGAGAGCTCACCCGGCGATAAAAGAAAAACAACCACCCTGAACAAGGGGTGGTAGCTTTATCGCCGGGAATGCAGCTTCTGGTGATAAAGCGCTGTCTATACCGATGCTTTTCAGCACTAAAACTTTTGTCGTTCAGGGGGATGTTTTTTCACACCCCTGAACAACTAAAGTTTTAGTGCTGAAAGTGGCAGTGTAGAGATAGGCTCAGTCTAGCACGTACACTTTATAAGACTTCAGTATTTGACAGTTAGGAATGTTCTGTAGTACACATAGGGACTTGTCACCACTGCAGTTGCTCAAGTTACAGTTTGAGCTATTACCCCAAATGAGAGTCCTGTCCACACACACAAGCCCTTAATTTAAATGTGGTGGTGCTTTTATCTCAAATTGGCTGGCCCTCCAGGGGTATAGGCTACAGCTCGAGTTAATAACTCATCAGCTGCTAACACAATCTCTCTGTGTAGCTCAATTAATATTTCACACTGTAGCTGCTCTCACTCAAGCTAGGCTAACACTAGAAAAGTAACCTGAGTTATCTACACACTGCAGTGTTAACTCGAGGTGACAAGAACTTTACATGTTTTTCCATCCACAGCCAAAGGGCCAAAGTCTGATCCCTTAGAAGTCAGTGGCACAACTTCCGTTGACTTGAGCAGGATCAGTTGTTCGCCTGAAGTATTGTATGCATGACGCTATATGTTGCAATGTTGGCAAAGGACTTAGAACAATTAGTGTCTGTTGGTTTTTTTAATAGCCTATGAGTTCTGTGATGAAGGTGGGTAATGGAAAGAATAAGCAGCTTTCTTTGAGATAGCTCTCAGGAAACTCCTAGAAGTTCCTGTTCTCAGGGACTGCATAAGACCCTGGGGAAATTTTGGCATGTGTTTTGCTTCTAAAATGCTGGAATACAGAAAAGTGGTTAAGAAACAAAAGCCATACTACAGAGGTCAGCACCAAAAAAAATCACTATTTGTCTGAGCTTCCGTAGCTGAAAACTGCAATAAGCTCACATCATTCTAGCTACTGGAGTCTACTTTGAATGAAGCTATTCCAACTACCGACAATAACCACTTTGAAGTGTCTTGCAGCTTTAACCATTTTGAGTATGAATCTGGGAAGGAGAAGCATTGCATCTTGCTGTGTTTACTGGAATGGTTACAGCTTTATTCAGTAGATTTCTATTGGTTCTTGATGTGTTACTCCATTATTAGTTATCTGTATTGTAAAAGCAATAGGAATTAGGACCCCATTGTTCCGGGCACTATACACACACAGAAAAAAAGAGATTGTTCCTGCCCCCAAAAGCTTACTATAAGACTCATTTCACATTATTATTAATATTTTCTCTTTAGCAATAGGCTACAGCTCAAGTGATGTAGAAAAGAATGTAAATTAAAGACCTGTTCACAATGGAGCACCAAACCAGGCTGGCTACCACTGTAATCAAAAACTATTAAGCATGGTTCTGCTGGAGTGGTGCTGCAGTACGGACAGGACACTATGCCAAGTGGTGAGATGAAATACTCAAGTCTACTTCTCTTCCTTGAAATCAGGATTAATTGACATGTTCTAAAAATGATTCTCAAACTAGAGCTAAGCAAACCATTCACAGTAAAATGTTAGTTCAACAAATTTAGCCCATCTTTGTGTTTGCTAATTATCTGCAAACAGAGTTTGCCTTGCTAGTTATTTGAAAAAGATTTGCGGAATGGCATTTTGAGCATACTTCCCACTTATGGATTGCTCGCAAACCATTTGCTACTTTAAGTATTCACTATTCATAATTTCCTGTTTGTGCTGTATGCAGGGCCGGCACAACCCATTAGACGACCTAGGCGGTCGCCTAGGGCACTACAATTTGGGGGGGCGGCGACTGTGGCGGTATTTCAGCGGCGGGACCTTCCACTGCTTCTGTGGGGAGCGGCATTTCGGGGCTGGACCTTCCGCCGCCTAGGGCGGCAGAAAAGCTGGCAGTGCTCCTGGCTGTGTGACTGGACACCTAAACAGATGGCACTGTTTCTGCTCCCTGAATGGGTGACTCCCATTCCAAGCCCTTTCAAAATGGCTACAAAAATACTCCTTTGAAGATACTTGTGGAAAACACATTTGTAGGGTTTTTTTATGACATCTCTTTCTGTGAATTGTTTTGCAAAAAACCCACACCCCCCATACACAAACTGTGACGAACTGGGACTGTTCTTGCTGGGGTGTGGGAATGCTGACAGGGGAGTGTGACTAGGATGGTCTGCATCGGAGGATGGGAGTCGGCCCGAGGGAACATACCTGAGCTTGTAACATGAGAACCCAGGAGGGGGTTGGAGGTCAGGTGACTCCGGGGCCCGGGAAACTGAACAAAGGCTGTGGGAGGGGTCGCTGAAAGCAGAGTGCTGGAAGCAGGCTGGAGAGATGGCTGGGAGGCAGAGATGGCTCTGACCCCCCAAGGGGGGTGGGCTGGCATGCCCTGGGACCCCAAGCTGGACCTAACTGAGGGGGGCCCTGTTGTCTGTGCCTGCAAGACCTGTCTTGGACTGTATTCCTGTCATCCAAATAAACCTTCTGCTTTACTGGCTGGCTGAGAGTCATGGTGAATCGCAGGAAGCCGGGGGTGCAGGGCCCTGAGTTCCCCAATACTCCGCGACACAAACATCAAACACCAATTGTTCATTTAAATTCAGGGGTCTAATAATAACAAGTGTTGTAACTGGATTAAGTATAGATCCAAGTTATGTTCTTTCTGCTGGGCATTACAAATCTATGAAAATAGTTTGCCACATTATAACAAACTCTAATGGATCAGGCCTAAGGTAGCTGGCAGGCATCAGCAGACCAACACTGACAATGCACTAGCCGAACAACTTGGAACCAATCAAGTGGTGAAAAGAGAACCTGTAACTGAAAGAAGGGAGCTGATTTATTAATTTGATTTAAAAGATTGTCAGATTAAAAATCACATTTTTAAGGAGAAAAGTTCCTTACTTGCACTGTTAATAAATTAGATTCTTAAAATGGACACAAATTTAAAAATCTAACTTAATTTTCACAAATGTTTCTTGTTTTATTATGTTTTCCATTGAATTCAGATTTAATTGAATCATGGAAACAGTTGTCAGGAAAGCTTCCCTTTGTCCTATAGCCCATCTGTAGTCAGGTTCACTTTGTAGTTTGTGGTCCAGAGGAGTAGAGTTTGAGTTACAGACCATACAGGGGAATGTTGAAATTCAAATTCAGACCACTTTTTTGTGTTCAAGAAACATTTATAACAACACACAAAAACCTTATATTTTAGCTATGATTTACTTGACAGAATCTCTTTAACCTTAGCTTCTAGATTTGAAGGTGAATTTTACAATTTAGTATTTTAGAAACACCAGTGCTTTTGTAATGCACATAAAGGTGATATGCAAGGAGGAAAAACTGGGCTTGTGCCCTTTTTAGCTGCTCTAGGATATATCCTGTTAAAAGGTGTGCCTGCCCTGTCTCACCACCTGCTTGCCAAGAATGGCTCTGCTGACCCCTGCCTCTGTTTCCCCTTCATGCAGGATCCATTTAAAAATCCACAGAATCCAGATATTCAAAACATTCTCTTTCTGGGGTGCAATTTATTAAGTCCTGCACAAAGTCTTTGAAAATAGAACTCAACCCTACAGTTTTCATCCCAGTTTCAGCCTCCTTCTTGAGGGTCTGCCTCTCCTTAAAAGTGATTTATCTTGCCTCAGTCCCAAGCTGGGCACAGCCCTTCCTCCCTGAGGGTCTGTCTTCCTGCTCTCCCAGCACCTCTTGCCTGGATTTGGCCTTCTCCACAGGCCTTCCGCACTGGTATTTCTGCCCCCTGCTGACGCAGAGCCCTCCAGGAGTCTTCTAACTCCCTACAGTGTTTCTCAGGCATCTGCCTACTACTACCACCTGCAGCTGTCTCCCCCTTTGTAAAAGAGAAGGTTACTCATCTTGTGCAGTAACTGAGATTCTTTGAGATGTGTGTCCCTGTGGGTGCTCCACTTCAGGTGTTGGTGGGTCCCAGCGCTGCTGATTGGGGATTTTCGGTAGCAGTGCCTGGTCAGGACGCACACGTGCAGTAGCTGTCTCGTGGTGCCACTGGCGATTCAACTAGTGCCTGTGCGTCCCATACCCCTCAGTTCCTTCTCAACCTACCACCGTTACGGTTTTGGCAAAGATTCATGGAACCGTCGACAGTCCGAATGGCAGTACTCTGTATTGGAAGTGATCTTGTCCCACTGTGAATCGTTAGCCACTGCTACTGAAAATCTCCGATCAGTAGTGCCGGGATGCATCGACACCTTAAGTGGAGCATGGACAGGGACAGCACTCAAAGAACAGCCTAGGTGCCTTCCCTTAAGCCCAACTGGGCAGCAGGTAATCAGTCCAAGTGAAATGGACCCCATTCCCTCTTAAAGGGGCAGTCACCCTTTGATATGTCCCTATCCCTCCAGTGGGACACAGGCCATCTCCCCAAATATCTGCCCACCAGAGAATCCTCCAGGTTTCTTCACATTTGTCTTTCTGCCGCAAATAGCACAATTTTGAGGTTTCTCCTCCATAGCAATTCCTCTCTCCATCTCTTCTCTGTGTCCCCACCACTCTCCTCAGCTCAGTAACTGAGATCTGGTATGGGAGGGAGAACTGCCACTACCACCCCATCACTCACCGATGACCTTTAATTCTTCCAGCTAGATTTTTCTTATTTATATGACTGCCAGATTACAGCCTCTTATCCTCACACATGGAAAGTCTAGCTGAAACACAACCAAAGCTGACAGATAACTAAGGAGTAATGGCCTCAAGTTGCAGTGGGGGAGGTTTAGATTGGATATTAGGACAAACTTTTTCACTAGGAGGGTGGTGAAGCACTGGAATGAGTTACCTAGGGACGTGGTGGAATCTCCTTCCTTAGAGGTTTTTAAGGTCAGGCTTGACAAAGCCCTGGCTGGGATGATTTAGTTGGGGATTGGTCCTGCTTTGAGCAGGGGGTTGGACTACATGACTTCCTGAGATCCCTTCCAACCCTGATATTCTCTGATTCTATTCTAGGATTCTATAATTTAAAATTACACAACAGATTTGTCAAAAACTGGACACGTTTGCTGAGGATTTATTTCCCTCCAACTTTGTTCAATTAAAAAAAAAAGATTTTTATTTTTAAAGAAGGCAAACTTAGTTAGATGAAGCTATGCTTACAGGAAAGATCTGAATGGTGCTGTGAGGGCCAACCTTAATAGAATGGGAATTTTAATATGACCAGAGAAAGTCACCACTGCAGAAAACAAACAAAGACATTTAATATTCTGACTAAGTTGTTGTACTTACCTGCATATCCTCCAGCTTGCTTTCCAAAGACTTTTTCACCAACAGCAGTTCCTTTCCCTCTTCCGCAGCATGTGCCAGGACATCTTCTAATTGTTGCTTTTCTTTCTACAATACAAAAGTTTGATAGATTCAGGAATACTGATGTTGCTTTCTCTCTAATCTGCCTTCAGAAGATCCACAAGCATAAACATAAAACTGCAAACACTTAAAAACATTTTCACTGGCTTCCTCTTGCCTTCTACATCAAGCTCCTCTTCCACACCTCCAGGACTCCACATTGCACTGCTTCCTGCCTACAACCTCCCATTTCCTCTTAAACTCACTCAGGCACATCACCAATGTGCCCATCTCCTACTCTTCAGTGTTATTTTTCATACTGTCACATCAGCTGAAGCAGCCTCCCTGTACCTGTAGAAGAAGCTCCAGCCTGCTCTCTCCTTCAAGCCCACTGATTTTGCACAGGTTTTACGGCACCAACAATGACTTTGCCTGCCTTCATCTCATCTTTCATCTTTTATTTTTGTGCACTGTACCCATCCAATCATGAACAGAAAGAAAACCACACTAGTTACATGTCTGGTTTTGTAACTTACCTCATATCTTTCTATTTTTTCCTTCATTGTATCTTCTTCTCCTTTCATATTATCAATCTGTTGATGGAGTTCTTTAATTTTGTCCTCTAGCTCTTTAATTGTTCTCTTCAATTGTTCATTTTGCTCAGCCAACTCCTTCACTCGATTTTCTGCGCTACTTTGCATCTGTTCTGCAGTGTTTCTTTCACTGGCGAGGGCAGCAGCATTCTAGTAAAAAGGAGAACAGAAACAGTGACACACAAAACCTCCATTTTTAAAGACAGTGTAAAAATATGCAATTTGTTTCCAAAACAGGTCTCAGTCCATGTAATCCTGGATGAAAATTTTAAAGATGGAAATATTTTCTGATTCATATAGATAAAGGAACACTGTCAACTGAAGTTTTTGGCATTTTGGAGCAAAATCCATATTCGAGTTAAAAGTAAATTAGTTGTACCCTCAGAAAATACACATGCAACCTATGCTCTCGGAAAACTTGCTTTTGAGCAAGTTTTGATTCAGAGAAGCACAGTTGCCTGTTTTATGACCATAAACTCCATTTTGAGAACCTCAGCATTCTGAGCAAGCCCAAACTCCCATCCATCTGTGACCTATAACAAGCCAGTTTGCATCCAGATCCCTAGAGCTGAAAGAGTAATAATTCTTCTCCCACAACTAAATTCTGAAACCAAAGATACCATCCATACAAAACTGTGGCTGTGTCAACCTGGAATATTCTATGAAAGGTCAGATTTGTGTGGGCCACAAAGGTGCATTTGTATTACTCGCAGATCCATGAACCACAATACCCAAAGTTACCAGCTATGTAGGTAGGTAAGAGAGTCCTCTTTTTGAAGGCATTATTACATTTTCAAATAATATCTACTATATTTCAACAGCCTTTTGTCTGTCAACTCATATTCTTACTTCAATATGTCCCATTTTAAGCCCCTAGGTAAGTGTAATCTCATGCTTAAATATTTTTTAAAGTTACCATAAAAAAACCTAATAGATCTCAAGAGCAATGTGAGCCCTTGAGGAGTAAGTTTCTGTGTATTCAGGAGGAGTTTTAATCTGTTTAGCTATAAGTGAGTTGCTGTAGGTTATATATTTTACTAGTTAGGGCAGTGGTGTTGGGAATTTAGCTGCTGGGGTTTTGTTTTATTAACATATGTCGGGGTGCTTAAAGTTTTCAAAAGGATGCTTTTTGTATATTTGCTTAGAAACAAAAAATCCAATGCATTAAAGACAAAATTATAATAAAACTACATCCAATGTTTTCTCACATGACATGGTATTATACTGTGCATTCATAGTTTTTTTTGGCAATGAGCTTGGTTGCAGCATTTGAATCTTTGCTTTGTATAGATCATATGACTTGTATAATATTTGTCCTACTGTTTATATATGGCTATGCAATGAATTTGTTACAGTTCAAAATCTATAAACAGAAAGCTTACTTTAATACTATTTTGAAAACATGAATAAACAGAGTTTAAAAGTAAATTAAATAAAGCTAACCTTGTACAACTGATAAAGAATTGGGGTTCATTAACATTCAAAATGAAACCCAAGTTAACAAAAGAACAGAGAGTCAGAGACATAAGCCTACCGGTAGAGAGAAGAAACTAGTGTATTGAGGAGTCATGGAAATGGCAATGAGAAGGAGGAGATGGTGAGGAATGGTGTCATTGTTATCATTATATGTGGTGTGGCAGGTTGTGGAATGGAAGAATCATGTGACAGAACAATCCCGAAAAGAGTTGACTCAAGTGAGCTTAACCATGTATGCAGCATACACATTTTTAAACACTTCAACTCATAGGGGTGACCCCCTAAGTTGATCTGATCTTTGGCCCTTTGCTTATGTTTCATTCAAAACTTCCACCAGGAACGTAAGACTGCTTTGTGATAAAAGGTTTGGTTCTTGATCCTGGATATTTAGGCCCTAATCTTGCAAAGGAATCCATCAGCACAGATACTTATTTCCAATACAAAATCCCATTGACTTTTGCATTAGTAACTTCAAAAATATTTAAGCACGACATTGTGTATGGGATTATATTTACATTCATCTCAGAAATACAAAATGGATTATCCAGTGTAGGTTAAGTGAATTCTTTTGTAGATAAAGTGAAAAGAGGGGTATAGATAGCTATTTTACAATATTTTTGCTTTACCGGCAAAAAATAGAGGTAAGCAGTAATTCATTTGTAAATTGAAACAAAGCCAATTGCTTTTTAAATGGAGATTACTCTCCAGGTGTAACAGGACATATCAGCAACAAAGCTACACCATGCTGTATGATACTAGAAAAATCAACACAGAAGAAGAAGAAGAAAAAAAGGAGTACTGCAAACCTGATTCAAGTTATACAAGAGGCTCTTATTCTATAAAGGACCATTCACTAATTGTTTTCTAGTAAGCAATAACAAAAATATGCAAATTACTCTGATAAAGCTGTAACTCAGAAATTGCTCAGACTGTCCATTTGGGTTAATGAACTCTTTATACAAAAACTGGCAACACAAGCAGGATGACAAGTTCTAGTCTTTTTGCAAGTACTCAAAAAGGCAGTCAGTTTTTCTGAACATACATATTGGTTAAAGAGCTTTGAAATGTATTTCTGCTGATGCTGTAACTTCACATATACTTTTTGGTATATCCTCTGTATTCATTTATTTTTGCTTTTTGTAATGCAGCACAGTTTTACTAATTAGCAGGCACTCTACCAGTGGCTCCTTTTTGTTTCATTTCCCCCCCTTTTACTAGCTGAGTGAAAGAAGCTTAGGCATGCTGGGGAGTTCAGTGAATGGAATGTTGATTTGTCTGTTCTTTCTCATCCAACCGCCTACACACTGCTCCAGAGTTAGAGAACACAGAACAGAAGGCCCATACTGTACCTGAAGTATCCAGCACCTCATCTTGTGTGTCTGGGCTATTCTCGTGTCATATCAATACTCCCCCCCACCCCCCAGAAGCATTATTCATTTAGACTAGAGCACAGTACCTACATCAACAGGAAGCACTGTATGTGAGGCAAAAGGAACTTTACCCACCAGAGTTAAAAGTTAAGAAAGTTCAGCCCCGTCACAAAGGCTTAATACAGTCATATCTCCGGATCTATTCTGACCTGCCTTTTGCTTTATGTATATTATGTATCACTCAAATTAAACCAAATTGGTATTCTCCCTTCTCTTCCACTGCATGTCTTCAGAAACTGGCCAAGGTTGAGGTCAAGCATGTCTAAAAGGGGAAACTTAAAAAGGAACCAACTCCACTGAACAAGTTCCAAGTATTTTCTTCTCCAACATTAGTTACAATCTTGGGGGGGGGGGGGGGGAGGCTGGGGAAAATGGGTGTGTAAGTAAAAGCTGGCTCAGGCAGCCTAAACTTGTGTGACAGCACGTAATCAGCAGCTCACCACAGGTCTCCAATGATCCTGGCTATGTTGCAGGGGTTATACTTTCACATAAATGAACTGTTCCTGAACAAATTCTCTATAATATATTACACCTAGCAACACAAGTGACTGCAACAAGTTTGTTATCCCATCCTGCCTCCCCACCAGGTTTTGGTCCCAGCCCTGAAGTGGACAGTCACATGCCCGCATAATCAAGCAGGTTTTGGTCACTGCCAGACTGCAGCCTGTGATCCATGTGCTCTACGTGCTCTGGTTCTCTTTGGCTGCTGGAAACCTGAGAACAGGGCACCAATCATGTTTCCAAATGTTGTGCCACTGCCAAATACCATGAGACCTCAAGCCCACCCCAGAAGTCCCGTGGGGGCTGGAAATCTCTTGTCCTTTTTGCCCTCTCCCTTCATGAACAGCTCAGGACCCTTTTCTGATAGAATGAAATGAAAAACAAACAAAAAACCCCAGAGTAATTTTTTCTGCTGCTCTACTGTGGAAGTTGATTGGCTCCACTAATTTCAGGGGAGCCACATGCAGGGGACAGACAGGGAAGAGCTTGGGTAGCTCACACTGCCATCTTCTTCAGAGAAGCTATATGAGTGGAATGGGCAGTGAAATATAGGCCTGTCAACCTGCACAGCTGATGGTATCCTGAGAGAAGGGAAGCGTACGCTTTGGGAGCCCACATGTAATGAATCCATGTGCTGCAGACAGACAGTTATTGAATCCAACGGAACTAGAACTCTTGTCCTTTGAATCCAAAAAACTCAAAACTCTGAAAGGACAAAAGAAGCAGGACCTTCCATAGGCCGGCCACTAGAGGGCAACGTTACACACAAAGCTAGTATGTTACATGCACTGCTGCCTCTTCAGAGAGGGCATTAAGGCAACAGCCTACCTAGTCCTAAGGGTACATCTTCACTACCCGCTGTATTGGTGGGTAGCAATTGATTTATCCGGGATCTATATATCGCGTCTCGTTAAAACGCGATATATCGATCCCCGAATGCGCTCACCGTCGACTCCGGAACTCCACCGGAGTGAGCGGCGGTAGCGCAGTCGACAGAGGAGCCGCGGCCGTCGATCCCGCGCTGTGTGGATCCCAGGTAATTTTATCTTAGATGCTTCGACTTCAGTACGCTATTTGCGTAACTGAAGTTGCGTATCTTAGATCAATCCCCCCCCCAGTGTAGACCAGCCCTAAGTGAAATCCCTGTAATAAAAAGCCAAGAGAAGGCTTGAGAACTGCTGGACTAAAATCATCTCTATGCTATCTGGTGACAAACACTGACTTTTTGAATGGTAATTACTGTATTTCACATTCTACAACTTGAGGATGGCAAATATAATAAAAAGTTTAGGGCTGCACAACAGATTGTATTTAAAACTACCATAGGTCATTCTGGTCTCAATAGGCCTGTCTATGCGAGCAAAAAGGTGCGTTTTTTCCAGTTGAACCCAGACTACAACATGACCAGCTCAAACAATAAAAGGTGTTAAGTGCTGTGCACAGAGGCATTTGGGGGGAGAGAGGGTCACTCAGTTGAAAAAACAAAACAAAACACCACACTTTTCCCCCCTGTGTAAACAGAACAAATTAGTGGTAAGTGTGCTGGGTATTGACTGTCTACTGATATGTGGCCCTCCTCCCTAGAAGTGGCTGCATTTCAATGATGCTATATATATATGGCTTGTGAAGCACTTTAAAGTCCTTCAGGATTAAAGGCACTAAATAACAACAACAATTAAATTAATGAAAAGGATATTTCCCATCCAGAAAGCACCGAAAATTAAAGGCTCTATATCTCAGTTTACTCACGAGTATAAAAAGTTAACCAGAGAGACAGGGTCACAGAAAGGATCAGAACCAGAACTGTATGTTGAATTTGGAAAGAGAATAATCATTTATTTTCCATATAACCATTTTGGGTTCCTCAGGCTGTGTCTAACCCTTTGAAGAGTAACTATGAAAGTGTGATTATATATGTAAACACATGCATGGCATTTAACAGGTACAGCTAGTTGGGTGAGATTCCTGAAGTCAAAGACTGGAATGAATGCATCCATATGTAGTATATAGAGTGACCTTTATGGAACATTATACTAATGGCTGTGTTTTGAAATTAGCATATCTTAATTCCCAGATTGTAGTTTCTTTCTTTAAATATTCTAGCCACGTACATTCTACCCTTTGCCTGCCCCCCCTTTTCTGTGTCCTTGTGTTTTAAAAGCACATGAGCCATCACAAAATGATGGGAAATAGCAAAAATCTACCAGTTTGTTCACACTGGGCCAGGTGATAAATTGTAGGGCTTTGGCGGTTGTGCTTTATACCACTGAAGCAAGGATCTATTTCCACACCCCTTACATCTCCCAGATTGGCTGGGAGATCCCCATTTTTAGCTGCTTTCTGCACTGCTCCTGACCAAGAACTACCATCTCTCGTTGGTTAGGGACACTTCACGTCGCGTGTTTAACTACTGAGTCCCACCTAGGAGGACTCTAACCACAGGGGCACAGCAAAGAGCATGGTCACCCAAGCCACTGCAGCGTTGCCAACTCTTGTATTTCCATTGCTAATCTTGCAATATTTGATGTTTTACTTAAGCTCCAGCTTCTGTAGGTATGTGAGTACATTAGAACCTCAGCATCTGTTTAAAACAAAAAGTTCCTACCCATTGTGGTCACTGAGAAAAAAATTGAAACTGTGACCTGAGTGCACCTGAGGGATCAATAGTCAGATGGCAAATAAAACCCCCAAATTTATTTTAAAAACTGATAATTTTAAGCCAATCTCATGATTTTTAGCGGGTCTAAATCAGTATTTTTAAACATTTGCTGTTGGCAATACCGCCCGTCACCACAGACTTAGAGCTATGGCTAATGCAATACTGGGCAGTACCCTAGCCATCTCATCTTGGCCACAAGAACCTGAGAAAAGTAGCCAGTGAGTGGCAGGTGGAGCCAGGGGCCTGGAAATGGCAGGAAGGGGCTGTCAGAGCCCCCTAACTATCAAGGATGAGGCAAGGAGAAGCCAGAGCAGGGGTGGCCAACCTGAGCCTGAGAATTGAGACAGAATTTACCAATGTACATTGCCAAACAGCCACAGTAATATGTCAGCAGCCCCATCATCAGCTCTCCCCCGCACCCCGCCTGCTCCCAGCGCCTCCTACTCACTGGCAGCCCCGTCGATCAAGACTTCCCCTTCTCTCCCCACACCTCCCGATCAGCTGTTTTATGGTGTGCAGGCGATTCAGGGAGCGGAGGGGAAGCGAGGGCATGGCAGGCTCAAGGGAGGGGGCAGGAAGGGGTGGAGTGGGGTCAAGGCCTGTGGCAGAGCCAGGGGTTGAACAGTGAGCACCCCCCGGCACATTGGAAAGTTGGCACCTATTGCTCCAGCCCCGGAGTCGGTGCCTATACAAGGAGCCGCATACTAACTTCTGAAGAGCCGCATGTGGCTCCGGAGCCACAGGTTGGTCACCCCGAGCCAGAGTATTCCTCAGCTGATGACAGGAAGCAGCTAGAGTCACCTCCCAGCCCAGGCAAACAGCAAGTTGTTTCATAATTGTTTCTACAGAGTGTCTTGCACCTTCTTCTGAAGCATCTGGTACTGGTCATTGTCAGAAACGGGACACTATATTGGATGGACTGACCACTGATCAGACATTAAATCTGACAATTTCTGTATTGCTAAAACTCATTCCATGCTGCAGCCAGGTCAGATTGAAGTTCAGATCATTAGGACACTTGTTATTGATATAAATGAATTAATGCATATTCAAATATGCAAATTAGAGTGTTTCCTAATTTAGATAAAATCTTCAAATTTCTGGACCTTCAGCATTAACAGGAATATATTTCCAGAAAATTTGAAGATTTTACCTAAATTAGGAAACACTCTAATTTGAGTATTGTTAACCAGGACTGTCAAGCGATTAAAAAATAATAATCGCGTGATTAATCGCACTGTTAATCAATAATAGAATACCATTTATTTAAATATTTTTGGATGTTTTCTACATTTTCAAACATATTGATTTCAATTACAACATAGAATACAAAGTGTACAGTGCTCATTTTATATTATTATTTATTTTTGATTACGAGTATTTGCACTGTAAAAAAACAAAAGAAATAGTATTTTTCAATTCATCTAATACAAGTACTGTAGTGCAATCTCTTTATCACGAAAGTTGAATTTACAAATGTAGAATTATGTACAAAAATAACCCTGCATTCCAAAATGAAACAATGTAGAACTTCAGACTCTGAAGGTCCTCACAGTCCTATTTCTTGTTCAGCCAATCGCTTAGACAAACAAGTTTGTTTACATTTGCAGGAGATAATGCTGCCCACTTCTTGTTTACAATGTCACCTGAAAGTGAGAACAGGCATTCTCATGGCACTGTTGTTTAGCCGGTGTCACAAGGTGTTTAGGTGCCAGAAGCGATAAAGATTCATATGTCCATGAATGCTTCAACCACCATTCCAAGGGCCATGTCTCCATGCTGATGATAGGTTCTGCTCAATAACAATCCAAAGAGCTGGACAGATGCATGTTCATTTTCATTATCTCAGTCAGATGCCACCAGCAGAAGGTTGATTTTCTTTTTTGGGGGTTCGGGTTCTGTAGTTTCTGCATTGAAATGTTGCTCTTTTAAGACTTCTGAAAGCATGCTCCACACCTCATCCCTCTCAGATTTTGGAAGGCACTTCAGATTCTTAAACCTTGGGTTGAGCGCTGTAGCTATCTTTAGAAATCTCATATTGGTACCTTCTTTGCGTTTTGTCAAATCTGCAGTGAAAGTGTTCTTAAAATGAACAACATGTGCTGGGTCATCATCTGAGATGCTATAACATGACTGCTATAACATAACTGTTACAACATATATGGCAGAATGCTGGTAAAACAGAACAGGAGACATACAATTCTCCCCCAAGGAGTTCAGTCACAAATTTAACTAATGCTTTTTTTTTTTTTTTTTTTTTTTTTTAAAACGAGCATCATCAGCATGGAAGCATGTCCTCTGGAATGGTTGCTGAAGCATCAGGGGGCATACGAATGTTTAACATATATGGCACGTAAATATCTTGTAATGCCAGCTACAAAAGTGCCATGCAAATGCCTGTTCTCACTTTATAGTGACATTGTAAATAAGAAGAGGGCAGCATTATCTCCAGTAAATGTAAACAATCCTGTTTGTCTTAGCAATTGGCTGAACAAGAAGTAGGACTGAGTTTACTTGTAGGCTCTGAAGTTTTACACTGTTTTGTTTTTGAGTGCAGTTATGTAACCAAAAAAATAAAAATAAAAATAAAAATCTACATTTGTAAGTTGCACTTTCATGACAAAGAGCTTGCACTACAGTACTTGTATGAGGTGAATTGAAAAATACTATTTCTTTTATCAGAGGGATAGCCGTGTTAGTCTGTATCCACAGAAACAATGAGGAGTCCGGTGGCACTTTAAAGACTAACAGATTTATTTGGGCATAAGCTTTTGTGAGTAAAAAACCCACTTCTTCAGATGCATTTGTTAGTCTTTAAGGTGCCACCGGATTTCTTACTATTTCTTTTGTTTATCTTTTTTGCAGTGCAAATATTTGTAATAAAAAAAAATATACACTTTTATTTCCATTACTATGCAGAATACAATATATATATAAAAATGTTGAAAAACATCCAAAATATTAAATACATTTAAATTGGTATTCTATTGTTTAACAGTGTGATTAAAACTGCGATTAATCACAATTTTTTAAATGATGATTAATTTTTTTAATCGCATGAGTTAACTGCGATTAATCGATATCCCAAAAATGACTACTTATCAACATATCAGACAAAAATACCAGCCCTTTAGTTAGTCTCTCCCTACCTTCCTGCACTAAACTTGCTTTTCAAAAATATGTACTTTAACAGACTGATACGTGTGTGTAAATGAATGTAGGTGTATAGACCTCTGTCTGTCCCTTTATTCAGTGTAGCAAATCCATTCCCTGACAGTGTTGCTACTTAAAATATGTTTCATACCACGAAGTGCATTACTGCTACACTCCTGTATCTTCTAATACTATATGAATCTAAATGGTACCAATGCTGGATGCAGCCTTTTCACAGTGATATCTCCGTTCAGAGAAGACTTAGATAATTTCCCAACAGAGTGGTGCAGACTGATCCAGTTAAGGGGGGGAGTGGGTCGAGAGGGTCAGCTACATCTCTCATTCTTTTTGACCTTGCTGATAAATTTACAAAACAGACTTAATGCTGGCTGCAGAGTAAGCGGGTTATCATACTGGGAGATAAAAATCCATGTCTGGAACAGCATGCACAGACACACACGGAGGCAGCAATAATTTACTGGGTCAAATTCTGCTCTCTGTTACAGCACGGAAATCCAGAGTACCTTCAAATCAGCTAGCAAGTTCTTCAGTAAAAGCAAAGAGCTATTTACTGCTGGAATTATTTTTATTTAAATTAAAGACGCTAACATGGCGCCCTTTTTAGTTTCCTGTATTGTTATTTAGTTTGTTTGCTTGCATTTCTATTTGCTTTGTTTTCTTCCCATGACCATTTGTCTGGCTATGCCGAAAGAATGACAGGAGACATTAGATATGGGTTTAATCAGGCCGCAACTTTATTATAAGATGTCTGGGACTAACCTGGCGATAAAATGTGCAGTGCAGGTGAAAACCCCCACAATTCACTGGGGGAAGGGGGGGGGGGAGTGCTTTTTTCAGCACCAGCACATACTCCACCCCACCCCAAACCAACAACCACCACCTTTCCGTTCATGTCCCTCCAATAGATCCACTTCCAGTGGAAGTAGTACCTTCAATTCCAGCCAATTCCGGGGGGTGAAGGGGTGGGAGGCCTTCCACCCGCTCCCCCCTCTTTTCATCCAGATCCCTCCAGCAATTCCCTTGCTGGGACCTTACCAACCACGCCCACTCGTAGGAGGGGTTAAGGTGGACTATAATGATGGGGGGTTGGCTCCCTGCTGTACCAATCAGAGGAGTCCACAACTGCCCTCAGCTAGCTCAATTACCAAGCACCTCTCCTCAATTCCTTTTCCAAGCCATTTATCCATTCTTTTGTGCCTTAATTTATGGAGTACCTACACTGAAAATCCACTACGAATAAAGAGTTGTGACATATGGCCTACCGCCTGTCATGCTATGCACAAAAAGAGTCCACCTGAACCTGCTGTGAGGAAGGCGAAACCCCCCTCCACTGCACCTGGCCAATATGGTGGTAAGGGAAAACTTCCTTCCCAGCCCCCCTTAACGGGGCGGCTAGCGTGACACCCACAGCAGATATAGCTAATCACCCGACATATTTTTGACCTATATAGGGAGGCAGGGTGGGTGCTGCCCAGCCTGTTTTGAGTGATATGGGGAAGGCTGACTTTTTTAAACCCCTCATTCCTAGGTGGTGAGTCATCCACCACGCTGACTGCTTTTCTAGTGGTTTTACGTCTCCCCTCCTCCCCCAAGCCAGAAAGCATTGCCCTCCTCTCCAGGCCAGCCAGACAACCACCCCTCCCCCCCACTTAAAGTACAGGGCGGTGATTTGCCTGGCCTCATGCCTGCTCCCTACATATCATTCAGTTCCTCTCCCTTCCTAATTTCACCCTCAGGCCTGGTCTACACTACGAGTTTAGCAGCGTTAAATCGAATTAACCCTGCACCCGTCCACACAACGAAGCCATTTTTGTCAACATAAAGGGCTCTTAAAATCGATTTCTGTACTCCTCCACGACAAGGGGAGTAGCACTGAAATCGACATCGAAATGGTCACTCTACTTCCCTGTAAGCCAACCGCCCTCCCCTCCCCCCTTTGATCTTTGCTTGCAGAGGCAATAAAGTCAGTGTTGTTTCAAATTCATACATTCTTTATTACTTCATCACACAAATGGGGGGATAACTGCCAAGATAGCCCGGGAGGGGTGGGGGAGGAGGGAAGCAATGGGTGGGATTGTTGTACGGGCACCCCCTAGAATGGCATGCAGCTCATCATTTCTGTGGGATGTCTGGGGCTCTGACCCAGAGCGGCCACTTGCATCTGTGGTTCTTTAGCAGGCTTCCCTGATATTCTAGGCAGCACTGAATCTCCATTAGACCAAACTTAAAGAAGAGAATGACCTGGGGAGTCATTCCCATTTTTGTCTAGCAGGGCCGGCTCTAGGTTTTTTGCTGCCCCAAGCAAAAAAATTTTTGGCTGCCCCCCCCCCCGCGCTTTTTTTTGGCTTTTACACGTTTGCACTTTGCAGTTTTGTTTTGACTGTTTAAAATTTAAAAAAAAAATGAAAACAGAGAATTTGTAGTTAGTGAAATAGAACAATTTCCTACTAGTGTAATTTTAATATTTAATTTTAACAAAAACACAACAACAAACAATTCGAGTTCAACTATACACTGTAATGAAAAACTTTAGTGTCTTCCAGTTTCTCATAAATTAAAAGAATTTATATGAACTGAATTTTTCTGGTTTTTATACTTGCGTAGTCTTAATAAGTCAGTGAAATCTAAATTTTTTGCAATAGTACTTTCAATTGAAATTAATGCCAGTCCTGACATACGATTTTGAGACATGGTGGACCTCAAATAATTTTTTAGTAATTTCAGTTTTGAGACACTGCGCTCACCAGAAGCCACTGATACTGGTAACGTTAAAAGAATGCGTAATGCTATAGCAGTGTTTGGAGTGAAAAAATCATTTCTTGCTATAAATTCTAATACTTTTAGAGGAGAAGTTTTAGGACTTATTAGCTCAGATAAAGCTATTAATTCATCATACAATTCTACTGCATCAATGTCAGCAGTGTTATCAGTACTGAGCGCTAAATGTAGGTCTTGGCACTGCTTCATGAGGTCTTCTTTGGAAAACTGATTTTTAATATTTCCAATATCGTATAAAAATTCGAAAGTTTCACAATGACCATGCAACTGACAAAATCTTTCTTCAATGGAAGTTATAGCTACATCCAAAATACAATAGAAACATTCAACCTTAAACCTTTCGTTTGGATCGAGAATAGGATCATCATGAGCCTCATAACAAAACTGTCTTGTTTTTTTCCCCGAGGACGAATGAATTTTTGAGGTGCCAACGTTGGTTCAAAATCAAGATCCTCTGCTATTGTTGTTGCTTCTTTGACAGTTTCTTCAAATCCTTCATCTGAACGGTATTTTTTTAAATATTCCAGCATTTTATTCAAAATCATCTTTGCCTCGGATATGTCTATGGTTATGTTCTGCATAACTTTGCTGGTCAAATTAATTTGATTTCGAATATTGTGCCAAATAACCGTGCAACATGAAAATTGAAACTGCATCATTTTCTGAGCCAATGTTTCAGCTTCATGTCGAAATGAAGGATCAGACGACAAGTCCTGGCTTATTTCGAATAGTGCATCGTAAATCTCTCCTGATGAATATCGGAATGGTCTAATAGCTTCTATCCTGCTTTCCCATCTAGTTTGACTCAGAGGTTTAAGTGTGAGTTTTTGTTCAAGATGCTTCTTCAAGACTGCCCAACAGTGTGTGGAAGCACTAAAAAAGTTGTAAATTGCTTGCACTGTGGTAAAATATAAAACGGCATCTTTAGATGATTTGGCGGCATCACTGACAACCAGATTGAGCGAATGCGCATGGCAAGGAATGAAAAAAGCTCGATTGTTTAAATTCAATATTCTTTGCTGTACACCTGCATGTCGTCCTCGTATGTTTGAGCCGTTATCGTACCCTTGGCCGCGCATATTTTCATAGTGTTCCAATCTCTGTAGAATTACATCTGTGAGGGCTTTCCCAGTAGTTTCATTCACTGGTATAAATTCTAGAAAGTGTTCACAAATTTTCACTTCTGCATTTTCATCAATTTTCAGAAATCGTAAAACTATTGACATTTGCTCGGTTTTGCTCAGATCTTGAGTACAATCAACTATAACTGAATAATATTTGGCATGTTTCAAATTCGATAAAATTTCATTACGCACTCCATTAGAAATTAATTTTATTATCTCATTTTGTGTATTTTTACCCAAATAATGGGTGTGAATCTCTCCATCTTTCACTCTTCGTACATGCTCAGCCATAACATTATCAAATTTTGCCAATAACTCAACCAATTTTAAGAAATTTCCATAGTTATTCTCATATAAAATATCCGAGGCTCCACGGAATGCGAGGCACCGTTCGGCTAGGAAATTAATGATTGCCAGTAAATGTTCCAACACTGCTTGCCAACGTAGAATTTCTGAATTTAGTTGACGTTGCTGTACCACAGCGATTGTTGTACTGGTACGTAATCTGTTTGACAGCTCAATCCAATTTGTCAATGAGTGTAAATGATTTTTTGATGTTTCATGTTCTTTCAAATGCTGATGCAAATTTTGCCAGTCATTAAAACCTGCAGTTGCCAGAAAAATGTCCGAGTTACAGAACAGTTTGCAGCAAAAACAAAAAACTACATCTTTGGTCTGTGAATACACTAACCACGATCTATTAATTTGTTCCCCATTTTTCATTTTTTTCTTCATACTGTATGGCATAAATCGATGATTTGACTCATTAAATGGATATTCAAATGTAGGATCTAGTTTTGAAGGACCTTTTTTCACAATAATAATTCGCATTGTATCAGTAATTATTGTCGGCCATGTACTTGCATCCGATCCTATGTCAGTCTCTCCACCTTCCAAGAGGAGGTTACTCACCCTGTGCAGTAACTGACGTTCTTCGAGATGAGTGTCCCTGTGGGTGCTCCACTACAGGTGTTGGTGCGTCCCTGCGCCTTCGCCCGGAGATTTTTGCAGCAGTACTCATAGCGGCCACGCATGCTCAGAATCTGCCCCCCCGCTGTGACTCTAGGGTAATAGAACGCATGCGTGGCCGGTCTCCTCAGTTCCTTCTCTACCACGGAGGCCCCCCAACTCCGAAGTAGAGGGGAGGAGGGTGGGTAGTGGAGCACCCACAGGGACACTCATCTCGAAGAACGTCAGTTACTGCACAGGGTGAGTAACCTCCTCTTCTTCTTCGAGAGATGTCCCTGTGGGTGCTCCACTACAGGTGACTTAAAAGCAGTGTATCTTAAGGAGGTAGGGACTTCGGATCTGGCAGGAACGCCGTCGAGAGTACCGCCCTGCCCAAGCGTATGTCAGATAAAGGGCCTTGAATAAGGGCATAGTGTTTAACAAAAGTATGGTCAGATGACCAGGTGGCTGCTTTACAAATGTCAGCCAAGGGGACTTTGCGTAAGAACGCGATGGAGGCAGCCAGAGATCTAGTGGAGTGTGTTCTAATGCCATCTGGAGGTGCAACCCCTTTCATCTGATAGCACAGTCGGATACACTGGGAGATCCAGTTCGAGAGTCTCTGGGTAGAAATAGGCATGCCCTTGGAGCGCTCTGCAACAGAGACAAAAAGTTTAGAGGAGGTTCTAAAGGGTTTGGTTCTATCCAAATAGAATGACAAGGCTCTGCGAACATCTAGTGTATGCATTGAGGCTTCAAAGGAGTTTGCATGTGGTTTCGGGAAAAAAGTCGGGAGGTGTATGGGTTCATTAATATGGAATGATGAGTGAACCTTTGGAAGAAATTTGGGATGCAATCTGAGGGTAACCTTGTCTTTAAAAAATATCGTATATGGTGGATGAGCCATGAGAGCTGCTATTTCTCCTGCCCGTCTGGCAGAAGTAATTGCCACTAGAAACGCTGTTTTCATGGAGAGGTGTAAAAGGGAGCACGTGGCTAGGGGTTCGAAGGGTTGCTGAGTTAGGGCAGACAGTACCAGATGAAGGTCCCAGGGGGTGGTCGGTTGTTTAATGTCTGGATATAAGGTTTGTAGGCCCTTGAGGAAACGCTTCGTAGTAGCGTGAGCAAAGACAGACGTATCATCAATTTTGTCGTGGAAAGTCGTAATAGCAGCTAAATGGACCCTGATGGAGCTGAAAGAAAGGCCGGATCGCTTAAGGCCCAAGAGATAGTCCAATATAAACGGAAGAGGTACCGAGGTAGGAGAAAGATGTTTGGCAGAACACCAATGTGTGAATCGTTTCCACTTTTGAAGATAGGTCTTGCGAGTAGCTTGCGTTCTGCTATGTAGGAGCACCTCCTGAACTTGTTCGGAGCAATCTAATTCGCGCTGGGAGAACCACGTAGGAACCAGGCCTTGAGGTGAAGCATGGACAGGTTGGGGTGGAGAAAACGACCGTGCTGCTGAGATAGAAGGTTCGAATAAGCGGCAGGGAGATTGGTGGTTGGATTGACATTCTGGTGAGGAAGGGAAACCATGGTTGTCTGGGCCACGATGGGGCAATGAGGATCACCTTGGCTCGATCTGGTCGTATTTTTATCAGAACCCTGTTGAGAACTGGTATCGGGGGAAACGCATAGAATAGGTTTCGGTGCCATGAGATCATGAATGCGTCCCCCAGGGAATGTTTGCCCAGTCCTGCTCTGGAGCAGAAATTGAGACATTTCTTGTTCTTTGCAGTTGCAAAGAGGTCTATTGTTGGGTAACCCCAGATGCTGAATACGTTGTGAATGGTTTTCTCGTCTATCTCCCACTCGTGGTCCCATGGGAAGCGTCTGCTCAGTTCGTCCGCTGTGGTGTTCATGATTCCGGGAAGATAAGCAGCTGATACCCGGATGTTGTTCACAATGCACCAATTCCAGAGCTTCATAGCCTCTGTGCACAGCGAATGGGAACGAGCTCCGCCCTGCCTGTTTACGTAAAACATGCAAGCAATGTTGTCCGTCATTATGCGTACGTGATGATGTTTGATTAGTGGCAGGAAGTGACGGCACGCGTTGCGAATGGCTCGAAGTTCTAGTACATTTATGTGCAGGGAGGTCTCGGTTGGTGACCATAGTCCCTGTACTGTGTGATGAGACATATGTGCACCCCACCCTGTCATAGATGCATCGGTGGTCAGAATGCGTGATGGAGCCTGTTGAAGAAACGGGACTCCAGAACAAAGGTTGGAGTGGACGGTCCACCAACGTAGCGAGTCTTTGACTGGAGTAGGCAGGGAGAGAGTCTTGTTTAAAGAATGCATATTCGGTTTGTAAACCGTTGCCAGCCACGCTTGGAAGCACCTCATGTGTAGGCGTGCATTCTGGACGACAAAAGTGCACGAGGCCATGTGACCTAGTAGTTGCAGGCAGTCTCGGGCAGTTACCTAAGGGCTGTTGCGAATAGTTGTGGTCAGTTGTTTTATGGAATTGTAGCGATCGGGTGGGAGCGATGCTAGCCCGGTCCGAGAGTCGAGGTCTGCGCCTATGAACTGAAGGTGCTGGGTGGGGCGTAATGTGGATTTGTCTCTGTTTATTTGTAGGCCGAGAGAAAGAAAGCACTCGACTGTGAGTCGTGTGAACCGGAGCGCCTCGTCGAATGTTGAAGCTTTGAGGAGGCAATCGTCGAGGTACGGAAATATTATTACCCCTTGTCTCCTGAGGTGAGCAGTGACTACAGCTAGAAGTTTGGAAAAAGCACGGGGGGCTGTAGATAGTCCGAAGGGGAGTACCCTGTATTGGAAATGTGTGGAACCAAGGGTAAATCGGAGGAAACGTCTGTGGGCCGGATGTATAGTGACGTGGAAATAGGCATCTTGTAGGTCGAGGGCAGAAAACCAGTCGCCCTGCTCCAGCGCTGGGATTATGGTATTGAGGGTCACCAACTTGAACTTTTGCTTTTTGATGAATCTGTTGAGCCGCCTGAGATCGAGGATTGGTCGCCATCCCCCATTTTTCTTCTCCGTTAAGAAATAATGGGAGTAAAAACCCTTCCCTCTGTGTCGCTCTGGCACGATTTCTACTGCTCCCAGATGAAGGAGATGTTGCACCTCTTGGAGGGGTAGCTGCTCGTGAGAAGGGTCCCTGAAGAGGGACGGGGAGGGTGGGTGGGTGGGAGGTAAGGAGAGGAAGGGGATGACGTATCCAATTGTAACTACCTCTAAGACCCACTTGTCGGAGGTAATCTTCCTCCATTGTTGGAAAAAAGGTCGTAGGCGGTGTCCAAAGATTGGTGTGCCGGCTGAAGTGAGGGCATTGCTTTCTAAACCCTCGACCAAGTTTTCAAATCTGCCTCTTAGCTGGTGGGGGTTGAGGCGCCCCTGTAGAGTTTGGGCGACGTCGCTGGAATCTTGGTCGTGGACGTTGCGGCTGTTGCTGTTCCTGCGGTCTATGGGAAGGTTGTGTAAATGCGGGATAACGTGGCCGGTGGTATGGTTGGTATCGATATTGTCGTCTTCTTGCCGTAGGTGTCTGGAGACCTAAAGACCGGAGGGTTGTTCTGGAGTCTTTCATTGAATGAAGCACTTCATTCGTGTTAGCAGCAAAGAGTTTGTCACCGTCGAAGGGAAGATCTTCAATTGTGTTCTGAACTTCGTGAGGAAAAAAGGAAGAGGAGAGCCATGAGCCCTGTCGCATGACTATCGCTGTAGCGGTAGATCTTGCCGCTGTGTTGGCTACATCGAGGGCTGCTTGGAGAGCGGTGTGTGAAATGGCTTGGCCCTCAGAAACTATAGCTCTGAACTGTTGTTTTCTTTGTTCTGGAATGTCATCAATAAAGTCCATTAACTTATTATAGTTTTTATGGTCGTATTTTGCCAGGACTGCAGTATAATTAGCTATGCGAAATTGGAGGGTGGAGGATGCATAGACCTTGCGACCAAACAGGTCCAGTCGTTTGCTATCCTTGTTAGGTGGGGCAGAATGAGAATACTGTTGTCTGGCCCTCTGGTTCGCAGCGTCCACTACCAATGAGTTTGGTGCTGGGTGGGTAAAAAGGAATTCAAAGTCCTTTGGAGAAATAAAATACTTCTTGTCCGCTTGCTTGCAGGTAGGTAGGCTTGTCGCTGGAGTCTGCCAGATGGACTTAGCGGGTTCTAAAAGGGCTGCGTTAATTGGAAGTGCCACTCTGGAGGAAGAAGGGGGCTGTAGGATGTTCGTTAGCTCATGCTGTTGTTCGGGAACCACTTCCAAGTTAATGTTCAGGTCACTAGCAACTCTCTTAAAGAGGTCCTGGAATTTTGTATATTCATCAGAGGGAGTGGGAGGAAGGGGAAGTAATGCTTCCTCCGGTGCTAACTCCGGATCTGTTGGACCAGGAGAAGGGCTAGGTTTATCCTGGGAACGTGGCTGTGTTGCCAGGCGTCTCGTGTCACTAGCATATGCATTAGGAGACGGCACTGGATCAGTGTTGCGCCTGGTCGAATGGCCACGGGGCATGTGTTCCCGAGGGTATGATGTCCATGGTGTCCAGTATTGCCATGGTGGCGGGTAGGGCATAGGTGGTGCCATCCAGGGGTTCATCCCCCAAGGGGCAGGGTCCTGAGAGTGGGATGAGGTAGTATTTCCATAGCCCTTATTGCTCTGGGTCCGGGGCTGGGAGTCATGATATGGGGAAAAAACTCCCTGTGGATCTGCTTCCTCCTCACTGGAGGAAAACTGCTCAGATCCTGACTCAGGCATCGAAACAGAATATGCATTCATGAGCGGAGACTGCAAGGTAGGTGATACTAGCAGATCAGCTGTCTGGGTAAAATGAGTGAAAGCAGCTCCTGCGGGAGATGAAAGCTGAGCCGACAGAGGCTGCTGCACAAGAGCATTCCTGCGATCGGGGCTTCTGGCTGTGATCTGTGTGTCAGAATGCCCCGCAGGCGTCGGTGCCGCGGTCAGTGCCGGGCGAGAAATGTCGGGCTGCCTCGGGTGAGGCGTGCTGTAGAATGTCGGCACCGTCTCATTCGCAGTGCCGAACGGTGCCGTCCCTGAGGCAGGCAACTGGAAGCCTGATGCCTCGGCACCGGAGCTTCTCGGCGGCGCTGAAGCCTCAGGCGGCTTTTGCGCTGTTCCAGAGGAGCCTGGCTCGTGAAAATTGCTGAGGCGAGGAATCACAGGCAGAGAGATCGTTGATCTGCCTGGAGAAACTTTATGCCTCATAGTCTTGCTCGGTGAGGAAAGGTGCCCCTTTTTCGTAGACTTCTTGAGCTTTTTTGAGGGGGGGGGGGGCTGTGTCGGGTAGCGGAGCCGGCTTCAATGCCTGGGTCTGAAACTGACCCGATAGATTTTTGAAGCAGGAGCAGTTTGAGTTTAAGCTCCCTGTCTTTCCGTGCCCTGGAGCTGAGTTTACAGCAGTGGGCACATTTTTGGGGAATGTGAGCTTCCCCCAAACATTTTATACACTTTGAGTGCCCGTCCGATGACGGGATAGCTTCCTTACAAATAGCACAGCGCTTGAAACCGGTGGAGCCCGGCATAGCCGCGGCTGACAAAAAAAAAAAAAAAAAAAAAAAAAAAATTTTTCCTAAGATAAACTGGGTAAGTAACTATTTTAACAGAGAAAACTGACAGAAAAAACTGGTTTCTAAAGGATAATTAAGGCAATAGTGAAGGATTCTCTAATGAGTCTGCTGAGCTCCATCTCAGGCCGGGGACGGTTGAGAAGGAACTGAGGAGACCGGCCACGCATGCGTTCTATTACCCTAGAGTCACAGCGGGGGGGCAGATTCTGAGCATGCGTGGCCGCTATGAGTACTGCTGCAAAAATCTCCGGGCGAAGGCGCAGGGACGCACCAACACCTGTAGTGGAGCACCCACAGGGACATCTCTCGAAGAAGAATAATTGTTCTTCAGTTTTAGATTTGGATAACAGTTTTTCATTTCTGGACTCTTCAGCTGAAGTAGTAAATCTTTGGATGGATTGTGATTGTTCATCTTTATCAGTTATTGAAGATAATCTTTGGTCAGATTGTTGTTCATCTTTATCAGTTGATAAAGGTAATCTTTGGTTGGATCGGTCTTCATCAGTTGATGAATAATCACCTTCAGTGCATTGCTTAGAGCTTTCTCCTTGATTGTCGACTTTTTTAAAATACTTTTTTGAAGTACGAGATAGTTTTTCTAATTCTTTTTGCCGTTTCTCTCTTTGTTGCCGGTAAGCAGCACCAGAAAGTCGTTTTCATCCCTGCATTTTAGCCCTATAACCACTGGCACCAACGCGAAATGGAAATTCGCGCGAATGGCGCCGATAGGGCAGCACAGTACACACACGTAATCGTGATTTGAGTGACCGTGTCACAACATGACATGATATTTTTCACGTCACACTCCTATTGCACTACTGTACTTGCTGTAGATAAGGTGCTAGTCACTGGGGCGAGAGAGCTCCCCACGAGCTTGGATACACACTGGACCCAGCCCTGCTGGCATTTTCCCAGCGCTGAGGCCACCCGGCTGGGAGCCCGAGGGGCATGCAATGGAGAGAGCTCTGGGGCTGGAGGAACCAAGGAAGAGGTGCTGGGCTTGCTGGGCAGATGCTGCTCCTCTCTGCCAGGTCGCTCGCCCCCTGCAGGAGGGAAGGCAGAAGGAGACTCCAGGCACTGGAGTGCTGTGAGGGGCTGGGGAGGGAGGCAGCAGCCTCTGGGGCTTCAGCAGGCAGAAGCTCCCCAGAGGTCCTGGGGACCCTCCCATCTGGCCCGACTCTTACCTTGCTGCAGATCTGGCCTGAGGTGGAGTCATCTCTGGTCACCGCCGCTCCCAGGGCCAGGGATTGGGGCTGCTGCTGGATCCCAACCCTGTTCATCCTTGGGCTTCGCCTTGGCTCTGGCACGAGCTGGGCTCAGCCCGGGCTGCCGCTCCGCTCCCCTCTCCCCTCCCCTGCCAGGAACATGGGAGGAGGAGGAGAAGGAGGCAGAGGCAGGGACAAGCCGAGGAGGAGCGGACCGCCCGGGCGCCATGTTCCCCCGTCTTCTGCAGCCGGAGCAGGGCCGCGCTACCGGCTCCCGCCTGGCGGGGGGCCGCTGCCCGCGGGAGAGCGGCGCGAATAAGCTGAGGAGCAGCCCGTCCTCTGAAGCCGCTGTCAGCGCCCACCCCCCAGGCGGAGCCGGTAGTGCGGACCTGCCCCGGCTGCAGAGGACGGGCCGCTCCTCGGCTTGCTCACGCCGCTCTCCCGCAGGCAGCGGGAAGTGGCCCGGGCAGCCCCCCCCTCAGGCAGGCGCCGGTAGCGCGGTCCTGCCCCGGCTGCAGAGGACGGGCCGCTCCTCGGCTTGTTCGCGCCACTCTCCTGCGGGCAGCGGCCACTTCCCCCCCCAGCATTTTGCCGCCCCATACATTTTGCCACCCTAGGCACCAGCTTGTTTAGCTGGTGCCTAGAGCTGCCCCTGTTGTCTAGGCACCCCCTACTGACCTCACAGAGGCTGGCCAGGAGCACCCATGACAGCAGCAGATGGTACATTATGACTGATAACCGTCTTTGCCAACTTGCAAAGCAGCAGACAGTACAGTATGGCTTGTAACCATCTTTGCTAACTTGCAAAGGCAAGGAACTGCAGCTGCTGCTGTGTAGCACTGTAGTACCGCGTCTGTCAGCAGCATCCAGTAGACATACGGTGACAGTGAAAAAAGGTTAAATGGGCTCCATGCTTGCCGTGCTATGGCGTTTGCTCGGGCAATCCAGGGAAAAGGGCGCGAAATAATTGTCTGCCGTTGCTTTCACGGAGGGGGGTTGACTGATGACATTTACCCATAACCACCTGCGACAAATTTTTGGCCCCATCAGGCATTGGGAGCTCAACCCAGAATTCCAATGGGCAGTGAGGACTGCAGGAACTGTGGGATAGCTACCACAGTGCACCGCTCCGAAAGTCGACGCGTGCCACGGTTCCATGGACGCACACCGCCGAATAAATGTGCTTAGTGTGGACGCGTGCACTTGACTTTATACAATCTGTTCCCAAAAATCAACTTCTGTAAAATCGGAGTAATTTCGTAGTGTAGACATACCCTCACATCGTCCTCCATCCCTAACTGCTCCTCTTAATACCTATTTCCCTGTTACCCTTGCAAACCTTCCCTATTAACCTGCATCTTCTTCTCACTTAATACCTACTAACTAAGCAGCTTTCCTGCTCTGAAAAACTATATTAGGAAGTCTCATGTTTCCAAGAGTCTACAGGCCCCATCAGCAAAATCAGGTTGTAGGTATTTGTTAAAGAATCACAACCTGCTGGGGGAGAGGGTAGGTAAAGGAAGGGAGGGCAGTGAGTGTATCTGGAAAAAAGATGCTAAGGAGGAAAGACTAAAGTAACAAAATGTAAGGGGCTTGTCTAGAGTAGGGAAATTTACATGGCTGTAATTACACTGATGTTGCCACACCCATGCAAACGCCTCACATAACCAACTAACTACATCTACATTGATGTGGTTACACTGGTGCACATATCCCCTAAGACAGTGTTTCCCAAACTTGGGACGCCGCTTGTGTAGGGAAAGCCCCTGACGGGATGGGCCCATTTGTTTACCTGCCGCGTCCGCAGGTTCGGCCGATCGCAGCTCCCACTAGCCGCGGTTCGCTGCTCCAGGTCAATGGGAGCTGCTGGAAGCGGCGGCCAGTATGTCCCTCGGCCCGCACCACTTCCAGCGGCTCCCATTGGCCTGGAGCAGCGAACCGTGGCCAGTGGGAGCTGCGATCGGCTGGACCTGCAGACGTGGCAGGTAAACAAACCGTCCCGTCAGGGGCTTTTCCTACACAAGTGGTGTCCCAAGTTTGGGAAACACGGCCCTAAGAAAAGGAATTCAGAGAAATAAAAGGTCAGATTAAGATTGGGCTGATTGCTCTTTCTTTCTTTTACCAAATATCATTTAATTGCCAAATATAGCTACAGAGAATGGCAGGAGAGGACCAAATGTTTGGAGGCATTCATAAATATGGTAGTAAGTACAAGTCCAAAAAGTCAGAATTAACAAAGATTGCATCAGACGCTGCCTTTACTCTGGGCTTTTTTTTTTTTTTTAAATCATCACTGGGGAATTTGTACCTTTTTGCTGAGTTGGGGTTATCCAAATTCCCCAGTGATAGTTAATTAACAAAAAGAAAAAAAAAGGTAATAATTGGAGTGTCCCATTAATTTAAAAGTATTAGGGAACAAGGGATTCTACACTATTTTTTTTTCCTTTACTGAAATCTGTGGCTCTCTCAAGCTGCCCCATTGGTTTTACTGACTTGCACTGTTCCCTATTTAAAAGTTAGCAGCTTTTCATACACCTCCTATTTTCTGTTTTGTATTTGCTGTTTGTTTAAATACAATTTACTCAGTTTCCTCCAGGCATCTTAACAGGAATTATTAAACAACACAACATGGTGAGAATGTTCTATTTGCAGCATCCATCGAAGAGATCCCATATGAGGGAACTGCAATTCTGTTTGCTCTTCAGACAGAAGCAATATAACATCAACAATTGGTGACTGCCACCATTAAATCTAACGGGTCTTCAAAATTGAGTTCAGATCATTTAAATGCTCACCCCTTTTTAGTGTGGTCATCCAAAATAGGAAAAGGAAAGCTGAGCCTGAGTCACTGAAAATTAACTACAAAGTATCACACCCACAATACAACTAAACTTATTGAAAAAAATAAAAAAAATAAAAGTATACCAGAGTATTAGGGCTGGCTGAAAATTTTCTATCAAAACTTATTTACCAAGGAAAATTGGGTTTTCAATTAAACAAAATTTTCCACAAATACCATCTGCTTCCATTGAAAATTTCAACTCTTCATAGAAAAAACTAACCCCAAAAACATACAATTTTAGGTTTGAGCATACTGCCATGGCAGTAATGGGAGTTGTAGTTTTGGGGCCTTGTGTCTCTAGTTTTTTCTACGAGTTGGATTCCCCAGCTAGACTGCATCTCCCATGATGCACCATGACCTGGGACTACGATGATGCCCGGTTCTGCAAATGGGAAAATTGTGGTGCATCATGGGCGATGTAATCCAACCAGGTAGCCTGGCTCATGGAAGAGAATGTAGACATGAGGCACCCAAACGACAACTCCCATGAGACATCAGTGACATTTTCAATTTGACATTCAGACAAAATTTTTCACTTTTCATTTTTTCACTTAAAAGTTTAAATTTTCCATGGACATTTTATTCTGTGAAATTCCCTGAACCCAACCAGATCTACAGAGTACACTGAGCATGAGATACTGCATTAGTGTTCCACAGATTTGGGGACAAATACATTTTTGCAGCTTTTACCACAATTATTCCAAATGTTGTGTTGAATCTGCAAATGGGTTTTGTAAACCCCACTCATATAAATATAAAAAAAATATGGTTGTGAATTGCATCCCCATTTGAATGGGGAACTAATAAGTGTACCACTGTGTGAAGTGAGAGCCATGTATTATCTGCAACCTTGTCTTTCTAGCCACCTTACTCAATATCACACATGTGGACACTCTTACAGACCTGCGTCAGGGGGATATTTCCAAGCACAATAATATTGTATAAAATGATGCTCAAATTTCACAGGGGAAACAATAGCCTCTGCTTTCATGATGTTGTCATTCTGCCATGTGGAAGGAGAATTAAAACAAGCAGCTTCTTTCCCCAGCTACACTAGCAGCTCACAAACTCAGTAGCAATGCTGTTACATAAACTCAGCTGCACACGCACGCACGCTCTCTCTCTCTCACACATACACTGAACCTCTATTCTAAATCCTTAGATAGGGTTACCATTCGTCCAGATTTACCCGGACATGTCCTCCTTTTTGTGCTAAAAATAGCGTCCGGGGGGAATTTGTAAAGCACTCACAATGTCCGGCACAGCAGAGCGAGCGGCTGGGAGGGCTGCAGGAAAGTCCCGGGCTGGACTCCGGAGCAGCTGGAGAGGAGCTCCACCCTGCATTCTGAGCAAGTGTCTCAGCACAAAGTGCAGCCCTCCCCTTTTGCAACTGGGAGCGGTTTCTGCCATGCAGGGTAGCAAAACGGGAGCGAGAGCACTTTGTGCTGATACAAGGGCAGCTCTCCCCTGCAACCCGGTCCGGACCAGGGACCGGGTTTTGTTGTGCAGGGCCAGGGACCGGGTTTTGTTGTGCTGGGGAGCTCAGCCACGTGTCCGGCTCGCACAGAGCCCAACACCCTGTTCTGAGCAGCAGGGTAAGGGGGGGCAGGAGAAGGGGCAGGGAGGTTCTGGAGGGGGCAGTCAAGAAACGGGGGGGGGCTTTTTGGGGGGAGTGGAGAAAGTTTTGGGCAGTCAGGGTACAGGTAGGGGGTAGGGTCCTGGTGGGCAGTTGGGGGGGGTCTTAGGAGGGGGCAGTTAGGGGACAAGGAACAGGGAGTCTTAGGTAGGGGGTGGGGTTCTGGAGGGCAGTTAGGAGCAGGGGTCCCAGGAGGGGGCAGTCAGGGGACAAGGAGCGGGGGGGGGTAGGGGGCTGGGAGTTCTGGGGGGGAGCTGTCAGGGGGCAGGGGTGGGGAGAGGGATCGGAGCAGTCAGGGGACAGGGAGCAGAGGGGTTTAGATGGGTTGGGAGTTCTGGGGGGGGCTGTCAGGGGGTGGGGAGTGGTTGGATGGGGCGTGGGAGTCCCAGGGGTCTGTCTGGGGGTGGGGGTGTGGATAAAGGTTGGGGCAGTCAGGGGACAAGAGGCAGGGAGGCTTAGATAGTCCTGGGGGGCAGTTAGGGGCAGGGGTCCCAGGAGGGGGTAGTCAGGGGACAAGGAACGGGGGGAGGGTTGGGAGGTCAGGGGGGGCGGGAAGTGGGAGGGGCAGGGGCGGGGCTAGGGCGGGGCTCCTCCCGTCCTCTTTTTTGCTCGCTGAAATATGGTAACCCTACCTTAGAGCTAAATTCAGTCTGAGTGCAAACATCCACTAACACCAGGACTGAATCTAGCTTTCTGACTCTATAGTACTAATAGCACATAATACGATGACTGCAGAAGCTCTAATGAGGATCACTGTACACTCAAACTAATCATTGACAAGCATGTTGTTATCAAAAGAACATGGCAATTATATTAACATATTGCGTCTCAAATAGGAAAAAAATTATAAACTAATCTATTTTAAATATGAAACACTGTGTATGTTGTTCTGAATGATTTTATATAACCTCCAAAACAAGGCAGTAGTTTAGAGTAAGTGGATTCAAGACATCATACACAGAACAAGTGATCAGACTCGAAAAGGAAAGGTCAAATGTGAAAAATCAGTTTAGGACAAGAAAAGGTCACATCCCAAAGAAAATAATATGTTTGCACAGACCGAAAACACTGGAATCTTTACAACGTTCCCATGCACTTTAATTCTGGAGAAATATCAGGTCAAACTGCAAACCTTCCACAGATGGTTTAGAGGATTAGCCAATCAGCTTTGTGGGCAATTACAGATTTTAAATGGCTGGCTTGACATTAAACATAAAGAAAAATGAAAAATATCCATGCCAAAATAAAGTGAAGAGCAGATGTGAGCCTAGTTCATTGTTTTTAATATGAATTTTGAATGTGAGGCTTTAAAGGCACAAATCTTTATTGCAAATGACTGTCCATGGTAATTAGAATGGAACTACAATAGTATGTATCTCAGCTAAAAACAGCCGGTTCTAAAATTCCATTGAATACAGCATGTACGCAATTGTGATGAAGTTTCCCTATTGAAAAACAACAACTACACCTAAGTTAGGGTTACCATACGTCCGGTTTTTCCCGGACATGTCCAGCTTTTTGGTAATCAAACCCCCATCGGGGGGAATTGCCAAAAAGCCGAACATGTCCGGGAAAAATACCGGCTGGGCACTTCCCCTCCCGGGCTCCAGCTGCTCTGCTCCGGCGGCGCAGGGTCCGGAGGCAAGGAGGCTGCCCGAAGCTGGTAGCGCTCAGGCAGCTCGGCTCTTAAACAGAGCCAAAGAGTCCGGGGAGGAGCACAGCAGCCGGAGCCCAGGAGGGGAAGTGCCCGGCCGGGAGCGCAGGGTCCGGAGGCATGGGGGCTGCCCGAAGCCCAAGCGCTACCTGCTTCACGGTTTGCCGGGCAGCCTCCAGACCCTGCGCCCCCGGCTGGGCACTTCCCCTCCCGGGCTCCAGCTGTGCTGGGGAAGCGCTGGCCGGGGGTGCAGGGTCTGGAGGCTGCTCGGCAAACCGTGAAGCCGGTAGCGCTCGGGCAGCCCTTTTCGCATGGCTGGGAGGGAGGAGGGGGAATTAGGGCGGGGACTTTGGGGAAGGGGCGGGGAAGGGATGGAGTTGGGCGGGGAAGGGGGTGGAAAAGGGGCGGGGCCAGGGCCCGTGGAGTGTCCTCTTTTCTATTTTGTAAATATGGTAACCCTACCTAAGGCTACATTTAAGCGCCTCAGCTCCACAATAAGTAGAACTCCATGATGACAGCACTGCCCTTTAAAAGTCCTATTCTCCTGTGGGAAAATTCCTGCCTACAAGGTTCATCCAAATGAACACAAAATCCCTGTTTTAAAAAAATAAATTGAAGACTAACATCCTGCAGAAAATGAGAGATATTTAAAGGGCAGGAACATACACCGTGGTAAGCTTCTGCTGTGCTCCCTCTGGACACACAGCACATGTTCAGGGAGAGAGAAATATTCCCTCTCCCACTTCTACCCTGAAAACATATACTATAAAATACTGTGGCCTTTTCTACACATAAATTTGCACTGGTATATGTAAATTGGTACAAAAGGCTGCGTGGGTGCTTATTTCAGTTTAAGGCTTATTTTGGTTTAGTTTAAACGTGTTCCTAATCCATTTAATTTAAACTGAAATAAGCGTGTCCACCCAGCCATTTCCACCTGTTTTAATTAAGAGGTAAATTGGTACAACTCTGCATGTAGACAAGCCCCGAGTAAAGGTTACTGTTAAGAACATATAGTTTATTTTTCTTTTGTCCTGCATAATAAATAGATTTAGAGTGGTCCCTGGACCTAGGCAAGTAGGCCCCACCGGATGACCCAGGTTACAAACACAGGGCTTGATAGTACTTCCCTAGAAGGTGTTGGTAATTTTACCACTAACTTCACTTGGCACAGGACGGAGACTTTCCTGTAAGTAAAGCCCTGTGTGGATAAAAAATTTAAATCCATGGAGCTGCAGGGCACTGGGGTGGGCACCAGGCTCACCGGAAGCTGTGCTCTGAAAAATCAGGTCCTACATGTCCCAAATTGCGCACCCAAAATTAGTGGATACTCTTGACCTTAATTCTGTGCCTCAGTTCCCCATCTACCACCCCCTCACCTCCCAGGGGTGTTGTGAAGATAAATTAATTCACATTTGTAAAACACTCAGATACTGTAGTGATAAGCACCATTAAAAAGCCCATGAGGAAATGAATAATTCTGTCTTCAGAGCACGGTTTGAACTGCGTGCAGTAAAAAAAGCCTAGGACCACACGATGAACAATGAGAAGAAAACAAAAATATGGAATAGCTGTTCACTGAGTACCATCCATTCTATGCATCGAATAAGGCAGAGGTCAAGTAGAATAAAAATGTATGTGATAATGTAATTAAAGACTATCATAATGCATATGCACAACATTTTGACCTTCCCAGAATTGAAATGTTTCATTTAAGTTTGCTGACTCAAAACACTTCAATCATTAAGCTGCATTTTCCCATTGTGGCACATTGTCTTATGGAAGTTGTAGTTTGAGAGTCTGATGCCCTTATTCTCTCCTATAGGCTTGGCTCCCTGGCTGGGCCATATCTCCCATAATGCATCACACAACTCAGTCAGATTTAATTAGCACATTACCTAATAGGAGATAGTCCTCCAAGGTGTCGGGCCAGTAGGAGAGAATGGAGGCCAGAACTACAACTCCCATAGACAATGTGATAGGAAAATTAAGTTTAATGTTTCATGGTATTGGGTGGGTTCAAAAATATTCAATCTGGGGTGAGCCCACCTTAATGAAATTTCATTTCAATTTTCCCAATGGAGAAAAGAATATTTTCCCATGAAAAATTTTGGATTTTGCTGAAACTGCATTTTCAGACAGAAAATCGTTCTGCAAAGTTAACGGCTCTCAAGTTAGCCTACCTTCAGTGAGAGTTGCCACATGGTGAACAAACATGCGAACTGCAAAGGGATTGGATTAGCAGCAAAAAGTGAAAGTATTAGCAACTGACAAATTGTGCTAACACAAGCTATAGTCTGTACTCCTTGAAGGGCCAGCTAAATTGAGTTAAAAGCACAGCCACACTCAAGTTAAAGGTATAAGTGTGGATGGGACTCAAGTTAGGGGCAACACTTGAGTTATAACACTGTATATTTATGGTGAAAACAAGTCCCCCTAAAGTAGGATTAATTATTGAGGCAGTGTCATCTAGTCATTAAAGCTCATGACTAGGAATAATGTGACTTTATTTCTATTCCCAATTCTCTTGTTTTTCCACTTTGCAGCTTTGTGCAAATCATTTAAACTTGCACATTACTTTATAAAGTGCTGTTAGATCTTGGGATGAAAAGCGCTAACAAGTGCAAAATTTTATTGGATAGATGACAAAAATCCAGACTTCAGTAAAGGGGAACAGAAAGATTGGGTGAAAGCAAATTGAAATACTAAGAGAACCAAACCCAAGAGAAGTAGTGATGGCAGGCAGTTATAACTACATGACAAATCTATTACAGTTCTAACGGTTATTGTTTTTATTTAGGATTCCCCTCTTTTCAAAAAGAAACTTGGCTGTTTTAACATATTACTGTGCTTTTGGAGGTTACTGGTTCTTAGTCAGTCATTAACTAGAGTTTTAAAGGTATGTTTATCTCTGATCCCAGAGTGGTATGTGCTGCAACTACCCTGAATCCTCACTACATTACAGGAGGTAAGCACATATATCTAAGTACAAGATCATACAGTATTTTCCCCTCCATTAACAACTATAATCTCTTTACCAATTGTTTTCTAGTAAGTGACCACCTCAAAATAGGACAACTGAAGAACAAATGTTTTAAATAAAATCAAACCACCTGTCTGCAGCTGAATATTTTTTCTAGCCAGGAACACTTTCACTGTTTTGTGTTATATACCCAATATCATTTTCAAAACTACTTGGATTTTCATCTGGGAAAAGGAACAAAAGATTCCAGCCCAACATTCAGTGCCTGTGTTTGTAATACCTTTGTTACACAGAACATACTAAACAAACAATTTTATTTCGTAATGTAAACAGGACCTAATACTGAGCATTTAACATGGTTACAATAGCAAGATCAGAGAAAGAATTAACCTCTCAAGAAATAGTTATTTCAGTGTCATATTATCTTCTTAGCTACGTATCCTGACATGCTCAGATTGGTTTACGCCAACAGTTTTGTCAAGGTCATAAGTAGACGCAAAGAATATAGTAAAATATTAACTAATGTTCTAAGCTTGTACTGTAACTTGTTGAATAAGTTTCCTCTCCATCCCCATCTTACCAAACTTAACTAGGATGAGCCATAACTATTTGTTGAGACAAGAGCCACCTTAAAATAAGTAAGCAGACACTGCTACCCTACTGATAAAGATTTAAGGACCTGATGGCATTGTCAGACAGACATACAAGACACAAGCACTGGACTTACTTTCAGATAATATGCCTGCAACAAAACATACAGTAGGTTAAGAGAGCCTCAAAAAATAAATAAATTACACTCTATATTTTCACAGGGTGTTTACAGAAAGACTGATCCTATAATCTGGACCTTGTAGACTTTGTCTAATGACTTGCCAAGATCATTAAGTAGATTTTTACATGTGCAAAAACTTTGTTTCATGGTGATGCACTTTGGAGATTATGAAATTCTATTACAGAGTCATATGTTTTATGCTTTAAAGACTCAGAAAATAAATTAGTGCAGAATTTTTAGAAAAACATTCTCCAAAGGCAAGTTAACATGGATGCATCAATTACAATTGAAGATTGCACCTCTGGAATTGCTTTTTAAACCAAGCATTACATTATTCAACTTAAATAGAGACAGTGATCTCACAAGGTAGGCAGGAACTGGCCTGCTCAGTGCTTAGACTAGAGACACTTCTAAGGGACAGTAGGTTTTCAAGAAAGTGGTGATTGTGGCATTGTGAATCCACATGCAGCTGATTTCCCCCCAATGAAGTGTAAAATGCTACCGTAATTTCACAAAATAGTTGTCACCCACCCATTACCAAAAAGAATACTCAGTTAAAAAAAGACCCAAAAAAGGACTCTGTTTTTGTATTCTTTCTGTGTAAGATTGTAAACTCTTTGGAACAGGGATTATTGTCTTCTTCCGTGCCTCCTACTGCACTGAGCACACTGGTGGTGCTTAACAGTTAAAAACAACAAGGAAGGGGAACCCACTGGAGGTGCTGTCTTTGGAAAAGTGTCATAAAACTTACTTGACCTGCCAACATGTGATCATTAAAGTTTCCATCGGACTTTTCATAAGAGTAGCAATGTTGTCTTGTGCTGACCAAGTTCCAACTCAGATAATTACATGCTGCCTCCCTAAACTCCCACTGATATTGTTATCTATTGGGCAAAATTCTCCACCTTCTTCCCTAAACTGCTGTGTAGTGTTCTTTTGCACTACACTGCATTCCACAGCAGAGAGGACTGCATTTTAGAGGCTGGCAAAGGGATTCTTATTCCTTACTTCTACATCCCTGACCGTCATTAGAGAGATGCCATTAAATTAGTATGTGTAAAATGCTATTTACCCTTGGATGGAGAAGTACTATAGAAGTGCAGAAGTATTATTAAATGGAAAACCAGTGTCTTCTCTTTGTCTTATTGAGAGTCTGGGAGCATTTCACTGACAAGTGAAATAATGTTCTCTGTGGCAAGTGTGACTGTCAATCAGGGACACCAAAATGAAAACTAAAGCAATGATGGGACACAAAAGTCAGGGAGGAAGGTTGTTACAGGAAAGACAATGAAGATCTTAATATAGAAACCATGAAAGGAAACCTTAATTCAATACTTAAATATCATCACACCATGATTTACCAATGATCTGGGGCAAAACCAACCATCAAATCAGTAAGCATATGTACAGAGCTGCACATGTGACAGACATCTGCCTCTGGACTCCCATCAGATTACCCTATGTTCTAACCTGGTATGAAAGACATACAAGTGGTGTGCTAGTCATGCATACTGTAAGCAGGGGCGGCTCTATGTATTTTGTCGCCCCAAGCACGGCAGTCAGGCAGCTTTCGGCGGCATGCCTGCGGGAGGTCCGCCAGTCCCGCGCCTTTCGCGTACCTGCCGTCGAATTGCCGCTGAAATCGCGGGACCGGCGGACCTCCCGCAGGTATGCCGCCAAAGGCAGCCTGACTGCCGCCCTCACAGTGACCAGCAGGCCACCCCCCGCAGCTTGCCGCCCCAGGCACGCGCTGGTGCCTGGAGCCGCCCCTGACTGTAAGAGCTCAGTACTCTACCTGCCAATCCACTTGGTATCTCCAAGAGTGGAAACATTTCTATTGATCTAGGATTGCTACGAAGATCCCATCCTGTTTCCAGGGAAAACAGTTCCTTTTAGGGCTAGGACAAATTATAAACAACATTATTTAGTACAGGGAATGTGAGGCCAGGGATGCAACACGAAAACAAACAACCCTGTATGCACACTGAGGCCTATGTAGCCCCATGTACAAGATACCAGTATTCCTTCCTCCTATGTGTAAACTATTCCTACAGTATTTACACATCTGCTTGATTCATTACATACAATAGAATGACTCTTTTCAGCAGCCTTTAATGTAAACTTCCTGTATCCTATCCTACAATGTAAATCTGTCCATGCTCTAATAATGCAAACAACACTTAAACAGGTCAACACAATTTCTCTTATATAAACTATGCTTTTCATAGTAGATGGTTGTGTATCCACCACATAGTTGTGAGACTAATAAATTGAGTCATATATAAGATAATAGTAGTCAAGATATGGAAATGACCCATTACAGCAGAGTCTATCCCCCTCGAAAGGCAAGTTATAGTCTCCTGATAGATGATCTGTCAAATATACCACAACTGGTCTTAGTCAAATGTTCTTTGCATCTGGTTTTTGCTTGCTAATCATTTGAGGAATAAAAATGCTTGTAACCATTGTGATAAACTGTTTTAGTTAAATAACAGAAAATCACTGAAAGTAAAAAGACAGAGCAGGAGGTGCCCTTAGAGCAATGAAAATGAATTGAGTTTCACTTTTGTACATCAGATTAAACTATCAGAGTCTATGCCAGGCAAGTAAAGAATAGCTATTTATAAACTACCTCTTAGCCACAGCAACCCAGTTATAGAGCTGTTTCCCAGACTGCTTTATTGTTGTACCGAACAGACTACTCATTCATTTCCTGTCATTTGCAATTACAGCCCCATAACTGAAATACAGTAAATTACTATGGAGTACCTTTGAAAGATGGTTCATTGGGGTTCAGCTGTCACAACAATTATTGTATAATAAAAAAAATGATTTTAAGAGTTCCAGTTCTCTCTCTCTTTAAAAAAAAAAAAAAAAAAAAAAAAGACTAATTTACTTGAAGCAGCTCACTGTGAAGCAAATATCTCAATATAAGCATGCAGATAAAGGAAAATGACAAATTTGGTCAGCCAGACAAACTCAACAAGAGGTACTGCACTCTATAAATAAACTGATGTGTGTAAACATCTAAAATTCTCAGTTTTTAAACCATTCAGATAAATTGTACTTGTATCAAATAACAAATATACAATGCCTTTCACGTTTTCTATAAATGTCTTTTCCCCCTCACACTAGACATAAAACAGAGCCTTCTTTCAAAAGCCTAATTTTATTTTCATTTTTCAGTATATTTTGGTCCAGTAATATTAAGATACCCACAAGTCACCTAGTACCAACAGGTATGTGGATCAGATGAGTAGTTCAGAGCTAACCTGAGCATTTTTGATTGGGCCTGCAAAACTATTTTGCAATCCCTCCTCTCCCTAAACATAACTGATTCCTGTCTACTATGATCACAATACTATGCACAGGGCGGGTGGTACCATTTTGGGAAAGGTCAATGATATGTTTCATTTCAGAACTCCCAAACTTAATGGACACATTTGACATAAAATGAAAGAAGTGGATATCTGAGACACCACCAGCCTCCTGCCTTAAGAACAAAATTCAAATTTTATGAAAACACTTAGAAGAAGCGTACAAAGTCTCCCAGTTGCTTTGTAGTCTGATAAGCTTCTGGAAGGATCCCTCTGGAGAACAGCACCAGATTCACACTTCTCAGAAAGGCTCCTGGTCCTATCCAGAAAGACCACCTTATTATCATCTTTGGTGAGCAAGATGCATTTGACAATCTAAAGGCAACCCTCAGTGTTTCAGTCATGCCATTGGGTCTACCACATCTTTCTGTCAGACACTCTCTTTCACAGTCTACAGAGAAGCAAAATTAAGCAAGTGGTAAATAATTGTTTGACTTTGGGTCAGAATTTCATCTATTGTAAATCAACATAGCTCCACAGAAATTAGTGAAGTTACACTGATATGCACCAGCTCAGGGGTGGCCAACCTGAGCCTGAGAAGGAGACGGAATTTACCAATGTACATTGCCAAAGAGCCACAGTAATAGGTCAGCACCTCCCGCCCACTGGCAGCCCGCCGATCAGCGCCTCCCCCTCCCTCCCCACACCTCCGGATCAGCTGTTTCCTGGCACGCAGGAGGCTCCAGGACGGAGGGGGAGGAGCAAGGGCATGGCAGCTTCAGGGCCTGTGGCAGAGCCAGGGGTTGAGCAGTGAGCACCCCCCGGCACATTGGAAAGTTGGCGCCTGTAGCTCCAGCCCCGGAGTCGGTGCCTATACAAAGAGCCACATATTAACTTCTGAAGAGCCACATGTGGCTCCGGAGCCACAGGTTGGCCACCCCGATCTAGCTCAAAACTTTAACTATTTATTGTGCTGAGGTCAGAGCAGGATTTGAAAGCATATAATCCAAAAAGCCTGGCATAGGTTAATTTTTTCCTCACAAAGATGCATTGTCACCATTAAGCTCACCTTTCTTGCTTCTTCTAGAGCCTCTCTTAGATTCTGAAGTTCTTTGTCATGTTGTTCTTTAAGTTTATCTATCTCCAGGTCATGGTTAGATACTTCTTCTTTCAACGCTCCTTTTAGAGCGGTCAGTTCCCGTTCTCTTTTTCTCAATATTTCTTCTTGTTGTTCTTTTGTCATGAATATTTCTTGCAGATCCTGCTTCATTTGCATCAGCTCCTAAAAACATTTAGAAAACCCTCAAATTAAAACACCTCTTTTTTATCTGGTTCTAGCAAATGGATATTGGGAAGCGCATAATCAGTTTCTATACAACTATGGTGTTTCAGTTACAGGATATGATATAAAATATCTTCTCCTTGGTTCAGTTGTGTCATCTCAACTGGCTCTGCTGCTTCTCTTGCAGGCCTTGCTAATGTTCACACAGAGCACAGTAAATCTCCTAGATGTTTGTTGATGGTTGGGTACTGCTCTCCAGATCTCTTTTCTACTCCTCCTGCATGTTTTTGTTCTTACATATTTTTGTTACGGCCACCTCCGAAGTAACATTTTCATTTATTAATCTACATGCATATTTAAGCAACAATGTGCTTCTTACTTGCTTTGCTGTGGTCAGCTTTGCTTTATAGTCTTGTATTAAAAGAAATGTGCTCTAGTAGATAGAGCTTAACTCTATTCCTGGATCAGCCCCAGATTCACTGTAACTTTGGATGAGTCACACTTACCTTTTTATTCCATTCTGTATCCCTCATTACTCCAGTCTGTAAAACTGGGATAAGGCTTACCTGCATTGTAGGGATGATATGAGGCTTGAACCATTTTACAAATATGAATTAAGATCCTTCAATGAAGGTGCCACACTCATTCACTACAGCAGTGGTCTCCAAAGTGGGGTGCCAAAGAGGATCCTTGGGTGTGCATGGCAGGAGGAGCGCTTTTTTTTCTTTGTCCGAGCACCTTTTTTTTTTTTTTTTGCTTTGGCAAAAATGGTAGAGCTGGCGCAGCAGAGGGTGCGTGCTCAAAATTTTTTTTACTGATAGGGGTGAGCGATCAAAAAAGTTTGGAGACCACTGCACTACAGGGCTGAGGTGGGAGCCCAGACTGTAGGTGTTTCTCTGTTTTCTTTTCTATCAATGTAAAACTAGCTTATAAGCTGCATGCTAAAATCCTCAGAAAATAAAAGCCATGATGAAGGACATAATTGGCCTGAAAGATTACTGTGCTGTATCTGTCACACCACAGATTGCATGTGTGTTTTTCAAATCAGTTAAATGAAGGTTTCAGAGTAGCAGCCGTGTTAGTCTGTATCCGCAAAAAGAAGAACAGGAGTACTTGTGGCACCTTAGAGACTAACAAATTTATTAGAGCATAAGCTTTCGTGAACTACAGCCCACTTCTTCGGATGCATATAGAATGGAACATATATTGAGGAGATATATATACACACATACACCTGTTTATGCTCTCTGTATGTGTGTATATATATCTCCTCAATATATGTTCCATTCTATATGCATCCGAAGAAGTGGGCTGTAGTCCACGAAAGCTTATGCTCTAATAAATTTGTTAGTCTCTAAGGTGCCACAAGTACTCCTGTTCTTCTTTTTGTAGTTAAATGAAGGATATCTTTAGCTCCCAGGAGTTTTACTCAAGCCATTTTCTGCTCATCAGAGTCTTTTCTATTGAGAACTCTAGCAGATTTGTTTGGACGATTTTTAAAACTGCAACAAAATACTTTACATGGAAGTTACTATGTTTTCTTAGTCTGCTGTGTCTCAGTAGTGTACTTTCATGTCCTATAAAGAGAGCACTGACCACAAGTTGAAAGATAAACACCAAAGCAGTTCATATCTCATTCCAGAGTCCTCTATATAAAGGGGAAGCCAGTATCTACTAGCTGACAATCTTTAACATTAGATACTTGTTTCCACAACTCCCATTCAATGGGACATAGATACAACTGTTCAGGATATCCTCATGCACACTATTCTTGAGCTTTTTTTATTACTAACCTCTATCAAAACCTCTTTCTCTCCATCCACAGCATGCTTTGCATTATCCAATTCATCATGCATTTCAGAGAGCTGGTCTTCAAGGTCCCTGATTTCAGTCTGGTGTTGTTCCCGCTCCATCTTCACTTGAAAAAGTCTCATCAAGGGGGGAAAGAAATGTTTAGGTTTATAGTGGTGTTAAATTGTTTTTCAGGTACCATAAAACTCTGCTCCCACTCTCCCAGCCTGGGATGGGATCAAATGAGGCAATAATAGTGGAAGCTGTGCAGGGCATATTGGTCATCCCCCCCACAAAGGAGGAGAATGAGACTTTGTCTTCACTCCAATGGAAAAATGGGATATTCTCTTATGCAGCAAATATGCACATGTGGAATACTGAACTTTATTTTAGACTTAATGTTTTTCATTGATAACATTGTTGGCTGTAGTGCTCATGCATTTCTGTGTTTTAAAAAACCTACCTGTACTGGATGACCATGCAGTATAAGTACAACCCGCATTAAAACTAATATTAAATTTTTTTTAAAATCTTAGTTTTGCCTCAAATACCCCCAGATAGTCAGTTTTGAGGTAGTAGTTTAAACACTTCAGGTAATAATAAAAATAGCATTACTTGCAATTGTATTGGATTAGTGTCTTCTAAGCATAAACTTGGGGGGTGGGGGCAGAAGGTGGGAGGGAGTGATAGATAAATTTAATCTGCAGTATTTAATAGAGGAACAAACTCCACAAAGGTTTTCTACAAGAAACTCACTCCTCTAAGTTTTGCCTGAGTTCCTTCTCACTTTCTCCTAGACGCTTTTTTAAGGCATCTTTTTCTTGTACACTTTTGTCAAGTTGCTGTTGTAGATCTTTCAGAGTTGCTCTTGTAGTGTCTCTCTCTTCTTTGGCATTTTGCTGATTCTAAATTGTACACATTGAAAGTATTAAGCTGAGGTAAAATGCTAACAACAAAATTAAAGGCCTTGTTTTTAAAGGTATGAAAAGATTCACTCTCAATACTTCATTCTTTTTCAATTACAATATTAAACTACTTAGACTATGAAATCTCATAACAAGACCTGTATTGGAGAAGATAAGCATGGCTTCTGGACTCTTATTAGAAATATGAAAAGGAAAGGCATCTCAGTATTAGCCAGTCAGTCTCCACTACACTGATCGCTATCACAGACTTAAAGCACACTATAATCTATTACAGCTAAATTGCCTCCATAGTCTCTTCAGTGCTTTTTAGCACTTAATCATTTCAAGTTCCAGATTGAAAACGAACGCTATACCTGTTTTATCAGTAACTACATGAATTAATACAGTATATCTCCTATGCCAAACATGTCTCACCATAGTTACAAAGATTTTTTTAAAGCTTTAGTTTTGCAGCTATTTAAGAAAGTTTCACTTATGTAATTCTCCATCATGGCATCCAAGGGCTATGTGAAGCAAACAATGGGGAGCGATTATTTTTAGAAAAGCACACTCTTTAAAAAAAGAAGAATCTTCCATATAAGCAAAAGTGTAACTATATGATGCAAAATGATCACACTTGTCTGATATATTAAGCACTTATGCAAATTCCACTCACTAATGTGAGAATATTAGCATGATTTACCGTATATTTACTGATATATAAATAATGATTTTTTTAAAATGTAGGAATTATGAGAAACCCACAGAATCTTCTAAGTCTTGAGCTCATAACCCCAGCAATATTCTCTTCACATAAAAGTTCCAAAATTCAAAGCCCCATATTACGTAAGCACACAAAGCATTCACAGTCATTAGTTTAGGGACAGAATGCTTACTGGGAAGTTTAGCATAAATCTTACATAAAAGAAAATGTTAGCTTTATCAGGTTGATTGTCACTTGTTTAGAACATCACATTTGCAATAGTACTTCTATTCTTTATAATGTAAGTAACAAAATATAATACCCTAATTTCTAGATCCAGCTTTTTCTGTAGCTCTGCAACCTTGCTCGTTAGCTCTGTTTTTTGTTCCAGCAATGCTTTGACTTCAGTTGAAGAATTAGAAACCTACAAATAAACAGAGATGTTTAATCCTAAAAGTCCAAGATATTATTTTTTTGATTTCCTTTTAAAACTTAAATTAAACCACTGACAGAACTAATAAAAAACATAGTGATAATTTGTTTTTTATAATTGGCTGATGTGATTAGGTCCTATGATGATGTCACTTGAATAGATATGTGGACAGAGTTGGCATCGGGCTTTGTTACAAGGATAGGTTCCTGGGTCAGTGTTTTTGTTCAGTGATGTGTGGTTGCTGGTGAGTATTTGCTTTAGGTTGGGGGGTTGTCTGTAAGCGAGGACAGGTCTGTCTCCCAAGATCTGTGAGAGTGAGGGATCATCTTTCAGGATAGGTTGTAGATCTTTGATGATGCGCTGATTCCCTATAATCATCATAGGACCTAATCACATCAGCCATACCATCAGGGGTGCATTCACCTGCACATCCACCAATGTGATGTATGCCATCATGTGCCAGGAATGCCCCTCTGCCATGTACATTGGCCAAACCGGACAGTCTCTACGCAAAAGAATTAATGGACACAAATCTGACATCAGGAATCATAATACTCAAAAACCAGTGGGAGAACACTTTAACCTGTCTGGTCATTCAATGACAGACCTGCGGGTGGCTATCTTACAACAGAAAAACTTCAAAAACAGACTCCAACGGGAGACTGCTGAGCTGGAATTGATATGCAAACTAGATACAATCAATTTAGGATTGAATAAGGACTGGGAATGGCTGAGCCATTACAAACATTGAATCTATCTCCCCTTGTAAGTATTCTCACACTTCTTATCAAACTGTCTGTACTGGGCTAGCTTGATTATCACTTCAAAAGTTTTTTTTCACTTACTTAATTGGCCTCTCAGTGTTGGTAAGACAACTCCCACCAGTTCATGCTCTCTGTATGTGTGTATATATATCTCCTCAATATATGTTCCATTCTATATGCATCCGAAGAAGTGGGCTGTAGCCCACGAAAGCTTATGCTCTAATATATTTGTTAGTCTCTAAGGTGCCACAAGTACTCCTGTTCTTTTTGTGGATACAGACTAACACGGCTGCTACTCTGAAAGATGTAATTCTTATTCAACTCCTTGCAGCTTGCTCAAGGCATATTTCCAGTAGCATTGAAAACATCTCAAAAGAACTAGGTGTGTGTTGTATAGCTCTAAAAAACTAAAACCCAATGAACAACAATTGAATAAACCACTAATACGTCAGGCAAAATTCCACTCTCAGATTACTTTGTGCACCTTTGACAGACATCAATGGGAGTTGAGTATATGGCTCTGAGGGCAGATTTTGGACAGATACTTTTTATAATTATTCACTTGTGTTTTATATTTTCAATCTGATTCCCTATAATCTAAAATAAAATAAATTGATAAGGTACTTCAAATTCAGTCCTCTGATCAATAACATGGTAACAAATAGGCTTTTTTCAGGTTTCTTTTAGAATTAAAAAAACACAACTGATATCTTGGCAGGTAATAGTAACATTTATTTTTTGAATATGCAAACTGTCAAATTATGTTACTGCACTATTGCTTTTAAACAACATCCTAGACAAATTCTATATTTAAAACACACACAGCAGAAACAGCAATTCATGCCATTGTAATGAGAGGAGATTCAGCATTCTTTTCAACAGCAATAAACAACAACCTTTCCTTTAACACAATCACCTTTCAATGCATATGAGACATCAGCAGGAATTACTTTTAAGAGTTCACACAAGTCTCCTCTCTCTCCCACCATATAGACACAACCACTGGAAAATACCTTCAGTATATCACAAACACCCACCCACAGCATGGCCAGATTAACCTTTTAAACATATTTGTGGGCCCCCAGGTAGGCAATGGAGCATGGCATGGGGACGTTAGTTCCAGAGCGAGGGGCTGGCCAGAGGCAATGGGCATGGCATGGACACCATTTACAAACCGGCAGTTGCCAGACACACAGTGGCCCCCCTTCTCCTCGGGGGCAGGCCCATGCTGCGCCACACAGCACCCACGGCCAGCACCGGAACACCCCCGCCTCCCGATTCCCTCTGGCCAGAGCCCCCCTGGATCCACTATGCCAAATACCTCCCCCAACCTCCCCACAAATGCACAGCATCCTGCACAACACACCCTTGCCCAGCGCCCCTCTGCCCACAGCCCTACCACCAGCCCCATCCTTAGGATTTATGGGGCCCTATGCAGTATTATTAAACTGGTGCCCCTATGCCCAACTTGGGGCACAGCCACCACTCCCGCCCGTGGACCCCCAGAAGAATCCCCACCCAATGCTAACACACACTGAGCTTCATACGCAGCAGACACTGCGGCAGCCTGGGCTCACAGCCCGGGGGGAGGGACGAGGCACCTGCCCCGCCCAGGCTCCCTCAGGACCCACTTGCCTGGAGGGGCCCAGCCAAGCCCCACATTGTCATTCCCCGCCACCTGGCTGAGACTGGCCAGGCTTCTGCACCAGTCCCAGGCGGCTCAGCTCTGGGGAGACAGGTGGGGCCCCACAGATGGTGGGAAACAGAGACTGCTCGGAGCCGGAGGTGCACTGGGGTCCAGACAGGGGACAGAGAGGAACAAGGGGGTGGGGCCACGGGGCAGAGAGGAGCCCTCGGCCTGAGGAGCAAGTGATGGGCAGTGGGGAGCCAGCAGGCTGGCGGGGTCTCGGGATGCTGTGCAAGCGGAGCATGCCCCTTCTGAGCATGGGCCACTGGTGCCATTGTAAACCCAGCACTGACCCACAGAGGTATTGACAACATAACCTTCAGACAGTAGTGAGGTATCCTAATGTTACTAGGGTTGCCAACCCTCCCGGTTTCACTGGGAGTCTCCCAGAATCACACCCTATATCCCAGAGGCTACTGAAGCCAAACCAGGAGATATTAGGCACTGAAAATTCAGAGGCACCATGGAGCTAAGGCAGGCTCCCTACATGCCCTGGCTCCGCACCGCTACCGAAAGTGGCTGGCATGTTCCTGCAGTCCCGGGGGAAGTGGACAGGCAGCTCCACACACAGCCCCCGCCCCCAGTGCCGACTCTGCAGCTCCCAGTGACCGGGAACTGCGGCTAATGGGAGCTGTGGGGACAGTGCTTGTGGGCGCTGGCAGCACATGGAGCTGCCTGACCCCATCCCTGGGGCCGCAGTGATGTGCCAGCCGCTTCTGAGAGTGGTGTGGGGCCAGGGCAGGCAGGGAGCCTGCCTTAACCCTGCTGCATCGCTGCCCGAGGTAAGCACCTCCCAGCCCGAGCCTGCACCCCTCATCCTCTCCCGCACCCCAACCTCCAGCCCGGAGCCCCCTCCCCACACCCAAACTCCCTCCCAGAGCCCGCACTCCTCACCCTCTCCCACGCCCCAATCCCCTGCCCAAACCCTGAGCCCCCTCCATCACCCAAACTCCCTCTCAGAGCTTGAACCCCACACCCCCTCCTGCACCCCAACCCTCTGCCCCAGGCTCAGCCCGGAGCCCCCTCCAACACTCTGAAACCCTTGGCCCCACCCCCCAGCCCACACCCCCTCCTCTACCCCAACCCCCTGCCCCAGCCTGGTGAAAGTGAGTGAGGGTTGGGAAAGCAAGTGATTGCGGGGGGGGGGGGGGGGAGAAGAGATGGAGTGAGTGGGGTGTGGCCTCAGAGAAGAGGTGGGGCAGGGCCTCAGGGAAGGGGCAGGGCAAGGGTGTTTGGGTTTGTGTGATTAGACAGTCGGCAACCCTAGTTACTCCTTAATTTGGGTCTCCGACACACAACTGCAAAATGTACTTAGAGATGTCCTACATGGCAGATTCCTCTACTCTTACATTTAAAAATGTATGTAAACTTTCACAAAGACCCCAGTCCAGCAAATTACTTAAGCACGTGCTTAACCTTAAGCACAAGTAGTCCCACTGAAGTCAATGAAGATATTCACATGCTTAAAGTGCTTTGCTGGATCAGGGCCATAGTATACAAATCCAACTTGTAGCTTTTTTTGCATCTTTTCAAACTCATCTACTGTGTGTATTACGCACACCCTAGTCTCCTTTTACAAACCATGTAAACGGTTTTAGACAATGATACGCAGTTCTGTACTTTACTATTTTATAGCTATGAAACACACAAACAAAAGTGATTTGATTATTTACTTGTGCACTTCCAGCAGCTCTTGACTTTAAAGTCTGGATCTTCTCAAAAACCAAGTTGACCTTCCTCTTTGTGGCATCATCATTATCAGTGCTTCTGAAACATGGACACAATGTAAGTAAACAATGCAATGATTTAGGACACCAACTATTTTGCTCTGGCTGGAATAAACCTCAAGCATGCAAATTATAATAAAATCAATTAGGAGCAAATTAAAAATAAATTTTAAACTACTATTCCACAAAGACTTTAAATAAATTATTAAAAAATTTTAATTGCAAATATTTTCTGGACAATTACTTGACTCTTTTATTACAATTCTGAGCTGAAGGCCAGGATAGCAATGATGGGTGTTCTGCACATAAGTTATTGAACAAGCTGCCTGAAACTTTTAACACAATAAAGTTTAGGTCCCTCATAGTCCTGCCTGCTATGTCCCAATTGTCACAACACCCTCATTCTGTGATATCACAGCTACCAGAAACTCTGCTAAATCAGTAGCCTAGGAGGCTTGAGGGGTGGCGTGCATAGAAATGTTAAGTATATTGTGTGGGTTAGAAATTCTCTGCCCCCTGCCCTTTTTTTTAATTGGTTACTTTCAGAATAGACAACATCAAAAAAAATGTGACAATCTTTCACCTGGAGAAGGCACTTGATGCAAAGGACAAGGGGAACTTACCTCAGACTTTTAGGTGTACAGTCCACTTTTTATACACCAATTTAGAAATAGTTTCTGTGCTGCTCAATTTGTGTGTTGTGCTTTTAAATGTTTTCTGAACTTTGACACCACAGGAAATACACTTGTTTTTTTTTAAATTAACCAACCCACAAATTTATTTTTAATTTTTTTAAAAGTATATTTAATCTGATCCTGAACAATATACAGCATACAAGTTCTGATTAGATGGGAATTTTCAGATCCTTTGTAACCTTCAAGGACATTGCTGAGCTTCAGAATAATGAAGTAGTATAATTTTTAATTAATCTATCCATTTTGGTTTACAGTCTAATTTTAACGATAGTGTATTTAATTTATAACTTCTTTAAGAAAGAAGGATTACATCATCCATCCATCCAATACAAGGTAGTGTTTTACTTAAGACAGTGGTCTCAGTGGCAACTAACTCTGCATAACAAATCAAAGACGTCTGCATTGGATACGTATAGAACTATATTTACAGACATTTTAAAAGTTGTTTTTAAATAATTTTCTTTTTGTTATATATTCATATTAAGGGTGAAGTCTCCACGGTAATTTTTCAGCTACCATATGCTGCTACTTAATTGTTCTCTGTGCATCACAATATTTTATGTTGAATATAAAACACATAGGAACAGACTGCTATGGGGATTAGGAATCTGAAAAACATCCAGAAGATTACAGGTACATACTTCAAACAACCTCTCCCAAAAAATTAAATGAAGATCCTCAAGCTGGTACAATCTCCAATTTCTACTATAAAAGTTAATGAAGTTTACTAACCCTTCCTTAAGGTAATTGTAAAGGATCTGCTTAGCTGTCTCCTCATTTGTTTGTTGCGTGAGATCTTGTTGGCCCTTTAACAGATCAGGAGTTGCCTAAAAACACAAGGCTGGATATCAAAATACAGACTCTTTCAATGATTTGCTTCCCACTTTTGCTTCTGGGCTTTGAAATTCTCCATCCTATATATAGTAGAACCTCAGAGTTACAACACCTCAGGAACAGAAGCTGTTCATAACCCTGAAATGTTTGTAACTCTGAACAAAATGTTATGGTTCTTTCAAAAGTTTACAACTGAACACTGGATTTAAAACAGCTTTAAAACTTTACTATGCAGAATAAAAATGCTGCCTTTAACCATCTTCATTTAAATGAAACAAGCACAGAAACAGTTTCCATATCTTCTGAAACCTTTAAAAAAAACAAACTACTTTTTCTTTATATTTTAGAAGTTTACGTCTAATACAGTACTGTACTGTACAGCAGTGCTTCTCAAAGCCAGTCCGCTGCTTGTTCAGGGAAAGCCCCTGGTGGTCCAGGCCGGTTTGTTTACCTGCTGTGTCCGCAGGTTTGGCCGATCGCGGCTCCCACTGGCCGCGGTTCGCTGCTCCAGACCAATGGGGGCTGCGGAAAGGGCGGCCAGCACATCCCTTGGCCCGCACCGCTTCCTGCAGTCCCCATTGACCTGGAGCAGCGAACCGCGGCCAGTGGGAGCCGCGATCGGTCGAACCTGCGGATGCGGCAGGTAAACAAACCGGCCCGGACCGCCAGGGGCTTTCCCTGAACAAGCGGCGGCCCGACTTTGAGAAGCTTTTTGCTTTTTTTTGGGGGGGGGGGGGGTCACTGCTGCTGATTATATACTTCTAGTTCTAAATGATGTGTGTGGCTGACTGGTCAGTTTGTAACTCTGATATTCTACTGTAGCAATTTTACCAGAGAAGAAGTTCATTGAGGGTATGAGCCAATGCTCACTGAAGTCAATGGGAGTTTTCCCATTGACTTCAGTGGGTTTCAGATCAGTCCTTATAAGTGAAAGATACAGTGTGCTTGTTCTTACTCTGACAGTCGTAAAAAATGTCACTGATCTTACTATAAATCTTACTACTTAAAATTACCAAGTACTTCTTTGGGGCCATTGAGAGAAACAAGCGTACTACAATGCAGCAGACAGGAGAGACACCTGTTTAAAAATATGCACATTTGGACCTTTTCCTTAATGTTATTATTTGCTGCAGTGAGTATGTTTTAGGCATCACTAACACATTTCTTTTACAATAACACTCCTAATTCCCACCCTTCTCCCTCCGCCAAACAGGAATGTGACTCTGTTCCTTAAACAGCCTCACCCAGAGAATAACTGTTTACATTTACTGTTATTGAAACCCATCCTGCAGCTCTTCCTGAGGTCAAACTTCCACTAAACACCATGAGAGTTTGGTCTAAAGATAAACTGCAGGATTTGACCCATAGAAAATGTGCATTTTATACAGTGTACACCAGACAGCTTTGACTTACACAGTGCAGGTAACTTAAGAGACAACATGTTTCATATTGAAAAGTTACCTGTGTATTTGGGGCAGAAGAATGTGTTTTTATTAAGATCTTCTTTGTTCCTGGGTCGGGCGGGATTGTAATTCGATTTGGCAACAAGAGAGTAGAAGTTACTGTTTTAACTTCTTCTTTTTTATTCTGTACCGGAAGTGTGGATGACCTAAACATCAAACTCGCTCCATTAACTTTATTTTCTTTATGATATTGCAATGAATTGTAATGGTTGTTCTGAATGTCTTGAGCAGTCGGTTGCAGTTTGCTGACAGTTTGAGCAGCAACTTGTGTATCAGGGGAAGGCAACTTTTGTTCAAGAGATAATTGTTTCTGAAGGCAAATTTTTGATGGCCTTAGCAAGTGCTCGGTTGATTTACCCAAATTTTTACTAAACTCATCTAAGTAATCTGAATTCACCTCCAGGCCTAAAGACAGTACACTGTCGACACTTCTTGATCTTTTACGATCATCTGGGTGAATTCTGTTCCTTTTTCCTGATCTACCTCTTCTCTGTGGACCAATTTTCCTATCAAACTTTTCAATTAGTTGATCAACTGCAGGAATTGAGCCAGTGTCAATATCACGGCCTGTTCCAGGCAAAAATGGGATATACCTTCTGTTTTCATGTCGATTAACATTGTCTGCATAGATAGCATATTCTTGGTCATCAAGTAAAAACTTATACAAGGAATTTGCAGAAGTTGGAGTGGTTGCTGAAGATGATGATCTTCGTGACCCATCCAATACTGATCCAGCTGAATCTTGTCTGCTGAAAGAAAGAACATCTGGTCTACTTTTCCTTGTTTCTGGTTGGCCAGTTGGGCTAACATGTGGGGATCCTCCACTAGATGAAAGGGACTCAAATACATGCACTTCATTTGGAGTGCTAGTGACACTGGAGCACTTGGACACATGCTTATTTTGGTCTTCCACTGCTATGGACCTATTCAAATGTATTGTTTTCACATTTGATTTGGCTGACTCCACAAGCTGTGGGGTTTTCTGTAGGGTCACTACTTTAGATGAAGAAGTCCAAGGCTTTGTTTCAATCTTGCCTTCATCTGCAAGAGATTTAGACTTATTGCACACAGAAGATTGGTAGCTATCCAAGTTCAAGTTATTTTTTTCTGGATCATAAGGCTGTAAAAGCTCAGGATGCCTTTGAAAGTTCAACAAATTGGAGGGTTTTAATGTTCCATATTTAGAATCTGAGACTCCATTCTCTCCTTCATTGATATTGGTTTGCTTTAGGCTTTTAAACATACTGGGCTGTGTGGACTGTGTTCCAGGAAACTTTATTTCTTCACTATTTTTCTCCCCCAATTTAAGAGCAGTATTGGAGTTTGGAGCTGACCTATTAATTGTCTGAGATGCAACCTGCAGCCCATTTTCAGATAAAGATGGGTTTTCTGACAAACACCCCTCTGTGTTGTTTAGCACTATGTAGGGATGACCATCGATTCCTTGGACCCTAATACTGACACCATAAGATCCAGGCTTGGAGTGTTGTGTATTTCTAGCTTTGTGTGTCTCATCATTTGCAAGCTTGAGATGAACTCCACAGTCCCGTTGCACATGCTTGAAACCAGCACAATATGGCTCCATGATTAACACAGGTTTTCAGCTATGAAAAAAGACATACAGATAAGATTTAATTTTGATTAAGTTTGGTTAATTAGAGAAAATGTATGTGACGTTGCACTCTATATGATTTTATGAAAATATATTAATGAGTGAGAATATAATGTAACTGGAATATGCTTCATGCAAAAGGTCTCTTGTAAGGTATCATTACAAAGCTTATAATCTACTGAGTGTGTTCATCCTATTTGTATGAATGTATCATTCTTGTATCTGAAACTAGAAATACGAAATATAACTCTGAGGCCGATTGTAATTATGCAAAGTGTGGTTTGGAATCTTGATGGCTCCCATTAACCAGGACAATTGTCTGTAGATGGCTCTGTTTTACTTGTAAGTCTTCCTGTATGTGTGTGCGCTGGCAAGTGGGTAATGAAGTCTTACAGTGACATGTGATCACATCACCTGACCTGGAATCCATCTTTAACCTGGTGCTTTTCCATTTAGAAGTGTGGGTGGAGGACCTAGAGAGACAAAAGATTCCCGCCTTGTGCCAAAGCTATATAAGGGGGTGGAACAGAACAAAGGAGGCTGCAATCATGAGAAATCCCCTATCTACCACCTGAGCTGGAACAAGGGCTATACCAGGGGAAAGGATTGTGCCCAGGCTAGGAAGGTGTCAAGTCTGTGAAAGAAACTTATTGAAACATCTCTGAGGGTGACATTTTATCTGTATTCAGTTTTATTACTGTATTAGGTTAGACTTGCGTGTTGTTTTATTTTGCTTGGTAATTCACTTTGTTCTGTTTGTTACTACTTGGAACCACTTAAATCCTACTTTCTGTATTTAGTAAAATCACTTTTTACTTATTAATTAACCCAGAGTATGTATTAATACCTGGGGGAGGGGGGTGAGACGACAAACAGCTGTCCATGTCTCTCTATCAGTGTTATAGAGGGCAAACAATTTATGAGTTTACCCTCTATAAGCTTTATACAGGGTAAAACAGATTTATTTGGGGTTTGGACCCCATTGGGAGTTGGGCATCTGAGTATTAAAGACAGGAACACTTCTTAAGCTGCTTTCAATTAAGCCTACAGCTGTTAGGGGATGTGGTTCAGACCTGGGTCTGGGTTTGCAGCAGGCTGGCGGGTCTGGCTCAAATCAGACAGGGCACTGAAGTCCCAAGCTGCCAGGGCAGGAAAGCAGGGGCAGAAGTAGTCTTGGCACATCAGTTGGCAGCCCCTAGGGGGTTTCTGTGATCCAACCCTTCACAACGTACATGCTGACCAAAAATCACAATACTTATTTTTACTAATAAGAAATAAGAACACCGATCATTTACATAACGTTTCCCTCTGTAGAGCTGGTGGAAGGAACAATTTAAATACAGAGAAAATGAAGCACAGAAAATAGAATGGTTTACACAAGGTCTCAAAGCAAATAAATGGCAGATAAGGACTAGAACCCATGTTCCTTTACTCCTAGCCCACTGCTTCATACTCTGGACCAGGGTAGTCAATTACTATTTGTCAAGGTCCAAATTTCTTGGTCAAGGTATAGTCAAGGTCCAGATTCCAGAGAAATATTTTTCACACCACAATCATCATCATCATCATCATAAGCAAATAAAAAGATTTAAGCATCTGGAGCTTTGGATTTGGCCCATGGTCCGCCAAAGTACCTAAAAAGTAAAATGCTTTTAACTTTCAATGAGATACTTAAAAACTTTGACATTCACTCCACAAATACAAATAATTTACAGTGATAGATCCACTGGAGAGACCTCACTGAAAATTCTGAAAAAACAAACTCTTAATGTATTTATTTTCTGCATATTTTTGCCCCCTTTTTAATCAATCATGCATTTCATGGCAGCATCTCACCAAATTTCCAGATCTCCAAACCATAACCTAGAAGTGTTGAGAACACTCCGATGTGCGAGGAGGAAAAGAGAGGATTTCATATTTCTTGAACTAGTGTCCAACAGGTGTGATGAACCTTACATATATTTTAGCAAAAGTTTGCCATTTTGCCAACTAACTGTGTTGACTCAGGGGATGTGATTGTATTGCAGTGGTTCCCAAACTTTAACAACCTGTGAACCCCTTTCACGAAAATATCAAATCTTGCAAACCCTCTCCTAAAAATGAATATTTCCAGGGATTTTCTCCCTTACCTGAGCATAAATGATAGAAGCAGTGATCTTGGAAATACTTTGGTTTTTTTATGACATGCTTATTATACACTATTTATTATTACATTATTATTTATCATTACATTATTAATTTTATTACATTATGAAAACAGACTAGGGACCGAATGGCTAGGCAGCAGTTCTGCAGAAAAGGACCTAGGGGTTACAGTGGACAAGCAGCTGAATATGAGTCAACAGTATGCCCTTGTTACCAAGAAGGCTAACGGCATTTTGGGCTGTATAAGTAGGAGCATTGCCAGCAGATCGAGGGACATGATCATTCCCCTCTATTCGGCATTGGTGAGGCCTCATCTGGAGTACTGTGTCCAGTTTTGGGCCCCACACTACAAGGAGGATGCGGAAAAATTGGAAAGAGTCCAGCAGAGGGCATCAGAAGTATCTTTTGATTTAACATCACTCTTATTCTGGATTTCTCTAGCTTTTTTACTGGAAGTACATACCTCTCCCACACAAATGGTCAGACGGAAGCCAATAATTAGTATCAGCCCTACTAATAAGAGGATGGTAGTATGCCTCAGGAGAGGAAACGTAACCAGCTATTACGGGCTTTTAGATAGGTAAAGCAGTGGAAGAAGCTCCAACATCCTCATGCGTCCAAGCTCTGCTTTTATCTGTTTGGCTTTCAACATTTGTTTTCAGAAAAGGAAATGTGTCACTGTTTCCTACAGCTTTGCTATCCTGTGGCCTGGATACTATCACTCCATCACATTTTAATCTAAAATAGTGTTTGTTTCTTAGGGCTTCTGAAAGCAAATTCCGTTTACATCTATCACCTCATCTGCAGAACCCATAGTGGTACAAATATCGATTAACTATGCTATCAAAAATTAACTAAACAATCCTGCCATTGCTGTATCATTGCTTTTGGCTTGCTCCAGAAAACTCACCACCACCATATGGCATTGCAAACAGATTCTCTGCTGAGCACTGGAAATGGAAAATATACTGTGAATATTCCCAAATTTGATATTTCAATTATACCAGCTGAAGCACCAATGCTACTAACTCCAGATTACATGCACCAAAGCTGTTTTATTTCAAGGAGACATCAAACAAGAACAAACCTGAACCATCAAAATTAAAATCTGTTTTCAAGAGCTATTTATTTTGTTTTTACTTGCATTGTCTCTTTAAATATAAGATGTCAATAAGATCACCTACAGGAGGGATGGGGACAATAATTACAAACTACAGACAGAGTGCCAAATGCTTTAGTCTGCCAGAGGAAGATGAATTGTGGGTAAAAGGATTGTGGGTAGGTCAGCACTACTAAAGTCAAAATAAACAGTAAGACCCTGTCAGAGTTATCTGGCCCTTTAACGGGGTTAGGGCTCAGCTGCACCTGTACCAGACAGAATTTGCCTCCCTATGGTGAAGGAAATTAAGGATAGTTATGTGACAAAGTGTAACCCTAAAGCACTCAGTCCCAACTAGCAAAGAGTTCACTGTTCTGTAACAGTAACTCCTGACAGGCCTGACAAACTCAATGCACACACACATTGCTTTGATAATATTTATCCAGGCAGAATCAAGTGAGATCTCCATTAATAGCTTATGTCATACTGATCCTCATAATTGTTGCAAGATGTATGCATGGATATTAGTTGTCTATATGTACTGGAAAATACGTTTTCAAGTCTGAATCAAAAGTATGTTTTCAAGTCTGAATCAGTTCACATGTAAAACAGGCACTGTATATGAAGGCAACATGGAGCCAGCACACCAGGGAATAAACCAAGGGGAGGGACACGGAGGGAGGGGGTGTTGTGTCAGCCTGATTCTGGGGACAAACAACGAACTTAGGGGATATAAGGAGGCGGCAAAAGGACACCTCTTTGTCCTTCACTGAGGAAAGCAAAAAAGGACTGCATTTTTTGCACTAATGAAAGAGAAAGCCCAGCCATGTTGGTTAGAGACACTGGGAGATTGTTTTAGGCGAGAAACTACTTTAGACAAGGGTTTAGCCTGTTAACGTTAACTTTAGACTCTAGAAAGCACATTATACTATTTGTTTTATGTGAAACCATTTCTGTTTCCATTGTTATCATTATTCACTATCGCTTAAATCTTCGTTTTTGTTAAGAAACTTATGATTGTTTGTACTCTAATGGTATCTCAGGCTTGGTCTACACTACCCCCCCTAATTCGAACTAAGGTACGCAACTTCAGCTACGTGAATAACGTAGCTGAAGTCGAAGTACCTTAGTTCGAACTTACCTTGGTCCACACGCGGCAGGCAGGCTCCCCCGTCGACTCCGCGGTACTCCTCTCGCCGAGCTGGAGTACCGCAGTCGACGGCAAGCACTTCCGGGTTCGACTTATCGCGTCCAGATTAGACGCGATAAGTCGAACCCAGAACTTCGATTTCCAGCCGTCGAACTAGCTGGTAAGTGTAGCCAAGGCCTCAGCAGTGTGATATTATATAGGAGCTGACTCTCAGTTGAACCAAACACATCTGTATGTACACTACCCTTTGGGGTGGCAAACCTGGTAACTTCTGAGAGTGTTCAGTGATTAAGGGCTGGACACTACAGGGGAAGGCTTCTAAGGGTCTCAGAGATTGATTGGGTTGCGTGTATTGTTAACTTGCAAAGTAAAGTAAGGGCTCCACTCAGAGGAGATTGTCTGGGTGGCTGGGAACCCACACCCAGTTAACCACAAGCAAGTTACTCTCTCACTGAGCAGAGGGGTAACAATAGGGTTACCATATTTCAACACTGAAAAAAAAGAGGACACTCCATGGGGGCCCTGGCCCCGCCCCAACTCCGCCCCTTCCCCACCCCAACTCCACCCGTGCCCCGCCCCCATTCCAATCCCTTCCCCAACTCCGCCCTCTCCCCTGAGCACCCTGCATTCCCCCTTCTCCCTCCCGCCCCCCGGGCTCCGGCTGCTGCTGTGCTGGGGAAGTTGCTTTGGCCCCTGCCGCGATGGAGAGTGGCGGGAGCCGGGAAAGTTGGAGCCTAGGGAGGAGGCGACTGCGTGTTCGGATGCCGCCCGCTGCTTCTGTACCCCGGCAGATCGTGGGAGTTGTAAGTTTTGCTGCAGCCACTCGCACTCGGGGTCCCCTTACCATGCCTCCCTATTTTCCCAGACATGTTTGGCTTTTTGGAAATTCCTCCCGGACGGGGATTTGAGGACCAAAAATCCGGACATGTCCGGGAAAATCCGGACATATGGTAACCCTAGGTAACAAGGTGACCAAGAAAGTGTCCCACAAAGGTCACATGACTGAATCAGGCCTGCTGGGAGATGAGAGTAGCCTGTGGCTCAGATAGCAGGAAGAGCAGATCTGTGAATTAGCACTCCATTAAAAGCAGGCGGCCCAGTTAGGAGGTCAGTCTGGGAGGGCTCCAGGATAAGGAGAAGACGTGGCCATTTTGGATTATGGGCATATAGCCCAGGTGTTTAGTTGTTCCAGGGATGGTCGTATTGGGTGGGCATGTGTTCCCCCTATACACCATTTTGTTTGGGAGTGTAGTGTCCCCTGCTGACAAGGGAAAGAAGAGACTGGCCAGAATCCAGGAAAAGGGCTGAATACAAAGTGAAAGAGGACACATCTTCACAGGGAAGGTTGTGCCCACTGGAAGAGTCTGGGAAAGAAGACTTGATCTTGACTGTATACTGGACTTTGAGTCAGTGGTGGATTAGCCCCGGGGCCCTGGCCAACTGGGGGGCCCTGGAGCCCCAGCCGCTGGAATCCCCCGACCCCACTCCGAGGCAGCAACACCGAGCGGGGGAAGCCCCTGAGCCCCGACCCTGCTCCCCAGCAGCAGCGCCAGGGTGGTAGGGTGTGGGAATCCCCCCGGGCGGCACCGGCCTGACCCCAGCAGAAGCCGTGGGGTGGCAGGGGAAGCTTCTGTGCCCGACCCTGCTCCCCCACAGAAGCACGGGGGAGTTACGGGGGAAGCCCCTGCATCCTGATCCCTGCTGCAGCCCTGGGACTAGAGGAGCTCTCACTCCCTGCTACACCCCAGGGCCATAGCGGGGGACACTGCTTCTCTGGTCTTGGGGTCACAGTGAGTGCAGGGTGGCAGAAAGGAGCAAAAGGGGTTGTGGGACTCCAGGGTTGCCAGCTCTGACTGAAGCTATTCCGGAAGATTTTTTTTTTTTTCTTCCCAACCTGACAATGTCATTTTCTTAAAATATCCTATTAAAATCTCCTGGATTGCTTTCAATAGTCACTGGAAGATCGATTCTGGGAGACTCCAGGTCAAAGCTGGAGAGTTGGCAACCCTAAGTGGGGGGGAACCTGGGTGGAACAAGAGTGGGCCCAGGGAAGGGGCAGAAAGGGATAGGGCTGTGGGTAGGGCCGCAAGTGGATGGGGCAGAACAGGGGCAGGGCCGCAGGCAGAAGGAGTGGGGAGGAGTCCCCCACTTGCTCTGGCCCAGGAAACCTTAATCCACCTCTGCTTTGAGTTAAACCCTGGAAAGGGTGAACTTTTAGACTTAGCCAGGGGGCTAAGTCACTGCAGACCCGCTCTGTGAGTACTGGGAGCTGGTGAATGACAAACACTAAGGGGAAACTGAGGCAGAGCCCTCACTGGGTTCAGTGAGACCCCTATGACTGTTACAGACCCTATGACTGTTAAGTCAAAGACAAAAGCAGAAGAGGAACCGCTTCAAAATTACTATAGCAAAATAATTTAAAATTTGCCATTGTCTAATAGACTAGTGTCATACAGGTAAAATCATTACACTTTCCCTGCTACCAATGACATTTTTTCCAGTGAAATAATCAATTTAAATATTGAAATTTTTATACTGCAAGAGTGGTGCTTCATTTTTTCTCTGTTAGGTATCTGTCTTTAGGAAGCAATGTATTAGTGGAAGATGCAAACAGACATCCATAAACAAAGTTGGCAAAACACAATGGTGTATTGGCATTGATTTCCATAGTTACATCACAGACCCTAGCCAAACTTATGTGTTGCATATTACACAGCTCTCTTGGTCCACTCTTGCTGCTACTTGTATCAGTGAAGGGCTGTTCATACCATATTAGTGGCAGGGATGCTCTCTCCAAAGAATTCTTCTAGAATAGCAAATAATTGCTGTAGATTTCAATTAATACAGAACTCTGTACAAAACTATCACAACATAAAAATTAGAAGAACAAGTGTTTGCTGCTCCCCTTTCATCCCAAACCCAGCACAGACCAAGATCTTAGCTGCAATGAGGACTTCAGCCATTGGTGGCCTGCCACTGATATAGTTGCACATATCTAGTGTAGAAATGCAAAACCATGATTTGCACCAGTGCTGCTTATACCAGTTTCAAGCAGGCTTACCTGAACCAGTGCCTGGCCACTGATAGCTATATCTTGGGCAAATCCTAAGTGTAGACAAGGCTTAACATATAGACAATTTTGAAAACTCTCATAAAAGCACCAAAGAGTTTGAAATCAGTAGCACTACTGAGGGGAGACAATACCACTTGGACTATAGCAAATATTCCTGAAAACAGCATTTCATCTAGCTCTAGGGTTGAGTTGACAGATATACTAGCCAAAAGATATTGAACCAAAGTGCCCCAGAATGGAGACTGATTAAATGCCACATGCTACTCAAAACTGACAATCGATGGGAGTACTCAGAACAACTAGGCATTCCTCAAGATAGAGAGCTCAAATCCCATAAGTTGTCCTGTGCCAAAGGCCCACAAAATGATCCTAATCAGGCCACTTTCAATCTTTGTGGATCTCTGAGAACAGCATGCCAAGAAGCCCTGGGTAACTAAATGCTCACCAAGCCTCAGACCAATATTAAAAAGAAGTATGCAGGAAACCCAACTCACAGATGCCATGGCAATAACAGAAAATAGAAACTGGGACCACCTATGGAAGTGAACGGAAAGAGGGATTCTTGGGTTTTCCAAGAGAAGCATCACCTTGTGATGCTTCTCTTGGAAAACCCAAGAATTCAAATGGCCCGAAGGGACGCACAATAAAAACATCAAAATAGAAAACTAACAGTTTCATTCACCTCTTGTATCCCAGCAAGAACTGCCTCTTCAGATGTTACGACTGACAGGAGGGTTTCAGACAACATGCAGAATTTGATCCATTTTTTCAGACTAAAAGGACAGTCTAGCTCACCATTAACCAGCCAACTAGTCTGCTAGTCACCAGCCAGTTCAACTTCTTCCCAATGGACACCCCTCCCACCTTGGACTAAAACCAGCCACAGCTCCCCTTCTCCTAGGGCACTGGGAACTTGTCCTACTTAGCAAGTGTTGCTCAATACAGCCTGTCTCCCAGCTCTGATGCCAGGTGGCCAATTGATGGTCCACACGACACAAACAAAGACAGCCTCATTGACCAAATTTTTCCTGGACTGTAAAAACATTTGGTAAACAAGCTACCATTTCTGCCAGATGTTGTTAGTTTCAATACAGGGAAATAAAATAAACAACATGGAATTTGAATTCCCTTTAAGACTTCCAGGAATACCAAGAGTCATTGAACAAAAGAAAGGGCAAAACAGGGAAGGCCAAGGGAAAGGAAAAAAATGCAAGAGGATGAACAATGGAAGGAAATGACAAATTCTCCTAAGTTTCATTTTTTCAGGTCTCCAATTCCATACGTTTCCACATAATATTGAAGTTTCCTTTGTCATAGTGTATGATAATATCTCGCAACAGCTACACAGCTTCCAGGTATTATGATAACAGAGATACAATGACAAATCTAATACAATAGACATTTGCCTCATCATACTGAGGCTGATCCAAAGCACACTGAAAACAAAGGAGAGACTCCCACTGTTTTCAGTGGGCTTTGGATCAGGACCTTAAACAGTAACATTAGCTCTGAATACTTGTTGGCTAACAAAGCATGGAAGAAAAAAGATTATTTACGCAGCTCAGCAAATTCACAAAAAGCAAATAAGTAGACAAGAACCAAACGGCACTAACTACGGTAGCAAGTTGCTGGAAGAACAGGACCAGAACCCAGATGTTCAGGCTCTCAATCCTGTGCTTTAAACTCTAATCCATGCTCCCTTGCTCTGAATGGTCTTGAAATGAACAAAAACTGAAGAACTGCAAGGAGAGTAAAGGGTGTTTTAAATGGTTTAGTTAATGTTTTCAGAAAATGTAAACAAATCTAGAAAAATATTTAACTCTAAAAAAGGAAATCTAGTTTGCGGAAACCAATACATTGTAACAATACTAGTCACCTCAAAATCAACCATGGCATATTTGCATGTGACCATTTACACAGGAGAAACATGCTTAATATTTAATTAGCAGGATGTACATGTGGTTCAGGGACCAAAGTGTTAGTATGCACGAAACAGGCTCTTTGTTGACTTTAGCTAGACAGCAAAAGTCACCAATGGCAAAACAAAAGAAATGCAAACAAAACTACTCAATACTCGAAAGCTTTCAATACCATACTAGCAAATGTGGTTTGATATTACAAAGACATGTGTTTAGTAGTCCTCCAAGAAGAGAAAGAAAAGTTATCACTACTGACAAATTAAGATTAATAACTAATCTCCACAAGAAAAAGATATGAAACTTTAAGGCTATGTTTACACTGAGCCACTGTAGGGTCTCCTGTGTAGCCACTCTATGCCAATGGGAGAGAGCTCCCCCATTGGCATAATTAAACCACCCCCCATACGCGGCAGTAGTTGGAGAGCATCTCCTACTGACATAGCCCTGTTCAAACCAGCGCTTCTGTTAGCGAAACTCATGTTCTTTTTCACACCCCTGACCAACAAAAGTTTTCCTGACAAAAGTATTAGTGTAGACATAACCTAAGAAATGATTATGCAAACCAAATAACAGAAACAATCAGAGCTTAAAAAATTCTTAGACCATCACCAACTAATGTGCTCTGAATATAACATTTCAAGCAGAATATAAACAAGAAATTCAGGGCAATTTTGCAGTTTTCAGTGGAAATACCTTTTATCAAAAAATGGTAATTCATAAATTACTTTGCAATTTACAATTAAATTGCAAACTAGATTACAAAATTTAATGAGCAGAAAGACTTATCCCCCAATATGCAAGTGTATAATCTTAAAATTGCACAGAAGAAAAGGAAGCTTTTAGATTACGCATCAGAGTTCAGTAAATATGACTAAGCAGGACGCAACTTCCTCAGTTTCCCACAGAAAAATTCTATGGAACAAATGTATTCATATTTAATGAAATTTTGGGGGATTTATACAAGTAGAATGCTTCATTTTCTTGTCCCAAACTTTCTTATACAAGAATAATGCCTGTAGAAATAAAAGTGCTAAAATATAGTAATCTAAAAATAATATCCATCATTATACATTCCTCGAAGCTGAGTGCAAAACATTAATACTCACAATACCCATATAAAGTATGAAAAGTAACTAGTCAAAACTTGCTTCAGACTATTTTTATTTATTCGCACCAAGTATATAGTTATCACAAAAATAGTTACATACAGGGACCACTTATGCTATGGAATCCACCTGGTGCCACAGAACCAGGCTCCAGATTCCAAGAAATCATATACAATTTTTTTTTTAATTTCTCACTGATGTTTCTAGTTCTTATCGTTACAACAATAACCTAAGTATGGACTAAGCGTAAACTGCTGCAGCCATGTCTTCCTGAGTCTAAAGACAGCCTGAAACAATGGTTCATAAAAAATGGCTCATAAAATAGAGAAATTTTGCATTTTTTTTGTTTTGTTCAGTTTTCTGAATTTCAAAAATTTCAAAGTTTTCTGATCAGCTCCTGTTCTGAATGGTGTGAACTTTTAACAAAAACATCCATCTAATGTGTTTATCCCATAGTCCCACACTGCCTCTTATATCTCCCTAAGCGCAAAAGGCCTAACTGCCCCCACACAGCTGTTATCAACTTTCCCTCCACTATGATATGGTTATGCAGTATCAATACAAAAATCAGTAACACTTGAAAAATGTAACCACCACCAGAGTTACTGTACTGATTGTATTACTAATTTTCAAATTTAATTAATTCAAGTAGGGTTACCATAGTTCAATGATCAAAAAAGAGGACTGCGGCGGGGGGGAGAGCCCCACCCGAGACCCGCCCCCATCCACTCCCTCCCACTTCCTGCCCCCTGACTCCCCCCTCAGAACTCCCAACCCCCCCCGCTCCTTGTCGCCTGACTGCCCCCTCCAGAGACCCCCCACCCTAACTGCCCCCCTAGGACTCTACCCTCTACCTATCCCCTGGCTGCCCCAACCCTTATCCACATCCCCGCCCCCAGACAGACCCCCGGGACTTACATGCCCCATCCGACCACTCCCCACCCCGACAACCCACCCCCCCGAACTCCCGACCCATCCAACCCCCCCGCTCCCTGTCCCCTGACTGCTCCAATCCATCTCCACACCCCTGGCCCCTGATAGCCCCCACCCCCAGAACGCCCGACTCATCCAACCCTCCCCCTGCTCCCTGACTGCCCCCCCGGGACTCCCCTTACCACCATGCCGCTCGAGCCGCTGGCTCCACGTGAAGCCAAACCAAACTGCCGCATTGCCGAGCGCACAGCCCCTCCCTCGCAGAGTACTGAGGCAGGGGGAAGGGTAAGCAGGGGAGGGGCTCTGGCTGCTGGAGGCCAATGGGAGCGGCTCAATCAGGCCCAGCCACCCTATCAGCCACGCTGCACTCTGCATGGGGGGGGGGGGAATCCCGGGCCTTTCTACCTTATTATCAATTCCTCCCGGGTGGCTATTTAAAGACCAAAAAGCCGGAAATGTCCGGGGAAATACGGACGGATGGTAACCTTACATTCAAGTCATTGTAATTTACATGAAGCTGCCGCAGAGCTCAGAGGCCTAGCCATAAAATTTGTTTACCAAGGAGTATCCAGAGCCATGGTTACGTATTCTAAAAACAGCATTCAAACAATGAAGATACCTTTCCTCTGTGAAGTCCACAGGCTCTTTTGGATTCACTGGACACACCCCAGAATTGATCATCCTGGGATATCACAGACACTAGAAGAACAAGAAGTTGCATGAAGACATCTGGGGTGAAAGTCAATAGGAATTTTGTCATTGACTCCAGTGGGGCCAAGATTTCATCTCTGGTATCTGCAGTGCCTCAGAACAATGCATCCTGGGGTGTCGCCAATGATCCCCAAAGAGCCAGGAAACTTCACACACATGGCAATCAATTTTTCAAAAAGTTTTGTTAAAAATAAACATTAGGAATGGCATGCAGTCTGGCTATTGAAAACATCTGCATTCTGGAGAAAGGGCATCAGCCACTCTAGTTAAACTTCCTAAGAGTTTCTATTTTAAATCCTCTGCCCCCATTCATTCATATATTATTTTGGTGGTTATCTTTCAGTTTCTACTAGATTTATAGCATGACAGGTGGCATTTACTGGCACTAATGGCTGTATCAGCAAAAAGACCAATAAGACAATGTCTACTCTTGCAGAGTTTTTGTGCTGTCAGTTTCACCGGTGATAGTGAACCAGTGAAAGAAAAGCACTGGTTTGTGTACTCACTTACTTCCACAGGCATCAGAGAGTGTTTACATTTGCAGCACTTCCATCGGTGAGAGCAGCGCTTTAGAGCAGCTATCCCACAGTGCAGCTCTCTCCATTTTGACGATAGGTCTTGTGGAAAAGGGGGCAGGGGGGTGTGATCGCGGGGCATCCTGGGTCCCTGCACAGCCTCCTCTCCCCAAACACTGATCAGCTCCAGTAGCTCAGCATTGCTCCAAGCAGGGGATCATTTGCTTCGTGGAGCAGGCATTGTCACCTGGCCAGATAAGTGAGCACTTGCCAAGAAAATAGGAAGGGGAGTTTCAAAGTTTGCGGGGCTTTACAGGGGAAGGAGTGGATATCTGTTTACCTGACATCAGAGCAGCAGAGCTGCTGGCCAGAGTGGTCACCTAGACACTGTGGGATATCCTACAGAGGCTAAAAGCTCTGTAAACAGGAAGAATGTTTCTTCACTTGCACATCACCGCAAAAGCATCAACAGTAAGAGGTGTACGCCTCTCGTGAAGGTGGTTTTCTTTTTGCAGTGAAACTTCTGAGTTTCACCACAAAAAGTCATTGGCAAATAGACGCTCCCATGGTTTTTGCGCAAAAAAGGGACTTTTTCCCCGCTTTAAATGGCTAGTGTCCTAACTCAGTGGACATAGGGAGTAATCACTAGAGGCAAAGACACCTTGTCAAGGTATGGGGAACTTTAGAGGGTAACATGGGGAAGACTGCATTGCTGCTGTTTCAGTTCTGTACATCCATCTCCAACGCTATCAGTTTGGCACCTTTCACACACACTACTGCTATTCAAATGGAATAGTTCTGTTGTGTAACATAAAGGGACTGAGCTTTTTTGGAGTCACATAATAGGATTTGTTTCAAAGGTTTAATAAACTGTTAGTAAAAATGGAAAATGATACAATAAATTCCATGGAAAAATTTAAAACTGAAACATTGCTCCATTTGGAAGCCAATGGACTGAAGATGCTCTCGCTTATTTTTCAAATAAATTGTTACCTTGAAACTTTTAATGGTTTACAAAAAAAAAAAAAAACACACACCAAGACCCAAATAGTCACAGAGAAAGAACTGTGCTTAAAATTAAATGTGCATGCATCTTTAAAACATTGTTGACCTCAACAGAATTTGTCTCAAACACTTCTAATTCAGAGACACTATTTATCTTCTTCTGGTTGTATTTATCATTCTGGTGAAATACCTTCCTGTACGTGTAGCAAATATTCAGATCCTGTACTTGGTACGTCCTCAGAACAAAAATGTGTGTGAAGAACGTGGATTTGATTAGATTGCTCCTTATCAGAAACAAACAAAAAAATACACCCAATATTATTAGCTTTGTTGTAGAGAATATACAAAAGAATGACCAGTGTTATTTCTGGAATGCAAACACTGATACCATAACAAGTTTTTCTGCAATAATTTGCAACAAGACGTTTGTAACTGGCAAAAATGACAACACATTGAGAACTACAAAAAAATCTTCCTTCACACATTAGGTATTTTCAAATGCTGTTTGGGATGAATATATTTTCCTTTCAGAATGTCTCCAGAATATTATGTATATGTTAAACACCTCATAAATATAGAGTCACAAATTTTAAAAAGAGTACCTCAGAGAACAATAATATAGCTTTATACAGATTGGTAATTATGGTTTGTTATAGAGCATAGGTGTTTTCTGTGAAAAATTATTGAATCAACTCCTGCATATAGGTTTGCATCACTTAAAAGATATTCAGAAGTTTTATGGACTTCTTACAATTTATTCTCAGAAAGAGCTACTATAGCATTTTTATTGAGAAAGAAAAATGCCACATCAACAGCACTGAATGGACCAATCATGGTGCATGGAGGTATAGTCACAGTCATATTTTATTTTAATAGTACTTTAATTCAAGATTATACAGATCAGAATCAAGGTGTCAAATTAATGTATGTCCAGAAATAAAAGCTGTCTTTGCCAGTCTGATAACTGAAAGGCTCTGCTAGTAAATTTCATTTTGTAGATTGGCATCTGTCAACTGACAAAAACCAAACCAAACCATGAAATATACAAGCATGTTGAAATGTCATTAAAAATGTAGGGAAATCACAAATATTGGGGTTTTGTTATAAAACCTTTATGAAAATACACTCCTTCATACTTTACATGACAGAGTTTTAAACAGCTGTTCCTTGCATTTAAACTTTCAGACACAAAACTAACTTCTAGTGCTGATAATGGATTATTTATATTGACATACAAGTCTGTGCATCAGGTGCAATATGGCAAAACAGTCTTTATTTGCTATTTGGTTTATGAAAGAAGGTTAAAAATATTTCTTCAGTGGCTCAGTTATTGTTTTCTTACAGTTCTATGTTAAAGAAAAAAAGCTATGTTTATCAAGGACGACATAAATTCAAGGTCTGGGATTTCTCTCATACTAGCTACTCTTGGTTTGAGTATCACATTCTTGCTATGTAGTTTCAAAGGTATAAAACTTAGTGGTTCTCTGTAAGGAAAATACATGAAGTGCTTTTCAAATGCATAGGAGACGTGATTTTCAGTAAAGATCAGAGCAGTGTTTTTACATAACTTTTCATGACACTGATTTTTAAGCACATTATTTTCATTACCTAATAAAAACAAATTCCTCTCTCATTTGTGAAGAAAAAATTATCACAAGGGTGTGTACTGATTCAGCTGTTTATGGGAAGTAATTAATTCTAACAAATTGTTTACTTTTCAAAATGTTCTACTTGCTGCAATTAAATAGAAAATGAATAGCCCAGGATAGACAACCTCCAACATCTTTTGAAGATCAAAAATTTATCTGCTATTTAGAACAATAAAATTTTTGATATTTTCTGGCTGGCAACAGAGTTCCAGTGCTTCATGTTATGCCAGATTTGATTGAGCAACACTTTCACCTGGAAAATTTGAAAACCGTCCAAGAAAGTAATAGCTTGGCTTTTTGCAGTTGTATTGTATTGGACTAAGCAGCTGGATTTATTCATCAACAAGCTTACTAAATCCAAATATCAGCCCAGGTTAGTCCAAATTTTACAGGGGCATTAAATTAAAGATCCAGGGGACCTACTCAAACAAGACTGAAGCCAGTTCAACTCCACTGATACTTCCAAGTAAAGCCATTTCAAACAGAGGTTGTGTCAAAAAATTTGTCACACTACACAGTTACTTGCCTTTACTTATAATTTCAGCAAAAGGATTCTATTTAATCAAAGCATCTCAATTAACATTTTCGGGGGGCGGGGGGGGGGGGAAGAAATGAAGGAGATGGATTTCAAAGTGAATTTATCCCAGATTCAGCCATCACTGGGCATGATCCTGCAAATAGGACCTTGTATATGGTCCCTTCCTCCCACCTGGAGTCCCTCTGAAATTTGGTGGGAGGAAGTGTACAAGCATATGGTTCTGTTTGCAGCATCAAGCCCATAATTTATGGGACTGTTTATGTGATCATGGCTGCAGGATCAGGTACCTAAGTAGTTCATAAAGTGCCATTTTCCCACTGCTTACTTTGGTTCAACTGAAACCTATATTTTATGTCAGTTTGTATTATAATCCCCATTTTCCAGGGGATTATAAACATTTCTGTGGGGTTAAACCTTGGTACTCTCAATCTTTTCTTTATTTAAAACAAAAATATTTGAATCTTTTACATAATTGTATCACATTTTTAAATGCTTACCAGATCTGGACAATATTTACAAAACACCAAAAAAAAAAAAAAAAAAAAACCAACCCCACAACATTCTCATTACTCAGAAATTGTTTAATTTTTCAAATGAAATTGTTGATTTTTTTTGGCAATAATAGGAACCAGACCTTTTTCTTGTTTATAAAAAGAATTTATCCAGATAAGCTCTAATGTCTGAAAATTCAATACTGCTCTTTATAATATATGTTCTTCTACAGCAGATGGTTCCTAGGATGTGATATGAAACTTCATAAAGAACCCGGGCAGAGGCACACTGAAGGTTTAACCGGTCAAAAGTCCGTTTTAAAAGTGCTAAAAAACATGTTTCTTAGCAGCTGCTATTACCTTTTTTTAAAGGCAAATGACATGGACTTTACAAGATGCTGCCTTACAAGAAATAACTTTTTTGAAATCCTGTAATTCAGAGCCCCATTCTCCCCTCCATGGCTACACACAGAAGAGAGAAGCACCATCATTCAATAGCTCTCCCCCATGCAACACCACAGAAACCCATCCTCCATGGAGGGTCTGCAGGGTTCCAACCTTCATGGAATTGAAGGGGGCAAGTAATTGTGCCAGCTGGTCTCTTGCAGATTTTCCTGCACCAAAATCTGCAACCTCAAACTATATTAGATGTGTTGCTGCTCCCTTCCCACCCTGTACCACCTCACACACCCTTTCTAGGAGAGAGGGGGATAAATAGCAGGAGTTAGCCACATCATGGAGAGAGACAGAAACAGCTTCTGCAGGAGCCATCTGTGAAGATGCCCCTTGCCTCCTGCAGATTCTCCAAGACTCACATTGATCTCAGAGGATTTGCTTACACGGGATAGTCGGGGGAAGGACATAACATGCCCCTTCAATAGAAGGGCAGTAGTAAACCAACACCTGTAGAGGAGAATGGGGCCCTAAATAGAGTTGCCAGGTGTCCAGTTTATGACCAGAACACCTGATCGAAAAGGGACCTTGGCGGCACCACCGTTAAAAGTCCAGTTGGTACGGGCTTTCAGACTCCCTACCTGCCTCCGTGCAGCTCCCGGGAAGTGGCCAGCATGTCCCTCTGGCTCCTGGGAGTAGGGGTGGCCAAGGGGACTTTGCGCAATGCCCCTGCACCGAGCACTGGCTCTGCAGTTCCCATTGGCCGGGAACCGCAGGCAACGGGAGCTACGATGATGGCGCCTATGGGCGGGAGCTGGAGGTACATGCCAGCCACTTCCCAGGATCCACCTGAGGTAAGTGCCGCCTGTAGCCTGCACCCCAAACCCCTCCCGCACCCCAAACCCTGTCCTAGCTCAGAACCCCCTCCCACACCGAAACTCCCTCCTGGAGCCTGCCCCTTGCCCCAGCCCAGAGCGCCCTCCTGTACCCAAACCCATCATCCACAGCCCCACCCTAGAGTCCACATCCCCAGCTGGAGCCCCTGCCCCAGCCTGGAGCCCCCTCCCGCACCCTGAAACCCACATCATTTCTGGCCCCACCCTGGAGCCCGCACCCTCAGCCCATACCCCTCCCACACCCCAATCCCCTGCCTCAGCCTGGAGCCCCCTCCCACACTCCGAACCCCTCAGCCCCACTTCCCCAGCCCAGAGCCCCCTCCTGCATCCCAAATCCTTTATCTCCAGCCCCACCCCAGAACCCATACCCCCAGCTGGAACCTTCACCCCCACTTGCACCCCAAACCCCTGCCCCAGCCCAGTGAAAATGAGCAACTGAGTGAGGGTGCGGGAGAGCGAGCGATGGAGGGAGGGGGGATGGAGGGAGCAGGGGCGTGGCCCCGGAGAAGGGGCATGGCAGGGACAAGGGTGTTCGGTTTTGTGTGATTAGAAGGTTGGCAACCCTAGCCTTAAATCTTTACATGAATACTGACAATTCTGAGCCGTTCGGGTCTAGTATGGCAAATGACATTCAGTTACATGGCAGTTATTTTCAATTAATCTTTTTAGTTTTTGTGCTATTTTATGGGAGAGAGAAAATAATTCACTGCCCATAGTATTTAACCGCTGCAGTAACACAGTATTTACTATATCAGGTTACTATATCAGGTTAGACTTCTGACCCATCAAGTCTAGCATCCTACCTCAAAGAGCGGCCTCTATTTGATGCTTCAAAGGAATGTGGAAAATAACCTTTGATGCACTCAGCCAAATGGGCAAGGTTGAGTTGGGGTAAAACATTCCTTCATGACCTTTGCATTCATCATCTGATGCCCTGAGGCATAAGATTTGACTAATCCTATTTTAGCATGAGGTTAAAATTATTTAAAAATTCAGCTACAGTATTCATATCTCTGGACCTGACTAAATGATGTTTGCCTGCTATTAATTCAACTGAGTGACTTCTTGTTCTTGTATTATTTTGATTTTTTACTGCACCAAACTCATACACTAAGGCTAAGAAGAAAATATGCAAAAATTGTCAAACAAGTATCATACAGCAAACTGAAGATTGTAAAGCTTTAGGTAATGAAAAGCTGGGGGGGAAACAGACAACCACTGTATGCTGTAGTGTTTCCCCACACTGAAAAACCAAAAAAGGATTAGAAAATTTGGCCCACTAGCTTAACACAAAATAGATCTGACCCTTTAAAACTAAGCAAGGGATTCTCCATGCAGCAAACGAATAGGCTGGCATCAGTGATGCCATGCAGCAACAAACTATGTGCTAGGTCAATGTTAAAATGGTGGTGCTAAGTGAAAAACAGAAAGAAAACTATTCTGGGAGAAGGAAGAGTTCCTGGAGCTTAGTACAAAGCAAGGGAAACAGACAACATAATATGTGGAAGGGCCAAAAACTGCATTAAGAAGAACACCGTGAAATTTACAGATAGTCCTTGCTAACATATCCGGGTGGATATGTTACTACTCAATCCCGCCTACGATGTGAGAGCTCTGCAAGGAGAACATGCATTTGGGTAGGTTGTGTATTCCCTTTGGCCTTTAGGATGGAAAGTTATAATTTTCAGGAATTGGGTTGGCCTACAGTGGGGACTGACCTGAGGCAGGTGATTTAATTTAATCTCCTGGGAGTGGGAGTCCCAGGAGGTAGGGAGAACAGTGGGATTTGATGGTTGTGGATCTGGGATTAGGCTATTGTGATGCTGAAATATGGCTAAGTCATGAGGAAACATGGCAATTTCTAGCAGGCAGCTGGAATGATCAAATCACCATCTTTCCAGTAAAAACAACGAGTCTGGTGGCACCTTAAAGACTAACATATTTATTTGGGCATAAGCTTTCGTGGGTAAAAACCTCACTTCTTCGGATACATAGAGTGAATCCGAAGAAGTGAGGTTTTTACCCACGAAAGCTTATGCCCAAATAAATCTGTTAGTCTTTAAGGTGCCACCAGACTCCTTGTTGTTTTTGTAGATACAGACTAACACGGCTACCCCCTATGTTATCTTTCCAGTGTTTCTCTCTTCCCTGACTCAAATTAACTTTTCATTCTGCACCTAGCATACTTTTGGCTCTATAGAAATTATATAATAAATAGCATCCACCCCCCAAAATTATCAGAGAGGATAGCACACTATGGATTCAAATCAATAATATTTCAATAAGACTTCCAGAGCAGGCTTTGTGTGCCCCCCGTACTAAACTCTGGCCCTGCCAGGCCAATGTCTTCAGAGCTTCTGCAAACTGCCACTCCCTGCCCCAAGGGCCAACATCCAAGTTTTCAAAAGGCTTTTAACCGAGAAGCTGCTACAGTATTTCATCTAATGGCCTTTCAAAGAGAGCACCTCTGACAGCAGACTCTTGGCAGACAACTGTGGAAAGAACTGAACTTGAGAATTATTATATGACTGGTCAGCTTTTCTGATGGTGACATCAAACAACTACCTAATGCTTCACTTGATGAAGAACGGGAAATTAGACCAATGAGTTTTAAAATATTTGCTTCCTTTTGTGAGCAGCCAAAAAAAGCTTCATATCCCAGCTTCTCTCCCTACCCAAATGGAATGAAAAACCCTGAGATAGATTTCATACTTGCAAAATCACGGGTGGCCAGGAGCCCTGACCATACCATATGTATTATTCACAACTCAGAAAGCAGCAGAACTACTACCTCACTGAAAGATTTATGCTTGGTATCACACACTGATGGGAGACCAAATCAAGACTGAAGGCCACCTTGAAGACTAGGACGGTTTATGACGACATGCAGAATACAAGCATACTACTGTTAATTCTACAAACTGCACACAAAATTGCATTAGTGTTCTATAGTCTGCACAAAACGTTATAGAGATGAGATCACTTTGAAACTGAGCATTGATGCCCCTTCCATCCATCAACTTTACATATAAAACTATCCTCACAATCCTGAAACTTCTAGAAGAACAGCACCTGCAGTTCCCAGCTCCCACTGAACTTAAACCAGGGCCAGTCCTGGGTTTTACTGGAAACCTATGTAAAGTAACCCCACCTAGCAAGCAATCCCTTCATCTATGACCAGGTTTCCCATCTCTACACAATCATGTTGTCCCAGACTCCAGCTGCATTTTTGTAACCCCTCATTGTACCCTTATGAAGGGGTCTGCTACCTTATCAACCCTCATCCTTGCAAGAACCAGAAAGCCAGGAGATTGAGCCAAAGCCAATTTTCCAGATGGGAAGCATAACTTGGGAATTAATTATCTGCTACGACATGCAGGCATCAGACAGGAGAGCCTGAGCTGGTGCCCTGGCTGCTAGGTTCTGTGGGTGGGTAGTGTGGAATCTCTGGACAAGTTGATCCCTATCCACTCACAAATGACTATGAGCCACCCTGCATGAGGTGGAGTCCCAGGTGTGACATTTTGTGCAGATTATTTAATAAGAATTTGCATATAACCATACATTTTAGCTGTGAAGACACAGTGCTGGTGAAAGACACTAGACTGGGTGCCCTGGTGAATTAAGCCCTCTGTTTATCCAACAGGCCTCAGCCAGGCTATCTTCTCACATACACTGCCCTGGAAGCATGCCTCAGTCCAGATCGGGGAGATGGAAGAGCATATCTTCTAGAGGAACAGGAGTAATTCAGTTTCCATGGTCTACGGCATGCAGTTCTTGGCCTCTGCTGACTCTGCCAGTTAGTGTAAAACTAAAGCTGGTTAGAAAACAATCTTGCCCTCCTGAGAAAAAATTCAAATTTTTGAAAAACATTAATCACGATTTGGGACGAAAGGTCAAAAAGTGGAATGCCAAGAAGCCAGGAACCATGGGAGCCCAGGGAGGCTCAAGAGCTGTGATGTGGGAGCCGAAACTAAGACCCTTCAAACTAATCACACTATCCCTACTGGCAACTTACAGGTGAAAGGCTTAGAAAAGCCCCGAGACATCCAAGCCCCAAGTAAATCCTAATATCACACCTTCAAAAATGAGGACAGCTATCTGGAAAAAAATGGATTTATTAAATCAAGTTCTGACCTTTAAGATGCTTGCACAAACAGGTTGGTTCACTCTCTGCTCACGCAGCCAAAATCTCCTACACCCTGCTTTCAGTCTTCCTCAAACTCTATAATTAAGTGCGCCACCCTGTTCCTGAAGGAACAGCTCTCATTAACCAAAATACAATTACTATACATATAACAATAAAGCAAATATTAACATAATACCCAACTTCACCTCTAAATACAATATTTTCCAGTATGAAATCAACTGTAACTATTCTGAAGTCCTCGCACTTATGAATTTCCCCTACAGGGGTTTGAACATAGGAAATTTAGATCAGAGCACAGACCTCTTGCACTTCAACTATAGGAGTAACACGGGGGGGGGGGGGTAGGCACATTGTTATTTTCTATTAAGGCCAGCATACAGTGGGAGACAACACACATACTCTGCCGGTGGGTTACACAACTGGAATGTTGGGTGTCAGGATTTCTGTTTCTGTTTCCCGGAGTAGAATATAGTCACACTAGTGATTAGAGACAGCATAGCCAACTATAATGATGACCCCCTTTGAGTTATCTGCAGGGAATGAACCTGGGACCTCTGGATTTAGAAGTATGAGCCTCTACTACTAGAGATAGAGAATCAGGTCCATTAGCAAAGAGGTAACAGAAAACACACAAAACTGTATGAGTCTAGCCACTACAATTAGTTGGGATTTTCCATTGAAAAAATGGTGGGTTTGTCAAAATCTTTCAATTTTCAGTCTCGAAAATCAAAATGAAATATTTGATTTCAATTCAGTTCAACCCAAATTGGAATATTTTAGTTTTTTAACTTACCCAAAACATTTAATTTAAAATCAGTTCAACAAAACAGTAAGCTGCATTTCCATATCAGCTCAATCACATACAGGAGTTGTCGTTCAGGCCCCATATTCTCCTATGGGCCAGGCTTAGGGTTACCATACGTCCGCATTTTCCCGGACATGTCCGGCTTTTTGGTCCTCAAATCCCCGTCCAGGAAGAAATTCCAAAAAGCCAGGCATGTCCGGGAAAATAGGGAGGGGTCGTGGGGCTTGGATCCGGGCTGGAGTGGCTGGGGCCAGAGCCGGAGCCGCTGGGGCCAGAGCCGGAGCCGCTGGGGCTGGCGGTGCTCGGCCAGGGCCGGGCGAGAGCCGCTTGGCCGGAACCGGGGCCCAAGCCGGGCCGGAGCTGCTGGGACCGGGACTGGGGGTGCTTGGCCGGTGCCGCTGGGCTGGGGCCGGGCCGGAGCCGCTGGGCCGGGGCTCAAGCTGAGCCGGGCCAGAGCCGCTGGGCCCAGGGTTGGGGGTGCTCGGCCACCGGCTGTCACCACTAGGCCGGGGCCAGTGCCCCGGGGCCCGAGCCGAGCTGGAGTCGCTGGGGCGGGCCGGAGCTGCTCGGCCAGAACCGGGGCCGGCACCCCAGGGCCCGAGCCGGGCCGGAGACACCGGGGCCAGAGCCGCTCGGCCCGGGGGGCACCACCGCCCCAGCCCCAGCTTACCTGCTGCCTGCCTGTTTCAGGCTTTCCGCAAACATTTGATTTGCGGGAAGCAGGGGAGGGGGAGCAGCAGGGAGGCGGAGCGTTCAGGGGAGGGGCGGAGTTGGGGCGGGGCCGGAGCCCTGTGGAGTGTCCTCTTTTTGTTTTTTTAAAATATGGTAACCCTAGCCAGGGTCCATGGGGGACTACCTCTCCGAAAATTGCAATGCAGCTTTCCCTTTGACCAAGCTATGTGTTACCATCATGGGAGTCACATGACTCCAGGTTCGTTATGGGAGATATAGTCCAGCCATGGAGCCTGGCCCATAGTGGAGAATGGGAGCATCAGGCTCCTGAATTGCATTTCTCCTAAGGCAATGTGCCACTATGGGAAAATGCAGTTCAATATTGAAGTGACTCAAAAGAGTTTTCTTTAAACTACTATTTCTTTAAATTACTCATTTTCTTTAAATTATTAATATTCAATCCATTAGTCAGAATTTCAGTGCACTTGTCACCAGGAACAGTACAGTACAGAACAGGAGACTTATCTATTGGCCTTGCTTACTGCAGAAATTAAACCTTTATTTTTTAATTGTAACCTCCTGACTTCTTCCTACAATACACTGAATTATGATGTATTACTGTCATGATATTAATTTTATGTTATTAAATAAAAAAAGCCATCATTTTAATCCAGATAAAAGGACTTTCCAAATACACCAAATGTTAATCAAAAGCAAATCTGCAATTAAATTAAATTCTACCAATTTATAAACCATCATGTATCTAAAATGTAATTGTAAAGACAATTTATTCATCTGTAATCTTTCTGTCTCTATTCACCCTGGTCTACATACAGATTTGGTTATCAATATAATACCGTTGGCTGGGGATGGGGTTTCTTTTAAATGGAAATAGTTATACTAGTACAATCTCCAATGTGGATGCAGTTCTACCAATATCAGTGTGCTTATATCAATATAATTTATTTCCCTTCTAGAACAAGATAAGCTATAGAAGTATAAAACATTTTTATTCCAGTATAATGGCACCCACACTTGTGGGGGTCTACTACTTTAGCTGGACCGGATAGGTAAAGCAGTACAACTTCTCTGTATGTACAAGGCCCTACTGATCTTCGAATACTAAACAAAAAACAAAAAACCCAAAGCCAAACTCTAAATACTTCTCAGTATTAATTGTATATACATGCTCCATTCAATTTCTCCTTTGATTTTCTGCCAAACTTATAAAAGAATTGAAGAGAAATGTGTTCCCAACTTGCTACTAAGTAGAATTTTGCCTTGGCTATACATGCTGATTTTGTAGAATCCTGTTAAAGTACAACAAAAAAATGCAAACAACTACAGCTGAATAATATGGGGACACTTATAGGTTCTAAAAGAAGTTTGTGCTTTCAAATACAATAGCTGGTTTGTATCCAAACATCTGATACGACCCACCCTTTCTCCACAAGAGGTTTTTCGTTGTTTTACAACATTTTCCTCCAATTGTGAATCTTGAAAGCTTTTTATTTTGTTCCAAAAGAAATTATCTTAATACAGCTCAATGATATCATTATTGTGTAAATAAAGAGAGTATCCTGTACATATTTTTAGAGGCCTAGAGGCAAAATCTAAAGTTCGTAAAAGAAAGTCTTTCAGAGAATCGTTCTTACAGAAATGTAAACAATGACTGCTCTCAGTCGGTTCAGGGATGCTTTGCCAGTGCTGCGAGGATACAAAACCTCTTTATATTCCTTAAAAGATGATTAAAAAAAAATTCCTTCACTTTGGGGGCTATCATGAGCTCTTCCCAATAACCCTCAAAGAGACCCTAAGGCCTTGTCTACATACAATAATTGTACTGCTTTAATAATACTGGTTATAGTTAAAGCTGTACAACATCCCTCATGTGAATCACGGTTATACCAGTATAGCTTATTCACATACAGAAATAAGAATAAACTACATCAGTAGAAGGCACCTTTATATCAGTACACCTGTATTCACACTAGGGGATAAACTGGTATAACTATCCGTAAATAAAGAAATAAATTTTCTACTCCTAACTGACATAGTTATACTGGGACAACAACTGTGTCTAGACCAGGCTTTAAGAAAACAGCTTTATATAGCCATTCATCTAAAATAGTATACAAGGCTGATTCTTTGGATAGAGAACAAATGTTTGTAGCCTGGAACAAGCAAATGGGGAGTACCCACACTAGACTTTTCAGACACGTTTGACACCTCGAGTTAATGGGTAATCAATTAGCTTGAGGTACAAAAGTCTAGTGAAGACAAGCCCGGGGACCTGTCCCAATAGGTAGTTTTAGTACCCAAACAGCATTAGGATCCCACACTGAGGGGGACGGATAGCTCAGTGGTTTGAGCATTGGCCTGCTAAACCCAGGGTTGTGAGCTCAGTCCTTGAGGGGGGCCATTTACGGATCTGGGGCAAAAATCTGTCTGGGGATTGGTCATGCTTTGAGCAGGGGGTTGGACTAGATGACCTCCTGAGGTCCCTTCCAACCCTGATAGTCTATGATTCTATGCTCCAGCAATGGGCACATAATAGATTGTTTTAAAAATCAATAAATGTAGTATATGCTGTTTGTTTCCTCATGTTTACGCTTATTCGCTTTCAGCTCAAAACATTATTCTACACTTTTTTCCCCCTTTATTTTACAGATAGAGTCCATTACCCCAGTTTTCACTACAAACTCAGGAAATTCAGTTAAGGTTTCAATGAAAAGCAACCCAAATATGTTTAGAAGTCTTAATTGTGCATTTCCCTGCTTTAATATGTTTGGATATATTTTGACTGTAACTAACTCTGCATTCCCTTGGGTTTGTAATGCTTGGTTTGGTTTGGGGGTAATTACAATATCATGGTAATGATTTTTACCTTTAAGTTACTGATCTTGACTCTCAACATTAACTCCATTTGAATGTAGTTTTTGTCGGGGAATTGCCTTCTTTTTAAATTTACACAAACACAAACCTAGAAACCCCAAAATACTTTTTACCATGTGGTATTCTAGTTGAAATGGGCTTGTAGCTGCTTTGCCCATCATCAAAGTAATACAAAACCACCAAAGTGTACCAGTAAATCTGTCCCTTAATTGGCATCCAGTGTACTTATTTAGAGAACTGTGTAGTGAAGCCAGCACTATATGAAAGGATGGGGAAGCCTAGTCCCTGAGTCCCAATGTCTCTGTGCTTTAGGGCTCCACACCCACACCTCCCTCTGTTTCTTCAGCAGTGCTAGCTCTGTGTACACTGAAGTTGAGGCAGCAGTGCTATCGGCTGCCTTTCAAGCACTGATGGCCAAGCTAGCATGTATCTATGGAACCCTTAAAAAACAGTGACAGTTGGGCCAATTAATATGCCAGTAAGAATTATTGACACACGCACATCTCCCTTATACCACTGCCTCACCACAACCAGTAGAAGTTTGGCATGCAAATTAGATGCACAGGAAGGATGGGATTCATTCAGTTGCCTCTGAGGTCACAATATCTTTTGAACGGAGTTATTCGTAGCCTATACACTTATAACGATTAGGTACAACAATCATCAATAATTCAGCTTAACTACAAGCCATTTTTTCACATGTAGCCTATGCACAAGATCGTAATGCATATTAACTATATGGAAAATTTGAAGGGCTTGTGTTATTCCATTACTAAGATCATTTGGAACAAAAAAGACTGATAGATGCTTAGAGGCCCATTTTTAAATTAATTTTAACTCAACTCAATTAATGGATTCACTTGTTCTCAGAAAATTCATTCTATACTTGATCAGTACTTGCTATAATTTTGGGGAGGATATGCTGTATTTTTCATAAATAACAGAAGTTTAATCCTTAAATTCAAAATGGAACACAATCTTCTATGTACACACACAAACAACATATATGGCATTGTGTGCCTCTGTAATCATTACAGTTCAGTACTTATGCAAGATAACTTGCATAAGTACTTGTGGATTTCTTTCACCTATTAGTCATACAGACACAAATAATAAATCCCAGTTTCCTTGAATGTTCTGAAATATATTACCATTTGTTTAGACGTTCCCCAGGCATCAGGGGAAAGAGAGAAACACCCAGCAAAAAGCTTCAGCAAACTCTTTGCCCTCGTTAAAACTGGCAACTTTTCCTCATAGTTTGATTCACCAAAGCAGGGCAACACTGTCTACCACGCTGGTGCCGTCACAGAAGAAATCAAACTTATTTTTCATTGCCATTATCAAATCTTGATTTAAATTACTGCATTTGTTTTTCAGATCTTTCTCTTCTCTTTACGCATCTGTAACCCCTTCATTCCTTCAACTGGGGAATTGTTCTCATTTCTCTGGGGTGAAACTGTCTTAATTATTCTATTCTTTAAACACTTGGCTTCATATCATCTAGTTTCTTTTAAATAAATCAACCATGCAATTTTAAACACACAAACCTGGCTGGATTAGGCACTAAGCACAATAGGCCTATGCCCAGGGCCCTAAACTCAGAGATCATAAGACAATGAGAGGACATCATCACACTCAGGCGACATGTCACAACACAGACTAGAAGGCATAGGACAGCATTTCTCAAACTGGGGGTCCCGACCCAAAAAGGGTTCACAAGGCTATTGTACGGGGGTCGTGAGAGTGGCAGCTGCTACTGGCCATGCCACCCTTACTTCTGCACTGCTGCTTAAGGTTGCCAACTTTCTACTTGCACAAAACTGAAACCCCTGCCCCGCCGGTTCTCCGAGATCCCGCCCCGGCCCTTCCATCCACCCCTCCCTCTGTCGCTCACTCTCCCCACCCTCACTCATTGGCTCATTTTCACCGGGCTGGCTCAGGGGGCTGGGGTGCAGGAGAGGGTGAGGGCTCCGGCTGGGGGTGCAGGCTCCAGGGTGGGGCCAGAAATGAGGAGTTCAGAGTGTGGGAGGGGGCTCCAGGCTGAGGCAGTGCCCAGTTTTTTTAATCTTTCGTCATAGCTCAGGTTTTCTAAACATTTTAACATTTTTATAGTTCTCCTCTGGACTCCCTCCAATTTGTACACATCTTTCTGAAAGTTTGGCTTCCAAAACTGGACACAGCACTCAAGCTGAGACCTCATTAGAGCCGAGTGTAATGAACCTCTCAGGTACCAGGTACAACACTCCTGTCAATACACCCAGGATATTAGCCTTTATCACAACTGCATCACATAATTGGCTTATATTAAATTTGTGATCCACTATAACCCCCGGATCCCTTTCAGCAGAACTACCACCTAGATGTAGTTGTGCATTTGATTTTTCTTTCCTAAGTGCAGTACTTTGCACTTGTCTTTACTGCATTTCATCTTGTTCATTCCAGACCAATTCTCCAATTTATCAAGGTCCTTTTAAATTCTAATCCTGCCCTCCAAAGTGCCTGCAAATCCTCCCAGCATAATGTCATCTATAAATTTTATTAGCATACTCTCCACTCTGTTATCCAAGTCATTAATTAAAATATTGAACTCTCTCTTATCTACTCCTGCCCCCCCCCCCTTTTTTTTTAATAGATCATGGTGTATCTTTTCCTGTCTTGTTTTCAGTGCTGGTATTTGTCTCTCCCACCACATCATATATTCCTCTCTCTTTCTTTCCATATGTAGTGTGATCTAACCTCTCCATCTATATTTTCTCTCCTCTTCCCCCACTATCAAATCTATAAATTAGGAATAATAATAAATAATAGCAGCATTCTCCAGGTTGGAGGGAGAAATAAAATAAGGAAACAGACTCTGGGACAGGTCTAGCACAGTTTTTGGATTGGTATAACCTAGGGATCGGCAACCTTTGGCACATGGCTCGCTAGGGTAAGCACCCTGGTGGGTCGGGCCGGTTTGTTTATTTGCCCGTGCCACTTCCCAAAGCCCCCATTGGCCTGGAGCAGTGAACTGCGGCCAGTGGGAGTCGCGATCGGCCAAACCTGCGGATGCGGCAGGTAAACAAACCGACCCGGCCCGGCAGGGGGCTTACCCTGGCGAGCTGTGTGCCAAAGGTTGCCAATCCCTGATATAACCCCTAGTGCCGATGCAGTTCTACTAGTATAAAGCTGCCTTTTACCGGTATAACTTATTCCCCTTCCTGAACAAGAATAAGGTATAACCATATAACTACCTTTATACCAGTATAACTGTGTGCATCCCACAGGATTTGTATTGCTTTAACTATGCTGGTAGAAGTAAAGCAGTCCAAATTTTGGATATAGACAATTTAAAAAATGCAGGAAAAGATACACCATGATCTATAATAGGAAATAAGAGAGCAAGTGGAGTGATGCCTGAAAGAAAGGAATATATAGCAAGACAGGTAACCAATTACAAATAATAAACAATAAAAGGGCATTACATAGATAGTCATTAATGGTAACATTAATGGTAACATTTTCATTCAGTCTATTGTAAATGGTACACATTGTTTTATTTCTTTAAATTACGGGACAGTGCCTGCATAGGTATTTTTCACCTTGGCTAGTGGCTTAGGTCAGATTTACACTAGAAACTTTTGCCACCATAAAAATATCAGTTAGGAGTGTCATTCTCCCCCTAACATTCCTATACCAGCAAAAGCCCTTGTGTAGACAGTTATATTGGCATAAGAGTGCTTTTGCTGGTATAGCTTATTTCACTTACAAAACTGGTATAAACTATACCAGCAGAAATGCTTTTATGCTAGTATAATCTGTGTCTAGAGTAGCAGAGTTTGTCGGTATCGCTATGCCGGTATGGTTAAACCGGCAAACCTTTTCTATTGTAGACTAGGCTGTAAACCCTCAGATTAGTGTCAGGTAGATTAGTCAAGTCTTGCACAAAGCTTGATAGTGCTAAACTAACCCCCAGATTTGTATTCAGAAATAAAGGCTCTTGCTGCTGGAGCAAGCTGGAGAGTACAGGCGTAACATTTTCCCCATGTGAGTAACACTGCTAACTAATGCCCCAGTCCTAAAAATGACTGCATATAGCCACATTTGCTATACCCATGCTGAGCCCTTAATGCAGCTAGTACAAGGTTCTCATCACTGAAAGTAGCCTCCCCCCCCCCCCAGTAAAGCTCAAACTTTATCACTTTTGCATATGGTGCCTTTTTACTTTTAAACTAAGCAAAATCTGTTCATCCATGTTTGTATTAACATGAGGGTAATAAGTGTGTATGTTCACATGTGTATACTTTTCTACTTTAAACAGATTTTTAAGACTTCTTGTCCTAAGATAGCTCAAAAAGTGCTAAAACTTTCCAAATGGTTGCTTCTTGCTGATAACTATTTTCTGGGAAAGGTGTGTGTGTGTTTTAATACTGGATTTATGGACATTGCCATTTTTAACCAACTAGTCACATTTTCATTGTTATAGTATCTGTACTTATAGTTTTTAATTCTATGTTTAGGCATTATTAGAATGGTGAATGTGTCTAATGTAAAATTGAGGATTACTAAATTCCTGCATTCTGGACTCTGTCATGCCCAGATCTTTGAGTGTCATGGGGCTATCTGAATATTAATGACTTTTAGCATTCCTGCATGGCAGAGCATGGGGACCCTGTAGAAGTCAGTGAATGTGCTAATGACTCAGACATCTTCTGGTGTAACCAGCCACATTGAGTTTTTGTCTTTTAAATGAAAGCACTTTGCAGAGAGTCTCACCATCACTTTCCCCCAGGAATGCTACATTTGCCCTCTAGTACAACAAGAAATGTTACAAAATAAGTGGACATGAAAAAGGCACCCTTATTACACCACATCTGAAATTAAGGTTTACATTCTAAATTGAATAGTGTGTCTCAGCAGGACAAATAATGGAACAATGCAATTCAAATACAGTGGATTCAATGCTTAGTTAGAGGCACATGTGAAAAAACTAAATATTTAAAGTGTATTTTAAATGTTCGGCTGTGGGTTTCATCATCCATTCCATTCTACTTAAAATAGAACTACATTTGGATAAACTCCTTCAATGAGACAGCCAACCCTGTTGGCAGAGATGGTACAAGGTCAGAGCAAATTCACTGTGCTCTAATCCCAAACACTGGGGACTCCATGACTACCACTTCACTAAATCTTCTACACAGGCAGTCCTACTGTTATTGCAATATTCAACCACAGTGAAAAATTTTGCCATTTAGATTTATCTCCACTAACACACAGCTGAGGTCACAATAGATTCTGAAGTTTGTTAATCTGCTCAGATGAACATGTCTGAAATAATTATTCCATGGGCAAGTAATATTTGCCACTTATGGCAACATAAATAGTAACCCGACAATCTCTGTTGGGGTTAGAAAAATCCCTTCACCTGAAGTGAATAGGAAACATTTTCCAGTAAATTTTCATCTACAGGATCTAAGCTTTCAAAAAAGAAAGAAACCTAAAACAGCAGTAAATCAATAAAGTGTTGTCTTCCTGAGTCTGCAGCCAGCCAGCCAGCCCCAGTGTCTCTGCTGCTACTTATTGCTTTACCAACATGCCACAGACGGGAAACCAACCACTGTTGGTTCTCACTATTGTTACTGAAAATCTGTTGGCATCAGTGAACCTGACAGGAATCTTGTTAATTTTTCTGCAGTGTGAGGATAAGCAGCAAAGGTAGGCAAGAGAACCGTTCATTGAGGATATTGATTCAGACACAAGAGCTGGGATAAGAGTACCACAGTCCCCCTTTTCCCACTCAGCCTCCTAGGGTATGTCTACACTGCAGATGGGAGCAAGCCTCCCAGCCTGGGAAGACAGGCTCACGCTAGTGGAGCTTGAGCTAGTGCGTCAAAAATAGCAGTATGGATGTTGCAAGTTGGAGCTCCGGCTCTAAAGTCCACACTATGTTCAGAAAGCAGGGGCCGGGAGAAATCACAGAGAAAGAATGCTCTTTCTCCAGAAAGAAAAATGCTTCCTGGCAGGACAGACTTTAAATTTATCAGACACCCACTTGCCAAAAAGATGCAAGTCATCAAAAATGATACAGGGACAGTACCTTGGCCTCCCACAGAAACACCCCTGGAGGGAAACTCCATTGGAGGAAATCACCACACATATCAGCATGTGTGTGTAGCACCGAGCAAGTCTGGAGACTGCAGGAGGCCTGTGCTTCTGCCCCTGGCAGATTTCCTCCTGGGACAGGACAGCTCTGAAAAGTTACTAAAGCCTTGAGGTATGTTTTTGTTCTTATTGTTTTCAAACTAATTTCCACAGGTCTCAGGAGGGACAATTTTCATCCTCTTGGACTGCACATCCCTTCCCCCAGCGGAAACCTCTGCAGAGTTCAGAATGGGGGTGGGAATGGCAGTTGCCTGCATTCCTCCCTTCCTTGAGCAGATCTAGAGAGCATGATCAGCACCCTGACAAGAACCCCAGCAACTGGGATTAATTTCCCACCTGAGTGTTGCACCTGGATAACAATATTCCCCATCTTTAATACCAGTCTGCAGCTAGTACGTTTAGTCCTCCAGCTGTAAGTGTCTAACCCGATTTCCAAGCCTTATGCCTGGATGGGTGTGAGTGGGTGGAAGAAAGGCAGGGAGAAATGATGGGATAAATTAGAAAAGAAAAGCGTGACATTAAAAGTATGATTTGGGGGAGAAGAAAAGAAAAATAGGGGAGGAAGTAAAGAATGTAATTAATGTGCTGGGGAGGGGAAGACGAAGGAGTCAGAAGAAAGTGAGAAATAGGACACTGAAGACAAAAGATAGGAAAAGATACACCATGATCTATGGTAGGAAAGACAGAAATGATGTGGAATATAAGACCAAGAGAGATCCTTAGGGTGCGAGCTCCAAGGCACTGTGCCTTCTCACCTGTCTGGAAAGCCCCTAATAGACAGTGGGCAATAAATAAGGAAATAAATTAAACTGGGTTAATCAAATAGTAATCAACAAATTATCTGAAGAATTTTATCAGCATTGATGTAGAATAATAATTCAACATATGCTTTTTTCACAGTATTCATCGAGCTCTGCCGCTTGTCAAACTAGCTGGTGAAAATATTATCGGACAAATTCTAGTGCAGTGCTTTGAATGTACTAAAATATTTTACTACCTGTAGTAGTATTTACAATTTTTCAAATATATTACATAGACAAAATGACTGAAAATGTTACAATTATATACAGTACACACTGTCACTTTAAATTGCAGGATGCATAGCTTTGGGGAAGGAAGGGCATAGTCTTTGGACATTACAGCACAGGTACTATTCACCCACGCTAGTAGGATCAGTCCTCAGGCTAGTAGTTGTCAGTTAAGGGTTTCAAACTGTTCTCCGTAATCACAAACCCAAAGATCCCATTCAGTGACAACCACCATATACCAGAGACAATACACCATAACCTTAACTCTGCTCTAATAGGGATGCCAGCTTTCCACTAATCCTTTATCTAAACTCCCTACCACCACCAAACAGATCATTATCCTTTCTGCACAGTTCTAGAAAATCCTGTTCACTCACATTTGGAGTCTGGCATCCCTGCTGGGACAAAGTTAAGGGTGTAGTGTGCTGTCAAAGATGCATGGCGGTGGTCCTAGTAATGAAGTGTATGTCTGTGAATGGAGGAGTAGAGGGCCATAATTTTTTATTTCTGTGTTTTTATGCTTCACTATGTTATTTATAGACCACACATAACTGACAAATAACGTAACGTTACTGTGTATTAATTCTCCAGGTTTTTTAGACTGAGAAAATCTATTCAATACAACAGTGGTTACGTTACATGAGAATAGGATCTTTGTGAACATGTCCAGGCAGCTCAGGAGCTCCGCTTTCATTAGGATACTTTTCTTCATGAAAAGTCAGTGCTTTGCTGAAGATCTTCATCTACACCAGTGATTCTCAAACGTTTGTACTGGTGACCCCTTTTACATAGCAAGCCTCTGAGTGTGACTCCCCCTTATAAATTAAAAAAAAAATTTTTAATATATTTAACACCATTATAAATGCTGGCGGCAAAGCGGGGTTTGGGATGGAGGCTGACAGCTCACAACCCCCCCCCCCATGTAATAACCTGTGCCCTCTAAGGGGTCCCAACCCCCTGTTTGAGAACCCCTGATCTAAAACATAATGCAAATGCTGTTGGCCTAGAAAATTTACTCTCATACACCATGTAAGATCCTGAAACACTCAGCTCTTTTCAGACTCAGGCTCATAATGTGCCTAGTATTAGGGGCCTATTTTAAAATTTCTGTCACAATACTGGCTGGAAGGACTAGACATTACTATTATGTCATTATCTCTATGGTAATGGATTTAGAAGCCAGACTGGTAAAATACAATGGTGTATAGAGTGAAACTAAGCCAATTTCTACTTTTGGCTAACTTCTAAGAAAAAGAACACAGGGTACTTCCTTAATATTACACTTTAACTTCATGGCAAAGTTCAAAAATTCGGAACTGATTTTAAGCCAGGCTGCATCAATAAACCACAAAAACTTAACAATACACTGAACGTGTCATTTATCAATATTAGTTGTCAGGTAACCACAGTACAAGAGGTATCAGTAAATAATGTTTTCACCCCTCAGCTCATAAAGAGCCGAGACTAAACACAGACTCTCATATATGTTTTTAGATTAGCTCTTTATTCTCTCCTTTTCAGTTTCCCAAATTCTCATGTGATGGACCCATAACATACATTATAATAAACTTTTTGTATATTTTACAGTTAGCAAACAAGTTACACCTCAATTTTCATTGTAAACCCCACTCATAACTTTCTGAAAAACGCTTTTGGGCTGAAGCTTCCAATGCTTGACTTCAGTCCAAAGGTTTCTGGAATTTGTGAGCAAAATATTTTCAATCACTTCCATTTACAGGATGAGGAGAAATTACTTTCTCCCTTCTAGTACTATATAAACTTACATGAACAAGTACCTCAACATGCCTTAACTTTTAGAAGTTCAAACTTGATTTATAGTTAGTCCTCAATAAGAAACATATAATCTGGAAACTTTGAAAAAAATATTGTAACATTTTAAGTGCATTCACTTGTGCACAAGTGCAGTAAAATATTTCTATTAGGTTTTTGTTGTGTTATTGCCAGTTCGCAAACATTGCACAGCTCCACAGTGCAACTGGAAGGGTTCTCTACCAAACTCTTCTCCTATATTTAAGAAGAAAAAAAATGCAGTAATATACTGTAGGTAAAGACCCTGATCCTGCAAAGGCTTACATGTTCAAATAGTCTAATTCAGGGGTCAGCAACCTACAGCATGCAAGCCAATTTCGAGTGGCACGCTGCTGCCTGCTGCAGTCCCGGCCCTCAGCCCCACTCAGCCCCCCCCCGCCCACCGCTCTCCCCTGCAGGGGCAGGAGGCAGAAGCTTGGTCCTGCAGCAGCCAAGCTTCCTCCCTCCCCCACTTCTTTCCCCAGCATGGTGCTTTCCTGCCCCTCCTCCTCCCTGCCGCCGATTTGCTGATGGCCCTTGCGAGAGGGAGGGGGACGAGTGGCAGCGTGTTCGTTGTTCTGTAGAGGAGGCAGAGAAGAGGTAGGGACGGGGCCTTGGGGAAGGGGGTGGAACAGGGCATATCCCTTCCAGCCCCCTGCCATGAGCCACTCAGGGCAGGAGGCTGGGAGCACTCCCATGAGCCGAGCACCCCAGCCCTCTGCCCTGAACCCCCACATACACCCAGCCTTCTGCCCCGCACCTCCACACACACACCCAGCCCTCTGCCCTGACCCCTGAATTCCCCCCCACACCCAGCCTTCTGCCCTGCACCCTCCCCACACCTCCAGCCCTCTGCCCTGACCCTTGAACCCCCCCAGCCTTCTGCCCTGCACCCCTAGCCCTCTGCCCTGACCCCTGAACCCTCCACACACCCAGCCCTCTGCCCTACACCCCAGCCCTCTGCCCTAACCCCTGAACCCCCCCCACACCCACTGCCATTTGCCCTGACCTCTGAACTCCCCCCACACAACCAGCCTTCTGCCCTGCACCCCCACACACATCCAGCCTTCTGCCCTGAACCCCCCCACGTCCCCAGTGTCCTCTGCCCTGACTCCTGAACCCCCCCACACATACCCAGCCTCTGTCCTGCACCCCCCCACACACACCCAGCCCTCTGCCCTGATCCCTGAACCCCCCCAGGTCTGGGGTCCCGGCCCCTTGCCAGCCGGTGTCCTGGCCGCAGGCCCCGCTCAGCCCACTGCTGGCCTAGGTGAATAGAACCCCAGGCTGGCAGCAGGCTGAGCAGGCTGGCAGCGTAAGATCAGCATTTTAATTTAATTTTAAATGAAGCTTCTTAAACATTTTGAAAACCTTGTTTACTTTACATACAACAATAGTTTAGTTATATAATATAGACTTATAGAGAGAGACCGTCTAAAAAACGTTAAAATGTATTACCAGCACGCGAAACCTTAAATTAAAGTGAATCAATGAAGACTCGGCACACCACTTCTGAAAGGTTGCTTACCCCTGGTCTAATTGTAGGACTCATGTTTGTATATGAATTTTAAAAAGCATCCAAAAAGTCAGGAAATGCAGATGTTAAGGTTTCAATAACTATATTAGCATGGCCATATTACATATGTAGCATTTTTTTAATTAGTAGGCTGTTAGTGTATATTTCACTATTCACTAATATACTAGTGTATATTATACATTTTTATGGACAAATTAACTTTGCTAACACAACTTGATCCTTTCATTTACTAACTGTGAGAGTTTGACTTCACAACATTAATACCATGTAGGTTTTTGCATATCATATAACAGTCTTATGTGAAGCTGGAGTGCAATTCCTACTGAAAGCATTAAATTACAAAATTAGTTTAAAAAATAAGTCTAGAACGTTGACAGAACAGATCATTTGATGTTATATGAACCTAGGGTTCCTACGTGCTAAAATAATACAAATAATAATAGTAATATTATTTAAAGAGGAACTTATTCTTTTTGTAATGAAAAGATTCTTTTTGTCATCTACTGTCACAACATTACATAGTAAAGACACTACAATTAAAGTTTTGCTAGTGTTTCAATTATGAAATCCTTGTTTTCAAATTGTTGTACACCATTTTAAATTACAGGTTTCTGCAGGTTCCTAGCCTTGACATATTTGATCAGTTTACAATACAAACAGCTTGTTTCCATAGTAAGAACAGAAAACAGGAGGGGCACGGAAGCTTAACTTTGTGGCCTACGCTAACTAATTGGCTTGCTACCAGTTTGTAAAAACATTTATCTCATGTTGCTCTATGACCAAAGGGTTAAGTATTCAAGTCAGAGGTCATGCCATTTCACCATTACATTCCAGGTGACATCGCAGCCTCCAGGCAAACTAACTTTAACCCTGTTCCCCAAAAGATCCACTTTTAGCTATATAGTGTGGGTAGGAATTGGAATACACATTATACTCTTATTCACCATAAAATTATGTTTCATCCTGCTATTGAGGTAAACTTCTAGGACTGCACAGAAATGATATTGATTGCATCCATGGCCCAGTTTTGAGGAAGCCACCTATTAGGGTATGTTTATATTATGTTTTTAAACCTGCAACAGCAAGTCTCAAAGAGGTTTTGGGGCCTGAGAAGGGTGAACTTCAGAACCCAAGTACCAGCCTGAGTCATAATGTCTACCTGCTGGTTTTAACGATGTAGTGCAACCCCACATCTGTACACCCAGGCTCTGAGACTTGCTGCCACAGGTTTGAAAACGTACCATAGACATACCTTAGAGCAGGGGTGGACAACCTGAGCCTGAGAAGGAGCCAGAATTTACCAATGTACATTGCCAAAGAGCCACAGTTACACATCAGCAGCCCCCACATCAGCTCCCCCGCCCCTCTCCCAGCACCTTCCGCCCACCGCCGATCAGTGCCTCCCCCTCCCTCCCCATCAGCTGTTTTGTGGCGTGCAGGAGGCTCCAGGGGGGAGGGGGAGGAGCGAGGGCATGGCAGGCTCAGGGGAGAGGGCAGGAAGGGGTGGTGGAGTGGGGCAGGGCCTGTGGCAGAGCAAGAGGTTGAGCAGTGAGCACCCCCTGGCACATTGGAAAGTTGGTGCCTGTAGCTCCAGCCCCGGAGTCGGTGCCTATACAAGGAGCCGCACATTAACTTCTGAAGAGCCGCATATGGCTCCGGAGCCACAGGTTGGCCACCCCTGCCTTAGAGAGTTAAGTTCCATTTCTTCCATATGTCCATTGTAAAGGGAAACCCACTGTGACACTCTACATGCCAGTGGAGTGCTCTGACCCCCCCCACATTCATCATTTGTATATAACTGTGATATTGCATATAAAGCATGCCTTGTAAGGTATGATGGGAAAGGTGACACACAGTTCCATCCATATATATATATATATATATATCTCATTAATGCATATGAAATTGTGAGAATTGTGTTTTATGGCTGTCACTAAAATATGCTGTCGGTTTGGGAAGTGCCCAGATACTAGCTCCCCAAAGACAATAACCAGGGGGATAACCAACGCCCAGGCAGGTGTCAAACTATCAACAGCTATTGTCCAGCAAAAGAGCTACAATGCAATGACTCACTTGCACAAGGTCACACAAGGGGAATTGCTCAACCTTGCCGGGTGACTCAGCAATGCCCACCAGACATGCCTGGACTTGTGTTCTCCAAAAGCACATGGACTAAGGGTATAAAACAGAACACAGTGGCCCCATACTTGGCCTTTTCTCCTTTCCCCCACCTCTGCTGCAAACAGCAAGGACACTGAGAGACTGAAGACTCCAACAGAGGAGACTGGCCCAGGTTTCAAGGGTAAAATCTGTGTTCTATGAACTGCAATAGTGGGATGAGAAAACTGCTTAATCTAGATGTCGCCCAGTCTAATAGGGTTGAGAGTGCAGACCGCATGATTTTATTTTATTTTGGTAACCACTCTGACTTTTTGCCTATCACTTATAATCACTTTAAATCCATCTTTTGCAGTCAATAAACTTGTTTTACTGTTTATCTTTACCAGTGAGCTTGCCTGAAGTGTTTTGTAAATCTGCTCATGTTTACAAAGGCTTGTATATATCCACTTTCCATCGATGAAGTAGTGAACCAATAATAAGCTTGCACTGCTCATCTTGAGCAGTGCAAGATTGTATATTCCTGAGGTACAAGGCTGGTAGCTGTGGGGATTTGGCTGGTGCCTTTCTCTGTGTGATTCATGAGTGGCTCTGGGAACATTCATGCAATCTAGCAACTGGATGTGGGGGTCTACATGCTGTTGTGCTGAGTGATAACAGCCTGGAGCGGTTTGCTGCTTGTCACTAGCAAAGGATTGTGAGAGACAGCCCAGGCTGGATAGTTCAGGGGATACAGTGGTCCCACGGCCTCAAGCTGCACCCCGGGGATCCCGTCACACCCACACAAGTGCAATGTCAGGAACAATGATAGTGCAAGTCTGATAATCTAATAACACACATAACAGATATGATATGTGCTGCTTTGCTAGGAATTAATTTGGATAGTATAAATGATACCATTTATTAGACTAACAAAAAATAGGTATTGTATTAAAAAAAAAAAAAAAGGAGCTAATCTGTCATGGAGAATAAGAACATCTATTGTAAGCAGATAAATGCAATGCACATCCATAGATAGAACACCTCATCGGTAATCACCACAAGTTTGTGCATAATATATTTTTCCTGGCTGTCCTAGTGAGGATGACTCATTACTCTTCCATTTCCATTGTTACTTTTTACATTACTGTAATCTATTTTAGATTACTGTTTTATAGAGTTTGCATTGCACTGACGCTCAAGTAACATTTCATATTCCCTTGGATCGATCCCTTGAGCATGTATCCCAGAAAGAAACTTTTTAACTAAACAAACACATAGCAACTCTTGCAGAACTTTTCTGAATCTTAGAAATATGAAAAAAATTAAGCCATGAAGAAGATACTACCATTTCCTTTATCAGAAACCACGGAAGTGTGTGCAGAACTACACAAACACCAAACGTAAGAAGTAATCTGAAAGATAAACTCTCTTCAAAAACCATTTCTAAGCCACTTTATAGAGATAAAATTCTAGATAGTTCAAAATATGTTTGTTCACATTACGCATACATAGCAGCACACTAAATATTTTCAAGTTATTTGTGGGTTCTTAGATACTACATTTTGAGAATATTACATTCTATTTTTACACTAAATGTTAAACATCTTATACTTAACTACACAGGTAATTATAACCTTGCTGAATGTTCCTTCTAAGATAGGTTTCAGAGTGGTAGCCGTGTTAATCTGTATCAGCAAAAATAACAAGGAGTCCTTGCGGCACCTTAGAGACTAACAAATTTATTGGGCATAAACTTTCGTGGGCTATAACCCACGTCATTAGCTGCATGGAGTACATGCATCTGATGAAGTGAGTTATAGCCCACGAAAGCTTATGCCCAAATAAATTTGTTAGTCTCTAAGGTGCCACAAGGACTCCTTCTAAGATATACATTCATTGATAGCAGACATCTTGACATTTCTCAGAACAAAAACATATCACCTTTCATTACTGAAAAACAATTACAAGTGTTTTTTTCCAAAGCAGACTTTTTAACCAAAAGCCAAGATTCCAGGAAAACAAAACACCACAAAACTGAAAACACCATGTCTGGGAAAGATTTAAGAAAAACAATTAATCCTAACTTCGGGGGAAATGTACAAACAAACACCATTGAATGCTTTGTTGTCATGGTAGAGTTTACTGTAAATAAAAAATTATAATTAGAGATAAAGAAAATTATTAAATCACCTAGTCCATTGCACTAACTAATGCAAGATTGCGCCTTACTCAGTATCTCTTTGTATTCAGTCAGTCTGACTTTATATCACTCCTTAAACTATACTTTTCCCACAAAGCCTTTCAGCAGTAACCTACCAGTGGATAATATACATGTGAAAATAAAAAAACCTATACTTCCTGAAATTCTGCCCTTCAGCCTAAATTAGCAAGCAATAGTTAAGTTTAGTGGCAGTAACGACTGCAGCACAACACATCCTATCCACCCAAAACCCTAAAAGAACGGAAATAAGAACCTAAGGGGAAAGATAGTGCATTCTTTTCTACTTTCACATTGCCTGCAACAATACTGATAACACACTCTAACTCTCTATAAGGCTTTCATTTCCATCTCCAACAGATACCGAAAAGCAATAAATACCCAATGTAATCAAATTTGCAGTTTATTACAAAACTTTTTAATAGTGACCTCATATGCCTGTCTATCAATTATATCAACAATTCAGCACATCTGGCTGTCACACATTCCATGCTTTAGGGAAGCTATTCTGGGTTTTGCATGAGATGATCCAGTGAAAAATTGCTAAAAGGGGTGATTTTTAAAATATTATTCTCTCTTTATTAATTCATTTTTAATCAAACCACCCTGAAAAATTCAAATTGTGCTCAAAGTTTATATTCTATATTTTGGCATTAGCCATTTAAATAAGATTTTTACAAAATAAAGGTTTAACACTCCTATTAAACTGAACTCTGTAATACAACCTTAACTATGGTACAGCTATTCCATATAATTGAACTGATTTGTCAGAGTATGATTTCAACACTAATCCTGGCAACTGACCATTCAGGTGTACCCTTACATCCATATGGAGTCCTAAGGACCCACTAGATCCATTTGCAGGATCCAGGTCTTATGTTGTACAATCCTTGGGAGAGAGACCATGTCGTCTACATTTGTACAAGTCAAGCACACTGGAAGTGTTGAGGTTAAAAAAAAAAAAAAAAAAAAAAAAAAGCATCTCCAAGTATGGACTTCCATTACTTCCCTCTGAATACTATTCCATTATCTGCAGCGATGATCATTTAAAAATATTTTGTGCAAGGTAGAATATTCAGATCATACAGCAAGAAAATTACATGTTGGGGGGAGGGGGAGTATAGGCTAGAGGTAAAAGCTGTGACAAATTGTTCTTCAGCCAGCTGCTGATGCTAGTCCATATTCACCAGAGGCAGCACTGACCTCTCTATAAAGCTGTCACCGTATACAAACACATACAACATATCATTCGCATGGTTAACTGGAAGAGGAATGAATGGGCAAATTGTCTTCCAAGACTTTCCTATGCAAGTGAACACACACAAAGCAGGCACAATCCCCTTCTCAAAAATAAGTTAATTCATAGAATAAAAGGGAGATGAAGAAGTCAAGAGGTCCTCCCCACTTCAGGAATCCCTGGAATCTGCTGAAGAATGTGTGTCTACAAGTTGGCACATCCCCATCTCCACCAAAGGGTCATGGTTCGAGGGTGCTAAGATTATGCCCACACTAACCCTAGCCAACAGGCAGCTTAGTATGCAACTCCACACCCACACACCTCTGAGATACATGATAACCCCACCTGTGTTCCCAGCAGCACCGGATCACATGAACTCATCTGAAATCTAAGGGCAGGGCCAACACCTCCCAGTACATTATTACTATAAATATCACCAATGAGCTGCAGAGCAGGTATGAAAATACAGTTCCTGCCCAGAGGACTTTACAACAAGAAGGGGAAGTTAGTGAGATACAGGCCTGGTTTGCACTGACTTTATTTCCCCTAAAATTCTCCCTGCTTTCCTTGCTATCACAGATTCAGCTCCACCAGTGGCAGCAGAAATTAGAGCTTGATTACTCTTATTTAACATTTCTATTGTCAGAGTCCCATTGTGCTATGGACTGTACAAACACACAGAGCAGGCTCTGCCCCCAAAAGCTTACATTCCTGCACAGCTGGGGCCAGGTAGCTACTAGCCTTTAACCCCTATACCATGTACAACAATGGCAGAAACACCAGCGTCAGGCTACACTAGCAATCCCACCTTTACAGTCCAGGTGGAGCTGACCCAGGGAAGCAATGCTAATGGGACACTTCAGGGCAAAAGCCTGCTGTTGATGCTCTCCTGAAGCAATACTACCAAGGGTGCAATTAACAGCGGTTCCGGGGAGCCTCCCCATTAGGGTGACCAGATGTCCCGATTTTATAGGGACAGTCCTGATTTTGGGGTCTTTTTTTATATAGGCTCCTATTAGTCCCCCACCCCCTGTCCCGATTTTTCACATTTCCTGTCTGGTCACCCTACTCCCCATTTTTGTCAGATGATTTTATAGGGAGTCTTGTGCTAAGTAGGGGGGGGAGTGAGGACTCCGCGCCCTTGGCCTTTGGGGAGATGCCGAGGTAAAGGAGAGAAAGCCAGTGAGCACAGCAACTCGGAGCTGGGAGCAACTTCCCGGCAACAGCCACGAGCTGAGGCGCCCCACAGCCTATCCCCTTCCTTCGCCCGGGCAGCAGCGCCCCGGGCAGCACGGCCGCGCCCCCCACCCCGGGCAGCAGACAGCACCCCGTGCCCTGACCACCGAGGCAGCTCCCACCCGCCCCGGGCAGCCGTGCCCAGGCCAGCAGCGCGCCCAGCGTGCGCGGGGGCTGCGGGGCACGGGAGCCGCTGGTGCCCGGGGAAAGGGGCTACGGTCAGGCACGGCCCTTTCCGCTGGGAGTCGGTGACAGAGGCTTCCCACTGCCCCCCAGCCACCCTCGCGTGCCCCAGTCTACCTCGTCCCCGGCTCCGCTCGGGCGCTGCGCGCTCTCACCTGCCCGCAGCGGCTCCCCTCCTCGCCCTGCTCGCCGCCCGAGCCAGGCACGATCGCGCTGAGGGCTGAGCCCCGACTCCCCGCCTCCACAGACGGGGGCGGGGGCCAGCCCGGCCAGGAGACCTCACCCCCGCCCACCCCGAGCCAGGGAGGAGTCAGGGACGCCGCGGGGTCAGGCAGGTGAGCCGAGCGCGGGGCTCCCCGCTCGGGCAGGGGCAGAGGCGCGGGCCCTGGGGGCTGCGGCGCTTTGACTCGCGGTGCCCAGGCTGTGAGCGCCTCAGGCCGGAGCCTTTGGCTGCTGTGTGCGCACCTCTCGTGTCGTGCGGCTTGTGAGGAATAACCCCTCGCTCCTGAGCCCTGCTTTGTTCACTGGCTTCACCCCCTGTCAGGCCAGGCTGCAGGGATCTGGAAGGAGCGTGGTCAGAAAGAACAACTTCCACGTGAGCCAACCCCCCAGGCCCCAGCACACTCAGCTTTGGGCTGGTTAAAAGTCCAGAGCTCCCTTTTCGCAGCTCCAGCCAGTCTCTGTTTAAAACACGGTTCCGTTCTATTAATTTCAAGGAATGTAAGACACAGATAAGCACACCAGAGCTCACGAGGAACGGGAAGCACCGCAAGGATAGAGAAGGGTAAGTGCAAACCAAACGTTAAGTACAGTAGTTACCATGTAGAACATTATTAATCTAACAAATTTGTTAGTCTCTAAGATGCCACAAGTACTCCTGTTCTTTTTGTGGATACAGACTAACACAGCTGCTACTCTGAAACCTGTCATTATTAATCTAGTGGTGATGCCATGTAACCTAGAGCAAACAAGACAATGAGGTGCTCTCTCCCTTAAGAACAAAATAGTAAGTACCCTTGGGAAAACCTGGAAAGACAGATACACTTAACCATTTGGAAGATTTTCAGAACCACTTCAGCTAGACTAGAAGTCTCACAAGGTCAAGCTTCTATAATATTTCCAGTGTTTCCTGCTTGATTAGAAAGAACTGAAGTGACACACATTACACGCTATGGCATTTCTTCAGTGGCTCCTTGCTGAATGTAGGGTGACCATATTTTCCCAAAGGGAAAATGGGACATCTCACAGGGCTAGCCTGAGGCTCCCCAACCTCTAGCGCAAGCTGCCCCCCCTCGCAGCCCTCTCTGCCACCTACATGGGGCCGGCCGGAGGCCACCTCTCCCTCCTGAACTCCCCTGCCGCCTACCCACATGTGGGGCTGGTCAGAGCCCCCCTGCCACCCGCTCTGGGCAGGTCCGACGCCTCCCTCTCTCCCCCCCCAAGTGTGGGACTGGTCCGAGCCTCCCCTGCTGCCCACCCACGTGGGGATGGCCCAGCCCAAGCTGCTCTCCAGAGCCCTCCCTCTTGCACAGGGCTGGCGTTCTGCTTGCCCTCCTCTTCCCGGCATGTTCCTCTGCTCCTTACTGGAGGTCGCACCCCATTTTTTTTGGCAAAACTGTGCATTTGGTGCATGATGATCAGTTGGCAAGAGCAAAAAGGACAAATGCCCAGTTTTGCCAAAAAAGTTGGGATAACTGAGAGAGGGCTCAAAGAAGGGACTGTCCTGGCTAAAACGGGATGTATGTTCACCCTATGAATGTAGCATGCACAGGCAGGCTAAATGAGGGCTGATCACAATACTCCCAAAAGATTAGTATTTCAGGAGAATCAGGACCAAAGCTAACTTTCTGGAACCTCAAAAAAGATGCAAGTTGGTTATGTTATCTGAACCAGTCAGCTATTCCAAAGTAAGTAGTGGAATCATGGGATAAGAAAGAGGTCAAACTGATGGCAAGATCATATCAACTCAACCATTTTGTTAGTGAGGGAAATGTAGTAGGCCTGGTGTAACTATTATTATTTATTTATTTGTATTATCGTAGTACTGAAGAGTCCTAGTCATGGATAAAGACCCTGTTGTGCTAGATGTTATACATACAAAAGACAGTCCCTGTCCCATATAGTTTACAAGCTAAGTATAAAACAAAGAACAACAGATAGGAGAATACAAGGAAACAATGAGACAATTTTCAGAGACAATATTAGACATTAGGGTTAAGATGATTTTTTTGGGGAGGAGGAATTCACCATATTTGTAACTATAAAACAGAAGACTGCCAGTTACAAAACTGAACTAAAAAAGAGGTTTAGGGGTGATAGACAGTAAGATGAACAGGAGCACATAATGTGATACAGCTGTACAGAATTGACCTGTTTTATTAAGATGTATAAACAGATATTTTGGCCAGAAAAAGTAATTCTTCTCTCACCACTACATTGATAATTTTATTGCTGAATCACTGCATGTAGTACTGGGGTCTGTACTTACTGGAAATAAAAATCAGTAAAGCTAGAAGGAATCAAAAATAGTTTATAAAATTAAAACTGCTGGAGATGATTTTAAGAGAACTGGATTTTTGTAGTGTATAGAAGGAGTGTGCCATATTGGTCTATAAGTAGCTGCAAAGAATCTAGCATCACTAGATATAAAAGAAAGGCAGCTACTACTAAAACACTCAGCAGTCATGACTACCAGTTATTAGCATGAGTTTATAATTAATCTTTTCATGTTGCCCTACCTATCATGCACTTTTCATTCTATTGTAGTTTGGCATACTCAGTAATTTAGCATACTTCTCACCATTTCAAGTGTGTTAAGCGGGATTCAGCGCCATCAGATTTGACCCATCCAGCCCTCCATACGTGGAGACTGCGGGGCAGACAGGCCAAACTTTGAGTGATGTTGTGACCTTGTGTGCCAGGTCACAATGCCACTTGGTTTGGGGGCCCTCTCAGACCGGGGCCTAGGGCAAACTGCTCTTCAACTGGAACAGGTGTTTGGAGGTTCAAAGTGGGACAGCCCCTGAAACCCAGGACTGTTGGGAGGTAAAGATTTGGGAATACTTGATTTAACAATGCTAGCAAGAGGGAGTCCTAATTCAACAAGACCCATAGTCCAGCTGTAATACCCTAAAAGACTATTGTCCAGTTGGACGAGGCAGTCTCAATGGGGTGAATAAAAATACAGTGATAATATAGTCTTGTGCTAAAGGTAGAATTTCAGTTCTATATACAGTATATATTTCAGCTTCCCAATGTAAACTACCATATCCTTCCCCACATTTTTCTTTCCCTTTAAACTGAGGCATTGGTCCTTATTTACAAAACTGACTTGACACCAGGATTAATGTTTTACAGATTGCACAGTTCATTAGCTGGCAGTTGTAAAATACAATACAAAATGAAGTAAGCAACAAAAGCAAAACAAACAATAATGCCCTAGACCCCTGTGCTGTGGATTAATTCTAGCTGTCAGGTGCTCTAATACACCCCAAACTCTCCAAATTCAGCTGTCCTATCGAATTTCTATTTATTGATCAGCATTGAGATCACACTGATTTGAAAACTGCACTTTTATAACCAGAATTAGGCTTCATGGGATACTTGGCTCCTAGCAGATACATCTTTACCACTCACCATTTGACTAACCAATGTAGACCCTCACTTTAGTAAACTGAATTGAGGCTTTACATTTACATTTCCTTTCCTGGCTTCTGTATTTCAAGTGATATTGAACTAACAACTTTTACACTAGGAAAAAAAGTACATTTCACGATACCACACTGCTTCTGACTTGTCCCTTTGAAATGTGAGCTATAAAGGTTTGGCTGAAAATTAAAAACTTTTTAAATAAGATTACAAAAGGAAAAAAGCCTATTTCTTTGTTTAAAAATTAACTAACACTATTTAATACAATCCGAAACTGAAATTTGCTCTTTTTGATTTCCAGGAATATAAAATCTAAACCCCTATTTTTACACACTCGATACTTCTTCAAAACATTTCATTTTAAGCAGAATTATTTCTGAGAATTTTGCCCATGGGTGAATTACTCTGAAATGTTTTAACAAACTCGAGTCATTTTTGAGTTACACAAGTGAAAAAACAAAATTAAACACAAATCCATCCATTTATAAAAGTCAAAACACTTTTGGGCTCACATAACTCCAAGAAATGGTCAATTTGTAAACTTCAAACTTGTTATAGAGTTAGTCTTCAAGGCAGATGAGTGCATTTTGTATATTTAAAAAAATATTGTTTCCTGCTTTTACCTAATGCTTCGCCAAAGGACAAACTCAGCTTCTTCTTCAGATAAAAGAATGAGGGCTTCCCTAAATGGTTATTCCCTTCTTATTTCTTTTTCTTCTCCCCCTTTCTTTTATATCTTCTGCCTCTTAGCACTTCTTCTATCTCATTCTGTCTTATCCCAGCTGCGTGGGAACACTGCTCATACAACCCATAACACTTGAGCTCCTTCTAGCTATAACATACACAGACTGAGGAGAAGAACATCACACCAGTCTGAGAAAATTGAATGATCCCAGCAGTACAGGGGCTGAGAAGCATTCTCACACAGCAGGACTTTCTGGCAATTTGGCAGGACCATAAGGGTATGTCATGCTACGGACGCTATACTGGCATAGCTACCTCACCGTAGTTGTGCAGGCATCACCCCATAGTGTAGACACAGCCGCTGACAGAAGAGGTTTTTCCGTCGCTGTAGGAACACTACCTACCTGAACAATGGTAGCTACAACAACAGAAACATTCTTCCATCAACATAGCTGTGTCTACACTGGCGGATAGATTGGCATAGCAATGTTGGTCAGGGGCTTGGTTTTTTCACACCCCCAACCAACATAGCTATGTCGGCTTCACTTTTAGACCAACTTTACGCCTTGGCAAGTGAAATGACTCAAAAGAGGGATGAGAATGTAGGACAGCTGAGATACAAGATCTTGGGTGTATCTTCACGAGAAAAAAAGGTGTGTTCTTACCTCATGTTAGCTAACACACAGTAACTAGCATGAGGCAAAAATCTTAGCAGTTTGTAGTTTACACACAAGTTAGAAGGTCAAGTTGAAGACTATGGGCATGTCTACACTGCAACGTAAGGCCTGGGTTAGTGGACTTGAGTCACTTGACCTGTGTTAGGGAACCCTAGGTTTGAATGCCTACATTGTATTTAAACACTATGTTAACACACTTCTAATCTGTGCTTGAGAATGTGGGCAGTCTGACCTAGTGGTCAAAGCAGGAGTTGGGCCAGGTTAGATATTGGGAGGTCAGAGTCTGAAACAGGCCAGGGGGTAAAACTGAGAGTCACCAGGAGATCAGAAGCAGGACACAAAATTGGGAGATTAACCATGGATTGATAACCAGAGTCGGGCCAGTTCAGGATACCAGAAAGTCAAGCTCTGGACCAGGGTTCAAGACCCATGGTACTGGATAACTAGACACTCTGGATGTAAGTCTGTATTACAAAAGCAATATAATGCAACAGTTTAACCCTGGGGCCCCTAAATGGATGAAACTGCTGCAATAAAATAGTGATTGAATGTGAAAAAAAGTGACTTTATTTGTTATTACACTTGCCATGCAATAGATGCAAAATTTGAAAACTAAAGCATGTATTTCCCATGTCAAAGAAAGGTTCCTGTACACAGAGAAGAAGTGGGAACACAATTCCATACTGCCATTCCTCCAAAATAAATAATTTCATAGAAAATTAATGAGATAAAACTACTGTGTGTATTTATTTAGATAACTGGGGGCCCCTACTGGTTTATGTGTGAATATAGTAAACATATTTGCAGCAACTGTGTGTCTGATATAATATTGTTCAAGGGCTTCAGGATATAATTACAACTAATCTTCCCCCCCACCCCCAGTACCTGTAAAGAATGTAATAGATAATGTTTTCACCCCCTCAGTACTACACTAAAGTACAGATGAAAAATAACAGTGTATAAATTTAACTATAAGTTACGACAGTGTCCTGCATATCTTACTTGGGCAAATCTATGAAAACAATGGGAGTTTTGCCCAAGAAAAGATTGAAGGATCTCAATCTTGATTAAGGGTATTGGTCCAGCAGGGCTGCCGGGCATGTTCATACTAAAGTATTGGCAGACTCTGCTCAACTGAAGTGATGTAATTCCCTTCTTTACAACTTCCTTAAATTTCCTAAGGCTATGTCTGCACTACCAGTTATGTTGATATAACTTATGTTGCTCAGGGGTCTGAAAAAAACACACCCTTAAGAGATATAAGTTACACCAACTCGTTGGGGGTGGTTTAATTATGTCGACGGGAGAGCTGTCTCCTATTGGCATAGAGCGGCTATACAAGAGATTTTACCGGGGCACAGCTGCATCGGTACAGCTGTGCCGCTGTGAACTCTCTACTGTAGACATAGCCTATCTCTGTTGAGCAGATTAGGCCAATGCTCAGTATGTTTGGAAATCTCACTTTTAAGTGTCCAAGACAGCACTTAGATTTGTTGTGTTTGTATTCCTTTTAGTCGTGTGTTAATTGCCTATTGACACAAGATAGTTAACAATATTTTAAAGGGTAGTCTGGACATTCCCCAAATGTTTGTGATTTACCAGAGGGATAAGCCGATGTTGAATATGTTTTTCCCAAATATATATTGTCACTCAATTTGATGAAATTAACAATTTATGTGTTTGAAGAAATATTGACAGTATTGCTTCAGTCATCATGGTAAACCGAGAGAAGTTTATGTAAAGAGGGAAAGCACAGTAAATGAAATCTGAGTTACATAATGTTTTGCAATGGGTATAGCTCTTTTTAATAGCTATTACTATGACTGACTATTTGTATTCCACTAGCACACTGGGGCCCCAACCAATACGGATTCATAGATTCCGAGGCCAGAAGGGACCATTGTGATCATCTAGTCTGAACTTCTGTATAACACAGGTCATAGAACTGCCTCAAAATAATTTCTAGAGTACAACTTCATGAATTATTTCCATCTGAATTTGTTTAGCTTCAACATCCAGTCATTGGCTCATGTTATACCTTTCTCTGCTAGATTGAAGACACCATTATTAAATATTTGTTCACCATGTAGATATTTATAGACTGCAATCAAGTCACCCTGAACCTTCTCTTTGTTAATCTAATATCAGACAGTCCCTTCCTGACTTCAACAGGCAAGAGAAACAAAGGGAGGCAGTAATATGAAATTTGCTTTACTAGAATCTATAATTTTCCCCAGTAAGTTTGTAATGCACTCAGGTAACATTATCAGAGGCCTCCTGTGGATAATTTCACAATAAAGACAATGATCCTGCAAATACATACGCATGGGTTTAAAGTTAAATATATGTACATATTTGCAGGCTCGGGGCCTAAATCCTCAAGACCGACAAGCAAAGACTGCAGTACAGTTAATGAAATGTCTTCTTTATATTTCAGTGGTATTGAATTCAAACCTCTTTTGGTTTCTTAGATTGTATATCAGTGATCAAGGAACATGATCTGCACGTTTTAGGATAGATATGCAACTTGACCTAAATCCATTATACCAATAGTAGCCCTCACATAGGTGCATAAATAATGTTGTTTTTGCAGCTTATAAGTGTACCTAATCACTACGATAATACAAATTAATAATAATATCACCTTTTTGGGGAGAAAACCAGAGAGTGCCAAAATTTGGTCCAGTATATTTCTATTCTATTTGGAGCAATATGGACATTGTCCTAGATTAACCAGAGAGACTTTGGGTCAGATTGTAAATGTATTTAGGTATCTAAAGATGCAGATAGGTTAATTGTAAGATTTTTGGTAGTGCCTCCCCCTTGCAGGGCCCCAGTGCCTGGGCTCCAGCCCGAGCCCAAATGTCTATACCACAATTAAACAGCTCCTTAGCCTGAGCCCAGTGAGCCCAAGCCAGCTGACGTGGGCCAGCTGCAGGTTTTTAATTACAATGTAAACACACCCTTAGACACTAAGGCCTGGTCTACACTGGAGGGGGTGTCGATGTAAGATACGCAACTTCAGCTACGGGAATACCGTATATCTTGACATATCTTATTCCGACTTACCTCCCATCCTCACGGCGCGGGATCGATGGCTGCGGCTCCCCCGTTGACTGCGCTACCGCCACTCGCTCTGGTGGAGTTCTGGAATCGACAGGGAGCGCATTCGGGGATCGATATATCGCGTCTTAACGAGATGCGATATATCGATTCCAGATAAATCGATCACTACTCACCGATATGGCAGGTGGTCTGGACGTACCCGTAGACGTCTAAGGCCTAGTCTACACTTAATTTAGAGTGATATAGCACATTGTTCAGTGGTGCGCTCACCCCACCTTGGCACTGTAGTTATGCTCACCTAATCCTTGAGGTAGACAGAGTTAGGTCAATGGAAGCATGCTTCCCTCAACCTACCACTACTTAGGAAGGTGGACAAAACAACCCCTTCTGTTACTGTAGGAAGTGTCTAAACTGTGACACTACAGTGGCATAGCTACAACACCGTTGCTCTGCCGCTGTAGTGCCCATGTCTTAGACGTAGTAGCCTAAGTCCCATTGTCTTTCATAGAGTCAGGCTCCTAAGGCTTAGATCCTCAAAAGTGTTTAAGGGTATGCCTACTCAGCATTTTGGAGCCTACGGGAGTGAGACTCCCAGCCCAAGTCAACAGATTCAGTAGCAGGGCTCGTGCTAGTGCTCTAAAAATAGCTGTGCAAACAGCACCTTGAAGTTGTAGCTCGGGTCTGCTGACCCAGGCTGGAAGGCTTGCTCCCACAGGCTCCAAAATGCTGTGTAGACATTCCCAAAGTTCCTAATTCCCATTTGAAAATATGGTCACTTTGGAAAATTTTGCCCTTAGGTTTCTAAATCCCTAGGGGACAGATTTTAAAGCTATCTAGATGCCTATCTACAGGGATTTTCAAAAATGTCTCACACCTAATTCCCATGCAGTTCCCACGAGACACCTGTCTTAGTGTGACCATACGTCCCATTTTGGCTGGGACACTCCCTTTTTTAAGCCCTGTCCCGGCCATCCCAACGTTTTTTGGCAAAGTGGGCATTTGTCCCATCTGCTCTTGCCAACTTGATCAAGAGTAAATGGGTGCGGTGCACAGGAACATGGGGTGTAGGTGAGCAGGGATCCCACCCTCACACGGAGGGAGGAAGGGCTCAGGTGAGCGGCTCAGGCCTGCTCCACGCAGAATGTGGGGGAGGGTTCAGGCAAGCTGTACACGGTATCCCATTTTCCCTTTGGGAAATATGGTCACCCTAAAATTCTGTCTGCATTGTTAGGCCCCTAATATGTTTGAAAATCTGTCCCTGAATAATCTTTAAAAATGTGACTTAGGCTCTGAAGTCACAGACACTTTTGAAAATTTTACCTTATGGCCAATTTTTATAATAAAAATGTGCATGTGCCTTGGTATGAACTAGGCAACATTTGAAGTTTGTTTGTTTTATAGTTTGCATCAAAGTTTTAGTCATTGAATGTGTATTTCATTTCATTAGCAGAAAAATTAGCACTTTCACTGGACAAAAATATTGTTTTTAAATTCTAACAGGTGCTAGGCAAAGTTTGTAAACTCTTGGATAAAAGCACCTTCATATTTCAAAGATAATAAATTCACATCCTGTTGTTGTATTTATTGTTTCTTTTTTCTATATATGGCTTTGGAGGTTAATTCTTGCCACTTGTCTAATTTTAAAAAGAAAGGGTATGAAAATCTAAAAAAAAAAAAATAACTCATCCAAAATATTTCACAATGCTAGCTGTAAACGAACTCTTAAGTTTGGTGTATGTTGTACAGTTGCTTTTGCTGATGTTGTGCAATGGCACCACCTAGTGGACAAGTTTGTTTTAACTCTACTGGTGCTCAGACTGGAACAAATCTCAGCAACAATAATGTAAGAGCATGGAAACACTAAATTCAATTTTTTAATATACTGGAGATTTTTTTAGCTTTCATCCATGCTATGTTTACTTTGTCTCAGTCAGCTGAGGAAGCATGATAAAAACATAGTCAGCTCTGTGGAGCCAAATTCCAAAAATTTGTAGAGAGTCATCACATTTAGGCCATGATCCTACAAAGACTTAAACACGTCTAAACACGCTGTGAGTAGCCTTATTGACTTCAAGTATATGCCTAAGTCTTTTGAGGACTGAAGCTTTAAAGTTCACGCTTTTAAAGGAGTCTCAGTTATCTGTATGTGTGTTTGAAAAGTTCACCAGTGGAGAGTGATATCCCAGCTTTGTATTATCTACGGTAGACCTGTTTGAAGCACTGTCAGTTTCTGATAAGGAATTCACTATTAATGCTATCATACTCAATCATATCATAATAATGTACTAAAAGGAAGCCACATTACTAGCAATTGAGTGATTGTTCTGGCTTAGACTGAAGGGAACAAGACCAGTAATTTCTTTGTCAAAGTAGAAAAACTTACTGCACTACTCACACAAGTAAGGTGAGCAGAATTTGTCTCTTAAAAATTAAAGCTACAGTCTTAATTCCTTTGCAGTGTGTAACTATCAGCTTAGGTAAGGTCTGAGAGAACACCAGAACCTTTGCAACTTCCTGCAACCACTAAGCAAGCTAAAATAGGTTAAGGGTTAAGAAGTCTTAGCCTGCTGGAATTCTCTGCTTTCATGGATTGTTTTGGCAGACATTAAAGCCCTGATTCAGGAAAGCAGCTCTGTTCAGGAATGTACATAAGCACATGCTTAACTGCAAGCACATGCTTAAATCCCATTGAAATCAATTTTCCAGAATAGGGATGGATTTAAGTATATACTCACTGCTTTCCTGGATGAGAGGTTAGGATATTATTTTAACAAAGTTTTTGTGCTTTACTAATGCAGTGGCCCTAATTTATAACGTCACTCTGGGAATAAGAAGAATTGCAGGGAACACATCTCATCCTGGACTTACTGATGAAAATTGCGAACATCCACTTCAGGCCTCTTTTTCAATTTCAAACCCCACAATTGTCAGTTGTTTCAAGAAAGGTGTATCAAAACCTGACACTGAGTCAACCAGAATCTTTCTAGATGTTCCAAATCTTGGAATATTAAGGCTTCAATGCTATAACTGGATCAATGTGGGTAGTCCCTTGCACCTGCATAGAGCCCCCGTACCTTCAGTGTGGCTCTTTACAGTCACAAAAGTCTGCCCATACAGATCTGATGGCAGTATCAGGCCATTCTTCAGGATCTCTCTCAGTGAACCTTCCCAGTATTTTTAGGATGTTTATGCTTAACAAAGAAAACTGTTGCATGACTAGTCTGTTATATTTTGGAACTGGGTAAAAGTCTCCATCCATATATGTAAATATGTCCCTGGAAACTTCTTGAGTTAGTTTAGTTTTTGGAAGCATGTTTCTGCCAAACACTGATACTATCTTCTGAGAAAACTTTTGGTACTGTCTAACAAGTTAAAATAATTACTACATAGAACATATTTTTAGTTACAAGGCCATTGCAGAGTTGGATAAGAGCTTATTATCCTACAGGGGAGTTAATACACTCCCAACAATTTAATTGTTAAGCAAAGATAACACAGACACTGAGCTAGCTGGAACTCTGTTGAGTAATTTCTGATTCTGGTGAGGTCCATAGTCTTGTGAATTGCCCCTTTGCGTACTGAACTGCGTACTCCTTGCATAGAGTTAACTCAATATTCCCGCCTATATATTCCTATACACTAGGAAACTATGGCATTTAGGGGTGTGAAAAACCCACACCCCTTTAATAACGCAGTTAAACCGACCTAATCCCTGGTGTAGACAGTGCTAGGTCAATGGGAGAATTCTGTTCTCTCAGGGAGGTGAATTATCTATGCCGATGGGAGAACCCCTCCCATCCATGAAGGTAAGTGTCCTCACAGAAGCACTACAGCAGTGCATTACAGCATTTTAAGCGTAGACAAGCCTTCATTCATTGATAGCTCTGAGGCGAGGGCAGCATACCAATTTAACAAAACCATTCTTTCCACTGATTTAGTTAAATTGATGTAAAAACATAGGGCTTATCTACACTTAAAACACTGCAGTGGTGCAGCTACACTACTCATAGGCTCCGGCTTCCTCTAGGCCCGGGGGGTGCTCAACCTCCTGCTCTGCCCCAGACCCCGCCCCCACCCGACCCCTTCCCCCAAGTCCCTACCTCTGCCCTGCCTCTTCCCGCCCAGTTCCGTACCCTCCCCCCAAAGTGCCCCATCCCCACTTTTCTCCCTCCCAGAGCCTCCTGCATGCTGTGACGCAGCTGATTGCGGCAGGTGGTAGGCATTGGGATGGTGAGGGAGAGGGAGGTGCTGATTGGCGGGGCAGCAGGCAGGTGGGAGGTGTTGGGAAGGGGGAACTGGCTTCCAGTGGATGCTAACCACCCACTAATTTTTTTCCGTGGAGCACCCACGTTGTTGGCACTTATGACACCACTTCAGTGTAGATACTACCTACACCAACAGGAGGGCTTCTCCCATCAGTGCAAGTAATCTACCTCCCTGAGAAACTGTAGCTGGGAGCTCTCCCGCCAACATAGTGCACTCTACATGGGGGGGAGGGGGTTAGATCGATATAACTACGTCACTCAGGGGTGTGGTTTCTTCACGTCCCTGAGTGATGTAGTTATATTGATATAGGTCTGTAGTGTAGACTGGGCCTGAGTTACTTTTGAAAATGGGACTCAGACTCCTAAGTTACTTAGGTGCTTTGTAAAATGTTACCCTAGGTCACTGCATGCCATAAATTTAGTTTGACTCAACTGATTCAGTTTTTAAAATAATTTTCCAATTCTGATAGAAGCTTAAAAGCTCAGAGGGAAAGTCCTGCACTATATTCATATATTCCATGCACTGGAAATTGCAAATAAAGCATGTGTTGGAATGACAGAGACTAATGGAGCCTTTCATTGAGGACATGCAATCTAGATGACGGATAACTTATTTTGGTGTAGACAAAGCATGAATGCAATCATTTAAACTAGGGGAACGCCCCTTTCATTTGTGCCCCTCAGATACCTGATTAAATTAATACCTGAACTACTTATACTTCCCTTCAGTTTGGGACCCAGGAGCAGGCACTCCAGATACTGATCAGGATTGCTTTAAACCCCCTCCCCCAGGCTGGGGTGGGGCTGGACGTGGGAATATGTGAAATAAAAGCACTTATTTTTTTCTCTGCTGAATCTGAGAGTACTTTATGAGGGGAGAGTGCATTAAATATAAATGGTAATATAAAAAATTGTGCACTAGATCAAACTAGCCCTAGTGGTGGGAGTCAAATTATATTTCTTTTTTGGAGTTTCAGAGTACAATGGGAATATTTGTCTAGTTTATTGGAATGGCAGGGGCAGCTGGTGATGTTTGCATTTATATTTCTCGTGATACTAGAGAGACTATCTTATTCTTTGGGGAAGAGAACAAGATCTAGTTTTGCAAATGTTTTATTCCTAATCTTACAGTACAATTGGCTTTGAAAGAGAGCTGACTCTTTCCACCAGCTTGAAGTGAGGTTTTTTACCCACAAAAGCTTATGCCCAAATAAATCTGTTAGTCTTTAAGGTGCCACCGGACTCCTTGTTGTTTTAGTGATAAAACAGTAGTCTGGCTCTCACTTCCGTGGAAAAAAGGAATACAGGGCTAGCAGAGAACAGATACAGTGCCAAGAGTTAGAAGAAAAAGTGCTCATGTATTTGTTTTTCTTAACCAGTACATTATAGCATATGTGTTAAATGGTTTTGAACTCAGAAACATTTTTAATTTAATCGGTAGTTTATAAATACAAAGGCTGGGTGAAGTAGGAGCTTTGGCCACATTGTCCAGAGTAGACTGTAAGGCGCGGATTCTTGACTCTAAGGATCTGTCCACATTTAAAAAACAGACCTGCGGCGCTTCAGTGCGAGCCACCTCCCTAAGAGGCAGTAGCTAGGTTGACTGAAGAACTCTTCTGGGGGTTAGGTCAGTATAGTTATGTCTCTCAGGCGTGTGGATTTTTCACACCCCTGAAAGATATACCTATATCGATGTAAATTCCTAGTGTAGACCAGGCCTAAACCTGCATTTCACAGGTCCCATAGTGCTAAGAAGGCTTAAACCCAGTGGACCTGGCCACCAGAGGATTCCTGTGGCATGGGAAAATTGTCTGGGGGAGTACGGCTGCCATAGCAACTCCTATGTCATCATCCTCCATGCTTCCTCCTCATTCCACCCCACGAAGAAGCATGTCTGACGCACCAATATCCTGGCTGCCAGAATAGTCCTTGGTGGCCACATGCAGCCAACCATAATTTACAGCAGGCTTTAGGCTGTTCTGACTTCCAGAGTCAGACTTCCAGCAGGCTCTAGGATCTTAAAGGGGACTTACTGTTGTAACTTAGACATCAACTTCTACTCCTCACTTTCCCAGTCTTACATTGAGCACAACTTGACTGAACCCAAGAATCTGGGCCTTTTCACATCTAGAATTGCATGTTAGTTCTGGGGCAATCAGTTTTTTTGGCACCAAGAAGCAGGGCTGGCTCCAGCATTTCTGCCGCCCCAAGCAAAAAAAAAAAAAGCCACGATCGCAATCGGTGGCGGCAATTGTGGGGGGGAAGCCACCATCAGCGGCGGCAGTTCGGCGGCAGGTCCTTCGCTCCTAGAGGGAGTGAGGGATCTGCCGCCCCCGAATTGCCGCACGTGCCGCTCCTCTCCCTTGGCTGCCCCAAGTATCTGCTTGTTAAGCTGGTGCCTGGAACCGGCCCTGCCAAGAAGCAATAATGTACACGTGCAAGTAGCATTTAGACATGTACATTGGGTAGTTACATGGCTAGCTACGTAATCTGAGCATAGAGATGTTTACATGTGCATATATGAGGTTTATGTCCCCAGAATGCAGTCATCCAAAAACCAGAGCATACAACATTGATCTTTAAAAATTAGAGGTTGGGATGGAGCCTTTAAAGAAATGTTGCCAAATGGCAATAAACTTAAACTACTTTAATCCTTTTACCAGGAGTTGGTGGCAGCAATAAGGCCGGGTTCAAAATATCTAGGCTACAGGATCTCCTTTTGAAAGCTCCCACCCAGAGTCATTTGTATCTCTGCTCTGGGGAAAAAGAAATAAAATAAAAGAAGACCCTCCCTGGTCAACCTTTTGGGACAATTCTTCCCCATCAAGCACTCTTGATACTTTTGGAACAGAGGTTCTCTGTTCAAAGCGAAGGGAACACAAACAACAGAATACGGGGCACTTGGTTTACAGCATAGATATATTCAAATAAAGATTAAGAAAATCCACAGTAACTTTCAGGGACTTTATCTAAATCCTCCCCTATCTGGTACTCCAATCACTGTATATCAGTCCATGTCAGGATAGTGCAGAGCATTCCGGGGCGTCTCCTCTCCACTGGTCCTTGAGTCTCCTGTTACAGCTGCTTGGCCAGGGTCCCATCCTGAGGTGCAGACCAGCGGACTCAGCTTGGTGTTTCAGCTATAAAAGGCAGCTCAGCTCGGCTCACCTCTACCTGCCTGGCTATGGAGTCCACCCTGTTGCCGATCCAGTGACCAACTCATTTCCACAGCTACTGTTGGTCCAGCTGGTCCTTTTCTGCCACCACCACCAGTGCAGCCTGTCTAAAGCTTGCATCTTTGAAGAATCCTGTCTGCTTCACAGATGTAATTGGGCCCAGTTCAGCTCTGCCCTGCTGCCCATGCCAGTCCAGTCATACAGAGGTGCTGTAGTTGTGTTGCTCCCAGGATATGAGAGAGTCAAGGTGGGTGAGATGATATCTTTTTCTGGACCAACTTCTGTTGGTGAAAGAGACAAGCTTTTGAGCTCCACAGAGCTCTGCTTCAGGTCTGGGAAAGGCTGAGTATTCAGAGTATCACAGCTAAATATGAAGTGGATCAGATCATTAAGTATAAGAAATTAACACATATTGCAAGAAACTATTCAAAATAAAGTGGGAATTAACACCCCCGCAGTCATAGGATAAAGGAAAGTTAGGCCTTGTCAACACTACACATATAGTCAACCTATGTTAGGCATGGAGCTGACAGCCCGGGCTCTCAGCACTCCCAGCTGAGGCACACTGTGCCTTCTCCCCTTGACACCAACATGTAAGGAGCTTTATCCCTTTGAGCTGCCACCTTGGTTCTTTCACTAACACAAGCACAAACACCTAGCATTGAACTACAAGTACCAAGATTGTCAATATCAATTCTAGGGAGGTGCCATTTCCAAAGTATAGCTTCTCTTTCCTAGAGTGACTTTCTTATTCATAAGAGGAGACAGTATTATTCCCAAAGCACACTGCTGCATCAGAGTAAACTAATGGTCAATCAGGTTTTGTATGGTGTCTCTGACATTGGGTTATACAGGATAATTCAAAAGAAAGGCAAAACCCCTTCAAAAGGCATCTTGCTTATTGTATAATATATAGTGAAGGAAATGTCTTTAATAATAAAGCTGCTAATAAAGTTTTATTCTCAAGTATGAAGAGTTTGTAATTTTAGACATAATAGAAAATGCTATTGTTATTCATATAAACTTCTTAGTCCTATTTGTTAACTTCACTAAACAATTTAATTTAATAATATCCTGCTGCAGTGAGTTCCACAGGTTAATTAGATATTTTATAAAAACTTATTTTCTTTACCATTTAACTTTTGTGTGTGTGCATGCATGCCCTCTTCTTATTCAATGGGACAGAGCATAAACAAATATAACTGTCCAACTGGCTTTTTTGTCACATTCGTCATTTTAGTAACTTTGCCATCTTTATTAATTTTACTATTATCTTTATTACTTATTTCCATTCTAAACTAGGTAACTTGAGGATCTTTCTGAGAGTGAAAGCCCCTTTCCACATGCCTCTAATTATTCACATTGCCCATCTCTGGACCATTTCTGGATCTGCTATGTCCTTTTTGAGAGCTGATCAAAACTGAATAGGATATGAATTGATGTCCTTATATCTTCCATATTATTCTCTATGCTCTTCCTTTTACAGCCTATTGCTTTGTCACTTTTTTTTTTTTACTCCTGCTACACAGTGGGCATACAACTTTATTTAGGTGTTCACAAATTTTCTGCCTGTGTTAGGCCCAATCCATGGGTAAAAATAGAGTTCCATTCAATATGGATTACCTTGCATTTGTCAATGCTGAATTTCATCTGCTTTAACATTGCTCAGTTATTTATCTTCTTCTCTTACATCCTGCTACTGAAGTTCCTCATCCAGTGGCGCTGGAACATTTTTAATAGTGGGGGTGCTGAAAGCTAGCCCCCTTACTCCTGTCCATCTCCGCTCTGCCGAGCTGAGGCCGGGAGCGGCAGCCAGGACCCAGGGTGTGCTGCAGCACCCCACACGCTCCTAGTGCCCACACCTATCTCCTTGTCTTCCTAATCTTGACTAATCTACATAATTTTATGTTGCAATTTATCACAAACCACTTCTCTGAGAGTTATGCTTCCCAGGCTGCTATCACAATAAAAAGGGTCAGCAGGTAAATTGGTACTGTCGGAAGGCCTGATTCAGCAGAATATTTAAGTATGTGCCTAAATTGAAACATGAGAGTAATCATGGGACTAGTCATGTGCTTAAAGTTAGGCACATGCTTAAAGCACCTTGAGGAACTGGAGCTTGCATCTCACATGGGGATGGGCAATTGATGAATTAAAAATAGTATACAACTTCCTTTCATATGCTCTTCCACTGCATGGGTCTATTGCAGAGCTTATATATATATAAAAAATATTAGCACATCCTTAATTCTAATCCCGGTTAAAAGCCTTGTCTGAAAATTCTGGTCAGGTTTAGTATGAGGAAGCATTACTGTACAGTAACTCCTCACTTAAAGTCGTCCCAGTTAACGTTGTTTTGTTGTAACATTGCTGATCAATTAGAGAACATGTTCGTTTAAAGTTGTGCAATGCTCCCTTTATAATGTTGTTTGGCAGCCGCCTGGTTTGTCCACTGCTTGCAGGAAGAGCAGCCCGTTGGAGCTAGCTGGTGGGAGCTTGGAACCAGGGTGGACCAGCAGCCCCCCTGTCAGCTCCCCACTCCCCTAAGTTCCCTGTGCAGCAGCCACCCAACAGGCTATCAATTGCTGGCAGTTCAGCTGTCCCTCCCCGCACTGCTGTGTGCTGCTCCTGCCCTCTGCCTTGGAGCTGCTCCCAGGAGTCTCCTGCTTGCTGTGCAGCTGGGGGGAGGGTCGGAGGGAAGAGGGGGACTAATGTCAGGGTATCCCCCTCCTCCCTGCTCCTGCCCCCCACTTACCCCATCACCATAGAGCGGGGTGGGGGGGGACGGGACATGACACAGCTCAGGCCAAAGGGAAGTTGCAGGCAGCAGCTGCTGTCTCAACTTGCTGATCTACTTAAAAAGGCAATGTATTTAGAGTGGGGTCAGCATACTTAAAGGGGCAATGCACATCTCTCTCTCACACACACACACACAAGACAGAGACACACAAGTGTGTGTGTCTCTGTCTGCCATGCTGTCTGCCCTCCCTCCATTTGTGCTGCCTTGTAGAATGTGAAACTATATTAACAATGTGTTAACCTTGGAGGACTCAACCAAGTGCTAGTTCATCATTTAGCAGTAAGGCATTCCCTGGGAAATATCCAACCCTCTTCCACCCTCTGACTTCATCGCCTCTACCAAGCATCACAATCATCATTGCTGTGTTCAGTATTAAGTTGTTTGTTTAAAACTTATACATACACATATATATACACACACACATACAGACAGTATATGTGTGTATATACACATACACACACATATATAATTTCTTTTGTCTGGTGAAAAAAATTTCCATGGAACCTAACCCTCTCCCCCCATTTACATTAATTCTTATGGGGAAATTGGATTCGTTTAACATGGTTTTGCTTAAAGTCACATTTTTCAGGAACATAACTACAACGTTAAGTGAGGAGTTACTGTATCTGAATAGGAAAATGAATTTTAAATTGTAATATTGTGCTCAAGAGTCAGTGCCTATGTTAAGGATACAAACTCTGATTCATGGTTATTCCAGCTATTACTGCATCTTGCCATGAATGGAAATAGGCTGATTGTGAAGAGTGTTAGGCTGGTGCGTTGTATCTGTTAAAAGTGTCATCACAGTCACAGTGTCAGCAGGGCCAGCTCCAGCTTTTTTGCTACCCCAAGCGGCGAAGAGGAAAAAAAAAGAAGAAAAAAAGCCGCAATCGGCGGCACCTCAATCGTGCTGCTCCATTCTTCGGCGGCAATACGGCGCCGGGTCCTTCAATCCCTCTCTTCCTCCTTGGCGGCACTTCAGCAGCAGCTCAAAGAGAAAGAGAGGGACTGAGGGACCTGCCGCCGGATTGCCGCCAAAGACCTGGATGTGCCGCCCCTTGGTATTGGCCGCCCCAAGCACCTGCTTCCTTCGCTGATGCCTGGAGCTGGTCCTGAGTGTCAGGCAAGGTAAAGAGACAGAGAGATGCCTTCCAATAAATACATCCTTCTTCAGGCACAAAGAGGCAAGAAGGAAACAATTCCTTCTAATTAGGAAATACATTTTAAGCAGTGAAAGAAGTAAAAGCTTAAAGATTGTGCTTGTCAGGGAGAGATGTTTTCTGAGAAGAATTAGGGCAATAGAGGATTATTGTTAAGCCTTTGATTGAGATCTCGGACTTTCATCAGTTCTGTAGCAATACAAGCCAGAGACCAATGACTCAAACACATCTCCAGAAAAGAGATCTTGGAGAATGCAAATAAAAACAGCCTTGGACTTGGATATTTATAAATCCCAATGGGAGTTGAGGAGGCGGTATGTCCGTGTTCAGCCAGTTGATTTGAGAAACAGAGAAAAATAACAAGGCTGTTGTTTTGGGGTTTGATTTCTCAGTTAAAATCCCAAATTATTTGAAAATTTCCAGACCAGAGTGTGAATGATCCTTTAGTTGAGAGCAACCCTTATTAGAGCTTTCATTCTGAAGCCTCCCTGAGTGTAATCAGGCTTAGATCCTTTAATGTAAGCAAACCTTTCAATTATCTGATCAGATCCTAGCATAATGGTGCTAGCATATGACATCCTGAACAAGTTGTATAACAATATTTCAAAAAGAAAGTGTCTAGTCATAAGATGGGGGTTCCACTAAAATTAATGCAAACAGCTTTAACTATTTGAGGTGCTTGTTAAGTGGCTTTGAGCTAGAAGAAAGTTCATTAAACATTTGTTAAACAACAAGTAGTTCATACCTTTCAGTTAAATGGTTAACGAATGGGTAGGATGGGAAAGTAATAAAGACGATCAAGGAACCTGGTAATAAATGTTGGCAGGCTTGCATGATAACACTTTAAATGCACAAACTATGACGTGTAAGCTTTATGTTTCTGTATTTGCCCGTAGGACTGTCTCTCGCCAATAAATACTGGAGATTTCCCACAACTCATTTGTACTTGCAGGTTTTCGGCAAGTGATGTGGATACATCCAAACATTTATCAGCCACAACACATTGAGGTCACAAGTCCCCAGCCTCATTAAGAAACAGTGAGCCAATTGAAAAACAACTCCCCTCTTCCCCCAAGGCATCTGAACATATGGGGCAGGAGTAATACAGTTAATTTTGAAACACTCGGATCTAAAGAGGAGGCTAAGCAGTTAGGCAACATAAAGGGTATTTAGAGATCTGGCACTAGTGTCAAGCAATGTTGTTGTTTTGAGTTATATTATCTGCAGGCTAAAACTTCAAAAGTGTACACATGTTTTTCAAGGCTTTTACATTGGAAGATCAGGGTAACAAGTAACTCTATTAAATGGTTTCATTTAATTATATGAACAGGAGCGAGACTGTACTTCAAGGTGGAAACTTCTCAAAGCTTCACAAAACCATTCTCACTGACTAGAAAATAACACGCTCAGACATTGTAACACAAGATAGAAACATTACATCATCAGAGCTCTTGTTATTGTCTGAAAACATACTACCTAGCAACTGCAGAAAAAGAGAAAGAAAGCTGCTGATTAACCCTTATGTGCATCTTATATACACCATGTTTTCAAATGTACAATTGCTTCTGGACTCAGGGAGACTGGCTATGTTGTGTTCTGCCATCCCAAGCTTAAAGACCACCACCACCACGGAGGACACTATAGCACTGGAAAGTGCTGGTTGATGGTGTGCTGTCATTCTCACATGATTTGCTCGTGGGACTGACATCAAAATATAGTAAACTCCAGTGGTTTAGAATACCTGTTCTGTAAAGGATAACCCAGCACCATTAACCCAGGTGAGGAAGGGAGGTGTTACTAGTGCTAGAACAGAGGCAGTGGGGCAGAAGGGGCAATGGCCTTGTTTCTCCTTCTGCACCAGCAGGCAGGTGAGAGCCAGTGCTGGGCTGAGTGGGAAGAGCATGCTGTGTCCAGTTATTGGGAGTATCAATGACTGTTCCTGTAGTACAGCGGTTCTCAACCAGGGGTATGCAGAGGTCTTCCAAGGGGGTACATCAACTCATCTAGCTATTTGCCTAGTTTTACAACCGGCTACATAAAAAGCACTAGCCAAGTCGGTACAATCTAAAATATCATACAAACAGCGACTTGTTTATACTGCTCTGTATACTATACACTGAAATGTAAGCACAATATTTATATTCTGATTTATTTTATAATATGGTAAAAATGAGAAAGTAAGCAAGTAGTTTAAGTGAGGTGAAATTTGGGGTACGCAAGACAAATCAGACTCCTGACAGCGGTATAGAAGTCCAGAAAGGTTGAGAGCCACTGCTGTAGCACACCTGGGAGCATTCTGCCTGACTTTGCTGTCCATGACTCTCTAGAAGGAGCTGCTGGTGTTATGAACCTCTCTGTGCACCCATGCACATGCTCACAAAAAACCATTAACATTTAGAAGCCACAACGCTGGCCTTTAAATAAATTTCAGAGCTCAGATTTTGCCCTCTGATGCTCCCATACCACTTCTGAGGACTTCAGAGGTTTGCAATCCTTGAAAGGTTTCACAAGTTTGTCTTGGAGCTGTTAAGGAAGCATTATAGCAGGCTAGAATCTCTAGAATCTTCGCTGAGTCTCTCACATATCAGAGGCACTGACTGCTACTTTCTAGCCGTATTACCAACAACCTAGAACAGGCTAAGAATGATTGTTTACCCTTAAGAATGTGAAGTTTCCATGGCTGTGCAAACTGGACACATATTTTGTCCATGACACCATCTTTGAGTGGTGTCCCTTTTGGCAGTCTGGTTTCTCTCGTGCCTTGTAATTCTTTCCAGGAGACACCTCCTGACTTTTTTTTTTTTTTTTTTTTTTGCATCTGGAAACATTTATTTTCATTTGGCAGCATGGTCCCTCTGTTTTAGCTATTGGGTGAAATCCTGGCCCCATTGAACTCAATGGGAGTTTTGCCATTGGCTTCAATGGGTCCAGGATTTCATCTACTGTATTTAAAAGCACCTAAATATAGAAGTATGGAAAACTTGTTCATTTCAAAATGCTGCTGCCTTTTGTGGCTTATTTTTGTTAAAATGTCAGAGTTGGAAAATTAGCACTAGAATGGAGTGCTCATTGTTATCTCTGATGTGACTGTATAAATAACCTCAGTCTCATTTACTCCTCCTTTCACTAAAATTTCTCAGCTTTGAGTACTGGACTTGATATAACTTTTTGAAAATAAAGAAAATGCAAAACAAAACAAAACACCATTCAGCCAAGATCTAGGAAGCCAATAAAAATGTTTGTTTAAAATCTCACTCAGAATTCCAGTCATAAATGTTCAAGGCTTTGAAGACTTTTTTTCTAAACACATCTGTTCAAATTTAGAATTCAGCAGTTTCATTGGCTCCTTTTCTTTAGTGCTACAATAATTGCAAGACTTTCAAACGTGCTTTCATTCCCTTCACCAATCATTTTGATGTAAAGCAGAGATGGGCCAGAGCTTCAAAGTATGGACCCTGGTGTAGCTCTGAACTCTGACTGGGTATCATTGTAGAAACATCAAATCAGAAAAGTAGAATTGTACTCACTTTGCATGAATGTAAACCACACACAAGGTACAGGTCAGTGGAGAATCACATCCCATATTTTAATGCGTAAGCCCAAGGGAGAGAATTATGACTGAGCTTTCAAACTTAACTACTTTTCCTGACTTTTGAGTGTTTGATTTCTCAACCTTAGTATTATATTAGTGCTATTTTTGATAGAATTTATAAATGAATACAATGTGTTAAATAAGCGACTTAGTGTCATAGTTTTGTTTTCACTGAGTTTCAGGCCATCTGTGTTCTAAAGAATTTCTAAAGAGATCCCATATTTTTAGTTCCTACAATAAATAGTTATGGATACTCCTGGTGTAGCTCTTTTGTATGTTAGTTTTGACACTTATATTTCATTCCTTTTATCAATGCAATTAAACATCTATTGGATCTCAAGGCTCGGTTGATGCTTTTATACTTTTGAATGGTCTTCTTTGGTTGTTAGTCAAAAAAGTTCCCCATCTATTGGTAGTTCAAATTATTATATTCAGGCTTTCTTCCTCACCGGCTTAGAATTGCTATCACAAAGTTTCAAGGCACTTGAACCGTTTGTCACATGTCTATTGATAACTAATATTTCCTTTGTCATCTTTTTGCCAGCTGATGTCATATACACTGGAGTGTCATGTTCTGGGACAGAGAGTAGGGTGGCAGCAGCTTTTCAGCATTCAGCTTATAACAGGCAGTCTACAGAGCATAGGAAATAACTTCTGATTGTTGTGGGTTGAAGAGGCACCAAGTGCCCACTAGGACTTGCTTTCTAAATTCTTCACTTTTATATTTAACAAAAAGCAATATTCTCTTGTTGACAGAACATTCCAGGCTCTGTAAACCTGTGCCTCGTAGGTGGGGACATGTGAGTCGAGCAGACATAAAGAGTGATCAGTACCCCAGAGAAATAGGCTCCTGCTCTGACTATGTCAGTGTTAAGTGGAACATTGGAGTAGACCAAAGTAGTGAGCACTAGTTCTGAGTTCATATGGATCCAGTATCTGGGAACCCCAAAACGGGGGTCTGGGCACAACAAAGGCGGGAACCAAGGGGAGCAGATCCCCCTCCACACACACACACAAACACTTGGCCATAGACTCTACTACAAATTCACAGTCCTGATCTCTCTGGTGGGAGAGGTCCCGGCCAGTCTCTCTCACACGGTACCAGTACTTAGGATGGGAAGGGAGTGGCAATTGAAGCTGTCACTGATCAGCACAGCCTGAAGTGAGGACAGCAACTCCTTTTGGGGCTCCGGCTCCCAAAACCTCTGAGACCTAGCTCCCCATTTCCCAGAAGCCTGGTCCACCATCTCCTCATGCTGCGTCCACCATCTCTTCCACTTCCAGGCCTGATCCAGAAGGAGAGATGGTGGCTTGGTTAGGACATACATGTGTCGCACCGCAACACAAAGGGGAAATTTCAATTTCATGGACATAAGATTTAAAAAATCATAAATTTCATGATTTCAGCTATTTAAAACTTCACAGTGTTGTAATTGTAGGGGCTTGACCCAAAAAGGAGTTGCGTGGGGGGAAGAGGGGGAGGTTTGCAAGGTTATTGTAGGGGGCAGGTTGCGGTACAGCTACCTTACTTCTGAGCTGCTGCTGGCGGTAGCGCTGCCTTCAGAGCTGGGCAGCTGGAGAACAGCAGCTGCTGGCCGGGGATCCCAGCTGCCAGCAGCATGTAGAAGTAAGGATGGCATGGTATGGTATGGCCACCCTTACTTCTGTGCTGTTTCCTGCAGAGCTGGGCCCTCAGTCAGCAGCTGCCACTCTCCAGCCACCCAGCTCTGAAGGCAGCACAGAAGTAAGGTGGCAATACCACAATCCCCCCTAAAATAACCTTGCGACCCCCCCTGCAACTGCCTTTTGGGTCAGAACCCCCAATTTGAGAAATACTGGTCTCCTCCTCTGAAATCTGTAACATATAGGGTAAAAGCACACAAAAGACCAAATTTCACAGTCCGTGACATGTTTTTCATGGTCGTGAATTTGTTAGGGCCCTGCATATAGGGAAACCAAGACATAAGAACTAGGAATGAGCCAATGAGACCTTCAGTAAAGGAAGGAAGAGCCACTACAGACACTGCTCTAGTGTCGTGTTAAGTTTTGACTTCGCTAATAATAATGTCCCAGGCCTTAGACAAGCTGGAGATAACCTGGTAATGGAATGCTACAGCCAGAAAAACGAAAAGAGCAGGATTCCGGCCCAAGGCAAAGTCAAATGACAAGTGAACACAACATTGACTGACTCAAAGGAGCTGCAGCATGCACCAGGGAGGAGTACCCAGTGCACTGAATGAAAGGGTAAATGAAGGGATTAAAGGAATGAACTCAAAAGCACTCAGATGGATTCAATTCCCCTGGATTGTCAGGACAATGTCAGAGCTGCATGTCTTTGTCTCTTACAATTGTTTCGTTCATCAAAACTTCTGCCCCTCCCCCCCCCCCCAGTTTTGATATTACAGTGGTTCCATTTATAAAAGCTGCTCTTGTCTATTTCTGTACCTTTTTACATTTTATCTGCTTACTGGGTTGAAGGTCAACAGAGCTCAGGAAGAGAATATTGTAATTTGTATTGCTAGCAAGCTAGTCGTTTGCCAGAGTCACATAAACAGGGTGTAATGGTAAAACTGCCCTGTCTCTAGCATGTTCCTCATGAATTTTAACCTGCAATTCAATTCACAGTTCTGAAAATGTAACTCTGGGCTAGCTGGAAATGTGTTTTTTGTGCTCTTTTGAACTAAGTTTAAACAGCCGGAAAGTTGTTTTCACATCCTGCTCTATGACAGACATTACAATCAATTCTGTATTCCTCAGTTGTTATACGTCTCATTTGTTTTCTCCTGTACAAGAGTCTCTGGCCCTCCTTTGGTTGTCCTTCCAGCCTCTGCTGCAAAACCCAGTTGTTCTCCAGTCTCTCCCAGGGTTTCTTAAGAAAAGCTCAGAGTATACCTTTCTCTGGTTCCTCTCCCCAGATCTAACAAATCTCTACCTCCCCCATTCCTGCAAAGGAACTTGGACCCTTTTCTATTTGCCCCCCTCCCCATCCCCAATTCCCTGCTCCAAACCCAACCATTCACCAGCCTGCTCAGCCTTCCCATGCTCTGGCTTGAGAGGGAGGGAAGATGAGTGAAGTGGGCCCTTGTGTGTATCCCCCATTTGCTTGTCCTGCGCTTTCGCTTTGATCTGATGCCTGAAGTGTGGCCACCAGCCAATGCCCATTGGCATAAGTAAGGAACTATATAGTCAGGGGTCAGCAACCTTTGGCACGTGGCCCGCCAGGTGAGCACCGGGCCAGCCCAGTTTGTTTACCTGCCGCGTCCGCAGGTTTGGCCGATCGCAGCTCCCACTGGCCGCGGTTTGCCGCTCCAGGCCGATGGGGGCTGTGGGAAGCAGCGCGGGCGGAGGATGTGCTGGCTGCCACTTCCCGCCACGTGCCAAAGGTTGCCGATCCCTGATATAGTCTCTTTCAGGCATTACTCATGCTATCAGTCAAAGTTGGCAGTTCCCTCCCTCTCTCCAAGCTTGCTCCACTCCTTCCTTGTTTTTGTAGCACTGAGGATCCTCCCATTAGACCAAAGAAGGAGACATTGGAGCAAAAGAAGTCAGTGCTGAGAAGCAGACTGAGAGTTAGAGGATGAGATAGGATACAAGGAAAAACATGATCTGAACTGAGCCTCCCCTTGTCTAATGGGCTCTCAATCTTCCCAGACTACTGTACCCCATTCAGGAGTCTGATTTGTCTTGCATACCCTCAAGTTACACCTCACTTAAAAATGACTTGCTTACATAATCAGACATAAAAATACAAAAGTGTCACAGCACACTATTATTGAAAAATTGCTTACTTTCTCATTTTTACCATAGAATTATAAAATAAATCAATTGGAATATAAATACTGTACTTACATTTCAGTGCATAGTATATAGAGCAGTATAAACAAGTCATTGTCTGTATGAAATTTTAGTTTTTACTGACTTGGCTAGTGCTTTTTATGTAGCCTGTTGTAAAACTAGGCAAATATCTAGATGAGTTGATGTACTCCCTGGAAGACCTCTACGTACCTGCAGGGGTACATATACCCCCGCCTGAGAACCACTGCTCTATATCCATACTACCCAGTTAGAGAAGGAACTGCGGAGAGGTTGTGTTTGCAGCAGGATTCATTCAACATGAGGGAGGGTCAGGCCTGGAAAAAAGTCTCGGGTCTCATGCAGAGAAGAAGAGTCTAGAGAATGATCAGATTTCCATTAGCTTTTCATACTGCAATAAGCAGAAGGAAGCAGGGAGGTTGTTTGGGGAGAGAGGTTCCAATTGATTTCTTTCTGAAAAATTGAATTCCATCATCAGAATATATTTAAATATTGTTTATATTAGAGCACTGTTAAATTAATCAAAACTAGGGCTGTTGATTAATCGCAGTTCACTCACGCGATTAACTCAAAACCGTGATTAAAAAAATTAATCGCAATTGCCGTTTTAATCACGCCGTTAAACAATAGAATACCAATTGAAATGTATTAAATATGTTGGATGTCTTTCTACATTTTCATATATATTGTATTCTGTTTTGTAATTGAAATCAAAGTGTATATTATTTTTTATTACAAATATTTGCATGTAAAAATGATAAACAAAAGAAATATTTTTCAATTCACCCCATACAGGTACTGTAGTGCAATCTCTTAATCATGAAAGTGGAAGTTACAATTGTAGATTTTTTTTGTTACATAACTGCACTCAAAACCAAAACAATGTAAAACATCAGAGCTTACAAGTCCACTCAGTCCTACTTCTTGTTTAGCCAATCGCTCAGTTTGTTTACATTTGCAGGAGATAATGCTGCCCGCTTCTTGTTTACAATGTTACCTGAAAGTGAGAACAAGAATTTGCATGGCACTTTTGTAGCTGGCATTGTAATGTATTTATGTGCCAGATATGCTAAACATTTGTAAGTTGCACTTTCATGATGCAGAGATTGCACTACAGTACTTGTATGAGGTGAATTGAAAATACAATATCTTTTGTCTACCTTCTTGAAGTCCATTGTCTTTATTCTGCTGTTTTCCCTCTTATCATTCCTTAGAATCATGGAATCTATCATTTCATGATTATTTTCAGCCAAGCTGCCTTCCACCTTCAAATTCTCAACCAGTTCCTCCCACTTGTCAGAAGTAAATCTAGAATAGCGTCTCCCCTATTCACTTTCTCCGCCTTTTGTAATGAAAAGTTGTCTTCAGTGCATTCCAAGAACTGGTTGGATAATTGGTGCCTTACTCAGGGCCGGCTCCAGGCACCAGCTTGTCAAGCAGGTGCTTGGGGCGGCCACTCCGGAGAGGGGCAGCACGTCCAGCTATTCGGCAGCAATTTGGCGGATGGTTCCTCACTCCGGCTCCGAGTGAAGGACCTCCTGCCGAATTGCCGCTGCAGATTGCGATCGCGGCTTTTTTTTTTTTTTGGCTGCTTGGGGCGGCCAAAACCCTGGAGCCGGCCCTGGCCTTACTGTATTATTTTCCCAACAGACATCTGGGTAGCTGAAGTCCCCCATCACCATCAAGTACTGTGTTTTGGATGATTTTGTTAGTTGTTTAAAAAAAGCCTCATCCACCTCTTCTTCCTAGCTGGGTGGTCTATATTAGACACCTACCATGACATCACCCTTATTTTTTACCCTTTTTTGTCCTGACCTAAAGACTTCCAACAGGTCTGCATCCCACATCTGTCTCTACCTCAGTACAAGTGTATACATCTTCAATATACAAAGCTACACCTCCTCCTTTTTCCTGTATCTCATATGAAGGCTATATCTACACTGCACATCACTGGCAGTAGTATATAGGATATGGGTAGCTACACACCACAGTGAAAAGCAAGCTGCGTCCACGCTGCAGTGAGGTAGCTACATGTGTCAGTGAAAGACTGACAGAGGAGGCAGCGGGGAAAGGCTTCAGGAACGGGGAGCTGCTAGAGACATTCTCTGCTATCTCCCTCCTGCCAGAGTCTTTCCCTGCTGCTGGAGCCTTTCCCTGTCGTGAAAGACAGTTTTCACAGTGGAAAGAGGTAAATAACAGTCCCCCAAAGATCTGTACTGGGACCAGTGCTGTTTAACATAAGTAGGGTTACCAGATGTCTGTTTTTTCCCGGACATGTCCGGCTTTTTGGTAATCAAACCCCCGTCCGGGGGGAATTGCCAAAAAGCCAAACATGTCTGGGGAAAAATACTGGCCGGGCACTTCCCCTCCCGGGCTCCAACTGCTCTGCTCTTCCCCTGACTCTTCGGCTCTGTTTAAGAGCCGAGCTGCCCGAGCGCTCCGGCTTCGGGCAGCCCCCTTGCCTCCAGACCCCGATCCGCCGGCCGGGCACTTCCCCTCCCGGGCTCCAGCTGCTCTGCTCCAGCGGCGCAGGGTCCAGAGGCAAGGGGGCTGCCTGAAGCTGGAGCGCTCGGCTCTTGGCTCTTAAACAGAGCCGAAGAGTCCGGGGAGGAGCACAGCAGCTGGAGCCCGGGAGGGGAGGTGCCCGGCCGAGGGCGCAGGGTCCGGAGGCATGGGGGCTGCCCGAAGCCCGAGCGCTATCGGCTTCATGGTTTGCCGGGCAGCCTCCAGACCCTGCGCCCCCGGCTGGGCGCTTCCCCTCCCAGGCTCCAGCTGCACTGGGGAAGCGCCGGCTGGGGGCACAGGGTCTGGAGGCTGCCCGGCAAACCGTGAAGCCAGTAGCACTCGGGCAGCCCTTTTCGCGTGGCTGGGAGGGAGGAGGGGAAGGAGGAGGTGGGGACTTTGGGGAAGGGGCGGGGAATGGGCGGAGTTGGGGCAGGGAAGGGGTGGGGCCAGGGCCCGTGGAGTGTCCTCTTTTTTTTTATTTTTTAAATATGGTAACCCTAATATAAGTCATAAATGATTTGGAAAAGGGGGTAAACAGTGAAGTGAAAATGTTTGCAAACAATAGAAAATTACTGAAGATAGTAAGTCCAAAGCTGACTGAAGAGTTACAAAGGGATCTCACAAAACTGGGTGACTGGGGAAGAAAATGGCCAATGAAATTCAATGTTGATAAATGCAAACTAATGCACATTGGAAAATACAGTCCCAACTATACATACAAAATGATAAGGTCTAAAGTTGCTGTTGCCACTCAAGAAAGATTTTAGAGTCATTATGAATAGTTATCTGAAAACATCTGTTCAGTGTGCAGCGGCAGTCAAAAAAGCTAACAGAATCCATTAGGAAAGGGATAGATACAAGACAGTAAATATCATAATGCCACTATACAAATCCACAATACAGCCACACCTTGAATACTGCATGCAGTTCTGATCACCCCATCTCAAAAAAGATATATTGGAAGAAGTACAGAGAAGGGCAACAAAAATGATTAGGGGTATAGAACAGATTCCATATGAGGCGAGCTTGAAAAGACTGGCACTGTTCAGCATAGAAAAGAGACAAAGTGGGAATATGACAAAGGTCTATAAAATCATGAATGATGTGGAGAAAGTAAATAAGGAAATGTTATTTATCCCTTCATATAACACAAAGGGTCACCCAATGAAATTAATATGCAACAGGTTTAAAACAAACATCATGAAGTATTTCTTCACACCGCAATCTGGTGGAGCTCATTGCCAGGGGCGGTAGTGAGGCAAAAAGTATAACAGGGTTCAAAAAAGAATTAACTAAATTAATGGCAGATAGGTCCATCAATGTCTACTAGCTAAGATAGGCAGGGACGCAACTCCATGCTCTGGATGTCCCTAAACCTCTGATGCAAGAAGCAGTCAGACTGGACAACAGGATGGATCTCTCAATAAATGGCCCTGTTCTGTTCATTCTCTCTGAAGTGTCTGGCATTGGCTATAGTCAAAGGACAGGATGCTGGGCTAGGACCACCACTGGGCTGACCCAATATGGCCATTCTTATGTTCTTGTTACCATAGTGCTTAGGAGACCAAGTGACAGACCAGGGCCCCATTGTGATTGGCACTGTACAAACACATCACCCAAAATCTACAAAAATCTCTATTAATACAATATTTTGAGATGCAAGTGTGGTGCATATTTCACATGACGCAAACTAATGCATTTGAAATAAGAGTGCTTAAACTGCACAGAATAATGAGGAATGAACCTCGAGTTGCTTTGCCAAAACATTCTTTAATTGCTGGACTTTTGGATTAGAAGATTAAATGGGATGCCTGAAAATCTTAATTCTGAGCATGGAGTAGAGAAAAACTTTTCATGAATCAAAGTGCAATATCTCTATAAACCTCGCAGTTTGTATCAGTTACTATAAAATTGTTCAAAAGATATTTTCATTCTCAGGTACAGAAGATGCTAACTACAGCTTCTCTGGGGGCAGTTCTAAAAGTATTCTTAACTGAAAGGATAATGTATACCTTTCTTCCAAAGAAGTAATCACAGATTTTCAAATGTCAGTAATTGCTACAGCTACTCCAAGTGTGGGTCCATGGACCACTAAGCTTCCTTGCCCATATGTTACCAGAGGAATCTAGCCCTTTATCAGACATTAGATGGTGCCCATTTCTGAGTGCATGATTACCACTTAATTTAATTACAAGCAATGAGAACAGCCCTGATTTCTATGGTACTCCTGCATTTACAACCATGCATGCTGCATTGTCAGGTAAATAACATTTTATGCTCATATAGTGACTTTCATTCCAAGGAACCCAAAGTACTCTGAACTACTATGGGCTATATTTTGGCTTCTTCTGCATAAGCCAGCCAGAAAGCTCCAGGGGCCCTATGCATGCCAAAGGGAGAGTCCATCTCTGGGTAAGACCAGGGCTCTGGCCCACCCCACTTTCATGTACCATCTAGCTAGCACCTACCCTGGGAGGGAATGATCCCTGCACACCTGAAAAGTCCGGGGCAGGGGGAATGGCTCCACCCACTGCTGGCACACTCGCCCTTCTGTGGCTCTGGCAGAAGTACCAGTCAATAATATGCAGTCACTTGTTGGGGGGAACATGACACCGGTTGTCAAATGGTGCACAGCACATGCACAACAGTGAGGGAGGGGAGCTTGAGCCCACAACAATGGAGCAAACCCCTATTCTTATTAAAGGTACCATGGGACTGAACATGTCCAGAGAGAGCAGAAAAGACCTCAGCTTTTAACATCTCTCTTGGAAGGCCCACACATTTCATTCCATGGAACTCAATTTATTTGCCTCAGAAGGATGGACTGAGTTGACCCTGCTGGGATTTGCTGATCCAGAGGTCCTAGATGTTTCAGATGTGATGCCTTGCAACATAATGAAACTATGCTACTCCCTCCAGGGCTGGTTTCAGAATTATAAGGAAGGTGCCTTTTAATCACGTACATGAAAGAATCTCAAGTCACTAATTATAGTAAGATTGGCATCAAATTCCAGGAAACCTCAGATAATTCTACAAAACTAAGGAATTCTGTACACAGGAAATGTTGCAGGAACAGTACTACCACATTCCCAACCTACTAATCCTTTGGGTAATTGTCAGCATTTTTTTCCAAAGTACGATTCTCTCATAGGATTTTTTGTTGTACAGAAATATTTGCACTGTAAAAATGATCAGTTCCAGCATAAAATCCAGGGTATCAAAGTGATCAAATACGATGGCAATCGAGGCCATATAAGTTCCTAGAAAGGAGGATGAAAATGTGAGTTTTTGTATCATAAATTAATATTTATTTTTTCCAGGAAAAAAATGTTGAGGGTGAAATCCTGGTCCCGTTGACGTCAATGGGAGTTTTGCCAGTGACTTCAACGAGGCCAGGCTTACACGCTGTTTGTTTGTAAATTTTGTCTGGATTTAATGTATTTTTGAGCTGATCAAATTCTATATGCAACAGATTACTTATTTACAAAGTAAAACTGTAGAAATAAAAACAGTTATTTCAATTGTTTCCCAATTGTTTGGCCACAGAGATTTACTAAAGAGAAGTGCTGTCACTAAATTTCCATTACTAAACAAATTTCATAATGGTTTATCACTGAACTGTCCAACTTCCTTTAACCTGAAACTTCACACAATAATAAACTGAAGTTAACTGATGTTTAAAATGGGACCCAATTAAAAAGGATTATATTACCTGACCTAGCGTAAAATAACTGGTTAGGTGATGTAACTGATTGGTGTTGGGATGCAGACATTCTCTACTGCTGTAGGTGTCTGCTTCTCAACCCAGTACTAATGGACAAAAGTATCCACTTCACAGAAACTTCTGTCATAACTGACACTCACTGACAGCCTTGGTTTTACTAAGCTTAATGTACACTTAAAAAATAAAGGCTTGTAATTTTCTACCAGTGATAGCAACAGTGGAAGACAGGGCTCAGGGGCTTTTACCACCATGACATCTACCTCTCTTCTGAGAGAATACAGCCTTGTTCCTGATTCTGTTCTCACTCCAGTTATACATTGGCATAAAGAACTGATTTAGAGAATATTCCTCATGTACACCAGTGTAAGTATGACAAAATCCAGTTTTCCCCTTTGTTGGCATTGCCATATGTACACTGGGGGATGTATCACCTTTTATGTGTGAAACATTTAATCAGAAGTTGTATACAGAAATCTAGGTCCCATAGCTTGAGGGGAAGGTACAAAAGTGGCTTTTCCCCAACTGTACCCCCACTGCTGGAGTCAGCCACGAGTCAGTTCATCCCCTAGCAAAACTTAATTTGCACCCAGCTGCAAAAGTAGGGTTACCATACGTCCGGATTTTCCCGGACATGTCCGACTTTTTGGGCCTCAAATCCCCGTCCGGGGGGAAATCCCAAAAAGCCGAACATGTCCGGGAAAATAGGGAGGGACCGGTGGTGCTGGGTTGGGGGCCGGGCTGGGGCTGGCGGTGCTGGGCTGGGGGTGCTCGGCTGGGGGCCGGCCCGGGGCCGGCACCCCAGGGCTCGAGCCGAGCCAGGCTGGAGACGCTGGGGCCAGGGCCGGCCACCGGAGGGAGCCGCTCGGTTGGGGGGAGGGGACAGACTGGGCCACGCCTCCTCCTCCCACCCCCAGCTTACCTTCTGCCTGCTTCAGGCTTCCCGCGAATCAAATGTTCGCTGGAAGCAGGGTAGGGGGCGGAGTTGGGGCAGGGACTTTGGGGAAGGGGTGGAGTTGGGGCATGGGCGGGGCTGGGGGCAGGGCCAGGGCCCTGTGGAGTGTCCTCTTTTTGGACACTCAAAATATGGTAACCCTATGCACCAGGCATTGTAATAGCTGGGGATCATAAGACTACATTGTTCAAGGAACATCTCCATGCTCTGGGGGCTATGAATGGGGTGAAAAAGCCCCCTATGCTAGTTCTGTCACCCAATCATTCCCCCTCTCCATCAGGGGAGTTCCTAGGAAGCCAATTAAGTTGCCTAGTTGACTTTATAGCCCCTTTGCACCATTAGAATGGCACAAAGTGCCATATGGGGCTAAGGATCTAATATTTATCATTTTCAGATATATTCAAAAAGTAAAAAACTCAGTTCAAATTATAGCAGTTTGTGGCCTGGATCATGCCATTTACACTGTAAATCAAAGTTATCCTCTCGAGAAACAATTTAAGGTTTCTATAGCATTCTGAAATCCTCAGCGAAACAAAATCAAAATGGATGATAAACAAAACAGGGTTTCTTTGTGGATGATCATCATGCAGCTGCACTCTACTTTTACAGTAACCCACTAGCTATTAATTTGAATGACATCAGCAAGCAATCCCCAGACTTCCATTAATATCTTATGACAAGTTCAGAATCTTTCCAGTTTAAGAAAACTGGCCTTAAACTCATTTGTCATCTTTGGTTTCAGTTGCAACTGTAACCCACGAATACTCAGTACCTGTGATCTGTTCAAAGCAACTATAACAATTGTGCATTATAAATCAATTAAAGTATAATTTATTGTTTTTCTTTATGCTAATATTAAGGTCTTACTGAAAAAGTTATATTATACTGTTAAGCTATACTATATAGTGAATTCATATCTATGAAAGTAATGTCTATAAGGATCAGTATAGGATAAAATTCTGAAAAGCACCTATATGACTCAGTAGCCTAAATTCCATTTTCAGACATAATTGAACTCTGGTCTACACTACAAACTTATGTCAGTATAACTGTGTTGCTCAGGAATGTGGAAAACTACTTACTTATAAAATCAGACATAAAAATACAAAAGTGTCACAGCACACTATTACTGAAAAATTGCTTACTTTCCCATTTTACCATATCAATAAATCAATTGGAATATAAATATTGTACTTACATTTCAGTGTATAGTCTATAGAGCAGTATAAACAAGTCATTGTATGAAATTTTAGTTTGTACTGACTATGCTAGTGCTTTTTATGTAGCCTGTTGTAAAACTAGGCAAATATCTAGATGAGTTGATGTATCAGATAGAAGACCACTGCATACCCCTGGTTGAGACCCACTGGTGTAGTGGATCACAAGCTAAATATGAGTCAACAATGTAACACTGTTGCAAAAAAAAAATCATTCTGGGGATGTATTAGCAGGAGTGTCTTGCTTACAACACAAGAAGTAATTCTTCTGCTCCACTCTGTGCTGATAAGACCTCAGCTGGAGTATTGGGTCCAGTTCTGGGTGTCACATTTCAGGCAAGTTGTGGACAAATTGGAGAAAGTGCAGAGAAGAGCAACAAAAATTATTAAAGGTCTAGAAAACATGACCTATGAGGAAAGGCTGAAAAAATTGGGTTGTTTAGTCTAGAGATGAGAACACTGAACAGGGACATAACAGTTTTGAAGTACAGTACATAAAAAGTTGTTACAAGGAGGAGGGTGAAAAATTGTACTCAACCTCTGAGGATAGCCCAGGAAGCAATGGGCTTAAATTGCAGCAAGGGAGGTTTAGGTTGGACATTAGGAAAAACTTCCTAACTGTCAGGGTAGTTAAACACTAGAACAAATTGCCTAGGGAAGTTGTGGACTCTCCATCATGGGAGGTTTTTAAGAACAGGTTAGTCGAACACCTGTGAGGACTGGTCTGGTTGTTACTTAGACCTGCCTTGAGTGCAGGGTACTGGACTAGATGATCCATTGAGGTCCCTTCCAGTGCTACACTTATGTGATTCTATGAGTCTATATGAATTATAGAACAGAAAACGGACCTGTATTTCAACAAATGGGATAAAATTAAAAAAAAATACCTACATGATTTATGAGCCTATTGACTTTCATTAAGACTGAGGCACCTAAGTACCCAAGTCATTTTTGAAAATTTAACCCTTAGGCTCCTATGACACATAGATGCTTTTCAGAAGTTTACCCATCCACATTATGCACACACTGTAACTACACTGAGTATATGGTACACAGTGTACATATAGCAAAATTGAATATGCATATTAAAAAAGATAATGTATTGATCTTAATTTCCCCAAAGCCTTTTCCTGTGTATATTCTACAGTGAGATAATTTTCTGACTGTTGGTAAGACCATCTCAAACTGCTTTGCTACTTATTTTCCCCTAACCACTGTATAAACTAAATGAGCATGAATTAGTTTCATGATGCAGCAGGTCTGAACTTGGCATGTCTAAGCCTGCTGTTAATTTAGGAAAACCCCAGTTCCTGGAACCTAAGATCTGATTCTGCCCAGTGATTTTTTCTGCATTTACACCTGTGCAGCAGGGAAAGTAGCTTTTCATTTTTACTGCTTATCAGTATTTCATGTCTAATAGACAGTTGTGATAAATACCTGTATAAGTGAAGGATGAATTAATGTGAATGTACTGCAAATAATTGATAAGAGAGACTAGAGCAGGCTGCCTTTTTGAAGGTGATTTCATTAAATGAGGGTAGGATAGTTTTTATCCTGATGATACACTGTGGGTTTTTAAATTTTCAAGTAAGAAGTCGTATGCAAGAAGTCGTAGGAAAGAGTGATTTAGTTGGGGGGAGGGAGGCATAGATAATTGCTTTATAGGATCTTCAGTCTCAGATATATTTTAAAAACGTAATGTAAAAAGATGTTATTAATTAGAGTCAAAATAAAGAAGATGGCTATGGACAGAGACTTAATGGTGTGATGTGATGTGATGTAGGTAATTGGGATCTTGGGATACGAGAACAGACAGTCATGTTCCCATCCCTTGGTCTGTGGGGGAGAAGCTTTGCATCATGCTGTCTCTGCCCTGTGAGAGTGGTAGCCTAAAATTCCTCCTCCCCGGGACACTAAAAGGGTGTGAAAGTGAAAATAGCACTTACAAAATACTCCAGTGATCTTGAGAAAGGGTCCAAAACTATTGCAGTATCAATAGGCTAAGCCAGTGGTCTCCAACCTTTTTACGCACAAGATCACTTTTTGAATTTAAGATCAACCCAGGATCTACCCTGCCCCTTCCCCGAGGCTCCACCCCGCTCACTCCATTCTCCCCACCCTTACTCGCTTTCACAGGGCTAGGGTAGGGGGTTGAGGTACGGGAGGGGGTGCAGGCTCTCGGCTGGGCCACCCGCAAGCACCGCCCCCGCAGCTCCCATCGGCTGGTTCCCAGCCCATGGGAGCTGCGGGGACAGTGCTGGGGCGGGGGCAGCACGTGGAGCTGCCTCAGTCCCTCCCCTTCCCCCCAGGGGCTGCAGAGATGTGCCAGCTGTCAGCTTCTTCCAGGAACGGTGTGGGGCCAAGGCAGGTCAGGAGATCGCGATCGACTGGCAGAGGCTCCAGGATCAACCCGTCGATCACGATTACGATCGACGGGTTGGTGACCACTGGTATAAGCTGTGCTGGTGTGCACCGTGACTCTGCAACACTGTAACTTTAGTACTGAGGGTTATTTAAGTTGTCTATTTAAAAAAAAAAAAATAAGGTACACTCTTACTTATACGCTGTCTGTAATAGAAAGCTTTTGATAGAGCTACAGAGAATATTTAAATAGGTAAGACAGATAAAATAAAAAAAAGTAAAAGGGGTGTAAGCCTACAGGGCATAGGCCAGCTACTGACTGATGAGAGCTTGCTTTATGCTCCTGTGATAACAGTGATTGTTGTCCACAAACCACAGCTTTAGCAAATTTTTCATTATAGCGGAACTCCAAACCTGACATGGTCTGATCCTTTTCCTTTGTCCTTCTCTGTGCATATTAATCCTAACAAGTTCATATATCAAGAATGCAGCTCTGATTACTTTTCTCTGTCCAAAAATAAACATGGAGCAAAAAGGAAGGATACAAAGAGAGGGAAAAAAGAGCCTGTCAATGGGCCACCCTTAGGGAAACCTCAAGATCTACTGCCTGTCTATTCAAGGCATGGAAATGCTTAGGAAGTGATCCCAGCTTGGTGGTCTTATTTTTAATTAAAACAAACGAGGTTCCTTCAGCTGCTGCAGATAAATATTTGATGAAGAGAGACAGGGACAGATGTAAAAACCCCTACAGTAAATACAGAATAAGACAAGCAGAACAAATGTTGTAACAGCATGTTATATACAAAAAAAAAAAAAAAAAAAATCAGTTTACAGATTTTGTCAAATATCTTTCCAACTCTAGAGCCTAGTTTTGCTAAGATCACCCTAATGGCAGGATATGTAACTTTTTGTTTATAATCACTCTGATGAAGTACAATGGAAATACAAACACATACAGATAAATAGAAGTTAAAAAGCCATTTTATTGTAGGTTATGCACTTAAAAAATAGTAGGATTAGTTTTCTAGGCTATTGATGAGACAACAATTTAACGTTGTTCTGTAGTTCCATGTTGGCAGATTATAATATGCTACAGTGATTAATAGGGTTATTCCCTGAAAGTGTATATTAAAGATGGAAGGTGTCTTGTGATACCTTATTTTCTGATACATGCATTGTCAGAACGATAAGTATAATAGCATCAGCTTTATTGCAAGGCCCTCTTACCATGTCTGAGCTGTCAGGTCCTTTATGGCTGGTTAATTTTAAAAGGTGAATGTGGTACCACTTGATGTGTTCTTCCAGTCACTTTTGTACTTATTTGTGCAATGCTGAAAGAGGATATTTTAGAATATTGGCTCTAGACTTTGCCTTTTAGCATATTAATTAACATTACCCTTACAAAGACCATTATTCATGAAGTAACTCAATAATAATCCACAGAAGAGTTATTAAAGAAAGAACTCAACAGTGCCCCTTCTTATACTAACCTCCATCTGGTCGTCCATTATTTGTGTATCTGAACTGTATTGGCTGCTAGGTTAGAAGCTGAGTCTGCAACTCTTACTCATATTGAGTAGTGCTATTGACTTCAATGAGACCAGGCATTTGAGTAAGAGCTATTCAGAGTGAGTAAGGGTCACAGTATTACAGAACCCTTCTTGCAAGGAAAATGTTTTCCCTTCTCTGCTGTATGGGGTTGATCACAGTACACTTGTACTTTAAACTTACACACACTGTACATGCAGTTGACAAGAGGCTCTGCCTTACATTGAAAATGGACATTTCCAGCAATCCTTTTATACGTCTGTATTTGCTGTAATATGCAATGTCTTATAACGATATATATTAGAGGAGGATAGATCGTTTAAATATCTCAGGAACAAAAGAAGTCCTAGGAATGGTATAAATCCGTTATTAGACAGGGATGATAAAATTGTCAATAATGCTGCAGAAAAGGCAGATATTTCTGTTCTGTATTAGGAAAGAAGCTGAACAATGTATTCATGTCTTAACATTGGCAAGGAAATACTTTCTATTCCAACAGTAACTAGGCAGGATGTTGAAGAGCAACCTCAAAAATTAAACAGTTTTACATCTGTAGTCTAGATAACTTCCACCTAAGAGGTTTTTTTTTTTTTTTAAATAGTGAGTTCTGAGAGCCAATGATGCTGTCTTAGAATATTGGGGAAGTCCCCGAGGACTGGAAAAAGCTAATATGATGCCAACATTTAAAAAGGGTAAACTATAAGTTGGTTAGCCTGACACTGCTCTCAGTCAGAATCATGGAAAGGCACCTGCAGGATGCAATCAGTAAAGAATTAAAGGATGATAGTATAATTAATGCCAATGAACATGGTTTTAAGGAAAATACATCTCATCAAACACTTGATATCTTTTTGATCAGATTTCATGTTTGGTTGATAAAGTTAACTTTGATGACATAATATACTTAGACGTCTGGAAGACATTTGACTTAGTACCATACAACACTGATTTAAAAAATTAGCAGTATATAAAATCAATGTAGCACATATTAAATAGATAAAAGCTGACTAAATGATGGATCTCAAAAAGTAGTTATAAATGGAGAATCATCATTCAGTGGAGTTGTTTCTAATGGGGTTCCACAGGGAGCTATTCTCAGCCGAAGATCGTTATCAATAACCTGGAAGAAAATATAAAATAATTGTGGGTAAAGTCTGCCGATGACACAAACATTGGTGGAGTGTTAATGATAAGTGTAGGTCAGTTCTGCAGAGTGATCTTGATCACTTTGTAAGCTAAGCTTACTTGAGTAACGTGTGTTTTAATACTGGCAAATGCAAGGTCATGCATGTAGGAACAACAGATGTAAGTTACACTTAGAGGATGGGGCAGTATATTTTGTAAAGCAGTGACTCTGAAAGGGACTTATGGGTCATGGTGGATAACCAACTGAACATGAGCTCCCAGCGCAATGCAGTGATTAACTTTGGATTATAAACAGAGGAATATTGAGTAGGAGTTGGTATTGCTACTGTGTGCAGCATTAGTGAGACCATTGCTGGAATATTGTAGCCAGTTCTGGTGTCCACACTTTAAAAAGGATGTAGGCAAATTGGAAAGGGTTCAGAAAAGAGCAGCTAAAAGAATAATTCAAGGTCTGGAAAACCTGCCTTAAAGTGAAAGACTAAGGCCTGCTCTACACTCAAAAGTTAGGTCTACCCAGCTACATCATTCAAGGCTAGGAAAAATTATTTAATTTTAGCATCTCTCAAATGCGGCCATGGTGGCTGCATGCGGCCTCCAGGGGCTTTTCTTGTTGCCACAGACTCCTGGGCAGTGACTGGGGGTGGGGTTTGGGGTGCAAAGCAGTGGCCTGTCCCCCAAGACAACCAGCAGGGGGTTGGCCCTATCCCCCTCTGGAACCACAAATTCCAGAGCAGCAGGCAGCCAGTGAGTTCCCCATCTTCCCAGGGGTGGTGAGGCTCGTGCTTCAGCCCTGGGATGGTGGGCGGTAGGCCCCAGTTGTGGGGCTTCAGACTCCAACCCTGAATCCCAGCTGCGGTTGCCAGCCCTTGGTTCAAAACCCCCACACACACATTGCCCCTGGCCCCTCATCCATTCCCCCCATCGCCCCTGGCCTCCGCTGTCTCCCTATCCACCTCCCCATCAGGGCTTAATTTGTTCCCTGACTTGCCAGGGCTGAATAAGTCTGCTGTGAACATTGATATTTGTATGTTTGTTAATATCACTTTTCATTGCCTCCCAGCTAGCTAGTAAGTCTGCTGGGAAAAGTGATACTAACAAATATACAAATATTACTTTTCGCAGCAGCAGACTTACTAGCTAGCAAGTCTTCTTAAAAAAGCAACCAAAAAGCAAAAGAAAAAACAACAACAAAAAGACAAGAATGTGCAAAGCACCTTATTTGTGTTTCTATTCTGTTTAGGTCCAGTAGAGAATAGAGACAACTATACATTATTTTTAATTATTGCATCTGCAAAAAACCTCTACATAAATAAATTACATTGATTTGGACCTGTATATATGCATATTTATTTGTTTTTCCTAAAGTTAAGTATTTTAGGAAAAATTGTCAGAGCGGCCACCAGCAAGAGTTGCTGGCCGCACTCTAAGGCCACCAAAAAATTTATTGTGAGAACCCCTTTCTAGTAGACAAATGCACAACAAGATCCAATAGCTGGAAACTGATAGAAGGTGCAAATTTTTAACAGTGAGAATAATTAACCACGTGAACAATTTACCTAGGGATGTGGTGGTGTAGTCTTCATAACATGATATTTTTAGATCAAAACTGTATGTGTTATTAAAGGATATGCTTTAGCTTAATAAGAAGTTATGGGCATGATGCAAAAACCACTTGGTGAAATTCTATAGCCTTTGTTATGCAGGAGGTCAGACTAGATCACTGAACTGGTTCTATTCTGGCCTCAATACCTGTAAAACTCTTGTGTGCAGGACAGAATATTGCTTCCCTGGACTTTTTAATCTGTTGCAACAGATAAAAAACATCTAGTTTTTAATTCATGGAAACAGCTGATAATTTTTGCAGATTCCAGTAACTGAAAACAAAAGATGGTTTGCCCAAATACAGGAGGGTGTTGGAGAGGTCAATTTTACTGTGGAAAAACGTACTTTCGCCATTAAAATTTTTCTATTTATTTTTAAGTTTTCATTGTTTATGCTTTGTGAACTGTACCCAGGAAAGGTTATTATGGTGGCTTACAGAACGTGCCAGGCTTTTTGTCACCCTAGCTTATAGCCCTGTTCTCCTGCCATTATAGTCAATGAGAGTTTTGCTACTGATTTCAATAAAGGTAGGGTCCTTCGACAAGAAACCTGGCAAAATATTTAAACTTCATATGATTAAAGGCACGTTTATTGTGAATGCAAGTTGTATTATCAGTGAGAGACTCATTAGAGTCACTTGTCTTTATTCACTGCCAAAGTTTCCAAACTGGTTTTATTTATTATAACCCATTGAGGAAAATGTAGTATAATGCTCCACACACAGTATTATCAACTGGATAAAAACTTAAGATAGTCTAACTCATTATAAAGACATCTTATTACAGTAACATTTCATCACCACACATATAATCTCCGTTACTGATGTCTAACAAGCCATTTGATTCCATTGTCCTTTTTAATGACATAATTAATGGCATTTGTCAGCAAAAGTAATTAATTGGGTAGAGCCTTTGTGTTGCACCATCAGAAGTGGATAGCCTGGTGGAACGTCGCTATTGATTTTTATCCAGTATTTATTAGCAAACTTTGTTGGTTCTATATTAAGGAAATTGAAAATACGACCCAGTACAACAGCAAACTGCTTATGTGATGTACCAGCCCCTCCCTCATCCTTCTTCAGAAGCAAGTGGATGTAGAGTCCTGGTGTTTGTCCAGCAACCTGTTCCCAATAAATTAAAACCTCTGCCAAAAGTCTCTTTGGCAGATAGTCAAACATTTGACTCGCTACCATCCAGTCTAAGCTGTATGTGGGATGATTCACAGATCCAATTCTCCCTTGTGGAATTTAGACATCAGATTCAAATCAGGTCATAGGGCAGATCTACACTACGAACTTTTGCTGACAGACATTACATCAGCATAAAGCTGCCGCAGTTAGCATATCGCTTGTGCATGTGCATGCTTGACTTCTTGCGTCTACACTGCATGTACTCACCAGGAGTGCTTATGTCGATGCACAGTGTGGTGTACCATGGGGAGGTATCCTAGTGTGTAATACACCACCATCTGGCACATTGTCTTTTGGGAGGTTTTGTATGTATGCCCCCACCAATGGTGGGGGCAGAAACGAGTCATGCAGGGGTGATTGCGAGAAAGGGGTCAACTTACCTGTCTCCATCATATAATGTTATCTATTTCTCACAATTTTTGCACTGTTTTTAAAAATGTACGATCCCGCACAACCCACTTTACAGTCCGCCATCTGTGACAGAAGCATGGAGCCTGCACAGCTCTGCACTATTGTCATAAATGTTGCAAGCACAAGACACATGATCCGCCAGTATTTGCAAAGCCTTAAGAACAAAATCAGTGGGGAACATGACGATTTCTTGGAGGACAGATTGCTGTGGGACATAGTGAGAACCATTTCAAGGTTATTGGCATTCACAGAGCAGCTGCAGACGCTGGAGCGATGCCTTTGGGCTGGAAAAATGAACACTGACTGGTGGGATCACATCATAATGCAGATTTAGGATGATGATCAGTGGCTGCAGAACTTTTCAATGCCCAAGGCCACATTCCTGTATCTGTATGCTGAGCTCATCCCAACCCTGTAGCACAGGGTCACCAACATGAGAGCTCTGCTGACAGTGGAGAAGCAAGTGGTGATTGCACTGTGGTAACTTGCAATGCCAGATTGCTACCGGTCAGTGGGAAACAATTTTGGAGTTGGAAAATCCACTGTGGGAGCTGCAGGGCTATTAATCACCTGTTGCTACATAGTATTGTCACTGTTGGTAATGTGCAGGCGGTACTGGATTGATTTGCAGCAATGGGGTTCTTGAAGCATGCATATCCCTATTTTGGCACCACACTACCTTGCCACAAAGTACATCAACAGAAAGGGCTGCTTTTCTATGGTTATGCAAGCATTGGTGGATCACCGGGAATGCTTCACTGATATCAGTGTTGGCCAGTTAGGGAAGGTGCATAACACTCTCATTTTTAAGAACACAGGAATGTTAAGAAAGCTTAAAGCAGGGCCTTTCTTTCCCATTGATGGGAAAGAAAGCAACCTCGACACCACCAAGGAAAGATTCAGATACCAGTTCAGCAGATGCAGAATGACAGATGAATGCACTTTTGGTAGATTGAAGGGACACTGGCATTGTTTACTCACAGACTGGATCTCAGTAAATATAAGATGCCAATGGTTACAGCTGCCTGTTGTGTCCTGCATGATATCTGTGAAGCAAAGGGTAGGGTTACCATACGTCCATTTTTTTCCCAGACATGTCTGGCTTTTTGGTAATCAAACCCCCGTCTGGGGGGAATTGCCAAAAAGCCGAACATGTCCGGGAAAATACCGGCTGGGCACTTCCCCTCCCGCGGCTGCTCTGCTCCTCCCCTGACTCTTCAGCTCTGTTTAAGAGGCGAGCTGCCCGAGCGCTCTGGCTTCGGGCAGCCCTCTTGCCTCCAGACCCTGCGCCGCCAGAGCAGAGCAGCTAGAGCCCGGGAGGGAAAGTGCCCGGCCGGTGGCTGGGGTCCGGAGGCAAGGGGGCTGCCTGAAGCCGGAGCGTTCGGCTCTTAAACAGAGCCAAAGAGTCAGGGGAGGAGCAGAGCAGCTGGAGCCCGGGAGGGGAAGTGCCCAGCTGGCGGCGCAGGGTCCGGAGGCAAGGGGGCTGCCCGAAGCCACTAGCGCTCAGGCAGCTCGGCTCTTAATCAGAGCCGAAGAGTCAGGGGAGGAGCACAGCAGCTGGAGCCCGGGAGGGGAAGTGCCCGGCTGGGGGCGCAGGGTCCGGAGGCATGGGGGCTGCCCGAAGCCCGAGCGCTCAGCTCTTAAACAGTGAAACCGGTAGTGCTTGGGCAGCCCTTTTCGCGTGGCTGGGAGAGAGGAGGGGGAGTTAGGGCAGGGACTTTGGGGAAGGGGTGGGGAATGGGTGGAGTTGGGGCAGGGCCGGGGGTGGGAAAGGGGCAGGGCCAGGGTCCCATGGAGTGTCCTCTTTTTTATTTTTTAAATATGGTAACCCTAGCAAAGGGGGAAAAGTTGCTGCTGGGGTAGAGGGTGGAGTTGGAACAGCTGTGTGCTGAATTTGAACAGCCAGACACAAGGGCTGTTAGAAGAGCTCAATATGGAGCTATTCAGGTCAGGGAGGCTTTGAAAGAGCACTTTAACAGTGAGCCACAGTAATACGTTGTGGTGGACAGTGCTCTACCTGGCCTGCTGTTTTGGGGCCCGTTAAGAACTGTGTGGTGCTTGGTGCACAACTGTGAATGTTACACCATCAATGCCCCTATTAATTTAGTGGTGCTTGTTGAAAATTTATGATTATCACACTGTGGTTGTCCCTGATCCTATGAGTTGTGTGTAAGCCTAACGTCAGTACTGGGCAAATTGATTGAAACCATAGAAAAGAACAGAATTATCAGACACATAGATGAACATGATTTGTTCAAGAAGAGTCAACATGGTTTTTGTAAAGGGAAATCATGCCTCACCAATCTACTAGAATTCTTTGAGGGGGTCAACAAGCATGTGGATAAGGGTGATCCAGTTGATATACTGTGCTTAGATTTTCAGAAAGCCTCTGACAAGGTCCCCCATTAAAGGCTCTTAAGCAAAGTAAGCTGTCATGGGATAAGAGGAATGGATCAGTAACTGGTTAAAAGATAGGAAACAAAGGATAGGAATAAATGGTCAGTTTTCAGAATGGAGAGAGGTAAATAGTGGTGTCCCCCAAGGGTTTGTACTGGGACCAGTGCTGTTCAACATATTCATAAATGATCTGGAAAAAGGGTAAATAGTGAGGTGGTAAAATTTGCAGATGATACAAAACTACTCAATGTAGTTAAGTAGTAAAGCAGACTGCGAAGAGTTACAAAGGGATCTCACTAAACTGAGTGACTGGACAACAAAATGGCAGATTAAATTCAATGTTGATAAATGCAAAGTAATGCACAATGAAATACATAATCTCAACTATACATATAAAATGATGGGGGTCTAAATTAGCTGTTACCACTTAAGAAAGAGATCTTGGAGTCATTGTGGACCGTTCTCTGAAAACATCCACTCAATGTGCAGCAGCAATCAAAAAATCTAACCGAATGTTGGGAATCATTAGGAAAGGAATAGATAAGACAGAAAATATCATATTGCCTCTATTTAAATCCATGGTATGCCCACATCTTGAATACTGCGTGCAGATGTGGTCACCCCATCGCCAAAAAGATATATTGGAATTGGAATAGATACAGAAAAGGGCAACAAAAATGATTAGGGATATGGAACAGCTTCTATTTGAGCAGAGATTAAAAAGAGTGGGACTTTTTAGGTTGGAAAAGAGACGACTGTCCTGTCTGCTCTTTCCTTCGCAGGCTGTCTGCAGTAATCACCCTCCAGGCCCTTTGCTCACAGTCTGATGCAGCACTGGCTTGCAGGATCTCACTGAACATGTCATCCTGAGTCATCTTCTTTCTCGTCCTTATCTGGCTCAGGGGTCCGTGGGTGTGGAGGGGAAGACTACCACAAGGCTTCAATGACAGCAGCTGCAGATAAAACACACAGAGGTACCAATGTCAGTATAGTCACAGCGGAAAGTGAACGTTAAGATTCAGAACTCCCTTCCCTGGCTCCCCTAAAGTTTTAAACTAGTTTCATATGGACACTTCTGCTCGGGATTGCTTGTGCATGGTGCCAGTCACAGCACCAGCCATGGTGAATATATCCCACCGGGGTGAGGGAAATGAGGGGGGAATTGCTCGGTTGCATGAAACTATGAGTATAGGACAATTACACTGAATACTGGCACCATTTTCCACAGGTGGTGGTCAGGGCCGGCTTTAGGACCTGCGGGGCCCAATTTGAATACCCGGCGGCGGTCCGGGTCTTTGGCGGCACTTCGGCGGTGGGGGGTCCTTCACTCAGCTCCAGGTCTTCCGCAGCACTGAAGGACCCCCCACTGCTGAAATGCCGCCAAAGACCTGGAGCAGACCCCCCACCGCTGAAGTGCTGCCAAAGACCCGGAGCGGACCGCGGCCGGGTGAGTAAAAAAAATTAAAAAGGCGTCTAAGGCATGGAGCCCTCTTAGGTGCGGGGCCCGATTCCTAAAACCGTCCCTGGTGGCGGTGATTTTAACTGATATCTCACTCCGGAGGGTAACAAAGGCAGAGAGAGGACAGCTGCTGGCGTCCCAAGGCTGCTCTCACCCATATGCTGCTCAACTGTGTACTGCAATGATGCCTGCTGAAATTATTGCTGACTGGCTGGGGCTGTGTCTTACCACAGAGGAAGAAATAATCCCTACAAACTTTTGGGAGAGGACTGCAGCATATCTCCATGAAAGTTTTACTGCGATCTCTCAGGAGGATTCAGGTAGGTTGGCCACTCATCCTGTACTAAACCAGACAGTCCTGCTTTTCTAGGGTTTGTCTCGTCCAGTATTCAGACAAAACTGGACATGGTTTTGTCGGTATCTGATAGGAGATGTCATTTTGAAGAGTGCGCTGCTTGCCCCCTGGTGGCATGACCTTGCACATAAGGTCATGCTGGCAGGGGTAGAGTGGCACGGTCTTCAAAATGGGGCCCTCCATGTGGCGTGAACTTGGATGCAGAAGGAGACTGCTCTTTGGAAAACGTGGCCCTCAATGTCTCTGAACTGCCAAGGGTAACTGTGATTAATAGAAGAGGGAGGCAAGGACTCTGTTACTAGGACCCAGAGAAAAAGATAAGGACTTTGATAAGGACATCACAGTGGGCAATGAATGCTGAAGTCAACTCGTTTGACTTAGATTAGCTGAATACATACTAAACATGTGAGAGCAAAGAAACAATGTTAGGAATCTGTCATTTTCAAACAGCTTCTTGAGGATTAACAAGCTCTCACATGGAGATAAATGGTCAAAGTGCTGGTGTGAGAATCACCAGTTGCTCTTCATTTCATGGACCACTAAATATGGATTATTTGCTACTCAGTCCCTACAATGGAAGAGGCTGTGTCCTCAGCTGCGTGGAGGGGGTAAAATAGGAGGTCCAAACAAGATTAGCATCCTTTGCAAAAGGCAAACACACAGGCTGCATCTCTCTGCCCTCAGAAGGGATAAAAAAAAAGTCTCCACCAAAGTAGGATCAGACATAAAGAACTCAATAGCAACCTTGCTCAGCATAAATTTAATCACGATCTGATGGAACCAATCTTAATTTGACAAGCTAACAGAGATAACAGTTAGTCAATTTCCCATTTCAACAGGCAGAGTGATAATTGAAAGCTTCCAGATATATCACATGGAGATCAAACTTGCAGCGAGCCGTAAACTTTCTGATAAAGGGCCCAAGCCATCTTCCACTGAAGTCAATGACAAACCCCCATTGACATCAATGGGCGCTGGGTCAGGCTCAAGGTGAAAAGCCATTTTGAAAACAGTTACATTCCCCTACATCCCCAGTCAGAACAAAACAAGCGTCAGAGGATTCTTCGTCCAGATTGTACCATGTATCCTAATTCCTTGTGTGGTGAGTTGCCGAGAGTTCTGACATTGTGCCCTTCAGAGGACAGTGACTGCCGACATCCCTGTGCAGGTTAAAGAGAGAAGAATTCAGACAGCAAGGGGGTAAATAAATAAGGAGCTGGTGAAGACCAAACTTTCCAATAAGATTTCTCCTGTTTTCAACGCAGTTGTAAGGACAAAAAGACTGCAGGCCGGGTTCTGGCCAAGCTGTGCTCAGTGCAGGACCTGAGGAAGGAGGGAAAGTGAATCTAATGCCACCTTTCCACTCCCCTGAACCTGGGTATAACCAGGGTCCAATTAAACCCCTGGCATAATGGGCTTCTCTAATTTACACTGGCCTAGGGGTCATTCCACTGGATCAGGATCACTGCCCTCCAGCAGCAAACTCTGCAACTGCAGACAAGTCCCCCAAATACCTGCATGGCAGCTCTGTGCCACCTGAGGATTCCCTGATGCCAAGGATATCGCCGCCTGCCCGTTAGGGGCAGCTTGACAGGCTACTTTGCTGAGCAGCTTCCCAGCTGCTTTTCTTAGAAGTGAAAAGGAACTGGATGGGGGCCAGGCATCTAGCCTCTTTTCTTATTATTTATTCATATTACAGTAGCACTTATTGTTCCCTGCTAAGCTCAAGGCCCCATTGGGCTAGGCACTGCACAGTCACATAGTAGAAGACAATCCCTGCCCAAAGAGCTTCTATTTTATATAGAAAAGACAGATGAAGGGATGATTTTACAGATGATAGAAGCACAGAGAATTTAATTTCTGAGGCACAATGAGATTAAGTGATTTGCCCAAGTCACACAGGAAATCTGTTTCAGAGTAACAGCCGTGTTAGTCTGTATCCGCAAAAAGAAGAACAGGAGTACTTGTGGCACCTTAGAGACTAACAAATCTGTGGCAGAACAAGGAACTGAAATCAGAACTTCTGAGGCCCATTGTCCCTCTCAAAATTCTCCTGCCTTATGCTGGGCAACAAGTATAATCTCATATAAGAATTTGCTAAAGTGAAGGACTGGTGCAAATACATTAACTGGTGGGAGTGTGTACTGTAGGTTCATGCTGCTACACACCTGGCTAGTGAGGGATTTCTAGAGAACATTAATGGCAGACCCTTTTGCTAAAGATGAAACTGATTTACTGTATAATATGCTTTATCTCCGCCAGCCTGGGAAGCGGGATTACTGAGACATTGTCTATTGTGTTCCAGCAAAGAACTCTGCTTCACTGACCTCTCAGACATGCAACACTAAAATGATTTTTTCTGTTTTTCAGCCAGGCCTATAAGGATTTTAAAAGACTAAATGCAATTCCATTCTTTTCAGTAACTACAGCCAACATCTAAGTTGCTGAAACATGAAATTTCTTCCCTCGAATAGACAACCTTGGAACGTCTAACCCAAAAGAAATCCCATTAGTCATACACTGAGACTGTCTCTGGGAAAATTGCTAGTGGAAGTGGGACAAATAGGCCAGGTAAGATGAGTAATGTATTTATTCTGGATTTATAAGAGCTGATCCACCTTTGATTTCCAGTGGGGGTAGATGGAATCGCTGTGAAATGTGTGGTTAGGCAGGGAGCTCAGACTGCTCTCTCTTTGGGAGGGGTGGTAAAGAGGTTACTAGAGGACAATTGTCTTGCTCACTAGGGTCAAATGCTGACTGGCCTATGCACAGGGCTGATGGGAAAGACACAAAGAGCCCCTCCCCATTTTGTGCGCCCTGTGCCAGGACATGTTACAACTGCAGTCCCTGCACTTGGGAGGTACAGACATTGCTATGTGCCCCTGGGAAGTACAAATCACCCAAAGGGGGCAGAGAAGCAGGGCAAAGGATCTATGGCAACAGCTGTGCCCCGCTCAATTCTCCCTAAAATCCACAGAGCTACACACTGCACACCTGAACTCAGAGCAGGCTTAGGGGTGGGAGCTAGTGTCAGGGGATAGGGTCAGTGTGTTTTATCACATACACTTCCTGCCCCAGCCGCTCTCAGATTTCTCTTGCCCCTCGGAAGAACATTGAGTGTGGAGCTACAGCTAGGGCAGGCAAAAGATGCTTTTACAGCATAAACACACATCCATCTGTGCCAGGAAACTTAAATAGGGCCTGACCATGTCCCTAGCCTCCAAGATCAGCTCATTTAAGTTTGGGGCACACATTCTAAATTGACAGTTTTAGGCCAAAAAATATTATGTTAACAAATGTGCTCTGCTCACGATATACTGTACAGACTGGTTAGGAAATGTTCTCTTACCCCAATTTCAGTCAGGTTTTGAAGACAAACATCCTCCACAAATGACAGTAATGGAATTTAACAGCAAAGACCACCCAAGACACTGGGAATCTCAAGTTGCTTGGCCTCAGGTTCTCTGGTTTGTTCTGCTCGGCCTCATATGCACTCTTGGTTGAGATACAAAGAAAGATTGTTTCCTTCCTTCCTGACTTGGATTTTTCTTTTACTTCTCATCTGACCAACATAACATTTAGTAGATGGGCTGGAAAATTCTAGAATTTTGAATTCAAATATAGATACAACAACAAATGTTATAAAAGAGCCAAAAGTCAATCGCTATGGCAGTTTATAGAGGAGACTCAGTGGGGTTTGGCTTTTGTAAATAACTTTTCTCTCTCTAGGGTATGTTTGCATTGCAGGTGCTGCAGCAGCACAGCTGCTGTGCTGTAGTGTACACACTTACTGCAGTCAGGGAAGAGGTTTTTTCATTGCTTTAGTAAATCCACCCCATCAAGGGGTAGGAGCGAGGTTGACGGAAAAATTCTTCCATTGGCCCAGTGGTGAATATACTTGGACTTAGGTCAGCTTACCTATACCTCTGAGCAACTTAGGTATGTTGACCTAAGTTTTATGGGTAGACCAAGCCTTAAAGAGCCTCTCCTTGCCTCAGGCTCTTTGGGAAGCATCTCCACTTATATACCAAAAATGTCTTTTTATCCCTTTCCCTGTTCATTTGTTTCCTGTTGAACTGGCCAACCCACACAAACTACAGGACTCTTTTCACACAGTTAGCCACGGACAGGAAAAACAGCCCATCAAAATGAAGCATCTCCACCCATCTCAGTAGCATCTCCTCTGCTTTCTGATCCTACTTTGAGCTGTCAGAGTAAAGGCTGGGTCTACACTACAAAATTTTGTCGGCATAGCTATGTGGGGGCCCTAACCAATACAGCTATGCTGGCAAAACCCCAGTGTATACACAGCTGTGCTGACAGAAGAGTGTGTCTATCGGCATAGATAATGTCATTCAGCGATGGTGGTAGTAAAATGCCTTCTGTTGGCATACATTGCATTTACGCTAGGGGGCTCTGCTGGTATAGACAAGGCAAAACATCAGCTCACCTAAGCACCTACCTTATCAGTCTTTGTAACGTTGCAAACCGCAAACCTTTGATCTGTCATAGCGAACCCCACAGGAAGAACTGCCCCAGCTACACATCCATAATGGGGCCATCTCTTCCCCCCTTCCTGGCAGTGCAGGATGCTGTGTGGTTTGCTGGTCTAGTATACCCCTCCTTCACTGGATTGTGTTTGCAACTTTTTATTAAACCAAAGTTACAATGAAATGATAACATACTTTGACTTATGCAAGATCAGGATAATATTCAAAGAACCTGGCTACTGGATATTTTAACAGCCCCTCAAAGCTGATGTAGATTCAGCTGTGTGGCCTTCTCTGCCTGTGCTTAATTCCTCCACTGTCTGGCTTGCCCTTTGATGTCTGATGAGCAAGGATCCATCTCCTCTTCACATGTGCCCGTTAATTAATCTATTCAGAGATGCTGTTTACAGACTGTTACTCTGTTTACAGTTGACTACTGTTAAACATTTGGTCTTCACAACTCCCTTTCTTCTGCTCCACCCTATGCAACTCCTTCCTGATTTTTCAAAATAAATGTCTCCACATCAGTCTGGAAGGTCTCAAACTCACTGCCCTTTCCCCCAATTGCTGCCCTTACTCCACTCAGAGAAAGGAGTTTCCCCAAAACGACTGCTTGTCTCCCCAAGACACGAGTGTTTTTTTTCCTCCAGTTCACTAAGGACTAGGAAACAGTGAGTCAGCATCACCATTCTTTTGCTGGGCATGTCCACACTAACAGCTCAGAGAAACACATTAAAAAAAACCTACAAGCTTTAGGGCTCAGAACCACAAAGAGGTAATGTGCCCGACTTTAAGCTGCTGAGCAGTTCTATCAAACTCAGCTATCCAAGTGCTTAAAGAGAAGCTTGCACATATGTCTTTGCAGGATTGGGGGCCTCAGAGGACAGAAGGTATTCTGACAAAGTAAAGGAAATACGTACAGACGGGGAAAAGAATGAATTATTTGTTTATGGTGCAACAATTCAGATCTGGGCTAAAAATGTTTTCAGCCCTCTTTCTCATCACTCCATATGGATTTTAAAATATATTTAAAACATGAAAAAAATGAAATAAACTTAAAACAAATGTTCAGTTAAAAATCATAATAGTTTCCAATTAACAGATTATTATTACTCCCTTGTAGTGCAGCAGCACGAGTTGAGCTAAGGGATTGGGGCCCAGTTATGCTAAGTGCAAAACAAATGGAAAGGAAGGCATAGTTTCTGCCCCAAATGCTTAGGACCTAACGTAGAACAGAATGCTCCACAAGTGTGTGACCATTGACCAACAACAGGGGAGGAAGGAAGAGGGTAGCAATAGGGTCATGAATTTACCTAATGTAACAGTAGGCACAACTTGACTGTACCAAATAATTGTTTTAAAACATCTTTTTGTTGGCAAGCCCTCCTCCTTATTATAGATGGAGCTGATAGCACCACCTATAATTAAAAGTTGCCTGACATTTTGCATTATCAGACTCTGTTTTCAGTTGCTTATAACTTTGCCAAACTTTAATTGTGCAAATTGAAATCTTCCTGCCTTAGGCTGAAGTTTTTTGGAAAGTTTCAGTAAAAATGGCTCAGTCATTTCCAAGACAGAGATTAAGGTAAAATATGCTTTTCCTGTGTTGTTAAACTACTTACAACGATTTTGTTGAGAAGCTGTAGAGAATGGACTTGAAATTTGGCAGGAGTACAGCATTTCTGTCAGAGCAAGGTTTTTTTTGCTATTCTTGTGAAAAATGCCCCAAATTTGGCCAAGTTATAAGCCTCTGAAAAATCTTAGTTCTCATGTATTCAGTAGAAACTTCTTAGAGTTTGGCAGCCAAATTCCCCAAAGATTCATCCAACGTGCACCAGCCTGGGGATGATCAAGACTTTCCCTACAACTGCTCATTCCAGCAACCAGGGGCTGCTTTGCAGTGGCACCAATTGAGATATTTCTTGGGGAGGACAAAATCCCACTAGCAGGGCCCCATTCTGCTCCCCACTTGCCTCCCCCTCCTCCCACAAGGACTCCAGGTCTCCCTCGGCTGGGGAGTCTCCCCTCCCTCTTACCACACAGTGCTTGAGCCAGTGCTGCCAGCAGTTGAGTTGTCAGTGGATTCCCCGAAGCTCCACCGCACAGGAACACTCCCCATGTGCCCGGATCACAACCCGTGTTCCCTCTAATTTTTTACATCCATGTGTGGAATGAATTTTGTTATTTGCACAATATGGAGGTGATGTGTGACACATTACCTTCATATTGGTGCACCTAACAAAATTCATGTGGTGGGGGTGGGGCTGAGGGGTTTGGAGTGTGGGAGGGGGCTCAGGGCTGAGGCGTTTGGGGTGCAGGCTGCCCAGGGGCTGCAGTGGGGAGAGAGGACTCCCCCCAGCCCTCTTACGCCACAGCAACTCGGGGCCGGGGGAGAAGTGCCTGTCCCGGCAGCTCCGGCAGGCCTGGGCCTGGCCAAGGGAGGGGCTCCTTTCCCCCAGCCGTGGCAAGTCCGGGCAGGTCCATGCTGGGGTTGGCGCCGGGGGAGGGGTGCCTCTCCCCACTGTGGCAGGTCCGCACTGGGGCCGGTGAGGAGGGGTGCCTCTGCTCGCCACAACCCTGAGCCCCTGCGCAGGGCTTAACAGGCAGCTGTGCAGCTTAGAGGGAACTTAGGTCACAACACCCCTATATCTGGCCAGGGGGGCGGCTGGACCAAATTTGAATGGTATTGTGATCCTGTGTACCAGGTCACTATGTCACTCACTGAAATTTGGTATGAGTCAAATTTCAGTGGTGTTGTGACCAGGCAGCTGGAGCGACACAGCAGGGCTCGCCCACAGCAGCCACACTGATTTAGTACAGGACTACTGCTTACAAGTGGTTGGGTCATAACCCTTCCTCCCCCTGCCCAGCTCCACAGCCTATGGAACTTTGAGCAAGTGCAAAAATATTGGGGGGTTTGGTGCCCCATGGTTGCCACCACTGCTGCTGTGGTGCCAGGCACAGGAACTGAGAACAGGGGGATTGTCTCTCCTTTGCTACCAAGGCTCCCACTACTGACTTCCAAGCAGTGGAGGAACAGGAGGAAGCTGCGTTACTGGAATGTAGATGGTACAACAAAGAGCATGGTGGGGAAGACCTGAGTCATGGAGAGATCAAATGAGAGGCCCCAGGTGGGAATGGGAGTCTGAAGGGCCGGGGGAGGCTGGACTGGCTGAGCAAGGATATGAGGACTGAAAGCCAGGGATTGGCAGGGTGTATGTGAAGTCAGTTGAAAGGGTTAGATGGGACAAGCAGGTAGAGACAAGGGCAAAAGGGGTAGTGCTGGGGGGAATAGGGGTATAAGTGTCTGTGACCACTACAGCACACTTACCTCTGGAGGTTGGAAAATAACCCAAGATTGCTGAGTCTCACCATTCCTCTGCTGTTAGCAAAGATCCATGAAAGCCAGTGAGAAAGCGTGTCTCATCCCCCTTCAGTGGCTGGTTCACATAGAGGTTAACAGACTACTGCCACTACCAGTTATTGTATTAGCTCAAGTGGCAGAAGTCTACACGGTGAATCTAAAAGTTCCAACCCTACTGATGAGCCATATGGGTATCAGTATCATCCCACATAATGAAATTTCCATTTTTTTCAGGAAAGCCTAGGAAAGATACCAAAACTAAACATGTGAGGTTGCAAAGTCAAGCACTCGAATGATAGGAAATGCCAGAATTAAGGTTGCCTGTGCAACCTAGGTTCTGCTTCAAGTGCTTGCTCATGTCGTTGGAGATTTTTGCCTTAGCAATATCTGTAGGGTCGGCAGTGGCGCCTCCTTGAGGGCCACGCTCATGCGTCGATATATCAGGCGCTATCAACCCTATGCCCTCTCAGTTCCTTCTTACAGCCCGTGGTGGTTAGTCGGAGTGCTTTCCCTTGCATTGCCGATCCCCCGAGATGAAGCAGCGCTCTCCACCTCTGTGCCACAAGTCACCAGAGCCACAGCCCGGATGCTGTGGGGCTTGTCCTCTGTCACCAGCACCACGTTCCCGGTCGCTGCCATCTCAACGCGGATCACCTAGAGCAAGATGCTGGTCGCCGTACTACCGACGCCGCTCACCATCCTGCAGATAATCATCTGGGCACAGGTCCCAGTCACCTACATAGTGGGAGTGCTCCCCGTCGCGTCTTCAGTCCCCCCCAGCACTGGTTCCCAACAGCAACAGCCAGCAAGCAGACCCAGGCATTGACTGCCCCACCGTGGTCACTGGAAGGGGATTCCTCCGGCAAGGAAGCCCAGGTCAGCCCCTCGCCTGGTCTGCACCAGCACGAATGGGCACCCAAGGCTGCGTCAATGTTGATGTTGCCGACTTGGCAGCATGACTAGTGACCTTATTGGGGCGCATGGGGAATGCTGGTTGTGGCGATGCCCCCTTCTCACCACTCATCGGCCATCACCTCGGAGCAGCAGCTGGTGGCACCGATGGCACTGGGCTCGGTGCACAAGGCACGCCCGATGGTCGGAGCAGAGGGAACAGCGCCCACCGCTAAGCAGGAAGATGCCCTGGAACCTCCCCCAGCGCTGCAGTCATTATCCTCGTCCCCGGATGAGACGGTTGCAGGACCCTCGAGGGCAAGCCCACCAGACGATTTCAAAGAACATCAGGCCCTGCTGCGTCAGATGGCCGAGAACTTGAGCCTGGAGGTAGAGGAAATGGCTGAGCAGACGGACACCTTGTTTAATGTCCTGTCAGCCTCCACCCCAAAACATGTCGCACTACTGGTGCACAATGGTGTTCTTAAGATTGCCAAGGATCTTTGGCAAACTACGTCCTCCATCCCTCCCCCCTCACAGGGCTGAACAGAAGCACTTTGTCCCAGCTGAGGGGTTCGAGTACCTCTATACCCATTCTCCCTCCCCCAGTCTTGCTGGTGGTCTCTGCGGCCAATGAAAGAGACAAACGGGGGCATACCAGTTTGAGTCCTAAATATAAAGAGGCCAAACAGTTGGATCTGTTTGGGAGAAAGATTTTATTAGATGGACGGTTTGCCAACCAGATCTGCAAACTATCAGTCCCTCTTGGGCCATTACAACTTTAGCTTATGGTACTCTCCATAAGTTCTAGGAGTCCCTTCCACATGGGTTGGTTCAAGAATTTGGCACCCTGATGGAGGAGGGCACTGTGGCTGTCAGGTGCTCCCTTCAGATGACATGGGACGTGGCAGACTCGGCAGCCAGGGTGGTCGCGTTGGCGGTGGTGATGAGGCATGGCTTCTGACTGCAGGTCTCTCCCTGGAAATGCTGACCTCCATCCAAGATCTCCTGTTGGATGGGAATGGTCTCTTTTCAGACCAGACTGATGCAAGGCTGCATGGACTGGAGGACACCAGGGCCACTCTTCTCTCACTGGGAATGCATACATCGCAGCCTCGAGGAAGCAGTTCCAGCTGCCCCTGCCACCTAAGCCTTGGCAGTCTTGGCAGGGACCTGCAAGAAGAAGGGACAGAGATACTAGTTCAGCCACCGTTGCCCTTCTTCCTCCCACTCACCTGCGCAACCCAGTCCAGCAAAGCACTCCAGGGACCAGAAGCGCTCGATTTGAGGGCAGTCACTGTCCAGGATCCACCCCGCTCTTTCCTCAACAGTCTGTGTCCACTCCGTTTGGCCTGGTCCCAAGTCACCTCGGACCGTTGGGTGCTGGACATAGCATCTCATGGTTACAGCCTGCAATTTTTGGCTGCCCTTCCCTCCCATCCCCCCTCCTTCTCATCCCTCTTCAGGGACCCTTCTCACGAGCAACTCCTCATTCAGAAGGTCGAGAACCTCCTGTGCCTGGAGGCGGTGGAGGAGGCCCCTCGGGACATGAGGGGAAAGGGCTTCTACTCCCGCTACTTCCTAATCCCAAAGGCAAAAGGGTGCCTCAGGCCATTCTGGACCCGCGATGCCTCAACAAGTCTCCCTGGCGTCCATTATCCCCTCCCTGAATCCAGGAGACTGGTATGCCACCCTTGACTTGAATGATGCCTTTTTTCCACATCTCTATCGTCCAAAGTCACAGGCGTTTCCTCTGGTTTATAGTGGGCAAACGCCATTTCCAATTCATGGCGCTCCCCTTTGGCCTCTCATCAGCCCCAAGGGTTTTTACCAAATATGTGGTCCGGTGGCCGGTTACCTCAGACATCCAGGAGTCCAGGTCTTCCCATACCTCGACGACTGGCTCATCAAGGGCAAGTCCCAGAACCAAGTACAGAGAAGCCTCGATCTGGTGCGTTTCACCTGCCACAAGCTAGGCATGTTGATAAATGAGAAAATATCCACCTTAAAGGCCAGTCCAATGCGGAGTTCATCGGAGCGGTTCTCGACTCCACACGAGCCAGAGCCTTCCTCCCAGAGGTGCGTTTTCAGGCCATGTCGGATCTGATCTCCCATGTGAGGAGCTACCTGCTCACCATGGCTCACACCTGCCTGCGGTTGTTGGGCCACATGGCTGCCTGTACCTATGTGATCAGTCATGCTTGACTCCACGTCTGGCCTCTGCAAGCGTGGCTGGCGTTGCTTTACACCACTAACAGACATGATCAAGACCGAGTGGTGAGGGTGCCGGATCACATCCTGTCATCCCTGGATTGGTGGTTGGACGCTGGGTCGTGATCCCGTCCCCATCATTGACCCTTGTCTCCGATGCTTCAGACCTGGGCTGGGGAGCCCACCTGGGCAAGCTGAGCACCCAGGGCTGATGGGTGTGGGACGATCTGGCCCTCCACATCAACATCAGGGAGCTCAGAGCGGTTTGCCTGGCCTGCCAGGCCTTCTTGCCACCTGAGGGGCAAGGTAGTGCAGGTCTTGATGGACAATACCGCCACAATGTATTACATCAACAGACAGGGCAGAGCCAGGTCGTCAGCCCTCTGCCAAGAAGCTCTCAACCTTTGGCACTTCTGCAGCATGCCATTTATCTGGTAGCTGCGGACCTGCCTGGCACCAAGAATGTGCTAGTGGATTGCCTCAGCAGAACCTTCTCATCTCGCCACGAGCGGTCCCTCCATCTGGAGGCAGCCAGTATGATCTTACGGAAGTGGAGGACTCCCCAGGTGGATTTGTTTGTGTCCTGCCAAAACAGGAAATGCCATGTGTTCTGTTCGCTCCAGGGGATGGATGGGAGTTCCCTGTCGGATGCTTTCCTACATCCGTGGTCAGGGGCCCTGATGTTTGCCTTCCCGCCAGTGCCATTGATCCACAGAGTCCTAGTGAAAATAAAGCGGGACATGGCGAAGGTTATTCTGATAGCTCCCGAGTGGCTTCACCAGCACTGGTTAGGCACGCAGCTGGACCTTTCGGTAGCCAAGCCACTGCAACTCCCTCTCTGGCTGTACCTGTCTCAGAATCACAGCAGTCTCCTGCACCCGAACCTGGAGGCGCTGCACTTCATACCATGGCTGCTGCGTGGCTAAATGCGGACGAGCGGGATGCTTGACCCAAGTGCAACAGGCCTTGCTGGGTAGCAGAAAGCCCTCCACCAGAACGACCTATTGGGCAAAGTGGAAAAGGTTTATGTGCTGGGCCTTGGATTGGTGTGTCCGGGCCAAGCAGGCCTCCCTGCAGGTCATCCTGGACTATCTCCTGCACCTCAAGCTCCAGGGCTTGTCACTGTTGTCAGTCAGGGTCCACCTGGCTGCTGTTTTGGCTTTCCACTCTCTGTTCCAAGGCAGGTCGATCTTCACTTATGACATGACGGCCCAATTCCTGAAAGGTCTGGAGTGTCTTTACCCGCATGTCCGGGATCCGGTCCCTCCCTAGGATTGGAACCTTGTGCTGTCAAGGCTCATCGGACTTCCATTTCAGCGTCTGGCTTCCAATTCTCTTCTCCTTCTCTCCTGGAAGGTGGTGTTCCTGGTGGCAATTACGTCCACCTGCAGAGTGTCTGAACTCAGAGTGCTTATGTAGTAACCTCCCTATACGGTGTTCTACAAGGACAAGGTCCAGTTGCAGCTGCACCCGGCGTTCCTACCAAAGGTAGTTTCCCAGTTTCGTACCTGCCAGGACATTTTCTTACCAGTCTTCTTTCCGAAGCCCCATAGTTCTAAAGAGGAGCGCAGGTTACACGCCCTGGATGTTTAGAGGGCGCTGGCCTTTTATATTGACAGGACACAGTCTTTCCGTAAATCTACGCAACTGTTTGTTTCTGTGGCATACAGGATAAAAGGTCACCCAGTGTCTGTTCAGAGGATTTCATCCTGGATTACAGCCTGCATCTGATACTGCTATGAGCTCGCAAGTGTGCCTCCACTGACGATAGTCAAAGTGTACTCAACTGGAGCACAAGCGTCATCAGCGGCCTTCTTGGCTCATGTGCCGATCCAAGAGATCTGTAGAGCTGCTATGTGGTTGTCTGTCCACACATTTACATCCCATTATGCACTTACCCAGCAGGCCCGGGAGGATGCTGGCTTCAGCCGTGCAGTGCTGCTAGCTACAAAACTGTGAACTCCAAGCCCACCTCCATTGGCACTGCTTCTGAGTCACCTAGAATGGAATTGACATGAGCAAGCACTCAAAGAAGAGAAAACAGTTACCTACCTTCTGTAACTCTTGTTCTTCGAGATATGTTGCTCATGTCCATTCTATTACCCACCCTCCTGCCCCTCTGTAAGAGTCGCCGGCAAGAAGGAACTGAGAGGGCGTAGGGTCGGCGGTGCCTGATATACTGATGCATAAACGTGGCACTCAAGGGGGTGCCACAGCCGACCCTACGGCCACCACTAAGGCAAAAATCTCCAGCGATTGCACACTTGGGTGCCCACACACCTCTAATGGAACGGACATGAACAACACATCTCGAAGAACAGTTACGAAAGGTAGGTGACCGTTTTTTATTCCCTCCCGTTTATCCTGCATGTGCCAAAAAGCTGAGCAAGAAAAATAGTGAACTACAACAATGCTTACAAATAACATTCCAGTGTCAGGTTTGGTTTCAGCCACGCCCTTCCCCCTGACTCAGCCAGCCCTTGATTAAATATTGTAAATGCAGTATCTGTATTTACATTCTTGGAAACCTTATAATAGAAACTTTATTGACACATTTGTTATAGTCCTATAAAATGAGCTGATATGACCATCTGGCTTCAGAGAGGGACAGACACTAATTTATTTCAGGTTAATACCCTTTCATTCTGTAGCCTGTCACTTTTTATGGATTCTTTATTTGTAGCAGTCTTGTGCTCTGTTGTATTCACACTTTATGATCTTGTCATTTTAAGTCCTTGCATGCTGGGATGGGAATAAACACTTAAAAGCACTGAGTTTAATTACACTCTCAGTTATTAATTAGTCAGGCAAATTAAGTGGACATTTAATTAACTATGTTATCACTTCAAGATGGAAGCAGAGTCCAGACACTTTAAACTGGTATTGTGTTCATTTATCTCAATTAGTCAGAAAGTGTTGAGTAAATCAGGTCATTTAGTTATTTAATGATACAACTAAGTTATGATTTATGTTGCAGTACAGCCCAGAAGCTCTCATCCGGATCCGTGCTCCATTGTGTTAGGTGCTGTACAAATACAGCTCTAAAAACCTCTCTAAGATATGGCCTTTCCACTCCATCCACACAGCTACAGCTCTCATCATCTCATATCGCAACTACTGCAACATCATCTCCTTTGGACTTGACAAGTGCAACCCGGCCCTGCTTATATCCATTCAAAATGCTGCTGCAAAAATTGTTGCCCTAGCCCATCACTTTGACCATGTCACCCCTTTCTTTGCATCTCTCCAGGGGCGCCACAACATCCAACATAAACTACTTGTCTATATGTTCTAGGCCTTTTACAGACCCATCTCCATCCAGCATACTCTCTCATGTACTCTTGAGTTGTTGACTCCTGCCTTTGCTCAGCCAGCAATGCTAGCCCTTATTGCCCACTTGTTAAATTGTCAAACAAGTACTGTAATGCTTCCCCCCATGCTGCCCACGTGGTTTGGAGGAAATCCCCACAAACATCTGCAACACAACTTCATTGTCCCCCTTTGGATCCCTTCTGACACCTCTCTTTTGATGTGATGCCTAGGTAGCTGATGAGCTGGGATCCCAGCGTATCATGTTGACCAGCATTGTATCATTTCTCTGTGTTCCCGTGTCTGCATATATCCACCAGTTGTCTCTTGTCTGTCTTATGTGGATGGCTTGTCCTACAAGGGAAAATTTTACCAGTTGAAGAATACTGGTATAGTTAAACTACTGTAGTTATACCAGTATAAACTAAGGTGTGAGTTTAAACCAAGCTAGGTATACCAGTCTAACTCCTCATGTGACTACATTTATTACAGAAGAGAGGGTTTTTTTTTTTTCAGTTTAGCTTCTATCACTTTGGAAGGGGTACTGCCCCCAGCCCTTCCAAACAGCTGTGTCTCCTGTCTGGGGTCTGGGGGCAGTACCGGTACAGCCGCGTCAGAGGAGCTGCTGGCACAGGGCGCTGGCTCCTGAGTGTGTCAGCCCCATGTTCTGCTCCTTTTGCCACTGCGGTTCCCAGGAGAGCCCTGCGGTTCAGCAGATACCAATTTCTATCTACAGATATCCACATCTGCGGATAGACGTTTGTATCTGCGCATGGCTCTACAATTCATTCTTGAAAACGTGTCTTTCCAGTATGGCATACCGGCAATAAATGTCTTAATGGTACGGCGTACTTGGCCATACTGGCTTACTTGCACTACTGAATCCAGTGTATAATAATGTTCTGTTTACATGAGTTGTATAGGAGAGCTTGTTCTAGCATACAGAGATTTTAAATTAAATGGGTTTAGCCAGGAAAACAAAAGCCATTTGAGGAGCAGCAGCTTGGCCGTCCATCCACATAATCGATTATTTACTGAATCTCGAGGAGTAAGGCACCTGGACCCTCAGGAGCATGATGAATCACCACCTTCTGACAAGTCGTCCTGCCACGCCCTGACTTTCCAGCAACCAGACGTAGTAGGGCTCGTGGTGGGTTCTAGGTAGCTCCTTAGTTAAATGGGCACTTTAGACACCCCTGCCTCCAGAGCAGATTGGCCTCTGCTAAGAGGCCAGTTCTGGGAAGGAAGAGGCTGAACAATGGCCTTATTCTCCTAGGGGGGTATTGTTTGTTTTAGTAATGTATGTATAAAACCATTTCTGAAACGGCAGCTTTTGTCCTTTCATCTATAGACACCATCTTTGGAGAACTTAATTTGCAGTGATCTAGATTAATAGTTTAAGGCCAGAAGGGATCATTGGATCATCACGTCTGATCTCATGTATATCACAGGAAATTACATTTCACCTACATTTCATTGTGTATTGAGCACGAGGACCTGTGTTTCACTAAAGCATATCTTCCAGAAAGGCATCTGGACTTGATTTGAAGACCTCAAGAGATGAAGAATCCATCACCTCACTGGGTCACTTGTTCCATTTGTTAATCACCTTCACTATTTATTTTGAATTCATCTGGCTTGAGTGTCCAACGAACAAGAGCTGGAGTGGCAAAGACTGGTAACACGATGACCACATGGAAGCTGAGGAATTACCCTGAATGGGAACATGGAGAGCCTAGACACGCATTTGAACACTGCCTGATGCAGTGCCCCTTGTCAACGTGCTGTACCTTGGAAGAACTATTTGAGATACGTGACACCACCAGGTCTTGACTGCGGTTCTGGAGTGAGAAGCTACAATTATGAGCCACCATTGGTTTTGTTATGCTTTTCTCAGCTAAATTAAAGAGCCCTTTAGACTCAGTAGTTTCTCCCTGTGAAATTACCCAGAGACTATAATCAATTCACCTCTTAATCTTCTTGATAAAGATAAACAGATAGAACTCTTTAAAGTCTCTCACTGTAAGGCATTTTCACAAGCCTTTGAATCACTTGCAGAGTCTCATTTAGGTTTCTCAGTCATGTTTGAGTACCAAAGAATAAACTTCCAGGATTCTAAAAAAAAAAAAAAAAAAAAGTGTGTGTGGGGGGGGGGGAGCATGAGAGAAGAGAGCAGCTGGCACAATTGAAACCTATCAATGTTTGAGAACTTTTAAGAGTATAAAGTATCCTAGTGTTATTTTATTAAGGTACATAAATGATTTAGCAAACTACTAGCTCTAATTGCTGAATAAGACCTAGGGAGTGGGACTGTCAGACTAGAAAATAGTGAAAGAAATGAAAAAAACAAATGAACAAAGAGAAATGAAGGCCAAAGTTATTGTTTTGTCATCTTATGGACCAGCTATCATAGTTTGTTTAGTGTTAATTTTCTTCCATGAGTTCACTGTCAAATCTTTTTGCTTTCAAGAATATTTTACTTCTGGATTTTCTTTATTAGCTTCATTGCTGAGCAGACATTTCAAAACAGATACATCTTTTCTAAGTACATTACCCTGAACTTTGCTAGGAAAAGGACTGAGGCAGAACTTTCTCCAGCAATATAATCTGCATAGTATCACTTTTCTTCTTAGTACAGAAATAACAAAAGCTTATGTCCACCAATGATGAGTGATGACTTGTTGTTGCATAAAAAAAAAGAGATCTTCCTTCCACTCCTGTTATGTAGCAGTTACTGTTCTGCCTGTTGTATCTTGCATTTCATTCCCTTTATGTGGCATTTAGGTAGCAGCATTAAAGATGCACTGGTTCTTCCTTGAAAGCGAGACCGAGCCATATTGAAATTCTTCTTTTCAGAAGCTCTGTTCTTTGAATTGTCATCCGAAATTCTCAACATTTGAACTTTAGCACTGACCTGATTTTTCTGGAAGTTTTGTTCTCTGTGGCCAGCCATAGCCCTCAGCATTTCCAATTGGTTTGATCTTGGCTGCCATTCTGTCTAGCTTTTTCTGTGCCCATTTCATCTTCATATCGCTCATCTCTCATTAGTTATCATCAACAGTTGTTACTTTAAAGTCTGTGGAACCAGTGTGGGCTTGTGGATAGGAGACCAGACAGAATCAGAAGAAATTTTATTCCCAGCTCTGCCAATAACTCACTGACAACTTGGAAAAAGTCACACAATCTCTGCCTAAGGCCTGGTCTAAACAGTTGGTTTATTTATTTTTCTTAAACTGGTATGAGTATTTTGGGTAAGCATGTGTTTCCTCTCCCTGACCCTGCTAAACAAAATAGTTGTACTAGTACAATCCCTACCTTGGATGCAGTTATATTGATATAAAAGAGCCTTGTATCAATATATCTCACTCCTTTATGGGAGGGGAATAAGCTTATATCAGTAGGTAGCACCTTCCCATGGATGTAACTGCATCCGCACAGGGGGACAGTGTACTACTTTAACTGTCCTGGTCGAGTTAAAGCAGTACTACACCCTCCCCCAACCCTGGTAGCACTGGAAGCACCATGGCTAAGGTTTTCTATAAGGTGTGTGTAGCAATCGCCTTAATTTCCCAAGCTGTAAAACGGGGACAAAATTGTTTCACTCTTTCATAAAACACTTCAAAAGCTATAGCTGAAATGTGTTATGTAAGTGCTAAGTGGTGATGTTACAGATTCAAGAGCCAACTATATTACCCAGTACCTGGAATTTCTTTTGCAGGCTCAGTTACATCTCTTATTCTGCTCTGTAATGGCCTCATGGATAGCCAGACTATTTTTCTTATGAGAGTCTGAGAAGAGGAGGGTCCAACAGTTTCTGCTTCATGATGGGAGAAGAGCAAAATCAGGTTTCTATGTTTTTGGCCTTTCCCCATTTTGGAATGACTTAAAACCTTACCCACAATGTTTCAGATGCTCAGGGTTCACTAATAGGATTTTGTTTAACAGAGACAGCCCAGCATGCATCTCTTCCCCTCAGTGGCCAGACCAACATCCAAACTAATTACATTTTTAAAGAAAAATCAAGAAAGAAGGGAGTGTATCAGTGAAAAGAGACGAAAGGAAGATCGGCGCGAGAGAAAGTTAGTAGAAACGGGCCAGAGGTATGGTAGAAACAGAAAAGGAAGGTGAAGAAAGGGAGAGACGTTTAAAGAAATGTATTGTTTTCAACTCCTCACACAGCTGTCAGTTTGTCATTTTCTGACATTCAGAGGTGGGACAGGGCAGGTGTTTGTCTGAGGAGAAAGTAGAGCTAAAAGGCTGAATTTAGAATTATTACCAGGGTAAGAAAAAAGGTATTGGGATAGAAACGTGGTCTGTGCTGAAGAAAGCATCAGAAAGATCAATCTCACAGTCCTCGAGGGCTAGGAAAAAAGGTTACAATTGCAATGTTATGCTATGTGATGGCAAAAATAGATGGCAAAAGTATTCATTTCCTCCCACATGCATAGGCTGGTTTTACCTGCATGGTAGATCGAGCCTCCTATACAGTATTAGGCCAGGTCTACACTAGAAACGTTTGCCAGTATAATAATGTCAGTTGGGGAGTGATTATATATATATATATATATATATATATATATGTTATGTTTACAAAATACAGTAGATTCCACGTAGTTGCAATCCTGATATTAAGCAATGGCATGCTGCTTATTGGCAACTTTGTTTTTAGAAGAAAGATGCCACCCACTTGCAGGCAGGTCTGCAGAAGGAAGTGCTGGGACATGCCAAGCACTCTCTACAGGCAGGTTTGCGAGGCTGCAGCTCGGCATGTCCTATGTCCCAGTACTTCTTTTGGGGGCTGCAGCCCAGCACACCTGCTTGCACACAGGGCCCACACATGTGCTGTGGGCCAAGCACTAGCAGGGAGAGGGGCTGCAGTCCATATGCTGGATCTGCACAGTACCTCTCCCTGTGCTCTCCTGGGGGACTGTGCACAGCGAAGGAAGCGTTGGGATGTGCTGAGCCCCAACCCCTGGAGAGTGCAGGCATAGGTACAGTGTAGATCGTGGCCCCAGCACCACCACTCCCTGTATCTACCAAAGCCCCAGCATCTAGACTGCAGCCCCGCTCCCTGCTGCTGCCCTGCCCACAGGTTTGCAGGGCTGCAGCCAGGGAAGACACATCCCAGTGCTTCCTTCCCTGGCTGCTGCCTCACAAACCTGCCTTCTACTTATTAGCAACTGCCAGATAATGGCAACTTTTTGCAGCAAGTGAGGGGTTGTTAATAAGCAGAACTGATGTACTGTGTCTTTACAGGCAAAAACCTACAGGTAGATGCAGTTAATACCAGCATAGAAATGCTTTTGCCATAGGTTATTTTGCTCTAAGAAGCAGTATAAGTTATACTGACAAAAGCATACGCAGCATCTACAATAGGAGGGTTTGCTACAATAGCAAACCTATTCTGGTGCAGACTAGGCCTTAGTACAATTATTTTCAAGATACTTTAACATTATATAGAGAAAGATACAGGATGAGTTGAAAGCTGCATTGTAAGTAGTAGCTCTAAAGACTGAGAATGAATACACTGACATTTAAATGAAAAATGAGTAGGACAGCCCGCCAATCCCCTGGCATTTTGTAATCTCTTAATTTCTCTTTTTCTTCTACTTTTCTTTCTGGGACTATTATTCTTATTTTAGGCCACAAGACAAAAAATGTAGAAAACATTATTTAAGGTGTTAGGAGACCAAAATTTAATTGTGCTACCACTTAAAGTATTTGGTTTTAAACAAACTGCAAATTACAAACTGTAAATAGACTTCACTGTGATAATTTATTTATGCATAGTTGATGCCCGATTCCTTTTTCGTTTGTAATAATGGGAAAAAAGCTAGGAAAATTTTTAAGCCTCACCTGTGCACGTCTCTTTCACAGATCTTGAATGGATGTGCCAGTCAATCTGAAAGTAACTCAGGCACCCATGAATCTGATCAACACACAGGAAGGGCTTGGAGCTTGATAACATGCTAACCTTTGAAGGGCAAGTGACATATTTCCTACTGAATTTGTAAACAGGAGGAATGAAGGTGTGGGGTGCAAACTATATGCAACGCAGTAGCAACTGCAACTACCAACTTGCTGTTTGCATATGCGCACACACCTTTTGGGGGCTGCCAGTACTGCTTGGCTGTTGGTCCTACTAAAATCAATGGGGGGGGCGGGTTGCAATTGAGCTCAATGGGAGCTGCACATACCCATTTTGTGCCTGCAATTTAAGCTGCATGCCTTGAAAATCTGTTTGATTTTTACTGGAGTAAATAGGGAAGCTGTTGTGCCTAGGGTGACCAGATCACCAAAGACAAATATCGGGACGCGGGGGGGGGGTGACGTGGGGGGGGGCGTGGCCAAAAAAAAAAAAAAAAAAAAAACCTTCCTCCGCAAGCGCTGGAGGGAGGCCCGGGAGACTCAGGGGAAGCGCGGGGCCGGGGTGAGTGAGAGAGCCCGGCCTGGCCCCGAGCAGGCAGGACTCAGTTGGGTGGTAGGGCGAGGAGGGGGCGGCCCGCGGGGCCAGGCGGCGGCTGTTCTCACCCCCAGCCAGCGGGACTCGGGAGCAGCCGCTGCTGTAGCTCCCACTGCCGCGGGGGAGGAAGCGGCCATGGCGCTCCGCGGCTGCGGCTCTGGCGCCCCTGAACCCCACGAGCCGGGGCCTGCTGCAGGGACCCAGCAGCGCGCACGCTGCGCCCAGCCCCTGGCCAGTCGCGTCTGGGCTGCTGCCCAGCTGGTGCTATCCCGCGGCGGCCCCGGAGTGGGGGCAGCAGGCCCCAGCCCCCCCCGTCCCGCTCGGGTCCCGCAGGGGAACGAACGGGGCTGGGCTGCCGATGCCTCCGCTCCGGGATTGCACCAGCTGGGCAGAGCCCAGACGCGACTGGCCAGGGGCTGGGCCCAGCGTACGCGCTGCTGGGTCCCCGCAGCAGGCCCCGGCTCGGGGGGTTCGGAGGCGCCGCAGCCGCGGAGCGCCATGGCCGCTTCCTCCCCCGCGGCAGTGGGAGCTGCAGCAGCGGCTGCTCCCGAGTCCCGCTGCCCGGGGGGTGAGAACAGCCGCCGCCTGGCCCCGCGGGCCGCCCCCCTCCTCGCCCTACCACCCAACTGAGTCCTGCCTGCTTGGGGCCAGGCCGGACTCTCACTCACCCCGGCCCCGCGCTCCTCCTGAGTCTCCCGGGCCTCCCTCCAGCGCTTGCGGAGGGGGGAGGAAGGGTGAGCCCGGGGAAGAGGCGGGGATTCGGGGAGGGAGCCAATCGGGGGAGGTGGGGGCGGAGTCGGGGCGGGGGGGGGGGGTGCGAGCACTTCCGGGCTCTAGGCTCCGGGGCATTTCCTTGTTTGTCCGGTTGTCCCGACCGCATGTCGGTCGGGACGCGGGACAAACAAGGAAATATCGGGACGGTCCCGATAAAATCGGGACGTCTGGTCACCCTAGTTGTGCCACAGGGTTTCCAAGCAACACAATCTCTGATGAAAGAGAAATTTTAAAAACTCACTGATTTACCATGTTAAAAAA